>NC_077230.1:255734975-258234975 GCF_027887165.1 Monodelphis domestica
AAAAACGCACAAAGACAATCGTCATCCTCGGTTACCGAGAGACTACTACTATAATATATTTCTAGGAATCAACAGAAGTACCTATTTTAGGACTCATTACTTAGGAAACTTCTTATTCTGGTTGCTACATAGAAACCATACCAAGAACTTCTTCAGTTAGAAACTGGAGAAATAATCAACTAAACAATCATATTTTTAATAATCAAAACTTATTTGTCTGATATTTAGGGTTCCTTATGTGAACATTTATGATGCATATTTTAAAGATTTGTCAGTACATGCACACTGAGTCTTCTGAGTCTTACATTCCTTTTGTAGTGGAGGAAATAAAAAGCTGTTCTATACCCAATATCTACTATTTTGCACATTGGATAACTTTTCTAAAAAGGACCCTATCAATTTCTTTTAGGTATACCCTGGTTATGAATGAAACCTAAGCTTTGTTTTTGATACTTTTCCTGGAGATCTTTTCTAGAAGAAGAAATAGAATAATGAGTCAGGAAAAATAAAATTTTAATGCCCCCAGGATTAAACCCAATCCATATTAAACCAGATAGAGAGCCCCTTACTAAGAAAGGGGACTGCCCCACCCCAGGCTATGTAGCTTTCATCTAAAAATGAAAAATAAAAAAATTTACCTAGAATCATGAAAATCTAATTTTAAAACCTAAAAGGAAAGGCTATCCACCACCATAGAAGAAAATTATGGAACTAAATTAAAATTGAAGCAAATAATTTTTCATTTTATTTCTTTCGTGAGTGTTTTTTATGTGTTCAAGCAACATATATCTTCTTTCATGATATGATGAACATGGAACCAACCATGTGTTGCATGATAGTACATCTAAATCTACATAATATTACCTGACATCTTGGGGAGTAGCGAGGAAAGGGAGGGAAGGAGAGAAAGAACATGTATCACAAAATGTCAGAAAATGATTAATATAAATTGTATCTATACATAATTTAGAAAAGAATAATGTAATTTTTTAAATCTAAAAGGGAAAAAAAGTTAGGGATAAAATCATTGTTGTATATATTGACCCAATTAGATTCCATAAAAAGCAGTCACAATATAGAAAGAATAGCAATAGGGCCACAAAAATTCATCAGCCAAAAGATTTAAGAAAAGAACCAATGAATCTTAGAAATTAATCAATAAGCATTTAAGTACCTACTGTATTCTAGGCACTCTACCAGGATTTTTTCTTCTTTTTCAGTCTAAGTCTATGGTTTAATTGGTGTTAGAAACTCCCAAATCAGGAAATTGTCTCCATAAGTGTAGCTAAGCAAGTTTTTCAAAACTTAAAGCCTTAGAAGATTAACTGCAATACTGAAGAGTTAGGTGACATGTCCATGATAAAAAAGACAGTTGGTGGACTTGAGCCCAGTTCCTCCTAAATCTAAGTCTTGCTCTCTATCTATTATTACTTACCACATAATAAATCATCATCTTAATAAAATTGCATTATTATTTTTAAAAGATACAGGAAAAATCCTTTCACAAAATATAGTACTCATCTATTTTTTAATTGGTTTTAAAAGGATAGTAGGGTAAGATATTTCCTTAATGACTTCAAATATATATACATATACATATATATTTAAAACCAAAAGCTAGTATTTTTTGTAATAATCATTAAAAATTTTCCTGACATTAAGAATACACAAAGGATGGCTATTCTCCTTGATTATTTAATAAAGTGTTAGAAATTAAAGTTATGCTCTTAAGAAAAAAATTCATGGAATACATGTGGTTATTTGAGGTAATTGCTATTTTAGGGAAATATGGAAATTTACTTAAGGAATTCTAAAAATTCACTAAAATATTAATTGAAACAACTAACTGTTTTGGCAAAATGAACAGAAAAAACAATCACCAAACTTTTTATATTTTCCTAACAAAATCCAAGAGTAAAAGACATAATGAAAACATTCTATTCAAAACTATAATATGCATAAAAATTAAGGTGTTAAGCTATCAAAAAACTCAAGATTTACACAGATAAAACCACAAAATACTCACCAAGGAAGAGAAGCAATTGGTGAGATATTTGTTTCATATTTGGGTCATGTCAAGATAATTAAAATGATATTGCTTAAGTTAATTTGCAGATTTTTTTTGTGATACTAAGTAAGCTTCCAAGACGTTACATTATTGGAACTAGGCAATATAATATCAAAATTCATTCAGATGAATTTTAAAGGAAACAATGGGATACAATAGGAGGAAATATCACACTATCAGATCTCAAATTTTATTATAAAGCAGGAATTATCAGATTTGGTTATCACTTGATTATTAATAACTGTTTTTATTTAGTACAAGTAAAGGTTAACATGAGAAGGACATGATGTTAAGAAATGATTGTGATTTATATTTTTAAAGGCACAAATAAGAATGCAATAAAACCTATGGAATCAGATGTCAATCAACAAATTCATAATGGATGGGTTAATTAGACCTAAGGTGAACTAGAACTAATTTAAGGAGGTGAATTTGTCCTTATATATTGTTGTAATTTGGTAGGCAAGAGCTAATGATTAGAATCTGGAACTTGAAGAATATATATTATGAAAAAAGAACAGGGTAAGTAAAAAAGCTTTGGAAAGGGTAGTAGCATTGTATGTTATTAAGAAGTTATAGTTACATGAGAAAACATAAGTATTGAGCAAAAGAATAATAGCATAAAGTATTGTAGTGATGATAGTTGTATCTCATAATATGTTTAACAAACAGCTCTCTGGGAAAAATGTATGAGATACTTTTAAATTTAATCTACATTAATAAAATTTTCTAAGAAGCTAATGACAAATTTTTTCATTCTGTGGATAAGACAGAGAAATAAGAGCTACACAATTATTTGATTAGGTGGATTTGGAACTACTAAAATAATAGAACAAAAGAGTAGCCATTAATGGGCCAATATCAACTTGGAAGGGTCTCTAGTATGATCCAGAGCTGTTTGAGTTTGATATCAGTAACTTGCATGAGAGCTAGATATCATGTTTCTCAAATATGCATATGACACAAAGTTTAGTGATATAGAGGGAATGCTTAAGAGAGCAAAATCAAAAAAGATGGTAGACTAAAGGCAGGAACACAACCAAGCCTTCCCAACATTCCCCTTTAAACAACTTTAAAACAGTGTGTCAAATTGAATTCTAGAGCAGCACTCTATAAATTTATAAAAATCTATAAATTTGTGTTTTATAATAGTACAATATTTTAAAATATCAGTAACAACAATGGAAATGTAATAAAGTTGATTGATATTTTCCACTTATTTTCCAAATAGACAGCAGACTACAGCGTGAGTATTTTGACTTTGGATCAACTTAGGGTCCTTTCATCCTCTGGTCCTGCTAGAAACAGTTGTTGTTTATCCACCAAAGGTATTACATTCTTTAAAATTCTATGGCCAAATTCCATAGATTCCAAGCTCTTTTTTAAGAATTAAAAATAGGACATTTGGTATGAGGAACCCCACTGTATAAACACAGTTTTGCTGGAGAAAAAAACAACTTTAAAAATAATATTCAATTGAAAATATAATTCTTGCTAGTAATCTGAAAGATTATATGATCATTGATTTAGAACTGTACTGAACCCTAGAGTCATGTAATCCAATTTCTTTATTTTATTTTACAAATAAGGAAACAGAGGCTCAGAGAAGATAAACTGCATGGTCAAAGTTGCATAAATATGAAGTGGTATAACTAGTATCCAAACCCAGCTTTTTTGACTCAAAATCCACCACCATTTCTCCTATATGATGCAGAAGACACAATCACACTGTGCTAAATAGAAGAGAATTAACTTACTTTCCTCATCCAGGTAAGACTATGTTCAAACAATGTTATAAGTATTTCCCAACTCTTAGTATAGAAATAAAAAGGAGGAGACAGATAGCAGACAGGCTACTCGCTTCTCTGCTCTTTAGGAGCTCTTTACTACAGGGAAAATTGAAAGCAGTACTATTTCTCTAGGGATAATAGTAGAAAAGAATACTAGTTCTGGAACCAGCAAACTTGACTTCAAACCCTACCTCAAATATTTGCTATTTGTGTGTCCTTCAGCAAGTGATTTAACTTCTTTGGGTCTGTTTATCTATAAAAATCAAGATGGACCAAAGGACCTCTGGCATCTATTCAGACCTAGCTCTATGGACACTAAGGTCTTTATGCCTGCTTTTCTGTATGTTGTCAAGATGGTAAACTTCACTTCACCAAAAACTTCCAAATTTCCACCTGACAAATAAATAAATTGCCTATAGAAAGCCCCTAAGTCAAAGACTCTATGGAATTCCTTATTTCCTCCAACATATTTCTGGTGTACAACAGAATTCTCGAATCTAGTGATGCCTGGGGGTGGGGGTGGATATGTAAGAGAATATCTGTAGTGAGCTTGGTCTGCCTCCAAATTCAGAGAAATATTAATTGTGTGGCTATACTTTGCTCTTCTCTGCCTTCAGTGAAGGTTTTCTAAACAGTTCAATGATGCAAAGGACCTGATGAATTACAATTTAAATAAATTGTAACCCTAAAATAAAGAAGGGATTGAAACAGACCAGTTTAAGGATGCAATAATCTGAAGAAAATGTACTGGAACAGTTTTGTGCACAGGAGGATAAAGGGGTGGGGAGAAGAAAGGGAGACAGACAGAGAAAGACAGAAAGAGAAAAGGTGGGAGCAATAGAGAAGGTATGGGAGAAGAGACACACAGACATATGGAGACAGAGGCAGACAGAGAGACAGAGAGAGATGGGCTAATACCTCCTAGAAGTTTACAGTTAGATATAAGGTATCGCACAAGGTCTGAAAACAGACCTTGACACAAAACCCCTTGGGACAAAATGTCTAACCTTTCCATAAATATTCTATTAGAATGCAAGTTCTCTGTGATCAAGTATATTAATATTTGTATTCCTCAAATGTCTAATTTAGTACTTTAAAATAGAAGACTATATTTTGAAGTATATTTATCAAGACACGCAAGAACTATATAAATCTAACCACAAATCACTCTCTATAGAAATAAAAGCAAATATAAATAATTGGAAAACTATAAATTGGTCATAAATAGGCCATGCTAATATAATAAAAATGATGATACAACCTAAAATGAAGTGCCATATTAATTAAATTATCAAGGCATAACTCTATAGAGCTACAAAAATATAGCAAAATGAATTTAGAAGTAAATAAACAAATTATGGTATATAATATAATGGATTATTTTAAGAAATTATGAAAGGTAGTTTAATGAAATAAGGAAGGACTTCCATGAAATAATAGAATAAATATGTAAAGTCAGAAAATATTGTAACAGTAACATCAATCTTATAAATACAAATCTCTTTGAGAATTTTAAGTACACTGATCAATTCAATAATTAACAATAACTGCAAGGCATATGGTAAAGCATGATACTGACATCCTGACAGTTGGGTAATTGTCTCAAGGCCTGGAATGAGACATACATTTTTGGGCATTTCCACTGTGAGCATTTGTTTTATTTATATATGCATATTTATTATGAGGGTTTTACTTATTTTTTTTAACTTTGTAAAAGGGTTACGAGTAAAGGCTGGGAGAGGAATTAATGGGAGGATTACCTACCCCCTCCCCCTAAAAAAAAAAGTCTAAAAAGAGGTCATTGAGATATTTCTAAAAACTCACAAAAGAAAATTCAGAAGGAAACCTAGATAATTGGGAAAGTTGTGAGTCATATGATGAATTTATCATGTATTTATTAAAAAAGTAAGTGGCATGTAAGAAAGATTAGTGGTTTCATGTATAACCAATCTACTTTCTTTTCAACTTTTTATTTGTAAATTCTCATCTAATTTGTTTAGTTGTTGTTGTTTTTTTCCTAAATTCAGACTATTTTTAAACATAGGTACTCAAATGAATAAATATTTGTCAAAGGAATGGATGAATAAATGAATGTGTTAATGGGTCCCTACATAAAAAGCTGATCCGGACTTCCAGTCAAGATGGCAGCTTAGGGAAAGCTAAAGTTCAGAGCTCTAGAAACCCTTCCTTACCGATCTCAAACAGAATGCTCCTAGGGCATCGAAATTCAAAACAAACAGCAGAATAGACTCCAAAACACTCCTCCTGGACCTGGATCAAAAGGTGCGGTCCCCCAAGAGTCGGAGCCCGAGATCACTCAGATCTAAGGGGAAGGCAAAGGGAAGGTCCCAGGACCCATCCCCCCCAACCCAGAGTGCTGAGTCCGAGGCAGCAGCAGGAACCTCAGGGCAGGCAGGGGGGCCTCGGGAGCTGGCTGTTCTGAGGGCCACCCTCTGAAAACAACCTGAGCCAGTCGCGGTGGCACCCAGACAGCAGGGAAACAGAGAGAGACAGGAGGAGCCTGTAGCCCCCTGAACAGATCCTTCCATCTGAGTCTCACTGAAGGGCCTTGCCTGAGGGCATACTCAGTCTGAGGTTAATCCTATCACCAGCCCTCAGAGCTCCTGGAAGCCACGCCCCCCCCCCAGCCGGCTGAGGCACAGAAACAAGGGCCAAGCCATAGAACAGACAATCTGCCTAGGGCTAAAACCTCTGAACTCCAGACAGAGATAAGAAAAGCTAATCCTCCCCCCTCAGATAGAGATGGCAAACTCCCAGAAGCACAAAAAAAAAATTCCAAAAAAAACAAGAAGAAGGGGACGACTTTGGACACATTTTATGTAGCAAAAATACAAAACACAGAGGAGATAGAAGAGGAAACACAAGCAAATGCTCCAAAACCTTCCAAAGGAAATGGAAACTCTCCACAAACCCATGAAGAATATGAATCAGAAATGATAAAAAAGATGGAAGCCTTCTGGGAGGAAAAATGGGAAATAATGCAAAAGAAATTCACGCATCTACAAAACCAGTTTGACCAAACTGAAAAGGAAAACCAGGTTTTAAAGCAAGAACTAATAGAGCAAAGCCAAAAGACCAAGAAATTAGAAGAGAACATAAAATATCTCACTGAAAAGGTGACAGATCTGGAAAATAGAGGGAGAAGAGATAATTTAAGAATAATTGGACTTCCAGAAAAGCCAGAAATAAACAGCAAACTCGACATTGTAATACAAGATATAATCAAAGAAAATTGCCCAGAGATTCTAGAACAAGGGGGCAATACAGCCACTGACAGAGCTCACAGAACACCCTCTACACTAAACCCCCAAAAGACAACTCCCAGGAATGTAATTGCCAAATTCCAAAGCTCTCAAACAAAAGAAAAAATCCTAAAAGAAGCCAGAAAAAGACAATTCAGATATAAAGGAATGCCAATCAGGGTCACACAAGACCTTGCAATTTCTACGCTGAATGATCGTAAGGCACGGAACACGATCTTCAGAAAGGCAAGAGAGCTGGGTCTTCAACAAAGAATCAGCTATCCAACAAAACTGACTATATATTTACAAGGGAAAGTATGGGCATTCAACAAAATAGAAGATTTCCAAGTTTTTGCAAAGAAAAGACCAGAGCTCTGTGGAAAGTTCGACACTGAAAAACAAAGAGCATGGAATACCTGAAAAGGTAAATATGAAGGAAAGGGAAAAGGAGAAAAATGTTATCTTCTTCTTTTACTCAAACTCTCTTCTATAAGGACTACACTTATATCAATCTATGTATACTAACATGTGGGGAAAATGTAATGTGTAAATAGGGGGGAAAGAAAGACCAAATAGAATAATCTTTCTCACACAAAGATTCACATGGGAAGGGTAGGGGAAGGAAACTCCTATAAGGAGAGGAAGAGAATTTTTACTTAAACCTTAATCTCAGGGAAATCAACTCTGAGAGGGAAAAACACCCAGATCCATTGGGATGTTGAATTCTATCTTACCCAACAAGGGTAGGAAGAAGGGAAAACCAAGGGGGGAGGGGAAGGGGGGAGGGAAAGAGAGGGGGAGGGGGAGGGAACAAAAAGGGAGGGACTAAAAAAGGAAACATATCAAGGAAGGGGACAAGGGGGACTGATTTAAAGTAAATCACTGGACTAAAAGGTAGAGCTGAAGAAGAAAAGGTTAGAATTAGGGAAGGATTTCATAATGCCAGGGAATCCACAAATGACAGTCATAACTTTGAACGTAAATGGGATGAACTCACCCATAAAACGTAGACAAATAGCAGAATGGATTAGAATCCAAAACCCTACCATATGTTGTCTTCAAGAAACACACATAAGACTGGTTGATACCCACAAGGTCATAATTAAAGGATGGAGTAAGACCTTCTGGGCCTCAACTGACAGCAAGAAGGCAGGAGTGGTAATCATGATATCTGATAAAGCCAAAGCAAAAATAGACCTGATCAAAAGGGATAGACAAGGTAATTATATTTTGTTAAAAGGGACTTTAGATAATGAGGAAATATCACTAATCAACATGTATGCACCAAATAATATAGCACCCAAATTTCTAATGGAGAAACTAGGAGAATTGAAGGAAGAAATAGACAGTAAAACCATATTAGTGGGAGACTTAAACCAACCATTATCAAATTTAGATAAATCAAATCAAAAAATAAATAAGAAAGAGGTAAAAGAAGTGAATGAAATCTTAGAAAAATTAGAATTAATAGACATATGGAGAAAAATAAATAGGAATAAAAAGGAATACACCTTCTTCTCAGCACCACATGGCACATTCACAAAGATTGACCATACATTAGGTCACAGAAATGGCACACAAATGCAGAAAAGCAGAAATAATAAATGCAGCCTTTTCAGATCACAAGGCAATAAAAATAATGTTCAGTAATGGTACATGGAAAACCAAATAAAAAACTAATTGGAAATTAAACAATATGATATTCCAAAATCGTTTAGTTAGAGAAGAAATCATAGAAACAATTAACAATTTCATCAAGGAAAATGACAATGGTGAGACATCCCTTCAAACCTTTTGGGATGCAGCCAAAGTGGTAATCAGAGGTAAATTCATATCCCAGAGTGCATATATCAACAAACTAGGGAGAGCAGAGATCAATCAATTGGAAATGCAAATAAAAAACTCAAAAATGATCAAATTAAACCCCCCCAGCAGAAAACCAAACTAGAAATCCTAAAAATTAAGGGAGAAATTAATAAAATTGAAAGTGATAGAACTATTGATTTAATAAATAAGACAAGAAGCTGGTACTTTGAAAAAAACAAACAAAATAGACAAAGTACTGGTCAATCTAATTAAAAAAAGGAAGGAAGAAAAGCAAATTAACAGCATCAAAGATGAAAAGGAGGACATCACCTCTGATGAAGAGGAAATTAAGACAATCATTAAAAATTACTTTGCCCAATTATATGGCAATAAATACACCAATTTAGGTGATATGGATGAATATACAAAACTACAAACTGCCTAGACTAACAGAAGAAGAAATAGAATTCTTAAATAATCCCATGTCAGAAAATGAAATCCAACAAGCCATCAAAGAACTTCCTAAGAAAAAATCCCCAGGGCCTGATGGATTCACCAGTGAATTCTATCAGACATTCAGGGAACAGTTAATCCCAATACTATACAAACTATTTGACATAATAAGCAAAGAGGGAGTTCTACCAAACTCCTTTTACGACACAAACATGGTACTGATTCCAAAACCAGGCAGGTCAAAAACAGAGAAAGAAAACTATAGACCAATCTCCCTAATGAATATAGATGCAAAAATCTTAAATAGGATACTAGCAAAAAGACTCCAGCAAGTGATCAGAAGGGTCATCCACCATGATCAAGTAGGATTTATACCAGGAATGCAGGGCTGGTTCAATATTAGGAAAACCATCCACATAATTGACCACATCAACAAACAAACCAACAAGAATCACATGATTATCTCAATAGATGCAGAAAAAGCCTTTGATAAAATACAACACCCATTCCTATTAAAAACTCTAGAAAGCATAGTAATAGAAGGGTCATTCCTAAAAATAATAAACAGTATATATCTAAAACCATCAGCTAATATCATCTGCAATGGGGATAAACTAGATGCATTCCCAATAAGATCAGGAGTGAAACAAGGATGCCCATTATCACCTCTACTATTTGACATTGTACTAGAAACACTAGCAGTAGCAATTAGAGAAGATAAAGGAATTGAAGGTATCAAAATAGGCAAGGAGGAGACCAAGTTATCACTCTTTGCGGATGACATGATGGTCTACTTAAAGAATCCTAGAGATTCAACCAAAAAGCTAATTGAAATAATCAACAACTTTAGCAAAGTTGCAGGATACAAAATAAACCCACATACATCATCAGCTTTTCTATATATCTCCAACACAGCTCAGCAGCAAGAACTAGAAAGAGAAATCCCATTCAAAATCACCTTAGACAAAATAAAATACCTAGGAATCTATCTCCCAAGACAAACACAGGAACTATATGAACACAACTACAAAACACTCTCCACACAACTAAAACTAGACTTGAGCAAATGGAAAAACATTAACTGCTCATGGATAGGACGAGCCAATATAATAAAAATGACCATCCTACCCAAACTTATTTATCTATTTAGTGCCATACCCATTGAACTACCAAAATATTTCTTTACTGATTTAGAAAACGCCATAACAAAGTTCATTTGGAAGAACAAAAGATCAAGGATATCCAGGGAAATAATGAAAAAAAAACACATATGATGGGGGCCTTGCAGTCCCTGACCTTAAACTATATTACAAAGCAGCAGTCATCAAAACAATTTGGTACTGGCTAAGAAACAGAAAGGAAGATCAGTGGAATAGACTGGGGGAAAGAGACCTCAGGAAGACAGTATACGATAAACCCAAAGATCCCAGCTTTTGGGACAAAAATCCACTATTCGACAAAAACTGCTGGGAAAATTGGAAGACAGTGTGGGAGAGATTAAGTTTGGATCAACACCTCACACCCTACACCAAGATAAATTCAAAATGGGTGAATGACTTAAACATAAAGAAGGAAATCATAAGTAAATTGGGTAAACACAGAATAGTATACATGTCAGACCTTTGGGAGGGCAAAGACTTTAAAACCAAGCAAGACATAGAAAGAATCACAAAATGTAAAATAAATAATTTTTACTACATCAAATTAAAATTTGTTTTGTACAAACAAAACCAATGTACCTAAAATCAGAAGGAAAACAACAAATTGGGAAAAATCTTCATAGAAACCTCTGACAAAGGTTTAATTACTCAAATTTATAAAGAGCTAAATCAATTGTACAAAAAATCAAGCCATTCTCCAATTGATAAATGGGCAAGGGACATGGATAGGCAGTTCTCAGATAAAGAAATCAAAACTATTAATAAGCACATGAAGAAGTGTTCTAACTCTCTTATAATCATAGAAATGCAAATCAAAACAACTCTGAGGTATAACCTCACGCCAAGCAGATTGGCTAACATGATAGCAAAGGAAAGTAATGAATGCTGGAGGGGATGTGGCAAAGTAGGGACATTAATTCATTGCTGGTGGAGTTGTAAACTGATCCAACGATTCTGGAGGGCAATTTGGAACTATGCCCAAAGGGCGACAAAAGAATATCTACCCTTTGATCCAGCCATAGCACTGCTGGGTCTGTACCCCAAAGAGATAATGGACAAAAAGACCTGTACAAAAATATTCATAGCTGAGCTCTTTGTGGTGGCCAAAAACTGGAAAATGAGGGGATGCCCATCAATTGGGGAATGGCTGAGCAAATTGTAGTATATGTTGGTGATGGAATACTATTGTGCTAAAAGGAATAATAAAGTGGAGGAATTCCATGGAGACTGAATGACCTCCAGGAAGTGATGCAGAGCGAGAGGAGCAGAACCAGGAGAACATTGTACACAGAAACTAATACACTGTGGTATAATCGAACGTAATGGACTTCTCCATTAGTGGCGGTGTAATGTCCCTGAACAATCTGCAGGGATCCAGCAGAAAAAACACCATTCATAAGCAGAGGATAAACTGTGGGAGTAGAAACACCGAGGAAAAGCAACTGCCTGACTATAGCAGTTGAGGGGACATGACAGAGGAGAGACTCTAAAGGAAACCCTAATGCAAACATTAACAACATAGCAATGGGTTCGAATCAAGAACACATGTAATACCCAGTGGAATCATGCGTTGGCTACAGGGGATAGGGGGAGGAAAAGAAAATGATCTTTGTCTTTAATGAATAATTCTTGGAAATGATCAAATAAAATATTATAAAATTAAAAAAAAAAAAGCTGATCCTCAGTACTTTGTGTGAATCCTGGTCAATCTAACAATCTAATATATGGATCAGATATTACAGTGGCAACATGAAGATGACAGCAGCAGCCAAGGGTGCCCAGTAATCTCCCAGTGCTGGAACCCCTGCCCTCTAAGTGACAGGGAACTTAGGAAGGATGGAAATAACGTGCGGTTCATATTGATCATGATGCTTAAACAATGAAATTCAAAGCATATAGAATGAAAATATTATATACCAATTGGATAAAGTATTCTACTAGGACATATTCCCCCACTTCATGGGGTATAGTGATCAATGTAGAAAAGCCACTTTATTTCCTGCAAAATGAGATATTTGTGTCAGTCTGTATTTAAATTTATATGGCAGAAAATATGCCAGCATTGTATAATGGAAAGAAGAAAGATCAGGATTCAGATCCCATCTCATATCTAATAGCTATGTGTCCACCGACATATCACTTGCCATTTCTGTGCTTTATCAGTAAAATAGAGATAATGCTACTTATACTGTTAACTTCATAAGGTATTTGTTGGGATTAAATGAGATAATGTATGTAAAATACTTTGCAAAGTTTAAAACATTACACCAATGTCAGGGTTAGATTAGGGAAGGGGATGTTGGTAGAATAGGACATTTGAAGTTGTTTAAAAATAACCCTTTAAGCAGAGGGCCTCATACTTAAGAATGTATTGGGCAATAGCTTGTAATTCTAAAATACTCCAGGCTATAACAAAAGTCAATTCTGATGGATATCATATTAGATATATAATGAGGATCTCTCACACGTTATTACATGACTAGCCTACTATAATTTCAAATTACATATTTCCTTATTTATATTCCTCAAGTCAGTGGTGTCAAACTAAAATAGAAATAAATCTCTGTAGGTGACATATTAACTTAGAAAACCACAAATTGCCATTACATATGTTGTATTTTGCTTAGTTTTTCATAATTTTCCAACTACATTTTAATCTGGTTCTGCTAGGGTTTTCCTGGCATATGACCCTAGGGCTCCTGTTATATATACCATTACTCACTGTAAAGGCCATCAAGTTGAATATCACTGTCAGGAAATTTTATATTATGTTCCAAGTTATCTCCTCCTTTTAAAAATACCCTTGCCTTTCATCTTAGAATCAATACAATGTATTGATTCCAAGGCAGAAGAGCAGGCAGGGCTAGGCAATGGGTGTTAAGTAACTTGTCCAGGATCACAGAGTTAGGAAGTGTCTCAGGTCAAATTTGAACTCGGGACCTCCTTCTAGGTCTGGTTTTCAATCCACTGAGCCACTTTGCTGTCCCCAATTTATCTTCCTTATAAAAGGCATTAAAAGTATTAGTGTCCAAATATGCTGGATTCCTCTCTCATTGCTAATGAAAAACAGATTACAGAAACACAGAAAGTTATATTCTATTTTCCATTTATTTGTTTTCTTGTCATTTTATTTTATGAATATTCTCAGAGTAATTTGAGTCAGTGGAGTCTCAGACCTAGATTTGTGTAGAATTATGTTTATTTTTACTGTTATTCAGTTTCTCTTAATTTTCCCCTTGTCTTCCTTTGTTTTACAAATGAGTTTTTATTCGAAGCTAATATCCTTATCTGTTATTTCTTTCTGCTTCTCAAGGAGATAAATGATTTGCTGACTAAATTGTGTCTTGGTTGTTTTGTTTGGGGTTTTTTTTTTTTTTTGCTTTATTTCCCTAACATTCCTAACAGCCAAATTTTAGGAAATAGTGGTAATTAACACTGATATCCTGACCTTTCTCACTTTGCATTTTTAACATGGCTTACTCTCATCTTTATCCTTTCTAATAATTTTATATTGACTTTGACCATTCCTCTAAGTAGTCAAAGATCTGATTATACACAAATAATTAATTCCTATGTCTTTCAGATGTTCAATAGTATCATTTTTTGTTATATTATTTAATGTTCATTATATCAAACACCTAAATTTTTTCTGGAAGAAAACATTCATGGTATATAAGGATGAGGCTTCCTCATGCCATTCGTTTCCTGTTGCTCAAATTTAAGCTATATTACCTTCATGTACACCTTTGGATTAACATCACTGGGTATCAATACATATTTGAGAGTCTCAAATTCTTTATAGGATTTCTTTAAGTCTATAGCTTCCACAATAGATGTTGATGCATAAAGTCAAGTATGGGCATTCTTTTGCTCATCTGCATCATAAAAATTGTTAAAAAAGAATCTCATATAAGATGTGTTACTACCTTTAATGACTAATTTGCACCTACATTTTTATATCTCTAAGAGAAATCTGTATTTCTTTCATTTGGCTGTAACTTCCCTTTGTCTCTTGGTTTCACTGGTAACAAACATAATTTATATGTTTTGGTTCTTCTGATTGTATATCATTGGTCATTGAAAAAAATATGTCTGAATATTTTAAATTGTCAATAATATATTTATACTTTTGTTATATTATAAAATCTAATATGAATATCAATAATAATAGCATTTATATAATACTTAGGGTGTATCTGTCTTTACATAGGACTTTAATGTTCATAAAGTACTCTGCATAGAAGCTATAATTTGATTTATGAATTCATTTTCAATTATTATATCAAGTAATACAGGGTTATCTGGCATCTTTAAGTGTGAATGACAGTATAGGTAAATAATTAAATGGTTGCAGTGTCACAGCCAAATGTCAGAATAATTTGAAATACAAAGAGGTTCACAATTTGTCACTTTGTTCAATATTGCCTCAAATACGATGTATTTGTCACATAATTTTTCACCATAGAGTTTTCATTTGAATATGACTATAGGGATATTGACCAGATTTTATTAATCTAGAAAATATACCCCATTCATCATTTTAAAATGCAAATATTTTAAAATATCACCATTTTAACTCCAAGAAAGAAAATGAAGTTACTTTATTGATCTTTTATGCTAAATTTTAATCTACTTCTTGTCATGATAAGTCAAATAATACAAATTATCTCTAAAATCAAGTTGCTGTTAACTGATATTAGTGTATGAGGAGAGAGGGAAAAACATTTAATCAACCTGTGTCCAGAAAGAAAAAAAAATTATAAAATGGTAAGATATAAAAACATTATATATGTATATATAACATGTAGAAGATATCCACATATTTTGCCTTCAGAAAAATTACCCATATTTGAGAGACATTATGTGTCATCACTCACTTAAAAATTTTTTTGAGACCCCACTACTATAATTACTTTTATTAGTCATACAGAAGAAATATTAGTAAAAAGACAAAGACATTTACTCAAAGAGCAAATAAAATAAAAGTTCCCTTTATCAACAAGATACCCCTCATAGGTTATCATATAACCAGTGGAGAAGAGTAGCACAGAGAATATGTGTGGCCAAGGAAAATCCATGGAGGACACACCTATATTTATGCCATGTGGTTCTAGAGTACAGAAAGAACATATGTACTATACAAGAAAGTAGTTGAAAGTCTTCTGGTGATGTCATTGTTTGCTTTCTGCTGCTCTCTGCTGGACCGTGTCTTTGCTATCCTCTAGGTACCTCAACTATGCCAAGCACCACATATCTTTACATTTAAAATTGCATTTTTCATCTCCACTAAGCATTGTTTTGTCTCTCCTGGTGTCTCAGGTTATTAAGCTTATATTTGCTGCTGAACTTCAGTTCTCTATGGCTACTTATAGATTCTCTGCTCATCACTTGGGCAAAACAGCCAGAAAACCTCTTCCAGGCATGGCCAAATGTTTTTAGGTCATAACCACTAGGACTATAAGAGAATATATCTGGCCAAGTACCCAACAAATTCTAACCAGAACACCTCAGGTTAAGATTAAATCTTTTGACAATTGACATCATTCTTTTGACAACTTATATATGATGGTGACTTGAAGTTCATTGTTCCAGACAACTATTTGATTTAAGATTAGAAAATTACTCATAATTAAACTTTAAACTTCTTATTATGGATCCTATGCCTCTAAAAGTCATTTTTAGAAATCCACAAAGAAAGAATGAAAAAGAAATAAAAGCAAATATGTAAATTGGAATCTGGTACCACAAAGCTCACCAACCTCCCTAAATCCTCCAGATTATCATACAAATGAGACTGAGTAAAAATTAAAGCTGTATGAAGAAAGTAAGGTCATTCCTTCTACCCTGGTTTACAATCCTACCTTTTATAAGTATGTCTCCTAGAAACAAATCACCTTTAGTTATCATGTTATTTCCATTTGTCCCATGTTTATACACAATAAATAAAAGTGCAATAATGGAAATGAGTAAGACAAATATTTTTCCGAATGCTAGAGAACTGTGAAAGTAAATTGGGAAATGATTATTGAAAGAAGTGGATTTTAACATAAGATTTAAATAATAGAAAGAAAATAGTTCGTCAGACTAAAGGAGAAGATTTCATTATCATCACACCTCACATCTATATATTTTGCAATTTTCATAGGAATCTCCCATTTATTGATCCCATTTATATAAAAAAAGATGGATGGAAGAAAAAAACCTAGAAAAGGTAGAGCTGGACAGCTATAGAAAAAAGAGATGATTCCACACAGACTTGAAGAGATTTTACATAAGTTGAGGAGAAAAACATAAGTAATTGTATTAATCTGAAGAGGGTTTTAACCCACAAAATTGTTTAAAAATTTATTATATGTTATGCACTGTACTAAGATCTGAAGATTCAAATGCAAAAAAGGCCAGTCTTTGCACTCCAGCAGTTTACAATCGAATGGGGGAAGACAACATACAAAATGAAGCAGAAAGGTTTAGGGGAGCAAGTACCAGTTCCAGGAGCATTATAGAGAAGTTCAAAGGAGTTGAAGCTAGGTGGGAAATGAAGAGAAGGCTGAATTAGGTACCCTCCTTAAATAGAGAGTCTGGGAGGAGCTTGGGGATGAAGGAAAATGACCTATATTCTCCAAAATGTTTATAGTAGTTCTCTTTGTTGTGGCAAAGAACTGAAAATCGAGGCACTGTTCATCTGTAGGAGAATAGCTAAACAAGTTATGTTGTATGATTGGAATAGAATAATATTGTGCCATAAGAAATGATGAGTAGGTTGATTTTTTTAAAAAATGGAAAGACACATGAAATATTGAAGAGCAAGAGGAGTAGAACCAAGACAACACTAGGTATGGCTATAGAATTAGAAGTAATATTTGAAGAATAACTTGTGAATTTTCACTTCCAGAGAAAGAACTGATAAACAAAAAGATGAAAGACAATTTACACAGATTTCTTTTTTTTTATTGGGTGATGCTTTCTGAAGTATGGGGAGGGTAAGGAAGGGTGAGCTAACTAGGAATTTAAAACAAAATAAAACAAAAAAATAAAGGTCCTTAAATAAAAAAAAAAGAAATTAAAATATTGGGTGATAATCAAAACCTGAAGCTGTATTTGAAATAAAGACAAAAATTGTATAAAAGTCCTCTTACTTCATTACTTCAGGGAGTTTTTGAAAATCAAGAGATGATAAAATACATGTAAAGTAATTACAAGTACATGTAAAGTAATTGCAAAAAGTAAAGTACTCAATATAAGCTTGTCTCATTTCAAAGTGAAAAAGTACTTCCACAAACAAGTTTCTTTTTTTTTTTTAAACCCTTACCTTCTGTCTTGGAGTCAATACTGTGTATTGGCTCCAAGGCAGAAGAGCAGTAAGGGCTAGGCAATGGCGGTCAAGTGACTTGCCCAGGGTCACACAGCTAGGAAGTGGCTGAGGTCAAATTTGAACCTAGGACCTCCCATCTCTAGGCCTGGCTCTCGATCCACTGAGCAACCCAGCTGCCCCCAAACGAGTTTCTTATCACCTAAAAACATCATCTGCAAATATAAGCAGTTTTATAATATAAAAACTTGGAAGACAGAATATAACACAAGGGAAATTTTTTCATGCCACCTATTGAAATAGGCAATATTAAATAGATACATATTTTACTCTCTGTGGTCCCTGGGAAATATTTTAAACTCTCTGGTCTTCAATTCTCTCATAAATAAAATGAGAAATTTGGACAAGATGATCTTCAAGGCCAATTCTAACAATTTTTTAAACTCTTACTTTCTATCTTAGAATTGATACTATCAATTCCAAGGCAAAAGAGCAGTAAGGTGTGATAATTTGGATTAAGTGACTTGTCCAGGGTCACACAGTCTGAAGCTAGATTTGAACCAAGGACATCCCCTCTTTAGGTCTGGTTCTATAGCAACTCAACCACCTAGCTGCCCCATCTAATAAGTTTTTTAAATTTTATTATTCAGTGTAATTTATAAATAAAGTGATACAAAAAGGAGAAGGCATTGTTTCCTTCTGGGCCATAGTGGGAGCCACTAATTCAGCTAATGACAGGTAAAAAGATTCATGTAACAAAAAATAACTGAATGTACAATGAGAGGATCCATTAACCTCCTATAAATTATATCAACAGGCACACTAGTTCTCCTAAGGATATAAGCCAGTGATTAGTTTTCAGGTGTAGGTTGATAAATGGATCAAAATAGTACTGTAAGTACAAACAGAAAAATGTTTAACAGTAACAAGATGTTCTGAGGTAATAGATTAATAACAAAGTGTTGGCCAAGAAACCAAACATTTTAATACTTCAGAAAACTAGTCATAGTGGGTAGCTGGGTGGCTCAGTGGATTGAGAGCCAAGCCTAGAGATGAGAGGTCCTAGGTTCAAATGTGACCTCAGACATTTCCTAGCTGTGTGATCCTGTGCAAGTCACTTGACCCCCATTGCCTAGCCCTTATCACTTTTCTACCTTGGAACCAATTCATAGTATTGATTGTAAGACTGAAGGCAAGGGTTTAAAAAATGAATAAAAAATAAAATAGTCATACAATGAAACTTAAAAATTCAACCTTTATACAAAGATTTCATCTAAGTGCTAAATAATCTAGATGATTTCTGGCAGTTCATCAAGTATCTGATTTATTGATACTGTGCATTCACATAAGAAATTCCCCAAACTTGGTATTAATTCCTTCCTCATACCTGTCTCCTTCTTTCAGGGATCAGTTCAGGTACAATTTCTTCTGAGAAACCTTTTTTTCTGATTCAGTTATTTGCCAATGCTCCCCCCCTCCTCATTTTTCTTTGTACTATAGTTCAGAATCAGAATTTGAGAGATGGAAGAAATCTCTGCAGTCATCTATTATCATCTACATACAAAGAGAACCCTTACTACACCACACCTGACAAATTGACATGTAGCTTCTGCTTGAAAACCTCCAGGGAAGATCCTATACTTCTCCAAACAGCTCATTCCAATTTTAAATAGTTCTAAAGGAAGATTTTCTTGGCATCAAGATTAAATTTACCTCTTTTCATCTTTCACTCATTGTTCCTGGCTATTCTGTTTAAGGACCAAAATAACAAATCAAATCCCTCCTTTTCATTTCCCATATTTTCAACTATTTGAAGACAATTATCATGTCTTGCCACACTTTACAATCCCAAGTCTTCTCTTCTCCAGACAAAACATGCACAGTTCCTTCAACTGATCTTAATACAACATAAAGTCAAGTCCCTTCACTATCCAGAATGCCCTTTTATGAAGACTCTTCAACTTACCCATGTCCTTCTTAAACTGTAAAACTTTAAACTAGACACTAATTTCAGATGGTGGCCCAAAAAGGTAGGGTACAGAAAGACTACCATTTCACAGTTCCTGAAGCTATGCCTCACTAAGAGTAGCTCCACATCACATTTTACTTATGCAGACCCTGCTCAAGGTTCCATTTACATAAGCACAGGCATATTATATCTCCAGAGAAGTGCTTATTATCTCTGCAGTCCAATTTCACATAATTATTTGATTCTTTGAAATATACAGCAAACATAAGCATTTTGATGTAATCAAATAACAGCAATAAAGCTAATCTGTTCCATATAATAATATGGATACTCAGAGGTTAAGATATTTCATTACAAGCTTTGCTGGGGTCAGTTACAGAGAGAAAACTGATAAACTCGTAGAGCAAAAATGTATACAAAGCCCTCTATGAAGATTCTTGAATGTACAACTAGGGAATATCTAAGCAGTTGAGTTTCTCTCATGTCCATAGTAGGTATGCACAGTCTAAAAGTTCCTAAATGGGATAAAATATGCCCCTGTTAAAAGCCAACTCAATGTTATACATGTGGGTTTCATTTTGCTTAAGGTGGGAGAGTTTTATTAATTCTTCAGCAAAAGCGGGTTCCCTTTATTAGAGAGAGATCAGACAGGTCCCTAGAAGTCAGAGGAAGTTGATATCAATAAAGAAAAACAAAGTAGTGATCAATTCTAATGGGAAAGAAGTTTGAAGAATGAAGAATGGATTAGCTCTTAAAAGACAATGAGAAAAATATCATAATCCCCAAAGTACCTTCCTTTCCAGCGCTGATCTTATATGTGACAGTAAGCTGAGAGGTAAAATGGCATAAAAAAAGGCATGTTGGACTTGAAGTTAGAAGTGACCCTAACTCAAATCCTGCCACTTCATATTTGTGTTATCATGTGTAGTTCATGTAACCTTTCTGAGCCTCCATTTCTTCATCTGTGAAATAGAAATTTCTCTATCTCTTAGGGTTGTTCTGATAATGAAATAAAATTACTTATGTAAGGTACTTTGTGAACATTGTGATAAATATCAGCTATTATTATTGTAAAAGGGTGCTCAGGGAGGGGTAGTATCTCTGGTATGGAGGGCTTGTCATGCCCTCGTAGGGCAGCTCTCCAGCCTCTGACCCCCACCTGACACCCAGCTCTCACTTGTGGCTCCCAGTAGCTGCTAGCATGCGGCAGCGGCTACACCCCAGGCAACGGCTTCGACAGGCCGGCTAAACCTTGTGAGAGTAGCCATCGGGTCATCGACCCCTGGTGAACCAGGGCTTTGCTCACCCAGCATGTGAAGAATGCTTCCGTGGAACAGGCAGAAGAAACCTACAAGAAGGTTCAACGGCTGATATGGCAATGCAGCAAAGCACTGTGGAGTGCTTAGGGCGTGTTGGAGCACAAAGGACAACACGGCCATCCAATGCAGCTGAGGAAGTCTCCAGGCGTAAAGATTTTTCATGCCACTGGACCCGGGCTTCCACCGCCGAGAGAGTGAGACTATCTCTGTGCATCGATTTTTCCACTTGAATCTCCTTCATGCACAAGTGTCTTTGTGCACACTCATCTATCATAGATGAAAATGTGCAAAGACAATCATCCTCCTCAGTTACCGAGAGACTACTACTAGAACTAGAACTATTATTGTAATTTTAGGCAAAGTTTTCTGCCTGAAATTCTACAAATTAGATATATGTTCATTTCATTTAAGAAGCAAAATATCTTGAAGATTAAGATAAGTAGAGCATTTATTATTTAATACTTGGGATAAACTGGTATAATTGACTTGCTTTCCTGATGCCTGAGAGACCCAAAGGAAATTTAAAGGAAAATCAAAAAGGCTTCAATTTAGAGTTAGAAAAGATCTCATGGTTCCATTGTTCCCACATAAAACCAGAAAAATCCAACATCACTGTAACAGAAATAGAAGAAGATAATTACACAAAAGATAATGCTGAGAAATAAAAACAAAAACTGAAAAAATGATTAATGTCAAAGTACACCACAAAGAAAGAAGTGCTACCTAATGTTCAAGATGAGATCCCATCAGTCAAGCATGCCACAGTGATAAGAAGACAAGTTCCCAGCCCAAAAGTGTAAACCTCAAAATTTCTTAGACTTATAAATGTTGGAAATTTCACCATTGGGAAATTTCATACTTGAAAAATTTCCTATTGATAGTGGGTCTTGACTATTGGAATGTGAACCCCATTGGCATGGAGGTTCCTTCTCCTCCCTTCTTAAGATTACTTTAGGACAGAAACCTTTTGCTGAACAATGGAAAGGACTTTGACCTATGCTTAAGCATAGAACAGGAATTTCTTTGAGTCATGATTGATTTTAGAATTGATACAATGGAGATACTTGGAATCAATCTCCACCCTATTCAGTCCTAACAGGATTGAGTAAGGGCTGCAGCCTAGATCAAAATTTAATTATTCCAATCTCTACCCTACTCAGGTTAACAGGATTTAGAAAGGGCTGTAGCAAAGGATCAAAGATTTAATTATTTGAAAATATGACCTTCAACAGACATGTGCAAAGCCAGAGACCTCTGGGCGGTCCTGGCTTAAGCTAGAGCCTCCATTGGCACAGGGAAATTGATGGACAGGTGATTGGTAGATGTGAGGACTGAGGGGAGGGAACTTGGATGGTTTCCTTAAGGATAGGGAGGTCTGAAGACTGGGGGTGGTTGAGGAGTTTGTCGGAGTGGTTGTGGTGTGCTCTGAGAAGCTTGCGCTGAAGGAAGCTGAAGGTGGGGGCCCCGGAGACTGTTTCTCCATTTTTGGTCACGTGAGTAATAGGGACTGATCTCCTTTCATTGCCCAGCTATCTAAGGGCTTGGGCCTTTTGGCCCAGCCTAAACAATAGGGTTATTTAAGCCCTATTCCCTTCTCTCCCCTTTCTCTCTCCCTCTATCTCTCTATCTCTAATTCCTTTCTTCCTCCTGTTTGTAATTAAAACTCCATAAAAGGTTGACGGCTGACTTGAGTTTTCATTAAGGAATTACATAGCTGAATTCCTTGGCGACCTTAAATTAATATATATCAGTCTTTTAAAAGTGATTTCCTTGTCACAAAAGAAAAGATTAGTAGCTCAGTGGATTGAGAGCCAGTCCTAGAGACGGGAGGTCCTAGGTTCAAATCTGGCTTCAGACATTTCCCAGCTGTGTGACCCTGGGCAAGTCACTTGACCCCCATTGCCTAGCCCTTACCACTCTTCTGCCTTGGAGCTAATACATGGTATTGACTCCAAGACGGAAGGTAAGTGTTTAAAAAGAAAGAAAGAAAGAAAGAAAGAAAGAAAGAAAGAAAGAAAGAAAGAAAGAAAGAAAGAAAGAAAGAAAGAAAGAAAGAAAGAAAGAAAGAAAGAAAGAAAGAAAGAAAGGAAGAAAGGAAGAAAGGAAGAAAGAAAGAAAGGAAGAAAAGCTGCCAAAAAGAAGAAACAGAGAGAAAAAGCTGAAATGGACAGCTAAAACTTTGAACTTTGCAAATTTGTTTATACAAGAAGAGGACAGATGAAAAATTGGACATGTGTAAGACTAGGTGTGGCAAAAGCATAAAACAAAATTAATTTCACATATTAGGGAAATGGCATGCAATACTACATAACTTGGAAGAAAGAAGAGATCCATCAGTCAACATGAGAAGTGGAAATCTGAAGAAACTTGATAAGTATCCATTCAACACAAAACACATAATCACAAACTGATATATTTGAAGACCTCATGTAAATAAATGAGTGTCTGAAATTGCATTTATGCAAAGTGTAAATATGTACACAGTTCTGTAAGGTCTTAGGGGAATAGAAAGATCAATAGATATTTCTATTTGACTAACATCAGGATGCAGGAACAATATATATTATTGTATTATGAGTAAATAATCTCTTTAAATGATGTATATACTGTAATTGGGTTAGTAACATAGTGATAGGATCTGTAAATATGTAACATAGCATGTATATATGTTGTACATAAGATTAGGTTACATATTAGACTAGGGACTTAGAGAATAGTTATAATAAGTAGGGAATAGATTAGCAGTAAGTTAAGCATAGCATAGACAATTATACTTAGGAATAGACTTGAGCTGCATTTACAGATAGTAAACTTAATTGTTTATTGTAAAGCTGATGCGGAAATTGTGTTTAATGGAAATATATATATAGATAAAATAGTTGGCAAATAATTTTAGATAAATAAAATAGGAAAAGTGTTTGTAATAGTTTAATTTAGCAAGAGAAAGTAGTATTAAGATTCAAATTTCTTTGTAATGATTTTGTTCAAACATTTATTACATTGAATTTACTGTAAAACACCAAAACTTCCCTTACCCAAAACTTTCCAGCAAAGAATTCCTGAGTAGATAGGTTAGCATAGAATAGTGATAGAATAATTGAGGGAAGTTTATTATTTGGGGGGGGGGGTAATTAGAAAGTAGATTTAGTAGTTTGGTAGGTATAATAAATATAAATGACCTTGGGAAGGTCACAATAAAAAAAGGGGGATGATTGTGGAAAGGAAAATGAATCAAGCTTTGGCATTTCTGCCACTGAGGTGGAACAGAAAGCAGTTAGAATGATAGAGTGAAGGTTTGATGGACAGCAAAGATGGTTGGAGGGTATAATATTTAAAGGGAATGTAGGGATGTAAGAGAGGACAGGGGGTAATTAAGATTTTGTAATAGGAAATGGAGGAGTTGAAGGGACAGAGGGAATATGGATGCTGGTAAGTTAAAGGAGAGAGATACCCCTTTTTAGGGACTTTCTTTGAAAATTTGGGGTTTCTGAGAAATAGGCCATGTATGATAGCCTGAGGGATGTCTTCTCTATTAATTGAGGTTGAAGATACCCAAGAGCAGTTAAGCACAGACTCTCTGGAGAGACAAACCTCCCCCATGGACCAAGGTTACCCAGAAGGGGTCCAATAAGGATCATCTATGGTTGAATGGCTGGCCTTAGGTTTAGCTCCCTCTACGTCCCCGGAAATGATAGTCCCCTTATCTGGCCGCGGCTTTAGTAAATAAAGATGAATTTTAATAACAAGTTTGGATTGGGGAGGTATCATGGAAGAGGAAATTGGGATTTCCCTAGATTGGGTTTGAGTCTCTCTCAGCTCTTTAGCTGAGGACAGGCCTTGAAGGCTGGTGGAGGGTTTCTTTTATTCCTGTCTATGCTAATCTATGCTAGCTTTCTTAAGTTCAAAGTCTTTAGCAGTAGACAGCAAGAGGAAGAAAAGGTTCTTACTTTCAGTACTGTTTGGGCCTGTCTCTTTGAGCTGATGCCCCAAAA
This sequence comes from Monodelphis domestica, assembly GCF_027887165.1. NCBI lineage: Eukaryota > Metazoa > Chordata > Mammalia > Didelphimorphia > Didelphidae > Monodelphis > Monodelphis domestica. Next base: position 255,760,105 of record NC_077230.1, read on the forward strand.
GACCAACCTTATAGTTCAAATCGCTCCCTTTAAATCCTTTTGTTTGATGACATGATCATAGGAATCCAGGTAGAGTACACAGTCGGGAAAATCAGGAATAAAGGTACTTCTATACCAAGACAGGGAGAGAGTGCTCCTTCCAGTCCAAGGGCCAGGAAGAGAGTCACAAGACCAACTGTCACTCCCAGAAGCTACCCCGCCCCCAACTGCCATTCTTGTCAATATCTTCTCTCTAACATTCCAACTGCTATTTGTTCCACCTGAGTGGCAGAAAGTTCAAAACTTGCTTCAGTTTTCCTTTCCAAAAGGGGTAAGGGGAGAGTTGAGAGTGACAGTTGCTCTTAAGGGGGCATTAGCTCAAAGCTCAAAAGTTGAGAGAGACTCAAATCCAATCTGTGGAAAAGTATAGGGAAATCCCTCTTCCCTTTACCTTGATACCTTCCTGATCTAAAATTGTTATTAAATTCATCTTTAGTAAATAAGCACACTCAGATTATCTTTGTAAGGGTGAGGGAACCCTAAAGGGAATAAGGATTTTTTAGGGGAGAAGGTTCTCTGTAACCTCAAGTACCCCAAATCTTGAGGTGTCCATCTGCACCTCTTCCCCCTTTCACCCATAGTTAGTAACTGTAAAAAGAGTGTTTTCTAACAGAAGTCATCTAGTCCAATCCCCTCATTTTACAAATACATGAGGAGCAGTCATGTAGCATTCAAGAAGGCAAAGCTGGGGCATATACTGCAGTAAGCAACTCTGTAAAATAAGAGACTAGAACAACGTACTAAGCATAACAATTGCTGACTACTAGTATCTCATAACTTTGGACAGAAACATATCAGGAAACAGGGAAGAACTCAAATTATTGTCAAGGATTCACTTGTTCTTGGCTTTATGACATAGTTATTCTCAACTAACTTCTTAATGTACTCTCTGCTTAAGAATTCGTATCATTTACAGAAAATATGTAAGATTTTTTCAAGGCCAGAGGAACAGAGTGGATGCAAAAAACAGAGGCATACCTTCTATAGTGAGAGCTCCCTTCTCTCTTTTGCTGTCTTTAGGGCTTTTAGAGTCTACAAATTTTGTATATGTATATATTTTGAAAACTATTTTTAATATAATTGGCTTCCTTAGTAATATGATATATTTTATTTCATGCATTTAAATAGTAACCTAAGGAGTCCAAAATCTTTACCACTGTTCCAAAGAGGACCTTGATACACACACAAAAAAAGATTAAATCCTTGCTCTATTTTATAGATGACCAACTTTGTGGATACAATGTTTGGAACATTCCAGTTTAGGAACAATATTGCAAAGGCATATACTTTCCCTTCTTGTGAATGCTATCTACAAATGTTACCTCAGAATGGAACTGCCAAGATGGCAGGTAATAAAATACAGGTTTTACATGTGTTATTTTACAATGCATATTTCCATGTTTATCCTGTTGTGAAAGAAGACATATCACACTAGAGAAAAATTCATGAAGGAAATAGAGAGAAGAATGGCATTCTTCAATTTTTATTTAGACTTCTTCACTTTCTTTTATAACAGTCAATGTCCTTTTTTCATCATGAGTTCCTTAGAATTGTTCTGGATCCTTGCACTGTTCATAATAGTTAAGTCATTCACAGCTGGTCATCATACCTTATTGCTGTCTCTGGTTACAACATTTTCCTGGTTCTGTCCATTTCATTTTGCAACACTAAATATGTCTTTCCAGGTTTTACTGTGATCATCTTGTTTGTTATTTCTAATGGCAGAATAGTATAACATTACAGTCATATACAATCCTTCCCCAATTGATGATCGTCTTTTCAGTTTCTAGTTCTTTGCTACCACAAAAAGAACTACTATAAATAATTTTGAAACAGTAGGTCCTTTTTCCCTATCTTTTATCTCTTTGGAATACAGACCTATTAGTTTTTGCTGAGTCAAAGGGTATGTACTGTTTGATGAACCTTTGGGCATTGTTTCAAATGCCAGAAAGGTTGTATCAGTTCACAGCATATTAATGTCCCAATTTTTCCACAACCCCTCGAACATTTATCATTTTCCATTTTTGTCATGTTAGCCAGTTTGATAGGTGTGAAGTGGTACCTTAAAGTTGTAATTTGCATTTCTCTAATTAATAATGATTTGGAGCATTTTTTCAAAGAACCAAATATAGCTTTAATTTCATCTGGCAATTACCTGTAGATTGTCTATAGTTTTCCTTCTCTTCTTTTTCCCTCTGCCTGGTTTAGGTATCAGCACTTTATTTGTGTCATAAAAGGAATTGGTAGAATTTCATCCTCAGCTATTTTTCCAAATACTTTATATAGTATTGGAATCATTTGTTCTTTAAATATTTTGTAGAATTCACTTGTGAATACATCTGGATCTGGGGCTTTTTTCTTGGGGAATTCATTGACGACTTGTTCAATTTTTTTCCCCTGAGATGGTATTGTTTAAGTATTCTATTTCCTCTTCTGTTAATCAGAGCAATTTATATTCTATATATATGCATATATATATATATCCATTTTGCTTATATTATTAGATTTATTGCAATATAATTGGGCAAAATAACTAATAATTGCTTTAATGTTCCCTTTTTTGTGAATTTATCCTTTTTATTTTTGCTACTGGTAATGTTTTTCTTTTTTATCAGTTGTTTATCTATTTTATTGGATTTTTCATAAAATATCCTCATTAGTTCAATGGTTTTCTTATTTTCCATTTTATTAATCTTTCCTTTGATTTTCACCATTTCCAGTGTTTCATTGGGTATTTTTAGTTTGGCTTGTTTCTGGGTTTTTCAGTCACATATCCAATTCACTAATCTGTTCTTTTTCCTTTTGACAGATATAAGTAAGTAGGTAGTGATGTTTCCTCTCAAGTATTGCTTTGGCTGCATTCCCAAAATTTTGGTATACTGTCTCCTTATAGTCATTCTCTTTAATGAAATTGTTGATTGTTTCTGTGATTTATTCTTTTGCAGTCTTTTTTAAAATGTAATGTTTATAACATTATGGTCTTAAAAGGTTCCATTTCATATTTCTGCTTTTCTGCATTTGTTTTTGAGACCCTTATGTCCTATTATAAGATCAGTTTTTTGAAAGTGCTTAAAATTGCCTTGACATCTTGAATTTTGTACCAATCCTTCTCTGCCACTTACTGTCTTTGGAAAGGATGAAGGAGCCTGAATGAAATAGTTTCTCTAGTCAAAGAATGGGGACTTGATGTTCTCCTCTCAAACCAAAGCCTAGATGATGTCTTTAATTCTTTATACATCCTAAAGCTACTGATCTTAATTTAGAAGTACCTTGTCAACTGAATATAAAATTTTTGATAACTTTTTTTCAACATAGCAGAGAAGCATAAGCAAAGACAAACCCCACCCCCCAAAAGTGAGCAAAACCAAGAAGGGATTGCAACTGGCAGATGTTACAAATCATTTAGTATGTTATAATTTATGATTGTTTAAAAATATGCTTATTTTTTCTAATGTTAACAAGGCAATAGTACTAATGTCAGGTGTATTTAATTTGATGTTTCTTGTCATTTAATATTTTCTTCATTTACTTGGTCTTAGACAATAAGCATGAGGCAACTAGGTGGCACAGTGGATAGTATAAGTTCTGGAGAAAGTCTTTCTGGAGTCAGAAAGACTCATATTCATGAGTTCAAATCCAATCTTAGATATTTACTAGCTGAATGACCTTGGGTAAGCCACTTGATCCTATTTGCCTCATCTATAAAATGAGTTGAAGAAGGAAATGGCAAAAAAGTGCTCCAGTATCTTTGCCAAGAAAACTGTTAAAGGGGTCACAAAGAGTTAAGCATAACTAAAATGACTAAATATAAAAAGGGCAGTGAGCATATTTTTCTTTTCTATCTACTTTCTTGATTTTGTAGCGCTTCACAAGCCATCAACTTTCTAACTCTCCAGTCCATTCTTTTAGCATTTTTACCCAATTGTGCTATTTCTCCCTTTAGTGTCAACATCATTAGTTTTAAGTTAGTGTCTGTACCTTTCTGCCAGTTATCTGTACTTGCCAGATGAATCTCTGCTTTTGTCTTTTCCTGGCACTTTCAGGAATTTCTACTTCCCTCTCTCCTAACTATTGTTTCTGTCTGATTTCTTTTCTCATTTTCATCTTCCTCATCTGTATTTTCACTTTGATTTTTCTTATCTCTGTGAGCTTTTTGGATTTTCACATTGGAACAGTGAATCCATGCATAGTTACATAAGAATTTTATTGATACTGGAGTTGTGATCAAAACTTTGTAGGGATTGACCCATTTTTCTTCAGTAGCCAATTTTTTATTTAAGATTTTTTGTTATATCACCCAGTGTTATGTTGTGCAAAGAATAGTCCAAAGGAATAGACTGTTGAATTATACACATTTCATGGAGCTCTCTAAGTCTGGTTTGCAATGGTTTTATGTAAGTTGCCAGCTGACAATCACCTCCCAGCATTGAAATGAAACTCAGCTCACACATTTTGGCTTGCATTAGGACATGACCATACAGCATCTCAAATGGAGAAAGATGTAAGTCTCCTCTTGGTCTTGTTCTTATGTAGAAAAGCACTAGAGATAGAATATCAGCCCATTTTAGATGAGTCTCTGAACAGACCTTCCCAATTAGACTTTTGATCTCTCTGTTTAGTCTTTCTACCTGCCCAGAGCTCTGTGGATGGTAAGGTAAACTGGCTTTGATACCTAGATTTTCATAGATTTGTTTTAAAATGGACTGTGAGAAGTGTGACCCACAGTCTGAATCCACACATGATGGTATTCCAAACGTTGGCATGATTTCCTTCAATAGTAATTTTACTATGAATTCTGCATTGTTCTTCCTGGTGGGAAACACTTCTGGCCATCTTGTGAATCTGTCAGCTATCACTAGGCAATATCTGAAAACTATAGCCTTAGGTATGGTGATGAAATCTATTTGTATGCTTTCAAATGGAGTAAAAGTTAATGGTCAACTTCCAAGACCTTTCTTTGTAAACACTCTCTGATTGTACTTCATACAAATATTATATCTTCCACAGACGTTAATAGCTATTGATAAAGTTCCAGGAGCCAGCCCAAATCTGCAGACTGTACTGATGATAGCTTGGGTTCCAAAGTATCCTTTCTCATGTATTGAGTTGCATACATGAGAAAAGCACTTTTTAGGCAAAATAGATTTCTCTGTGTCTGAAAACCATATTCCTCCTATCTCCTTGGCCCCAATGTTATTTTTCCATGTATGGACTTCCAAATCATTGTAAGAATTTGTTAGATCTACTTCATCAATTATTGAAAGGCTCAGAACATGCATTGGACCTTTTAGGGCTGCATATTTTGCGGTCATGTCAGCTCTTTGATTTCCTTTAGACACAGAGTCTGTCCCAAAGCTATGAGCATGACAGTGGATCATTGCAACTTCTTTAGGCAGTTGGATTGCCTTCAGAAGTTCTGCAATGATCTTGACATATGCTATTTCCTTTCCTGCACTGGTTAGAAGTCCCCAATTTTTCCAAATTTCTCCAGTTGCATGAATCAAAACCAGAAGCATATTTGGAGTCTGTGAAAATGTTTACTCTCATGCCTTTCCCTATCTTACAGGCTTGGGTGAGTGCTACCAACTTGGATCCTTGAGCACTGACATTGCTGGGCAAAGATCCATACCACAATGTCTCTGATTATGTCACCACAGCTGCCCCTATAACTGTTTATCCCACACACATAGAGCTGGATCCATTGGTAAAAATTTCTAGGTCTGGGTTTGTCATTGGAGTATCTTTCAAAAACATCCTAGTCTTTTCTACCAGTTAAATCACTTCTACACATTTATGGATTGGTTCTCCCTGGAGTGGTAAATCTGGGAGAATAGTTGCAGGATTTAACACATTGCATCTCTTCAGTGTTATGTTTTCATTGCTCAGCAACACGATTTCATATTGTGACAGTCTTTGCTGAGTGAAGGAATCTTTTTAAGATTGCTTCCAGCTGGTGAGCAGAATAGACAGTTAGGATACTAGCACTAGATCCATTGACTTTTGGATCAATAGTGCTACTGCTGCCACTGCTCTGAGACATGGGATTATGCCTTTTGTCACAGCATCTAATTGCCCACTATAATATGCCACTGATCTAAAATTGGGTCCTAAAGTTTGCACTAGGACTCCTGAAGTTATCCCTTGTGTTTCATGGACAAAAAGATAAAATTCTTTGTCATAGTCAGAGATACCTAAGACTGGTGCTGTTAAGATTGACTCTTTGAGTTTAGCTAATGCCTATAGATATTCTTCATTCAGTCTTAATAGTTCAGTTACAATGTCCTTTGTGAGGTCTGTTAAACATTTTGTTATTGCACTATAGCCTGGAATCCAATGCCTACAGAATCCCGTGAACCCCCAAGTTGCTCTCAGTTGCCATTTGGTCTTTGGCACACTGAGTTTTTGTGTGTCATTGATTCTTTTCTGGTATATTTGCCTAGTCCCCTTCTCCAATATAAAACCTAGTTATTCAACCTTGGGTAAACACCATTGAAATTTTGATTTTGATACTTTATGTCCTCTTTTAAACAATTCACATAAGAGTCTTGTGCTGTCTTTGAGACAATTTTTTTTTGCATTTGGGCTGGCTAAGAGGATGTCATCAACAAAATACACTATGGTACTTTCTTTAAACACGATTGTTTTGAGCTCTTGTTTCAAAATTTGGCAAAAGAGGTTTGCAGATTCAGACCACCCCTGAGGCAAATGACTCCAGATAAACTATTCCATTTCCAAGTAAATGCAAAGATTTTTTACTATCCTCATGGATGGGAATTGAGAAATAGACTGAACATAAATCTATAACTGTGTAATATTGAGCTTTTCTAGAAACTTCAGCTAGAATTCTTGCAGAGGTTGGTACAACTGGGTGTGACTTTATTATGAAATCATTTATTGCTCTTAGATCTTCTATGAATCTCCATGAATTTTTGCCTTGACTGTCTGGCTTTGTTTTCTTGATAGGCATTATGGGTGTTTTGTACTCAGAGATTGTTGGGACAATTATCTTTTGACTTATTAGGCTTTTGATTATTGATTTTATACCTTCTGTGATTTCTTTCCTTAATTTATACTGTGTTATTCTTGGTGGTGTTCCCTGCTTTGTTTTAACTCTCACTGGTGTGGCAGATTTCAATAAACCAACGTCTATAGAATGTTTAGCCCATATTCCCTTCTGGAATTTCACTGGGGATTGCAAAAATTTAATTTACCTCCTCTTCACTTACCATTATGTCTAAAAATAACAATGGATAGGCTTGTAATTTGTCCTCTTGAAGATGAAGCATAATTTCCCCAGAATCATCACATTGGATCATTGCCCCAAGTTTACAGAGAAGGTCTCATCCCAAGAGATTGGAAGGAGATTCAGGAATTAATAGGAACATGTGATCTACAGTTAGGGGACCACAGGTTACCATTTTGGATTGTAATTTTGGAACCCTTTGTGTTCTTCCAGTGGCTTTCATCACTTGTACTTCTACTATCCTGAGGAGATATTTTTAAAAATTATTTTGAAGCTCCTGTGTCAAGTAAGTCTGGATAAAGTTCCTCTCCAACTTTAATCATTACTTGGGATTCATTTGTATTAGGCATTTGAACTACTTCCACCATTGGTGCTTTGAATTCAATTTTGCTTAAATCCCACTCATCTGTTATGTGTGTGTTAACATCAGCTACTTCACTTTCCCTGGGAGATTCAGTTTGGAACTCATATGTTGTCTGCATTGGAATTGGAGGATTTGAATGAGTTTGGGGACTGGGGGAAGTTAGGTTTCTGGTTGACTTGTTCACTGACCACAGAGACTTTGAAGGATTGAACTCCTTGATATTGGGATTTAATATAGATTTCTGCACTTGATCAGTGACAGGTTTCTCTTCTTTGTCATTCCCTTTGTTTAAGTCCCCAGGAGGTCTGCCCACTTCGTTTAGTTGAGTTGTTTGTGATTTTTCTGGCCCCTCAGCCCTTACTATTGTTAGAAAAGAAAGTTTTTCCTCATTATCAGGTAGAGATTCTGTTTTGGAGGAAGTAGAGGACATCAAGAACTTTGATTCATTGCACTTTCTCTTAGAAACCTAGTTCCCAGCCCACAGTGTTTTTCAGCTGAGTTGCTTCCTCTGCTCATAGATAAGATCTCTTTTAGTTCACTGTCCCTTGATTCTGTATCTTTGCCATCTTTTCCAGGTACAGTATTGCCCACTATTAACTCATTTGTTGCTCACTAATTTCTGTAACTTTATCTTCATTCTTTCCCCCTTTATTAACATCATTTCCTTCTATCACTGTTCCATTCAGCTCACAGGTTTTTGCACTAATACTTTTGTTTATTTTTAACTCTTCCTCCTATTTTGTCTCATTTCATTTCTTATATCTCTTTTTGTTGTTTTTGCATCACTATCTTTGCCATTAGTTTTATTTTCTTCACTCCTTTTTGCTAATACTATCTATTTCTGATTTCCCCATGACATGGCTTCACAATTGACTTGATTTTGTATTCCCAGCAGCAATAGACAAGAATTTAGGCCTAGCTCCTTCCTGAATACACCTTTTCATTGTGTTCAGGTCTGGGGCTTGGATTCCAGAAATGCCACTACACACTTGGGAACAGCACTGGCCATGTTCCTGCCTACTGGTGTAACTTGCATTGTTTTTCCAGTTTCTCCTTCTGGTGTTCCCAGTGTCAATTTGGGCTTTTAGTTGGCATGTTCTGACAATGTGACCTAGCTTGCCACAGAGGAAACATTGAAGTTGATTGAGCTTTTGTCATCTTTGTACAAAATCTCATTTTGGTCTATAAGATTGTAGTCTCCCTAAATTCTTTACCTCATCTATTTCTTTTTGTCTAAACTTGTTGTTGGCTTCTTTGAGCTGAGATCTTAACTCCTATACTATCTCATCTCTTTGTTCAGATTTATGTTCCTTTTCTCCAATAAATATGTAGGTAGCTGTTTTTCTTAAATCTTCTAATCCCATAGACTCCCAATGTGGGCAATGAAGCCTAAAGTAAGTCTTCATTGGCATACAACTGCCCTTAACATTGTCTCCTTATATGTTGTAAATTAGCCTCAGAAAAGTCTGTAAACCCCAGAAGATTGCCCTCCATTTTCACTACTTGGTCTAAAAATGTTGATAGATGTTCCCGTTTCTTACTTAAGTTTTTCAAATCTACCCCACATATCAGGTCTCTTTGCAAATTTTTTCATTGATTCAACTAACCCTTGTCTAGCTTGATCAAGAAATATTAGATTTTGGACATTAGAAAGTTCTAGATTCTGTCCATTCTCAGGTCATGAAATCAAAGTTGGATTATTCCTCATCTCAGCAATGAATTGTTCTTTTTCCCTTTTGGAACAGAGCTCAGATAGAAGAAGCTATTGAGGGATTATTGAATTGAATAGAATTTAAAAGGTAAGTATTAAGAATCACGACATTGAACTCCACAAATTTAAAATCCTGAAAGGGGACAACCTATGAAGGGGAGATTTTGGAAAGGAAACAAGAGTGCAAGCAGAGTGACATGGAAAGCAGTTGAAGCAGGAGAAGCCACAGCAAACCCTTTTAGAATCTTGAGAGGAAGGGAATCCTGGAAAACCAACAGTCAGCCAGGGGAGTTGGTTCCTTGCTCTGGAGAGAGAAACATTCTCCAGGCCCCAGGTCTAACCTTCTGTGTATAGAAAATTGTTCCAGAAAGATATTTTTAACAAGATCCTGAAGACTGTTAAAGCTCCTGAATTTGCTGTTACACTGAAAAGATCAAATCTCAAAGGGAGTTGAATGAACTGCTCAGTGGGGGCATTGGCCTCACCTGGGGTAGACTTAACCACTCCTGATACCTGATTTCATCTCTGTTTTTATCTATACTCTAGAGACTTATTCCTCTATGGATTGCAGCCTGGAAATAGATTAGAATAGAAGGGGTATCACTTGGCAGAGAGAGTATTCCACATAGCCTCAGCCTTGGCCGAGGACCGAAGAGACTTTAAAGCAAAGTCAGACAGGTGGGTAATAAGTTAGTTTATTAGTCATAGGGAAACCTTTCAACCCATGTTCCTAACCTCATCTCCAATTTACAACTTTACAATGAACCCTATTACTTTGAAAAGCAGTCAGATTGAATTCATACTGGCCTAAGGCAGAGAGCAGCCATTTTTGCTCTCTATTATTGAGAGATCATTTGTCTGATTGGGTCAAGCAAAATTCCCAGTCACCCATCTTAAATCTCTATTACAGAATCGAAGTGTAGCACATTATTGAAAATACTATCTCAACTTACATTCAGATTATCAGATCAGCTTGGAATATAATATTACAGAGGGAAAAGGGGTTAGGACTTCCACCAAGAATCACTTACCCAACAAAACTGAGCACAATTCTTCAGGGGAAGAAAAAATGGGTATTTGGTAAAATAGAAGACTTTCAAACATTCATGATGAAACTATCCTGAAGGACTCATGTTAAAAAAAAAGTCATTTACTTTCAGAGAAAAAGAACTGAGTATGAATCCAAACCAAACAAACTTTTCACTTTAATTTTTTCTGAGTTTCCTTTCACAAAAAGATTAATATAGAAAGATGTTTTACATGACTGCACATGTGAAATCTACATGAGATTGCTTCACATCTCAAGGCAAGTGGAGAAGGGAAGGAAAGGAGTGAAAGAATTCAAGACTCAATATTCTTTGAAAAATGGTGGAAACTGTTTTTACATGAATTAGAGGAAAAATAATAGAAAGTTTTTAAAAGGAAGGAAAAGGACTGTTGGACTTGAAGTCAGAAGAGATCATGGTTCAAATCCTGACACTTCATAGTTGTGCCAGCATAAGCAATTCACATAACTTTTTTGAGCCTTCATTTCCTCATCTGTAAAGTGGAAATTCATGTATTTACCTCCATGGAATGTTCTAAGAATGAAATAAGATTATTTATGTTAAGTAATTTATGAACATTAAAATAAATAAAATATATTATGAAAAGGCCAAGCTTTCTGCCTGAAATTTTATAGAGATAATAAGCCCCAATCATTGTGTTGTCTGCTATGATTTCAATGTCAGGCCACAAGAGCTTTAGATGAGCTTTTAGAAAGGTGATATGATTAGTATGATGAGAACAAGATGGCACAGAACACACACCCCCCTGCAAAATGTCTAAGATGCCCTCTCCTATCAGTACATATAAAGACTATGGGGAAATGAAATCAAGCTTAGAAAGAACATGGGCATAATCCACAGATCTTAGTTGTTAGAAGTCCCTTTTTCCCCATCATGGGACTCATGAAGGTCCCTTTAGATAAGGGTTAGGTTTCGTGCTGGGTTCCTTGTAGAGTCTTGAAAATGCCTTAACCCAGTGTGTCTAGGATGCCCTTGGTTCCCAACACAGACATTGCCACCAATCACCACTATTCTGAAACATTAGAATCCTGACCCCCCCCCAAAAAAAACCCCAAGTCCACTGGCTTTCTGAGGTACTCCTTGTCTGTTCTTTCCTCATTAGTGGATTTCCTTTTTCATCATGAGTCCCTTGGAATTGTCCTAGATCCTTGCCTTGTTGATAATCGTCATTCCAAATTGATCATCATATATTATTGTTACTGTGAACAACATTCTCCTAGTTCTTCTCACTTCACTTTGTATTGCTACATAGAAGTCTTTCCAGGTTTATTTGTGATCATCTTGTTTGTCATTTTTCATGACACAATATGTTCCATTACAATCATAAGCTACAATATGTTCAACCATTCTCCAACTTATAATCAAAAAAGGAAAAGGATAAATGTTGGAAGGGGTGTGGGAAAATTGGGACATTAGTACACTGTTGGTGGAACTGTGAACTGATACAACCATTCTGGAGAACAATATGGAATCAAGTTAAAAGGGCCACAAAACTCTGCAAACCTTTTGACACAGAAATAACACTACTGGGTCTATATCCCAAAGACATTAGAGATGATGGAAAAGGACCTATCTGGACCAAAATATTTTAGCAGCTCTTTTTGTAATGGCAAAAAATTGGAAACTGAGGAGTTGTCCATCATTTGGGGATTGGATGAACAAATTGTGATGTATGGATATAATGGAATACTATTGCACCATAAGGAATGATAAATAGGATAAGTTCAGAAAAACCTGGAAAAACTTAGTTTATGAAATGATGGAAAGTGAAGTGAGCAGAAGTAGGAGAGCAATATAGTAGCAGAAATATATAGTAATCAATTGTAAAGCCCTAAACTGCTATCAGCAAATCAAGTCTCCAGGAAACCACAAGGGATTCATGAAGACAATGCTATCAATAGCCAAAGAGGGGACTATTAGAATAAGTACAAATCAAAACATGCCATTTTCACCATATAGCCTTCATGAAATTTCTATTATATATATATGATGTAAGTTCTATCAAGAAATCAGCAACATGGAAATATTGAAAGTATGGGCATAACACTGCCTTGGGGCATGGGAAGAGGAGAGAGTGAGAAAATCTAAATTTTAAAATGTCAAAAAAACAATTGTCAAAAATTGTTTCTATGTGTAACTGAAAAAATAAAAAATAAAACAAAAAAATTCTAGGAAAAGTAGCACTGAGAAGGTGGGCTCCAGAGACTTCAACCCCTTCCTTAATAGTTCAGCATAGGAAGAGAAATATTTCAGGATACCAATATGCCCTTTCCCCCTTGTCATGTGGCTAGACCACCATACTTTCCAACATAGTGACTAGAGCTGATTAACATCATTATTACAGAGAATTCTTGTTTATATATAAATGAATACGTCTTCACTTTGCCTATAACAAAAGCCAGTCCAGTAAGATGCCCTTAACCCTGTCATCTTTAACAAAGACAAAAAATCTAGAAAAATTAAGGGAGACTCGACATAGTTAGTTTCATAATCTGGAGGAGAGACCATTTGTAACTTAAAACCAAACTATTCTTGAGGGGCTAAAAGGAGAATCTATAAAAAAAATCTATAGAAAGTCATTTTCTTTATATAATTATTTCTATGACTTTCTTTGGCCAAATCATTATTTAGGATTTCATTGTCAACTCTCCATTTTGGCCTGTATCTTTTGTTTATGATTCCTGAATCAGTTCCTATTTTTATTACATTATTGTCTCTAAATGACACATTGACTATTTTTGTCCATTTTTACATTTGTTTGCATATTTTTGTGCCATAGTGCATGATCAATTTTTGCAAAAACTCCATGCAGTGTAGTGAAATATGAATTATGAAATAAAAATTCTTTTATTGTCATATTTTTTCGGCTTTTGATGTCATGTTTTTCGGCTCTATTTCTCTAGAAATTTCTTCAGTTCTATATTTTTCCTTTTGTTTATCTTACTGTTAATTTATCCACAACTGATGAAGGAATATTGAAGTCTCCTTGCACTATTGTATTACTGTCTATATTTCCCTGAAGTTCAAATAGTGTTTCCCTTCTGAATTTGGATGCTAAGGCATTTGGAGCACATTAAGATTATTATTGATATTGGTTTGCTGTCTATGATTTCCTTAGCATAATATAACTTCCTTGGTTATCCTTTTTAATTTCAAATATTTGTTTTTGCTTTGTCTAAAAGTGATAACAACTCCTGTTTTTAGGATTCACTTGATACACAGAATTTTTTTCATTCCCTTAATTTTATTATATATATAAAACATATATATATATATGTTTTAAATGTGTAATTTGTAAGCAAGAAATTAAAAGGTTTTGTTTTCTTATCCAACTTGTTTCTTATATTTTGTTGGTTACTTTATCCATTCACATTTAAAGTTACAAGATTTAGAATTATATTTTTGTCCATATTTGTATATTATATATTTGTCCATTTTGTCCATATTTTGTCCATATCTCTAAAATGGTTTTTGTGTTGTTATTTTTCCTCATCTGCATAAACCCAGTATTATGTTCCTAAGGTTACTTTAATCATTATTTAAAGTGGCCCTGTTCCCAATAGCTCAATTCCCCACCCCCTATCCCATTTTCTCTTTTGGTACCCCTTTCTCTTTAGGGTTTTCTTAGTTCTTCTCTTCTGCTTTTTCTTGTTATATATTTTTCCCCAACCTTTTTCCTCTGTGTGTCAAATAGATTCCCCATTCCTTCCCTTTAGCTAGTTGATTCCTCTTTCTCCTCCCCTTTAGTAAATCTGGTTTATTACGTTCTTTGGTAGGCTCTTCTTTATGAGACCAGAGCAGTTACATTATTAGCCCTTAATTTAATCCTGGTGCATCACTCATTTCTCTTTATCTCCCTGCTCTCTTCCCCCTTTCTTAATGTACCTTCCCATGTTGTAATATAGTCTCATAGAAATATTCATCTGTAGGCAGGGTGTCACCAGATTCTGTTCATAATACCCCCTTTCTGCCTTTTCACTGTTACTTCTACCAAATTTCCACCTCCACCCCTATCTCTTTGTGTATATTTAGAGAAAGAAATCTCTCGCTGGTCTTTCTGCTACTCTGTTGCTGTTTCTATCTGTAGTTACTCCTATTGTTTGGGATATTCAAGAAGCAAATAATCTCATCAGGACTAGTTTTCTTTCTCTTTCTAAAAATGTTTCAAACTTGTTTTTATTATTGAACATCCATCTTTTGTCCTTTATGATTAAGCTCAGATTTGTAGGATAGGTCACAGAGGCCCATATTTTAAGTTTCAGGTCTCTTCAGAACACATTATTTCATTGCTTTCCTTTTTTTAGTGGGTGCAAAAAAAGTCTTGCGTTATTCCAGTCTTTTCTTTTTACTAAAAGGCCTTTCTCCTGATGGCTTAAAGAAAACTTTTTTTTTTCTGAATTGAATTCTAAAATTTAACTATTATGTGTCTTGTAGTTTGAAGCTTTGTAGTTGGTAGTGTGCTTGTTGTCTGGAGACAATCTGTAAATTCTATAAATTGAAGTTTCATTTTCTATATTCAGAAGTTCTGAGCAATTTTCTTCTATTATTTCCCTTGTTATGTTAAACGTTTTATTTTTATCCTATAATATTCTCCTGGGAAATCTATGATGCTTAAATTATCTCTACATTTCCTGTCAATATTTGGATGTTTCCTTCTCAATAGCATGGGAGGTTAGAAAGGGGAGCTGAAAAGAGTTCAAAATCAGTGACTGTCAATTCCTGGTTTTGGATTTTGCTGCACTTTTTGAATCCTAGATATATCCTAGACTTCAAAAATAGCAGGAGTTGCTTTGCCTCATAATTTCTGTTTTTGAGAGATTTTAGACATCACAGGGATCAAGGAAAATGTCTAGTCCTTCCCACTTTGTAACTCATGTGACCTAGAACTATCAAACCCTTCACTTTATTTCAGATATTCAAGATTACTACCAAATTAAATAATAAGTGTGAAGTAGATAGAATCAGGAAAACTCATCTTCATGAGTTCAAATCTCTTCTCATACATACACTTACTAGTCAACTGACACTGGGCAAATCACTTAACGCTGTTTACCTCAGTTTCTCATCTATAATATGAACTTCCAAAGAAACTGAAAAAGAACATTTTGATATCTTTGTGCCAAGAAATGGGGTCACAACGAGTCAGACAGGGCCCAAATAATTTAATAATACTTTATGCAAAATTATTAGAGGTAGTATATAAATTATATAATTATTACATAAATAACAAGTTTTGGAAGCAAAACAAGTCCTTTAATTGACAATTTTGATATGCGATTGTATGTAGTGCTTTAAAACATACTAGGCAATTTGATTATTACATTTTTAATACTCTTTAATTATATATTGGCATTTCCATGTTTGAATAGGCTTTAAAACTATAGTTCTAGGGGCAGCTGGGTAGCTCAGTGGATTGAGAGCCAGGCCTAGAGACAGGAGGTCCTAGTTTCAAATCTAGCCTCAGACACTTCTGTGTGATGCTGGGCAAGTCACTTGACCCCCATTGCCTAGCCCTTACCACTCTTCTGCCTTGGAGCCAATACACAGTATTGACTGCAAGATGGAAGGTAAGGGTTTAAAAAAATAAAGCTATAGTTCTGTGTAAATACTATCAAATGTAACATTTCTATTTGTTGAACAGTTTTAGATATTCATGTTAATACAAAAAATGTTGGGAGTACTTTAAGAAAGTTAATTCAATCAGCTAATTATATACATTTTGAATTATTTTCATGATATGTTGGTTAATAATAACAAATCATACACTTATTATTTTTACATAAAACCTCTGGCACTTTTTATATAAACCTGGCACAGAAAATGGCTATTATTTAAAAACACATAAAATGTTATGAAAAGTAGAGAACACATGATTTTGGGAATTCTTTGGAATTTCCTGGAACTCTCATTTCCAAATCCTAAATATTAATAAATCAAGAATTTGGAAATAGTGGGAGTCAGTCTATGAGTAAAAGCATATGTTCTATAAGGGCTATGATAGTAGTACTTAATTGACACTACAATCCCATATTTTGAATGAGTATCAAAAGCAATGAAATTTCTTTCCACTTGCTTCTTGTCTACTTCCAGATTTCCACAGGATTTGAATAATTCTTCTATGCATCACCATGCTCAGTGAAAGACTCCAGTGGTTTGCCTCATTCGTTTTTTTAAAATACTCACCTTCCATCTTGGAATCAATACTGTGTATTGGCTCCAAGGCAGAAGAGTGGTAAGGGCTAGGCAATGGGGGTCAAGTGACTTGCCCAGGGTCACACAGCTAGGAAGTGTCAGAGGCCAGATTTGAACCTAGGACCTCCCACCTCTAGGTCTGGCTCTCAATCCAATGAGCCACCCAGCTTTAATTTCTTAATTACATGTAAACAAAAATTCTTAACATTTTTAAATGTAGAGATCCATCATCAACCCCTCCCTCCCTGCCAGCATCCCTCCTTAAGAAGACAAGGAATTTTATATAGACTTTACATGTGTAGTCATACAAAACATTTTCATATTAACCACCTTGAAAAGGACCAAAAAACACAAAAATAATTAAGAAATTTAAAAATACATTTCAGCCTACAATCAGACTACAGGTCTTTTGCTGGAGATGTAGAGTATTTTTCATCATAAGATTCATCATATAGACCATAAGATTGGGTCTATATCCCAAAAAGATTAAAAAAGAGGTGGGGGGAAGGACATAACTGTACAAAAATATTTATAGCAGCCCTTTTTATAGTGGCAAAGAATTGGAAATTGAAGAAATTTCCATCAATTGGGGAATGGTTGAGCAAAATGCAGTATATGATGGTGATGGGATACTATTGTGGTATAAGAAATGAATAGAATGATTTTAGAAAGATCTGGAAAGACCTACTTGAACCAATGCAGAGTGAAATAAATAGGACTAGAAGAACATTGTACACAGTAACAACAGTATTATGGTATAATTGACTGTGAATGCCTTAGCTACTCTCAGCAATACAATGATCTAGGACAATTCTGAAGGACTTATAGAAAAGAATTCTGCCTCCAGAGAAAAAAACTTTGAGTCAGAATGCAGATTAAAGCATACAGTTTTTCATTTTAGTTTATTTGGATTTTTATTTAGGGGTTTTGATTTTATGTGAATATTATCCTTCAACATGAACAATATGGAAATAGGTGTTACTTGTAAAAACCAGGACAAATTGTTTACCATCTCCAGGAAGGGGAATGTCAAGGAAGGATGGAGGGAGATAATTTGGATCTTATAACTTCAGAAAACTTATGTGGTAAATTGTTATTACACATAATTGGTAAAGTAAAATATCTTTTTTTTTTAAATAAGACTTTCTAAAAAAGAAATAGAAAAAATTATGAGAAAGTCAAGATCTCTCCAAGAAAAATAATGATCTCAAGGGAATATTTCACACTAAAAAAGGGCAAGATAAAAGACAAAAATAATAGGGACTTAACAAAAGTAGAGGAGATTAAGAAGATATAGCAAGAATAGATTGAAGAACAATTGTAAGAAAGATCTTGTCACTGATAACCAAGATAGTATGGATACTGATCTAGATTCAGACATCCTAGAAAATGAAGCCAAATGAGTCTTAGGGAGTACTGCTAAAAATAAAGCTAGTGAATATCATGGATATTCCAACTGAGCTATTTAAAGTTCTAAATGATAATGGTATTAAAGTGCTATACTCAATATGCTAGCAAATTTGGAAAACTGAACAAAAACCACTAAACTGGAGATCAGTATATACTACAATCCCAAAGAAATACAATGTTCAAATTACTGAACAATTGTAATCATTTCACATATTAGCATTGTTAAGATTCTGCAAGCCAGACATCAGCAGTATGTGAATGGAGAATTCCCAGAAGAGTAAGCTGGTTTTTGAAGTGGCAAAGGAAGTAGTTTTATAGTTTTCCAGTAACAATGTATGGTGGTGAGATTTGGTCTATAATGAAAACTAAGCACAACAGAATCAACAGTTTTGAATTGTACTGGAGAAGATTTTTGAGAGACCATTGGTCAGCAAGGAGATTAAACCAGTCAATACTTAAGCAAATTAATTCAAACCATTCACTGGATGGTTAAATACTGAAGATAAAGCTTAAATACTTTGCTCACACAGTGAAAAGACAACTCAAGAAAAGACTCTGTGTTAGGAACACTGAAAGCGAAGGAAGGAGAGAGAAGGGAATGAGATTCATTCAAACAACAGATAGGAACTTGGACAGATTTTGAGAGAAAGTGGAGGACAGTTGCACCTAGCATGTTATGGCCCTTGGAGTCACAAAGCCAGACATGACTAAATGATATAACAACCACAACACTGTTGAGCCACCTTACCTCACTGTTTTTTTTTTAATTGATTTCCTTAATATTTTTGACATTTTGTTCTTCCAAATGAATTGTAGTGTTACTATTTCTCTAGGTCTATAAAA
Source organism: Monodelphis domestica (assembly GCF_027887165.1). NCBI lineage: Eukaryota > Metazoa > Chordata > Mammalia > Didelphimorphia > Didelphidae > Monodelphis > Monodelphis domestica. The sequence continues at coordinate 255,778,974 of NC_077230.1, forward strand.
TAGTTTTTAATAATGTAGTATGGCACAGAACAAGGGAATTTATATAACATTATTTCATATTGGCTTCACCCACCCATGAGAAATCAACATTTCTCCAAGTTTTAAGATCTGACTTTGTATAGAACTGTTTTGTAATTGTGTTCATAATAGTTCCTGGGGAGGTCTTGGCAGGTAGACTGTAAAATATTTTATATTGTCTGCAGTAATTTTAAATGGAATTTATCTACCTTTTCCTGCTAGACACTGTTGGTAATATATAGAAATACCACTGGTTTCTATGGGTTTATTTTATATTCTTCAACTTTTCTAAAGGTTTTGTTTCAGTCAGTTTTACCCTTTCCACCACCCAAAATACACACAGACAGGGTGAGTTAAGTTGGGGAGAGAAAGTAGGAAAACCAAAATATTTATTAAAAAATGTTCAAAGAAATGCAAAATAGTAGGTAGATGAAATACCTAATGCTTCTGCCTTATTTATTATATTAACTTTTTTTAGGTTCCTCTTTATTGTCATATTTCCATTTTAAAGTTTCTACAAGGCTCTGATTTTTTCATCTAGAATGCTTGAAGTTCTCTACTTCATTAAAATTTAGTATTTTCCTTTAGAGTATTATCATTAGCTTTACTGGGTTAAGTTATTCTTAGTTATGAGCTCTATCATTAGCCTTTGAGAATATCTTATTCTATATCCTCTGCTCTCTAAAAATGATAGTTAAATTTTATATAATCTTGACTGGTTCCTGTCTATTTACAATTTTTTTCTTTTAACAAGCAGCTTTGGATGATAGGATTTTCATTTTAGAGTTTCTTTAGGAGATGACTGGTGGATTTTGTTTTCACTTTTCTCTCTGGTCCTAATGATCTGGACAGATTTCGTTATCGTTTTCTTGAAATGTAATGTCTGGGCAATGTGCCTACTATAGTTTTATGGGGAAAGCATGGTTTTTAAGTAGTTGAATGATTCCCGAATTATCTCTCCTTGTTCTTGCTCTTAAAGTATCAGCATTGCTGGTCCACTTGGTTCATAATTCCTGCCCTGGTTTTTTGCCTCTGGATCAAATTTGTGATGGGGGGGGGGATTATAAACTATGATTGATCTTTGGATTTCCCAACCAGTATTCAAATCTGGATTTTTTAAAGTTTTGTTCAGAATACTTATGGGGAGAACTGGACCTCCCTGTTTCTTCCTATTCCATCATCTTGGATAGTTTCCTGTTGAAATAGTTTGATATTAATTTGTAATGTACATTTTCTTCTATCACCTTTCTTATACCTTATATCATGTAATATTCTCTGAAATCTAGTCCCAAATGCTAATCATTGATACAGTTCTAAATATAGGGTGCAATGGGAAGTATTCCATTACCCTATTTGAGGGAGGCTAATACTTCCACTTATTCCTTTTGATTTCATATCTCTTTGAACTTATGAACACTTTATCTAACTTCCCTAGGTTATCTCTTCCCAGATTCTTGGTTCTCTATGAGGTAACATTGAGATGCATGACTCTGACTTCCTAAGGAACCTAAATCACTCCCAGGGCACAGTTCATTATAAGATTCTTATCTTGAAAGACAGCTGGTAGTAGTCTCTCGGTAACCGAGGATGACGATTGTCTTTGTGTGTTTTTGTGCACAAAGACACTTGTGCATGAAGATTTAAGTGGAAAAGTCGATGCACAGAGACAGTCCCACTCTCTTGGTGTTGGAAGCCTGGATCCATTGGCACGAAAAGTCGTTACACTTGGAGACTTCCTCAGCTGCATTGGATGGCCGTGTTGTCTTTTGTGCTCCAACACGCCCTAAGCACTCCACAGTGCTTTGCTGCGTCTCCATCTCAGCCATTGAACCTTGTTGTTGGTTTCTTCCACCTGTTCCACCGAAGCAGTCTTCACATGCTGGGTGAGCAAAGCCCTGGTTCACCAGGGGTCGACGACCCAATGGCTACCCTCACAAGGTTTAGCTGTCCTGTCGAAGCCGTTGCCCAGGGTGTGGCTGCTGCCGCATGCTAGCAGCTACTAGGAGCCACAAGTGAGAGCTGGGTGTCAGGTGAGGGTCAGAGGCTGGAGAGCTGCCCTAGGAGGGCATGACAAGCCCTCCATACCAAAGATATTACTCCTCCCTGAGCACCCCATACACCCCATGACTCTGACTTCCTAAGGAACCTAAATCACTCCCAGGGCACAGTTCATTATACGATTCTTATCTCGAAAGACAGCTAGGCACTGTCTAATTGAAAATCTGTTACCCTAAAAAGAACTACATTTCCTGGGAGCCCACTGACTTCCTGTCATTACATACTTCCTGTAGACAGAGGATATTGGCAAGTATGCGGTCCTCTTGGGCCTCTTTGGCATGATGACATCAAGCTTGGTGGTGGTAGTAAACTAAGCATAGGGATTTTAAATGAGTTAATCAGCCATGGGCATGTGGTCTTTATTTTGTATCCACTTTATTCCTTGATTTCTAATGACCATTAATAAATCTCCTAAAAATATAATATTTTTATTATTGAGATCTAATTTTGACTTTTACTTTTATGACAACAAGAAGCTGGAGGGAAAACTCTCAATTTTTAAAGATAGCCTAGATAAATTTTTTAAGCCATGTTTCTCCTGCCAAGGCTTTTCTCCCACCCCACCTACCCACTCACCCTCTCAAACTCCAAGAGAACTCCAAACTCTCTTTGGAGCTGTTGCCTTTTTCTTTCCCTACTTTTTTGCCTGGTCACTCTCTGGGCTATTTTTAGTTGGGGGACTCTGCTTGAGCCCATGTTCTTCAGTTCCTTGCTGCTGCCTCTAGCAATCCTCCTCCTGATCTTTGGCCCTGTTCCTACTCCTGCTCCTGAATTGGCCTCTGCCCCAACCCCAACCACTGTTAATCCTGCTGATTGTTGCCCCCAAGAAGCTAGGAGTTCTTGGAGTCACTTTCTGGGCAACTGGTAAAAACTGGGGTGTATTTTCCTTAGGCAATGATTAGCCTCCTAACTCCCTCATCACATGGCTGGGGAAACAAGCATCTCAAGGGGGAAGGAGAAGAGAAGAAGGAAATTACTCTTCCAAACAGGAAGTAAATTATAAGTATGGCACACTCCTTGAAAGAGCAATGCCTTGCCTATTTCAAACAGCTTCTATCATTCATGAGTGCAGTGGTCCTTTCATTTATCTTGCCTGAGATTCAGGGGAGAAATTCATTTCCATACAAGGCTTTGCCATTTGGGCCTGTGCAGTCTCTAAAATTCATCCAATTTGGGATTCCTTCATACTATGCTCAGCAAGGAGTTCTCTCTCCATATAGGAGATCCCATAGTCCTGACAAAAGGAATCTGAATGGATAGAGAAAGGAACTAAAGAGACTGAAGGTGAAAATTTTAAGCCTCTTCAGACTCCATTCTCTGCATTTTATTGTATTTTGCTGATTGTCTGTTTACAATTTATTTTGGTTGGTTTTAAGTTCATATGTTAATGTATTCAATACTATACTGTTACACTGAATCATTTTAATGTACTGTGTTTTAACTATTAGATATATTCTGTTACTTTCCCCCTATAACTATACTAAAATATATATATGCATATATATATATATATATATTTGGTAAAAACTACTGGGGAAACTTTACAGTAATCTTACAGAAATTAATATCTCATATCATCTACCAAAATAAGATCTAAATAGATTTATAACCTGTATATACAAGAACACATTATGAAAAAAATATAGAGGAGCAAGGTAGATATTTGGATCTATAGTTGGTGAGTAGTGCATGATTCAATAAGTTATAAAGAACAGCACACAAAATGGAATTTTGAAATAAATAAGGTTTTGCACAAACAAATCAAATGTAGGGGCAGTCAGATAGAACAGTGGATAGAATGTGGGCCTAGATACAGGAAGATTTGTGTTCAAATTCTACCTTAGACCCTTAATATCTTTATAACCCTTTGCAAATCACTTAAGCTTTATTTCCTACAGTTTTAGCAACTAAAAAATGGGACTTATTAATGGTGGAGTAGAATCAGGGAAAGCTTGAACTATTTTGAGAATCCTCTCCAGCCAACTTTAAAATAACACTTCAAAACAAATACTGGAATGAATGGACCAACAAGAGGACAGAGTAAAGCAACTTTCCTATAGAAAACAACTTGAAAGTTAAGCAGAAAGGGTCATGTTCACTAGGGTGAGAAGGGAGAATAGCTCATAGCAAGGCTCTACCAAGGAGTAATTGTGCAAACCAAAAGCAAGAGTCCCCACCCCACATCTATTGCTCCATGATCTGAAACTGGGCCCAAGCCAATGTCAAGACTGAGACCTTGCCTAAGCCAAAAGCAGTGCAACCCCATGCCCACTCCTTAAAATTCTAAGCCCTAGCCCAACATTTTAGTGATATCCCAAAAAAGGTAGTCCATGGTGTGTCTGGCTTGTACAGGCCCAGAAGGAGGCTCTGAGCCTCTGCCTCAGACAAAACTGAGACCGCAAGCCCCAGTGCAAGGCAGCTAGCAACATGCCTAGCTGGTGTGAACCTAAGGCCCAGAACTCTTTCCTAGCCCTATAGTGAGATCCTGAATTCCATTGCCAGGAAATCTGCAGAGCATACCTGGCCTGTGTAAGCCCAGATGGAGGCCCAAAACCCCTACCCAAGATCAAGACTAAGCTACAAGCACCAGTACAAGGCAGTCCCTAGTGTACCTGATCTGATAAAGTCCAGAGTCAGATGAAAAACTCCTACCCAAACAAAAGGCTAAATCCTGAGTCCCAGGACAGAGTAGTTCATAATCCTCTGAGCTCTGCAAGCCTTCAGAAGTTCCATAGATGGTTGAATCAGCACTTGGAGGTGTCTTTAAGAGCTCCCAGCCTATGGGTATCTTGGAAGAACTGAAACTTGCATAAACCCAGAAACAGAACTAAAGATGACTATAAGGAAAAACTGAAGTTTAAGAGAGTGTATTCTCTATCCTATGAACAGAACCCACCTTCAAGATAAAAGTAAAAGTTAAAAAAAAAAGATTGATAAAATGAGCAAAAATTAAAGTTAAAAAAAAAACCTAACCATAGAAAATTTTTATGGTGACAAATAAGAACATGGCACAGACACAGAATGGGACAGTGAAAGCAAAGCAAAAGCATGCAAAACTTCAAAGAAAAATATGAATTGGTGTCAAGCTCTGGTACTGCTAAAAAAAGGGATTTCAAGAATCAATTAAGAAAGGCAGAGGAAAAATGGGAAAGAGAAATAAAAACAATTGAAGAAGAAAATAACATCTTTAACAGTAGAATTGGCCAAATGGGAAAGAAGGTTCAAAAGTTCACAAAAGGAAATCATTACTTAAAAATTAGAATTATACAACTAGAAGCTAATGATTTCATGAAACATGAAAAAACAAACAAAATCAAAAGAAAGGAAAAATACAGAAACAAATGTGAAATATCTTATTGAAAAAATAATTGACCTGGAAAATAGATCCAGAAGAGATGATTTAAGAATTGTGAAATTACTTGAAAGGCAGCATTAAAAAAAAGCCTAGACATTATAATACAAGAAATTATTCCCCCAAAATTGTCATGATATTCTTGAAAAAGAGGATGAAATAGAAATTGAAAAAATGCACTGATCATCTCTAAAAATAAATTCCTAAAAACACCAACTCCTATTAATACTATACCTAAACTCAAGAACACGCAAGCCAAAGAGAAAATACTGCAAAGGCAAAAAATGTAGGTTAACAATCCAGAATCACTTACCTAGCAGAAATGAATATAATTTTTTCAGGGGGGAAATGGTCATCTAATAAAATAGATTCCCAAGCATTCTTGATGAAAACACCAAATCTAAACAGAAATTTTGATGTTTAAAAATAAGCCACAAGAGAAGCTTAAAAAGGTAAACAAGAAAGAGAAAATTAAGGGGATTCAATAAGGTATAGCCATAAAATTTTTAAAGAAGTTAAATGACCTTCAGGAGGATACAGACATTAAAAAAATACTAGTATGGGAACTCAACTTTCCTCTTTCAGATATAGATAAATTTAACAAAAAAAAAAAAAAAGAAAGAAAGAAAGAAAGAAAGAGGTGAAGGAAGTGAATGAAATTTTAGAAAAGTTAGAACTAATTGATCTTTGGAAAAAGGTAAACGGGAATGGAAAGGAATCTACCTTCTTTTCAACAGTACATTGTACCTACACATGTACCTACACAATTAAAACATGACCATGTTTTAAGGCTTAAAAACTTCAAAACCAAATGTAGAAAAGCAGAATTAGTAAATGCATCATTTTTAGATTCTAACACAATAAAAATTATGCTCAATAGGGGTCCATAGAAAGGCAAATAAAAAATTAATTAAAAACCAAATAATCTAATGATAGATAAAAAGGTGTGGGTCAAAGAAAACATTATAGAAACAATCAATAATTTCATCAAGGAGAATGACAATGAGAAAACAATATATCAGAATTTGTGGAATCAAACCAAAGCAGTAGTTAGTGGAAATTTTATATCTCTAAACATTTACTTCAATAAAATAGAGAAAGAAGTAGATCAATGAATTGGGCATGCAACCCCCCAAAAATAATACAGAAAAACAAATTTAATACCCCCCATTAAAGATTAAATTGGAAATCTTAAAAAATTAAAGGAGAAGGTGACAAAACCATTGAATTAATAAATAAGACCAGAAGTTGGTTTTATGAATAAACAAATAAAATAGAGCATTGTTTAATTTGACTAAAAAAAGAAAGAAGAGAGTCAAATAATCATAATAAAAAATGAAAAGAATGAATTCACCAGCAATGAAGAGAAAACTAAAACAATCATTGGGAGTTTTTTTGCCTAACTATATGCCAATAAATCCAACACTCTAAGTAAAATGTATGAATATGAGTAAAAATATAAATTGACCAGATTAACAAAATAGAATAAATATTCCCATATAAGTAAAAGAAATTAAATAAATCATCAATAAACTCCCTAAGAAAATGTCTCAGGGCCAAATGGATTCACAAGTGAATTTTATCAAACATTTAAAGAACAAGTAATCCCAAACTATGCAAATGATTTGGGGAAATAGGCAGAGAAAAAAAATCCTACCAAATTCCTTTTGTGACACAAATATTGGTATTGTTATCTAAGCTAGGAAGAGCAAAAGTAGGGAAAGAAAAGTATAGGTCAATTTCATTAATGAATATAGATGCAAAAATTTTAAATTAAATATTAGCAAGGAGACCACAGCAATATATTGGATCATTCATTATGTTGAGGGGAATTTATATCAGGAATTCAGGACTGGTTTAATATTAGGAAAACTATCAGCATAATTCAATATATCAATAACAAAATGAACAGAAATCTCATGATTATTTCAACAAATGCAGAAAGAGCCTTTGACAAAATGCAACACCCATTCCTATTAAAAACATTAGAAAGCATATGGATATATGGGGCATTCCTTAAATTGCTAAGTAGTATCTACCTAAAACCATTAGCAAGTATTATTTGTAATGGGGATCTTAGAAGCCTTCCCAATAAAATTAGGTGTGAATCAAGGATGCCCATGATCATCACTATTATTTAATATTGTACTAGAAATGCTGATAGTAATAAGAAAAGAAAAAGAAATTCAAAGAATTAAAGCGGGCAATGAGGAGATTAAACTATCACTCTTTGCAAATGATATGATGGTACACTTAGGGAATCTTAAAGAATCAGCTAAAAAACTAGCTGAAATAATAACTTTAGTGAAGTTGCAGGATACAAAACAAATGTATATAAATCACCAGTATTATATATTTTACCAAGAAAGTACAGCAGCAAGAGATAGAAAGAGAAATTCCATTTAAAATAACTCTAGACAATATCAAATACATGGGAATCTACTTGCCAGGACAAACACAGGAATTAAATGAACACAATTTACAAAATACTTTTCTCACAAATAAAGTCAGATCTAAACAACTGTAAAAATATTCACTGCTCATATGTAGACTGATCTAATATAATAAAAATAATAACTCTACCTAAATTACTTTACTTATTCAGTGCTATCTGTAATATTTATTGGGAAAGGAAATAGGATTTGGAAAACAAGGGGATAATGGGAGGTTTGTATAGGGGTAAGGAGGAGTTAAAGGGAGAGAGGGAATATTTCTTGGTGAGGCAAGGGAGGGAGATGCCCCTGCTGAGAGGAAACAGCAGGGGTCCAATAAGAACGGTTTGTCTTTGAATGATTGAAACTGAAGTTCAGCTCCCTCTATGATCAGTAAAGATAGTCCACTTATCTGACTGCGAATTTAAGTAATATAAAGTTTAATAATCCAGTTGGAATTGGAGTTTTTCCTTAGCTTCAGAGTATAGGGCCAGGCCCTAGAGGCTGGCGGAGGGTTGTTCTAATTCAGAATCTTAGCAATAGACAGAAAGCAAACAAGAACAATTCTAACCTTTAGAAGCCTGTGTCTTCCGGCTGAACCAAGAAGAGCATGCCACTCCAGACTGGGCTGAACAAGCTCCTCTCTCCTCCAACCCCAGGAAACCAGACCCCCCCACCCCCAGGAAGGGAGTGCTAGTCACAAGACCCAACTGCCACTACCAGTTGGCCCCTTCCCCCACAAACTGTCAGTCTTGTTTCCTTTCCACATATCCCAGTCACACTACCAAAAAATTATTTTGTAGAACTAGAAAAAATAATCACAAAACTCATCTGGAAGAACAAAAGGACAAAAAAACATGAAAATTAGAGAAAAAAAAGTGTGAAGGAAAGTGGCCTAGTAGTGCCAGATTTCAAACTGTGCTATAAAGCAGTAATCACTAAAAGAATATGATATTGTCTAAGAAATAGAATACATTTGATACACAATATAAAGGGGTAAATGACCTTAGCAACCCAATATTTGAAAAACTGAAAGACCCCAACTTCTTGGATAAGAACTCACTATTTAACAAAAACTACTGGTGAAATTGGAAAACAGTATGGCAGAAACTAGGTACAGACCAATATCTCACACTACATATACCAACATAAGGTCAAAATGTGCTTATGATTTAGATATAGAGGGATACCATAAGTAAGTTAGGTGAATATAGAATAGTTCACCTGACAGATCTTTGGAGAAGGGAAGAATTTTTGACCAAAAAGAGACAGAGAACATTATAAAATGCAAAATGGATAATTTTTATTAGATTAAATTAAAAAGGATTTGTACAAACAAAAACAATGTGACCCAGATTAGAAGAGAAACAACAAACTGGGAAAATTTTTTACAAAAAAGTTTTCTGGTAATAATCTCATTTCTCAAGTAAATATAGAAGCAAGTCAAATTTATAAGAATAAGTCATTCTCCAATTGACAAATGGCTTAAGGATATGAACAATTTTCAGATGAAGAAATCAAAGCTATTAATAATCATATGCAAAAATGTTCTAAATCATTCTTGGTTAGAGAAATGAAAATTAACTCTTATAACTATCAGATTGGCCAATATGACAGTAAAGGAAAATGATAAAAGTTGGAAGGGATATGACAAAATTGGGACACTAATGCATTGTTGTTGGAATTGTGAACTGATTGAACCATTCTAGAGAACAATTTGGAACTATGCCCAAAGGGCCATAAATCCTCCACTACTGAGTCTGTATCCCAAAGAGATCATAAAGAAGTGGAAAGAACATACTAGTAAAAAAATATTTCTAGCAGTTCTTTTTGTGGTGGCAAAGAATTGGAAAATGAGGGGATGCCTATCAATTGAGGAATGGTTAAACCAATTGTGGTACATGTTGGTGATGGAATAGTATTGTCCTATAAGAAATGATAAGTAGAATGATTTCAGAAAAAGCTGGAAAGGCCTACATGAACTGAAACAGAGCAAAAATAAGCAGAACCAGGAGAACATTGTACATATTAACAGCAATAGTACATGATGATCATCTGTGAAAGACTTTACTACCCTCAGTAATGTAATGATTCAGGACAGTTCTGAAGGATTTGTGAGTAGGAATGTTATCCACTTCCAGAGAAAGAACTGTTGGAGTGAGATGTAGATCAAAGCATATTCTCATATCAGTTTATTTATGGTTTTACTTTGGGGTTTAGGTTTTGTATCCGTATGCTCTTACAACAATGACCAATATGGAAGTGTATTTTACATAATAACATATGTAAGCTCAAATTGCTTACCATTCCTGAATGGGGACAGGGAAGAAGATGGTTTGAATAATATAATTTTGGAAAACATATGTTGAAAATTATGATACATGTAATTGGGAAAATAAAATATCTTTGAATAAAAAATAAAAATAAAAATAAAGCATATGTCTAACCAGATTTTTTTAATTAATAGCATTTATTTCCCAGGATTTTGTGAGAATCAAAACCTAGTCCTAAGATTATTGTAAAGATTAAATTATATGATATTTGTAAAGTGTATAATAGCACAGGACCTGTCACATAGTAGGCACAATATAAATGCTGGCTATCATTAGCAGTAATAGTTAAAATCAGTAGAAATCCATAACTGGAGGGAAAATGATACATATCATTTTCTTTAGAACTTTGATCAATGAAAGTACACATATCCAAAAAAATGGACATAAAGAATAGGCCCATCACTTCCTGACAGAAAGACAATGAACTTAACATGCAGAGATAAATATACATTTTCAGACATGGTCAATGTAGGAATTTGTTTTGCTGGATGCATGTAGCTACATATTAAGAGATTTATTTTTCAGGGATTTAAAAAAATTTCCCAGTGTAAGCAACTGGGAGGGTCAAATTAATTTTAAAGATTAAAAAATTTAAAACTATCTATAAATTTAATATAATTTAACTGAATGAATAAATGTATAAACTAAATGTACAAAAATAAATACATAAAAGCATTTAAGAGCTTCCTATTTGCCAAGTTAAACTACTTTAATCTTGTTGTTTTTTTTAATTTGTTCCATCATTTTTCCTTCTGTCTCTGCGTTTTTGTATTCATTTGTTTCAAAGAAATGATCAAAAGAAGTCATATATAGTTTGTGTTCCATACTAAAAGTAGTTTGTGGATTTCAAACAAAATGTTTCTTCATCCAAGCCTTTGAAAGTAAAATACACAGTATAAGTAGGTGCAACATCACAACATTTCTTTAAATTTTTTCATCAATACCTTAGAAAAAATTTAAATGAGTCCTAGAATAATAATTTACATAAATCTGTGCCCTAGAATTATGTCAAGGAAAATATGTCAAAATGTAATCTAGCAGTCATATAATTGTGCTTACCCTTTGACCCAGCAGTACCACTAATGGGTCTATATCCCAAAGAGATTAATTATAGGACCTACTTTTACAAAAATATTTGTAGCAGCTCTTTTTTTGGTGGTAAAGAACTGGAATTACAGTTTAATTGGTTCTTACCTGCAAGGGAATTTAACACCTTTGCTTTACATCACTATCAATAAGTACATCAAAATCTCAAATTATGATATATATACTGAAAGATTAGATTATTAGTTAGTGATACTACAAATCTTTCACAATTCTTTTTAACTGGTATTCTGCAAAGTAGGTGCTCATGCACTGATTACAATTACCAACTATTTTTACTTTCCTTTACTCCTTAGCCATCTTCCTGACAACTGATTTGCTGTCTGGAACAGTCTTAGTTCTGCTTCATGTGGCCCATTATATCTCTGCATAACTCTAGTCTTGATTCACTTTACTCCAAGCTATATTCCCCTATAGAAATACTGCATCACTGTCACCTCAATATCTAATTCTGGAATGTAGATTCTTTGAGATAAGAGACTGTCTTTTCTTTTGTATTTGTATATCCAGAATTTGTTACAATGCTTGCACATGTTTGTATATATATATATATATATATATATATATATATTAAATTCAGAAGTGCTTAATAAATGCTTTTTTTCATTCATTCAAAACGATTGTAATACCATCAATTTTCATTCATACCTTCATGTTGGAAAGGACTGATATGAGATTCTTTGATTAGAATACATTGCCAGTCACAGATTTATATAATTTTTAGAATACTGGTTTCCCTCAAATGCATGAATATTGCTCAACGCAAGAATTTTTTTCTGTAGTGTATCTGAATTCTGACTCTTCTTGAATATCTGCAGTGATAAGGAGCTTGTCATATTACCTACAGACATTCCATTGTCAGCACCAATTGTTACAAAGTATTGTTATAGTGACTCAAAATCTTCCTTCCTCCAGAACTGCTATCCACTGATCCTAGGTTTAGTCAATAGCATTACAGAACAAGACTATTCCTTCTGCATGATTATTTGTCTGTTTGAAGACATGATTATATATCCCTTTAAATTTTCCAAGTATCGTCATGTATGTAAAGACATTGTCTTTTAAATTTCTGCTCCCAAGGCTAAATAAGCATGCTTTCTTTCCTCATTTGGACTATTTGTAACTTTGTTGACGTTTTTAGTCATGTTTTAATGAGTTTTTCCAACTACTAAGAAAATTGTGTGATATAGTGGGGTGGGGGGGAACCTAAGAGCCGGAATTTTGCCACTGACTCAATCACAGAATCTTTATACAGCACTTACCTTATGTTACCTACCTTGCATTATTACAGTTATTTATGAATATACATTATCCTCCTTCCCCAACCTTGCGGGAATTGCCTGACCTCTTTGGGTCTTAGCTTGTTCATTTATTTTCTTTAAAAAAAAAAAAGCTTTTTAAGTTAAAAATTTACATGAACTTAGAGATGGTTTGATATAGTGTTCTAGTCCCTGTGGTCCAGCAAAGGTTTTAGATTTTAGTCAGGCATAGATATAGCCTACACAAAGGATCAAGCAAGAAATAGAATGCCATTTGCAGGGAACAACAAGGAGGCCAGTTTGGTTGGAAAGTGGAGTTTATGAAGGAAATAATCCTAGAAAGAAAGGCTGGATCCAAATCATAAAGGACTTTAAAAAACAAACAAAGGGAGTTTATATTTTATCCCATGGGGAAGAGTCAATCACTTGAGTGGTGATTTCTTTAGGAAAGTGATATAATCAGTGATATACTGAGATCAACTGAGCAACTCTCTATATGGAGGAAGGGGGGAATTTGAGGTAGGAGAGACCAAAAGTTGTGAGTCCAATTAGAAAGATACTGTAATACAGTTTAGTCAAAAGATGATAAGGGCTTGAACTAAGGTATGTAAGTGGCACAAAACAGGGAAATGAAAAATATATTATAATGACAAAGGCAATATAATTTATCAACTGAATGAATGGATATGTGGGGTGAGACAAAAGGAAAAGCCCAGGATGACTACTAGCCTGGCAGAACAAAGATTAGACATAAAAGCAAAATTTCCTTCAAGTACAGCTCAAAATTTTGGAATGTATTAATTAAGGATGGGTAAATATGAGCATGACAACCAGAATTTAAACCCTCACTGCAAAATTAGAAAATACAATAACAACTCCTCACATATATATTGTTTTATAGTTTACAAAGTAATTTCCATTACAATTTCCCTTTGAAATTGATATTTTATGTTATAGTCCCAACATTACAAACAAAGAAACTGGAGCTAAGAGAGAAGATATCATTATTTATCTTTCTTTTCCAAATTCCACTGACACTTCCTCTTCTCCCATTGCACAGAAAATGAGCATTGGGGGGAAGGATATCTTGCTGCCTCAGACAAAAGTAAATGGAAATGGTCCAGCTGTATAGAAACTTTGGTGTGAGTGAAGGAGGAAATTATTTTTGAGTTTTAAAACCAAGAGTCCTCAACTAAGAATACTAAATAGAGCTTTCTGTCCAGTACTGTAAATTCCCAATATCTTACTCTGTAAATTTCAACTATTTGTGTCTGTCACAGTAGTATAATTAAGATTCAAGAGAAATTGTATTTATTCATTCTTGTTCTGATTTATAAGGAATGGGGAAATTCTCATTTGTCACTACATCAGAGCAGATATCTGTAAAGATCCTGTCTTTTATACCTTGTAGCTTGCTCATCCTACTCCACTGAGTGAAGATAATGCCTCCTGTATCCCAAACTGGAAGATGTCTGGGTATGAATTGAGAGACAGTGAGCTCTCCCATAATTGGTTGGTGGGAAGGACCTTAAGGCGGGGCCAGACGTAGGGAGCCAGATTGCTGCAACAAATGGGAAGGCTGGGGCTACTACTCCAGGTTGATTCGATTCCAGTTTTATTCTGCCCAGTGTTACAAGACTCCACTTCGGGACAGAATATATTCCAATCACTCTGTCCTGTTGGAGAGGGATTTCAACTGACGAGCGGCGAACACAATTGAGTGAAGCTCCTGTTACTATTCATCCTAAACGTTTGGATTACCTGCGGGAACCGCAAAGGTTGCGGCCCCTCGGAATTTAGAGCGAAGTCACTTCTGCTCTTAAATCAGTCAGGGCGGAAAGAAAAAAAAAAGGAGCACCTAGCAAACACTGAGGGGGCGGAGGTGACTTTATTTTTAAGTCCTCGGGGCTACCTGCTGTAGCCAGATTTGACTCGCACCAGGACTTGCTGTTCAAAACGAAGCTGGGAAAAAGGGACGGAATGCTATTTTAGATACATCGGTTTGGGTTATGAATGGGCTTTGCAACCGAGGAAGGGAGACCTCAGGGAGCCTAACGATTTGCCCAGACTTAGTGCTAGAGCTGTGTGTGAGTCTTATCAATCGCGCCAGAACTCCTTCTGGCAAAAGAGGAGCAGCCTGAGTTCTCTCCGCTGGAACCACTTTAACAAAAAGATATCCCCACAACTCTGTCCTCCACTCTTGCTCCCCAAACCTACAAACTTGGGAGAAACCTCCAGCCTCCACCCCTTCCCAGAGGATGGAGGATCAGTGTAAAGAGTGACCAGCTTCCGCCCTTTTTAAGCCTAGGAGATTGACCATCCCCTGGTCTAAGCCAAAGTGAGCTTTTTTTTTTCCCTCCCCTTCCTCTCGGACACCCCCCCGCCCTTCTCGTCTCCATTCCCTCCTCCCCACGGGCGAGGGAGGAGGAGAGGAGGGGGTGTCCCGGTCGTCATGACTGAGCTGAAGGCAAATGATCTCCGGACTCCCCACGTGGCGGATGGTGTACCTTCCCCGTCCCAGCTTGAAATCCCACTTTTGGATCACCCAGACCCAGACCCTTTCCAACCGGTTCAGAACTCGGAAACCTCGCCGGTGGTCCCCATATCTTTGGACGGATTGCTCTTCCCCAGAAGCAGGGACGAAGAGGAGCTGCCGGACGGGAAGGGGGAAGGCGAGCAAGAACTACCAGAGGTAGACAGCGCGTATCCCGCAGTAGCTGCGGGATCAGGTAGAGGAGGCGGAGGAGGAAGAAGTGGCAGCGCCAGACCCCCAGATAAGGACAGCGGGCTGCTGGACAGTGTCCTGGACACGCTGCTGGCGCCCCCGGGGCCGGGACACAGTCACGCCAGCCCCCCCGCCTGTGTCGCCACCCCCTGGTGCCTCTTTGGCACCGAGCTCCCTGAAGACCCTGGGGCCGCCCTCTCATCCCAGGGGGCGCTGCCGCCGCTCATGAACCGGCTGCCCAGCAAGGACGGAGAAGTTTCAGGTACTGCAGCCTCTCATAAGGTCCCGCCCGGGGGGCCGCCCCTTATTCGGCCGCTGCTGGTAGCCAGCCCCCAATGGCCCGAGGTAGCCGCTAAGCCGGCGCTGCTGCCGCCGCGGGACGAGGATGGGCCGGAGGACTGCGCCGGGCACCTCTCCAAGGGCAGGTCCAGGGCCTTGGCAGGTGGCGGCTGTGCGGCGGCCATGGCTACAGCCCCGGCCCTGCCGCCCGTAGGAGACGATCCTCCCGTGCCGAGGGAAGATCTCCGCTTCTCGGCGCCCAGACCCAGCCACTCAGCCGATCAGGAGCCTTCGACCGCGCCGGGGCGCTCCCCGCTGGCCACCTCGCTGATGGACTTCATCCACCTGCCCATCCTGCCTATCAACCCCGCCTTCCTGGCGGCCCGCACCCGACACTTGCTGGAAGTGGAGGGATACGAGGACAGCGCTGGCGCCTTCGCTCAGCCTCGGGATTCGCCCGCTTCCTCGTCTACCCCGGGAGCCGGAGGTGACTTTCCCGATTGCGCCTTCCAGCCAGACGCAGAGCCCAAGGAAGACACATACCCGCAGTATGGAGATTTCCAGCCGCCCACGCTGAAGATCAAAGAGGAGGAAGAAGGTGGGGACGGTGTTGCTCGCTCTCCTCGGTCTTACATGGTGCCTGGGTCCAATCCGGCCTCTGGTCCAGATTATGCTCTAGGCCCGCAGCTGCCCCCACAGCCGCTACCGCCTCCGCCCCCACCGCGGGTGCCCACGTCCAGACCCGGCGACTTGTCTGCAATCTCCGCCACAGCCCCTGTCAGCGCTTCCTCCGCGTCGTCTTCGTCGTCGTTGTCCTCCTCCTCCTCCACTTCAGCGACTGCCGCCGCGGCCGCGGCCGCCTCTCTCTCTACCCTCGAGTGCATCCTCTACAAAGCCGAAACGGCGCCGCCTCAGTCGGGTCCCTTCGGGCCCCTTCATTGCAAAGGGCCGAGTGGAGCCGGCTGCCTCCTGACGCGGGACAGCTTGCCCTCCACCTCAGCTTCGGCCACCTCCGGCCCGGCCTCAGCACTCTACCAGCCGCTTGGGCTAAATGGGCTTCCGCAGCTGGGCTACCAAGCGGCGGTTCTGAAGGAGAGTCTGCCACAGGTCTACCCACCCTATCTGAACTATCTGAGGTGAGTGGGGTGGAGGAGTTGCGAGATGGGGCAAGGAGAGAGGGATGGGGGGGAGGGGTTACCTGGGATAACGTTCTAGAATCCGGGTCCCCGGTGGGGTGGAGGGTGAGTGGGGGGTAGGAAAGGTGAAAAACTCTGGTGAGAGGAGAAAGGATGGAATCCTGTGGTTGCATCACATTTTCGGGGAAGATAACGGGCATAATAGTCGTGCCTCTCTCCTCAGTCCTGCCCTTGCGTGTTACGGTTTAGGAGCTTTTCCGGACCGTGGGCAAGGGTGTGTGAGGAAGAGAGAAAAGATTGTTTTTGTATTTCCTTCTTTCTCCTTTTCTCCGACTTTTCCTCCCCACCTATTACCGGGAGGTTAGGGGAAGGCGCTTAGGGAACCTGGAGTCTCGAAAGCCCTAAGTGAAACTTTAGAGCTCGGCTGGGATCTGCAGACCCATATTGCCCCACGAAAAATGTGCCGCGTCACTCTTTCTGGGTCTGATCTGGGCAGCTCCAGGCGGAAGCCGCTAAGTTTTGAGTGAAAGTAGAGAAATCAGGAATGCTGCTAGCGTTTTCGTTGTTTTGAACTTGAAAATTTTCCGTTTCCACTTAGAATAGAATTAGTGCGGTGTGAAAAGCAGCGCACCAGAAAGGAAAGAAAAAAAATGCTTAAAAAAAGGAGTATTTAGTTTTCTAAACGATCAAAATCATAAAATTACTTTTTTTTTTTCGAGATAGGATTTTGCATCAGGCATTTGCATGGCGGTTAAAGCACTGCCTTACCTTCATGCTGTCCCAGAAGAGCCGAGTCATAGTTTATTGATACATGTCAAATAAACAAAGCACAAAGGTACATTATTCCCAGAAAGTAGTGGATTTGATTAAAAGCAAAGTTAGCATTTTAATTGACAACTTCTAACTTCTACGTTTACTGGTAAACAGTTCATTTTTGCTATGGACTGCCTTTCTCTGGCATCATGTCTTCTTCCCTCATTTGTTGACCTTTCTAACTGGATGCTACTGATTGGTTAAAAAGTTTATATCTCTGAAGAATGTTACAAATGAATAGTTTATTTATATAAAGTTTACAAGAAAAGGACAAGGAAATTGGGAACTGTTTATCAGTATATTTTAAATTACTTCAATTTTTATTTAGAATCATTGGAATTTTCTTTTTAAAAAATTAACCTTTTGAATTCAGTGGGTTTTTTTAAAGGTTTCATTGTTGGATATTGAAAATGTCATCATACTTTTTATTTAATTCAAAGGCCAGATACAGAAGCCAACCAGAGTCCTCAATATGGTTTTGAATCATTACCTCAGAAGATTTGTTTAATCTGTGGGGATGAAGCATCTGGTTGCCACTATGGAGTCCTCACCTGTGGAAGCTGTAAGGTCTTCTTTAAAAGGGCAATGGAAGGTAGGATTGTATACTTTTTAAAAATATACTAATGTAAATGGAGCCTAGCTATTCATTTCAAACTTCTAGTTATACTTGCTTCTAAGAAGATAAAATCTAGTTTAAAATATTTTGTGCATTTTTAGATAATTTTTAACATTTAAAAATATGAACGAAAAGTTATATGCCTTTCAGACCATTTAACTGATACTTTGACTATTGTATATGAGGCATTATTGTACTGGTAATATTATTACTAATTAAAATTTTATTTTAGCATTTCAAATAAATCATGTTTAACTCATTGCTTCCTGCTAAGTACTTAAAATTAAATTTTTGATCAAGAAAAATTATTTTAAGTGAGCTAATGGGATGTAATGGCATGCAATATTCTAAAATAAGATAAAATATTAATCACCAAGATGGTCTTAATGAGTTATTTTATATTTTGCTTTTTACTATGTTGGTATACTGTCATTTTCTATGAAATGTCCACAATAAAATAATATTGTGAACATTTTGATGTCATAGGATACTTTACTGTAATTTTAAGCATATTAATTCAAATTAAGACAGATTTGGTTTCTTGGTGAAGAAATCTCATTTACAGAACTGTTTTACTATAAATAATATAAGCTATATGTTGTAGTGGACAAAAAAATTCAAGTGTATTTAGTATCTATTTGGGAATATACATAAGATTCTCAAATAGACTTTTAGAGAGAACATTTTAAAGTTCTTTTTGCACTTGTACTTTAGAGAGCCAAAGACATTTACATTAAAAAATAAAAATTTTTTGTAGCCAACAACTATAGTAGAAAACCTTTTATAATTGTGCATACCTAACCTTGGAATCTTCAGGAAGGAGTAGTGTGACTTTAAGTGAGAGAGCCAAGAGTTCTGTTATATTGCTTTTGGTTTGAGGGTCCCCCCTTTTTTAAATGCAGGAATCTCTGGTCTAAAGACCTCATTGAAAGAAGGAAGTAGAATATGTAATTTGTTGATGCTTTCAAATAAATTTCATGTAGATTTCTTCCCAGAGGTCTAGTGACTTTTAAAAATGCATTTAATCAAAAAGTACATTGTTAATGCCAAACAAGAATTAAGTATTTGAATTGTCTAGAATTGAGAAATATTGATCGTTATTCATTTAATATTTAAGTCATTCTTTAGAAAGTGCTTGGTGTATTCTTCAATTATAGAAAAGCACCTTGAAAAATAATAGTGACTAAGTCCAAGAATTCCATTCAAGTGATTCTTTGCACTAGTAATATTTATCAAAAGTTAATAAATGAATATTTGTATGAGAACCCATTCATTTATCCTAATTTATCATTATTTCCAAACCTTTAAAAGTGCATTTATAGGTTAAACTTTCTTGGATTTTTAGCAATATTTTTCCTCTACTTTCTTTATCAATAAAAGTCTAAAATTGTTAAAGTATTTGAAGGTTCACCCCCTCTTTATAAAATAACCATTGGTGAAAGAGGATACTTATTGAAAAGAAAGAATACACAGGAAGCTCAAAGTGTCATGTTTAATAAATGTTTATTTAAATACTACCTGTTTATTTGCACTCATTTTCCCTTTAATTCCTACTTTTCTTATCTTTCACTTCCTTCTCTGACATTTTTAATCATCCTGTTTTATTACTATACTTTTGTTCATTCCTAAACTTAATCAGTTCTAATCCTGGATTATTTCCCATCTTCTTTATCCTCATTTTCTGTATGGCCATCTGTAATAGAAAATTATAAAGTTATATTGACTAAGTCTATAATAAAGTCATACCACTTAGTCCACCTTTAGTCATTCCCTCATAATCCATTTTATATCCATGTCAGATTAATTTTTAATGCACAACTTTTATCAAATGATTCCCATTTAAAAACCTTCAATAGCTGCCAATTTACAATGAGTTTTAGTATCATAAATCTATAGCAAGATTATAGCTCTACAAGGAGAGACTTGGAGATCATCTGTGATTCTACATAAAAACAGCTGTGATCCCATAAAAAATATATATATGAAATATTTTAATGAATTTGTAGTACAGAAACTGATGTATTGACAAAAAAGCAAAATCAGTGTGTTAGAATGGTATAGAAAGCTTCAAGTGGCAGTTGCTTTGAGAAATAGGTAGAATTTAGATATTTAAAAAAAAAACAACAATAACAAAGAATTGAAGATGGCTTTTGAGGTCAAGCATATCATGAGCAAAAATGATAGGTTGAGCCAGATGTATTCAAGGAACTATGAAGAAAATTATTCTCAGCAGAGTAGAAGATTCATTTGGAGGATCATGAGATAAAGATTAACAAGTTGGTGGTCAGATTATAAATGGCTTTGAATGCTAGGTTAATAAATTTGCAATATATCTTGTGAATTGAGAAATTATTAAAGATTTTTTTCTTTTGTAAGAAAATGACACAGTTTCAGACAAATAAAATTTTCAAAGAAAAATTGCACAGATTCAGAGGTACAGATTTAGAGCTGGAAGGGACCTTATAAGGTAATGAATTCTGATTCTAGGTAATTTGGACCAGAAAGGCTAAGTAACCTACCCAAAGTTGCACAGTAGAAGTAAATATAAAAGATATCAAAAAGTATGACTTTAAAAGAAGATATACCATGAATGCTGCAAGACAAAAGAATAAACAATAGATCTTCATTATGCTCCATTAGTATTCATACAATGAGAGGCAACTGAAATTAGGAGGCTATTATAGTAATACAACCAAGATATGGCAAAGGCCTAAGATACTGTGAGGGTGGTGACTTTGGAAGGAGAAAGATGATTTTTGAGGTATAATCAGAACTTGGCAATAAATATGAGTGATAGGCAAAAGAGAAGTATAAAGAATGATTAGGGTTTTAACTTGGGTGACTTGTCCTAGAATAATGCCTCAGTACTTAGAATTGTACCTGGCCCATTACAGATATTTAATGAATGCTCATTCAATAAATGCATATATTAATAAAATAATGGGAGTTTGATTATAACATAAAATTTTAAAAAGAGAACCTGAGATAAGTATCGATTAGAGGGAGAAAGGATGAGATACATGTTGGCCATGTTGAATTTGAGATTCTGTTGGGGTATCCAGTTGTAAACACTGAACTGGATTGAAAGTATAGAACTCGAATTTTTGAGAAAAATTGGGCCTGAATGTGTAGATTTAGGATTGATCTACATAGAGGTAATAATTGAATCCATAGAATCAATTAATCAACTAGTATTTATTAAGTTATTACTATATTCCAAATACTGCTAATCTTGGGAATACTAAGAGAAGAAAAATAAGTAATAGTCCTTGTCCTCAAGGAATTTATATTGTAAAAAGGGAAATAATCTGTGAAGATATATACCTATAGATACACACACACACATATATATGCATATATATATATATATAATAGATAGAAATCAAACAGTGGAGTAAAGGTAGTAGCAGCTGGAAGGAACCAGGAAAGATATTCTGCAAAAAGTAGTATTTGAATTGAGTCTTCAAATCAACCAGGAATTAAAAAAAAAAAGAGTTGAAAAGGGAAGGTAGTCTATCCCTTTGTGCCATAGTGTTCTCTATGGAGATAAAAAGAAAATAAAATTTGTGCCCCCACAAGAAGCTTATTTTCTAGGAGATATGGGTGGGATATAGGCAGCTAGGTAATGCAATAGATTAAAAGAGCCAGGCCCTTAATTAGATGTGTAACCCTGGGCAAGGCACATAAACCTATTTGCTTCCATTCCTCATTTGTAAAATGAACAGGAGAAGGAAATAGCAAACCATTGAAGTATCTTTGTCAAGAAAACCCTAAAAGGGGTCTGGAAGAACCAGATACCATTGAATATAACTTTACAACAATATAAGGGGAAACAGCATATATATATAGAAGTTAATAGCATAATTTGAAAAGGATTATTAAGTGTAAGAAGGTAAGAAGGCTCTAGGGAAAAAGATTGGTTGAGCTAGTAATATAGAGTCAAAGAGATAAAATGATTTCAGTGTAACACTAATAAGGAATTTTCAGTGGCCCTGGGACATGATTTTATGACTTCCTTCATTCAATAGCTTGGGAATAGGGGCAGAAAAGGTGAATGTAAGGGGTGGCATGCATTGTTGAAAATTAGCAGAGCATGAAAAGGAAAAGGCTAACAAAAGAGAAAGACCTGAATGTAGAGGACAGTAACTTAACCCTTTTAATCTAATTAGGTGAATATTATGAAAGAATGAAATTAAAGATATAACAAGATTTATGAACTACCAAAACAGCAAAAATTGAAGATCATAGATTTAGTGAAAACAAACAAAAAAAAAAGGTTTTATTTAAGTGTATCAGAAGGAGGGGAAAGGACATTCTTTCTGTCCACAGAGAGATTTCAGGTTCCTGGATTGAGATTGTAAAGAGGCAAATTTAGGCTTTAAATAGAAAATAACATCTCTTAATAGAGACATCTCTAATAATTTAGAGCTATCCAAAAATGGAATGAATACCTTGGAAAATAGTATGTTCCTCTTTGTTGGAAGTTTCAAGAAAAGGCTGGATGACCACTTGTCAGTTGTGTTGTTAAGAAAATTCATTAAGAGTCTGAGTTAAGGTTAAAAGTAAGGGTTAGGGTACTAGATAACTAATGAGGTTGCTTCTAATTCTGAATTTCTGTGATTCTGTGATTGTTTGGTCTAGTAATGGAACAATGTTAGATTATTGTGAAGACTAAGATGGGCGACCACCTAATTGGGTAACTGATGGGACCAGAAGTATGACTCAAAGGAGTGCAGGGTGATAAACTTCAAAAGGTCATCAATGCCAATACTAAAAGTTATCATGAATGGAAGTAGAATTTTAGAGAAAAGAACTGAGAAACAATTGTTGTGTGGAAGATGGGAAAGTGAACTGCAACTCAGTAGTTGATAGCTCTAAGGATCTTGACAGTATGATACTCTCAAATGGAATAAAAGTCAAAATGATCTTGGTGAATAAGTATAATGCAGGAAGAATCTAGAAATATTTTTTGAAAATTTTATTTAGTCAATTTAGAACATATTCTTTCCCTCCCCTCCCCCACCCATTCCTGTAGCCCACATGCAATTCCACTGGGTTTTACATGTGTCCTTGATCAAAACCTATTTCCATATTGTTGATGTTTGCACTAAGATGATCATTTAGAGTCTACATCCCCAATCATCCCCTCGACCAATGTAATCAAGCAGTTGTTTTTCTTCTGTGTTTCTACTCCCACAGTTTTTCCTCTTAATGTGGATAGTGTTCTTTCTCATAAATCCCTCTGAGTTGTTCTGGACCACTGCATTGCTACTAATGGAGAAGTCCATTAAATTCGAGAATCTAGAAATATTAAAGAGCAAGAAATACCTTAAATCTTAATGTGGTATGGGTATGCTTTCAGAAACTTTAGAGTACTAGCCAATATTAATTTGAAGGTGAACCAAGGGATATATAGTATATATAGATGAGAGCCAAATTTCAGTAAGCACCTGAAAACAGAAGGAAGGTAGTCAAGAAAAAGGGAATTGTTAACAGTAGAGGAGTGATTTCAGAGAGCACACTAGATAGACAAGATAGAAAAATAGAGAGACCTGTTAGAGGTAGGACTGGAGCAGATAAGGATTAGAGTCCAGGGAGAAGTTGCAGATAAATGGAGATTTTGTCTAGGCAGATAGCCCTTATGGATAATGGGGTTTTTGATAGTCAAAATATAGACATTTTCCTGCCTAAAGAGGAGTACCAAGTAAGGAGATACTTATAGACTAAGCTACCCTTCCAAGACAAGGTATTTTTGCATACTTTTCTTTCAAATGGAGTCTCCTCAGACACTTATGCCCAAAGAAGAGATGATAGAGATTTATGGTGGTTAAAGGTTGATATTATTAGACTTTGAGCTCCTTGAGATCAAGGATTAGGGTTTTTTTTTTAGCCTTTCTTTGTATTCCTGGAGGTTAGTACAGTACCTGGCACACAGTAGGCACTTAAATGCTTCTTAACTTGAAGATACTAATATAAGATTGAATTTATCGAATATGAGTTTTCTTAACTCCACTTCCCTTTCCCATGAAATCCAACATCACCAACTAAGTTTTCCTTCTTTCTACTGGTCACAAAAGAAGAGGTGTTTCTGTTCTTCACCAAGGCTAATCCCTTTAACTGTATTCTTGATTGATTTCCCTACATCCTTCAGGATTTTGTTCTAATAATCATTTCCTCTTAAAAAAAAACAACAAATTTAAAGCTTTGTTTCTCAACTTTTTATCTGCCTATAAATATCCTCAGATCAACCCAATGCCAAAAATATTTTGACATTAAAAATTACTACCCTTGAACATTGTATCTCCTAAATATTGTTTTATCTCTTTCCTTTCTATTGTCAAACTTGTTGGAAAAAGTTTTTTGTGCCCAATACCTTTACTTTCTTGATACCCACCTTCCCTATAACCTCATGCAATCTGACTTTTGACTCTAACACTATTTTGAAACTACTCTCACAGTCCAATGACCTTTTTTCAGTTTTCATCTTTCTTGACCTTTCTATAGCCTACTATATTATTGAACTTCCTTTCCTATTTTATCTTTTCTCTATCTTGGATTCATAATAATCACATCATCCTGATTATCCTTTTATGTCTCTGACAGTCCTTACTCTCTCTTTCATTTAACTCATCATCCTCTTCCTAATGCCTTAGGATAGTTTTCCCAAAAGTTTTATTCTTAGGTTTCCTTATTCTCTTTTACTTTTCAACCTCTTAATTCTCATGGCTTCAACTACTATAATTATATAGGTAATTCCCAAATCTTTAGTCCTAATCTCATTTTGTAGCTCCAACTTTCCATATTGTTCACAAGGCTTCACCTGTATGTCCCTTCAGTATCTCAAATTTAACATGTCTAAAATTGAGCTTATGTTCTTTCTCCATAAACCTCTTATTTCTTCTACTTTCACTAATTCTATTGGTGACAGACATCCAGTCTTCAAGGGCAAGTAACAGAATGTGAATGCAAAAGTGTGGTATGGATTTATAAAACTGAGACTAATGCAAAAAAGAGGAGGGTAAAAACAAGTTAAAAGACAAGAGTTAAGTGTTTTGTTTCCTATATTGCCTGGTAATGGAATGGATAATGATAATTAAAATAATATCATCCTTCTCAATTCTTATTATGGTTATATTTTGTTTATTAAGATTAATTATCTTTGAAGTAAAAAGAAAAATGTATATAAAACTAATTATAACTCAAGGTGATTTAGGAGATAGTAAGAGAGCATCTAGATGTTCTTCATTTGCTCAAGTTACTTGCTGCCAATTAACTCTTACAGTTCTTACAGAATGCAAGAGCTAGCAGACATAATTGCTCAGTAATTGTTAGATGTTTTTAAAAGCTCCTAGAAAGTGAGAGGGAGAAGTGCCATGGGGCCAGATAAATATCCTGATTTTCAAAGAAGAAAAGAGGGGGTGGTGGGTTCTGTCACACCTATAGATCAATGAACTTGACTTCAACTAATTCCTAGCAAAATTCTAGAATATCATCAGAAAGGTAGTTAGTAGACATCTATAAAAGAAAAAGATAATCGCAAAGAACTAGAATGTATTCATCAAGAGCAAATCATGTCAGCAAACCTAATTACCCTTTTTTGTAAAAAAAAATATTTGATTGATGGGTCAAGGAAATGTAGTGTACATACTTTACTTATATTTTAGCAAACATTTGACAGTCGATTATGTTACTTTTGTGGGAAAGATGAAGGGAGTAGGCTAGACAATAGTATGACCCAGTGGTTTCAAAACTGGTTGAATAGGCTAATCTCAAAACATAGTCATTAATGGTTTGCTGTCAGCCTGGAAAGAAGCCAGTAGAGCACTTCAGGGATTTGTGCTAGGCTCTGTGTTTTTTTTTCCATTTCTGTTGATTTCTTGGATAGAGACATACTTGATATGTTTACCAAATTTCCAGATGAAATAAAGCTAAAAGCTAATAATGATAGAATAAAGATAAGAAGAATGAGAAATAATAGCATATCATTTGAATCCTTATAATGAGCCTTGTGATAGAGGCTGGCACATAAGAAAAGTGCCAGGCTGAAGAGTGTGTGGAACTGATCACCTCGATGGGGGAAGGGCCCCAGGGGATTGAATTCTGGAGAAGATTCTGGCTGGTAGGGGAATTGGGTTCTCGGTCAGGATATATATATATTAGCCTGTGATATAAGAACTATGGATTATTATTACTTTATGAATGAGAAAATTAAGGATGAAAAAGATAGAAACTTGATTGAGCTCATGTCACTTTCTGAGGCAAGATATAAAAGCCAAGTTTAACAATTGTATTCACTGTACCTTTTTGGTGGAGAAGGAAGGATCTCAAAAGATATAATTGGGTGAAAAATTTGCAAATACAAGACATATGGGAGGCAAAAGATCTGCAGATTTTGTTGAACTTCAAGCTCAGCTAAGATATGGTAGCTCAGATATAATTATTTGAATCTGAAATTTCATTAAAAATAAGAGGCATCATATTAAAAAATAGACCATACTGGTTCATATATTAGTATTTTGCCCAGTTCTTGGTACCACATTTTAAGAAAGGTGTTCTAAAGCTCTAGAGCTTCTAGAAAAGGGCCACCAGGATGATAAAGGGTTTCCAATTCATGTCATACAAGAATCAGCTTTTTAAAAGTTGGAATATTTATCCTGAAGAACA
Source organism: Monodelphis domestica (assembly GCF_027887165.1). Taxonomy (NCBI): domain Eukaryota; kingdom Metazoa; phylum Chordata; class Mammalia; order Didelphimorphia; family Didelphidae; genus Monodelphis; species Monodelphis domestica. The sequence goes on from NC_077230.1 coordinate 255,805,763, forward strand.
AAAGATTTGAGGAAAACATAACTCGTTCAGTTATTTGAATAACTGCCATATGGAAGGGGAACTTCTGAATTGTCTCAGAAAGCAGAATTAGAAGCAGTGGGTAGATAGATGTTTCGAATAGACAAATTTGTCTTTATTTGTGGGAAAAACTTCCAAGCATTTAGAATTACCATACATGCAGTAAGCTTTTTCAAAAGTTAATAGATTCCACAAGCAACTAGATAGGACTAGGGATAGAACTCCAGGTCTAGAGTTGGTACAACCTGGGTTTAAGAGTATCTTCACACATTTTCTAGCTATGTGATCCTGGGAAACTCATAATTGCCTAACCCTTGACACTTTTCTGCCTTAGAATCAATACTTAGTATGATTCTAAATTCATAGTATAGATTCCAAGACAGAAGGTAAGGGTTAAAAAAAAAAGTTAGTGGTTTTTTTAATAGATTTCTTCATCAAGGCCTGAATGATATTTTATTATGTTCATACTAAACAGGGGTTATTGTTTAGTTAGTTATATGTTCACCAGATGGCAGTCAGATAGGCACAGAAGTTCTGGAAGGGGGAAGCACCTTCCAGATTATCAATCCTTTTTGTCCAGGCCTCACAGCCAGCATTCTGGGAAGCAACTTCTTTGGATAAGGGGCCAGCCATCCCCACACAAGAAAGGCAAGGTACTACAGTCATAGCTATTAAAGACCCCCCCCCCAAATAGTTCTTGCCACCGAAAGGGCTCAGAATTATCAAATAATTCAACAGAGGGAATTAGATGGTACAGTGATCAGAACACTGTACTTAAAATCAAGAAGATCTAAATTCAAATTCCATCTCAGAAACTTGTCTGTCATCCTGGTCAAATCACTTAACTTCTCTCTGCCTCAGTTTCCTCAAGTGAATAATAATAACACCTTTTTTCCAGAGTTATTTTGATGATCAAATGAGATAATATTTGTAAAGCACTTAAAAGAGTGCTAGGCACATAATAGTAGGTATTTTATTCCTTCAACATAAAAAACTCACATGATTTTATTAGTAAAAATATCTTTAAAGATGATGCATTAACTGTCCAGTTTGCTAGTGAACCATGAAGACTATGGGACTTTTCCACTTGACTTGTAGCTAAAATCCTACCTATGTAATGTCTTCCCTATAGAATGTGACCTCTTCAAGAATGGGGACTATCTTATTTTTTTTCTTCATTCTCAGTGCTTTACATAGTTCTTTGTACATAAAGAGAGCTTAATACATGGTTTATTTATTCAGTCATTCATGATTTTTTAGGTCCTTTCCAATTGTGAAATTCTGCAATTTCTATTCATTGTCATTATGACAACAAGCTAATACCTTATTTTTAAATACTCTGAGAGCTCTCCTTTTCCCATTGGTGACAGTTTGTTAGCATTGGACTTAGCATAGAGTAGTTTATGTTTTTTCCTCATACTTATTGAATGTAGGGAAAGTCAAACCCTTAATGAATATGCATGTAGTATGTTTATATTAAAGTTAAAATATAAAGAAGTCATGTTTTAAGATAGTAAATATAAAGTATTTCATAAAAGTATATCTTTACTATCATTTAGTAATTAGATGTTTCTCAGGAGAAGATCATATTCAGTGGAAGAAATTAATGGTGATATTTTTGTCAGTATAAGGAATGTATCTTTCAATAAATACCATTTAATAAATACATATGAAATTAATTTTATTAATTTGTTTCTGAGGTTTATATGATTTACAGTGAGTGATAGCTGTCTACTCACTTCCCTAGCCTTTTTTGCCTGTGGACTGGAGGTTCTGAAAGCTCCTGATTTCTGTCTCCTCTGTTGATGGCTTTCAGGAACCAGCACTTTTAGCTATTTTATCCTGGGGCTAAGGGCTTCACCACAGAACAGGCTTGAAAAGGCCAAATGCTATGGACTTCCAGGCCTCACTTTGGGTTGGTGCTAGGGCTTGGGACTTCAAGGGGGTGATTCTGGGGTTTAGGGTGCTCTGTTGAAGATGTAGGCAGGATCCAGGGATCCCAGAGTTGTCCTATGCCCAGGTTCAGAACATGGCATGGAAGATGGGAGGTGGTCAGCTAGCATTCTTCTGTGTGCAATTTTGCTTCCAGTTCCCCCTTATTTGGTGAAATTCAATTCTCTCTGCCCACCTTTTAAGTTGTGTTCAACAGGGGAGAGCCCCCTCACTCTGTCTTACTGATAGTTTTTGACTCCTGTTGTTTTGAGGTACTTTTAAAGGATTTGTTTGGAAGAATTCTCAGAGTGGTTTCAACTTTCACTGCTACTAAGATGCTCTCACTTGTGGCTCCTAGTAGCTGTTAGCATGCGGCAGTGGCCACACCCCAGGCAATGGCTTCAACAGGACGGCTAAACCTTGTGAGGGTAGCCATCGGGTCATTGTCGACCCCTGGTGAACCAGGGCTTTGCTCACCCAGCATGTGAAGACTGCTTCTGCGGAACAGACGGAAGAAACCAATAAGAAGGTTCAACAGCTGAGAGGGCAATGCAGCAAGGCACTGTGCAGTGCTTAGGGTGTGTTGGAGCACAAAAGATAACATGGCCATCCAATGCAGCTGAGGAAGTCTTCAAGTGTAACGACTTTTCGTGCCAATGGACCCAGGCTTCCAACGCCGAGAGAGTGGGTCTGTCTCTGTGCATAGACTTTTCCACTTAAATCTCCTTCACACACAAGTGTCTTTGTGCACACTCATTTATGAAAACGCACAAAGACATGTCATTCTCCATTACCGAGAGACTACTACCACCCACTAGAGATTAAACTAGTTAGTTCAGGTTAGTTGAAACTATCAATAATTTTAACAAAATGGCAGAATATTAAAAAAAAACACATAATAATCATCATTTTTAAAGATCACCAACAGGCATGCAAGTAGAGATTGAAAGATACCCCACTTAAAATAACTATAAACAGAATAAAATATCTATGAGTACACTTGTCAAAACAAACTCAGGAAGTACATGAACATAATTATAAAACACTTTAAGATTGATTATTCATGGGTTGACAGAGTCAACGTGGTTAAAATGACAATCCTATCTAATCTATTTAGTAAATGCCATCCCAATTAAATTATTTTGAAAGTATTTTATTGAACTAAAATAAAAAAATTGATTTGAAAGTACAAAAGGTAATAAATATCAAAGAAATTAGTGAAAAAATGTAAAGGAAGGAGGTCTAATTTTAAATTGCATTATAAAATGTTAATTATCAAAACTATCTGATATTGTCTAAGACATAGAAAAGTACATCAGTGGAATAGAAAAGACACAAAATAAACCAATAGTAAAATATTATAGTAATCTTGTATTTGACAAAAGTAAATATCCAAATTTTGGGATTCAGAATACACTATTTGATTAAAATTATTGGGCAGCTCATGGGTGCGACGAGCTAACATAATAAAAATGACAATCCTACCCAAATTAATTTACTTATTTAGTGCCATACCCATTGAACTACCAAAAAACTTCTTTACAGAATTAGAAAAAAAAAACATAACAAAGTTCATTTGGAAGAACAAAAGATCAAGGATATCCAGGGAAATCAAGAAAAAAATGCAAAGGAAGGCAGACTTGCAGTCCCAGATCTCAAACTATACTATAAAACAGTGGTTATCAAAACAATTTGGTACTGGCTAAAAGACAGAAAGGAGAATCAGTGGAATAGACTTGGGGTAAATGACTTCAGCAGGACAGTCTATGATAAACCCAAAGATCCCAGTTTTTGGGACCAAAACCCACTTTTTGATAAAAACTGCTGGCAATTGGAAGACAGTATGGGAGAGATTAGGTTTGGATCAACACTTCACACCCTACACCAAGATAAACTCAGAATGGGTGAATGACCTTAATATAAAGAAGGAAACTATAAGCAAATTAGGTGAAGACAGAATAGTATACTTATCAGATCTTTGGAAAAGGAAAGACTTTAAAACCAAACGAGCTAGAAAAAAATGACAAAATGTAAAATCAATAATTTTTATTACATCAAATTAAAAGGTTTTGTACAAACAAAATGAATGCATTCAAAATCAGAAGGGAAGCCACATATTGGTAAACAATCTTCATTACAAAAATGTCTGACAAAGGTCTAATTACTCATATTTATAAAGAGCTAAACCAGTTGTACAAAAAATCAAGCCATTCTCCAATTGATAAATGGGCAAGGGACATGAATAGGCAATTTTCACAGTTAAAGAAATCAAAACTATTAATAAGCACATGAAAAAGTGCTCTAAATCTCTTATAATCAGAGAAATACAAATCAAAACAACTCTGAGATATCACCTCACACCTAGCAGATTGACTAACATGACAGCAAAGGAAAGTAGTGAATGTTGGAGGGGATGTGGCAAAGTAGGGACATTAATGCATTGCTGGTGGAGTTGTGAATTGATCCAACCATTCTGGAGGGCAATTTGGAACTATGCCCAAAGGGCGATAAAAGACTGTCTGCCCTTTGATCCAACCATAGCACTGCTGGGTTTGTACACCAAAGAGATAATAAGGAAAAAGACTTGTACAAAAATATTCATAGCTGTGCTCTTTGTGGTGGCAAAAAATTGGAAAATGAGGGGATGCCCTTCAATTGGGGAATGGCTGAATAAATTGTGGTATATGTTGGTGATGGAATACTATTGTGCTCAAAGAATAATAAAGTGGAGGAATTCCATGGGGACTGGAACAACCTCCAGGAATTGATGCAGAGTGAGAGGAGCAGAACCAGGAAAACACTGTACACAGAAACTGATACACTGTGGTACAATCGAATGTAATGGACTTCTCCATTAGCGGCAATGCCATGACCTTGAACAACTTGGAGGAACCTACGATAAAAACCACTATCCACATCCAGAGGAAACACTGTGGGAATAAAAACACCAAAGAAAAAAAACTGCTTGAATACATGGGTTGAAGGCATATTGTTGGGGATGTAGACTCTAAATGAACATCCTAGTGTAAACAACAACATGGAAATGGGTTCTGATCAAGGACTCATTTAATACCCAATGAAATTGTGTGTTGGCTGGGGGAAGAGTGGGTGGAGGGGAAGGAGGGAAATAATGTGATTATTGTAACCAAGGAATAATGTTCTAAATTGACTAAATAAACTTATTGAAATGGGGAAAAAATTAAAAAAATTAAACTGCCTTCAGGAAAAAAAATTAAATTATTGGGCAGACTAGATAGAAGAATCTAGTTATAGACCAATACCTTACACCATTTGCCAAGATAAGATTAAAATGGACACATGACCAAGACATAAAAGGAGATATTATGAGCAAATTAAAAGAACAGGAAACATGTTGCCTTCAAGATTTATGGATAGTAGACAATTTTATAAATAAGAGAGCATTGTGAGATATAAAATGTATAACTTTGATTACATTGAATTTTAAAAGTTTGTGCAAATAAAAGTAATGTAGCAAGGATTAGAAGGAGGATAGAAAACTTAAAAAATTGAATACATAATTTCTCATATAGAGTTCTAATACCTCAAATATACAGAGAACTTTGAAAAGGTATATGAATATGAACCGTTCCCCAACTAAAAAAAGAGTAAAAAATATGAAAAGACAAAAGAATTTCAGATAAAAATAAAAACTTTATATAGACATGAAAAAATACTTGAAATCATTACTGATTAGAGAAATACAAATCAAAACAACTCTGAGACAGCATCTCACACCTATTAGACAGACTAAATGATAAAAGGGCAAAGTGAGATACTCCAAAGATACTACTTGGATTTGTGGCTCAAAGTAAATGGTTTTGATAATATATGGGTAACATTTCTAAAGCAAATAATATTTGGACTAGTTTCTGACACCTTTATTAAAACTCATTTGGAATTTTGATTACTTTTCTTTTAGTGTTTCAGTATTAGATTTTAAAAGAGCATGTTTGTGAAGCACTTTCTCACAATTGTAAATCATTTACATAATCATTTTCCCCATAATAATTTTTCAAGGTAGATATAGTACAATATCATCATATCCATTCTTAACTTATGGAATTGAGGTACAAGGAAGTTAAAGTTATTTGCCCAGAAGCATACTACTAATTAGTACCACATCTGGAAATCAAACTCATTGTCTTCCTCTAACACCATTGCTTTTCCCACTTCATCACAATTCCTTTAGATCCTTTCTCAAAAATTTAGGTAATATGGATTTAACTAATGGATACATACACACATAAATATTAGATAATATTATTCAATGACTGCCATTTTGAAATTTTTGTATATATTTTAACTTACTATAAACATGCTTTTAAGAGACTACTGCTGCTACTTCATGTTTTCTCCCATTTTAGGATATTCTCTCTAAAAAAATTTACAATCACTCTCTGACTTGGTAGATGATCTTTCTGAATGTCCATAACCCAAAGTTTTATCACCCTGAAACCAATATAATGATGAATGAGTCTTTCTAAACTTAGCTTGTAGTCTGTTGCCGGAATCATTCTTTAAAACTCTTTTGCTCAATCAAATCTGCCAACACTTGTGTTTCATTGGAATAGCCTACAAGATCTCTGGATCACTTTTACACTAAATGAAATTTTAGAATAGAATTATAGTGGAGGATGATATGAATGAACTTAAATAGTAACTTTAAAAAGTAAGGACTATTTTAAAAAGATAAATATAGAAACCAAATTAAAGCCATTAATTAAATTTTTTTATCCAATCCTGTGATTTTGTTGGTATTCCAAGTATGGAAACTCCCTACCAGTAGGCAGACTTCCAAAACTATTATTTTAGAGAGTTGCCAGAGGTTGTCAGTGGTCACATAGGTATTACATGTCAGATGAAGGACTTGAATGCAGATCTTCTGACTCCAAAGCTTTCCTCTTTAATCAATCACTCAACAAATATTTATTGTTTTCCCCATGTTCAGGAACTGAACTAACCCCTTGGAGTTCAAACAAAAAAGTTAAACAATACTTACCCTCAAGGAATTTGCATTATATCTGGCAAAACAACATGTACCCACATAATACAAAATATGTATGAAAAAAAGAGGATCTGTAGATGGCTTAGTGGATAGAGATGGGAGGTCCTGGTTTCAAAATTGGCCTTAGAAACTTCCTAACTCTGTGACCCTGGGCAAGTCACTTAACTCCCATTGCCTAACCCTTGTCACTCTTCTGCCTTGGAAATGATACACAGTATTAATTCTAAGATGAAAGGTAAGGGTTTAAAAAACATTAAGTGGAAATGAGAAGACTGGGGCCAGGGAACAGGAAAGAAGCTCAATATTCGAAGAGGCAGAGATAAGAAAGGAATGCTTTCCTGGCCTATATGATAGAATGAAAGTAGGAGATGGGAGTGTCTTGTGGTGAAGAAGGACAATCTGCTTGGAACATAGATTTAAAAGGGAAAATAGTAGTCAGCACAATAAAAACACTGATCCTGGGATTGAAGGATTTAGATTCAATTGCTACTTCAGTAGCTTATTTCCTGTGTAATCTTATACAAGTCATTTAACCTCTGTGGGCCTCAGTCTTCCTTATCTAGAAAATGAAGGGGTTAGACCAAATGACCTTGGAGATCAACATTTTGGAAAGTACCTAAATGGCTTAGAGAGACTTGCAATAAGGAAAACAATTAGGAAGTTGTCTCTTAATTATTAATGTGAAAATTTTAGATAATAATGCATGAAATTTGTAATAATTTATAAACTTACAACTTCATAATAGTTTATCTATAATATCTTAAATGTATATGATATTTTAAATCTTTCCATAACAGGGGATATTATGGTTTCTAAGTACTAATTGCTAAATTGACATAGGAATTACAATGTGATATATACATATATACTACTAGTCTTATGATATTTGATAGTTTCACAAATATTTTATTGATATCTGATTATGTTCTTCATTAATATATTAGGAAAATATATACATAGTCTAATAAGGATATAGTAAAGAGGACAGTAGGTTTTCAGTCAAAAATCTGGGTTCACTTTTGGGTGAGGAAAATCACAATCTCTAGAAACAACTCATGCCATTTTTTCATCATCAGGAAGTTTTCTCTTAAACCAAGTCAAAATTTGCAATTTCTACCCATTGTTCCCAGTTCTGTCCTCTAAAGCCAAGCAGAATTTGCCTAGTTCCCTTTATCAATCCTGACATGGAATTGAACCCCTTCCTCTTTGGATAGTCTACTACTTGATTTCTTTAATACTGCTCTGTCTTGGTTCCCTTTCTCAACTTCATCTGCTAGGTTATTATCCATTTCAGTTTCTTAGGCTGTCCCTCAAATTTCCATCATGGAAACCATGAATAGAAATATGGTCAGTAGTATCAAAAGTTTCAGAGTAATCAAGTAGAATGAAGACTAATAAAAGTTTGTTAGACTGAACAGTTAAGAGATTTTTGGTATGCTTGGGGAACTTAATTTCATGCATTTATTCAAAACTGAGGGCATGAATTTTATTATTTATAGCTATCCTCTGTAGTATCTAGGTTATCAGCTTTATAATATGTATATACATTTGTGTGCGTGTGTGTGGGGATGTTCATGAGGGACTAATCTTTGCCAAGCCCTTTTCAGGGCTTCTTATCCTTTGATGTATATCTTTCACCCAAATCTTAACTTGTGGCTCCAAGAAGCTCTGGCATGCAAGGTGGTTACATCATAGTAAAACCATCTAAAACAGGTGGAAGGTAACCAAAAGGCTTCAAACCCATTGGTAAGTTAGAGGGATGTGGTGAAATGTGTAGATGAGAACAGTTTGTTTTAGTGGTCATGAAAGTGGTTAATGAAAATGCTGTGAAGCACTTTGAGCTTGGTCAGACATCAAAGATACCAAGTTCATCAACTGAATCCTGGGGCATTACCAGTTATCATGAATGTTGTCTTGCAACTGGACTTTGATGGCTCTGGAAGGAAGAGTGAGGTTAATGACTTTGTGCAACTCTGCCTCACTTAAATCCAATTTGAAGACAGCTCAAGACATCAGTCCATGATGTCATTGACCCTCTTTGAAAGCAAAGTACAAACAATGAATGTGTGTGATTTTATATATAAGTGGTTTTCTCCTTCCTTTTTTTCCTATTTGAAGTATTTTTACTGCATTTACAAGCCTTCAAGCAAATAGATTCTTACCATATTTGTTTGGGTACACTCAATCACTTTCTAGGAGCCCATCACGCCTATATTTTAAGTCTTGCAGGGGAACCCAAAATTTATTCTCAGAATATCATTTTAATTTGCAATTTTCTTCCCAAATCTGCCTCTTATCTGAAGCTTTTAACTTCATTTTTCAGCAATAATGGGGGGAAATACTTATTCCTCTAAGGTCTCAATTTTTTTGCCTAAAACTTCATAGGCCTTAGCAATGCTCTTTAGTTTACAGCATTATCATTGGTTTTCATATGAATAACCAGAAGTAGGTAGCATCTGTTCTGTTACAAATATGAAATTACCAGATTTCCCAATAAATGATGTTTCTTATTCCTCTAGAATACATAATAATTCAATAATTTGTGAGCTCTTTTTTCTATTAGTTTTATCTTTCTTTTGTCTTCTGGCTTCTTATACAAATAGAATTTATATAATTCAGTTTCTCCAATAATATAATCTTTTGTTGGTCACCTGGACATGCATCTCACATTTTTGTTACTAAAATATGAGTTAATGTTTAGATAAAAATCCTTGATTTTAGTACCCTATTCCCCTCCTCTTCCATTACTTGCTACCATTATTGCAAAAGCAGAAGGATTTGGGATCATTTTTCAATTTTTTCATATTTTATAGGTTTGTATGACCAAATCATACACCAAATAGCCAATTTACTGATGAAGAGCCTCTCCATATTTAGCTAGGCTGATCCTCAAAAGTTTATATAGGCTAGTGCTAAAATTATATTTAATGTCTTTCTAGCATGATAGAGCTTATACTGCCCTTGCACAGTGTTTAAGACCAAGGGTTACCTCCATGACAGGCTGAGGTATCACAGTAGGATTTTATGGTAGAAGTAAGATAGCCATCAGTTTAACTAAGATTTAGACACAGTCTAACAAAGTTTAAATTTTTGTATCTTCTTATACATTTTATGGCCCAGTGCTTCTCTTTAAAAAAAAAAGGGAGACTCAGGATAGATAACTATTTTGCATTTTTAATTCTTACATGAATCACCATGACCAAAGAATTCATAACTGGATTTTTCCATACTTAGCTAGTGTACACCAAATGCATTTCATAACATGGGCTGTATTCAAAATTTTTCCCTTTTGATCACTTACTAAGATTGTTTTTTTTTAAACCTTTGCCTTCCATCTTAGAATTAATACTGTGTATTTTTTCTAAGGCATGAGCAATAAGGCCTAGGCAGTGGGGATTGAGTGACTTGCCCAGGGTCATACAACTAGGAAGTGTCTGAGGCCAGACTTGAACCTAGGACTTCTCATCACTAGTCCTGGCTCTCAATTCACTGAGCCACTCCGCTGCCCCCATGATTGTTTTTATCTAGCAGAGGCTTTGGAAACCTAATATTGCCCTTGAGACAAAATATGTCATCCACAAAGGAAAATTTTTGTCGAGGAAGAAGTTAATCTTTCATTACCAAATTCCACCTTGTTAGATAAAAGATTTAATTATGAAATATTTAATCAAACTCTTCTTTAAAAGGAAAGGGGGAGGTGGGGCTAATATGGCAGAGTGAAAAGCATTAGAATCTATCTCTCCCTCCCCCCAATCCCCTATGCACACACCCTCTTCAAAGATCTAGAGAATGCCTCAGACTAAACTCTAATAAAGAAAACCAATAAAAAATCATAGAGAGTAATTTTTCCAGTTCACAGAGTTTTAACTGGACCAAGGAGTCTGCAGACACTGGGGAAAACAATACATGTAGTAGAGAGAAGTTCAAAGTCCATGGACTGAGAGATGGCTGAGACAAGGTGATAAGACAGGAAGTGCAAGGCAGAAAGATATTCCAAGGAATTCCTGATTAAGACTCAGTGCAGGAAAAAAGTGCCATCTGTCAGCTTTGCCTCCCATCACCCAGTTCTTAGTCACAGAGCCATGACAAAGAAGAGTTGTTGCAAGTGTGGGCCCTAGTATGCCCTAGTGAGCATGAAACAAATTTTGAGTAGTTGAATTACTGGTCCAATGAACAAAGTACAACATCTCAGACCAAAGAGAAGCAAGCAATTAAGTTGCTGTGTATCTTCAGAGCCTACCAGTGGGCCTAATAGTGACTTAGACAAGCAGCAGTTTAATGAAACTCCCAATTAGAAACAAGTCCATAGAACCAAAACCAGCTCAGAAATATACAGAACTCAAATCAATGAAGAGACCTCCTCACAATCATGCCAGTATGAAAGCAGCTGAAGAATATGAGGGCAGAAGCATAGGTCAGATGTTACTCTCCAACATCTTCCCTTAAAGTCTATATAATTCACTAACCAGCACTAATATAAAGTCCAAAGGCAGGAAGTAGGCTGGAAACATGAGCAAAAAATCCAAGCATAATGGGCTATTATGATGCTAGGGAAGTTCAAGACACAAAAATAGAAGAAAAAACACTTCCGGTCAAGATGGCAGCTTAGAGGAAGCTAAAGTTCAGATCTCCAGAAAACCCTTCCTGACCGATCTCAAACTATAAGCTCCTAAGGCGCCGAAATTCAAAACGATCAACAGCATAGACCCTGGGAATCCTCCTCCTGGACCTGGACCTGGATCAAAAGGTACGGCCCCCCTCAAAAGACAGAACCTGAGATCACTCGGACCTAAGGGGTAGGAGCGCAGAGTCCAAGGCTCCGGGAAGCCACGGCCGCCTCCCCCACAGAGAGCAGGGTCCTCTGAAACAACAGCAACCCTCAGGGCTGACAAAACAGCCTCACAGCCAGCTATTGTGAAGGCAACTTCCAGAAAGCAACCCGACCCAGTCGAGGGGGCACCTCAGCAGCAGGGAAACAGAGAGAGCTGGGGGAGAGTGTGGCCTCCTGGTCTGACCCTTCCATTCCAGTTCCAGTGAAAGTCATTGCCTTAAGGCATACTCAGTTTTACCCAGGGAAAGCTCATAGAACCGACAATCTGCCCAGGACTAAAGCCTCTGAACACAAGACAGAGATAAGAAAAGCTAATCCTCCCCATTCAAAGATGGCAAACTCCACAGAAGCACAGAAGCCCCAAAATCCCAAGAAAAATAAGAAGAAAGGGGAGACTTTGGACACATTCTACGGAGCCAAAATACAAAATACAGAGGAGATAGAAGACGATACACAAGAAAATGCTCCGAAACCTTCCAAAGGAAATGGAAACTCTCCACAAACCCATGAAGAATTTGAATAAGAAATGACCAAAAAGATGGAAGCCTTCTGGGAGGAAAAGTGGGAAATAATGCAAAAGAAATTCACGCATCTACAAAACCGGTGTGACCAAACTGAAAAGGAAAACCAGGCTTTAAAGGACAGAATCAGGCAGCTGGAAGACAAATATCATGTAAAAGAGCAAGAATTAATAAAGCAAAGCCAAAATACCAAGAAATTAGAAGAGAACATAAAATATCTCACCGACAAGGTGACAGATCTGGAAAATAGAGGGAGAAGAGATAATTTAAAAATAATTGGACTTCCAGAAAAGCCAGAAATAAACACCAAACTCGACATCGTGATACAAGATATAATCAAAGAAAATTGCCCAGAGATTCTAGAACAAGGGGGCAATACAGCCACTGACAGAGCTCACAAAACACCTTCTACACTAAACTCCCAAAAGACAACTCCCAGGAATGTAATTGCCAAATTCCAAAACTCTCAAACAAAAGAAAAAATCCTACAGGAAGCCAGAAAAAGACAATTTAGATATAAAGGAATGCCAATCAGGGTCACACAAGACCTTGCAAGTTCTACTCTGAATGATCGTAAGGCATGGAACATGCTCTTCAGAAAGGCAAGAGAGCTGGGTCTTCAACCAAGAATCAGCTACCCAGCAAAACTGACTATATACTTCCAAGGGAAAGTATGGGCATTCAACAAAATAGAAGACTTCCAACTTTTTGCAAAGAAAAGACCAGAGCTCTGTGGAAAGTTTGATACTGAAAAACAAAGAGCAAGGAATAACTGAAAAGGTAAATATTAAGGAAAGGGGAAAAAATGTTATCTTCTTTTACTCAAACTCTCTTCTATAAGGACTACATTTATATCAATCTATGTATACTAACATGTGGGGAAACTGTAATGTATAAATAGGGGGTAAAGAAAGACCAAATAGAATAATCTTTCTCACACAAAGATTCACATGGGAAGGGGAGGGGAAGAAAACTCCTATAAGAAGGAGAGGAAGAGAGGGTTTTTTACTTAAACCTTAATCTCAGGGAAATCAACTCTGAGAGGGAAAAACATCCAGATCCATTGGGAACTTGAAGTCTATCTTACCCAACAAGGGTAGGGAGAAGGGAAAACCAAGGGGGGAGGGGGAGAGGGAAAACAAAAAGGGAGGGAAAGAGAGGGGGGAGGGGAGGGAACAAAAAGGGAGGGACTAAAAAGGGAAACATCAAGGGAGGGGAAAGGGGGACTGATTCAAAGTAAATCACTGGACTAAAAGGTAGAGCCGAAGAAGAAAAGGTTAGAATTAGGGAAGGCTATCAAAATGCCAGGGAGTCCACAAATGACAATCATAATTTTGAACGTGAATGGGATGAACTCGCCCATAAAATGTAGACAAATAGCAGAATGGATTAGAATCCAAAACCCTACCATATGTTGTCTTCAAGAAACACACATGAGGCGGGTTGACACCCACAAGGTCAGAATTAAAGGATGGAGTAAGACCTTCTGGGCCTCAACTGATAAAAAGAAGGCAGGAGTGGTAATCATGATATCTGATAAAGCCAAAGCAAAAATAGACCTGATCAAAAGGGATAGACAAGGTAATTATATTTTGTTAAAAGGGACTTTAGATAATGAGGAAATATCACTAATCAACATATATGCACCAAGTAATATAGCACCCAAATTTCTAATGGAGAAACTAGGAGAATTGAAGGAAGAAATAGACAGTAAAACCATATTAGTGGGAGACTTAAACCAACCATTATCAAATTTAGATAAATCAAATCAAAAAATAAATAAGAAAGAGGTAAAAGAAGTGAATGAAATCTTAGAAAAATTAGAATTAATAGACATATGGAGAAAAATAAATAGGGATAAAAAGGAATACACCTTCTTCTCAGCATCACATGGCACATTCACAAAAATTGACCATACATTAGGTCACAGAAACATAGCACACAAATGCAGAAAAGCAGAAATAATGAATGCAGCCTTCTCAGATCACAAGGCAATAAAAATAATGATCAGTAATGGTACATGGAAAACCAAATCTAAAACCAATTGGAAATTAAACAATATGATACTCCAAAACCGTTTAGTTAAAGAAGAAATCATAGAAACAATTAATAATTTCATCGAGGAAAATGACAATGGCAAGACATCCTTTCAAACCTTTTGGGATGCAGCAAAAGCGGTAATCAGAGGTAAATTCATATCCCTGAATGCTTATATTAACAAACTAGGGAGAGCAGAGATCAATCAATTGGAAATGCAAATGAAAAAACTCAAAACCGATCAAATTAAAACCCCCCAGCAGAAAACCAAACTAGAAATCCTAAAAATTAAGGGAGAAATTAATAAAATCGAAAGTGATAGAACTATTGATTTAATAAATAAGACAAGAAGCTGGTACTTTGAAAAAACAAACAAAATAGACAAAGTACTGGTCAATCTAATTAAAAAAGGAAGGAAGAAAAGCAAATTAACAGCATTAAAGATGAAAAGGGGGACAGCACCTCCGATGAAGAGGAAATTAAGGCAATCATTAGAAATTACTTTGCCCAATTCTATGGCAATAAATACACCAATTTAGGAGATATGGATGAATATATACAAAAATACAAACTACCTAGACTAACAGAAGAGGAAATAGAATTCTTAAATAATCCCATATCAGAAAATGAAATCCAACAAGCCATCAAAGAACTTCCTAAGAAAAAATCTCCAGGGCCTGATGGATTCACCAGTGAATTCTATCAAACATTCAGAGAACAGTTAATCCCAATACTATACAAACTATTTGACATAATAAGCAAAGAGGGGGTTCTACCAAACTCCTTTTACGACACAAACATGGTACTGATTCCAAAACCAGGCAGGTCAAAAACAGAGAAAGAAAACTATAGACCAATCTCCCTAATGAATATAGATGCAAAAATCTTAAATAGGATACTAGCAAAAAGACTCCAGCAAGCGTTCAGAAGGATCATTCACCATGATCAAGTAGGATTTATACCAGGGATGCAGGGCTGGTTCAACATTAGGAAAACCATCCACCTAATTGACCACATCAACAAGCAAACCAGCAAGAACCACATGATTATCTCAATAGACGCAGAAAAAGCATTTGATAAAATACAACACCCATTCCTATTAAAAAACACTAGAAAGCATAGGAATAGAAGGGTCATTCCTAAAAATAATAAACATTATATATCTAAAACCATCAGCTAATATCATCTGCAATGGGGATAAACTAGATGCATTCCCAATAAGATCAGGAGTGAAACAAGGATGCCCATTATCACCTCTACTATTTGATATTGTACTAGAAACACTAGCAGTAGCAATTAGAGAAGAAAAAGAAATTGAAGGCATCAAAATAGGCAAGGAGGAGACCAAGTTATCACTCTTTGCAGATGACATGATGGTCTACTTAAAGAATCCTAGAGATTCAACCAAAAAGCTAATTGAAATAATCAACCACTTTAGCAAAGTTACAGGATACAAAATAAACCCACATAAGTCATCAGCTTTTCTATATATCTCCAACACAGCTCAGCAGCAAGAACTAGAAAGAGAAATCCCATTCAAAGTCACCTTAGACAAAATAAAATACCTAGGAATCTATCTCCCGAGACAAACTCAGGAACTATATGAATACAACTACAAAACACTCTCCACACAACTAAAACTAGACTTGAGCAAATGGAAAAACATTAACTGCTCATGGATAGGATGAGCCAATATAATAAAAATGACCATCCTACCCAAACTTATTTATCTATTTAGTGCCATACCCATTGAACTACCAAAATACTTCTTCACTGATTTAGAAAAAACCATAACAAAGTTCATTTGGAAGAACAAAAGATCAAGGATATCCAGGGAAATAATGAAAAAAAAAACACATATGTTGGGGGCCTTGCAGTCCCTGACCTTAAACTATATTACAAAGCAGCAGTCATCAAAACAATTTGGTACTGGCTAAGAAACAGAAAGGAAGATCAGTGGAACTGACTGGGGGAAAGTGACCTCAGCAAGACAGTATACGATAAACCCAAAGATCACAGCTTTTGAGACAAAAATCCACTATTCGATAAAAACTGCTGGGAAAATTGGAAGACAGTGTGGGAGAGACTAGGAATAGATCAACACCTCACACCCTACACCAAGATAAATTCAAAATGGGTGAGTGACTTAAACATAAAGAAGGAAACCATAAGTAAATTGTGTAAACACAGAATAGTATACATGTCAGACCTTTGGGAGGGGAAAGGCTTTAAAACCAAGCAAGACATAGAAAGAATCACAAAATGTAAAATAAATAATTTTGAGTACATCAAATTAAAAAGCTTTTGTACAAACAAAACCAATGTAACTAAAATCAGAAGGGAAACAACAAATTGGAAAAAATCTTCATAGAAACCTCTGACAAAGGTTTAATTACTCATATTTATAAAGAGCTAAATCAATTGTACAAAAAATCAAGCCATTCTCCAATTGATAAATGGGCAAGGGACATGGATAGGCAGTTCTCAGATAAAGAAATCAAAACTATTAATAAGCACATGAAGAAGTGTTCTAAATCTCTTATAATCAGAGAGATGCAAATAAAAACAACTCTGAGGTATCACCTCACACTCAGCAGATTGGCTAACATAACAGCAAAGGAAAGTAATGAATGCTGGAGGGGATGTGGCAAAGTAGGGACATTAATTCATTGCTGGTGGAGTTGTGAACTGATCCAACCATTCTGGAGGGCAATTTGGAACTATGCCCAAAGGGCGACAAAAGAATATCTACCCTTTGATCCAGCCATAGCACTGCTGGGTCTGTACCCCAAAGAGATAATGGACAAAAAGACTTGTACAAAATTATTCATAGCTGCGCTCTTTGTGGTGGCCAAAAACTGGAAAATGAGGGGATGCCCATCAATTGGGGAATGGCTGAGCAAACTGTGGCATATGTTGGTGATGGAATACTATTGTGCTAAAAGGAATAATAAAGTCGAGGAATTCCATGGAGACTGGAACAACCTCCAGGAAGTGATGAGAGCGAGAGGAGCAGAACTAGGAGAACATTGTACACAGAGACTAATACACTGTGGTACAATCGAACATAATGGACTTCTCCATTAGTGGCGGTGTAATGTCCCTGAACAATTTGCAGGGATCTAGGAGAAAAAAACACTATTCATAAGCAAAGGATAAACTATGGGGGTGGAAACACCGAGGAAAAGCAACTGCCTGAATACAGCAGTTGAGGGGACATGACAGAGGAGAGACTCTAAATGAACACTCTAATGCAAATATTATCAACATAGCAATGGGTTCAAATCAAGAAAACATGTAATGCCCAGTGGATTTACGCGTCGGCTATGGGGGGTGGGGTGAGGAAAAGAAAATGATCTATGTCTTTAATGAATAATGCTTGGAAATGATCAAATAAAAAAAACTAAAAAAAAAGAAGAAAATGATTCAGAAAAATCTACAAGTGGTGTCAAAGAACAAATGAAGTTTGGACACAAATTCAATAAGGATTCCTAAAAGAATTAAAGCAAGAATGAAAAGGAAGCTAAAGATTGTTTTGAGGACCAAAGGAGAGCAGTAGAAGAAATAATAAGTGAAGGTAATTTATAAAGAATAAGACTAAGAAATAGGAAAGGAGGTACAAAACCTAACAAAAGAAAATCACTTCTTTAGTATTAAAGTTGGCTAAATGGATAATAATTTTATAAGCCATGAAGAAATAATAAAACTAGAAAAAACTAGAAAAAAAGAAAATCTCATAGGAAAAATAATTGACTGGAAAAGCAGATCAAGAAGAGATCATTTATATGATTTAGACATAAAGAATGACACCATAGGTAAATTAGGAGAACAGAATAGTTTACCTGTCAGATCTATGGAGAAGGGAAGAATTTATGACCAGAGATAGAAAATGTTGAGATATTAAATGAGTAATTTTATTTTATTAAATTTAAAAGGTTTTGAACAAACAAAACCAATATAACCAAGATTAGAAGGTAAACAATAAACCAGGGGAAATGTTCATAGCAAATTTCTCTGATGAATTTTATGGCAAATTTCTCTAATTTCTTAAATATAGAGAGAACTAAGTCAAATTCATAAGAATACAAATCATGATCCAATTGACAAATGATCAACGTATATGACAAGCAGTTTTCAGATGAAAAATCAAAACCATTATTAATCATAAAAAATGTTCTAAATCACTTTTGATTAAAGGAATATAAATTAAAATGACTCTGAGGTACTACCTCATATCTTTCAGATTGGCCAATAGGAGAGCAAAGTGATTAATGTTGGAATGGATGTGACAAAATTGGTATACTAATGCATTGTTGATAGAATTGTGAACAGACCCAATCATTCTGTAGGGCAGTTTGGAACTATACCCAAAGGGCCATGAAGCTATTCATATCCTTTGATCATGAAATACCACTACTACTTCTCTATGTCAAGGAGTGCCCAAAAAAGGGAGGACTATTTATCCAAAAATATTTATATCAGCTCTTTTTGTGGTGGCAAAGAAATTGAGAAAACTGAGATGATTTCCATCAATTGGGGAATGGCTGAACAAACTGTGGTATATGATGTTGATGGAATACTATTGTGCTATAAGAAATGATGATCAGGTTGGTTTTATAAAAAGCTAGAAAGTCCTACATGAACTGATGCAAAGTGAAATAAGTAGAAACAGAACATTGTACAAAAGAATACCAGTAGTGTAAAATGATCAACTCCAAGAAACTTAGCTACAACTAAGGACAACTCTGAAGGCCAAAGACATCTATCTCCAGGGAAAGAACTATAGTAGTCATACTACAGATATTTTTACTTTAGTTTATTTGTGTTTTTATTTCAAAGTTTGGGTTTTATATGGGTATTCTCTTACAATAGTGACCAATATGAAAATGTTTTTCATGATAATACTTGTATAACCCAGATCAAATTGCTTACCATCTTTGGAAAGGGAAAGAGAGAATGTAGTGAGGGAGACCATTTGGATCATATAATTTCAGAAAACATGCAAAAAATTCTTATTACATGTAGTTGAGAAAACAGAATATTTTTAAAAGATAATTTAGAAATAATTGGACTATTTTAAAGCTATGAATAAAAAGAATCTAGACATCATATTTCAAGAAATCATAAAAGAAAGCAGCCCTTCCATCTTAGAACAACATGGCAAAACAAAAATTGAGAGAACCCACCAAATACCTCCTGTAGGAAACCCCGAAATGAAAATGCATAGGAATATTATAATCAAAATCCAAAGCTCCAAGTAATGGGGTAATAAATGCCATGAGAAGTATAAAAAAAAATCAAGTACCAAGGAATCATAGTCATGATCACCCAAAATTTATTAGCTACCAATATAAAAGAGTGAAGAAATCAGAATCTGGTATTCCAAAAGGTAAAACCACTTGTAATCAGGGTGAACCTTCTGAGCAAAACAATGTATTACTACAGGGAAAATGAATTGTTAATGAATGGAGTACTTCTAAGAATTTCTGTGAAAAAGACTGAGCTGAAAGAAAACTTTACACATAAACTCAAAAGTTGAGAGAAACGTTAAAAGATTACACAGGCAGCAGTCATAATTTTAAATAGAAATGGGATGGACTTATTCAAAATAAAAGTGGATAGAAAAATAGGAACCAGAAACCAGGAAATGTTGTTTACAAGAAACATCCTTGAGGGGGCAGCTGGTAGCTCAGTGGAGTGAGAGCCAGGCCTAGAGATGAGAGGTCCTAGTTTCAAATCTGGCCTAAGACACTTACCAGCTGTGTGACCCTGGGAAAGTCACTTAACCCCCATTGCCTAGCCCTTACCACTCCAGCTTTGGAAACAATACACAGTATTGATCCCAAGATTGAAGGGAAGGATTAAAAAAAACAAAACCACCCTTGAAATAGAAGTGAGCATGCAGGGATAGTAACTGTGATCTCTAAATAAAGCAAAAGCAAAAGCAAAAATAGACCTAATTAAAAGAGATAAACATTGAAACCATGTTTTACTGAGTGATACCTGTTAAAAAAAATAAAAAGGTCTCCAGTAGTGGAGGGGGATGAGAGGGACAAGAGCGAATTGGGGAGAGCAGCTTTAGCTAAAGAGGGAAGGCAGAAGGGAAAATCTTCAAACCCCTTCTCCTCTCTCTGAGCCAACCCATTACATCTGCTGTCTCCCCATATACCCCGCTTTGTGGAAGGGGGTTGTACTCTCTTTCCCTCTCCATACCAAAGGCCCAAGCCTCTCCTTGATCCGTTCACTCACACTCAGCTTGGGGAACAGATAACTTTTAATGTTAACTCAATCAGGTAATGCAAAAGGAATAATGGGCAGGGAAGAATGGGAAAAGGAAAGTGGAGAGAAGGGGTCCCTGTCTCTATCTAAGCCCTTTTCCTCCCTCCTCAAGTTTGGGGAGAACTCAGGCCTTGGCAACCTGAAGCCCCTGAGAGAAAGTCAGGTTGACTCACCCCTGGGCAACAGGAGCTGAGGTAAAGTCTGCTTAGGTTTCTCTTCAAAAAGGTTCCTTCAATTGGGAAGTGTTGGGGGAAGGATTTCCAGTCACCAGCAGGAAAAATGGGTAACCCTCAGGAAAATGTCTTAATCCACCTTCTCTCTTCGAGGTCTCAAGACAGAGAGACTCTTCACTGCTCTCCAAGCCAGAGTCTTCTCCCCTCAGAATTTCACTCCTGGGGCCCCTCCCCCATCAAGGTGATCAATTTCATATACTCTTCAGTCTGGCACTTTTTCTCTAGTGCCAGCCTCTATCACATACCATAGAAAATGAATTAATATCAACACTAAACATATATGCACCAAGTCACATAGCATCTAAATTCTTAAAGAAAAAATTTAATGAGTTGTCGGAAGAAATAGACAGTAAAACTATAATAGTGGGAAGACCGAATTTACTCCTTTCAGACTTAGAAAAATTGAACTAAAAAAAAAAGTAACAAGTTAAGGACATGAATATAACTTTAGGAAAGTTAGATATGAAAGATTTCTGGATTATACTTAATGGGAATAGAAAATTAATATATCTATTTTTCAACTATGCACGGCACCTTCACAAAAACTGATCATGTATTAAGACATGAACACTGCACAAATACAGTAAAGCAGAAATATTAAACACATTTTAACTGATCTTAATACAACAAAATTTGATTTAATAAAGAGTCTTTGAGTCATAGAGTAAAAATTAGCTGAAAGCCAAATAACTTAATCATTGTGTGAGGTAAATTATTTAGGGGATTTGGATTTTGTGCACCCTAGTGGTGGGATATAGGAGTCACAGAGACACATGATAACGCTGATAACTCAGCAAACCAGTCAGTGCAATTTCACCACAGAGGGAGGAATGAATTGAGTTTAAAACAAGTGCAGAAAGTAGAGAAAATCCTCTTTTTTACAGGCATACCAGACACACCAGACTGTGAGTTGCTCTTTCTGCTCTTTATCCTATCTGGTAATCTTTGGCAAGCTGTGTCCTGAGCCAGCAAAATGGAGAATCTGATCTCTCTCCAAAGTTAGAAAGTTGAGACTTATCTCTCTCTCTAAATATATATTTCTCTCTATTTACTAACAAATTTTTATAAACCTGGTAAACTTCCAGATTAATTTTTTATATACAATATCCTAAAAATGAGTAAGTCATAAGAGAAACTCTAGGAATAATACTTACATTAAAGATAATGAGAACAATGAGACAACATAGAAAAATTTATGGGGTGTAGCATTTTTATAGGAAAATGCATATTAAAAAACAACCATAAAACAGTAAATCAGCAAATTATGCATCAACTAAAAAGCTAGAAAATAACAAAACCCACAAATTAAACAGTAAAATAGAAATCCTGAAAATCAAAGGAGAGATTAACAAAATTGAATGTTAACAAAAAATCAATTGAATTAATAAATGAAACTGAGATTTAAAAAAAAAACAACTCAATAAAATGAATCATTAACTTCTTTGATTTTTAAAAAGAAAAAAAAAGGTTGACAAGCTAACAACTCCCAAAGGAAAAAAAAATCAGATGGATTTTCCAGAAAATTCTACCAAAATTCCTTTTATACCACAACTTGAACCAGAGAGAGTTAAAACCGAAGAAGAAAATTATAAATTTACTCATGAATTTTCCTAATGAATACTATTAAGTAAATAAATATAGTACAAAATTCATACATTATGACCATGTTTTATTTAGACCATGAATGCAGGACTAGCACAATTTAAGGGAAATCACAAGCAATATTGACCATTATAGGAACAAAAATAATAGGAATCATATAATTATTTCAATAAATGCAGAAAAAGTTTTTGTCAAAATCCAATAACCATTTCTGTTTTTAAAAAGCAAACAAACTGAGAAGTATAGGAATAAAGAGAGCTTTCCTTAAAATGATTAATATTTAAAATCAAGAGCCATTATTGGTCATGTGACAAAAAAGTACAATGAAAAGCCAGTTTTCAGCTGGTACCCTTATGATGTCAAAAGAAAGAGAAATTTTCACAGAGTGAAACCACTATGGTGAACTTTTGAGAGGACATAAACAAGAATTATACATGATAACTCTTAGCTGTTCTCCCAGACTTAGAGCTGTGATCTGTTCATGCAGACACATCCTTAAGACAGGGTAATGAAGATCAGAGTCAGTGAATTTGGCTGGTACTTTGTGACTAGGGCATTTGGGCAGACATGCTGACAGTGGTACTGACTTCAATGACCATTTTGTCAAGCTCACTTCCTGATATAAAAATGATTATGGTTACAGAAATCAAGGAATAAACCTCATCATCTACTTAGATAGGTAAGCGAAGTGGGAAGTCATGGATCTTCATCTCTAGGCAAAAGAGAAATTCTACCAATAGTGAATCCCACATCCCCAATCCATTTCTCTATAGTACCTATCTCATGCCCTATTCACAGTTCTTGTCCCAAGGTATCCTATAGTAGGAGAGGGAGAAGCATCAAGTCCTGTGTTGTGTACCATCAACATCACCATGTTCTATGAAAACATAAAATTATACAGGTTGAGCAGGAATGAATGGGTTTCAATTTTATCACTTCCTAACTTATGAAATCACTAGTCTATTTCAGTATTTGAGAATAGCTTTGACACATTATTTAACTTTTAAAGATTTTTTCATGTTTTTATTCTCGTCTAAATTGTTATTTATAGTTCCAAGTGTCATGCCCTCTACAAATTTCATAAGCATGCTGTCTATAATTTCATTTAATTCCTGATAAACATGTTGACAGCCAGGTCTAGGGTGAAATCCCTGTTTTTGCACTGGAGATTTTAATGAACTCATTGGGTCTAGTCATTCAGCTACAACTGAATCAACATAACTTATTCTCTGGGACACATCTTTTCATCTTATTCATGAGGAATAGTAGAAGAGCCTTTGTCAAACATTTTGATGAAATTTAGATTTGTAATATTTATGACATTCCTTTAATCTGCCAGTCTAGTAATCCTATCAAAAAAGAGACTGAAATCAGTTTGCTTTGACTTTCTGATTAAGCCATGTTGGCTTTTAACAGTCATCACTTCCCATCCTAAATGTTCACAAATTATTCCTTTAATAATATATGAGAAGGGCAGCTAGGTGGCTCAGTAGATTGAGAGCCAGGCCTAGAGTTGGGAAGTCCTGGGTTCATATCTGGCTTTAGACACTTCACTGTGTGACCCTGGGCAAGTCACTTAACCCCAATTGCCTGGCCCTTACTAATCTTCTGCCTTGCAAACAATACTTAGTACTGATTCCAAGGCAGAAGGCAAAGATTTTTTAAAAATCACTGTGAGAGACAATTTTATCATGTTAAGCTTCTATTATAGTAAAGTGTAAATACTTTGAAGGTAGGAATTGTTTTATTTTAATTGTTTTTATTTCCCTAGCACTCCTATAATGCTTTGCACAAAGGAAGCACTAAATAAATTTGAATTTGAAATTCCCCTTGATATTGTTTTCAACCTCATCTTTTTTTTCCCTTTTCAAAATCAAGACATTAACCCTTATTAAGACCAATAATTCAAGGCAACCCTTTTCACTTACTTTCTATTTCAATTCCATGTACAACTTTTTTTGTTTTATCTTTCCTAAATTAAAATCTCCCTGGCCACTAAGTTCCTTTTTATATTGTCTCCCCAGGTAGCATGTAAGCTCCTGGATGGCAAAGTCTGTATATGTTTTTTGTATTTTAACTCCTAGAGCATAGTTCAATGTTTAGCATGGAGTAAGTGCTTTAAAATACTTTCTTTTATTTATTCTTTTCCTTCCTTGCTTTCTCTAACATATATCATCAGTAGCTTATGAATTATTAGAGAAAAAAGTTGGAAAAGAAATATTGTGGAGAGGTAGTAGGTAACCATGAAGACTGTCAAAAAGTAGTAAAAGAATTATATATAGGTAGGAGAAAATGAAGAAAGCACAGCATCAAAAAAGTAAAGGTCAAAGAAAGTATCAAAGAGATTCAGGTTCTAGTAATCGTTATTATTGTCATAGAATCTTGGTCCTGAAACAAAGCTAAAACTAGTATGGCTTACAGGCTTGGACTTGCCATCATCATAACTTCTAGAGGCTTGTAAAGTTTATACAGCTATCACTCACTTTGTCATTAGAAATGATCACCATTAATGATGTTTTAGACTCTAAGGCTGTGTCCTGGGCATCTAAAAATAAATCACAGTAGGATTCCTATTCAGATCAATTCAACAGCTGTCGAGTTTTTATGGTATACAGAACACTGTTCTAGGCAGTAATAGAGATTCAAAGATCATTAAGATACACTCAGGTGTTACAAAGTTTATAATTTACAAATACAAGGGATACAAAGAATTATTGGATATGTCAGTTACCAGTTAACATTTAGTAGTTACATATTTACTATATCACTATAAGTGTGAAAGGATAGAAAGAAAGGTGAAACTCATATTCTAATGAGGGAAACAACATGGAAACAACTATGTACAAAGGAAATATATATATGTATAAATGTACATATATGTATGCATATAGGATATATTAAAGATAATCAGTAGGTAGAAAGGAGGTCGGTTATTAAGGGTTATAAAAGTCAAATAGAAGATTTTCTATTTAATCTGATTGGTGAGGCACAGAGAAATTGATAATATGTAACATAATCAGATCTATGTTTTAGGAAGATCATTTTGATAGCTGTGTGGGGCTGAACTGGAGTGGAGATTTGATTGAGGCAGGGACACAAACCAGCAAACTTTTGCAGTAATCTAGGAGTGAGATGATAAAAATCTTTTCCAGGTCATGTTTTGCTTTGTTTTGTTTTTTTGGTCATGTTGAGTTTGAGAGGTCAATAGGCCATTAAGGTAAAAAACTGACAGCATCTAAGGAAGGCATAGAATAATTAGAGATGTAAAACCATGCATCCTGACAAATTAGTTGAATAAGTGGAAATGCTTAACCCAAAGAAGAAAGGATGGACAGATTTATGATAAAGTGTTCAAATATTTGAATGATTGTCTTACAAAAGACAGCTCACCATCCCACTGCACATTTGTTCTAGAGAGTAGAATTAAGACCAATAGATGGAAGTTAAAAGGGGAGAAAATTTCAGCCCATCATATGGAAAAACGTTGTAACAGTTTTCCTAAAATTGAGTGTCTTGGATGAGTAATGAATTCCTCTACACCGTAGGTTTTCTAAAAGTGTTTATTTAGTTAATGTCAGAATTTTGGAAGATGGGATTCATACTTCAAGTACAGGCTAAATTAGATGAATTTTGAAGTCACATCTAACTCTTAAGATATGACAATACTGATGTTATAGAATCAATGTAAGGAAGAGGATTAATGACATTGTAAAAAGAATTTTTTTCTGTTTTTATTGTGATCCTCTTCATTTACATCTTTTGAAAATGGTGTCTGCAGGCAATCTTTTACATAAAATGAAACTTTATTTTAGTAACATTTTAAAATATATACAATTCATTTGATAGTATTTTCAAATCAAAGTAAGTTTTCTTCTCCTCCAAGCTTATCTTGGACTGTGGATTAGTTTATATGTTAGCAGTTCATTTTAGCATTTTGTTAAGCAGTGAGTGGTTTAGTTTTACTCATAATATTAAGCCAAAGTATGTTTGTGTGTATATATGTATATGTGTGTATGTATTTATATATGTGTATGCACACATATATTTACTAATATTATCCCTTAACAGTAGACTATTCATAATTTTCCAGCTATGTAGAACTCACCTCATTACTAAATTTGCATAGGTGATTTGAATTCAAAAGGTCAGCTTATGTAAATTCTGTTGTAATTAACACATTATATGTAGATGAAAATTATTAAAACATTGTGTAATACTTTTAATTCAGATAAATTAAATTCTTATCCCCACCCTTTTAAGATCAAATCCTGGCTTTCATTGACCCTGCTTCTATATCTCCTTCCCGCTGTTTAGCTCTTGCCTTCACAAGTGGCTTTTTGGGGTGACCCAGTCTCTTAGAGCTGTGACCCTGTTCTGGTTGCAAGCAAAAACAAGGTACAGTACAGAAAATTTTTCATGCAGTATTGTCAGTTCTTATAGTAGCTTCTAATATTCTCACTTTCATTTCTGAGACATGGTTCAAAGATACTATATAAAAATTTGTGTCATTTAAAGCATTTTTGTATAGTGAAAAGATTGCTAGCCTTGGAGGCAGGAGATATCTAGTTTTGAATTCTTCCTCAGATACTTATTAGCTGTGTCATTGTGAGTAAGCCACTTTATCTTCTCTTAGTCTTATTTCCTCATCAGTAAATGGAAATAACATTATCTGTTAAATCTACTTAATAGAATTATTGTGAGGACAAATAAAAATAATGTATATTATTTCTTTTTTAAAATATTAAATTTTATATTTATATTATTTTTTATAAAATATTAAATCCCCATACCAATGTCCACAATCATAGATATCATGAACTTGAAGCATCTAAAAACAGTTCACAAAGAGTTTCTCAGGTCTATATTTTGAAATTTTGAAAGATCTGTGATTTCATTGACATGAGAGTATTCCTTTCCACCAACACAAATCACAACTCCTCCATATTTCATGAATTGCCAAAACTGAAAATTCTAATGGCAAACCTCTTCACACTGAGCAGTCTGGTCATTGTATAACAGATATATCGTCCATTATATGGTTCAGACTTAAAGTCTTTTCATCTTAGTAAGATCTGCTTAGAACTTGAAATCTGTTGATATAATTTTAGAGAGCCCATGATCAACTCTATGGCACAATGGGGTAGGTACCACTCAGTGGAGCTCTCAATTTTTATGCTTTAAAAAGTAGATACTAAAACAACATAATTGTCACCAACTCTTGTTTTTCTATTTATTTTTTAATTTATTATTTCTTTTTATTCTCTTTATTGTTAATTTTTCACATATTAATTTCCCTTGGCACTTGTCTCTATATTTCTTCCTACTTTCCAAAAGGGATCAAGAGAAGTCATTCATTTGTATTAAATTTTGATAAATTCATTCTCTTGGGCTGAATTTGAGAAAATGGCTGCTAGGTAGCACAACTGTTACAGATTTTTAGTGACTGAGATGTCCTCATATGTCTGCAAGAGATTTAAGTTCAATTACATATTAAATATTTAAGTTTTAGTGATTGTAGTAAAAGTGATTATAAATCACTAAGCAAAAAAACTTAATCATAATAATGATACTATTTTATTGTGAGATAGTATCTTTAAAACAATATTTAATAATATGTAATATAATATAATATTAAAATTATTTCATTAAAAGCTATAAGTAGAAAAAACAATGTAGAATTAACATTTAAAGAATTCTCATTAACATTTCATTTTGTGTCTGTCTTTTCATGCAAGATTAGTGTAAAATATTCCAGGGATAATTACATTTTAAAAAACATGTTGGTGTTCAAAATACAAAAGTTGTTAAACTTAGTGGCTGGGTATATCTAGTGGTAAATTTCTTATAATAAAGACAGCTAGCTTTAAAAAGTAAAAAAAAAAACCATGATGAATAAGATTAAGAGTAATTAATATGTAGTAAATGGATATAAAATTTCAAAAGATTGTTTTGAAAAAATTGAACAGATAGATACCCTGCAAATTCTATTTTGGTTTTGACTATACCTGTATCTAAAAGAATTAAGCACATAATAAGTATACAAAGGAAACAAAGCTTTAGTACATTTTAGACATTATTTCCTTTCCCTAAAGCATACCTGCTACCCACTCTGAAGACTAACACTGAGGAAGGTGAAGCAACCTTCCCTATTTCAAATTGGGGTAAGTATTTGTGAAGAGACACTCCTACCCCAAAGTACAGTATATAAGTCAACCTATATCAGGTTAATGAATCAGTCAAAGCAAAGTATCTTTCCTTTTTTAGTGATATTGATACAAATAGTAGAGAGGCAAGATATCATAGCAAATCCTAAAACCTAGAATCCTGCTCTGATGGGCTAGCTGTGTAATTTTGGGCAAGTCATTTGCGTCTCTGAATTGCAGCAAAGGTACTAGCTTGCATTGGAAGAGACTTTCTTCATCTTGGAGTTCATATGGCAATGAAATCACAAGTCCAGCTCCAATTCTGTGCATTTTCAAAATGAAATAAATCTGGACATTGAAGTCTTTGTGTTTTTCAGTAGAGTACACTATGAAGAGAACTGATGTGATTTAGAACTTTCCCTCATCTAACTGATAGTATAGTTTGCAGATACATAAGCCTTCAGCAGGAAATGCATGTTCAGTTTCATTACTGTTAAAATTTCAGTTTCTGTTAACTGTTGGATATTCTAATAAGCAAGGGGACATAGGTACACTGATTGAGAATCAGCCAGAAAGGAAGTTAATCTTTCTGCTACTCTGCATATTTTATATTGGTTTCCCTATTTTATTGTTCATGGGTTTGGATGAAGTTTCCATTGAAAGGAGGGTCTCTATGGCACCCTTACAAGGTAAATGACATACAAGAATCTCCTTGGGTCATACACTGTTACTTTATTGATTTGAGTCTGTAAGGCTCAATAGAGGGCATATTTTGAGGGGGTATGCAGTGTGTGTGTGTGTGTGTGTGTGTGTGTGTACATGTGTACATGCACACTACTATGGATATGTCTCCTATGAATGGGTTTCTTCCTTCTGGGTACAAATTAAAGAAAACTGCTATCAGGAGGTTAGGTTCACTTTGTTCAAACAGCTTTCTTAAGTATGATGTTAACTGGGACAAAAATCAAGAGTTATGATGTATTTTTTCATAAAAATACATCTTTATTAAAGTAACCAAGCATAATAATAATAACTGAAAATTATACACATTTTAGTGTCAAGATTTAAAACTAGAAGACATTATGTTAACTATTCATGCAGACATTTAATAAGTATTGATTATGAAAGTATATAAAGGATGTCAGTTAGACAAGATTTAATGAAATTGGAATATAGGTATAATTAGGTACCTTACTAATGCCAAATGCTATCAATTACTGCTTAATTTTATCCTGCCTCTCTCTCTTCAAGCTTTAAGTATAATTTCTTCAATATTTTTAAGCAAGTCAAACCACTTTTTAGCTTCTCTCATACAAGAAGGCATTAGCAGCCTTACCAAGTGATAAAAACTCTATAAGCTTCCTTCCCACCACCAATGATCACCAAGTTTATAGATTTTAACTTACCTAGCAGCAGGATGGTAAATTTTCCCTATAATTTATCAAAGGATAAATGCTAGTTTTTCTCTCAGGTTCCTTTTCTAACAGACTGCAGAAATAGAAGAAAACAGTATAAAGTTGTGTTGTAAAAGAAAGAGTTTCTTCACCTATGAGAAATTTTTCTTCATTTGAACCACCTTTCTAATGTTTTTCTCTTTTAAAAAGTCCTCATTCTTATTATTACTCATCTATGTATATACATACATATAGATAGAAATTACTTTAAATAGGTGTGTAACACTTTTCATTTTCATATTATACTAGAGAAGGATGTCAAATATGAGCCCATTACTTCTAAACCAGGTTAAAATGTAATTAAGAAAATTTTAATAAAATAAGTAAAAATAAAGTAAAAGTGTTGATATACTGTTTTCTAACTCATGCACTATGAGAAGCCTTATAACATATCTGAATTGCACCTAATTCTGCTTGAATTTAACACATTGTTTTAAAGTCATATTGAATTCAGTAGAACTGTTAACAGAATGAAGCATACTGAGGAATGTAAATTGTTTTGTTTAAGTACTCTTACCACTTTTGTAATAAACAACATTTTAATAATAGACATTACTGTAATTCTAAATACAAAATACATTGTGTATTTTTGGTAGCAGGTAAACATTTGGATCAAAAGAAGAGCTTTGTTGATTGGGAAAATAAAGGATAACTTTTACTTCTATGCTCTGTTCAAGTTTTGCTATGTTGTATTGTTTTCCTGAGAGAAATCATATTTTGAACTTTCTTGCTCCATAAATGATAAAAAGGAATTTTTATAAAGTAATGCATCAAAAAAGTGAAAATATTTCCTACTTTTTCCTGTGCTTTCATTTTTTAAATGAAAAGTTCATTTGACTTGCTCACATCAATACTTCAAGAATCTGTGATTTTTATCAGTGTGGTACTCTAATGATCTCCTTGCAATAAAAGAGGATCTTTCTAGTTGTTGAATTGGAAAAAGAAGACTCACCATCTACTGATCAGTTCTCTAGGAATAAACCTTTCTGAACTTGACTAGCCTGGTCTATAGATAATAGACATATGGTCTATCAAGAGGCCCATATGGAAATCCTTATTATAGATATATATGCATATATATATACAGTAACTGCCAGAAGGTATACTCCAATAGCATAACTTTAGTAAACCCAACATCACTTTCACTGCATCAGTTTGAGAAACTTCAGAGTAAAATGCTATTGGAATTAGTTTGACATAAAAATAATAAAGTGTATCTTGTTCAATTAAGTTCATCAGTTTTATTGAAGTAAAAGACATTGCAGTGTGGTAGAAAGAGCTCTGAACTTAAATTCGATGAGTTGAGTTCTTGTCTTATCTTTACAATTGACTAGCTGAGTGACATTAAGCAATTGAATAAATTCTCTGAGCCTCAAGATCCCTAGGGAAAATGAGGATGCTCGACTACTCAATATATAGTTAAGCATTCATATCAACTTGTCTCCCTTTTACATTTGGAAGGTTACTACCATCATGGACATTGGGATTTGAGTTTTCATCCTGCTTCTAGGTTCAGTAGGACTTCTATTGACTTATGATAGCTATATATAAGCTGGGAAAAAACATGTTCCATTTATAGACTTTCTATATGAAAAAAACAACAACAATGTCTCAGAGGGAAAGAGATAAGGAAGCCAAGAGAGCCAAGATAAAATTTCTCTAGCTGTTCACTCAAAAGGAACAATTCCCTTTTCTGGGTCTTCACAACCCAGAAACAGATAGGTGCCACAGACACATTCCTTTTTTCCCTCTACATAAATGCACATTTTTACATATAGTGTTTACATATAGCTAGTATTTCTGCTATCTGTACAGGGGAGAGATGTGTTTCTATATTTTTAACAATTGGGACCTATTTCTCCCTTTGGGAGAAGACAAACTCTTGTAAAAACTGTTGGTACAATTTTCTTCTTAAAAATTTACATGAAAGAAAAGGAATCCCTTTTCACTCTAAATGCACAAACTTTGTTGCTGTTGTTTGGTCATTTTCAGGTGTGTCCTAGTCTTTATGACCCCATTTTGGGGTTTTCTAGGCAAAAATACTGGAGTGGTTTGCCAATTTGAGCTCAGTTTACAGATGAGGAAAGGGAGGCAAACATGATTAAATGACTTACCCAGGGTTACACAGCTAGTAAGATTCAGGTCTAGGCTTGGCCTCTATCCACTGAGCCATCTATCTGCCCCTTTGCACACACAAGAATAATACTAATTATAGCTTATATCTTATAGTGCCTTGTCATCTATAAGTACGTTATTTACAATAACCCAGGAAGGTAGGTAATACACATACCTTTGTCCTTGTTCTACAAATAAAGTTAAGTAACTGGAATCCAGTTCTTTTAGTTTCCACTGTTGTGCTCTTTACATTATCCCACACTGCTTCTTGTGTAAAATTGTATGGCAATATATCTGCACAATCTAAGGTGTAAATCCAATAGCATCACCTACTATGAAGCTTAAAAAGATATTTGCCCTTTTTCTAAGTCACCTCTTCACTCTTTTCCAGCCTCTAGCTATATAGACTCCTACACAAAAGTGGGCCGATGGGTTTATTTGTTTAACTGATCTTCCTGCTTAATAATGGGTAGAATTTTAGGGATATATAAACCAAATCATTTGCTATGGGCTCTTTGCTATTTGCTAATAATTGATGCTTAAAGAATGAATAGTTAAAAGCCCTTGGATGAATTTTGTAAGGCTGGAGAATGCTCCTCTGATAATTATCTGCTTCATTTACCAACTTGCCCAGCTTACCTCTAACTAAGCATCTGTTGATGTTTCCTGCTCAGTTACAGGGATAATGCTCTTTTGAAGCCAACAGCTTTTGTTTTTGGCCTTTCATTTCCTTGATTAAACATTCATTGAAGGTGTCTCCCAATCTTCTGTATATAAAACTGCTGGTGAAAGTATCTAAGAATTAAGCTTGTTAAGAGATCTATTTCACATTCAGTTCTAGATCATTAAGTTCTGAGTGAGGATCTAAGTGATAGACTTCTTGATTGATATGTTCCTTGCCATCAGAAGACAAATTGTATACTTACTTCCCTATTTGTGGCTGCTATAGCTGGTATAGATTGTTAGAAATATGATCATAGGTTAAGTTAGGCCCATTACTGTCCACTTTGGAAAATGGAAACTAAGCAATTGTCACTGCAGTTAACACAGAAATTCTAGGTTTGTCAAGAACAACTGAGCCCATGCCATTAAAAAGAATCTTTTAAAATAGTCAAATGAATTTTGAAGAAGCATTGTAATTAATTAATATATCAATAATCAATGAAACCCAAATTTGAAAGCTTTTATTCTTAAGTCAATGAGATGGAGAAAAATGAAAAGCATGGCAACCATTCAGATGGAAAAAGAGGATGGATGATAAATGGCAATCATCAACAAAAGCAGTGACAGTGGTAAGTCACTACTTAGTATCAATTCTGAGACAGAAGATAAGGGTTTAAAAAAAGAAAGCTGAGATTAATAAAAAAGGAGTGATTTTAGGGGTGTATTTATGGTGCATAGTAATTACTCAGTTTAGGTCCTATACCACTTACATAGATGGTTAAGTTTAATGTTCATAAAGATGACCATGAGACCTATTATATTATGCCTAGTGATTAAAAAATAGTATATTGAACTTCCTACTTTGAAGAAGGCAAATTTGGAACTATGCACAAAGGGCGATAAAAGAATGTCTACCCTTTGATCCAGCCATAGCACTGCTGGGTTTGTACCCCAAAGAGATAATGGACAAAAAGACTTGTACAAAAATATTCATAGCTGCGCTCTTTGTGGTGGCCAAAAATTGGAAAATGAGGGGATGCCCATCAATTGGGGAATGGCTGAACAAATTGTGGTATATGTTGGTGATGGAATACTATTGTGCTCAAAGGAATAATAAAGTGGAGGATTTCCATGTGAACTGGAACAACCTCCAGGAAGTGATGCAGAGCGAGAGGAGCAGAACCAGGAGAACATTGTACACAGAGACAAACACACTGTGGTATAATCGAACGTAATGGACTTCTCCATTAGTGGTGGTGTAATGTCCCTGCACAATCTGCAGGGATCAAGGAGAAAAAAACACTATCCAAAAGCAGAGCACAAACTGAGGGAATAGAAACACCAAGGAAAAGCAACTGCCTGACTACAATGGCTGAGGGGACATGACAGAGGAAAGACTCGGAGCGAACACTCTGATGCAAATACTAACAACATGGCAATGGGTTCAAGTCAAGAACACATATGATACCAGTGGAATCACGCGTCGGCCACGGGGGGGCGGGAGGGAGGAAAAGAAAATGATCTTTGTCTTTAATGAAAAATGCATGCATGAGTTATTTCTGTAGTTTAATGTAGTTTAATATCTATGCAAAAATATGGGAGTTATTAAAAAATTAAATTACTTAAACCACTACTAATCTATAAAGTTTTAAATTTTTTTGAAATATCAAAAATAATTTAATTTCTTTTTCAGGACAGCATAATTATTTATGTGCTGGGAGAAATGACTGCATAGTTGATAAAATTCGCAGAAAAAATTGTCCAGCATGTCGTCTAAGAAAATGCTGTCAGGCTGGCATGGTCCTTGGAGGTAAAATTGTTATCTTTCTTTATCAGGAGTTGTGCAGTATTTAGAATACAAAATTGAATTTTTAAAAAGTCTGTTCTTGCTAGCATCTGCTTCATATTTGTTTTGTTGCCTGGATTGCTTTTGTATCTCACTGGCTTAATAAGATACCATAATGTGTTTAACATCATAGATTTTCAACATTTTTCAATCTATGCAATTAATGAAATATCTGTTGAAGAACTCTGAGACCATCTAGTACAACTCACTGCTGACCTAGAATCCTTTTTACAACCTCTGACAAGTAGATTAATCAGCTAACGTGAGGAAGTTCCATTATCACCAAAGTTATTTCATTTCTTTTATAGAAAGCTGTAAAAAAGTTTTTTTCAGCTTCTACACTTTACTCACAGTCCTGTTTCTAGTGCTAAGCAAACAAGTCTAATGCCTTTATAAATGAGAACCTTTTGAATACTTGAAGAAAACTATGGTACCCCTTTCTTCTCTTCCCCAATTCCTTCAGCTGTCCATCCTTTAATATGCCCTATAGTCAGCTAGGTGGCACAATGGATAGAATTTTGAGGCTGGAATCAGAAAGATCTGAATTCAAATGTAGTCTTAGGGACTTACAATCTTTATGACCCTGGGCAAGTCACATAACAGCTATCTGCCTCAATTTCCCTCAACTATAAAATAGGGATAGTAATAGTATTTACCTCCCAGAGTCATTGTGAGGATCAATTGAAATAATATTTATAATGCTGAGCACATAAGATCATAGAGCTTAATAAATCCCTGTATCATTTCTTCCTTCCTTCCTTTCTTCATTCCTTCCTCCCTAACTCCTTCCCTCTATGCTATTTGTTCTGTTCTGGATATGCTTCAGGCCATTTATATCTTTCCAGAATTTAACACAGTTTTTCAGATGTGGCCTTACTAAGGCAGACTATAATAGATCTATTACCCTTTTCTTTCTGGATCTTGTATCTCTCTTACTAAATTTCATACTGTTTGGTTTGCCTATTGTTTTTACTTATCTAGATATTTCTGGATCCAAACTGTCATCTAATGTGTTATCCATCCCTCCATCATTCATATCATCTGCAGTTTGAAAACCATGCATCTTTGTTGTCATCTAAGTAATTGGTAAAAAAAAATTATTGAACATCAGAAATCCAAGGAGAGATTGCAGAGGTACAATATTTTAAGATATCTTTCCAGATTATCATTTACTCCCTAATAACAACTCGCTGGGTTCAGCCATCTACTCTGTTCCAAATCCAACTAATTACACTAATATCTAGTATTTATCTTTCCATTTTGTCCATATAATAACTATAACATAACACTGTCAAATTCTTTTATAAAATCTAAGTGTACAATATATTCACCATTCTGTTGAACCAACAGTCTAGACCTGAAATAATCAGAACGTGGCCAGAGGGCAAATTTGGCCAACTGCTTGTTTTTGTAGGTTTTGTCTTAAAATGCAATAACTGTTCTTAGTTTTCTAGCCAGCTATACAAAAACAGGTGGCAAGTAAGTTATTTACCTGCCCACATATGATCTTAACAAATACTGGATGGCTAAATGAATTCATCAGAGGGTGAAATGTCTGTTTGGGAACTTCCTTCAGCCATTCAGATATTTCTGTGACTTAGTGGATAAATGATAGGTGATAAATGATAATGGATAAATGCTTGATGTATGTAGAGGTTAAGTGACTTGGCCACTAACTGTTAACTGTCAAAGGCTGGACTTGATCCCAACTCTTCTGATTCTAAGCTTTGTATTCTATTTAATATGCTCAGTGTTTCCAGTTTCACCACCTTGTTAAAATGAACATTATTTTAGATTAGTTTGGCTTGATCTCTTCTGATTCAGTGAAGCCTTGGTGGCTTTTTGTGAACATTTCTTCTGATTCTAAGAACTCACTTATAATCTCGTTAATAATATGTTCTAGCATTTAGTCAGGAATAGAAGAAAAGCTCAATCGTCTAAAATTTAAAGAGTCCATCATTTTCTATTTCTTTGAAAATTGGCATCTTTTTCCTTCTCCACTTCAATACCTCTACTATTTACAGATAACCAACAGTGAGTCAGCATTCATATTTATCTATTCTCTCCCTATTCTAGAATGTAGTTCAGCCTGATCACTCAAACTCATTGATGAAAACCAAATGCTACTTTACTATAGCATCAGATTAGAATAGGAAGGGACCTCAAAACCCATCTAGTCTATTTTTCTTGTTTTACAGCTATGCAAACTGACATCCAAAGGGATAGCAATCAGACAACCTCTATTTACACAAGCCTGGGATCCAACACTTTTCTTGGATTTCTGTTCCATACTTCTGAATCCAAAGACCACTTTTGGAAGAGAAAATGGAAGAAATTAGAATTTAAATGTTTAGTCTTGTCACTAATACCTGTTACTATTATCTCATTCATACCACACCATGCAGTCCTGTCCCTTCTTTTATCCTCCTCAAGTCTCTAACATACCTATAATAAAGAAAATGTCTTTTCACGTACCTAGAATTTATTGTCAGTCTTAGCTTAAGAATTTTAGAATTCCTGACTTGATTCCTAAATTCTATGCTACTCTTTTGTACTTTTAGTTAGTTTGCCATTGCTTTCATCTTCTACACATATCTTTTAAAAAATCTGAATTGTTAGGGAACAGTTAGGTGATTCAATGGTTTGAGAGCCAGATTTAGACACATTAGGTCCTGGTCAGATCTTGCCTCAGACATTTCCTAGCTATGTGACCTTGTGCAAGTAACTTAACCCTCATTGCTCAACCCTCATTGCTCTTCTGCTTTAGGACCTATTGATTCCAAGAGGGAAGGTAAGGGTTATTTTTTTAATTCTGAATTGGTGAAAATATTTCATTCTCTCCTTAGCTTCTTTTTCTCATTTTCATTGAAATTATTTCTAGTTCTTTTTTAATTTAGTTTTCTTTTTTTGTTACATTTTCCGTTCCAAACTTTCTCTCTTTTCCCCACCTACACTAGAGAAGGCCACCATTTGACAGAGAGAAATAGATATATTGATATAAATATATGCAAAAATCATACTTCTGTTTTTCAATTTTTTCTTTGGAGGTTGATTGCATCTTCCTTCGTAGGTCCTTTGTAGTTGGTTTGAAAATTCATACTACTCAAAGTAGCTTAGTTTGTTTCATTTTTCATTTCATGCAATTTTTTCAGTGTTTTTTCTAAAATCAAGATACTAATCATTTCTTACAGTATAGTAGTATTCCATCATGGTCTGTCTTCTATATCACTCTATCCACTGAGTCACCTAGCTGCTCATTGAAGCAAAGCAATTCTCCTTGACATCACCTTTTTGAAAGAGAAAATCATCTTTAAGGCAAGCCACAAATTAATCGATGGCTCTGTATTTAGCAGAAAGGAAACTCCATCAGCCAAAGTCCATCCCATTTCAAAACTAGTACTAGCTGTTATTTGTTTCCCAAAATCCCCATCTAATTCCTCCTATCCATGTAGTCCAAAGTAGACCTTACAAAGGTCATCCAGGTGGCATAGTGGATAGAATGCCAGGCTTGGAGTCAGGAAGTCATTTACTGACTTCAAATATGGCCTCAGACACTTATTAGTTGTGTGATTCCAGGCAAGTCACTTAACTCTGTTTGCCTCAGTTTCTCATCTGTAAAATGAGCTGGAGAAGGAAATGGCAAATTACTGTTTGCCAAGAAAACCCCAAATGAAATCACAAAGAATCAGACATGACTGAAAACTACTGAATAACAAGAACGTACAAAAATATTTCTGTTTCTTCTTCCTTTGTTACTCAAAATTTTACCTCAGTTTCCTAGATTCCTACACATAAGCATATATTCTTAATATGCACTACCAGTCTATCTACTTTTATCTATCTTTATCTTTTTGAATAAGGTGTATGCTCTTCTGGCCAAATTCTAGTAATAAGCCCTGTTCCCCCCAACCCTTTGATATCTCTGAGATCAAATTTGTTTCCTTGTATTAGAATCTCAAATTCAAGTCATTTATTACTAATACTTGCTGTATCAATGTATAATCATATGAGACCATTTTTTAAAAATTATGACTATTCTTGGTTTTATTTCTGGAAGTACTGGTCCTCTGTTCTTCTGTTTTTCCTTCTATATTGTACTTGTTTTGCTTTCATTATATGACTTGCCATATCTATGTTACCAGTGTTCTGTCTTTCAATTTTTCTTCAGTTCAAAACCCTTTTGATTATATTTCTAAGATTCCAGGCCAATTTGCTTTTAATGCCTGTTTTTAGATTCAAAACATGCATTTCTTTTTTTTTTAGGCAATGGGGGTCAAGTGACTTGCCCAGGGTCACACAGCCAGCACGTGGCTGAGGCCAGACTTGAACCAGGACCTCCCTTCTCTGGACCTGGCTCTCAATCCACTGAGTCACCCAGCTACCCCCAAAACATTCATTTCTAAGAGTATACAACTGTATTTTAGGTCATGATCCAGAAATCATATCCCTAGGCAGTCTTCTTTCTTTCTCTTCTAAATCCCCTACCTTTAAAACAATAGTAGTGATTTAAAAATATATACCATGCCCCCTACATCTTCAGAATTCTCAACTTTTGCTTCTGGTGATATAATTTGTCTACACATCAGTTGACCAGGGTGGCATAATGTTTTTATATTCAACAGTTCTT
The DNA here is from genome assembly GCF_027887165.1 of Monodelphis domestica. Lineage (NCBI taxonomy): Eukaryota > Metazoa > Chordata > Mammalia > Didelphimorphia > Didelphidae > Monodelphis > Monodelphis domestica. The sequence continues at coordinate 255,845,090 of NC_077230.1, forward strand.
AAACACTCTTTCTTTGACTATTATTAAAGAACTCTTTACCTGATATCAGTTATGGATACATCTTTCTTTGAGCAAAAGAAACTACCTTATCCAGAAATGATCCATTTCTTCCATTTATTAGAAAAGCTACATATCTACTACTTAGTTACAAATGTCATATGTCATTTTTCAACACTTTAATATTTGGCATAGATGAAAATTTCCCTTTTTTCTTTATATCTTTTTTTTTGTTTCCTTGATGAGACACATCTTCTATTATTTCAAGAAACCCTTTAATCTCCCTCAAAAACTAGAGAGTAGGATACATTCTTCTAGGTATTTTTATTCTCTCTTTTGAAAAAAAAAATTCTACTTTGTTACAATAAGTATTAAGTGGTATTAGCAGACACAAACATAGTACACTTACACTTGGCAGCTAACTACTATGGCAAACTATGACACATTAGACTCAAAATGAAAATATAATGAGATCCACTCACCTCATTTCATTTTGCCACTGAACTTCAGAATCTTCTGTCTGCTTTCCTGGACACTATGGCTTTATTCAGGAAAGGTATTTCATTATTAGGAAAGAACACTGATCTTAGTAAGATGATCTGGGTTGTAGTTCTAGTGTTGTCTTATCAAGATGTGGTGGACAAGTCAATTTGTATTGTTTCTTTTTTCTGATTATTAAAAAATGTTAAATAATATTGCTAATAATTAGCATTAAATATTATTTTCACTTAAAGCACTCACAAATTCTATAAAATACATTGTTTTCTAATGGAACTATAAGAAAGTTAAGAAGTTAAGAGAAAAATTTTCTAGTTATTAGTCTGCCAATAGTGAGTGAAACATAATATTCGAAAAGTTATTTCTGTATCCCTTGTTTCTGAAACTTTCATTAGACTGTTGCAGAAATCATAGAAGCCATCGTGGAAGCATATCAAGACAAGGAAAAACTTCCCAAATTGTATGTTTCATAGTGATATCATTCCCATATTTGAAAAAAAAATTCTTTGAAACTGAAGAAAAATTCTGAGAAGTAATGGTATTGGCCACAGCAATTGAGACTTAACTATAATAAATAAATATTGAATTCCACAGCACTTGAATTCCATCCCCATATTCTTATTTGGCAAAAAATACTGAAATTGCCTCTATATTTCCTATTTTGAGTTGGTTATTGCTGCTATTGCCTTCCTTTAGTTGATATGTGGAAAGGAATTCTGGCTCAATTTTCCACTTTTGCCGCTTCAAAGGTTAAAAGAATAGTATTAAAAAAAAAACCATAGTATTACACCTTTCTCTTCTGTATTGCATTTTTATGTAGAATACTATAGTTTCTTCACCACCAAAAGGATTATATATATATATATGCCATCTATTATTTCCATTAGGAGCGACTTTCATTGTTGATTCTAGTAATTGTGTTTTTTAAATACATAGCTATAGTTTTTCCTGAAAGAAAAAGAATTGCAATTATGTATATGTCATATATATGATATGCATATATTTTTATTTATAATGTATACTATATTTTACAAATAAAACCTAAATAAAATATGCATACAAATACCCAGGAATTTTATTTTTTCTTTACTTGCTATATTATGTTTTTAATTGACCATAGTCATCTATAGTTTTAATTGACAACTGTGGCGTAATTAAGAGAGCACTATGTTTTGAGTCATAAGAAAATCAACATAGCACAGTGGAAAGGAAAAGAGCACAGGTGTATGGATTCAAAGAAGCTGGGTCCAATTCCTGACTATGGCCTTTATTATCGATATGATCTTGAATAATCATTTAACCTCCATACACCTCATTTTGAAAATGAGGGAGTTGGCGCAGATAACCAATAGTAAGGTCTCTTCCAATTCTAAATCTATACTCCTCTGATCTAGACTTGAGTACCAACCTGACCAACTATTAGTTCTATGACCCTGAACAAGTTACCTACCCTCTGTTATTAGCTTCATATTCTTCACTGGTAAATTAGGGATAATAATACTTGCCCTGCCTTATTCTCAGAGCTGTTTTGAGATAGAGTGACATGAAATAGTCTGTAAATAATAAGGCTTTATCTAAGTATAAATTGGTCAGCCAGTTAGTAATATGCAACACGCTGAAATGCTGTTTAGATGGAATAGTGAATATTATTGACCTGGTTAATATATTTTCACGTGCAGTGTCCTAATTTGTATTTGTTCTGAGGCCAATTCCCTAATTTTATCCTTAAGAATATGCTAAGTATTGGAGCAGAGATAAAAGTAGGAGATGTGATTTTTATCCTAAATAGTGCTTATAATATCATTGAGGAAATAAGATCAGCACTTCTCATGCAGTTGAATAACAATACCAGATAGTGTAGTATGGTGGATTGGTCTTAAGGGTCAGAAGAGTTTTTATTTTATATTTTGCCCCAGATACTTACTTGCTGTATAACCCTGGGAAATTGACTTAAGTTCTCTGTTCCCCAGTTTCCTTATTCAAAAAAGATGTACCTCAATGTATCAAAGATCCTTTCTAGCTCTCTGTGATTTGGAGCCAAATAAGTCTATATATCAATCTGTAATATCATATATCATCCAAATGCTATAGTTCCGTGATATATGGTACAAGTAGTAACTACTATTGAATTACATCAGAGAAAGAAAGATCAGCATAGGTAGGGATTGTTAGTAAAAAGCTTCATGGAAAAGCTGGGTCATGAGAAACAGGTAGGTTTGGGAAGGGTTTTCTGGTTAAGAGGAATAACATGAGGCCATGAAGTTCTACCCTTACCTAGAATTTTCTCCCTCATCTGGCTATTCTTATTTTCTTTCAGTCTCAGCTAAAATATTATTATACAATAACCTTTTTCTGATCCCCCTTAATGCTAATACCTTCTCTCTGTTGGTTATCTCCATTTTTTTCAGTACATAGATATTTTCATGTTGCTTCCTCCATTAAGCTGTAATTCCATTGAGAATAGGAACTGTCTTTTGCCTTTCTTTTTTTTCCACTGCTTAACAATTTTCTTGGCATATAGTAGGGACTTAATAAATGTTTGATGACTGACTTCTCAAAATTGAGAGGTTAGAAGACTATAGTATCTCTGATTGCCCCCCTCTCCTAAATAAACTGAGTGTGACAAATGTTCTACAAGGCAGCACTGTTTCTTCTGAACTCCTTGATAGTTGTATCCTTGGTAGATAGGGAAATCAGCCACCTCTAAACATTCCCTAGGTCAAAATTTCCTTCTTTTGCTATGTCTTTCTTCCCGCAAGAAGATCTTGCTGCCAGTGCTGTCACAGATTTCCTCCAGGAAAAAGAAAAAAAAAACATGGCATTTATTTCATGTTTCCTTCCCAATTCACCTATCTCTCATTGTCAAAGTGAAGAGAGAAGGATGAGCACTAAGATATTCCTCCTTTCTTCAGAGTAAAACAGTCATTCTAATCCGTAACATTTCAATCTAACTGAATACAAATGTATAATATATAGCTCCTTTAACTTTCATTATTTAACTGATTATACTCATGGGGTATTCAGGGTGGAGTAGTATCTCTGGTATGGAGGGCTTGTTGTGCCCTTCTAGGGCAGCTCTCCAGCCTCTGACCCCCACCTGACACCCAGCTCTCACTTGTGGCTCCCAGTAGCTGCTAGCATGCGGCAGCGGCCACACCCCGGGCAACGGCTTCAACAGGCCAGCTAATCCTTGTGAGGGTAGCCATCGGGTCGTCGACCACTGGTGAACTAAGGCTTTGCTCACCCAGAATGTGAAGACTGTTTCAGCAGAATAGGTGGAAGAAACCAACAAGAATGTTCAAAGGCTGAGATGGCGATGCAGCAAAGCACTGTGGAGTGCTTAGGGCATGTTGGATCACAAAGGACAACACGGCCATCCAATGCAGCTGAGGAAGTCTCCAGGTGTAACGACTTTCCGTGCCACTGGACCCAGGCTTCCAATGCTGAGAGAGTGGGACCGTCTCTGTGCATCGACTTTTGTAAATCTTGAAATTTCTTAGACTTGTGAATGTTAAAAATTTCCACATTGAGGAATCCTCCATTGGAACAAATTCCCTACTGGAAACATTATCAGAAATGGGAGGACCTCTACTCCACCCGTACTTAAGACTGCTTTAGGGGAGAAAACTCCTTGCTATGGGAGGGCCTCTACTCCACCTGTACTTAAGACTGCTTTAGGGGAGAAAACTCCTTGCTAAACAATGAAAGTACTTGGACCATGCTTATGATGAGGCAAGGAGTTCTTTGAGCCATGCCTATTTTTAGAATTGATACAATGGGATGCTAGGTACCTATAAAGGTCGGGCAGATTTTCTCTTAATGAGATTAGTCGACTCAGCTGTGTTTTCTCTGGTTCAGATTTACTGAGGGGATTAGTCGACACAGCAGCATTTTCTCTGGTTCAGACTTACTGAGGAGATTAGTCGACTTAGCAGGAATTCATATGGGCAGTCCTTTGGAGAACATCTTCAGTGATTGGTAGATGTAAGGACTTAGGGGAGGTGACATTGGATTAAAACCCCTATATAAGAAAAAGCAGAATCTCTTGAGAAGACAATCCTTTTGGAGAAAGCTCTTATGAGGATCGCTTGGGAAGAATCTCTTGAGAGAGGCGCTGGAGAAGGGAAGCTCTTAGAGGACAATCTCTAAGGAGGTCTTGCTGGAGCTCCTCTGAGGGGACTCTGTCCCTCTGGAGGCTCTGCAGAGAGGCCCTTTGGAACAGTCTCTGGCTGGATCTCTCTTTGGGGAGGACTCTGGCTGGAACTCTCTCTGATGAAATCAGCTGAGATGGAGCTGGCCTGGTGTCCCTAGAATCCTTGCTTAGACAGACCTTGTGGTGAGTGATAAAAGACTAACTGACTGATCTCTCTCTTAAGACTCAGGTCTAGGCCATGTTGGCTTAAGGCCCTTCATGCTTATTTCCTTTCTCTCTCTCTCTCTCTCTCTCTCTCTCTCTCTCTCTCTCTCTCTCTCTCTCTCTCTCTCTCTCTCTCTCTCTCTCTCTCTCTTTCTCTCTCTCTCTCTCTCTCTCTCTCTCTCTCTCTTTCTTTGATTACTCATTGTATTATTCATTAAATTCTCTATAAAACCCAGTTGACTTGTGCATATTGAATAATTGGGAATATTTCCCTGGCAACCACCTTATATTTGATTTAAAAACCAAAACACTGTAGTGAAACATATTTTCTGCGGTCACAATTTACTCACCGTCCATTTTATCTATCCCAATTTATGCCATACACTATTTTCTTTACAACACTTTTCCACTTAAATCTCCTTCACGCACAAGTGTCTTTGTGCACACTCATCTACATCACAGATGAAAGCGCAAAAAGACAATTGTCATCCTTGGTTACCAAGAGACTACTACTACTACTACTACTCATTTTCAGATTTTATTTCCCAATAATCACTAAAATAACCCTGATTTTGCCTATCTGTAGAGTTGATTTTTATATCTACAATTTGGATAATTCATAGATTAAAATACTTCTCAGGTTTGTGAGTGAAAGAAGACCAGGTGGGAAAGCTAACCTGGACTACAAAATTGAATTGAAAAAGGTTTCAACAATCTTGAACCATTTCTAATAAGGTGAAATTTATTAATGGTAAATATAAAGCCCTGCACTTGAGTTTTAAAAAATGCTTTAAGATAGGATGGGGCTACTTACTTCATGACTGTTTACATGAAAGGAATTCTGTGGGGTTTAGTGTATTATAGGTGCCGTAAGAGTTACAAGAACAATAAACACAGCTAGTATGATTTCAGATTTTGTTTTGGAAATATATTATCCATAATGAAAGGAATGTATTTTCATTCCTGCTACCTTGATCAACACACAGGCCATCTCTGACCTCTAGCTACTTGCTTGTAGGGCAGATTCTTAATATTTTTTGTGTCATTGACTCCCTTGGCATCCCATGTGCTTCTTTACAGAATGTTTTTAACTATGTAAATTAACATATTTAGGATTACAAAGGCAAACAATTTTATTCAAATGAAATTATCAAAATATTTTTTAAATAAGTTCATGAGCACCAGGCTTATAATGTCTGAACTATTACTCTTCTTTTGAGTAGTAGGAATGTTATGAAAGTTTAAAGTAAATATCAAATGACCACCAACATCATGGACAGTCTAAAAAAAAGATTCTTTTTTTCCTGTGCATAAAGACAACATTTATCTACTTGTCACTGAAAATATATTCATCTTTGACATTTGTGCTATAAATTGCTTCTATCATAAGACATAAAAGAGAGAATACTGATATACTCAGCCATAGATTTAATAAAATTCTTCCATAAAATGACATTGGAAAATCAGAAATAATATGTTTTGGCAAACAGGCCTGGAAACAGCATTTATATTAACAAAACTATGAAAAAGTTTCAAATAAATAAGTACTTTTATTTTTTCCTTATTTGCTTCAGTGGCAATGATGTGATAGCAAAAAATTATGTTGTAAACTCTTCTTTGGAATGAATAATTTTCCTCACCTTTAGGCAGGTTACATTGAACTCATTCTGTTCATGGTTGTTTAAAACTCAGGAATGTTCTACAGATAGTAACTTATAATTTATTTAAGTTTTGAAAGCATAATTTTATTAAATAATATATGTACTATGTGATACAAGCTTAAATCTTTACTAATTATTAATGAAACATCTTTTGTATTTGCAAAAAATAAGTTAAAACTTAATTCTGCAATGGCATTGAGATGCTTTTAAAGATTCAATTCACTTCAATAAACATTAAGTGAAAAAGGTCTTATTAACATGAAATTACAAATAATTTTTAAAATTAAGAGTCTAGTTTTATAGAATTATTTTTCCTTAGAAATAGCATCATTTCCAATTTTTAAAGAAAAATGTATATTGAGCCAAAATACTCCACCCTTCCTTCCACTCCTGAGTTCCTTTGGCAAGGAGATTAAAGACAACATCAGTGGCCTTCTGACGAGAGCTCTGGAGAAGAGGGAGAGATGTTATGGTGCAGGAAATGAATTTAACTTGCTTATTCTCAGATTTAGACTTTAAGCAAAAAAAATCCACATTGAATAGAAGAAAGGAAAACAAAAAATATACTTTTTAATATATATTTGCTAACTTCTCTATAAAATTCCTTGAAGGATTTATTTGCATATGATGACATAAAGCTTTTTAGACTGATCCGGGGTCTCTTATTCAGTAACCCTAAATAAAACTGGATATCTATTCTCCAGAGGACAGAAGCAAAAATGCAACCAAACTATCCAGAAATTCTTTGCATAGTGAGGACTGGTTTAAAATGGTCTCAGGATTTGAATTAACTACTTATTATTAAGGAATTAAGCCTCCTTAATCCAGCTGATGCAGTGGATCAAATTTATATGATTCTTTGAAGTTCACACAGCACTTTCCCTTATAATAGCTTTATGTGATGCATATTATAAACAGGATTATCTTTATTTTATATATAAGTAAAATGAGACTGAGAGAAGTTAAATAATTTTCCCATAGTCACATTGCTTATAAGTGACAATACCAGGACTCAGTCTTTGGTCTTTTGTTTAAAAACCTTATTCTCAATCTGTTATACCATAGCTAGTGGACCATAGTTGCCAAAACAAAGATCTTTATCTTTCCTAACAAATTCAATTCTCTTCTCAACTTCCCTATTATAGGATACCATCAAGCATACCATAGTCTTCTAATTACCCAGGCTTGCAGTCTCCCCATTATCAACTTCTTAATCACATTCATCCCATAATTGCCCTCTAAGCCATGTCTTTTTATTTATAATTTCACAACATCTCTTAAATAGGTTCCCTTCTCACCAATCACATAAGGCAGGGGCAGAAGCTCATCATCTCATGCCTGGACATGAAAATAGCCTTCTGTTTGGTATTCTTGCCTCAAGTTTTTCCCCACTCCAGTCCATTCTCCATTCAGTTGCAAAGTTATCTTCCTAAGGTACAGGTCTATCACTCTTTAATATACTCAATGGCTCCCTACTAATCTGCAGGACCAAAAATAAGATCATTTGTTTGGTTTTTAAAACCCTGTACAACCTGGCCTTTTCTTGCTTTTCCAACCTGAAAAAAAATGAAGAAAGTGAAAAAAATATTAGCAATCTATACAGAATTCATCAGTTCTCTCTCTAGAAGTAAATAATATTTTTCATCATGACTCTTCTGGAATTGTTTTTTATTATTGTATTGATTAGAGTAGCATGCTTTTTCAAAGTTGATCATCATTATAATATTAATCTGTATAATGTTCTACTTCTACTCACTTCACTTTGCATCAATTCATGTCTTCCCAGATGTTTTTGAAACAATCTCCCATTTGAAACAATAGCATAGAAACACCATCAAAGAACTTATACTCTAGTTTGTTCTCCCATTCCCCAATTGATAGAAATCCCTTCAATTTTCCAGTTCTTTGCCTCCACCAAAAGTGCTGCTATAAATATTTTTAAACATACACACACATTTACATATGTATATGTATATACATATATATATATATATATATATATATTCTTTTCCTTTTTCTTTGATCTCTTCATGATACAGACCTAGTAGTGGCATTGTAAGGTCAAAGGGTATGCCTGCACAATTTTATAACCTTTTAGTCACAGTTTCAAATTGTTCTCATCTCTACCAACAGTGCATTAATGTCCCTATTTTTCTTCATCACTTCCAACATTTGTCATTTTCCTTTTCTGTCATGTAAGTCAACCTAATAGGTATGTGATAGTAGCACAGAGATGTTTAAATTTACATTTTTCTAAGCAATACTGATTTAGAGTACTTTTTCATGTGACTATTGATAGCTTTGATTTCTTCTGAAAACTGCCTGTTCATATCCTTTGACCATTTATCAGAGAATGGCACATAATTTTAGAAAGTTCAGTTCCCTATATATTTGAGAAACAAGGTCTATATCAGAGAAACTTACTGTAATTTTTTCTCCAGTTTCCTGGTTTTTAAATTTTTTTTTGCTACTTTAAATTGTTCAAAATCTTTTTTAATTTCACAAAATCAGAATTATACATTTTACTTCCCATGATCTTCCCATCTCTTGTTTGGTCATATATTCTTTCCTTATTCATATATATTACAGGCACACTTACAAATGCTCTCCTATTTTACTTATGATATTATCCTTTATGCCAAAATCTTTTATCTCTTTTCACTTTTCCTTTGTATACAATGTAAGGTATTGGTTTATGCTTAGCTTCTGCCAAATTGTTTTTGAATTTTTCTCAGCAACTTTTGTCATATAGGGAGTTCTTACTCCAAAGCTTTGGATCTTTGATTCTATCAACTATTAGATTACTATCATCATTTACTACTGTGTATTATGTATCTACTCTATTCTTCTTTTCCAGAAATCTAATTCTTAGGCAATTCCAGATTATTTTGATGATTATCACTTTGTAATATAGTTTGGAATTTGGAACTGCTAATTCATTGATTTCCTTGACACTCTTGACCTTTTGTTCTTCCAGATGACTTGTGTTATGATCTTTTAAAACTTTATTTAAAAAAATGTATAGTTTGATTGCTAAGGCACTGAATAAATGAATTAACTTAGGTAGAATTGTAATTTTTATGTTGGCTCAGCCAACCCATGAACAACTAATATTTCTCCAGTTGTTTAGATCTGTGTTTGTTTGAAAAGTGTTTTGCAATCATGTTCATATAATGCTTGGGTTTGTCTTGACATATAGATTCCCTATTTTATATTATCCACAGTTATTTTTCTTTATCTATCTCTTCCTACTGGATCTTGTTAGTAATATATAGAGATGCTGATGATTTATGTTCATTTATTCTATATCCTACAACATTGCTTAAGTTGTTAATTATTTCAACTAGTTTTTTATAGATTTTCTAGGGTTATCTAAGATACCATCATAGCATCTGCAAAGAGTGCTTTTTGTGCTCTTTATACTTTTCTTGAGTCTCATGTGTGATTCTCAATTTTTTTATTCAATTCAAATCTTTTCATCAAGAATACTTGTAAATCCTCTATTTCATTAAATATCCATACCCCCCCCCCACCATGCTCAGTTTGCTGGGTAGGTTAATCTTGGTTGTATTCCTAAATTCTTTGCTTTCTGGAATATCATATTTCAAATCATGCAACTTAAAATATGAAAACTGTGACCTTTTATATGATCCAGACTGTGGTTTCATGATATTTGAGTGATTTTTTTCTAGATGTTTTCAATATTTTCTTTTTAGCCTGGGAGCTAAGAAATTGGCTATAATATTCCTGGGAGTTTTCATCTTGGGTTCTAGTTCACAAAGTGATTGATGGATTCTTTCAATTTCTACTTTACTCTCTGATTGTAATATAATTAAGGCAGTTTTCCTTTATGCTATTTAAAAATATGATGGGAAAACTCCTTTTTTTATTATGACCTTCAGGCAATCCAGTAATTCTTAAATTATCCCTCCTCAATCTCTTTTCCAGGTCTTTTGTTTTTTCCAATTAGATATTTAACATTTTCTTTTTTTTGTATTCCATTTATTTTGTTTTATCCTTACTTAATGTCACATGGAGTCTTTAGTTTCCAGTAACTCAATTATATTTTTAATGTATTATTTTCTTTGGTGAGCTTTTGTGTCTCTTTTTCTAGTTGGCAAATTCTGTTTTTAATGTGTTATATTCTTCAGAATTTTTCTCTTTTACCAAGCTGTCAATTCTCTCTCTATAACTTTCTTGCATTGCTTTAATTTATTTTCCAGTTTTTCCTCTACCACTCTTGTTTGATTTTATAAATCAACTTTAAAGCTCTTTCAGGATTTATTTTGTGGCTTTTGTCCAGGCTGCACTTTTATTTTAAGTTTTGCTTGTATCTGTTTTCATATGTGTCTTTTTAGTTTTGTCTTATGCTTTCCTGTCATCATAGATTTTTATGGACAGGTTCTTTTTTGTGTTATTTGCTCATTTTTGTAACCTATATTGTGACTAAAGATTTTGTTAAAGTCGAGCTCTATATACCAAAGGGGACAGGGCACTATCCCAAACTTCAGGCTTTTATAAGCTGCTGCTTTCAAAGCTTATTCTGTGGGGTTGGAATTTTGAAGTTTTGAATGCATCCAAGCTGTGATCCAAGGAGAGGTATGCTCACTACTCTGCTGGTCTACTTTCTGGTCCTTAACCAGGAAGGTCCCTGATATCTCATAGCTACAAGTGCTACTACTCTGCTCCCTTACAACTGAAAGCACTCCTTTGCACTCTAGAGCCACAACCTAGAATTGCATGTGAGCAATTGAGCTGCCAAATTAGCACCCATTCAAGTGCCTAGTGCTAGTATAGGGCTTCCCAATATTCCATTTTTCTTTTTGATAGCTGCCTAATTCCCTGACCATCTCTGGGCTAAGAATTCCTGCTTCTACTGCCACTTCTGCCTCCAATACCTAAAACTGATGTTGCCTCTATTTGGGGACTATAGGCCAGTCCCAGCCCCAGTGTTATAGACTTTGTTCTAACCTCATAAGTTGTATTGACCTGGGGAAAGGCTTACTTCAGTCTTTTCTTGGCTTTGGTATTCCATAATTCTATTTGATAATTTTATTATCCATAATAATTCTATTATTATTTAAAATTATTTGGAAGAAAAGGCAGGGAGAGGTCAACTGTAAAGCTTCCTTTATTCTTCCATCTTGACCTTGTTTCCAGAAACTCTTAAATTACATTGTGTGTTTATATTTTGGTAATTTAATTTCTTCCCTCCTTTTGATTAGCTTAATTGAATTTTATTAGTTTCATTAGTCTTTTCAAAGAACAATATTTTTATTTTATTCATAAGTCCTATATTTTGTTTCCTACCTTATCTATTTCTCCTCCAATTTTGAAATTTTACTTTTTATTTTGATTTTGAATGCTTGTAGATTTTCTCATTTTATAAAATTGTAATTCAATTAATGATTATTGTTTTTCTATTTTTTATATATGTTCACAGAGATTTAACTTTTCAACTAATGATTGTTATAACATCAGAAATTACACTTTCTTTATTATCATTCTCTTTCAAATAGTTAAGAATGATTTCTGATTTATTCTTTTACATATTCATAATTAGGAATATCATTGTTAAGGCTTCTCTTAAATCTATGTCTTTTGCTAATATTTCCTATATTAGTTGGTATTTCCATGGAAATAGTCTATGAAATATCTATTTAAACTTTCTGTATTTTTTAGTTATTTATGTTTTTTTCTGTCATAGTAAATCATCTTTTTTTAGTGTCCATGTAGTTCTTGAAAAGATAAATATTTTGAACACTTCCATACAGAAGTCATCATAAATCTTTCAGTTCTAAATTCTCCTAACAGTTTGTCAAATTCTGTATTCTCCTTTTCATTTATCATTTTGTTATATTTGTCAAACTCAGAAAAACCCTAAAGTCTCATAATTATTATGTTATTGTTTTTGCAATTCAGTCAACATTTACTTTATAAATTTAGATGCTGTGCTATTTGGTATATGCACTTTTAATGATCATACTGGGGAAATCTGTGGTTCCCTTAATCTTTTAAACAGTTTTCTTATACTATGAGTTTTTATTTTTGCATTGCCTGTTGGCATTGTTGAAATGCTTGCCTTGTTTCAATTCCCTGACATGTAGTACATTTTGTTCTAGCCTTTTTCTTATATGTGTCTTTTTTTTAGTTGTGTTTCTAGTATGTAGCAGATTGTTGAATTTTATTTTCTTAACCAGTCTGTTATTCACTTTCATTTAATGGGATTATTAAATTATTTATATTACACTTATTAGAATTTTTTGAATTGAATTTTTTCTCCTAAGTAAGCCTTTGTCCCTGTCACAAATTTTACTTACATTTGATAGTAATTCATTCACACAAACTCTCACCCTTCCCCTCTTCTCTGAGATGCCCCAAATTGTTTAAATTGTTAATTTTTCTTCCATCCTCTTAATTTCTTTTATTTATTTATTGGATTCTTTCTTTTGCTTTTTTTTTCTTCTCCCAGCTAAACATGTGATTCAAAATCTTCCCTTTACTCTTCACTTCCATCCTCATACTTTAAGTAACTTTCTTTTATTATATGTTCTTCCAAGAAGTTTTCCATTGTTTTTTCTTCCTCATTATTTGTTTCTTTTCAACATAATATGAATTTTTTAATGATCTATTGAGATTTACTCTTGTTTGTTCTTTATGCTCTCCATGTCCTTTAAAGGAGCTTACAAAGACCCAGATCTGAGTTTTTTTTTTCCTAACCATTATCTTGTTCTCCATCTCTCCCTTTACTCTTTACAAAAGTACCATCCTCTTAGAAATATATTCATCAGTAAAACAATGGCAGATCAAAGTAGTTCTTTGTGATAGCAGTCTTTCTGTATATGAAGTCCTTAGGGCTTAATCTTACCCTCTACTTTTGCCAGGATCAGTTTCCTAAGGCCGTATTTCTTCTCACTGATTCTTTGCTTCACCCCCCACCCACCCACCCCCACCCCCACCCCCCGGGGAAAAAAAAAACCTGAGTGTTGGCTTCCTTTATGGATTCAGGTAGAGAAAGTGAGGTCCTAATGGGCAAACTAAATAGATAAATATTATTATAAAAGTTTTAGTCTCTTACTTCAATCATATCTCCTCCCATGACAATATTCTTAAGTGTCCCACTTTGTTTTCCATTTTGGGGTAAACTTCTACCCCTGCCATTCTCTTTATCCCTATAGTTTCCTATTCTAGTTTCTCACTATCCTTTCTCTCACTAAAACACTAAAAGATTTGTTTTCTCTTCACTGATGATCTTCAGATTTGGTAGGGAGGGATACATCCCTCTGTTACTTATCTCTCTTTTTTTCCTTTTCATGAAATATTTTACTCTTTTATTCCACTCCCACAAATATTAATTCATTTATGAAAACTCCCTGGAGGCTTAGTTTAACTCCAATAGTTTCATTTTTCCTGATTTTTAAATTCCTGTTACATATTAGGCTCCTTAGGTACTTTCTGTTCCTTAGGTATCCATTTTTTTTCCTTCTTTCTTTTAACTCATATATAATTTCCCCCCTTAAAAAAACAACAACAACTTATAGGGCATCTAGGTGACTCAATGGATTGAGATCAAGGCTTAGAGGTGATTGGTCCTGGGTTCAAGTTTGTCCTCAGATACTTTCTAGCTTTGCAACCCTGAGCAAATCACTTACCCACTCCCCAATTTCCTGGCCCTTACCAGTTTTCTCCCTTAGAACAAATATGTTAGTGTGGATTCTGAGAAAGGTAAGAATTAAAAAAAAAAAACCTCACAAACACAAGAATTTTTTCATTACTTAATTTTTTTATTCTTTTTAAAAATTAATTGATTAATTATTTTATTTATTTAGTCAATTTACAACATTATTCCTTGGTTACAAGAATCATATTCTTTCCCTCCCTTCACTCCCCTAACCCTTCCCATAGCTGATGGGCAATTCCACTGGGTATTACATGTGTCCTTGATCAAAAACTATTTCCATGTTGTTGATGTTTGCACTAGGATGTTCATTTAGAGTCTACATCCCCAATCATATCCCCATCGACTCATTTGACCAAGCAGTTGTTTTTCTTCTGTGTTTCTACTCCCACAATTTTTTCTCTTAATGTGGATAGTGTTCTTCCTCATAGATCCCTCTGGGTTGTTCATGATCACTGCAATGCCACTAATGGAGAAGTCCATTACATTCGATTATACCACAGAGTATATCAGTCTCTGTGTACAATGTTCTCCTGGTTCTACTCCTTTCACACTGCATCAATTCCTGGAGGTCGTTCTAGTTCACATGGAATTCCTCCACTTTATTATTCCTTTGAGCACAATAGTATTCCATCACCAACATATACCACAATTTGTTCAGCCATTCCCCAATTGAAGGGCATCCCCTCATTTTCCAATTTTTGGCCACCACAAAAAGTGCAGCTATGAATATTCTTGCACAAGTCTTTTTCCTTATTATCTCTTTGGGGTACAAACCCAGCAGTGCTATGGCTGGATCAAAGGGCAGACAGTCTTTTATCGCCCTTTGGGCATAGTTCCAAATTGCCCTCCAGAATGGTTGGATCAATTCACAACTCCACCACCAATGCATTAATGTCCCTACTTTGCCACATCCCCTCCAGCATTCATTACTTTCCTTTGCTGTCATGTTGAACAATCTGCTAGGTGTGAGGTGATACCTCAGAGTTGTTTTGATTTGCATCTCTCTGATTATAAGAGATTTAGAACACTTTTTCTTGTGCTTATTAATAGTTTTGATTTCTTTAACTGAAAATTGCCTATTCATGTCCCTTGCCCATTGGCTTGATTATTTTGTACAATTGATTTAGCTCTTTATAAATTTGAATAATTAGACCTTTATCAGAGGTTTTTGTTATGAAGATTATTTCCCAATTTGTTGTTTCCCTTCTAATTTTGGTTGCATTGGTTTTGTTTGTACAGAAACTTTTTAAATTTATGTAATCAAAATTATTACTTTTACTTTTAGTGATTTTTTATCTGGCTCTTTCTTGGTTTTAAAATCTTTCCTTTCCTAAAGATCTGGCATGTTTATTATTCTGTGTTCACCTAATTTACTTATAGTTTCCTTCTTTATATTCAAGTCATTCACCCATTCTGAGTTTATTTTGGTGTAGGGTGTGAGGTGTTGATCCAAACCTAATCTCTCCCATACTGTCTTCCAATTTTCCCAGCAGTTTTATCAAATAGTGGATTTTGGTTCCAAAAGCTAGGATCTTTGGCCTTGTCATAGACTGTCTTGCTGAGGTCACTTACCCCAAATCTATTCCATTGATCCTCCTTTCTGTCTCTTAGCCAGTACCAAATGTTTTTGATGACCACTGCTTTGTAGTATAGTTTGAGATCATTACTTAATTTTTTTGATAATTACTTGTTTCCCTCAAGTCAAATAATATTCCCACCTAGAATTTTTCCAGCAAGCCTCAAATGCCTCTCATTAGTTATTCATCCATTTCTTTGTTCATGGTGATTAATCACAGATTTGAAGGATTCATTATTCTGAGTTATATTTTGATCTCCTTTGCTTTTTGAAGTAATGTTTCATTCTCTACTGGATTTGTTTTATGAATTTGAAATAATCTTAGTTCAAAAATGAACTAATTTTAAGTTGCCTTTTCTGAATATCTGAAGATCTTTCTTTTGCAAAATTTGTTTTTGCTACTGAAATTGTGAAATGTAATCATTACCTGTGTTGGATTTAAAGTATAGGATTTTTCCTCATGACAATTCACGGGCAATTATTTCTATCAATCATTCTTCACCTGCATTCAAAAGTTCCAGACAGTTTTCTTTTATTATGTCATGAATTACAATGTGTGTCCTGTTATCAAGGTCAGTCATTTGGCTTATGTAAAATTCACATTTTCTTTTAATATTTTCTTTTATTTCTCTTCCGTCAAATTGTCTTCCACTTTGGTATTTTTATATTCCAAATATGTTATTTTCCAATAGTTTCTTCATTACATTTTTATTTCTATGATGTAATTTTATAGCTTATGTTTTGTAATTTTGAATTGAGAGTTCTGGTTGAAGACCTAAATTATTCTTAATTTCTTCTTTTAAGACTTTTTTAAACATTATTTTATTTGGTCATTTTCATACATTGTTCATTGGAAACAGATCATTTTCTTTTCCTCCCCCCAAACTCCCCCCACCCCTTCCCTAGCCAACCGCGCAATTCGTCTGGGTATCACATGTGTCCTTGCTCTGAACCCATTTCCTTGTTGTTGGTATTGGCATTAGAGCGCTCATTTAGCGTCTCTCCTTGATCATGTCCCCTCAACCTCTGTAGTCAAGCAGTTGCTTTTCCTCGGTGTTTTTACTCCCTCAGTTTGTCCTCTGCTTGAGGATAGTTTTGTTTGTTTTTTTCTCATAGATCGCTGCAGGTTGTTCAGGGACATTGTAAAGCCATTACTGGAGAAGTCCATTACGTTCTCTTGTACCACAATGTGTCAGTCTCTGTGTAAAATGTTCTCCTGGTTCTGCTCCTCTCACTCTACATCACTTCCTGGAGGTTGTTCCAGTCTCTATGGAATTCCTCCACTTTATTATTCCTTTTAGCACATTAGTATTCCATCACCAACATATACCACAATTTGTTCAGCCATTCTCCAATTGAAGGGCATCCCCTCATTTTCCAATTTTTGGCCACCACAAAGAGAGCACCTATGAACATTCTTGTACAAGTCTTTTTCCTTATTATCTCTTTGGGGTACAAACCCAGCAGTGCTATGGCTGGATCAAAGGGCAGACAGTCTTTTATTGCCCTTTGGGCATAGTTCCAAATTGCCCTCCAGAATGGTTGGATCAATTCACAACTCCACCACCAATGCATTAATGTCCCTACTTTGCCACATCCCCTCCAGCATTCATTACTTTCCTTTGCTGTCATGTTGAACAATCTGCTAGGTGTGAGGTGATACCTCAGAGTTGTTTTGATTTGCATCTCTCTGGTTATAAGAGATGTAGAACACTTTTTCTTGTGCTTATTAATAGTTTTGATTTCTTTAATTGAAAATTGCCTATTCATGTCCCTTGCCCATTTTTCAATTGGAGAATGGCTTGATTTTTTTGTACAACTGGTTTAGCTCTTTATAGATTTGAGTAATTAGACCTTTGTCAGAGGTTTTTGTTATGAAGATTGTTTCCCAATTTGTTGCTTTCCTTCTAATTTTAGTTACGTTGGTTTTGTTTGTACAAAATCTTTTTAATTTGATGTAGTCAAAATTATGTATTTTGCATTTTGTGACTCTTTCTATTCTTTTAAGACTTTAACAATTTTTCCCTAAAAATTTCTGGAATTTTTTTTGATGCTCTATGATCTTTAGAGAATCTATGATTTTCTTCTTCATCAGATAATGTTATTTTCCTTTATATTAACTTGTTCAAAATGTTTTGGTTTTTCTTTAATATTTAAGTAATTCTTTTTATGATCCTCTCTATTAGTTTAGTTTATCTTCTTGAAAGACTGATTTTTATCCACTTTATCTCTTGATCCCTTGGTCTTTCAGCTTTTCTATTCTCTTATCTTTGAGATTCTTCTTCCATTCATTTGCTTTTATGGTTCTTTCTCACCTCTAGAGTCTGGATTTCTATGTGATTTTAGCTTCCTGATGTTCAGGAATATTAGGATCATCCAACCTTAGTTCTGTCTTGAGTAATGTCAGAGTACAGAGGATTGATTCTAGCTACATTTCCAGACTACTTTACCTCAGGCCAGACACTCTTTCCCCCACTATTTGTAGCTCTGGCCACCACATATCTATTACACCCTCCCCAAGTCTTCTGTCCTTCTCTGCTCCAAATTGTCTTCCATTTCCTTGCCATTACTGAATAGAATCCCTTTATGTCACCTCTTTTGGAATCAATTGGGTTCAGGTCAAGTAACTGTGATGAAGATCCTGACAGTCACACCCTGAGGATCAAGACTATGATTTTGCTCTAACTCATCACATCAGTCACAGAAAGTGGTTTGGAAGTATGGAAACCAATTAGAAAATACAAGTATTAAACTTTTCCAGTATTAATTTATATGTATTTATCTTGTTTAGGGCTTTTGACTTAATACCTAGCTACCCAGGAAGCAAGGTAACACAGTAGATAAGTTGTTGTACTTGAAGTCAAGAAAACCTAGATTAATATCTTGTCACATGTATACTTACTAGCTGTGTTACTCTTGGCAAATTCCTTAATCTCAGCCTCAGTTTCCTTATGTTAAATTTGCATATAGTAGCACTTACTTCCCAAAGAGTTGTTGTGAGGAGCATATGAGATAACATTATTTTATTAAGCCCAACAATGAGGAGAGGTACTCTTGGAGAGGGGGAAGTATCATAGGATTC
This sequence comes from Monodelphis domestica, assembly GCF_027887165.1. Taxonomy (NCBI): domain Eukaryota; kingdom Metazoa; phylum Chordata; class Mammalia; order Didelphimorphia; family Didelphidae; genus Monodelphis; species Monodelphis domestica. The sequence goes on from NC_077230.1 coordinate 255,863,942, forward strand.
CTTTGTTAGCTCTTACTTTCCATGAGTGGATTCATGGTGCAATGCTGATCAAATGGTATGGCAGCCACTGCCAAATTAAAGTCCATCTGGGCACTCATTTTACCAATAAATGCCTAAAAGGGGGGGACCACAAAAGGGTTCGCAGTTGGGTCAGAGCAAACAAGACTGGTTTTTTGGATACTAAAAGGAAAAGCTCATGCTGACAGCAAGTAGAAAGTCATGTATCAATCATACATTAATAAGGCATACAGATTATAGGGCCAGACAGTAAAAGAGTGGAGTGGGAGAGGAAGGCAGACAGCATGGGACAGTTAAAGGAGAAGAGTACATGAAGTCACTTACATAACTATGTATTGGAGTAGGGAGCACTTAGGCTGCATGAATCCCATAACAATTGGAGGAGTGCTCCAGAGGCAGGGTTTGGAGTTCTCATTCTTATAGGGTTCTGGTGAGGTAAGATTACCTAACTCTTATCCATATCATCTTGGTGTTTGCTCATTAAAATATCAATATCACCTCTAAGTTGTCAACAAAACATTAGCCTTATTAGTATAATATTTCTCTGTGGTTTTACTGTACATGTCTAGAGTTTATCTGAAGCTTGCAGAACAAGAACTATTTATTGTGGCTTAGCTGGCTTCTCCTAATTTAGCACATAATCTCTGGATGTGGTCTTAATTTAGGAGGCAGTTTTGCCAATTGATTTCTATGTTCCCCTTTGTATTCTTAATTCCTATTTCCTGTTTATAGTTACCTTACTCTGGCTACTTAATTTACTCACTGGTGAGGTATTGGAAGAACTAAAACAGGATACAATTTCAATTCCTATATATGTAAAACACTTTGCTAACTTTAAAGTGCTTTATAAATGCTAGTTATTATTATTACTATTATTTTATAGTTACTATTAGCTTGTGTATTCATGTGTAATAGTTATCTCTCTCTGCTACATAATTCCTTTCTTTTGAGATGCTGGGGTTAGAAACAATTGCAAAAAAACAACTTTATCATTTTGCTGGTCCCATTGTACATACATGTTATAAAGGCTACTGTAAATGGATAATGAACTCTGCTTAGAGTTGAATAGGAGGAAGGAAGCAGGCTAGATCCCATTTGGGAAGTTTAGAAATTATTTTATTGATTGCAATCTGCTTCCTGAAGCAAAAATCTGTCTTTTTAATAGTAATTTCCTACAGATGATGCTGTATGACTGCAAATCATGAAATACCATAAGTTCTGAAGACTGAATATTACAAATTCCATGAAAAGATACAAGGGAATGTAGATAGGTTATAGTGTTTTTTTTAATTTTAGAATATTCTTTCATGGTTACATGATTCATGATTTTTCCCATCCCTCTTTCCTCCTCACTTCTATAGCTGATAAGCAATTCCACTGGGTTATACATGTATCATTGTTAAAAACCTTCAATAGGTTGTAGTGTTTTACCAATGAATATTCACATTCAAGAAGTAGTATAAAAGATATCATCCAGGATGTATGGGGATAAAAAATTACTATACACAATGATAAAAACAGTTCACTAGAAATTTATGTTAAACAATTTCAATTGGGTCCTTGCTGCTGCCTGGCAATCCTCCACTTCCTTTATCATATTTCTATTCCATTCTTCATAGCAACTCTACAAAATAATTTAATTGCTCCCCAAATCTCCTATCCTGCTCTCCCATTGTAATATTAATTGGCAAAATGGGTGGGATTGCAGAACAGGGGATATGGAAGGTTTTGTAGCAGGGAAAGGAGGAGTTGAAGGGAGAGAGGGAATATGGCTGCCAGTGAGGTAAAAGGAGAGAGATGCCTCCTGCCGAGAGGCTATTTTTGAAAAATGGGGTTCCTGAGAAATGGGCCACTTATGATAGCCTGAGTGAATGTCATCTCTATAGATTGATGTTGCAGATGCCCCAGAGCAGATAAGTAGGGACCCTCCTGAGGGACAAGTCTTCACCCAGACCAAGGTCACCTAGCAGGGGTCCAATAAGAACCGTTTCTAGTTGATTGGCTGTCCTGAGGTTCAGCTCCTTCTATGTCCCCTGAAATGTTATTCCTCTTATCTGACAGCAATATTCAAATAAAAATAAAATTTAATAACAAGTTTGGATTGGGGGGGGGTATCAGGGAAGAGGGAAGAGGGGTTTCCCTAGATGAGATTTGAGTCTCTCTCAGCTTTTGAGCTGAGTCCAGGCCTCACAGGCTGGTGGAGGATTTCCTTTATTCCTGTCTAGCAGGGTCAGGAAGGAAGTGCAGTCACAAGACCAACTGCCATTCCCAGTTGCCCCCCCCCTTCAACAGTCAGTCTTGTCAATATCTTCTCTCTAACATTCCACCTGCTGTTTGTTCCAACTTGGTGGCAGAAAGTCCAGAACTTGTTTTAGTTTTCCTTTCTACACCATCTCCCATTCCTACTCTCTCAGCCTCATATTTTACAGAAAAATATTAAGGTCATCCACCACAAGCTCTCTCTTCTCACCTCTTCCCTATTTCATATCAGTCAGCCCAATTAATCAATCAATCAATATTTATTAAGTGCCTAATATGTGCCAAGAACTGTGCTAAACTCTGAGGATGCAATGATGCAAAAGACAATCTGTACCTCCAAGAAGCTTACAATCTAATGGGAAAAAAACATTCAAACATATATACAAAGGAAGCTATATATGCAGGATGAATAGGGAATACTTGACAGAAGAAAGGCACTAGAGTTTAGAGGGATTGCAAAGGTTTCCAGCAAAAGATAGGATTTTAGTTGAGACTTAAAGGAAGCCTGGGAGGTCAGTTGGCAGAGTAAAGGAAGGAAAGCATTCTGAGCATTGGAGATAAGAGAGAAAATGGGAAGAAATGGACCTTCTGCCACTATCTCCTCCTTTACCCCTCTCTCACATGAAAAAGTGATCTTATTCCTTACCAAATGAGGAGTGAGAAAAGGAGAATGAGTATTGGTCAGATTGAAAAGAGGAAAACCAGGAGAAAGTGGTGTTACAAAAACCTAGAGAGGAGAACAGCAAGGAAAAAAGGGTCATCAACAGTTTCAAAGGACATATAATATATATATGTATATATATATGTATATATATATATTGAGAAAGAGAGAGAGAGAGAGAGAGAGAGAGAGAGAGAGAGAGAGAGAGAGAGAGAGAGAGAAGAATGAAGAAAAGGTCATTGGATTAGCAATTAAGAAATCACTAACTTTGAAAAGAGTAGTTTCAGTAGAATCATAAGGTCAGAAGGCACTTTTAGTAGGCAGTCTTTTCAAAGAGTTTAGCCATGAAGGGCAGAAGATACAATATCATTAGTGGTGTTAGAAATATCAAGTGATAGTGAGAGTTTTTGAGAATGGGGGAGACATAGACATGTTTTATAGAAGGAGCCATCAGAGAGGGAAAGAGTGAAGATAAGTGATAGATTAGGAATGAAAGAGAGAGCAATATTCTGAAGAGATGAGATGGAATGAGATTGTTTTTACAGAGAGAGGGATTTGCTTTTTTACCCTAATTATTCAACAGGTTCTCTACAACTTGACTCATTATCCATTGTAGTAAAGCCAGTCTTATCACTGTCTCTTAAACACACTGCTCATTCTCACCTCCATACCTTCATTCATGTCAGTCTTAGTCCCTACTTATAACTTTCCTCTTGTATTCTTCCTTCTCTCCTCTGATAATTCAAATCCTATCTATCCTTTAAAGTCTATTTTAAACTTCACTGATTTCATGAGGGTTTCCTGGACCAATCCACACCATCATTTTCTTAATTTTCCTCTAAAAGCCCTACAGTAAATGATCTATACTGTTTAACTGTCAAATTATTAGCTATTATTTGAAAATAGGAAGTCATATGTACACTTGCATCAGAATTACTATAAAAACATAGACACTTTCAATGACTGTGGACATTATTTGAATTACTCCTTTATTCATATGGCATTGCCTTTCAAAAATAATAATGCAATTAGCAATATCTCATGTCACCATGATAATTGGTTTGCTCTTCTTCCTAGCATAAAATTATGTCATAACAACTAAATTCATTCATTTACTCAGATTGCCTCTCTTTTTAATGAAATACTTTACCTCCATGAGAATACTACAGATATAGTACTTAGAAAGCTAGGTCTTGGAGACTGGAAGATCTGGGTTCAAATACTACCATTTAAAGAGATGACACCTAAAATAAGTTATTTTACCTCTCCTTGCTCTAGGCTAGTGTTCAGTAAACTTTTTGTATAAAGCACCAGATAGTAAATATTTTGGTCTTTGAAGTCTGAGTCAAAATTGAATATATTACTTGGGTTCTTATACTATGAGAGAGAAAAAAAGTCCACAAAAAATTTATTGATAAAATTTAAAATATTATAATAATTGAGTATAATTTTAAAAAATATAGGTCTATTCATAAGAATATTTATTTGGGCAGATAGATGGGGCAGAGGGCAAGACTTGAGTTAAAATCTAGCCTCAGTCTCTTACTAGCTTTTAAGAACTGCTTTGCCTTGTAATTTTGGGGTTGAATTCATTAAGAAACATTATCAAGTTTGCAAATAAAAGCAAATTTCCAGTCATTCAGTGTGTATTAATAGCAGTTGAGGGCTGTTCTTGTTCAGAAATTTTTCATTCTTGTCCCTGAGCTCAAAAAAATTATAATAAAACTTTTTTTTCTCTCCCTCTCTTTTCTTTTCTTGACAATATGAGTCTATACTGGTAATTTAACAATAAAATTATGTGATTCAACCATACACATGGCTCTTGAAACACTGTAAAGATATAATGGTAACTGCAATTTATAGATTTATAGTACTGATCAGTAACAGTACTAAGCAACGAGAGTACCATGGAAGGTATTTAGTAATAAAAACACGTAAAGAAATTAATATGGCTGTTTCAGTAAAACTTTATTTTAAAATATAAAGACCATTCTTATCCTGTGGGCTGTATAAAAAAAAGGCAGCTTGCTAAATTTAGATTTTATTTATTACACAGCAAATATCTTAACAAGGCGGTTTAAAGTACAAATGATGTCCAATCCTGTGCACTTGACAAAATTTTAAAATAAATATTCTCCATTCATTCCCAATAACAGCAATAACAGTCCAAGCCCTTTAAGGCAGTAGATTTAAATACATTTTTTTTTAGTAGCAAGATGATGCATCATTCCCCTTTGACAATGTAATTAAATACCAGAGTTTCAATTCAAAGCTATACCACTGCAAAGAAGTAAATTATACTGAAATATATGTCATGGAATACATATCCTTTTGGAAAAATTAATCTGCCCCTCTCAGTTAGCAAATTTTAAAAAGAAAAATATAAACTCCTAAATACATAGTTTCATAGTTCAGAATAACAAATTCCCATGCTGACCATGTCCACAAATATTTCTCTATTCTGCATTTTAAGCTCATCACTTCTCTATCAGGTGAATGGCATGTTTCATATTCTAAAATCTTTCAAATTTATTTTTCTACATAATGTTGTTATTGAATAAATTATTCTCTCTTTTCTGATCACCTTATCTCTGTATCTATTAATAGATATCTTACTAGTTTCCCCTGAAAATGCCTTTTTGACATAACTTATAGCAAATAATATTCTATTATATGACTGCCTGTTTGGGGGAGTAGTTTTATACCTATCTTCTCAGTCTCTGATTAATTGATCATACAGTCCCAGAGGTTAGCTCTCCCCAACAGAGCACATTCCCCACTTTGGAGGCCACTTCTTTAGTATATTTTTCATCATAAATCTCTATATTGTTATCTCAGCCTCTTACTAGATGATCAACTCTTTAAAGATAGCAACCCTGCTTTGTCTAAACTTTACATCTCTCCCAGAAAAATATTCTATTATAGTAGGCAATTACTATGTTTCAAGTATAATATCTTATACTATTTATCCTTATCCTTTCTTCTAATTCTGTGTTAATTTTGGTCTTTAAACAGTTGGTATCTGTCTACATATAGCTAATTCTGTTCTTTTTAAAGGTGCAATTAGTTTCATTTTTTATGATACTATTTGGTGCACACCATGTCTAGGGAGCCTTCTAATTGTCTTGAAATAAGTTCATGCTTGTAAGTAATCTGAAAGTTTGCTGTCTTTTTTATTCCTAATTCCAAACCAATTTTTCAAAATATTTTTGCTATAACTCCCTTTATATCAGAGTCACCATGTATCAAGGTAATAATTGAAATAATATTGTCAAATTCTTCAAAAATATTCTCTACTTTTTAATTCCCTAGAGTAGATGTGGTAAAAGCAAATTGTAACCCAATGACCTCCTTTACAGTGTTCATCATGAAAAGATCTACAAGGAGAGATGACCAAAAGTCCCATAAAATGATGGTTCTTGTATTTGGGCATGTGATGAAATGAATTTTTCAAAGCTTATTATTTCATCTCTTTTAGTTTCATGTATAGCAAAAATATAAATATATATATTACTCAGTTCTCTAGTAGCATTCTGTCTTCTTGATGATTAGGAAAAGATAATATATTAAGGATACTAATAGATAATGTACTTAAATAATCTTGGTTTTCTTCCTTTTCTGATCTCAGAAATTACAGAAATAGAAGGGGTTCCAAAGAAATGAGCTATTTTTTATTTTTATCTTTTTCATATGTATCTATGGCAAAAGAATTGATCACCCAATGATCAGTCTGCTAGTGATAAGACTCTTTAACATTTAACTAGACTTTACTATGTTGCTGGGACTGTACTTAAAATCTGTTCAATTTAGTAGGACCTGACAAGCTTATGCTCTACCAGTCCAGCCTTGGAGCAAGCTAATTCATTTTCATTTTATGATGAAACACTAGCACTTTTTAATGATATAATAAATAAAATTTTAAAGTTTTAATTTTTCTGAACTTGTGCTTAGCATAATACCTTAACATAGCAGGTGTTAAGTTGTTGCTTGTTGAATTGGGTTGATCTTATATGTTACATTAAGACATGTTGATGCTACATATACATATTGAAGCTAATATACAAATGCCTCTTTAGTACATAATCCTCTTTGAGGCAAAGTTGTGTTTATTCTAAAAAGTTAGATTGATCTCATCTTACTAGATTTCTGAGACAAAACTAAAAATATTAAATGTAAGTGTTAAATGTAAGGTCTTGTGGTTAGGCTCCAAACAACTTTACAAATATAGCATTGGAAAAACACGGCAAAATATCAATTATCCTAAAAAAGATCTTTGGCTATTAGTATCAGTATATGAGAGGATGGGCAAAAATGGAATGTAATCATTGATTACATTGAAAGGCATCCCCATACTTGCTCTGGTAAAATTTTCTGTTTAACCAAATACTATTTGGGAAGGAGAAGAGGGTGAACTTGGATGTAAAGGAGAGTAAGAGTAAACAGGAAGGGAAAAGATCATTGAGCTAATATGAGGAAAAAAGAGAAAAGGTGACATTCCTCATAAGGTCTATAATCCTCTATTTCCATGAATTCAAAGCATTGCCTTGTACCACGACATTTTTTATAATTGGATATTTCTTGATGTGTTATATCTTATATAGATTCAGGTAATTACACTTTTAAACTTATGTGTGTGTTTCTTTTTAGGTCGAAAATTTAAAAAGTTCAATAAAGTCAGAGTTATGAGAGCATTAGATGCTGTTGCTCTCCCACAGCCAGTGGGCCTTCCAAATGAAAACCAAGCTCTAACACAGAGAATCACCTTTTCACCAAATCAAGAAATACAGTTGATTCACCCACTGATCAACCTGTTAATGAGCATTGAGCCAGATGTTATCTATGCAGGATATGACAACACAAAACCTGAAACATCCAGTTCTTTGCTGAACAGTCTAAATCAACTAGCTGAGAGACAACTACTTTCTGTAGTGAAGTGGTCTAAATCACTGCCAGGTAAAAACAATTTATATATGACAAAAAGTAATCTAAAATTTATTGTGCCTCTAATAATAACAGATTGTTAAATAACTAAACAAAAATTGATGCAATAAACTTCATAATCAGATAATATATGATAGATTTTAATCAATGAATGAACAAGTATTTATTGATCATTTACTGTGTCCCTAATACAGTGCTGGGTATAACAAGGGATTCAAAAGAATGAAAAAAGACCATCTTTGTCCATGAGTTGCTTACTATTCTGTTGGGTAATTAAGAATTATTCATACCAAACAAATAGAGAATAGTACCAGGTAACTTACAGTGAAGAACTACACTTCAGGGTTTTATATTTATGTGTAATAGTAAATTCAGGGAAGGAAAAGATTAATGTGAATTGATTATTATAACTCAAAAATTTCTAGTTTGTCATAAGGTCAAACTCAACTGAAATGAAATTTGAAAATGATTTAAAATATTTGTTTGAAAAACAAATGAAATGTTTTCACAATGTACTGGGAGCTTTTAAAAACCATAAAAGAAATTAAAAATCAATAAAGTGATTTCCTAAAATAAAACAATTTTAACACTCTATGAAATGAGTCTTTTAATAACTATGACCTCAGCCAGAATTGTGCCTAGATGGAGAACAGAATAATCTATCAACTGCTTATATCTATAACCAGGTTGATTCATCATAGCAAGAATAAAAGTGCTTAATTTCAAACTTTGTGCTTAATTATTCAATAGATTCCAAAAAAGACATAGTTGCTGAGAGAATTATGGCAATAGCAACCAAAGAATGGGTAGTTTTCTCTTGAATTATTTCTTCTAGTTTATTTTGGACTGAAAGACCTAGAGAAAATATAATACAGTTGCTCTGCCCTCATAACCTTATATAGAAAGGGAAGAATCTTTTCTCACTTTCCTTTTTCCTCCAAGTATACTCACTGAACAGCATAATTCTTTAAAAAATAATCTTTATGGATCTGATTCTTATTTGTAAAACAATAGTTTGGACATACTCAGGAAACAAAGATGAATTATATTTACTATTCTAATAGAGGCAAAATATTGTCTGTTTATAGGCTGACCAAAGTAAAAATTCCTAAATACTACCATTTACATTCTTATTCATAGGAAGTAGGCAGGAAAGAATATATTTTTTCTTCATTTTTCTCACTTGAAATGTATGACAAATACCATATATATGTAGAATTTTTTGAACCCATTTATGACAAAGATATCTGTTTAGGGTTTTTTTTTAAAGCAATGGAAATCAAAAGTCCTAGCTTCTAATGCTTACTATGTCACTAACCACCATCAGACCTTGAGAAAATTATTTAACCTCACAGACCTTACTTCTAAAAACTTTTAAATGGTGTACTAATGTTATGTGAATTCAACAAAATTATAATTACTATAATACTAGTGAATTTGAATGAAAAATCATTTTTCATTATTTAAAATTGATGCTTATATTTTTATCTTCATCTTTTTTATTCTTAGGAGATATTTTTATTTTTGCTCAAATGCTCCATAGCTTTTGTTTCAATATTTACTGAAAAAAATAAATAGAAACCAAAACTGAAACCATAATTTACAAGCCAATCTTTTATTAAAAACTATTTCTATAGTTATGTTTTCTCAAGAGTAGAGCAAAGTTATATATAGTCTGCCAAAACCAATGTACCCCCCCTTAAAATGAAAAAGTTATTACTTGTAAATTTTCCCCATGATTAATTTCCAACATTTTACTTACAAATCTAATTATGATATGTGAGAAAACAAATGTTTGGTATGTCTCAGTGAGTAAAACTTTACTTATGCTATTGACCAAAAAGTGTCCATCCCTACTCCTAAATATTGTTTAAACAGTAAGACTAGACTTACTAGCCTATTTTGTAGCTTATAGTTTACAAATTCCATCTAGAAATAAGTAGATGGAGAAATGCAGTTCCATATTTTAAGTGTATTAAAATTTTAATGAAAACATTTTCTGCCTATTTTGAAAAAAATATTTTCACAATTTTGCTTTGAAAGGCTGATATTCCTAACTGTTGAATTATAATACTATATTTAGTTCCTTTGTGAAGAAATGAGAACAACCAAAGTTTTCCCAGATATTCAGGTCAGTATGTTACAGTGTCTTTCAGGATCAAAATAACTTTGTTGCAAAATATAATTTGGCTTTTCCAATTGAGACTAATACTAATGCCAGTCACTAAAGAGTTGTGCATACCAGGTTCCTGGGATCTGAAAAGAGGTCACCTGAGACACAAAAAAATTATCAGATGAAAAAATTGTTACTGACAACCTACATATATATTTAGATAACCATATAAACAACTCTTATTTACTCACAGTAATTGAAGAAAGACTTGGCATGGCCATATCACATGACAATGATTCATGACATTTATTAATATTTAAATTTAAATTTTAAGGTAAGAAGTATTATTTAAAACCCAGTAGAAATACCATAGTTACCATGTATAAATATAAAGAAGAGAGGTTTTCTTATTGCAAAAAAAGTGAATAAAATATCAGACTGCTATTATTTTATAATTGAAGAATTATATTACTATTAATATATTACTTGGCTTTGTCTGTTGATCCTTTTTTGAACTCTCTTCTGGTGTCCAAAGTCTATAGAATAATAAAAAGGCTGAAGCTTGACTGTTCCTAAAGCTTGTTTAAGGTATGTGCGTGCGTGTGTGTGTGTATGTGTTTGTGTTTTGTGGGGTGGAGAAAAGACATTTAAAATATATATTTATATCATATATGAAGGCCTGCAAAGTTTTTTACATCCATTATCTCATTTGTTCCTTACAACAGCTTCATTGAAGATGTACTACAGGTATTATTTTCTGCATTTTGTTGCTAAGGAAACTGGATTGCAGAAAGCAATCCAGGATCACATAACTTGTAGGTATGAGAGTTGTGGTTTATACTGAGAGTTCACAAGACTTAAGACCAACACACTTTTCATTATACTACATTATCTCCACAGAAAAGGAAAAAATATTTAAAGGCATCTTCTCAGCATAAAATTAAAAAGTGGTTTTCATAAAGAATTTTGTAAGAATGTGTATAATTTTCATTGTTTCAGTCAGGTTCCAGGTCCTATTGAATTAGTCAATTAGGTCTGAAAGGTCCAGAGAAAGGAAAGGTCCAGAAATTGCATGGAAATTAGGACAATTTTACTGACCGCATTTATAGGTAACTTTATCCAAGGTGTCACAGCTGAATCTAATTCTGAGAAACAACAACAGTAAAACAGTCCCATCACATTAAATAACTTCACCCAACATTATTAAAATGAATTTGTGGGGATTACAATTTCTGACAGGTTGACCCTTTTAACAAGCCACCTGGAAGTCAGGCAGCATCTCCAGTATGCCATTTAAAGGAAGTAATGTCCCATTGTGTACCATATATATCAAAGTGTATCAGTTCTTGTGGTCATTCTCAAAGACTGTTGGCAATGCAAATCAAGTCCAGTTCCATGCCCCCAAAATGAGCAAGGGTGATATACATAAATACATATTAAAAGAGGTACACACACACACAAAAATCGATACATTGCCAAATTTGTTAACAGAATGAGTAAATTAGGAGAAATTAAGAATGTTCACCAGAATAACTGGTTGGATTGAGAAGAGACCATGTTTGATTTCTTACTATACCTAGTGAGCTATTTAAACTATACTCATTCACTAAGGCATTTTTGCTTGTATTGGTCAATGAGATGAGTTACAAGGATTTGCCAAATTATTGTCCTTAAATACTGCACATGACCAATAAGAGGATTTTGTCATATGTGAATAGACTCAAACTGGTGGGGGGGTTTGCCTATAACTGAAGGTCCTCTTTCCCTGATGATTATTTGAAGTTGAATCAAGTGGGGAAAGGGAGCCAGTTATTATTATTGGTCTTATGTCAGTTCTTATTATCTCTAGTTGTTATTTCCATATTGAACCAAATGGTTCATCAAGTTGGTTCCATTAGAACCAAAGGTTATATGTCATTTTAGCAATTTACTTCATCAAACATAGAAATACCATGTGTTGTACATTCTGAAAGATGCAATATTTGGATAAGACATGATTTCAGGCCTCATTTTAATTTATGAATTAGTAAAAGCATATGACACATACATAAATAGTTATGGTACAAAATTGTACACTATAAGCACATCAGAGAAACCCAGAGTAAATTTGTGAAATGTAGTGAAGAAAGGGTGTAGGTGGAGTCAGGAGATAGAAGACATACTAAAGAAAAAGGCATTTGACTTGATCTTTAAAGGATTGATAGGAACTCAATAGGGCAGTAACAGATGCATTCCAGAAAGAATTTATGTGAGCAAAAGCACAGAGCCAGGAAAATGTGGGATGCCCACAGGGGACACTGAATTGTACAGTTAGGCAAAAGCCTATGCAATATGCAGAGAAGATAATATAAGGTAAAATTGGGCAAGGAAATATTCAGGTTTAGAAGAGAGAAGGCAAATAACCATTCAGGAAAGACATAGTGTTCCTGCAAGTGTCTGCAATTATTACTTATCTCTTGGGGTTACTCAACTGTGTTGAGCAGTTAATGAGTAACATAAAACTGGTGGGTTGAAAGGAAAGAAATTGAGCAGAGCATAGAATCCTTATTGAGTACATTCGTTTTGGGTATTGAATACAGGTACATGAAATATATGGGGGAAAGGTGTTCAAGTGTAGAATCTTAGCTAATTATTTGTTGAGAAATCCATATTTACTCAGCTTAGTCCATAATGGATGTTTGTAGAATGAGTCCTAGGACCAGGTAAGGATAAGTGGCCCCTCATAAGATAGACAGCCAGAGAGGTTGTGGGTCTTCACTCTTAATATTGATCTTTATTAAATGATTTCAACATTTTATTTTTTTCTGTGATGACCAAGCCCAAAGCACTAGAATATGTAGCTATATGATTGGCTTGTTTTGAACTGCTAGTAGTCTCCATATAGGAAAAGAGAAGGTGAGATTATAGTTGAAGGATATGTAGAAAAACAGTTGAGGAGGTTTCTGTCAGTAGGGTGACTTTAAATTTCACAAATTCTGAGTTAGAAGAGCCCTCAACAACTATCTAGTACAGTGATGGCAAACCTATGGCATGTGTGAAAGATGGCGCAAAGAGGGCTCTATGTGGGCAGGTGTGCCACCCCCCCAGAGGTCGTTACAAGTAAGGCAGAGGGATTTCAGTAGAGCCACTCCCCTCCCCATCTCTACTGGGCCTGAAGACATTTTTTCACATCACCCATTCCTCTTCCCAGCAGCCCAATGGGAGTGCACAGGCGGTAAGATGGGAAGTTCACAGGCAGCAGAGCTGGAGGGAAGCAGAGGGTTTGGACCACTCACCTCCCCCCTCTCTACACTCACTGAGGACATTCCTCACTTCACCCACCCTTCTGCCCAGCAGCCCAATGGGAGTGCTTTCTCCCTCTCCTATGTGTTGGGATGGGGGGAAGGCAAGGTGTGCCAGACACTGAAGTGGGTAGAGGGGGAACAGCACTCAGTCTCTAAAAGGTAGTGATCTAGTATCACTGATCTAGTAGATTATACCTGAATAAGAATCCCCTCTAATAAACTACCTAACAAGTGTTTTTTTACTTGAAAACCTTCAGTGAGGGGGAACCCACCAACTTGCATCAGCCCATTCCACTTTTAGATATTTTCAATTATTACATAAATTTTTCATTTCAAGTATAAAATTGTCACTTGAAAAACTGTAGTTGCAGAGAGCTTTGAATGCTAGGCAAAGATTAAAAAAATGTTTAAATTGTACTCAGAAGTCAATAGGGAACCAGAGAAGAGTTTTGAGTAAGGTATGCAACATGACCAGATATCTGCATAAGGAAACCATCTAGAAATGGAGTAAAGAACAAATTAGAAGAAAAGAGATGAGGAAAAATATTTTTAAGGAAGCTAATGTCTCCTGATATGAATTATTATTATAGACATCATGATCATCATGGTTGGGTAGGAAGTGTGGCCGACAACACTGGATTTGGAATTAGAAATCCTTGGGTTGAAACTGGACTTCAGTTTTATCCTATAAAATGAGAAGTTTGGGCTAAATAAATTTCAAAATCACCTTCAGCTCCAAAATCCTGGGATTTTATAATCAGCAAAAGTTAAGATATCCAAAATATTTTTTTTGTTTCTCAAAGTAGCCCTTTATAGTAATTGCTGTGTTATTCCCATTGTATAGATGTGGCTCAAAAGGGTTATGAACTCCCAGGGATATATAGCTACTAAATATCGGAGATAGGATTTGAACTCAGATCTTCCTGACTATATGTCAGGAAGGCAAATTATTATTCACACCATTCTATCCACTGTGCCATGATGTCTTTCAGGGCTGTAGTACTCAGAAGCTTTTGCAAAACTGCAGAGAAATGGCTGAAGGTTGTCTTCTTTCAGATGCCCTTTTGCAAACCGAGTGCTGTAGATGTCAACATGAGAGCATTCTCTTCTGTATTGAGAACAAGCATTTATTATATGCCTATAACAATAATGATAATTCATGTTTAGATAACACATGATGATTTAGAAATGATGTCCTCACTCTAGCTCTTTTAACTAACTCATATGCATGTATTACTATTCTAAATTTACAAGAAACTGAAGTTCAGCTCAAAGAATTTAAGAAAGTAGTCCTGAGATATACAACTAATATTAAACACACAATTTGAACCCTGTCTAATAACTGACTCTAAGACTAGAACTTTTATCTCTCTTTCCCACTGGGAAAGTTAGAGAGCCCCTTGGAGCAGGTAGTATTTGAGTTAATCTCACAAGAATGGCCAGAATTTCAAAAGCTGAGGAAGAAGAGGGCATTTGATACAGGAGCTTGGGGGTAAGAAAGCATATTATGTATTCAGAGAATAAAGGTCCTGCTTAAGCATAGGAGAACCATAAAGTGGTAAGACTGGTAATCAGATCCAGAAAAAATATAAAATTACTTTTAAAATTACATAGCCTCTCATGTCAAACTAGATTTTAAAATTTTAATAAGTTAAATTCAAGAAGAATTTGAGCAGAATCTACAATGTGCCAGGTGCTAAAGATTATGAATCGTCTATTAATAGTAAATTGAACCTGGTACATTGCCAAATGAAAGGCTAGTTAGATAAATGCATAAAACCTAATGGGTTAGGGGAAAATTTTTAAGGAAATTTAGATTACAAAATTGTTATATAATACCTAGGGAATTGTTGCTTTACCTTACTTGTAAGGGGCATAGGAAGAAGGTGTTTGAATGGCAATGGGAATTTGCCCCCCAGATATTAAATAGATTAATCCGAGGGATAATAAAAAGGTATTGAAAAATCCTACTCTATCTTTCAGAAAACAAGAATGTTTGTCTTCTCTCTCATTAAAAGACTCTTCTTAGGACTCTGAAATAAAATGCTAAAGCAAGAAAGATGCTTAAAAGAAGTCTTCAGTTACCCTACATAAATTATGGCTAGCAGCTTAGAGGAGGAGGAGGAGAAGGAGGAGGAAGAGGAGGAGCAAGGAACTGAGAAAATTAATATTCTACACTCCCCCCTGAAATGAGTGTTGATTTCAAGCTCTCAATTGCTGTCATAAAACTTCTTTAGGTATTACCACTGTAACTGCAAACTAACTAACTTTCAAAATTCACAGTTGTTAATTGACTTTCTCACCAAGTCTTTGGGGCATTTCTGTGCATATTGTTTGTTGACAAAAGAAATCAATTGATTTGGTACAGCATAACAATGCAACAAAGTATCTTCAATACAGATATTGAAAATAATACAGCATTCACTGAAAGATATAATTGCAGCAATAAGCTGTTCGATAACATCAATATTAAGTTAGATAAAAACAAGAAGTCTACTTGTAAATGTTTTTGCCTCAGAAACTAAGAATGTCTAATAGAATTCAGATGAAAGAGTTTTTCCCTTTATAGGTGAGGTCCTGCAGATGTTCCAGGATGGAGGTGCTATTCCACGTATTTCATCAAACCCTGGAAAATTGAAATACCTCTTATGAAGAGATCCATAATCATTTGAAAAAGGTTGACAACCATCTACAGAGGGAAAACCAAGTGAATGAAGAGTCTTATGATCCAGAATAACATATTGAACAACCTGTAGTACCCTTATGTAAAACAACTCTTGGACAGATATAGATTTATTTTTTAATGACCTTGACTTGAAAGCAGTTTGAATTGCAGTATTTTATGTAGAAAACTACACAATATTTTAACGACTCCAAGCTTCTCTCTGAAACTGAGGCCTGTCTTTTTGAAATCAATATTTAGAATACTTTAATTCTCTTAATGCTGCCAAATATAATTTTTAGAACTATTACATTGAACTAATGATTTATCAAAATCATAATCCACTGAAGGTTTAACATCTTTTTCATATGATTTAGGAGAATCTCTATCATCTTGTTCTTAAAAAGTTGATTTATTTTTAAAGAGAAGTATAGGATTTTACATATCTCTATTAAACTATACCTGACTGATAATATCAGGCCATTAACAGTGGCACTTGGGGTCTAGGAATTCAACTTCCATAGTACACCAAACTTTATTGTCATGTCCCTCCATGCCTATGTCTGTCCATTTCATCTTTTCCACTTTTTTTTTAAACCCTTACCTTCCATCTTGGAGTCAATACTGTATATTGGCTCCAAGGCAGAAGAGTGGTAAGGGCTAGGCAATGGGGGTTAAGTGACTTGCCCAGGGTCACACAGCTAAAAGTGGCTGAGGCCAGATTTGAACCTAGGACCTCCCATCTCTAGGCCTGGCTCTCAATCCACTGAGCTACTGAGCTGCCCCCTTCTTTTCCACTTTTGAAGCTTTCCAGTTACCACAGGAAATTTTTCTTCTCTCTTTATGTATTTCTTCTCTCCATTTCTTTTGTGATCTAGTAACTTATCCCAAGAATAGTTGATAGGCATGAGTTGTGCTAGTGATGTCAAAGAAAGAAAAAGGCAAAAGTTTTGCAGTGAAACAAGACATAATCACAAAAATCAACTTCCATAATCTGGAAATATTCCTAAGAGCATGTTTCTTTATCATTATTGTCTTTATTACCAAACATATCAACTTGTGATTTTCCTTCTGCTTAAAATAATATGCTGCTTATAGTATTCTCAACCTATCTGTAAGGATTAGGATAAAAGAGGGAAAGAGAATCAATTTTCTTATAGTATTTGGTTACCAATTCATTCCTTAAAATTGATATTGCCTGGGTAGACGTTAGGAAGAAAAAATTGAAGAGGTGAGTCAAAAAATAATATATGTTTGAGCTAGAATTCAGTAAGCTTTGAGCAATGAAATCTATGTCTTCAACCTTCAAGAACATAAAAACTTAACCTGAGCCTTTTCTCACTTTGGAGAAGTCTATGGACTTTTTAAATAATAAATTTCATTTACAGTTTAGTGAAAATAAAGATGTATTTTTTCCATCAAAAGTGCATGGACCCCAGAATTCTAACTGGAGACTCCAAAAAATCACTTATTCTAGAACTAATTCATCTTCCTTTAATTGAACCCCCCTTTTGTAAAGCAGGAAGATAACATTTATTATTCCATTTTACTGCTTTGCTGATTTGTTAGGATAGTTTTCTGTTTTTCATTATAAAATATTTTGGGAGTTAAATAGGAGTTAAATAGACTTTTGTGAGATGTCACAGGAATGCCTATTCACCATTTATAACATTGGTTCTGTCAAAATATGTCCTGAATTCCAACCAATCTATTAATGAACTTGAAATAAAAGTCCATAATATGCTGAGAACTTTCTATAAGCAGATAGTTTTATTTTAGTTAATACTTTTCCAACATATTTCATCAAGTCTGACATGTTTTACAGAAACATGAAGGCTTGTATGTTGTTGTTTGGTCATGTCTAAGTTTTTTTTTACCAAATTTGGAGTTTTCTTGGCAAAGATATTGAAGCGGTTTGCAATGCCTTCTCCAGCTCATTTTGCAGATAATGAACCTGAAAGAAAAGGGGTTAAGTGACTTTCCCAGAGTTACACAGCTCATAAGTATTTTGAATTTGATTTTAATGCAGAAAGAGTAATCTTCCTAACTCTAGGCCTGGTGTCCTATCCACTGTGCCACTTTGGCACATATAGTTTTATCAAAAATTACAAGTTATTATCACTTGTTGTTAAGTATTATTTATTTCTATGAGGGTTTTTTTTTTAATTTGGAATGGTTGAATATATTATGTAACATGAAAAACAGAATTTTTTTCTCCAATTTCTGGGTTCCATATCTATTTTCTTCACAGTCTTCTTTCTCAAATATGTGTGTGTATGTGTGTGTGTGTGTGTGTGTGTGTGTGTGTATTGTCCACACCTCTCTTCTTGATTATCACTTAAGTAAACAAGATTCAATTCTCAGTCTTTTCCCTATACTTTATCTCATTTTCTGGGATTAAAATGAAACAACAGTATAATTTAAGGTATACTTTCCAATGCCTCTATGATAGTCTTTCTTTCAAATAGAAAATTTTGAAAACACTATCCAAAAAAAAAAACTACCATAGGTCCCTGCTCAAAGTTCCTTAAAATTCTGGTGGAAAAAAGTGGAGTATTCAATGAAGCTGGTGGTAATTACAGGGAAGCCTACTTGGAATAGAAATGGAAGTTTAACATATGTTTTTCTAAAGTCTTTCAGAAATATTTGTCCCAATATTTTAATCAAAGAAAGCAATTTTTTTGATAACTGCCTTATATTACTGAAAAATTTCCTTTTCCCTGATAGTCTTTAAAAATTTTCCCAATACATATTTTGATTTTTATGCTTCTTTATTTTGCTACTATTTGATTCATGTATGACAGTATCAAGAGCCAAAATTTTGACAATGATGACAATAGTAATATGTATTGTTATCATCATTATTATTATTACTTTAAAATCTACTTCTGAGCTCAATTATTGTTTTAATTTGTAACAATTGAGCTTCATATGAGATCCCTTTCACTTTTTCAATAATTGGTCAGGTACTCATATATTGAGATATTCTATTCACATCCAGGGAATTTCTTGGCAAAGATCCTGGAGTTGTTTGCCACTTCTTTCTCCTTCTTTATATGACCCTTTGTCAGAACTTTCTACAATGATCTGTTCAATTTGGGTAACCCTGCACAGCATCATTTATAGTTTCATTGAACTACACGTCTCTTGACCACAACAAGGCAGTGACTGGAAAAGTTTGGCAAGGCTCTCTGTGATTTCCTTATACTTATTTAATTTATATGCAGAATTCATAATGAGAAATGCCAGACTGGACAAATCACCAGAATTAAGGTTGCCAGGAGAAATCTCAACAATCTCAGACATGCAGACAATCAACTCTGATTGCAGAAAGTGAAGAAGAGAAAGCGTCTTGATAAGGTTGAAAGAGGAGAGTTATCTTAAAGATTGATATAAAAAAAAAAAAACTAAGATCTTGGCAACTGATCCCATCGCTACTGGCAAATTGAGGGAGAAGAAATGGAAACAGTGCCTATTTGATATTCTCAGACTCAAAGATATGCATATGGTCGCTGCAGTCATGAAATTAAAAGATGTCTTTTTCCTTAGAAGAAAAACTATAGAAAATCTGAGCAATATACTAAAAAAAGAAGAGACATCACCTTGCAGCCAAAAATTCACAGTCAAAGCTATGGCTTTTCTAGTAACGATGTAGCAATGTGAGAGTTGAACTACAATGAAAACTGAGCACTACAGAGTCAAAGCTCATGAACTTTGGTGCTTGAGAAGACTTTTTAGAGTCCTTTAGACAGCAAGCAGATCAATTCAGTCAATACTAAAAGAAATTAATTCAGACTATTCACTGGAAGGTCAAATATGGAAGATAACAGGGTGTATGGGGTGCTCAGGGAGGAGTAGTATCTTTGGTATGGAGGGCTTGTCGTGCCCTCCTAGGGCAGCTCTCCAGCCTCTGACACTCACCTGACACCCAGCTCTCACTTGTGGCTCCCAGTAGCTGCTAGCATGTGGCAGTGGCCACACCCCGGGCAAAGGCTTCGACAGGCCAGCTAAACCTTGTGAGGGGAGCCATCGGGTCATCCACCCCTGGTGAACCAGGGCTTTGCTCACCCAGCATGTGAAGACTGCTTCGGCCGAACAGACGGAAGAAACCAATAAGAAGGTTCAACGGCTGAGAGGGCGACGCAGCAAAGCACTGTGGAGTGCTCAGGGCGTGTTGGAGCACAAAAGACAACACGGCCATCCAATGCAGCTGAGGAAGTCTTCAGGTGTAACGACTTTTCGTGCCACTGGACCCAGGCTTCCAAAGCCGAGAGAGTGGGACTGTCTCTGTGCATCGACTTTTCCACTTAAATCTTCATGCACAAGTGTCTTTGTGCACAAAAACGCACAACGACAATCATCATCCTCAGTTACTGAGAGACTACTACTACTACTAATGGTTTCCCAGAAACAATCCACTTATAAATGTATAATCCAGATAACATCTCTATCTAAACTGTATTTAGGCCACTGCGGATTGTATTCCATATTTTCCTATAGGCATCATATTATCACTAGCATATAACCAAAGTATTCCTGACACAAAGAGTACTATAACCCCACTGTTTTCCCCAAAGTTAACAGCAGCCACATTTCTTCACAGAATTAACTTTTAATGGCATCATGACATTTGATATGCGTAAGACTGAAAGATAGAAATGAGAAGGAGGAAACCTAGCAGGTCACAAGTTGTCTTCAGAATTGCGCCTTTTAAAAGTTTTTTCTATAATCTTTGATATTGGATTCCTTGTAACAATGCTCCCATCAGAAATTTACCAGGTCAAATTACTTATATGGAAAAGTTTTTTTTCTCTACTCATGGTTAAACAATGAGTAGTCATGAATCACCTCTCTACATGAAGTCTTTTAATTTTCAACATCATGTGAAATGTATTGAGTTTACCTGATCACTATCTTCAATGGGATTTTGATCTCAGTAGTCCCTTCTTTGTGCAGACATATAACAATGTATGATATTGCAGTAAAAAAAGTACTGCTATATTGAAATGTTGAAATCAATTTAGCGCTGCCCCATTTATCACTAGTAAACACTGTAAAAGGTAAAGTAATTATAGTAGTAGTAGTAGTAGTAGTAATTATTCCATGCAGTTATAGAGCTAAAATAACTGTTAATGATTTGAGAGTTTTAAACATTTAAGATACTGCAACAAATTTTAACTTTCCTCTATGTAATAAAATTACTCTATTTTAAATCTTACAATAAAAATGCACAAATTTTTAAAAATTCATTAAAAGGTAGAATGTGTACACTAAAGAAAATGACTTGATTGGGGGCAGCTGGGTAGCTCAGTGGATTGAGAGCCAGGCCTAGAGATGGGAGGTCCTAGGTTCAAATCTGGATTCAGACACTTCCTAGCTGTGTGACCCTGGGCAAGTCACTTGACCCCCATTGCCTAGCCCTTACCACTCTTCTGCCTTGGAGCCAATACACAGTATTGACTCCAAGACGGAAGGTAAGAGTTTTATAAAAAAATAAAAATTAAAAAAAAAAGAAAGTGACTTGACAAAAGTTGAAAAGTGTGATGATATTTAGCTTCAGTAATTGAAGGATTTAAAATTTTAACTGATTACCATTAAAAAGATATTCCTCAACACAATAAAACAAAAACATGATAAATACCAGATAAAATATTTTAAAATTATGAAATTGTATCCCATAGGAAGCACTTTAGGCCATATTAAAAATGCTAATGATAGCTAGAAACATTTAAAAAACTAATAAATTTGTATCTGGAGAAATCATAAGACATACTACCTTTAATAATCTTCCTATTCAAATCTCACTGTTATAGTATGATATATAAACAACCAATAAAGGAAGTTGCATGGTAAAGTTTAGAGAAAAAAAAACAGTTTTTTGTGAAGAGAAACTTAGTTCAAATCCTGACTTAATTTCCTACTAATTATGTAATATTGGAAATCACTTTATCTCTATAGGCATTAGTTTTGTAAAGATCCACTATACACAAATCCAAAATTTCAAAACAAATTAATAGTTCATAAATAACTTTTTAAAAAATGCATGACAAAACAATTTAAGCACCAGCTACTCTCTACTGTTATGAAATCATACCCTTAATATGTGAACTTACTTGGGCTTGAGTATAATATAAAGGAAGAGTCAAAGAAATGACCACATTCTTGAAGTACCATTTTTTTCCCTTGTTACTTTGGGAATTACTCTCACCTCTTATTTTTTAAACTTTTTTTCTTTACATTCCAATTTCTTCCTTTCTGAACTGGATCAAAAGACATGTACAAAGAAATCCAATGATACTTTCTTCTTCTATGCCCCTCCTCTAAAATCAGGAGATATTTATAATTTATGGGAAGGAACCAATAGCTCTTTTCTGGAGTTCTCCCAAACTTGACATTTCAAGGTCATCAATAGTATTTGTGGGGTTGTTGGTTGTAGGTTTTTATTTTTCTAATTTTTTGAACACTTGGAACAAGTCACTTGTAAATAGATTTGAACTTTGAGTTTGAATAAAGCAGCTATATTAGATAGTAATTTCAAAAATGTCAGGTAACTTATACAAATGTAAAATCTCAATGTCCAATTTAAAATTACTTCTGTTATTTATTTTTCACATGGGTTTATTAGCAATTGGTATTCAGCATTGTAAAATCAAAGTTTGTGAAATTAGATTGATAACATTTTACTACTATATAACTCATATAACTTACCAAGAACTCAAAGTGTTTAAATTCTTTTACATAATGAAATACTTTTGACTTATTTTAATTTTGCATTTAATTTCTAGGGTTCCGTAACTTACATATTGATGATCAAATAACTCTCATCCAGTATTCTTGGATGAGCCTAATGGTGTTTGGACTAGGGTGGAGATCATATAAACATGTCAGTGGTCAAATGCTGTATTTTGCACCTGATCTGATATTTAATGAGTAAGTATAGCTGCTTGCCTGTTAAGAATTTTTGAAATTATTAAAGTTTTATTTTACTAAATAATATTTCTTCCAAATAGGACATGCTGAGTAATAAAGATTTTGTTAAGAGATTCAGGTTTCACAAATATAAAAGGATGTTTTTCAAGAATAAAATTTAAATTACATTATGTTATTCTACATATATTATCATGAGCAGTTAAAGACATATAGTTGTATAGTTTTATTAAATTTAGTAACTTGCTACTCCCAGAGAGAAAATATCAGAAGAACTTTATCTTTTTAAAAGTTATAATACATTCAACATGAAAAGAAATGTTTCTTTTTTACTGGAAAAATTAGACTAAAAAAATTGAGAAAGATAATAACTAAGATAATTTAGTAATATTTAAATTTTTGTAATGTTCCTTGTGTCTATCATTAAGAAAAATCTTTTAAAAACAGTTATAATTTATGACAAATTATAATTGCTAATTTAATCCTGCTTATTTCATGTGTTAATAACCTTTCAAACTAATAATTCTTAATGTTTATATAAGCTTTAAGGGTTTGCAAAGTGCTTTACATGCATTACCGTATTTGAACTTCACAACATTATGAGGTAGGTCCAATTATTATTATGACCATTTTACAGATGAGGAAATTTAATCTGAGAGAATTTTAAGTGATTTTGACTAGAATTACATTGCTAGGAAGTATCCAAAACAGGATTAAAATTCAAGTCTTCCTGAGTACAAAATAAGTGCTATAAGATTGGACAATATAACAGTAAAGGAAAATAATAAATGTTGGAGAGGATGTGGTAAAATTGGGACTCTGATACATTGTTGGTGGAGTTGGGAATTGATCCAACCATTCTGGAAGGCAATTTGGAATTATTCCCAAAGGGCTTTAAAAGATTGCATGCCCTTTGATCCAACTAGACCACTGTTGGGTTTGTACCCCCAAAGAAATAATAAGGAAAAAATGTTTGTACAAAAATATTTAGATGTGCTTTTTGTGGTGGCAAAAAAATTGGAAAATAAGTGGGTGCCTGTCATTTGGGGAATGGATGAACCAATTGTGGTATATGATGTTGATGGATTACTATTGTGCTGTAAGGAATGAGGATGTGGAGGATTTCTGAATGAACTGAAAGCACCTCCATGAACTGATACAGAGAGAAATGAGCAGAACCAGGAGACCATTGTATACAGAAACTGAAATATTGTGGCACAATCTAATATAGCAGACTTTTCTACTAGCAGCATTGCAATGATCCAGGACAATCCAGAGGGACTTATGAAGAAGAATGCTATCCACATCCAGAGAAAGAACTATGGGAGTAGAAATGCAGAAGAAAAACATATGACTTATCACATGGTTTTATTGGTATATGATTGGGGGTTTGGGTTTTAAAAGATCACTCTATTGCAAATATGAATAATATGGATATAGGATTTGAGCAATAATACATGTATAACAATGAAATTGCTTTTCAGCTTCAGGATGGGGGAGGGAAGAGAGTAGGGAGAGAATATGAATCATGTAAACACAGAAAAATATTCTAAATCAATAAATTAATAAATTCATTAAAAAATAAAATAAAGGAGCTATAAACATAAATATACAATAAGTGCTATATTATCTAGGTATCAAATAAATTTTAAAGTAGTAAAGTAAAATTCCATAAATTTCAGAATTTTTATTCGATTTTATGAATTATTTTAAACTTATTGGTCTCTGCCAATTCAATTTTCTGTGTGCTCTCACTATTATGCATTTCTCCTAACAAAATTATTAATAAAGCTAATTTTTGTAAATCATATTGCATTTACACACTTGGATATAAGAAGGTCATTGCAACTTGGAACTGAAGATCCCATCTTGAAAGCCATCCTACAAGTGCTTCTATTGTACCCCCAACCCACAGGAATTTTTCCTATTTTTAAACATGTCTTGCTTCTTTATAGTTCTTGGAATTTTGCCCCTTTTTTTTTGGTATGTGTATTTAAAAATATGATTCAATCTGACATATAATTACTGCCTTTTCTAATGCTACCTATCTGCCTGACTACCTTTGCAAAAATTGTTCTTTTGTACTAACATTTCCTAATTTTCTAATAAGGTTTACTCTAGTATGAAACCCCTTATCATCAAAGCTTTAAGTATAATAAAATACATGATTTCCCTGCTTTATGGAACATGTTTCTCCCTGATGGATAAAAATTCCAAATATTCAACTTATTTGTAAATGAAAGAACTATGCAAAAATGGGCAAAGTTGTTGAGTAGTATCTCATTCTCTGTTAAAATAATAATGTACAGTTCCCTGAGATACTGCATTGTGTTTTCTGTTATTTTACTTGTTTTTCTGTTTGTTTGTTTTTTGTGGCACAAGACAGAGAATGAAAGAATCATCATTCTATTCCTTATGCCTTACCATGTGGCAGATCCCACAGGAGTTTGTCAAGCTTCAAGTTACCCAAGAAGAGTTCCTCTGTATGAAAGTGTTACTACTTCTTAATACAAGTGAGTAATTAACCCTTCATTCAATATTCATTCATTCAGAATTCATTCAATATAAGATAATATAAGACTTATTTGATACATAGAGATTGTTGTAGCATCACTAAAGAGAAAAAGCACCCAGGAATAGGAGTATTATCTTCACAATATTAATTAATTAATAAACAAACATAAATTTAATGCAGGCCAGGCATTGTTCAAGGCACTGGAGAAACACGGGCAAAAAGAAAGTCTCTACCTTTAAGGGACTTATAGAATACCAAAAAGAAGTACCATTCTTACAAATACAAGGTAACTTGGGATGGGAGAGCTGGAGAGGAAATCACTTAAATTGGGAAAAATCTAATATAAGAATTGGCATTTGAGTTGAGCTTTGAAGGGAGCTTAAGAATTTCATAAGGGAGAACATTAAATTCCTGGAAAATAACCTGTGAAAATCCATAGATTAGGCAGAGCTAAGATGGAAAAGTAGCACAAAACAGTATAGTAAGCTCCCCACCACCTCACTTCCCATAAAAAAGCCTCTCACACATGTCTAAAAAAATATTGGACTGAATCCTAATGGGGAAATTGAAAGAAAAGTAATATTGAGTCATTTTTCTAGTACAGGTCAGTATAGGATATTAATCCAGAGTATTGTGGACATTGACAACTGCTGGACAAGAACTCACCAAATGCATAAAATAACACTGCCAGCACCCAACAAGAGGCTCTGCACCAGAGCAAGGGGAGTCCTCAGACCCCAAAAGTTTACAGCAGGATTGGGTGCCAACTAGCAGAGTTGTTGCCTATTACCCAGTTTTTTATTACAAATCCAGAGCTAATTGAGGAAGGTCCTATGCCTACCAATGCCTACCAGTGGCATTCCTGAATAAACAATAGTCACAAGTCCTATAATATATATATACATATATATATATAGAAAGAGAAGCAAATTCAAAAGCAACCACACATCTTAGATGCTAGGAGCAGACTTTTCCAAGAGGAGTATGCAATTCTGCCTCTGAAGTAACAGAATTTGTCATCTGGCTTATTGTTAGCTGAGTTTAGTATAAGTCCAATGTTGCTCAGGCAAGTTTGTAAATATTTTAAGTTTACAGGTCCTGAATATGAGCTGTCCCTAAGATCCTTTAGTAATAACACAATACCCAGAAAAAAGCTGCAATAGAACTATGTCGGATTTTCCTTCCGGAAGTGTTCAGAGCCTAGCATTCACATCAAGTTTAAGTCAGAAAATTAGCTAAAAGAATGAGCAAATTAAAAAACTGTTATGGTAAAATTATGATCAAGACACAAACTCAGAAGAAGCGAATAACTCCAAAATATCTGTAAGCAAAGTTTCAAAGCAAAACACAGCTTGGGTAGAGATTCAATCAGAACTCCTGGTAGAAACAAAGTTTTTTTTTTTTTAATTAAAATGTTTTTATAATGAGATGAGAATTCTAAAGGGGAAAAAAATGAAAAGAAATTAGAACTGTGGAAGACAGAATTACAAAAGAAATAAATAACTTAGAACAAAAGATACAAAACATTAGCCAAGCAACAAATTCCATAAAAATTATAATGGACCAAATGGAACCCAAAACTTCAATGTCTCCCTATTATCTCTAAGAAAAAATACAAACTCCTCAGCCTGGCTTTAAAAGCCTTCAAAGAGACTGACTCATCAATTTCTTCTGTTTTATTTCATAGCACTCAGTTCATAATCTTCATAGTCACAGTTAAATTCATAATACTTCCCTACATGCACTGTATTTGTATTCCCCAAATTGGAATAGTTTTTATTCCCTAAACTTGATATTCAACATCATGTCCTTTAGCCTTTATGCCTTTGCACAGGCCTTTCATGATTCTCTTAATATTTGGTGTTTCTTCCCTCCTAAAATCACCTTGTTTTACACATTTTTATTTATTTATTTATATTTTTATATACCCCAGCAAATGTAAGCTCCTTAAAGAAAGGAACTTTCATTTTATTCTATGAATGCCCAATACAGGATAAAGTATTCTGTACATAGTCAAATATTCATGTTTTTAATGCAATCCATTTAGAGAAGGGTCCTGTAGGAGTGGAGTCAGAAGGCAGCTCTGGCATAATGGCATAGTCCAGAACATCAGGGATAGCTAATCAACTAAAGTGAATTGAATTGAAAGAGATAAAGGCCTAAACTTGAGAAATTGCAGGAAAAATAAGAAAGAGGAGCTAGACATGAGAGATGTTAATGGAATCGGAAGGAAGTTTGTAGAGATTCGTCAGAAGGAGATTGGTTATCAGGTGTGAATTTTTATGACCTTGAAAGCTAAGTACTGCATTTTAGGTATAAAGTGAATTTCAAACTTTTATCAATTAACGTTATGAGAGACTCCACATACCAATGAAATCAAGAGTCACTTGGAGTATTGAAGTAATCAATAAGCACTTATCACCCTATGTCTGATTTATCTATCATTTTTGACCTCACACAATTTCTATTCTAATATTTTGAAGTTTTGAATTTTAAATTGAGAAACAGCAATCTAGTAGTAGAGTAGAAGGGATATAATAGATGTGGAACAAAGAAATAAGACAACAATTTAGATATACTTTCATTTCCGTGACATCATAAAGATTCTCTCCAATTACATAAAAGAAATGCTCCTAGGCATTAGGTACCTTTCTACTATGGTTATCTGCATCATTTCTTAAAGGGCTCTTCTCTGTCTTAACTGAATTTCACATGGAAGACAGCAATTGTTTTCACTGTTGACACAAGGCTCAAAGGTATATATCCTGGTGCCATCTTAAAATCCTTTCAGCTGTCACAGTAAGTGGGTATCCATGTGCCATTATGGAACACATTGCATCTCACTACCGTTAAGATTATGGAATTTTTGAGCTGAAGTAAAACCAAAAGATTTTTTTTTAAAAGAAGAACTTCTGGGGGAAGCTGGGTAGCTCAGTGAATTGAGAGCCAGGCCTAGAGATGGGAGGTCCTAGGTTCAAATTTGGCCTCAGACACTTTCTAGCTGTGTGACCCTGGGAACTTAAAAACCCCCATTGCCTAGCCCCTACCACTCTTCTTCCTTGAAACCAACACACAGTATTGATTCCAAGATAGAAAGTAAGGGTTTAAAAAAAAAAGAACTTCCAATTCTTCAATAGCTGAAAGATAATACAGTAGAGGACTTCTCAAAATTACATATAAGATTAGTGTTCTTTTGTAGTATATTTTAAAATTATTTTACTTAAAAAAAGAGATTGATAAAGAGTTGATTATTCTAATAGCAATGTCATAAAATGGTTTATCAATAATGCTTCCTAAGTGTTGAGTAGTTTCTTATTTTCCTACAGTTATTATGAGAGACAATATTACTTTCCACTTTTTAGATAAGAGGTTGTGCATTTGCCTGAAACTAGCTATCTTTGCTTTATTTATAAAGGATGCTATTTTAGTACATCTTGGTTCACACCCAGAATTTGCCACTAATTGTGGGCTTAATGAGTATATTTATAATATGCAGGTGAAAAAGTTAGCAGCTTGTAAGAATAAATATTCTGTATTACATTTCAATAGCCGTATATCAAAATAAGACCAAATATATGAAAATTTGTCATCAAGAATAGACTTGACTTGTCGATTTTTTGTTTATCATTTTCCAGCATATATAGAGAGTATATACTGATAAAATTAGATCTTAAGAGGTGATCTTTTATAACAAAGTTGATCCTTAAAAATGATTGAATTTTGTCTTTCATTGAAAAATTGAAGCCATGTGAGCTTTCTTTTACTTGCCTAGGTGATCCAGTGAACCAAAGAAGCTTGCACCTGTACTCATACTTCCATGTAACATAATCATTACTATTTAGTTGGAATCAATATATAGTCAAATATCCAAGGAAAAGAAAATCATGATTGGTTTATTCAGGGAATGCCTGTGTTAAAAAATGTCTAATATACTATTTTTTCCAGGAAATGTTAATAATAATGATCTTCTTTTAGTTCCTTTGGAAGGACTGAGAAGTCAGAACCAGTTTGATGAGATGAGATCAAGCTACATTAGAGAGCTCATCAAGGCAATTGGTTTGAGGCAGAAAGGAGTTGTAGCTAGCTCACAGCGTTTCTATCAACTTACAAGACTTATGGATTCTTTGCATGATGTAAGTATTTCTTTTTCTCATTACCAGTAACTGACTCCTACATACCTTTTTAAGTCATTCAAACTTAAATTCAATTTTGCATCATTCCTCCGAAGCTTGTAAATATAAACATTGCAAAAAATATATTTATTTCTACCATGTTGCT
The DNA here is from genome assembly GCF_027887165.1 of Monodelphis domestica. Taxonomy (NCBI): domain Eukaryota; kingdom Metazoa; phylum Chordata; class Mammalia; order Didelphimorphia; family Didelphidae; genus Monodelphis; species Monodelphis domestica. Next base: position 255,893,600 of record NC_077230.1, read on the forward strand.
TTACGCTTCCATGTTCAAACTATTCTTTTAAAAATCATTATGTAAAGATTCACATATAACAGGGAGAATTTTCCTTTTTGACGTAGAGAAAAAAATTGTTACTAATTACCTAACATGCTCCTCAAGTTTTCTGCCTGTTAATAGAATATTGTGCTTAAAAAAAAAAAAAGATACTGGATTTGAATATGTTGTATCTTTTTCTTATGTGTTTTTCACCTATTTGTCAAACAAAACAGCTTGTGAAACAGCTTCATCTATACTGCTTGAACACATTTATCCAGTCCCGGGCACTGAGTGTTGAATTTCCAGAAATGATGTCTGAAGTTATTGCTGCACAGTTACCCAAGATCCTTGCAGGGATGGTGAAACCTCTTCTCTTTCATAAAAAATGAATGTTGATTTTTTCTTCTTAAAATGGATTACATTTTGTGTAATTTCTGTTTTGTTTTGGTCAAGATTTGGTGTCTTAAATTTTTTAAATATTCTGCTAAATGCCTTATACTTGTAATATAGCATGCTGAGTAAATTTAAGAGAGATATTGTGGAACACAAATGAATTTCCTTTATAAAGCTTAATTAGCATTTTGTAAGTGTTGTGTACTCATATTTTCTTTAAGAATTCACAAGATTGGAAAAGTACTTTAAATTAAATGTTAAATTGAACTTAATCTGCATTTTATTTCATCAAATTTAAAGAGAACTATTTCCCTGTTATACTTAATAAACCATCATAAAAGACAAATGTACAGAAAATAAAATGTTCATTACACACTTTGCTTCTATTTAGCTCTTTTTAAAATTCCTACTATTTGTTTAACTACAGGGGCAGAAAGAGGTGTTTTGTCCTATTAGCCTTCTCAAATTGATGAGACATAAATCCTGATGGTAATATGGATGTGTATACACATGCACATATACATATATACACATACATATGTTTATACAGATATATATGTGTGTGTGTATAGTCATTGTTCAGTCATTTCTGTTATGTCCAACTCTTTGTGACCCCATTTGGAGTCCTCCTAGCAAAGATACAGTGGCTTGCCATTTTCTTTTCCAGGTCATTTAACAAAGGGGGGAGACCAAGGCAAACAATGATAATGACAACCAGTCACAATAAAAAAAAAAAACTATCAAAACTCCTACTGAGATTAGAGCTGTAGACCTCTAAACTAGCTATTTAGTGAAATGATATGTCTGACTTTTTAACTTTCTCCAAAACTGTGTCAACTCTTACCTTCTATTTTTATACTTTTCTGTGGTCCTGCCTTTTCTCTTATCATACTATTATACTCTAGTCGGATACTCCTCGTATTCAGAAGCTTTTTAAGCATCTACATTATTCTTATTATTGCCTTCTCAAAAGCTCCCAAACCTCATGCATTAAATTGTTTTGTTTTGTTTTGAACATGATGGTGGGTTCCCAGGACTAGTGATATTATTTATATCTTAAAATAATCCTTTATAAATGAGCAGAATACATATGAATAGACTAACTAGACGCAATATACATGCCCTCTAAGCATTTTGTGGAATGTAACAGTGCCTTTAGAAGGCAAAAAGGTATGATATGAGATTGTTATGTTTCATCACCAGAGAAACTTTACCCTGAGAAGACCCAGGCATGTATCTCTCTGATCACTCATGGCAAATTAGAAAAACACGCATCTCAGCTATTTGTCTCCTTCTTCACAAATAATAGTAACTTTTACCAAATTATGAATTCTAAATATTTAAATTGGCCCAGATATTTGTAGAAGTAAAAAGATTACTTTTATTTCTTTTCCTAAAGATGATTTTCCTTTTTTAAAAATGCCCAATATCCATGTCTTGAGTATAAAATTAGCAAAATGATTACCTTTTGGGGGTTTCATGAGTTTTAAAAGATATACTCAAGTTGTGACTTATGAGATTTATTAATTTAGCTTTTTTTGACCCAAGAAAATAAGAAGGCAATGATGTTACTACAAGTCTATATTACTTTAAACTATAAAGAGAAAGCATGTATTTATTAAGTATGAGTATGTGCCAAATATTGTGCTAAGAAAAAACAAACAAAAAAGCAAACTCTCAGGAGCTTATGTTCTAAAGGAATAAGACATCACACAGAGGAATGGGGAAGAGGTAGAGATTGGGCTACCTGAAACGAAGGCAAGTCAGTTGGTAGAGAGGAAAGCAAACCAGAGAATGAGCCAGAGGTGACCTAGTATAGGGAAGGCTTCTTAAGATATGGCAGTTCTGGGCAAGGGCTCACCAGTCAATAAGTCAGACTGATGGTAGAATTATCCTTGATGGAACAGGTCAGAGAGTGAACGAAAGCCAAAAGGAACTAAAAAATATGGAAATATGCATTGATAAAGTAAATAATGTGAAATAATTAATTAACAAAATCATTCTTCATCTTACACATGTATTAACTCTACTATTTCTATGAAGTCCAAATTATCCAATAATATTTTAAAAGGACAAGACACCATTGCTTTATAAACTGCATGAGCTCTTTGCATGATTTCATCTGACAATTACCAAAAGGTAATAGATATCTCTTCCTCTGAATGCACTCGAATGGATACATTTTTAATACACAAATAGATGAAGAAATAGGGAGGGAGCTATTGTCACCAATACTGATCTCAACTTATTTTTAATTCAATAAGTACAAAGAAGTTTGTCTGAAGATTGTAGAGGTAAAGCCAGGATCCCAAAGCTAATAAATATAAGAGGAGAATTTAAGTCCAGGTAAGCCTAGTGGTATTCTAGCTTCTGAACAAAATTCAGGAAGGGCCCAGGTTATAAAGAATTTTCAAAGTCAAACAGAATCTTAATATGATCTTAAAGGTTATAGGGAAATACTGGAGTTTATTGAAGGTAGGGTAGGGGGAGACTTTCAATTTAGGAAGATCAGTTTGACAGTTGAGTGAATTGGGGAGAGACTTAATACAGGCAGAACAATCAGAAAATTATTGAAATAATTGAAGTAATTGATATAACGAGGGCCCGGACCAGGGTGGGCAGCCATAGTGAAAGAAAGGAGGGAAATGTTACAAATATAGGAATAATAGACCTCAACCACTAATTAAAGGCAGAGAGTGAGAGAGAAAAATTGAGGTTGACTTCTGGGTTGCAAGTCTGAGTGAAAAGTAATAAGGAAGTTAGGAAGGGTAGAGGATTTGGGGGGGAAAGATATAATAAGCTCAATTTTAAACATGTTGAATTTAAGGTGTCTTTGGGACATCCAGCTCAAGATGTCCAATGGGCATTTGGAGATCAAAGGCTAGAAGAAAGATTAGGGCTGGAAAAGTAGATCTAACAGTTACATAAAGGTGACAAAGACTTGAGAGTTGATAAGATGGCCAAATGAAATAATATCGAGGAAAAAAAGAGAAGAGGGCGCAGGATAAAGCCTTGAGAGACCCCTGCTGTTGGTGGATAAAGATTTGGCAGTGAAGAAATAAACATAGTCATATTGGTAGGAGGTGAGCCAGGATAGTGCAGAATTTCAAAAAACTAGAAAGAAGACTGTATCAAGGAAAAGAGTGTGACTGACAGTGTGAAAAGCTGTGGAGATGTCAAAATGAAAGAGGACTGAGGAATGGTCACTGGATTTGACAATTAAGAAAACATTAGGAACTTTGTGGAGATCAGTTTGTGTTAAATGATGATATTTAAAGCAGCTTTTGTAAACAGATTTCTGAAGGTTAGCCAAAAAACGCTGGATGTCTTCTGATAGCTTGTGGGGATAAATGGAACAAGAGAGAAATTTTTTAGGATAAGAGGCAGGGACATGTTTGTAGCTAGTAGGGAAGCAGCCAATAGGGAGTAAATTAATATTATTGAGAGAGGGAACAATCTTCTGGAAAAGATAGGATGGAATGGGATCACTTATGCTTATAGAGTGGTTTGCTTTGTTAAGGAGTAGAGTTACCTCTTCATATGAAAGAGGAGTGAGGTAAGAGAGATAATAAGGGAAGGCACATGAGTGATGTGAGTTGAAGAATAGGAAAGAACATTGAATGGCCTCATTTTTTCAGGGAAATATGTGGCAAGATTCTCATTGAGAGGGGGAGGAGAGGGAAAACCATAGGAAGTTTGAGAAGAGATGAAAAAAAAAGATTTGAAAAAAGATACCATAGTCAATGAGGTAGTGAAGTGATTTTTGTTGTTTATGTTTTAATTATATCTGACTCTTTAGAATCCCACTTGGGGTTTTCTTGGCAAAGATACTGGAATGGTTTGTCATTTCTTTCTCCAGCTCAATTGACATTTGAGGAAACAGAGACAAATAGAGTTAAGTGGTTTGCTAAGCCTAGATTTAAACTCAGGTCTACCTGACTCTAGATCCAGTGCTTCATCCACTGAACCACCTGGCAGTCCACTGAGGTTATTAGTGAATTGTAAAATGATTGATCACCTTGTCACAGTCAGGGATTACTTGAGACTATATAATGTAAACTTATGGTATATCCAGTCAGCAAGGTTTGGTGGTTTTCTCTAACTTCATTCAGCAGCACATAAATAGGAACAAAAGTAGAAGATGGTGAGAGTAACCTATGTCTAGGGTCTGGAAGAGCAAGAGTTTCCAAATGAAAAGGGGACAAGAGACTAGTTCACTAGAAGATCAAGATGGGGAAGGGAAGGGAAGGGAAGAGAATATGGTGTACAGGTGATAGCCTAGAAATGGACTAAAAGTTCAAGAAATTAGAGATCACACTGAGGGCAAAGAACAGGAGGGGAAGGAAAAGGTAGAATGAAAACAGATTATGATCATTAAAGAAATTTTAGAGTTCATGATGTGATGGTATGATCAAGAATATTGTTATAGCTAAGGGTAGAAGAATAGATAATGGGGAATATCAATATCTATTTTGAAATCCCCTTGTATGGGGTTCAAGAAATGAAGAAAAGAGAAAGGCACTGAATCCATTGAGGAAAAGATAGTGACCTAGAGGTCAGTAGACTATAACTACTGGAATCCTGATGGGATGATAAATATGAATAGAATGCACCTCAAAAGAAAGAGAGGACACTGGTGTGATAATGACAGAGGGGGAGCCTAAAAGAAAGCAATGTTGAACGCAAGGCATAATCCAACTCCCCTACTATGACCACTGAATCATGAAAATATAGCCAGGAATTGGAAGGTTAAATCTTTTAAAAGAAAAGGAAACTCTATCATCAATCAATAAACCCTCATGAAGTGCCTACTATGTGTTAGGCCCTGTACTAAGCACTGAGATACAAAAGAGACAAAAGATAGCCCCTGACTTATAGGAGTTTACAATATAATTAGAGACAATATGCAAACCGATATATATTTAAAAAAAGCTAAATAAAGGATAAAAAGGAAATGATTAACAAAGGAAAGGAACTGGAGTTAAGAGAGATTGAGGGAGGTTTTCTGTAGAAGGTAGCATTTTAATTGGGATTTAAATGAAGCCAGGGAGGTTAATAGAGTGGAAAAGGGGGAGCATTGGAGACATGGGAGGAGAGGAGCAGAATTAAGGGAAAATGCCCAGAGTTTCATGGAATAGGCAGGAAGCCAGTGTCACTGAATCAAAGAGTGCATATGAGAAAATAAAACTGGAAAGGTAGGAGTAGAGACTTTACAGGAAAAGATAATGAGTTCCATTTTGGACATATTGAGTTTAAGATGTCTTCTGGGAGATAGCTAGGTAGCACAGTGGATAGAATGCCAGACCTAGAGGTGGGAAGAGCTCGGTTCAGATTTGGTCTCAGACATTTCCTAGCTGTGTGACCCTGGACAAGTCACTTAAACCCAAATCACCTAGCTCTTTCCACTCCTCTTTGCATTAGAGTTTTAATGTCTTCTGGACATCCAATGTAAGATGTCTAAAAGGCAGTTGGAAATGCAAGATTTGAAGGCAGCAGACTAATTGGGGTAGGATAAGTAGACTTGGAAATATTAGCATAGAGATTATAATTATTTCTACATAGCTGATGAGATAGTGAATATTAGAGAAAGGAGAGAAGAAGATTCAGGACAGAGACCTGGAGACCCCCATTGTTAGTGGATGAAGATCCAGTAAAAGAAACAGAGGCATAGTCAGATAGGAGAGTGAATCCCCAAAACCTAGAAAAAAGTATCAAGAAGGAGAAAATGATCAACAATGTCAAAGTCTGCAGAGAAGTCAAGAGGAATGAGGAATGAAAAAAAACCATTGGATCTGGCAACTAAGAGATAACTTTGGATAAAGCAGTTTCAGTGAAATGATAAAGGCAGAAACCATAGGACTAAGAAGAGAGTGAGAAATAGTGGAGATACTTGTTATAGACAGTCCTTGCAAGAAATTTAGCTATAAAGGCAAGAAGAAATATAAGAAAATAGCAGGGATAGAGGACTCAAGTGAGGGAGGTATGGAGATAAGGGAGGCATGAGCTTGTTTGTAGGAAACAAGTCAATATGGAGGGAGAGATTGATAATAAGTGAAAGAATAGGGATGACAGAGGAGGAAATCTCTTGGAGGAGATGGCATGAAATGGGATCACTTGAACAAGTAGAGGTATTGGGTTTGGTTAGCAATAAAGCCCTTTCATCATGTGAGATAAGGGTGAAGAAGAAAGTGACAGAAGACACCCGAGCAATAGGAAAAAGGAAAAGAGGAGGAGGAGTTCACAGCAAATGGCCTCAATTTTATCTCCAAAATACAAGGCAAGATTCTCAGCTTAGAGAGCTGGGGAGGAGGATACAAGAAAGATTTCGGGAGGGATAAAACTATTTTGAAGAGCTGTTATGGGAAGTGAGACAGTAAATTTATAAGAGAGATAAAGTAGGATAGCAGCCAGGAGGGCCCAGTTGAGGTTATGTAACATAAATTTGTAGTGGAACCAGTCAGAGCAAGTGCATGATTTTCTCTACTTTCGTTCAGCAGCAAGTATATATAGTACCCCAAGGCTGAAGCTTGGTTGAACTTCATCAGCAATATTGTAAGGGGGCTAGAGATTCAAGAAGGAATGTAGAGCTGAATTGGTTCAATTGACTCAGTCAAGATGGGGAGAGGAGGAGAGAATGGCTAGTTCATGGAACATGACCTGGGAGAGAATTGAGGGGTTGAGGTATGATTATAGGGCATGGTACACATGAAGAGAAGAGGTATGTAAGAGGAGGCAGAGGGACAGATGAGAAGTCAGTAGGTTGTGGTAGGATAAGGGGATTTCAGAATTCTTGAACACTGAATGGTACATTTGTGGGTGATAGCAAGATTGAGGGTGTCACCATTTTTTCTTGAGATTGGGTGGGAGAATAGGACATGGTATGTATGTTAAGTTGATAAATTGAGTGGTTAGGTTTTTTGTTTTTAGGGAGCCTCAATACATATGTTGAAATTCCCTACTATGAGGGTAGGAATTGGAGAGGAGAGAAAAAATGTAAGTCATGTGCCAAAAAGGAAGACAAATTGTATTTTAGACCATGGTTGTCAGAAGTTTGATTGGGTAAGAGAGATGAACAGCTTGGACCTAAAAGGATGAGAGATTGAAAAATAGAGGTAGGAGGGAACCTGGAACTAACAATGGGGAGCAAGGAGTATATATTCTGATTCCCCCACTTTGACAAGTGAGCCAAGGAATATGAATGAAGGTGCAGACAGTACTGGAGAGGGTGCTTTGTCATCAGGGGGACGTTCGGAGTTACTAGGATGTTAAAGTTGTGACCAAGTATGAGAATGTTCATCATTGGCAGAAGAGTACCATATCTCTACCCTCAAAGGACAGGCACAGCAGGAGATGGGAAGCTCAAACTCAAAGAGAGAGCTGCTTTTCTTTACACTGGACGTTCTCCACATTCCACTTGGAAGATTAGGCTGGTAGTAGGAAGTGGGAAGATGTCTCGTGCTTTGGGGCAGATGGAAAATGCCTAATCCAACTTCTATCAGACTTTCCTCAGGGGATATCCTGCACCCAGAAGCAGGTGGAAAATTCATGGAGCCAAGTCTCAGTGAGTGTAAAAAGATGGAGGGGACAAGAAATGATGATTTAGTTGGAAGATTTTAATCTACATTGCTGTTTATGATCAGACATTCCTGAGAGCACACTGGAAGGGTTGAATAGCTTTATAGTAGGAGTTTGGGTTAAGTTTTTGCAAATAAGAATAAATAATTTATCAATGGAGAATGGAGAACAGTATTTGAACAATGGCAATTGGCTTTCAAAGTTGCTAATTCTGGGTGGGTTATGAGAAGGTGACAGTATGTTAATCATTGAAGAATAAGTTTTGGTAGTTATCTTTGCCCAAAGAGGTTGGTCCTTGGAAGGAATTGATCCCAGGGTGACCAGCATTTGAATATGGCTGGAAGGGGTTGGGGATGACAACATTAGGAGGATGCTTTGCCCATGGCAAGTGCTTTTTTTTATGTCAGACTCTCTATTAGGTACTGGAGAGACACAAACAAAAATGAAATTATCCCTGCCCTCAAGAGGTTTACATTCTGATATAAAAAGTAACTTGCATCTATATAAAGAAAGCATATATAAGATAAATTTATGGAAAAAATCTTATAGGAAACCAAAGACTTCAAAAGGTTATAGATGAAGACAGTACACATTTCAAGCATAGGGAATACACTTTGCAAAAGTACCCCAAACTAGGAAGGAGATGAGGTTCCTGCCTTTACTGCATTCTATTTCCCAATAATACTGGCTATCGTTCTAGACTTGACACAAGATGCTTCTCCCTGAATCTACATCAGTCTATTCAGATAAATTTCATTTTCCCTCTTCAATGGAATTGTTTCCCTTTTTGTTTCCTACATCCTTCCCTGGCCAACTACTTCTGATGGATTTTATTTTATTCACTCCAAGATTACACTTCTCTTTTCCCTGAAGTCTTTGAAATTGGTTTTCCCAAAATCTCTAACCGTTTTTTTTTGCTGTGCGATAACATACATTTTCTTCTATTTTTTCTTTTTTGACTTTTTTAACATTTCTTATTGTCTCATGAAGTCATTACTATCTTTTTTTTAAAAGTTTTTATTGATGTCTTTTGTTTTCTTAAAGTATCATACTTTCCCCCAGTATTCCTCCCCTCCTCCTCTGAGAGATTCATATCATAACAAATAATATTTTGGGGAGAGAAAAGGAAAAGAAAAAAGAGAAAGAAAGAGGGAAGAAAGGAGGAAGGAAGGAAGGAAGGAAGGAAGGAAGGAAGGAAGGAAGGAACGAAGGAACGAAGGAACGAAGGAATGAAGGACAAATCAGGTCAACCTATAAATACATTGAAAAAGTCTAAAAACAAGTAAAATGTAAAATAACTGTGGACTTCCCACCTCTGTGAAAGGGTGGGTTCAGAGCATTCTCTTGTATCTCCTCCTTCAAGACATACTTGTTCATTATAAATCTGCAAGATTCACATTTGATTTTTGTATGGTTCTTTTCATTAGCATTGTTCTAGACATTGTGTATATTGCTTTCTTGGCTCCACTTTGTCTTTGAATCAGTTTGTGTAGTTTTTTCCATGCTTCTCTGTATTAATCATATTCATCATTTCTTACAGCAAGGTAATACATTATACTTTTTCTTTAACTATTCCCTAAATTGTAGATATCTCTTTTGTTTCTAATTCTTTGCAATCAAAAGTGTTTCTATAGATATTTTGGAGTGTATGGGGACTTACTTTTTATCAATTGACTTCCTTGATACAGTCATTTGTCATTTTATTTACATAATTCCAAATTGTTTTCCAAAATAGTTATACTAGTTCACAGCTCCATCAATGATTCATCAGTGTGCCTATCTTCCCATAACTCCTGCCAACATTACCTATAGTTCTTTTTTATCACTTTTGCAATTTGCAGAATATGAAATGATATATTAAGGTTGTTTTGATTTGCAGTTCCTCTATTATTAGTGATTTGGAGCATTCCTTTAAGTGATCATTAACACTTTGCAATTCTTTACAACTGCTTGTTCATATTCTTTAAACATTTATCTATTGAGGAATAATTTCTGATCAAATTTGTGAGTTAATTTTTTATATATCTTGTATATTAAACCTTTATCAGAGAAACCTGTTTTACAGGTCTTTTATCATTCAACCACCCCCTTTCTCATCATAGGTGCATTTATTAATTCAGTCTGCTCAGAAGCATTTCATTTTCATGTAATCAGAATTATCTCTTTTATCTTTTGTAATTGCCACTATCCTTTACTTGACGAAAAATATCTTTCCCACCCAAACTTGTAAGAGGCATATGACCTGCTTATCTTATAATTTTAAAGTTGTATGAACTTTGATATTACATCTACATTTAGAATATGTTGTAGAATATGACTTAAAGTGTTGATCTAAGCCTAATGTCTGCCACCCTTTTCCAATCTTCTCAGCAATTTTTAATCAAATAGGGGATTCTTTCCTAAGTAATTTGTTTTTTACTTTCTCAAAAATTAAGTTATATTGTTTTTTATTCTCCATATATAACTGTTCTACTGGTCTAGCTTTCTATTTTTTAACAAATAACAGATTTTTTCATGACTAAGACATATGGAACACAATGAAATTGCACTCCATCCTTGCAGAGTGGCCATGTTCTTTGACTAGTTCTAACTTCGCTATCTATGCTACAAAAGCAAGAACAGAGTCATTAATTGCTTTTTGGCAAATTCTAATTTTCAAAGAATCTGTTTGCCTTAATCTTGAACCTCTTGAGTTTAGCTATTAATTCTCTTTCCAAGTTTTTCCTCCATAAATAACTCCCATTTCTTTTTCCATTCTTTCCTCTAGCATTCTTATTTCATTTGCAAAAATTATTTTAGAACTTTAAAATTCTGGTTGACCCTGTGCTAAGTTGTGTTCATAACCTGTAGTACTTTTTTTCAAAGACAAGGTGCTATCTAGTATTGTGTCCTCCAGTTTGTACTTGTGAAGCAATTTATTTAATTCCAGTGCTAGATTTTACATTTACATCTTAAAACATTTCTAATCTATCCTTACTCTGTCATCCATTATGTTAACTCTGTTGCCAGCACTGTATCACCTGAAAATTTCTATGCTTTATCTTAATTACTGATTTAAGAAAGAAAAAAAAAAGCAGTGCAGAGCCAAGAACCTGAGATGATCCACTGGAGTGGCTCTTTCAGGGTAATATCATGTTATTAATGACTACTTTTTTCCATTCATTCAATTAGCTCTGAATCAACTTATGAATTATATTGTTTAGCCCACATCTTTTCATCTTGTCCTTAAGCATAGTATGAGGGACTGTCAGCTGCTTTTCTGAAACCTAGGTCAACTTAATCTATAAAGCTCCCATTATATGACAATACCTGGCATACTGTTCTTGACTGATTATTTAATCTATCAAAAAGAGGAAATGAGATTCTGGTATGATTGTTCTTCATGAGGCTCTCTGCAAGGTCTTTCTTCTTCTAAATATTAATAATCACCTCCTTCAATAGTACAACATAGAATTTTCCCAAGAATCAGTCAAGATTACTGGCCCATTTAAAAAAAGTAATTCCACAGTTTTTCAGTGACCACTACCAGTGATTTCAGCAATCACACCAGCTCATTCTTCCTACTATGTCAATCATCAGGGCTTGGAAGCTTGAACACCTCCAAAGCAGCTAGACATCTCTTAACACTTCTTTGCTTATCTTGAGTTTCAGCTCCTGAGCAACCATTTTTGTTCTTTCTAATCTGCAGATTCTAGTATCATAAATCAGACCTCCCAGCCCTTCTAGTCCAACCTTTTCATTTTCCAGATAAAGGGTCTAAGATTAAAAAATAAGTGCTTGCCAGGGTCACACAAATAAGAGTCAGAGATGATATTTGAAGCTGTTATTGGATTCTAGGACTACAAGGCAAATGGGAGTCAAATATTTCATCTTTCTTCTTGTAATACACCCCAAGGGGTAATGTTATCCCTTTTACTTTTCCCACTAAATACCTAGAAAATCCCATCCTATTTATCCTTACTTTTCCTTGCCAGTTTCATCTCTTTCTGAACTTTCACTTCTTCCAGAATTATGCTATTTTATCTTTCTTTCCTAACCTTCCTACCACTTTATTTTTTTCTTAATCCCCATTTTACAATTAAGGAAACAAAGGCAGATAGAGGTTAAATGACTTGGTCAATATCACATGGTTTATTGTCCAATGCTGAATTCTACTCAGGTTTTCCTGACTCCAGACCCATCACTCTATCTACTGCACTATCTAGCTGTTTCTCTCGTTGCCTTTTTGGTGTTTAAATTATTAAATGAATTCCTAATGAATCCACATTAATCTTTTGAGATAACTTCCCATCACTCCAAGGCTGATTTCCCCCACAAAATTTTAGTCAATTGATTCTGTGTCTTTTCTTTAAACCCTTTGAAACATGTTCCCCTAAAATCTAGAATATTTCTCATACTCTGCATAGCATTCCTTTCCTTTCTATCACAAATTCTAAAATGACTTCATTATTTCTGCTTCAAAAACAAGTTGTTCTTTGTTAGTAAGGATCAGAGACCCAGAATAGCAGTCACCCTACATTAAAGCATTGAGGCAAATCTAGATATTATTCACTGTTATAGAGTACTGAAAGGGAGAGGAAGGGGATATGGGAAAGAGGGAGAAATCATTGAAACTCCCCACATTATCATATTATGTTTCCAGATCAGCCTTGGATCTTTTTCCTCTAGTCCTCATCTCTCTGTCTAGGCAGTATTGTGAGAATAAAGTATTACACTATTTGGGAATTTGTCTCTTGCCTCTGTTGATCTTTAACCAAATATCCTCTGCCTCATTTCTGCATCTGGTACCTGGATTTCCTCACATGACTATTTATTTTTAATATAGTAGTCTACACTGCCATCCTGTACTCTTTAGTTAGCCTATTTTTAAAAATAAATTATGCTCATCTGCAGCCGTAGCATATTCAGGCATGGACAAATTTACCTTCTAGCTTTTGGATCACTTATGTACCTTGCTTATTATCCATACTTCCTGTATTTTCACACAATAATTTTCCGTCTTATTTATTAAGAAAAAGTATTATTCCTAATTATTCTTAATTTAACATTTGAATTAGTTGGGGCAGCTAGGTGGCTCAATGGTTTAAGAGCCATGCCTGGAGACTTGAGGTCCTGGGTTCAAATTTAGATTCAGATACTTCCCAGCTGTGGGACCCTGGGCAAGTCCCTGAACCCCCATTGATTAGCCCTTAGCACCCTTCTTCCTTGGAACTAATACACAGTATTAATCCTAAGATAGAAGGTAAGAGTTTTAATTTTTTCAAAAATTGAAAAAGTGAGATGATTTGTATTTCTCAATATCCCTGGGTGGGGAGGAGCAAAAATATATAACTTATGGGTTTTCTTAAAAAAAAAAAAACTCAACTTGTCTTAAATTGTTTTTATTTGTCAATCATTGATCTTTCATTGGAAATATTTTCTCTATTCCTGAGGTAAAATATATTTCCTTTCCCTAATTTTTTATTTTTGCACAATTTTTTCAATAACAAAGAGCATATAACTTTATTTGCATTTAACTTTACAATAAAACAGGATCCAACACATATTTTCAACCAATCTATCAATAAGTATTTACTATGCACGTATCATATGCCAAGGACTATGTATGAAATATTGGTGATACGTAGACAAAAACTAAACAGTCCTGCCTTTAAGTTGTTAACATTTTACCAGATAAATAATGTATGAACATGTAAGTAAATAAAAATACATACAACAAATATAAACTAAATAAGGACACTAGCAACTGAGTAGGGGATTTGGATCACGAAGGGCTTTGCGTAGGAAGTAGCCCTTGAACTGATCTTTAAAGGAGGCAGAAGTGAGAAGAGGATGAAATCCAGTTTGAGGAACAGCATATAGAACTTGCAATGGTGAGAGCAGATGAGAAGTGACACACAAGGAAGAGGAAAGCAGCTAGTTTGTCTAGAGTGTTGGTTGCACTAAAAGGCATAATGAATAACAAGTCTAGAAGGGTTGGCTAGAACCAGATTGTGAAGGGCTTTTGGGAATGAGCAAAGGAGTATTTTTTGTGTATTTATATTTTGTCCTAGTTGCAGTAAGGAACTTCTGAAGTTGTTGGGTTTTTTTAACCCTTCCTTCTGTCTTAGAATCAATATTATGCATGGTTCCAAGACAGAAGAGAGGTAAGGACTAGGCAATGGGGTTAAGTGACTTGCCCAGGGTCACATAGGTAGGAAGAGTCTGAGGCCAGATTTGAGCCCAGGACTTCCCAACTCTGGGCTTGGCTCTTTATCTACTGAGTCACCTAATGGTCCCCTCTGAAGCTTTTTGAGCAGCACAATGCATGACTATGTACATTCTACATATGAGGAAATTCAGGACTATAGAATTGGTGATGTGCCCAATGCCATCTAACTAGACTTAGTAGAGGCAAGAATTCAATCTGTATCATCATTCTGAACTTAGCAGAGTTTAAAATTATAATCATATAATTCGCCCTTCATTATATCCAGATGTGTTTCTGGTTCCTGATGAGACTTCTGATCTCTTTTTCATAGAAATTGTCCAGACAGCATTATTCTGAATTAGTCACATTTTCTACATAGTTTCAGCAAACCTGCCTTTGAATGGTTGGACCTCTGGGAATGGGTTTTATGACATGGCAAGTAGATGGGTATATTTATTAAAAGGAGTTATTTAATGAACATTAGCCTGGTCATGTTTAATTTAAAATTTTCAGGAACACAGTTTAATGATAAAAATCATTTTGGAACCTAGCCCATGTTAGCTTGAGTTAAAATGAGATTTCATTGGCATAAATCATGTTTTGCTGACACATTTATTTTATTTTTTTAATTATTTGGAGGAATGTTCTCACTGCAACTTCTTGGTATAAAAGAGTGGATATTTATTCCCTTTTTTCTTTATACATATAAGAATGTATAATATTTTTCATCCAAATGACCTGGAATGTTAAGGCCAGGACACAGATACTACAAAACTTGCAAAAACAGCACAATAACAGTTTAAGTTTAAGGCTGCATTTTTTTTGTAGACAGAAAGGTAGGAAAATAAAATGACATTAAATAGAAATTCCTAGCTTCCAAATCTTTTTTTTTGTCATTGATTCTTATCTATTAAATTTTGGTTTTACACATTCTTTCTGGTAGATGTAAGATGGAATGAAATTACAAAAATGCAAGCTAACTCTTAGAGAAGATTTAGCAATGAAGATATCTCCTACTAGGAAGATTTACTTAATTCCTAAACATTTGAGGGCTCAAACACCCAGCTATCCTATTGGAACAGTTTAGATGAAATACTCCTTAGATGAGTAACTTCCTAAATATCATTATTCTATGATTTTAAGATTTATTGATTTTAACAAATCACACTTCAAATCAAGTCATTCCACACACTATTTGTATATTTCTTGATGTGACAATCGGTACATTTTAATTTCTATTCCGTCAATCAGAAAAGTGAATAAAAGAAAAAATGAAAAAGCATTTAATTGTTTCTTATATTTCAACTACTATGCTTAGCATTAAAGATACAATTATTAAAGCAGAGAAAGTACCTGCCATCAAGAAGCTTATATTTTAATGGGGAATATAGCACATAAGGAAACAGCAGCCAAAAGGAATACTTTGGTCTGGAAAATTATAGGGACAGAAAATAGGACCATATTGGTGTATATCAACACCATGATGATGTTGGTCCATGATCATGGTTCTAGAATTTGAGGGTAGAGAAGGAAGGAGAAAGGTGTAATCTTTCAAAACAATTCTAGAGGTTGCTATGAAGGAGGTATCTTGGGATGAAAGAGTGATGTGAAGCATGGATGTGACTTTTTTGAAATAGTAATACCATAGGAGACAGTCACCAATAAGGAGAACAGACCCCTGGGAAAGAAGTTTCAATAGCATCTTATGTGAGTGGTTAGGTGGTTGGCAAGGAGACTGTGGAAGAAGTGGCTAAAGATGAAGACTGTGCCTATTATTTTTTTCCTGAAATATACCTCTTAAATCTATTGAAAAGAGGTTTAATTTCTAAATAGCTTCTGTGATTCATTTTGGGGGGCTATACAGTCTGTGGAGAATCAATAGAAACTATTATTTAATCAGAGATCTCAGTTTTGGAAGGAACATAAGAAACCTAATTAAGCAGGACTAAACTTTACAACATCCCTGGCAAACTAATCTAGCCTCTACTTGAAGAACTCCAGTGATGGAAGATTTATTACCCTGAAGACAAGCTATTCCATTAGTCTACGGCTCTCTGTGTTTTTCCTTATATTGAAGTAAAATCTTCCTCCTTGTAAGTGCAAGCACAAATCTTTATTGTGCATTTCAAAGCCAAATTGAACAAATCTGGGCCTTTCAAATATATGAAGGTAGATCCCATGGTTCCCCACCTAAATGTCCTATGAAGCTAAACATTCCAAGTTTCTTTGATCTTCACCTTCACATGACATGGTTTCCATTCCTTTCATTGACCTCATTTTCCCAATCTGTCTATTCAAGTGTGGCTAACAGAAATTTGGAAATATTGATCAACATATATTTATTAAGCTCTGTGCCAGGCACTGTGCTAAGCACTGAAGATTCAAAAAAAGACAAAAGACAGTTATTGCCTTCGAGGAGTTTATAAACTAATGGGGGAAACAATATCATGATATAGTCAGAAGGCCATTATCATTAGATCAAAAAGTGTGTGTGAGGAAGTAAGGTGCAAAAGACTGGAAAAATAGGAGGAGGTAAGTTATAAAGGACTTTGAGTGCCCAACAGAGCATTGGGTATTGCTGAAGTTTATCAAATGGGGGGAGGGGGGAAATAGACCTGTGCTTGAGGAAAACACTTTGGTAACTGATTAGAAAATTAATTAGAGTGGAGAGAGAGTTGATGCAGGTGTGAGGTAAAGATGTCCTGAATCAGTGATGGAAGTGTCAAATGAAAGAAGGGGGAGTATTCAAGAGATATTGCAAAAGAGAAATCAAAGTTCTTGGAAATAATTTGGAGACTGGGTGGGGTAGGGGGGTGACATATAAAGAAGAATCTAAGGGGTGCATGGGGTGCTCAGGGAGGAGTAATATCTCTGGTATGGAGGGCTTGTCATGCCCACCTAGGGCAGCTCTCCAGCCTCTGACACTCACCTGACACTCAGCTCTCACTTGTGGCTCCCAGTAGCTGCTAGCATGCGGCAGTGGCCACACCCCGGGCAAGGGCTTCGACAGGCCAGCTAAACCTTGTGAGGGTAGCCATTGGGTCATCGACCTCTGGTGAACCAGGGCCTTGCTCACCCATCATGTGAAGACTGCTTCAGTCGAACAGATGGAAGAAACCAATAAGAAGGTTCAACGGCTGAGAGGGCGACGCAGCAAAGCACTGTGGAGTGCTTAGGGCGTGTTGGAGCACAAAAGACAACACAGTCATCCAATGAAGCTGAGGAAGTCTCCAGGTGTAACGACTTTTCGTGCCACTGGACCCAGGCTTCCAACGCCGAGAGAGTGGGACTGTCTCTGTGCATCGACTTTTCCACTTAAATCTTCATGCACAAGTGTCTTTGTGCACAAAAACACAGAAAGACAAAAGTTATCCTCGGTTACCAAGAGACTACTACTACTACTAGGATGACTCCTAGGTTGTGAGCCTGAGAAAGGGGAAGATGGTTTTATATTTTATAGCAACCAAGAAGTTAGGAGATAGGGAGAGCTTAGGAGGAAATATAATGAATTTGGTTTGGGACATAGTGAATTTAAGATGTCTATTGGCCATCCAATGTGAGATGTTTGAAAAGCAATTGAAGGTGAAAGATTGGAAATCAATTTGAGAGGTTGAGACAGAATAGGTAGATTTGAGAATTATCAACATGATGATGGTAATAAAATTAAAGAGAGCTGACAAGATCACCAAGAGAGAAGAGAAGAGAGCCCAGGAGAGAACTCTGAAGGATACTTCAGAGGACACTGTATATATGGAGAGCTATGTAACACTCCACCAAATCTGAACAAAGAGCATGGCATCCAACTGGAACCAATTCTGACCACCAAAAATTCATTTGGGGGAGAGACATAGGCTGGTGAACCCTGAATTACCCAATGTGGGAAAAGGTCGACACATCTAGACATTCTGAAATGTATCTCTTTAGGAAACTTTAAATAAAGGGGAGAGAGTCAGGAAGTGAGTGATAAGGAAAACAAGGTAGTCAGGGATAGGCAAGGGGAGAAGGGAAGAGACTAAAAATGCCAAAGATTTCAGGAAGAAAAACATTTCAAACACCTTGAACATAAAGAGGTAAGTCAAACGGTAAAATAAAAACAGAGGATATATGGCTTCCAACTCTGTAAACTGGCATAGTGAATCAATGAATAAATATTGCAAAATGCAGGAAAATAATCCAATAATTGGTGAAACTGAGGACCCAATAGAATTTGAGTAGAACATGGAACCATATCATGCTGTTTTTGAGTGGTTTAAAAGAGGAATGAAAATTACAAGAGCAGAATGTATGGCCTGCACAACAAAAATAATGGGTGACTACAAAAGTCATGAATCAAAGAATGAGGGTCAAGAGTACACAGAAAGAGAAATTAGGTAATTAAGAGAGTAAGAGAAATCCTTTCTGGAAAGGGGTACAAAAAATAAAATGTAAAATTAATCAACAGGGGCAGCTAGGTGGTTCTGTGGATTGAAAACCAGGTTTAGAGATAGGAGGTCCTAGATTCAAATCTGGTCTCAGACACTTTCTGGTTATGTGACCCTGGGCAAGTCACTAACAACTCCCGTCCCCCACCCACCAACCCATTGCCTAGCCCTTACCACTCTTCTGCCTTGGAACTAATACATAGTATTGTTTCAAAGATGGAGGGTGAGAGTTTTTTTAAAAAAGAAAAGAAAATTAAAGAATAGGACTAGCTGAAGGGGAGGAGAAGAAGAGGAAATCTGCTTGACTACAAGGGAGAAAGTAGGGAAAGAAATAGAACTGATAAAAGCAAGAGAGAGGAACAAATGAAACTCTAAAGGGAAAAGGATAACCTGAGAAGAGATAATTGAAGGAAAGAGATCTAAAGTGAATAGGATCACATTTTTTTTAAGTTTAAAGTAAATGATGGTACATAATATTGTGTTTATAGTTGAAGTCAGGTGGGAAGATTATAATTTGAAAAAAAAACTTTTAGAGATAGATCAAGGAAAATATAAATTTGACTCAATTTTACATGTGACTGGGTTAAACCAATAAAATAAAAAAAGATTGATCAATTGGATATGATAGCAAACCCTTACAGTCTTTTGTTTACAAGAAACAAATTTTAAAAAGAGACAAACACAAAAAAACTAAAAAATGGAAAAAATATGCATCTAGCAAATCTTAAAAAGCAGTAGTTCACATCATGTATAAACAAATATCAAAAAGAATAAACAAGGAAACCATATTATACAGAAAGCAAAGAAACCAAAGAAAGCAAATAAATATTAACCATAAATTCACATGCTCCAAATCCCTAGTCCTCCAAATTCATAAAGGAAACATTATTTGAGATTCAAGAAGACATAGAAAGTAGCATGATAATGACAGGAGACTTCAATATCACACTGTAAGTATTTGATAAGCCTAACAGAAAAGATAAATAAAAAGAAAAATATAGCATTGAACAAATTGCTGGAAATTAGTTAGTTAGATTTATGGCATTTCCAAAATGAGAGCGAAATGAAAATATATAATTCTCTGCACTATATACAACTTTTATAAAAACTGACAACATACTAGGGCATAGAGATATTGCAAACAAGTGAAAAAAGACAAATAGGTAGCACATGCTTTATAGATCATAATAAAATAAGAGTAAAAATTGGTTCAGGGACTAAAAACAAAAGATATAGACCCAAAAGAAGATTTCAAAATGAAATCTTAAATAATGAATTAGACAAAGTATAAATCATAGAAACAGTTAACTATGTAATGTGGTAATGTTGAAACAACATATAAACATTTCTGAAATTCATCTAAGGCAGTTGGAGGGGATACATACATTAACCAAATCAGAAAATTGAACATTAACAGAATGAATATGCATTTTGAAAAAAAATAGAAAACAAACCTAAGATAAACACAAAAAGGAGATATTAAAATTTATGGGGAAATAAATTGTAAATAAAAACCTTAGAAATAATAAAACTAAAAGATGTTTCAAAAAAACTCATAAAACTGATAATCCCCTAATAAATTTGATTAAAAAGAAGAAAGCAGAAAATCAAATCAATAAATAGCAAATGAGCAAGGTGAAATCACAGCAAAACCATAAAAAATAAAAAATAATAATAGTATCTATTATGCATAGTTATTTGCTAAAACTGAGAATACAAAATAGACGAATATCCTCAAAAATTTAAAGTATCCAAACTATAAGATGACCAGCTAAAGGTGTTAAATAATCTAATCTTGGGGGAGGGGGAGATAAAAAGATCCAGCTATAAAAGAACTAGGAAATGAAAGGAACACCTACTCCTGATAAATTTACAGGAAAATCAAATTTTAAAAGGTTAGTATGTATAGTTCCCAAATTATTTTAAAAAATTCAGAAAGAAAACATTCTATAAGAATTCTTCTATGAGAAAAATATAGTCCTAATCCCTAAGCTGCTATTGTTGTTGTTGAGTTGTTTCAGTCATGTCCAACTCTTCTTGACCCCATTTGGGATTTTCTTGGCAAAGATACTAAAATTATTTGCTATTTCCTTCTCTATTTAATTTTACAGGAAACTGAGGCAAACTCATTAAAAGACTTGTTCTTGGTCACACAGGCTCATAAATGTCTGAGGCTGGACTTGAGTCCAAGTCCAGTGCTCTATCTACTGTGTGACCTAGATGACAATACCTAAACCAGAGAAAGATAGAACACAGAAAGAAAACTAGAGATCATTATCATGAATTAATATTGACTAAAATTTCAAACAAAATGCTATTAAACAGACTAGAAAAGTTTATCTATGAAATCATTATGACCAAGTAGGATTTATACCAGAGATGTAAGGATGGTTCAACTTTAAGGGGGAAAATCAACATAATCATACTGTAAACCTCAAATTTCCTTAGACTTATAAATGTTGGAAATTTCACCATTGGGATATTTCATACTTGGAAAATTTCTTACTGATAGTCTATGGGAATGGGAACCCCATTGGCATGGGAGGTTCTTTCTCTTCCCTTCTTAAGATTACTTTAGGACAGAAACCCTTTGCTGAACAATGGAAAGGACTTTGACCTATGCTTAAGCATAGAACAGGAATTTCTTTGAGTCTTGATTGATTTTAGAATTGATACAATGGAGATACTTGGAATAAATCTCCACCCTATTCAGTCCTAATAGGATTGAGTAAGGGCTGCAGCCTAGATCAAAATTTAATTATTCCAATCTCTACCATACTCAAGTTAACAGGATTTAGAAAGGGCTGTAGCAAAGGAGAAAAGATTTAATCATTTGAAAATATGACCTTCAACAGACATGTGCAAAAGACAGAAACCTCTGGGCGGTCCTGGGTTAAGCTAGAGCCTCCATTGGCACAGGGAAATTGATGAACAATGATTGGTAGATGAGAGAACTGAGGGGAGGAACTTGGATGGTTTCCTTAAAGATAGGGGGTCTGCAGACTCCAGGGGGGGAAGGTGGAGGTTTTGGTCGGTGTGGTTCCTGGGCTCTGAGAAGGCTTGCTCTGAAGGAAGCTGAAGGTGGGGGCCTCTGAGACTGTTTCTCCATTTTGGACACGTGAGTAATAGGGACTGATCTCTTTTCTTTGCCCCAGCTATCTAAGGGCTTGGGCCTTTTGGCCCAGCCTAAACAGAAGGGGTATTTAAGCCCTATTCCCTTCTCTCCCTTTTTCTCTCTCTCTATCTCTAATTCCCTTCTTACTCCTATTGTAATTAAACTCCAAAAAAGGCTGACGGCTGACTTGAGTTTTTCATTTAGGAATTACATAGCTGATTCCTTGGCGACCTTAAATTAATATATATCAGTCTTTTAAAGTGATTCCCTTGTTACAATACTAAAAAATATCCAAAGCCACAAAATCATCTCAAAGAGATGCAGAAAAAGCCTCTGACAAATTATAACACTCTTTTGTGCTAGAAACCCTACAAGTACAGGCATAGAGGGACCTTTTATTAAGTATCATTAAAAGCATCTGTCTAAAACCAAAAGCAAGTATCATATGCATTGAAAAAAACACTAGAATCTTTTCCATTTAACATAGGAGAGAAACAAGAATGCCCACTTTCCCCACAATTATTTGATATAGTTCTGGAAATGCTAGCAATAGTAATAAAACAAAAGAAAAGAATTAAAGAAATAAAGAAAGAAATAAAGATAGGTAGAAAGAAGATAAGATTACACCTTTTTGCCTTTTTGGTTTACTTGGACAACCCAAGGGATTACGGAAAGACGCTAATTGAGACCAGTTGCAGGCAATAAAATAAATCCTCAAAAATCAAAACAAATAATTATAAAATGCACAAAATACTTGGAGACCAACCTCTCAATACAGACAAAAGATTGTATAAGTTCAATTGCAAAGCATTCCTTAATATAATAAATGAATAAAATAGAAGAGTGTCCAGTGCTTGTGGATAGACTAATATAATAAAAATGACAATATCAGCAAAATTAATTTACACTTTTGTTATACCAATCAAACTACCAATGAGATACTTCACAGAGCTTGATAAAACAATAACAAAAAAAAGTTCTGGAATATCAAGGGAAATGATGGAGAGAGGTAAGGATGAAGGGGCAATAGTTTTAGGTCTCAAACTAAATTAAAAATAGTTATGAAAGCTACCTTTTATTGGTTAAAGAAAAGAGAGATACATCAATGGTAGGGAGGGAGATTTAGAAACAATAGAAATCAGTAATCCAGCATTTGGTAAAGTGGAGAACAAGTTACATAGGGTGAAAGTCCTTATTTGATTAAAATTGCTGAGAAAACTAGGAAGCAGTCTGGTAGTAATTAGACTTAGATCAACACCTTATATCCTATTCCATAATACCTTTTAAAATGGATACATTAACTTATTATTAGAGATGGTACTATTTTTAAAAATAGGTGAGAAACAGATTATATACTCACAGATATGGGTAAGAGATGCATTCTCTTATTTTTCACATTACATATTGACACAATTTTCTTTCTTTGTTTTTTTTTAATTTTCCATGTTTATATGATTCATGTTTTCTCCCTCCTCTTATTTCTCCCCTTCCAGGAGATGACAAGCAATTCCACTGAATTATACATACATATATTATCACTCAAACCCATTTCCATATTATTCATTTCTGCAAAAGAGCAGTCTTTTAAAACCAAAACCCCAAGTCACATGCCCATATAAACAAGTGATAAATCATATGTTTTCTTCTGGATTTCTACTCCTCCAGTTACTTCTCTAGAGCACTCTTCTCCTTAGTCCCACAGAAATGCCCTGGGTCGTTGCATTGCTATTAGTAGCAAAGTCAATTAATTTGCTCATCCCACAATGATACAATTTTCAATAATCATTTTTTGATATTTTTCAATCCATGTTCTCTCCCTCCCACCCACCCCTCCACCCTCTCAAAAGGAAAGATAATATTATATGAGTAATATATGTGTGATCATACAATACCTATTTCCATGTTCATCATAATGTGAAATACACATACTACTTAACACTAGAGAAAAATCATGGAGGAATAAAATGAAGAATAGTGTGCCTCAATCTGCATTCAGAGTCTGACAGTGGCGGATAGGCAAGAGTTATGTCCTTAAAAAAACAAGAGCTATAAGCAATTACAAGAGATAAAATACACATTTCTGATTAGATGAAAGTGAAAACCTTTGGCTGTGAGAATATTCATGCATTTAGGTTAAGATGGGAGGTGGTCAAATGGGAAAAAATCTTTGTAGCAAACTTCTCTAATAAGAATTTGGTATACAAGATAACCCTAAACAATTAATAAATGCATACAAGACAAATACATATTCATCAATAGATAAACAGTCAAAGGATATCAAGAAACAGTTCTCAAAAAAAAGGAATTGCAATGTGTTCATGACCACATGAAAATAATGCTCCAAATGACTAATAATAAAAGGAATGCAAATCAGAATAACTCTAAAGTTTCACTTCATACTTCAAGTTGGCAAAAATGACCCCTAAAAAGGCAATTGTGGATGTTGGAAGGGTTTTGGAGAGATAGGCACACTAATATATTGTGGGCAGAGCTGTGAATCACTACAGTCATTCTGGAAAATAATCTGTGATTTTGCAAATAAAGTAACTAAAATGTCCTTACCCATTTGAATGGACCAGAGACTTCAATTCTGTGTTTATTTCCCAAGGAAGCCATTAATAAAGGTGGAGGGGGGGGGGAATCCACATATACTCTAGAATATTTATAGTAGCATTTTTTGTGATAATTAAGAGCTGGAAACAAAGGAGATGCCTATCAACTGGAAAATGGCTAAACAAATTGTGTACATGAATGCTATGGAATATTATTTATTTTTAAAATAAGCATTTATTAAGATCACACTAATGTTCCAGGAATTGTGCTAAGCACTGAGAATACAAATATAAATAGAAAGAAAGAAGTCATTATTCTCAAGGGGTATACATTTCAGTGTGAAAAATCTAGGAATGAAGTAAACTTTTAGGGTGAGAAGATTTCTGTGACATTCTAGAGAAAAGTCTAAAAAAGTCAAGAGTAGACCCTAGAAAGGAATGAACCAGACCTGAATTCAAGAAAACCTGAGTGCAAATCTGTCCTCAGATATTTACTAGCTGTATGATCCTAGATAAATTACTTAAATTCGATCTCAATTTCCTCATCTGCAAAAAGGAAATAATAATAGCACTTATATCCCAGGGTGACTATGAGAAGAAAATGAGAAATTTGTACATTGCTTTGTAAATTTTAATGCACTATGTAAATGTTGGCTATTATCATTAGCTGTTTTTAAACACATGAAACCTCTATAAAATGATAGTGTTAGATCAAAATCAAATCAAGCTTTTCCTAAATGTGCTTTTCTTTTAAAAGACATAATTTGTCCTACATTACATCCAAGTCCATGTAGTTACAGCAGGATTACACTACATTTAATTCTGCCATTTTAACATTCAATGTCTCATAGCAAATACTTTTACTGTTACTTTTATCTTTCTCATATATGTTCTTCCTTTTTCTTCATTCATTTTAACCACTTTTATTTTTTTTGTTTCTTTTACTGATTCTTAAGCTTATCTTTAGACTAACTATATAACGAGGATTTTTTTCTTGCATAACAATCATGTTTTACCATAATAAAATTCTATAGTTAGTCATCTTTTCCATTCTAACTGGACTATATGACCAAATGACCCACAATATTATTTTACCTTTCCTACATCCAAACATTTAATAGCCAGGTATCCAATAATGCCCTATACAAACAAAAATGTATCCCCCTTTTCCTGAGTTATTCAGATAATTCCATTCTTTTATTTCTCTTTGTGTTGCCAGAGCCTCTAGACAGATAATCCAACAAAAGACTTTTCCACACCAAGACTCCTTATTCTCACTAGATTAAGGGAGAAAAGGCATTTTTGTTCATGTCTAAAATGTAGAATCTCCTACACAATTGGAGCTTTTAAAAATTATTTTAAAAATATTTTTCTATGTTTACATATTTCATTTTTTCTCCCTCCCCTTTATCCTCCCCCTTCCAGGATCCAATAAGCACTTCCACTGTGTTAATCAAATGTTATCACTTATACCTATTTCCATGTTACTCATTTTTGCAATAGAGCAATCTTTTAAGACTAAAACCCCAAATCATATACCCATATAAACAAATAATGAGTCATTTGTTTTTCTTCTGTGTTTCTATTCCCACAGTTCTTTCTCTCGATATGGATAGCATTCTTTCTCATAAGTGCCTTGGCACTGTCTTATAATTAGCAAAGTCCATTACATTGTATTGCTCCACCATATTTCACTGTCTGTGTATAATGTTCTCTTGGTTCTGCTCATTTCACCCAGCATCAGTTCCTGGAGGTTGTTCTAGTTCACATAGTCCTCCGCTTTATTATTCCTTTGAGCACAATAGTATTCCATCACCATTAGATACCACAATTTGTTCAACCATTCCCCAATTGAGGGACACCCTCTTATTTTCTAATTTTCTGCCACCACAAAGAGCACAGCTATAGCTATAAACATTTTTATAGAAATATTTTTCATTATCTATTTAGGGTACAAACCTAATAGGGTATGGCTGGATCAAAGGATATGCATTCTTGTAAAGCCCTTGAGCATAGTTTCCAAATTGTCTTCCAGAATGGTTGGATCAATTCACAACTCCGCCAGCAAGATATTAGTGCCCCAATTTTGCTACAACTCCTGTAACATATGTTATTTTCCTTTACTGTCATATTGGCCAATATGCTAAGTGTGAGGTGGTACTTCAAAGTTGCTTTGATTTGGATTTCTCTAACTATAAGAGACTTAGAACCCTTTTTCATGTGTTTATTGATAGTTCTGATTTCTTTATCTGAAAACTGCCCATTAATGTCCCTTGACCATTTGTCAATTAGGGAATGGCTTGATTTTTTTTTGTACAATTGACTTAGCTCCTTATAAATTTGAAAAATTAGATCTTTGTCAGAGGTTTTTGTAGTAATTTTTTCCTCAATTTGTTTCTTCCCTTCTAATTTTGGTTGCATTGATTTTGTTTGTATAAAACTTTTTTAATTTAATGTAATCAAGATTATTAATTTTACATTTTGTATTGTTCTCTATCTCTTGCTTGGTCTTAAATTCTTTCCTTTCCCATAGATCTGACTGGTATACTATTCTGTTTTCCTAATTTACTTACAGTTTCCCTCTTTATGTTTAAGTCATTCACCCATTCTGAATTTATCTTGGTATAGGGTGTGAGATGTTGTTCTAAACCTAATCTCTCCCATACTGTTTTCCAGTTTTCTTTCTTCCAGTTTTGGTCAAATAGTGGATTCTTGTCAATTGGGGCTTTTTTGAATGATGGGACACTTCGCCTGTCAGACTTTGCAGCACCTTACAAATATTTTGTATTTGGATTGAACCTGGAATTGCAATTTTGCTTGTATATGGAACTCTCAGATAAGAAAATATTCTTTACCCCTGTAGGTAAGCCCCTTCTCTGCAATTTACAGCCTTTGAAAGTTGCCTAAAGCACTGAAAGTATGTCACTTCCCCAGGGTCACATAATTAGTATATAAGAGTTGACCCCAGATCTTCCTGGATCCCAGGTCAGCTCTCTACTTGCTACACCAAGATTTCTCTACAAATACAAGGAACTCAATAAATGCTCATTGAATCAACTATTAGGGCTTCATTTTTTAATTCTCTTAAATCCAGGTTCCAGTGAAATAATATACCCTGACCATCATTTGCCTCTTAAATAAAAGTTTCTCTTTGCCACCATCCCCAAGTTAAAATAAAATGAAACAAAACCCACTAATTGGGCTACAAGGTGACTTCTAGATGTCCAAATTTCATTTGGTTTGACCCCCAATCTCTGGTACAAATTCAGCCTGGTTTGGGCCTGGGACCCAATATTCTTGTAGAACTTACATGAGGATCTGTTTTAGTTTGGACATCCTCCCTACCCAGCCTCCAAGCGAGTCCCTCAGGCTGGCGATGGTGACCTGAGGCCAGTCTGACCTGGGCCTCTGGAACAGAATCCAGATTACTATGTTTTGGGGTGTTGAGCATAGAAGACAAATAGCCAAGTCCATCAATTTTCCCATTCCTTATCACTAAGAATAATTTAGTAATTGAGGAGGTAAGTTAGCTAATACTGAGTAGAAGCAATGGCCTGGTTGCTATATCCTCTTACTAACCTGACCCCAGAGCAAGCCAGAGAAAGAGCTTATTGCTCCCTCTGGGAATTAGTCACAATGGAAACTGGTTCTCTGGGAGCATGCTTGGAATCTAGGCTCTGACTTGTCCACAGAATTTTGCAGCTGTGAAACTTGGAAGATTACCGCTCCCCTGCTGGATTAGCCCCAGAATGTCAACATCATTTTAGATTTACTGGCTCTGGTTGCTTCGTGTCATGCTGACCTTACTGTTTAACACAGGTTTGTTTGCCTTCTTTCTACTAACAGAAATAGGAAAAGCATTACTTTAAGTTGGTTGAAAGCTTAATCTGACAACACTTTCAGAGAAATATGTATTAGGCAGTGTTCAAAGCATATTCTGTCCACTGGTTTTTTCTCTCACTATGAGCAGAATTATTAATTCTATGATTGTCATTAATACTCTGGGCAACATTTAAAGATTATGAAAATGTTTAAACAACAATGTGAATTGCCAGGCATGCACGCTGATGGATTTAATATTATTTCCTTTTTAAATTGTTTTTCTTACATAAACAAACCAGACAAACCAGCATTCCATTTACCAAGTCCAAGTATTTCTAAGCAAAGCACACTCAGTGGACATTTTCCTTTTGTCGATAATGTAAATGGGCTGCACATCATCACTGATTATTTGTAACCATTAGGATTGGAAAAAATCTTCGCCGTCATGTATTCCGAGCCCCTAATTCTGAAAGTGAGAGAAATAAGACCAAGACAGGTTTTATGATTTGGCCAAGACCTCATTCTAGTTCATGGCAGAGTCCGGGCTTCTACACTGATTTTCTGACTCCAAGGGCTCTTTCAATTTTGTTTTAAAATCATTTATATAATACCACTGAAAGGTTAAGTGACTTGCCCAATGTCACCCATACAGATTGTGTCAGGTCTTATTTGCTTCTCAGTGGACTGTGCCACAGGAATGACCATTGTAGAAATGAAAATCTTATTGTTCCCAAGGCTTTAAGTTTTGTGCAAAAGAGTGTATGTTCAGAGTAGAATAAGTATATTTATATATAGTTAATGTGAAATGTAACATGCACTTAATGAGATTCAAAATTATGTGTGCAATGCTCCAGGGAAAACATTCTCATAGTCCTGCCTCCGCCTAATGTGAAAAAAAAAAGAAATGTTTATGACGATAAATGATAGGATCTATTTATTTTAAATTCTAACCTCAGCTTTCCTGTAAGCAGCTCCTTTCCTTGCACTCTGACTTACATTAATAGGAAAAGTTTCATGCCACTAAAAAGGACTGAGCTCTAATTGTCTGTATTTCTTCCTTTATTCTTACTCCTCCTCACTGTGATGCTTTTCTGGATCTGGGCATCTTGACAACATCTATCAGGGCAACAAACATAAAAACCTTCCTAATGAAATTTGGACAAGACAAAAGAACATTCAAACGAATGTATTTAATTTAGTTTTTATTCATTTCAATTGTTCAGTTCAAGAATAAAGATATATAAAAGTGAAATGAACATTTTTCCTTAAAGCTGATTTGAAAGTTTTCTTTTTCATCACAGTAAGAAGCTGAATGCTGTTGGTAATAGAAAACTTAGATACAAAGCACCAACAATGCTAGCTGGAAATACTGGGGAACACAGCTATAATTATAGATTTTTGCACCAAGGCAAATTCAATTAAGGGAAGGAGTCATGGGGCAGGGAACTGCAGCGGCAAAGATGACATTCCCCAGAGAGTACAGGTCCTACTTGAAGTTTGGTCAGGAAGGTGAATTTGTGGAAGGTTATAACAAAGTGGAGAGAAATGGTGTTGGGGTGCACAGCAGACAAGCAGAAGAGCACAGGATCAAAATAAGTATGCCACCGCCATCTCCCATAACAAAGCCCTGCTCACTCTGTACTAGGTATAGTTCTGCCAGGTCAGCTCGTATTACTATAATCTTTATAAACTAGCTGTCCACAAAGGCAAAAAACCCCAACAATCTCATAGAAGCAACTTTTGCTTTTAATGTGCTTCTTTTCTAGTATGAATCTAATGGAATAGGCAATGCACTCATAGTTAGGACATCTGGATTCTAGTCCCAGTTCTGACATGAATTAGATTATCAGACCTCTGGACAAGTGTCACCTCTCTAAAAATTAGTTTTAAGATAGTTCATAGTTTGGAAAGGAGAAAAGTTCACAACCAAAAAAGGGGGAAAGATTACAGAAGGTAAGATGGGTAATTGTTAATATATAAAATTTAAAAGATTAAACTAAGATTAAAAGGGATTCAACAAACTGGGAATAAACCATTTAGCTTTTTTTCTTTCAGAAAAAGATCTCATTTCTAAGATATATAAGGAACCAGTAAGAATAAGAGCCATTCTTCAATTGATAAATGATCTAAGGGTATAAAACCAGTAGGACTCAAAGGAAGAAAGCCAGTTTATCTATAACCATATTAAAAATTGCTCCAGATCACTACCAATTAGGACAATACAAATTAAAGCAATTCTGAAATTCTACTTTAAAACTATCAGATTGTCAGTGACCAAAAGTATGGAAAACAACAAATGTCAGAAAAGGAAGCACATTGATATGTTATTGGTAGGCCTGTGAAGGTTCAACCATTCTGGAAAGTCATTAAGAATTAAATGCAAAAATTTCTAAATAGTGCGTGCTCTTTAACACAGTTCTACCAATTTAGGCCAAAAAGGTAAAGAAAATATGAAAAGGTGCTATATTACAAAAATATATAGGAACTTTTCATCCAAAGAAAAATGGGAAACTAAAGGAATGCTGATCAGTCAGGGAATGGTTGAATAAATTTTAATATGTAAATGTAAAGGCTATTATTGTGCATTGTTGTGCAAAGAGGAAATTATTTCAAAGAAACATGGAGTTAGCAGATCCAGAAGAAAACTTGTATATATACAAATATATCTATATATATATACATATACATATATGCATTAATATTCTAAAAACAAATAATTTTAAGAACTTTTATGAACTGATAAAGAATGTAATGGGCAGAACCAGGAGAAAAATTTATACAATAACAACACTGTAAAAACAACTTTGAAAGTGGAAAGAACTATAATCAATGCAGTGACTAATTCATATTTCCAGAAGATTCATGATTAAGCATACTGACAGAAAATTGATTGATTTAGTTTCCTAAAGTTCTTAGAGCCATTATAGGTAAAGTAAGAAAAAAATGCGTCAAGTTCTCCTTGTATTTGGACAGTAAACCCCAAGGTTTTCATCTTGAATTACTTAACAAGAGTCAAAAGTTATCATTTATTCTTTGGGAGGTAAAGAATGCCTGATGTCATGTTTAATAATTGAAGGACTCTACTTCTAAAAAGGAATTTCAAGTATCAGCATTCTTACTTTATTTCATAACTAAGCCATTTACATTCCTCAATCATATAAATTCCAAATTTCTGTGTTCAGAATCAGAAAATGATTCAAAATTCCAAAAGGCATATTGTTAAACAGAACTTCTCTGGAATATCAGTTCTGAGAAAATAAACTGTTTCTTGCCTATCTATGAAAATAATCTTTGTAAACAAAACCAAACTTTATTGCCTCTCTGTGAAGGAACAGTAGAAATTTCTCATTTTTTTGCATAAATAAAAATCCTTCAGCAATATTCCTTCACATAATATTCTCACCACACCCTTTCCACCTCCTCTTCTTGAATTTTGCAACCTGTCACACTTCTGGATAGTAACACTCAATTCATTCTCGCTATATGGTTTGAAATTGGATGCTAGGTTAGCAGTATGCACAGAAATTGAAAATCAATTTGATGGAGAAGTCTTTAGGCCATGGAAATTATGGATTTGCCTACACATGAAAGTTCCATAGTTTTTTGCACCTAAGACAGCATTTAATAATTTGTTAAATCTAGCAACTTAAATATTTGTTTGATACTTAAATGTGATGTATTAGTAAATGTTTATTGGTCTCTTCTTTATGCAACTGTAAATTCCTCTTGTATTCTCCCTCCTCCACCACCACCCAACAAAGTTATTCTTTATATCAAAGTATTTATTTTTTAAAAAGAAAAAGAGAAAAATCAGAAAAGCCAATAAATGTACTGACAAAATCCAACTCTATATATTATTCAACACCTTTGGATCTCATACTTCTTCAAAGGTATAGGGAAATATACTTTCTCATATCTCCTTTTTGTGGAGTATTCCTAGTTTTGATCATTTTATAATATTTGTATTTGGTTGTTTTGTGGTGGTTGTTCTTTCCACTTGTAATGCTATAGTCATTATGGATATTATTTTTCTGCCTCTGTTTACTTCCATGTAGATAAGTCTTTCTTCATTTCTCTGTATAGATCATATTCATTTCTTATAGCAAAGCAATATTCCACTATATTCTTAGACCAGTTGAAGGGCACCAACTTTGTTTCAAGTTATTTGCTACTGAAAAGAAACAAATAAACCTTGCTCCTATAAATGTTTTGATGTATAAGGAGCCTTTCTGTATGTAGGTGAACCCTTGGAATACCTAGCATTGGAATCTCTGGGTCAAAGGTTATGGACATTTTAACCACTTTATTCACCTACTTCCAAATTGCTTTCCATAATACTTGTGCTTTTTCATAGCTCTATCAACAATATGATAATGTGCTACTTTTTTTACAATCCCTCCAAAATTTTGTTTTTTTGATAATTTTTGTCATCTTTGCCAATTTCTTGAGTGTGAGCATTGTTTGAGGAACTGGAGTACTTTCAAAGCACAAGTATGTTGCTTAGTAACCTTTAAGAGTTGCTTATAATATGTTCACCAGTTTTTCCTAGTGTAAAAATGTCAATGTTTTGTAGTATTCCAAAAAATGTAAGTGCTGGATCATTTAAAACAGTTGCCACTGTAGCTGCTAAGTTGAAACTATATTCTGCCCCAGCCACAAATTTGGCATGTACATTTTTCTCAAGAATTCTGGTTTGTACTCCCACACATATTGTTGGCTGCCTTTGGGGGATTGCTATAGGCTTGTCCTCTTTTTAATCTAACTCATGTTAATCGCAGTCAATAAAAATTCCATGTTGCCTAATCCACTACTATATATGAGTGACTGTGAAAACCTGAATTATAAAAGACCTTCAATCAGGACAACAATGCAGTCAAATATTTGACTCATTTGTTCTCAGTGATCAATTTCAGGGATACAATTCAATATTGCAAAGAGTATTCTGTTTTGAAATCAGCTCACATTTTGTTGCCCAGTAAGGTGTGGAACTAATTTTGTATT
Organism: Monodelphis domestica; assembly: GCF_027887165.1. NCBI lineage: Eukaryota > Metazoa > Chordata > Mammalia > Didelphimorphia > Didelphidae > Monodelphis > Monodelphis domestica. The sequence continues at coordinate 255,926,672 of NC_077230.1, forward strand.
TTAATAAGTATTTACCTTCTAGAACTGATTATTCTTTAAAATAGACCTACTTCAATATTTTGCTATAACTAGTAATTAGTGCTATAATATCAATTCAGACTTTGAATTTTTTCACCAGGGTCAGACAATTTTCTATGCAAAAAATAAAATAACATACACGTGTGTGTTTTTGTGTATGAATACATATATACATATTTAAATGTGTCTGTCTGGATCCAAGAATTTCCCACAACTTTCACCTTTCTGCTTTGATTATTGATGGAAATATTTAAATAGTACTAGTCCCCTTTCATTCTTTTTTCCATCAATTTCTACTTTTTAAAATACAGTGATAATCCAATGAATTCTCATAGTATCCTATGTATGGGATATCAATGGGGCATCTACAATATCCTTTGGGGGAATTGGATAATATGGTGTTTTATTTAAAAAAAATAAAACCAAAAACCAACAAAGGAAGTTAAATAAAGATTAACTGAATTTTTAATATAGTATGCAATTATGATCATAATTTTGTTGCATTTCCATTGAAAAATCACTAAGCAAACAGCCTATAAATCAAAGATCATCTTTCTGGTTTGCTTTGGTATAGAAGTCTTTACCTTGCTTCAGACCAAATTCCACTTTAAGACCCTTAACCCAAAGATTAGTTGCCATTATGGAGTTAGCCATTATATTAGCCATTATGGAGAATAGTTCTTCTTTCAGTTTTCCCCTTTAAATTTCACATTAGTTCTAACCTAGATATTCTATATCACTTTAAATCCAACATGAATGTCCAGTTTTGTTAAGTAACTATAATACAGTTGTTAATTTAATGCCATGTAGATAGCATTTATAGGTTTTAAAAGCACATTAGATTTATCATCTCATTTGATCTATATAACAATCTTATGAAATAAATATTATACATATTATTTCCCATATTATAGATGAGGAAGCTAAGGCTTGAGGGGAAACAAGTGACCTGTCCATTAGTGATAGCTTCATTTCAGAGATGAAATTCAAATCCAGATTTCAAGTCCAGCTTTCATCTCATTACACCAATAAAATATTAATGTATAAAATTAAATTTCTAGAAGCATTTTGGGAAGTATAAAGGAATAAACCTAATTTTTCATCATTGTATGTCTATGAAGATGTGTTGTTGTCTACCAGAGGTTTTAAGCCTTCCATTTAGTAGATATAAATTGATTTTTCACAAATAAAAATAAGAGGAAATTTCCACTATTAAAAGTATGCACATTTATAAAAATAAAGTCATATTCAAAAAAATTCCTCATCAGGTTTCCCAGGAACTACCTAGTAGTCTGTCCTGTCCTCATCTCAGTTGTTTACACCTATAAATCTATGAGTAGCTGGTGTTCTATGTTAATATAATATAACCAACTCTCAATTCTCCATGGAAACAGAATAGGAGCAGCCCAAGTAAATAAAATCACATCTCCAGATAGTTGAAAATTTCCATTTTCAGGGATTATATTTAATCTACCAAATCTTTTCCCAGACTTTTAAATGTGTAACAAAATGGATTAATTTGAATTTTATTTTTTCTTGCTTCTGTAAGACCTGGAATTGAGGCAGTGATAAGTAAGGAAACTGCTTCAAAACAAATAACTAAAAAGTGAGGAAGAATCTGCATTTGGAATGAGAGCAATCCACCAGCTAAATAACCAAGAATAAACTGGAGCACATTATTAAGGTGGTAACTTTTACAGTATACAGCATGAATTAATTGGAAAGCTTTTAAAATGAATTTGAGAATATTTTCTCCTTGACACATTTCATCTGATAAATTTTCATTGTCCTTAATCCCCCTATTTGTAGACTTCCATTTTCTCATGTCTGGATTTCTTTACCCAGAAGAGGCATTTGGGCTCAAAGTTTGCAATTTCAATGGTCTTAAGCTTGGAAGGCCAAGATCCATTTACTTTTTGAACTCTATCCTTCTGGCTCTCCTCCTTTCATACTTGCCTTTTTTCCAAAGGAAAACAAAAACAATAGCCATAAGAAATTAATAAAGAAAATCCCTTTGGGCTTTATTCAGCAAAACAGAACCTCCCTCTACCTGTGTAACTGGTACTTTATGTGAAGTTTATCAGGCTACAACAAAGTTCAATTTATAGAAATTATTAGATAATATTCCCTGAAGTTTCTGTGACTTACTAGACAATACCTCTGTAGGCTTGAAATACATTCATTATTTAAATATATATTTATTTAGAATTCTGTGCATTGAAATTTCATGACTGCCCTTAATCTAAATTTAATTTTAGTTGGGACATGTTAGCGCAATAGCATGCTGCATAGAATGGTTGCCATCAATGTAAAAATTAAAATTGCATCTATTATATTTTAGGAGATTTATTAATGATATTAGAAACAAAGAAATAAGAGGGATACAAAATAAAGACCACCTCCCTTGGCTGAATAACCATTTCAAAATCCCCACTCATTACTGCTATGTTTGCTGACAGGGCCAAAAAGAGGTGGGACCCTCCATGTCCCCACCTAATATCCCCTATCTACAGGAAGTACCTAACAACAGGAAGTCAGTGGGCTCCCGGGGTAGTTCTTGTTTAGGGTAACAGATTTTCAATTATACTTTCCTCCCTGAGATCCATGGAAGATTAGTCTTTCTGATAGATCTTGTAAACATAACCAACTTTGAAATTATAATAATTTGGGGATAAAAGGAAAAGATAATAAAACCAATGATTGTTAGGTGCATAGACAAAAAGTCAGTTAGGGGGCAGTCCCCTTCAGCATAAGAGTATATCTACAAAACAAATGCATTCAATCCCACAGGGTTCAAATCACCACATCCCAAAGTTCACTCTGGATCTTCTGGTGCAGTGTATGGTCTGTGAAGGCATCTTCATGGTGTTTTCTCCAAAGAGTTCACTTTCTGGATTCAGAGAGGTAGCATGTTTCTTAAACTAAAATTACTCTCAAAAAGAATTTAAACTCTGTAATTTATAATAATACATTCTCCCCTGAAGAGGGTGTTGAAAAATAAAGGAATCACTTAGGAATGCATGGTTGAATTATGAAGTATATTAATTAATTGGCAAGAGAAAACTAAAACATCAAAAAAATCCAAATAAAAGAGAAAAGATAACTTCTGGATGAAATATAGACTATCAAAGTCTTATGTGAAAAAATTCTTAGTAAAGGAAAATAAACCTATAACAGGTTCTTGAATCAAGACCCAATTAAAGTGATTTAAGCAATTATGCATTTACCCAATCCATAGCCAGGGCTATAGAAATTTTGCCACACTATGAACAACAGAATATGGACTAGATTATAGGATCTAGGTAGGAACCAAATTTGAGATCCTTGGTAGAATGTGGGACAAGGAAAACCTGCCTTTGACATATGCCAAAACAGCTGCAACCTCAAACCCCAAACAAGTTCAAATCCTCTTGTCTTAGTTCAAAATTTCATCAATCCAATTGGGATTGGTTGGTCTCTGAGACCTTGTGCTCAATTGGCACTATGTAGCTTAGCTTTGTGCTTCTTTGACACTATGCAATGACTCTTTTTGTATTTCCTTCTCTTAGAACCAGACAGAATCATAAAGCAAAGTCCCATAATACTTTTTTAGAACCCTTACCTTCTTTCTTGGAGCCAATACTGTTTATTGGCTCCAAGGCAGAAGAGTAGTAAGGGCTAGGCAATGGTGGTCAAGTGACTTGCCCAGGATCACATAGCTGGGAAGTGTCTGAGGCCAGATTTGAACCTAGGACCTCCTGTCTCTAGGCCTGGTTCTCAATCCACTGGGTAGCTGCCCCCAAAGTCCCATAATTTTTAAAACATTCAATGGCATAATTTTTATATTCTAAAGTTCTGGGGGTATATATTGACATTAGGGCAAATGTATTTTAAACTTAAATTACTGCAAAATCAAAAAAGTTAAAAGAAATATCAATACTGGTGACATGGGCTTCAAGTACAAAATGGAGAGAAAAAATAAAACTGAAACAGTATATTGCACATGCAAGCAAAAACAATAATAAAAGAGTTTTACAAATAAAAAATACATAGCTTACAATCATTAACACACTGTGTCAGCTAAGGAAAGGTAGGATACAAAGGTTTCTCACCAAAAATATGAGATCCATTTCCTTTCCAAACTTGGTCATAATCCACTAACAGTTTTTTTATAAAGAACAATAGTACAACAGGTAATGCACATTCAAAAGGTATCAAAAATACCCAAAGTTATAATAGCCCATTTAATGACAATAGCAAACAAATCCTCTATCATTAGTATTCACATGAGTCTGCTATATGACATTAAAAAAAATCTTAGAAGCTAAAGGATACTTGTCACAAGTCTTTCAGATATAGCAATGTTTCAACCTTGGCTGAGATATTTTTTTTAAAATCTATTACTGCCATCATTACAAAAATGTGGCAGAGGAGTCTAGAAAAAACTAAACCTCTGTACTGTTGATTTTGGGTCTAAAAAAAATGTTGCCAAGAATCTAGATCATTCTGGTAGAAGGGTAGAGTATGCTGATGAGTTACAAATGAGAGATGCTCCCTCCTGGGAGCCATCCAGGGGTACTATGTCCTAGGATCAACTTCCCAGATCCTTTGGTATGAGACTGTTATGCCCCACCCATTCACATTCTTACAAATGCAGAAGGTGGGGATTATAATTGCACTTTACTTCAGCTACTAAAATGGACCTTTTAACTCTTGTTACAAACAACTCAGAGGCTGACAAAATGATCAATTAGAATTGTTGGGAAAAATCTAAAATTCACATCTAAAGACCCCTTAAAGTCAATTTAAGATATTTAGCTCATTAAACTTTCCAAAAGTTGTTATATAATTGTAACCAGTTTTGATGAAGTCCATCCGTCATCTATGTGGCAATTAACAAATGCAAAATGGAAAAAAAAGCTCTTTATGGGCTTTTACAATATTTTACAATATTTTGTTCAGTAGTCATAGGGGAAAGGTAACAGAATATATCTACTAGTTAAAGCACAGTATACTAAAATGATTCAATGTAACAGAATAGTATTGATCAGATTAATATATGAACTTAAAACAACAAAATTAAATCATAAACAAAACTGTCAGCAAAATACAATAAAATACAGAGACTTTCATAAAACAATGGATTCTGAAAAGGTTTGAAATTTTCACCTCCAGACTCTTTAAAGTTCCTTCTCTATCAATTTAGATTTTTTTTTTTGTCAGAACTGTGACATTTCCCATAGCGAGGGGAAAAAAGGAGTTGAGGAATCTCAAACTGGATGAATCTTAGAGACTGGGCAAGCCCAAAAGGCAAAGGGTTGTAGAGAGATGTATTCCTCCCCTGAATCTCTGGCAAGGTAAATTAAAGGATCAGTGCACTCATGAATGGTACAAGCTGCTTGAAATAGGCAAGGTATTGCTCTTTCATAGAGTACGCCATGCTTGTAATTTTGCTTCCTATTTGGAAGAGTAATTTCCTTCCCCTTCCCCCCTGAGGTAAAATGCTTGTTTCCACTGTCACAAGTGGGAGTTAGATTAATTTTTGCCTAAGGAAATATACCCTGATTTTTACCAGCTAGTTTGTGATTCTGAAGACACAGCCTGGGAGTGGAGCTAGGGCTGGGGCCAGAGATCAGGAGGATTTCAGGAGCAGGAGCAAGCAAGGAGCTCAGGTACAGAGATTGGATTCCTCTCAGAGTTTGTGGGGGGGAGGAGGGCAAAAAGCTGTGGCAGGAGAAACATAGATTAAAAAATTTTATCTAGCTATCTTAAAAAAATTGAAAAGTTCTTCTCTGACTAGTGGTTGCCATCAATGTAAAAATTAAAATAAAATCTCAAATATAATTAGAAATAAAGGAATAAGAGGGATAAAAAATAAAGACCACATGCCCATGGCTGAATAACCATTTCAAAATCCCCACTCACCACCGCCATGCTCGCCAACAGAGCCAAAAAGAGGCAGGACCCTTCATGTTCTTGCCTAATATCCCCTGTTTACAGGAAGTACATAATTACAGGAAGTCAGTGGGCTCCTGGAAAATGTTGTTCTTTTTTAGGGTAATAGATTTTCAATTATACAACACCTAATGGAAGGAAGGCACTAGGGTTTAGAGGGATTGGAGACAGTTTCCTATAGAAGGTGGGATGGGACTCACGGAAAGCCAGAGAGACCTGGAAGTGAAGTGAAGAAGGGAAAGTATCTGGAGCAGGAGGAAAGCCAGAGAAGATGCTGGAGCAGACATACAGGGTACTTTTTGTGAATACACAGGAAGCCAGTGTCACTGGACCAAAGATTAGGTGTCAGGGAGTGAGGGAAAAGCTAGGCTATGAAGGGTTCTGAAAAACAAGCAGAAAACTGAGTATTGGATCCTAGAGGTGATAAGGAACCACTCGGGCAAGATAGGAACATGCATGGCTGTGCATTTATTTAGGATAATCACTTTGATTGCTGAATGGAGGAAGATCTGGAGTGAAGAGAGGCTCAACACAGGCAGATCTATCAGCAGGCTATTGTACTGGTCTGGGCACAAGATGATGAAAGCAGGCATGAAAGCTGCAGGACAGTAGAGAATGGATTCAGCACATTTTGCAAAGGTGAAAATAGGTTGTATATTGGGGGCCTGAGGGAAGGAGTGAGAGACTGGTAGGACTTGATGATGGCACCAAGTTTATGAGACTGAAGGACTGAGTGATTGGTGTTAGCCTTTACAGTAACAAAGGAAGGGAGAGTTTAATGGGGATGAGAATGAGATCCATCTTGGAACTGTTGAGGGTGAGATGTTCACTAGACCAGACATTGGGCTTGAAAAACCCCTGAAAAGTCTGAAGGGTGAGAAGTTAGGAAGAGAGGTAGATTTGAGAATAGACAGCATAAAGATTATAATTCAGTCCATGGGAGCTGCTGAGAACTCCAAGAGTAGTGGCATTGAGGAAAGAAAAAAGAGAACCCAGGACAGAACCCTGAGGAGCATCTCTGGTGAAAGGGCATCCTCTAGATGAGGATGTTGCAAAGGAGACTGAGAAGTAATGGTCTGATGAGAAGTAGTAGAACCAGGAGGAAATGGTGGCCCAAAAACCTAGTGAGAAGAGAGAGAGAATCAAGAAAGAGAAGGTGATCAGTTGTGTCAAAGGCTGAAGAGAGGTAGAGAAGAAAAAGAGGATTTTGAGAAAAGGCACATTTTGAATCCCATAAGAAGTAGCCCAACAAGAGTCCATCACAAGAGACACCCTCAATTATTTCTAAAATAAATGAAAGCAGAGAAATCAATTGAGAAATTATCATAATAGTCCAAAGGAGAGGATGAGGGCCTGAACTAAGGTAGTGGCAGTATGAATAGAGGAGGGAAAAGATACAACAGATTTTTATTCTGGTAGCATAGAATATAATTAAATAAATAATGCATAAATATATAAACAAACAGATAGTTAAATGAATGAATGAATAAACAAACAAGCAAACAAACTAGCAGGATTGTTGATTCAAGTGCTCTTCCCTAGATCTGACTTGGGCTGGTTTCTTGGGTAGTTTCTGTTCAGTATTGTAATGAAATAAAATGCTTAGATTCTCTAATAGTGAGAAGGAATGATAGATTGGGATGAAATAAAGGGCTCAAGTAGAAGAGATATCCTTTGCAAAATAAAAAAGCTCATATTCTATGAGATTGGCATAAGGTAAGAAAGGATGTGTCAAGACATAGAGAGATTTAAATACTTATAATGAATCCTGGGATGCCAAATATTTGAGTATTTCTTGATAGTTTCATTGTTAATCTTTTCATTTATAGATGCCTAGTTAATAAACTTTAACAGAAAGGGACCAGAAAAATACAATATATCCCTGAAATCTTTATTGGCTACTTTTAATTTATAAAGCAAATAAATGGGCTAGATTTCTATTTGCTACAGCACAAAAACGGTGTTTCAGTGTAGTTGCATTAGGGCATTAGGCCAATACAATCTTGGCCTATTCTGCATGATGCCAAAGCAGGACGTTTGACTCAATCAAATTAAAAAAGGAAAAAAGGACTCTAACCAGGCATCTGGGATTCTATAGACAAACTGCTTGCAAGAATTTAGCTATTTAAAATGGCTGATGCTTTCAATTCATTTAGCAAGAATTTATTAATATCCTTGAATGTGCCAGGCACTAGAGATGTGAAAACAATATGACACAATCTTTTCCCTCCAGGAGACTATATTTTACTAGAATGTTGCATATAAATCATACATAATTATGGTTAGAGTGTTTTAAATTTATTATCTCTGTTGATTCTAACAATGACCTTGTGAGGTTAGTGCTATTATTACCTCATTTTACAAATTTTACAAATTTACAAATGAGGCTGAGAGGTTAAGTGATTTGCTCGAGTCACAGAGCTAAGATGTCCCAAGGCAGGATTTGAACTCATGTCCTCCTTACTTGAAGTCAAGGCCTCTGTTCCTTATGCTACATAGCTGCCAATAACTGTCAATTTTCAAACAATTCAAATATTTCAAAATGCACTGGAAATGAAAAAGAACAATGAATGTAATTTAATTATTGATAGTTTCAAAAACATAACATATCCTTTCAACCTTGGAGAGTGAACATTCCAGTTAATAATCCTTTATTTATTCAATCATTATTTCATTTGTTCAATACTGACTGTGTGCCAAACACAGTAGGGGATACAAAGTCCCTGCCTTCATTTTCTCTTGGTGAAATGATACTCTGCTCTCCATTCCATTTGAAAGAATGCAAACCAATTAAGCCTTGAAGACACTGAAATTATAAACTTAACTAGTTTCTTACCATAAATCATTAGGTTTATTTGTCAGATCCTATGAACATATCACTGAAACAGCCCCGTTGTTCCTAAAAGTGTTATCTGTGTAAAATGTTTTAGAAGAAAACAAAAGGATGTGTAGTTAGATAGGAAACATAATTTTTAAGGTTTTATTTATTTTTTGTTACATTAAAATACCCAGTTAACTCTCTTTTTCTCTTCTACCCTCATTAGAGAATTCACTATTTAACAGAAACATATATGTATATATAAAACTATGGCTTACTTATTTCTATTTGTCAATTCTTTCTTTGGAGAGAGACATATGCAAGTTGTTCTTCAAACTATTTCTGTTGCTGTATATAATGTTCTCTTGATTCTGTTCATTTCAAAAATTCAAAAAAATTTAAAGGATCAAAATTCTATTATCAAACTCTCAAATATCCAAACACCATTTTTGTGGGACAGCAAATAGCAATTTAGCTCAATTTTTTTACATTATAAAACCAATAAAGATTTCAGACACAATTATTTTTCTCATCCTTTTCTCTTAAAAGTTTTTCATTGGATTTCTATAGATTCAGATATAAGATTAATCTCAAGTGAATTTGTAAGCCCATCAATTTTGATATTTTCTCCAATGATCATAAGTCATCCACAGACCCACACAGCCCTAATGACCTTTGCCCATATACTTCCAAATGTTCATCATGGTGGATTCTACTCAAAGTGCTGGAAGCCTTTTTCACTTTCTCACTTTCTCGGATATCTTATAGACATTAGTGGAGTCCTCATGTTGTCTATCAGGCACCCCTCATCATCATCATTTGTCCAGCTCATTTTCTTTTCCTAGCATATATCTCTCAGTTAATATTTTTAATGCAGTTTTTTTGAAAGTTCCCTTGATCCCTTTTTTGTGCCTGTACATTGTCTTCTGTGTGACATAATTTTCAATCCCTCAAAAACTACATGACTCAAGGTAACACTACAGCACCTGTAGAATAGTGGTGCGATTTTTAGATGGGGGTCTTTGTTCTTGGGAGAAGCCTTATATAATTACAGGAGCTTGGCAACTTCCTGAAAGATGGACTATCCTCTGTGAGAAAGAAAAAGATAATATTTGAAAACTAGGATTATTAAGCATAACCTTGTCATTGATCTATTTAGCTGCTGGAGATTTAGAATAGGACTAAGAAAGAAGAAAAAAAAGTTGTAACAATGGTTGACGTGAAAGTGTTTCCTCAGCAAAGAAATGTGTGATGTTCATTATGCTTCATGCATAGCCTTCTTTTGTTATTCAGAAAATCGTACCTCAAAAATTAAATTTGTAATCACAGAAAACAGAGGTGATGCCAAAAAATAGATACAGATTCACTGAAAAAATGCAATTCATCTCCAAAACAATTGATATGAATGATTACTGTCGAAGTCCATATTGTTCTTGAGTTTCAGATGGATATTTAAGAAAAAAAAAGAAAACTCAAGAACTAACCCTGCATAATAAGTATCCAAGAGAGACAGAATGCCTGAATCATGTAAGAAACCAGATAGAATCAGTGGATTTCCCCCGGGACCTAATTTATCACCCTAACCTGATGAGAAAGTCCTTACCTAGTTGACTTCCTCAAATGAGATTAAAAAAACTCAGTGAAAAGTCACCTGTTTACCAAACCAGGTACTTTTAAAATATTAAAACTTTTTGTTTTCTCATCATATTCAGTTTTAGTTAGAGCCCTTGTCCTCTCCTACCCAGTGAATTACTCAAGGAGATTTGCAGTTCCCTGAAAGATAGACGTGTAACAAATATTTTAAAAGAAAGTGGGGGGGAGTATTTCAGCAAAATCAACTAAAACCAGCTACATTTATCAATACGTGCAACATTTTATACCCATAATGCTATATCTCTGCAATGAAGGGTGGGTAGGCAAATCAAATACTTTTACAGTGCAGAGGGTTGGGTATTTACTAAGATAACATACCGCAAGAATTCCAGTAAAAAGCAAACATGATGAAAGGCAAACAAAATGTTAAGGAAGTCTGAGAGGGAAAGACAATCCAAACAGGCAAGATCAAGGAATGTCTCATGGAGAAGGTGGAATTTGAATGGAGCTTTAAAGGATAGGGGGAACTAAGAAGGCATCTCCACACACAATAATAGCAAATAATAATAGCTAGCTTTTAGGTTGCCCTGCAAAGTACTTTACAAATAGTATTTAATGTTATTCTCACAATTATCCTGGGAGTTAAGTGCTATTATTATCACCCCAATTTTAGAGATTAGGAAAGCAAGGTAAATGAAGTTTAAGTGACTTACTCCAAATCACATACTTAGCAATGTCTGAAGCTGAATTTGAACTCAGTTCTTCCTGACTAGCACTATATATTCACTAAATTGTGGTTTACATGAAAAATAGGCATATTAGAAAAATGTTTATAGACAAAATATAAATTGGAGAATACTCAAAAATCTAAATGAAACTTAAAAAATCATGGAAAAGTTACTTCTGAAATTGGACTTGTATTTGCTGGCATACATAAAAAGATCTGTTTAAAACTATTCATGATAGCAATTGTCCTGAGGACACCAATCAGAACAGAAGACAGGCTAACATACTTAAATCAAGAAATGAAGTATTTGTTCTGACACAGAGGGAACACTGAGTCTGGGAACTATAACCATCCCATTTCTCCAAAATAGCATTTGCTTCTCAGCTACAAATACAATTATCTATTATTTCAGGGAAGAATAAAGTAAAATTTGCCAATAGTGTTATGCAGTCCCCTTTCTGCACACAAATGAACTAAGGGCTCATGATCATTGCTTTTTAGTAGGGGGTGCAGGTACTAGATGGTACATAAGGCAATCCATTGGGAGTGGGAGGAGAGGGGAATTTCCCATTTTTACTTATAAAAATCAATTAAATTAGGAGAAGCTAGGTGGGTCAGTTGATAGAGAGCCAAGTCTAGAGCCACAATGTCCTGGGTCCAAATATGCCTTCAGATACTTCCTAGCTGTGTGACCCTGGGCAAGTCCCTTAACCCCAATTGCTAGCTCTTACTGCATGTCTGTTAGTACCAATTCCAAGGCATAAGGTAAGTATTTTTTAAAAAATCAATTAAGCTTCACCAATATATGACACATGGCTATCAGACATATGGACTGATTAAGGGACCCAGTGTTGATCTCTGCCTTAAAAACCTTAAAGATTAGTTACACACTGCTTTTATAAGACAAGCATTACAAATTTACTGATCTTATTCAACCAAATTTTTAAAAATCATCAAGCATATTTAATCACATGCTTCTCACTAAAACTTGTAATACATAATATGAATGTAAAAGTTTAGTGAGAACAAATAAAGAAAATAAAATAATTACCCAATTCACTTTTTTAACATTTTTGTCCATATTTCATAATATATAGTAATATAGTAGTTCCTGAATATAATTTTAAAGTAAATATATACATATTGTAATATAGGCCAATAAGAGAGGTCACACCAATCTACATAGGGGAGAAAGAGAGAAAGGATTGAATAAGAGGGGAGAAGAGGTTGATCTTCCCCTCTCTTCACCTTGGTGAAGACAACTTGAGTTTGTCTTCCAGAGGGACAGAATATGTCTCCTCAGAGAATGGGGTTGGGAGGTGGAGGTTAAGGACTGGAGGAGAGGGCTTTAGGGAAATGACCCACTGACTCCCTTCTTGATTTTAGTTATTGTTGAGAGGCAGGATAGATTTTCCTGCCTCTGAATCCTCCCTGTACCCCAACTACCACTTTTCCCTTTAAGATCTGAGTTCACTCCTCAGTCCTGGTCTTGAACTAGTCCTCCTCTTTGGGGAGAGGCATGGTTCTCCCCAAATCTTCAGTCCCTTTATTTGATGTCAGAGAGTAGGCAGAGTTGATCTAACTTATAACACTTTAATAGAGAACCACACAGGGAAGGGAAATTTAAAGTTGGATAAGGGAATTGGGTAGCCGGAGTCTCTAGAAAAAGGCAGACTGACCCCCTCAAATCTTGGGATGTCCAGGCCCTCAGCCTTGACCTTTCTTCTGGTCAGCTGCTGGTTGTCCCTACTCTTGAGCTAATCTGACCAAATTGCTGGAGGTCAGGACAAATTGGGGATAGGGAGCATAGGAAAATCCTCTCCAAGGATTTTCTCAGTAGATGACTTCTTCAAAGAACAATATACAATGTTTGAGATGAGCAAAAGACTTCCAGGGATCACCAGGAAGCTGTTGGTGTCCAAAGAGAGATCTCTAGCCTCCTAGATCCTCTTGTCAGGCTCTCTGCTAAAGGAGTGAGAGTTGAAGTGGCAGTTTTGAATTCTATTCAGTCTTTGTTCACCCTGGAATCTTGGGTCTCTTCCTTTCTGCCCCTATCCCACATGGGCTGCTTCTTGCTTCACTGGATCAGATTTCCTTCTTTTGCATCTTCCTCTCTTTTGCTTATTCTTCTCTTACAATATGCACACATATGTGTGCACACTGAAAAACTTTTTACTGAGATATGTGATAAAAAAGTTCAGAGATCATTCATCTAATTACAGCATTCTACTTATCTACATTATTATAGCTATAATGAAACAACAAGGTAGAGTGGATAGACTAAGCCTCAAGTGAGAATAACCTGGCTTCAAATTCTATTTTTGATAATTACTGTGTTGGCATTGAGCAAAACACAGAACCTTTCAGTTCCTGAGGCAACTAATTAAGATTATAAATTATTACTTTGTATCAATAAACGAAGATTATATACTAAAGCTCATACTGAAATTCCCAGTATATTATATAGTTGTCTGAGATACTAAGATATTTGATAGATAGATAAGTAGGTAGATAGATATGTAGGTAGGTAGGTGGAGAGATAGATTAGTTATATGATAGATAGATAGATAGATAGATAGATAGATAGATAGATAGATAGATAGATAGATAGATAGATGGGTAGATAGATGGGTAGATAGATGGGTGGATGAGTGGATGGATGGATAGTTAGACAACAAACAGAGAGAGCAGCAGGCTTAAGTATATAGTATTTATATCATATCATATAGGTAGCATACATTTCATTTCATTTGTGAAGATTGGACTTAGCTCTCCCTTGATTGTAACAATGAAGATACTTAGCACTTCCTTTATTGTGAAGGTTAAATTGTAATCTCATGATTGTAACAATGAAGGTATTTAGCTCTTCCTTTATTGGGAAGATTGAATTGTAATCCACAATCTATTTTTAGATTTGAATCCCCAAAAGGTGATTACTCAGTATTTGAAGTATATCTACCCATTTTAATTACAAAAAAGGTGTTAAGTAACCACAAAAAGTGAACTAACCAAAAAAAAGGTGTTAAGTAACCCAAAAGATATATTCTAACCAAAGAAGGTGTGAACTAAAGTGTTGACAGCCCTGGAGAAAAGTGTCTGCTGTGATTGGTAGATGTGAAAATTAGGGGAGGTGACATAAGAGAAAAAGATCTTTAAAATAGAGGACCAGAGGCCAGAAGAATAGATTTGATTTGAGATTCGAGTTGGATGGAGGATTCTCTGACTCCGTGTTGAACTGGAGGAACTGTACCCCTGGAGGAACTCCTGAGGGAGACCTCAGACTGCTTTCCCTTTTAGACAGTCACTATTCGTGTGTGAAAGGCTGATTTAGTGACCCCACCTTTCTGGAGGCTTGAAGCCTCCAGGAAAGGCCCATCATCTTGAGACTCTCTTCCCCTGACTGGGGCTTATAATTTCTAACTGGTATCAGCGGAAGCCAGAGCACTCTTGCTCTCTCTCTCTCTCTCTCTCTCTCTCTCTCTCTCTCTCTCTCTCTCTCTCTCTCCTTCTCTCTCATTCCTTAATATCTTCCCTCTATTGTAAATAAATTACCATAAATTCCACATACTTTAGTAACCACTTATATTAAATATTAAGTCCAACCACAATTAAATTTTAACACATATATGTGTCATATACTATTTTTATGTCCTATGTCTTCAACATCTTCCATGTCCTTTGTTCTCTATCCTCAAATAAATTAAATAAAGTATAATTGGGCATAATGATTTTTAAGCAACAATAAAATGGACAAAAATTGGAATACTATAATTTTAGACTTTGGAGAAATTTCAGAAGTTGTTAAATCTAATTCCATTCAATTCAACAAGGATGTATTGAGTGTCTACTATGTGCGAGTCATTTATGCTAGGTGCTGGAGATTCAAAAATAATAAAAAACAACAACCACCTTGTCCTCAAAGAGCTTATATTCCATTATCAAGAGGCAACAATTACACAAATAAATCAATACAAGATACTTCAAGAGAGAGTGAGCATCAACAATCAAGGGGATCAGAAAAGACTTCCTGTAGAAGGTAACACCAGAATTAAATCTTAAAGAAAGCTAATGATTCTAAGAGGCAGCAGGAGGAGGGAGGAGGATATACCAGGTAGACAGCATGCAAAGTCACCCAGACAGGAGATAGAATGGGTAGTTCAGGAAGCAATAAACAGACTAATTTAGATAAAGAATAGTATGTGTAAAGGGGAATAAAGGGAAATAATTCTTAACAGGTAAGTTGGAGAGAGACTGTGAAGGGCTTTAGATGATGAAAATGAGAGGTTTAGATTACTCTAGAGGCAACAAGAAGCTTTTTGGGCTTTAGAAAGATTATTTTAATAGCTAGGTGAAATATGGATTGGTAGAGGCAACGGTCTGAAACCAGCAAGATCATTTTCAGTTATTTTTTAGTTGTGACTGACATTTCATGATCCTATTTGGGGTTTTCTTGACAAAGATATGAGAGTGACTTGCCATTTCTTTTTCCAGTTCATTTTATTGATGAGGAAACTGAGGCAAACATAGAGAAGTGACTTGGGGTCATATAGCTAGTAAGTGTCTGAGGCCAGATTTGAACTTGGGAAGACAAGTCTCTCTGTGTCCCAGTCCTTGCACTCTACCCACTGCTCTACCCAGCTGCCCCAGGGAGACCATTTAGGAAGCTCTTAAAATCATCCATGTGAGAGGTGATGAGGACCTGATTTAAGGTGATGATTCTGAGGACCAAGAGAAGTGAGAAACTAGGAACAAGAAAGGTAGTAGAGAGGTCGATATACATTTGACAAGACAAGACCTCCTACCTCATCTGGACATCCATTCTATGTTATCCTTGTCAAGGTGTTGTCATGGTCTTTGCTGAAACACTTTTAATAATCTGTAAATTGCTATTACTGGGACAATCCATTCCACTGTTAGACAAATTCTTTCAGATATAGAGCCAAAATCTGCCTTCTTATTTTATCCACTCATTGCTTCTCTCACTGTCTTCTGCAACCAGGTAGTACAAATCTAATCCCTCTTCTATTTTCTAACCCTTAAAATAAAGACAGTTATCAGATTCCCAGACTCTTCGCCAGACTAAACAGCCCCAGCTCCTTCAGCTAGACAATGAGATTTCATGTTTCCCTTCATCTTATTGACCTTGCTCAGTCATGCTATGGTTTGATAGTATTCCTTTTAAAATGCGATACCAGGAACTGAATACCCTCCAAATATGGTGTGACCAGCTCAGTAATACCTAGGGTAGAAAGAAAATTAATATTTTGCTTTGAACACTATAACTTAATTAATGAAATCACAGATTAAGTTAGTATGGGTTTTTTTGGCAGTCACATGATATTACTGAATGACAACTTTCAGTCAATTAAAAACCTAAGAATCCTTTATTAAAAACAATTTCTTAAGTCAGATCTCCTTTATCTTCTGTTTATTCAGTTGATTTTTCTGAAAATAAAGACATTAGCTGTTAGAGGAATATCAGAAAAAGGGATAAGATTCAATTCAATTGCTTGGATTGGAGAGGAAAGTGAAAATGACAGACTGAGAAATGAAAGAACTACTGAAAACTCATTTTACTTTGGTTTCCTTTGCTAAGGAAGAGGAGAAAGCTCACATACCATAGTGTGGACACTGATTGAATCCATATCGTTATATGGTTAGGAAGATTTGAAAATGGTTAAATGATTGGCTCTGAAGAATTCATGAATAGGTCTTTGTCAAGAAAATGACACTGAGTGCAGCCAGTGGCCGAAGCAAGAAAGAAAAATATAAAAACCGATAGGCCTCCAGCAGACAATTTTATTCTTTGATTGTCTCTAGAATTCAAAACCAAAACCTGGCCTGAAAATGATCTAAGAAATTATTAAAATGTAACATATCTATGGGAGCTGAAGTTTCTTGCCGCATGGACAAGTATTTTTATCTTGTATAAACATTTTTTGTTTAATATATTTTTTCAAACATTTCACTAGTGACTGATTTACACTTTTGCTGTCTCAATTGAATGAAAATTCTCAAATGAATGAAATACTCTAAAGCTTGTCTTGATTTCTTTCTGACTCATGTGGGTCAAAAATATACAGGGAAGAAATAAATTATTTTAACACACACACACACAAAATAAAATGACACTGAAGGGCAATTAGGTAGCACAGTGGGACCAAGAGGACTTGGGTTCTAATATGGTCTCAGTCACTTCCTAGTTATGTGCCTCTGGGTAAGTCACTTAACCTTGATTACCTAGCCTTTGCCTCTCCTTTGTCTTAGAACTGATACTAAGACAGAAGGTAAGTGTCTTTAAAAAAGAACTAAAAGAAAATGACATTGATAAACTGAGGAAGGTTCAAAGTAAGACAATCAGAATGATGAAGGCTGAAAAGTTCTTGCCACATGAAACTGAATGTTAAATAAGAAAAGAAAGACAAAATGGTAGTTAATAAATAAAATATGTAGAATAAAAACCTATAAATGAGTAAAATAAGTAAATAAAAATATAAAAAAGAGACACAATTTTAAATAAATAAATAACAAAATGGAAATTCCACACAAATAGTCCTGGGGGACCTGAGTTCAGATTCTGCTCTTGCTATTTACTATATGTGTCACCTAAAATCTGAGTCACTCATTTCCTTCATCTGTAGAATGAATAGGTTGGGCCACGTGGTCTCCAATTTCCTTTTGGACACTAGAGAGGAAGCTAAGTGCCACAGTACATAGAATGCTGGACCCCAAGACAATAAGACATTAAATCAAATCCAGAGTAAATCTGATCAAGTCTCTTAACCTCTCTTTGCCTGAGTTCCCCAACTACAAAAGGGAGATGATTAAAGTATGTATCAGGAAGAGGTTGCATCACAAAATAGGATAACATTTGTTAGTGCTCAGCACTGTGCCTGGCACATAATAGACACCCTTCTATAATGCTTCTTCTCTTGCCCCTTCCCTAAGCCCTGTGATCCTATGAACCCTAAGAGGGGAGGCACGCTTCTCCTTTAGCCAGTCAATATTTGTTCTGAGGCAAAAAGAGAGAAAATAGGGATAAAGGAACAGATGTGGGGAGCACTGTGTTCTACCATTTGTAAGCTTCATTAATTAAGATGAGTCAATGTTTAGCTTGAATTGCTTTTCTCCAGGCAATTAATTGATTTTTTCCACCCATATCCCCAGCAGTTATTATATCCTCAGACAGTTTTTATTAAGAATTTTCAGTAGCTTGGCCTTTTTCCCCCCAAAACCAGAATCTCTACTAACAAAGTCAGCAATAACTAAAAAACTCAACATTCTTCACCTAGACATGCCAAAAAAGTGTCAGATAAGATCAAAAGTGGCCAGGAGCCACGAGTTCATCGCCCAGACCAGCATGTACAGGAACACATCAGTAAGCTAATTTTAAAGTGCATTTGGCTCACCAGTGAGCCTGCACATTACCCTGCAATACATCTGGGGATATTTACGCATCAAATGGATTCCCTGTAGTCTGGAAGTCATCACCGACAACTTCAAATGTACAACCTCAGGCATATTCTCCTCATATTTGACTCATACTGAAATTTAATTTCATAGATGTCTGTACTTGGAGTTGAGAAAATTTGACTCTATATCCAACAATTGCTAACTGTGTGACCCTAGGCAAGTCTTTTAGCCTCTCTATGAGATGCCTGTAGCAGGCTAAGACTACAAATTAAAGATAGGTTGGGATTTGGGAAGCCACACACTCATAATAACTATTTTGTATACATCAATACTTTTTTTAAATTGCTGCTTTCTTTAGGCATGTTTCAGCATGCTAGAATTTATTAAGGAAAATGTTTTAAAGAGGTGGATTTTTTAAAGGATAAAATCCTAACCTTGGTGCCTTCAACAATGACACACACACAGCAGGGGTTAAATAAATGCATACCAAATTGAATTCTATATCAATTCCTCCACTAGCAAACAGAAAGACTAGTTATGATAACAATAACTCCCTACTGACCTTTCTCCTTCCTTAGAAATCTCTTTGCTTTCAAAACACCTTTCTATGTTAAGATGTCAATTATGTCTGAGTGGAATCCAATCTGCCCATTTCTCTCCCTAACATCAAAGAAAACTACGTTTGAGCTGAAATTGAAATAGACAAAAATCCTTTCTCTTATCATCAGTAAATATTTGCAAGCAAATTAGATAACTGGAAAAAAACTGTATGTCTGACACTTGCCTTATGCTTCCTTTTTCAAAGTTATAGCTTAGACATGAAACTTTTATGAGGCAGAAAATATGGTAGAAGACCCAAGTTCAAGTTCTGCTTTGGACATACATTAGTTGTTAGATTTAAAATGGTTGAAGGCCTTAAACTGTAACAGTTAAAAGAGTGATGTTGTAAACTGTCATGAGTTAAAATGGTGGAAGATATAAATTGTGATAGATATAAGAGAGGGTGAGTAAATTTGACTGCAGAAAATATGTTTCACTACAGTGTCTTGGTTTTTAAATCAAATATAAGGTGGTTTCCAGGGAAATATTCCCAATTATTCAAATACCCAAATCAACTGGGTTTTATAGAGATTTTAATTAATACAAATGTGGAATTAAAGAAAAGAGAGAAAGAGAGAAAAAGGAAATAAGTATGAAGGGCCTTAAGCCAACATGGCCTAGACCTGAGTCTTAAGAGAGAGAGATCAGTCAGTCAGTCTTTTAACACTCACTACAAGGTCTGTTTAAGCAAGGATTCTAGGGACACCAGGCCAGCTCCATCTCAGCTGACTTCACCAGAGAGAGTTCCAGCCAGAGTCCTCCTTAAAGAGCCTTCCAGCCAGAGACTGTTCCAAAGGGCCTCTCTGCAGAGCCTCCAGAGGGACAGAGTCCCCTCAGAGGAGCTCCAGCGAAACCTCCTTAGAGATTGTCCTCCAAGAGCTTTCCCTTCTCCAGAGCCTCTCTCAAGAGATTCTTCCCAAGCAATCCTCATAAGAGCTTTCTCCAAAAGGATTGTCTTCTCAAGAGCTTCTGCTTTTTCTTATATAGGGGTTTTTCTCCTATGTCACCTCCCCCAAGTCCTTACATCTACCAATCACTGTAGACGTTTTCCAAAGGACTGCCCATCTGAATTCCTGCTAAATCAACTAATCTCCTCAGTAAGTCTGAACCAGAGAAAACACAGCTGAGTCAACTAATCTCATTAAGAGAAAACTTGCCAGACCCTTTTAGGTACCTAGCATCTCATTGTATCAATTCTAAAAAACAGGCATGGCTCAAAGAACTCCTTGCCTTATTATAAGCATGGGTCCAAGTACTTCCATTGTTTAGCAAGGAGTTTTCTCCCCTAAAGCAGTCTTAAGTACGGGTGGAGTAGAGGTCCTCCCATTTCTGATCCTGGTGAGTTCTCACATCAAAATGGGGAATGTTTCCCAGTAGGGAATTTGTTCCAATGGAGGATTCCTCAATGTGGAAATTTTTAACATTCACAAGTCTGAGAAATTTCAAGATTTACATAGTTTTGTGGCTACTTAATCACTTGGGGACCTAAGCATTTTTTTAATCCTTTCCTTTCAAAGAAATGCTAGTGATTCTGAGGTGTAAGAGCAGTAAGGGCTAGGCAAGGGAGTTAAGTGACTTGTCCAGGGTCACACAGCTAGGAAGTGTCTGAGGCCAGCATTGAACCCAAGGTCTTCCATCTCCAGACCCACCTCTATCCACCTCGCTGCCCCATAGGCAATTTTTTAAAGGCATAAGTTGCAGTCAGTGGAGTGAGATGCCTCACCTTTAGTTCTGTACACTGATGAAATCACAGGGCCAGGTTAATATTAATAACAAAGGCTATTTTTTTAAAGAAACTAAACTAATTCTATTCCAGAGCATAGTTTTCTTGTGATGTTTTATCATTATAAATCAGAGAAAAAATTGTCCCCAAAGTATCATTTTATTTTCTGAAATAGAGAATAGTAGTAATATATATCTATACTCAAGTGATAGAAGTATTAGTGTTTAGTTATGTAACGAAGTTTTAAAAACATTAATTAATTAAACATTAATATAATTATACCTGCTAAACCGTTCAACAATACTAAAGACTGTTGGCAAGAGATTTACTGGGTTTTTTGGAAGCTATGTACTGAGAAGATAAAGGCTGAAGGCACTAAAAGAGAGTTGACAGATCTCAATAGGTGCTATTCCTCTGGAGGATGGCTGAGGATACTAACCTAGAAGTAGGATCTGTGCTCTAAGGATCCTATTATTCCTAGAGCTCCTGAGCTTATGTACCCATTAGTAGGAGTTAGTCAATAAACAGTCCTGGGGAGAAGAGATGATGTGGCTCTTCTCCACAATGGTGCCACCCCTCAGTCCAGATGGTTCCCCATATCTAGAATGCCCTCCCTCCTCATCTTTGTATTTCAGAATCCCAAGTTTCCTTCAAAGCACAGTCCAGTTCTACTTTTTTTATTCCTTTTTTAATCCCTAAAGTTGCTATTATCATCTACCTCTTGAAATTATTTGATATATAGAACATTTTACATGAATTAACTGACAGGATTATAAACTGGTAAGTAACAAACCTTACCCAGAAAATAAGGAGCAGAGAGAATTGGACTAGGGCAGGCAGTAATGAGATGGTTCTTGAAGAGCTCGTGAGCTTTGGAGGGAAAAAAAAGAGAAAGGGGGCTCAATCTACTGTTGCACAGAGTATAACTACCAAGATGAGTGGGGGACTTCGTGGCTGGTTCTTTCAGGGACTAGAAGCTGGGAGCAGAAGCATCTGATATTTGGCAATACTTACTTTTGCCCTTTTGTATCCCTACCAGCATCCCTAGTAGAAAGCCAAGTATTTGAAGGTGACAGCGTGGTTTCCATCTTTTGTCTTTTTATCCCCTACCACCAAACACAATGCCTTATTCATACTAGATACTCAATATGTTTATTAATTATTATTTCATCATGCATTAAGTTGTGTTATATTAATGATATATTATTAAGTATTAACACATACTAGGTACTTAAATTGAGTCAAACAGTAGAATTAGTAGATATAATTTAAGGATATACTTTATTGACCTTGTGCATTATTCTACCAGGTAAGCTTCATCCATCAGTATAGGGCTGCTAGTCTATAAATGTACATTAGTCAATGAACCAGCAAGCATTTAGCAAGCACTTACGATGGGCTAAAGACTGGAAATACAATCACAAGTAGGAAGAAAGACAGTATCCTCCTTCAATAAGCTTACATTCTAATGAAGAGAGAAAACATTCAATACACATTTATTAAGTGCCTAATAAAAGCTGGGCACTGTGCTAAGTGTTGACTCTTCAAAAAGAGGCAAATACAGTCCCTTCCTTCAAGGAGCTTATATTCTAATGGGAGAAGACAACAAACAAAAGGAAACTAGAAAGGGAGGAAGCTGAGAGGGCTGCCTGGAGAGGAATGAGAATACTAATAACAAATTATTAGAAAAACCTAATGGTTTTTGAGGAAGTAGCCCCTAAAAACTGTAAAATATTCAATAATGAACTAAAATAATCATGTCCAATGCATTGTTACTTGGACAAACTTAAAATGCAAATAGAAGTTCCTTCCCTGGATGTTCTACTTGGTAGAAAAATATTAAAAAATTAACATACAAAAAGCTATATATGTTAACTGGCAGAAAAAGAGCACACGTGTAAAGCTGTTTGTGTAGATGATTTTCATAGAATCATGAAAGGAGGAAGTAAATAAGGTAGAGCTGAGAGATCATCTCAGCCAAATCTTTCATTTTCATTTTACATGTGAGGACATTTTCTGCCCTCACAAATTATTTTTAGCATAATATAATAGAAAAGAACCTGCCTGGAAGATGAGAGCAGCTTTTTTCTCTGAGAATTTTCTATTCACCTGACTAGGATGAATGAAGTGTTGAAAAAGCCTATACTATCTTCCCATCTGTTCATATCAGAGGCAGAATATGACTGAAATTCTAAGCAGATAATTTGTCATTCACTCATGTGTGCTTGACATCAGCCACAGAATGCAAAACTAAAAGGAAAGAGTTTGCTCAAAAACATGTATGTCACACCTCATAATGTTATCATCACCTCAGGTCCAACTAGAGGACTTAAGTGTGATGCTATTATGTGTGAATGATCTCAAGAAGAGAAGAGATGGGAAGAGGAATGCACTGAGAGAGGGTAAAATGAGGCAAAAAATGGAAAAAATTATCTCACATAGATGGGGTGCACAAAAAGGATTTTCTATACAATGGAGGAGGCATTGGGGGTGAGTAACATTTGAAACTCATTCTCATCTGAGCCGGTTAAAGAAGAGAAGAAAACAGATACACTCACAGCTGGGTACCAAAACAAACAACTTACGTAACAGAAATAAAAGGAAAGGTTTTAAGGGAAAGAGTGGAAAGGGTGAATTAAGGATGATTATATTCAGAAACAGAACAAACTCTTAAGGAGGGGACAGAATAAAAAAGAGAAGAATAAATAAGAGAAAATATTAATAAAAAGAGTCCTCCCAAGGAACTTATATCCTATAAGGAAAAACATTCACAGAAAAGTAAATATAAAATATGTTAAAATTAAATGTGTAGTATTTATGAAATTATAAATATTTGTAGAAATAATAATTAAATATATAATATTATTAGGAAAGGAGGGCACTAACAAATGAAAAGATAGGTATGGTGCTTGTACTAATCCTTGAAGGAAGTTGGAGAGTCTAAGAGGTAAAAGTGCCAGAGACAGCTTGTTAGAAAGAAAGAAAGAAAGAAAGAAAGAAAGAAAGAAAGAAAGAAAGAAAGAAAGAAAGAGAAGTGGGGAGGGAGGTAGGAAGGAAGGAAGGAAGGAAAGAAATTGAAATTTTTGTTAAGAAGGGTGGGTTTAAGGGAAAAGATAATATGTTTACATTTGAAATAACCATGGAATAGACAATTACATATGTCCACTAGACCAAATATGGGACTGACTCTTGGGGGAAAAGATATTGGATATGTAGATCTGGGAATCTTCTGCATAAAAATAATAACTGAAACACTGGGAATTGACTAGATAATTTTAGAGAGAAAAGGCCCAAGTACTTAGCTGTACTTATCTGTATTTTTGATGCCTTTTCCTTTCACATAAAGGATCACAGTCATTAAAGAGAACTCGGTGAAGAGAAAGCATCCAGTGCCCTCAGAAACACAAAAGCACACAATGAGAGAGGAACTATTTCCTGACCATGACCTTGACACTCACACCTCAGCATTTCTTCTGTTTAGGATAAAATCTTTGGCAGGGCATCTTATTGTATTGTGCTGGTGCCATAAATGATGTTGTGTGAGTACAGGGAATTCTCAGTCATTCAGGATTTCAATTATATGTGGACCCTGGCTTCCTTTTCCTGCTGTTGTCATTGTCCATGGGGCTACTTGTTGGCACCATTCATTCCAACTTTAACTGAGTGTACAGCACTCATAGGGTGGGTCTGGACAGGGGAAGATGATAATTAAATGAAGAAAGCTACCTTTTCATTATGTTTGATTGTTTTTCTTTTTCAAACAAAGGTTGTTTGGAGAGATGACACTGATATTCACTGACTCTGTAATCTCATCAATATGGTTTTTAACTCCATCAGTGCAGATCACCATCCGGCCATGCCTTCTCATACTGTACAGTTTTATCTGTGCCGAGCTCATAACTCCTTTACAGAAGGTCCACCCAGTGTACAAAGGGGTTTCTTCTATTTCTTTTACTATAGTGGGGATATCAAGTGAGTCTATGGGCTGATCATTGATTAGCCCTCACTTTCACCATATGATGGGCTCATCTTGAAAGGTTAGCATAATGGGTTCATCTTTGGACACTAGTATCACTGCAGGTATTTGCTTTTGTAAATGTGTGGTTTATAGGAGTTGATTGATGCTTGCTGATTAAGTGACTCACAATAACACAGATCTCAAATTCAGTCCTTTAAGACAGCTCCAAGAAATTATTTTTTGATATGGTACTAATAAGTTAGAGAATTTCTAGAAGAGACAACCCTGACACTATATTAGGATCAATTATAATTAATAATAATAACTAACAATAAGTCAACACATATAGTGATTTAAGGTTTATAAAGCAGTTTATCTGTATTATTGCATTTAATCCTAACAACCTTTGAAGGTTTTTTTAAATTATTATTTATTATTTATTGTTATCCTCATCTCACATATAAATAAATATAGTGACTTGACCATGCTCACCTAGCTAGTAAGTGTTCGTGAAGCAGAATTCAAATAAATCCAAGTCTTACTGACTTCAACTCCATAACTCTCTTTACTGTAACAACTAAAGGTCAGAGATCTTTTTAACCTAAAGAAGACAGTGAAAAGTTGAATGATTATTGTTAACTAGCTTATGTAGAAGACTTATTTTTATATACCTAAATTTCTCAATTGGAAGGGAGTAGAATTATTCTACTGGGCTCCAGAGGGTAGAGATATGAGAAATGGGTAGAATTTGCAAAAATGAAGACTGAAGTTTAAGGTCAATTTTTCTAATAAAAGTTTGAAAGTGAAGCAAAATGTCTTAGGATAATGAGTTCCTAATTACTGAAGTTCTTTAAGCAGGGCTTGAATCATCAAGTGTCAGAGGAGCCGTAGAAAAATCTCCTGTTCAAGTATGGCCTGACTCAGATGACCTCTGAGATTCCTTTCCATTCTGAGATCTAAGTGTTCCATTATATATCCCCAATACGTGACATAACCTGTCCTCCACCACACCCAGGAAAGCATCAATCAATCAACAAGTATTTATTAAGCACCTCTATTATGTGCCAGGCATTGAGCTAAATGTGCAGATATTTTCTGTTTGCTTTCACTGGACCAAGGAAGAACTCTGGAAGAGGGGTAAGGCAGCCATTGGCTTTCAGTTAAGTATCATTTATAAGTGGGATGAGTCCCATGATTAGCAGATGAACTAGAACTTGGAGCATATACTAAAGAGTGACTTGCATTTACTGTCCCTCTTCTGGCTGTGAAACATGAAGACTACTCTAAGCTATTTAGAGGGTCATTTGGAGGATGCCTTTCACGGACCTGGCTGCAAGTCAAGATCAATAGTCTTCCTAAGCAAACCTGTACCTGAAATGGTGCCACTTTTGTGTGTTTGTTCTTTCCTAATCTTAAGTGCATGAATATTCCAAAATGAAGCTATCTAGGTGACCTTGGGAGTTCAGAAGAACTAGAGGTCATATAAAGGTCCTAATGATAGTTGGAACTGAATGGATTCAGTTACACTATAGACCAGTCAGTAGTAGCCCATAGCAGTTGAAGCACATGCAAAGATGCAGAAAGATTGAGAACAGCCCTGATAGGATCTATCAATAAAGTTACAAGATAACAGAAGCCATAAGTTACTCCTTTGCCATACATGTATTTGTGTCTTACTGCCATTTCACTCTAAGTTTGAGCCTAATATCTCTATGGACCTCATGTATATAAGGAGAAAATGTGCCCCACATTTGGAAAGAATGTTTTTATATCAACAGTTCTTTCTCTACTTTCTTAGTAAATTCCTTTTCTAAAAACTAATGGGAGTCTGAACATCATAAACAAAGTAAGGTAACAAGGAAGTTTACCTGTCAAACTTAAAGATAAGAGAAGAATTTATGGCCAAACAAAACATGGAGAACAGGTCATAAAATGAAATTAATAATTTGAATTACATTAATTTTAAAACATTTCATACAAACAAAAACAACACAATCAAGATTAGAAGGGAAACAATAAATTAGGAGAAAAATGTATGTGTCTCTGACAAAAGTCTTACTTTTCAAATATATAGAAAACTGAGTCAAATTTATAATACAAAGCATACTCCAAATGAAAAATGGTCAAAGGTAGGCAGATCTCAGAGAAAGAAATTAAAATGATCCAATCATGTGAAAAAAATGCTCCAAATCACTATTGATTAAAGAAGTTAAAATTTAAACAACTCTCAGATGCCACCTCACACCTATCAGATTGGCTAATATGAACAAAAGGGAAAATGACAAATATCAGAGGGGATGTGGGAAAATTGGGACACTAATACACTGGGGGAACTGTGAACAATACAACCATTTTGTAAAGCAATATAGAACCAGATTCAAAGGGCAATAAAAACTATGCATACCTTTTGACCCAGCAATACCATTACTGTGTCTGTATACCAAAGAGAAGAGAGATAAGGGGAAAGGGGCTACCTGTACAAAAATATTTTAGCAGCTTTTTCAGTAGTGGCAGAGAATTGGCAACTATGGGGTTGTCCATGACTTGGGGAATGGCTTAACAGGTTGTGGTATATGGCTCTAATGGAATACTGTTGTGACATAAGTAATTATAAATAGGATAAGTTCAGAAAAAGCTGGAAAGATTTATATGAACTGATGCAAAGTAAAGTGAACAGAACCATGAAGACAATGTATACCATAACAGAGGTATTATACAATGATCAGTTGTGATAAACCATTATCACCAAAGCAAGTTTCCAAGACAACCACAGGGGACTCATGATGAAAATGCTATCCCCAGCCAAAGAAGGAACTATTGAAGTCTAGGTGCAGATCAAAGCATGCCATATTCCACTATATTTGCTTCAGGAGAATTTTTACTGTATATACACACAGGAAATCTTTCTGGCCTACGCCAGGAATTTCACAATTATTTCTTAGGCTTTTTAGAGCTACCAGCATCACTATTCTTATACTTGGGGACTATTCTTTATGACTAAATAGTGTGAATGAAAAAAAGAGATGCATTGCTGTGACAAGGACACGGCTTCTTACTCAGGACAAAGATTCATGCTGGAGCTAATGTTTGGCAAAAAGAAGATGTAATGACCCCCACTGATGCTCATCAGAACTAAAATAAGCATGATTGGGCCAACTGCCGTGAGACCACAGGCCCCATGGGGAAATGGTGCAGGTTTAGATGATATGGTAAAATGTTTATTTTATGTAGTTTTCTGCCTTTATTATTTTCAATTGCCAATCATATATACATAAATTTGTATTTATTAAGTTCACATAAAATGAGGTCCAGCTTTACTATACAGTCAAGAAGCAATACAGTGGGGTTTAATCAAAAGAATGCTGATATCAAAATCACATGGCAAATTGTCAAGCCTTTACTTAATTTACCAATTGTGTGACCCTGGGAAATTCTCCATTTTCTCATCTATAAAATGGAGGTAAAGCATATTACCTGACTCCAGGAACTGATATGAAGAAAATGCTTTGTAAAATACTGGCAACTTTATAAATTGTGGCACTTTATTATTTCAATGGACCCCAATTCAACCTTGCAAGGCTATGTAATCTCCATTTTACATGGGAAATACTGAGACTTTGCCATGGCCACCACAGAAGTATCAAAGAGTAGAGTCTGTTGTGAACTTTAAAGCAGGCATTTCCTCTAACAGAGCCTGTCACAGTCTAGCCACACTTTCTGTTGTGTAATTCTTGCCTAGTTTCATTCCACAAATAAATCTACTTACTGCTCTAACAGCCTTCTGTCTATTAACTCTTGTAATGCTTCATAGGTTGCGTTAAAACCAACCCACTTATGACCTGTCTCTATCAAGAAACCTTGTATTATCTTCACATAACCATAGAAGACACCTTGTCAGAGGAGGACTTTTAACTATGTAGCTTGCTTTCCTGTCAATTGTTTAATAGCAAAATACAATAAAAACAATGTGTTCCTTTCTGTACACTATTTGGATAACTGGGTGACCATGAAGTTAAGTCTATTGTAGAAAATTATTTGTAAAAGCATATTGGTTAGTGTATCGGAACCAGTTTAAAATGTCTGCATGTGTTCCCACTTATATATTCTACACGGGCTCAAAAATGTTATTTCATTCTCATTAAAGTGACTTTTCAAATGCTGGGCCATTTTATTTTATAGGAAGTGAAAATCAAATTAATTTACATTTTAAAAAAAGGAAAATTTATAGAAGTCTTTTAACTGCTAAGCCTCAGTAGTAAAAGAGTGAGTCTTTCAGACTGGCAAGCCTGAAGCACTTGGTCTCTTTTTTTTTCCCCATCCCCTCTTTCTGGAACTCTCTTTTTGGTGATTCTTATCTTCTGTGTTGAGAGTGAAGATCCCAGCCTTCCTACAGCAAGGATAGCATGAACCAGAAAGGGAGGTGAAAGACTTTCCTTTCCCTACTCCCTCTCTTTCACTCCAGATCCAAGAAATAGGCCTGGGAATATTTGTTTTTGTTCTGTTTTATCATCCTCCATGTCAGGTGCTGGAGGGCTAGTTTTATACTGACAAGCCATAGTCACATGAGAGCCAGGATTGCAGGGAAGATGGTGCTGGCTAGGTGATCATGAGATTTTTCTCTTTCTCTCTTTTGCTAATAAGGAATTATAAATTAATATACAGACTTCATAGAATTTTAATCATAACACACAGGAGGCAGTGGGCTCTTCCTCATTGAAAGTCTTTCTTTTTTAAAGTTTTTATTTATTTATTTTGTAAATTTTTATTTAATTAATTAATTTAGAATATTTTTCCATGGTTACATGATTCATCACTGAAAGTCTTTCAAGAAAAATCTAGATAACAAATTGTTAGAGGAGATTCTTGTCTCTGAGATCCCCTCCAACTATGAGACTGAGTCTTTGTGAATTCTGTAATCACCTTTGAAAACAGTTTAAGGCTGCTAAACATCACCTAATATTCATTTTTTGAATACCCATAGTAGTTCTGTGTTAGGGGAATTGAATTAGAGGATTGGAGGTCCTATTTGAGGTTGAGGGAAGAAAAGAAAAGCAAGATCTGTACATATGTACATTAAAAAATGAAGGTATTCTTTAATCTATCTCACAAAGACTGAATGAGAGGGGAAGGGCTCAGTTTGTAAGTTTAATATCAAGTTGACATTAGTCAAGCAAGGCTACTAGAAACAAGCTTTGAGCAGAAGCTAAGGATGAAAGAAATGTCAGCTTTACTTGCTTTACAACATGAAAGTAAGGAAGTAATCATTACTGCACTTTAGTAAGTATTAAAATATTATGAACT
Organism: Monodelphis domestica; assembly: GCF_027887165.1. NCBI lineage: Eukaryota > Metazoa > Chordata > Mammalia > Didelphimorphia > Didelphidae > Monodelphis > Monodelphis domestica. The sequence continues at coordinate 255,956,757 of NC_077230.1, forward strand.
ATAATAGTTCCCATTTATAGATCATTTTAAGAACTAGAGAAGGACTGTCATGGAAAGAATGCTGGCTCTGATATCAAAGGACCTGGCTTCAAATCCAACCACTGAATGAACCTTCAGCAAATCATGCAACTTCCCTTGGCCTCAGGTGACTTGCCTAGAAAATGGGAGTATTGGACAACATGGCCTCTGAGGTCCTTTGCTAATCTCTAGTGCTTAGGATCCCATAGAGTGGCTCTCTGACAATAATCTCAAGGTAGGTAGTACACATTTTACTGAAGTCATGCAGCAAGTTCATTTTGGAACTCGTCAAGTCAACAAGCATTTATTAATTAATTAATATTAATACAGGTACTATGCCAAATGCTAGGGATGCAGAAAAAAGAGAAAAACAGTCCTTGACCTCAAGAAGCTCACAGTCTAATGGCGGTGGGTAGGCAAAGGGGCAAAATACAATCACTATGTATAAATAAGAAATGTACAAGATAAATGGGAGGTAATTTCAAAGGAAAGGCACTAAGATTAAGGAATTCTAGGTCTCAATATATATCTTCTAAGTCCTAATAACAGAATTTCAGTTGGGAAGAGCTCAAGAGACTATCTAGTTCAAACTAATATTAAAAAAATACCTCTATAACAGCAATTCTCTAACCTTTGCATCTCAGGATCCTTTAAATCTTAAAAATTATTAAGGACCTCCCTCTAAGTAAATGTTTTTTACTTATGCAAGTTATATCTATTGATATTTACCATATTAGAAATGTAAATATCATTATTATTATTAAGAAGTCTTTACTGCATAGACTCTCTGAAAATGTCCCCCTAATAAGTGGTCAATAGTTCTACAAAATGACTAGTCGTCATCTCTCTAGCCCATACCATCCCCATTTAAAGAACTCAAAGGCAGCTTATTCCACTTGGAACAATAAGCTTTTCTAAAGATCAATGACTTTCCACTCTATTATGTTGTCTTGGTTAAGTGATTATAGCTGGCTCTGTGTGTGTTTGTATCAGAGAAGGAGAAGTTTTATGATAGTAAACTACAAAGTATATCTTTTCTCAGTCTGAAGTAATTTTTTTAAACCAAGAAATTTCTACTTCACTTTCTATGATATTTTCTCTATTCACCCATAAGTAGTGTGTAATTTTTAGTTTCTTACTGTTTAAAGGAGAAGGGGTAAAAAAGTAAATTAAAGAGTCAGAATAAACTAGACAAAAAAGTTTTATTAGTTTTATTATTATTTATTAGTTCTGGAAACTTGTGCCTTATTTGGGTCACTAATATGTAACATAATTGCTTGGATGACCCCAAAGGTAAAAGAATGGCACTTTTTATTCTCTAATAAAATCTTGGAGAGATGATAACAGTCAGTTGTAAGCCTTGTCTTCTCCCAACAGATTATGAAATTAGCCTTCCAACAGATATCATTCTCTAAGCAGGAATCATGATGTGATTAAATCCTACTTAATCCTGTGATTCTTTTAAACAGGAATAGCCAAAAAAAAAATTAATAAACAAGACTCTAAATCCATGTAAAATTAGAAAAAAAAATAAGCATTAGGAAACTGCATTCCCAAGACAGGTAAGTTAAGAGTTTGTCAAAAAACTGTTACAGATTCACCATATGGGCAAAGTCAATGCAAAATGGATAGGGAGACTGAATTCAGGAGATCCTGGGTTCAAATGTGACCTTAGATATTGCCTATCTTATCTCCTATTGCCTAGCTTTACCTCTCTTCTTCATTGGACCTGGTACTTAGTATAGATTCTAAGACAGAAGGTAAGAGTTTAAAAAAAAAAGGCAAGTTCACCAAGTGTATCAGGGAATACAGTGGAAATGGCAAGAGAGTGGTTATTCTGAAAAGAATCTCTGGACTTATTGTTTTGCATTTTGGCTTTGCATTGAAGCACCCAGTAGATTGCCTTGGCCATTAGAGATACTTAGTGAATGCTTTTTGGATGAATGCATGTAAGATCTTCCTGAGGTCTGAGGCACTTTGAGGTTTCTTTCCAGTGCTCTCTGCTCCAGCCCCCATTCTTGTGTGTTGTTCTCAGTATCAATTGCCAGTCATTTTTGGTTTTGTTTTTGTTCAGTCATTTCAGTTGTGTCCAACTCACTCTTCATGGGTCTATTTCAGGTTTTCTTGGCAAAGAGACTGGAGTAGTTTTCCATTTCCTTCTCCAGCTCATTTTACAGATGAGGAGACTGAGACAAACAGAGTGAAATCAGCCCAAGGTTAAGCGGCTTGTCCAGCTAGGTCTGAAACTGTTCTTGAACCCACATCTTTCTGATGCCAGGCCCAGTGCTCTATATGTTGTTCCTAACCAGTAATTAGCATCCTAGTATAACTTCATCAATTATCTTTTTTGTTATGATTGTTAACATATAGCATGATATGTAACATGACTATAAGATGTACAATTTTATAAGTAATAAATTATAATACATATGGTTATCTAAGAGAAACAAATTCTCACATCGGTGATGTCCAAAAATCTGTCTTATTTTTCCCTCTCTCTCCCCAAGAAGGCAGGTAATATAATATAGGTTGTACATATGTCATGACATGTATATTTCCCTATTTATTATGTTGTGAACCAAGTCACATATTGCCTTCATTAGACAAAAATTCATGGAAAAAATAAAGTGAAGAATGGTATGTTTCAATCTGCATTCAGACCCTGTTCCTACCAAAGCAATGGATATCCTTTTTTTTTATCATGAATCCCTAGGAGTGGTCCTGGATCCTTGCCTTGTTGATAATAAAGTTATTCACAGTTGATGATCATTCATTATTGCTGTTACTGTGGACAACGTTCTCCTGGTTTTGCTCACTTTACTCAAACCCCTTCGTTGAAGTCTTTTCCAGTTCTTGGGGTGATCTTCCTATTTGCCATTTCTTGTGGCCCAATAGTATTTCATTACTTTTTTTTTATAGTACAACTTATTCAGCTATCCCCAAATAACAGACATCCTTTCAGTTTCCAGTTCCTCGCCACCACAGAAAAAGCTGCTAGAAAGCATTTGGAGAAATCTTTTTGGTTTCTTTTTTTTCCCCCATCACCTTGGGAAAGAAACCTAATAGTGTTATTATTGGGTCAAAAGGTAAACACAAGAGTTTTAGAACTCCTTTAGTATAATTCCAGATTGCTCTCCAGAATGTTACTATCAGTTTACAGTTCCACCACCAACATCTTGGTGTTCCTATTTTTCTATATCTCTTTCAATATTCACCATTTTGCCCTTTTGTTATTTTAGCCAATCTGATAGTTGTGAGATGAAAAGTCAGGGATATTTTGATTTTCATTTCTCTAAAAAATGATGATTTACAGCATTTTTCATATAATTATATGCAGCTTTTCTAGAAAATGTAATAGAAACAGCAGTGTAAATATTTGTTATCCAATAAATAAAATAAAAATTTAAAAATACCCAATAAATAAAAATTTGTTACCCAAATATCTAGGAGCACTCTTTCCCCTTTGTTATCTGGTTCTCTAAGGGAGAGTAAGCTCAAAATTAAAAGTCACTACAAAGCATTTCTTCATATCCAAGTGTGGCTAATGGATTAATCATTGATTCTTGGCTGCCTTTGCTCCCCTGCTTTATTAGGTCAAGGTCACTTGGGGTTTTGCTCATCATCAGACTTGATTGCACACAAACTCTAGCTTGGATTTCCATCATTCTCTGTCAGCTTGTTCTCAACCATTTGAAGCTCTAAAGGTTGCACCCCATTCCATTGCATCACCAATACTCCTTCATCTAAGAGGAGAAAGAATAAACATCATAGGGAAAGAAGCAACTGTAGGACCATGGCTTCACATTTACCCAGAAAGGAAGAGAGATGACTAATGCTGGTTTTCTCTTTTTTTTGTTCTAATAGCTTACAAGAAGTTTTTGCCTCCTTACTCAAATTTAGTCAGGCAGAAAAGAGATAGGGAGGCTTACTTTGATGAGTTGGATACTTTTGAATGTTCACATAATTTTGCCTCATCAATCAATCAAAAATCCATTTCTTTGCCATATGATTGAGGGAATGTTAACATGTATTCACCTGTACACATTCTGAATCAGGGAGTCCATGATGTGTTCCCAGAAGCAGCCTTTTACTCAACTTTCACAAAGATGTGTAGCATACAACCTCCATATAGAACATTAAGCACTGCTTATGCTCACAGTACTGAATCTGTTGCTTAGTCTGCCAATTGTGTGCAGCATGCATGAACTCATTGATCCGTGAGCCAACAGTATAAAAGGGAAGCCTAAAAAAAGGTAATGCTTTTACTAAAAGGTATAGCACCTCTTTCCAGGGCTCTTTTTCAGCTCCCACTGGAAATGTCCATTAACATCTCCAAAAGGAAGCTGACTACTGCAACTGGTTACAGGAATAACTGAAATGTTGAATGTTCTTTCTAGTACCCGAAAATATTGCTCATGAGCCCCCACAAGTGTGATCCATACTGATTATAAATTAGCCAATCAGAATTTATTAGCTCTTAGTGATTTATTGAAATAGTCTAGTGAAAACAGTTGTTACAAAACATTCCTATATACCTCCCCTTCCCATAAATGTCTTGGAAGTAATCTCCCACAATTACATACAGATTTCATGGATAAGTGGGTTCAAACTTAAAGATCTTAGGTTGCCAAAGGGCAAACTTATAGCTCTTTATTTCCTGAAATGCTTTTCTTACTTTGTGGAATCTTCATGATGTTCTCCAAAATTTTCTGCTAAGCTCAAAGTGGTGATGCCCTAGTAAAGCCTTTCCTCAATGTGTCTAACTGATCCTTATCTTCCTGATACATGTGAGAAATAATTTAACCCCTACTCTGAATAGAGCCCTGCCATCCTAAATCAATGATTTTATTCCAGTGTTAATTTTCCATCGTTATTCAGTTTAATGTGATTCCATAAAATTAATGATTAATTCTCTGGTATTAAGACATTGATATATATCTAGAGAGTTAAAGGTAATTAACTAACCCTGATTTCACAATATGATTATGGGTAATTATCTTATGACAGTCAGCTGAATAAATTTTCTTCATATTAGATTATGAAGTTTCTTAGGACATGCCTTTTGCTTGACCACAGTTATAGGGTCCCCACCCTAGTCTTAATCATCCAAGTTCCTCATGACACAGGATGCCACAGGGTTATTCCTCATGGCACAGACTATCATGAGTAGATGGAAAATCCCTGGCTACTTTGGGAGCCCTCTGTTCCTAGCCCCTTCCCCTGGTTAAAGATAGGAAGACTATGACCTCAACCCTTCAACACAGATCTTTTATTACATACTCCAATTCTGGGGACCCTTTGGTTTCTCTTGCTACTGTATAATTAATCCACAATTGAAAATGTATATTTTGAGTTGCACCAGCCCAGGACTGCACTAATAGAGACTATAAAGAAGGTCTGTGATTCTATTTATTAAAGGGGACCAGTTCCTTTAATGACTAGTTATTGGCTCAGAGTTCTGTCTTAGAGACTTCATTTGCAGATTGGAGAATTTGGGGTACATGCATCATTCATTATTGTCCTGGAGACACTACTACCAATTCTGATGGGAAGTCCAAATCCTCTGACTTGTCAAAGTTTACAAAGTGATTTCTGGTCAAAGGGAGGGGAAAAGAAAAAATGCTCTCCTTTCCCCTCGCAAGCAATCCTCTTTCAGGGACTTGGCTGGAGCCAGGATTAAGAAGGTTCCTCACACTCTACTCTGGTCAGGCCACATGCAGTGGAACAGTGTAAAATATTTGCTATTACATTTCAGGAAAGATAGTGATTACCTAAAGAATATCCAAGGGAGTTCAAAGGGAAGTGACTAGAATAAATTATGGTATTTAAAGACTGGTTAAAGGAAAGGGCAATGCTTATTCTAAAAGAGAGAAGATGTGAGACAGACATGGGAGTTGCCTTCAAGCAACTGATGAGCTACCAATAGAAGAGAATTAGACATTCATCCTGGTTCAGCAAACCAAAATAAGGATGAATGGGTAGAAGGTGCTCACAAAAAAGTCTTTGGCTTGAAAACAAGGAAATATTTCCTAACAATTAGATCTACCTGAAAGAACAAAGTCCTTAAGCAAGGATTGACAACTTGGTAGTTATGCTGCAGAAAATAATCTTGTTTATCTATGGTTTGAAATGGATGACCTTTGGGGTCCTTAGAGATTCAGTAACTCTGTAATCTCTATTATGTATTCCAGCTCTGACATTTGTTAAGTGTAAATTTTAGGGTTGAGACTGAATATATTATTTAATGGTCACCAGGGATTTAAATTCTAAATTCCAATGAAATGCTCAAGTCAGAATGGAATTTTATGATGGTTTATTTACAATAGAAGGAAGAAATTAAGAATGAGGGAGAAAGAGGGAAAAGGGTAGAAGATCTACTCCAGCCTGGCCTGAGTCAGGGGGAATTCAGAGGTCTCAGCCTGGCCTTCCCAGAAGATTAAATCTTGCTCAGCTTCTAGCCAGGAGACTTCCTCCAAGATGAGGGACCTCCTTGGAGGATAGTACCTTCAGAAAGCCAGGGAAAGAGGATTCAGCCTTAACACTTACCACATGGCCACCTAAGGGAAGCAGTCTAAGGTCTCCTCACTCCAGCCTTCCAAATCAAGAACCACCGCCAAAAGCCCCCAAAGTCCCTCTCTCAGGAATTGACCTGAAATATAAAGGCAGTTCTTTCCATCACTTCCTGTGTCTCACATGTACCAATGGTGGCTTAAACTTGGCTTAGGACAGCACAGGGGGTCAGTCAGTTGTTTCTGATTTGTCACTTGCTAGTACACGCAGGTCACAGACCATCATCCCCCACACTTAATCCTTAAGTGGGGTGTATACATTCTTGGCTGCTAAAATTCTAAAGACTAAGCAGGGTGGAGTAAATCTAAAATTCACAATCCCCCTCCATGATGATTGGGAGACTAGTCTCCCCAATTGATCATTAAACATAATCATTTTGTACCTCTAAATCTTCTAACTACAGGGGCATACAAAATTTCATCTTCTAAGAAAAACCTATAATATTTAGAGATAAGAGGGAAATAGAAGAGAAAGACAGCAAAACCAATGTTTTGCTGGGCATATTGACAAAAACCAATTAGATGGCAGTCCCCTTTTGGCATAAGAGTATACATTCAAAATAAATGTTCAATAAACCTTCAGTTCAATCAACCATACCCAAAGTTCATTCTGGATCTTTTTGATGTAGTGTAGGTTTTTTAGACATCTTTCTACAAACAGTTCATTCTCTGGATTTTAGGAGTTAGCAAGCTTCTTTCCTTGAAGATCTTTCTCAAACAAAAAATTTTTAAATCTTGGATTTTTATTAAAATAAAATCCCCCCCTGAAGTGGGAATTGAGAAACACCCAGTTCAGCTCAGGATGCATAGTTGAGTTATGGGGGTATATGAGTCAATTGTCAAAAGAGGGAAAAAAGCCAAAAACATATATTTTAAAAATGGAAGAAAGTTAAAAGAAACTTTTGGGAGAAAGAGAAAAAAAAATTCAAAATCAGAATCAAAACATCAAAATTATGTACATAAAATGTTGAGTAAACAAGATGTATTATGGTCCAATTAAAGTAATTTTTATGGTGCCAATCTGTAATAGATGATAATTTGAGGGTATATATTTGTTGGTATACTAGATAACTAATGGATCAAGGTTTGCCTGCTCTCCTCCCTCAATGCCTCCCTCTTATGAAGCCTTTCAGCTTCCCCTCCCCCCTTTCTTCCATCTCCCTCAAGTCACTCAGTATGAGCTATGAGATTTCAGAGGAAATACTCTTTTCTCTCTGGGGTGTATGGGGTGCTCAGGGAGGGGTAGTATCTCTGGTATGGAGGGCTTGTGCCATTCTAGGGCAGCTCTCCAGCCTCTGACCCCCACCTGACACCCAGCTCTCACTTGTGGCTCCCAGTAGCTGCTAGAGTGTGGCATCGGCCACACCCCGGACAACGGCTTCAACAGGCTGGCTAAACCTTATGAGGGTAGCCATCGGGTCGTCGACCCCTGGTGAACCAGGGCTTTGCTCACCCAGCATGTGAAGACTGTTTTGGCCGAACAGAGAGAAGAAACCAATAAGAAGGTTCAATGGCTGAGAGGGTGATACAGCAAAGCACTGTGGAGTGCTTAGGGCGTGTTGGAGCACAAAGGACAACACGACCATCCAATGCAGCTGAGGAAGTCTCCAGACATAACAATTTTTCGTGCCACTGGGCCCAGGCTTCCAAGGCCGAGAGAGTGGGACTGTCTCTGTGCACCTACTTTTCCACTTAAATCTCCTTCACGCACAAGTGTCTTTGTGCACACTCATCTATCCTAACCCTGTCCACCCTCTGCAAGACCTGCGGCGATGGGACGCAACAAGTGGAGGTGACCACTGGCAGTTGTAGTCAAGATCCTGTACTTAGGTGGCCCATGGACCAGTGGTCGCTCGGCTCTGTAGGGCAGCAGAGACGTTCGGCAGCATCCTGGGCAACTGAGCAGCCCTCTCTAGGACAGCACTGCTCACCCTAATCAAGGGAGGGGACTAGAAAAGGTGTCCCAAACATTGCCTTCCCTACAAACACCCGGTCAGCACACCGCGGCTGGCAGGTCATCCCTTTAAGCTGTCGAAATCAAAGAAAAAATACAAAGAAACTCCTACTAGGAGCATGGAACATCAGAACATTACTTGATAGAGAGAATACCCCAAGACCTGAGAGAAGAACAGCTCTAATTGGTAAAGAACTGGCGTGATATAACATCGACATCGCAGCCTTAAGCGAAACATGCTCACCAGAAGAGGGATCACTCAGCGAACCCACCACTGGATACACCTTCTTCTGGAAAGGTAGAGCCTCAAATGAAGACAGAATCCACGGTGTTGGCCTGGCTATCAAGACCAGTTTGCTCAAACAGCTGCCAGACTTGCCTGTGGGCATCAGCGAGAGGCTCATGAAGATCTGTTTGCCTCTCAGCAAAGACCGGTATGCCACAGTCATCAGTGCATATGATCCAACACTGACCAGCACAGAGGAGACCATAGAGCAGTTCTACTCTGACCTGAGTGCCATCCTGCACTCAGTGCCCACAAATGAGAAGCTGACACTAGTGGGAGACTTCAACGCCCGCATTGGCCAGGACCATGAAAGATGGAAAGGAGTGCTCAGCAAACACGGCATGGGCAAAATGAAGAACAACGGCCTACTGCTACTCAGCAAATGCTCAGAGTTCGAACTCACCATCACGAACACTGTGTTCAGAATGGCAAACAAATATAAAACAACGTGGATGCACCCACGATCAAAACAGTGGCATCTCATTGACTACATCATTGTACGCCAGCGAGACATCCAGGATGTACAGATCACCAGAGCCATGAGAGGAGCTGAATGCTGGACAGACCACCGATTGGTTAGAGCGACTCTACAAATACGCATTGCGCCTCGCCATCCAAAACGCGCCCAGACAGTTCGCGCATTTTACAACACGAGTCGTCTTAGAGATCCATCCAATCCTGCCTGGAGGACAAGCTGTCTGCCAAGGGACCACTCACTGGAAGCTCAACCAAGAAATGGAACCAGTTCAGAGATGTAGTGAAGGAAACATCAAAGGCAGTCCTAGGCCCCAAACAACGCAACCACCAGGACTAGTTCGAGGAGAAAAACACTGCTATTGAAGACCTATTGAGCAAAAAGAACAAAGCCTTTATGGAGTGGAAAAATAACCCAAACTCTGCTCCTAAAAAGGACAGATTCAAGTCTCTCCAAGCCACGGTGCAGTGTGAGATCAGGAAGATGCAAGACCGATGGTGGGAAAAAAAGGCAGAAGAAATCCAACACTTTGCTGATAAGAAAAACTACAAACAATTTTTCAGTGCCCTCAAGACTGTCTATGGGCCATTAAAACCCACCACCACTCCCTTGCTATCTTCTGATGGTGACACTCTCATAAAAGATAAAAAAGGCATCAGCAACAGGTGGAAAGAACACTTCAGTCAGCTTCTCAACTGACCCTCTTCAGTCGACCAAAGCACCCTTGACCAGATCCCCCAAAACCTCACCATTGAACAACTTGACGTCCCTCCTTCAATAGAGGAAGTCCAAAAAGCTATTAAACAAATGAATGCAGGCAAGGTACCCGGTAAATCCCAACCGAGGTGTACAAGGCTTTAAATGGAAAGGCGCTCAAGGCATTCCACATAGTGCTGACCAGCATATGGGAAGAGGAAGACATGCCCCCAGAACTCAGAGATGCCTCTATCGTAGCCCTGTACAAGAACAAAGGTGCACGAGCAGCCTGAGCAGCACAGAGGCATCTCACTACTCTCCACTGCCGGAAAGATCCTCGCCTGTGTTATACTCAACAGACTCCTGTCATCTATTTCAGAGCAGAACCTGCCTGAATCACAATGTGGCTTCAGACCAGATCGCAGCACCATCAACATGGTCTTCACGGTGAGGCAAATGCAGGAAAAATGCCTTGAGCAGAACCTGAGTCTCTACATTGTCTTCATAGACCTGACAAAGGCATTCAACACAGTGAACAGGGATGCATTGTGGGTGATCCTCAGCAAACTCGGTTGCCCAGCAAAATTTGTCAAACTGATCCAGCTCTTTCATGTCGACATGACAGGGGAAGTCCTATCTGGTGGAGAGACTTCTGATCGCTTCAACATCTCCAATGGTGTGAAACAAGGCTATGTCCTCACTCCAGTACTATTCAACCTATTTTTCACCCAAGTATTACGACATGCTGTGATGGATCTAGATCTGGGCTTCTACATCAAATACCGACTGGATGGCTCACTATTCGACCTTCGCCGCCTGACTGCAGAAACAAAGACAACAGAGAGACTCATCCTGGAAGCTCTCTTTGCAGATGACTGTGCTCTCATGGCCCACCAAGAAAATCATCTTCAAACCATTGTGGACAGGTTCTCTACCGCAACAAAACTGTTTGGTCTGACTATCAGCCTCAGCAAAACAGAGGTGCTGTTCCAACCTGCACCAGGGAGGCCAACTAAGCAGCCTTGCATTACAATTGATGGCACGCAGCTTTCTAATGTCAACACTTTCAAGTACCTGGGCAGCACCATCACCAACAACGGGTCCCTAGACCACGAGATTAATGCCAGGATCCAAAAGGCCAGCCAGACACTTGGGCGGCTGTGCTGCAAAGTCCTCCAACACAGCGGCATAAGCACTGCGACGAAGCTCAAAGTGTACAACGCAGTGCTCCTCAGCTCGCTCCTGTACGGTTGTGAGACATGGACACTGTACCGGAAGCACATGAAACAGCTGGAGCAATTCCACCAACGCTCCCTCCGGTCAATCATGAGGATCCGATGGCAGGACCAAATCACCAATCAGGAAGTTCTCGACACAGCCAACTCCACCAGCATCGAAGTCATGGTCCTCAAAACCCAGCTACGATGGTCTGGACACGTCATCCGCATGGACCCACAGCGAATACCAAGACAGGTATTCTATGGGGAACTGTCAGCTGGACTCAAGAAACAAGGCCGACCAAAGAAAAGATTCAAGGATCAGCTAAAGTACAACTTGAAGTGGGCTGGCATCACACCAAAGCAACTAGAACTCGCTGCCTCTGACAGAAGCAGCTGGCGAACCCACATTAACCATGCCTCTGCCACCTTTAAAGATGTGCGACGTCGACATCTTGCCGCTGCGCCTGAACGCTAACACCAGGCCACAACCGCACCTCCCGTAACAACTGGCATCCCATGCCCCATGTGCCACAAACTCTGTGCCTCAGCCTTTGGACTTCAAAGCTATATGAGGGTACATCAATAGATGATAATGCACAAAGACAATTGTCATTCTCGGTCACCGAGAGACTACAACTAACTAACTCTTTTCTCTTCTTTTCTCAAGTCAGGGTTTATTTGGGGAAGACAGGATAAGGGTAGAGGATAAGGTAAGACAATTAGGAATTCTCTATTGTCTACAATGAATGTTGGTTTGGAGGATATTGAGGGAAATGGCAATTCTGTCACAATTGTGAAACAGTCAGTCAGAGAGAGAGATATAAGGACCACTGTCTTTCTTCTTCTTCCTTCAAATCAGCCAGGTCACCTCCAACTTGATTAACTCAAGTTCCAGAGATACATTTATCTTCCTCTTTCTTCACCTCAGCCAGCAGCCAAAAATCTCTCAGCTTCAGTCACCACCATCAGCCAGCCAGCAAAAGCCTTTCAGCCCAGTCCAGCCATTGGCTTGGCTCCAACTGCTATTCCCGGTAATATTCCAAATGGAATTTTTATTTGACTGACAGATGATCCATCCTCAGCTTTCTGTCTTGCATGCTTGCCTCTTTTACATAGGGTCCAATTAAAGTAATTTTTATCCCACAAGTCGGTAGGACAAAAAGCAGTAATGTTTCACATACCCATTTGCAGCCAAGACCACAAGAAGTTGCCATACTATAAGAGAGAAAAAGGACTAGATTTTTTTGTGTGTGTGATAGGGAAGTGTCATTCCCTGGTCTGATTTTTTTGTCATTCTCAGGGATAAGGGGAGCCAGGATGATAGCCAAACTTTGGTACTTGTCTGTAAGTATTTCACAAAGAGTGTGGGTACAAGGAAGTCCTACATCTTAACATATGTCAAGCATAGCAACCTCGAGTCTCACACTAGGTTCAAGACCTTTCATATTGGCTTAGAAGTGTATTAATCCTACCTGAATTTTCTGACCTGTGTGCTCTTTTTGGTTAAGTCTTTGCTCGTTTTTTTTTCTGTTTCCTAGAATCAGACACAAACATTAATAACAGTTCCATAACATTTATCAATAAATGGCAGGTTCCCACAGTCTAAAGCTTTTGGGTATGCATTAATATTATAGAAAGTATATATAATTTTTAAATTCATATTATTACAGAATAAAAAATAATGTAGATCATATGTACCTTAAGTACAAGAAATGAGAAAAGGGAAAAAATAAAATATTCTAATCAAAATAAAAGAAAGGCAATAATAAAATAAAATTCAAGAATTCAATGTGTTCCCAAAAAACAGTATCCACTTGTCTATGGATTATTATCTCCAATGCATGTGATAGGATACAGTCAATCAGTCTCAATAGATGATGCTCTTTTTACATGTGAGCAATGAATCCAAGAGTCTTTCTCTCCAATTTTTATAGATGTTGGAGTAGTTAGCAATATTTGGAATGTCCCTTCCCAGGAAGGCTGAGTTGCTCCAGTGAGCTAGACATTTGTTATATACACCTTGTCTCTTGGGTTCAGGTCATGAAGAGTAAATCTAAAATTCACACATTCTACAGTCTTAATTCCAAAAGGACAAGGCGATTTTCCGAACAGTAGAAGCACCTAATCAGTTCATAGTGTGAATTTCAAAACTATTCAACCCTGTTCAAACCATTCTTTAGAGGATGGGATTTGGCTATTTCCTTATCAATAACAATGGAGATACTTGGAATGACAGAATCAGGTCTTGGAAACTACAATCTCCACCCTACTTAGAGTAACAGGATTTAGGAAGGGCTACAGCAAAGCTCAAGATTTAATTATTTGAGAATATGACCTTCAACAGACATGTGCAAAGGGGACAGACCTCTGGGCGGTCCTGGGTTAAGCTAGAGCCACCATTGGCACAGGGGAGACACAGGAAGTGAGGTAGAGGACAGCTGAGGAGTCTGGGGACTTCCTGTGTGGAGGAAAGGAGGGTTGGAGGCTGGTGGCTTGGAGTAGAGGCCCTGAGACTGTTTCTCCATTTTGGTCACATGAGTGATAGGGACTGATCTCTTTTCTTTGCCTCGGCTATCCAAGGCCTTGGGCCTTTGGCCCAACCTAAGCAGACGGGGTATTTAAGCCCTATTCCCTTCTCTCCCCTTTCTCTCTCTCTCTCTCTCTCTCTCTCTCTCTCTCTCTCTCTCTCTCTCTCTCTCTCTCTCTCTCTCTCTCATACCTTTCTTCCTCCTGTTAGTAATAAAAAAAAAAAAACTCCATAAAAGGTTGACTGCTGACTTGAGTTTTCATTTAGGAATTACATAGCTGAATTACTTGGTGACCTTAAATTAATATATATCAGTCTTTTAAAGTGATTTCCATATCACAATAGTTTCTAAAAGTATTAAGCATCTGCTATTAGTCACTCTACTGGGCAATGGAGATACAAAATTAAAATTGCACAGTTCTTGTCCTTAAGGAATTAATGGGTCCCCCAAAGGAGGAAGTGAATTGTTCATCATTGGAACTATTAATGCAGAAGCCTAGACAACTTCCCAGGAATGTTGTATGAACATTCCTATTCAGACAACACCTCAGAGGCTGCTTCCAATGCTCAGATTCTATGATTCTAAGAAGCTGACCAGAAAATTTGGCAGCATTTTTCATGAGGGATTATTTGATCCACATTAATGGAACTCCCACCACGTACCCAGTATTAAAGCTAAAGATTGTGGGGATCAAAAAAAGAAATGAAAGAAACAGGCTCCTTGAGGAAGAAGATAATTCTGATGTTCATAAAAAGAGCCAACAGATTAGTGTGTTAAGGATGAGAATCAAAGGGTTTCATATGGCTTGTAAGAAGTTAGACATGGGTGTGGGTAGAAAGGAGTAGTCTTAGGGAGTTGTCTGAAAGAACTAGTGACTTTCCCAGGGTCACATATTATGTGCCAGAGGTAATTAGGGCTAAAGGTAGAACTCCAAGGATAACTCTGTACATATTCACTATGTCATACTCTCTATTCATCAGGTGAGTAAGAAAGAAGATTAAGAAAGAAGACTGAGGGAAGGAAAATTACATGATTATTCAAATAGTAAATATTCATTAAGTGCTTACTTGGAGGAAACCACAAAGTTAGGCACAGTGGACCTACAAAGACAAAAATGAAACAGTCTCTGCCCTCAAAGAGCTTAAATTATCAGGCGAATGTCATGTGGATCACTAGAAAGATAGGAAAAAAAAGGGTAGATAGATTCATAAATGAGTAGATAGACATTGATAGATGGATGGAGAGACAGACAAACAAAATAAATAAAAGATTACTGGAGGGTAGGGAGACAAGAAGATGAAAAGCAAAAAAAAAATGACAGCTACAGTTAGAGATCCAGT
The DNA here is from genome assembly GCF_027887165.1 of Monodelphis domestica. Taxonomy (NCBI): domain Eukaryota; kingdom Metazoa; phylum Chordata; class Mammalia; order Didelphimorphia; family Didelphidae; genus Monodelphis; species Monodelphis domestica. The sequence goes on from NC_077230.1 coordinate 255,971,843, forward strand.
TTTCCTAGCCTCAAGTCAGGGAATCCTAACACCTGCCAACATGGAAATCTAGAGATCCCCAGTTTACTTAGTTTAAGGGTATAAACCCCAGGTTTTGACCTTGTCTCAGGAGAAGTTTCCCCCTGAGGGAAGGTCCTCTTCACCAGACAATAAACATCCACTTCAGGTAGGGAGGTAAATCCCATCCTAAATCAAGTAGCTCTTTTGTCTTCAGAAGCCTCTCCCAGTATATCACACCCATTATGATTCCCTGACTTGAGGCTAGGAAAACTGGATCTCTAACTGTAGCTGTCATTCTTCTTCTTCTTCTTCTTCTTTTTTTTTTTTTTCTTTTCATCTTCTTGCCTCCCCACCCTCCAGTAATGTTCCCAGGATCGAGGATCGAACTCGGGACCTTCAGTTTGTGAAATTGACGCTACTTACTGCACCAAAGCTGAAGTGGATGTCTATTGTCTGGTGAAGTGGGACCTTACCTCAGGGGAAAACCTCTCCTGTGACAAGGTCAAAACCTGGGGTTTCCACCTCCCAACTAAATAAACTGGGCATCTCTATATTTCCATGTTGACACACCTTAAAGTCATACTCACCCAAATTCCTCCTCCAAATTCCAGACCATTCCGGAGCTAATTTGTTTTAGGAATTTTCTAATTGGGAACCTCCTAGAGATATTTTCAGTGCTTGAGTGACTCGTTTTTTTCATTTATTTTTCAATCGAAAAATCTCAGGGAAATGCTTAGGGAATTGAGTGGTGAAACTTATAATTTACTTTAAGAAAACAGTCTACCAATGTTTTTATTTATGCCCAGAAGGACACTGGCAACACATCACCTTTGGGAAATGAGAGATAAAATAAAATCAAAACAATGATTTATGCTTCCACCTCACACCCAGTAGTAAGTAGTCCCTTTTAAAAAGATCTCCGATTCACTGCCAGCAATACCAATTGAAAGTGAATGCAACAAATTACCTTGTCAATTATGCTGGCAGAGGTTTTTCACTACCAAAGTAAAGCAATTTAAAGACTCCTTTCTGTTCCCACTGTGGAGGTGAGTGAACAGCAGCATGAATCTTAGGATGTTTATATTCACAAGGATAGCTTGACCTTTGGCAAAGACCAGGCTTTTGGGTTAGGTTGGGTTTTTTAGGTGTTGACTATAACATACAGTGGGAAGTTAGCCAAGCTCATAGTATCAGATGGTGATTCAAAAACTTGGGCCTGGAATTAGAACTCACAAAATCTAAATCAGTCTTGGGTGGTTTCTCTCTGTCTCATGCCTCCTTCTTCTGGCAGGTTCTGAAGGATGCTGAGCTACTCGGGAGCCCCCAACATGATCTCAAATCTTTATAAAGTGCTTTTTACACTTCTCTCTATACAAGCCCACTCTAAGCTTCCATGGTGGAATGAAAATGATGATTTAATTCAATTGAGGAGGAAGAGGAGGATGGATTTGGAGATGTTTTGGGTTCAGGATAGCTGCTGGCACAGTGGATAGAGCACCCAAACTGGAGTCAGGAAGATCTAAATTCAAATCCAGCCTCACACATTCACTAGCTGTGTGACCCTGGGCATATTGCTTAAATCTGTTTGCCTTGACTTGTTTAAGTTGGAAAAGGAAATGACAAATCACGTCAGTTCTTTGCCAAGAAAACCTCAAATGGGTTCACAAAGAGTCAGACTCAACTGAAACAAATGAACAACAAAAGAGGTTGCAAAAAACCTCAAATTCTTTTACTAAGAAAATAGGGACCATCTACTGTAAGCTCCTTCTCTCAATTTATCCTATACCTTAAAATCCCTGTGAAGCATTTCTCTTCCTTTCTCTCTTTTGTTCTACTGTGGGACAAAGAGGCGGTCCTTTTCCCAGCTAGGACCAAGCCTTCTCTTTTGTGCTGGTGACCTCATCTCCTCCCACATTCTCTAGGAACTTAGCTCAGGGATCACCCCCTTCTCTTTGGCCTCTAATATCTTCTTAGCCATCCACTCTTTTCTCTATTGCCTACAGACATTTTCCGATCTCTCTTATCCTTAGAAAACCTTCACTTGAATATGCTGTCCTTTCCTGGGACTGTGATATCTCTCCTCCCTTTCACAACCATTTCAAATATTGAAATGCTCAAATGGAACTGTGACCCCAAGGAATTGGAAATTTGGGGCTCTTCTTTTAAACCTCTTCTTTTTTTAAACATTTATCTTCCATCTTAGAATCAATAATGAAGGTATTCCCTTCAACAGTTCATACCCCTGCCTCCTCCTCCTCCTTCTCCCATTCTTTTATCTACTTCTTCGTTAAATCTAACTGGAACATGTCCTATGGCAACCTTCCCCTCTCTTTCCATTGTGATGGCTGGAATTCTCATTCTATAATGAATAAACCCTTCTTCATTCTAGACTTCTTTGTCACATACTCCTTCCATCTATTGGTCTTTACTGAGACCTGGCTCCCGTCTTCTGATACAGTATCCCTATACTGACTCTCCATTTTCTCCTAGTGGTTCCGGAGGGGAACCTGGACACTCCCCACTGTCACTTCCAGATTTTCCCTTTCCCTATTTTACTCATCAACTTTGCTTCCTTTAAATAACACTTAATCAAAAAATTCCCCCCAATCCAAATAGTGGTGGTGACCCTGAAGTTACTTCTCTCTTTTTTTCTTAAAAAGTTCAGTGCCTGATTCACCATCTTCCTTTTTACTCCAATTCTGTCTTTTATACTCCAGGACTATAATATCTACATAAATGCTTTCTCCAAATTCCTTAAGTGTTACTGTTTTCTTCCATTTCAGACACACATAGGAATCATTCCACACACATTCCTCACAAATGTTCCCCTTCTCTAATTAGAAATTTGACATTTCCAAGTCCAACCACAAATTTAGGGAGCTTGCCCGAGGGCTCACATGAACCTCCTAAATCTATTCTTTGCCCCCATTAAAAATCTCTAATCCCTCTAACTCCCAGTATTTCCCAAGGCTATTAACACTGACTTTACTCTTTTTTTCCCCCTCTTCAACCTGAACACAATAGTTAGCCATTTCAATTCAATACTGCCCTCTGATTTTGAGTCCTTAGTCCTTTGGTCCCATGGCCGCTCCCCTCTTGCCAAATTTCATTTCTATATTGTTCCTGTTATCCGATTTCTCCATTCTTACTTATTAATGTAACTAGAGGAAGTCTCACAAATGGGCTATCTGAGTATATGTGTCAATATTATCCAGTTAATTTACACTTAATTAAAGCAATGGGAACTAATTGATTCCTATTCTTCCTTAATTGATTTACTATCTCATTCCCTATCAAAACCAAAACAAAACAAAAACCTCTCATAAGCCCTTCTCAAGGTTCCTATACCTACCTTCTGCCCCCCATCTCTTAGCTGAGGACCTTGCTTCTTACTTTTCTAAGAAAATTGAGGACTTTTAATATAAGCTCAGTTTCTTCCCATTCTCTGAACCTGAAAACCTCTTGACATCATCCCCCACTCCCTCTTCCTTTCCTTCTGTATCTGGCAAAGAGGTAGCATTTCCTTTTGCCATTGCAATCTGTCTACAAATGTATTTGGTCCCATCTCCTCTAGTCTTTTCCGGTGATTGCATTTTCCATCATCTCACCCTTCAAATCTTCAGCCTCCCACTGTCAACTGGGTCCTTCCCTATTTCATTAAAAAATTCTCAAGTCTCCCACCCTTCACTAGATCCTGCCAGCCCCTTAAACTATCATCCTATATCTCTCTTCCTTCATTAATTACATTCCCTAAAAAGCTATCTTCCCTTTCTCTTCTCCCTCTAATTCAACACTTTGCTCTCTGGCTTCTGCCCTCATTTCTCAACTGAAATTGCACTCCAGAGTTATCAGTTTTTCATTGCTAGATCTGATTGACTTTTTTCCTGTTCTTATTTTTTTTTTTTAATGTATATATTGCTTTTGACAGTTTTAATCACCCTTTCCTGCTGCATTGTCTTTCTTCTCTGGGTTTTCATAATATCCTTTTCCCTTGTTTTGCCCCCTACCTTTCTGAAGGAATCTCATGCCCCCCAAGATTCTTAGTGTACTCTGCCCTCTTCTCTTCTCCTTCTCTACTCTCTCTTTCTTGGTAATTCCATTCACTGATATGAGTTTGACTATAATCTCAATGTAGATGGCTCCCAAATATATTGACCTAGTCTTAGTCTCTCCCCTCTATTTCTCTTCCAGATCACCAATTGCTTATTGAACATTTCAATTCAAATGTCCCAGAGATATCTTAGATTTAGCACTTTCAAAACTGTCTATAATCTTTCTCTCTAACCCTTCCCTCTTCCAAACTTCCCTCTTTTATTGAAGGTATTAATTTCCTTCTAGTTTCCCGTATGTATAACCTTAACATCATTATGGATGCCACACTTTTCTTTACCCCCTTATCCAATCAATTACCAAATATTGCTGTTTCTACCTGCATAGCATCTCAGATTTGTGACTCATTATCATCTTAGTTCAGGCCCTTGTTATCTCTCATCTACAATCCTGGACTTAGTTTCCACTCTAGGCCATCTTTTATATTGTTGCCAGCATTATTTTTCTTTATTGCTGATCTGGCCATGGGATGCTTCTACTCAATCAACTCCAATATTTTGCTTTTGCCTCTAAAATATTAACTCTGCTGTTTAGTTTTTAAAGCCCTTCCCAACCTAACTTTAGCATATCCTTCCTTCTTCATTGGATATTACTCTCCCTCCAACTCTCTGTAACCTGGCCAAACTGACTTCTCTGAGTTCCTCACACACACTCTTCTATCTCTTTGCCTTTGCATTGGCCCTTCCAAATTTCTGAGATGGACTCCTTCTTTATGTCCAGCTCATAGAGTCCTAATCTCCCTTTGAGAGGACTTCTTGGCACTATGTTCTGCATGAAGCTTTGCCTGATAGTCTGAATTACTGCCTGCCAAACAACTTTGGGTTTCACTGTTTTGCATATATTTGTGTAAGTTAACTTCATTTTCATGCTGACTCTATTTTATGTGTACCCATTTTCTTCATTAGAATATAAATTCTCTGTGAGAAGAGATTGTTTCATTCTTTGTTCTGATATCCCTGGGGACTAGCATATGCCCAACACCTAGTAGGTGCTTTATAAATATTTGTTGAATGATTGCATGACTTTATCAGATGCCAAACTATATTATAAAGAAGGAATTGTGAAAAAGTATTTGATTGTAATTACAAAGAAAAAAAAACCCTGAGTTGAAAAGGATAGGGAGGAATTTCCTCCTTAGCACAGTAAATCACACTTATTCTGAAGAGGTGGGAATCTGTCCTCCAGGACCTTCCAGAAGGATGACTGAATATAGACTCTGTTGCTACAGGGCATATGTAAGCAGCTTCTGTGGCTTGCCATGCCAAAGCCTGGGTGCTCAGAGCACTAAATACTCAGTCATGGGGTCCCTTCTGTCCCAAATGAATTTACACTGAGCTGCCAGATCCATTAAAGATGGAAGGGAATGAGATAGCCCTAGAGGATGTCTGCCATTGCCCCTCCTGGGGCAGATACTCAATGTCTGCCCTTTGGGGGTCCAGAGACCAAGGTCTTCCTCTAAGACTGACACACTGAGCCTCAGCTTCTCTGACATGCCTATTCAGAGGGAGGAAGGGTCAGGGAATCATCAAATGGAGATTCTTTGTTGTGTCTGACCTTTCTACTTTTTCCAGGGGCAGGTGGATGTGTGAGGGAAATGAAGTGAAGTAAAATGGAGTGAAATGAAGTGAGATGAAGTGAAGTGAAATGAAATGAAGTCAAGAGTTTAACACAAATCATTTCCCTAGAAGAGGATGAGAAAGAAAATGAAAGAAGAGAATAGTGAATTTTTTTAAATATTTTTTTCGATTTTACTTGAAATTGAAAAGATAGATCTTTCTAATTCTATCATGTTAGGGAAGCAGTAATCAAGATGTGAATTTTGTTTACTGTCTATATTAACTGAACTTATCTGGCTTACTATACCAAAAAAGGAATTTAATTCAATTCTCCTCCCATGTTCCATGTGTTTCAAGTTCTATGTACTAACTTCCATAAGCCTTTCAAAGGACCTATAAATTTAGAGCAGCTAGAGGAGCACAGTGGATGTGGAGACAGGAAAACCCAAGTCCACATTCTGACTCAACCATTTTATAGCTGTGTGACCCTGGGCAAATCACTTAACCTCTGTTTGCTTCAGATTCCTCATCTGTAAAATGAAGATAATGATATAACCTCCCCAGGGTGGTTGTGAGGATCTACTGAGATAACTTACATTACACTAACCCTAAAATGATATATAAATCCTATTATTATAAATCCAGGGAGTTAATGAAAAGAAAAATGAGTAATATGATGGAATGGACAGAAATCTAGTCTTAGGGTCAAAAAATTGTGTCACATACTGTTGTGAGACCCTAGGTATGTCACTTGACTTTTGTAAAAATTAAAATTAATATATGTATAATAACTTCAAATATTATATTTTATGAGATTTACTAATAATCACTGGAAGTATCAAAATAAAACCATGTGCTCATGGCTAATCTACCTGCTCAAACAACTGGCTCCACCAATGTCACTGACCGGAAGCAAAAAAGAGTTAGCCATGGAAGACCACCCAATTTATTTCCTATCTATGTCAGCACTTAACAACAAGAAGTCAGTGGGCTCCTGGTTAATGTAGTTCAAAGGCACAAGATTTCCAATTACACACTTTTTGCCTTTCCTAGAAACAGTTCCAAACCAATCTTGTTTACAATACATAGCTCCCTTGTCCAGCTCCCTTTTATTCATTGTTTTTCTTCCTTATAATCTAAAACTCCCAGAAACTAAAAACTGTTTTGTGTTTGTATTTATATCTCTAGAATTTGGCATAGTACCTGGCTGTTTTTTTTTTAATTTAAAACCCTTACTTTCCATCTTAGAAATAATACTGTGTATTGGATACAAGGTAGAAGAACCATAAGTGATAGGCTATGGAGGTTAAATGACTTGGTCATGGGCACACAGCTAGGAAGTGTCTGAGGCCATGTTTGAACCTAGAACCTCCTGTCTCTAGGCTTGGCTCCCAATCAATGTAGCCACCTAGATGCCCTCAATAAAGACTTTTTCCTTCTTTCTCAATGCCCCAGGAGATATGCTAGAATTATGGTCTACAGCTCTGCCTGGGTAAAGGGTGGTTCTTTCTGAGGAATTCTTTATACCAATGAAATCACAAATCACATCAATAAATAAACCAACAAACAGAAGAGATTTTCTTCTGGAAAAATCCTTATCTCCAGGGCATAAATGTCCCTTAAAAGGGTGTTATATAGTTGGGAAATATATTGACTGGAGTATTATGCTAAAAGCCAGGTCCCAGTGGCAATCATGGCTGGAAATGATTTCAGAGAACTGGAAAGAGGCCAAATGTCTTTCCTTTTACGTTGACTAATTGAACAAGATACAAATATTTTCCAAGTGAGACTTAGCCTTCTGCAGCAATCCATGGCCTCAAATTCATAGATGGGCTCTGTGATACCAGCTCTATGTCAAACTGCATTCATTCCTTATGAGTCGGTTTGGAAACCAGAAGAATAAACATGGTAGTAAATGTGTTTGAGGGTCCATGATTCATCTTTATTGTTGGAGACTTGTGAGCATCTTACATAGAACAGGGCTCTCTAGAGAGGAAGAGCTGTTGAATACTCATTTTTCCTCTTTGAAAGAAAAGTTTATTATATGTTCATGCTTTAGAAGCTTCAGAGATGACAAGAATTAAAGCCCCCCCTCTTGCCCTTGGGAAGATGTTGTTGTTGTTGAGGTTATTTATCTCCATGATCCCATTGGGGGTTTTCTTGGCAAGGATACTGGAGCATTTTGATATTTCCTTTTCCAGATCATTTTACAGATGAGGAAACTGAGTCAAAGGGTGTTAAATGACTTGCCCAGGGGTCATAAAGGTAGTAAGTTTATGAAGTCAGATCAATTGCCTTACTGAAAGAAAAGCACCAAATCCTACAAGAAATTAATGTAAATGAGCAAGGAAATGACTTATCTATTACAGCAAAGCAATTAGTGAATTTGTGGGTACTCCTTGAAGGGAAAAAAGGACTTCCAAGACCAGGAGGTAGCTGTAAGACACACATAGTCTTTACATGAGTTCCTTACTATTTTTGTTCTTTAAGTATTAGCACCTTCTTCTGGTTACTCAGATGTGCAGAGTTCTTTTTAAACTTGGGGAGACCACAGGAAATATTTTCTAAATGCCTAATTGATAATAGCCTCAGATACTTTGAGCAAATCATTTAACCTGCATTGCCTAACCCTTAGTACTCCTCTGCCTTGGAATCAATACTTTGTATCAATTCTAAGACATAAGGTAATGATTTAAAAAAAAAAACTTATTAATAGGGAACAGTTAGATAGTGCAGTGAGCAGAGTGCCAGGCATGGAGTCTGGAGGACCTGGGTTCAAATCTAGCCTCAAACACTTCTTACCTGTGTGATCTCGGGTAAGTCATTTAACCTTTGAACAATTAGCCCTTTCTGCATTTCTGTCTTAGAATTTGTACTGATAGAAAGTGATAGTTTAAAAAACCCAAATAATATCAACTGAGGAATCAATTCTGAGAAAGAAAAATACATGGAAAATAATATTTAAAAACCAAAATCCTTTATTAGATTTATTTTTGGTTGGACTTAATAATTAATTGGTAGTTGCCAGGGTGTGAATTACTAAATTCCAAAATGAATTACTAAAGTAGAATGGAATTTATGGTATTTTATTTTACAATAGAGGGAAGATATCAAGGAAGAGAAAAAAGGAAGAGTAGAGAGAGAAAACTCTGGCTTCCTCAGAGCTAGGAAAAAATTCTAAGCCCCAGCCAGCAGAAAGGAGTCTCACAAGATGGGCCTTTCTAGGAGGTTCACACCTCCAGAAAGGCAAGGAAACTAAGTCAGTCTTTCCACTTACCACAGTGGCTACATAAAAAGAAAGCAGTCTGAGGTCTCCTGCATGAGCTCCTCCAGGGGCCCAGTTCCACAGCCAAATGTCTTCACTCCAAGTGTGAGGGTCTGTCTTCCAGTCTCTCCTCAAGTGTCTCTCTTAGCTCCAACTCCAGAATGTCTTCTTCCAGTCCATATCCAAGTGACTGAATGATCTTGATCTATTGAACCTGTGTGTCTCTGTTTCCTCTATTAAAAGACCTTTTTCTCTTGTGTCACCTCCCCTAAATTTTTATGTCTACTAATCATAGCAGACGCTCCTCTCCAGGACTGCCCATTCAATATATGAAATGGGTGTCACACATTTTGTAGTTAGTTAACACCTTTTTTGGTTAGTTCACACCTTTTTGTAGTTAAAATGGGTAGATCTACTTTAAAAACTGAGTTAACAGGTTGGGGATTCAAATCTAAAAATAGACACGGGATTATAATTTAATCTTCTCAATAAAGGAAAAGAACTAAGTACTTTCATTGTTACAATCAGGGTAGAGCCAAATCAGATCTTCACACCTTCATGATGATCCATGGGACCCTGAGGAAAGGCATAGGCAGCTGCCTCTGGGAAAGGAACTTGCTAGTCCACTGGCAATAGGGAGTCTGAGAGTAGCAGACCTGCGTATGGTCATATGGATCATAAGTAGCAGAGCTCAGGACCCCAACTCCAAAATCCACCATTCTTTCCACTATATACCACTTTACTTTTGTATATTTCCAACCTCCTTTTATTCTAGCTTTGATTTCTTTGAAGCTCTGAAAAATGGACTTCTGAAAAGATGGTTGAGAAAAGGCACTGGTCAAATCTAACTTCCTTTTGAGACCTCAAAACAACAAATGAATGAAATAAAGTAAAATGATAAGAACCAAAAAGAAAGGATAAAGAAAAGAATTATTAAAAAAAAAACACAGGAAAAAATCCTACAATAGAGAAATATAGTTTTATGTCAAGAAACACTAAAAGTTAAAGCTATTCAAAATTGGAATGGGCTGATTCAAAGTGTAGTGATTTTGTCTTCACTGGAGCTCTGCAGGCAAAAGCCACACAGCCTCTTGTCAAGCATGCTGTAAAGGGAATTCCTCTTCAGGTATATGTTGGATTAAATTATTAGGAGTAGACCACTGAGGTTCCTTCCAAATCTGATATTCTAGTATTAAAAAGATAAATTAGAGAGTGGAGAGAAAGTTTGAGACAAAGAAATAGTAGTAGTAGTAGTTGTTGTCTCTCGGTAACGGAGGATGACTATTGTCTTTGTGCGTTTTTGTGCACAAAGACACTTGTGCATGAAGATTTAAGTGGAAAAGTCGATGCACAAAGACAGTCCCACTCTCTCTCTGCGTTGGAAGCCTGGGTCCAGTGGCACGAAAAGTCGTTACACCTGGAGACTTCCTCAACTGCATTGGATGGCCATGTTGTCTTTTGTGCTCCAACACGCCCTGAGCACTCCACAGTGCCTTGCTGCGTCACCCTCTCAGCCGTTGAACCTTCTTACTGGTTTCTTCCGTCTGTTCAGGGGTGTATGGGGTGTTCAGGGAGGGGTAGTATCTCTGGTATGGAGGGCTTGTCGTGCCCTTCTAGGGCAGCTCTCCAGCCTCCAACCCCCACCTGACACCCAGCTCTCACTTGTGTCTCCCAGTAGCTGCTAGCATACAGCAGCGGCCACACCCCGGGCAACAGCTCCGACAGGCCGGCTAAACCTTGTGAGGGTAGCCATTGGGTCGACGTAGACCCCTGGTGAACTAGGGCTTTGCTCACCCAGCATGTGAAGATGAAGAAATACAATGAGACAAAAGGTTCTAGGGAGAAGTCTTCAGATGAGAATAATTCTATAATGATTATAACTAGACTTAAAAAGGAGGGGGGAAGACTGACCATAAGAACAAAGTAAGATAAGAGAAAGCTGGCAGAAAAGGAGCTCTTAAAGAAAAAAACATAAATTTAAACTTTTGGTCAAGGACAGATGTTGGTAAAATTTACTAATGTACCACATAATGTAGACACATTGATTAAGAAAATAGAATAGAAAGTATTCCTCAATGCAGACATAATAATACTGGCTAGCATTTATATTGCTCTTTAAGGTTGGCAAGGCATGTTAATTCATCTGATCCCCATAACAAACCTATTAGGGAGGTACTATTATGATTATCCTCAATTTACATATGAGGAAACTGAGACAGAGAAAGGCTAAGTGACTTGGCCAGAAACAGACAATTGGTAAGTGCCCAATTCAGAACTTGAATTTAGTAATTCTTAACTACAAATCCAACATTCCATCCACTGCATTAACTAGCTGCCTTTAAAGAAAACCAGAAAAACTGAAGCAATTTGTAAAATATGAAGAATGTTGTCTCCATAAATCAAAGCAACTGACAGCACAGGCAGACCTCAGTGAGATAACCTAAAAATCACTAATCCCACAGAAAAGCATGATGAAATAAATGCCTGAGTTATGATGCAATCGAAAAATACCCATATATTTCATTTACAACCTGGCCCTGCGCCTAGCTCCTAGACTTTCAAATCATTTTGTCTCATCTTAGAACTTTCTTCATCTCATCTTAGAACTTTCTTCATCTCTTGGGGTCTTTTCACTGTGGAACATCTTTATGTAAAGCCTGCTGTCTTCTCTCCTTGGTGAGTTCCCCAGGAACTTTCCTCTCTTTCATTTCCTCTCTCCTTCCTTCCTCGCTCCCTTCCTTCCTTCCTTCCTTCCTTCCTTCCTTCCTTCCTTCCTTCCTTCCTTCCTTCCTTCCTTCCTCTCTTCCTTCCTTTCTTCTTTCCATCTTTATTTCCTTCCTCCCTCCCTCCCTCCTTTTCCTTCTTTCCTTCCTTCCTTCCCTCCCTCCCTTTCTTTCCTTTTTTCCTTCCTTCCTTCTTTCCATCTTTCTTTCCTTACTTCCTTCTTTCCTCCATTCCTCCCTTTCCTTCTTTCCTTCCTTCCCTCCCTCCCTTCGTCCCTTCCTTCCTGCCTTCCTCCCCTCCACACTCAGCATTTTGTCCATAAGATCATGTGACTTCATATATGGACCCACCAGGTAATAATTGAAGAAGACTGAGAATGACAGTGCAAATTCCTTTGATACATTACAATAAATTCACTGTCAATAATTTTTAAAAAATGAGAACCCTGCCTAAAGAATCAGTAGACATTTGAAACTTTGGAGGCTGAAATCCATACATATGTTAAAGGTTACTGAAATACTTAAAATTCTCTTAATGAGATACTTGAATCAACTGATATTCTGAAGTTGATTAATGGAAAAGTTCAATGGAACAGGATTAAAGATGAGAAGATTTCTCTTGGTGCAGATGAGAAAAAGGTGCTAGAAATTCTGCTTGCCTTGTTTCCACAAACAGAACTTTTTTTCACCAACTTTTTTTTTTTTGCTACTAAAGTCCTCAGCATGTCAGGTAGGCAGTTTCACCCACATAGACACAAACGTTAGTGGGGGGGGGGGACTTCTTTTTCAAAATTGGAAATTGTTAAAAACTGGTTTTTTCAAAACTTATGAATATAACAGAAAAAACAAAGGAAATGTAGGACCACAGTAACACATATTGCCTGAATCATTGTCACATATATACTGCCTCTGACTCTCAATTATTTGACTATAGCCAAACTATATAACCTCTCTAGCCTTAATATATTCATCTGTAAAATGAGGATAATAATCAATTCATCAAACATTAATAAACCCCACTTGTAGTCCAGGAATGGTAGTTAGCTCCTCAGTTCTCCTCTATTTTATGCTTTACTCCCATTAAGAGACAGGGTCAAAAACCTCACAGACTAATCTGTCTCTACCTCCTAGTCTGTCAGGAACCTAGTTCTAGAGTTGAGCTTTGAAGGCCACTTGGGATTTTAAGAGGAGGAAGTGCCTTCTGGGGACCAGGGCAAGGGAGGAAATTTAGAGGACAGAATGTTTCATGTGTGGAAAAGCATGAAAGCTATTATTTATGGCTAAACCATAAAGTGTGTGCAGGGGAGAAATGAATAATACAACAGGAAATGAATCTAAATTCATCTAAATTTTGAAGGGTTTTAAATGCCAGGTCAAGACTAAGGTAGTATAATACGGTGCCCTAGATTTGGATATGGAGTTGGAAGGCCTAGGTTTGATTCTCATATTTTCCACTTGCTATCTTTGTGACAAGGGTCAGTCATTTAACTTCTCTGGATCTCAGTTTCCCATCCATAAACTGAGAAGGTTGGATAGAAGAACTTTGACATCCCTTATAAGCTCTAAATCTATGATCCTATGATAAAAGGGAACCATTGCAATTATTGAGCAGGGGATCAATATAGTCAAATTTCTGAATTAGAAAACTCACACTGCCAGCTGTGAAGAGGATTATTTGAAAAGGTGAAAGATTTAAGGTAAAGAGTGAAACAATGACTTCCAGTCAAGATGGTGGCTTAGAAGCTGCGAAAGTTCAGACCTCGGAAACCCTTCCTTACCGATCACAAACTGAGTGCTCCTAGGACACCAAAATTCAAGCTGAACAACAGGACAGACCCAGGGAACCCTCCTCCCGGACTTGGATCAAAAGGTATGGCCCCCCAAAAGCCAGAGCCCTAGATCACTCGGATCTAAGGGGCAGGCAGAAGAAAGGTTCCAGGAACCCCCCCCCCCCAACCCAGAGTGCTGAGCCCACGGCAGCAGCGAGAACTTCAGGGCTGGAAAAAGGACCTCAGGGCTGGATATTTTGAAGGACTCACCTTGAAAGCAACCTGAACCAGTCACCAGGACACCCAACACAGACGGCAGGGAAACATAGAGAGAAGGGGGAAGCCTGTAGCCCCCTGGCTGGGTCCTTCCAACTGAGTCTCAAGGGAGGTCCCAGCTTTAGGGCACCAGCTGAACCCAATCCCATCAGGAGCCCTCAGAGCTACTGAAAGGCGAGAAAGCTCAGGGCCAGCAAAGGGGTTGCTCAGAAGAGCTTACCTTGAAAGTAACCTGGGCCAGTCTCCGGGCATTCAACACAGATTGTGGAGGAGGAGGTTTTTTGTTTTAGGGCTCATTCAGTCCAAACCAGCTGAACCTAATCCCATCAGGAGCCCTCAGAGCTCAGGGAGGCCACAACCCCTCCCCCCTTAGAGAGCAGAGTCTTCTGAAAGAACCAGCTGAACCTAATCCCATCAAAAGTCTCCAGAATGCAGGGAAGCCCAGGCTCCCCACCCATCCTCCTTGACTGGGGGGCTTTAAGCCAATTAAAAGCCTCCAGAGGTCAGGGAAGCTCAAACCCCCAACAACCCTCCCCCAGAGACTACACCAAGAGATCTTCTGTTAAATCTCCAAGAGGGGAGACTGATAGAAGTCCCCAAAAAAACAAAGAAAATGAGAGGAACAAGAGCACAGACAAATATGGGGAGTAAAGAAGGGGTGAATTTGAGCAAACAACAGAAAAAGAAGAAAGAAACTACAATAGACAGCTACTACTCAGCAAATGGAACAGAGGGGGAGAGATCAGCAAATGATAAACCAGAAAACCCAGCGAATTGGATACAGGCTGTGGAAGAACTCAAAACACAACTAAGAGAGGCTGAAGACAATTGGGAAAAGAACTTAAAAATTAAGATAAGTCATCTAGAAACAGAGGCACTTGAACTAAAATGAGAAAATAGTGTCTTGAAAACCAAAATCAACCACATGGAAAATGAGGCAAAAGAGATGAAAGATGAGGTAAAGAGGATGAAAGACGATCTTCAAAAAAAATCAGGCCAGAAGGAAAAAGATGACCAAAAAGCCAGAGATGAAACCCAATCTTTAAGAACCAGAATGCAACAACTAGAATCAAGTGACATCACAAGGCAACAGGACACTATAAAACAAAACAAAAAGAATGAAAAAATTGAGGAAAACGTGAAGCATCTCATTCACAAAACAGACAATTTAGAAAATTGTTCAAGAAGAGACAATTTAAGAATAATTGGACTACAAGAAGACCACGACAAAAGAAAAATTCTGGACATAATACTAGAGGAAATTATCCAGGAAAACTGTCCTGAGATCCTAGAACAAGAGGGGAAAGTGGAGATTGAAAGAATCCATAGATCACCCCCTGTATTTAATCTCCAACTGACAACACCAAGAAATATTATAGCCAAATTCAAAAACAATCAGATGAAAGAAAAGATATTACAAGCTGCCAAGTAGAAACCATTCAGATACCATGGAAACATGGTGAGGTTAACACAGGATCTGACTGCATCCACACTGAAGGACCAAAAGGCATGGAATACAATATTCCAGAAAGCAAGAGAACTAGGTCTACAACCAAGAATAAAATACCCATCAAAACTGACTATATTCTTACAGGGGAAAGTATGGTCATTCAAAACAACAGAAGAGTTCCAAGCATTCATAAATAAAAGACCAGACCTGAACAGAAAATTTGATGTCCAACCACAGAACTCAAGAGAATCATCATAGTATATAGTGGTAGTCTCTCAGTGATCGAGTATGACTATTGTCTTTGTGCAGTTTCATCTACGGTGTACCCTCATGCAGCTTTGAAGTCCAAAGGCTGAGGCGCAAAGTTTGTGGCACATGGGGCCTGGGACCCCAGTTGTTACGGGAGGTGCGGCTGTGGCCTGGTGTCGGCTTTCATGCGCAGCGGCAAGATGTCAATGTCGTTCATCTTCAAAAGTGGCGGCGGCATGGTTAATGTGGATTCGCCAGCTGCTTCTGTCAGAGGCAGCGAGTTCTAGTTGCTTTGGTGTAATGCCAGCCCACTTCAAGTTGGACTTTAGCTGATCCTTGAATCTTTTCTTTGGTCGGCCTTGTTTCCTGAGTCCAGCTGACAGTTCCCCATAGAATACCTGTCTTGGTATTCGCTGTGGGTCCATGCGGATGACGTCCAGACCATCGTAGCTGGGCTTTGAGGACCATCACTTCGATGCTGGTGGAGTTGGCGCTGTCGAGGATTTCCTGATTGGTGATTTGGTCCTGCCATCGGATCCTCATGATTGACCGGAGGGAGCGTTGGTGGAATTGCTCCAGCTGTTTCACGTGCTTCCGGTACAGTGTCCATGTCTCACAACCGTACAGGAGCGCGCTGAGGACCACTGAGTTATATACACTTTGAGCTTTATATATACACTTTGAGCTTCATCGCAGTGCTTACACCTCTGTGTTGGAGGACTTTGCAGCTCAGCCGCCCACGTGCCTGGCTGGCCTTTTGGATCCTGGTATTAATCTCATGGTCTAGGAACCCGTCGTTGGCGATGGTGCTGCCCAGGTACTTGAAAGTGTTGACATTAGAAAGCTGCATGCCATTGATTGAATCATCAAAAGGTAATTAAAAAAGAGGGGGAAAAAACAAAACAAAACAACAACAAAAAATTTTTAAGAGACTCAATAAGTTAAAATGATATGTATCCATATAAGAAAAGAGGTCATTGGTAACTCTTAAAAACTGTTGCTTTCACCTGAGCAGCTAGAAGAATTATTCTCAGAGGGAACAGCGACAAACTGTATAGGATGAAAGGACAAGACATAAATAGGTATATAGATATATGCATACATAAATACATATACATGTGTATGTATATATATATATACATGACTAGAGCTAAAAAAGAAAAGAGGTTATGACTAAAAGAAATTGGAAAAGAAACAAATGGGGGTAAATTTATATGTCACAAAGAAGCTCATGGCGGGAGGTGGGAGAACATCAATACACTGGAAGGGTAAAGAGGTTGGAGACAGGAAATACTCAACTCTTAGGTACTTTGAAACTGACCCAAAGAGGGAAGAACAACCCAATCCATTGGGGAAGGGAATAGATTTGTGCCCTATAGGGGAGTAGAAGGGTAAAAAACGGACTGGTGGGGAGGGAAGCAGTACAAGGGAGGGAGAAGGTGGGGGGGAATTTTCAAAAGACTACAGGGGAAAATAAGGGAGGGAAAAAGAAGGGAGGGGGTAGAAAGGGAAATAAGGGAGGGAACGGGGGGGGGGGCTGACTATAAACAAACATTGGTATAGAAGGAAATAGTGAAAGAAGAAAAGGCAGGACCAAGAGTAGAAATCAAAATGCTGGGAAATACACAGCTAGTAATCACAACTCTGAATGTGAATGGAATGAACTCACCCATAAAACATAAGCAAATAGCAGAGTGGATTAGAATCCAAAACCCTACCATATTCTGTCTGCAAGAAACACACATGAGGAAGGTAGGTACGCATAGGGTTAAAGTAAGAGGATGGAGCCAAACCTATTTGGCATCAAATGATAAAAAGAAGGCAGGAGTAGCAATCATGATATGTGACAAAGCCAAAGTAAAATAAATCTAGTTAAAAGAGATAGGGAAAGTAATTATATCCTGATAAAAGGCAGTATAGACAATGAGGAAATATCTGTACTCAATATGTATGCACCAAATGGCAGAGCATCCAAATTTTTAAAGGAGAAACTAGAGGAGCTCAAGGATGAAATAGATAGAAAAACTATACTAGTGGGAGATCTGAACCTTCCCCTATCCTAACTAGATAAACCAAATCAAAAAATAAATAAGAAAGAGGTGAGAGAAGTAAATGAAATCTTAGAAAAATTAGAGTTAGTAGGCATATGGAGAAAAATAAATAGGGACAAAAAGGAATATACCTTCTTTTCAGCAGTACATGGTACATTCACAAAAATTGACCAAGTACTAGGGCACAAAATCATTGCAAACAAGTGCAAAAGGGCAGAAATAATAAATGCAACCTTCTCAGACCACAGTGCAATAAAAATAATAATTAGTAAGGGTACATGGATAGATAAATCAAAAATTAATTGGAAATTAAACAATATGATTCTCCAAAACCAGCTAGTTAAAGAAAAAATCATAGAAACAATTAATAATTTCATTGAAGAAAATGACAATGCTGAGACATCCTTTCAAAACCTATGGGATGCAGCCAAAGCAGTACTCAGGGGGAAATTTATATCCTTGAGTTCATATATAAACAAATTAAGAAGGGCAGAGGTCAATGAATTGAGCATGCAAATTAAAAAACTAGAAAGTGAACAAATTAAAAATCCTCAGATGATGACTAAATTAGAGATCCTAAAAATGAAAGGAGAAATTAATAAAATTGAAAGTCAAAGAACTATTGATTTAATAAATAAGACTAGAAGATGGTACTTTGAAAAAAAAAAACAAATAAAATTGACGAAGTACTAGTCAGTCTAATTAAAAAAAGGAAAGAAAAAAACCAAATTGATAGTATCCAAGATGAAAAGGGAGACTTCACATCTAATGAAGAGGAAATCACGGCAATCATTAAAAACTACTATGCCCAATTATATGGCAAAAAAATATGGCAATCTAAGTGATATGGATGAATACTTACAAAAATATAAATTGCCTAGACTAAAAGAAGAAGAAATAAATTACCTAAACAACCCCATATCAGAAAAAGAAATTGAACAAGCCATCAAAGAACTCCCTAAGAAAAAATCCCCAGGTCCAGATGGATTCACAAATGAATTCTATCAAACATTCAAAGAACAGCTAACCCCAATACTATACAAACTATTTGACAGAATAAGCCAAGAAAGGGTTCTACCAAATTCTTTTTACGACACAAACATGGTACTGATCCCTAAGCCAGGCAGGTTAAAAACAGAGAAAGAAAACTATAGGCCAATCTCCCTAATGAATATAGATGCAAAAATCTTAAATAGGATACTAGCAAAAAGACTCCAGCAAGTCATCACAAGGGTTATCCACTACGATCAGGTAGGATTCATACCAGGAATGCAAGGATGGTTCAATATTAGGAAAAAACATCCACATAATTGACCATATAAACAAGCAAACCAACAAAAATCACATGATTATTTCAATAGATGCAGAAAAAGCCTTTGACAAAATACAACACCAATTCATATTGAAAACACTAGAAAGTATAGGAATAGAAGGGCCTTTCCTAAAAATAATAAATAATATACACCTAAAACCATCAGCAAACATCATCTGCAATGGGGAAAAACTCAAAGCCTTCCCAATAAGATCAGGAGTCAAACAAGGATGCCCATTATCACCTTTATTTTTTAATATTGTACTAGAAACACTAGCAGTAGCAATTAGAAAAGAAAAAGAAATTGAAGGTATTAAAATTGGCAATGAGGAGACCAAGCTATCACTCTTTGCTGATGACATGATGGTCTACTTAAAGAATCCCAGGGAATCAACCAAAAAGCTAATCGAAATAATCAACAACTTTAACAAAGTTGCAGGATACAAAATAAACCCACATAAGTAATCAGCATTTCTATATATTTCAAACCCAGTTCAGCAGCAAGAATTAGAAAGAGAAATTCCATTTAAAGTCACCCAAGACAATATAAAATACTTAGGAATCTATCTGCCGAGACAAGCACAGGAACTATATGAACACAACTACAAAACGCTCTCCACACAATTAAAACTAGACCTAAACAATTGGAAAAACATTGATTGCTCATGGGTGGGATGAGCTAACATAATAAAAATGACCATCCTACCCAAACTTATCTATTTAGTGCCATACCCATTGAACTACCAAAAAACTATTTTACTGAATTAGAGAAAACCATAACAAAGTTCATTTGGAAGAATAAAGGATCAAGGATATCCAGGGAAATAATGAAAAAAAAAATACAAAGGAAGGTGGCCTTGCAGTCCCAGATCTCAAACTATATTACAAAGCAGCGGTCATCAAAACAATTTGGTACTGGCTAAGAGACAGAAAAGAGGATCAGTGGAATAGAGTTGGGGTAAATGACTTCAGTAAGACAATCTTTGACAAACCCAAAGACCCCAGCTTTTGGGACAAAAATCCAGTATTTGATAAAAAACTGCTGGGAAAATTGGAAGACAGTGTGGGAGAGATTAGGAATTGATCAACACCTCACACCCTATACCAAGATAAACTCAGAATGGGTGAATGACTTAAACATAGGGAAGGAAACTATAAGTAAATTAGGTGAACACAGAATAGTATACATGTCAGAACTTTAGGAAGGGAAAGATTTTAAAACTAAGCAAGACTTAGAAAGAGTCACAAAATGCAAAATAAACAATTTTGACTACATCAAATTAAAAAGGTTTTGTACAAACAAAACCAATGTAACTAAAATTAGAAGAAAAGCAACAAATTGGGAAACAATCTTCATAACAAAAACCTCTGACAAAGGTCTAATTACTCAAATCTATAAAGAGCTAAACCAGTTGAACAAAAAATCAAGCCATTCTCCAATTGAAAAATGGGCAAGGGACATGAATAGGCAATTTTCAGTTAAAGAAATCAAGACTATTAATAAGCACATGAAAAAGTGTTCTAGATCTCTTATAATCAGAGAGATGCAAATCAAAACAACTTTGAGGTATCACCTCACACCTAGCAGATTGTTCAACATGACAGAAAAGGAAAGTAATGAATGCTGGAGGGGATGAGTAGGATGAGCAAAGTAGGGACATTAATGCATTGCTGGTGGAGCTGCGAACTGATCCAACCATTCTGGAGGGCAATTTGGAACTATGCCCAAAGGGCGACAAAAGAGTATCTACCCTTTGATCCAGCCATAGCACTGCTGGGTTTGTACCCCAAAGACATAATAAGGAAAAAGACATGTACAAGAATATTCATAGCTGTGCTCTTTGTGGTAGCCAAAAATTGGAAAATGAGGGGATGCCCTTCAATTGGAGAATGGCTGAACAAATTGTGGTATATGTTGGTGATGGAATACTATTGTGCTCAAAGGAATAATAAAGTGGAGGAATTCCATGGAGACTGGAACAACTTCCCGGAAGTGATGCAGAGTGAAAGGAGCAAACCCAGGAGAACATTGCACACAGAGACTGACACATTGTTGTACAAGAGAAAGTAATGGACTTCTCCAGTAATAGCTTTACAATGTCCCTGAACAACCTGCAGCAATCTACGAGAAAAAACAAAACAAAACAAAACAAAACAAAACAAAACAAAACAAAAAACTATCCTCAAGAAGAGGACAAACTGAGGGAGTAAAAACACTGAGGAAAAGCAACTGCTTGACTACAGATATTGAGGGGACATGATTGAGGAGAGACGCTAAATGAGCGCCCTAATGCAAATACCAACAAGAAGGAAATGGGTTCAGAGCAAGGACACATGTGATACCCAGATGAATCGCGCGTCGGCTAGGGAAGGGGTGGGGTTGGGTTGGGGGAAAGGGAAAGAAAATGATCTGTTTCCAATGAACAATGTAGGAAAATGACCAAATAAAATAATGTTTTTTTTTAAAAAAATCTTCACTTAACTTTGCCATCCCCTCAAAAAAAAAGAGTGAAACGATATAAATATGTATTAAGTGCCTGCTATATGTCAGGAATTTTACAAAACAATTTGCAATATTATCTTATTTGATCCTCATGACAACCCTGGGAGGTAAGTGTATTATTATTCTTATTTTACAGCTGAGAAAACTGAGGAAAATAGAGGTTAAATGATATGCCCAGGATCACACATCTAATAAAATTCTGAGGCTAAATTTGAACTTGGGTCTTTCTGACTCTAGGCTCAGCTCTCTGTCAATTGGACCATCATGATAATCCATTTAAGAGACTAATATCATAGTCTAAGAAAAAGGTAATAAAGGTGCAAAATAAGATGGTTCTAGTCTGAATGAAAAGAAGGGGAAAATGTAAGAGATATTGTAGAGATAAAAATGAACACTTGACAATTGATTGGAAACGTGGTATAAGAGCAAGTGAAGAGCTGGGGATGACTCTGAGTTTGGGAGTCTGGGTTTCTGGAAGAATGGGAGTCTGTGGTAGAAAGAGGAACGTTCAGAAGAAGTGAGGGTTGTGGAGAGGGACAGAGGAGAATTAATATTAGACATTCTAGAGAGATGATGCAGCATAGAAAAATATTAAGGTGTTAAAAGATAATAACGTCTGTAATGCCTCTCTGGCAGCATTATAAGGGACAAATGAAATCATGGAAATGAAGAAATGGGCCATTTGCCTATTTATTAATTAGTCCTTGAGAATGGTAGAAGCTCAACAGAGATGAGCCACTAGAACTATTTAGTGCTAATAGATAAGTTAGTTGGACTCCTTGATAATCAGATAGAGAATTATAGATACCTTCTAAATAAAAGAATCCACCTGCCAGTTATAGGAAGATTGCCTGATTCAGACAATGACTCAGAAACAGCCATTTCGCATGAAGAAGACTGTACTGTGCCCCCAATGTACAATGTACAGAACAGTACAGTGCTGCTATTTTGTGTCTTATTTTGGAAATCTTAATGATACTATTAGTGCTTTAATTTTGCTTGCTGTTATACATATTGACTTGTATAGGTATTTATCTACTTCTATGACATGTGCATGAATTATGTCCTGCTTGTAACTTTAGACTTAAGTAAGCCATCATGGGATGCTTTGCATTGTACTATGTCTACTGTATGTATTATTTTCTCACCTCAGCTCTACCTTATTCCTTCTTCTACCCCAACATAATTTTGTAGTTAACCAGCATTTTTTCTCCCTCCCTCCTTTACTCCCAAGGAAACAAAAACAAAAATAAAAACCCTTATAATCATCTATAGCCAGGAAAAATAGATTCTTACAATGGCCATGTCCCCAAATGATATGTGTTGTATTCTGAATCTTGTGTACATCACTTCTCTGTCAGTGGTAGGTAGAATGATTCATCAGTGGTCCCCTGGAATTATTGGTTGGTCTTTAGTAGTGGTAGTCTCTCGGTGACCGAGAATGACAATTGTCTTTGTGCATTATCATCTATTGATGTACCCTCATGTGGCTTTGGAGTCCAAAGGCTGAGGCACAGAGCATGTGGCACATGGGGCCTGGGACGCCAGTTGTTACGGGAGGTGCAGGTGTGGCCTGGTGTCGGCGTTCACGCACAGTGGCAAGACGTCGACGTCGCTCATCTTCAAAGGTGGCAGCAGCATGGTGAATGTGGGTTCGTCAGCTGCTTCTGGCAGAGGCAGCAAGTTCTAGTTGCTTTGGTGTCATGCCAGCCCACTTCCAGTTGGACTTTAGCTGATCCTTGAATCTTTTCTTTGGTCGGCCTTGTTTCCTGAGTCCAGCTGACAGTTCCCCATAGAATACCTGTCTTGGTATTCGCTGTAGGTCCATGCGGATGACGTGTCCAGACCATCGTAGCTGGGCTTTGAGGACCAGGACTTCGATGCTGGCGGAGTTGGCTCTGTCGAGGACTTCCTAGTTGGTGATTCGGTCCTGCCATCGGATCCTCATGATTGACCGGAGGGAGCGTTGGTGGAATTGCTCCAGCTGTTTCATGTGCTTCCGGTACAGTGTCCGTGTCTCACAACCATACAGGAGCGAGCTGAGGACCACTGCGTTGTACACTTTGAGCTTCGTCGCAGTGCTTATACCGCTGTGTTGGAGGACTTTGCAGCGCAGCCACCCGAGTGCCTGGCTGGCCTTTTGGATCCTGGCATTAATCTTGTGGTCTAGGGACCCGTCGTTGGCGATGGTGCTGCCCAGGTACTTGAACGTGTTGACGTTAGAAAGCTGCGTGCCATCGATTGTAATGCACGACTGGTTTGTTGGCCTCCCTGGTGCAGGTTGGAACAGCACCTCTGTTTTGCTGAGGCTGATAGTCAGGCCAAACAGTTTTGTTGCGGTAGAGAACCTGTCCACAATGGTTTGGAGATGATTTTCTTAGTGGGCCATGAGAGCACAGTCATCTGCAAAGAGAGCTTCCAGGATGAGTCTCTCTGTTGTCTTTGTTTCTGCAGTCAGGTGGCGAAGGTCGAATAGTGAGCCATCCAGTCGGCATTTGATGTAGACGCCTAGGTCTAGATCCATCACAGCATGTCGTAATACTTGGGTGAAAAATAGGCTGAATAGCACCAGAGCGAGGACACAGCCTTGTTTCACGCCATTGGAGATGTTGAAGCGATCAGAAGTCTCTCCACCAGATAGGACTTCCCCTGTCATGTCGACATGAAAGAGCTAGATCAGTTTGACGAATTTTGATAGGCAACCGAGCTTGCTGAGGATCACCCACAATGCATCCCTGTTCACTGTGTCGAACGCCTTTGTCAGGTCTATGAAGACAATGTAGAAACTCAGGTTCTGCTCAAGGCATTTTTCCTGCATTTGCCTCACTGTGAAGACCATGTTGATGGTGCTGCGATCTGGTCTGAAGCCACACTGTGATTCAGGCAGGTTCTGCTCTGAAACAGATGACAGGAGTCTGTTGAGTATAACACAGGCGAGGATCTTTCCGGCAGTGGAGAGTAGTGAGATCTTTATTGCATGTATTATTGATGTATATCTGTGTGTAAGTATCACCCTAGGGTGATTACCTGGACTGCTAGGTTAATAATCATCCTTGGTCCATTAAGTGCTACATTTATTTTGATGCTGTGTAATGCAATTCCAGATGTCATGTATGACATGGGCATTGTACCCCCAGAAACCCAGGTGAACTATTATCAGGAAACTCCCTTGCCTTTGCATCCTCAACCTAGAAACACCCAATGACCCACCTAGGGTCCTGAGATGTTTATCCTCTTTGATTGTCCTCTAGATTTAAGATGGACAAAGAGATGAATCTTTATGCCTCTAGGCAGACCCCAGTCAGATGACCACCCCACCCCACCAAATGCCTGAGGGACTAACTCTAGGTCACATCTACACCATGACATAGCATCTATTGTAAAGAGTATAAAAGCCCCAGAACTGATGTCATCTGGGGGACAGCCTCTCCATCCATTCTGTCCCCATGGGGGAACAGCCTTTCCATTCATGCTGTCCTCCCAGGAACTGCTCCCCATCTTGCTGTTCCACCTTGCTATCCTCCTGGCCATTCTCAACATTACTTTCTAAATTAATAAATTTCTCTTTTTGTTTTTAAGCTAAGTTTTGGAGTCTTGCATTCTTGCAAAAGGTATCCTTCCCAAACCCCAGGGGTACACATCTGAACCCCATAACAATGTAGATCTTGCAAGGGACTAAAAAATGTCAAACTCCAGGGAAGAAGGTAACTAGAATACAGGAGGGACTTGTAATAGGGAGGTTAGTGTTCTTATAGGGCAATAAAACTTCTTGAATTTCTATTGTGAACATGAGATTATGGGAGGCAGGGCAAATGGAGGAAGAAGCATCCAGAGCCTTGTTGTGAATTATGTGGCTTCTAGTCCTTGAGAGACAGAGACACAGAAAAATAGAGAGGCAGAGATGGGGATGGAGGGCGGGGAGAAGAATGAGGAAAGGGAAGAGTAGAAAGGTATAGTAAAAGGGAAGAGAGAGAGGGATAAAGAAGGTGGGGAAGAGAGGAAAAGGTAGAAGTAGAAGGAGGAAAAGGGAAAGGGAGAGAGGAAATGGGGAGCAGGAGGAAGGGGGACAGTGAGGCTTGTGAAACTCAATGCTTTGTTTTGGGTGGGGGGTGAAAGAGGAATATGAAAGACAAAAGCAGAGCAATCTGTAGCCAAGTGGAGCCAATTTGATGCAGGTGCTTGAAATGGATACTAGCCCAGGTGATGCTAATTTACCTAATGCCCTTACTCATTCCCCTGCCTATTAAAAGAGCTCTCATGGGGTGGTTAAAAAAGGCAGAAGTTGCTGGTGGTGATTCATCACTTTAGGAACTGAGGAAAAGCTATAAAAGGCTTATTTCCATGTACTACTACACCCTCTCCCAATTCCCTCACCTCTGTGTCTGCTATCCATGGATGCTTTTTCTCAACATCTTAAATTATCTCCTATTTGGGCTTCATGTATAAAAATTATAATCATAACTGCATTATGATGCATGTCTGCATACCAAATGTGTGAAGAGGGATGGTAAATTGATGATGACAGTGACTTGCTGGAATTTTTGTTGTTTTTCAGGTATTTCAGTCTTGTCCAACTCTGTGACCTCATTTGGGATTTTCTTGGTGAGGATATTGGAATGGTTGGCCATTTATTTTGCTGGTTGTTTTTGACAGATGAGGAAACTGAGGCCAACAGAGTAAAATGACTTGCCCAGGGACACATAGCTAGGAAGTATCTGAGGTCACATTTGAATTTAGGAAGCTTAGTCTTCCTATTTCAAGTCCAACACTCTATCTGCTATGCCTAGTTGGCTAGCTGCCACCCAGTTGAAATATATAGAACTAAAAACAAATGAATAAAAAAGTCAGGAGATTAGGCTTTATCCTGATCTGGGAACTCCAGGAGCTATAAATGTGAAAGGATCTTGAGGTGATTTTTATAGATAAAATTTTATAAACTCTTAAAATAGTAGATATAATCCAGGACCAACCCCCTCCTCTCCTCCCTCCCTTCCAAGTCTTTATTAAAATCAGAACTATGTGTGGCTTAGGACATAGGTGCCCCAGGAAACATTTCCTGGAAATGAAGGGTAGAATAGGAAAAAGAACAAAGGCAGGTCACACTCCTAGGAATTACCTTGTGCAAAGGTTCTTAACCTGAGATCCTTGACATTATTTTATTTAATATTTTGATACAATTGATTTCCTTCATATTTCTCTATTTTATATTTTTAAAACAACATAATCATGAGGCAGGATTCATAAATTACACCAGATTTTCCAATGTGCTAAGTAATACTCAAAAATGTATAGAATCCTTGAACTAGTGAAAAGAGAAAAGTGTATTCTGTCAAGAATCTGCTTCTGCCCCTTTTGCCCAATGGGAAGAGAGAGTAAGAAGAGCAGGTGTTCTAAGCCAAACCTTCCTTCACAATAACTGGTTACTAGGTGTCACCATGGAATCTAGGAATCCCAAACTTGTGGCCTAGTGGGATCTGATGAACCCCAAGTTTCAGGACTAGCTTATAGGTTGGAGACCCCAAAGTTTGTACTTGTTCCCATGGGAATCTACCCTGAAGGGAATCCCAGGCTAGCAGTTTCAGACTGAGTGGGGGAATCTCAGGTGAATGATAGCCCTAGTTGGGTGGGACTAAGCATATGCTAAGGACTCTCTTTGTTTTAGGTAGTCTCCCCTATTGTATCAGACCCTTTCCCAAGAAGACCCATACCTGGGCAGGAACCATTCTTTAGTATCCATTGTAAGTAACCCCTTCTCTTATACCCTAGCCTCTGGCTGTGATTCCTTTCCCAAGCTTGATTGTATCTTATCAGTGTAATAAGAACACTACCATTTTCTTTGTGGGTATAGTGATGTCAATAATTTTTCCCTGCCCCTGGATCTCCCTGAATGGTATATAGGTTCCCCAAATTCTTTTGTTCCTTGGAGTCATCTAGTGTTGTGGTACTCCCAGGGATAACATCCCCAGAGTTCAGGGTTTATACCCTGAAAAAGTTATGGCACCAGACTGAGTAAAGAATTAAATACTGGACTTATCCCTATCCTGATTAAAGACTTGGTTTTTCTGACTATTTAATAGTTCTGTGTTATTTCCAGTTAACATAGGAGTAACTAGGAGTATGATGTGGAAGCTTGAGGGGCCAATTTCAGTTTGATCACACTGTACCTTGTGCCTTTACTTGCTTTTTTCCCTTATAATGCAAATCAAAAATATTTTAAAATTTGTTTCATTTAATTTAATTTCAATTTAATTTAATTTTTTTTCAAAAGCATTTTTAAGTACCTACTATGTAAGCAGAACTGGTCTTGGTATAGGAAATACCAAGACAAAATAAAGAATAGTTTCTGCCTTAGAGGAAATTAAATTCTACTTTTGCCCCAAACAAACAAAGCCTCTAGCAAACAAAGCTACCTACCTCTTTGTAAGAGAACTGATCTTGAAAGTAAAGATAAATAAGAATAAAGAGCAGACCTTGATTTTCATGAGTTTAAATTCTACTTTTGCTGAAAAGTAAACAAAGTCTCTAATAGACCTGAAGGTTTTTCTATATGGAAGCATTTAAAATAAGTTCTTCTTGTCCTTTTCCTTGTCCATTTTTGAACCAATGAATTAATTGATAAACATTTATTAAGCACCTACTTTGTGCCAATCACTATAATAAGCACTGGTGATACAAAAGGAAGCAAAAGACAGTCCGTTTCCTTTAGTTGCTTACAATCGAATAGGGAAGATAATGAATAGATGCTACAAATAGGAGTGTATAACAACAATCAATACAAATACAATAGAAATTGTAAAGGTTAAAATTATGGTTGAGACTGAAAATCTAAATTTAAGTGGTCATCAGGGGAAATTCTAAATAATAAAATGCCCAAGTCAGCTGGAATTTTTTATGGTGATTTAATTGATAGTGGAGGACATTAAGAAGGAAGAAGAAAAGGAGTAGGTTTTCTCTCTCCCCCCCCACCCCCACCCTAGCTAGTATCTGGTGGGGAGATTAGGAGATAAGGAAGTAAAGTTTTGGAGTATGAAAGAGGAAGGAGTCAGCTGAAACTCCAGAAAAAGAAGGGCTAAACCCAGATGCCCGAACCTGAATCAGCTCAAGGCAAACTCACCACCACTCCAAGATGTTGAAACGCCTAGCACACTGCCAGCTAGAGTCACCTCTCCAGAGAAAGAAGAAGAGACAGGAAGTGATGTGCTTTATATAGAAGGTTTTACATCACTTTCTCATTTTTACCAATGATCCCTTAGCTTGACTTAGGATAGCCCAGGGGTCTGTTCGCTTTTTCTGCACATGTCTGTTGCATTTTTCTCAGATACTTAGTCTTTGAGTTTGGTGCAGACCTTCCTAATCTTGTTAAACTAAGGAGGGTGGAGAAAATGTGGACTTCCCAAGACCTGATTCTGTTATTACAAGTATCTCTATGGTTATTGATCAGGAAATAGCTAAATCAAATCTTCTAAAGTATGGTCTGATTAGGGTGGAATAGTTTTAAAATTCACAAAAGTGTAGGCAACAACAGATCTCAGTGCTGTGACCATTGCCAGTTAAAAGCAGAAGCCCCAGACCTGGGTACAATGCAAAACTGAGGGGTTTTGTCCCAAGTATTCTACTGTACTATCAAACGGGAACAAGAATATAACTTTATGAAGCCAGGAAAGTGCATTACCACCAAAGGGAATGGGAAATAGGTGCAAGAAAAGTTATAAGGCAAAGAAACCTGATGCACAATACTTAGTGAAAGTAAGCCACGGGGATAGCAGATTTAAAGGCAAAACCCCTGAGAAGATTGAAGAGGAAGAGGAAATGCAGAGGGATGTCATTGAATTAAAAAACAAAATCTTTGGAACATAGGAAACACAGAAAAGGGTACAAGAAAACAATGAAAATGACATAAATCACATTTTGACACACATGGGAAGTTTACTGACTTGTAAAGACAAAAGTGTAGCAGTTATAAGGGAAAACTTACAGAAGTCGTCAATACAAAGTAAAAATGATTCAAAACTGGAACAAAGCAATAACATAGCAAAAGACACAGTTACCTGGGTGTTCTATAAACCTTAAAGTGCAAAAGGCAAAAGAAAATCGTGAAGATCTAAATGAAGGATTGTGACAGAGGCTGGCACTAGGAAAAAGTGCCAGACTGAAGAGTATGTGAAATTGATCACCTCAATGGAGGAGGGGCCCCAGGAGTGTGGAATCCTGAGGAGAGAAGACTCTGGCAGGGAGAGCAGGGAGGATCTCAGTCAGGAAAGGTAGATAAAGACTTTCTCTTGAGGGTTACCCACTTTTCCTGCTGGTGACTGGAAATCTTTCCCCCCAACACTTCCCAATTGAAGGGACTTTCTGAAGAGAAACCTGAGCAGACTTTACCTCAGCTCCTGTTGCCCAGGGGTGAGTCAACCTGACTTTCTCTCGGGGGCTCAGGCTGCCAAGGCCTGAGTTCCCTTTCCCCAAACTCAAGGAGGGAAGGGAAAGGGTTTAGATAGACAGGGACCCCTTTTCCCACTTTCCTTTTCCCATTCTTCCCTGCCTATTATTCCTTTTGTATTAACTGATTGAATTAACATTAAAAGTTATCTGTTCCCCAAGCTGAGTGTGAGTAAACAGATTGAGGGGAGACCTTTTGGTCTTGAGTAGTGTAGGGAGGACAAGAGGGACAAGAGCGAATTGGGGAGAGCAGCTTTAGCTAAAGAGGGAAAGCAGAAGGGGGAAAATCTTCAAACCCCCTCTCCTCTCTCTGAGCAAACCCATCTGCTATCTCCCCTGAGCCACGCTTTGTGGAAGGGGGGGTCTCCTACTTTTCCCCCCTCTCCATACCAAAAGCCCAAACTTCCCTATTGGGGCACAAAACTACCCTGCTCTTTTATCTTTTTTTTTTTAACAGGATTCTGTAAGGTGCAAAAAGCAATTTCCAGCAACCAAACAAACAGGCCTCTAAAACAAAGGATGCTAAGAAATGTTTCTGCAAAGAGAAAGCCAAATGACACTGAAAATACATCAAAACTAAACCGTGAAGTCAAAGATTTCCATCCTAAAACATTAACAGAGGCTATTGCAAACAACATAATAGCATCACTGACAGTAATATCATGAAGTCAGGTTTGCAATGCTGAAATGCAACCTTAAAGTACAGTAAACCCTGAATGCTTAACACAGAAGGACATGGGAGATCTTAAACACCAACATAAAGATGCAAGAGAAGAGAATGACTGGGAATTGGGAAAAACAGCTACAAACATACAACACAGGTTCACATTTACCCATAAACCTAAAATTTCTTTAAATCATGCAACCATGTTAGAAAGGGATGAGACACAGTATCCATCATGAGCTCCCTTTATACCTCACATGGAAAGGATCTCAATGATGCGAGTTTCCCAAGAAGAGAAATTTTCTGTACCTACATGCAAAACATCAGCAGATACTCATACTATAATAACAAGTGAAGAAAGCATGCACAAAGAAGCAGGAACAACATTACTTGCACAAAACACATTTAATAGCAGAAAACACAGAGAATCCTACACAGTCAACAATATCAACTTGCACTGCATCAATCTGTGGCAACATATAACAAGATATTCAATATATGATCATGGCAACTTCACAGAATATCTTAGAGAATCAACACTTAAAGCAAACTTTCAAGCAGAAACCAAGGGTTCAGAGCAGACAACCAACAGGGTGGAGAGAGACTGGGATCTGGAAAAGACAGAGACTCTAAACCCAATGATAACTGTAGTTCAAAACAAAGAGAATCCAGAGCCATATGTGTGGATCAAAGTAGGGGAACAATACTACAAAGGCCTAATTGATACTGGTGCCTCCCAATCTGTCCTCAAGTCAACCCCAGAGAATAATGTGATAGAAGGTTCTGTTCAGATAAAAGGGGCAATGGATGAAATTCAAAGAGTCCCTACACTGAAATCCAAGATAGTCAGACTAGGACCTTTGACACTTGACTACACATTCCTGTTAATGCCAAGTTGCCTGTCCAACCTGATTGGCAGAGACTTTTTGTGTAAAGTAGGGGCAACCATATAGTGTGGCCAGACAGGAAAGGTCTACCTACATCTCCCCAAGCAATCATTAAAACATTATCTATTTCTTTTCCTTGGGCAATTAGATGAAAAGCCAGAACAATGTCAAACGGACAAACCTATCTGAAATTCCAAAAGACATTCCAGAAGGGATCTAGGCAAAGCTTTCCAATGATGTAGGGATCATAAAATCAGCTTCACCTGTCAATATAGAGGTCAAAGAGGGTACTCTACCACAAATCCCTCAATGCAAACTGAGAAAGGAAACCAATAATTAATAGCATCCTGGAGCAGGGAATATTAAAACCAGTAATCTCTGAAGGCAATATGCCCATTATGCCCATTAAAAAGCAAAAGCCAAATCCCCATGGCAGACCATCTTGGAGATTTGTACAAGATTTAAGGGCAGTAAATAATTTCATAAGAAAGACCCACACAGTAACTCCAAGTCCAAGCTCCATTTTATCATAGATTCCAAGTGAGGCAAGATGGTTCTCAATAATTGATCTCTCTAATGCCTATTTTACTGTCCCAGTCCACAAGGAGAGCCAGAAAATATTCACCTTCACCTGAGGTGGAAACAAGTTCTGTTGGACTCCTTTAGTTCAAGGTTTTTCGGAATCTGCTTCAATCTTCTGTCAATTGCTAAAAATAGACCTTGAAACCATCAAATTCAAACACAGCAAAGTAATCCACTAGTTGGATGACATTCTTCTTGATTCCTCATTGGCAAGAATTTGTCTCTATAACTCAAAGGCACTTCTTTTTTTTTTAAACAATATTTTATTTGGTCATTTCAAAACATTATTCATTGGAGACAAAGATTATTTCCTTTTCCTCCCCTCCCCCCACCTCTCCCATAGCCGAAGTGCAATTCCACTGGGTTTCACATGTGTTCTTGATTCGAACCCATTTCCATGTTGTTGGTATTTGCATTAGAGTGTTCATTTAGAGTCTCTCCTCAGACATGTCCCCTTAACCCCTGTAGTCAAGCAGTTGCTTTTCCTCGGTGTTTTTACTCCCACAGTTTGTCTTCTGCTTGTGGATAGTGTTTTTTCTCCTAGATCCCTGCAGATTGTTCATGGACATTGCATTGACACTAATGGAGAATTCCATTATGTTCGATTATACCACAGTGTATCAGTCTCTGTGTACAATGTTTTCCTGGTTCTGCTTCAAAGGCACTTCTAATCAAATTATACAAAAGGGGGCACAAAGTATCAAAAACCAAGCTACAGTGGGTCTTTCCCAAGGTGGAATATCTGGGATTCATATTAGAAAATGACACAAGGAAATTAAAAAAAAATAGCTGACATCCAAAACTTGAGTGTGCCAAAGTCAAAGAAACTGCTAAGGGAATTTCTGGGTGTCACAGACTATTGTAGACAGTGGATTCCCTGTTTTAGTCAGATTCCAAAATGCCTGACCAACTTGACTAGGAATGAAGTCTCAGAACCTTTAAAGCTTACAAAAGAACATCTAAATGCACTGTTTCACTTAAAAGAAACTATAATATCAGCTCCTGCACTTGGAATCCCAGACTATAGGGAGGAATTCCATCTATTTGTCCATGAAGCAAAGGGGATTGTTTCAGAATTTTATTGCATACTCTAGGACAAAACTTTAGACTAATAGCATACCATAGCTCCCAGCTTGACCCAATAGCCAAGAGGATAATCCATTGTCTCAGGGCCATAGCAGCAGTTGCCCTGATGGTGCAAAAATCAAGTGATTTAGTGTTGGGATGCAACCTGAACATGTACTCAGCTCACCAAATGGAGAGCATATTGAAAAAGAGAAATCTCCAAACCTTTACATCAGCTAGATTGTCTTAGTATGAGACTGTATTGTTGAGCAATGAGAACCTCACTTTGAGACATTGCTCACCCTTGAATCCTGCCACCTTAATCTAAGACCTACCCATGGAAGGAGAGCCACTGAATAATTGCCAAGATACCATTGATCTGGTATAGAAAACTAGAGAGGATCTGAAGGACATACCCTTATCCAATCCAGACCTTGAGGTTTTTACCAATGGTTCATAGAAGGGGGCCAGAGGTTCAGAGGGGCATCTGTGGTTACACAGTCTAACACATTGTGGTATGCATCTCTACCAAGCCACTTTAATGCTCAGGGGACAGAGTTAAAAGCTTTCACCATGGCAATCTTGATTAGCAAAGACAAGAGGATAAATGTGTTCACTGATTCCAAATATTATTTCAACATTGTGCATGCTACCAAACAAATATGGAAACACCAAGTTTTTATCACCTCATGGGGGAGGCATATTTCTTATGGGGTCCTTATATTACAGCTTCTGGGAGCAGTTCAGCAACCCAAAGAATTGGTGGTACCCAACTGCCATAGCCATTCTTGTGAGAAGCATAAAATATCCCTAGGTAACAACAGAGTAGATATCACAGCAAGATATACTGCACAGTTTGGACCTATACATGTTCCAAGTTTCTCCTTAGTTGAGGAAAAGGAAGTAACACAAGCATACAATGAAAGGGAAATTTAGTCATGGGAAGAACATTTGGTGCCAAACAAATAAGAGGGATATGATTCTCAGAATCTGGAAAACCCATTTTGCCCAGAGCATTATATTATCATCTGTGTAATGCTATACGTGTAAAAGGGCATTTTGGAACCCAAGCCATTTTAGACAGTGTCCGATGATTCTGAACAGCTTCGGAAATATCCTCTTTTGCAATCAGAGTATGTCAAAAGTGTAGTCTCTGAAAATAGTTCAATCAAAGAAATTTTAGAAGCAAAGCCCTAGGAGGTCAGCTTTTACTCCCTTTGAATGTTTGCAAATAGACTACATAAACATGCCATGTGATAAAGGGGAGAAGTGTTGTTTGATCATCATAGACAGACTGATAAGATGGCCTGAAGTTTTCCCTGCCAAAAACAACACTGATGCTTTTGTAGTAAAAACCCTACTGAAAGAAATCATTCCTAGGTTTGGTATACCAAATAAGATTGACTCAGACCCTGGGACTCATTTTACTTTGCAAGTCCTACAAGAAGTATATAAGAATTTAGGAATAGAAGAGAATTATCACATGGTTTACCATCCCCAAAACACTGGCCAAGTGGAAAGATTAAATTGAGAAGTGAAAATTCTAATAGGAAAACTCTGTACAGAAACTCACCTTAAGTAGACAGAAGTTCTACCATTAGTGTTATTTCACCTAAAGACAAAGCCAAGTGGAGACTTACATACCTCTCCTTATGAATTACTTGATGGACAGCCACTTTGGCAAGGGAGAGCATGCAAACCAACATATGTTTCAATGCTGTGTGGAGAATGTCAGCTGCATACAGATTGACAAACTTTACCAAAAAAAGCTAAAAGAATTACAGAGCTTAGGCCTGATCCAACAAAGAATATGATTGGATTACTCCCTACATGAAATAGTGCTCAGAGACTCTGTTTATATAAAGAACTTTAACAGAAAGTCTATAAGAGACAAAAAATGGAGTAGACCATTCCAGGTTATTGCAACAACCCCATACATCTATAAGAATCTTGGAGAAGAATCCCTGGTTTCATGTTTCAAACATAAAGCCACCGAAAGCCATAACCAGAAGAGAACACACAGATTCAGAATTAGAACAAAATCCAGACCCAAATCCAGAAGCAAACACAGATCAAGGCAATAATAATGATGGAACAGAATTTGAAGAGGGCTGAAATAACTGTTACACAAACACAAAAACTGCTACACAAAGAACATTTCACACAAACTACACACATACACACACACAAAGTTTCTAGAGCAGGAGAGGAGCAGAGAGAGAGAAAGGAGAGATTTCATTAGTCAAGACATTAGACTGCTGTCAAAATTTCAGACTAGCACAGATGAAGAGATGAAGAAGAGGATCAAAGAAGAAGGAAAAGAGATCTGCCTCCAAAGACTGTGCAAGCTGCAATGGACAGCAAAATTTTACTTTATACACAAGCAAACAGGAAGGAACTTCAGAGGATGGAAGTCATGTAAGGTGTCGCTCTGTTAATAGAATGAACATCACACTTAGGGACATGCATGTGACAAACATAACAGCAAGAATGAAGTTGATCTCAGAAGTCAACATGTAGACAAGGACACCAACAACCTTTGGTAAGTATATGCATGCATCACAACATACAAAGATCACAAACACAGCACAAATTGATGTATAGGGACCCCAGTGTAAATAAACGGGTGTCCATGAGTTTGCAAACTGCAAATTGTAAATATGTAAATATAAAGTCCTGCAAAGTCTCAGGCTGATGGAAAGATCAAAGATTTTTCTGTCTTACTGACAACAAAGTCAGGACTCTGTAAATATGTGTAATATATATATGTAAATTTTGTACAAAGTAAATTGCATGTACTATAAGTTAACAATAGCAATAGAGGTAAGGATAAGGTATCATAGACCATACATAATGTAGGATACATAGTATAATGTAAGATCAGGGTCAGAATAGTTCAGGGCCAAGGGAAGTTGAATGTACAGCTAGACAGAGTAAGGGAAAGGGCAGGGATAAGATAGAATATAAGAGTAAGTAAGGTAACAAAATTGGATTAGATAAGATTAGTTTAGAATAGAATAGGCTAACAATAAGATAGAATTGTGTTAATTGTTACACTAGCCATTATTGTTAAAACAACTTAGACCTTTGCAATTTCATGTAACCTAACAGACTATCCTACCCAAAACTTTCCACAAACCCTTCTTAGAATTAGCTTTAGGGAGCATAGTGTAAGAATGGGTTGGAGAAGACAGATTTGTTATTTTGGCAGGTGAGAACATTAGTTAGCTAGGATTAGATTTTAATTAACATAAAGTAATCCCAGTGCAACTTTAAAAAAGATTGCACAAGACAAAAAGTGGGATTTGTAATGAGCAGTGTGCAAGAGAGGATTGACATCACGGGCAGATTGACAGGACAGGCAGATTTGTGAATCCTCAGTATGGTGATGGTAACTAAATCCATAGGAGCTGATGACGTCAAATGAAGTAGTGGAGAAGGAGAAAAGAAAGTGGCTCCCTGGATAGAACCATGAGGGACACCTATGATTATACTGTGTGATCTGGGAGAGGATTTAGTAAAGGAGACAGAAGGAGTACTCAGATAGGTAAGGGGAGAACCAAGGATGGTATCCTGAAAACCTAGAGAAGAGTTTGAAGGAGAGAGTGATCAAAAATAGAGAGGTCAAAGAGAATAAGGATTGAGAAAAGACTCTTGGATTCAGTAACAAAAACTGATCATGAGTAACTTTGGAGAGAACAGCTTCAGTGGAATGATAAGAATGATAGCAGCCACGTTGTAAGAGGTTAAGAAGAGTGAGAGGAGAGAAAGGGAAGGTACTTTTCAAGAAATTTGCTAGAAGGGGCAGAAACTATTTTAGTGGGAATGTTCGTACCAATAATACAATAATAATTAGCATTCATGTAGTGCTCTAAGATTTACAAAGCAATTTACACAGCTTTTTCCCTCATTTAGCCCTCAGAAGAACTCTAGGAGACCCATGTTATTATGAAACCTGTTTTACAGATGAGAAAACTAAGGCAGACAGTGGTAAAGTGACTTGCCCTGGGTCATACAACTATTAAGTATCTCAGGTCTTATCTAGTGGACCACTGAACTGCCTTATTGTAAAAGTGTTGAAAGACATGAAAAGAAATAAAGTAATAAATAATGATGATAATAAAAGTAATAAAAGGTAATGAAGAGTTGGGGGACTGTGGAATAGTGTAAAATGGAATAAGACTAGAAAATGCATTCTTTGAACTATCAGACTCATTTAACCACTCAAAAATTCCTGACAAAATACACATAAAGAACAATACTTGGACATTGGAGGAGTTCTTCTCAAAGAAGACCAGCTAAGGAAGATGAGGACTTATTTCAAAGGATCAAGGGGACAGACAACCCAGCACAGCCATGGAGGGGCATATTTAGATCTGTTCAGGAAACTTGATATATATAGGAAACAGATTCATCATCAGAAATTGATGCTTTATTTGTAGGTGAAACTGGTTCTTGATACTAGGAATGAAAGCCCTACCTATGAAGACAGAGAGGGCTAGATCCTCCAAGGGCAGTGAGGTGGCACATTGGAAAGGATGCTTCTCCTGGAGTTAGTTTAAATCTAGCCTCTAATATTTACTAGCTCTGTGACCCTAATCAAGTCACTTAACCCTGTTTGCCTCACTTTCCTCATCTATAAAATGATTTGGAGAAGGAAATGGCAAATTGCTCCATTATCTTTGTCAAGAAAACCCCAAATGGGGTCACAAAGAGTTGGTCACAACTGAAATAAGTGAACAATAGATCCTATAAGCCACATAAAGCAGCACAACCTTTGTACAATGTCAAAGCACAAACAGCATCAGTGAGGGGGAGGGTTGAGACCAATGTTAGTTATGTCATAAAAGACTTTCATCATTTGCCTCAATTAGAAATTTGCTCAGATGAGGACCCACAGATGTCCTTTTGGAGAATAATCATGGGAGACTAGCCTACTTGAGTGTTAGTAGGTTTATGGAATTGGCCTATACACAAAGGAGAGGTGGATTAATGGAGAGCCACAGGATAAAATAAGAACAAAGTGGTGCTCATCAAATCAGGAATGATCAAGCAAAGTATTCCATATGAATGTACAAGGATGTTGTCCAAAAAGAATCTATTGAAGGGAATAAAGAGAGAACTGATGTGGAGCAAAATGAACAATTTATACAATAACTACAACATTGTAAAAAAAAAAAGCATAAACCTTAAGGACTATGATGATCACCAAAATGACTAATCCTGAAGAATGATGTGAATCACAGTTTCTACCTCTTGGCAAAAAGACTGACTAGAGGGGCAGAATGACCTTTGACGAGAAATTTTGGTATTCATGAGACACGCAAATTAGATTGATGGAAAGACAGTCCATACTTTTTTTTGTGGAGAGATTGGGCAACCTGTCTACTTAAAAAATAGCACCACTGAATGACATGGACCCTGAGAAAGATAAAGTAGCCACTTAATGCCTATGAGTGAGTTAGGTGGACCCTCCTTGAGCAAGTAGAGAGGAAGGGCACTTTCTTCAGAGAACTCAGTTTTTCCTTTTCCTTTTCCTTTTATTTTCCTAATTACACTTAATAACAATTTTCAATATATTTTTTCTGAAATTATGGGATCTAAATTGTCTCCCTTGATCTCTTCCTACATCTCTTGGAGATGGTAAACTGCTTGATCTGGATTATATTTTTATCATGCAAAACCTACTTTCATATGGGTCATATGTTGTAGGAGAATACTCATAACATCCCAAACTAAAATATGTACTCATAATATCCCAAACTAAAAACACAAATAAATGTAAAGTGAAAAATAGACTGCTTGGATCTGCATTCAGACTCCAAAAGTTCTCTTTGGAAGTACATGGGTCCTTCAGAATTCTTCTGGATCATTGAACTGATTGCTGAGAACAGCTAAAGTCCTCAGAGTTGATCATTCCACAATATTACTGTAACTAAGTACAATGTTCTCCTGGTTCTCCTTATTTCATTCTATCAGTTTATATAAGTCTTCCAATGCTTTCTGAAATTATCCTTTTCATCATTTCTTATAACACAATAGTATTCCATCACCATCATATACCACAATTTTTTCAGTCACTTCCCAATTGTTGGACATTGCGTCAATTTCCAATTCTTTGACATCACAAAAAGAACTGCTAATAATATTTTTATACTAATAGGTCCTTTCCCTTGCCTCTCTTTAAAAAAATCTCTTTGCAATATATACCCAGTAGTATAATATTACAGGTTAAAAGATATGCACATTTTATAGCCCTTTGTGCATAGTTCCAAATTGTCCTAACCAGAATGGTTAGATCGCTTTGCAACTTCATCAATAATGCATTAATGTCCCAATTTTGCCACATTCCCTCCAACATTTATTACTCCCCTTACTGCCACATCAGCCAATCTCATGGTGTGAAGTGGTACTTAGAAGTTGTTTTAATTAGTGTTAAAATTAATTGTGGTTGGACTCTGAATATTTATATAGGTGGTCGCCAAGGATTTAATTTCTAAATCCCAAAATAAATTACTAAAGTAAAGGGAATTTATGGTAGTTTATTTACAATAGAGGCAAAATATTAAGGAAGAGAGAAAAGGGGGAGAGAGAGAGAGAGAGAGAGAGAGAGAGAGAGAGAGAGAGAGAGAGAGAGAGAGAGAGAGAGAGAGAGAGATCTGACTTCTTCTGATATCAGTTAGAATTTCTAAACCCCATCCAGGGGAAAAAAGGTCTTAAGACAATGGGCCTTTCTCGGAGGTTTACATCTCCAAGAAATACAGGGTTACTAAATTAGCCTTTAACTCAACAAGGTGACTGTCTAAAAGGAAAAGCAGTCTGAGGTCTCCTGCATGAGTTCCTCCAGGCATCCAGTTCCAGTCTCTCCTCCAAGTTAGAGAGCTCTTGGATCTCCTCAAATCAAATCTCTTCTTCTGGCCTCTGATCCTCTTTTTAAAGATCTTTTTCTCTTGTGTCACTTCCCCTAAACTTCACATCTACCAGTCACAGCAGATGCTTTTCTCCAGGACTTCCCACTCTTTAGTTCACACCTTCTTTGGTTAGATTATACCTTTTTTTGTTAGTTCACCTTTTGCAGTTAATCTTTTGTAG
The DNA here is from genome assembly GCF_027887165.1 of Monodelphis domestica. Taxonomy (NCBI): domain Eukaryota; kingdom Metazoa; phylum Chordata; class Mammalia; order Didelphimorphia; family Didelphidae; genus Monodelphis; species Monodelphis domestica. The sequence goes on from NC_077230.1 coordinate 256,011,833, forward strand.
TTAAAAATGTGTAGATCTACTTAAATTCTGAGTTATCACCTTTTGGGGATTAAAATCTAAAAATAGATTGTGGATTACAATTCAATCTTCCCAATAAAGGAAGAGATAAGTACCTTCATTGTCATAATCAGTGGATTCCAATTTAATCTTCACAATTAAGGAAGAGCTAAGTACCTTCATAGTTATAATCGGGAGATAGCAAAATCCAATTTTCACATTTGCATTCCTCTAACCAAGAATGATTAGAATATTTTTTCATATGATTATTGATAACTTTGATTCCTTCATCTGAAAACTGCTTTTTCCTAACCTTTGAAAATTTGCCATTGGGGAATGGGTTATATTCTTATAAATTTTCTTAGTTCTCTATATATTTGAGAAATTAGACTTTTTATCAGAGAAATTTTCTGTGGAATGATTTTTTTTATCAGTTTGTTATTTCCTTTCTAATCTAGGTTACATTGTTTTTGTTAATACAAAACCTTTTAAATTTAATATAATTAAAATTATTCACCTTATACATCATATTCTCTCTATCTCTTATTTGATCATAAATTCTTCCCTTCCCTATAGATCTAATAGGCAGACTATTCTATGTTCCCCTAATTTACTGATGGTATCATCCTTTATGTCTAAATCATATACCCATGTTGACCATATCTTGGTATAGGGTCTGAGATATTGGTCTATAGCTAGTTTCTGCTATACAATTTTCCAGTTTTCTCAGCAGTTTTTGTTTAAATACTGAGTTCTTATCCCCAAAGCTGGTATCTTTGGGTTTATCAAACACTTTATTGCTAAGGTAATTTACCCCTATATATTGTATACCTAGTCTATTCCATTGATTCATTATTCTATTTTCTTATCCAGTACCAGCTTATTTTGATGATTATTGCTGTAGAGTACCATTTAAAATTTGGTATTTCTAGGCTATGTTCCTTCATATTTTCCCACCATTAATTCCCTTGATATTGATCTTTTGTTCTTCCAGATGAATTTTGCTTTTTTTTTCCTAGTATAACATAATTTTTTGGTAGTTTGATTGGTACAACACTGACTAAATAAAGTAATTTAAGTAGCATGGCCATTTTAATGTTTTTTAAAATTTTTATTACTTTTAATTTAGATTTTATATTATATTTATTATAAATTTTAATTTAATTATAATTTATTTAATATTGGCTTGGCCTGCCCATAAACAATTAATATTTTTCCAGTTATTTAGATCTGATTTTATTTGTGTGAAAAGAGTTTTTGTAATTGTGTTTATATAGTTCCTATGTTTGTCTTGGCAAGTAGATTCCCAGAAATTTTACACTTTCTAGAGTTACTTTATTTATCTATTTATTTTTACTTTTTAATTTTTTTAACATTATTTTATTTGGTCATTTCCAAACATTATTCATTGGAAACAAAGATCATTTTCTTTTGCTCCCCCCCTGACCCCCACCACCTCTCCCATAGCCGATATGCAAGTCCTTGATTTGAACCCATTTCCATGTTGTTGGTATTTACATTAGTGTTCATTTAGAGTCTCCTCAGTCATATCCCCTCAACCCCTGTAGTCAAGCAGTTGTTTTTCCTCGGTGTTTTTACTCCCACAGTTTGTCCTCTGCTTGTGGATAGTGTTTTTTCTCCTAGATCCCTGCAGATTGTTCAGGGACATTGCATTGACACTAATGGAGAAGTCCATTGTGTTTGATTGTACCACAGTGTATCAGTCTCTGTGTACAATGTTTTCCTGGTTCTGCTCCTTTCGCTTTGCATCACTTCCTGGAGGTTGTTCCAGTCTCCATGGAATTCCTCCACTTTATTATTCCTTTGAGCACAATAGTATTCCATCACCAACATATACCACAATTTGTTCAGCCATTCTCCAATTGAAGGGCATCCCCTCATTTTCCAATTTATGGCCACCACAAAGAGCACAGCTATGAATATTCTTATACATGTCGTTTTCCTTATTATCTCTTTGGGGTACAAACCCAGCAGTGCTATGAATGGATCAAAGGGCAGACAGTCTTTTATCACCCTTTGGGCATAGTTTCAACTTGCCCTCCAGAATGGTTGGATCAATTCACAACTCCACCAGCAATGAATTAATGTCCCTACTTTGCCACATCCCCTCCAGCATTCATTACTTTCCTTTGCTATCATGTTAGCCAATCTGCTAGGTGTGAGGTGATACTTCAGAGTTGTTTTGATTTACATCTCTCTGATTATAAGATATTTAGAACACTTTTTCATGTGCTTATTAATAGTTTTGATTTCTTTGGCTGAAAACTGCCTGTTTATGTCCCTTGCCCATTTATCAATTGGAGAATGGCTTGATTTTTTGTACAATTGATTTAGCTCTTTGTAAATTTGAGTAACTAAACCTTTGTCAGAGGTTTTTATGAAGATTGTTTCCCAATGTGTTGCTTCTCTTCTGTCTAGAGTTATTTTAAAAGGAATTTCTCTTTCTGTCCCTTGCTGCTAGACTCTCTTAGTAATATATAGAAATTTTGATTATTTTTGTGGGTTTACTTTGTAACCTAAAACTTTGTTAACATTATTATTTCAACAAGTTTTTTAGTTGATTCTCTAAGATTCTCTCAGTATACCATCATATCATCTGCAAAGAGTGATAATTTAATTTCTCCATTGCCTACTTTAATTCAATCAATTTCTTTTCTTCTCTTATAGGTAACACTAGCATTTCTTTTGCCATAGTAAATAAATAGTAATGGTGCCAATGGGCATCCCTGCTTTACCCCTGATCGTATTGGTAGACTCCTTATCCCAATTGCAGATGATACTGATGGTGTTAGACAGATGCTACTTATCATCTTAAAGAAAAGGCCCTTTTATTCCTATGCCTTCTAGTATTTTCAATAAGAATGGCCATTATATCTTGTCAAAGGCTTTTTCTGCATCTGCTGAGGTAATCATGTGAGTTCTGGTAGGATGGCTATTGATTTGGTCAATAATATTGATGTTTTCCTAATATTAAAATAGCCCTGAATTCTTGGTATAAATCCTACTGGGTCATAGTGAATTATCCTTGTGATATCTTGCTGTATTCTCTTTGCTAGTATTTTATTTAAAATTTCTGCATCTATATTCATTAAGGAAATTGGCCTTTATGTTTCTCTGATTTTGCTCTTTTTCACTTAGGTATTAGCAACATATTTGTATCATAAAAAGAATTTGGTAGAACTTCTTCTTTGCCTGTTTTCCCAAATACTTTAAATAGTTTTGGAATTGAATATTCTTTACATGTTTGATAGAATTCATTTGTGAATCCATCTGGCCCTGGGGATTTTTCCTTAGGGAGTTCATTAATCAGAAACCTGTTAAATAAAAGAAAGCACCACTTGGTAGTTGGGCAAAGACTTTCTGAATCAGTCAATAGTTCATAGACCTTTCAAATGAAGAAAACTACTATTTGACAACCCACTCAATTAGAGACAAAAGGGAGATCTCAGAGGCAGCAATTTTCATGCCTGAAATATCAGTTGTACTTTGATTACAGACTCCATGTGTTTGGGAGTGAAGAGGTGCACCCCTTGGGTTCAGGAAGGATACCATTCTGCAAGAATGTAAGACTCCAAAACTTAGCTTAAAAATAAAAAGGGAAATTTATTAATTTAGAAAGTAATGTTGAGAATGGCCATGAGGATAGTACAGGTGGAACAGCAAGATGGAAGGCTACTCCCAGAACCCATAAATTCTGGGGATTTTATACTATTACAATAAATGCTGTGTCATAGTGTGGACATGACTCTGGAGTGGTAGCCACTCAGGCATGGGGGGGGGAGTTTAGTCATCTGACTGGGGTCTGCCTGGAGACATAGGGAATGACCCCCATGAAAGATTCCATAGTTTTAGGGGACAGACAGATGTCTGAGATGTAGCCTGATAGTATCGAGGTGTAGTCTGGAGGTGCATCTCTCTGTCCATCTTAAATCTAAAGGAGGATCAAAGGAGGGCAATAATCTCAGAGTCCTATTGGGGTCATTGGATGTTTTTAGGGTAGGAGTCACGAAGATGTAAGGGAGCAAAGGAATTTCCCTGATAATAGTTTGCCTGAGTTTCTGGGGGTACAATGTCCATGCTACATGGCGCATCATAATATAGCTAGTCAGTCTTGGCCTTTCATGAATATGCAGGTTTAGAAATTCAGGACTAGAGGTCTGATGAGGATTATGTTCAGTCCATTCTATCAAATAGCTCAGATATAGGGGCAGAAGGTCAACAGGTCTCAGGAGGGCTAGTATAATTAACCATTCATAAGACTAATTTACAATGTTCAAGGAGACACTGGTGAAATAGCACGGACAGTCAAATATGTAAGATAATTTTAGTGTTTTGACTTAAAAAAATCTAAATTAATTTGGTCACCAGGGAAAATTCCCAAATAATAAAATACCAAAGTCATCTGGAAATTGTGGAATTAAGGAAAAGAGAGAGAGGAAAGAGTTAATTTAAACTGCTCAGGCTCAGGCTGAGCCAGGCAGTAGTTAAAGGCCTTAGTCAAACTGGCCTCCCTGATCCCAAGGGAAAGGGAGTCAGTCTTATCACTCACCAGGAGACCGTCTCAAGGCAACTGTCTGAGGGAGATCCTCCAGGCCTAGTTCCAGTCCTGAACTGAACTGAACTCAATTCCGAAATGAATTGACTCAACTGACCTTTCTAGCCTCCTTTTAGAGAAATTTTCTCTTATGTCACCTCCCCTAAATTTTCATGTCTACCAATCACAGTAGACACTTTTCTCCAGGACTGCTCATTCATTAGTTCTCACCTTATTTGATTAGACTGAGCCTGAAGGCTCAGTCAGCTTCCTTGAGACAGTCTCCTGGTGAGTGATAAGACTGACTCCCTTTCCCTTGGGCTCAGGAAGGCCACTTTGGCTAAGGCCTTTAACTACTGCCTGGCTCAGCCTGAGCTGGGGCAGTTTAAATTAACTTTTTCCTCTTCCTCTCTCTTCTCCTTAATTCCTTCTCTCTATATTAAAATCACCATAATTTCCAGCTGACTTGGGTATTTTATTTTCCCTGGCAACCAATTAATTTAGATTTTCAAGTCACAATGCTAAAATTATCTTACAGATAACAATGCTAATGTTTATGCCTTGTATGTAACCGAATTTTTAGTTACACATGTTAATTATTTTCCTTTTGAGTATGTGCCATCAATAAAAATATATTAAATGCTTACTTTATAAAGGCTCAATAAGCATTTAACAATTTAGCCAGAGATACTAAATGCTGGACATACAAAGAAGGGTATAGCTCTTGTTTTCAAGGATCTCTTAAGTCTAATGGAGGAGAAAATATGTAAACAACTAGGTAATAACAACATTGTCTTCAAGAATTCTCCAGATTGATTTTTTTCCCAGACTGTTCCCTGAGAATTAAAATAAGAAAGAGAGAAATGACTATGAGTTGAACTTGCCTTTTCCCCTGGAGTTTACAGAAGACAATAAACTCTTAAATACCTACAGTTAACCTTAAGGACCTGTCCAGTCTCATAGTCTCTGGCTATTGAATCTTGGACTCTGGCTGTCTCTTCTTTCTCAAGCCTCAATGAATTCATATAATCAGATTATTGTTCCCAGCCCCTTTTGTTAAAATTGATATGAGCATCCCATCTTCTGCAGTTCAGTGGAAGTATCATGAGTACAGTTCTGTGTCTTCCAGATTAATGTGCCTATCTCAATTAAAGATCTGTTGTTACAACTACTTTGATGGTTCTAATTTTCATTTTCAGATTGACAGAAAAAAAAAAACAAGCTATTTTTTTTTTGTTTAGTCCTACCACTTTATGAGGTTTTCATGGCAAAGACACTAGAATGGTTTTCCAGTGTTTCCTTCTCCAGCTCATTTCATAGATGAGAAACTGAGACAAGTGGGGTTAATGACTTGCACAGGGTCACACAAATCTGAGACCAGATTTCAGCTCAAGAAGACAAGTTTTGTTTTGTTTTGTTTTGTTTTTTTCTGATTCCAGGCATGGTGCTCTCTCCTCTGTGCCACCTAGTTGCCCTCTAAAATAAGCTATAGACAGGATATATTACAATAGATACCTCTTCTAGAAAGCCTTGTTTTCAAGGCTAGGAAGCCAGCTATTCAACAATTACTTTGAATACAAAGGTAATTTTTATTCAATGTATACATTGTATTTGTATAATAATGTAAAATGTATTACAATTATCATCCCTAGAAGCTTAGATTCCATCTTGGAGGCAAGAACTTTTATTTTTGTCTTTATATTCCCAATTCCTTCCTCCGAGAATGTTTGTTGAACTGAATCAAATTGAATTACAAGAAATGCCCCTCCCTTACATCAAAAGTCTGTTTAAAACTTACCTCATTTATGAAAACTATCTAGCCTAAACACACTAGTCTTAGCGCTGCCACCTCTTTCCTCCCCTCAACATAACCAAGTTAATATCTTTCTTTGCATCTAAGTATTGTTGGTCTGAAAAAATACAGAACTACCAAAGTATTTAAAATAAGTATCTCTGCCCTTTGACCCAGCCATAGCACTGCTGGGTTTGTACTCCAAAGAGATAATAAGGAAAAAGACATGTATAAGAATATTCATAGCTGCACTCTTTGTGGTGGCAAAAAAAATCAGAAAATGAGGGGATGCCCTTCAATTGGGAAATGGCTGAACAAATTGTGGTATCTGTTGGTGATGTAATACTATTGTGCTCAAAGGAATAATAAAGTCGAGGAATTCCATGGAGACTGGAACAACCTCCAGGAAGTGATGCAGAATGAAAGGAGCAGAACCAGGAGAACATTGTACACAGAGACTGATACACTGTGGTACAATCGAACGTAATGGACTTCTTCATTAGTGTCAGTGCAATGTCCCTGAACAATCTGCAGGGATCTAGGAGAAAAAATACTATCCACAAGCAGAGGACAAACTGTGGGAGCAAAAACACCAAGGAAAGGCAGCAGCTTGACTACAGGGGTGGAGGGGATGTGATCGAGGAGAGACTCTAAATTAACACCCTAATGCAAATACCAATAACATGGAAGTGAGTTTGGATCGAGGACACATGTGATACCCAGAGGAATCACACATCGCCAATGGAAGGGGTGGGGGTGGGGGTGCGAGGAAAAGAAAATGAACTTTGTTTCTAATGAATAATGTTTGAAAATGACCAAATAAAATAATGTTTAAACGGGGGGGGGGGGGGGGGAAGTATCTCTAATTGAGGCAGGAAGATTTGCAGAACCTCCATAATAGGATTTCCACTGAACTACAGAAGGCAATATGCTTGTAGATAGATTTTTGGAGGAGACAGTTTATGGGTCCTACCAATCACCTGGGAACTGCACTAGCCATAGAGAGACCTAAAAACAATAGTCAAAAGCTAGGGTACCTGGCAGTATCCTAGATATAAAAGGAGAAACTAAGAAAATGAAGAAGGCATTTAAAACTTGATTATATCTGCTAATCCTCCCGACAGTGATCAAGGGGTGCTTGAGGACTCCTGGTTCAGTCTAGGACAAGGGTCTGAGGGACAAGGTTCAGTTTTGGAGTTTCATAAAAAAAGTTTGTCTGTATAAAGAAAAAACCTAATTAATGGCTATTTCTATAGAAGTATAGAATCACATTAAATCATGTTTTTCTAAATTGACATGGACCATGGAGCCTTGTTTAGGTAGGGATGTCAGGACAGTTTCTTAACTACCCACTTTGATAAGTTGAAATTTTATCAAAAACATGCCTTAATCATGGAAAATGACTTGTCATTAACCATTTGTGTTTAATGGTAGAAGTGGCAGTATGATACAGGTTGGAAAGAAAGAACACTTGATTTCCAAAGGGCAAAGGACCTAAGTGCAAATCCTGACTCATGTATCTAGTCACAATGGGTCTGTTTTCTCATCTTAAAACTGAGGAGTATTCAAGATTCAGTGATCTCTAAAGTCTAACCCATTCATCCTTTAACCAGTTCTATTTCTGGAATGCCTCATATTTGCCACTCTTCTTTGTGAGCTCTCTCTCTCTCTTTCAGGCCAGGCTATTTCTCAAATTCCCTTTAATTACCCCTAAAAGAAATGTCATTTTATCCCCATTTACTTGCCATTATATGGAGAGGGCTCTTTTAACTCAGTAAGAGAGCCCAGACAACTGCATCCATTCCACTTAGCAATACAAAGCCATGTCTAATTGCAGAAAAAAAATAACTTGAAGGTGGAATTTGAACTGAGTACACATGGGTTCTATTTTTCAGTATTGTTTTGAACTGAGGCGAGATGGCTTAGAAAGCTTTTATTTAAAATGGTCCTTTTGGCTGCCAGTGTTTATGTTAGTTTTCAACTGTTACATTCCCCTCATAACCCAGTTCTCATTTACTTCCCTTTATAAGTCAGTTCATTGTTACATTGTTATATCATATATATATATATATATATAATATATTTTTTATGCCAAATTTCAGGAGAAATTTGTTCGGTTCTGCCATGATTTTCCTTAGAGAGTACAGGGACAGGTCGTATCCACATTCCTGGTCTTTTGGGCTCAGATCATCTTTTTGGAATGCTTTCTAGCTATTGCTTATCTCCTCCTGATATTACCCAGCCTGCCCCTCCACAAATTCTTCTCCCCACAACACAAAGTAAAAAATACAAAGATCAAATTAAAATGTGTATGTCATTTATTTTTAAAGTACTTTATAAACTCATGAAATACAGTGTAAAAGTACAACAAAGGTACTGTGACCATTTAGATTAGAGACAATCAGGTTATTTACATGTGTGTATGTATATATACAAAGTGCAGATAAATACAGAAACACTACAAAATAAACAAAAAACTCATTATGATAATTTATTGGGGTAATTTTTTTCTCATATACCATACTGCATTTATGATATTAATTAATATTTGCAGAGAAATTCCTAGGACTGAAATATAGTATCTTAACATCTAGGAATGATTTAAGCTCTAGTACCTCCAAAATAAAGACCATAAATAGGATTATTCTTCATTGGAAACCCTGTCATCTTCCCTGCCAAATCATTACCTTGAAATTGCAAAGGTTTCACCTCAGAGTTTAAGACCAGTTTTGCAGTCTTGGATAACAGAAGCCAAAGACTGCTGCTGACTCCAAGTATAACATGTGCACAGGAAGTATTATAATAATCAGGGGAAGTTGGTGTGGTGCCTTCAAAAGGGGAGGAGGCACTGTGGAAGACAGCGGATTCATACAGGACAACTCTCACTACTAATTTTGGGACTACAAAAAAAAAAGGCAAAACTGAGTGCTCTTTCTACCTCAGAGGGAAAGCTTTCTGTCAGGAACAAAGGTAACTAGGATTTCTGTTAGGGAACTGCCCCAAGTCAGACATTAAAGTCAAACGGAGAGAGGACATCTCTAACGCAGCTGAAATATAGATGGCTTTTGCAGTAGCCCACACTACAGAAAGAATAAATTAATCAAAATGAAAACCCCTGTGCAGCAGCTGCTGGGAGGAGAAAAAGGATTAGATGCATAGAATAGAAAATTGCCTGTGTTGTTTGAAACACTTTGGTAAAAGTATAACCTGCATTTTTTCTTTGTAGCGTGGAGATAATAATCATAGAAATCTATCATCAAAGGCAAGAAAAATTTGTCATTATTGTTCTTGAATCAGGACACATAGGACACATATATACATGTATGTATATATGGACATGCCTGTCTATGGGGTGGGGAAGAACTTTTCCACAAAATGGCTTTCCAAGAATTGGCTCGGTTGTTCAGATGCTTTTTGCCTTTCATCCTGAGGTAATGACCCCAGTACATTAATTTTGGCATAGCACTGATCAGAGAAAAAGAAGAATATCTACCATCCCTGTATAAAAACCCATAATAGTGTTGTCTTCAAAAGCTCTTGTGTATATCTGGACACATACAGGTTTTTTTGAAGCTACTGGCAAAGAAAACCCATTGTTTTCAGTATTAGGACATTTTATTTGGTCAGATGTGCAATGGTTGATGTCCACAAGAGTAAGATCAAAGGCTACCAATGATTTGGCCATTAATGAACATTAATTACTTTATATGCCAGGGCCCTGTTATATCTTTAGTAGAAAAGTTTAGATTTGAAAAAAAATGAATATGAATTCATTGGAAGAGATATGGTTTGAGGGATTATCTACCTGAAAGTTAGGTTAAGATGGCCATATGTATACTATCTCTGGACCAGAGTTGGGTGCTAGGGCTTCAGTGCCTATAAAACATGAATAATAGGAGAAGATAACTTTGGGACCCTGCAGTCTATAGAACTATTCCAAGGTTATATCCATAGCCAGAGTTCTAAGTCTCTGTGTACCAGGTGTGGTCACCAAGCACCATGAACACTATGGGGATGGTGAGAGGGGAGAGCATATCACATAAGTAAAAGTAGGCTTTCAGGAACAATGCTGGTATTTTCTAAGGTGTTTCATTAAAATTTGAATATTTGGAATTAAATAATATTCTATAATACGAGGGGAAAAAAACAGGGCATCTTTATTTCCTTTAGTTTTAAGAGAGATTAATGGTTAGCCATTAGGTATTTTTTTTTTCCTGGCTTCTGCAAAAGGGTATGGGTAGGATAAGGAAGGCTACATAGAATAAGGAAATCTAATTTCATTGATGATAGCACAATTTCACAGATAGGAATACAGAACAGAAAGGCAGGGAATACTCAAGGAATAAATTAAAAAAATAACAATTGGAACAAACTAAGAGAAAGCAATCAGCCATCTTTTGATTAAAGATACCTCTATGCAAAGACAGACTTTGGACATTCTGCTGTCACAAAATATAATACTCTTGACTACATGTTAGGTTCTACTGCATTATATTGGCATAAGAAAAATAGCTACACATAGAAGGGATATATATTTTGTATGGAGACACTTTTCACATGACATAAATTATCATAATACATACTAATTTTATACTAATTACTAGGCAACCAGTAGTTGTCATGGTCAAGCCACAAAGTATTTAAAGGATTTAAAAGATACAATTCTACATTAGTCATGTACTGTCTTGGCTTAGAAGTGGAGTGTGTTTCAAATTCCATTAAGATTATCTCCTGTATCACAATTTCTGAAGTTATGCTATCATTGGTCCATTATTTCACTGGTGTAGGGTGGAGGTATCAAACACATAGCCCAAAAGGGTGACCCAACCAGATTAAAGTGGAATTGGGATATATTTCACAAAATAAATAAAGACAATATACATAGAAAAAGTTCGTGTGTTTTTCTAAGTCAATATTCTGTCTATAAGGATCCTTATGTATGCTTTAGTGGTCCCTGTTTCTATTGTATTTGATATCATTGGTGTGGGGAACTCCAATTTTTATCTTTATAGGGAACTCTGGGAAAAACTCCCCACTGGATGTATATTGGCATCCATAACTTAGAGACAGAGGGTTGACTGGAACAGAGTTGAAACAGACTGACCCATAAATCAGGGGTCACCATATATAAAAGGTAGGACTTGAAACCAGGTATCAAGTCTTGCCTGTTTGCTGCCATATGCCTTGGGGTCCTAGCTGTGTTCTGTATACTCATGTCTCAGGACTGTTTCTAGCCTCCCAAAGGAGAGAATGGGCTTTTGCCTCAGATCCTGAGCTCTGAGATCCTGGGCCACCTGCATTAGCATAATCCTGTGACTAAAGGGATCCTTTGCTCTCTTTTTGCCTTCCATCAAAGAAACCCAGCCCCAGAGTTTTCTTTCTCTTCCATGCCCCCAATTCTCAAGCTACTTTCCAGTATTTAATGTGTCAATAAAGTATAATTGTTCCCAGAAAAAACCACCATTTTGTATCCCATAATTTAAAATTTTCCCTGATATCTGGAGTCTTGCAATTCATGTAGACTTGTTCTTAAGACACTTTAGTCTCATTTACAACATGGCCTTGGAAAAGAAGTCTAATTTTGTGAACAATAAAGATGAAGAAAGTACAACTACTGGGACAAAGCAACAAGGTTGAAATCTCTAAGGTGTAGCACATTATGAATGAGGACATTATGTCTGTAAAATAGCCAGAAAAATGTACAGAGAAAGAACAGTAGCAGAATATGAACTTCCATTAGCAAGAAAGAAAGCTGGCAGCAGCCGTTTGCCTGGTAGTACAGTGGCCCTCATACAAACCCAAGTACAAAAAAGGACCCATTAAGCCCTACTGGAAAATACTGCAATTATAGCCTTGTGCATCTGGATGTGATGACATTTGGCTCATGTTTAAAATTAACTGTAGATTGAGATTTCTTGACTGAGCAGCAGACATTTCAGTTTGGAGTCTCCTATTAATGAAGATAGCTTAAAGAGGGTGGGAGGAGGACAAAAGTAACATACTCTAAGAGATGTTTTGGCATTGTGGAAAACACGTTCAAAAGATTTTCACAAATTAATTTTAAGTGAAACAAAAAAAAATAACCCAAGGCTAGATTATGGAAAATGTAGAAAGGGCTATAAAATGTGAGCGTACCATGTCTAATTAACATGCAAAAATATTAGAAAGACTAAAACTTTGCATCCAGGTCAAGATTCTGGCAAGATATGTAGCACATGGGGAAAATGAAATTTGTTTGTTTGTTTTTTCAGAAATGAGCAAAGGATGCATCGGAAACACTGCTGGAGTCATAAAGGTGCTATAAAGAAAAACTTGAATATAGGGTGTAGAGATTAACAGTAGATGTCACAACAGAGTGAAGATTCCCTGAACACAACTAGGGGCTATGGGCAAATGAGCAGTGGGTATTCACATGCATACCCTTACAAGGAATATGATGTAACCCTGATGCAATCCAGGATTTTAGTGCAAAAAAGGACTTTATTATATTACAAAGAAATTAAGTCCCAGAGGGATTTTAATGTATAACTTCCTCAATGTAATACAATTCAGAACCAGGACTAGACTACCTAAGTCTTCTGACTCCCAGTCCTGTGACATCTTAACAGTTTTCTGTTTCTATAAAACACTGGCAATATTGGTTCTTGTAATATTATAAAACCATTGTCTGTAGCAGTCATCTTTCACTAAACATACTTGCTTTCCAATCATAAACATTTTGTTTCCCCTCTCCACCCCTCAATTCGAAACCTTTGTTCCATTTTTCAGTTTTAAAAGCATACTTTTGTGGCAGAGCTGTTCTGTAGTCAAGTATATTTTTTTCTGTTTGCCTTTACAACAGAGATCACCAATTATAATATAGTGAGACCCACACAGTCAACACCTTATTATCTAGACCTGTGGGAAACATATTGCCAGCAAAATAATATGGCCAATCTACCACACTGGGTTGAGGTCATAGCCTTATTCTTTGCTACCATGAGCCAGCTAGGTAGAAGGATCTTGGCAATGCCCTTCCATAGTGGAGAAAAGACCTCTAAGGACCAACAGACAGATGTCAGCAAGGACAACCATTCCTTCAAGATACAACTGGATGTTTCATAAAGTGCTAGATGTCTAATTCCAAACTTGATAAGCCAATCATTTCCCTTCCAATTTTTATTATTGACAATTCAATAAGATTCCCAAGAAAATAAAGCTTATAAACAGAATGATAAAAATGACTACTAAGCCCTAGATGTTACTCCGGTCCAAGAGAGATGAAAGAAGCTAAGATAACTCAGTTTAAACAATAAGTATCTTCATTTTTTTTTCATTCAGTACAGTCTTTAAAATACATAGCTTGCCCAACTAATGTCTTCACAGAAGACCCGTGTCATCTGTAGAAGAAAATTTCAGAAAAATAACCCGAATATTATTAAGGCATTCTGAAGTGTTGTAGTAATATACATGGCATCTGGGTCTGTGGTTTTACATTATGTTTATATATAATTGGCTTATATTGTGTATTTATATAATTGATGCTTTATTGGTGTTTTGTGAAGAGCCTTTATCATACCTTAAGCAAGATATAAATAACATTTTTATAATTATATTTATACAAAGGGGTAAAAATCTAGAAGTAAAGGAGATATCCATGAGAAAAATTTATTGAGTGCCTACTATGTGCAAGGCACTAAACAAAGTTCCAAGATAAATAAGACACAATCCCTGTTCTCAAGGGGCTTTTGGTAGTAGAATATATAAAACTAAGAAGCTGTTGGGAGAGAAAACTCACATTCTAGATGGGTTAAGGTTTATCAGTGTATAACCTAATTTGGCCTCAATAATACACATTATTGCATGTGAACATTATCACCTTCTCAGATAACAAATAAACATAAAGTGATGTTGTGAAACTATTTCCTTGAAATGCTAAGGACCAGCAAAAACTAATGTATAATGAGAAGTCACCTCAATACATTTTTTTCAAAAAGGAAAAAAGGTACGATTTAAATTATATTATGACACATGATTTCTAGATGCCTCAGGGAGCACTAGGATGAATATATTTGGTGAATTCTCCCAGATATCTTCTCATAGCAGTTTTTTGGCTTTAAGTTGCCTGGACTAGATGATGAATCCAATATTTCTCTTTCCAATTCTGCCATTGTTATGTTAAAAAAGATATATGATTTCTCTTGATCAAAAAGTAAGTGTCATTTAAATAGAGTATACCAGCTTGAAAAGTCAGGCCAATGATTTAAATCCATTTTGTTTCACTGATAGGGGAGCTGCACAAACTGCCAGTAGAGAACTTGACAGAAATCGACCATTTTCCTTGAGTGAGCTGATCCCCATATCTGTGTCAGATAAAATCATAGCACTTATTAATATTAGTGTTACCATGGATACCATGAAGATACTGCCATCCACTAACTCTAATTAGAGGAAGACAACATAATTTTCTGGAACTAGTCCTGTTTTGCCTTCATAAGTTGCTTTTAACCATCCAGGTTCCACTGATGGATAAACTGAAAAGCAAAAACAAAAATATTATAATGTACAATTGTTCATTATCTAGGAAAAGGCATTTAAATTCATAAGATTTTATGGATATTCTCAAATACACTATTAGATTATAGGCTCATCAGAGCCAAGAGGGGCACTAGAGGAGAATCACTAAAGAATCACAGGATGTCAGGATTGGAAGGAGTTTCAGAGCCCATTTACTTTAACCCAAGCTTGATCAAGAATCCCTCAGACAACATTTCCAACAGGTGATCATCTAACTTCTGCTTGAAGACCTCTAGTGGAGGGAACCCAACACCTTCCGAGGTAATTCCATTCCCTCCAGAGGGTCTTGCTTTTCTTTACAGTAAGCTGAAAGCTGCTTCTTGGCCCTGTCCCTTTGTTGCCCTTTGTTTTGCCTTATTAAGCCAGGAACAAGAAATTGAATGAATCTCTCTTCCCCATGACAGCCCTTCAGATACTGGAAGGAGGAAATCATGCCTCCTTTCCAGATTAAATACCTCCAGTTCACTTAATAACTGATCCTTGTATTGCACCCTTTAACACTGATCACCCTACTTTGGATTCTCTCTAGCTTACCAACTTACTTCCTAAAATAGGGTGCATAGAATTAAATAAAATATTCCACTGGGGAGTGAGGCTGATGAAGAAAAAGTCGAGTGAGATTGTTACTCTTGAATCATGGAGTCTGACTTTCTTAATGTAGGCTATGATTACAGTAGCTTTTTGGGCAACCATATGATTTTGTTAATTTCTTCTAGGTGAAGATTTTTCTGATCATAAATTCCTCCTAGGACACCCCAAATTGCCTTACATTATTCTAAATTAATGTTATATTAATGTATTTTCATACATATGCCATACATACACACACACATATATATATAATCATGTGTACATAAACACGCACTTTTCCCTGATAAAATAAAATCTACCTGAGGGCAGAGATTGTTTGGTTTTGTCTTTGTAGGCCCATGCCTATCATATTCTATATATATTTAATATTAATGTATATATTTAATTAATAATATATATTTAAGAAGCATGCATTTACATATATACACATATGTGCTTGTTAAATGATTTGAAATAGTAATCCTCTAAAATCTATATCTTTTTAGACATGTGGCTCGCCCATATAGAACTTGTCAAGTTGATATTTTTTAACCTAAAATTTTATTAAAAAGAAAGTCATTTGAATAGACTATTGGCTCATTTAATATCATTTTGTTTCAGTGATGGTGAATGAACAAATGGAGACACATTTAAGTGTTTACTGTGTGCCAGGAATGATGCTAAATATTAGAGGTCTAACAAAATAAGACCATTCCTGCTCTTAAGGAGCTACATTCTAATTAGAGGGGACAACCTAGAGAAGGGAGTGCAGAACTGGTAGCCCTTAGGGTATAGCAACAGATTAGGCAGTGCAGATTGGCCAGGGAGCTAGATACCACAGTGAGCAAACTGGAAGGATTTGGTTGATGATTCTGTACTTTTTCAAGCAGTCTGAGGGGCTTTCGCTACCTTTGCCCATTAGAAAATTGGAATAGAGGAGAGGATCTAAGTTCTTTTCCTTGGTAGTAGGAGGCAGCTTCCAACAGGAAGGAGAAAAAAGGAAAGTGCTACTGGAGGACACATTGAATGGATGGTTCTTGTAGCATCTGTTCTGCTGGGTCCTCCAGAGATAGGATTTGCATAGTGGAAAAGTTGGTGTATGAAAGGGATAGTTGTCACCATTTTTTTTTTGCTCCAGCTAAACTTTCTGGTGCTCCTCTTTCTCTCTCTTTTTAACTCTTACCTACTAATTATCAGTTCAAAGGCAGAAAGACAAGGAGGAGTTCTAATCAAGAAAGCAATTGGAGTTATGTTACTTGCCCAAAGTTACACAGCCAGGAATTATCTGAAACCTTATATATGAACCCAAGATCTCCTGTCTCCAGACCCGGCTCTCTATCCACTGAGCTATCTAGATGCCTCTTATCTATCCCTTTTACATTTATTTTATCAGATTCAGTCTAATATTCTAGTCTGTAAAGATCTTTTTGGAACCTATCACCTAAAATGTTAATTATCCCTCTTAGCTCTGTGCCATCTTCAAGTTATATCCATTGCTACCTACCATACAGAAGCAACTGGATTTGGAGTTGGGAAGTCATGAGTTCAAATCTATTCTCAGATACTTAAACAATTGTTTAAGGACAATTCACATATCTTTCCCAGTTCCCTCATCTATAAAATGTGGAAAATAATTACAACTTCTTTCTAGGGTTTTTGTGAAGATATAATGAGATGATATTCAGTGGTATTTTGCAAAGTAACATACAGAGATATACATAACATACACACATATATTTATGTCTATATACACACATTATATGCCATAAGAGTGCAATATAAAATGCCGTATGAATGTTATCTATTGTTATTTATGCTTTCACTGATGTCATATATAAAACTATTAAGAGTACAGGGCCAATGGCAAGTCTCTAGAGCACTCCATCACAAACTTTTCTTACAGATGTAGCTCCCAATTTTATTTTAATAAAGAGAAAACTGAATCTCAGAAGTGAGACGTTAAGTGATTTTCTCAAACTTTTACATCTAGTTAATGGCAGACATGGGACTAGAATTGAGTCTTCTGACTCCCACTGAAATATCCTCTTTTGCTTTGCCAATACTGGCTTCTTCATCTTAAACATAGTGACCAAAGCCAACAATCAACAATCATTTATTTGCACAGGGAGCACTATGGGAGGTCTGGGGTGGGGAGGAGAGGAGAGGGAATGACCGCTGAGGACATGCCTTCTTCTCCCCTAGAGTTTGCAGTCTGGGGAAAAAAAATGTGAATAGACAAATTCAATGAAAATTTATTGAGCTGAAGGGAACTGAAGACACTGCTTACCATTGGAAAAGATTGCCCCTTGTGGGAAGGAGAGTTCATGACTGTGCTCAGCTTTACAGGAATACATGGCTTTAGCTTGGCTGAAAAACAAGAAAAAAAGCTATGGCACATCAGAGAACATCAATGCATTTACATCTCAAACAATTTTTAAATGTGCTGCTGTTTTGCTGTACTTTACTATTATTATTCCATTATTATTATTTATTATTATTATTACTCACTTATCTAATATATGTATAGATCTATACACACAAAGATATGATGACAGGCAGCACGGTATGGTAGATAGTGGGTTGATGGTCAGGGAGAACTGGGTTCAAGTTCTGCCTCTGACACAGTCATTTGCCCTATGCAAGTTATTTGACATCCCAATGAACTAAGCAACTCTCTTAATATAATTTTCAGACAAATTGTCATTATATCAATGGAGGAAATTTCCACATAGGAGAAATCATAGGCCCAGATCAAAAGATGTCTCTCCCAAAAATAAAAACACACAGTACAGATATACATATATAAATACATATTTATGTGTATGAGTATGTGTATATTTTTAATATATACACATAGACATATATATATATACATATATATATGTATTTTCCATCTGAGATCACTCAAACTTTAAAAAATCCACTTTCCTTTTATTGAATGCCAACAAAAACATCATTAAATCTCACTGTTAGAAAAAGTCCATGTTAGTCAGTGATCAGCTCTAAAAATTATGGAAAGGTGATATAATGAATGTATTTTAGTTTCAATTACAAACACAAATTGAAGCAGGTTTTCATGAATGTTTCACAAGCCATTTTCATTAGGATATTTTATACTTTTACTATAGAAGCTAATTATGGTTTTAGGATTTCCTGGGAAGATGAATGAATGAACACACACACACACACACACACACACACACACACACACACACACACACACACATATGCATTTCCCCCCCTAATATACATAAAGAAAATATTTCCCAAAACTTTCAATCTTTCATTGTGAGACCAGGAAGGTGGTAATTTTCTTCTGTCAATATCTTCAACTATAGATGTTAGCTTTGATGAGATCTCTGATGAAGACTTTTGGAAAGATGAAGTTTTTTCTCTCCTAGTGCTAATGCTTTCTGTCACTGATTTTGGTCTATTGAAGAGATGAAAAAATAACACTATCTTCTATTGTGGGACTCAGGAAGATTCTAATTGTCCTTTGAGAAATAGTTTGCACATCCTTCTTGATAGACAGAAGAATGTTCTGAAAGCTCTCTCTCTTTTAAAGACAACTAACCTATAGGAAAAGATTTCTTACAATATAATCCATGCCTCATTTTTCAGTCCTGATTCCAAATGTTATTTAATGAAAGGTAAACTCAGGAGACAGGGGTGTTGGAGTAAATAAAAGAGCAGACAGTTGAATTTTTGATTTGAATATTTATTATACCTTGGAAATTGGCAATTGCTACAAGTCAGAACTTGATTTGTTTTGCCAATTGTCTAGACTTAAGAAAATAATGGCAAAATTGCTAATAATGGAGACTGAATTTAAAAAT
Source organism: Monodelphis domestica (assembly GCF_027887165.1). Classification (NCBI taxonomy): domain Eukaryota; kingdom Metazoa; phylum Chordata; class Mammalia; order Didelphimorphia; family Didelphidae; genus Monodelphis; species Monodelphis domestica. The sequence goes on from NC_077230.1 coordinate 256,031,139, forward strand.
TGGACCTAGGTAAATTTAACCACCACTCCCCAGGGAATTGGTGAGATATTTATTAGCACATTTCCTAGGTAATACTTCAGGAAATTTGAACTAGCTATTTTCTTAATCCAACTAGAAAAAAATGCCTGCCTCTACAAATCACATTTCTTTTCATTTTCCTTATAGCTTTAGATCTGTTACATCACTCGGCTCTAACCCAGAGATGCACAGAGCAATGGCAAAACCCACAAACTTTTATGGTTATGAGACACAGTAGTCATAAAATGGCACACCTAATTTTTTAAAAAGTAATTTTAGGGAGCAAGTAGGCTGTTCAATGGATTATGAACCAGGCTTAGAGATGGGAAGTCCTAGGTTCAAATCTGATTTCAGATACTTCCTAGCTATGTGCCCTTCGGCAAGTCACTTAACCCCCATTGCTTAACTTTACCACTCTTCTACTTTGGAATCAATAGAGAGCATTGATTCTAAGACAGAAGGAAAGGGCTCATTTTTTCAAAAATAATTTAATTATTAACCAAAAAAAAAAAAGTAAAATGCACCTCAATGTGTGTATATTCTAGAACTCTGTTGTGTATTCTGGGAGTGGGGAGAAGCAAAAGAAGCAAAAGAGAGCTTCTACCTTCACAGAGTTTACTACCTATTTAGCAGGACAGATTAAACATGAAACATAACATAAAATAGCACATAAGCCAATATTTGTTGTATAGTTCAGATAGAAGCTGAATAAGTTGGTAAGCAATTTCTATTACTTATAGACAAAAGAACTAAGACAGCCCTGAGCAATTAGAAGTTCACCTGCTTTAAATGGAGCAGAAATGGGGAGCAAGGGAAAAGAGTGAGTGAGACCTGGAAGGTCACTGTTCTCTCCACTTTGACTTTTAGTTACTGTAGAACTATTGAAAAGAAAATGAAATAGAGAGGCCTGGATTATTGAAAAACCACATTAAGACAGCCTGAAAGTCCCAGCATTATTGAATTAAAACACCCAAACCAGGCATGTGCAGACAATGGTGGGAGAGTGCCCACTGTCCCTTGCACTCCACAGCAATAAAAAAGACCTTTAGGAAAATGACCAGACTTCTTAAAGTGCTATATGGAAGTTCAGTTGCTATAGTTTGGATGACTATGGTTTGCAGTGATTTTCAATAAACAATTGGCAAGGCACTAGAAACTGACTTAAAAAGATTTCATTTAATTCAACAATGAAATATGTGTACAAATGAAGTATGATGTGCCATGTAAGTTGCAGAAGGCTAAACATATAAATATAAATATATATGTGTGTATACTTATATGTATATATATACATATATATACATATATATATATATATGACACAGTATGAAAGAGGTTTGCAATTTATTAGAGGAAATATAACATATACGCAAATAAAAATGATGCAAAATAAACCTTAACTGATTAAGTAAAGAGCCAAGAAAAAAATGAAAATAAACCTGAGAAGGAAATGTTTACTTTTACAGCATGGAATAAAAGAAGACTTCACATGGGAGGCAAACTTCTGGACTGGATCTTGAAGAGAAGAATTTTAAGAAGTAGGGATACAAAGGAAATGCATTCCAAGCAAAAGGTGGTACTTTTGTTGAATGCTTGGATATGGGAAAGTACAGGATAAGATAAGGAAATAGTAATGCAATTTGGTGGAATATAGACAATGTATAGATAACTAATGAGAAATTAATGTCTAAACATCAGGCTAAGATGTCTACATTTCATTTTGTGTGAGATAGAGTCATTAGAGGTTTGTGAACAGGGATAACTGGTTCAAACAAGGACATTAGGAAAATCATTCTGGAAAATGTGCAAAAACTAGGGTAGAGTTTGTAAGTAAGAAGTGTAGTTAGGAGGCTTTTACATTATAGGTGAGAAAGGATGAGGTCCTGAAGAGAGTGGTAATGATGCTATTGAAAGGGAAGGGAAAGATGTGAGAAATACTGCTAAAGTAAAATCAACAAGACTTTGCAATAGTTGGTTGTGAGAGATGGAATAAGAAGAATGAAAGATGGCAAAGAAGTTAACCTAGGAGGACAGTGATGATACCATCAGAAATAGAGAAGACAGGAAGAATGGTATTAGGGAATGAAGATAATTCAGATGTATATATTACTTCTACTTAAATATTTATTTACTTGTATTTTTATATTGCCAAAATGAGTTTCTGGTGAGATGTCTGAGTGTTATGTTCATCAGGAAGTAGAAATAAGGGCACTAAAACTCAAGAAAGAGATTGGGATTAGATTCCTAGGTTTGGCAGTATTTTCATTGATTTAAGTGTTTCCTGAGAGTAGATGGCCAAGAGCAGTGCCTTCAGGGACACCGACACTAAGGAGGGAAAGTCACATGGAACTAAAGGAAAGGACCTAGAAAGATTATCATATAAGTAGGAGTATGGACAGAAAGCATTATCATGGAAACTAAGGAATGATCATGGATTTGGAGCTGAAAGAGAGCTCAGTTGGTTATCTAGTTCATTTATCTCATTTTATAGATAAGAAATGGAGATGCAGTGAGGTGAAGTAATTTGAACAATGTCAACATTGATAGCAGAGATGAGATGTGAACCCAAATGCAATGACTCCATTTTCCCCACTCATCTCACTACACTATGGTTTTCACCAATAAAAAGCAAGAATACAGGCCATTGCATATGGTCATCTTAAAAAAGAAACATTTTCTTCAGTGATGAAGGTTAATAGGTGAGTGGACAGTGATAATAGAGGAAAAATACAGAATATAGTAGCTGAGTAAATTTAAAGAGATAAATGGAAAGCCATGCTTGAATGTTAAAAAAAAAATGTACTGTATAAGTAAAAGATGAAGAAGATACTGCATAGCAGTTTATCTTCAAAAGATCCATTATATCATAAAAATAACAATTTTTGTAATGTTCTGCAAAACTAACCAACAAAATAAAATAAAGTCTGACATTTATGTGAAGCATTCAATACTTATGCCCCCTTACCTCTCCAAAAATGGGAGGGGGGAAGTCCCTTCTCATATCTCTTCTTTGGAGGATATGGTAGTTTTAATGGACTATAATGCATAGGATGTGGCAGGGGAAAAAAAAAACAACTATCTAAGGCTCAATTTAAGGAGGCACAATGTTCAGAATTAGGAATGTTATATTTTGCTGTATTTCACCCTGGTCAGTTCACATACTGCATGCTAGGTTTAGATCTAGGTGCTATATTTTAGAAAGGATATCTGTGTATAGGTGAAGAATGTCCACAAGAGCCAATAAACGGTGAGACAGTGAAATCTAATTTTGCTTCCTGAGTTGACTTCTCGGTTTATTTAGGATCTTTGTTGTATTGATTGTTTTAGGAAATGGTCTTTGTGAACTTTTATCCACTTCCCATGTTTCAGTGTCAAAGGTTCTTTAAGCAGATAAGTTAAGTTACTTCAGTCATATGTTGAATCTGTTTTAAATTTTTAAATCTTCTGATTTGGTTATGATTTTGATATTTGTTCCAAGAAGCCTGGTCTGGTCATGTAGAGCTCATTTTATAATGTGTTGGGAACTAGTAATTTTCTGTGTTACATATAAACATATGTGATACTTTGAAATAGTCTATAATTCTCAATTATTACTCTTGGATCATATTTTTTGCCATATGTTAGAAAAAATTATATATACGTGTGTGCATATGTGTATATGTGTATTTTGCTTTGTTATATGCCGGGAAAACTGGAAAACAGTCTGGCAGACATTATAGCATATACAATGATAAGCTTCAAATGGATATACAACCTGTTATCATTCAGTCATTTTTTAGTCATGTCTGATTCTTCATGACCTTATTTGGGGTTATCTTGGCAAAAATACTGGAGTGGTTTGCCGTTTCCTCCTTCAACTCATTTTATAGGTGTGGATACTGAAGTAAACAAGGTTAAGTAATTTGCCCAGGGTCACAAAGCTAATAAGTGTCTGAGTTTTAAATTCTGGAGGATGTCTTCCTGACTCTAGGCCTGGAGCAACTGTGCCAAATAGTTGATCTAATAAACGACCTAAATCATATAAAGAATTTAGAGGAATCAAGAAGAAATTACCTTTCGGTTCTATATGATAGAAGAGTTCATGATTCTTAGAAAAGATCACAGAAAGTAAAATGGACAAATTTTGATTACACAAAACATTATATGACATATATTACAAAAACATTAAAACGACTGCACAAATAAAAGCAATGCAGTTAAACTGGGGAATAAACTTTTTTCGAGAAAGTTTCTCTAATATGATCTCATTTCACTTCACAAGAATGAGAGTTACTCTCCAACTGATAAATGGTCAATACCTTTTAAGGAAAAACTAGGTTAACTTGCAGGGAGGCAAGGGTAAAGATAATGCTACCACACTCCCTAAAGGCATTTACCATCATTTGTGTGAAATTAACACAAAGTTGTGCCCCTCTTTCCTTTCTAAAAGGAAAGTTTTAAAAATCCATTTTGGCTCCCCATACTTTCATGGGGTTGGGAACTTGATTACTGAGGCTATTCTGTATAAGGAAAAGCCTCTGACTCCTTGGCATCCTCTGGTCTCATATGATTTCTGGCATCTGGGAGACTGGTCTCTGACCCAAACTGAGGTCAAATCTGTCCAAACAGGAAGACCCAGAAAAAAATTAACGTCACCAAGGTTATATATTATAAATGAAGGAAGTTTGGATCTCTCAGTTAGGAAGCAGCAGGAGTAGATGAGACATGCAGTGAGCCCTGAGCTCAGGCTGAGTGTATGATTATATGTCTTTTCTCTCATCAACCCACTTTCATTATCTAATAAAAAATTATACATTAATATACAGCCTCCAGAGAATTTTAATCCTAATACTTCTTGCAAAGAGTCCAAATTAAATTTCTAATGGTGAGATTTTTCCAAATGTTCCTATATTCAAATGATAGTAAGGTAAATGAACTGAAGCTCCAGGGTATTTAGGACTTTCTCAATGAGATCTATGATCATTCAAATGAGATAATTTTAGTAATTCACAGAAAAAAGAATGTGTACTTCCCAGGTTACATCAAGAAGATAGATCAGTAACCTACTCAGTTGTGCTTCAATACATATATTAGAGTGACATTGCAGATGGATAAGAAGCTGGGCTCTCAGTTGAATAACGCATTTAGCTTTCTGAATCTGACTTTAGGTTCAAAAAAAACCTTAAGGAAAATGAGTATAATTTTTTTTTTTTATCTAATGGAAATTGGGAGAATGATAAAAAAAAATCCTCCCATAGGAACCTTAATTCAGCATAGTTGAGCAAAGTGGGGAATTGTACTTGGTAGTATTAGTTAACTCTCTAGTTAAACTAATAAATCTAATTGTTCCTTCATATAGTGTTTTAAAAGGAAAAAGATTCTTTATGAATCAAGACTATCATTCATCTGGAAGAATTTGTATGCGCAGAGTCATTGCTATATAAGAATAAACTCTTTAAAAAAAACTATACATAACCCTGGGAAAATTTAAGAATACAAATAAGTAAGGATTCCTGGAAGTCCTTGTGGCAGGCAGCTTATTATATGTCTAAATTAAAACAAAGCACAGAGAAAAAAGAATAACACAAATTTTGGTGATCTCATTTGCCTCTGCCTATCCAGATATTGCAGATTGTAATAGTTTATTTTAGGGGACAGCCAGTTCCTTGTACCAAAATTCTTCAGACATAAAAGAATAACAAATTCTCAATTTATTAAATAGGTTACATATTTTAGAATGTACAGAAATTCTGAGTTGCAGACTTGAAAGGAATTTCATTAAGCATCTAATTTAATAGCTTATTAAACAGATCCAACAAATGTTCTTCAGCTTTTGCTTGAAGAACTCCAATAAACAGAAACCATCTCTCAAAGCAACCCTTTTTACTTATAGAGAGATCCAGTTGTTGGAGCTGACATTGAGCTTAAAATTTTTCTCTTGGCAAACTCTGCCACCTATTCTATTCTTCATAGTTCTGCCTTATGGAGTGGGGGTTGGGGGGAGTCAAATCCCTCTTCCTTTCATTTGTTGAAGATGGTTACTGAAGAAATTGGATGATCACACAAGAGTTAAGTATATGTGATGGGCACAACCATCACAATGTAAGCACAAAATACAAAATGAATTAATTACATGAAGGCATTCAGGTGAGAAGTTGGATCACTAAGAGAGATTTACAAAACAGAAATAGAAAACAATAAGAAGCCATAAATGGTCTTCAGTCTACACTCAAGAAGGAAATATACACATCAATGAGATCCTGGGATCATTCGAAGTATCAAAGTAAATAGGAAATAAAAGCACATTTAAAGCAAATCATAGAAACTAAAGGCTAGAAAGGATCTCAAAGGTCATAGTTTTATCTTCACATTTTCCAAAACAGAAAATGATGGTGGTTAAGGACTGTGTCTATCATTTGCAGATGCACAACAAAAACTAGAAATTGGATCTTCTCTAAATCCTGAAATCTAGTGTTCTCTCTTATCAGTCGATTGTTTAAAGCCACATTTATAAAAGTATTATAATATTTATATTATGTATTATGTTACATACTATAAATACTATCCATCATTTCATAATGCTAAGATTGAATGTGTGAATAAAGAGGATGTTTTCTTAAAACTTGTCTCATTTCTATGATTATTTTCTATCCTTTGTTGACATGGATACAAGGTTAGTGCTACCTAATAAAACATCGCCATCTAGTGGTGAATCTCAATTGAAGGTTAAGGTTCCCCAAAAAGCTGATGCTAACTTACTATGAAGTCATGACGGGTGCTTCTTATTTAAAGGTAAGTCCAGATGCTAAACTAGGCCTTAGACTAAGGTTCTTCCAACTATATTTGTGATGCAGCTCAACTAAGTGAGTCAAAAGCAGAGGATAAGAAAAGAGATCCACAAAAATTGAACACAACTAAGTTATACACAAGAGGTTTATGGTTGTGGCCAAGAGAAAGTTAAGAGACACAATATTAGAGGATTGATGGAAATGGATGAGGTTGGAAAATAAATTTAAGACAATAACACAACATATATTTAGGTCATTTGTTTGGAAATCTCAAGTAATGAGAACATAGCCAAGAACCTAGCAGGAAATTAAAAGAAAATGACTATGGCAAAATAAATGAAATGAAGTCTATACTTTCATATACATTGATCAGAGAATTCCTCAGGCTCTGACCTATGATTTATTTACTCACTTAGTTATTACTGTAATTGAACTTTGTTATCTGGGATTCTAGCCCAAATATTAGAAATAGCAAATTAATAGGAGGAATAAAATTATAATGGGTTTCTAGAGGTAGAAGCAATGACAGAAAAAAGATGAACAAATTAACAGTAAGTGGGGAAATCATATAAGTTAAGAGATATAACTCAAGAAGATTAATAATTTAAGGGGGCATCTGGGTAGCTCAGTGGATTGAGAGCCAGATCTAGAAAAGGAAAGTACTGGGTTAAAATGTGGCCTCAGATACTTCCCAGCTGTGTGACCCTGGGCAAGTCACTTAACCCCCATTGCCTAGCCCTTACCACTCTTCTGCCTTGGAACCAGTACACAGTATTGATTGCAAGATGGAAGGTAAGAGTTTAAAAAAAAAAAGATTAGTAATTTAAGTCACTGAGTATAAGGGAAAATGACAAAAACACAGCTTGTAATCATTTTAATAATGAATGCACAATATAATAACTGATGTTAATAAAGATGACTCTGAGTTTGCAAGAAAGTTGCGAAATGTTTGATATCCTTTGCTTCAGTTCGCAATAATAATTAGAAAAGTCTTTTTTTATAAAAACAGTGAACTTAAAAGGAAAATGTTTTAGTTATCTAGAAAATTCACTGAGGTAGAATTTTTATTCTCTACTTATCCTGAGTAGATGTAGATCTCTACTTTAATCACTCTATTATGTAGTGTTTGTTACATATTTAATATGTGCTAGACATTGTATTGATGAACGCCAGAGATAAAAAGAAAAAAAACAAAACAAAAACATAGTTCCTGATTCAAGGAGCTCAGATTCTAATGAAAAAAAAAAAGCAGTGATATTTATATGCCAAATATATGTGTAAATAGAAAGTACTCTCAGAGGGAAGGAATTAGCAAAAGGAGGACAAGGGGTGGTTGACAGCCGAAGGTGGGATTTAACTATCTTTTTTAAAAATTTATTTTTCATATTCTTTTCTTTTTAAAATTCAAATTCCAAATTACCTCCTTTCCACTCCCTCACTCCACTGAGAAGGCAAGCAGTACAATTAGAATTATGCATATGAAAACATGCAAGATATTTCCATATTAGTCATATTTCAAAAAAATCAAGATAAATAAAATGAGAAAAACTATAATTTGCACCCAGAGTTCATCATTTCTCTCTCTGGAAGGGAATAGCATTTTTTCCATCAAGAGTCCTTTGGAATTATCTTATATCATTGTTTTCATCAGAGTAGCAAAGTATTTCACAGTTGATCATCATTACAACATTGTTGTTACTGTGCAATGTCCTGGGGTTGTTCTCACTTCATTTTGTATCATTTCAGAGTCTTGCCATGTTTTTCTGAGCACTCTCCCCAATTTATATAGCACAATAGAAATAACAAGAATACCATAATTTATTTACCCATTCCCAATTGCTGGGCATACCCTCAATTTTCCAATTCTTTGACACCACAAAAAGAGCTGCTATAAATATTTTTTGTGCATATAGGTCCTTTTTCTTTTTCTTTTGTTTTCTCTGGGAAGGAGACCCAGAAGTGGTATTATATTCCTTTAGGGCTAGTTCAAAAGTTTTCTCTCTATTGGTTGGAAAAGTTCATTACTCCACCAACAAATGAAAATTTTTCTCTTATCTCCTCTAGCATTTATCTTCTTTTAAGTGTGAGGTGGTACCGCAGAGTTTAATTTGCCTTTCTCTAATCAAGAGTGACTTGGAGCAATTTTTAATGACTGATTTTTTAATTGTTTTCTGAAATAACTGAAATATTTGAAATAATTGAAAGTGATTTTTTTCTTCTGAAAACTGATAAAACAAATGTTTTTTTTTTAAATCATTTGACCACCTATAAATTAGGAAATGGCTCTTTTCTTTAAAATAAATTTGATTCAGTTCTAAAATCAGAATATAATTGAGAAATAAGACTTATATCAGAGAAATGTGGAGCAAAAAATGTACTTCATCACAGGAACTTTTTAGCAAAATATATTTTCACTAATCAGCCCTTTTACATAGGTCTATTTTTATTTTGTCTGAGATCATGATTGCTACTCCTACATTTGTTATTTTAGGTCAGCTGAAGTACATTAGATTCTGTAGGAGCATCTTTCAGCTTCAATTGTGTCTCTTGTGAATATATTGTTAGATTAAGATTTCTAATCCATTCTGCTATCCATTTTAAGGGTGAGCTCAATCCATTTACATTTTCAGGTATTATTACCATGTATTTCCCTCCATCCCTCCCTCCATCCCATTTTCTTTTGTTCTTCTTTCTCTCTATTTATCCTGTCCCTTCTCAAAAATCTATTTTGCTTCAAACCACTACCTCTCTTGATTTGTTTCCCCTTTTATCACCCCTCTCTTTTATCCTCTTCCTCTCCTATTTCTCTACTGGTAACACTTCTATACACAATTCTGTAACTCTTTGAACCAATTTCACTACATTGCCTGCCAGTCTACCATCTACTTTCCTTTCCACTGTAAAAGCTCTTCCTTATTCACCTTTTAAGTGTGATTCTTGCTCTGGCAAGAGAGGGGAAGAACATGAATCATATAATAATTGAAAAATCCCTAAATTAATTAATCAATTAATTAATTAAATTTAAAAAAGATAATTTCCTAATATAATATAATATAATATAATATAATATAATATAATATCTGAGATCCTTATTTCATTATGCTTTCAGTCAGTCCAATAATTCTTAAATTATCTCTACTTGATCTATTTTCCAGGTCAATTATATTTCTGATGAGATATCTCATCAGTTCTATTTTATTTTCTTCAGTATTTCTTACTGACTCTTTTACCAAACAGTTGGCTCTCCTTTCATAATTTTCTTGCATCATTCTTTTCATAAATTTTCCTCCTCCACTCTTACCTCTTTAACTCTTCCACGGTCTTAGTCTCAATTTGCATTCTTTGAGATTTTGTTTATAGCTGTTTTTACACGGTTATTTTCTGAGTTTGTCTTGATCTTTACTGATACTTAGTAGCTTTTTGTTGTTATTATTTGTTCATTTCTATAATCTATTTCTTGATTTTCAACTTTATGTTAGAGTTAAGCTCTATATGCTTCTGTTTTGGGAGCTATTTCTGGGAGTTTGCAAGTTTTCAGTGCTTCAAAGATATGATGGTATAAGAGAAGCATGGCAATTACTCTCCTAATCTGTACTCTGTTCTTTCCCCTGGTTCCCTGTAGTCAGAAGTGCTATTGCTATTGTGAAGATTGGATTTGGCTCTCTCCTGATTTTAACAATGAAGGTACCTAGCTCTTCCTTAATTGTGAAGATTAAATTATAATCTCCTTTCTATTTTAGATTTTAAACCCCAAGGTGTAAACACAGTACTTAAAGATGAGTATTGAGATCTACCGATTTTGGATTTTGACCGCAAAAAGGTGTGAACACCCATTTCATACATTGAGTTGGAGGTCTGTGACCCATGTGTGAAAGAGTGGGCAGTCCTGGAGAGGAGTGTTGGCTGTGATTGGAAGACGTAAAAATTTAGGGGAAGTGATACAAGAGAAAAAGATCTTTAAAAGTGGAAATAGAGACACACACAAAGACATTTGAAGGGAGTGACTTGGGAGTGAAGACACGTGGATTGAAGAGAGACTTGGAGTGAAGAGGGACTTTGAAAGAGACACACTTGGAGTGGAACCTGTATGAGTTGAGGCTGATAAAAGATTCTGCTGATTGAACTGACAACATGGTGATTGTAAAGGCTGACTTCCTTCCTTGCCTTTTCTGAAGGCATGAGCCTCCAGGAAAGGCCCATTGTCTTGAGACTCCTTTCCCCTGGCTGGGGCCTTACAATTGTTACTTAGCTCAGAGGAAGTCAAAGTTCTCTCTCTCCCCTTTTCTCTCTTCCTCAATATCTTCCCTCTATTGAAAAATAAACTACCATAAATTCCATTTTACTTTAGTAATTCATTTTTAGGATTTAGAAATTAAATCCCTGGTGACCAATTAAATATTCAAAAACCTATCCTCAAGCAGAGGACAAACTGAGGGAGTAAAAACACCGAGGAAAAGCAACTGCTTGACTACAGAGATTGAGGGGACATGATCAAGGAGAGACACTAAATGCACACCCTAATGCAAATAGCAACAAGAAGGAAATGGGTTCAGAGCAAGGACACATGTGATACCCAGATGAATCGCGCATCAGCTAGGGAAGGGGTGGTGGGGGGAAGGGGGAGAAAAAGAAAATGATCTGTTTCCAATGAATAATGTATGAAAATGACCAAATAAAATAATGTTAAAAAAATAAAAATAAATAAAAATAAAATTAAAAACAAATAAATAAATATTCAATCCAACCATAAAAATTAACACTATCATTATCCTGGAACTGCCACTCGGGCATTGCTGTTTATATATGTAAGCTCTAGACAGGCTTCCATCATGGTGTCACAAACTTCTCTTGCCAACCTCCTAAGTTTTTTTAGGCTAAAAAAATGTCTAATTTTTTTGTTGCCTGTTATTCCAAAATTTGATTTGAGGTGTTATTTTAAAGTTACTTAGAGAGGAATCTTGAGAGTTCAGACAAGTTGCCTATCACCTGCCATCTTCAATCCCTAATATTACTAATAACCTAGATCTGAATCTTGAAAGAAGTCAGGGAAATGGAGATAAGGAGGAAAAGTATTCCAGGCATGGATACAGTTTAAAAAAAAAGAAAGGAATCAAGTTATGGAGTGTCATATAGGATGAATAGCAAGAAGATCAGTGTTTTAAGAACTAGAGGTATAGGTTGTACCTGAGAAAACCACTATAGTCACTTCATTTTTCTATATTAAACTCTTTGAATTATCAAAACAAATATTTTGTAGTTGGATAATGGAAGGGCAGAGCTATTAGGAGAATGGTTAATAATTCTTTCAGCAACACAAGATTGCTAGAATTCTTCATTAATAAAGATGTTATGTTTAGAGAACTTACCGTCCACCAGAAATCTGCTTAAGTGAACCAGCACTTTCAAACAGCTGGGCTTTAGCTGCCACTCTGAAAATGAAGTAAAAACACATGTGTTAAATTTGCTTTTCAAAGGGTCCTTTTGCTATCTGTCCAGGAAATCATAAGATTATCATAAGTTTCTGTTGCATCATTTTCAAAACTTGTAAATACAAAAATGTAAACAGGGTAGCATAAACTTTAAGTAAAACAGTCCTATGAATGAAAAGCACATTGCTTTACTGCTGTTGTTGATGAGTCGTTTTCAGACTCTTTATGACCTCATTTTGAGGTTTTCCTGTCCAAGATTTACTTCTTCAGATAATTTTTACAGATGAGAAAACAGACAAACAAAATAAATGAATTGCCCAAACTCACAAAACTAGTAAGTGTCTAAGGCAAGATTTGAACTTAGGAAATGAAATCTTCTCGACTCCAAACCTGAACTATGTAGTATATTGCTAACTAATTATAAATTACATTTTTATCCCCATCTTCTAGTGTATGGGATGACCATTCATTTGCTACAAATTATTTGTTTCTTGTATAGGTTCTTCTTTGAACTTCATGCTTCTTCTCTCTAATACCTATTTAAAAAGGTGAAGAGAATATTTCCTCTTTAGAGCATGGTATTTAATTAATTAATTTACCCCATCCATTTATCAATACTTTAGTGAAAGGCATTGTGCTGACATAGGAAAATATTAAAAACAAAACAAAACCGTATCAGTGCTATCAATGGACTTAGTGATTCTAATAATTGTTGGACTTACAAGTACAAGGGACTATGTTTAACTCAACCTTTTAGCAGGAATTGTCCTTCAAATTGGTTTTCATAATGTTTAAAATCAGGAAAAGTGATTATAATTCACACATTGATAGAAAGATGGAAGTAGACACAAACTAGCAAATTCATGAATTTTAATCAATAATCTTTGTTAATTATGAAGGAAAATGCCATGGATTCTGAAAAGAAATAATTGACTTACTTGAGGTGAAATGAAAAGAAATGCAAATACAGTCAGGCATAGATAATTGAAACAATTATATATTATTACAAGGAAATGGTCCTTTACAAGGTCTAGGCTGTCCTGCCATAGAGGTGAGTCTGAAAATAGGTATTAGATACTACTAGATTTAGTATTGATGAGAAATAGCACTAGAACAAGATAATAGATTTTTACAAAATCAGAAAGTATTTACATAAAGGTCTGGGGACTACATTAATTTTACTGTTGTCAACCTTTATATTGGATTTTTGACTATTTATAGGCACTTAACATGTCAGTGAGTCATTCAATAGGCATTTTTAAAGAACTTCTCTTTGCCAAGCACTGTGCTAACTGCTGGGAATGTAAAGAAAGATAAAAGGCAGTTCCTGATATCAAATGAGGTGGCTAGATGATGCAATAATTAAAATACAGTGCTTGGGGTCAAGAAGACCTGAATTCAAATTCAGCCTCAGATAATTACTTAGCTGGATGACTGGTCAAGTCACTTAACTTGTCTGCCTTACTTTCCTCATCACTAAAATGGGGACAATAAGAAGAAAACTGAACTCCCAGGGTTGTTGTGAGGATAAAATGGGATAACATTTGTAAAACTGTAAATGTTAAAGCTTTTTAAAATGCTACTAGTGATGATGACAATGAAGAAAAAGAAGAAATTATACTTAAATGGAATGATAGTAGCATGGTCTCAGAGATAGCCAGAATTGATTTAATAGTGATACCAAAAGCAAAAGGGGCTTCACTTCACTGGCTATTTAGATAATTGACTTTGGAAGGAGCATTGTGAAAATGTTTGTAGCCTATGGTCCAATATACATTGCAAAATGATGAAGCAAAGAAACTAATACATTTTAATAAGTATAATGAAAAACAGCAGAGTGTCAAGAAGAGGGCAACAAAGAATAGTGGAGAGTCTCAAGTTCAGTTCAAGACTTAAGGAATATGCGATAGTTGCCTTCAAGTTCTTGAAGGGTCATCATCTGGAAAAAAGAATAGAATTGTTTTGCTTGTCCTGAATTGACTTTGCAAAGAAATAAATTTGAGCTTGAAGTCAGGGAAAGAAGGAAAACTTTCTTCTTCATTAGAATTATCCACGAATGAAATGGGTTGCCTTAGGACAGGGGTCCCCAAACTTTTTACACAGGGGGCCAGTTCACTGTCCCTCAGACAGTTGGAGGGCCGGACTACAAAAAAAAAAATCTATGAACAAATCTGTATACTGCTGTCTGGGATAGCCGAGGCTGCAGCGCTGGCTGTGATGGGCCTGTCACACCTTGCACAGGACCATCACTGCCACCACTATACCGGGCATCATTATACACAGTGCGGAATCCCCTCGCCCAGATTGCTGCTCACCATGCTGATGTCTTCCATTGTGCAGTCACATAATCCTTTGCATGGAGCCTCATTCTCCTTAAGTTACTCTCAGAACAAGGTGCCACACAAAGGATTATGTCACCAGAAGTAGTACCATACATGAGTGATGCCACGCTTTGTGGTGCTGCCACAGACAGTGCTCCTCTCACTAACCACCAATGAAAGAGGTGCCCCTTCCAGAAGTGAGGTGGGGTCTGGATAAATGGTCTTGGGGGGGCACCTGTGGCCTGCGGGTCGTAGTTTGGGGACCCCACCTTAGGGGGTGAGCTCCCCTTCATTGGAAGTTTCTAAGTAAAGATGGGAACATCATTCATCAGTAATATTGTAGACAGGATTCTAGTTCCATGAGTTAGATTTTCCACTGATGTCCCTTCTTACCTGAGATTGTGTGGTTCTGGGATTATTTGTGAAAACAATTACCACAATAAGACAAAAGGAAGAAGTCATTAGGGCCAGTAGGATCTTGATTGTCATGCTATTTAGCAAAGAGAGAACAAACTTATTTTTAGAGTTCGTTTCTCATATTTAGAAAGTTTCTCATATTTAGAGAACGAACTCATTCATAAAACAGTGGAAAAGAAAAACAAAATTCAAGTAGTAGCACTACCTCATCAAACAGAAAAATGCATTTAAGCAAATCAGACTGTAGAGAACTTTGTGTGACATCCAATTAAATCATCCTGATTGTCTTTGTAAATGGAGCCAGAAGGAGGGCAGCACATTATTTTATGTAGAAGAAATTTGTTAATATTTTTATAGTAATCTTTTTTATTTTTCAAAACTGGTGATGGTAGTGAAACCACATATTTAGTGTCTATCAACATCAGGACTTGGTATACTATGTAAGGAAGAGGAGAAATGTGGCCGGATCTGACTAAATCTCTCTCTGTCTCTCTGTCTTGTCTGTCTGTATCTGTCTATTCATCTCTCTCCAACACAGATGTACACACACACACACACACACACACACACACACACACACACACACACTCTAGGTAAAACAGTGGATAGAATGCTAGGACTCCTAAGATGACTCATCTTGCTGAGTTTAAATCTGGACTCAGACATTCACTAGTTGTGTGATACTAGAGTTACTTAATCCCATTTGCCTTCGTTTCTTCATCTGTAAAATAAGATAGAAAAGGAAATAGCAAAAGACTCTAGTATCTTTGCCAAGAAAACCTCAAATGGGGTCACAAAGAGTTACACATGACATAACAATAATACATATGTGTACATATACACACATATATAGATAAATACTTGTAATATGTGCTTAAATTAAAACAGCGGAATGACATTTGCAATAATAATGCCAATCTTCCAAAGATGACTCAAAAAATTTTATGTATAAGTATTTTTTTTTATGTGAAACTGTAACTGCTTTTAAGAGCTCATTGCTTCTCTTTGGTTTTAATGTATACTGCATTTAATCAGATAGAAACAAAGCAGCCCTGCTTGCCGACAGCCCCTCTTTGAACTTCCTCCTGCTCTCTTTGGGGCCTCTGGAGCAACTGCTCCTCCCTTATCTTCTGTTTCTCAGGTTATATACATTCATGAATATAAACACATATAAATCTATGTATATGCATATACATGTATGTGTGTATATATAAATATATTCAGCCAAAATTCAGAATGAAGGATACTCAATTTGAAGGTGTTTTTCAAGATTATTTCAGGAATGTTCCAAAAGAATGAAAAAGAAAATGTTTCCAATTACAAAAATATACCCAAGAAGACATAAACCACCAATGTTTTTTTTTTCTGTTTATCAACATGGTTAGTATACATCAACAGTATATTTGACTTAAATGAAGAAGTCATTTAGGTGAAGAAATGGGCTTTTATAAATTATTTTATGCAGATCAAATCTACAGATGTGGGCCTAAAACTAATATCAAGGAATAGAGAAAATAAGATACTGCTACATCTGTTCTCCATTGGATCTTGCTTGGGCAGTTATTCATCCCAGGTCCTTTCATGAATATTCAGTCTCTTCATGGCCTCCTTCCTATTTGCTTGTAAACATATTTAAATCTCTTCTTTTGACCTTTCTATCACACAAGACAGCCTGCCATCTCCTCTTATTGCTGAACTTTTTGAAAAAGTTGCCAATGCTCATTATCTTGATTAACTCACAAATCTTTGAAGATAACCTTAGTCTCCACTCTTCTACTGAAAATATTCTAGAGTCAAGAAGTACTTTGTTACCAAAACCAATGACCACTTTTCAATCCTCATCCATTAACTTCTCTGCAGTTTTTGTTCTTCTGATCATAACTTCATACTAAAGATCACCGCTTTCTTAGCTTTGGAAATAATATGTTCTCCTTGTTCTCTTTCCAACTATCATACTGCTCGTTTGTTGCTTACTTTTGTGTCTTTCCCTCTGTCTATTCTTTCATTTGGTAATCTCATTGCCTCTCAGAACCTCAATACCAACTCTTCTATACAAATGACTCAGAAATTTATCTCAATTTTGAACTCTTCTTGGCCCCAGGTGTCCAACTTGACTCAAACGACAAGAATCCAAAAATTAATCTTGATTTCATTTATTCTTTAATATTTCATTCTTATAAAACAACATCCATTCTGTCTCCTACATTTAAAACTTGGGGATTATTGTTGGCACTTCTTTAATCCTCACTTGTTATACATCCAATTAGTTATCAAATCCTGTTAATTCTACTTCTGACACATCTCTCCCATTTATGCACCAACCACTCTCAAATGTTTTAGGCACGTAGTGAGAATGAATGATAATAAGGAGAGTTAAAGTAGTATATTTAATGCCATCCTTGGGGTAATAAAGAAAGACAAAGGCTGTTTAACATTTCAACTAGATTTTCTATTGAAAAATATGTACAAGAATCAAACAAGATTAGAAGCTATGGAGAAGTTGTGATCTGTATCTCTGGAGGCAGAAGAAACCAGTTAAACCACAGGTTCAAAATATCTCAGAAAACAGGAGAAGATAATATTTTCTTATAATTAATGATATTTTAGGTCATTAAAAGGGGTAATTTTATCTGTTAGTTAATAGCATTTATTGTGACAAGCACAAAATTCCTCAATCTTCAGAAGGAACAGAAATATCCTATTTCTAATTCCTAAGAGACACTATCAATCAAAGTATGTATTGTTGTAAACTCTGAACTATACAAAGGAAAATTGGAATTGACTCAATTCTTTTCCTCCATTGATAGGGTCACTTAAAATTCAGTTTTACTTAAAACTTTAACCATTAAGAAGAGATATTGATTCAAAGATTTAACAATACAGTACCATTATTTCAGAATCAAAACAATTTTATTGCTAAGTATTATGAGAAAACATAAAACAATGAATTTAATCTACTAATAATGCTACAAACAAAATGGGCTTGACAAAGTAATTCCCAATAGATTAAAATTAAGAATGTTTTCAAAGGCATCCTTTGAGCCAAAACCTGTTTTCTTAGAATTCGAAGCCAGAGTAACCCATTTACTCATGTTAAAATTTGTTTTATAAATAATGGTTACAGAACTTGAAGACAACCCCTTCCTCAGTTTACCAAATAAAGTAGTATGTTGGGGTTTGGGAAGGACTTGAGAGGTTTTCTGGTCTAATCTGAGGACCAAAGAACCTATCATGACTTGCCAAAGTCACTTAAGTAGAAAGTCATAAAGCTGGAAATAAAACCAAGTCTGCTGCATCCCAGTCTAGTGGTCTTTTGACTATATTTTGAAGCAAACATATGACAACTGCTTCCTTGACCAGGGAAAGTCCAAAGCAGTATGCTAAGACAGATTCTAAACTATGACAAGATAAATTCTCCTGATTCAAAATTACAACTCATTGCCAAATTGAAGGCTTGAATACTCAGAACCATTATCTTCATGAAAGCCTGTGATCAGAAAAACTGGAGAGATATAGCAAATGGTGCTATAAGTCTGTCTGCCCTTTGATCCAGCCACATCACTGTTGGGTTTATATCCCAAATCATAAGGAAAAAAACTTGTACAAAAATATTTATAGCCGTGCTCTTTGTGGTGGCCAAAAATTGGAAAATGAGGAGATGCCATTCAATTGGGGAATGGCTGAACAAATTGTGGTATATGTTGGTGATGGAATATTATTGTGCTAAAAGGAATAATAAAGTGGAGGAATTCCATGGGAACTGGAACAGCCTCCAGGAATTGATGCAGAGTGAAAGGATCAGAACCCGGAGAATATTATACACAGAGACTGATACACTATGGTACAATTGAATGTAATGGACTCTACTAACAGCAATGCAATAATCCAGGACAATTCTAAAGAACTTATGAGGAAGAACACTATCCACATTCAAAGGAAGAATGG
Organism: Monodelphis domestica; assembly: GCF_027887165.1. NCBI lineage: Eukaryota > Metazoa > Chordata > Mammalia > Didelphimorphia > Didelphidae > Monodelphis > Monodelphis domestica. The sequence continues at coordinate 256,050,036 of NC_077230.1, forward strand.
TGGTAATACAAAATCAAACTGCTTCATCACATGGTTTGAGGGGGATATGATTGGAGATATAGACTCTAAATGATCACCCTAGTGCAAATACCAATATTATAGAAATAGATCTGGAACAATGATACATGTAAAACCCAGTGGAATTGCAAGTTGGCTATGGGAGGGGAATGGGAGGAAAGAAAGGAAAGAACATGAACATTGTAACCATAGGAAAATATTCTAAATTAATTAAATAAAAATTTCCAAGTTAAAAAAACAACCTGTATAAGTGTTAATTTTCTGCATCTTTCTCCTTTCTCTCTCTTTTCCTATCCTGCTCCTCTTCTTACTTTATCCCTTCTTTTTGTATCTCTCCCTCCATTTCTTCCTCCACTCTCTTCCTTCCTTTCTTCTTTCCTCTAGCAGCTATTTCACTATTTCTCCTCTTCTTTTTTTATTTACCAACACTTTTTCTGAATCATTAACTTTTTCCTCTATCATATACCATGCCAACCTCAGGTCCTCCCAGTCATATCCATTTACTGAATAACTTATTTCAAAATTTTAGTTATTATTTTACTCCCCCAACTCATTTTTTCTTTGTAGAAAGGAGTGTGTTGTGGCAGAAATTCTTTTCAAATAAATGATTATTTGCACCTAGATATAAAAATAAGGGTGAATGAGCCAAATGAGCTACGGTCCATAGGAATGACATTGAATTATAAATAAGTATTACAGAGTCTCTTAATAAACTGTGAAGTTGATTACCTACTTGAATTTATCCCTTTCTTCTAAGGAACTCAAAGTGTTTTGCTATATGATCTTATATTCTCTAATCCTAACCTACAGGATAGTATTACTCTAATCCTATAGGATATTATTACTCAAATTTATATTCATAATATTAATTCAAAATTACATCCCTATGATTTTACCAGGATGAGAATCAATGTGAATCACAGCCCATCTATGCCTCAGAGGCTCAAGTGTGAAAGAAAGGTAGTCCTTACTCCATGTTGAGAACACTATCTGCTATGCCACAGTCATTCTTTAATCCAAAATTAGCTGGTAAAAATTCTTGTGAAGGCACATATATAACTCTATGTATTCTATGAGACCTCAAGTAGAGAAAGAAAATAACTTGTTCAGGTTCACTCAGTTGTAGACCTTGAATACAACCAAGATCTCCTAGCATTCTTGTCAATTTAATTATGCTACTTAGTATTAAAATGAATATTAAAAAAAATTAAAAACGAATCCTAAGATCCTCATCACTTACACAGAACCAGGTCGCTGATATCCATTGCTTGATGAAGTGTCTAACCTCAATCTCCTGCACATTTTTGGAGGAAGGTCAGGATTTGGTGGTGCTCTGGGTGTCTCTTTGGAATCTATGGAAGTTAGACTTTGAATGGATCCACTATAGCTTTTGTTTCCTATAAAGAAGACCCCAAAGATCATAAAGACAAAATAAAGCTAACATTCACAGGGCATACATTACAAACAGGACAAAAGAAAAAAATGCTTTTCTTTGAACTAAAATGGAAATGTACAGAACATTCATATCACAGCAGACCATCCTTGGGGAGATAACAGATTATAGCAATTTTTAAAATGGCATCATCTCCCTAGGATGGAGAAATTTAGTCAAAAAGTCACAATGTAAAGGAGTTCTCACACATACAAGTACCTGAAAAAAGTTAATCAGCATCATTAGTACCTTCCTAGCTTTTCCCCTGACTTCATTGTGCTGAATAATCTAGCAACTGATAATGTGACAAGAGAAAAAGCTTTGACTTGCTTACCTTCAGCTGCAGAGATTGATCTGAGAGAAGAAGCTGCAGATCTCTTCAATCCTGACAGTCCATATGGCCCCTTTTGGACGAAGTCTATTGATGGGGAAATGTTCCCTGGGCTAGTGACCGATGCAATACTCTGACAGTCAGACTCCACGTCTGTTTTGGATGCATCTTCTTTAGAACTTGATTCTGGACTCGTTGTCCAGAGACCTGAGCTTTTCTGTCCATTGGAAGGTGCTGGAGATGCAATCCAGGGGATGCCACCAGATTTTTCCCGTGGCTGGGAGGAAGCTGATTTAGTAGTGCTATTTTGTTCCGATGAGTGAGAGGAAAGTGATTCTATGCTGCCCATCGGGGTACTATCTGGGCTGCTACTATATGAATCACCTAGCATGGGGAGTGTGGGAGAAAAAGGAGAGTTTTCTGTTAATAATAGCACTATTTAAACCTTTACATTCTCTTGCTGATAATGCAGGTTTTCAACTATTATAGCCACTCAAATTCCAGGCCTATAGCTATTATTGATCATTCTTCTCAGTACATAACTAATAATAGTATGTGTGTATATATGAATATATACACAGAAAATATATAATCAAGTATATTTATATACATATATAAAATATTTTTTTCTCAAGTATTTATGGACCATGAGGCCAAAAGTTATTCCTTCTGCATCATGAATGTCCCTATCATGGTTTCAATATATCATGGATCGGCACAAGAAATTAAATGGGAATTTGGGGGGAGTTTTGCAGAAGCTGCAGATGACATATAAAGGTCAGCAGATGACAAAGAAAAAGTTTAAAAACTCAGAAATGCACTATATATATATGTATATATAGTATTATACAATATCAAAATATTTTCTTTTAATACTATTAAAATAAGTAAAAATTCATTTTCATATTTTAAATTTTTCTTTATCTTTATTATTATCATATTTATTAATAGTAATCATGTTTACTTAACATTGACCTATATATAACCTACAACCAAATAATTAACCCAAATTTTACAATAAATTACAGTAAAAAAAACCCATAAAAGAAAAAAGACAAAATCCAGATTTCTCCAATATGAAGGGAAGTCCAAGAAATTTTATACAGATTTTCTGGGGGGTGGTGGCACTGTGCACCTAACCTCTATGATGTGTGAATTTTAAAATCTCCATCTTGCTTGGTCTAGCACCCAAAATTGTGCACACCCACACTACACAGGCATGTGCTAGTCAATGACAAATCAGAAATAACTAACTGCCCACCTGGGCTGTCCAAAGCCAAGCTTGAGCCACCATTGGCACTTGTGAGGTACAGGAATTGAGGTAGGGAACAGCCTCTGGAATTCTATCACTTCCTGTGGACAGAGCTAGACACCAGTTCATGCTAGGAACTGGAGCAGAGAAGAGGCCCTCAGACAGCTTTCCTTCAAATGGGTCCCGTGAGTCAAGGACTGATTCTCCTTTCTACCTTGGCCTTAGGACTTAATCTCCCTCTGGTTCGGCCAGAAGGTTGAGTTAACCTTTTTCCCTTTCCTCCTCTCTCCTTCACTCCCTGTCCTTTTTTCTTACTCCCATTGTGATTAAACCACCATAAACTCCATTCTGATTTGAGTGTTTCATTTTAGGAATTTCATAACTAAATTCCTTGGTGACCACAGTGAATTTTCACCACAACAGATGTAGAAGTGATACCTGTAATATCAAAATTTGTCCCTGACAGCAGGACCCCAGAGTAATGGAACAATGAGAACAGAATTTCATTGATGACTAAATCAAGAGTCAAAAAGAATGCACTAATAGCATGTTGTTTCCTTCTTCCCCCTGCTTCTCCAAGAAGCATTATTAAGATATGATAAAACTGAATCCCTTTTCATTTAATATCACTATTAGCCAAAATCAGGCAAATTCCAAGTTGCTCTGAATTCACAAATTCATCTCCTGTAGCTAATATTTCTGCCACATAAAAGCTCTTTTACTGGAGTTTTCTTTTCTGTTACAAGAACATAGGACACCACTGAAGCTCTGAGAATACTTTGGATCACTTCCCTTTCCTCTATCACACTATATACTGAATCATGCTTTTATGTGTGTGTTGTATATTGTACCGTTTCCTCCCCTGCTCCCCCATGAAATGCATGGACTGGGCCATCTTTCCTTGTATTTTCAAAACAGCATATTCTTAAGTAGAATATGTTCTCATCTGCCCATTCCAAGGGGAGGCAGTCTTCACATACTTGGAGAAGGCAGACCCCCTAACTCATGGACATTTCTGACCTTGTCTGTTACCCTCAACCTGGTTTAACCTGTCTGCTGAGATGATGTGTGGGGTTTGCCCAGTGCCTGTGTTCTTAGAACCACAGATGAGATTGTTGGGGGATATGTGGACAGTAAAGGTAGAGGAACAGCCCTAAAAAGATATTGACAAGCCATAACAGCAGAGGAGTTGGTCCTCCCTGAACATGCTATACCTCCATTTGGCGAACTCTGCCTTACATCGACATACCCTCCTGGTTGCAAAAACTCCTCCTAAGGAATTCAGGCTCTTAGATTTTGAAGATACCCTAAGGTCATGCTGAATCTCATACTTCCATTGCATATGTGTGTATGTGTGTATGTAATAATTTTGTTCTAGTTTTCATGCTCAGAAACTTGGCACTTGCAAGAGAACTGAAAGTATCCATATACTTTCTATATGGACCACTATAAGTAATAAAATTCTGATGTTCCTAGGGAAAATCTTGGCTTAGGCATGAATCAAATACTATTAACTTTTGTTGAGAACCTAACAAGATTCAATTGGGTTCCATGTTTCCCCAGAGCTGCTCTGGATCATAGATTATAAAAGAAGACAGCAGATTATAGAGATCTTTTAACACATAGCACAAAATTCTTTTTATCTCAGGAAATCCAAAGGAATAAAATGTATACATGTAAATTAGAGAAAAATATACATAGTTGGTACATAATAAATATCTGTTGAATTCATTTAAATGATTGATTGTGTCTCTAATGGATATAGGAAACTACAGGTATGGATGGAAAATCCCTCCACTGATGTAGACCAGCAACTTGTTTGAAATTTATAATCTTAAAAAGAACTCTCTAAGGGCATCGAAAGCTTCAATGACTTGCCCATAATCACAAAGAGAGTCTATTTCCTAAGCAAGACTTGAACCCACATCTTGGCTCCAAGCCCAGCCTTCTCTCCTTTATACCATGTTGTATCATCTTTTCATAACAACAACCATTCACATTTAAATATCACCTTAAGGTTTCCAAAGTATAAATCCTCATAGGTTTATGTTAGAAGAGCCCTTTGTAAACCTTAAAAATGTAAATAGTTATTATCATCCTCATTTTAGAAATGAGGAGACTGAATTAACCTCAGAAAGGTTCAATGACTTGCTTGTAGACTCACAGTGTGTCTGACAGAGACCTAAAAGCCAAGGGTTCTTACTCCTAGTTCTATCATGCCGTACTGACAATAATAAAATTGTGGCCAGTTGAGCAGGAGTTGGAAGGAGAAGGGCATGGAACAAAAATTAAAGCAAAATGAGGATGGGGCAACTAGGTACCACAATGGACAGAGCCCCCAGCCTAGAACTGGGAAGACCTGGGTTCAAATCTGGCCTCAGATACTTTCTAGCTGTGCAACTTGGGTAAGTCACTTAACCCTGGTTGCCCGTCCCTTGCCACTCTTCTATCTTAGAATGAAAACTTAGACAGAAAGGATTTTAAAACATAAGAAATGAGGAAAACATCCCATTTCCCAATGATTTTTGAAACTATATATTACTAGTAGGAGCTATCTTTCTAAATCACCTTGGTGCTTGGCTCTCTATACCAAGATAGTCAGAATGTTGTTTTTCTTTTTCTTTTTTTTTAAGCATTTTATGATACCCAAGAGATGAAGCTTTAGGAACATAATGTAAAAAGAGGAAAGAAAATGACTGCTTCAGTCAGACCCACTTTGGCTTTCTTTGCAGCCACTTCTGCGCCAGGACAAAACCTGCTGCAGAGAAAGCACCCAATGTACTTAATCACAGCTGCAGAAGAAAGGGTATTGAGAAGAATGGTGGTTGGTTTTTTTTTTCCTTTGCAGTGGTAATGAATTTGGTCTAATATGCTTGTCCCTGGCACCCTGATACTACATGTTGACAGGGACTTTATAAAAGGAGAATAGGAGAAAGTCTTAAGAACTGGCAAGAACATTTTCTCTCTCACTAATCACCAACAGGAGAGTCATAGAGTCATGAAAGAAAAGGCTAGGAAAGAAGAAAACATTTCAAAGGGTCATGCCACACTTACTGTCTGGCTCTGCCAGGCATGGGGTATATCTCCCTTTGGGTTTCCTTGAGCCGGTCGAGAGGCAAATGGCTCTTGTCCTTCTGGATCCTGACCGGGACTGAGGTTGAGGAAGAGGTATATTTGGGTCTGGTGCAGTATGAAATATCTATAAGGAAGAAGAAGAAAAGCAAGTTAAATGGAAATACAATCTTACAAATAAACTTGAACACTTTCATTGACCAGTTATCAATATAATCACAAACTCACCACAGGATAATGCATAGAGCCTTGAACTTGGAATCAGGAAAAGTTGGATTCCAAAGGTCCAAAAATCCTTCCTAACCCTGACACTTAAGGTGTAGCCCCTTAATCTGGGAGGGCCCCCAGTCCTTCAGCTACAAAATGGAGATCATAATGATTGTGAAATACTCACCTTATAGAGTTAATTAAAGACATAATGAGATAAGATGTATGAAAACACTGGGCAAACGCCAAAGTTTTATGTCAGGTAATGTTATTATATGCCAATGCACTTTTACAATATATGGTGGGAAAAATATTCCATTGGTGCTGATCATTATGCCTGCCAAAACCCCCTCTCTTCCCTCTTCCCGTTTCCTCTCGAGTTTTTGGCATGGTTGTTTGCTTTCATCCCTTAACTATTAGCTTTGGAAATTTTTGAAATATCTTTTTTTGTCTTATCTAGTAATTCTGGAAATTTGATCACAATTTGGTATATTTCATCCTTTGATATAGTATGACATATGCAACAAATCACCTTCCAGGACTAGAAGGAATCTGTGCTACATAATTCAAAAATAAAAAAAGAAAATCTCATTCTGGGCCACTTTCTGTATTTCACAGGCTTATGGAGTCTTTGGGGAAAGCCCATGCTTTTTGGCTCTATTGTGGATGGGAACAAAACAAGCTATTCACAGACTTTTTGTATAGAAACAGTAGTACTGATTACAGTTTACATTTATGTAATGGTTCATAACATACTTATATAATCTGGATGTCATACTTATGTAACATAATTCTGTATAGTTGTAGTACAAGTACCATTATCCCCAGTTGACAGATGGGTAAACTGTGGCTTAACGAGATGAAGTGACTGCCATCTAGCTAACAAGTATGGGAACTTAGACTCAAACCAATGTCTCTGATACAAGTCAGTGTTCAGAATGCTACTTCTTACAATAAAAGCATTCAGTTATGTAATACAAAGCCGATCCTGGACTCAGGCAGACTCTTCTTCCCGAGTTAAAATCTAGCCTCAGATACTCCTAGCTGTGTGTCCCTGGGCAAGTCACTTAATCCCGTTTGCCTCACTTTGCTCATCTGTAAAATGAACTGGAGAAGGAAATGGCAAATATCTTTGTCAAGAAAACCCCAAATAGGGTCACAAAGAGTCAGACAAAACTAAAAATATTTGTAAAGTTATATGATAATACTAATTTACATGAGCTACAATGTATTCTTTAATTTCACCTCAGCAATCCTGTGAGATAAGTGTTAGCATCATCATTACTGTCTTTTGACTCTCGTTGTATTCCCAGCATTTAGCACAGTGCGTGGCACATAGCAGGCCCTTAATAAATGTTTACTGTTTGATCAGCATCATTATTATTCTCATCCCCATTTTATAGTAGGCTAAAAGGAGTTCAGCAACGTGATCATGGTCACATTGCCAGAGGGTGAATCTGAACCCCAGGCTTCCTGACACCAACTTCAGCTCTCCTTCTACCCCATCTCACTGCCTTTATAGATTGGATCCTTGCATCATAGAGCAGGTGGGTGTCTTGGAGAATCTCTGTTTCAGTCCTTGAAATTTACAGATGAGGATAATTTCACCAAGAGGGATGGAGAAACTTGCTCAAGGTCACATGGGTAGAATCAGAATTTATATACACTAGGTCAAAGAGTATGCAGGACAAATCATAATGCAAATAGAGAAACTTGGGCTCACAAGTTAGTGACCTGCAAAAGGTGACAGAGCTAACAAGTGGCCCTGCTGAAATCAGATACAAGGTCTTCCAATTTTCCACATGAGAATCACAGGAACCGCAGAGGTCATCTAGTCCAAAATGTACCTAAAATGCAGTGATCCTGAACAACTTGGGGGAATCTACGAGAAAAACCACTATCCACATTCAGAGAAAACACTGTGGGAGTAAAAACACCAAAGAAAAACAACTGCTTCAATACATGGGTCAAAGGGATATGGTTGGGGATGTAGCCTCTAAATGAATATCCTAGTGCAAACAACATCATTGAAATAGGTTCTGATCAAGGACACAAGTAATACCCAATGAAATTGTGCATCAGCGGTGGGAAGGGTAGGTAGGGGGAGGGAGGGAAATAAAGTGAGTATTGTAAACAAAAAAAAAATTAAATTAAATTTCAATTAAAAAAAAATCCTACCTAAAAAGAACTATGATCAAACTCCCTCCATTATACTATAACCATGGACTCCTAAGACAGATGAGTGAAAGTCTCTTTTTTTTCTCCACTGAATAAAACCTTAGAAGGACACATTTGTGTCCTTAGTCTTTAGTTAGGCAAGGTAGGCACATAGCTTCCAAAGGAGACTAAAATTGGATGAGAAATGAATACAGCACAATAATGACTGAGAACAAAAATTGCCTAATCATATTCAGGAACCATTAACTATTACTGAATTATGAAGGACAAGTTTGCTTAAGATAGAAGAATAAGTACATTTCCTGTTTCCATTGTCATTCTTGCATCACATTCTTTTAAAAAAAAAAAACTTCTCTCTGGGAACTAACAGACAGATGTTTTGAAAATGCATGGTTGTTTTTGTTTCTTTAAAGCAATAATAACATGATAATTAAGAATCCTGACCCACAGGGAAGGGAGGCAGTGGGGGGATGCTGAAAAATTAAAAAAAGAGAGAATTAGAACACTTTCCTCCCTCAAGAAAAGAAACTGCAACACAAATGATAAAATATCAATCAAAAAGCCTTGGACAATAAATTAAATGGAAAAAAAAAGAAATAAAACTGATTTGTGAACATTCCTGAGAAAAGTTTAATGACTTAATCCCAGTAAATGGAAGTCCTCACCAAAAAGTGAGGAGCACAAAACTTGTGCCTCTTCTTTGAATTACATAGGAATGAGTTCACAGCAAAGAATGACTCAATGACAAAATAAACACAAGTCTCCTCTCTCAATTCCTGTCCCCAAACTCATTGGTATGGGCCTTTCTCATTATTGCCCCTCCTTTATGAGGGGCAAGACAGAGTTGGTGAGGAGCAAGAGAGCTTCAGCCTTCACCAGTTTATTTTGGGGTTCCCCAAGCAAGAGTGCCCTTTGAGTCCCCCTTTGAGACTCATAAGAGCCAGTCTCCTTGGAGATTCTTGGTATCAGCCTTCTTCAGGATTCTTCAAACATCAAGGCACTTCAGGCTTTCAGCTTCAAAAGAAAAGATGGAAGAAGCCAACTCCACTTTGGGCTACAGAAAGAAAAGACTCTGGAAACACATGATAGAAGCTGACAGTCTCCATCACATCTCTGTTCCAGGTGGTTACAGTAAAGACTTTGAGGAGTTTTAGGATCCTCTCTCTTGTTTAAGCTGAGTTATTTCACTCCTAACAGAAGAATATTTTCACTCTGTATTGTCTGGTATATATTCTCCTAGATATACCTTCTCATATTTATTTTTGTTATGTTTTGGATACATGGATTTCTTTGCTTTTTGCTATGTGTGTGTTCATTTTAGAACTGGTATAGGCTGAAGAAGCCTGAAGTCAAGCCTTGAATATAGAGCATGGAGTTTTCCCTTCCCCTAAATTAAAAAAAAAAATCAAAAGATAGCCCCAATCTCATACTTTCCAGATAAACATCATTCAAAGTAGCAGATACATATATTTCTATCCTGTTATCTTCTCTCTCTAAGGAGAGCAGAGTAGTGGCCCCTGGAACCCAATCTTCTCTTTCCCCTTGTGATAGGAAAGAAAGTTTCCTTTGGAGAAGGGCAAATAGAAAAGACTAGATTCTATTCTGCCTCCCTTAGAGTCATACAAGCACAGCTCTCATCACACATTTGGGACCCATTCTACTCCTTTTCTACTAACAAATTTCACAACTTCTCTGCCTCCTGCTATTTTGATTGGTGAGTGCTTTGCTCACATGGCCCCCTGTACTTAAGGGACGATGGCTGTTCTTCATTTTCTGGACCTAACTATCCTCTTGTCATCAGTTTTGTCAAAACACTCTCTGATGCTTCCACTGATCATGCCTGTCACTTTCTGAACTAAAATTCCTTAACCTAACCATTAAAATAAAAGATTTTTGGGTCTCCTATTACAATATAAGACTCACAAAGACAGGAATTGTCTTTGCTTTTTAAAAATTTGTTTCTCCAGCATTTAACATAATGCTAAGCTCATTAAAAATGCTTCTAATTTCATTAATTTACTCCCTTATTCTTTAAGGTGCCTTTTAAGAAAAATATTTGACCCTACCTTCTCATAGTGTTCAATCAGAATCTCAACGACAATGTTCTGGAATTTGATGTTCATCATAGCAGCTACAGTTTCTTCCTGTGCCCTCATCAGAGTGGGGCCAAAGATGACTCCAAGGTTGGAGATAGTCATGAGATTCTGCTGGCTATGCAGTGATACTCTATAAAAAAAAAAACAAAAATTTTAAGTGCATAAATAAAAAAAACTAAACCAAGTTTTAAAAAATGAATTGCTTCAAGGTAATGAATTTGTAAAAGATCTATTATACATCCACATTATGGATTGCAGGTCATTTTTTTCATTATATTTTGCATTCCTCTGGGCTATTTTGTTATCACCTCTTCCTCTAAGCAATACCAGTCATTGCTTCCTCCTCCATTAATTTTTTTTGGGATCAAGAAATGCAAAGTAATTATTTTTAATCAAAGTTTTGAAACTAGATTGAGTCTTTAAATCTTCTCACTTCATTTAAAAACATATTTTTACTTTTTTGCATTATTTGGATTATCTCTGTATTCCTCTTCCCCTCCATGAGAGCCATATTAAAAAGGAAATGAGAAGAGAAAACAATTCCACAAAACACATCAATATATATAGGAAAATCAGACATCATATATACAATGTTCCACATGTATAGACTTTCTTACCATCTCTGTAAAGGAATAGAGATCTTTTGGTGACCAAAATTTTTAAAAAATATAATTAAGGCAATTAAGTATATTGGGAAAGGTTAACACTTCGTTAGGGTAACTTCTAAAGCCAAGGACAAACAAAAATAGATAACTCTTCTCAATTTTCTATGTCATTTGTTCCTTTCAAATTATTCAGTTAATATTAAAAAAAAAAGACAATGAAGGACTTTATTCTCCCCACTACTTAGGTGATGAGCATTTACAGACACTTGCTAACTCCTCCAGGCAATCTGGGCGTAGTACAGCTTTAGAGCAAAATGTCATCTCAGGAATTCTTAATCTATGCATCTACTTTATTGTCATCTTTCTGAGGTGAGTGGAACCCTAACTAGAATCATTTCAGCCTAAACAGGGATAAAGCATGATAATGGATGAGCTGCTATAATTCCACATTTTGGAATGACCAGAAAATACCTAAAGATTATCAAGCAGAATTTGATTTTTAAAAAATGGTTATAGCTTATAATCGATAATTGTGATAATAAGAATTAAAATTTATAGAGAGCTTTGGGGCACTCACAAAGATCTTCACACTATGTCTCAAAAAGACCCTTACAGCTCTCCGGTGAGACAAAGACAAAAATCAATAACTATTCTATTTCTGCAAAGGAGGACACAGGAGCTCTTAGTTGGATTGCCTAATGACACATGGCTAGTAATTGTCAGAAATGGGATTTGAAGACAGGTCTCTTATGACTCCAGGGTTAGAATCTAGTTAGAAATTCAGAAAATTCCTCAGAGGTCACCTAAATATCATATTTTACATTCAATGGGGAAAGCAAATCCCAAGGACACATGGTTACATTAAGGGTAAGAAAAGGAATTGAATATAGGTCATCTGACTACAAATGCAATCTCTACACATCTAAAAATCTTTATACTAGATAAACAATTTCATTCATAATCTCCACATTTGTTTGGCTTAGAATATTGGCATACATTGACCAATAATGGACTTATTTCATTTCAACTTGATTATCAACAAGGAGATTATTGTTATTTTATTAAACAATCCCTTACCTTCTGTCTTAAGAATCAATACTAAATATCATTTCCAAGGCAGAAGAGATATTAAGGGCTGGGCAATTGGGGTCAAATGACTTTGGCAGGTTCACACAGCTAGGAAGGGCATGAGGTCAAAAATTGAATGAAGGATTTCCTGTCTACAGATCAGACTCTCAATCCACTGAGCAACCCAGCTGCCCCAACAGATTATCCACTGTCTGTTTTGAAAATTGTCATGAGTTCCATAACAAGTGCCAACAGAAGGATTCAAATGAATAAAATGGATTCTAGGAAGGATAGAATGAAGACAGAGAAAGAAGAAGAGAAAGAATGAAGATAAAAAAGATATATATATATATATATATATATATATATATAATATTATGTATTTATGAAAGAGAAAGAGAATGAGAAAAGAAAAAGAAAGAAGTGAGGATGTGTGCTTTAATGGATGTAAGGAGTTTCCTCCTCAAATTTTCTATAGCAATGATAAAAAAAAAAAACTGACTTGGAACTTATAAAGATTTACCTGAGGGTACTTGCCCAGGCACATCTAACCAATTTGTATAAATTTGTTTGAGTGTATGTCTCCATATTTTAAACCAAATATCTTTGAAATCTTCCTTTATTTTAATTAATATATGCTACTATTTTATAAAGGACAAAAAATGATAAAGAGCTACACCTATAATTGCAATCTTTAGAATTCTAATCTAATGTTTCTTCTACAAAATCTTTTAAAAATCTCATCATTTTATCATGACACAGTTAACTAAGAAAATTGAATGCAATATTCTAATTGTTGGTCCTCTAGCAGAATAGCAGAAAATATAAACCCTTTTAGGTAGAACAGACAGGAGAAAAATTTCCTATACCCACTCCTTCCTATCCCCTTAAACCCAATAAGAAATGAATTAGATTTACTATATTTCAAATAATGATTTCTTAAGTCCTGAGTACCCTTCAGTGCTGATAGACTATCAAGCTGAATATTGTTAATTATTTCCTCAGTAAAGATGTCTATGAAAAGTAATGTTTTATAAAATAATAGCTTCCCAATGAAATTAAGATTGTCAATAGCTTAAGACATCTCTGTTGAAAATATAGCACTTCATAGTGAAACAAAGAGATTCATATTAATCTCACAGATGTTGAATATAAATTCAAAAATCAGTTCAAAACTCAGTCTCTAGTAAAAAGAGAGAGTTGATAACCCCGCGATGTATAAGAGGGAACATTTTGATAACCAATTTTCTCCACATGGAATTATCCTCCTCTATGGTTATTGAATGGATACAGACGCAGGTAATCATGCATTTTAGCTGGCTGTGCACCTTATTCATTCATTCAGGCAGGGAGACAGACACATAATTGTTTCCTTTTCGAAATATATAAACGTGCTTGAAGAAAAGAGGAAATTCATATTAGAATGTGTCAATCAACAATAAGGGCTTTGCTATGGACAGTTATGAAATCATTTGGAATCTATTTTAAAGTTAATTTACAGGAAAAAAGCAAAAGGCAGCATGTGCAAAGGGAATTTTTTTTCCAAATATGGATAGAACCAATAGATGTTTCTTTTGTGTCATATTATATAGGGGTTTGAATTCAAAATCCATAAATACTTAGAGATTCTTTATGTTATATCCAGGAATAATCCTGTTATTTTATTTTTTTGTATTTAGATGTAAAGTTTTAGAGTTGGAATTTAAAGAAGTAACTTTTATATAGTTTGTTAAAAAAGGCAAAAATAATGGAAATGTTTATTTACAATATTTTGAAACCTAAGAAGTTTAGACCCATAAAGGAAAATGAATAGTCAAGAAAACAAAATATCACAGATCTAGAGCTGGGTTTTCAGGAGACATCTAGTCAAGACTCTTACTATTCAGATGGGGAAGCTAAGGTACACAAAGTTTAACTGACTTGCCATTAACACAAAAATGAACTAACTGCTATTAGACAATGGCAATATAGATACAAGTTCAATTTGTTATTTCTAGTACAATAACTTGGAGGGTCCTTTAATCCCAAAAAACTACCAAAAGGAGTGAACCAAACGCTCTTCAAAAGCAGCAACTACATTCATTTAGATTTATAACACATCTATAAATCTAGGCTAGTACATAACTGCACATAGTTAACAAATGATGAATTAATAGGTAAATGGTGTGTGATAAAAATAAATGTCAAATTAGGACATTGATGACTAAGACATATATCATGCATTATTTCTAGGTAGGTAGAGAAGTTTGAGAAATAGGTGCTTTGTTCATTCCAAAAATATTGTCAACCAACTTTTTGTTCCGAGGATTTGTAATATGACAAACATGATATGACATGATTATCTAAACTGCTTGAAGACCTTCAAGGACAAGGGATTCATCATGCCTTAGGCAACACACTCTACTTTTCGACAGCTCTCATTGTTAGGAAGTTTTTCCTGTCATCAAGCCTAAATTTGCCTTTCTGCAACTGCCACTCAGTTTACTCTGGGGTCAAAAGTAACAACATCCAGTCCCTTTTCCTTATGACAATACTTCAACTACTTGAAGAGAGTGATTATATGTCCATTGAGTCTTCTCCAGGCTAAACAGGCTTAGGCCCCTCCCCATTCTAGCTATCCTCTGGACATCTCACCAATACTCAGAAGTAAACACAATAATTCAGATGAATTCTGACAGGGGAAGAGTAGAGTGACACTGACCTCACCACTTCTGGAAGTTATGACCTTCTTAATTCAGTCTTAAATCATGTTTCCAAGACAGCTCCCAAACACTGCTCCCAAACCCTGCTGATTTGGCAGCCTACTAAAACCCTCCTTATTCCTTATGTAGAACAACTGCTGATTCTCTATTCATACCTCTTCCACGTTATTATTCTGATATTGATTTTTTTAGGACTGAAGTGCAAGACTTACATTTATCTCTATTCAACTTCATCTTGTTGCCTTCAATCCAATTTGGTTGTGTCAAGATCCTTTTGGATTCTGACTAATTTACTCCATTAGCTATCCTTCCTAGTTTTGTGTTATCTGTAAATTTAATAAATATTACATTGATGCCTCTAACAATGTGAAACAGCAAAGGGACAAATACACAACACAAGGGTACCTCAGTGGAGAGCTTCTGCTACTCTGACAATGGAACCTCAATCATTAACTTTTTTTTAAACCCTTATCTTACACACTAGAATTAATGCTGTGTATTGGTTCCCATGCAGAAGAGTGTTAAGAGCTAGGCAATGAATAGGATTGAGTGACTTTCCCAGGGTCACATAGCTAGGAAATGTCTAAGGCCAAATTTGAACCCACTCTCCGACTTTTAGACCTGGCTTTCAATCCACTGAGCCACCCAGCTGCCTCCTAACAATTGCATTTGGAGTCCAGTCCGCCAAACATTTCTGAATATATCTGATTATATTAGTATTTAATCCATAATCCTTCTTTTTTCATAAGAGCAGAATGAGATATTTTATTTAAAACCTTACTTAAATCTAAGTAAATGATATTCAGAGAAGTCATTTCATGTACTTTTTTGGTAATCCTATAAAAAAAAATGAAAATGACCTGGGTTCATATTTTCTATTTTTCTCTCTGTCATCACACACACACACACACACAGTTCATAGGATTGGAGAAGGGCAAATGTCCTGATTTTATATATTTAAATATTTATATTTACACATCTACAATATATATAAATGTGTGTGTGCATATAAAAAAATATGTCCATAGGATTGGAGAAAGACAAATATCCTGAATTTATATATTTAATAGCTATACACACACACACAAACATGTGTGTGCATAAAAATTGGAAGAACATTTGTCCTTCTCTAAAAAGGAAGTTTTTGCATAATCTTCTACTGATACTGACTTTGCAATCTTGTTTCAGTTCTTTTGGTTCTCAAGAATGAAGAAAACAAGCAAGCACCTACTACAATGTGACAGAGACTGTCCTAAGCACTTTATAAATATTATTTCATAAGGTACTCACAACAACCCTGGGAGGTAGATATTATTATTATCATCCTCATTTTATAATTGAATTAGCAGAACAGATTTAAATGATTTGCAAAATAAATACCTGAGGCTGGATTTAAATTCTCTTAAGACACCCTGACCTAGAAGTTCATCCACTTTTCCACTGCATTAACTCTTAAGATGAAGTTGAATTTGGTCTAGGTGACTTGAAATAAAAGTTAAGGCTTCTACAACTTCCTTTCTTCTTTTAACTATTGGCCCCTGTAGAGTAATTTTGATTCTGTCATTTCCATTTTAAAAGTTATTTCTTCAGTTCTCTTGATCCAAAGAAGGACTTCACATGGCAATAGGAGGTCCTTTTTAAAATTACCCAATAGTGGGCCTACTTTATGGATCGTCCACTATTCAGATCCAGCAGTTTTCTTTCAAGGCTCAATTCGCATGCAAATTCCAAGTCTTGGATTTAGAATTCTGCTGAATCTCCTCAAATTGTTAGTATTCTCTCCTATTAAATAACTTTGTATTGTGTTTATTTGTGTATATATTGATTCCATCACCATCTCTTAGAGGAGAGATTATTAATCTTTTGAATGTAATGGACCTGCATAGAAGTCTGATGAAGCCCCATGAACCCTTCTTCAGGATATTTAAAGTATAAAGTAAAACAAAGGATTACAAAGAAAATCAATGATATTGAAATAAAATTATTTTTTAAATGTTTTTCATTTAAGTTCAACATTACAAGGTAAGCATACTTTCCCTAAGTAGAATGTAAGTTTTTTTTAGTAAGGATTATTTTGTTTCTGACTTCCTATTCCCAGCTCTTATTCAGGAACCTGTCATATCATAGATACAGTTGTTGACATCCATTATTCTTACATTAAGGCGAGTATTTCTAGACATTCACAATGCAGGGGGCAGAGGGTACACATTAAGTAAAGCCTATGCCATCCAGGAATATATTTTTATTGGTGGCATTTCTCTCATTAGACACACAAAAATATAAATACATGCGTATTGTATATGCATGTACAGTCATCCCTCACTATATAGCAGTTCCCTTATTGAGGCTTCCCTGTATTGGGGGTGTTTTAAAAAATATATCTAATTCTATATCATGAGGTTATACTTATCATGGCATACTATTGGCTGATGGAATGAAAGCTGACCAACTACACCTCTGTGTTTTGTATCCTGGATGCTGATTGGCTCAGGGACTGTAGGTGTGTGGAAAAGGTTTATAGGAGAGTGGGGAGGGTTTATGAAACCATAAAATATGTATAAATCATAAAGTAATTATAACAATGCTACTTCATGATTTTCACCTATCATGGGGGGGGGGGGGTCTCTGGAATATAACTCTGGAACATTATCTCTCTCTCTCTCTATTTATCAATCTTTGCCTATCGATCTATCACTATCTATCTATCTATCTATAATCTATCTATCATTGAGAGAGAGAGAGAGAGAGTCATTTACACATAAAGGCAGCTAGATGACACAAAGTACAGGAGACAGGAAGACTTAAGTCAAGTCCCATCTCAGACTCTGACTTAACTGGTGTGACTGGGCAAATCACTGAACCTATATGCCTCCATTTTCTCATCTGTAAAGTGGGGATAATAATATTAACCATTTTCCAAAGCTGTTATGAGAATAAATTAGATAATAGTGGTAATGCATTTTGTAAAGCCTAAAATACATACTTATTATAATAATTATTATATTATTGTAATGATTATGATTATGATTTTTGGGCAGCTTGTTTGCACAGTGGTTAGAGCATAAGCCCTAAAGTCAGGAGGACCTGAGTTCAAATATGGCCTAGCTGTGTCATCCTGGTAAAGTCATTTAGTACTGCTTCAGTTCTAGAATGAGCTGGAGAAGGAAATGACAAACCGCTCCAGTATCTTTGCCAAGAAAATCCCAAGTAGGGTCATGAAGAGTCTGACACTAATGACCAAACAACATAATAATAATTATTATTATATGCCCACCATATTTTTTGCTTATGATTATTATTAAAAAACAATAAGGCTATCTCATTTTTAGCAACACAGAAAGATGAGAGCTTTAAGTTATTTTTCCAGTAAATGAGATGAAATGAAAATTTCCAAGAAACCACTTGCTATTGATTGCTCCCTTCTGTGATAAATGGAAGACATTTGTGAGATGACTACCTAAGGTGAAGAGGTGATGCTTGTGGCCACAAAAAAGAAAAATAACTGAATTGTATCAGCAAAATGGTAAATGTGAGGACAAGCACACCTGGGATAACGTCCATGACTCAAGAAGTTCTTATGCATAAGCATAAATCTCACCTAAGCCAAGCTTTCATTTCATTCTGATTTGAGCTATAGAAACATATATTTTCAAAGCAACAGTATCTAGATATCTCCTCTCCACATGACTGTCCTTCACAGGAATTATGACCATATACAAAAAGTAACAATCATGAAATAGCATGGTATAGTGCAAACAGTACTAAATTTAGGGCCACAGAAACAGGGTTTAAATCCAAATTCTCCAAATTATTACTTCTGTAACATTGAACAAATCACAGTCTCAGAGCTTTTTCCTAAACTGTAAAATGAGCAGATGAAAAAACTAGATGACATCAAAAGGCCCTTCACACTTAAATTTAATGATCCCTTCAAAAGTTATACTCAAATAAACATTAAAAAGGCAAGGATTTCCATGCTACTTATCCTTCTGATACCCTTTAATGTCACCCAACTGAGGAAACTGAGCCCCTAATGAGAAGTATATTGTAATGATTATAACATAATTTAAGGTTCCTTAAAAGTATACTATGTGTCAAACAGAAATTGCAATGATCTTAAGAATAGAAAATATTTGCCAAGAGGAATTACTTGACTAAATGTTTTATTAAGATGTCCAACATCTCTCTGTTTTTCTCTGGAAGTTTGTGCACCAATGCATGGACTGCCTCCACCCTGTAGTTTTGGTCATCAGATTCTGTAATAAAAGAGAGTTAATAAAAATCTGTGTCATAATTGCATAGAATAGTATATTCCTCCTTAAATAAGAAGGCACTAATGAATATGTCACAACCTCAATTACCTGTAAAACAATACATTATCTATATAAATATTTAGGTATTCAGGTTGGGAAATCAACATCTAAATTCCTTTAACGCAATGGCATTTAAATCAGAAATTTTGTTAATATTATAACATATCCTTTTATTGTATATAATACCTACCTAGCATTCTAATAATATTGAATTGTCCTATGTAAAGATACACATTTTTTGCTAATAAATTCCAACACTAGCTTTGTTCATTTATTATTGATAGCAAACAGGGCAGACATAACTAATTTACTTATTTTGATGATCTGTAATTTCATCAGTGTGGTCACTCCTTCAACTAATGCATATAATAACCTCTGTAATTGGCTTTTTTTTTAACACTTGCAATTCGTTTATATGTTTTCCTATAAAATTTATCATAGAGAATCCACCAAGAGTATCCACAATGGAGGCCTTCATTTAAAATTCTAAAAATATTTTAATGGTTGCCAATCTGCTGTCAATGATGTTTAACTATATTGCCAACTCAACTCTTTCTGATCATGGATATCTTTAATGAACAATTCATTAATCTTCTCTGTTCCTTTGTGGTTATAATATTTCCAGAAATACAATATTTCTTCTGAGAACATAAATAGTTAAAAATTCTTCAAGTGCTAGTATGTGGTTCCATTGTTATCTTTCTCATTTACATTGCTTCTATAAATTGTCCTTTGAGCCATTTATTATTTAGGATGTCATTACTTCATCCATGTAGGTTAGTATTTTTTGTTTGTTTCCTTTATTAATTGCTACTTATAGTGCTATAGTACATAAAAGCATATTTTTAATGTTTCTTCCTTTCAACATGCACCTGCATTTCCTTCAACTTTTATAAAGCTACTATAAGACAGTGATAAGAATGCTGGTTCTTTAATAGTCTTAAAAGCCATATTAAATACTTTAAATCCTACCTATCCCAACAACCCATTCAATAAGTTTGGTTAGCTTCATCCAGTTCTGAGAGACATCTAAGTCTTCTTGGATACATTATTATCTCTCTTTTGCAATTCAGTTAGCCTCCCTTTTAGGAACATGTATGAAAAGCTTTTTGATTCATATACACTTAATGATATCTATCTTTATCTACACATTGTAGTTTCTGTTTTTCTTGATATTGTCAATTTTTCTAGCTGCTTTATCGGCACAGTAAAATTGTAACTCCTTTTTGGAATGATCTGAAGCAAAGAAAATTTTTTTTGGCTATATGTGTCTTTGTAGTTACACTTTTTAACTATCTTTACATTTGAAATGTTTCTTTTTTTTTTTAAGGAAATTCTTGGGTTTTGTTTTGCTATCTAGATTGTTAGAAAATAAGACCAAAATACATATGGTTTACACTTCATGAAGAACTGAATGTGATGCCACCTCTCTGTGTAGGTATGTAAGTGTGAGTGTTTGTATGCATGTGTTGTGCAGTTTCTGTGAATTATTTTCTGCCAAAAATTCTTTCACTGTTTCCCTCATAATCAGATATATAGCATATGTTAGGGTGTTAGTATAACTATCATGATGAATCTAAAGAGTCTGATGTGTTACATCACACACTAAAAATATGATATATTCTAAGCCAGTAAAAATGAGATGAACACAATTTAGGCAGTGCGAATATCAGTCATTTTTAGAAAATTTCTGGACTAAAATCCTCATGAAACTGATACATACAAATAGATTTCTTTGGTTCTTTTTTTTTCCACAGAGTTCAAATGAACAATTTTAGCTT
This sequence comes from Monodelphis domestica, assembly GCF_027887165.1. Classification (NCBI taxonomy): domain Eukaryota; kingdom Metazoa; phylum Chordata; class Mammalia; order Didelphimorphia; family Didelphidae; genus Monodelphis; species Monodelphis domestica. The sequence continues at coordinate 256,071,091 of NC_077230.1, forward strand.
CTCGGGATTCATGTAAGATCATTGTTTTGAATGATAACTCTTATTCTATTTTATATAGTAAAGACTTCAGAGGCTAGCTATTAAGGCATATGGAGCAAAACTGTTTTGGCCCCAGTATTTGCCCCTTCACTAAATAGCTCAAATTTACTAGGCTATTTTAGCTGGTACTTACGTCTTTTCTACGGTGCTTATCTTCATTCAGTTCTTGCTATCAGTTCTTGTTAGTGTCAGGGGTCTTGACTCACTTGTCCTTTTATACATTACACTCAGTAGGTATCATTAGCTTGCCTATTGGTGTTCCTGCCTTTTAATTGTATTGTAATTTAGGACAAGAATAAGGGAAGTAGCATATGAAGGAATGTGCATCGAGATTATTATCAGAAGATCTAACTGAGTCCCAAGGCTGCTATTTACGAACTATGTGACCGACATAACTTTTTACAGCTATAAAATTAGTGAGACTGGACTAAATGATTTCCAAGTTCACTTGCAGGATTAAATTATATTAACTTGTAGAACTAGATAATCATGTATTAAGAGACCTTATTCCTCTGGTTTAAAATTAAAAATTAAAGAAAAAAACTGTTTGTAACATATGAGTCATTAGAAAATTTTCTCTTTTTCTTTGTTTTCTAGAATTAGAAATTTTTAATTTTCTTATTTGAAGACTTTTCAAAACACTGAATGTTATAAGTCATATCTCTTCATTAATGAATTGTTACTATATTTTCGCATTTATCTTTCAAAACATGGAAACTGCCCTCCTTCCACAATATTTTGTATAATTCACATCTGTGTACTATTGTGATAATAACTATCAATGTGTCATATTAAATTAAATTAATTAAAATTGATTTTTACATGACATTTTCTTTCTTTTTTTTTTTAAATCTTACCTTCCATCTTGTAATCAATACTGTGTATTGGTTCTAAGGCAGAAGAGTGCAGGCAATGAGGGTTAAGAGACTTGCCCAGGGTCACACAGCTAGGAAGTATCAGAGGCCATATTTGAACCTAGAACCCCCTGTCTCTAGGCCTGGCTCTCAATCCAAGGAGCTACCCAGCTACCTCCAACCTTGACCTTTTGAAACCTGGTCGAATAAATTTTCTAATAATACACCATTCTGACTATTTTACTATCGTTGATACTTTAATATGTTTGGAATAAACATACTGATGGAAGATAATTGATATATACATATATTTATTTATTTAATAGCTCCTTAAGAAAAAAAATTATTTTTACCTAAACGAAAATCACAAACATAAAAAATATAAAATAAGATGCAATTAAAAATGGCTGTGAAATAATCTTATATTTTGGAAGGTATATATAACACACATGTATATTGAGAATGTTATAATTTTGGCTGGCATAGGCATAAGCTATATGAATAAAATCATATACCTCTAAAGACTCTCAAGATTGATTAAAAACAACCATTTTGTTAATAACTGTTATAAATGTCTTTTCTATTAAGTAATTGGTCTTGGATGTCCAGCCTTAAAATACTATCAACTTTATATTACATACATATTTTTTTAAATGTACTAACTGTATGATTGAAAATCTGTTACCCTAAAAAAGAACTACATATCCAAAGAGCCCACTGACTTCCTGCCATTAAGTACTGCCTGTAGACAGAGGATAATGGGTGAGGGCTTTGGAGGCTCCCTCTCTGATGTAGAATCAGCATTTATGGTGGTGAGTGGGGCTGACTAAAAAATGGCTAACCAGCCATGGGCACATGGTCTTTATTTTGTGTCTTCTTAATTCCTTGATTTCTAATGATCATTAATAAATCTCTTAAAATTTAATTTTTATTATTGAGATTTAATTTTAACTTTGACATTGATGAAAACCACTAGTCAAAGAAGAAGCTCTCAAATTTTTAAGATAGCCTAGATAAAAAAAATTTAAGCCACATTTCTCCTGCCAAGGTGCCCATCCCACCAACCCTCTCAAACTCCAACTCTCTTTGGAGCTACTGGGTTTTTCTTTTTCAACTTTTTGCCCAGTTGCTTGCTATCCCTACTGGCTGGGCTATTTTTATCAGGAGGGCTGTTGGTGAAGAAGAAATAAACTGCTTCTTTCCTCCAACTGCTTGAGTCCTTTGTTCTGCTTTCCTCCTTTGTTCCTCCTCTCTACTGACTCTGGCATTGCCAACACTGCTTTCTCCTGATATTCTGGACCCAGATTCCTCACCCAGCCCCAGCCCCAGGCCTCCAGAAATCCTCCTCCTGATCTCCAGCTCTGGTCCTAAATCAGCCCTGATTGCTTCCTCTGCTGGGCTGATTGCTGTCACCGAGAAGCTAGGAGTCCTTGGAGTAGCTCCTCAGGGCAGATGGTAAAAAAAGAAAAAACAAAAAAACAAAAACACCCAAGGTGTTTTTCTTTCCTTAGGCAATGATTTCATGGCATATTCTATGAAAGAGCATTATCTATTCCTAACAGCTTCCAGCTTAAGGATGTTTTTTCATTCCACCACTGATCCTTTCAATGATCTGGCCTGAGATTCAGGGAAGAAATTCATCCCCCTACAACCAATTGCCATTTGGGCCTGTCCAGTTTGAGATTCCTAAAACCTATGTTCTCCCTCACTACAGGAGACTCCACAGTGCTGACAATAGGGATCTGAATTTTAGAAAAAGGAACTTTAAAGGGTCTAGAGGTGAAATTTTAAGCCTTTTCAGACACCATTTTATTAGTTTAAAGTCTCTTATTGTATTTAATTGCATTTTGCTGATTGTTTTGTTTAAGATTCAATTTTGTTTTAAGTTCATATATTAAATGTATTCAATACTGTTCTGTTACGCTGAATCATTTTAATCTACAGTGTTTTAACTATTAGATATATTCTGTTACTTTTCCTTTATGACTACTGAACAAAGTATTGTAAAATATTTTAAAAGCCCATGAACAGCCTTTTTTTTTTCCCAATTTTGCATCTGTTAATTGTCACATATATGATGGATGGACTCAACATGGATAACAAACTTTACATATTGTAATAAGCTAAGAATTTAATTGTAATGTTAAAGCTTCTTAAGAAATAATTTTAATTAACTAGTGGTTTCTGAATGGATGAGTTTTTTTTTTATATTTATATTTTAAAGAATTCTGTATTAAAGGTAGAGAAAAAAAGAAATGTTCCTACCAAGGTATTTCTATGAAGCAGGAAGCCAAAAAGAGCTCCTGCAAAATACTTCAGTTTAATTTGCTTCCATTAGAACAATCTAGATTTCTTGGTGATGTTCTAGACTCAAATAAGTTTTATTTGTTTAAAAATATATTTGCCAAGGTTGAAGGATTTTCTATGTCTGTAAAATTGTGACAAATATTCATCAGTTCATAGGTTGTTTTTTTTTCTTTTTGAAATACAGCAACTTATATGAAATGAAATGAAATTGCTATTGTCATTAAAAGGCCTGTTATAATTTTGGGGATTTTGATACTTTTTGAGTGTGCATTATATGTTGTACTATTGTTCTTTATAAAAAACTGTTACTTTGTGAAAATCATTTGCTTGTACTCACAGCAGAAATGGATCTCATTTTTGGTGAGAAACCTTTATATTCTACATTTCCTTAGATGACAGAGTGTCAATAATTTTAAGCTATATATTTTTGATTTTTAAAACTTTTACTATTGTTCTTGCTTGCATGTGTAATATGCTATTTGTTTATTTTTTCTCTCCATTTTGTATTTGAAGCACATATCACCAGCAATAAGATTTTCTTTAACTTTTTTGATTTTGCAGTAATATAAGTTTAAAAATATACTTGCTATAATGTTAATGCATGTTCCCAAAGCTTGAGACTATAAAAATGATGGCACTGATTGTTTAAAAAAGAATTATGGGACTTTGCTTAATGATTCTGATTGATTCCAGGACAAGAGAATACAAAAAGAGGCATTGCACAGTGCCAAAGAATCACAAAGCTAAATTGCATAGTGCCTATCGATCACAAGGTCAAGGAGACCAACCAATCCCAATGGGATTCATGAAAATTGTGAGCCAAGACAAGAGGACTTGGACTTGTTTGGGGGTTGAGATTGAGGCTACTTAATATGTGTTAAAGGCAGGTCTTTCTTATCCCACATTCTACCAAGCATCTCAAATTTGGCTCCTACCTGGCTCCTATAATTTAGTCTTTTTCTGTCTTTCATTGTGTGGCAAACATTCTATAGTCCTGGTTACTGATTGGGTAAATGCATAATTGTTTAAATCATTTTAATTGGGCCCTGATTTAAAGACCTGTGATGGATTAATTTTTCCTTTACTTAGAATTTTTAAATATAAGACATTGATAGCCTATATTTCATCTGGAACTTATTTTTTTACTTGGATTTCTTTTTATATTTTTTATTTCTCTTGCCAATTGGTTCGTATACTTCATAACTCAGCCATGCATCCTTACGTGATCCCTGTGTTTTTCAATACCCTCTTCAGGGGAGAATGTATTATCATTATTTTAAATTGCAAATTTTAAATTCTTTTTGAGAGTAATTTTAGGTTAAGAAACATACTACCTCTCCAAAGTCAGAAAATGAACTTTTCTTAGAAGGCACTATTGAAGATGCCTCCACAGACCACAAGCTACATCAAGAAGATCCAGAATGAACTTTGGTTGTGGTTGATTGAACTGAAGGTTGATTGAACATTGAATTTGAATATATACCCTTATGCCAAAAGGGGACTGCCCCCTAACGGGCTTTTTGTCAATGCGCCTAGCAATTATTGGTTTTGTTCTCTTTTCCTCTTATCCTCAAATTATTGCAATTTCAAAGTTGGTATGATTACAAGAGCCAGTAGAGAGACTAGTCTTCCACGGGTGTCAGGGGGTAATGTATGATTGAAAATCTGTTATCCTAAAAAAGAACTACATATCCCAAGAGTCCACTGACTTCCTGTCATTACATACTTCCTATAGACAGATGATAAAGGGCATGGGCTTTGGAGGCTCCTTCCCTTTGATGTACAATCAGCATTTCTGGTGGTGAGTGGGATTGACTGAAAAATGGCTAAACAGCCATGGGCACATGATCTTTATTTTTATCTTCTTTATTCCTTGATTTCTAATGATCATTAATAAATATCTAAAAATATACTTTTTATTATTGAGATTTAATTTTAACATTTACATAACAGCAGAAACGAAAATCTCATTAAAATTATAATGAGGAATTTTGCTGTTACTCTTCCATTTAACTATCTCTCTTAAAGAGATTTTTAAAAGAGGAAAGGCATAGTCCATGGTGCATGAGTAAAGACTGTTTGGATGAAACCCACCAATTAGTAATTCCATACACTATTGAAAACAGAGAAGCTATTTTTTCTCATTTATGAGAGGGAAGAAGTAAACAATGATTTTTACAAGTAAAGAGCAGACACTAATAATGATCAGGTTCTTCTAATTAATTAGAGATATCAAGAAGCCCTCTATTTTCACTTGTTCTCTTCTCCTTTGTCAATCTCTTTTTGCAGTAGTTAGGCTCCAGAAACAGAGTTTCTAAACTATTTTCTCAAAACAGTAGGTTAAGAACTTATTTTTAAGACCTTGAAAATTCTCACCAATGAGGTTTTAATCTCTGCTTTGGATAAACTGGAAAAGCACATTAGATAATGGAGGTTATTGAATTTTATTAGTGTTATTTCACATGTCAATTTTTTTTAGATTCATGGTCTATTCTTTAACTTCAGGAATATATCTCTATTTTATAATGGAAATCAATGGAAAGATAATTTCATTGAGCCATATAACAATATAGCTATTTTAGCAATCAGCTAGTGCAACATGTTCATTTTACAAACTTGGGGCCAAAGAGGTGAGTTGACTCAGCAAAAATTAGCAAGCTGATTAGCAATTAAGGAGCCATGAGAAACCATCTCTTTCAATTCCTAGCTCATTAAGTTTGCCACTGCACTGCATTATGCTAAAGAACTTTAATTTAGAACCAATTGTTAAAAAATAGGTTTATCCCATAAATAATCGTAAATAATCATAATAATTCCTTAAGAAAGGCTAGTACCCAGGATGTGCTTTCACGTCTCAAGTAATTTTATGCAATTATTTATTAAAGGCATACAATGAAATCAACCAACTTCAAATAATTCAGCTATTTTATTATATGTATATATATCACATCCTTTTCCAAAATATCATAAATTACATTACTCTTTTAATAAAGTGATATTTCAAATTTTCCTCTATGAATGTCTTATTTTTATTCCTTATTAAAGTGTGAATTGACACTGAGATATTTAGAGGCAATGCTTTGGTAGACAGAAAGGCTTGAATTAAAAGTACAACTATAAAGTATTAGAATTCTGTCAATAAAAGCTCAATGTTAAAATGGGCAGCTCATTACCAGGAAACTACCTACAAAGTAATTTAATTTATTTTGGCTGCAGGTAATTCTGAAGCCATTTACTGAGGTGTGTGAAGGGGGTGTAATTTTGTTTATTATGGGAAGTAGTCCACATTGATTAAATCATTAATTTCTGAAGTACTTCTAAATTACAAAAAATATGAATGGAAATAAATTGTTAAATCCTTAAAATGTTTGTTGGACAGATGAATGTTATATTTTAAAAATATACTTACTAACGGCAAGAATGAAATCCTTGTGAAATTTGTAAGTCATCAGTGGTTCCGTGAGACACCTATCAGAGAACAAAAGAAATATATTTCTAAATGACAGCCTTTTCCCAATACCCATATGCTAAACATTGTGTCCTGTGGCTTCTTCAGAACAATACTTACAAGAAGCTCATGAGAGTCATATGGTCTCTTCTGAGCCAGAAACCAAGTTCATGATGACAGCAAAGTAACTAAGCAAGCTAATGGGGGCCGGGGGTAGGAATAAACTCCTTTTCAACTGAAGGACACATAATTAAATACAAACAAACAACTTGACCTAGTGGTGTATTTTTTTTAAGAGAGTCATAAAATGTTCATATCATACATTCATCAAATAAAATAGGGATGAGGTATTCCTTATCCAGTGACTTCATGTCACGGTGACAGTTAGCCAGTTAGACTCCCAGATAAGGAAACATCCTCTACCAACACTTAGGCATTTTGTTTTAAATTTTAGCATCTTAGAGAGTTATCTAGAGCACTGACAGGTTACATAACCTTCTCAAGGTTGAAAAGTCAATAATGTGTCAGAAATGAGAGGTGAGATTTGAATCCAGGTCTTTTTAGATCTAGTAAGCTAACAATGAATTCCCTGTCCCATCAAAACCAAATATATATATATATATATATATATATATGATTATACACATACACACACACACACACACACACACACAGGTATTTTTGCATACACATTCAAAAGCAGCTAAGGGGCATAGTGGATAGAGTGAAGGGCATGGAGTCAGGACTCATCTTCCTGAGTTCAAATCTGGCCTCAAACACTAGCTCTATGACCCTGGGCAAGTCATATTTAATCCAATTTGCTTCCATTTCCACTTCTGTAAAATGATCTAGAGAAGGAAAGGGCAAACCACTCTAATATCTTGGCCATGAAAATCCCATAAAGGTTCACAAAGAGTCATACACAACAAAGAAACAAATGGATGACACAAAACCAAAAATACACATGTACATATATCTACAAATTCTATATTATGAATAACTAATGGAAATAAAAGGCAGAAGAATAAAATACTACATGTATAATAGAAAAATATAAACAATAATGAGAAAAGAAAAAGGAACAGTAAAGGATAAACATAATTTCAACTATGAAAAATTTAACTGATACTCTCAAATTTTTTCATCTTTCTTGCCCCCATCTCAGTCTCCAGTCTCATCTTTTAATCTGTTTTTCTGGATTCCCTTTTCTGCCATGTCTGTTTTGGAGGATTTGTACATCCCCTTCCTGATCAGTAAGACCTCAAACTGATGGACCCTCATTTGTTCCTCACAATTCAGGGTGTAGTCAAGACCTGATTATCCTAGCAATGCTATATACCTTGCATTTATCTCTTGCATTTTACATGAACTTCCACCATCCAAGTTCAGGTTTTCACTTATTACTTATTACCTGAAGTACCTGAAGAATAGCCTCAAATGGTTTTTGTGCTTCTTCAACCTTTCCTTCACAGCTGCCAAAGCAGATATTTTTTAACAGGTTTCTGATGATGCCATTCTTTCAGCTCAAAAGACCCTTGATGGTTTACTATTTCCAATGAAATAAAGCATAAACTTTCTATTCAGGTATTCAATGACCTTGCAATCTAGACCTAATCCATCACCCTGGTGTGTTCTTACACTAATCTCTTTCATAACCTGGGCATTCTAGGAAAGTTGGCTTATGGTTCCCATTTTTGTCTTGACCTACTCTCATCCTTCCTCAACTTCATCAGCCTATTGAAATTTTTTCTCTTGCTCAAAGCTCAAATCAGTATGACTTCTTTCCATATGAAAATCTCTCTCTCCTTAAGTTTCTCCTGGAATTTTTGAATCTCTACTTTGCATTAATTACAATCTGCTTTTTATTTGTGACTATTGGGTGTGCTCACCCTTCAATTATATTTTAAACTCCTTGAAAGCAATTTCCATACCTTATTTCATCGGTTAACTCCAAAAATCTATCCCAGGGTCAGTAGTTACTTAATGATTTTTTAACTGAAAAAGAACTACCAAATTCCTATAGGGAAAGCATCTGACTTATGTATTAAAATGTGTTTTTTGAAGGGCCCAAGAATGTCTTCGTGAATAAAAAAAAAATTTTTAATTTAAAAATTTCTATAAAAAGCTAGATACAAAAATATTCCTTAAAATCTTTTCCAGTAAGTTGGAAAAGTAAGATGGAAACAAATTTACTGATTTCATAATATAATATGTCCATGTTGTGGTCTTTTAAAATATAGTCCTAAAGTCAAGCTGTATTTTTGGAAGTATAAATGCTACCAAACTCTTATTATTTGTTCCAAGGGTCCAATGAAATAAAGCTAAAGGATAAATCAAGGCCATAAATCAAGGGCAAAATTTTCAAACCCCAGTGAAACACTGCAATCTCTTTCAAAGGCTTTGGGGAAAATGAAGAATCCTAAGAAGGAATTCTTACCTGAGGTAGTTTTTAAGTCCACTTGTTATTGTTTTATTATCCCACAGTTCAATATCAATATCCATATCAGGAGGAGACTTAGGAGCTAGAAAAAAGAAATATAAGAGCTTTAAAATAGGATATTCAGGAAACCAATCAAAATAGGCAAGAAAGTGTGATTTGAAAAATAAGATATTGACTGCTCAGAAGAACCCTGAAACTAAATTCGGATTCTGGCTCATGTAATCTGAAACAACTCATTGATTTGCTTTTCCACAGAGCATAGTCCCAACATCTTTCTTATATTGTGTGACAGTGAAGAGATGTGAGCAAATAGAAAGTTTCCACTGCCAGGGACGATGGAACTGTGTGTATTTAAAAAGGCAAAAAGATAAAATAACAATACAGACTTTTTTTGACCCCCTAATTTCCATCTTAGTAACTACACTAAGAGAGAACAAGGGCATGATAAGTGAATTACCCAGGGGTCATACAGCTAGAAAGTGCCTGAAACTAGATTTGAATCTAGGTCCTCCCAACTCCAGCCTGGGCTCTATATCCACTGTGATATGGTTTTAAAAGCTTGCCTTAGGCCACAATGAATTTCAATCTAGAGATCACACAGAGGAAACAAAAGAAGTATCTAGAAGGTCTCTGGCTGACAGAAACCTTTCATGGATGTTTCATTTTCTTCCATACAGTCAAAAAAGAATCCCCATTCAGTTACCAATATAATTTTCAACTTACAAAATGTAGTGTTCATGAGCTTCTGGACCTTGGAGTTCACACCTCCTATTCGATAGAGCCCTAAAATGGTGATACCTAAAGGAAGGAATCACAGGAAGGACAAGCACCCGAATCAGGCTCCAAAGGACACAATGCTAAACTGCCTCAACATGCCTGTCCACAATTTGAAACTAAGAATCCACTTCAGAAATTTTTACTTTAACAAGTTTATCTCTGACACTTTTTCTAGACCTTTATTTCTCATATCAGATAACATTTTCAGGATGTCAAATGTGGTTTTGAAAACTTTTAAGTTTTCCCATTCTCATTTGTTTAAACTTCATCTAAGACCTGCAGAGGGGCACTTATCACTTAGTTGAAGGGATGCTGGGGTACACTGAGACAGGGAGACAAAAGTTAGATTAAGAATCTTGGGACTTGGATTCAAATCCTGGTTCTTCTATTTATTACCTAAGTGACTTTGGATAAGTCACTTTCCTTTCCTAGTCTTAGTTTTATCATATATAAAATGAAAATGACCTCTAAAGTTCTTTGAAGTTCTAAATCTATGATTCTATGATATAATTCCTCACTGTCACCTAATATTTGCTGCATTATTTTGCTCGATTATTTTAAACCTTTTATTGATAGGAATGTCAGAACTACTGGTGACCTAGAATTCTTTCTCTGAGTTCCTACAAAAATGTATAGTCATAGATTATCCTGAGTCTAGCACTTGTTTTCTCATTATTCCTGGGAGGAAGTTTTAAAATAAGGACATTGCACAATCCATGCTTTTTACTGGGTCTTAAGCTTTAGACATCTCTGAAAAAGGGGAACTGGAATAGATAATCTACAAGGGACCTTTTGCCTCTGTATTTGTGATTCTGTACTGAGGTGAAGTTTCCCTAACCCTCCATGACACTACATGGATTCATCTATTCATATCGGTATCTAAGATGCTGGTTTTAAGCTTTCCATGTCTGAATGTCAATTCTCTTCCCCTCAAGAAGGTTTTGAACCATAGAGTATATACTCCTTCCTTATACACAGTGGGATTTTTAATAATAATTAAAAGAGAGGGGAAAGGAAAAAAAAAAGATTCTTTCAATCAAGTGAGCAAAGCAAAGAGAGACAAGAGACTCACACCTGTAGCACTTTACCAAAAGCAAGACCTCTGAAAAAAGAGCACTGCAGCATGGGTCTCGGCCAAATGTATCTCCTAAGCATCCTTACATAAAATGAGGATGTAACTTAAAAGGATGCTGGAAATGTAACTCAGGTGTTGCAAATTTCCCATCTGCACAAAATTTAGTAGAAAAAATTTTCTACTAGTATTCTCTTGTTCTTCTGGACTCTGATCCAAGGCAGACTGCTCAGATTTGTTTACTTTATCCTGAAACCTTAAATACTGAATCTGGTCCTTTAACCCAGACAATATTTTTCCTGTTGTTTCTGGATTGGTTTCCCCAAATTCTGGATCCAACTTCACATCTTATGAGAATTGAGATGAATCCTCTACCTATAACTTCTTACCTGTATACCCACACCATCCCCATACCTACCTACCCCAGTGGCCCAGACTGGCTTTTGATTCTAGAGTCTTCTGGTTTATCTTGCATCAATATCACTAATGATGAGTAAAAGCACTGCAAAGGATTATGACTACTTTAATAGGCTACACTTAAATATTTGGATAAAGGAAAATGATAAATTCACTCAGGCATAGAATATTTTCTATGACTAACAGATTTAGGACACATGACTCAAGCATATAGATTCCCTATTTTAGAAAGTTGAATGAGGATGACTTTTCATTGTGCAAGAAATATTAAACAATGACAATTCAGGTCAGTTGAAGCACCATGTAGTAAGTTACTAATTCAGTGAAGTAAACATTATTCTACTGAAATTGGAAAGACAATATAATTTCCAATATTGCTAAAATCTCAAGGATTAAATTAGGCATAGAGATAAACCAAACATTTAAAGTGAATTTAAAGCACCTCATCCCTTTAGGTTATGGGCAGGAACAAGTGCTAGCTCTTAATTTTTGATAAAAATAAATAGAAGCAAAATAACAATATTTTAAAACTAGAAGATTCTTTGGAGATCGTCTCATCAAATTCATTCATTTTACATGAAGAAACTAAGTTTTAAGTAGTTTGTCCAAGGTCATCCAGTGTGTAAGCCAGGACTCAAACTCAAGTTTTCTGATCCTAACTTCAGGATTCTTTATACAGCACCACATTTCTTCACAATATCTCTCATCCTAAGTATTCCTTTAATTATCAATCAACCAATCAATGAATATTGATTAAGTATCAAATCAGGCTAGTTGCTAGAGAAATGAACAGAAAAATGAAATAGTCCTTGCCTTCAGGGAAATTACTTTTATTGAAAGAGACATGAACATTCATAAGACTATACAGGATACATGCAAAATAACTACTGGAGGGATAAGAAGAGAGATGGCTAACAAATATTTACCAAGCACCCAACAAGAGTATAATATTATGTATCATTATTTGTCTCATGTTTCATTTTAATTGACTTTATCTTTTCTTCTTGCTACTATCTACCCCCCTTCTGCTTCTTTCCCCCTTCCTTTTTTCTAGATATATTTGTGGTTCCTATTTTCCCCAAGCTGGAAATCTGGCTGTCCTCTGCTATAACTAACAGTGGTACTGAAAACAAATAAGGGCAAATACAAGTAGAAACCACTCTAGAGGGGAGGTGGAAATTGTTGTGGGGAGCCTGTTAGGTTAGCGATAGTCACATTATCAAAGGAGAGCAGTTTATTAACAATGTTAACATTATACACAATCTATTAGTGGTGAGAATAGTATAACTTGCCATGTATACAAGTAAAAAAAAAGGAAGAACATTTTATTTTATTTAAAATTCTCAGCTTCATTGAAAAATGGGAATTTAAATCTTTATATAAATGGGAAAAACAAGTGGAATTTGGAAAAGTTCTGTTATATTCACCAACATTTCCTAAGGACTAAACTGAAGTCAGGTAATGAAAATACCTAAAACAATCCAAGGACCAAGGGACCACTCCACTGTCTACAATTTAACTTGAAATATTAAATTATTAAATTATGATATTTAAAATATTAGTTTATAACTATCAAAATGTCAAATATAAATAAAATATTTAAAATTTAAAATATTAAACAGATATTGAAATATTAAATTATTAACACTGGTTAAATCACCCAGAACTTTCCAATCTTTGGAAACTAAATGGAAACAATCAATGATCTATGAAAAATACTTACTGAGATCTTATTTTGTGTAGGGGACTATAATAAGTCAATAAGTAAAAGAAGCACTACAACTTTTACAATATATGTATACTGAGGCAAGTTTGCAAAAACAAAGAAAATATAGCTCATAAATGAGGAATTTTAGTTTCCCATTGATTAGAAAACACAATGAATAGGATTTGAAAATTCAGGGGGGATCACGGCACCATGAAATTCATGAGACCATGGAAAAAGAGTCAGAGAGGACACTATAAGTCATTTAATATATGATCATTTCATGAACAGAAAACTGAGCCTCAAAGGTTATGGAACTTGCAAAGATAAGAAGGACGGACTCTGTCTCTGTCTCTGTCTCTCCCTTTTGTTTTCTCTTCCCTTTTTCTCTTTCTTGAGATCTCAGAAATAATCTCTTTTAAAATGGGGCACAAATCAGTAACAAATGAAAAAAATAACTCATGTCTTCCTTACCTCTAGACTCCACAGCTTGGATACACTTCCTCACAAAGTTAAATCCAGCGTCATTTAAGTACACTGAAAATAAAACAAAATCAAATGTTGAAAGTTTATGGTAAACTTGTGTCTCTTCAATACAAAAGTTTCTATTATATTTTCCATTGAACATGCAATGGCCAAGAAACATCTTTGGTTTTTAATGTTCACTAGCATAATGGGTGGTTATTATTATTTTAAATAGGAATGAGAAAGTAGGAGAGAAAAATAGTATACTCATTGAGTTTTTATATGAAGCTGCTATATTAAACATACTGACACCTAATAAAAAGGGCCCCATATCTGCAGTTCATAGGTCCAGTTCTAGGCAACTTATATACATTTTATTAAGTTTTTACTAACTTTATACCATTTTATTTTATTTTTACCTTTTTAAAGTTGATTTCTTTTTAATTATAAACTTGACATGTCAACAAACAGGAATATTTAACATCCAAAGAACAGAAAAAGAGTACATATGAAGCCACAAATCTATCTTATGTATAGGTTGTACTTTAAAATAAACATTACTTTTAATATGGAAGTATTAACATGTACTTTCGGTCATGTATGAATTTTTGTGACCCTTTGAGGTTTTTTTCTTGGCAAAGAAATTGGAATAGTTTACTAGTTCCTTCTCCAGTTCATTTTATAAATAAAGAAACTGAGGTAAATAAAGTGACTTCCCCAGGGTCACACAGCTAATAAGTATCCAAGGCTAGATTTGAACTCAAGAAGAAGAATCTTCATTTCAGATCTGACAATTTATTATGGGGCCATCTAGCTGCCCTCCGCCCAAACCCTTCCATGTAATAAATATTCAAGCAAAACTAACCCACATTTTGGTTGTGTTTGGAAATAAGGTATTACTCTGCCCCCCTCTTCCATCACCTCTCTTTCAAAAGGTGAGGAATGTTACTGCCTTGGCCTTTGCTTTCAGATTTTCATCAGGAATTCTACAATTTATTTAAAGCTTTGGTTATGTGAAATGGGGCTTGCCTTCATGGCTGCACATTGGTTTCAGAATACCTTAAGGCTAATAAAATTTCTTACTCAAAGTTTAAAGGGAAAGACTTCAACATGTAGATTATCATTGAACTAAGAAAAGCTACATCATCTCCTCATTTTATAGATGGGAAAACTTAAAACAAACTGAGGATCACACCGATGAGGTGAGCAATCTAAGATCACACATCAAATGTAGGGTAGAGCTAATTTCCTATTTAATGGTGTTTTCTCTGCATCACATTGCCTTATTCTTTACTATGATTATTGCCCCTAATTTCTTCCTGTCCAGTACATTGGGTACTCACACTATTAAATGGAGATTCCGAAAGTATGAATTAGATCATGCCACTCTCTCATGCTAAACTATCTCTCTAGGCTCTAGATAAAACACAAATGTTATTTGGCAATTTAAAGTCCTTCATAATCTCACTCAAACCTATCCTTCCAGACTGACTGAACACTACTTTTGCTTATGTTGTCTGTATTCCAGTCAAGATGGCCTGCTTGCAGCATCCTGATGACAACATTTCAGTGTCAATTTCTGGATAATTGTGTAAGCTATCCCACCTCAGATCTGTTCCTACTTCTTTCACAACTCAGCTAAGTTTCATCTCCTCAATGAATCTTTCATGATTTCTCCCGTCCACCCTCAATTTGAAAATTACGTTACTTATATGAATATATTGGCTCATAGATCTAGATTTGGAATGAATTTTAGAGGCTTTCTAGTCTGACTCTCTCATTGAGGTCCAAGAGGTTAAGTTTATTGTTCAAGGTCACAAAGGTAGGAAGCAGTGGAAACCAGGTTCTGTGAACCCAGAGTCAATGTTCTTTCCTTATACACTTTTTGTTTTTTTTCTAATATTTAAGATTTTAGAGGACAACAACTACTTCATTTATGTCTTTGCATTCCTAGAGCCTAACAAAGTACCTAGAATATCATAGATTCTATTTTTTAAACCTTTACCTTCTGCTTTAGAATCTCACTCTACATATTATGTCTCTCTATAAAATATATAATATGTAAGTATCAGTTCCCAAGTAGAAGGGTAAAAGAGACCAGGCAATTGGAATTAAGTCACTTGCTCAGAGCATCTTAAACCACTTTAATCTAGAACTTCTCATCTCAATCTTTATCCACTGAGCCACCTAACTGACCCAAACATCAGAGATTCTTAATAAATGTTTGTTAAATAAATGCCCTATTCTAAAAAGATTTTAAAATTAAGCAAATCTTAAGATGGAAAAAACATGCACATATTTTTAAAGATTACCTAGATTTTAACATCTTGGGTGTTAAACTGAGAAAATATATGAACAATTAAAATATTCGAGTTCAAAAATGAACACAATATGATTTTCCCTTTTTATTAAAGAAAGATTATTGAGATGTACATATATATATATCAGAATAGAAATTTTTGGTACTCTTCTAGCATGAGGCAACATTTTAAAGAGTGGCCCTTCTGTTATAAAAGAGATGAATCAAAGCTGCTGAAATTTGCAGCTCTAAGTACACTTGATTGCTAGCATCATTTTATAAATCAGGTCATTTGAGTTCTATACACACAATCAAAGTGAATACTTGGGGGTAGAAAGATGAATTCTTCAGATAAAGAGAAGACCTTAGCTTCTCTTCCAAGCCATCTACTCTGATTGGGTTTGTGCAGGGAAATGATAACAACTAGTTACCATGGCATTTACATAGAAAATTCCAGAAGTGTGTTTATTCCCAAAACTTTACTCTGTAAATTTTCATGAACTCTATCACTTTGCCTAAGAATTAGGCTTTTTTATTTTTGGTTCCTGCTTAACAACTGACAATTATAGTAGAATGAATGTTGCTAATAAGCCCATAATAGGTTACAACTCCAATGTAAATGGCTCTGACCTTAGGTGGCTCACAGGCAAAAGAAAGTCACACAGGAAAAAAAAAAAACAAAACCTCTGAATACTTAGAATGAAGAGATACATTTGTGATTCTTAATAAAAGGGAGATATATACTCTGAAGAAAGAAGCTATTATCCTTCAAAGAATTAAGATTTAGATATAAATTTCCCCCTAAGTACTGTTTTAGTCATCTCCAATAAATTCTGTCATAATGTCTTATTACTGACATTTCTAATGATTCGTTCTTTATACCAGTATAAGTTGGACAATATGTAACAGAGGTCCCTTCTAATTCTGAAATTCTGTGATAGTGTAAGCCACTGATTTTAAAGCTAAAACTCAAAAAAATTAGCACTTTCAAGAAAAATAAGGCAAATATCATATTAACAGAATATTCATTTGTTCATGAAGGACATTCCAAAATGGTTAATTATTCAAAGAACATGAAGCAGTAAGAATTTCTCTAATAAGCTAATGCCAAAATTTGTGTAACAAATGTATCTGAATTATTATTACTACTCTATGAACAAATCAACTTATGTTCCCTTCCAATAATCAAGAGTAGTGTGTACAAGGTGCATTATAAAGGATCAATAAAAGGAAATCTATTTAAGAATGGGAGGTATTCAAAAGTGGAGGTATGCCTTGGAAGGTAATGGAAATCTCCGCACATTAAGTGTTCAAATAAGGACAGGATGACTACTTGTCAGGCATGCTAAAGAGGAGACTATTATTCAGAGAGACATTGGACTAGTTGATCTCTGAGTTTGTGTGGGAGAAGAGAATTCCACAGAGTGCAATTTGATGTCATGTTATTGCATGGAGGTGACCCTGACTTCTCTAAGGCACAATGGATTCGATAAGTTATGCCATGCAGAAACAGATCCAAATGAGCTCCCAGAAAAAGGCTGGCACTGCTTTCTAAGAATCAGCCTAACTAAGGTCAGAGAAGCTTATCCCAATATTGTGGCCACTTGTTAGTGAATTCATCAGCTATGGCAATTTGTGAAATAAAGAAAAATACTGCAAAGTTTAATTTATTTTAAAAAATGTATTTTCACCTTTAAGGCAAGTGGAGCCAAACACAATTATACCATAATATTCCAGATCTTGATACAACCATAAAAGAAGTAGAAATGACACTGAAAGAACAAAGACTGGAAAAGTAGCTAGGTTAGACAGAACATCTTTATAATATTCAAGAAGTGACATGAATGTGAGGCCCTGGAAGGACTGATTCATGAGGTATAAAAGGAGGGGAAAGTAGGAGAAATGAGTTTGGGAGGAGAGTAGGGAGAAGGGGAGGAAACCTCATATGTTATTAATACAAAAAAGGGGGATCAAGAGATCTTCAATGACTACTACTAAGCTATGTAGCCATTAGTACATAAAAATTTTATAAAAATAATCTATATGCATATAGCCCAAGGAAATCTTTGGTGAGATATTATTAGCAAGGATAAGCAGGCTGTTGCAAGCAATATGTCCACAGCAGACTATATCTTTAATATCATACAATTTATGGACAGGTATAGAGAATGAAAGAATTCTCACCTCTTATTGACAGTTCACTATAAAAACAACTTTCAATAAATAAATCATCAATTTGTTAAGCATTAATTATTCAGCAGATGAGACAGCTAGGTGACACTGGGATCGTGTACTAGACCTAAAGTCAGGAAGACTCATGTTCCTGAGTTGAAACCTGGCCTCAGACACTTACTAGCGGTGTGACCCTGGATAAGTCACTTAACCTTGTTTGCCTCTGTTTGCTCATCTGTAAAATGAACTGGAAAAGGAAATACCAAATCACTCCACGATTTCTGAAAGAAAACCCCAAATGGGGTCAAAAGTTGGATATAACTGAAAACCTGAAAAATTCATCAGTTACTGTGTTAGGTTCCTGACCTCAAGGGACCAATATTATATTATACATTATACTGGGAAAAAAAAATTATTAACAAAATACCATGCATTCTTCAAAAATCTTTAAGGTCCCTTCAAATTATATAACAAAATAGATAATTTGTTAACAATAATTAATATCAGATGAGGTACATAACAACAGGGAAACATTTTTCCCAAAGAAGTTCAAATACATCATAGAAGTGATTGGCTAAAGAATCCAAGTTGGAAGATTCCCTATAAACAATAAGTTCCTTTTGATGTTTCTTTTGGCAGATGATATATTGGTTGCATCAAGTTCTAGAATTCTTTAAAGTCCCTTGGACAAGATTCATACCTACTTGGGAGAACTTTAACTAATTATCCACGCAGGAAAAACAACAACAACAAACAAAAAAACATATGAATGAAGAATGTCTAATGATATTAAGTTAGATTGTCAAGCAATAGAACTCATCCATATATATATATATATATATGTGTGTGTGTGATATATATCTTGGACAGATAATGCAAAAGAAGAATTACATTTAGAATTCATCAGAATTAGTAAAAAGAGTTGTATTTTCTATAGACTTGCAAAACTCCTTAAATGACTCTAAATCTTTATCAAATGTATGTCAATACCTCCATGAAAGATATATATTTTTAAGACCAGTGTCATTAAATGACTAAAAATTATACAACACCAAGAATCTTCAACAACTTGGAATAGAACATTTGTCATAAGTACTAAACTAGTTTGTTGAAAGAGTAGGCCCTTTTAATAAGAGGGGAGAGTCATTAGGAAATGAAACAAATGGGGGGAAAATATACATGAGGAGGATGTAACATACAGCAAATAATGAACAAGAAAGAAGTTGAATGAAGGATGTCCTTGAAGAAATATTATGATCAAAAACAGAAGATGAGCTGGTCACCTGGCAAGCACATGGGTTAGTAGTTGGAATGTGTGCCACTGGTATACTTGCTATCTTAAAAGAAAGAAAGGAAGACCCCAAATGTATTAGGTAGATCATTTGTGGCAATAGTTGCACCATGCTTTGGATCACATCCATTTATAGATGCAAATAGACAACAATCTGATACAATGGGAAGGCTTAAATGGGTTTCAACAATACCACATATAACTCACATCAATTATATCACATTTCCATTTAAGGGTTTGTAGGTGTAGTATATGATTATGGGGAATTTTATCTCTAAGAAATGAGCAGCATGGTTTCAGAAAAACCTGGGAAGACTTATATGAACTCATGCAAAGTGAAGCAAGCAGAACCAGGAAAGAATTGTACACAGTAATAGAAATATTGTAATAATGATCAATTGTGAAAGACTTACATAATCTAATTAAGACAATGATCAAAACAATTCCAAAGGATCCATGATGAAAAATGCTAACCCCCTCCAGAGAAAGCAGGTGAACACTGAATGAATATTGAAGAATACCTTTTACATTTTTTTGTATTCTTAAGTTTTCTTCAGGAATATGGCTAATTTGGAGATTTAGATTATACATGTATAATTCATATTTGTTGGCCTTCTTAAGAAGGGAACGAACTTGGAATACAAAATGTTAAAGGAATGTTAATAAATTTTGCATATAATTGGGAAATATTTATTGAAAAATAATGAAAAAAGGGTTTGAGTTGGGAGAGGTTACAGAAAGAAGTGACAATCCTAATTGTCACATATCTATCTATATCTATCTATATCTATATCTATATCTATATATTTTAAAGTATGGGGTTTCATGTAAGAGTTTGTGTTCATTTCTTCTACTTATTTTCTTTTCTACTTTAAGGATACATTTTTAATTATCTTTTCTTTTTGATTCAAAATTTAAAGTTGTATTTTAAGATATTTCTATAATACCTTCTTGCAAAGGAAAAAGAAAAAAACCTTATAAAACCTCTCTGGTTATGCTTCAAGTATATACTTGAAGGGTATAAATCACCCTTTAAATGACAAACATTATCTTGAAATGCCAATATTATTACAAAAGGATTTTTCAAATCTTAATCATGATTATAAAGTCATATAGATCATAGATTTAGATCTAGAAAGGACAGTAGATGCTATCTAATCCAAACTTTTCATTTTATAGATGGAAGAATTGAGGTCCAAGTAGAAAAAGTGAGTTATACAATGTCTCAAAGATATGAATGGAAGACTCAGGATTTGAATGCAGGTTCTCTGACTCAAAACTCAGTTCTCCTTCCACTATACTCTGCTGCGTCACTAAAATTCTCCTTTCCTGTTTTATGAATCCTTCCTAGACTAATTCAGAGTTTGATTCTTCTTTCCCTTTGTACCCCTATTACATTATCTATTTATTTTGGTATATTATAGCCTAGGTATTTTTTTAAAGTTAACTATGTCACATAAATACCCAATGGTATACTAAGTATTTGCTCAATTTTCACTGTGAAATTGGTAGATGTTACATTTCATTGTTTGCCTAATCTTAAGAAAGATATGCAGATTCAACTTATGTATGTCTGATCCAATATATAATTGGTTGTTAAACATTTGCCAACACCTTCCCCTACCCCCTCCATGTAAGATATATCTGATGAGAGTTTGAGCAATTTTTGAGCAGAAACTATTATGCTTCCTTTGCCACATTAGTACTAACATGGTTGTTGTGAACTTCGGCTACTGATAAATATTAAATTGAATGAATATAATTGATGGTTTGAAACTCAGAAAGGGCTAATAGTTCTTTTTTGTTTTCCTGCAAGAAAATAGGATGAGAAAAAGGTGACCTAAGATGTCACAACTAATCAGTAGTTGTTCTAGGCTGAATTAGTACTCCAAGTTCCAAACTGTCTCCTCATGAGGTCATGTTGTTTCAGCTTTTCAAAAGGAAAAAAAAAAATAGGTTTGAGAAAAGAAGGGGAAAGAAAGAAAAATATATCACACTTTTCTGGTTTGTGTTTCAAGAGAAGCTGCCTTTAGGGAGATGAAAGAGCCAAGCTACAGGACAGAAAATAGAATAATCTTTGTCAGGAGCAGTTATGTCTCAGAAGGAAAAAGGCAAGAATTAGAAGTTTCTAAGTGGGTCGTGGAAACACATTGACTGTGTTATTTAGCAGAGATGTTTTTCTCCCTTCATACCACAAAAAAAGCATATGATGTACAAAGTAAAGCATAATGGAATCTCAAAAATACCCAATCTATTCTTCAATGTATTCATTGTGTGTATTCAAATAATGCAAGCAATTTTAAAAAGTTGTGAGTTTCATTTGAGTACTGTATTTTTACAGAAGAACACACAAACTTAGAGTCAGGAAAACCATACTTCAGAGAGGTCAAAATAGGTAGCAACTAGTTGTGTGACTTTGGGCAAGTCATCTAACTTTTGAATACCTTGGTTTCCTATAAAATCATGATAATAACATCACTCGACTCTCAAAGTTGTTATGAGGATTAAAGTAGATAATATTTATAAAGTACATAGCTCAGTGACTGCCATGTAGTAGGCACTGTATAAATGTTAGCTATTGTTCTTACTATCATTATGTTTATAATAGTAGAAGACATTACTCAATAACTTACAGAAAAATGGGAAGGAAATTTAGGCTAGCACCAAAATTCAGCAATAGATAATTAAGAGAATTATCAAATTACCTATAAAATTTAATTGGCACATCACAACTGATAGAGAATGAACAACTAAAAAGGCAAATTTTTACAATATCCACATATGTTTCATATGTGCAACTGGTCCTCTAACATAAACAATGGTATTATATCTCTCTGAAATCTTTGGGGTTAAAGGATTTTCATCATGATTGCTGAATTGAGTGAAATGAACAGAACTAGGAGAACAATTTCTATAATTACTACAACAATGCAAATCACAACTTTGAAAGATTTAAGAGCCCTCTTCAATGCAAAGATCAGCCACAACTACAAAGGACTGATGATAAAATGTGCTACCTACTTAAATGAGGTCATGCGTTTGTGTTGCAAAGGTAGATGTATATGAATATCAATATGAACCCCTGGAAAAGACCAGTGCATGAATTTGACTTGTTTGACTGTGTTAATTTGTATAAGGTACTTTCCACTTTTGTTTTTGAGCAACTTAATTACTGAAATAGAAAAGAAATTGAATGTTTAAGTAAATTAAGAGGATAGAATCAACTTTAAAAGGATGTAAAGTACTGTTTTTTTCATATGTGAAGAACATAGTTGATTAAAGAGTCAAGAAAAGAACTTGTGTGCAGGTAAAAACAGATAAAAACTTTAAGGAGAAGAAACAGGGTTTTTATGATAAGGTGTGAGGATACATGAATATTGTGGTCAAATCCAATTGAGAAGTATTTATTGAGGATCTCCATTAGGAATTTAGTTAGCTCATTTGCATATGACTGCTTTTAGTTTGAGAGATAAAAAATCATAAAGTGATGAACAACTGTTTGGTGACTATGGGAAGATTAAATAAGGACACTTGGTTTCCTATCTCACAGAAAGATGGATTTCATGAGTTTTGCCTCCTAAGGGAAAGATGAATCATTGGCAATCAGGAAGCTCTGACCAGCAGAAGAGTTAAGAACCCAACAGGAAGAGTTAAGAAGTTAACATTAGCTGAGTGTGAAGATACTAGAAGAAGCAGTCATGACAGAAAAAAAAAAAAGTTTAGCTGCAGTACTTGAAGCCTGCTAATTGGAAAAGTCATGGCTAACGAAAATGTTGGGAGGAGTCTACTGATTGTAAAACAGCTAATCTCTCCATCCATTTGTACAATTGCTTTCAACTGTGCCCTCTGATCACAGACAGCAAAATAGATGGAGGAAAGATAATCTTTCTCTATGCTTTGCCTTAGGAGTAACTTTGAAGCAAATTGGATGAAGTGGAATCACATTAAAAGAGAAGGGAGCTCAGTTTGTTTACATTGTCCAGAGAGACAAACTTAGTCATCTGCTGTGACAATTTTTTTAGAAATGATTAAACAGAATCCTATGGAACACTTGGCTGCTCTTGACTGCTTTGCCAAGAGTCACACTAAAGTGTTTGCAGTTCTACAGCTTGAGGGAACTACTTGCTAGTACAATAATGCATTTCTTCACTGCTCTTATGAAGGTGATTTTGAGATAAAAGTGTGTATTTCTGTTTCATCAATTTAAAAGTAGCTGAAGAGCACATTTGACCTTCAGGGCTTATAGATGTAACCATAAAAAGAGCTAGCAGAAAGGTAACTTCTTATAGTGCTGGTTATTCCTGAAGGGACAAGGACATCAAGACCTGCAGGCCAAAGTTGAAAGTTATCCTGAATATGTGGATTTTCCTCACTTTTTGACTCTGTGCTAGGATTCTGTATGGGTATATATACTCTTCCTCAAGTGTAAATCTTGAAATCTCTCAGACTTGTGAATGTTAAAAATTTCCCCATCGGGGAATTCTTAATTGGATCAAATTCCCTACTGAAAAACATTCCCCATTTTGATGTGAGAACTCGCCAGGATCAGAAATGGGAGGACCTCTACTCCAACCATACTTAAGACTGCTTTAGGGGAGAAAACTCATTGCTAAACAAAGAACGTACTTGGATCCATGCTTATGGTGGGGCAAGGAGTTCTTTGAGCCAGGCCTGTTTTTAGAATTGATACAATGAGATGCTAGGTACCTAAAAGGGTCGGGCAAGTTTTCACTGGCTCAGACTTACTGAGGAGATTTGTTGACTTAGCAGGAATTCAGATGGGCAGTCCTTTGGAAAGCATCTACAGTGATTGGTAGATGTAGGGACTTAGGGGAGATGACATGGGAGAAAAACCCCTATATAAGAAAAAGCAGAATCTCTTGAGGAGAAATCCTTTTGGAGAATTCCTTTTGGAGGATCTCTGATGAGGATCGCTTGAGAAGAATCTCTTGATAGAGGCTCTGGATAAGGGAAGCTCTTGGAAGACAATCTCTAAGGAGGTCTCCCTGGAGCTCCTCTAAGGGAACTCTGTCCCTCTGGAGGCTCTGGAGAGAAGCCCTTTGGAAGAGTCTCTGGCGGGAACACTCTCTGGTGAAGTAAGCTGAGGTGGAACTGGTCTGGTGTCACTAAAATCCTTGTTTAGTCAGACCTTGTGGTGAGTGTTAAAAAACTGACTGATTTCTCTCTTAAGGCTCAGGTCTAGGCCATATTGGCTTCAGGCCCTTCATACTTATTCCTTTCTTACTCTCTCTCTCTTTCTTTGATTACTCATTGTATTGTTAATTAAAATCTCTATAAAACCCAATTGACTTGGGTATTTGAATAATTGGGAATATTTCCCTGGCGACCACCTTATATTTGATTTAAAACCCAAGACACTGTAGTGAAACATATTTCTGCGGTCAAAATTTACTCACCCTCTCTTATATCTAACACAATTTATATCTTCCACCATTTTAACTCACTACAGTTTAAGACCTCAAGCATTTTAAATCTCACACAAGGGAACAAATTGTTGCATGAATTGTTGGGACCATAAGGCCCAGACTTGTGAAAGAATTGCATTGTATTGATTATTCTTTACTTGTCTTATATCTGACAAAAACTATGCAATAATTACTCTTACTTTTACATTATAACAAAATGCTGTGGCTGATTTTGTATAAATAGGAAACACATCAGTGGGAGGATCAAAGTCTACAGAATACCAGGAGTTTATTTCCCCTGCAACAGGGATGCTGAGTCACAGCCATGTAGTTGGAATCCTTTAGGCATTCCAGACCTGACACTGTGAAGGCAAGGTGGAGTGAGTCATCTTAGAGAAGGAGAATGGTAGTCACATCCAACATTTGGTCTATACTTTGTCCTAATGAAGGACTGATAGTTTTTTGTTGTTATGGGAGGATGGGAGGAAAATGATGGTAACATTAAAAAAAAAGAAAAATAGTTTTTGAAGCATTTATAAAATTACACAGTAGGGAAGAGGGGATTCCATCACTGATGTTGATAGACTGGATGGCTTTAAAACAAAGATGCTGAATTTATCTTTGCTTTAAATGAGCAAGTCTATGATGAAAAGGGATCCATAGTTTCATGACAATACTTTTTGGGGCTTCATTGCATACAGAAATGCCTATGTTAATTAGAATTTGCCAAGTAATCAAAAATAATATTTACTTTTAAAAAAATGTTATCTGAACTGAAGAGGACAACTTGATGAATTGAAAGGTCTTTGTAATCTCTTCAGTTTAAAACTCATTGGATCAAAGATTTGATTTGTGTCTCTAAATTAGGGTACTGAAAAATCTTGTCACGTGAACCCTTTAAACCTAATGAAAAGGCCCACAAACAAGTGAGATTTAATGGGGCAGAGAAAACAGTCAGTTTTCTGTTTCCCTTACACAACAATGCATCTCTATAGCTAAAAGCCTCTTCTCCCTGGAAATGACTACATTTAAATTCATAGGTTTTTAAAGTGGTAAAACTACTTAGGAGATTATCTAGTCACTCACCTTTATTTGAGAGGGGAAGAAAATTAAGCTTAAAAGGGGGAAATGATTTGTCTAAGGTCATGAAGATATTAGGTAGCAGAACTGGAACTTCAAATCCAATACTTAGCTAGGGCAGAATAATAAACAATTAAGAAGCCAGTATCACACCCAAAGCAAGTAGTTGGTTACTTTGTTAAAAAGAGCCTGGCTCTTATGTAGCTATTGTCTTATTACTGGGTTCAAAAAGCAAGGACAGGAAGGAACACCACAAGAAGTCATTATTGTTGGCTGTCTTACATTTCCCTGTTCTCCCAATAAAGACCTATGCTCCATTTCCTTCTTCCTTTATTTGTTCTTTTGATGGTTTCTATTGATGTCCATATAGATAATACAGTCAGGCTAACGTATATAACTATAAGGATATCACCTTCCAGGGAGAACAATCTTCTTTTAGGACCAATGTCTCTGAATACCGTGCATGATGAAAACAAAGATGGCTTCCTTTGGAATAGGTTGAGGAAAGTCATGTGTAAAGAAAAGTTGGAAAATTTTTGAGAAAGAGACAGTAAGACTTGTATCTATCTACTTTACTAGGTCAAGATGAGGGGCTCTAAGAATTTAACTGAAACAAATTTAATATAAACTTTAAAAAAGGGCAGGGAAATGGCCTTTTTTTTGAAAGAAGGTTATTATTTGAGCAAACCATTTCATTTTGATGAAAACCAACTTGCTTTCCTCTTCGTTACTCTAATTGTGCCTTGTGGACACAACTGGGCAAAGAAGGTAAGAATTTTTTTTTTGGTTATAGGCCAACCTCTTTAGCAGGATCTCAAAATACTTCTTTTTCATAGGCAGGATTAAATTCCCACAATTAGTTATAAGTGCTATTTCAACTACATATTTATCCTCTTATGCCCTAGCCAGTTTAGATTTTAAGAATGTGTATGGAAGAACACAATAGTATAGTTGTTGTGTTCCTGGGAATCCATGTTCTCTATCCTAGTTGTCATTCTTATAGGAGGGAGAAAATAAAGGAGTAAGGCATAGACGTAGTTATTAGTATATTCCCCTAATTTGGTGTCCAGTAGTAGGACTCTTCCTCCTGTGAGTCTGAGACAAAAAAAAAATCACAAAGGCATTAGTGAAAAGTAAATTTCTGTTCTTCTGTCTTCTTTTTGAAAATTTCAAGGCTTGGTTGGCCTTTTATAGAAATGCAAACAAATGAAAAAAGAAACAGAACAGAATAAAAGTCATTAAACTTAGTGAAACTTTACAGTTACATACAACTGACAAAACATGTCCTTGTTCATTGAGCCTTCCAGGAATTAAGAAATCCAGACTGTCTCTAGATGATATATATTTTCCTTGTTCTTCTCTATATGTTAAATTTGGTAAAACAAAGCAATGCTTACTTGCCTTTGGAATTCATCATTTTCATTACTGTCTTGTCATTTAAAGTTAAAAGATCATACTCAAATAATCCACATTATCTAACATAGAAAAGAAATGTAATTTCATAGCTAGTATGTTTACAAGACAAATCCTAGAGACTAGTCTTCCTTGGGCCTCAGGGGTATTGTGAATTTCAAAACTACTTCACCCTATTCAGACCATTCTTTAGAAGATGGGATTTAGCTATTTCCTGATCAATAACAATAGAGATACTCTTGACTTTTTTTTTTCCTTTTCACTCTCAGGGGTATAAATATCATCCTGAACCATGATTCTCAGATCCAAAAAATTTCCCCTTCATATTCTAGTGAAACTAACCTATCCCCAGTATATACCATTCCACCTCCCTTCGCCTCGAGCCCTTGCATGGGTAATCTCCAATCCTACTGTCACTCTTGAATTTCAATATAACCCTTTTGTGTACATTTCCTAAAGAGTTCTCAAACAAATGTCCAAAGCAGAACTGGATATTTCCCTCAACTCTTTCGTGCCTTGAAATTTCCTTGATCCTGTTGGGAACTTCATTCTTTCAAGTGATATAACCTTGAAAAGTTCCTTAAATTTCTTTATGCATTTGTCCACAATGGATAAGTTGAAAAGTCTTCTGAATTATTCCAATGCAGTTATTCCAATTCCAATCTCCATTCAATAGTCCTTTATTCCAGCTTTTGACACTTGTGACTGGGCCTGGTTTCCAGTCTCTAACTTTATTAATTTTATCTTCCACAAAGATACCAAAATGATGTTAAAACTGAGCAGAATTTGTCACCTCCTACATTCACTAAAGAATTGTCAAAGGCTTTTCAATTGTTTATAGAGTAAAATACAAATCTTTCCAACTTACCACCCACCTACATTTCCAGTATTATTTCATTTTTTTTCTTCATATGCTCCCTTCTAGTGAAACTAGCCTATTTTCTTTCTATATCAATTCACCTCCCATGTATTCAAGTCTTTGCACAGGTAGACCTCCATGTTCAAAGAAATCTCTCCTCATCTCTGCACTAAAGAATTCTAGCTTTCCTTTCAGGCACAGCAAGTGTTTCTTGAGTGTACCTCTTCCTTCTTCCTTCCCCTCCTCCCTCCCTCTGTGTGTGTGTGTGTGTGTGTGTGTGTGTGTGTGTATTTCTCTCTCTCTCTCTCTCTCTCTCTCTCTCTCTCTCTCTCTCTCTCTCTCTCTCTCTCTCCCTCTCTCTCTCTCCCTCTCTCTCTCTTCCTCTCTCTCTCTTCCTCTCTCTCTCTCTCTCTCTCTCTCTCTCTCTCTCTCTCTCTCTCTCTCTCTCTCTCTCTCTCTCTCTCTCTCTCCCTCCTTCCCTTCCATGCACTTCTCAATTATATTAATACACTTTATCTATTTAATGAACACTGAAGGTGAACATTGCCTGTTACCTCTACTTATGCATTTTAATTGTGTTCCACCATTAGAATATAAACTCCCTAAGGGAAGGAAAAGTTTTATTGTTTGTCTAGCACAAAACTTAAATATGATAGATGCTTGCTTTATCTTATTTCATTGAAATATCAAACTCTCCCATCTATTTCCCAATGTGAAACAAAACAAAACAAAATAAATGTAATAGAAAGGCATAGCATAGAAAAATAAATTCCCATATGTTCTACATATGAAAATGTATGTTTCATTCTGCCTCTTGAGTCCATTACTTTTCCATTAGGAAATATGTAGCATAGATCATCATCAGAGATCTTAAGTCTTTCTTTCAAAGTTTTGTTTGTTGTATTTGATTTTAAAATGTTGTTACTAGATAAATTGCACTCCTACTCCAATTTCTTTTACTTTCTGTGAGTTCATATAAGTCTTCCCATTATATTCATACACCACAATGTCTTCAAGTAGCAGCAAGAAGGCAATGTGGATATAGCGCTAGACCTACAGTCAGAAAGATGTGATTTCAAATCAGGCCTCAAATACATATTAGCTGTGTGACCCTGGAAAGTCACTTAACCTCTGTACTCCTAAGTTTCCTCATCTGCAAAATGAGGATCAGAATAGCACCTATCTCCCATGGTTATATTGAAGATCAAATGGGACAATGATTATAAAGCATGTAGCACAGAGCCTGGCACATAGTAACTGCTATAATTATATTATATAGTTAATAATTATTATAACAACCTTTACAGTGCTTATTATAATCACCCCCACCACCACCACCACCTTAGTTTCAAAGTCTTTGGCACCTAAAAGAGTTGCTGTAATATTTTTGTGCACAAGGATTCTTATAGTAGGTGATAAATGAGTATGGAACTATATACAAATTATATGAAAGAAATTATTTTTGAAGCCTTAATCACATTTCTAATGCTCCTTAAGAAGTCTTCTGTAAAAACTTAATTTTTACACTTCCTCTTGGTATGATGTGCCTGAGTTAATATACTAAGAAGCATAATAGCCCAACCCTAAGTTTTCAGAGCTTATAAGATCAACAGTCTTTCTGGTATTATAGGAAAATTTTAATAGTCAAGGCCTAGAAAAATGTGAGTCTACAATTCATAACCAAATGCAAGTATATATGTTTACTTTTGTTTTTGTGATTACAAGTATGGCATTTATAACTTTTATCTTCTCAACTGTATCATATTAATTGTGCTCATGATATGAATACTCTGAAACAAAATATATTAAGGTTGACTTCATTACTTCTCTAATGGAAAATATGTTTCTTTAAAGTCACACCTCATTTTGTTTCTCATCATGTGCTTTCTGTGCTTTGACAAGTTGCTATCAAGATCTCAGTTCCTATTAAGGCTTACTTTTTTTTTCAGTGATATTCTGGTAAAATAGTATATAGTTTTTTAACTGTATAGCACTATGTGAACTATTAATATCATCATCAATATTACTTATATAAATTTTATTTGATACTTTATGCCAAAAGAATTGTAAAATATTCCAGTTATTAGATCACAAAAGATTTTACTAGAAAGGAAATATAAAGCAAATACTCTAAAACTCATCTATAAAACTTGCATCTGGAATGTGGCATTGTAGCTATGCTTTTCCCATGGAAACTGGAATGCATGATGTTATTAGAAATATTAACTTCATCTCTCAATGGACTGTTTTGTTGCCATTCAGGTTTCTAGCCAAATTTCATATGGTTTAAGAAGACTTTATTTAAGAAAACAAAAACACAAATAAAACCCCTTACCTTCTGTCTTAGAAATTATACAAAGTATTGGTGCAATAGCAGAAGAACAGAAAGGGCTAGGTAACTGGTGACTTGCCCAGGCTCACACATTTAGGAAATGTATGAAGTATCCGATTTGAATCCAGGACCTTCTTGTCTAAAGGTCTGTAGATCTGGCTCCCTATCTACTTAATCTCCCGAGTAACCAATTTGCCCTGAAGAATTCTTTAGAGAGCTAAGCCATCAGTATATTTAGAAGTAGACTGTTCTCAGGATAAAATAATATAGGATAAGTCTAAATCTAGTATATCTTACTATTATTTAAATTTTTTAAAAAAGCAGTTGTTTATAGTGATGTTTTAAAGGGGGGATATCATAATTATTGGAGTCTGTCTTTCTTGATCTTAAAAGGACTACATTGTTCAGATTTATTGAAAGAATTTTCCTAAGCCAAACCGTTTTTAGCATAATCAAAACTGTAGGGAAATCAATGTTACAGATGGTGAAGGATGGTTTTTGTAGAATACCACAAAAATCAAATTTCTTACATAAAAATGACCATTAAAGGTACATGCAGGTATAAATTTTATACTGAAATAGAAATGGTAATCTGTGTTGAAACACAGATTCTTATTGCAATGACTGATGTACTCAGGCTTGGGGCTAGAGAGAGCTGCTAGAATGGACACCTGGAAATAACTAGTTACAATGAGAGATACTGCCACAGGGATAGAGGCATGCTGCCACAGGGGAATGCTCTGGGGTCTGCCTACTGATCCCAGTGTGAGGCTGATGGGTCAAGCTATTTTCTAACCTCTTCCTCCCTTCACTCCCTCCCTTCTCCAACCCATCCCCCCCTCCCATTTCTTCTTGAAGCCTTTGGCTTCCTCCCTCCCCCTAGAGTGGACTATGATATTTATTGGGGGAAAAAAAAAAAACTTCCTTTCTTTTCGTAGGTAAGGGGTTTGTTGGGATAACAGGACAAGGGAACTGAGGAAAGAGGGATGAGGATTTCCCCAATCTATAATGAGGGAGAATTTGAGGGTTTGGGAAATTAGGCCAGTCACAACTGTGACAGAGGGACAGTTCAAGAGATGGATAGAGGACAACTGTTTAAAATCTTCTTTCTTCGTCACAAAGCCACTAATGTCTTTCAGCTTAACTCCAGAAACCCCTCCCTCAAGGATCCTTCAGCCTGAGACAAAAGCTAAGAAGATCAGTTCAGGGCTTCTTCCCCTTCAGACAGTCACCAAGAAAAGTCTCTCCTTCAGATGGCTTTCCTCCAACTCTTGCTCAGTCAAATCTCAAAGAGAGAGACTGAATCAAAAGTTTCTCATTTTCTCCTGGCCAGATCAACTCCCAGAGAGAGACAGAATCAGTTCCTCCTTTGGTCAGAGCCCCAAAAGCCAAGCCAGCCCTCCAAGGGTCATTCAGCTAGCCTCAACTGCCAACTCATGGGAACACTCCGTTTGGAACCTTGTTCTTGATTGACAGACAGGACCCCAGACTTATTTCTTGCATCTTGGCTTGTCCTGCAAAACCTCTCTCTCTTCAATTCTCTATCATAATACATTACTAAATTTTGGTTATTTAGAATGGTCAAAACTTATACATGTACTTGTAGAAATAAGCAAAATCTTGAATAAAGGAATTAATCTTACTTTCTTCTATCAGTTTAATATGGATACTATTTCCCCAAAACATTGTGTGACTAAGTTATTCCAGTCAAATCACAGAATTTCCAGCCATAAAAAAGCTTTTATGCAAAGTGAGGCCCACCATTTCTAACATGTGACAGAAATTTGTGGTACCCTTACTTCCTAAGAGCCAATACTCAAATTTCATTGATTGAAATCTATTACTATACTATAAATACATAACACAAAATTATGCTTTTAAAAGAGACTTACTTTCCTCCTTTTTGCTAATAATAGCAGGCAGAGTATAAATCTGAAAAATAAATTATTTAAATCAATCAATTTTTTTCTTTAAAAATTATTTTAAAAGTCATCAATGCTTTAGGTATAGTTTATTAACAAATATGACATCAATTCAATATCACACAGTGCTATTCATTTCATTAATGCTCATTAAATAGTATCTCTACATTTTTACCTTTGGATAATCATTCTACTAGTATTGGACTTAGCAAAAACCTTTGAAGTCACCAAATCCAACAGCTTGTTTAACAAATTAAGAAAATGAGGTTGAGGTTAATTTTCTATTCCACCAGAGTGCCAGCTTTCTCTGAACCTTGGGATAGCTTTCCACTTAGGCTTCACTTGACTATCCCAATTCAACTCCAAAACTTAAATAAAAATTCAGAAAGTTCAGGAATCCCTATGAAATTAGCCCTATTCTTATTTGCATTCCTCCATTTAGCCTCTTCTTGAGAATCAACAGATTCAATATATACAAAAAATAATTTATTGGTGGTTGTTTTTCTATACTTCTTTAAATTTGCTCCCCACCATGTAGTCAGTAATCCAGTGACACTGGCCTCCTTGCTGCTCCTCAAACATGACACTCTGTCTTGTAACTCTATTCTGGCTATCTATCCCTACATGCCTGCAAAGTTCCAGCTTCACTTGCAGTTCCTGGTTTCCCCAAATTCCCTCAAGACCTAATTAATATTATAACTTCTTCAAGAACCCACAAGGAACTGTTTTAGGTGCCTGAATACAGTAAGCTCTTAATAAATGTTGATTACAGAAGACCTTTCTAATGGGTATTCAGTAAATAAACCTGATGGACTCCTTTCTCATTACTTCTTCCTAGCCATAGGTGTTCTTATATGATCATTTAAAGTAGGCCATCCACAAATAGCAAAACAATGAACATTCTATACATTTTGGTTTATTATCATATCAAAGAGAATGCTCCTTTTTCATTAATGGGATGAACCTAGACAATTACTCTAGCATAGTGCATGTAAAGAGAAAACAGAAGGCATGTTTGGAGAAACATATTTAAAATTTTGTTTGACTGTCCATGGAAAGAGGAGGCTACTATTCTGATTTTAAAGGCTACTCAGGGACCCAATAGAAAAATAATAAAGGGAATGACTCATTTTACTGTTTTGATTTCCTATTTTAATACTTATAATCTGCTTGAAAACATATAAAATATTTAAAATATTATATTCTTATTGAATCTAAAATATGCCAATTATGAAACGCAAAATCTCTTACCGGTTCCTTTCCATCCATTGCTTCAAGCCACAGCTTCCTATTTGCTTCTGAGAAAGCTTGCAATGTGATGATTCCATGCCTATGAAAAGAAGAATTATCTTTGTTTATTTTTCAATTAAAATTTATATAAAAAAGAAGAATTTTAAATTCATAAATGTCTGGGTAAAAGTGAAAATACTCTTGCTTGGATACTTCTGTGAAAGATAACAATATAGAAATTACTAGATTTGCTGACTCAACAGTGTCATACTGTTTTAGAATTCCATATACTAGATATAGCTATATAGTTATGTATGTTCATACATAGGATGTATGGTCATACTTAAGCAAGTCATGTAACCTCTTTGGGTCTCATTTGAACCTATTGCTCATTTATAAAACCAAGGGCTTTTATTGGGTGAACTCAAAGGTCCTTTCTTACAATCCCTTATCTATGCAGGCTTATGAAATCAGGTTGAACATAAAACATTAGGTTCTAAGAGCTAGTAGGCAACAAAGTAGCTCAGTAGATTGAGAGACAGGCTTAGAGATGTGAGGTCTAGTGTTCAAATAGGACCTCAGACAATTCCCAGGATTGTGGCCCTGGGCAAGTCATTTACCTCCCATTGCCTAGCCCTCTTTTGCATGGAACCAGTCCACAGTATTGATTCTAAAATGGAAGGTAAGTGTAAAAAAAATTCTAAGGGCTATCTGTCCAGTATTAAAAACAAGTCATTCTTTATTTAAAATAGATTGCTATCTAGAAGGACTAGCTCAGTAGTTATCAAAATGTTTTATACTATATCACTTATTGCCTTGCTAGGAAACATAGATTGTATTTTTTTTTAAACTGGGGGGGGGGGAATAGAGGAGAGGTACAATAAAGGCTTATTAGTGCACAAGTTTAAAAAAGAGAAAGAAAACCAAGTTATGCTTCACTTATGTATTTTCTACATATTTCAGCACCCATCCTAAAACTGACCTGATACGGGACCTTGAAAAATAAGGATAACAACTCTATAATCTAAAAGCTTGGAAATTTCTGATGAAGAGAATCACAGAATTTAAGAACTCTAAGAGTTCACTTAATCCAGTCTTTAAGGTTCCCCAATTCAAATGGAAGGCCTAGTAGTAGAGCCAGGGTCTCCTAATTTCTATTACAGTTAGAATGGTCTTTAAAATGTATCACAGTGAGGTCTCTGGTGATATGAGGCTACAGGATAACAACAGAAAATATACCAAATACCAAAAGTGCAAATAATAAACATACTGATTATCTACTCAGGAGATTGTCCTGGGTAATTTGTTTCCCCCTATTTTGCTCTACTGCTAGTCACCCTTGGGAATTTTTCAGAATGAATCAAACAGTGAATCAAAAATATTTCTGCATTATATATCCTGAATATGAGGGAAAGATGTTTACTGAAAGGAAAAAGGTCAAATTGGGTATATGAAAATAATTGATGTATTTCAATTATTGATACTATTTCTGTTATCCATGTAATTGAAAATTCAAATTTAATGTGATCACTACTTTCATACATACATACAAACAGAAAATACATATATACTTAGAGAAAAAAGAGTGAGAGGATGAATATCTAGCTACAAATTAGTGGCACTGTTTATGTGTATGGCTTCTGGAACCATTCTCATTACTTATATTTATATGAACCTCTCTACATTGGTAGTGAAAATTTTTTAAATTCTTTCCCCTTCATTATGTATACATATAGACCTTTCCAGGGACTACGTAGCTATTTACTAACAAAATTGAAGAAAATTCCCAATAGATTCACCAAAATGAAACTAAAGCTATTTAGGAAATAATTCAACTCAAATCTATTTCCAGGAATCTTGAAGAAATCTTTAGCTGGGGCTTTAGATCTTCTACTGAATTAAGATATAACACTGATATGAAGGATTAAACCACTTTTAGGCACTTAAAATTTTCCTATTGCCATTGCTATACTTCCCCATTTTCAAAAAAAAGGAAGAAAAAGATAACTACTGGTTTCCTAATTCTTGGCAGTCTTGGCTATTGCCTTAGGCAAGCTAAAAATTTTTACATGAACACTTTTTATTCTTAAAACAACAGAGATAACAGAGAGATCAAAGTGACTCATGTTTAAGCTTATCATCATCATGAAGTCCTTTAATATTCACATTAAAAAAAAGAGAATCATTTAATTGCCTAGATTATATAGTAAAAAGTATCTCTTTTTTCCTAAGAAAATCCAATAATTCCAGTCATTCATATATGGCTATAAAAATTATGAACTCTATTTTAAAATTTCCTCCTGGCCAGCACAATTTAAATTATGAAGAATCCCACTTCTTCCTCATTAAACATAAGTAACTTTCAAATACTTGATTTCTGATTTTCAGAAAAGGTTGGGGGCAGCTGGATAGCACAGTGGATTTGAGAGCAAGACCTAGAGATGGGAGGTCCTAGGTTCAAATCTGGCCTCACATACTTCCCAGCTGTGAGACCCTGGTCAAGTCTCTTAACCCTCTTTGCCTAGCCCTTACCACTCTTCTGCCTTGGAACCAATACACAGTATTGATTCCAAGATGGAAGGTAAGGGTTTAAAACAGAAAAGAAAAGAAAAGAAAAGAAAAGAAAAGAAAAGAAAAGAAAAGAAAAGAAAAGAAAAGGTTGTATTTTATTAAAAATTGAGGATTTTAATTTCATAATATTATATTCTTTAAAGCTTTTAGCTTCTTTTTGATGCAAATTACAAAATCACATTAACACAAATAAGAATTTCAGCTTCTTTGTCCTGAGAGCTGTCAATTTTCCTAAGGAAAGGAAATTTCTGTTTCTCTAGAAAATAGCTGTCACTTATAGATGGAAATTTCAAAACTATTATCTTCCCAGTCTGACCTGATCTCATTATCTCAAATTTATGGAATAAAAATAGCTAACAGAAGAAAAAGGAGTAACTAAACAACCTTGTCATGGAGCAAAAGGATGGTAAGATAAAAAGGAGTAATCTTATTAAATGTATGACTAGGTTGGTCAATACTTTTCACATAATCACGGCTAAAAAATTGTAACGTCAATATTTAATATTATTAAGTGTTGTGTTGTCTGAACCCTCATTCAGTTTAGCCAATATGAAACCATAAGAATTTCACATATCTTCCTTGAAAATCAGGGATTTTTCTTATAGAAGTGAACATTAGGAGGGCTACCTAAAATGAGCTTGAGCATAGCAAAGAAGCCACAGGATGCATTTTGTCATGATTATTATCATTAATAACACAGAATACAATATATAGATAAAGCCTGGCCCAGGCAGTAAGTCAAGCAGTCCACATTAGACAATTTACTTAATCTCTCAGGGCCTTGATTAACTTTTGAAGAATCTAAGTTATAGAAAAGTTCCTCTACAGTGGGAGGAGGTTTCTCAGAGATAATTCCCCTACAATCTTAAAATGGCAAGTCCTGACCAGAAATAATAAACATTTGCTATGCCTCTACTGGGCACAGAGAAGCATGGAGACACAGATATCTGAGTTAAGGTGAGACTATTCTAGAATCGGAGGAACTTAAAATATAGGAGAGAATTATTATACATCAATACGAAAGATAAAATAACCAGTGTGTTAGAGCAGTGGTATCAAACTCAAATATAAACAAAGCCATTAAACTAGACCTAAGGATTCCTGTGGCTAAGCATTTTACTTTGAAAACCATGCATTTGTATTATCTATGTTTTTATTGTTAAATAATTTCCAATTATATTTTAGGTATTTTTATATATAACATAAAAGGTAACACAATAACATAATACATGTTATAAATAGGTAAAAAATTATAATCAATATGCTTTTCCAACAGAAATAAATTCTCAATACTTATGTTCAAAAAATCTACATCTCATTCTCTCCCCACTTTCTAAGAAGGCAGGAAATATGATAGAGGATATATATATATATATTATCACATAACACATATTTCACTGTTCATCATGTTGTAAAATGACACATGTTGTTTACACTAGAGGGAAAAATCATGGAAAAATTCATCAAATGATATTTTAATTTTGATTCGGTTACAACTTAGAAGTGTTATGGATCATATGGGTTATGTATTTGATCCTCAGCATTTGGATGTCTTAGGGCATGGTGAATTCTGGGAAAGTATTCTTGAAAAGGTGGGATTTCAATAGTTACGAAGGATATGCAAAAGGTCAAAATGTAAAGGGAAAGTATTCCAAGCAAAGAAACTAGTGCCCACTAAATGTCAGACAATGTGCTAAGTGCTTTTACAATTATTGTCTAATTTGATCTTCACAACAGCCTGAGTGGGGTGGGGGTGTAGGTGCTATTATTATCATCCATATTTTCCAGTTGAGGATCCTGAAGCAAAGGGCTCACTGACTTGCCAAGGGTCACATGGGTTTGAACCCTATATTTGAATGCAGAGCTTCCTGGACACATACCCAGAACTCTGTCCACTACATCATCTAGCAATCCAGGAAAGTAGATGTATTTCAACTTGAGACATCCTCATTTCATAATTCTTGGTCAATGATGGTGAAAGTATGGCATGGGTACCAAAGATGGCACAGACAGCACTCTCTGTGGCCATACAGACTTCCCCCTCAGAGTGTGTTGCTAGAACGTTAGAGGGACTTGGGCAAAGCTATGCCCCTCCACCTCTCCATTGAGGCTGAGACATTTTTCCCATCCCCTCCACTCTGCCCAGCAGCCAAATGGTAGAGTACAGGGGGTAAGGTGGGTGTGGCTCACGAGCAGTAGAGCTGGAGGGTAGCTGAGTGTTTGGGCTACTCCCCTCTCTCCTTTCTATGATGGCTGAGGACATTCCTCACTTCACCAACCTCTCTGCCAAGCAGCTCAATGGGAGTGTTTTCTCCCTAACCTATGTGGGTTAATGGGGGTGGGGGTGGGGCACAGTACTTGTTCCAGGAGGGTGCAGTGGGGACAAGGCCTGGTACTCCATCCCTAAAAGGTTTGACATCACTGCTTTATGTTTTCATGTTTCAAGTGTGCCAACTCAGATATTTATTAGTATGTGGAGTAAAACAAAATGTAATAACTACATTATGAAAGTAAGAGAAACAATATATCCTTTGATGTTATCATTCTGTGATGGAAGGCTTCTCACCCTAAATTTCTCACCATTAAGAGGACTGAATGGTCTTTATCTAATACACAACCATTGACAGTCACTATGTTTCTATGCTATGAACTTAATGGTCTGTGGTTTTATATATTGTGGCACTTAACTGCTTTATTTTCACAGGGCTTTTGAGTTTTACTACTACTATTACTACAGTATGATTACTACTAGTACCAATAATAATCACAGCAAACATTTATATATTGATTCAAGTTTTGTAAATTACTTTGGATGTGTGATCTCAGCATTCAAAATGTTCATGTATCTATTTCTCATCATGAAAAAAAAAACTATAAAGGAAAGTTCAAACCTTTCAACCACTTCAATGTCAAAGCAGAATCGTTTGTCAATGGAATCTGTCTTTCTTCGGATGCAAGATTTTAATTTAAACATCTCTGGTGAGCTAGTGACAAGACCATTCTGTAACAACAACAACAACAAACGGTTTCATTAAAAAACAAAGAAGCAACTTAATCACACAGTCATTTATTAAGCAGTCATCTAGGTGCTATTCCAGGTTCTAAGAGACCTAGATGCAAAAAAAAAAAAAGGCAGTCCCATCCCCAAGGAGTATATAATGAAAAAGTAGACATCCAGATGAATGCATCATATAATTCTCTATTTAATTTCGAATGCATTGTTCTGAAAATTTTCAATCGAATCTTAAAAGCTATGGAGTTTATGCATATACCAATTGCTCTTTCAGGTAACTTAAAATATCAAACTATGGATTATACAGATAAAATGGATATATTAGTATTTTTATGAATTTAATTTTATCTGTAGATTTTCCCCTACTCACCACTTTTCCACTGGATTTCATCTCTGAAATACTCATCGTGAATGTTTTGCTTCCCTTATCATAAGTGCAATAATGTTTTATCCAGGTGAAGCCAAGAGGTCCTAAAATGAAAAGACAAGTTAGATCTTATAACTGATCACATGACAGGAATCCATGTGTATATTGTTTCATGTAACAAAAGATATCATTACATCTTATTACCATGCCACTAGTTATGAGATTTGGGATGCATCTAATCCACTTAGCTAGAAATAGTGAAGAATGTTATAAAGATCACTAAGGATATCTTCTATTCTTCTAATATGAACTGCAGGTAATTATGCATTTAACAATCTCCCAGTGTCCATCCCCAGAGCCCTAACACAGGCATGGTGACCGCAAATACTGCTTCACTACTTCTGGGAATCAAGTCAGAAGGGAGACATAGCTCCATAAAAGGTGATACTACAGTCCTGGATATTAGTAAAAGTAAAAGGTACTGCTGCTACAGAGTACCCCTTATCCCACTATCTTGCGAAATTACTTCAACTATAGCACCCTACATTCATAATCTTCAAGGTGAATCTTTCTTCTTTCTTGTTATATATGTGTCAAAAATGCTCTGTTCCAATGTAGGAGATCTGAATAAGAATTGTGACATCTACTCTGGGTGTGAGGAGACCAGCTAGATCACTAATCTTATACTCAGAGTATCAAAACTATTTAAGCATCTTGTTTACCAAGAGAACAATTATAAAACACCAGTTCTTAACATATCACAAATTACTGGGGAATGCCTTTAAAAAATGAGTTAGCTTGAATGAAAATTCAGAAGTGACGCTCTTTCTGTTACAATCTTCCTTAGCTAAAAAGTATTATATCATGTCTACTATATTGAAATCACTATGCTAATAATACAAAGAAAGGGAAAATAACAATAACAATAAAATTTTTAAAAAATCAAACATGTCCTTGCTCTCTAGAAGCTACTTGTTCAGTGAAAAAGAAAAATGTGGAAACATTTAATGTACAAACAAGAATATATAATATAAATTGGAGACAATCACTGAGGCAGGCATTAGCATTATGGGGGATCTAGAAAGGTCCTCTTGTAGAAAATACTATTTTGGAAGGAATGTAAAGAAATAACATTTCATTGTAGTACTAGACATAGAAATAGCCAAGTAAAATGAAAAGCAGATAACATTTATAAAAGAGATAATTGCATTATAAGAATAAGGACTGGACTGAGAGCCAGACAATGTGAGATCTAGCCCCAGCTCTACCTCAAGCCATTTGTGATCTTGTATTATAATAAACTCACTGAGTTATAGTTTCTTTGAAAATGTAGGCAATCTAGGCCCTCCATCTCATAAAGTTTTGAAGACCAAAGGAGATAACATGAAAATTCCCGGAAAACTGTATAATGTTATGCAAATATAGAGTATGAGGAAAAGCTCTTAGTTAAAAACTCTCTACAGGCACATGAATTATATAGTTCTAGAACTAACAAGTGTTCACTTTGAAGGCTTATACTGAAAAACTTTCATGTTACAGCACATATAAGGCCAAATTTCAGTGATATAAATGCATACAATTAAATTAATGAAGTCGTTAATATTTTTCTGTCATTGTCACAATCAATTTTTAAATGCTACTAATGTCAAAGTCAAATTTTACACTTGGAGGCATGGAACAACAACCACTGAAGAAAACAACCATGAATGAAACATCTAGAGAATTAGGTAAAAACAATAAATATTTTAAATCATGAAATGTATAGTTATGCCTCTGATTTTTCAATCTTTCCTAAAATTAACTATGCAAGCTAGTAACTTCTTGGTACTGGAGATTAAAGAAAAATAAAATTCAAGCAGATTCTCTTGGATCTTGTTTAAGTTCATTCCTTCAGGCTTATGTGTGACTATAAAGGGCAACAGTCCCTTGCCCTCAGATAAAAGTCTCATTCAATAGAACAACTTGGCCTAACTCTCTTCAGTTACTGAAAGAAGACAATTGCTAAGTGACCAAAGCTTCATCAAAAATCCAACTACATCAGCATTAATATAGGTCTGAATGAGATTAAAAGCTACTCATATAATAGAAGTATGCCACTAGAGGCCTTAGACTGTGTCCACCAAAGAGATCTGCATACTGATCTCAAGAGAAAAGGCAAAGGAACCTTTTCTCTATGCTTTGCTTGTCATGCAAACATTTAAACTTGTACCACTATGTCTGACCACAATATAAGCAATAATATTAATACATAAGTATACATTAAATTATAATGGTATATAATTTATATGAGCTATATATAAATTATAAAAATATTATAACAAGATCTACTCAAACAATCAATAAACATTTCTTAAGTGCGGTCTATATGGCAGGCACTATACTAAGCACTGGGGATGTGTCAAGGAAGTTTATTCCCTCCCCCTTCTGAGTAGCTTGACCTGTCCATCAACATTCCTCATATACAACAGTTATACCAGGACAAAGTCAAGGCTTGGGGCTTGGAAGAAGCAAGAAAAGAACAAAGAAGGGATGGGGGAAGAAAGGAGGGAAGGAGGAAGAAACTTACAGGCTAGGCACCTCATGGTGAGATTACTTATAGGAATGATGAGATTTAGACTATGATTGTCTACCCTTTCTAATAAACTTTATTAAATATATATCTGGGTAGAAATATTAGTTCAATTCTTACAGGGATACAAAAGAATTCAAGATAGCCCCTGGCTTCAAGGAGTTTACAGCAGAGGTTGCAATATACAAACAAATATAGGTAACCCGTCAATGTTGAGACTTTTCCCATCATGGTTTTGATATATGATGGGTCTTCATTAGGAATTAAGTGGAAATCTGAGGGAATTTTGCAGAAGCTTCAGACAACACACAATCAAACAGGCCATCAAAGAACTTCCTAAGAAAAAATCCCCAGGGCCTGATGGATTCACCAGTGAATTCTATCAAACATTCAAAGAACAACTAACCCCAATCCTATACAAACTATTTGACATAATAAGCAAAGAGGGAGTTCTACCAAATTCCTTTTATGACACAAACATGGTACTAATTCCAAAACCAGGCAGGCCAAAAACAGAAAAAGAAAATTATAGACCAATCTCCCTAATGAATATAGATGCAAAAATCTTAAATAGGATACTAGCAAAAAGACTCCAGCAAGTGATCAGAAGAGATCAGGAGTGAAACAAGGATGCCCATTACCACCTCTATTATTGGACATTGTACTAGAAACACTAGCAGTAGCAATTAGAGAAGAAAAAGAAATTGAAGGAATTAAAATAGGCAATGAGGAGACCAAGTTATCACTGTTTGCTGATGACATGATGGTCTACTTAAAGAATCCTAGAGATTCAACCAAAAAGCTAATTGAAACAATCAACAACTTTAGCAAAGTTGCAGGATACAAAATAAACCCACACAAGTCATTTCTATATATCTCCAACACAGCTCAGCAGCAAAAACTAGAAAGAGAAATCCCATTCAAAATCACCTTAGACAAAACAAAATACCTAGGAATCTATCTCCCGAGACAAACACAGGAACTATATGAACACAACTACAAAATACTATCCACACAACTAAAACTAGACTTGAGCAATTGGAAAAACATTAACTGCTCATGGATAGGACCAGCCAATATAATAAAAATGAACATCCTACCCAAACTTATTTATCTATTTAGTGCCATACCCATTGAACTCACAAAAAATTTCTTTACTGATTTAGAAAAAACCATAACAAAGTTCATTTGGAATAACAAAGGATCAAGGCTATCCAGGGAAATAATGAAAAAAAAAAGCCACAAATGATGGGGGCCTTGCAGTCCCAGACCTCACAAAGCAGCAGTCATCAAAACAATTTGATTGACATCATGATGTGGAACAATGTATATTGTTATATTATATGTAAATAATTTCTATAAATAATGTATTAGTTTTAATTAAGATAGAGTAAGTAGTATTAGCACCAAGATTCAAATTTCTTGTAATAGTTTTGTTCAACATATATTATACTGAATTTCTTGTAAAACTCCAAAACTACTCTTACCCAAACTTTCTTGCTAAGAATCCTTAGAGTAGATTTAGTAAATTGGTAACTATATTATAAGTGACCTTGGGAAGGTCACAACAAAAAAGGGGATGATTGTGGAAAGGAAACTAAATTAACATTTGGTGGCAGAAGGGGTAACTGGGAGTGACAGTTGGGTCTTGTGACTAGCACTTCCTTCCTGCCAGGGTGGGTCTTCCTTCCTGGTGTGGGAGGAGAGAAGAGCTTGTTCAGCCCAGTCTGGTGTGGTGTGCTCCCTCTTCTTGGTTCAGCCCAAAGATTCAGGCCCAATCACTTCTAAAGCTTAGACCTGTTCTTGTTTGCTTTCAGTCTACTGCTAAGATTCTGAATTAGACAAAGCGAGAACTGATAAAGAGTAGATGGGAGTGGGAGAAACCCTCTGCCAGCCTCTGGGCCTGGCCTCAACTCTGAAGCTGAGGAAAAAACTCCAATCCCAACTGGTTATTAAACTTTATATTATTTGAATTTGCAGTCAGATAAGTGGACTATCTTTTCTGGTCATAGAGGGAGCAGAACTTCAGTTCAGTCATTCCAGGACAAACAGTCTTTATCTGACCCCTGCTGCTTCCTCTCAGCAGGGGGCATCTCGATCCTTTGCTTCCTCGAGCATTATTCCCTCTCTCCCCTCAACTCCTCCATACCCCATACAAACCTCCGATTATCCCCCAGTTTTTCCAATCCCCCAA
Source organism: Monodelphis domestica (assembly GCF_027887165.1). Lineage (NCBI taxonomy): Eukaryota > Metazoa > Chordata > Mammalia > Didelphimorphia > Didelphidae > Monodelphis > Monodelphis domestica. Next base: position 256,115,353 of record NC_077230.1, read on the forward strand.
ATTCTTTTCCCAATAAATATTACATATGTGAACTGGAACAACCTCCAGGAATTGATACAGAGTGGAAGGAGAAGAACCAGAAGAATCTTTTACATAGAGATTGATAAACTGTGGCACAATTGTTTCCTACTAGCAGCAATGCAATGACCTAGGACAATTGTGAGAAACTTGTGAGAAAGAATGCTATTCATATCCAGAAAAAGAACTGTGGAAATGGAAATGCATTAGGAAAATAAGTGATTGATCACATAATGCAATAGGGATATGATTGAGATTTTGATGTTAAGGATAGAGTTATTGCAGAAACAAATAACAGAAATAGATTTTGAACAATGATACCTGTATAACCCAACGGAACTGCTAAGCGGATTTGGGAGGGGGGAGGAGAGAGAGGGAGGGAGGGGGATCATGAATCATGTAACCATGAAACAATATTCTAAGGAAAAAACAGAGTAGGGGGCAGCTGGGTGGGCCAGTGGATTCAGAGTCAGGCCTAGAGACAGGAGGTCCTAGGTTCAAATGTGTCCTCTGACATGTCCCAGCTATGTGACTCTGGGCAAATCACTTAACCCCCTTTGCCTAGCCCTTACCACTCTTCTGCCTTGGAACCAATACTGATTATTGATTCCAAAACAGAAGGTAATGGTTTTTATTTAAAAAAAAAAAGAAAGAAAATTAGATCAGACATACTCACAAAAAGGACCAGAAGGTAGGATAGAAATAATGGGAATGTTGAAGGGAAATTACCATTCCCTATGAGAGTTTGTGACAGAAAAGAGGAAAAAAGCTGAGTATGGTCCAGAATGCACACTAGTTTTTAAGAAAGAAGATTTCAAGGGTTTAGATAAAATATAAACAAGATGTCATGAACCAAAACTCTATGGGGAATGACAGCACAGGCAGAGTAGAAGTGTCAAAAAATGAAATTGCAAAAATTCAATGAGTATTCAAAACTATTAAATAACTTCTTTCCATACATAGCCACATTTCCATTTGACATTAAAAAATCAGCTGTGTGATTGACAGATTTATGCAAAAGGTTTACCAAGTATAAGGTACTGAAAGTAGATCAATAAAATAGTTGAAAAACTAGATTAATCGTTTTCTATCAAGCTTTCTCTCTCATTTTATAAACATAATCTAAGTTGCTGAGAACAGTAGAGGTTAATCCATCTAACAGTCAAATGTAAACTAAAGCCTCTTTTGAGGCAGGACTTCATTTACATTAATGGGATAGGTATCAAAGGTTAGCATGAGTTGTGCTAACTATTGTTTAGAATCTACTAAAAATTTCAATAAATAAAAAAAATTCTTAAGGAAGAATAGAATGGCTAGACCTAGATCACTGAAAATATTCCCTTCCTCAGAGAATTTAAAAAATTTCAGCATAACTAAATATAATAAGAAAAACAATTTAAATGATGAAATGGTATGTGTCATACAACTTTAGTTAAGATTATAATCTTTAATGTCCAGGATAACATAACAACAGCTGGAACTATGCCTCCATGAGTGAGTGAATATTCAATAAAGCAGTTATTGAGGTAGAGATCCTGAGTGCTATGGAAGGACTAGACCCACATGGGACTGTTAGTATTTATAATAAATATCAATCAATGAGCTAAACCTGGAGAACCAGAAGCTTAGGAAAGCCAAGACCAGTTTACAGTCTTAGGACTTGAAAAGTCATAAGATTGACTGGATAAGTCAGAGAAGAGCAGGCACATGTCAGATAACTCAAAAATCCTGATTATAACTTGGATAATGGATATGAGACTTCAGGTTAGGACAAGACAAGTGAGAGAGAAACAAGTTAAATTTCAGAAGGCTGAGTGCTATTTTCCTTTCAGATGATGATGAACATTGACATGCTGTTTGAGATTAGTGCTTTTGTCCTTGAATAAATGTGGCAAAGAATAAATCGGTTTTAGACCTTAAACTTAGTAGCTAAGTCTTAATTTAAAAGTTCGTATGAAGTTAAAATAAAGGTCTGTCTCTAGATAAATCACCTTTGCAATCAAATAAATGTGGGCCCTCCTAATAGAGTTCATTTCACTTAATTCTATGTCTAGTCATTTTTTAGGTATAAAATTGGTGTCAAATTGGTACTTTTAGTCTGAATGGAAGATTAGGAAGTGTAAAGAATAACTGGATCTTATAATTGGTTCTCACTTGGTTTTTTTGTTACATACAGGTTAATGAAACTCCATTTGAAATTTTACAGGTCAAGAACATCTCCACAGTATGTCACTGTGCCAAGCTGATTATATCATTTTGCCATCTGCCCTTGTACTCCACCTACACCCTCAATTTTTTATCTCTTGTTCTGGGAACAGTAAACAAATCAATACTGTCATTAATTCTGGAAAAGTCATGATAATCTAATCCTATATGGCTTCACTCAGTATCCTTTTAATTTTCCAGACCAAAACTCCTTTTCTTGGCCCCAACTCTACTTTATGAATTGTTTAATCTTAGAACTTCCATTAGGATTCCATTAGAATTCCATTAGGGCAAAGACTGTTGATAAAAATTAGGCACACTATAGCATTAAGCAATATTGATCTTCTCCCTCAAGGTGTTACTAACCTGTTTAGCAATTAATTCAAAAGTTTATTAAAAAGCAAATTTCAATTTTTTTTTCTACTGGTAAATCACAAGATTTGACTTACGTTTCTCTTGTACATAAAGATACCCTTCCATTGTCCATTGACTTGGAGGACGATAATCTTGATTTGCAGATTTCATTCTCTGCATTAATCTCTCTACTTCTTGACGAGTACTTTCAAAGTTATTCCTTGTCTGAAACAGAAAAAACATTGATTTCATGGTTTATTTAGAAGTCCAAGAGTCAGGAATTTCCAGCTATAAAGTCAGACCTAATCCTTGACTTTCATTTTATACAGTCTATAGTGCAATAATCAAAGACATAACATCAATTATCTTCATAGTTGCAAAAATACAACACATATTAAAAGAATTTTGTAGTAGTATTTTAATATCTTAAGAGTACATCTATGGGTCTAATCAGGAGGTACACAATCCGGTCTATTCTGCATATACTAGTTTCTGTGTCTGTTTTATATGCCCTCTTCCATTTCTCTTTCATGATTTTCCCCCCCTCTCTCTATGTCCCCCCCCCCCAGCTCTAGTCCCTTATTCTTCTACCATCAGTATCCCTTAACTGGCCAAAATGCAAATATAAATTTAATTTTGAAATTATTTTAAATATTTCTTCTAAATTAAAGTGCAGATTGAGTGAATTTTTTTTAAAAAATATTTAATTTTCATAACATAAGTTTTTCTACATAAGTTTCCTGAAATGATATTATCCAAATTATCTGTCTTCCTTCTTCTCTTCGTGCTCCCAGAGCTGGCAAACCATGCAATCTGGGTTATACATGTATTATTGAGTAAAATTTTTCCTAAGTTTTCTTGAGTTATACTCATATAGCCACAAATTGTTGCCTCCCACACATAGCATTCTAAGACCTAATGCAAGTTAGTGGCTATAGATAAGAAAAAGGGGTCCATATTTCAAATTTATATAATAGCTATGAGTCAGCATAATTCTTTGATTTCCTTAAAAATATGAACATCAAATTCATTTCTAAAGTATTATTCTCCTTAGTAATAAAGCAGATTCTAATTCCTAATCTAATAACTGAAAAGACCTGGAAAAGTTAGTGAGTCTCCCAAAGTTTCTAACTTATTTGATGCTTATTTGAAAATTTGATTTAATATCAAGAAAAACTCATATTAAGAAGGACTCATAGTGATATAAAATGTAGTAAAATGACCTCTGGATGGAGACATTTTTTAAAATGGTAAATAAATGGCAAAATAAGTAGAACACTCGACCCGGAGTCAGGAAGTCCTAAATTCAACAGACACTTTGCAAACTCATAAGATTCTTCTTGGTTATCTGACAACTTCTTTGTCAGTTCCTATTATGAAAGTTTGAATGTACTAACAGTTTGTTTTTTGAGAAAATTCATGGCTTACACATATAGTTGGAAAGTGTCTCTCATATTTCATAAATCTTCAATTAAGTTATAACATAGAATTAATAAAGAATCTTACATTCTGTAAATTGAACTGCAGCTGCTGCTTGTAGGGGGCAAATTCCTGAGCCAGTTCATATCCCTCATGGTAAAAGGTGAATAATCCCTGAAGGAAAGACAAAAGCTGCAAGGACAAAAAGAAAGATATCATAAGAACACCGAAAATACCAATGGATAAAAGGTCTACAACCTGAGACTCAGTTATTCTACTGACAAGTATAATCACTCCCACATATATACTTTTTACATATCAAAAAGTGTTTGTTGTTGTTTTTCAGGTATTTTTTTCAGTCATATTTGACTTTTCTTGCCCAATTTGGAGTTTTCTTGGCAAAGATAGTTTTTCATTTCCTTCTCCAGTTCATTTTGCAGTTGAGGAAACCAAGGCAAATAGGATTAAATGATTTTGCCCATGGTCACAGGATAAAATATCTCAGACTGGATTTAGATTTAGAAAAATGAATGTTCTTGATGGACTCTAGGTCCAATGTTCTATCGACTGTGCCACCTAGCTGCCACCTGGTTCTCCATTTCCTGGTAAAGTGAATTAAAGTAAAAATAGGTTAAGTGACTTGCCCAGGGTCACAAAACAAGTAAGTTTCTGTGGCTAGAGTTGAATTCAGATCTCTAGGTAAAGCACCCTATACGATGCATCACCATCTGCTCCCTAAAGTCTTTTTGTCAGTAGTTGAAATTTTTTTTCTATTTTTTCTTGATTGCATACAGAAATAATTTAAAATACTTGTTTCATGACATTTTGTAGTCCAAATTCTGTCCCTTTTCCCCTCCCTAATATGACAAACAGTATAAGTTAATACACATGTTATCATGCAAAGCCCATTTTAATATTCGCTATATTATCAATATTTTTGTAGCAATATCAATGAAATCACAGGTTCTAGTCACTATCTCTGTCTTGTATTTTGTCTATATTTCTATATGTATGCATTGCCTCCCTTTATAAAATGTAAGTGTAAGGATATAAATGTAAGGGAGATATTACTTGATTCTTTGTATTCCAAGGATTAGTGCAGTGTTTGGCAAATAATAGACTTAATATTGGTTGCTTGTTTTTTTTAAGTGCCTACTATTTATCTGGGGGAGGGGGAGAGTTGAGTATAGCTGGTTGGCAAAGTGGATAGAGTGCCAGACCTGGAGTCAGGAAGACTCATATTCATGAGTTCAAACCTTGCCTCATAAAATTAACTATGTGACCATAGGCAAGTTACTTAACCCTGTTTGCCTCCATTTCCTCATCTGTCAAATGAGTTGGAGAAGGAAATGGCAAACTGCTCCAGTATCTTTGCCAAGAAACCCAAATGGCATCTCAAAGAGTCAGACACAAATTTAAAAATGACTCAACAACAAATAGCAATGTTCCAGGAGATGTGCCAAGTGTAATAATCCTTCAATTTATTGGCCATTTCTTTCTGTGATGTCCTTGGTGTTTGCATACTCCACTCTATTACAAAGGATTTAAAAAAGACACAAACACAAGCACAAAAGCAGAGTTCCTGCCCTAAAGAAGCTTACAATCTAAAGGATGGGATCAACATGTAAACAGAAATGAGAGAGGGAGAGGGAGAGGGAGGGAGGGAGAGAGAGAGAGAAAGAGAGAGAGGGAGAGAGAGAGAGAGTTCAGGGGCAACAAAGGAAGGGCAATATAGGGACACTGGAAATGTAGAACTAATCTAAATGGGTATGAAAAAGCAGAGAGGCAAGAAAGGAAGCTTTGGTCTACCACAGACAAAAGAATAGATACTAAGTAGAAATATATAGTAATAGATTGTTACACCTACTTCATGGAAGCAAAGAAGTAGAAAGACTAGCTAAGTATTGTTTGTGCTAAATGGGAGAGAAGACTGTCCACTTTCAAAGTAAAATGCTATTTGCTCTTTGAAGTATTTATGGTAAAATATGAACAAGAATAATATTCATAAGACAGAGAGATTTTTATCTTTATTAAGAGAAGTGCTAAATGTGTTTTTGAAACCCCAAGTTTGCCCCCTGTTAGAAACATGCCTTGGGGGAAACCCCCAGCTGACTAGACTGACCTAATTGGCCTAATTGACCTTATCTCCAAACTGTAGACTTTGGGGTACATGATGATCTCAGTTTAGATAAGATTAGTAGTCATTTAAGCTGTCGGTATCCTTACTTTGTTATAAAAATGTATTTCCTTGTATCCATTGAAGAGCTAACCAACAAAGGTTTTATATATAAAACCGAAAGTTTTATTACTCAATGAGGAATCATCTTTGTTAGTGTATTCCCTCAGAGACATGATCCCAGAGTCCCAGAGCTTTGGCTCTGTATGGTATTAAGCACTTGACTATGTGTGGCTGCAGAATATTAAGAACTACTTTAGAGATTATGTTGACAGAAGTTGACAGAAGGAATAGACAATCACTAAAGAAACCACAAAGAGAAACTGTCAACTAAATTGCAGGACTTTTTTTTCCCTTCACAGTCCAGAGACATTCTCAATTTCTATTATAAAGATGTTCTGTTGCCACATCACTTGTACAAAACTGAGTTCATCATCTTCCCTCTATACAGGTTACTCTTCCTAATTGTCTGTTGATGACATCAATACCCTTCTAGTTCAAAGAATATGAAATTTGGAGTCAACTCTGGTGCCGACTATCAAAACCCAATCACCTGCCAACTCCTTTTAATTCTATTTTCATGACTCAACTCTGCACATTAAAATACTTGGCTTTATTCAAAAGTTTAGTTCAAGTGCTAATTTTGACATGAGGGCTTCCTGACTCACCCAACTAATTTTTGCTTTGTATATATATATGTGTGTGTGTGCGTGTGTGTGTGTGTGTGTGTGTGTGTGTATGTGTATGTGTATGTGTGTGTGTGTGTGTGTGCTCGCGCGCGCGTGCACACAAGTTTCATTTAATAGAATGAAGCCTCCCTGAAGGAAGAAACAGGTTCATTTTTTATCTTTATATCCCCAGTTATACACTAAACAGTATCTGACACAGTGAATGCCTTTGAGTAATTTTTATACCCATTTCTTTTCTCCCACCCCATAAACAATCACCACAGTTTACCATAGTTCAGGCCCTTTTACCTCGAATATCATAATGCTCCTTTAATATAGCTTTTGATGTTATCATTTCACCAAAACTACTCTTTCCAAAGTTTATGCTGTTAATCACACTCTCTTCCTTAATATTCTCTTCTCTCTAGGTTTTCAGGACACTACTCTCTCCTAGATTTCTTCCTACATATCAGACTACTTTTTATAGGTCTCCTCTATTACATCCTCATGCAGATCATATTCTCCAACAGTAGATTTCCCTCAGGGTTCTGTCTTGAGCCATCTTTTTTTGGTTTTGTTGTATACTACTAAACTGGCAACATAGTAATGTGTTTGATTCCTCTTTATCTCTCAACTTCAATATCCAATCTGTTGCCAATCGTTGTGACACCTCTCCTCTATGCCCCTTTCTTTGTCACAATTTTAGTGTAGGCCATTATCCCCTTATGTCTGGACTGTTGCAATAGTATGATGGAGGAATTGCCTACCTCAAGTCTTTACCTACTTCAAACCGGCCTCCATTCAGTCAACAAAGTGATTTTTCCCAATTTTCAGGTCTAACTACAAGATACTGCATCCCAACTCAATAAACCCCAGGTTCTCAATTGGCTTCAGAGTTAAATACAAAACACTGGCATTCAAGACCTTCAGTACCTAACTACCTTCTACCTTTCCAGCCTTTTAATATTTTACTCTCTGAAAAATACTCTTTGATCCACTGAAACTGAAATGCTGCCTCTTCCAAAGAAGACACTATTTTCATCTCTAGGCATTCTCTCTGGGTAACCCCTGTGCCTAGAATACTCTCCTAGTGTTTTAATGTGAACCCCTCTTCTTGCCATCATTCCCGAAGATATAACCTTTCCAGTATATAAAGAGTCAACCTGGTATCCACAGACTATCTCCTAAATAGGTCTAAGGATAGATTATAGGGGCACTTAACATTGAGGAGAAAAAATACAACTTTTTTTTCATTAACTTCAAATGAAAATGTAAAATTCCTTCAATTATAAATATAGGCAGCAAATATTATGCAGAGAAAAAGTCTATCAGATTGAAAAAGAGGTCCATAACAAAGAAAAAAGTTTAAGAACCTATGCCCCAGGAAAATGCAATGGGAGGCTGTTTCCTTATGTTTCTAATGTTCTATCACTGATGCCAAACATAGTACATGTTCTCAAGGAATTTATATGGTATGGAGAAAAGGGGTAACTGCATTTGCCTTGTACATAGTTGTAGGGTAAATGAAACTTGAATCAGTTTTCATATACAGAACGATTCCTGTCATTACCTTTTCCCTAGGGAAAATAACAAGACTAATGCTTCAGTTGGTAGATACACTATAATTTTTAGCAAATAAATATAGATTCTATCTCTAAGTACAAAAAATAAGTCTGAAACCCAAAGATCCCAGCTTTTGGGACAAAAAATAAAAACTGCTGGGAAAATTGGAAGACAGTATGGGAGAGATTAGGAATAGATCAACACCTCACATCCTACACCAAGATAAATTCAAAATGGGTGAATGACTTAAACATAAAGAAGGAAACCATAAGTAAATTGGGTAAACACAGAATAGTATACATGTCAGACCTTTGGGAGGGGAAAGACTTTAAAACCAAGCAAGACATAGAAAGAATCACAAAATGTAAAATAAATAATTTTGACTACATCAAATTAAAAAGCTTTTGTACAAACAAAACCAATGTAACTAAAATCAGAAGGGAAACAACAAATTGGGAAAAAATCTTCATAGAAACCTCTGACAAAGGTTTAATTACTCAAATTTATAAAGAACTAAATCAATTGTACAAAAAATCAAGCCATTCTCCAATTGATAAATGGGCAAGGGACATGGATAGGCAGTTCTCAGATGAAGAAATCAAAACTATTAATAAGCACATGAAGAAGTGTTCTAAATCTCTTATAATCAGAGAGATGCAAATCAAAACAACTCTGAGGTATCACCTCACACCAAGCAGACTGGCTAGCATGATAGCAAAGGAAAGTAATGAATGCTGGAGGGGATGTGGCAAAGTAGGGACATTCATTCATTGCTGGTGGAGTTGTGAACTGATCCAACCATTCTGGAGGGCAATTTGGAACTATGCCCAAAGGGCGACAAAAGAATGTCTACCCTTTGATCCAGCCATAGCACTGCTGGGTCTGTACCCCAAAGAGATAATGGACAAAAAGACTTGTACAAAAATATTCATAGCTGCACTCTTTGTGGTGGCCCAAAACTGGAAAACGAGGGGATGCCCAACAATTGGGGAATGGCTGAGCAAATTGTGGTGTATGTTGGTGATGGAATACTATGTGCTAAAAGGAATAATAAAGTGGAGGAATTCCATGGAGACTGGAACAACCTCCAGGAAGTGATGCAGAGTGAGAGGAACAGAACCAGGAGAACATTGTACACAGAGACTAATACAATGTGGTATAATCGAACGTAATGGACTTCTCCATTAGTAGTGGTGTAATATCCCTGAACAATCTGCAGGGATCTAGGAGAAAAAACACTATGCATAAGCAAAGGATAAACTATGGGAATAGAAACACCGAGGAAAAGCAACTGCCTGACTACAGTGGTTGAGGGGACATGACAGAGGAGAGACTCTAAATGAAACTCTAATGAAAATATTAACAACATGGAAATGGGTTCAAATCAAGAACACATGTGACACCCAGTGGAATCACGCGTTGGCTATGGGGGGTGGGAGGGAGGAAAGGAAAATGATCTTTGTCTTTAATGAATAATTCTTGGAAATGATCAAATAAAATATTATTTAAAAAAATAAGTCTTTTTCATCTAAAAGGTTGTCAACTATTCAAAAATCATTTTAGTTCATGGGTGGAGAAAAGTTTTACTATGTATTTAGTTTCTTTAACATTTTCATATTTTTATTGATGGCTTTTCTTCTCTTATCTGACTCTTATTGAACTATAATTACCCAAATTGAGTGGAATTGCATTATTCATGAATATTGTGTTAAGGGTTATATTCCATTAAGAACTTTATGTTACTCTGTGCATATAAGTTGATAGCTATTACTGATCAGATATAATACCACTAGCTGAGATAAAATTTCTCTTTAGCTAAGTGAATTTGTAAAAATATACACCAAAAAATGTATTGTGTCTATATGCACAAATGATAGCCTATATAAATCAAACTGTTGCTCTAAAAGGTAATTTTAAACTCAACAACTAAATATATAATAATGCAGACATATAAAAAAATAAGACTGAAGCAAGCTCCCAACATCTATTTACTAGGTATACTACTGAAATACTTTTTTGTAGTTTTCACAAGTTCTAAAACACAATTCCCTACTCCATCTAAGGTATTAGTCAGAGATATAACTGTATTGTCCTGTGAGGCAAAAATAAAAATATTAGAGAATGTTTTGAAGAAAACCTAAAAGAAATCTTTTCATCAAAACACTAAATGTCCGGAGACCCAATAGTTCTTTTAATTTAAGAGCAAAATAGATGAGTAGATAATATTGTAGAAAGATTTAAAAACTGCTAACACTTCTCAATAATGGTAATCAACCATTCTTTACTTCTCTAGACGTTAGTTATCATATCCTCCTCTTCATGACAGTAGTTTGGACATGGATGTATGTTTTCAGAAATCAAATGAGAGAATAGAATAAATGACTTTTTTCTTTTTCATCAAGTCCCATTGGGTCCTATTTCTGATACTTACACTGTGCAATTAGAATATCCAGCTTGCACAAGTAGGTCAATGCTTCTATGCCTGGCCTCCTAAAATAATTTACTATGGAAATTCACTATGAATATCTTTAAATACATTCCTCCATAAATCCTGATTTTAAAAAGTCATCCCAGGAATGACTTAAGCACTTGCTAGCTCCATGACCCTGGGCAAATTACATAGTTTTAACTTTCATTTTTATTAGTAAAATGAGGATATTAATAACAATAGCACCTACCTCACAGGGTTGTTGTGATTCAAATAAATTAGCATATGTAAAGTATTTTTGCAAACCTTAAAGCACTTTCTAAATGCTAGCTATTATTATTGTTATTTGTTATTTTTCTTTTGATCTCCATTTGAGCAAATAACAAACAAAAAACCCAAAAAAAGTTTATAGGATTTTCCAAAAAGTTTAATTAATTAATTAAATAGGAATATTTTTCTATTGTTATATGATTCTTGTTCTTTCCCTCTCCTCATTTCACCCCCCTCCCATAGACAATGAGCAATTCCACTGGGTTTTAAATATATCAGTAATCAAGACTTATTTCTATATTATTAATATTTGCAATAGAGGGATCATTTAGAGTCTGTATCCCCAATTTTATTCCCATGGAACCATGTGATCAAGTAGTACTCCCACAGTTCTTTCTCTGGATATAGATAGTGTTCTGATGAGTTCCTCTGGATTGTCCTGGATCATTGCATCAGTACTAGTAGAGAAGTCCATTATGTTCAATCTTCAAAACAGTTTATCACTCTCTGTGTACAATGTTCTCCTAGTTCTGCTCCTCTCACTCTGCATCAATTTCTGGAGGTCATTCCAGTTCACATAGAATTCTTCCAGTTCATTAATTCCTTTGAATACAATAGTATTCCATCACCAACATATACCACAATTTGTTCAGTCATTGCCCAATCTAAGAGCATCCCCTCATTTTCCAATTCTTTTGCCACCACAAAGAGTGCAACTATAAATATTTTTGTACAAGGCTTTTTCCTTATTATCTCTTTGGAGTATAAACCCATCAGTCGGATGGCTGGATCAAAGGGTAAGTAGTCTTTTAAAGTCCTTTGGGCATAATTCCAAATTGCCTCCCAGAATGGTTGGATCAATTAATAATTCTACCAGCAAAGCATTATTGCAGATTTTTAACCTGAGAAAATATTTAATTTTTTAAAAGAGTCTAAATAGAAGACCTTGTCTGAGAGTTTAGTTCAATTCAAAGGCAGATCTGAAAATCATTATAAAGAAACAAGAATTCCCATGCTGCAGAATATGAGTTTGCTTAGTTTTTAATGTTTTCTAGCTAATAAAGTTCACTGAAATAAGGCCACAAGATGGCAGCAAAGTAAAACTTTTGCGTACTCATTTTGTCTTTCACTGATTGAACTAAATGGGGCTAAGTGATGATCTTTTGCATTGCATTTTCATAAAATCAAAGATTTAAAATTTTGTTCTAGAAAAAAAATAATCTTAAAGGAAAGAAGCTTGCTAACTCCTAAAATCCAGAGAATGAACTGTTTGCAGAAAGATTCCTGCAAAACCTACACTACATCAAGAAGATCCAGAATGAACTTTTGGAGTGTGGCTGATTGAACTGAAGGTTGACTGAACATTTATTTTGAATGTATACTCTTATGCCAAAGGGGACATCTCCATAATTGGTTTTTGTCAATGTGCCCAGCAAAACATTGGTTTTGCTGTCTCCCTCTTCTATATACCTCTTAACTCTAACTATTGTACTTTTCTCTTAGAAGGGTAAAATTTTGTATGTGTCTATAGTTAGAAGATTCTAGAGGTACAAGATGATTATGTTAAGTGATCAATTGGGAGACTAGTCCCCTAATTATAACCAGAGGGGATTGTGAATTTTAGATTTACTCCACCCTGTATAGTCTTTAGAATTTTAGCAACCAGGAATGTATAGACAACCACTTAAGGATTTATAGAGGGAGAAGAAGGTCTGTGATCTGCATGTCCTAGCAAGTGACAAATCAGAAACAACTTACTGACCCCTTGGGTCATCCAAAGCCAAGTTTAAGCCACCATTGGTATATATAAGACACAGGAAGTAACATAAAGAGCACCTTTATATTTTGAGTCACTTCCTGTGAGAGGGAGTGGGTCTGGGAACTTGACCATGTAGGAGCTCCAGTGTTAAGACCTCAGACTGCTTCCTTTAGACTGTCACCTGGTGAGTTAAAAGGGTGACTCTCCTTTATTTAGCTATTGGCCCCTCATTTTGGAGGAAGCCTCATGGCTGGAAGCCATGTTAGATTCAATCCTCTGGCCCCACCTTGGCTGAGGCCTCTGAAATCCTGCCTGGTTGAGATCCGGCCAGAATAGCCATCTCTCTCTCTCTCTCTCTCTCTCTCTCTCTCTCTCTCTCTCTCTCTCTCTCTCTCTCTCTCTCTCTCTCTCATTCCCCTTAATTTCTTCCCTCTATTATAAAGAAACCACCATAAATTCTATTCTGACTTGAGTATTTTCATTGGGATTTAGAATTTAAATCCCTGATGACTAACTAAAATATATCCAGACCAACCCTAAATTTTACACCTTACAGCATTAAAGTTCATAATATATTTTATATTACTAGAAATGTAAATTCCCCAAATACACACACACAAAATGATCTGCCATTTTTGTCCCACCTAGAGGAAGCACTTAACTTATGAAAAGTGGAAGTTTAAGTGGAAAAAAAAAACAAATATCTGAGCAATTGGGTAGCTCAGTGAATATAGCACTGAAACTGGAATTAAGAGGATACGAGTTGAAATAAGACCTCAGACACACTTGCTAGCTGTGTAATGTGGACTAGTTACCTCTGCCTACCTCATCTGTGAAACAAAAATAATATTGTGATACTAAAGTGACATAATATTTGTTTAAAGCATTATAAACTTTAAAATGCTATATAAATGCTTGCTATAAATGGTAGATCCATCTTTTAGTTGATATTACAATTAAAGAGCAATTCAGTGAACCTCTATTAAGGACTTATGATGTACTGTGGTAGATTTTTTGTATTTTTTGGAGGGGATTTTTTGGAGGTGGACTGGGAGAGAATCCAACTAAAGTCCCTCTACTATTACAGATCTATAATTATTTTCTAATTTATAATCATGAGAACTGCGTAAACCTCTGAGTACAAGCTAGCTATACATATAGTAGCCCCAAAAAACCCATTAAAATTAAAAAGGTTAATTCTGTATATCACTAAATTACATTATCTATCTCTCATCATTACCCTGCCAATGTCCAGTTACTATTTAACAACCAGGTATAATCTATGAACTCAAAAACTTCCTAAATATGTTGTAGGTCACTGATTGAGAACCTATGGCATGGGTGCCAAAGATGGCACACAGAATGCTCTTGGTGGGTATTGTAACAGAAGATGGCACATATAAAAAGTGCCAGGCTGAAGAGTGTGTGGAACTGATCTCCTTCTTGGGAGAGGGGCCTGAGGAGAGTGCAATCTTGAGGAGCAAAAGATTCTGGCTGGTAAAGACATTGTTCTCAGTTTGGAGAAGCAAAAGATAGAAGGTTAAATATGACTTTCTCCTGAGTGTTACCCACTTTTTCCTGTTTGTGAATGGAAATCCTTCTCCTCAACATTTCCCAATTGAAGAGATTCACTAAAGAGAAACTTGAGAAAACTCATTTTGAATTTCTGTCAGACTTTTACCTCACTTCCTGTTGCCCGGGGATTGAACTGTGGCCAAGAGACCAAATCTCTAACGGGGCTTAGGATGCCAAAGCCTGAGTGAGTTCCCCCCAAACGTGAGGAGGGAAGGAAAAGGGTTTTAGATAGAGACAGAGACCCCTTTTTGCCCACTATCCTTTCCCATTCTTTCCCTGAGTTATTCCTTTCTATTACCCTGATTTAATTGACATTAAAGTAGTTCTTTTTTCCCCAAGCTGCGAATCAAGTGTGAGTAAATAGATCAAGGGGAGATACATCTTCCTAGGAAGAAACCCTTTGGTCTCTAGTAGTGGAGAGGGGACAAGGGGACACAAGCAAATCTGGGAGAGCAGCCATAGTTAAAGAGGGAAGGCAGAAGGGGGAAAATCTTAAAACCCCCTCTCCTCTCTATGAGCCAACCCTACACATCTGCTGGCTCCCCTGAACCCTGCTTTGAGATGGGAGGTCTCCACTCTTTTTCTCTCTTATTTCATAACAGCAAATAGCCTCACCCATCAGAGTTTGTTATTAGAAAGGCAGAGGGACTCAGGCAGAGCTGCTCCCCTCCCCATTTCCACATCTGATGATATTTTTACATATACCCCATCTCTCTGCCCAGCAGCCCAATGGAAGTGCTCCAGGGGTAAGGTGGGAGGCTCATAGGCAGCAGAGCTAGAAGGGAACAGAGTGTTTGGGTCACTCCCCTCCCTCTCTACACATTTACTGAGGACATTTCTCACTTTACCTGCCCCTCTTGCCCAGGAGTTCAAAAGGGGAGCTTTCTCTCTCCATTGTGTAGGATAAGATTGGGTGGGGAATTCCTAGCATTCAGTCTTTGGAATGAGGGTAGGGGGTGGGCATTGCACTTGGTCTCTATAAAGTTCACTATGATTGGTTTAGGTTCACTTGGCTCTCCCTACCTTCCAGATAAATTGGGGGGAAGGAAGTAGAGCAGACACATAGACAATGGTGGTAATTACTTCAAGAAAATGACAAATATAAAATTAAGCTAGCTAAATGCTACTCCAATGATGGAAAACATTTTAGAGACCACATGCCATGCCCCATCACTCAATAACCCACACAGTGGAGGAAGAAAGTGCTTTCACTATGGTGCTGGACAAAGATTCGGATGAAATGAGGAATGTACCAAGCCTGTGTGGAAAGGGAGAAGGGAGTATGTGCTCCCATTGGTCTGCTGGGCAGAGATGTGGGTTATTTGGAAAATGGCATCAGGCACAGGGGAGAGAGGAAAGGCAGGGGACCAGTGCATGTGCCCACAGAGAGCATTCTTTGTGCCATCTTTGGCACTTATGCCATAGGATTGCCATTATGTTACTAGTCCTATGAATCTTATAATGGAATACTAAATCATTTTGTCCACTGCCTATATTGCTAATTTTCTTGAATTTTAAATTCTCAATTAACTATTTTTTTCTTCTCTTCATCATCATTTTGCATACCTACAAACATTATTTTCTAATATTATAATTTATATTTATAATTATATATTTATATCAAACTCTTGTTGAGAAAGATGTCATGTTAAATTAACCTGATTCACCTATTCCAGCCAAGCCATATTACTTCCTATTTCTTAGACATGACATTCCTTCTCCTCTATTAGCATATTCTGCACCAATGTGAACTTTTAAATTGCTCCACCCTACTTAGACCATACTTTAGGAGATTTGATTTAGTTACCTCTTTATTTTAACAATGGAGATACTTGGTCTAACAGAATCAGGAAAGTCTTGGGAACTCTACATTGCTCCACTCTACTTAGTCTACCAAGGTCAGCAATGTCTGCATCCATACTTAAGTATCTAGGAGGATGGCCTTTGATAGACATGTGAAGAAACAGCTCACAGACCCCTGGGCTGTCCTAAGCCAAGCTAAGCTACCTCTGTTTCAGATAACATGCAGGAAAGTGATGTAAAACCATCAATAAAGGATGTATCACTTCCTCTTTGGTCTCTTTCCCCAGAGAGGTGCATCTTGGCTGGTAACCTCCTGTGAGCAGGCCAGGGTACCAGTTAGATCCTGGAACTCAAGGCTGGAGGAGCTCCCTCAAGCAGCTTCCTTGAGATGGTCTCGTGGTGAGTGATAAGACTGTGACTCCCTTTGCCCTTGAATCTCAGGGGAGGCCCCTTTGGCCAAGGCCTTTAACTCCTGCCCGGCTCAGCCTGAGCCAGAGCAGTTTAAATTAACTCTTTCCTCTCTATCTCTTCTCCTTAATTCCTTCTCTCTATATAAATTAAAATAACCATAATTTCCATCTGATTTGGGTATATTATTACTTTGGATATCCCATGGCAACCAATAATTAATTTAGATTTTAGGTCACAACTATAAAATTATACTTACACCAACATGCACTTTCTTTCTCTTTATCTCCAACTCTTTGAATTCTGGCTTCCTTCAAGCTTAGCTGAAATTCTTCCTCAACAAGGTCTTTCTTGATGCAATCAATTGTTGTCCAACTAAATAATTTTGATTTACCTTCTCTCTATTATGATAATAGATTATTGCTATTTATCTGTGATATCTGCCATATCATCTCCCACTCTAAAAGTTAGATTGTTATCTTACTAATTTTAGATATCCAGTACTTAGCTTAGTCCTCAGTAAAAAGAAATAAATACTTATTCAATGGAATTGAATTCATAGAGATAACCTTTAAAATACTCTACACTAGAATAACTGTCAACCTGATTTTTAGAGCAATTTCATTTAACATTTATCCTATGTCTAAACAAACATTGGTGTTTTAGAGACTTTGCCAGACCTTCGTTTCCTGAGAGCTCATGTTTCATGATAAATCATATATAGATTTATTCACAAAACATTTGTGTACCATTGCGAACATGCAAGGGAATTATAATAAATATATAGGCAGAAGAAGAAAAAGTTTCTAATCTACAGCTTCAGGTTAAAAAATTATATAATAGCAACAGTTTAGTTGATGCTCATATTTAAACTGTGTAGATATTTTATCAGTTTCTGAGCTAATGGCTAGAATAATCTAAGTGTTCCCTTCAGTCAGCATTAAATTTTTGAGGACAAAATCTGGGGACAAAGTGGAAAAAATGTAAGGACTTTGTAGGAAAAATTCAAAACATTAAGAATGGTAAAAATCAGTGGAATACAGTGTATCACTAGCAAGACAGGATAAGATTAATGACATTAAATGCAGCGAAGGCAAAGAAGAAAATTATTGGAGCTGGTATAAAAGGATCAATATAGAAGTCCATAAACTAAGCTCTATAGGGACTCAATTCAACGTTTTTTTGGAGGGGGGGAGGCACAGTAGCAAATGTAGTTGATAAAAAACTAAAGAAGAGTTTGGAAAATGGAAGTAAATCATTTAGGAATTGTTTAAACAAAGCATAAGATAAAACACATTGGACTAGGAGTCCTAAGAATACAGAGTGGTGTGGTAGAAAAATAAAAAACAGACTGGGAAAAAAGAGACCTGAGTCCTTAACCCAAGCTCTCCCACTAACTAACTGTGTTTTCTCAGACAAATCACTTAAAATTTTGGGGCCTCACCCTCCTCTTATATAAAATGAAGAAACAAGAAAGAGGACTTGATGTCTAAGGATCATTATATTTCTGATAATTTGTGCTACTCACTTGTTTTCAAGCCTAAAATGATGGTGATGAGACAAGAGTGATCAGTTATGTCAAAGGAGCACCAAGATCAAAGGAACAAAGATTCAGAAAAAAAAAAATATAGCCTCACCACTGAAAAAGTTGATAGAATCCTTGAGAAGATCTGTTAGTTTAAATTGGAAAGGAAAGATTACAATTTAGGTTGAAAGGCTAAAGAGTAGCAACAGTGTTCAAATCATTCTAGTTGGCTGAAATACAAATTTAAACTATCTAATCTCAAATGGACCCTCATTTACAGAAAGGTAATCCTTTCCCACATGGGTTGTTCTAAATTTTCTCTCTTCTCTTCAAGCTTCCCAAAACAGACCACACTTCTACGTTGTTAGAAGAGAGGATTATTACCTCCATTTTACTGAGAAATAGAGATCATCCCCTCTTTAACTTAAACCTATGTTTCAAGACCCCCATGACACCCTGATTTTCTCCTTTTATTTCAATATCTGATAAAGTGGATGTTCATTCCACCAAGAACAAATTCCCTTCCTATGCTCAACCTTTTCCATGACAGCCCCACAATTGTTTCACCAGCATGAGAACCTTGCTTATAAGACAAGGAAAGTATAACAGGATGAGTGAGTGTGTACAGATTGCAATATGTGGCACTCAGTTTATTATATTACCAACAAATCCCAATGCTCTGTTACCTTTTTTAAATTTAAGGGACCAGCATTCTTTTACCCATCCAAGTTATTACTTTTAGCATCATTTTCAGTTATCAGTTGCCAATACTTGTCATTTCTACCTCCACAACATCTCTGACATCTGTCCCTTTCTATTCATACAAACTCTACCTTAATTATAACCCTGATCATTTTTTTTGCTTAGATCACAGAAATAGCCTCCTAATTGGTCTCTCTGACTCAAGTCTCTTCCCAATCCATTGTATCCTCGTTAACCATGCCAAAATAATTTTCACTATTAAAAAGTATCTCTCTATTACACAATTCTCCCTCAATATATTGAATCAGCTGCAATTCTTGTCCTTTCTGTCTCCACAACAATTCCTGAACCTGTCTCTTCTCTGCTTATATAGCATCCACTTTAATTCAGACCTTGTAAAAATTCTTCCTGTCTCAAGTCACTAACTCCCCTCACCAATAGATCTTACAAAAAGCAGCCCTGAGATTTTTCTACAACACAGGGTTGGACATGTCAATTCCTTGTTCAATAAACTATAGTGACTCCTTATCTGTAACACTTACAGATGTAATATTTCTTCTTTACTCATTCTTTTAAAATACATATTTTTGATAAATTTTAAAATGTACATTTCAATTAGTATAATTACACAGATATGTATAATTTTTAAAATCAGTAAATATGCATGTTTGGGAGAAATGCACAATTATTTTTTATAGATGGGATGCACTATCAAAAAAAGGTAAATGTACTTCAAATTACAACACTCAGCTATTACTGCTAATTATACTTACAGTCACCTGAGGCCTTCTCTTTTTGTCATCATTTCTTTAAGCCAAGAAAACAGAAATATATTCAGCTTAAAGTAGAAAAAGATGGTTTTTAATTCACTTTTAAGTCTTTGTACCTATTAGTGGTAAGTAGATCATGGCTTACTGTTCTTTCATTTTCTCAACAATAATCCCTAAGCACATTTTATTCAATTGATGATTCTAAAAGTAGATGACCCAAATTTGTCAGCCTTAGCACCCTATCAGGTGCTTGGACATGCTTTTTTATTGCTCCACTAAAATATAACTAATAGGACAAATGTGAACATGATTTTAAAAAGAGTAAGGAAAATAAAAAGTAGAAAGTTAAAAAAAAGGGTTTTAAACAGAATAAAACAGATAACCTAACAACGCTCAATAAAAATACTGATTTAAAAACTACCTGATTTTTAAGACTATTCATTAAAGAACATTCATTAATTTCAAATGCATAATCTATATTAAATTGATTGTCTTTTCAAGAAAGGTGGGAAGAGGAAGGGAGAGGATTTAGAATTCAAAACTTAAAGAATGTTAATTTTTTTATACAGAATTGAGAAACATTTAATGAAATGTACAAAAAAATATAAGAAAAAAAATAATTTCTTCAAAATGAACAAATTTTCTTTCTTTCCAAATGCTTACAACTCCAATTTTTTCATGAGATGTTAAAAATAGATGAATTCAATGTTATCTCAATTCTATTCTGTTATGGTTGTGTGTAGAATGAGAGGGGGGAAAAACTTCATTAGAATAGAAAGAACTGTCACTTTGTTTTAATTGAAGGAATACATAGTTATCTGAAACAGATGTTGTTTATCTGAAAGGAAAAAACATATTTCTTATGCAAAGTAGTATCGCTTCATAATGTATCATCCTTGAAACTGACAGTCTCATCAACATATAAGCATATGAGCCACTCACATTTTTATTTCTTAAGCTTACTTATCACTTGTAACCATAAGATCCTCTGCTCTGGGGTCAAGTAAAACAGGTGGAAGATTTTTCCAAAGTATCAGCACACCAATTTCTACTTACAAAATTATCTTTTAAATGTAATACATAAATGATAATAACCATATTACTTTTCTGATGTTATACATTTTCATATTTATTGTTCCTTAATGATTTTCTTAAATCCATGTAGTCTTTAGTTGCCTATTTGGGGTAAAGAAACTTTGATTTTTTTCAACTTAATTTATTTGTTCTTATGGTACATATGAAGATGATATCTTCAGGTTAACATAGTATCACTGTTTTAAACCCTTACCTTCTGTCTTAGAATCAATACTAGGTATTAGTTCTAAGATAAAAGAGCAGTGAGAGCTAACTAACTTGCCCCAGGTCACAAAACTAGGAAGAAGATAGGATATTATGTACATATCCTTCATGATCTTACTGAAAATGGTATAAAATCCAAGTACTCAAAGAAATTACAGGTCTAGAAATGAAATTATGATTACGTTTCCAGAACTCTTAATTTTGGACAGACATACTAATACAAAAATCTAGCAGCCAGGACAGGATTTTGAAAGAAAGAATTTAACATCAATTTCAATGATGAAGTCACAAAAAGAGCATGCTCACATTCAAAAAAACACACAGGAACATTTTCCTGTGACAGAGGGTTTTAATATGCCTAGCATAAGAAGAACCAAGTTTGATATTCATTTCTCAGACTGATTTTTGAGAGGAAAATCTACTGTCAAATTTCTAAGACTTATTCTTCCTACTCTAATGGGGAGATAAGAGAAGGTCAAGAATGTTAACCTCTCTTCCTCTAAATCTCTTCACCAGTACAGTGGAGATAATGTTGAGACTGCTTTCCGTACAAAGTTATTGAGAAGTTACATTGTAAACTCTATATTCATGTAATTTTGTGAGCTATTATCCTAGAATCTCCTCAGCGGTATTCAGATATAATCCATCTCCAAAATGTAATGGCCAGAAATTAAATTTCCACAGAGGGTGTTATCAGGGCTTTTTTTAATTCCTAGAAGCAATGCCTCTCTTGATATAACTCTAGATTATATTTACTTCCCCAATCAATGAATGGTCAAGGGACATGAATAGGCAGTTTTCACATGAAGAAATAAAAACTATCAATAAGCACAAGAAAAAATGTTTTAAATTCCTCCTGATTAAAGAAATGCAAATCAAAACTCTGAGGTACAACCTCACACCTAGCAGATTGGCCAATATAGCAGGAAATTAAAGTGATAAATGTTTGAGGAGATGTGGCAAAATTGGGACACTAATACATTGCTGGTGGAGTTGTGGATTGATCCAACCATTCTGGAAGACAATTTGGAACTATGTGTAAAGGGCTTTAAAGGAATGCCTGCCCTTTGACTGAGCCATGCCACTGCTGGGTTTGCACCCCAAAGAGATAATAAAGGAAAAACCTGTATAAAACTGGGAAATGAGGGGGTGTCCATTGATTGAGGAATGACTCAAAAAATTGTGGCATATGTTGGTGATGTAATATTATTGTTCTTTAAAGAAATAAAGAACTGAAGGAATTCCATGTGAAGTGGAATAACCTCCAGGAATTAACTGATGCAGAGTGAAAGGAGCAGAAACATTGTAAACACAGACTGATGTAAACATAGACTGATGAACTGTGGCACAAACAAATGTAATGGACTTTTCTACAAGTAATAATGCAAAAATCCAGGAAAATTCAGGGGAACTTGTGAGAAAGAATGCTGTCCACATCCAGAGAATGAACTGTGGAAATGGAAAGGCATTAGAAGAATCTGTGATAGATCACATAATGTGATAGGGATATAATTGGGTTTCGATGTTAAAGGATTGCCCTACTGCAGATATGAATAACAAGGAAATAGATTTTGAACAATGATACATGCTTAGCCCAGTGGAACTGATTATCAGATTCAGCAGGTGGGAGGAAAGAGCAAGGAATGGGAGTGGAGATCATGAATCATGTAACCATGGAAAAATATTTTAAATTAAAAATAGGGGGGAAAAGATCATATTTGCTTTCTTCTCCCCACTGACATACCATACTGTTGATCTATATTTTGCAATCAACCACAAAAAACCTCAGATCTTTTATAAAATTCTTGGCTAACTACATCCATTAAGACAGAAAAGAAGTAAACTTTCCCTATACACTTAATTTTCTTAACTTAATTTTGTTTCTACACTGTGATGATTTTACCTCATATAAATATTACTTTATTCTCACTACCCAATTTTAATTACCTTGGTGTTATCCTCTCTTTACTACTGGCAATTATATTGTTTTCAATCACTTTCCCCAGAGAATGGTTGCATTAGGGGCAAAGTACAAAACTTGAGTATCTAAAAGTTACATTTACAGAACATAAACATTATATATTTTTTTTCAAATCGCATCTACTACATACAGTTCCTTGTCAGTCACAATTAAAAATATGGTACAAGAAAAATACTGATTTAAATGCCCATTATTAAGAACTGTGAATTAACTTCCATTTTCTTTATTTATTGCTATTCCTTGTCTCTTGGAATTTGAAACAAAATCACACCCCTTCTCCATTTCCCACTTCCATCTTTTTCTCCTTTCCTCTCCCCTTGTATTCTGGTAACTATACTTTAGAATGTTGAAAGGCACAGTAAAAGCAATGTTACAAAATATATATCCTCTACCAAAACACAGTAGGATGGTGAATATGGAGGCATATGATAAGCATAAGGTAAACAAGTAGAAATGACCACCTGTCCTCATTATACATTAGAAACCCTTTATCGTGCATTTGCTTGGAAACTTAATTGACTTTAGAAGAAATTTTTAGAGATCCTTAATACTCAAAAGCAGGCAGTAAGGCCCAATAGATGATAACTCCAGAAATGGAATAAGAAAGAACTGACTGAGTTCAAATCTGTCTTCAGACACTTAGTAGCTGGGTGACCCTGGACTAGTTACTTAACCCTGTTTTCCTCAGTTTTCTCATCTGTAAAATGAGATGGAGGGGGAAAATTTCTCCACAATCTTTGCCAAGAAAATCCCAAGTGGTATCATGAAGGCTGCACATGATTAAAAACGACAAAATAACACAACATTCATGAATGCACATTCTCTGTAAGTATGTAACACAAGTTATATCCTTTCTGTGTATATGTGTATATATACATAAATATAGACATACATATACATACACACACTTCACATAAGCAATTGACCTTCACCCTAAGCATTTAAAACTCCATCTGTAAAAACTGCAGTAGGTAACAATTATTTAATTAAATTCACAGTATCATAGGTCTAAAGTTAGAAGGGACATTGAATCATCTAGACCAATCCTTTCAATTTACAGATAATTAAAGAGAAACCTGTGAATTTAAGTGACTTGCTCTTGCTACATAGGTAGTGACAGGGCCCGGTTCCATTCATTTCAATTAAACAGCTCTTCATGTGGTGCCTACTAAAGTAAGGCAATGGACTAACTAGTAGGAATATAAAAAATAAAAAAAAAACTACAAAATATCTACCCTCAAGGAGTTTTTATTTAAAAAGATTTCATTTTGGGAAAAATAATTACTTTCAACTTAAATACATATTTGACAATATAGAAGAAAATCTGGAAATCTTACTGGTTCAACAAATTCAAATTTCTTCTTTTCTTGAACTTCTTGTATCTTAAAGACATATTCAAGTGATGCCTCATAGAAATTTTGATGTTCTCTGTCTATCTGTGTATCTGCCTGTGGGGGAAAAAAAAACAGAAACAAAGACACAAATAAAAAGAATCATTAATGGTCATATTCTTTAAGGATGCAGGAAATATTAAACTATCCAATGATTCAGAATTCATTACATAGGTATAAAGTATAAAAAAAAAAAACATTATGCTAATTATTGGGAATACAGAGAATAAGAAAAAAATGTGTCTGTGATCTAGCCAATATTGCCTTCTTTCTGCTCCTCATAGATGCTCTATTTTCTGTCTTTACATTTGAATTAGACTGCTTCCCAGACCTGGAAGGTTCTCCCAGCTCATATCTGCCTAAAATATTCTCTCCTCTTGTCTGTCTCTGTCGCTCTCTTCCCCTCTCTCTTTTCTTTCAAGACATAGTGAACCCATTACTTTGTACATTTTTAAATTTAATTTAAAATTTATTGGTTATATTAAAATATCCAATTAACTCTTCCCCCCATTAGAGAAAGTATCATTTCATAAAACTACACATACACACACCCCTATGCCTTGGTTATCATTCTTTTTTAGTTCTTTCTCTGGAAATGAACATAGGAAAGTCATTCTTCAAATGACATTACTGTTGCTATATATAATATTCTACTTCCTTTTCTCATTTCACTCTTCATAATTTCATGGAGTCATTCATGACCTCACTCACTATGAGGTATTTATCTACTTTGTATTCATTGTCTTTATTTTACTTTGAATGTTTTGCTCATATGTGTACTCCTATCTCTTAATACAGGGGATTGTTGTATTTTTGGTATCAATATCCCTAGTGTCCTGTAAGTCTTGAAATTTCTCAGACTTGTGAATGTTAAAAAATTTCCACACTGAGGAATCCTCCATTGGAACAAATTCCCTACTGGAAACATTCCCATTTTGATGTGAGAACTCACCAGGATCAGAAATGGGATGACCTCTACTCCACCCATAATTAAGACTGCTTTAGGGGAGATAACTCCTTGCTAAACAATGGAAGTACTTGGACCCATGCTTATAATAAGGCAAGGAGTTCTTTGAGCTGTACCTGTTTTTTAGAATTGATACAATGGGATGCTAGGTACCTATAAAGGTCAGACAAGTTTTCTCTTAATGAGATTAGTTGACTCAGCTGTGTTTTCTCTGGTTCAGACTTACTGAGGGGATTAGTCGACTTAGCAGGAATTCAGATGGGCTGTCTTTTAGGAAACATAGATGTTAGGAAAGATAGATGTTTAGGAAACATCTACAGTGGTAGATGGAAGAACTTAGGGGAGGTGACATAGGAAAAAAACCCCTATATAAGAAAAGAAATCTCTTGAGCAAGAGATCCTTGGAGATAGATCCTTGGAGGCTTGCAGGTCCTTGGATCCTTGGAGATAGATCCTTTTGGAGGAGGCCCTTTGAAGATCTCTTGAGAAGAAGTCCCTTGGGAGGCTGACTCTGGCTGGAACTCCCTCTGGGGAGACTATTCCCCAGACATCCTTGCTTAAGACAAATGTTGTGGTGAGTGATAACTGACTGGTTTCTCTCTTAAGGCTTTGGCCTGGGTTGGCCAGGCCTGCCCTGGGCCGACCTATTCTTTTCTCATTAATTCCTTTTCTCTCTCCTTCTCCTTTTCTTTAATTCTTCATTGTATTATTAATTAAATTCTCTATAAAACCCAGTTGACTTGGACATATTCATAATTTGGGAATATATTCCCTGGTGACCACCTTATATTTGATTTTTAAACAAAACACTGTAGTGAAAACATATTTCCAGAGGTCAAATTTATTCACCCTCTCTTATATCTATCATAATTTATATCTTCCACTATTTTAACTCACTACAGTTTACATCAACCATTTTAATTATAACAGTCCTTCAGCAATGCATAAAACATAGAAGATGCTTAATAAAAAGTTTGCCTTTTTCTGTAAGAGAGTCTGAAACATCCTCAAAGCTTAGAATCTAATAGGAGAAAAATTGCAGATGCATAAACAACTAGATGAAATTGTAATAAATAAAAAAGGCAGAATTTTATTTCAGAGCTTATTTATAGTTTGGTAAAAAAGTAAGGTTTACACTGGGAACTTTGAATGATTCTGGATCTTGAATGAATTATGTTCCAAAATTGCAACACATTTTACTGCTGGAATGAAATAGGGCTTTTCTTAACTAATCCTTAGTGGCTAAGAAACTATTCTTGAGATAACCACTTTCTATTTTTTTATTTATTTTTTAAACTTTATCTCATCCTGCTACCCTCAAACTGGTAATCCTTATATGTCATTCTGAGAACTGAGCACTATATTTGGTTTAGTAGAGAAATATCACATTCAATCTCTTTTAACACAGATTTTACCACAGGTACCTGGGATTAAAGGAAGTGAATAAAAACCACCATATCCTGCTGAAGACTAAGCATTAAGCAATGGTAACTCATAAAGCAAAAACTGAGGGTAACTTTCATGGGATACTTTTACAACACAGTAAAATAATATTAGGTAGAAAGTTTTAAGCTTCAAAATAGTAATTTACTATACTTAAAAAACATCTTAATTAAAAACTATAGCTTTGATTATATAGAATTCACTAAGGATTTTTTTTAAAAAGACCCTTGCCTTCTATCTTATAATCAATATTAAACTGGCCTTTTAAGGAAGAACAGTGGTAAGGGTTAGGCAATTGGTGTAAAGATTAAAATTTAGGGGAGAGGGGGAGACTGAGGCAGGTAGAAATTAGTTTCTCTCTGCAAGGAATATATATTTTTTAGAGGTTTATTAAAGGTTAAAGATTAAGAATATACAAGTAAGAAACATGTGCCTAGGCCAGAGGCCTAGACAAAATAACCTCACATCATGGAAGAGACGCCTCTGTTCCAAAAACGGAAGTCCAAAAAGGGCGAGCCCTTCAAAAGCCTTTGCTTAAATATCTTCTCGATCTCGGCCCAGGTGAGATTACAAGGCATTCTGGGGAAGTGGAGCAAAGGCTCATGGGGATTGTAGTCCTGTATTCGAGTCTATTTTTTACATTGGAGATAAATGGCTTGCTCAGGGTCACACAACTATGCAGAATATGAGATCAGATTTGAACCTAAGACCTCCTGGCTCCAAGATTGGTTCTCTATCCACTGAACAACCTAGCTGCTTCCACTAAGGGTGTTTTAAAAATCAATTTTTTTTCTCTTACACTATGCATTGCCAAACACATGAACAATTTATAGAATAAGAAGGAAACTGTGTCAGGAAAAGTATAAGTCAGTACTATGACCACCCTCATCCTTCCATTTGACTCCCCAAAATGGTGTTTAGGTTATATTCCATGGAGGAAGAAGAAAAGCTATACAATAAAACAAGTCAATATTTTTCCTGGTCAGAATAATTTTTGATCACCTTAGCAGAACAGCCATTTGTAAGAATATCATATTAAAAATATAAAAGGGAAACAGGTGATATTTGAATAGTTGAGACTTTTTTAGAATCATTTTCCCTTCTCTAAGCTATTTTCAATGCTTTGTTACATAATATTTGTCTTTATACAGAAGATGCCACTGTCATTGTTACTAACCACATGTGAGCAAATTATTTTGTGTTTTTAGAAACATCTTGTACTAATTCTTTGAGCTCAAATGGACATTACTTGCAAATCACTTGAGTAACTCATTTCCCACTCAGGAGAGACAGAGAGTTTTAGGTTAACTAAAAACAGTAGGGAATTTTGTCTTGCTTCCAGTTACAGAAGCTTTCATCACCTCTAGTCTAGAGCACTGAAATCTGATATACTATATACTCCTTTGAAAAGTCATCCATGAAACTACAGTACTTATGGATAGCTCAATTTCTCTGGCACAGGATTAATGCTGGAATTCACTTTGAATCCCCTTTGAACTAAACGTACAGTCATGTACTATACCAGCACAGGTGCTCACACATGAATCTGATTCCTTGATTAAAAAAAAAAAATTCATGTCAAGGGGTAGCTAAGTACTTCAATGAAAAAGAGAATCAGGCCTAGATATTGGAGGTACTGAGTTCAAATCTAACCTCAGATATTTCCTAGCTATGTAGCCCTTTTCAAGCCACTTATCCCCAATTGCCTAGTCCTTAATACTCTTCTGCATGGGAATCAGTAGTAAGTATTGATTCTAAGATTGAAGGAATGGATTTTTTAAAGAAGTAAATTCATGTCACCATCCAATGAGAATATAAGCAACTTGAGGGGAATAATAAATGTTTCTAGATAATATTAATAACTGACATATATTGCATTAAAGTTTACAGAACATATAGGATACATTATGTTATTTGGACTTCAAAACAATGTGTGGTAAGTAAAATGGGACTTTTGCCCATTTTATAAAGAAATTGAGGTGCATAAACATTATTTTTCACCCAGGCACAAAGCTAATATATATTCCTAGTTCCCAGGGAATAACAGGTATATTGTAACAAAAATAACAACTCATATTTATAAAATAGTCTAAAAAATTTTAAGATATCTTTTTACTGATGTCTTCTAGTTATCGCATCATGGTTATCCCCAGTATTAACTCCTTGTGTCTCCCAGAGACATACCTAGAAATAATAATTTTATTTGAAGAGAGAAAAAAATTCAGTGCAACTGATTAATACATTGAAAATGTGAGAAAACATGTGTAATCTATTGTTTAGGCTTTCCATATCCAAAAGGGTTTGTAAGGGTGTCTTTTTATTTCTTTAAGTTACCCTTTATCTTTATAATTTTGTTACCCTGATGTTATCCATTTTGATTTTTTAAATTGCTTTCCTCTCAATAATGAAATTTCATTTTTGAAATTAATGAAATTAATGATATTAGTGAAAAAAACAATGAAATAAGTAGTACCCATGTTTCACAAATGAGCAACTGACCTCTTAGAAATTTTACTAATTTAAAACAAGACAAAAAAATAGCAAAATCAATTCTTGTTTGTTCTTTGTTTTCAAAGAGGACCAAGAAATATTCTAACTTATACATGAATTTGATATGAGAGATGAGTTGAAAAAAGTCAGTAGCTTCATTCTCCAAGAGTTATGAAAATCCAATGTCCAGGCAAGTCAGGATGATCCCATGATAGCCTAGGAAAAGTCTTAAACATGCTTGAGGTAGACACCGTGCTAACTCACTGATTGGTTTGAGGATAATATGTTATCCTCAACTCAGTTTAGCCCATCTGCTGAGACACTTTTACTAGGGTATAAAAAGCTACGTGCTACATTCTGCATGTGATAGCTTTTCAGAACCACAAGTGAGAGTTGGGTAAAAGGTGAACACCAAAGTTGGAGAAGCAGCCCTGAAAAAGAGGTAAGCAAGCCCTCATATTGGTCCTCCCTAAACACTCCATACACCCCCAGGAAAATTGGTAGAGTGCTTAATAAATTAACTCTAAACTTTGTTGAAAATGAATTGAGCCAAGCCTGCTCATAACTTCCCTTCTTTTATTCTTCCTTAGTACTTAGCACTAATGTTCCCAAATTGTCTCACCCTTATTCTAGGAAAAACAATTATTTCAGGTACATCTCAGAAAAAAAAAAGTTTCATCACTACTTCAGTGTGTCCCTTTTTTACAGAGGAAAAATTACTTCAGTAATTTTCCTGATAGAAAGATAATTTGAAGGATATGAACATAAGTTTTCTATATGCAAAAGGATACCGTTTAGTTAGGGATAATAATGGTACTATGAATTACCTTCCCCCCTACCCCCAATCTCCAATCTGAGTTCCCTAGCAACATCTGCCTTCTTCCTTATGTTCCCAAAGCTACTAAGTGCTACTAGAGAAAGTGGTAAATTGTTGAAGGGATTCATCTTATATAACATAAATGGCAACACAGGAGTCCTTATAGTTCCTATAACTCTTTATTGTATTCCCCACAGTGATTATTCTAAAATTTTCCTATATTCCTTAAACTCCTAACACCTTTGAACAGATGAACTCTACTTCTAATTTTAGTGAGTTTGAGGCTATTTCACATGAGTATTTTCAACTCTCCTCAATCATATCTAAAAACTTCTTGGCGTTCTTAATTAATTTGAGATCAGTAGGCTTAAATTCAAATCTTGGGTCTGCCACATTATATGTGTGACACTTTTAGATTTCAGTTTAATAACGTGAAAAATGAAGGGGTTCAACTAGATCATTTCTCAAAAGATCCTAAGAAATCAGGAAGGTGTGGCCATACTCCTTGCCAAAATTAATCCTATATCACCCATGACCTTTGCCTCCCTCCTTCGATTCTCCAATCAATGTTACTCTTTTACATCTTCAATGTTTCCCTATCTATCACCTTCCTCGCTTCCCATAAATAAGTATATTCCCCTAACCAAATAGAAAAATTTCTTTCTTCAGTCAGAAAAATATAAGTACCACCTCGTATTTCTCTTCTCTGTAGAAACTTTTATAAGGAAAGAAGACTCAGACATTCTGATTCGGTACTCAGAATTGTCTTTTTAAAGAGATCTCCAATGTCCATTGAATCAGATAACCTTGACCCTTTATTACATCTAATATTATTGCCCATCTTCTTCTTGGTATCTCCTTTCCTTTCCTACTTCCCATATCTCTTATAAACCTATCCATTAACACATGTTTCATATATAATGTCTACACAAATATCTCCCAGAGGACGAAGAATACTTAAGAGTCAGTTACTGGATATGTCCTTCCATATGTTCTACCAATATTTTATATTTAACATGATGAAAAGTATTTCAGTCACCTCACCCCACCCCTAAAACCACATCTGCCTTTTCATTTCCTTTTTGTCCATTGGTGGTATGGCTATTTTTTTTTTGAATCATACTTATATTCAGTGAGTTCTATATAATAACTATTCATTCTTCTTTTTAAAAAAGGTATTTTTAAACCTGATCATTCCTATCAATATATAGCAAGGTTACCTCAGTAACCTTGTAAATGACCTACCTAAAATATTTTGTAACAAATTCATTTGGCTTATTAATAAAAGATGATCTCTTGAAAAATGCTGTTATGGAACTCCTATATTTTCAAGGTCTACTGAATGGTTATATAAACTCCTACTCTTAATTCTCTCTACTCAATCTCTTTTTAACCTCTTACAATCTGGCTTCCACTTCTATTTTTGACTCTTTTAGTTGCCAAATTCAAAAGGTTATTCTTAATCATCAGTCTCCCTAACTTGTCTGCAAACTCTGCTGACACTGCTGATCACTCTCTCCTCCTTAATACACTCTTCTTCTCTCTAGCCTTTTGGGACACCATTCTTTATGGTTATCAGTTCCCATGACTTTCATTACCATCTCTGTGCTTCAATGCTCACAAATCTATCTACTCTGCCCCAGATTTTCAGCTGAACTCCAATCTTGCAACTCCAACTGCGTTTTAGAGATCTCAAACTGTAAGGCTAACTGATACTTTAAACTCAACAGGTCCAAAATCAAACTCATTATCTTTCCCCCTAAACTCTTCTCCCCTCCTCATTACTATAGAGAGTGCAACACCATTTTCCTAGACCATCAACCTCCCAGTTTAGGAATCACCTAGGATTCCTCACTATCTTTTATTCCGTGTATCTAAGCTATTGCCAAGGTCTTTGCAACATATCTTGAATATACTGGCTTCTCTCTTTGTTCACCACTACCATTATAGGGAGCAGGCCTTTATCATCTCATACCTGGATAACTGCAATATCCTACACATGAGCCTGTCTACCTCAGGTCTCTCTCCTCATTCCAATTTGTCCTCCATTCATCGAATAAAATGATTTTCCTAAAACACAATCCTAATTATGAACTATCCCCCCCGCCCCCCAATAAACTCCAGTACCTTCCTATTGCCTCCAGGAAAAAATACAAAATAATGTTTGGGTATTCAAAGCCTTTCATAATATTGTCCCCTCCTACTTCTCTAATATTCTGGAAGACCAGAGACTTTGGTTTTCAATAGTACTCTTTGATCCTGTAATACTGGACTGCTGGCTGTTTCATAAACAAGATATTCCACCTCTTGGCCCCAGGCATTTTCAATGACTGTCCCACATGCCTGATACCCCTTCCTTCTTGAACTCCATTTACTGAAATCCTGGACTTCTTGTGTCCCAACCAAAATTTCATCTTCTACAGGAAGGCTTCTCCAACACCTCTCCACTCTAGTACCCTTTGCCCTTTTAGTTATTTTCTATTTATTCTATATGCAACTCATTTTGTATATATTTGTTTGCAAGTTGTCTCCTCCATTAGATTGTAAGTTCCATGGTGACAGGAACTGTCTAACTTTTTTTTTTTATTGTTAATGCTTAGCATAGTGCCTAGCATAGAGGAAGTGATATAATAAAGTTAATTATTTATTTATTCCTTTTTTATCTGTGATATTTAACACATTGCAGTAAAGGGCACATAGTAGTCATTTAATAAATGCTTATTGACTGATTTGTTGACTTAATTCAAGGTGGCCTTAATCTACCATTATATTTAAATCATATTACCTTTTCACACAAATTTTTCAAGTGCCAAAGTTGGTCACCTCAATGGCCCTCAAATATGCCTTATGCTTTTAAGCATGCAAAGTTTTGCTAATATTAGGCAGTTAGATATGCATAAATAAAATTTCATAATTATTTGAATAGAGAAGGTTGGTGAATCTTTAGGAATAAGCTCCATGTCCAGTATTCAATTCACTCTTATAATTTAATTACAAACAGGAGGAAGGTATTAGAGATAGAAAGAGAGAGAGAGAGAGAGAGAGAGAGAGAGAGAGAGAGAGAGAGAGAGAGAGAGAGAGAGAAGGGAATAGGGCTTAAATACCCCCTCTGTTTAGGCTGGGCCAAAAGGCCCAAGCCCTTAGATAGCTGAGGCAAAGAAAAAAGATCAGTCCCTATCACTCACGTGACCAAAATGGAGAAACAGTCTCAGGGGCCTCCATCTCCAGCCTCCTTCAGAGTAAAACTTCTCAGAGCACAACCTCTCAGAGCAAAACCTCTCCAACTCCTCCTCATCCTCAGAACCCCTCTATCTTTAAGGAAACCATCTAAGTTCCCTCCCCTCAGTTCTCACATCTACCAATCACTGTCCATGTCTCCCCTGTGCCAATGGTGGCTCTAGCTTAACCCAGGACTGCCCAGAGGTCTGCCCCCCTTTGCACATGTCTGTTGAAGGTCATATTCTCAAATAATTAAATTTTGATCTATGCTGCAGCCCTTCCTAAATCCTGTTAGGCTGAGTAGGGTGGAGATTGTAAGTTCCAAGACCTGGTTCTGTCATTCCAAGTATCTCTATTGTATCAATTCTAAAATCAATCATAACTCAAAGAACTTCCTGTTCTATGTTTAAGCATAGGTCAAAGCCCTTTCCATTGTTCAGCAAAAGGTTTCTGTCCTAAAGCAGTCCCAAGTAGGGAGGAGAAGGAACCTCCCATGCCAAGGGGGTTCACATTCCAATAGAGTTCCCACTATCAGTAGGAAATTCCCTCCAAGCATGAAACCTTCCAATGGTGAAATTTCCAACATTCACAAGTCTAAGAAATTTCAAGGTTTACAAATCTGGCCCATCTGAAAGTTGATTTAAAATAAGTATTATCATTAAGAGAATGAAACTAATTCTTTAAATTTATTTATTTTTTCAGTCACATGTAGAAAAATTTTTTGACAATTATTTTCTGACATTTTAGGTTTCAGATTCTTTCTTTCCCTGTCCCCTCCTGAAGGTGGTAAATAGTCTGATATAGGATATAACAGTACTTTCATGCAATACATATTTCTATATTGCTCATATTGTGATGGAAGACCCATATCACATACACAATAAAAATCTCATGAAGGAAATAAAGTGAAAGATGTAATGCTTTCATCTGCAATCATACTCCAACAGTATCTTCTTTGGCTTTGGATAGCATTTTCATCATGAGTTCCTTGTGCTTATCTTGGAAATTTGCTTTTCTGAGAATGGTTATTCCTTCACAGATGATCATCATATAATATTTGTTACTGTATATACTGTTCTTCAGGTTCTACTCTTTTCACTTTGTATCAGTTCATATAACCCTTTTCAGGTTTTTCTTAATTTGTCCTCCTCATCATTTCTTATGGGGCAATAGTATTTCATTACAACCATATACCGCTAATTATTCATCCATTTCCCAAATGACAGACAACTCCATAGTTTCCAATTTATTGCCACTACAGAAAGAGTCGTCTTTGGTACAGGTAGGTCCTTCTCCCTTATCTCTGATCTCTTTTGGTAGTATTGCTGGGTCCAGATGTACTAGGTTATACCCAAGAATGAAATTATAACAGTGAATTGAATAGAGGACATGGAGCTAGAAAGACAAATATTCAAATCTTACTTCAGACAATAACTAGTATATAACCAAATTATTTACTCACTCATATTCCTCATCTGTGAACTAGACTTAAGACCTGTAATTTCTACTTCCTATGACTATATACCTAACTTTAAAACATCATGTAGAAGTTAATTTTGGGTTTCCAAAGCAAGCTAATACTTTTTACAAGGTACCTTTTCAATGTTTCCAGATATGAATGGACAATAAAGAGAAGGCAAGAAAAAAAAATCCAAAGGTAGAAATATTCAATTTTAGAAATTCACTCATTAGGTGGTAGAATCCTGGCTTTCATCACCAAAAAGGCAATAGAAAAATTATTTTCAAATGTGATCATTAAGTAAGAGACAAGAGTGAGCAAAACAAGACAGAAAAAAGCTGAAAGACAGAAGGATATTGAAATTAGTAATAATGACATCACAGGTAGCCAGAAGGAATCTTGAGTTTTTTAAATTCTACATTGCACATACAGAATCACTTATTTTGCAAAGGAGAGATAATACATGTTTGAATAAAGACTGTACAAATTATATTGTCATTTGAATTATATCCTAACAAAAGGATACGTAAGTGTCATATTAGTGAATTTTTTTCTATTGTAAAAATATTGACCATTCTAAAACTTATAAATAAATAATCTAGGTAGTGAGAACAGAAACAACTGGTTCAATTTGTCTCAGAGACTTTTCTTTGAACAAATTGTCCAAGCTTACCTCTTGCAAATGAGACTCCTTTTTCTTTGCTGACAAATTTAAGTGCTTGTCAAGAATAGAATAGTACTTCTCACTCTCTTTGTCAAACTTCTTCTTTCCATCCTAAGGGTGAAAAACAGAGGACATAAATTCAGGAAAAACAGAGATTCAAAGTTAATAATTAAGAAAAGCTTGATCATCTACTCTATGAGGTGAAGACTATTTAAAAAAAATTCTTCAATCTGATCTGATTGATTATTTAAAAGAAAAGGAGCTATTGCTTAATCCATAGCAAGGATATAGAATTTCCTTTATATGAATTATGCATGAAGTTAGTTTGATAAATATTAATTATAAATAAGTAATTTTATATACTTATTTGATGTCTTGCAGTAGAGAGAAAGTAAACACAGATTCATGAAGACTAACTGGGACAATGGAGGACAAGTTCTGGCAGATATAACCATACTGGAGAAACTATAAACATGGCCCTGACAACAGATTGTGTTTACTTGCTGAAGAACAACCAAGACAAGTGTGAAGAGGCTCAGCACCAGCAATCTAGTCATATAGTGATTTATTCTTTGGCCATGGCAACTTGGGAACAAAGAATACAAGTTGTTCCTTGGTCCAATATGGTATCCCTCTGATTCTTCAGTGACTGGCAGAATGGAAGGTAAGATCACAGACAGTACAAAGAATCATATAGCTTTTAAATTAACTACAAATATTAACTAGGTTTTAGTATTCTAAATGTGTGACTTTCGTCTAGTGACCAAGTAGACATAATATACCCTGTATAAGATTAACTGTTTTATCAATCTTAACATTCTAGCTATTAATGAAATTGGTAGACAAAAGGAAGTTCCAGCAAAATGAATAAGATGGCTCACATTCTGAGAGAGTAGAAAAAAGAATCATCACTTCCCAGGATACTTTTCTCAACCCAAATTTGTGCTTTCATGAAAAGTGTTTTAAAAAGACTAAAATGAAGATAATTATAATCCATAGATCACCAGTTGAAGAGAATTCAGAATCAGAGAAATTCCATTTAAACCTAAGCCCCTCCATGTGTTAGGGGAGATTTTGGAAGTAAATCTTGTAATACAGTAGTCATATAAAGCTACAAAGAATGCAGAGACCATGGAGCACCATGAGCAACCCTGAGAACCTGGAAATTAAAATGTTGGGAAACCAACTGCCATGGAGTGAGTTGGATCAAGACTCTGGTGCAGAAATCATCTTGAGCTCTGACCTATGGGTTTCTAACTTGCTGGTTTTCTCACAGGAACAAGATCCTGAAGACCATTCAAGGCTTTTACTCTTCTGCTATACAGAGAAGACTGAATCTCTAGAAGTGTTGACTGAACTGCTCAATTTGCCTTTGGGAAGATTTTCTCCTTACTGGGATGAACTTGGTCACACACCTCATCTGATTCCACCTCTATTCTGTTTCTACACTAAGACTATTTCTTTTGTGAGTTTAGCATAGATTAGATCAGAAAGAAATGGGGCTCTTAATATCTCTTAATAACTCTTAATATCTCTGGCCCTGGTGTCTTAGAAAGTAGATGTGGCATTAAAGAACATAGAGGAGAGGAACAATATATGGGTCAGTCCAAATATAAACATAAGATGTTCAAACTGTAGAAGAAATAATTTTGAGAGTACAAAGGATTGATTCTCAAGATATGTGAGATGATGACAGTCACTTGAAAACATTTTAGATTTTATTATTCTTCAAAATGCATCACCTCAAAATGACTAACATCATAGGCCTGGATTTTTTCTTTACTGAATTTTAAGACAATAATGTAGCCATTCAACAAGGCCACCCTTAATAAAGTCTAAATATGAAAATCAGTCAATATTCCATAGCAGCGAATATTATATTCTACTCTGCTACTGTTAACTATAAAAATGTAGTTGATTTGGGGGATCAAAAGGCTGCCATCAATGCTTTCTTCCATATATATGGTAAATTCATACAAAATTCCTCTAAAAATATAGCAGAGATAATTAAATAAAATTATTAAGGCATAAAGTGGGAGAATGAAAGGGAGTTCATCAAAGATGACTGCCACAGTCATGGCAGATGATAGGGAGTGCTGTTTCTATAATAGCATGCTGATAACATCAAGTCCTAAAATTGTACAAAAGCTCCTACCTGAAATCCACAATAACAAAATAAGGTTCAATCTAATTGTCCATTAAGACATAAGCAAATGGATGAAAAATGTCCAGTATCTAGACAATATTACTCATTTGGACAGAAAGCATAAAAAGCTGGGCATAAATGCCCATAAATGGAGAAACATGGAAGAAAGAACTTTCATGGTTTGGTGGTTAAAAACAAATAAATAGAAGGAAGTATGAAGGAAGAAATACTATTAAAAAACTATACACTATAAGAATGAATCCAAGCTTCTCCCAAGAATAAAGGTGCATTTTAAAAAGTGATTATTTGCAATGAGGAACTATATAGCCAAGGAATTCAAGTTGTGAGACTCCCAAAAGCAAATGGAGAAGTACCTTATGACCATGAATAAACTGTAGTATATTACCAATGAAGAAATGTGCAGTAAAAACAGAAATATGTTATCATCAGTCACCCATGGGTTCTCTTTCCCACCTCTGAAAAGGAATGAAAGTATCTTTTCATATTTCTTCTTAACATTTGTTTTTTATTTTTTGTGGTGGATCTTTATTCCATTTACATTATTGTTGTAGAAATTGATTATATTGTCTTCCTGGCTCTGAGCAAGTCACTTAACCTCTCAGTGAAACAGGTGACTGAGACTATAAACTGAAAAATGGTTGCTTGTCTGCATTGGCAGAGTTTCCCCACAAAATATTTTCTACACCAATGAGATGGAAATTTCCCAGCCCATGTCACTCCAATTGTACTACAGTCTCTGCTTATATTGAAGCTGCCACCTGTGACCCTGGGCTTGGATTGGTAAGCATTCAATTTATATTGACTAGTCCAATATTTCATTTAAAAAATTTCTGAATATTACTATCTTATCACAAATACCCTCCTCGCCTATACCATGCCTTTAGCTCTAAAAACAGTATTGAAATCAACATTACTCTTCCTGAAAAGTACACATCCATCATTGGTCCTATGACTTCAAATGGAATTGCAGGGAAAGTTTCTTAAAGAAGATAAGACTTTGATAATTATGGAATTTGAAGACCAAATAAGGGAAATGGCCAAATTGGGGGGGGGGGGGGAGGAAGAAAATCTCCAATTCAAATTCCTCAGATAAAGGTTTGATATACAAGATATAGAGGTAGCTAACAGATACATAAACATGTGTATGTATGTATATGCATATACACTAGGGAAGGACATTCACCAAAAGTTAATGGATACAAGTCATACTTTAATGAAAAACGTAAAACTATTAGCAACCATATGAAAGATTCTTCAAAATTACTAATAAGAGAAAAGCAACTCAAAATCACTCTTGAGATATCACTTTAAATGATGCAAAATGGGAGGAAAAGGGCAAATGAGAGCAATGTTGGGGGATTTGTGGAAGAAGAGATACACTAGTGCATTTTTTATGCATCTGTAGATCAACATAACCATTTTGGAAAGCAATTAGTGTTATGTAAATAAAGTAAAATGTTCATATTCTTTTACTCAGAGATTCCAAGCCATTGATAAGAAAAAAGTCCCCATATGCACCAAAATATTTCTAGTAACACTTGTTTTTGTGACAGCAAAAGATATGGAGAGTGGTGTTAGAGTAAGTAATGTTAAAAAAAGTAAGAATATTTAAGAGTACGTATGAAATTGGGGAAATAGATGAAAAACAATGTAACTGGAATGGAACATTTCCTTTAAAACTGCAAACAAGATGGAATTCTATTATGGGTTTTAACGTCAAAAATATGGACTGAGGAGTATGGAATTGATTTGATAGGCAATACAGAGATATTGAATCCTGATTAAAATGATAAAAATGAATTTGACAATGGCATAGCAGCATTGGCAAACCTTTTAGAAATTGCAAGCCCAAACTGCACTGGGACCATCCTTTCCCAATGCATTACTCAAGGCAGTAGAAGGAGGAAGTGCTTGCATTGGGCTGCTGGGAAGGGGGATGGAGCATGTGAACATTGTCTTCAGGCATGGTGGAGAGGGGGGAATGAGGCAGCCCCATGCCAAAGCATACATGCCAAGTCTTTGCGTACATGAGCATATAATATAAATTAGAAGGAAAGGAAACTAAAAACAAAAAGAAAAAGAAGAAACACCAATGTAATATTTAGAAATTTATGGTAGTACAGGAATCAGTGGTGAGGATCTGGACTAGAATGTTAATGGGAATGGAAAGGATTTTTCCCCCTTGTATTTTGAAACAAGATTTTATTCAAATAACTACATTCCTTCATCATTCTTATCCATACTATACAAAAGAGATCATATATAGTAGCAAATTATGAAAAGCTTGTAGGTATTTACATTTTACTAGTTTTGCTGTTTAACTTCCATTTAATAATGAAACAACAAATAAACATATTTTTTCCCAAATGGGAGGGAAATGGCTAGGATATGTCCCTTTAAAAAATGGTAATGTACAAATAAGCTATTCAATATTTGATACTGTATATGTCTCATTTTCTTTTCTTAATTGCAAAAGATGAGTCAGTGTAGTCAGGTAAAAAGGGCACCAGAATTAGAATTGGAAGATTCTAGGTCACAGCATTTCTTAGCATTTATGAATTTGGTTTCCTCTTCCACAAAAGAGAAATAATCACATTTGTACAGTTACCCTCAGGGAATTGGGAGAAAATAAAATGAGATAATTTTATGAAAAAAGTGCTTTATAAATCACTGCATAAATGTGAGCTACTATTATTAATGTACAAAAATGACCTCTTGGCAACATTAACTATCCAACACAACAGAATTCCTGGAACAGGTAAAAAATTTTTATCAGTGGACTTAAAAAAACAAAGTCCACAGGTATGTAAGTATTTATACCTAAATAGCTGCCATTATAAAGTGTGACACAGACCTTTCTTTCATCTTTAAATTGGGGACCTAAATTTCCTTTCTCTCTCTATGAAAAAGCAATGGAAATAAGTTTGAGAAAAGAGAACAGACAGCTGGTATGACTACACTAGTATCTTTGTTTTCATTCAATGTTTGATGGCAGTTTTGGAGATACTGCTTTGGTGCCAACCCAACAGGAATTCTGGCACAACAAGAGTCATTCTCAGAAGTGCTTCTGGGAAGACTGTTAAGATGTTGGTTTCTCATACTGCTAGGTCAGAAAAGACCCATCTAGCCAGAGATTCCTATGATTAGGAGATCAAACAATAAAAATATGTTGGTTGGCTTGCTTCCAAACCAATTCAGGTACTAAAGAAATAGTCAAGCTGATAGTCAATTATAAGTCAATCAAATCTTTCATAAAAGGGCAAGGGACAATCCTTCATCATTATTGCACAAAGGACCATGAGGAGTGTTCATAAACAAAAAATTTGCCTTTGTAAACTCTTTCCATCCAGGTAAAGTTTTACAACCTAAATCATCCCTTATTCCTGTCTCTGGCACCACCCTTCCCCAAACCCCAACAGTAATAGAGCAAGCAATTCTCACCTTTCCTATAGTCCTTAAAGGATGGAACAAACTACTCACATGGAATTACATATATCAATGGAAAACTTATCATATTCAAATTAAAACTATAGAAAAAAAATAAAAATATAAAAGAACATAAAATAATGCCCACTGCCAAGAAAGTTTCTAGTTTAATTCTTCTCATATTTCTATGTGGATCTGAAGCCAAGACACCAAAAATCTAGGAATAGGAAATTGAATTCAAACTGGACCACTTATAAAGTTAGATATATGAGTAATTTGTCCACAGCCATGTAGAAATCTCAACTGAAATGAGATTAGCAAAACTAATCAAATATAAAGAAAAAGATATTTAAAAGTAGTCTTTTCCAACAATAAAGTATTTTGTTTAAATGAAGGATAATATGCAGGAGGCATTAAAGCAGAAAAGCAGCCACCCAGAGTTCTAATCCCACAATAACAACAGTGTGTTTACCCCAAGGCAGTTAGGTGGTGCAGTGAAGACTTATCTTCCTGGGCTCAAATCTGGCTTCAGACACTTACTAATTATGTGATCCTGGGCAAGTCACTTAACCCTTTTTGCCTCAGTTTCCTCATCTGTAAAATGAGCTGGAGAAAGAAACAGAACACTGCTCTACTAGCTTTGCCAAGACAAGCTCAAAAAAGATCCTGAAGAATCAGAAATGACTGAACAACAAAACAAAATGGTACCTAATGGGAAATCACTTAACTTTTTAATCTCTTAAGCTTACATTTCCTCATCTACAAAAAAGGTCAAATGAAAGTATTTCAAAGGATTAGCCCTAAAAGTTGGTAATTTTACAATATCAATTGTAATTTTTCTAACAGAATGATTTCACATCAAATTGGTAAAGATGGTAAAGAGAGTAGAATAAGATCTCATAGTCAACTGAAAGGTTTATTAGATATATTCAGTGAAGGCAGAAAAGAATCTTATTATCTGTTAATGATGTTGAGGGTAGTTAAGAGTTACACAACACAGGAAATGCAGATAATAAAACAGTTAAATAATAATTACCCTAAAGATAGTTTTGCAAATATTATTTTTCCAATTTAGGTTCACACATGCCAAGAAAAATGAGCATAAATTTGGTTTTTCTTTACTAAGGGTACACACACACACACACACACACACACACACACACACAGAGAGTATTTCAATATATACAGAACATTAAAGTGAATTTCCAAAAGCATAGGTAAAACTAGGTCACTGACCCTAGTGGTTTTCTATCAGCTACAAGATAACATACAAAATCCTATTTAGCAATCAAAAACCTTTATAAAGTGGCCTCTCCCTACATTTCCAGACTTCTTTTACCTTATATCCCATCATGTACTCTTCTATCCAGTGATACTGTTTACCTTTGCCTTTCCTTGAATAAAATAATCCAACTTCCAATTCTTAGCATTTTCACTGGTTGTCCACCATCCCTGGAATTCTTACCCTCCCCATCTCTACCATCTGGCTTCCTGAACTTCCTTTCCATCTCAAATAAAATTCCACCTTCTGCTACCTTTTTCTTTTCTCTTTTTATATCAAATGACATTTTTCTCTTGATTATTTCCAATTTACCCTGTCTCTTGACTATATATAGTAGTTTACATCTAGTCTCACCCATTAGATGGTGAACCCCTTCCTTTGTATCTATCCCCACTGTGCTGAACACAGTGACTGGCAAATATGGAAAACTTAATAAATGTTTACTGACTGACAGACTGATTTTGAGAGTGAACAAGGCAAAGGAAAATATTCAGCTGTCTTTAAGTATTCAATATTAGATAATTTAGAGAAGAGGAAGAATTATATCAGAGAATACTGCTTTGACAAAGGAACCTGAACCTTTGAAATTTTTCTTTGTACATGAAGCACAAAAAATGGTAAAATCAATATTTACACAAATAAACAAATCTATGTCTCTGGTTGAACACTGGAGGGCTCCAAAGATAAGGAAAAGAAGGAATCTATTTGTATAGTTTTTTTTAAACCAGAGGTCTAGAACTAGAAATGTCTTTTAAAAGGCCATTTATTCCAGTTTTCCGCCTGTATGAAAAGTACAGTTTAAATTTTTTATCAAATTTCTATTTGAATTGCCATTTTCTATTATTGCATCAATGTGAAATTTAAGAAGTAAACTCAACTAGGATATAAATATCATGTAATGCCCCCCAAATAAGAACACATATTTAGAATGTCTGCTTCTCATAAAGATTCAATCTAATTTCTATAATACAGGACACTGCAAATTTTCCCATGCTACTATTTATGTGAGAATAGCATTTATCTGAATAACAACACTAGAAATAGTAATACTTAAAAAATAAAAACATGGTGAGGGTTAATATTATATTCTTTTTTTAATCACCATGTAAGGTTAAAGGAACTGCCCACAGAATGTTCCAGCTGTTAGTCACTACTCACATTGATTGAAATTATGATAATTAAATAATCATACAAAATTTAACCACTACCAGCAGATAAAGAGTATAAAGGAGAAATGAAAATTAGAAAAACAAATACATAATTTAAAATATTCAACTAAAGCATGCTAGCATGTAACAGAAATAAGTAAATAATAAGAACAATTTCATTCAGAGTTTGTATGTGCCCTAACTGTTCCACAGAATCATTTGTTGTTGTAATTAACATCTTTCAAGAAATTACACAGTATCGTTTGAAAAATGTTTTCTTGTGCTTGGAAAATGTCATGATGTCAAAATAATAATAGTTGGTGTTTATATTACTTTCTTTGGGGCTTTCAGACTATATTTGTAGTAAGTATGTCCCTTCAAAAATCAGCCTTAAGACCAAGTAGAATGAAAAAGGAATATCAATTGCAAGACAATAACAAGAGAGGAGCTTATTCTGGGGCACTTTAGAGATTACAGTTTTCCTCAGAAGATCCTATGAAGAAGATAGAGTAAATAGAGACTAGTACTGGCTCACTGCAACAAAAGCCTTCTATCAACTCTAGTAGCTAAGAAATTGCATAAGTCATTATGTTAAAAAGTTTGCCAGACAAGAGCAGTCACAGAAAAAGGCAGTACATCCAGAAAGACATGGTCTAAGTCACTCCTGATCAACAGAGACAGTCACAATAATAAAGGTCAATCTGGGAAGCAGCTTCTACTTAAGTATAAATGGAATCAAAAAGATGTAT
Source organism: Monodelphis domestica (assembly GCF_027887165.1). Lineage (NCBI taxonomy): Eukaryota > Metazoa > Chordata > Mammalia > Didelphimorphia > Didelphidae > Monodelphis > Monodelphis domestica. The sequence continues at coordinate 256,159,498 of NC_077230.1, forward strand.
GGGGAAAAAGTCTTAATCCTACAGAAAAAAAAAGTTTAAGGACATCAAGTATATTGAATGGACACCTAGAGTCCCAGTATTAACTATGGAGTGCCTGAAGGGAAAGCAACTAATTAGTAAAGGGGCACTTCCTGAAGCACTGGGTGGTCTAAGATACAAAAAGGAGAAAAAAAAAAGCCAACCCTGAAGGATCATAGACTGAATATGAAAATAAATGAAATAATTGAAAAGATGAACCACCAGAAATCTGCCAGTGACATATGGCCAGAAAAATTGCCTGGAAATTTAGTCTTGAATTGGAATTTTATCTTTTGTCAACTACTTATAGGTATGAGTTGTAAAGGATAATTTTAGCATTGTGACCTAAACTATATTAATTATTGGTTGCCATAGGATATCCCAAATTAAAAAAAAAAAATACCCAAGTCAGCTAGAAATTTATGGTGATTTAATTAATATAGTGGATAGAAATTAAGAAGGGAGAAGGAAAGGGTGTAGGATTTCTCCCACCTGGCTTGTGCCAGGGGGAAAATTAGAGGCTCTAACAAGATAAAGTTTTGGAGAGCTAAGGAGGAAGGAATCAGCCAGAACTCCAAGAGGGCTCAGCCAAGATGCCATCTCCTTTTCTGATTACACATTTTCTAGGTGACTTGTTTTCTTCTTATATATTATTCCTTGTGTACAGGTCATTATGGAAAACATCCTTTCCACAAACTTGTGTGTGCTGACCATACATCTTTCTCTTGCCTTTTGGGTCACTTGTATTTTTTAAAAAGTAATTTTATTTATTTTTTTATTTTGTCATCACTTGATGTTAATATCACTTGTTGTTAATATCATCCTATCCTTCTAAGCCACATTTACTTCAAAGAATTTTCATTTTTTAAAATAATTTTTTCCAGATTCAATGTTGATGTAATTTTCAAAAATCCATTTTTTTCTCTCTCCCACCCCTTCCCCTTCCAAAGACAGCAGATAAAAATGATATAGGTTAATATCATATAGGTTGTATATATGTAATTATATAATACATATTTCAATGTTTGTCATGTTATGAAAGAAAACACACATAACTAGAGAAAAATTCATAGAGGAAAATAAGAATTTTGTTTTAAAAAAAGAAGAAATAATAAACATCCTTCTTTCACAAACCTGACATTCTATTGATGATTCAATTTCTCCAGATTCCTTGTCCCTGTAAAAAAAAAAAATCTGTTGCGGGGGGGGGGGGGGGGAGATGAGTGGGGGGGGTGTTTTCTCCTATATCTTATTTAAGGTCAAACATTCCTTTTTTCTTTCATAATACTCAATTTGGTCTGTTTTGTAGTGGTTACCATTTCCATTTGCATTGTTGCAATTATAGTGTTCCTGGGTTGGCTTCACTTTGAAGTAGTTCATGCAAACTTGAAAAGACATTCATATTTTCTTTTGTTCCTTAGAAATCATAGTAGTTCATAACCATATTGAATAATTGGCTGAACATTTATGTTGGAAATAGGGACTTTACATTGGAGAAGTGGCTTAAGATCTTTAGAAGTACTGTCCACCTTTGCTAATGCAATCCAAATTTTTTTCTTCTTCAGTTATAGGCCTAAATCACAGTCCTTTATTTACTTGATTGTGTGCCTGTGTATGTATATGTATTTCACAAGAATAAATTTCATAGACATAATGACAAAAAAGTATTGTCTGTGTTCTCCACATTGTGCTTTAAATTTTACAGCAAGAAGTTTTCAAGGGCCTTACTAGTTTTTAAATTCAATTATTTCAGTATATGAGATGAGACACTTTGACTTGAGCTAAAATCCTCAGGGCCAAAATTCTCACTCAATATTAAACAGAAGCCCCTGTCACTCCCAACAGGGTATCAAAGAATACAAGCTGGCTATAAGGAAAGAAAGTATAATAGAAAAATCCCCTCAGTCTCCTTTGCCAAGGACTTCCCATCTAGTCAGTTCAGAGCTACTCATCGCCTGGCTGTGTCTTTACAGACAAGGTGTTCTTGTAAAACTGAGGAAATCCCCTCCATTGTCAGAAAAAAGGGGAATTTTTTATATCTTTCTAAAACCTGATTAGCTGTTTATATTTATGAATCTCATCACAGGTTTCAGTACTCTTTCATTTTCCATAGCGACAGGTAAACACACATAAATTTATTCCATAAATCAGGATCCTTGTGAGGCTTAGTTGATAGGCTAAAATAACTAGGTTTTACTTGTGGCATTGAGTATGTTGTTCTAGATACAACAAGTGGTAGGACACTTGAGAAATTGCCTTCTTACATCCAGAGTTGCATAGTTAATTCTGGCAGCAGTTCTTCTTTGCTAGTATCATTTCTCATTTGATATGTCCTGGTACTTGATATTCATAAAACATGTTAAGGTTTATACAGTGCTTTCCCCTTGTTACCTCATTTGATTTCTAACAATCATTATGTGGCAGAAAAGTGATGGCACTAAAGCACTAGACAAGTAGGAATTATAGGAATTGAAAACTTAGAGAATGTTGGAGATGGAAGGAAGCTTAATGATCATTTGCATTGCTCTCAGCAACTTTTATTTTCCTTGGGGGGAAAAATTGAGGCCCAAAAGACTCAGATAATAGCAGAACCCAGAAAATAGCAGATTTATCTTCATAGAATTAGATAAATAATGTATTTAAGTTGTTGGCACAAGTTAGGATTAGATTTATTGCGATGGGAAGGATAGCTGACAGAAAATGGTATCCTTTTAAGAGCCCTTTGAGAGCATTTTCTTCAAATGATCTATTTTAAAATTTCCTTCCTACTTTAAACCTACAAGTGACCCAACAGGCAAGAGAAAGATGTATGGTGGGCACAAACAAGTTTGTTAAAAGGATGTTTTCCATAATGACCTGTACACAAGGAATAGTATATAAGAAGAAAGCAAATCACCTAGAAAATGTGTAATCAGAAAAGGAGATGGAATTGGTTATGAATGAGAGCAATGGATAACTAAAGGAAAAATACCTTGAGGAAAGAATCAAGCACATCGAGTCTTTGGAGGAGCTCTAGAAAAATATGGATAACAATAATACAGTATGAGAAGTCATAAAAAGATTGTATTCTGTCCCAATGGAGGAAATGTTAATATTGATGTTCTCACTGATTCACTGAAGCACTGAAGAATTATTTCAGAATTTATTGTACAAAGAAACATTAGTGGTCAGCTTTTTAAACTCTCTTATATTGCACATAAATTGACCTCTGATGCCAAGCTATTACATCTAGTTAGTTGCTGACTAGATTTCATATCTTAACAAGTCATCCATTGGTCCATCTTGCCACATGCCCTGCTACCAAAAGGGTAGCACTTTCCTCTCTTCCCATTCTCTCCTCTTAATCTCAGTATGGTAATCAAATCAATATTACAGTTACTTTGGGAAGAGACATATCATCTGAATGCCAGATATATAATTGGTTAGTTATTTGGTGTCAACTGACAATTTGAAATGTGAATGGAAGATTAAGAAGTGTCAGGAAGAGCAAATATTGTAATTGGCTTTTTGTTGATTGATTGATAGATTATGAATGTATTTGAATTCAGGGTGCTATCCATGGAATTACACTACCTGAATGCTACAGATTGGAGGACCAACACTGATTGGATCACAGATCTTCTAAAGTATGAAGGTGTAACTTCTCAAGGTTTTTTGCTAGGCTTACATGATACTGAATAGAAAGTGTTTTGCAAGCCATAAAGCATCACAAAAATATTAGCATTTATAATTATAAGATGCACTCAATGAAGGGGAAAAGTTAAAAAAAAAGAAATAAAAATGAAGGAATAAAAATATAACACTTGCCAGTTAAATATGAAGGCTGAATAGCGAAGCATTACTTTCTGTTCACCTGGCTCTGTGCCATAAAGCTTAATTAAAAAATCTCAGTTCCTGTTCACTGATTCACCCTTTCTTTATTTCAGTCATCTGTGCAATGTTGTAATTGAGCAGTAATTCTATACTTGGAATTTAATTAATTCAGTACATCATTGTTACTCTATATTCAAGAAGTTCCTTCATTTTAACTTATAAACATGATGCATTCTAGTAAGAACATTTGTGAAATGCACAAGTATTTTCGAATCTCTCTCTGGTCCCATGGTAAATTTTGAACACTCTAGACATAATTATGCTAGCTAAATGAAGGTTGTTCACAGGCTAATCAAACTTAAAGGAAATATTCTGACAGGGCACCTTAGTTCTACAGACTACATTTAAACACTTTACAATGTTTAAAACAGGAGAATAGAAAAATGAGATTTTTAAATAATCATCTATACTTTGTATTCTCGACATGGAAATTGTACTAAAATTTAAAAATCATCAGTGAGGATGTGAATACTATCCTGGAGTTTAAATTCTACCCCATATATTTACTATGTAATCCTGAGTCATTTAACACCATTGAGTCCCAATTTCCTCATCTGAAAAATTAAGGCTTTTGGATTCAAAGACTTCTGTGGTCATTTCCAGCTCTAAAGCTATGATCTCACACCTGATCTCACGTCTGATTTTACTATATTGACTGTTCCTACCCAGGAACAATGACATTTCTCCAATTACTCAGGCCCGCATTTCTGTAAAAAGTGGTTTATAGTTATAATCATATAATTCTTATGTACATCTTAGTAGCCAGACTCTCAAATATTTGAAATATTCTTTAGTTATTTTAAATGGAATTTCTCTATTTCTTCCTGCTGGGTTTAATTAGTATTATATAGAAATTCTGATTCCATGGGTTTATTTTATATCCTATAATTTTCCTGAAGTTATTGTTTTAATTTAATTTTTGGTAATATTGTTTCAAGGTAATTTTTACTTGACTTTCAAGGGTTCTTATATACCACCATATCATCTACAAAACATGAAAAAAAATTTTTCTTTACTTTTGCTTATGCCTTCAATTTCTTTTTCTTGTCTTATTGCTATTACAAACATTTCTAGTACTATGTAAAATGAAAGTGGTGACAGGTATATCCTTGCTTCACCCCTGATTTTACTGAAAAAGATTCTACTTCATCCTTATTATAAATTTAAGCAACTCAATCTCTAAGAAGAAATAGAACAAACCAAGAAGCAGATGGATTCCCAAGTTAATACTAGCAAACAATTAAAAAAATAATTCCACTAATACATAGACTGTTTGCAACAAATAGCAGAAAAAGTGGTCCCAAATTCCTTTTATGATTCAGATATGGTCTTGTTACATAAATTAGGGAGAATCAAGGCAGAAAAGAAAACTACAGATGATATTCTCAATGAACATTGATGAAAAAATGTTAAATAAAATATTAGTGAAGAGGTTAAAATAACATCACAAAGATTATGCCCCAAGATCGGGTTGAGTTTATATAAGGAATCCAGGTTTCATTTAATATGTTTAAAATTATAAATTGAATTAGTTATATTAATAACAAGACCCAAAATTATATGATACATCAAAGATGCACAAAAAGCTTTTGACAAAACCATTTTTGTGAAAAACACTAAAAAACAAAACAAAACAATAGTTTCCTAAAAAATGATGACTATATGTAATAGGGAGAAATTAGAATCCTGAGTGATAAAGCAAATATTAATAATTTATCAGGCACTTCATCAAACTCTTGGAATTCAATTTGTGTATTAACAATACCTACCCTTGAGGAACATTCATTTTATGGGCTCATTTGTATAGAGTTCAGCACCTCTGGCAAGTTAAAAAATTAACTTTACTTTCTATATATAAAAGAATCCCATTATATCCATGAAGCAAAAAACAATTAAAGAAAGTCAACTTTTAATTAATTTTCTGATTTGTTCAAATGTTGCATGTAGTTGATAAAAAAAAAAAACCAACAGCAAGTTAAGGATGAATGACATCATAAATCTTCATTCTCTAGTTTTAGAAACAGACTTCCCCATGACTATGCTGAAGGACAATAGACAGATGAAAAGGCTATAGCAATAACAAGATCAGCTAGAAGCTACTCTGTCAGTGTAACTTTGATGGTTGTTTGGAAGCTAAGGATTTAAGTTAAGTATGCTGAAGCCACAAGGATTTGTCCTTAAAAAATATCCTTTTCCTTTCCTCCATTTTGCAAACAGGCCCTAATGTCACTAAAGAGAAACTTCAAAAATATAAAGTGTCATAAATAATTAAACCAAAAAGTGGGGAAAAAATTCCATGCTAATAAATCCCCCATGTTTGGAAGCCTATCCCTTCTCATTTCGGCCTACTTCCTTCAAGTCCCATCTAAAATTCCAGCCTTGTACAAATACAAGAATCCTTTCCTGATTCTCTGTCACTTCTTCCCTCTATTGGTTATCCTCAATTTATCTTGTATATCTTGTTTTGCACATATTTCTATGTATATTTTTCTTTCCATTAGACTCTAAGTTTTCTGGGTGAAGATTTTTTTTTGTCTTTCTTTGTAACCTTCAGCATGTCATACACTGTCTAGCATATAATAGGTGTTTAATAAGTTTAATGAGAATAATTCAAAGCAAGACAATAGCAATAAAGAATGGGGCAATGCTTTCTTTGACAACATAGCAGAATGACTGTGTATATTGTGAACCTTAAAAATTCCCCATTGGGACCATTTCCCATTTGGGCAGTGAAAGTAACTTGGATCAGGAATGTGAGAACTCTACTTAGATCAGGAATGTGAAAACTCTACTTCACCATACTTAAGCATGCCTTAGGGGAAGATAAAGTTGTAAACTCCTTTATGAACAATGAAAATTACTTAAAACCATTCTTATAGTGGGACAAAAAGTTGTTAGGCCATGCCTATTTTAGGACTAATACAAAAGGGTGATAAGTACCTATAAAGGTCAAGCAACTTGTGAATTTACAAGGAACAAAGAGGTGAGAAACTTACTCAGAGCTTTCCTTGTGTGAATTACTCAAAAATTTACAGCTTCTTGGGCGTGAACTAAGAATGGTCTGTCCTTTGAAAAATGTCTACTGTGATGGGTAGATATAAGGACTGAGGGGAGGTGACATAGGAGAAAATTCCCTATATAAGGAAACAACACTCTCTTGAAAAAGAGTCTCTAAGGAGGCATTCAGATTGAGGATTGAGCTGGTGGAGGCAGCTAAGATGATGCCTGGTGTCACTAGAATCCTTGCTTGGACAGATCTTGTGGTTGGTGATTAAGAACTGACTGATCTCTCAGATCTAGACCATGTTGGCTTAAGGCCCTTCATACTTATTCCTTTCTTATTCTTCCTCTCCTTTTCTTTATTTGTAGTAATTAAAATCTCTATAAAACCCAGATGACTTGGGTATATTTGAATCATTGGGAATATTTCCCTGGCGACTACCTTATATTTGATTTTAAAACAAGACACTGTAGTGAAAACATATTTTCTGCACTCACAATTTACTCATCCACTCTTTTATCTACTACAATTTAAGTCTTCCACTATTTTAATCACTATAATTTAAGGCCTTCAACCATTTTAACTATTACAATATCCAGATTTTAATAACTTTAGCTATTTTGATTTTAACATGTGAGTGCTAAATATTTTACAAATATTACTAAATATTTTAAGAATCTTTTAAAAACCCAACAATTGAAAACATATTTTTCTCAGAAGGATGTAAGTGGTGGTGAATGTCCCCTTAAAATGAAATATTATAGTTTTTGTATCAAAGACACTACATTCTAAAGAATTCCTAGGGCAAGGCCAATCATGGGGCGGGAAATACATGACTTGGTAAAAAAAGAAAACTACATTAACTTTGGACGTATTTTGCATAACTATTGTTTTTAAACATAGTTATACTTCCTGTATCTACCAGAACACCCATATTGAAGACTGTAAACACCAGTTACTTAGAAAAGGCAAGCAAGCTTATCTTAAAGGAGGCTCAGATCTATTTTCTGTTCTCACAGGCATTGTAAGGAACTAACACTTCAGTCAAATTTTGTAGTTCAACTAGAATTACTCTTTAGTTGCTTCCCTAAGTAAGTAGTCTATAAAATTGGCTTTAATCAGATAAAATATAAATATATCTCACATTAGCAGGCATGATTACTCCCAATTTGAAAACTCTGTCCGTGAAAGTATATTTATAGTCTAGTTTCTAACATATCTTTCAGTCATTCACTGTAGAGTAATCAGAAGGAGAAAGAAGATAATAAAAGTTGAGTTTAAAATATTTTCTGCTTTGAGGAAAAATACCAGCAAAGTCTGATTATTGGAGAAAGCAGAAATTTGTCTTTGAGGTTATCCACTGATTTCATGTACATTTTTTTGGAAGAGTTAGAATCCAAAGGGATTGGAAAAGGTTCAAATATTAGATTAAATTGAGTAATCTAATACTTGGGATAAAAAAAAAAAACTTCACAAATAAAAGAAGGGGGAAGTGTGCTTAGAAGATAGTTTTTCTTTTTTAAAAAAAACCTGGGTAATTTATTTGACTACAAGTTTAATACAGGTGTGTAACAGAGAAATGCTGAAGTAAATGCAAGGACTGGATTTGAAAAGTTATTTCATGAAAAAAGGAGATAGAACTCTGGCTGCCAACAGGGGATGGGAATGAAACTTCCAGCTAAGAAAAGGAGAGGAGCAGCTAGCAAAGGGGCTTTTCCCTTTTTGAATTGAAGAGGGAAGGAACAAAATTCTGACTGAGTCTACTTAGCTACAAATCCCTTGTTGAGCAGAAAAAGAACCAGATTAATCATCTCTCTTACAGTGGTTGGATAGAGACTTTTTTCCCCCTTTGGGGAAGGCAATAACCCTATCTTCAGAAGACTCCTTCAAAGCTATATCTCTGTGCCAATTAATACCATCATCTTTAACCTAAAATAATTAACTAATATCATCTGAGACTTAGTCCTTAAACTTGAGCCTCAAACTCTTGAAGAAAACTATAGGAGGGAGAAAGTTCAGGAATTTCCCGTTTCCTCTTTCCTAATTTATTATACCCAGCCCCTTATCTAATAAATAGGTAATTTCAACTTACTGAGAACTCAGATATCTTAAATGTACCAAAGGGGGATCATAGATACAATCAACTAAAGAATAAAGAGTGTAATCTCTTTTCTCTTATCCTTGAGTTCAGGTCAGATCTAACTCCATTTTCTAGACAGCTTTGCCCAGGGGGAGGGAGAAGTGGTGTTCCCCTTTATCTGTTCCCTCTCTCTCAATTACTTCTGAAAACCTTGGTTCCTGATTCTCCACTATTACACAGGTAAAATATATCAATCTGCCAGGAGTCATCAAAGGCCACACTGTTTGACACGATCCACATGGAAACCAGGGACTTCAAAACAGCCCCTAGGAAGGATGGAAATATCCACTGAAAGCCCCCTAAATAACTTTCAATATTAACATCACCTTATTATTAGAATTGGCATGATTATTGTTCTTGCTTAGCCCCAGGAAAAATGGATGAGAGCAACCTGCTTTCAGGGTTAATACAGATGACTCACTCTGTCCCCCATGATATTACCAAGAGAGCTCACTTACAAAATTAAAACTAAGGTTCTTATATACCCATTTAGATGGGATCCTCTTTTCTAGGCATAAAAACTTCTGGCAAATCTGTGCTCTGAATTCCTTAACCTATATCTAGGGCCTGTTGATTCTACCCACTGATCCAGACCTTAGCAACAATGTTTTATTGACACTCTCCCTAGAGAGTTTTATTGAAATCTCCCTAGATTTCCTGTCTGTTGTTAGGTATCAGGGAAACATGTATGTTGAGAATGAAACTGTATGTCAAGTAGATGTGTGATCATGAGGGTATAAAATAAAGCCAGGACTCACCCAAGGTGGAACAGTTTATCCTGTGCTATACGTGCTATACATTGAATATGAAAGCTGTGTCCCAACCATTATTTCGCCAACACTATCCCACCTTCAAGACCCTATCCCCTTTGGCAGGCTGACCCATCTCACAGAAAAACATCTACAATCCAATGAAAAAAAATTCAAGTTGTCCTGAATTTTTTATTATAGGAAATGGGAGCAAGGCAGGGATTTGTGAATAAACAGCAGAACAAAGTGGGAGTTATGCAGATAGGAGGGGAATGTTACTCATGAAACTAGCACTGGGGATAAGTGTGAGAGAAGCAGAGATTGGAAAAGTTAGTGCAGTAATGTAAGCAGTGTCCTTATAAAGAGGAAAAGAAGGGAGGCATTAGAGTAGAATATAAATCAGCAGCAGCAACAAGAAACAAAAGGTTTACACTGGTCATTGGCCATAGCAAAGTAGCCATCGTGTTCAGATGACCTAAATATTTTTTCATGACATCTCTTCTATTATTACACTGAAAACTGTAGCTTTTCTATTTATTCCTCTCCAACTAGGTTGTAAGTTTCTTGAGATCAGAATTTCATTGTATTCTATATGACATCTAGCAAGGTGTCTACGAGGCAACCAATAACTATTTATTACTTTGATTTGCTTAGGTAGGATGGAGGGAGATAAATGGAACTCTTAGCTAAAAAAATGTAGGTGAGACAATACAGCTTGGAAAAGACTTAAATTATACAATCACAGAATATTGAAGTTGGGATGAATTTCCCATATTATCTAATGATTTATCCAATGTCACACCAGATAGTTTGTATATCACTGTGATTTAGAATTAATTATACTAGTTGCCAAAACTAAAATACCATTTGAGACTGCATTCTAATTTTACCTGAGAATAATTTTTTTTCCCTCAAGTTTCCAATGATGAGGCCAAATCAGTGTTATAAAAACAAGATACATATAAAACCTAGAGTCCACTAAACTTAGTCCCACTCAAAACCTTAACAAACAGGCTGCTACCAATCACTTAGTTTCCTAAAGCATCTGAATTCTTATTTTGAAAGCTTTAGGGAGATGGAGGTGCAGGGAACAGATGGAAATATCATTAAAAATATCACTTACTTCCAAATGGTATCCAAATGTTTTCAGAGCCTGGGAATGTGTCATGGTTAAGCAAAAATGACCCACCCCTAAATGGGAGAGGGTGGGAATCTTTTTTTTTTTTCCAAAATCACAATCAATCAATCAATCAATCTCAATAAACATAGGAACAAGACAGAAAGCACTGGAATTAAGATAAGTTGGAGAAGACTTCCTGTAGAAGGTGGAACTTTAGCTGGGACTGTAAAGAAGCTAAGAGAAATCAGTAGGTTAAGTGGAGCAGGGAGAATATTTCAAACATGAAGAAAAGCCAGAAATGGAGTATTTTATTAATGAAAAGCCTGAGGGCTAGTGTCATTGGAGCAAAGAGTATATACATGTTGAGTAGTAAGGTATAAGAAGACTAGAAGGGGAAGAGAGGATTAAGGTATGAGAAGAGCTTTGAATAATGAAGTTTTTTGTGATTGTTCCTAGAGGCAATAGGAAGACTATTGAGGTGACATGATCAGCTGAGTTTTAGAAAAAATATCACTTTAATGGGTGGATGGAGGATAGAATAAAGGGTTAAAGTGAAGGTTGGTGGATAGAAGGGCATGTATTCAAGAGATGTTGCAAAGGTAAGTTTGGAAGGGTTTGGCAACAGCTACAGGGTGAGAGATAGTAAGGGATCCAAGACTCCTAGATTGTGAACCTGGGGGATGGGGGGAATGCTGTTGTCTTCTAAAATAATAGGGAAGTACTTGGGATGAGAGTTAGGGGTGAACATGACAAGTTTTATTTGGACAAATTGAGTTTTAGATGTCTGTTGGACATCCAGTTTAAGATGTCTGAAAGGCAATTGGAGTTGTTGAGATTGTAGCAAAGCAGAGAGGTTGAGGCAGGAAAGGTAAATTTGAGAACCATCAATACAGTAATTAAATTCATGAGAGCTAATGAGATCATCAGTTAAGTAAGATAGAGGGGAAAGAGAAGAGAGTACAGGGCAGAACCCTGAGAAACCCTTAGGGTTAGAAGAGAGAATCTGGAGGATTCAACAAAGGAGAAAGAGGAGTGATCAAACAGGAAGAAGGAAATCCAGGAAAAAACTAGTATATCCAAAACCTACAGAGAATATCAACAGTGTCAAAGGCTGCAGGAAAAATCAGAAGAATAAGGATGGAGAAAAAGTCAATATATTTGGCAAATTAGAGATCTTATAGTAACTTTGGAGACAGAAGTTTCAAAAGAATGATAATTTTATAAATCAACCTAGAAAGAATTTTAAAAGGAGTGAGAATAAATTGTGGTATATGCTGGTGATGGAATACTATTGTGCTCAAAGGAATAATAAACTGGAGGAATTCCATGTGAACTGGAACAACCTCCTGTAAGTGATGCAAAGTGAATGGGGAAGAACCAAGAGAACAATGTACCACAAAGACTGATACACTGTGGTAAAATCAAATGTAATGGATTTCTCTACTAGTAGCAATATAAGGATCCAGAACTATTCAAAGGGACATATAAGAAAGAATGTTATCCACATTCAGAGGAAGAACTGTGGTAAAAGAAACACAGAATAAAAACAACTGCTTGACTACATGAGTCAATGGGGTTATGACTGGGAAAGTAGACTCTACAAGATCACCCTAGTGCAAATATTAATAATATGGAAATAGGTCTTGATCAGTGACACATGTTAAAAACACAGTGGAATTATTTGTCAGATATGGGAAAGGAGTGGGGGCTGGGGAGGGAAAGAACATGAGTCTTGTAACCATGGAAAAATATTCTAAATCATCTAATTAAATAATTTTTAAAAAATTTTATAAAGCTAAAAAAATAGTGAGAATAGAGGAAGATGGAGGTATCTATGAGTTTAGCTACAAAGGGCAGAATAGATTTTGGACAGTGGTTAGCAAGAACAGAAGTATCAAATGAAGTTTTTCCTCATGATAGGGGAGATAGGTATGCTTGGATGAAGAAGAAAATGATCAGGCAGAGAGGAAAATACTTGAAAATAAAGAGGAAAGTAGAGATGAGAGAGAGGTAAATTATTGGAGGAGACAGGATAGAATGGGATCAAACAAGTAGCAGTGTTAGCATTGGTAAAGATTAAGGGAACTTTGTCATATGAGCCAGAGATGAAAGAGAGAGCTGCAGAAGGTAGCTAAGAGTGAAACGATGGTAAGGAACAGGAAAGAAGGTGCTTATAAAAAACAGTCTCCATTTTTTTTCTTATAAGAAGCAAGGTTCTTGGCTGAAAGAGCAGGGGGAAAGGAAGCCATGATAGGTTTGAGAAGGGAAGAAGAGATTTAAAAGAAATGCTGTAGGGGCAGCTAGGTAGCTTAGCAGACAGAGCACCTGGGTTCAAATCTGGATTCAGACATTTCCTAACTGTATGACCCTGGTCAGGTCACTTAACCCCAATTGCTTAGCTTTTGCCAAGCCTCTGGGAAAGAGGGAAGGAGGGAGGGAGGAAGGAAGGAAGGAAGGAAGGAAGGAAGGAAGGAAGGAAGGAAGGAAGGAAGGAAGGAAGGAAGGAAGGAAGGAAGGAAGGAAGGAAGGAAGGAAGGAAAGGTTGGCTATGCAGAGTGGGAGATTGAGTTGACAAGGGAGGTATAGTAGAACTATCTAGCATAAATTTGTACCAAATCTAGTCAAAACAGTTGCCTGATTTTTTCCAAGCTATCAAAAGCAACCAATTAATAAACATTTGTGCAATTCTTCTTTATTAAATTGCTTATTTTGTGCCAGTCGAGTGAAAAAAAAAAGTAAAACAGCACTTGATCTTTAGCAACTCTATATCGATACTAAATTCCGAGTCAAAGGTTACAATTGCTAATATGCTTGCAGATCTGTGTTTAACTGTTTCACTTCTAACTGTACCTTCCCCCAACATTACAGCCAAACAGGACTATTTTCTGTTCCTAAAAGGCATCCCCCCCATATAGATTTCCCAAAGTCATGGAGCTGTCTTTGCTCCCCTAGGAAGTGCTCAGTCAACTCTACCCAGTTCCTAACTATCCTTCAAAGTCCCGGATGCCATTCTCCTTCTTCTCTGGATCTTCAAGCCTGGAGACCAAACTGTTCAAATTAGTGAATGCCTAAAACCACCCACTGTAGTTACTAGCCCTCTGAAGTCATGCTTCATTTTACATGCTCGTCATCCTCTTTCCAAGCCATCCTGGCTAACCCTCTAGAACATAGACCATGCCTTTCTCCTATCACCTCATTCAATCTGGCACCATAATCAAATCAGTACTACCTCTGTTAGTGAAAAGAATGGTTCCATCTCTTTTTGCATTCCTCCCCTTGTAATTCCTATTGAGTTTCTAAATGAAAATGATTTTTGATGACCACCAATTCCTAGTATACATTATTATTAGCCCTTACCAAAAAAAATAAATTAAGTTAATGAAATTCCCTTTGAATTTGAAGCCTTAACACTCAGCAAAGAGTTCACCTCATAAGTCAGTACTTAACACATGCTTTTTCATATATTCTTTCAACACATTCTCTATATTATTGATATTTATGCAATTTTCAATTCAAAGCTCTTTGGAAAAACCACTTTTCTTTAGTTATATATGCCTTCTCCCCCTTCAGAACCAATGATAATGCCCTGAATAAAGAAGTCATGTCAAAATTATTTGTTGAATTTAAAAGTTACTGAGTTAATAAGTAGTAGTCTGTTTGTTCAAAAGAATGAATGAGAGAAGTGATTAGAATATTCTCCACATCTGATTATCAAGTATTTTTCAAGTAGGACATTTTGATTCTTAATAAGAGGACAAGATCACTTTTTTTTTTTTAACCCTTACCTTCCATTATGGAGTCAATACCATGTATTGGCTCCAAGGCAGAAGAGTGGTAAGGGCTAGGCAATGGGGGTTAAGTGACTTGCCCAGGGTCACACAGCTGGGAAGTGTCTGAGGTCAGATTTGAACCAAGGACCTCCCATCTCTAGGCCTGGCTCTCAATCCACTGAGCTACTCAGCTGCCCCCGACAAGATCACTTTAGATAAAACCGTAGTTCACTTCAAAATTAAAGTGCAAAAGAATGTATGAATAATAAAACATTAGTTGTTTACTGTTTCAGATTCATTCTGTGCTAAACACTAGAAGAAAATAAAACAATTTCTGTTCTTATGAAGCTTATATCCCTTTTCTTTTAAATCTTTTACATCACCAGTTTTCTCCATATCCTTTATTCTCCTCCTTCAAAAAAAAATTGACAGTATTTTTAACAATCAAGAGAAAAAATTACGTCTAAAAATATGTACCATGTGCAATGTTTGTACAGCTATATGTCCACAAATGGGCGGGGTAAGAATGCCTCTTCATTTATCTCTATTTTTTTTAAGTCTGGTTATATAATTTTGCAATTTATTTTCAGTTTGTGAAGAGGATAATGGTCAATATGCAGGCAGCATGCCTACAAAGAATAACATAAACTCAATGTTAATGCTAAATTTATTTTGAAATAATCTTAAAATCACATCCAAGATTAGCTACTATTGCAGAAGATTTTGCATGGGTATAGATTAAGAGGGGTCCTGAGAACATATCAGTCCAACTCACTCATTTTATAGAGAAGGAAACTGAAGCCCTGTCTATTGAGATGACTTATACAAGATCTTATGTGTACTTAGTGTCTGAGTCAACATTTGAATTCAAGTTTTCTGGATCCCAAATCCCGGATTCTTTCCACTATTGTACTATGTTGTCCCCTTAGAGAAGATACAATTGCAGGTAATATTCATAAACTTAGTGATTAATTCCATGTCAAGCATTAAAATAATTTCCTGGAGAATACAACATCCCAAACATTTGAGGCCATTCACATAATTCTGTTTAATGAACATTTCTTTAAAAACACAGAATACACAAAAAATTAAAATTAAATCGTAAAGCCACCAGAATTAGGTCAAGCTCTTTTGACTAAGTGAAACTGCTCTGGACTCAAATATAGATACATGATATTCTTGCACAATTTTGCTGACTCCTATGGTTATCCTTTATGTTATACATATTATTCTAAGAGTCATGAAAAATGAAAAGATAGTTCCCAAAATATTCTGTGACTTTCAAATCATGTTTAGACAGTTCATAAAGTAATAGCAAAAATGAAAATGAGTTAGAAAATAAAGCAATCATAAAATCACAGCATTGAAAAATTGGATGGTAATGATGAGTCATCAAGAACAACTATTCACTCAATGGAAGAATCCCTGCTACCTTATTTGTAACATATAGTAAGTTGGTGTCTGATTAAAGAATTCCAATGAGGGTGAATTCTTTTATGAGATGGCCCAAATTACATTACTGAAAAACTCCAGTTACTAGATTATCGTCCCTTATTGTGAGCATTAAACACACACATACAAACACAAACACATACACATGCATGTTTAGTCTGAAGAATAAGATTAAGATTATGTATTTGTCGGCATATATTTCAAGGATTTTAGATGTAGATTTGGAAGGTCCTTGAGAAATTATCTAGTGCAGTAGAGTAAAATTCAAATAGAAACAGACTTTTATAGGCTACATATTGACTTAGAAAAACACATATTAGCATTATAAATATTTTATTATATTATATTTTCATTTATTTTGTTAAACATTTTTTTCAAAAACATTTTAATCTTATTCTGGGAACACTTCTAGTCCTAGTGCACTGCTAGTTTGATATCCCTGCTGCAGGCTAATGGCTTCATTTTATAGATTTAAAAACAAAAACAAAAATTAAGGACCAGAAAGGACCTTGCCCAACAGTCACATACCATGTCCATGATAGGGTCAGGATTTGAACTCAGATCTCCAGAATCTAAATCTACTGCTCTTTCTGCCATGCTAATATATATATTTGGTTCCTCACTACAAAATAATAATAATAGTGATTGGCTCAATTGACTTCTTTTTGTTTCATTGGTCTAGACACAGATGGAATGCCCACCTGAAACACAGATTAATGTATTATTTTACTATAACCTTTCTCTTTTGTTTAAATACTTAGAAGACAGAGAGAAAAATGTTAACTTAATAAAATCAGTGCCCAAGTACCCCTTCTGTTTTTACGAAGGAATTTGTGTCATAGGTAAATGTGAACAGCCTTATTTTTTAAATCTCTGATCTCTTCTCCTTACACTGACACATTTTGGGTATAGTGACCCCTTCCTTATTTTTAAAATCATCAACTGCTTCTTCCTTTGTGGACAATATTTATGACCTTACAAGAGAGCTTTCAAAATTCAGTCTAAATTTTATTACTTGGCATTTGTTTTTTTAGGTAATAAGTCAGTTTTGTTTTTAAATATAGGCCAAAAGTGATGATTAATTTATACAACTAAGAATTCATGAAAGAAAAACAAGGCTTTGATGATTTTGGATGAAATTTTTAAATGAAAATTAGTTTTTGTAGGCACATGGTCTTAATAGGAAGTATATTCCTTAATCCTGTATGCTAACTTCTGTGATCAAGCAGAGGGATTTTAAAAATTCATCCAGGAGGAAGCTGGGTGGCTCAGTGGTTTTAGAGTCAGGCCTAGGGACAGAAGATCCTGGGTTCATATCTGTCCTCAGACACTTCTCAGCTGTGTGACCCTGGGCAAGTCATTTAACCCCCATTGCCTAGCCCTTACCACTCTTCTGCCTTGGAGCCAATACACGGTATTGACTCCATAACGGAAGGTAAGGGTTTAAAAAAAAAATTCATCCAGAGTATACATGTATGTTTAAAATAAAAATTATTAATCACCACTCCCCAGAAAATGTGATACATTTCAATTGTTTCCATAACAAATAGAACTTATTTCTTTCCACCAGATGTTTTGAACGTTCTGTAATAAAGAACTAAATAAAATGGCTAATAACAATGAGACATTAGGACTAATTAAGAACTTTTATAGACTACCCTTTCTTGGCGCTAATTAATGATTAGTAAACCAATTATACGATGACAATTTTAGTGATTTTAGCCTTAAAAGTCCATCAAGTCTAATCCTTAGCTTAACAGATAAGGAAAAAGAGAAAGAGAAAGTTCAAGTGACCATAGTCACACTTGTTAGTGTCTCAGGAAGGATTTGAATCCAGTTCTTCCTTACTCTTAAGCCCAGTGCCCTGTCTACTTTGCCACACTACCAATCAATTAATAACAAATGTTTATTACTCCATGTGAAGCACTGAGCTAAGTACTAAAATTTTTAAATAATCAAAATGAAACCATCCTTTCCCTCACATGTATATTATATACAAAATAAATACAAGGTTAATTCAAGGGGGAAGCAATTACAGCTGGATTGTCTCAAAATGCTGGCGTGTAGTTATTTACTGTGTCTAAATAAGTGATGAAGAGAACTTCCCATTCTTTAAGGGAGAAAACTGAAATGGATTTTTTTCCTCTAGCTCTCCCCAGGCAGGGCAGTTTGCCAGTTGAATCTTATGGGGGGGGGGAATGAGAGGTGGGGGGAAAGGGTGGTCAATATGGATCAGATGGATTCATCAGCAAGTCTACAGAAATAGCATGGCAAAGACTCCCAGCAACACATTCTAACAATTGTCTTGTTTTTCTTTAGTTTCTTTTACTTTTTAGATTATTTCAATGCTTGACATCCCACCCAACCTTACCCTGTATCATTAGTATTACTACTTATGGGTGAATGACCTGGCCTGCACTTGACTCCTGATGATTGCTGATTCCTTGGCTTTGTTACAATTTCTAAAATTCCGGAGCTAAAGCCCTTATTAAGACTTTTCCCAGGGCCTAATATAAGCAACTGGATTTTAAACCTTTGAAGTCCTTCCTCCTCACCCCACTGAAGACCTGGATTTGATAGAGAAGGGGGAAAAAGGAAAAAAATAACTCTTTTCTTCTCCAGCCAATAGAATTGTCTACTTTCATGGTCTCTTTTAAAATAGCAATAGAAAACCTAGATTGGAATATCATAAATAACGTTTGTCTACTCTCAGAAAAAGAATTTTGATTGGTTTTGCTATTGTATCCACTCCAGACTAAGATATGCCACCTTTTGAGGTCTTTTAATAAACTTCAATAAATTTAACAAAGTTCAGTTGATATTATAATAAGGACTTCCTGGCCATTTCTAAATCAAGCTGCCTCCCATTTTCCTTAATTTTCTCCTACCAGATGATCATGAAATCTTCCTCTGGGATTCTAACTGAGTTTTTGATCTGATTTTGCCTATAAACATCTTACATCATTTCCTGTGTATTTCTTGCCTAATTCTAGACTGTCACTGAATGAATGCCACCACTGACTTCTAGCTACCCTCTTTGTATTACCTTCTCCCCATTAGAATATAAATTTTTGAGGACAGGATGTTTTGCTTGCTTATACTTGCATCCCTGGTACTTAAGACTTAATATGTAACATGACTACAGTTAATATTTAATAAACAATTTTGCATTCATTCATTCATTCACCACTGTTCAAAGTATATATATATATACATATACAAAACAATTAAAATAAAAGAGCTTGCAAAATTCAATAGGCAGTATCATTTTCATAAGTTGCTTTGCTATAAATTTTCTGAAAGTTAGAGGTATCCTAATGTCCTCTGATGTGAGGTCTCAGTCTGATTAATTGTGTTTCAGCACTGAGTAAAAGTTTTCATATCACTTTCTAAATCTTAATAGCCTTCTTTCAATGTGGGTAAAATACTCATGAAGGTTCTTCTGCATCAATTGGGATTTTTCCAAGTTTGTGCCACCATCCCATCAATCAATATTCATTAAGCATCAGACACTGATGCTTTATTGTGGGGTACCAGACATTCCTCAACTAAAAGAAAACAAAAAACAAACAAAAAAAAAACCAACAAACATAGCTCCTGCTACATAAGTCTTTGGAAAAAAATAAACAGAGGTATAGTTAAATTTGAATCTACTAGATCAGATTCAAATAGAAAGAAGGGCCATTGATCCATGCATAAGAATCCTTGTAGGACACATATTGACTTAGTTTCAAAATGTAATATTATCTATGTATTACTGAATTTTTATTTATTTATTTTATCAAATTTTCCAAATTACAATTTATTCTGGTTCAGGATGCCCTCAAGAGAATTGTGGGCTATTTATCTGTCACTTCTGTGCTAGGATATATTTTTGTTATAATATGTTTTGATATAATTGTTATAATATGTTTTGATATAATTTTGTTTTTAAAGTTTACTTATTTGGCTGGTCTATGCATGCTCAAGACAGCTAACATATCTCAAAGTTTTCAACATGCCCTACAATGGAATTCTTTCTCTATATTTCCTTCCCAGTTCGTTGTATCAACCAAGAAACTTTAAAAAAAAAACACTTCTGGATAGAAAATGTATAGAAAAGTTTTAAAGGAAAGTCATAATGGAATTTTTCTGGAATAGAAACAGAATCAATTGACTGACAACAGAGATGCCCAAGATCTGGTCTGTTTCAAGAGCGAAATTTTCACTTTCATGACTTCATCCAAAAGTAATTTTGATTTTTTGACACATAATTTCACTTATGTGTACAAATGAACTAGAATTAAATTTTTTGGAAAGGTGAAGTCTTATATATAACATGATCTAAACTTATACATAAATCAAATCCTTTCCCCTCTTCCTCTTTAGAAAATTGGTTGCTAAAATAATTTTCTTAAGAAAAAAATTCCCAATTGTTATGCTTTGAACTTAGAAAATGAAGTACCCTAATATATGAGAATTTTCTTCCTCAAAGACAACTATTCACCAAGCAGCAAAAAGGCCATAGAAGATTTTTAAAAATGCAATAGCTTATGCCAAATGCACAAATAAATTCTATATGCTTTTGAAACAAAATAAATTTGTATTACTCTTACTTTCTTCTGTAAACTTTCCTTAAGCAATACTTTGGACAATTTATTGATCAGAATAAAATGGAATTTTTAAAATTCTCAGTTCCAGATACTAAACAACATAGATAGATCAAAGCCTCAGCCATCTAGAGGTAGAAGGAACCTAAAGACCATCTAGTGGAGCCTTCAAATTTTAAAGATGAGGAAACTGTAAACCAGGACATTGAGTGACTCACCAAAAGTAGTAAAGTATAGCAAGTGTCAGAGGCTGAATTTGAACCCAAAACCTCTGACTTCAGAGCCAATGTTTTTCCCCCTGCTATATTATAATGCTACCATTATAGGGATACAATTAGAAGAAAAACATAACCAAAACATGATAGATATTTTTAAAAATCAAATGATTAAGATGGGGAGAATAGAAAGTCAGAAAATATGCCCATAATTTGAATTCTGCATTATTGGAAGTTTACTAACTTTTGGAAATTAAATTCTTCCTTCACTGGTCATTCTAATGGAATGAGTCAGGGGATTGAAATCAGCCCCCCAGGTAAGGATGTTTTCTAAAAATGGAATAAATTTACATACCACACTTCAAGAATAGTCCCAAACTTTAGGTAGAGAGTAAAAAAAGACAGTGAAAGCTGAGAGGTCTTAGAAACAATCCCCATTTGGAAAGGTGCCTACAAGCACGAGACTTCAAAAACCATTTAGTCCAATACCTTTGTATCATAAATGACACATCTGAAGATTTTGGAGGCATCTGAAAACAAGGAATTGGCATGGGTGAGATTTGGGTTCAAGATTTGAGTCTCTTGTCTCTTGAGTTAATGTAACACAAATTCCCTAACACGAAATATACTCTTCTCTACTTTTCTCAGTGTAGCATTAGGGTAAATTTCCTACAAGTAACAGAGACAGCTTCTATATTCAACTTCCAATTTGGTTCATTTTGATTGTTTTCTTATCCTCACAAATATGATTTCTTTTATGTTAGAATAGCCACCAAGTAAAACCTCCTCTATCGAAACAGACTGAGACTGTTTCTTCATTACAGTCTTGAAACTATGCATGGAGAATCGAGAAGGTAAATTAATTTTGATCAAGGTCATCCACCCATTTTATATCAAAGGGCAGGACTCTATTCAGGTTGGCTCTCTATTCATCTACTGAGTTTTAATGTCAATTAAAGTTTAATTTCTTTTGTATAACTCTATAGTAACGTGCCTTCCCTCCACAAAATTTTCTTATGTTTCATACTCAACCTTTCACAATAAAATGAAGCATCAGAACTTTTTTCTTAATATAATAATAATAGTAACTCACATTTGTGTATCATTTTAAAGTTCAAAAAGCACTTGGCTTATATCATTTTATTTCAGTAACTTCTGGAAATATTTATACTTCACTAAGATCAGCATCTTCATGTTTTGGCATCTGGCTCTACTTGTCCCCAACAAGACTGGAAGGTTCTTAAGTGCATGAATTTCATTTCCTTTATTTTTCTATTTCTCTAATTTCAGAGGGACATGTATTACTCATGGTTGGTCTTTAATAGATATTTGTGGGATAATGAAAGAATTGCTACTCATTTCTCCCATTTAGAACTTTAAACCTTTGAACCAGCCACTCCCTAATAATGAAATACTCTCTACAGTCTAGTTTTTTTTATTTATCCTACTACTTCAAAGATGCAAAGCATTTTTTTTATTTTTTTAAAAACTCTAACTTTTTTCTTATTATCAGTTTTAAGAAAAGACTACGCAATCAAGGTCGAATGACTTTCCCAGGATCAAATGGGCTAGGAAGTGTCTAAATATTTAAATTTTTGCTGGTATTTAGTTGTATCAGACTCTTCCTGATCCTATTTTGGGGGTTTTCTTGGGAAAAATAATGGAACAGGTTCTAATTTCCTTCTCCTAATCATTTTATATTTGAGGAACTGAGGCAAACAAGGTTAAGCTATGTGTCCGAGGTCACACAACTATTAAAGAGTCAGAGGCTAGATTTGAACTCATTAAATATTAAAAGTATTATATATCATTCCCATCCTCATACTTTTTCCTATATCCATACTATTAATTCTTGAACATTCTGTAAATATTATTTGTTACTTTGTTGAACTTACATATGAACTGATAACGTGTTCCTACTTACGCATACCGATATAATCTTCTATAGTAGACAGGACAGAAAGAGGAGCAACACAACATACTAAAAGGAAGTATCAGAATTACATTCAAAACTGGGCTCACTTCTTGGTTGTCTTTGAGACCTCAAGCTGATCACTGAATATTATTTGATTAGACCTCTCCTTCCTCATCTACAATGTTAGGACTGAAATAGATATTTCTAATTATTATACTATATTATCATTATGTCACATATTCATGTATTATATTATTAAGGGCAACCAGAGGTGTCTCTTTTGTTAGTTTCTTATCTATATATAAATAAAATTTGATGTTGACAATGAATATCTCTGAGCATTCTCTCACCATGATCTGGACACATGAAGATTCAATTCCTGGTGGAATAATAATTTAAAAAAAAATCACAAATACTTAAAATTTTCTTTATTGCCAGCACAGTGCAATTGAATCTTCCTTCTCCTACCATACATATTACAGCTGAAATTTTCATGAAAATTTTAGGAAAATTGCAAGCCTCTTTTTTGCCTCATGACATGATGGATTTTTTGTTTGTTTGCTTTTCATTTCTCAGTGAAACATTTTTTGATCTTGCAAAAGTGATAAATGTTAAAGGAAAAAGGGGAGCAGGGAGAGAAAAAGTGATCTGTGAGAATATGATAAGAAAGCTGAGGAAGAAATGAATGAAGTACTCAGGGGGAAAGTAGTGAAAAAGCAGGGAGAGTCAAATAGAAAAGGAATGGGTTGACATTCTGAAAAATAATTTTAAAATACACCCAAAAGATTATAAACTGTATACTCTATATACCAAGCAATACTACAACTAACCCTAAAACCCACAGAAATGAAATAAAAGGGAAAAAGCCCTAGTTGTTAAAAAAAAAAGTTATAACAGCTCTTTTTGTAGTAGCAAAGAATTGGAAACTGAGAATATGCCAATCAGTTGGGAAATGGTTAAACAAGTTGTGGCATATTGTGATGTACTGTAAGAAATGATTAGCAGGAAGGTTTTACAAAAACCATAGGATAACTAATATGAATTGATGCCTAGTAAAGTAAATAAGACTAGGAGAACATTGTATAGAGTTGCAGCAATTTTGTAACAATTAACAACTGTGAAAGACTTAGTGATTTTAATCAAGTCAATAATCCAAGACAATTTCAAAGGACCCATAAGGAAAAATGCTATCCACCTCCAAAGAGAGAACTGATGGATCTTGACTTACTTTTTGAACATTAATTTTTCTTTTTTTGTGAGTATGTTTTCTTTTGCAACATGGAAAATATAGAAACATGTAAAAAATGATAAAGTATGGGTTGAATTATGCAGGATAAGTTTAGACAAGAAAGATAAGTCAAAACAAGTAGGGGAAAAAATAAAAGCAATGGAAAAACTATGGTTGCCTTCTTAGAAGTCACCAAGTATGACCTTGCTATGACTAAAGGTAAATAAATTGAGTTATAAAATTAAGAACATGGAATCCTTCTCTCTCTTCCTTAGAGAGACCACATATAGGACTTCTAGAATTTCAGAACAGGAAAAAGAAAAGTTCAAAACATTCAATAGCATTCAATCCTTTTACTTCATACATCAAGAAACTAAGCCCAAGAGCAGAAAGGACTCTCATCATACCAGGGACTTCAAAGCTATTCTAGGACTCTTCTTTTATAGATATATCACATTTATACTCCACAATAGTAAAAAGATCCCCAGAAAGAGTCAGGAGAAAGATGTGGCTAGGGAAGAAAGAGACTTGGATAAAAGCTCCTAGACAAGCACTAGATATTACTCTGATTTCATGCCTTTTATGGCTATAAAATGTTAAATAATAAGAATGTAACAGACAGAATTCTTAAACAACCTAACTTCTTACCTTATTGAATAAATATGTGAAAAACAGTACATTAAATTTCTGAAATGACTATATAAGGTTCTCTAGAGACTATATAAGATAAATAGCAGAGAGGGAAAAACAAGGGAGAAAAGGCACAGAAGAATTTTTAGAAGGGTATTATATTTGGCCTTAAATTTTTTTAATGGACTTCATTTGTTTTAGTAAATTAATCAATAAGCATTAAATAAAAGCTTACTATCGGTTAGGCAAGGTGCTAGCAGGCATACAAAAAGAAAGAATGAGACAATTTCTACTTGAAAGACTTCACATGATTCTAAGCTTTCTAAAGTCTGTTTTGTTCCATAATCCACCCTTAGATACTAAGTGGGCAAGTCAAGTAACAATTTGCCTTAGTTTCCTCACCTTTAAAATGGATATAATAAAAGCACATATCATGTAGGATTGTTGGGAGAATTGAGAGAGATAATAATTGAAAAGCATAGTGTATAGTAAGAACTATGTAGATGTTAGTCATCATTGTTATTATTATAATAAAGGTCAACTGGCATGTGAATAAACACTGCTAAACATGATCATTCTGGTGGACAAAAAAAGAAATGCAAAAGTTCGCCCTAAACAGACAATACATCTCACAGTGATCTCACCAATGATACCATCTGGGGCCAGTCAACCACAATGACCAAATAAGGCAAATTGTTTCATGCCTGAAATCTTTCATGAGTTAGCTCACCACACTTCTCATTGGACTTCTACAATAATAGTGGAGGTCACCTACTCAGATTCAATAAATCACTGGGGTTTCCAATGCAAATACGGGTTGCATAATCTCTAGAGAGGTCTTACTTTTGCTTCATCTTATTACTAACTGTACACAGTAGAAAAAGATATAAAATCTATTTGGTAAAAAAACAATGCATAGAAGGGATTTTATTACAACAATTCTAATAAGAAAACATATGAGCAATTAATACTTTTGTCAGAATCGAATGAGATATTCTATACAAATTGCATTACAAAGTACATGAATGTTGGTTTCTAGAAAATTATTATCTTTAAAATTACTAAAATATTCAAATGGGTCTATGATCATCAATTTAGAAGTTTCTTCCAACAACAGATTATTCCAATCCATCAATGAATACCTACCTGGTTCATACCTTATTTAACAATCAAAGAAAGGTTAAATGACTATCTACCATTTACACTAAAGTAGGAATGAAAACTAAGAATTGGAGGCTAAAAACTCATTTAGGAATCTAGAGATTAGGTTTAAAAATATTTAAATCAGTGATTCACAACCCTAGTTTGAACATCCATTAGTATCCTCTGATAGAATGATTAAAAAAAAACTATTTTAGAGCAAAATTATTTTAATTCTCCACACTATAAAATAGTAGACCAGAAATCTATCAATAACTGCTCCATAAAGATACATAATCAATGAAAAATATGTGATGAATGTATTCCAATCAGGCTTTGAGTACAGTAAGAAATTGAATATTTAAGAATGAAATGAGTTAAAATGAGTACAACGTAAAATTCATTCAATATCTAATTTCATTGTTTCTGTAATAAAATCAGCAACTGTTGAGTTTGGCACAAAAGAAAAATATATGCATAAATGCATGTATATGTATCTATGTATATATAAATAAATGTGTATATGTACACACAAAAAAATATTGTCAGCATTTTCTACAAAAGCAGAAACAGCAAAAAATACCTTTCTTAGACCATGAACTTAACCTTCTTTTTTTGGTACTCATTATTTCTCCTTGCTCTGGTCTCAATTTTAACTTTTCTGTTCTCTTCCCTACAATCCCCCCACCTTTTTTTTTTTAATCTCTTACACATATTCAGTTACAAACTTGCTTCTTTTTACAACTTTTCAAAAACTTACTACCAGACATCACATTTCTTACCAACTCACTCAATGTCTCTAATGTCCATAACTCTAATATTCATATAGGTATACAGACTAAGTCACCATTCGAAGCCTCAGCTCCCAAGTTATTTTTCAGTTCTCTTCAGGCTCAAAGGTAGAGTTATATATCCACAACACAGAGTGAAATGGGAACAGAAGAGCCAATTAAAAATTACAGATTAACGAATGGGGTCTTTTCCAACCTGTACTTTTTATTCCTCACCTCCATTTAACATATGAGAAAATGAAGCCAAAATAGGGTAAATGCCTTGCCCAAGCTTATCCAATAAGTAGGCTGGAAGTATGGAGCCAAAAATCAGATTTCCATAATTCTAATCCAATGTTCCATCCCAAACTATGGAAAGAATAAATGTATAAGTATATTAAATCAGACAATTCTATAAACATTAAATACTTTTTATGTACAAAATACTGTTAAAAGCCTCTTGATATAAAAAGTATGTATACAAGTATTGTTCCAAATTCTCCCCTTCATAAAATCAAAAATATAGAATTATATTAAAATAAAAAGAAAGTCCAGAAAATTACAGAATTCTAAATTTGGAAACAGAAGGGATTTTCAAAGTCAAGTATTTTCTAACTCCTGTAAAGTTTATGTTTAGTCTCTCCATGTCTTTGTTTCATTAAGTGCTTTGCCCAAAATCACCCAGGTAATAAATAAAAGAGCTCAAAATAAGAACACACATCCTCTGGGCTCCATATCCAGAAGTATTTCTAAAGTATCAAACTATTCTTTTCTAAAAAATCAATATATTGGTAATCTCTTATTTACTTTATAAATAAATTCATTGTGAAGTGTGTTTTCATATCACTAGTGATTAATTCTGTCAAATAAAATCAATAATATATTACATAGATATGACACTAATAAGGTGTGATTGGGGAAATAAGGGAAGTTTCTTCAAGGAG
Source organism: Monodelphis domestica (assembly GCF_027887165.1). Lineage (NCBI taxonomy): Eukaryota > Metazoa > Chordata > Mammalia > Didelphimorphia > Didelphidae > Monodelphis > Monodelphis domestica. The sequence goes on from NC_077230.1 coordinate 256,187,052, forward strand.
ACAGAAAGATTAGTTCTGAAAGGAGGAAAGTATTCCAGGAGGTTGAACTGAAAAAGGAAGAACATTCTAGGAATAGAGATAAGTGAGTATAGGGTAGTTTGATTGGTTCCTAGAATGTTCATAGGATGAATTTGGAAAGATAAAATGTATTGAAAAGAGCCTTAAATGCAATATAGGATAATTTACATTTTATCAAAAGGGTAATAGGGAGTCATTATGTTTTATAGAGAAATATCTGTGCCTAGGAGAATGTTGAATACGCATCTGTTCCATAAGATCACAGTGATATCTGAAACACTTGGCTAGTGTTTCAAAAACCAAAATCCATTTATAATTGAAGATTTTGACATTTTAATGAGTCAATGATGAAAATCAACAACAACAACAAAAAAAAAGATTTATGAAAAGGCAGCATAGTTTAGTGGAGATTGCATTGAATTTGAAATCAGAAGATTCAGGTTTATTAAATGTGACAATACCCTGAACAAAACAACCTGCATATTCCTCACTTTAAGAATAGAATGATGGAGTTGGAACGAGTGATTCTTTAAAGGCCTTATTTAATCTAAGATTCTATGACTTCAATAGGGGTGGGGAGAACTAGTGAGGGCAAAAGGGAAGGACAGGATCTGTGATTTTATTAGTCTATGAAATTGTTAGTGATATATTTTGTATATAACCTTTGAACTTTCAGACTTGCAGGGTGCACAGAAAGGTTTTTGTATAAGTCACTGTGCACTTTTGTATAAGTCACCTGGCACTGTGCTATTAGGTAGAGAATGATTAATAAGATGAAGGACTTTGTGATCTAGTTGAGTGCAACTAAATTGAACACTAGCCATTGTTTGTAGCCAAAGAAATTAATATTTCTTGTTCTTTGACCCAAGAAAAACAGAAATTTAGATACTTTTTCAATTTTTGAGGAAAGAAAATAACATCTTTTAAGGAAAGAGACAAGGACTGAAACAATCATAATTTAAATTTCTTGATACATTTATCAACATATTTTCATGAATAAACATTTAAAGAGTGTCTACTACAGGCAAACCACTAGGAAAATTCTCTGCACTCATGGAATTTATAAACCTACGAGTCAATCAATACTAAATAACCTTAATACACAATAAAAGAGAGAAGGCACAGAAATATTAAGAAAGAACCATAAGTCCTAGGCATACCAGGTACTCAGGATCAAAGCTTTATTAAATTTAAATGATTTTCCAAATAAGCATAAACTTATTTGAATTTTATCTGATATTGCATCAATTTGGACATTTTTTCTAGAAAATTTCTCAACAGATTATTGGCTATATTAGGAAAAATTAATGAAAACATTATGGTTTGACTTGAATTACAGGACCACAAATTTAGAGAAAAAATGGGCATTAAAACCAATCTAGTACAATCCTTTCATTCCCCAGAAGAGAACACTAAAAGCCAGAAGTTATTTGACTTGCCCAAGAACACATGGGTATAGGATGTGTGAGAAGGAAGATTTGAATTCATGCCATTGGAGCCCAGATGCAGTGGACTTTTAACCATGACAGGCTACCTACCTCTCTTCTCCAGGATGGGGTTATCTTACAGTAATTCTCTATTCATCAAAATTTCTTTAAAAAAAAAATCTATGCCTATGATTAGAGTAAGGAGACTTCCTTTACCAATAGAAATTAATAACTATTTTGAAAATTTATAGCCTGAGAGTTTTCTGGGGCTGGAGGAGATTTAAAAAATTGTCAAGGTACCTTTGATGCAGAGATACAACTCCTACATCTCTATCACAAAGAGATTCCTTTTTAAAGAGGGTTAAAGGACCAATAATCACAAAATCATTTATAGAAATTCTTTTTGGCAAAGAATTGGAAATTGAGATGTCCATTAATTGGGGAAGATTTGAACAAGTTTTGTCATATAATTGTAATATGATACAATTGTGCTATAAGGAGGAGGAATATTTCAGAAAAACCTGTAAAGGCTTACAAGAAGTGAGCAAAACCAGGAGAATGTTGCATAATATAACTGAAATATATTGTACAATGATCAGCTATGAAAGACTAGACCATTCTCAGTAGTACTATGATCCAAGACAATTCTAAAAGGACTCAAAATGAAAAGTGCTATCCACCTCCAAAGAAAGAAAGAGAAGATGGGAGTCTGAATGCAAAATGAAGCATACTATTTTTTCACTTTATTTTGTGATTATGTTTTTGTTGGGGGGTTTTGGTTAGGTTTCTTTTAAAAATTTAAAGTTTTATTTTACAATATGACAAAGATGAATTATGCCTGATTAAACATGTATAACTTAGATCAAATTACTTACAATCTCAAGGAAGGGGTAGGGAAGGGAAGGAGGGAGAGAATAGGTACCTCAAATTTTTGAAAAATGTATTTTGGAAGTTGTTATCACATATAATTTGGAAAATAAAATAGTATACACACACACACACACACACACACACACATGCATACAGAGACAGACAAGACAAAAATACAAGGGACTTCACTGACTGAAATTGAACCCTGGTCTTCCTAACTCTCAGGCCAGTTTTATTCTATTCAGCCAATCTTCCTCTAATTGACCTTAACACATCTTATATTTATATTGAGCTTTACATTTTGTAAATCTATTAGGCTATCTTTCCATCTGTTGTACTTCCAACAAGAAAGATTATGCCATGAGGAATATAGACTTTTCAGCTCTGGATCTCCTGACCAAGTTGTTCAATGTTCAAGTTGTCTTTATGAGTGAATTTATGGTAGATGACACTACACAGTCACTACACAGTCAGTCATCCTTCACTTTATATTCTCCCAATCCCTGTATAATCATAGCCACCCTCCTCCTTAATATTCCCATGTATGGACCATAATAGGGTCATTGTTATTGAAAAGAGTATGTCAATTTACTCCTCTGTGGAGCTCCATTCAACATCTCCATGTCTTTCATAAAACAAAACAAAAAATCTATGGCCACAGTAACATGTTATCTCTCATTACTAGAATATCAGTTTGAGCAGAACCTTGTCTTCTTTTTAATTCTGTACAGCTTTTAAGTGAATAATAAATATTTTTTCTTTCCTTTCAGAGATCATGGATCTGAAGGTATAAGGAGCAATTACATAAAGGGTACTGAGTACAAATGCCTAAATTTACAATTAAAAAAGTAACTGAGTCTCATAGTAATGTCCAGGGACATCCAGTGGAAAAACAATAAATCGAACTCAAAATCCGATTCTAACTCTGAATCAATATTCTATAGCATCTTGTGGAGGAGAGAATTTGCAAGACATGAATGCAAGACAGAAAGCTGAGGACAGAAGTTGTCGGTCAAAATGAAAATTCCATTTGTTGCATGATACAGTCTTCTATGGACATTAGGCAAAGACTCTAATATAAAATTTCTTTATTTTATCATTATGAAATGTAAATGTTCTTTTTCATTTGTCACTGACAGAGAAAAATTCTAAGTAGTTTCAAGATATATTGCTTAATAGTAAGTGGTTGATTAGGTTCAAGTTCTCTCAAAAAATTAAACCCAAAATATAATTCCAACATTATACTGGTTTTTGAAGAGCTACAACCAGCTGTTTTAAAATATATGCAAGCTAAATAACTGAGATGTAGGCATAAATGAGAAATATTTTTGACAACTGTACAATGAACACTAGTCAATTAATCAATCAATCAATAGGCACTTATTTTGGCTCTACTATGTGCCAAGTACTATACTAAACTCTAGGAATACAAAAAAAAAAAAGAAAGAAAAGAAAAAAGAAAAGTCTATCTAAACTATACTTTTGTTAAGGTAACCAACTATTTAGGAATGTTTTTCTCAGTGCATTCATCACTAAATGAAGTTTTTAAATAAATTAAGAGTCATTAAGACAAGTAGGTGGCTCAGTGGATTGAGGGCCAGGCCAAGAAAAAAGAGGTTCAATTCTAGACTCAGACACCCCCTCTCTGTGACCTTGAGTAAATCATGTAATCACCATTGCCTAGTCCTTAAAACTCTTTTGCCATGGAACCATATTGATTCTATGATTGCAGGTAAGAGTTAAAAAAACATATAAGAGCTAGGTCTTACATTCTTTAATTTTGGAGGAAAAAAATTACAGGTTAATGAAAGAAAGAAAACTTTTTAATGTATATGGAGTAAAAGAATAGATTTCAACATGGGGTGGGAGGAGTTAAAAGGTATGTAAAAAAAAAAACAGAAAAATATATAATGGAAGAGGATAACATCTACCTTGAACAAGACAGAAGATTTCAGAGTTCTAATGTGGTGGCAAACACGGAATCAACATAAAGAGAGACAAATTATGTTTTGAAATGCCAAATACAGTATTGTTTGTTTCTGAACTAAAACCACAATGGAATGTTCATCTGAATTCTATTAGATCCCTATTATAAATGAAAAACAGCTCCGTTCTTCAAAAATTTTTCCCATGGAAATGAAAATGTGTCATTTTAATCAAATTCTGGTTTTAGAAATTCCATAGTATACCTCTTTACTAAAATGGGCTGAGTTTTAGTTAATATATAAACATTATCTTTTTTATAAGATAATAGGAAAGAGACAAGACATGGACGATGTCCTAAAGTCTTATACTTCTCTAGTTGAGTCAAAACTAAGCACTTATGAAACTACTGAAAAAAAAAAATATATGGTAGTAGTACATAGTTCTGATCAGTATAGTACAGACCTAGTAACCAAAAGATGTAGCAGGATTTGGGGGAAGGACCATCATGAAGTAGAGTAAAAATAAGGAAAGACTTAGGGGTAAAGGGCTTGAAAAAAATATAGCAATTTTAAATGGGCTATAATTAAGTCATTGCTTTAAAATAACATATTTAAAATGTTTCACCTATTTACTTATATTTTATGCTAAAATTGATTTATTTAAATTAATTATATGGATCCCTGAAGTAAATGCATTTCCTTTCAAAGATGCATGGGTAAAAATGGAGATTTTGAACCCTAGATATCAATCCCCAGAAGTCGTGGATATTCCCAGAATGCCCTATAATATCACCTGAGTCTCCAACTAGGCAAGATCACAATTGATATTTAAATGGCAGTAAAGCCTCCCAACACTCTCTTCTCTTCCATTGTAATGATGTAGCAAGTGTAGCAAGAAGGCTAAGCATGAGGCTTTTGAATGGGCTAATGGCTTTTAGTTTGTATCTTCTTTATTAATAAACCACATGAAATATAATTTTTATTACTAGATACTAATTTAATTTTTACACATGAAATAAGTCATTTTTACCTCTTCAGAATCAAATTCTCAATAATAGACATTCAGAGTCGTAAGGGATATTAGTGGCCAATTAAATCATATCTGAAAAAAATTCTTAATATTACATAACCTGACATATGGTCATCTAGCATTTGCTTAAATATCTCCAATGGATCTGGGAGGCAGAGAACAACTACTCCACTGGAGGTGAAAGAATCTGATACTTCTGTGCCCTATACATTCCTTCAGATTCCTTTGATAAGTGTCATTTTCACCAGTTAGAATGAAACCTCGTATAGGGAAGGTGCAATTTTTTGCTCATATTTATATTCTCAGCAATTATCAGAGCACCTGGTAGATAATAAGGGTTTGCTAAATGCTTCTTGAGATGCATCTAGGTAGTCCGTGGATAAAAATCCAGGTCTAGATCCAGGAGCTCCTGGGTTCAAATCAGACCTCAGACAGCTACCTGTTTGACTCTGGGCAAGTTGCTTAACCCTAAATGCCTGGCACTCACCACTCTTCCTATCAATTCTAAGAAAGAAGGAAAGGGTTTTTAAAAAACAAAAATGTTTCTAAACTGACTGAATTCCCCTTTGGTACCTCTATCACCTCAAGTATAAATTTTCCATGTCACAATTTTCATTTATTATTTATTCTTGTTTTCCCTTCTACAGCCAGAACCAATTAGATATTTATATCAGTTTTCCAGATTTTCCCATAAAATGCCTTATAAGAATCAACTAAACATGGGGGCACCTGGGTAGCTCAGTGGATTGAAAACCAGGCCTAGAGATGGGAGGTCCTAAATTCAAATCTGGCCTCAGCCACTTCCCAGCTATGTGACCCTGGACAAGTCACTTGACCCCCATTTGCCTAGCCCTTACCACTCTTCTACCTTGGAGCCAATACTGGCTCCAAGACAGAAGCTAAGATTAAAAAAAAAAATCAAACCAACATGTTGGAGATCTTCTATAATCATCACTGATATTTACATCATTCTTTAATGTGTACCAATTGCATTGTATAGATTTATTCCTCACAGAATCCCTCTGAGAAAACTCATGCAGCTATTATTCCTAAGTAGCAGAAACTAAGTATGAGAAAGTTAACTGACTTACCTATGGTTATCCTGCTAATAAATTTCAGAATCAGGATCCAAACTCAAGTGTTCCTGAATGCAAGGCAGCAAGCTCTCCACTATGTAACACTAATATTAAAGATGAATTAAGCTGCTTTGCTTAGCCCTACGAAGTACAAGAGTAATGCACAGAAATGGCAAAAAAAAAAAGGTATTTTGAGATTTGAGATAAAGAAAACTTTAACATTAGGAGTTCCCAGGAATTGACTAGACTTGGTTACCCATCATTTAGCCACCATTTCTCAGGTAAACTCTAGAAAATATTATTTTTCAGATATGTTGATAGCATTAAGGGGCCACCCCAGGGCTCTTCTAAATCTGAAATTCTGTGATCTCACTGAGAAGATCTTTTAGTATCTAGTGCTTGAAATAACTAGCATGGTATAATCCTCAAATAGTAAGAGGAATAGGATTTTACAATTTATCTCCCATATGGCCTCCACACAAGACATTTTCTCTGGCAGTGTCAAACTTGTGGCATAACAGATTCTGGACCTGGAATGAGGAATCCCTGATTTTGAATCCAGCCTCAAACAACTGATAACTGTGTGACATTGGACCAATAACTTATCCTAGGCTTGCCTCTGTTTCCTCATCTAGAAAATGACAGTGATGACAATAGCACCTTATCTCCTTGGGTAACAATTGAAAAGCACTTAGCATAGTGTCTAGAATGTAATAGGCAACACACACACACACACACACACACACACACACACACACACACACACACACACACACGTGAGCACCAGCCTGTTTTATACTCACTAAATTGAAATTAGCCTTTTGACAGCTTTCAAACATGTCTGTCTGACATGGAATCCCTTTAAATATTTGACAGCTATTACATCCTTACTGAGTCTTCTCTTACCCTTGTTAAACATTCCCTGATCCACCAATCAATTCTTTCTCAAAGAAATACTTAACCTGTCCCCCAATCCTGACCATCATGATCATTCCTCTTTTTCAGAATATACTACAACCTGTGAATTTCCTTCTTTAAACAAAAAACTTGGGCAGAATACTCCAAGTATGAACTGACAGTGAGACCATCATCTAACTTGTTGTAGACAAGGAAACCTATGAATTTTTTTTTTGTTGCAATTTCATACTATTAGTGAATTTATACTTGTCTTCTAAAACCTCTATATCTTTTGCATCGAAGCTGGTGCCTACCTACCTATACATTTTGTAACCTGTACTTGTATAAAATTGCTATTAAAATGTCTTTTTTTATTTTTAATTTAAAGTTTCATATTGGCTATAGCCAGTTGATTCTTTGGAGTTTTGATTTTTCATTGCAACATGTCCTATGCCTTTTAAAGGCATAAAATAAATAGACAAAGTCTCTATGATTCTAGGTTTCAGTTACTATCACAGGACTGTAAGTGATGAAACTATTCCTTCATCCAACTAAAAGAGAGATGAGCCTAGATCACAGTCAAGGACATATATTCGGAAAATTCTGCTAGATATGTCTCTGTCAAGTGATATTCATCTTTTAATAATTACTCTTTGAGTCTGGTCATTCAATCAGTTTTGAATTCACCTCACTAAACTATCATCTAGTGTACATCTCAAAAATAAAGATTTAAGGATTCTGTCAAATGCTTTGATCTCGTGGCCAAGTTAACTTCACGTCGAATGTTATTATATGATCAATTTTTGAAAAAACCATGTTGGCTCTTAATAATTGCTGCTGAATTTCTACCTATTCAGTTTTTCTAGAACTCAAAGTCAGTTTGGGGTTCTATACCTTATATAATCTAGTCAGGTTCCACAGAGAATAGAAAGAACTGAATTCAACTCTGGGATTCAGATCCTTAATAGGTGGTGTGTAAGGAAGGTTTGGCAAATCCTTTTTGAAATGTCTGTCTGCTTTAGTTTCCTCATATGTAAAATGCAAATAAAATTATCATCTATCACAGAGTTGTTAAGATAAAATTTCAAAGCATTTTGTAAAACTTAAAGCACCAAAAAATGCAACCTATTATTATTATTATTAGGTAATGTGAGAATTCATTTTTCATATACTGTATTAAATCCTATATTAAGGGAAATTACTCTGTATTCCAGTTTCTGAGATCTGGATCAGAGAAAGCATCTAGTCTAGTACTTTTTGCATATCCTTTGTTCCTGGGAATTCCAAGTAATGCCTTCCTTTTTAAAAAGAATTAGTTTTATAAATGAACAAGACAAGGGTTCTTTTCCTGTGCATGTGTTTCCAGTGATGTAGGTACTGTGAGGAGTAGACAGGTTGATGGACCACTTCTTAATTAGCTAATACCAATTAAATAAATATTCAATGGAGGGGCTGAATAATGAGCTCCTCAAAAACTATTTATTAAGCTGCCTGACACAGTTGAGGTTGTCCCTGATCCAAAAGGAATCATAGAGATTTACAACATTATCCCAAATATACTGTGACTTCCCCTCTATGTCCCAATATGTACATTTGAAGTTGCATTCCCACTAAATTTGCAACACATCATCACTAAATGTACATAAGTTCTAGACAAGAATTAGTCTTGAGGCTTCTCTTGAAGAATGACTTGTGGATGTCCACCTCCAGAGAAAGAACTGATAAATAGAAATAAGTAAGACATAAATTTATCTTTTTGTCAAATGATGTCTTCCCTAAAGGGGAGGGTGGGATGAAATTAACTGGGTGTTTTAAGAAACAAACAAATAACTAAATAAATGTATTATTTTATTTTAGAAAGGAGCAAATAACTTACCTGAGGTCACATTAACAATATAGAAAAGAGATAGTACTTGTATACAAGTATTAAATGCTTAGCATTTCAAACTATATCATACTACCCCTTATACCTAACATCATCATCATTAATATTAAATAAATATCATTCATTATTGAATGGAAATGTGACAATGGAAAATAGGCCCTTAGCCTGTGAGCTAGAAGGGACATCAAAAGTCACTTAGTCCAAGTATATCATTTATAGATATGATGTACAATATCCTGATTGTGTTATGGCCATCATCAAAAACTCAAGAAGGTATGATACAACTCTGGTGTTCTCTGGATAACCAATAATGTGAAGAACAATGATACTATGGAAACAATTTCAAGAGAAAAGAAGAACTTTATTGACAAAGCTAGTTTTGCATATTTTAGCAATAATGAGAAAGAAAAATTATAACTGACCTTGGAATCCATATAAATAGAAATGCTAATGCTAGTTGGATTTATGCAGTTAAGATAATGTATTATCAGTCCAAGTCTTGCCCTTTTTTCTAATTAATGAATCATTTTATGCCTGATAATGTGCTCTACACACTATAACTTGGTTAAATAAGTGGTACAATATTATTCTCATTTTACATACAATAATAACATACTTCAATGGATTCATGACTATAATGATGTGTTTAATAATGAAATAGATCAAAACCTACCCAAAACTTTTAGTTCTAATAATCATTAACATCTGTGTGGCACATTAAACTTCTCCAGAGTCTTTTTTGATCATTAGCTCATATGACCCTCAACAAGTGAATAGGTTCCCTATTTTACACATGAAGAAATGGAAACTCTGAAAGGTTAATGGACCTAACAGTGATCAAAAAGCTAAAAAGGTGGTATATTCAGAATAAGAATTCAGGTCTTCTGACTTGAAATCATGAGAATTTTTTTCCATTCCATCAAGTAGCTTGGAATATGCAATACTGTTTTGCTTTAGGTTAAAGACTTCTATCCTGAAATGTTAAAAGTGTGTCAGGAGAAGAATTGAAAAAATTCCATTCAAATATCTGGCATATACTTTATTTCTGGCCTAGAAATAATTCTTCTTCATGCTAATTTCCAGCTAACATAGAACCTCTGAATAAGTACATACTACACCATTGCATCTAAAAATCTTCTTTTGACTAAATGTTTAAGGACTAGTCTTCTGACTAGTCTCTCTAGATCAAAGAGAAATGAAACATCTTCCTTCCTATTCCCATAAATGCTGTTTACTATCATAAATTCTGCCTAAAGCTTTTTTATAAATGAGTATTTTCCCCAAATGTCTCATTTATTGATGCCTCTGCTTTGTCACAAGGAATGATCAGGTATCTCAATAATCCAAGTCATATGCCATTAAATAAGTGTTTGGGGATCATGGAATGAAACCACTTAATCATAAATCAGCTCAAGCAAGTGCCAGAAGAGGGTCATTTTAACTGGCTCCCAAAGTGTCAGATGGCCAGATATGGCACTTTTCAGACAGTTCATCAGCATATACAACACTGCAGCAAATTTCCACTGGGGAAACCAGAAAAGACAGGAGGCTTGGATGGAAATGCTTCCAAAATAAACATAGAAAGAAAAGAATGAAAGAAAAAATATATGTTGGCCTAAAATGTTCTCTGTAGAATTAAATCTATTTGTAATCCCTGCATATATTTTAGAAATAAGAAATGTATCTTGAATACAATTCATAGCATCTATGTTTGGGATAGATGATCCAATTATTATCATCCCTTCTGACAGATGAAAACAGTGAAACCCTGAGAAGTCATACAACTAGTAAATGCAGAGGTAGGATTCAAAGCCAAGAATATTTATAGCATCTCTTTTAGTCATAGAAAATAACTTGAAACAGAGGGGATGCCAATCAAATGGGGAACAACTGAACAATTTGGAGAACAAAATCTAAAGACATCCTACTGCACCATGAGAAATGACAAAGGAAATAATCTCAAAGAAACTGGGAATATTTGTATAAATTTATATAGAGTGAAACAAAGGGAACAAGGAAAACAATTCATACATTAACATTAATAATATAACAACTCTCAAAGACAGCAAAGACTCAACCTGTGTCAAAAGACAGGTTTTTCAGCAAAATGATCAACTATGAGTCCAGGTAACCAATTTTGAAGCATGTTATCTACATAGCAGAAAGCCATTCATGACTTGGTATATATAATGGGACATGTATTTTTTGGATATGGGAAGGATGATTTGTTTTGTTTGACCATGTAAAATTGAATATCAAAGGGTTCTGAATTTCTTTCCTCTTTTTTTTCTCAATGAGAGGGAAAGAGAAAGGTGGCAAGATAAATCAATGATCAGCAAAATTTTTATTTGGTCCATAGAAATTGTGATGTAGTGGACAGAGTTGTCCTTGAAGCCAGGAAGACTAGATTCATGTCCTTCTTCTAATATTTACTGGTTGTATAATTGTCTAGACATCAATTAACTTATTAGCCTCTTAAGTACTTCTCTAAGATCATAAGTCAAAGAGAAAATGCTAACATGGCGATAGCAGAGAGAAGTTATCCCTCTGGCAGTTGCCTATACAGGTGCTATCTCTAATGCTATTCCTAATCATATAAGTTATATGATCTTCTTTAACATCCACAATTCATTACTCTTCTTCTTAAACAATTTTACTCAAAAACAAATCCAATTTCTTCATTAGAGAGTTTAAGGATATCTGCCAATGGAAAAGGACTTCCATTAGTAAAAAGAAAATAAAATGGCAATGCAGAGGCTAAGCTAATAAGTATAGTGGCTTAGCATTTGTAGATTACTTTTTACAAATTGGTTTATGTTACTCACTTGAGACTACTGTCCTATTTTTAACATGTCTAGGCCTAATTTCCCTAAAATTTATCTTTTTGGGCCTAAGACACCTCATCATTTTGCTTCTTCGAAAAGAGTGAATTCCTTGCAAAAAGGAAAAAAAAATTATTTTCTACACTTGGTAAGAATATTTTTTTAAATGAGAGCACCTGTCTTTGCAACATAATCCATTTCCCAAGAAAATAAAATAATGTTCAAAATAGCTAAAGTAGCCATTCTACTCTCAGAAACATAACATCTGGCATTGGGTCATCTTTTAAGTAAGACAAGATAGCTGAAGAAGAATAGAACCAGAGAATCAGAGACTAACAAAGAGAAACAGTACTTACTTTTGCTGCACCAATCTGTTCTTTCCGAAACTTCTCCAATGGGGCTATTAACACATCATTAGCATTTTGAATCTGAAATACAAAACGCAGAAATGTTAAAAAAAAAAATTCATGAACCTAAACTATCAAGCATATTTAGGTTTCAATGTGTTTATAATTTATTTAATAAACAATTTTAAAGTGACTCTTTGGGGATTCTTTTTGGAAGCTTCAACCTCTTAGTCTAGAAATGAAAACAGAGACAGATGAGTATTAATTCCTGGGTAATTTCCATTACTATTTGGCTTAAGAACAGAAGTAAATTCAAACTTATTCAGTCCTAAACTGAATACAAACAACCCTTGTTCAGATACAAAATGCTGATTATTTAGAATTAATAGATCATGTTGTTGTTCAGTGGTTTCAGTGGTATCCCACAACTTATGACCCTATTTGGGGTCTAGAATGGTTTGTCATTTCCTTTGTTAGCTCATTTTACAGATGAGGAAATCAAGGAAAACAGGGTTATGTGATGTGTCAAAAAGCTAGTTAGTATCTGAAGTTGGATTTGAACTCGGGTCTTCCTGAGTCTGGGCAAAATGCTCTATCCACTTTGCTCCCTAGCTGCCCACTGATCATAGCTGCAGTACTATTTTACAATTATAGTCACCTTTATTCATGTATATTTTTCTGAATATTCCCATCTACTTCTTGCTTAACTGAATGGATTGATTCTATCAATACTATTCTTCCAACTTCCAAATCCAAATGTAAGCAGTTTGGACAAGTTTCAAAACACAAAATTCTTTTGAATTTGAAAAAACAAATGATTTAATAAGATAGTTAGTGTGAAACAACAAAAATAAACAAAAATTTCTTGGGAAGATAAGCTGAGAGGATAACGTAGTAAAGAAATTAATTTTAAAATGACTAAAATTCAAAGTAGCTTTAGAAGAAACAAGAAGCTAGAAAGGATCTAAGAATTCATCTGGTTCAAGCTACTTATAATAAAGATAGGAAAAAATGAGGCACTCAGATATTAAAAAACTTGCCCTAAGTCATGAAGCTAGTTAGTAGAAGTATTTAGACTAGAAAAACTCCCAAACAACTAATAATCCATCTCATGCCCACACTCTTTTCAATTAGACTCCTCATTGTCTGTTGATCTGAACTGATAAAAGGACAGGGTGAATATAAATATGAGAGAGAGAGAGAGAGACAGAGACACACACACAGAGAGAAAGAGAGAGAGAGACAGAGACACACACACACACACACACACACAGAGAGAGAGAGAGAGAGAGAGAGAGAGAGAGAGAGAGAGAGAGAGAGAGAGAGAGAGAGAGAGAGAGAGAGAGATTTTTCTCCCTCCAAAACTACCCTGTGGAATAATTTAAGTGTCTTAAGGAATGAATGGTACAATATGGTATTGAACATTGGTTATCCATACATATCAATAGGGCTGCTTATTTTTGATTCAAACATCTTATTTAAGAAGGATGAGTGGGAGGGGGCAATTCAGTGGTTCAGTGGGATGAGAGCAAGGTGGTCCTGGGTTAAAATCTTACCTTTTACTTCCTAGTTTTCTAGTGGGCAACTCACTTAACCTAACCCCTATTGTCCAGCCCTTACCACCTTACTGCCTTGGAACCAATACACTTTACTGGAAATAAAAGGATTTTTGGGAAAAAAAAAAGGATGGATGGAGATCAAAATAAAATATTTCACTCTTAGTTTTTACTTCGTAAATTGGTCTCTTTTACTCACTCAACTGTCTCAAATATTCATTGTCTGGATTCTATGTAACAAAATAAACTCAACATCTAAAGCATTATACCCTGATAAAAGGTGATACCACAGATGTTTTCACCATATTCACCTCATTCAGAATACCTGTAATTCAGAAGGGAGTTCTTAATATATTTAATATATTAATACTAATTAGAAACATGATGATAATAGAGTGAGGTAACAAGACATAAATTCTATATTATACTACACTACACTACACTATACTACACTATACTACACTACACTACACTACACTACACTATACTATACTATACTATACTATACTATACTATACTATACTATACTATACTATACTATACTATACTATTATACTATAATTTCCAAATATACAACTATAAATCACATCATAATTCCTGGATTGCATTATCCATCCTCATTTTTCATATCCTCCAATAACTACACTCTACTTCCTTTTGCTTTTCATTTAATACTTTATCCATTGCATTGAATTGTATCTCCATGTATTCCTGGGTGGTTAAGCTTTGAATTGCCATCAAGTCCCTACTTACTAGAAGGGCTACAGACTCAGGCTACTACAAGTCCAGTAATGGGGTAGGAGAATATAGGTGAAATACAAGGCACACTGCCTTCCCTAAAGGGGCTTAAAATCTATTTCAGGATAAGGATATAAAATGAATTATACATAAAATAGTTGTGGAAAATTAAGAGTTAATGTAATAATAAAGTTATATACATATTTCCTTAATCCATAAAGAAAATAATATTAGATGAAGTGTTTTACAAATGTATTTAAAGTATCAGAACTCTTCAAGTCCAGCACTCCAGTGGCAGTGTATACTGCATAATGCACCCTAGAAAACCTAAAAATACAATATAAATATCAGGCTTCATTTTTATTTATTTATTGTTGTGTTGGTTGAGGAAAGAATTCTTCAAAGATAGACTGGAGAAAAAATACTATGTCATTTTAATTTTAGAGTAACATCACAGTGGAATTTGGTTATAGTGCTTTATTGCCATTATTATAGTGTCTAGACAATTCCATATTTATGCATGGAATTATATTAAAAGTTTAGAAAAGGGGAAGAAGAGAGGGAAAATTTATGGGGAACAGAGATATGTAATGTGTTGATGTAAGAAAAGCAGGACTAAGTATAATCTACATGGGAATGAGTAAATAAACTACCTTAACTGTAATAAAGAGTATGTGTTGGGAAAATGAGATTAAAAAACTAGAGTGAATAGCGATTATGGAAGATCCTAAAATCCACATGAGGTTGATGAGGTCGTTAACAGAGGCTAAACATGCTAGAAGTTGTATTTAAGGAAGAATGACAGTGATATATAAGATGAAATATACAGCAGAAAAATAGAGGGAGGGAGGTAAATTGGAAGGTTTTCTTTTTTTTTTTAATACTCTAAAGGCCATGCCACACAGCAGCAATGAAAATAATTAAAAAGGAGAGAACCAGAGATAATTTACAAAGAAATGAGAGCATTTTGTGACAGATTGGATATAGGGAATTAAAGAATCAAAGATCACTGCAACCAGGAAAAAATGGAAGAAGTATTGGCATCACTAATGGAAACAGGGTCATTGGGTAAAGAAATATGGAAGAGATAGATAAAGTGATGTGCTGAGTGTGACATATTGGGTAAGAGGTGATAGTAGGCCAAAGGAAAGAAGTTTTTTGTAAAGGTCTTTTCTCCTCAACACAGAATAATAGGCTACTACAAATGAAATATCTTCATCAGGAAGAAGTGATATATATAGTAAAACAACATCCCACATCCATATTTATGCCTTAAATCTCTGCTAAAATAAATATTATCTAAGGAAAAAGCCTACAAACTAAAAAAAAAAAGAAATCAAATTCTGTTTTTAAAGAAAAAAACAGCATGCTAATTACTAGAGGTACAAAAAAAAAGGGGAGGTGAGGAGGGTATAAAGCAGTCCCTGCCCTCAAGGAAACTATGGTATAATGGAAGAGATAACATACAAACATATCTAATAAAGCAAGCTATATAAAGGTAAATATGAAATAATTAAAGAGGGAAAGCACTGGAATTAAGTAGAGTTAAGGAAAGGTGGGATTTTAGTTGGGATTTAAATGAAGCTAATTAGATCAGAGGTTGGAACAAAAGAAGGACAACATTCTTGGAATTGGGAGAAAAGCCAGAGGAAATGACCAGCACCAAAAGATGGAGTCTTGTTTGTGTAACAGCCAGGAGGCCAGTATTACTGAATCAAAGATTACAGACTGGGGAGTAAAGTGTAAGAAGACAGAAAAGATAGGAGGGGACTAAGTTATGAAAGGCTTTGAATGCCAAATAGAATGTTTTGTAACTTTCTCGAAGGGCAGGAAGAAGCCAAGGGAGTTCATACAGCAAGAAAACAACACAATAAGACCTGTGCTTTGGGAAATTCATTTTAGTAACTTAATGGAGAATAGATTGGAATGGGGACTGATATTATTGCAGTAATCAAATTGTGAGGGAATAAAGGCCTGGTCTAGAGTGGGGGCAGTATCAGAGGAGAAGGGGAGTACTTAAAAGATATTGCACCAGTGAAATTGACAAGCCTTGGTAAGAGACTGAAGTTGGGGGGATGCAGGGTGGGAGTTGGGGGGATGCAGGGTGAGGTGAGAAATAGTTAAGAGACAAGGAGGACTCCTAGCTTGTGAGTGACTGGGAAGATGGTGCTAAATTCACTCTACACTAAACGGGAAAGTAGGAATAGAGGGGAATTTAGGGGAAAGATAATGACTTCGTTTTTTGACATATCAAGTTTAAGATGTCTACTGGTTATATTGTTCATCATACTGGTCTCACTGGATTTTTAGATTACTATTTAGTCTAGTATGAATGTTGGAGTTTTGCCAGGGATGGCATATGGGAACTGGGCAGTCATGCAACCATATGGACCAAAATTCTATATAATTAACTTATGTAAGAATTGAAACAATATTTCTACTCAGATATATATTTTATGAAGTTTATTAGAAAGGGTAGACAATCAGTTTAAATCTCATCATTCCGATAAGTAACCTGGCCATGTGGTCCCTAGCCTGCAAGTCTATTCCTCCTTCCCCCTTAACCTCCTGCTCTGTTTCCATGTCTCTTCTCTGTTCCCTTCTCCCAAGAAGCCCAAAACTTTGACTTTTATTGCTGTACAGCATGTACACAGACACAAACCTAGTGCAATGGTATTATGTCAGGAATGTTTGATGGACAGGTCAAGCTACCTATACAGAGTCCTATTTCATTTGAGCCCACTTTTTTCTTTCTTTTTGGTGATTTTTTTTTTTACTTTCAAGTTTTGGTTTTTATTTTCCTCTTTCTATTGTACTTAAATGAATCAAGGTGTGATGAAAGTAGACATGCATCACTGGTGGAGGAAATGTAGAGAAAACAATTAGAGAGAAAAAAAGTAGAAGGCAATAGGAGAAAAATCAGAAAAAGACAAAAATGCAAGAATATTTTAAAAGAAGGCAAAGGTATTGGAAATAAAAATTTTGCCTTTGTCTAGATGACTTACATATAGCCAATAAATTAAAATCAGAATCAATCAAGAAGAGCCATACCTACATACCTACTGAATTCTTAAAGCTATACTAAGTAAGAGTTGTGCAAGAGACAATAGAAGAAAATAGAAGAAAAAAGGAAGGAGATGCACTATATAACAAATTCTCCAATTAACAAGTAGTTAACTCATCTGATGATGTTTGATTTCTGACAAGTAGTACAAGAAATATTCTTACTGAACCTTTATAACATATTCTGACACATTCTCTAGTGCAGGGAGGGGAGGGAAGGAGAGAGAAAAACTTTATAAGAAATATACCAATAAAAAAATGTTAAAAAAAACATATAACTTTGTATGTGAAACCTAACAGCAATTGTGTACTGACAATTGGTGGCTGTTTTCATTCTCTGAATTTAAATGAAGAGATCCAAACGAAAATGCCAGCAGTCTTGAGATATTGGATTTATGGTCTAAATTGGGGCTTTTTGTTCATTATATTATATAATAAAGACATTTATATTGCATAATAAAGACATTACTTTCATTAAATATAGGGTCAATTCATATGAATTAAAATTTTCCATTTTGAAGTAATCCAAGGGGAGAGAAGTTGTACAAATGTCAACTGGTTTAGAATAATTACCACAGTTACAAATAAGAGGAAGTGAGACACAATAAAAGAAACTACTTATATGAAACATGAATATTAATTTAACATTGTCTGGTACATCACATAGAAAATGCAAAAAAGCATACTAAAAGAATTTAGTTGTGACTGTGTGGGTGTGCATATATGTGCATGTGTATGTATGTGTCTTTCTAAACACATTTAGAAACATTTTAATTTTCATTCCTCTTCTTCAAAATTTACCACTTACAGAAAGTACCATGTCATGAAGTCCAAGAGACTTGGAAAGGTCTCATTTCATTTTTGGAATGTATTATTTCCCATGATCTAAAGCTATGATTCTTCAGGAAATTAAAAGATAATTTTGATTAATATTACTTTCCTACTTGAAGGTAGAATAAATACTTTTAAGTGCCCACTCTCAATTATGGCTAAATTTTTAACTTGCAAACTCTCAATAAATCTCTTAGACTTGGGGCAGCTGGGTAGCTCAGTGGATTGAGAACCAGGCCTAGAGATGGGAGGTCTTGGGTTCAAATCTGGCCTCAGATACTTCCCAGCTGTGTGACCCTGGGGGGCAAGTCACTTAACCCCCATTGCCTAGCCCTTACCAGTCTTCTGCCTTGGAACCAATACACAGTATTGATTACAAGATGAAAGGTAAGAGTGTTAAAAAGTAAAATAAATCTCCTAGATTGATTTTCCTTGCTCAAAACTTCTTAGAACACTTTATCCTTGGCTTGATAAGTCACTGATAAGTGACACAACAGAGAGAACACTAGAGCAAGTGTCAGGAAGATATGAATTCAAATATAATCTATGATTCTTACTAACTGTTCAAATGGGCAAATCACTTCACCTGTTTGCCTCAGTTTCCTCTTCTGTAGAATGGGAATAAAAATGGCACCCATTTCATAAGGGGACTGAAAACCACATGAGATAATAATTGTTAAGTGCTTGGAATGTAAGCCATAAATAATTGCTAGATATTATTATTATTATTATTACTATTATTCCCACAGCAGATCATTAGGTTCTTGAAGGCAGGGGGTTTGACTTTGTTTGCTCAAGTACAAACTAATAAATACTCATTGAATCAATTATTCAGGTATAAACATATGTTCTCACATTTATTGTCTTTTAGTCTTCCAAAAGTGTCAGTGATTTCATTGGTCTAGTTACTACCTCCACTGATGCAGATTGCAAACCCTGCAATCTTAATAGTCATCATTCTGGGGGAATTGATTTAGTTTCTTTCTTGATTGGAGATCATGACTGATTTGTACAGGAAGCTAATGAAAAAGAGTTCCTACAGAGATTGCAGATGACTGGAGACTACTCTGTAACTCTTGCTCAGAAACCCAGAGCCACATTTCCTACTAGTTACTCTGCTTTAAGACTTCTTTGTATTTCTCTATCATAAACCCAGAAACTAGTTGGCATAGTGTATAGAGCACCAGGAGTTCAAAAATGGCCTCAGGCACTAGTGGTGTGACTTTGGACAGGCAACATAACCTTGTTTGCCTCAGTTTATTCATCATCCAAAATGAGCTGGAGAAAGAAATAGCAAACCATTCTAATATGTCTTCCCAGAAAAACCCAAATGGTATCATAAAGAGTCAGATATGACTAAAATAACTGAATAACAACAATTCATAAGCCCACATCAGTTACTTTCTTGCCCACTTCCAAATAACCCGCCACATTTTATCTACTTTTGTGTCTTCTCCAAAGACTTTAAGCTCCTTGAAGAGGTTGTTTTGTTTTGTATTCCCAGCACTTCCCCTAATGCCTGGCATTGAGAAGGTGTTTCAGAACATTTATGGACTGGCTGAACCCAAGTCTTCCTGACTTTTAGCCTAGCTCTTTTGTCTTTTAGTCTACTGCCTCTCCTTTGGGAGTTATACTACTCCCCTCTTCCTTCTTTTCTCCCAAATACACTTCTTATGTCCTGATAATCATCCTGTTCAGGCTAAGCCTCTCTACTTTTCCAAATTGAGGGTGGTCCTCAGGACACAGACACATTATGAAATTAAATGCCAAATCAGTGCTTGAAGCTTGTGTTACTTAGGAAGACTTGACAAGGCATCGGCACAATGTCAGGGTAAAGGACATAGAATATGGCCATATGTATAATATAAAAAAATCTTTACTAATAATTGCAGCTTGAAGTAAAAGAAAAATAGGTGATATTGCATTATGCTCATTATACTTCATTTAACAGATGAGAAACTGTGGACTACTCCAGCATTAGACTAGGCAAGACACCTTATTACACCACATTAAGCCAAATACACTATTGAGTTTCTTGTCACTATTCTTTTTGCTATTCCAAGTGGTTGTAATAAATTGCCACAAGGGAGAGCCCATAAATCACTCATAAATCATGGCTAGAAATATTTTTATGTGAAGTATAATTTTTTCCAGTATATTTGTTTTTTCCTTGAGTATACATGGATTATCATGGCATTTATAAAGGCTATCCTACAAGAATTTATAAGGCCTATTTTTGTCTGCATAAAAAATTTTGCCACAATGCATGATTGAAACAGACAAATTATAGAAATACTGAATAAAAGATTCTCCAGGCACTATCAAACACTAACCCAGACTATCCAGAGACTATTTCTTGTTGGAGATTAGAAATGTTGCTGCTTAACACAGTGAACTCCACTACCCTAAACAGTGAATGATGGGTCTCATTATCAGGTAACACAACTAATATAGCATCAGGACAGGAAAACAATTGCTGTGTCTCAAAGTAAAGGAGAACAGGAAGACATAGTTTGGGTAAAGGAAGTGATTCAATGATACAGTGAAGGACAATCTGAAGAAACATCATATGACAAATAGAAAGCCATGACAGATGCTCACAATTAGGAAACATGGGTGAGTGCAGCTTCTGGCAAAACACCTTCCAGGAGAGGAAGTCAAAGCAGCATATCCACAACCCATGGAAATCCTCCAGGGCCAGAGACAGTCAACACTAACTAATGCACAAATCATACATACTTCAGTTCAGCAAAAGTCTAATAAAAGGCATTAAAAATCGATATGACTTTTGAAAGACAGACAAAAGTCTATGTAAGGTTGTCACTTTAAATAAACCTAGATATCATGTAATGATATTATTTTTATGGGAAAATGCAGTCTAAATTTTAAATGTATTATAAAATAGCATCAGTAGCTCACTGGGGAAAATAATGTTTATTGATTGTTCTTTTCCTCTTCATTTTTTAACTCTTACTTTCTATCTAAAATCAAAATCGAGTATCATTTCCAAAGCAGAAGAGTGGTAAGAGCTAGGCAATGAGGGTTAAGTGACTTGCCCAGGGTCACACAGGTGGGAAGTGTCTGAGGCCAAATTTGAACCTAGGACCTCCCATCTCTAGGCCTGGCTCTCAATCCACTGAGCAACCCAGCCACCCCCTATTCAGCAAACTTCTATTTTGTAAATTTATTTTCGATTCCAATTTGGTCATCTAATGTTTTAGTCGTTTCACTGAATTTGATGTCTTTGATAAAATTAATTCTTAAAAAAAATACAATAAAACTCTTTGAAGAGACTCCATAAGGTTAAGACATTAATACTTAACTTTATTCTCCCTTTTTACACAGATTTTAGTTTTTGTTGTTCGGTCATTTTTCAGTTGTGTTCAACTCTGTGATGTTATTCAGAATTTCAAGAGCCTGGAGTAGTTTACCTTTTCTTTCTCTCAGTTTACAGATTAAGGAACTGAAGCAAAGAGGGATAAGTGAGATCCCCATGGTCACACACAGAGTGTCTGAGGGCAGATTTGAACTCAGGAAAATAAGACAACCTGACTTACAGCCTGGCACTCTGTGATATCTCTCTCACTCATATATGAATACATGTAAATATACACATATATAAAATGTAAATAAGTGAAGCAATTAATCAGGATGCATTGAGTACAAATTATATAGTCGACCAAGGGCAAACCTGAACAATCCAGTATCCAAACTGCAACCCTCATGCTGCATCATGTGTGACACCCCTTTACCTCAGCTGCTGGACAGAGGGGTGGATGACATGAGAAATATCCTGAGGTGGGTGTTCTGAGGGGGAGGGGCAGCCCCCTATGCAGCATGTGCCATAGGTTCACCAAAACAGTACTGGACAGTTAAGTGCTATGCTTGAAAAGATGCCTTCAACTAATTTATATTCTATCAAATGTTAATCTGACATGTATACAAAGTAATGTTAAGGGATCACAAACAGTTGAGGAGAGGGGTCTTATGAATGGTATACTTCAGGAGAACCTTGACCTGAACTTTGAAAGAAGATAGGGGCTATAATGAAGCAGAGATGAACAGAGAGGACTTATTAGGAAAATGGTATAAGCATAGTCAAGAAAATAATATGCATAAGGACTACAATAATTTTAATGAAATGAACAATCACAAATAATCAAAAGTGATGGCTGCAAGACAGCTATAAGGCTCAGTGGATAGAGCAAAGCCTGGTCATTGGTTCAAATCTAAACACTTCCTAGCTGTGTGTTCCTGGACACAAATTCTGAGTCACTTAACTCCAATTACTTAGCCTTTACCATTCTTTTGCCATAAAACAGAAACCGATTCTAAGGTAGAAGCTAAGGATTTTTTTAAAAAGTGACTACTACAAAAATACAAAGAACAAGCATAATTCCAAAGAAAGGAAGAGAAAATGATCTAGTCCACTACACTCTTTGGATGTGCTGATCAGTTTCGCCAATCTTTTTTTTAAAGAATACAATTTACTATATGGGATGGCATTCCGGGAGGGGGAAGAATGCTGGTAGATATGTTGGTGACGTTTCTTTTAAAAACAAACAAATGAAGATGAAACAACACAAATCATATCAATAACTAACTGAGATCCAACTTCAATGTGTGACATGAAATCATTCCCATGTACCTTGTTATTTGAAATAGATTAATTATGTCTTTATGTTCGAAATTTTCTGATCCTCTACTTTCTTGGTTCATTTTTCCCAAAAAAGGTCTGATGAGACATTAACCTGAGGACAATATTTTTAAAAGACTACTAATCATCATAGAGTACCTTCAGTCTCTTAAGCACAAGATGTAATTGTGACACTTTGTCTCTCAATAACTTTTACTTACTCATTATTATTATTATTGCATTTTCATCCCATAGAGTATAAACTAAAACTAATTGAAGTGAAAGGATAAAAAATTCTCAGAGGAAAAATTAAGGAAAAAATATTTTAATTACAAAGGATGAGATACATAAATAGTAAAGATGATTCTAACAACTTAAAAAGTAATTTTATTTATCTCCCTCATTTAAATATACTTAATATCTTGCACATAAAAACATACCAGTTTTTAAAAGTTGTCTTTATGTTATTGCCAATTATATGTCAACTTCATTCATGTAAGTTGTTTGTAAGAAATTTGGAAAGATTTTTTTTTAATTTATAGATTTAGTGTTATAGAAGTATAAGGAACCTCAAAAGCTATCTGTTCTAATTCCAGCATTTTAGAGAAAAGGAAACTGAGGGGAAGGGAGGTTTGACTAGGCCAGTTACTAAGCATCAGAGTCACAATTTAAATCTAGACTTTAGGCTACAAGTACAACAGTTTAGTGAAGGGCATTTTAGATTTGGAAAAATGAATTCACAGTGACTTAGTCTCAAGGGAAAGACATGGAAAAGAATGATTGAACTGATTGTTTCTGCTGTAGATAGTCCTGTGTCCCAAGATTATTTTGCTTTTTTAAACCTAATTCTAAAAAAAACATGGACTAAGCAGTGATACATATACAATAACAAGCATACAAAAAAATATTTAGCTTCCTGATCATATCAGCTTGGTTATTTTTAACAAGTATTTCTTTCTCATAATTTGTTCTATTTATAACAGTATTTCTCTATAACAATTTAAATAATTCCTCCATCTGTTTTAATTCTACACTTATGAACTTACAAAAGTATAAGTCTTTCTTGGCTTATCAATGAAAAGAAAATTTATTATGTCTATATACCCAGTTACAGTTATGTTAATGTAATTCTAGTTTAACATTTGTATGTCAACATAGAGTTTGACCATAAACTTTTCAATAATTAGGTAAAAGCAAATTGCTAGAATTTAAAGAAAATTATAACCACTGCATACCTACTCAATTCTTTAATTTTTTAAATTTACAGTTATGATTTTGAATAGTTATCTTAAACAAGAGCATTGAGAAAGTCATATAAAACTGCTATATCTGTTTTGATAACTCACATTTAAAAATGAAACTGATTCCTGGGTTCTAATCTGACCTCAGGCATTTCCTTCACTGTGTGACCCTAGACAAGTCATTTAATCATTATTTCCATGACCTTATCAGTAGCTCTTCTGTCTGAGAACTAATACACAGTTTTGATTGTAACATAAAAGGCAAAAAAAAAAATCTGAATGCAATGATCTAAGCTTTTGGGAGAATTCCCTATTTGACAAAACCTGCTGGGAACACTGTTAAACTATAGTAGAAATTAGGCAACACTTCATGTCATATAGCAATGATTTAAAAATAAAGGGGGACAACATAAACAAATTAAGGGATCACAAAAAAGTTTATGCATAAGGGAAGAACTTAAGTCAAAACAAAACAGAATAAACATTATTAGAGATAAAATAACTTTTAAAAATTAAATTTAAAGTTTTTGCAGAAACAAAAACAATGCAGCCAAGATGAAAAGGCAAACAACAAACTGAGGGGAAAGATCTTTTATAGCAATCACTAACAAAGGCTTCAAGTTTTCAAATATATAGAGAACTAGATCAAATCTTCAAGAATGGAAAGCATTTTGCAATTGAGAAATGGTCAAAGAATATGAACAGACTATTCTTAGATGAAGAAATTAAAATTATCTTTACTCATCTGGAAAAATGCCCTAAGTCACCATTAATTAGAAAAATGCAAATAGAAAACAACTCTGATGTATCTCTTCATACCCATCAGACTGGCTAACATGACCAATAAATGTTGGAGATGATGTAGAAAAATAATGATATCACTGTTGGTAGAGTTGTGAACTGATACAATAATTGTGGAGAACAATATGGAACAGTACCCAAAGGGTCCTAAAATGGTGCATGTTCATTGACTGAACAATACTATTAATTTATTTCCTAAGGCAATCAAGGAAGAAGGAAAAGAAACTACATGTTCTAAAATGTTTATAGCAGCTCTTTTGTAGTGGGAAAGAACTGAAAAAAAGGATTGTCTATCAATTGGAAAATGGCTGAACAAATTGTGCTACCTGCTTATAATGAATAATATCATGCCATAAGAAATGATAAACAAGATTACAAAAAAATCTAGAAAAACATGTAAAAAGTCATGAATCATTTTCTGTAGCAATTGCAAAGTATATGGTTTAAAAAATAAATCTTAGAATAGTTTCTAAAAGTTGAAAAGGAAGCAATGACTCTAAACCCTTTTGATCATGAAGAGGTCAAACGTTCATTTTTCCCACAAATATTAAAGGAATTATAAAAGTATATGTAAATATAAAAATACATAACTAATTCATTGTTATTTTTAACGTATCTTCAGAGTATATTTAATATGACTATAAAATCACATTTACACTGCACAATTTAGACACAAAATAGTTACTAAGATTGATTTCCATCCTATCACATCAATGACTTCTTATTTATGTCAAATGAATGTGTACTCCCAACTTGAAACTGTCTTTTTTCCCCCAAAGTATATTTGCCCATTTGACATTAAATCCATGTTCCCATAGAATCATCATATGAGGTGAGTTGGTTCCCAGATGAACATGAGTGGATCCTATGTATACTTTAAAAAAAAAAAAACACTTTACTTCATGATAGCCTTAAGAGGTATAATTATTTTGTTCTGATTTTACAGATAGGAAACATGTTTGAAGAGTTTAAAATGGCCCAAATCAAATAGAAAATATAAAATAGAACAGGGACCAAAACTCAGGTTTTCTGAACAATAATGATACAATTTTCACTTTTCTCCCTTCTCTGGATATAACTGGTTGTTAATATCCTTCCTAAACTGTGGTGTCCAGACTGAACATGAAATTCTAGATGTGTTCTGACCAAGGCAAAACTACCATCTCCCTTTTTATTTTCTATAAACATTATGCCTGCACTGATGCAACCTAAGAGTGAATTAATAATTTTGACTGCCATTTGACACTACTAATATTCTCCCCACCAGTATTTTCCCATGCAAATTATTTTAATAGCCCACTTCACCATACTTCCCAACCTTAGGCTCATGCGATTCAGTTATTGAACTCAAGTATAAGATTTTAAATGTATCCATATTTAATCTTATGTGATTTTGTCAACCATTCTACCTTGTTGAGATCTTTTATATATTAGCATTCTTTCACCCAGCATATTAGCTTTTCCTCTATAAATATGATAAACATGCCAGTTAACTCCACCTAATGAGTCATTAATAAAAATGCTAAATACCATAGGATTATTACCAGCTCCCTAGGGTATTCTACTAAGAATCTATAGTTGGGTTAACCAGCAATCCATTCAATATGACAAAATCATAGAATATAGAGTTGAAGGCTTCAGAGGCTATTATGATAACTTGTATAAAATACGTAGATATAATATGTGTAATATGACTAAGAAGCAGAAATTCAACAAAGCTTAATGACATCAAATGAGAAAAGAAACTACCTTCCTCCTAAAGCAATTCATTCAGATCTTGATAACATTAATTGTGGGGAAATAGATCCCAAAATTTCATTCTTTGCAACTTCAACTCTTTGCTCCTATTTCTGCCCTCTAGAGTCAAGTAAAGCAAGTCTTAGAACTGTTCCACATGACATATTTTTAAATATGTGAAAACTGCTATCCTGATGCCCTATTGGGGCATGTCGCCTATACAGTAAATTCAGCAAACTTCATTAAGTACTTAAAATATGCATAGGACTGTAAAATGTGCTATAAATCCAAAACAAAATGAAACAAAAAAAGTATGCTATCACAAAAATTACATTCAACTGGGTAGGTATAACTTAAGTTAGTATATACATTATATTTTGAGAAGATAGAAATGACCAATAACTAGGACGAACAAGAAAGACTTTGAAAGAGAAGAAACATATGAGTCTTGATAGAAGCCACTGATTCCAAAAGATGAAGATAAGGACAACATTATTCAAATGCCGGAAATGGAATAGGAAATTCAAAATAACAAATGGTCTAGTTTGAATAGAAATAATCTATGTATGCTTTGGTAAGGATGAGGATACTTTAAAGTGAAAGCATTTTTTAACCAAAATGTTGGTTTGAGATTTGATGAGAAAAAAATCACAATCATATCATATTTATTGAGTTCTGGGGAAAAGATGTTTGTAAAAAATTTCAATTTCAAAGTTTCTCTGAGAGCTGAATTCAGTTGTAAAATTGATCGCTCCTTTCTATCTACCTAAAAACAATGACATTTATAGAACATTTTGAGATTTACCAAGCTCTAGTTCCCATTACCTCATTTGGTCCTGAAGGCAACTTGGTGATAATGAGTAAAGTGTAAATACTATAAGTATTAATATCATCATTTTTAAAAGGGTTGTTAAGTCTAGGACTTACTACAACACATATATACACATACTACAATACATATATAAATAACCTTAATAAAATAATGTTGAGTTTATATCATAATGATTATCAGTTTAAGGAGGTCCAATGTGTTTGTATGCATATTATAGTATTATAGCTAACTATAAAATTTATTATCATTAAAACATAAAAAATCAAAACCAGAGTTTCATATAATAAGGAAGGGAAGCAGATTTCAAGTAGAGGGGAAGATAGGAGAGCCTGGAATGAAAGAAATCATATTAACAATGAAAGGTCTTAAATTACTCTAAGTGCTTTCAAATCAAGTTAACCAACATTTATTAAGAACCTATTATGTGCCAGCTATTATGAAGCATTCCTTTTTTCTAACCCATGTACCACTTGTATTGACTTGTACTGTGCCAAGGATTCTTAGACAACAGAAACTGATTAAAATGGGCACATAAAGAGAAGTATTTATTTCTAGTGATTCCTCAAGAAAGTTGGGCAGAGCCAGCAGAACAGATTAAGCCTGGCTTCTTGAATAACTTATTGGACTACAGACAATTCTTGTTTTATGTAAATAAGCATTATGCAAACTTGACTTTGTGTAGAGAATTCTGAAAGAAACTAGTATTCTGGGAAAAAAGACACCTGTGTTAAGTATACTGTACAATACCATGCTTTCTCCCTTCCCTCCTGCCTCTTAGAAAGGTGCTTGACAGCCTCTCACCCTGCCGCTGCCCAACAAAAAAAAAGTTAATTTTTTTTTAAATTTCTCCAAGTCAAAATAGAAGAAAAAATGGGTGAGAAGTTGCCACTCTAAGCCAGATGAGAGCTTGGTTTAAGACCTCCAGAGAAGAAGCCTTTGCCCCACTTTTATTAACACTACTTTAAACTTTATTTAGAGGTCTGCTGAAAAGTCCACTTACTTAAAAGTATGAACTATTTGTATGTAGAGTCAAGAAGGGAAAATTTGGGAATGCATTTGATTCTCTAATGGTCTCAGAGGTTGATTCCTGCCTTGTCCCTGGGGGTAATCATTACTGTGTATTAAGTATTTAAAAGTCTCACTCAAGCCTAGGATGCCTCAAGTGAAAACAGAATGGTGTATTGAAATGAAAATGAAATGGTATCCATATGGTCACGCTTATGATTTTTTTTTTAAAAAAACCTGCTACATTTCCTAGATTTTTCAGAATCATTTGACTACTATACATATCATGCTTTTTTCCCCAGTAGTGATTAAAAAAAAATTCATAAAATTCCATTTTGTTTTGTGCAACTTTCAATATAAGCCAGAGGGGAAACCTACACTTGATAATTTGAGATTGATTAATTCATTTTATGATCCACTCTGTCAAGTTTTTAGATCTTAAACCATTTCAAATTTACTTCCTCAAGCTATTGTGATTGAAGAAATTTGGGCACCGAAAGAAAAAATGACCTGCAAAGCAAAGAGAAAAAAATCATATGGAACAGATCATCAGGAGAGGAGAGAGAGGAGAAGGTGAAAGTTCCATGGAAGCTTGAAAAAGAAGTTGTCAGTTAGACCTCAGCTATCCTGGATTGACTTCTTTGCCTTCTTCTGTGGAGAGTGATCTGAAGACATTGTTTCATGTTCTCTCTGGTCATTACCTTTTTGTACCTCTAATTGGAGCTGAAGAAGACAGTCTTGCCCAGAAAATACTCTGGCAGGGTTACTGCCATCTTCCCTTCCTTTGTCCTTTAGAAGAAACTTATTTCAAAGCCTTCACCCTATTTAGAAATAGGAAGACCCTTTT
The DNA here is from genome assembly GCF_027887165.1 of Monodelphis domestica. Taxonomy (NCBI): domain Eukaryota; kingdom Metazoa; phylum Chordata; class Mammalia; order Didelphimorphia; family Didelphidae; genus Monodelphis; species Monodelphis domestica. The sequence goes on from NC_077230.1 coordinate 256,216,636, forward strand.
TCCTTTTTCCCAGCCTCATCCTTACTTCCTTCTCCCACAATCGAATAAAAGATCATTTAACTAAAGAAGTTAGTCTGAAAGATTTTGTTATTAGAGAGGGGAATTTGGCTTATCACCTGTGAAGAAAACCTCCATTAGGTTTCTTCATGAAGGAAGAGCAGGAAGAAGAAAGGCGGGCTCAAAATTCAGCTTCTTTCATTCAACTACTTCCTGATGTGACATCCTTTGATCTCACCAATTATATCTCACCAATTCCCATCTCTAGTACACTAGTCTCATTTCAGTGGTATACCAGAGCCCCAAAAAGAATAATAAATAGAATAGCCAAAGGAGTCTCTATGGAAAACTAAATGACAATGTAAGGGCAGAGATTTACAAACCTTATTCAGTCCTTCATTACAAGTCAGTCAGTAACTGCTAGCTGATGCTGGAATTTTTCTTTTCTGGTTGAGGGGTTAAGGGGGAAGGAGTAACCAAAGTGTTCTTTCCCAAAGAAGTAGAGAAAAAGCCCAAGCAATGAATTTTTTGGCCCTCCCAGCTGAAGACTAACTTTCTTACTTCACTTGATCTTCAAGGCAGCTCTAAGAATCTTCTCTTTCAATTTCTGCCTGTCTAACTTTTTCAAAGAATTTTTTCCTACCCATTCATATATTTATTTTAAGAAATATATATATGAACATATATATATAAACTAGGGAGATAAGATAGGCCTATATAATAATTACAGTATAATACAAACAATAAATAGTAAAAGATATAGACAGTAAGCAGAATGGAGAGTACAAATCTAAAAGCCTGTTATGAGTTTATTGGAAGGGTCTCATGGAGCCGTAACAAGTCCTTGAACTAGATAAATGGAAATGGAAATATATGCATTTTTTGTTTGCCTGTTTTAAAAAAATGTCATTTTAGACTATACGGTTTTAAACTTTCTTTTGTATCCCATACACTTCCCCTCATTTCCATCCTAACCTTTGAAAGTCTGATGAAGTCTGTGTGTCCCTTCTCAGAAATTAAATCCAAAAATTGTTAAATGAAATAATTTATGCTAAAATATTATTATAAAAATATTTTAAGACAAGTGCCTACACCCCTAAGTTAAAATTTTTTGTTGTAGACTGAGGTGTCCCATACTCGTGTTCATCTAAATAGGCTCTCATTTGTTTTTGGTGAATCAATCCTAGAACTAAATGAGACTCAAATCACTTCATCTCTTATTATTTTTCCTAATTTAAAAAAATGTAGTAGTTTAATTATATTTGTACTTGACTCTGCTCTTGAGATTCTCAGATCTAGAGCTTAGAGAATGAACTATAGATTATGCATCCCTGTATCCTCCAGTACTTTCAATGATTGTTGGTTGAATTTACAAAAATATTGTATCCATTTCATATGATATAGAAAAAGCATTAAAAAAATTGAATCTAAGACCATGGAATTATTCCATCAAAATAACTTATTTAAGAACGGGGGGAGTGGGGGGTTGGATTGGTGGAAGAAGAGACTCAAGGAAAATTAAATTTAAAAAAAAATCAGAAGACAATTTACTAGGACTTAAGTACAAATATGATAAATAAAAAGAAGTATAGAAAGATTTACATGAATAAAATGAAAGAAGAAATGCCAGGAAAACAAGAAACAATTTGTGAATAATAGTATAATAGCATAGAATAGGATAATAAGAGCTAAATTGAGTAACATTGTTGAGAAATACTGAATGAATTTAAAAAGAGTAAAATTAAGAAGACTAGAGGAATCCTTAATGAATAAAGGGAGACTCAATTAAGAGGCAGAAAGAGATCCCATGACTTCCGACTTCCCACTAAGCAAATAACTCTATAATATAGGCCACTGGCATGTAAAATGAAAATTATAAAATACTAATATGAGTTCAAAGGCCTCTGATTGAAGAGGCCAGGATTCCTGGTAAGGAGGCCATGCCTCCTTGTTCCTGACTCTCGTGATGTCAAGTCTTATTTAGTTATATCCCTATTTATCCCAACCATGATGCCAGTATGATACTCATTTCCTCCCTAGTCCTTACCTTGAACAATTAGGTTGACAGAAGGATTGGTGATATTTCAGCTGACAAATAAGGAAATTGGAAAATTAGAGAAAGCCCATCCAAGGAATGAAGCAGGAAAAAATGAGAGAGAGAGAGAGAGAGAGAGAGAGAGAGAGAGAGAGAGAGAGAGAGAGAGAGAGAGAGACAGAGAGACAGAGACAGAGACACAGAGAGACACAGAGACACAGAGAGAGACAGAGAGACAGAGAGAGAGACAGAGAGAGAGAGAGACACAGAGACAGAGAGACAGAGAGAGAGAGAGAGAGAGAGAGAGAGAGAGAGAGAGAGAGAGAGAGAGAGAGAGAGAGAGAGAGAGAGAGATTCTATTTATTTGTGAATTCATTGCAGGATAAATATACTACAGCAAAAAAAAACCACTACTTTAGGCCTTGTAAAACATGATTTTCTTATATTTTGGTCATGCCTTTTATCATCAGAACAGTCAGCAAGTTTGGGGAAAACCTTGTGGTTCATGAATAAGTTTGACTGCAACAGTGCTGAGGTAATCACTAATATTGTTAGAAGGAGTGAAGTTATAGAGAAAGCTATCAGTTTCCTTTTGGAACAGCTCTAATTTCTGATTCCAACCCTCTCTTCCCTCCTCCTCCCTACAAAATTCTACGTAATTGAAGTTTGGAAAACAAAATACGTTAAAAAAATAGAGAGAAAATAATATACACTAGTGACTTGGGCACTGACCCCTTCATAAATGAACTTATTATATTTTTTAAAAAGTACTTATTTGAGATGTTTACACTATGTGCTATCTTAACACAGACTGCTCCATAAACACAGGAAACATCATAATTGAAACACAGATCTACTTAAGGAAACTAGCACCAAAAGCTCATACAAATACTATTCCTACAAACATCCCTACAGTAACTGGTTGGATAGGCAAGGACAGTCCAGAGGTTATAAGAGGAATGGAATGGGAAGAAAGAGAGTAATTTCTTGGAATAAATAATGAGCAAGGATACTGAGACAGTGTCATAGAAAATAAAACCACAACAGAGTGATTAAAACAGAAAGTTTTACAGCTTTGTTAGGGAATACAAAAGTCTACAATCATCCAAATGCTATCTAAATCCCGAAATTTTGCAAACAAAAGAGATGATTTATTTTGCAATGATTGTCTTTTAAATTTTCCCAGGCACTTGAGCATTTGGCTCTTAGTCATAACTAAGAATTACCTCCCAAATATGTTCCATATGTTCTAACTCTGGTCTTTTCCAAATTCTGATCTGGCTATAAACTACAGGCTGGTTTTCCAAACTGTACAGATGTCAAAAAAAACTTTTCTTTTTTTTTTTCTTAACACAATGAAGTAACTCCTCTCATTCCTTCCTGGGAGGTCTGATGTCAAATGTAAAGGAGATGCAAGATGTCAATTTTGGATAATTATTTTAATGACAACTATACATAAAAGGGATATGATATACTTTTCCTTATCTAAGCCAGAAAAATGAAACACGATCATATTAAATAAATCATTCATTTTTAACTGTAGCACTTACCCTAATATATGGTTTTAAATTATGTTAGTTTACAGAACTATATGAAATATCTTAAAATGTTTCTTATTGAAATGAGATACAATAAAATATTTCCTTCCTCACAGGAGAAACCAGTCTTAGAAGGCAATGCCTGGCCTCAGGCCAATAATGCCCACGCTGACTGGAAAACAGGAATGTAATTGAATAAACTAAAACTCATTCACCAAGCCAACCTAAGTGGTACCTAAGTCACACAGTGTAAATTATCGAAAGATAAACAGGAACTGAACCTCAAATACTGGGCTATTTTCTCCTCTTTCCTCCCCCAACTTATTCTGAGAAGTGAAGTACCTTCTACTGAGAAGGAATTGGCACAGGGCATTGGAAAAACAAAACAAAACTGAACATCAGTCTGACTTCTGACCCACAGAAGCTCCTCAGATATTTAAGGTTATGCAAGCATGATGACAGCACATAATTGGTATTCTCATTCTCTCTCATTTTCTCTACACATATATAATATATATAGCTCATAAGGACCTCTCTCTCTCCATATATATATGAACCTAACACACTATGTGGTCCTCAAAACGGAGTTCTGTGAGCAAATATTTCACATTATACTGAAATATGATTTCCTAAAAAAAAAAAAATAACACAAAACATTCCTTTCTAATCCCCTTTGAAAACTAAATTTCCATTAGTACATTTTTCTGGATTTTCTAGCATTATCTTTTGTGGTTCAGATTTTATTTGTATTTATTTATTGATGTGGGGAACCATACAGAAGTTGTGATGCAATTAATTCTTTGCAAGTGGTTGTAACAGAGATGAATTAGGAAACAGAGCAGTATAATTTATAGGGGCTTTAAATTCTCTATTGTAAGAATGGAGGAAAGCATGACAGAAACAAATTAAGATGAAAAACAGAGTTACTCTAAATAACTACCAAAAAAAACCACCACAACTGAAAACAAAACTTTTGTTCTTAAAACCAGGACACATCAACTAAAGTGGTAAGGATTATAGTATCTCTATCATTGCTCTGTATTTCAATTGAACATCAAGCTAAATCCTATTGTACATCTCCAAATGAATTTTGGGACTGGTCAGACCTAGAATCAGAACTGGCAGGTGTCTCATAGAACAGAGCAAAGAGTGGTTCAGCTGCTTACTGAGGCCTTCTACTCTGGGAGGGCTAAAAGGAATCAGATCCCTGGGCTAGTCACAAAAATAAACAAAATTGCCAAAGTAGGATCCATGCTACTCCCCACTTTCCATAGTAAGCCAGCAGCCAATATATCAGTGGTCACTAGGGTCATGAAAAATACTCACTGCATTTGGATGGCATCAGCATACATGCATGTACAAAGTTCAATCCACTTTCTAAAGCATCAGTTAGTTGAAGGATCATTTGAAGAAATGATATAGGCACATCCTCCAACCTTCCACCCAACTGCAATCAGTTTATTATTAAAAGTTCAATCTAATCAACATTTATTAAACATTACCCCTGTGTTGGAGGGTAGCTAGGTGGCAAAGTGGATAGAATACCAAACTGGGGTCAGGAAGATTCATTTTTATAAATTCAAATCTGGGTCCAGACAATTTACCAGCCAAGTGATACTGTATAAAACACTTAACCCTGTTTACCTCAGCTCCTCATCTGTAAAATAAGCTGGAAAAGGAAATGGCCAACTAGCATTTCCAGTTCCTTGGGCAAGAAATTCCCCCCAAAGGGGGTCATGAAGAGTCTGACAAAACTGAAAAAGAACTAAACAACAGTATCTGAGACTAGATTTTAACTCAGATCTTCCTAACTCCAGGATCAATGTTCATTCCACTGTATCAACACCTAAAATGGAAGAAGTAAACTAAGGGATGGGAGTCTGTTATATAATGAGTCATTATAAATCATTTCTAGTTGCTGCTTTTACAGAGTTCTGAGGTCTTGCAGAATTTCATCACTGCTGTAACTTTTGCTCATTTCATTCTCAAATGATATGTTTCTTCACATTTTGCTGACTTTTTCATCTTCTTTTTTTTCTTATACTATAGAATTCAATTACCTTCATGCATCACAATTTGTTTGAACATTCCCAAATTGATGAGCATCTCTTTTGCATCCAGTTATTCATTTCAACAATAAGTATTATTATAATATTTCCATGCATGTAGGTCTCAGTCTTTGAAGTCCTTGAGATATATGCCTAATAGTATTCATTCAGTTCATTGACATGTACTGTTTAGTGACTTTTGTACGTAGATAAAATTTGTTTTCATAATACTTGAACTACTTCACACATAGTTACACCAATAGTACATTAATGTGCCTATCCTCCAAACACAACTCTAAAAACTATTATTTTCCTTTGTTATCATCTTTTCCAAATTGATGAGTGTGAAATGGAAGCACAAAAGTTTTTTCAAATTTGGATTTCTCTTATTAACAGTAATATTTTACAGTAATATTAACAGTAATAACAGTGGAATATTTTTTCATGTATGGTGTTTATAGCTTGAATTTCTTCATTTAAGACTGGCTCTTCATTTTCTCTAATCACAGTCACTGGTGAATGCTTCCTATTTGTTTACATTTCTACCATTTCTTTATAAGTTTTGGATATGTTGGTTACCTAATGGAGAAATATGATGAATTTTTTTTCCAAATTAGTTGTTTACAAAAGAGATAAGATTCAAAAAAAGTAATACAAGAATGTAGCACTAGGGCTCATATGGAGGCATAGGAGAGGAGAGAATTTTCAAAAGATCCTTAATTTGGAAAGTATGGATAATTGACACACAATGGTTAAATTTTCTGTTGTCTCTAGGATAAAATATAAACTTCTCCATTTGACATTAAAGGAGCTTCGAATCCTGGCCCCAATATACCAATTTAGCTTTATAACATGAACTTCCTTTATACACACTATGGTGATGTCAAATGCCTTCCGACTTTTCCTCAAATATCACAATTTATTTCCCATTACTATATCTTCATATTCATGACCCTTATATTTAGAATTCAAACTCTCTTCACCTTGGCCTCTTCGAATCTAGAGGGCTTAGGTCAAGTAGGACCTAATTTACATGGAGTCTTCTGTTACATTGTCATGTAAATTATTATATAAAGCTAACTTTGTTTCCCTCTGCTAGACTGTAAGCAAATAACAAAACCAGGGTCTATTTCATTTTTTCTTTGATTTCTCAATGCCTAGTACAGTGGTAAGCACATAATGGGTGCTTAATAAATGCCTGCTGATTTTTTTCATTAATATATTCACACAGTGGAGTATTCTTCTATTAGAATACAAGATCTTTTAAGAAGAGACCATGGGTTATTTTTCATTTTTATGAATTTTACATACTACTTTTTTTTCCATGGACAAATAATAGTACACTTCCAGAGTCAATGATTGAAAAAAACCCAACAACAATTTTTGATTTAATCAAGGACTCCAAACTACTAGAAAACATTTACCTTTCTTTGAGCTGAAATAGGATGGAATTAAGAAGTTGGGTTTAAATATTAAATTGAATAAGTAGGAATGCTATAACTTATTTATATTAAAATTATTCTCTGTGTCAAATATTACTCAAACTGCAGTCAAGTGGATCACATATTCTGAAAACTGTGGACAGGTGCTGTGTTGAGGACCCACTAAGGAGAGTGGGGAAGAGTGAAGAAATTGGCTGTCATTTCAATGACACAAACTAAAAGGAATTCCATGTTCCCCATGGGTGATGATGAAGGAAAATAACAGATGGTGATTGTATAGACTATTATATTTGGGAATGCCCCAGAGATACTGAGAAGAAAAAATTCAAACACCTCATTACATTTTATCACTTTTTGCCACTGTGGAAGTTGTGTGTGTGTATGTTGTATTGTATTGTGTTTGTGCATGCACATGCAGGTTGAATGTAGAGTGGAGGCATGCTAGCTAAATTCTGTTTAACAAAATTAATTTTCTCTAGAAGTACACATCATGGGTAAATAAGCTAAACATCTTAGTTTGATCACTGGAAATTACCTTGTATATCTTTGCCAAAACCTCAATTAAACATGGAAACAACCTTAGCTGAGTAAGAGTGCAAAAATGTGAATCACTATTATTTAAGTAGGAAGTAAATCTTCACTATGACTAAAGATTAAAACTGGATCATTTTCATGAATGACAAGATCCTATATAACAAGTAAGTTAGTAAAAATAATACTTAAAAATTATTTTTTAGATGGTATCCTTAGCAATTAATTGGCCTTGAGGGCAGTTGAATGACTAAGTAAATTGAAAGCCAGGCTTAGAAACAGGAGATACTGAGTTAAAAAACTTCCCATCTGTGAGATCCACTGTGAATCACTAATTGTGCTTCCCCTCCCTCTTTTGCCCAAGCCTTCCCAGAGGAAGGAAGGAAGGAAGGAAGGAAGGAAGGAAGGAAGGAAGGAAGGAAGGAAGGAAGGAAGGAAGGAAGGCAGGAAGGAAGGCAGGAAGGAAGGAAGGAAGGAAGGAAGGAAGGAAGGAAGGAAGGAAGGAAGGAAGGAAGGAAGGAAGGAAGGAAGGAAGGAAGGAAGGAAGGAAGGAAGGAAGGAAGGAAGGAAGGAAGGAAAAGAAAGAAACAAAGAAAGAGAGACTCATCTTTATTTCATACCTTAGTAAATTCAGGTTTACTTAAGTTCAGTGGCCAATGTCACACAGAACCCAAACTGGAACAATACAATATTCTATCATTTGCTGCTCATTTCAACAGAATAAAAATAAATAAACAAATAAATAAATAAATAAATAACAGCAATTAACATTTCAACAAGATGCCACTAAAGTTTTAGATTAGTTAAGTTAATTTTATCATTAGCTCTCAGACTAGATAATGGGCAACTACCTGCTGTTGAATTTTAAGTAATATACAGATGAATGAATCAAATTATACGATTCCACAAGGAGTGCCATCAAAATCTACATATTCCAAAATATTCAATTCCAGTAGCAAATTCCATGCAAAGATATTAGACAGAAGTGCTTTCCCAAAACTAAACACTGACCTATTCCTTTGTATGAGAATTTAAAAAATCTCCTGAGGGAAATGTGTCTAAAATTCCCTCAATGTTCACTCTCTCTTTTTTTAACCCTTACCTTCTGTATTAGAATCAATACTGTGCATTGGTTCCAAAGCCGAAGAGAGGTAAGGGCTAGGCAATGGGGGTCGTGTCTTAGAACCTCCCATCTCTAGGACTCACTCCCAGCTTCCTCCACAATGTCCACTCTTCAGGACTTCCAATTGAGTAAATAGCACAAAAAAACTTTTTAGCCCTTAAATGTGCCTATAGCAATAAGATATGTCATGCAGGACCAAGAAAAAGAGAATTTTTACCTCTTTATTAAACTGATAGCTGATTAAATCAACTAGAATTCAACACTACATATATTAGACCTGACTCTACTCCATGCCTTGACTTCCATCCCTCCTTAATTCCTCCTCTTGGATTCCCCAGTTTCTTCAAGTCCTACCTATAATCCCTCATTCTACAAGAAATCTCTCACCCCCCAAAAAATTTTTAATTAATGAATTAATCTATTTAGAATATTTTTCCATGGTTACATGATTCCTGTTCTTTACCTCCCCTTTTCCCTCCCTGTCCCTGAGCTGATCAGCAATTCTACTGGATTATCCATGTATCATTGTTTAAACCTATTTTCTTATTATTCCTTATTTTCAATAGAGTGATCATTTAAAGTCAACATCCCCAATCATATTCCCATCAACCCATGTGATCAAGCAGTTGTTTATCTCCTGCATTTCTACTCCCACAGTTCTTTCTCTGAATGTAGTGTTCTTTCTCATAAGTTCTTCAGAATTGCCTTGACCCATTGTACTGCTACTAGTAAAGAAGTCCATTACAAACGTTCGATTGTACCAGTTTATCAGTCTCTGTGTACAATGTTCTCCTAGTTCTGCTCCTTTCACTCTGCATCAATTCCTGGAGGTTGTTCCAGGCCCCATGGAATTCCTCCACTTTATATCACAATTTGTTCAGCCATTCCCCAATTGAAGAGCATCCCCTCATTTTCCAATTTTTTGCTACCACAAAGAGCACAGCTATGAATATTTTTGTATACATCTTTTCCTTAGTATCTTTTGGGGATACACTGCAAGCAGTGCTATGGCTGGATTAAAGGGCATACATAGTTATGTATGCTCTTATATAATTCCAAATTGGTTCGATCAATTCACAGCTCCACCAGCAATGAATTAGTGTCAATTGTGCCACAACCCCTCCAACATTTATTATTTTCCTTTGCTGCCATATTGGCCAATCTGTTAGGTGTGAGGTGGTACCTCAAAGATATCTCTCTTGATCCTGCTTAATGCTAGTGCTTTCCTATTGAAAACATATCTATCTTTTCCTGTATATATCACAGATATTTGCATGTTATCTCCCATTAGACCCCCTAAGAGTAGTGACATTTTTTTTTGGCCTTGCTTTGTATCTTTGGCAATTAGCCCAGTGTGATAGGAGATGCTTAACAAATCCTTCTCAATTTGAATTCATATGTAAGGGACTATTTATTTCAATTCAGACTGTAAGGGGTAAATTATGGGTTTTTTTGTTTTTTTTACTAACATATTATACTAATGGTTGCCAAGAATTAATTCAAATCCCAATAAAAATACTCAAGTGAGTTTTGGAATTTTATGGTGGTTTAATTAATATAGAGGGAAGGAATTAAGGAGAGAGAGAGAGAGAGAAAGGGGTATAAGATTTCTCCGGCCTAGCCTAAACCAAGGGGAATTTAGAGACCTCAGCCACAAGGCCTCCTCCAAGATTTAATCTAGCTCAGTTTCCAGCCATGAAGAGTCCTGTGAGATGAGGGGCCTCCTAGAAGGATAGTGTTTTAGAAAAGGTAAAGGAAAAAAAGGAATCAGCCTAAACTCCAAGAGAGCTCAGGGAAGACATCTCACCTGACCCCTGTTACAAGGGAATCACTTTAAAAGTCTAAGGAATTTTGAGGTTTACACCCCCTGCTATTGAGCTTCTCCCAGTCACCACACCAAGGATGCTCACAGCCAAACCTGGACAAGAGCTGCAGACACGCCAAGACCCCAAAACGCCCAGCTCGCTGCCACCAGCAATGTCTCTTCCTCGAAAGAGAGGTCAGCAAGAGGAAGTGATATGAACATATAGATTTTTTTTACATCATTTCCTGCGTCTCACATGTACCAATGGTAGTTTAAGCTTGACTGAGGACAGCCCAGGGGGTTTGTCAGTTGTTTCTTATTTGTCACTTGCTAGCACATGACTGTCATATGCCATGGTCCACAACACTTAATCCTTAAGTAGGAATGTAGACATTTATGTTTATTAGGATTTTAAAGATTTAATAAGAGTGGATAAAATCTAAAATTCACAACATTTACTGTCTGGTGCAACTTTTGCTTTAAAACCATGAAAATTTAAATAATGAATTAAATCAAAAAGTGAAAGGCAAAGACATAGAGAAGGAAGGTACTTTGTAATTCATTTACCCAAATGTATGTATGTATGTATGTGTATGGGGTGCTCAGGGAAGAGTAATATCTTTGGTATGGAGGGCTTGTCATGCCCTCTTAGGGCAGCTCTCCAGCCTCTGACCCCCACCTGACACCCAGCTCTCACTTGTGGCTCCCAGTAGCTGCTAGCATGTGGCAGCGGCCACACCCTGGGCAACGGCTTCGACAGGCTGGCTAAACCTTCTGAGGGTAGCCATCGGGTCGTAGACCCCTGGTGAACCAGGGCTTTGCTCACCTAGCAAGTGAAGACTGTTTCGGCGGAACAGATGGAAGAAACCAATAAGAAGGTTCAACGGCTGAGAGGGCGACGCAGCAAAGCACTGTGGAGTGCTTAGGGCGTGTTGGAGCACAAAAGACAACACGGTCATCCAATGCAGCTGAGGAAGTCTCCAGGTGTAACGACTTTTCGTGCCACTGCACCCAGGCTTCCAACACCGAGAGAGTGGGACTGTCTCTGTGCATCGACTTTTCCACTTAAATCTTCATGCACAGGTGTCTTTGTGCACAAAAACACACAAAGACAATCGTCATCCTCGGTTACTGAGAGACTACTACTACACAAATGTTTTCATTTTAGAGAATTGGGAAATGAGGCACATGGAGATGAAGCAGTTTATGCCCAAAGTCAGCCAGCAAGATAAGGGCAGAGACAAGCCCAGAGACCAACTCACTGGACTCCTTCCTAGTTTATGCACTTAGTGACGTGACACATTAATGAATGAATAATAAATTATCCTTAGGTTTTATAAGTATAGTCAGTTCCAGGCCCTGTGCTAAATGTTGGGAAATACAAATAGCAGCTCAAAGAATTTACTTTCTAATGGGGACATATGACACCTAAAGGGGGAGCTATAAGTCAATAGCCATATGCAGAAAGAAGTGTAGTTTGGAAATGGTTGGAAGTCTATGTGTACCTATAAGCATTATTTGAAGGAGTGTAAAAATATCATGATACGTCTATTTTTTTAAAGTCCTCATCAAAATAAAGATATAAATCTGTGAGTCTAAAGTCAAGTATTTATTCACTGTGACTCTAGGGGATTGCTTTAGAACATTGATAATAAGGAAGAAGGTTTCTTTTCAAGCCTATTTTATTTTTAAAGTTTCATATTTTTAAGTTCACTACATATGTATGGAAGAGATTGGTCTTGCTCATTTTTTATGTCTTCCTCTTTAATGTTTAATAGAAAAAAGCCATCACTACTGAGGAATAAAAGCCTAAGGAAACTCCTTCCTCTTTGAAAGATGTAGAAGATAGCTAGAGTTGGGTAAAACTGTTCATTCCACAGTCATTTTATGAAAAAGGGACAAATAAATTTTTAAATGGCTAATGTATCATCTCCTACTCTTCAAATCAGCAATTTTCAGGACCTTTCAAGTACACAAAATATATATGAAAATATGATCCCATGTCCCAAAAGTCTAAGCAATTAAAGCTAAACATTAAGACTTAACTTCATTGAAATTGCCACAACAACTCAGTGACTAGGCACTATAGGTATTATTGCCATTTTTAAGATGAAGACACTGAGATTCAAGTGACTTACTCAAAGTTATGAAGCTAATAAATGCCAGTCAGTCACCAGGTTGGTGATTTAAGGGGTTATCTACCTCAAGCTCACTAATGAGTTTGAGGACTGTAGGTTACCCTCAACCTGGTTTATCTCACCTGCTAAGACAATTTTACTGGAGTATGGCCAGAGAGCATAATACAGCTACCACAGGTGGGAGTTGGGTAAAAGGCATACACCAAAGGTGAAAGAATAGCCCTGAAAAGAGCTTGAGCTCTCATACTAGAAGTGCTCCCTGAACACCTCAAACATGCCAAAAAGTAGTTTAATATTACCTTCTCCAGCACATTTTACAGATGAGAAAACTGAAGCAAACAGAGTTAAGTGGCTTCCCCAGAATATAACTAATAAATCAGAGGCCAGATTTGAACACAGGAGGATGAGTCTTCCTAACTCTAGACCTGGCATTCTACCTACTGTATCCACCAACTGCCCTCTGAAGTAAGTACCAAAGCAGCCATCTGAATAGAAAATAAAGAATCGTTTATAATATTGAAGCTCAAATATTAGAATTATAATACAAATTATAAACTAATATATTTTCATATCAAAATACCAAAGAAAACCTTCTCTTATTATATCACATTATCTTGTGTCCAAATACCATACTAGCTCTGTAACTTTCAGCAAGTCACTTCATTTTGCTTCAGTTTCCTTATCTGTAAAATGAGCTAGAGAAGGAAATGCCAACCAGATCAGAATTTTTGGCAAGAAAACACCAAATAGGAGTTATGAAGAGCCAGATACAACTGAAAAAACATTGAACAATCAACAAGTCAACCCTATATATATTATAATTATCTCCATTTTACATATGAGGAAATGAAGACAAAGATACAGTGACTTGCTCAGAGTCATGTCTATTAATTGTATGAGACTGGATTTGAACTCAAGTTTTCCTCACTCCTGGACCACTGCCCTTTCCAATAATTTGGAGGACTTTGTAAATTGAGGAATAATGAAATGAGCAGAAACAGAAAAAAAATTTAAACAAAAATTATAGTGTTAAAGCAAATTCAATTACTATTGTGAGAACTATGATTAGTGCAATGAGCATTCATGATTCTGAAGAAAGAATGATGAATCATTTTCCATGACAAATATAGCAGAATCTAAGTGCAGTAAGATATAGATATAGAGAGAGATAGAGAGAGAAAGACAGAGAAAGACAGGGAGAGAAATCAAGGATAAGGGAGTATTTCTTTAACTTGTCTATACACATTTTTCAAAAGACTTTTGTTTTTCGTTTTCTTTTCAATATATCCAGAGGTGAGAGAGATAAAAAATAAATTTTTATAAATGTTTTAAAAATAACTGGAGCATGGGGCAGCTAGGTTGATCAATGGTTAGAGCTAGAGCTAGAGATGGGAAGTCAAGGATTATAAATGTGACCTCAGACATTTCCAAGCTGTGTGACCATGAGCAAGTCATATAAATATGATTGCCTAGAGCTTACCACTCTTCTGCTTTGGAATTGATCCTCAGTATCAATTCTATGACAAAAGGTAAGGTTTTCAAAAAAAAAATAAATGGGGCATGTTAGAGATATGGAACATTTCATATACTTTCATAAGAGGTCACTGTATTTTCAATCTTGCTTAATTATTTCACTTTATTACAAGGGAACTTTCTCAAAGTGAAGGTAATTTGAAAATATTTATAATGTAAAAACAAAATACATCAATAATTTCTAAAAATAGAAAATGTAATCTCTCTTCTGCTACAAACATAAAACAACTTATTTAAAAAAAAACATATTTCTCCTGATTTTCCCCAATTTGCACTCACACTACCTATGTGACCTTGGATAAGTGACTTCAAATTTCCAGATCCAATTCACCTTTTCCATAAAATGAGGGGCCTGGATCAGTTTAATCTTTTAGGTTCATTCTAGCTGTAGTTCTAAATCTATGTATGATGTTATAATTATAAGAGGCACCAGTCATAACAAGAAAGTAATGTAATAAGTGAAGGAAATAATTTCTTAAGCTTTTGAACTGTAGAGGTCAAAATTCATCTCAATTAAAATAGGTTTCATGTTGATAAAGGATATTGAAAAGGTGAATATAAATCTAGAAGCATTGATGATACTAGTTTTGTGTTTTATCAATTTTTGGATGACAAATCATTTTAAGACTTCAACACAGTTCTTGAATTCCTTATATCTTCTCTCATGTTTGGAGTTCACCCTTGTTCTAATTTATCAAATACCTAGTAAGCATCTAGGATCACAGAATAATAATTATAAGCATGGAAGGTATCTCAGAGGCCATCTATTTCAAAACCCATCTCATTTGCATGATGAGGAGATTGAGGTTGTGTGACTTGCCTAGGAAGCAGCAGAGGTAGGACTTGAACCTCTTTACTCTGGCTTAGGATCCCAGAAGCTCTTTCCACTCTACAGGGTATAAGGTTAAAAAGACAATAATGGAAATGTTCACTTTTCAAGGTACACATACTTTACTAGGAGAGAAGGAATCAAACTAAGTTTTATTAAGCACTTACTATGTACAACCTACTATGCTAATCACTTTCCAAATAACTACCCCACCAAATCTAACAAGATGCTACTATTATTGCACCTTTATAACTGAAGAAACTGAAAGCAACAACAGTTAATTGACTTGTATAGAGAGACACAAGTGTGTCTGAAGCTGGAATTGAACTTGGGGTTTCTTTTGTCCAAGTGCAGTGCCATTCTGCCATTGAGCTGCCTTCCCCTGGGAGGCATAATCTCTACTATTGTGCTCTTTTTGTGAGTGAATAAATGTATATGTGTGTATGTGTGTGTGTCCTTATAAACACTCATATTGAGAGTAATATGTATAATATGATATATTGTGCAAAAGTTTCACACTATGAATAAGTGCACAAGAAAAAGAATTCTCACAGATAATACAATATAATTTCTAATTCTCTCCATTACAGAACAATGCTTAAATTCAGCAAAGGGTGATGAATCCACGATGTTATCAACACTTGCTATTTATTCAAACGATTTCCACCTTACTTTTGCTTTTATACAGCAATTCCTTTCAAATTGCTTTTCACATAAGCTAAAAAGCACTATAAATATATATATATATATATATATACATATATAGATATATGCTGTTATTTTAATTTCTTATGGAATGAGAAGTACAGGAATAGTGAGTTCATCTTTATTATCTTTATAGCCCAGAGATAATTCCCTCTGTTATGGAGATGGAAGGAAGAGAAGAAAACCAAAAAATTTCCATTTATATTTTATCTTAGAAGCATAAAATACAAATGCTAAAAAAGTTAGAATATCATGCCCTAGGAACAGTCTTCATGTCCTAAGGTGTCAATATATTCTTAGTTTCATAATATTTATCAAGAAATTGCTATATATCAAGTGTTATATTAGATATTATGAGTGCACAAAAGGTATAGGATATGTTCTCTACTCTTAAAAGGCCCACTCTGGTCAGCCAGGGCCAATGGGCCTTTGGCCTTTTCAGAGGAAGGTAAAGAAATAGGCCATAACTATCCCACAAAAGTTTCATTCCTTCAGAATCCTAATCAGAGTGCAATGCATTTAGTTTTGTGGTCTGGTTATCCTATAATCCGTGGCTTTGTTCTGTCTCCCCCCCTCCCCCCCCCCTATTGGCAGATGACACTGTGCCAACTGCCTACATCAAATTCTAGAACACCACTCTGACTCCTCACTAGAGTCTGTCTGGCTTGACAATTCAAATTGGAAAAGGCAAATAGATTTAGGGAAAATAAAATAAAGATGTATAAAGTGTCTTGCAAACTTCAAAATACTATAAATAAATAAATAAATAAATAAATAAATAAATAAATAAATAAATAAATAAATGAATGGATGGATGAATGAATAAATAAATAAATGTAATCCATAAATAGCATAATAAATATAAACTTTCTATCTAAATGTCAATTATTATTATTATTAACAAAGATAATCTATTGAACTAATCATTAATTACCGAATGGATTATCTTAATAAAAATACCATAAGTATATGTCAGATATATCATACAGAAGCACAGATACCAAGGAAAGCCACTCTCAATTATGCTGGTGAAATTCAATTTTCAACTAGCAAAGAACATCTTATTTATACATATCCTCAACACTAGCAATAGCTATTTGCAGAGCTAAACCTCTACAATAACTTTAGAAAGTAGAGGAAGGTGGGGAATGAGGGTGAAAGGTAATAGCTAGAGACATACAGAGGAAAGTTCACACACTGACACAGTTCCCAGCAGAGGGGATAAGACTCAACCCTGATGGGAAGAACATTCTCAGGAGAGAGCTTGAGTGTTAGAACTCTGGGTATACAGTCTACAGTGCCAATGCCCGTAGAAATGATAGCACCCTAAATTATGCTATTCTAGGAAATGTATTGTTTCCCTTCTTCCCTCACAGGACAATCACAAAACACAAAATAAAAATTTTAATACATATCATTGAAAAGCACAAACATAACAAACACAGGATAAAGGAAGTAGTCCGGTGAGGGGAAAAAAATTGTTCATCCGATAAGGGTTTGGTACCCAAGATATTAAAATAATAAATGTGCATAAAACTAGTCGTCATTCCCCAATAGATAAGTGATTAAAGGATAAAAATAGTTCTCAAAAGAATTGAAAAGTAATCACAACCATATGAATTCTCCAGATTACTAATAATAAGAGAAAAAAAAATCAAAATTATCTTGCATACCCCACAAATGGGCAAAAACAACCCCGAAAATGGCACCAACATACTGGAGGGATAATAAAATGACAGAAAAACTAACACATTGTTTGTGAAACTGTGAAAAGGTCCAATTTTGGGGGCAAAGTGCTTGAAATTATGCAAATAAAGTGACTAAATTGACCATATTATTTGAAAAAAAGATCCCATTACTGGGTTTATACACCCAAGAAAGTCTTTGATTAAAAAAAATATCTTCACAGACAAAGTATTTATAGCATGACTTTTTTTTTATGATTTCACAGAACTAAGAACAAAGTAAATGTTCATCAACTGTAAAATGTTTTTTAAAGAAACTTATAGTACATGACTGCAATAGAAAATTATTGAGCTGTCAGAAATGATGCAAATTACAAAAATAGAATAACATAGAAAGACCTATATGAACTGATACAGAGTGAAGTCAGCAGAGCCCAAAAAACAGTATATAGTAGGGTATCCTTATCCATGGTTTTATTTTCAGCAGTCAGCTATGACGAGTCAGAGATCTACCTGCAAAGGCCCAGCTAGGACATCAATCTGCCCCAGATGGGGGAAATGGGGGAGGGGGGGCCTTCTTCCAATTTCACTATTACTATTTTTTGTTCCCACGCTTTTTTTAGTGAAGAAGGGTGAGACTGCAGAGCACCAAGTCAAGGAGCAGGAGGAAGAAGAGAAAGAGTGTGTGTGTGTGTGTGTGTGTGTGTGTGTGTGTGTGTGTGTGTGTGTGTGTGTGTGTGGTCATAAGATGTTTGCTCAAATCAGGGGTTTCAGTCATCCACTCTAGGTAGGTATTGGAAAACATTCCCTATGGATACAGGACCTCTACTATTCACAATAATTACAATAATATAAATGGAGGAAAAATTTTACTCCCCCAAAAAATCAAAAGTGGTTATGACAAAATTAGAAAGATCAGTAAGGATTTGAATAACAACCCAAACTATCCTTTTGTGAGAAGGAACACAAGTTACTTCTATTGTACATGTTTTCAGACTTTTTCAATGTATTGATCAATTCTTTTGATATTTTTTTCTTTTCTAAAAAAGTATTGTTTTGTATATGGAATGGCTCTCTGGAAGAAGAGGGATGTTTGAGATGAGCATAATTATGTAGAAAAAAGAAATCAATTAAAATTTATTTTTAGAAAGCTATTCTTCCCAACTATGGAAATCCAAAGTTCAGTCTTAATACCTGAATGTACACATACAAATAAAAACACAGCTCATACAGACTTCCAGGTGGTTATAATATACTGAACAAAAGAGATATTGAGGTTTATACAATCAATCAACACATATCTATTAAGTAAGTCCTGGGCATACAAATACAAAAATTATCAAATTTAAAAGGGAGTAGGTTATAGATATGGGTGGAGAGTGTAAAGCTTGTACAAAGGTAAGGAGGTGGGAAATGTAATGACCTTTATGCAAATTAAGAAGTAGATTGGTTTGACTATACCATAGAGTAAGAATAATATGTAACTAGTCTGGAAAGTCAAGCTGAAGCAAGTATGTGAAGGACTTTAAATGCCAAAAAAACCCAAAACCTTGTATTTTATCTGAGGGGCAATGGAGAACCTTTAGGATATTTATGTTCACCTATTTTGAATTAATTTTTTTATAAATAGATCATTCATATTTAGATTATTTCAGAATAATCTTTTTAAAGGCTTATTAGTAATATGTTGTGATATGAGAGCCATATTACACTGACTTCCTTCAAATGTATTATTAACTAACACAGAACTATGACATAACCAGATATAGATGAAATATGATCTTAAGAAAGGCTTTTTGAAACTGGTACTTAAGGACAAGAACAAAAACAAGTATCTCTTAACCAGAGTTTTTCATAGAAAAACATGGCAGGAAAATGATGTTTTTGTGGTTATTCTGTAATAGATTTAAATATTTTAGCTCTTAAGGCAGACACATACCTGTATCATATCTGTTAGTTAACAAACATTTATTAAGTACCTACTATGTCCCTGGCACTATGCTGAGCCCTGGGAATATGAGAAAAACAAAAGAAAATCCTATCCCCCCAAGGAGCTCACTACAGAGTGGAATCGTAAACAATCTCATGGTATATATATATATCAAGGAATACAATACTGTATATTCAGGAGCTGATTCACAGAATGTTAAATAATCCTGGCATACCATAATCTGATAATTTATCTCCTTCAGGTATAAATTCATAGTGGAAGAGATTAAAAAGAAATAATGCTTCATACTGTGGAAAATTAACATTGAATTATGATATTTTTAATATATAATTTTCCCTTTATCTCTCCCAAAGTCATTTTGATTATAAACTGTGGCTACACCCAGTTTCTCTCACAGGCAATGAAAAATGGGTTGAGACCTTTTATCTTTAAGGATAAAAGGATTAAGGGCAGGGCTGGTCAGTCACAGAGAACCCTACACCAACTGATAGATTAACAGTGGGCTAAGAGACAACTAGGAGGCACAGGAATTGAGGGATATACCTAGAGATAGTAGGACCTGACTTCAAATGTGACCTCAGACACTTTCAGGCTATGTGATCCTGGGCAAGTCACTTAATCCCAATTGCACAGCCCTTAGTGAACTTCTTCCTTAAAACCAATACAAAAAAAAAGGGTTTAAGAAAAAAAGTGTAGGCTAAGCAACTTTGTTAAACTCTATAGGCAAAATGTGGTGGAGTCTCCCCAGGTTTAGCAAAAACCCTATACTATGATGAAGTAATGAGGGAATAGTTGAAGACTCCAAGTCCACATTCTCAGTGGCCATTTAACAATCAGACACATCTTGGAATATCCAGGGGAAGAGTGCTGAGCTCACAAGTGGTTTTATAGACCTGAACTAGAGAAGAGAGAGCTTTTTTCTTTTTGGATAATGGAAAGAGAGACAACTGATCTGACTCTTGACCAATTAATTAATAAATTAATTTAATATTTCAAAATAATGCCTTTAAGAATTTCAATTTTTACAATAAGGATAGTGATTTAGAATCTATGGATTTGAAGATTATTACCTAGATCAAGGATGTCTCTAACTTCAAATTGCTGGGGAGAGTGTAACCTAATGGAATAAGGGATTATTGAATGGTAAATGATAACTAAAGATCAGGTCTGTTCATCTTCTTCCTTCTTCCCTTCCATCTTCCCTCCCCTTCCTGATGATTCTTCTATTGGTTTCTTTAAATCAACTAAGGGTGAATTTTATGATGATTCAAATAAAATACTCTTTCTCTTCACTAAATTAAGAAAGGGGATGGGGGGTCCAAGATGGTGGCATAGAGGCAGTGAAAGATCAGACCCCTGAAAACCCCTTCTTATCATTTACAAACTAAATACTCCTAGGGGACTGAAAATCAAACCTAACAACAAGACACAGGAACTATATGAACACAACTACAAAACACTCTCCACACAATTAAAACTAGATCTAAACAATTGGAAAAACATTGATTGCTCATGGGTAGGATGAGCTAACATCCTGCCCAAATTAATTTCCTTATTTAGTGCCATACCCATTGAACTACAAAAAAACTTTTTTACTGAATTAGAAAAAAACCATAACAAAGTCCATTTGGAAGAACAAAAGATCAAGGATATTCAGGGAAATCATGGAAAAAAATGGGAAGGAAGGGGAACTTGCAGTCCCAGATCTCAAAGTATAGTCTAAAGCAGTGGTCATCAAAACAATTTGGTACTGGCTAAGAGTCAGAAAGGAGGATCAGTGAAATAGTCAGGGTAAGGGACCTCAGCAAGACAGTCTATGACAAGCCCAATGATCCCAGCTTTTGGGACCAAAATCCACTATTTAATAAAAACTGCTGGGAAAATTGGAAAACAATATGGGAGAGATTAGATTACAATCAACATCTCACGCCTTACACCAAGATAAACTCTGACTCTGTAAATGACCAGAATATAAAGGAAACTGTAAGCAGATTAGGTGAACACAGAAGAGTATACATGTCAGATCTTTAGGAAAGACTTTAAAACCAAGCAAGAGCTAGAAAAAAAATGACAAAATATAAAATCAACAATTTTGATTACATCAAGTTAAAAAGTTTTTGTACAAACAAAACTAATGCATCCAAAATTAGAAGGGAAGCAACAAATTGGGAAACAATCTTCATTACAAAAACCTCTGACAAAGGTCTAATTACTCAAATTTATGAAGAGCTAAACCAATTGTACAAAAAATCAAGCCATTCTCCAATTGATAAATGGACAAGAGACATAAATAGGCAATTTTCAGTTAAAGAAATCAAAACTATTAATAAGCACATGAAAAAGTGTTCTAAATTTCTTATAATCAAAGAGATGCAAATCCAAACAACTTTCAAAATCACACCTAGCAGATTGGCATACATGACAGCAAAGGAAAGTAATGAATGTTGGAGGGGATGTGGCAAAGTAGGGACATTAATACATTGCTGATGGAGTTGTGAATTGATCCAGGCATTCTGGAGGGCAATTTGGAACTATGCCCAAAGGGTGATAAAAGACTGTCTGCCCTTTGATCCAGCTATAGAACTGCTGGGTTTGTACCCCAAAGAGATAATAAGGAAAAAGACATGTACTAGAATACTCATAGCTGCACTCTTTGTGGTGCCAAAAAAAAAAGTGGAAAACGAGGGGATGCCCTTCAATTGGGGAATGGCTGAACAAATTGTGGTATCTGTTGGTGATGGAATACTATTGTGCTCAAAGGAATAATGAACTGGAGGAATTCTATGTGAATTGGAACAACCTCCAGGAAGTGATGCAGAGTGAGAGGAGCAGAACCAGGAGAACATGTACACAGAGACTGATACACTGTGGTACAATTGAATGTAATAGACTTCTTCATTAGTGGCAGTGCAGTGATACAGAACAACTTGGAGGAATCTATGAGAAAAAACATTATCCACATTCAGTGGAAAAACTGTGGCAGTAGAAACACAGAAGAAAAACAACTGCTTGAATACATGGATCAAGAGAATATGGTTGAGGATGAAGACTCTGAATGAACATCCTAATGCAAACACCAACAACAAGGAAATAGGTCCTGATCAAGGACACATGTAATACCCAGTGAAATTGCACTTTGGTTGCAGGAAGGGTGGGGGTAGGGAAGGGAGGGAAATAATATCATTCTTTTAACCAAGGAATAATGTTTTATATTGACTAAATAAATTTAAATTTAAAAAATAAATTAAGAAAGGGGGTTATTGGGGAAGAAAGGAAAGATAAGAAATGGAGGGAAAGAGAGTTTGGGGTTTCCTTTGTACTAGAATAAGTCTAAAAGTTTGGAGAATGGTGGGATATATATAGTTCAATTTAAGAAAATGTGCTGACAGGTCTGGAAGTTCAGTCAGTGTATCACAGCAGAGAAATCAGAAAGAGCTGGACTTTTCTCTTTCTTTCGGTCTCCAAGACAAGAGACCCTTCTCCTTTTTGTTTTCAAGGCTAAAAGAAAACAGAATTCTTTCTGTCTCCAAAGCCAAGAGAGTTCTAACTTTCTGTCTTCAAAGCCAAAGACTTCAGGCTTTGGTTAGTCTGATCCCCTTCTTCCAACCTTTTCTCCTGGTCACATTCCAAACAGAATGTTCTCCTTTGTATGACAGGTCATCAGTCCCAGCTACTCAGCTCCTACTACAAACCATTCTAAATTTCACACTTCCAAACTAAATCAGAGTGCTTAAATTGTCATTTAAAATGCTACACAAAATCCATGCATGACAATCAATTCTTCACTTGAATTCAATACCACAAACTTACATTAAAAAGGTATTTATGGGGGGCATCTGGGTGGCTCAGAGGATTGACAGCCAGGCCTAGAGAAGGGAGGTCCTAGGCTCAAATCTGGCCTAAGACAATTCCTAGCTGTGTGATCCAGGGCAAGTCAATTAACCCCCATTGCCTAGCCTTTACCACTCTTCTGCCTTGGAGACAATACACAGTATTGACTCCAAGAGGGAAGGTAAAGGTTTAAAATAAATAAATAAAAAGGTATGTATGACTGGAACAAAAGAGGCTATTGACTCATGCAGTAAGGGTTTAAAAAAAAAGATTTAGAGAGGTTGTGGGATACCCAAGTAACTCCTGAATATTAAAATGAAAATAAGGAAGGTCTCTTAGGACTGACTTTCTAAGCAATATTTATATAAACATGAAGATAAGAACTACAGAGGATGAGAAGAAGTGGAAGGGTTTCAATTCACTTCAATAGATGAAATAAGTTCACAAAATAAAAGTTTCTCAAGGAACAAAAAAGGATCTTCAGAAAAGAAAAATTAAAAAAGTTTAATTATGTAGGCATATTAATGGTTGTGGATATCAAGGTCAAACATTTTGCTGTGGACTCCAGTTAACCTCCCACAAATAGCCTAAATGCTAAATTTTCAGCATATCTACTACTTTCTTATCTACTTTACAGGTTCTAGACCATAGTTACACCTATAGACTGGTTCCAATCTGAAGGGAAAAGCACATCAAAGTTAACTGGTTAAGGAAGAAAGGTGGAGGAAGAAAGTTCTGTCAAGTCTTTCTGTTAGTATCTTAAGTCCACTGCCAATTTTCATATCCATTTGTTTGTTTGTTTTTTCCCCTGGGCTGCTTATTGATTCCTGATAATGTTCTGTCTATATTCCCTATGAATTCCCTGTTTCCCAAGTATCTGGTCTTTTGACCAAGCATCATGTTTAACCCTTCATTCTATGCATCCCCTTGTGTCCTGTCTGCCTCCTTGATTTATCTCTGTTACCTCTGGCCTTCTGAACTTCATGTAGAAGATTTTGCCTGCCCCTGGTTTTGATTCATCCTAACAGCTCTTAATGCCCACCTAAAATCTGAACTCCAGTGCTTAGGACAATGAGTGGCATAGTACTTGCTGACTGACTTTAGGCTTCTTGGTACTTCTTTTACCTTCCCTTTACTGTTGGCTTTGCTTGGATTTCCTTCATTCAGATTCTTTTCCAGTCTCTGTATCTTTGTAGTGGCAGAGACGATGTGGACAAGACATTCATTTAATAAACATTTTATTAAGGTCTGCATCTAACTTACCTACTGCATTGTTTTTGTTATTGAATTGTGCCAGCTATGTCCAATTCGTCCTGTCCTCATTTGGGGCTTTCTTGGCAAAGATTCTGAAGTATTTTACCATTTTCTTCTCCAGCTCATTTTACAGATGAGGAAACTGAGGCAAACATGGTTAAGTGACATGCCCAGGGTCACATAGCTACTAAATGTCTGTCTGATGGTGAATTTGAACTCTGGTCTTTCTGACTCCAGGCCCAGCACTCTATGTACTGAACTACCTAGTTTCCAAAAATATTACTACACTAGATTCTTACTATCATTTTCTTCAGGAAATGCTTCATTGCAGAGATATTAATGAGTATCTTTCTGTACATCCAATAATAAACCAGATACAATGTCTACTTTGTTCCTCATTTCTGTGCTGAAGTAGAAGCTCCCATATATATGATGCATGAAACCACATAATTTGGTAAATGACACTCATGGCTAGGAGTTAAAACCACTTCAAAAAGTGAGCAATGTTCTCTAATCTCACCTAACAGAACAAATCCAATGTGTCAGAACAAAAAGCTACAATCTGCTAAACTCAATTCCCCTGCTGGATGTGAATACTTAACAACAACAAAAAAAAAGTCTGGTAATAAATAAACTTTATCTGTCAAAATGATGGTGGCAAAGAAAGTATATATTCAGAAAATTTGGAAGATGGTAATATTTAACAGCATAGTATATGATATTTAAAGGTGTTTGGCAGCATAAAACTCACATTCTAGCTTATAATGTTCACAAGATGCACTCACCCTTGCTCCCCACTGAAAAGGGAAAAATAACTTTCTCTACTTGTTCTGACTTCCTTTCAGTATGTTTTTTAAGTCTGATTAGTTGGGCTAAAAGGTCACTGAACTCTCATAATATACTTCACAGGAAAAAAAAGTTTTTATAGACTATACTTTTGCATTCAGAATAGGAGTTAAGTTCATTTCTATAAATATTTGTTGTCTTTTTTTAATACAAACACACACACTCACACACTCACACACACACACACACACACACACACACACACACACACACACACACAGAGAACTCCAAGACAATATGTTAGTCCTTGGGGAAATAAAGACAATAACAAAGCAGCCATTGTCCTCAGAAAGCTTACATTCTTTTGAAGAGATGACTTCATATTAAGTAAATAGAAAGTAATTTCAAAAAAGAATAATAAATACATGTGAAAATCAAGAAAGGCCTTTTGAATGGAGTGACTCAAGCTATGTTTTGAAGGAAGCTAGGGATTTTATCAGGATATCTAGGTGGCACAGAGGACACAGCCCTGGGCTTAAAGTCCCAGCGCTTGAAGTCACTCATATTCCTGAGTTCAAATGTGGTCTCAGACACTTAATAGCGGTATGATTCTAGACAAGCCCAGTTACCCTCAGTTTTTCATCTCTAAAATGAGTTGGAAAAGGAAATGGCAAACTCTATTATCTTTACCAAAAAAATTCTCCAAAACAGGTCACAAAAAGTCAGACACTTCTGTAATGGCTAAACAACAATGACAACAACAAAGTGATTCCATCAGACAATAGAAGAAAGATCTAACACACTGCAGAAATAGGGAATCAGTTGTGCGATAGAACAAGGCTGGAAGATAAAGTAAAGTAATACTCTGTGGGAATCTGTAAACAAACCAGTTTGACAAAATGATGATTACTTAAGGGACTCTGTGTCCAAGTAGTCATCTACCCAATTTAAAGCAGAATCACGAATGAAACCTAGTACACAGTCATCCAAATTAGCTTGAAGATTGGTATGATTAGAAAATAGGGAAGAAGAAACACAGGAACTTAAATAAATAAATCCCCCCAAAAAGTAAGTGTAACTACCCTTCAATATCTTGGTCATGAGGCAAAAATGTATAGCATGATCTTAACCTAGTGGAAAAAAAAAAAGAAAATGGAGTGGACATAGGTGAACTGTAAAATATGAACAATCAATATGTCTGCCCTAAACTGTAAAGCAATTACTTTCCCTATGGAACTACTGCTTTCAGTATGCGAAAGTCACTTTGCTAGCACACTGGGATCAGTACCATCAATCACAGCCACTACTGTAAATCTTTGTGTAAAGAGATTCTCTGGCTTATTATAGAAGCTCCTTGTTGAAGGCATCTGCTTTAAATTTCACCCAAGTCATATATCAACAAGAGTCTCAAAAATTGATAATAAAAATATATAGGCATATATATTAGAAGGAAAGTAAGAAATTGGGGGCGGGGGGGATTACAGCAAGATAAAGACCTCATTGCTCAAACAGAGAGAACTGAGTCAAATTTAAGTGATCAACGGAATTAAACAAGAAATTTTCAGAAAAAAATTCCACTATGTATAGTTATATGAAAAAAATGTTCTAAATCACTATTGATTTGAAAAATACAAATTAAAATAACTGACATACCACCCTACCCCTATCAGAATAGTTACTAGGGTAGCAAAAGGAAAATAACAAATGTTGGAAGAGGAGTAGAAAATTGAGGCAGTAATCCATTACTGATAGAGCTATGAAGGGATTCAACCACTCTGGAGAGCAATTTAAAACAATGCCCAAAGGACTATGTGAAAATTATTTGACCCAACAATATTAGCTATATGTCAAAGAGCTTTTTAAAAAAGGAAAAGGCACTATAAGTACAAATATATTTATTGCTCCTCTTTTTATTATAAAAAAAAGAATTGGAAATTAAGAGGATGTCCATCAATTGAGGAATTGCTGAACAAAATGTGGTACATAATTGGAATGGAATATTATCATGCTCTAAGAATGACAAGCTGGATGGTTTCAGGAAAAAAAAACTAGGAAAACTTATATGAACTGATGCAAAGTGAAGTGATCAGAAACAGAACAATTTTCATAGAAACAGCAATACTGTATGTTGATCAACTGAGAATGAGTTAACTCTTCTGATGATACAATTCTAAAGGACTTTTGATAAAATATGATGATATTCTTCAAAGAGAATTCCAAAGGATTTATGATGAAAAAGGTTATCCACCAGCAGAGAAAGAACTGATATAGTCTGAATACAGATTAAATCATGTTTATTTTCTTTATTATTCTTGGGCTTGGGTTTTCTCTTTGTATTTTTTTCCCCTTTGCAACATAGTTAAAATGGAAATGTTTCACCCGACTTTATGTGTACAATCTATTTCAAAATGCTTGACTTCTCAAAGAGTGATTCTGAAGAAGAAGGAACAAAGAAAGAAAACTCAAAATAATTTTAATATTAACTTTTTTGAGTAATTAAATATTTAATAAAATAATCAAAAATATATTTGGGGAAGAAATTGAACAAAATGCTCTGATGGAGTAATGTAGCACCACTACTAGATATAGTTTAGTAGAATTAAATAAATTATATAAATTTAGCTTCTTCTAAGGTGAAGACAGAAAAATTCACTGTTTTTATGTACCCACTTTCTGATCCATAGTTTTGCCTCAAATCTTGTTTAAATGTTTTAATGATACTAATTTTTTCCAAAATTTCCACCTGATTTGAAAAATATAATGAAGTCAATAAAAACAGATCAAGAAAAATAATTAACTTTCCCTAATGATTCACCTCATATACTCATCTGTGACCCATACATTGTAAGATGACAAAGAGCAAACTCTTTTCCCTTTACATTCAAGAAAAACTGCTATATTTCCAAGAGTTTTATCTGAGTTGAATGATGATCTTGCCAAAATTAGGAGAAATCATGATCAAACTAGTCCTTAGGTATTTGCCAGAGAAAAAGAATTAAGACTTATTTATCCTTGGGGTTTTTTTCCCCTTATCCTTAGTTTTTTAAAAGGACCAATGACATAATAGGTTTATATTTTTTAAAAGGTCTTTGTTTTTCTTTTCTTTTTTCCAATTGTGAGTAAATGGGAGGGAGATGAGCGGGTAGGAATGTGTTACCTCCCCTACCAAAAGAAAACCCCAAGAAAAATAAAAGATCATGAAAGTATCTTTTTTTTTTTAATATATAGAAGAGAACAGAAGAAAGGCCTTGAAAGAATTTATGGACAAGATGGCTTTGAAAGGAACATGTTGAACTTATTACATGTAAATGGAAAGTAAGCTGTATATAACAAAGATCTACAGCTTCATATATAATCCTCTT
The DNA here is from genome assembly GCF_027887165.1 of Monodelphis domestica. NCBI lineage: Eukaryota > Metazoa > Chordata > Mammalia > Didelphimorphia > Didelphidae > Monodelphis > Monodelphis domestica. Next base: position 256,245,228 of record NC_077230.1, read on the forward strand.
CTTCTGTAATACAATATAAATATGGAAATGCTCATTTTATTTGATGTTGTTAAGATTGGAATCAATTTTTTATGACTGTTTTAAAAACCACTTTGCAAATTAACTCCTACTTAAAAGATACTCTCAGGCTGAATCTAAAGAATTGCCAAAGGAAAGGAAGAATTATAGGAAACCTAGAGTACAATTAACTGAGTCACTTATGTCTGTGTAATTCTAGGAGAGTTCTGTGTCTTAAATTTAGAAAATACAGAATATAAAATATGAAGATTAATGATTGCTGAGGTTAATTGATCTAACTCTTCTTTTCAATACTAACTGGGAGAAACTTATGGGAATGAAATTAATATATACAATAGTCAATTTTCCATCATCCACACTGAAAAAAATATTAATAAATCAAATGGCTAACATTTATCTAGGTAGTGCAGTAGATGGAATATTTGGCTGGGGACATTTAATAGCTGTGTCACCTTGAGTAAGTCCTTAACCTCATCTGCAAATAAACTGGAGAAGGAAATGACAAACTACTCCAGTATATTTGCCAAGAAAACCCCCAAATGGGGTCAGGAATAGTTAATCATGATTATGTAACAAAAAAACATTTTCCTCTGGGATTCATGATGAATGGTGATATAGTAGAAATGACCAATTAACCTTCCAAATGAAATTTTACCTCAATTCATATTATTTTGGATTCCTAAAAACCATAGCAGAGAATAGAGACCTTCAGTATAGTCCATACCCTGTCCCTAATAACCTATGTGATTCTAAACAAGGTACTTAACTTTTCTCATTAATTCAACTGAAGAAACAGTTCAACAGGCTATGTTATATGGAAGACACCGTGCTAGAAGCTGAGGATATAAAGAACATACATTTAGAGTTAGGCTGAAAATAACAATCCCTACCCTCTAGGAGCATGCTGTCTACTGGGTAGAAAAGACATCTTACATGCAAGGTAAAATGTGATGGGGCAAAGGAGTGATCTAAACAAAATATTCTAGAAAAACACAAGGATGGAGGCACCTTCAGTCTTCATCTGTAAAAGGAATAGTTTTTGATTAACAGTTCTTTTCATCTTAAGTACTATGCATCCACTATTCTAATTAGGGAAGGGTCAGTGGGAGTTGTCCCAATTGAGAAGCACATTAAGACAGGAAAGAGAGGCAATGAGGATTTGAAAATCTGAAATACCACAAATTGTAGAGGAAACATATGTAGCTAAAGAAATCAACTAGATTCATAGGAACTCATTGGATGTTTTCTGTGTAAAAAACTATCCAAGTATTTTCTTAAAAGGCTATATAGAAAGATAATTAAAAACCTAGCAAGCATACTGGCTTTTGCCAATTTCTGTCTCCCCCACACAGACACACAAACTGGAGCAGAGGACCTCACTAGTCAAAATGAATGACAGAACAGCAGCCACTGTAGTGCAGATCAGAGATTCCATGAAGTGAGACATGAAAACTACATAATATCAACACTGGCATTGTTTCCTTGGTCCCTGGGTGTTCAGAGCTGTCTAACAATGTGAAATATTTCCAGGGAGGTTCAGGGTGATGGAAGGGGGAGGGGGAGGGCATGAGAACAACACAAAAGACCAAAGTTTTCAAAAATAGCAACCTAAATTGAAGCCACAGGACACATGCACACTAAGTGTGAGTTCTCTGCCCACACAAGCTGGTTTCATAAAGAATATAATGAAAGAATTTTAAAAAAGATGGAAAAGTAGATATATGTTCAACCAACACCTTTAATGAGTATACTATATCATAAAAATGGTATTTGCTCATCTGATCTACCCAGAAGTGGTCTTATAGACAGATGACTGGGGGGGGGGGGGGGAGGGGATTAAAAAGATGCCTCTAAATTTGAATTTTCTCCCTCTCAGAGTAGATATGAACTAGTTGAATGAACCCAACTATCCTTGACATCTGAAATGTTCATGAACTGCTTTATAAACTGATCATGTTTTCTGAAATAAATAAGGAAATCAGACTTCTAACTTGAAAAATGGAGGCAAATAAAGCATTATATTGCCCTGTTAAAAGGCAAAAACGTTGTATTTCATAACTGCATAGACAAACGTTGATCATAGATATTAATTGCCTTTCTTCTCCAGTGAGGGGGAACACACAGCTTCTGAAGGCAACACATTACATTTTTGGATAGCTCTAATTGTTAGGAAGTCCTTTCTATCCACTATCTTGAATCTGTCACCCTATCAGATATCCTCAGGGGCATTATAAGTAGGTACTTTTATTACCTACTACCACCATAAGGAAATTATCCCCTAATAAGTTTTCCTCATGCTACTACAGAAAAACAGAATTCATAATCATGGAGTGTCCAGAATTGGAATGGATATCAGAAGCCAGACTTCGCAATCCTGCCCATATACATGAACATGAACATGAAATCCTTTAACAACCTAACTAAAAGTTCAGTCGCTGCTTGAAGACCTACAGTGGCAGGAAACTTTCCACCTCCTGGGGCAGCCAATTTCACTTTTGGTGGCTCTAATTCTTAAGAAGGTTTTCCTTACATCAATCTAATTTCTGCATCAGTAGGAAAAGGCTGGTTGGCAGAAAAGAGAGAGGAACTTGTGAATAAAAGGAGAGATCTGGTGGGGTCTGAAATTTTGAAGAAAGTCAAGGTTTAAATGTTTTCCAGTAGTCCAATTTCTAGTATAAAAGAACACTACACATTTTAAAGAATCTGATTAAACATGGTGCTATTAGCAATAATCCTATATTCAATAAATCAAATGCTCAACAAATCTAGATTTTTTTTCAAAAACCAGTTTCTCAAGAGTTTCTTAGTTCAGGGATCCAACAACATAGTGGAGAAGTTTGTACAAGTGTGCTGTATTATGATATTAAAAGTGAAGCATGGTCAAGACCATAGTATTGTTTCTATTAGAGATACAGTAGTCTTGGCAACCAAGTCATTCATCTTTTTGTTCATTTTGTCCAGATGCTCTTCAGTATCATAATCAAATATGAGATTATTATAATCTAATAAAATCTAACCTTGATAGAGTAGAAAGAATACTGTTTGGTAGTCAAAAGACCTGGTTTCCAATCTAACTCTTGTATTTATTACCTGTGTAATACTGAATAAATCCCTTAACCTCTCTGAGATTCATTTTCTTCATCTGTAAAATATATGGCTGGACAAGATAAGCTCTCATCTTTCCATTACAAAATTCTTAGGTCCTCCCAAGAACAGTTTCAGTTATAGCTTATATATAAGGCCTTTCCTGAGAAAGCTGGTTTGCAGTTTTCTCCCCCCAAAATTACTTTACATACATCTCACTCTCACTACAGTCTATAAAAAGAGCAGAAACAGTTCCCTCTTTTTTTTCTTTGTAGACCTACTGCCTAATATTGTGCTATGTATACAGTAGTTGCTTAATAACTGTTAGTAGAGGGGCATATAGGTGGTTCAATGATTAAAGTCATCTTTCTGAGTTTTAATCTGGCTTCAGATACTAGCTGTGTGACCCTGATCAAGTCATTTAACCCTATTTGGGTCAGTTTCCTCATCTACCAAATGAGCTGGAAAAGAAGAAAATAGCAAACTATTCCAGTATTTCTGCCAAGAAAACCCCAGCAAGGTCACTAAGAGTCAGATATAACTGAAAACCAACAGAACTCTTGGTAGAACAGGAGAAATTTCTTAATAAATAAAAAATCTCAACTAGGTACATATACTGTACCCAAGTGCATTACACTTTTCCAAAGTCCAAAACTATTTGTTCATTTCGTTGAAACCAAGAATTTCCAAAGGGAATTACAACAATGTAGCTGGGATTAAATAGTTTTATAGGGTGGAGGGCAAGCAGAAATACATGTTTTTAAAGCAACTGAATTCCTGGGAATCACTGAAGTGTTCATATCAGGATCATTTAGAAAACAAGCAACTCTTTCCTCAAAATTAATATAGTTTTGGCAAAGCACTTCAATTATGAAGTCATTGATGTGCACATATTTATATACTCCAGGTCAGCCACCTAGATAAGACAGGAGGAATCTCAGACTGAATATGGGAGCATTAAATGCTGAAGCTCAGTTAGTGCGCATTGACTTTTTCCTTTTCTGATTTCATAATAAAATTTATTCATAATAAAACTTCTTCCTGGCAACTTGCCTCATTCTGACAGTTAAAAGGGGGAGGGTGGTGAGGGAAGGTGGTGTTGCAGAGCTGAATGGGAATTGAAAGTAGATTAAGTTTATTAACACTGTAGAAACCATTTCTCTACTTATCTAACATCTTGGATACAACAGACAAGACAAGGAACCTCTGCAATATTCCTTAAATAGAGTTGCTATGAGGTATCTTAGTAGTCCTTCCAGTTCACCTCTCCCATTCCTTATTTCTAGACATCCTTAATCTTTCTTGCCAGAAAGTGTGCAGAATCTTTAGTTACTAGTAGTGTGTTAATGGCAAATCATGCAGAATAAAAAAAAAATCAATAAATGTCTTTCTTCAATAAAGCAAAATAAAACTTCAACTTGAAAACTGGCCAAAATTAGACCACACAGTCTATGCATACATATGTAAATCATATGTGGTCTCCTAACAATTTAATACTAACTGAATATAACCTTAGGGAAAATCCTACCATACTATTGCATTCCTTGAGACTCATTTCATTGGAGTACATAGTATTTGCTTCTTGCCTCAGAATTTCTTAATCCTATAAATGAGATGTGGGGATCAAGGATGGAAGAAAAGATTTAGTATAGCCCCATTTTCTCTCACCCTTTCTCCTCTCCCTCTTCTCTAACTCAATTGATATAATCACAGAAAGGGGACAGTAATGAAAGTAAAAAAGCCTGGGTCCCTGATATCCCTTTATGAAGTGTTTAAATGTGCTTTGATGAAATTGAGAGCTAAGCAGGGATTGATTGAAGATTGGCCTTCCCCCTAGTAGCTTTTAAAATGCTAGGCCTCCAAGCAGCCAAAGCTCAATAAAAGCAAGGAAAGGCTTCAAGAATATGACTTTTGGTAGTAATTAAGAAAGCAGATTATGGATTCAACAAACAATCAGTCTTGGCAACAGAGAATTCAGTTACAGAAAAGAAGGCTCATGGAACTGAACTGAGCAACTTACCTAGCCCCTATCAGGGAAATAAACACATAAAATAAAAAAATTAAAAAAAGGCACCATAGTCTATATTCCTGAGTTGCCTTGGTCACATATGTTCCTTACACATATAACTCACTTCCAGTTATACTCTAAATTTGTGTTCACTTATCCCACAGATGCTGTATGTACTTGTAGGAGAAGGCAGCTCAAGGCTGTTGTTTTCCAGTCATTTTTCAGTTGTGTCCAACTCTTTGTGACATCATTTGAGATTTTCTTAGCACAAATACCGAAGGATTTGTCATTTTCTTCTCCAGTTCATCTGACAGATGAAGAAAATGAGGCAAACAGGGTTAAATGACACGCCTGGTGCTAAATAGCTAGTACGTATCTAAGGCATGATTTGAACTAGAAACAGCATTCTACCCACTGTGCCACCTAGCTGCCCAAGGTAAACCATTTATTCAAGAAAGGTAATTAAGAAAAATAAAATAGAAAATGTTTATTATATAAAATTGAAAAATGTCTGCACAGCTAAAAGAATGCTTTAGGATAAGAAAGTAAATAGTCAGTGGTCAAACAGGGAAAATCTTCGTATGAAATTTCTTTTGTTGAGAATTTGCTATCCAAGATATGTAAACAATTAACAAATATACAAACATATGACCAATAGGCATTCCCTAATAGATAAATGATCAAAGAATATGAACAAATAGTTCTCAAAAGAAGAACTGCAAATCATTCAGAACCAAAAGAATCACTAGTAATGAAATATAAATCAAAACAACCTTGAGGTTTTGCCTCACATCTTTTTAATTAGTAAAGATAACAAAAATGACAATATTCGAATTGGAGGTATTATGGGAACATGGGAAGAGTTGTGAATTAGCAAAGGAATTTTGGCTAGCAATTGGGAAATATGCCATTAAATAGGTTAAAATAGTTATACCTATTGATATAGAGATTCTATTACTAGTATACCCCAAGAGAGACATGAATAAAAAGAAAGTCTCCATATATGCAAAAATATTTATAGAATCACTTTTTGTGACAGCAAAGAAACAAATAACTATCGATCAGAGAGACTAAATGACTGAATGAACTGTGACACATAAATGTAATGAAATATTACTGTGATGTAAGAGATAAGGAATGTGTTGAATACAAAGAAGCATGGAGATATCCATATGAACTGATGCATAATAAAGTAAGCAGAGCCAAACAAAAAAAAAACAAAAACAAAAACAAAAACACACACACATAACTACAATGATGGAAATAGAAAGAACTACCACATACTAAAAATCAAAAGTGAATTTAAAGAATTTATAAAGAACAATTATGGCTCAAAATAAAAATTAAAAAATGAGAAGGCTCCCAACCATGCCTTTGTCCGAGCTGGAAGGTCATGTGTTATACATTTGACATATTTTTGACTATTCACAGTGCAATGACTGCTGATTGATCTTTCTCATTTTTTACCCTTTTCTACATAAATCGACCTTTTTCTTGTTTTTCTTTATTTTACATTTTAAATATTACTTATATCGAATAGCTGTCTAGGAGGAGTGATGCTAGAGAAAAATAAAATATATGTGTTACTCTCCAATTAGGATGGGTCTCCAAATCAGAAATCAAAGCAGAAACTTAACTACCATTCTGGGGACCCTGAGTCGTAAATGATGAGATGGCCTTTCATTTAATCAAAAAATAAGACTTTCTTTATCTTTTATCTCCTAATCTACATGAAAATCACCAATCCTCCCTCATATACTACGAGTTGAGACTCATCACTACACTGTTCATGTTGATTTATCAATGTCCTTCTTAAAATTGCCCATAACTCAGAATAGTATTTTAGATGTGACCTAACAATGACAAACTAAAGTAAGAATATTACTTCCCATGAATAAATAGGTCTAAGGGCTTCACTAGCCTTTTTTGTAGCTGTACCTGTTCTGGTTTACACTGGACTTGTAGTTAGCTGAATTCCATTTTTAAAAATGTATATATGAACTATTACAATTTAGTCAGATCTCCCCAAAGCTGTACTTGTGCCAATCATTTTTCTGAGCCAAAATATAGAATTTCATATTTAACCCTCTTAAATTGCATCCAGATAGTATTGTCCCCAATTGTGTATTCTATTGGGATGCTTTTTTAAAGAAATCCAAATCTATCACATGATATATTAGCCTTCTTGTCATGAGGTAAATATAACATTTTATATTCACAATGAGTAGGGTAGCAAAGAAGGGTTAAAAGAAAGGTTCATTCGTCAATTACATTCTCCAATGGTATTGACTATGGTTCAGTTCATGGGTTTGGAAAAGATTCCAAAGAAATATTACCTTTAGTAATAGTTGGTTTAAAAAGATAAATTGGATTTTTCTGGCAATTATGACACTGAGGGATTCAGTGAGACATAACCTTAATTAATATAAAGTTGTAATAAATGTACTTTGATTTTTTTTCAGTCTTATAAATTTTGGGAAGCAAAGTCACCAAAAAGGAAGAAAAACTATTGAAAGAAAGAATGAGAGAGTAAAATGGCCAATCCCAAGAGCAGCATAGATCATTTCTCTCTATGAAAAACCTCATGATTAAGACAAAGATTGAACCTGAATTGGGTAGACATAATTCTGACTGTGGCAAAACATATAAGCTGCAAAATATCTGGTTGCCTTTTTCAGCACTATCTTTTGTATGTGACTGCAATACAAACCAACCCACAAGTTAAATATTCTTATGTACACAACGAAAATACTTTGTTTAAAAGTTCATGGACCAGAAATACATTTATCAAAGTTTCTATTTTTCAGCATGAATCTGAAACTAGACAAGCCCTCTAAAAGTTAGCTCTAAATTCACTGGCCCAGGTAGTGTTACCATGCCAAAAAATGAAATAAAATAGTTTAAAGTTATGCCATCATTCTCAGCTTTCCCCATAATTGAGCCCTTCTGCATGGGTGAATATGCTACTCATTTATTTATTCCCTGAGGTCAGATTTTTGTAGCTCCTGAACAGCCTGAAAATTTCACACCCTTTGGTCTCAGGATACAAAACTTCCTTCACAATTGAATTGCAATAACTTCCTCCCTTATGCAAGATCAAATAGCAAAAGCAAAGGATGCCCAGTAAAGAAAGGACAGACCAAACAGACTGGGTAGAAAAAAGGTAAATAGCTCCCCCAATTAAAGTTAGTTTCTGGAAAACCGAGAGCTAATCAGTGTGCTCTTTAAAAACAAAAGAGATAAAATATAACTGTGGCCTCCAAAACTATGGAGTTTGAAGAATAAGGAATTTTCAGAAAGAAATTTGGCAGTAAGAATTGACTAATCCTATAGAAAACACCCTGTGAAAAATCAGTGAGGTTGCTGATTTGGATTAGAAATTCCATTTAAATATTTATTATGATATTGAGCAAACAAAAAGGGGTTAGAAAGAATCCATTTCCCTCCCACAGTTATGTAACACTGATAATAGCTCACTTTAAGGTTTACAAAGTTCTTAACTCAAAAGATCTTTGAGTTAAGTGCGAATGTGCAAATGACATCAACTGTAAACCTCAAAATTTCTTAGACTTATAAATGTTGGAAATTTCACCATTGGGAAATTTCATACTTGAAAAATTCCCTATTGATAGTGGGTCTTGGCTATTGGAATGTGAACCCCTTTGGCATGAGAGTTTCCCCCTCCTCCCTTCTTAAGATTACTTTAGGACAGAAATCTTTTGTTGAACAATGGAAAGGACTTTGACCTATGCTTAAGCATAGAACAGGGATTTCTTTGAGTCATGATTGATTTTAGAATTGATACAATGGAGATACTTGGAATCAATCTCCACCCTACTCAGTCCTAACAGGATTGAGGAAGGGCTGCAGCACAGATCGAAATTTAATTATTCCAATCTCTACCCTACTCAGGTTAACAGGATTTAGGAAGGGCTGTAGCAAAGGATCAAAGATTTAATTATTTGAAAATATGACCTTCAACAGACATGTGCAAAGCCAGAGACCTCTGGGCGGTCCTGGGTTAAGCTAGAGCCTCCATTGGCACAGGGAAATTGATGGACAGTGATTGGTAGATGTGAGAACTGAGGGGAGGGAACTTGGATGGTTTCCTTAAAGATAGAGGGCTCTGAAGACTCAGGGTGGGGGTTGAGGAGTTTGTCTGAGTGGTTGGAGTGTGCTCTGAGAAGCTTGCTCTGAAGGAAGCTGAAGGTGGGGGCCTCTGAGACTGTTTCTCCATTTTTGGTCACGTGAGTAATAGGGACTGATCTCTTTTCTTTGCCCCAGCTATCTAAAGGCTTGGGCCTTTTGGCCCAGCCTAAACAGAAGGGGTATTTAAGCCCTATTCCCTTCTCTCCCCTTTTCTCTCTACCTCTATCTCTCTATCTCTAATTCCTTTCTTCCTCCTGTTTGTAATTAAAACTCCATAAAAGGTTGACGGCTGACTTGAGTTTTCATTTAGGAATTACATAGCTGAATTCCTTGGCGACCTTAAAATAATATATATCAGTCTTTTAAAAATGATTTCCTTGTCACACAACCCAACTTTATAGATGACTAAAAGCTGAGAGACTACCATGGGATCATAAGTTTAAAGCTGGACAAAACCTTAGAGATCAACTAATCCAACCCCTGTCCACATTTTATAGATGAGGAAATGAATAGATTGTTTTCCATCTTTTTGTAGATTGTACCTTCCCTGGTGACAATGAAAAACAAAAACAAAAACCAGTGACCGCATATGCTAATATATACAGCATTCTGTCTTAGTAGTACCTTATCTTTCTGCCTTAATAGAATCTGTTCTTGCTATTTTCTAGGACATTTACTAGTTTTTCAGTTGCTTGGGATTTAGAATTCCATGAGATTGTATCATTATGTCCACTGTAAAATTGAGGAAACTATCTGTGGTAGAGGCATAGAAAGAGAGAGGATTTGTAAGCCAAGATGCAAGAACCAAGACTGAGTTCCATATCTCAGAAAGATTCAATGATTTGCCACAATTATAAAGCTGACAAATCTTGGGGGGAAAGATTTAAACTTCTACCTGAACCTAAATTCAGTTCTCTAACTTTTTTTTTCCCAATTTTTGTCTACAGTACCCCTGAAAACTGATTATCTAATCTCTGCTTTAAGATCTCAAGAGACAGAGTTCCCCATGCTAAGCACTGACCAATTCCTTCCATTATTCAATCATTTCAGTCCTGACCAGTTGGTCTTCATGACCCAATCTGGGGTTTTCTTAGCAAAGATATTAGAGTGGTTTGTCATTTCCTTCTCCAGTTAATTTTACATATGAAACTGTGGCAATTAGGGTTAAGTGGCTTGTCCAGAGTCACACAGTTACAAAGTATCTGAGGAACAATTTAAACTGAGTTCTTAAACTCTAGGCATGGCACTGTAGCCCCAAAGCCACCTAGCTGCCCTTTACTTCATTACTGTTCACCATTCTTTACCACTTTGACCTCAAAGCAGACAGAAAGCCTAACTTATTTCAAATACTTGTTTCAAATGGCCAGAGCCCATGGAGGAGAGCTAAATGACCTTGGAAACTTCTCATTACCCTTGAGTTCCAAATCCTAGTGTTTAGATTAAAAGATTATAGATTTAGAGGTTTTGGAAGACATTTAGTCCAACTGGTTTATCGAGGGTCATATAGCTGTTAAAAGTCTGAAATAGAAAAGGAATACAAGTCCCTTCAAGACTCCAAGTTTAGCACTTTTATCCATGTAAAGTAACTAGCCTCCTATCAAGTAGCATGAGCTGGAAAGTTCTGTTCTGCCTTCTTTCTATCATAAGGAATCATATTTCCAGGCAAAGCATGGGTCCTAGCCTTTCCTTGATCTTCCTTTAAGTCCTTCAATAGAGCTGTATTTTTAAAATTCCTTTTCTTTGGTCATTGTCAATGTATAGGACTCATTGTGACCTCTATGGATGGATATCCTCCCTGTTAATTTGAGGTATACTTGTGAGAGAATGTACTTCATTCTTAAGGGAGAGAGATTTGTTGCAACTTTTCTTATTATGCCAATTCAATAAATTCTTTTGTCTTGAACTGTCTTCTAGCAGATTATTTAAAATAAACCTTTCAAAATATACGGGTTCAATATATTTTGGAAGTTCAGACCATCAAAGGACCTTGGAATCTAGGGAAATTTATCCTCTCAGGAGCACAACCTGTGTGAGTTAATTGGGGAATAAGACCAAAAGGATCACTGTGCTTACATGTATATGTGTTGCTTCCCCAAGTGTAAACGTCTTAAGAGTAAGAACTCGTTCATTTTTGTATTTGTATGCCTAATTCCTAGCAGCACTATAACTATTGACTGATTAATTAATTAATGCAAACTATTCAGAAGAATAACTATTATTCCTTTTCTATATCAAATTCTTCCATTATTCAACCTCTTGACCCTCACATTCCTCGTTTGAATTTTCCCATACTAGCTTTGCATCATGTTTCCTTCTTTTTTAAAAAAGATTTTTCATGATTTAAAATTATTCTCTCCAACTTTATTGTGGTTTTAATTCATTAAAAACCTATTTTCAGGAGAACTCATTTGATATGGAAATTTCTCTGTGCATGATAATGGTCTCCCATGCATATTAATCCTCCATTCTACTTACCTTAACTTCAGGTTAAATCCAAAACAGAAACTACCTATTAGAGAATATGGTTGAAGGTTTATATAAATTCTTAATATTGTTTTACTTAAATAATCACTGTATATACACAGACAGTTCTCTTCAAAGTGAATGTTTTACTCACAAACCAGTTCATTCAAGAGAGAAAAACAACCAACTGGAATTAGATCTAGATCAGTTTACAATTCACAACTGAGGCCTTCTGACTACAAGTACTACTATTTAATTATGATAATATTAGAATGAAACAGAAAGGCACATAATTCAAAATGCTGGAGTTTTTATGATAAAAGTAATTTTCCCTGAGGGCCTTCGAAATGGAAGGGATCAAATTGCGGGTGGGGGTGGAGAAGAATTGGTAGAAAATTCATATGATGCAGAAGTATAGAAAGAAGAAAAAGGAGATAGAAAAAGAGGACGATTTCCTCTTTCTAAGTTCAATATTTATAATTTCAGCAATTCACTTGTCTGGGCTCATGCAGAAAGACAACATATTGCTGCCACCAAACAGTGCTCCCACTTTTCTGAACAATGGGATGATTCATTAGTCAATCTGTGCAAGGAGCCAACAATCATATTTCTTTTTTCTCCCTAAACAATTTAACATAGCTTTACAAACCTGCAGGTCTGGAAAATCTGCTTCATTCTATGACTAGATAAGACATTAAAAAACTATTTAAAGATACTATTTTATCAAAACTTATTTTCCACTGTTCCATATGATGTGACTTTTATCACCATCAAAGGAGGGTCTCTCTTTTCTATAGCTTTTCTACTCTGTTTTTCCTACTCTCTGTCCTGTCAACTTAAAACTGTGAACATAACAGGGATTCTTCTCCTGTCTTGCTATGTGTTGCTACCCCCTCCCAGAGAGCTGGCTAATATTTAATCTAAGGTCTTAAAATTAATTGTTGTCAAAAATGTTCTACAATTGATTTCTAAAAACTCATAGCACAATGTTCTTTCCATCATACCATGATGGTTTTTGAAGTCCAGTTCAAGATCTTCTTCCTCAATGGCCTTCCAGAATTCCAAAAATCTCTGTTCTGAGATGTGAGAGCCCTTCTAGTACTATCACACAGTTAACACCGATTACAAAATATTCCATTATTATTAGTTTTGCAAATCCAATCAAATAGGAAGCTCCTTGAGCATAGGACCAAGTCTAATGCAACCCCAACACTTTGCTGGTTAACAGGTATCAATAAAACAAAGCAAAAATAAATTCAAAGTATTAGGTGAAGTGTACACAGGAAGAAGCAGTTATTAATAAAGGGAACAGGGAAAATTTCATATAAGGGGGGCATACAGATTAACAATAAAAATTTAACTCAAGCTTCTGCCTAGCTAGTATTCCTCCTTCATTACAGCTAGCAAAACCCAACAACCTGTCCCTTGAACCTTAGGTATATAGCACTACTTCCTGTCTAGATAAAAACTCCTTTCTCTTCTCACTTGTCCTGTTCAAGAGACCTAAACCTGTTCTATAACTCTCCCTAGTTGTCCCCTCTTTTGTGATCCTTTTCAAAAAGGTTCTCCAGTGCCTATCTTCTCTTTCATCTTTAATTACTTTCTCTCACTCTTTATATTTCTCAGAATTCACTGAATTCTTTCTTTCTAATCAAGATTTATTCTACAAACCGGGCTGGTTATTCTCATGGTCTTTGATCTACAAGGGCAAGGAGAAGAACCTTTCACTAATCCTTTTGAGCACTTCATCTCACCAACATCACTGAGCAACTTTTCCTTAGAAATACATATCTTTCAGTTCTATTGCCTTACACAGATTTTTGTCTCAGTCATCCAGTAGACTCTTCCAACTCTCTAAAACAAAACAAAACAAACAAAAAAAAAACTAAAAAAACCCTCAACCTTTAGAAGTTGAATTGATTTTTTCATCAATAATCCAAATATATAATTACCTAATGGTAGTATTTCCACTAAATCAGTCTTGGAAATGATCATTTCTTATCATAATAGTTTGTACTTCAACATCTACTACCAAATCCCACATCCCCCCTGAACATGATGCCTTGGTCTTTCTTTACCTGAGTTCCATATCCTTGACTGATTATCCCAATCCATATAACTCCTATTCTGGATTAATAGAGTAACAGAAGTTCAAAATCTCAGAATGAAGTTCTTACAGTTACAAGTTCTTTTGTTACTGTTTTGGTTTGGTTTTTTCCCCATCAGACAGCCTTTTGAATTCTATGAAACAGCTATCATGCCTGGATGCTACACCTCATCCGTGTTTTCCTGCAAGTTGTCCCCCCCCCCCACCCCCAGACTAAACATCTTCAATTATCTTCTCTCCATTTCCCTCATTGTCCAGGTCACTCTTCTATTCCTGAGCTCCACTTATCAATGTCCATTCTAAAAGGTACCACACAAAAGTAAAACCAATATTCTAGATGTAAGGAGAACAAAGCAAAGTATATGAAATCAACAATCTCTTTTTTCATTCCAAATATTATGCTTCTATTAATGAATTCTAGGATTGTCTTTTTTGGCTGCCATATCAGACCGATGACTCATATTAAGTCTAGAGAACATCAAAACCCTTGGGTCTTTTTCCTGTAAACTGTTGTCTAGCCACACCTCCTTCATTCGGTGCTTATGAAGCTGATTTTTCAAACTATAATGCTGATTTCCAGTCATTACTATTCATTGTCATCATTGTAAATGCCAAAATCTTTGTGACTCTATCCAACATATGAATTATATCCAATATGATATTATATTACCTATAGAGCTAAAATGTTAATTAACCTCAGTATTATCATTTACACATTCATTGATCATTATTCAATTAATAATGCACAATGATGAACATGTGAATAAAATTGGGAAAGGCCCTATTCACCATCTTTGCATTCAGTTCTTTCAATGAGATACTGTCGTCTATTCTTGAATTTCTTGCCCTCTTTATTTCTTCCCATTTTTCCCAACCCACATAGACCACAAGGTACATATTTGTTCCTACTCCACTGGGCCCAAAGGACAATGTTTAGAAACAGCTAACAGAGTCCACCACAAATTGATGATATGTAAATTTATCTTAGACCTTACTAGTGAATATAAATTTTTGGAATATCTCTGTCAAACTCGCCTCAACACTAGTTACTCCATCAAAAACCTACATTTATCTTATCAAATTATGCCAATTCTTACCTGTAGAGATACATCCCTCATCTGCCAACTGCTCCCCCCATTCATCTTTTTCCTTGCCAATCCTATTTCTTCCTTCCAATCTCAAAGTGACAAGGATAACCATTCTACTTGCTCTCCTGATCAGATTCCAACCAAAATTTCTCAGGGAACTTTAAGATGATCAAGGAATCTTTCTCCTTCCCACCTTCTTTTTTCCCTCTCTCCACCTTCCTATGAACCTGATGGTCCCACATGTGAACATGCTATTCTTCTATTATTTTTTACTGCTAAAGTTCGAGAGAGGAAAATTTGCAATTATTGTCACACATGGCAGAATTACTTCCACACTGGCACCCCATCCCAATGCTGTAGAAGAATGAGTGATAACTTGAATTCAAATATCATCTCATTTACCCTCTGCCTTTGTGCCTTGGGCAAAACAGTTAACTTCTGTAAGATTAAGTGGCCTCCAGGACTACCTCAAAGAATCCATTTAGCTTTCCAAGATCAATGGCATCTTATTAATCATGTCCAGGTTCTATTCCCAACCTTATCATCCTTGATCTTTAAGTGGAACATTATATTTTGATCATATACTGCTCCTTGATACTCTTTCTTCCAATGTATATGTTATATATATGTTTGTTTTTCATGTTTGTACCCAGAGACCAATACAATGCCTAGAACACAAATGTTAAATAAGTGTTTGTTGAATTAAAGCTGTTCCTCTTCTTTGTACTTTTTATACCATGTATCCCACATCACCATCCCCATATGCAAATATTATCTACAGTAATTTCACAGGAAAAGGTAAATCACAAAAGGGCATCCTGGAAGCTTTTCTCTGACTAACTTATATGATGATATATTTAAGGCTGGAATTTCCAAAAGAAGGATATGCCCTTTAAAACTAAAATGGAAATCTGATGCTTTCCAATCACGATCCCTCAATCACCTTTCCTGTCAGTTATAAGAAAATGTTAAGGATTTGACTGCTGGAATTCTGTCCACTTTATAAATTTGGTTCAAAAGAGGCTAGGCCTTTAAATTATGAGTCCACTATTGAAACATCTCTTGACTTGTCACTCACTAGAAGACAGGTATTTGGATAATGCCTAACCTCTTTTCTGATCACTTTAAAATCTTTGGTGCTCTGACTGACCTCCATTTAGTGAATGTAACTATTCTAGTTTTGTAATCTTTTCATCTTGTATATTTAGCAAATAGAGTGAAGCCTTTTTTCAATTCAATTCTTTGCTATGGATGAAAAAAGATTACAGCTCCTGCTCTCAAAGTGCTTCTAGTTTACTAAAGGAATTCAACACAAAGTCTAAATCTGAAATAAGGAGTGCAAATACGGAATAGGCAAAATATAAACAAAATGCATAACATTTTCAACTGTGAGGATGGAGGAAGACTTCATGAAAGAGGATGTATCTAATCTCAGTACTATAAAAGTATTACCTTTGTCCTATCTTATTTTCTTTTTATTCTGAATTTAATAAACATAAAATGAGTATTCCTATGTACAGATGGAATAGGAGGGAACTGTACGTGAAACTTTAAATCTCTTTATGTAGAGTTTGCTTTTAATTTTAAGTATGTAATAAATTCAATGTGCAACTTTCAAAATTATTCCATTTATGATTTTTTGTTTTTTTTTAATTTCCCAATTTTTAGGAATTAGGAGAGAGTATTATTTAAACCTCTCAACTATTTTCACATATTGGAAAAACAAAAAAATGTGTAACAAATATAAACAAAACAAATGTTCACATTGGTCATGAGATTAAAAAAAAAAGTAATTATTCTCTATCTTGAATCTACCATCTCTTCACAGAGATGGTCCATACCATGCTTCATCATTGCTCTTCTGGAACCCAGGTTAGAGTTTTATTTATCTTTTAAATTATTATTGAATTTGCAAAATTGTTATCTCTTAATTGTATTTCTGGTTCTACTCCATTCATTTTCAGTTGATTAGTCTTTTCATGTTTCTCTGAAACTGCATCGGTTATAATTTCTTACAAAGTAATGGTATTCCATTATATTCATATACCATAATTGTTCACCCATTCTTCAATGATCGACACCCATCCTGACGCAAAATGGTGTTACTACATGAAGAAGTTCTATAAGTGTTTGTATATATAGGTCCTTTCCCTCATTCTTGGTTTTCTTGGTGACATAGGCTCCTAATGGCATTGTTAAATCAATGAGTATACATAGTATAATGACTTTGGGGGCATAATTTCAAATTGTTTGCCAGAAGGTATGGACCAATTCACAACTCTTCAACAATACATGCACCATGCATGTTACTCTTTTCTGCAATCCCTACATTATTCCCCCCACCCCTGTTTTTTGTTACTTTTGCCACAAATGTGTAAAGTAGAATCTGGACAAAGAACAAAATGAATACCCTCTAGGTACAGGGGTGTGAGTGGGATCCAAAGAGGCAAGATAAGAAAAGATCAGGGCATACTGAGTTAATAACTTGAAGCAAGGCATGCTGGAGATCCAACATGAAGGATCCAAAATGACAAACTAAGGATTTCAAATCTTAGCATTTAAACAGCTAAAACACTATTAACCATGCTATATTTGTGCACAAAGAATATTATGCTGGCAGCTAAGCTATAAAGTGGAAAGAGGAGATATAGACAGCATCTACAGAGGCAGAGAAAACTAATTCTTACAGTATTCTAGAGGAATGATAATGGGTCTGAATTAAAAGAGTGGCAGCCTGAGGGAGACTGGGGAAAAAAAGTAACACCATGAACAAAAACAGGAAAGCTGAGACAGGTTTAGTTAGGGGAAAGAGAAGCTGATTAGTTAAGTTTTTTTTTTTTTTAAATTTCAAATGAAGTGTGGCTGAACACCTTAAAGCAGATCACAGCTAGATAAATGATATCATTTGTAAACAGTAACAAGTGAAGTTATAAAAAAATCTTGAATGACAACATATAAATGTTAGTACAGTAACCACAGAAAAATTTAAAGTGGGTGGATCCTGCATATGTGTATGAATGAAAACAAGTAGCATAAGTAATCTTGGTAAAAGGTAAAGACACTTGACCATGTGAGAAGGGTGAAGGAGGACAAAGTAGAAGAATGCAGCTAAGTGAAGACATCATGATGGATGTCCCCATTTTTTTTTTTGTAAAATATGAGGCAAAATTTCTCAGCTGATAGAGAAGAGAGAGTGTGGAGACTGGGGAGGTTTGAGGAGAGTTTGGAAGAGTATTTGTAGAGAGTGGCACAAGGAAATTGATAAAGGGGGTATAAGAAGATTGACCAATAACAGTGAGTCCAATTGAGATTATATACCATGAAGTTGTAATGGAACCAGTCAGAAAGGCTGTATTATTTTCTCCTCCTTTGTTCATCAGTCTGTGTGCGTAGGACCAAAATGAGCTTGTTCTGGGAATGATCCAAGGGTGAGGCATTTTAATTATATACCCTTTAAAGCTAAAATGATATGCACCACTACCTATCTCTCAGATTTGGATTCTTACCTTGTGAGAAGAAAATAAAATAATATTCATAAAACACTTACACAGTAGTTGGAATAAAGCAGGTGCTTAAGAAAGACTTGTTTCCTTCCTTATTAATGAATTTCTTTTCTTCTTTTAAGGTCCAGCTCACTCATTTTTTCATTCACAATCTTCCTTGACTATCAGACCACTACCACAAGCAGCAGCAGCACCATCCAGCTACTTATTAGCTCTTCTTCCCCCTTTAATGACTTATACAATACTATTTTAACCTATGCATTTCTGTTCTACTGGATTAAATTAAATTATCTGTGTACAAACTTTATTTCCCCTACTACCTAAATGCTATTTAAATATAGAAGCTCACTAATTCTCATAATAACTTTGAGAGAGAGGTAGGTGCTATTATTATCCCCATTCTACTGATAAGAAAAATGAGATTAAGTAATTCACTTGGGGTTTATAAAACGAGCAAATATAGAAGGAAGGATTTCAAATTCTATCTTCCAGATTCCAAATCTTTCAGGTCACTCAGATTGATAAGAATCACACTGCTTGTGCATGGTTGGGAGCTCAATAAAGGTTGTTGACTTGATGACCAAGGCAGAGGTAAATCAAGGGTGTTCCCAAGGATAGCAAAATGTACCCTTTGTCCATTTTCAATTACTTTTAGTTTATGACAACCTAGCTTCAACATTAACCAAACCTTTGCCAAACCCTTTTTTCTGTCCAAATCATATTTGCTACCCTTCTCTACTCCTTCCCAAAAATACCTTCATGAAAAGGATCATCTGTTCCTGTTCATAAAAACCAACTTTTGACCACCACCTTGACAACATAAAGTGTCTTAACCCAGTAGTTAATTCTTGTAATGTTTACTGTGCCAAAATATAGCAAGCTGAACACATCAGCTTTTTTATTCTGTTTTAATAACATCCAATACTCTTTCCAAACTTAGCTTATTTTGAAACTTCCAACCTTCCTAAGAACATTTCACCAGATTTTTTTTGCTTTAAAATTGTTTAATTAATCATTATCTCATCAAATGAGTAATGTTCAATAAAATTTAGTCTTACGTTTCAATAGCATTCTTCTCATACAAAGTACTGAAATATCAGAAACTAGAAGAATAAGAAACCATATTTTTAGGGGTGAGAAGAGGACAAAGCCTCAATCTGCTATAGAACATAAGACCCAAACTGTTTCAAGATGACTTGTACTCTACATACCAATAGTTCACTAAAATATACATGTAAACATGTTCTAATTTATTTTGTCATTCATTTCCCTGAAAAACAAAATAAAAACTAATCCACTTCAGAAAAAAAGTATGATTATCCTTACCTTAATTTATCTTTTCAAATATATATATACATATATATAAGCATATATATATGTAAAGTTTTCTCTAACAGTTTACATGAAGAAATATATACATACACACAAAACCACTATAGCCAAAGACAAAATCAATTGATTTCTCATCACAAAGGTGGCATTAAGAAAAAAAAAATTCATGAATGCTTTGGCTAGGATCAGTATACATTAAATTTAGTTCATGGATTGCCAGAATAACAATGGATTACAGAAAAGACATGAATTCAAATCATGCTTCAGACATTTATTAACTGTTTGTCCCTATGCAAGTCAATTTAGCTTGTAAAGCACTTACTTTACATGGTTATTTTGAATCACAAATGAGGTAATCTAAGGGAAGCATACTACAAACATTAGAGTACTTCATAAATGAGTTTTAATCATAATCTTCATTATATAATGATATAAATATTTCTTAAAATCATTCCCATATCAGAAAATCTATTTAATTTTTTAAACATCCATATTTAATCAACATTAGTACTCTGCAATATTTCAACAACATAAAAGGTGACTTGTGAGAGTGACTCTGACTGAAAAACTGTCCTTCTTAAAGAAAGTCCAGGATTCAGAATCTCCAAATTCAGTTGCACTAGTTCTCTGGTGCCAAACACTCAGCCAATTATTGGGCCCATACTCAAAGTCTTTCCATTTTGGACAGCTCCAACAGAGATTGTGTTCTCTTGGCATAGTCTATGAGAACCAAGGGCCATTTCCAAACCATGATGAGGCATCAGAGGATGTCTTTAAGTAAATAACCATGCCATTACTTCAAATGGAAATCAAGGTTGGAAGTAACACAGGACAATTTGTCCAAAAACTCCTAAGGAAAAAGCTGCATATGTCCAAAATATAAATTTAGGCAAAGCCATAAAGAAAACTTGGAAAACTTGTGATTGTCTTTATACTTTCAGTATAGTCTTATAGCAAATAAAGTGACTCTTAGTTTTAAGTTCATAAAAATGAAAAAAGTCATTTAAAAATAATTTTTAAAATGATACTTTTTAAGTATATAGAAAAATTTTGTCATATCTGCAATAATTCAGAACAAGTCAGATTTTAAAAGTCTGCTCAACTATTGTCAAGTTTCTTTTTTTCTGTAAATCAGGGTAGTATATATCAGCTGCTTTGTTTCATGGTCATCCATACAATGCAGTGTATTATTTTACCTTGCACTTCACACCACAATTGTTCAACTGTAAGTTCATGACATATTTATTAAAACCTACAAAGAAATAAATAATCCTTTTCATTATTACGTCCTGCCTCTCCCGCCTACTATTGCTTTCCTCCCCTAACTTTTCTGGTGAAGCAAATCTACTATGAGGAAACTAGTCTATAGTAGAGAAGTAGAGAAGTATTTTTCTGGTTTGTGGCATAGCTTTTATTGAAGCAGAAGCTGATGCTTAATCTCCAGAAATATCCTAACACAGTACCATCTCTGGACTAGACCTTAGGACCCCGAAGGAATTAGCAAGCAATAACATCATATATCCTTACTTTCTCGTATGTCCTGTTTAAGTACAACGTGGATAGATAATAGCAAAGTAAAACAATAGAACATGGGCAATGTATCTCTCCCTTTCTTGTCTCCTTTTTTCCTTGCTTCCTTCTTTCCTTCCTTCCTTTCCCTTTTCCATTCCTTAACTTCCCTCTCTTCTTCCTTCCTTGCTTTTTTCTTGCTTGCTTTCTCACTATTTTTTTATTTCTTTAAAACCCTTATTTTCTGTCTTCAAATCAATATTGTGTATTTGTACTAAGGTAAAAGACTGGTAAAGGCTAAACAAAGGAGATTAAGTGACTTGCCCAGAGTCACACAGTCAGTAATATCTGAGGCCAGATTTGAAACCAGTACCTCCTGGCTCCAGGACTGATTCTTTTTCCAATGAACTGCTTATTAGATGTCCCTTCTTTCTTTTCTTTCTTTTTTTTTAATGGATAAATATAGAAAAGTTAAGTGAGAGGAGTTTAGTGTTTCTGGTTATGAATGAAAAAGGTTAGCCCACATTGCTAATGACTAAAATGTTCCTTTGAACAACTTTTTGCCAACTAATTACAATATTAAAGATTTCAAGCTTGTATGTAATTATGGGATTCTAAAGTTAGGTCTGTAAAACAAGGATTAATAGGAAAGATAACAAGAGTATGTAGGGATGAGAGAAGGTAACCTTGCTGGAAACACAAGAATTCTAGCAAAGCATAAATAGCTCAGAGAATCAGAAGATCTTTTACAATAATCAGATCACAGATAAAGGTACAAGTGAGATCATCTAATTTAATGTCTCCATTTTAAATAGGAGAAAACTAAGGACTGAAGAGGTTGTGATTTGTTCAAGGTCATATATCTGTGTCAGACCTAAGATTTGAACCTGTCTTCTGACTCCAAAGCCAGTGTGTAGTCTCCATTGCATGCAAAACCAATATATATATCGGTTTATTCCAAGGTAGGTAATATTAAGACAATATATTTTATTCTGGGCATTTTATTTTAAGTCAGTTTTTTTAGGATGTTGCTTTTCAAATCAATTTCAAATTTATTTGCTTTTCAAAATTTTCAAATTTTTTTAAATAATAGGCAAAGACAAATCCCAGGCAGAGGGCTCTATGGAAGAAAAAACATTTTATTTATACAAGGCATCCCAAAATTCAGAGAAGTTTTAAGGTATTAAAAGCTCAAAATAGCGCTAAGACTTTTGGTATTGCTCATGCTTTAAAGTTTGTAAAGTGTTTTTCTCAATATAACCCTCTGAACAAGTATTAATATCCCTATTTGACACATGAGGGAAAAGAGGTTAAAAGGGTCTAAGAGGCTAAAGAGGCTTGTTTAAGGACACACAATTGATAAATATTGGAAGTAAGATTCAAACCCTCAGAAGGAACATGGAGTGAAAAGTGTTCTGGATCTGGATTCAAGTCAGTTACCATTGTGAACCCTGAGCAAATCACAGCCTCTCTGGACCTCAGCTGCCTTCTCTGCAAAATGAGGAGTGAGGACTAGACTGTTTCTCAAGTCTCTTTCAGTTCTGCATCTAAATTCCAATGGTCTTTCTAATTCCAGGTCCAGAACTTTTCCCGTGATTTGTCAGTCTATGAAGTACACATTTAAATCTGGCAATCTAGCCTATGCTTATGACAAAAATTCCATGAGGATGATATCAGTTACAAGAGGAAACCCTGTGCTTGAATAGGAATGCATCCACTTTCCTGCAACATGTGCATCAATTTTAACAAAAATCAATTCTCAATTTTCCATGATGTCAGGGTACTGCTGAGCTCTGATTAGCATAGGAAAGCCCTTAGGGCAGGAGAGAAGCTCACAGACAAAAAGCAACATCTAATGTCATCAGGTCCATGGAATGGACACAGAAATACACACACACACACACACACACACACACACACACACACACACACACACACACAGACACCTCAGGGACAAAGACCACATAACTTCACTAATTTTTCAAAGGAAGGCAAATCAGTAGAACATATTAACACATAAGAGACATGTATTAATTTTCTGAACTTTACTTTATCCAATCCTTTTGTTAACTCTGCTAATAAGTATTAAAACTAACTTCTTTATTTCACCCATATCTTCCCTTTTTTTAAAAAAATTATTACTCTTTCATATTATGAACTTGTTAAATAACAAGAAATCAAAAAATAGGAATACATAGGAAATTGTGAGTCACCACTACATATAGCTTGGTTTGTTTATTTTTTTTGGATGTTTTAAAAATTAATCTAGGAGTTTAAAACTGCTCTACTACTCTGATTCATAAAACTTATATGATTTATTCAACATCACAAGCTAAGCACAAGAAGTAGGTTTTGAACTCTTGAATCCCCTTCTAAACTTATTTCTGCTCTCCTATAGTTGTTTTTAAGCTTCCCTGTTGATCTTTTCTTTCTTTTCTTCCTAAATTTAGTATAAGACTCCCTGACTAACTTTCCTTCTCATCTCCATCAAAAAAAAAAGCCTTCCTTATAACAAATAAAGTTATATAAAACAAAAGTTTAGCCATATGAAACAAGAAACAAATTGGTCATGTGTAAAACTGTACATCTCTTTCTGCAAGTCTCCTTTAAATCTGTTTTGTAGCTGTTTTCTATTCACTTTGAATCAATTCAAAAATCCTCCTATATAATATAAAGATATTCCATTAGAGGTATTGATGTTAATACACAGTAAAATGACTAAAAGAAAGTGCCCTAAAAAGACTGGACAGAATAATTACTATGAACTCTATACCTTCTCCATACAGGACAACACTTACAAAACTCAACGGACATAAAAGGAATTCTTGATTCCCATTAATGCTTCTCCCATACCTTTTGATTGCCCAGTCAATTAATGGTTTCATAAAATAGACAAAACTAGAAAACATTTAAATAGCTTCCTCTGCTCATTCTATAAGGGACATTTAAGTATTAAATTAAATAATATTCCTCCATGACCATAGCAGTTTTGGTGTCCTAAATGAAGAGAGACTTCCCACTTCACTCATGCTGTCTTCTTTCCAGAAATAGTCTTTTCATGGAAAGGTTGGAATACTGCATGCCTTCTCTCCTGAATGCCTCATGCTGGAATCTAAAAGACTTAAAGAGACCTCTCTGCTGTTGTCAATCCCCATCCCTGCTCCCCAACCAAGTACCAGCTTTTTATTTACATCAATGAAAAATTATGTCTAAGCAACTGGTCCTTTGAGACAGTGTTAATTCTAATAATAATAATAAAAAAAATAACAACAACAACAAAAATCAACAATGCAAAAGGCTCTGGGAAAAACAACAGGAAGAAACAATGGGCAAGTCAGTTTAACCTTTTAGGGTTGATTTCTTCAACAACAACACAAAGGAGTTGGGCTAGATCATCTTCAAGGTCCTTACAGATCTAATCTATCATTTCATAAATCCAAAGATTTTCCCAGAAGAGTATAAATCTTGGCAATTGCTAGAAAGTTGGAAAGGCTTCAAGTATGGGCCAGGCAACATATTGAATATATCTCTGAGAATCTGATTACCAGAGATTTTCCATTAAAAACAATTCATTTCTAACCATTCATGAAAAACTTCTCCTAAAAGAATGAAACCCCTAGGATTTTGATTCAAGGAAGGGAATATCCACACCCCCACTTCATTGAACCCATAATTTTATGGATCCTTGGTATAATGAATCAACGTGGATTACTTTATCAATTGGATAATGGTATATATGTGTGTGTCCTAAATATTAAACAATTATTCAAGAAGTTAAATACAAGTTCCCCCTAGATGACCACTTGTTTTTTTCTATGCTGGATGCATTAAAAATTTTTTTTTGTGCAAAAGGTCTTTTGTTTCATGAAATCAAAATATTTTACCTTTTGTATTTCATATATATACACATATATATATGACATTTATAGTAATACTTTTTTGTGGCAACAAAGTACTAAAAATGTAATAGATATCTATTGTTTAGAGAGGAGCTAAACAAATTTTAGTACATGAATGCAAAGGAAAATTATTGTCCTTTAAGAAACAATGTACATGATGACTACAGAAAAGCTTGAAAAGACTTCCATAGATGTAAAGTGAAATATTCAGAACCAAGTAAAATATACATATATTCATATATGTGCATATATACATAATAACAATGTAAATAGAAAGAAGGAAAACCACCCCAAAAATCCTGTAAATTTTCTGTTGCAAAAAGAGTTTTGAGAACCTGCAACTTGTAGAGGCAAAGCCAGAATTTTTTTTTTTAAGCATGAATGCTGCCCCAATTTTATACTTATCTGGCATTGATGTAGGCCAGACAGATTATGAAAAACAAGCCAACATTCAGTTAGAATTAATTGAGAAGAAACCTTTGCCCAATTCATTTTCCAAGGTCGGTAGTCCACAGATGTGGAAAACTGCATATTTCCTTGCATTAATTGTTTACCCGGATTTCTTACTCCCCCTTTTCTTTCATTAATAATAATAATTATTTATATATATATATATATATATATATATATATATATATATTTCTTGCAGTTAAGTGACTCAGTGGAGTGGAAGCCAGGCCTAGAGACAAGAGTTTCTGAGATAAATTGTGACCTCACCCACATACTGCATATATGACCCTGAGCAAGTCACAACCTCAATTGCCTCCTCTGTATCACTCTTCTGCTTTAGAAACAATATACAGTATTGATTCTAAGATAAAAGTATTGATTCTCAGATGAAAGGTAAGGGTTTCTTTGTTGTTGTTTTGCTTTTAAATCTTTGTTATAAGAGCTGGCTCTGGGGGAAAGGGAACATATGGGGGAAATATAAGAAATGTTTGAAAAACAATAAAATCTATTTTTAAAACAAATGAGTTGTTGGTATATGTAATAAGATTTTGTTGTTATTCCTATTGGAACAAGCCCATTATGTCCTTAAATAACATAAAACAATCAGTCAGAAAATGTTTATGACTTTCAGTTTCTTTACTACATAGAGGACCAGACTTGGAGCTAGAGAGACTCATCTTCCTGAATTCAAATCTGGCCTTAGACACTTATTTGTGACACCCTGGACAAATCACTCAACTCTGTCTTCCTCAGTTTTCTCATCTGCAAATGGCACATGACTCCAGTTTCTTTGGCAAGAAAATCCAAAATTGCATAAGAAAGAGTCAGACATGACAGACAACCCAACAACAATTTCTAGTCACTCTAAGGTTAAAGAGATTCAGTAAAGCAGGTTTCCTGCTCTGAAGGAACCTATATTTATAAAATGTAATAGAGCTGCCATATCTCCTTCATCACTTCTAGAAAGTCAGGGTTAGAATTCAATGATATCAAAAGCTTGTATAACTTGTATAGTTCTGGCATTCCAACAATCAACTTTATAAATATAAGATGGAGAAGACCTGTCTACATAGCAGTTTCTCTAGGGGAAAAAAAGTTCCTGGGGTTTTAGTAGACACCAGCTAAAGGAATCATCCATGCAACAGAGTAGCCAAAAGGTTAATGCAATTTTAGGCTGAGTGAAGAGAGACACACTGTTCAGCACTATGATAGTCTAGTTATCCTCTGCTCTGCTCAGACCACATATGAAATAGTGTTCAAATTGGGGTAATGAACTGAAAAGAGTTTAGAGGGTGGCTTGACCAAGATGGTAAAAAAGCCTTGGGATGTCATATGAAAATTAGAAGGTAGAATTTTAGGAGGAGCAAAATTAGATGAAATTTAAGAAAAAAATATTCTAGCAATGAGAGTTCTCCAGAAAAGGGGGGCTAGGGTTGTATACTAAGAAGTGGATATTAATCAAGAGGTGATTCATAATAAAAGTATTCAAATAATGCTAGGATGATGTCTTATTGAAGCATACTGTAGAAGGGATTCTGGTTTAAGTATCAGTTGGATGGATGGATTCTCAATTCTCTTCCAAATCTGACATTCTGTAATTCTATGAATGTAAAAATTATTGGTCTGCACAAACCTTGAAGTACTTGGGGAAAAGGGGAGGGGAATTCCACCATACTACAAATAGTCTAGAAAAATTCAATAAACCTGTTTAAAAATCCTACTCTTCCTGTTCAGTCTAGACGACAACTGATTGCCTTCTTCCTTCCTTTCCCATCATCCCTCCCCAAAATCATTTTAAAAGGAATTTTCAGCTTTGGACAATTCAGGTGGCATAAAGCAGTCACTGCATAAGAATGTTGGTATGTTAGCACATACCTAACATTTTTTTCCAATAGAAGTTAAATTTACAATAAAAAAGACATCAAAAATTCATAAGTTCACTGTCAAGTTTTTAATCCTTTATACTTTATCTGTGACAATGAAAATAAGTAGATTATTTCTACATTTACTGGACTCTGTAGGTAGCCATATCAACCATAACTCTCAATATTATTTAATGAATCCATAATCACATCAGGTAAATTTATTACAAAACTTTAAATCAACAAAGGAAAAATTTTCTTATTAGAAAGTTATGTAATTCACCATCTATTGACATTTTCTTAAACATTAGAGATTTAGTTGAAATCAAATTTAATAATTTTCAGGTTCAAGGTTCATTTATTTAGCATTGGCTAAATGTATCATTAAGTTAAAAGAAAAAAAAATCAGGGGCAGCTGGGTGCCTCAGTGGTTTGAGAACCAGGCCTAGAAATGGGAGGTCCTAAGTTCAAATCTGGCCTCAGATACTTTCTAGCTCGGTGACCCTAGGCAAGTCACTTAACCCCCATTGCCTAGCCTTTACCATTCTTCTGCCTTGGAGCCAATACACAATATTGAGTCCAGGATCAAAGATAAAGGTTTTACTCAAAAATGAATGAATGAATGAATGAATGAACGAACAAATAAATGAATAAAAAACATTTACAAAAAAGGTTTATTAGACTTGCTTAAAGATTAAATTGCTCTTATAAATCAGTAATTTGATAAATTGAGTGTCAATGAATCAGAAACATATGGATTAAATTTCCCCAGAAATACACACCAGTTTCAAAATGACAGAAAATGTTTAGTATTCTCCAAATTCCTAAGCACTTGAAGGTTAGATTGAGATAATTCACTGACACATAATGTTTCTGAGGTCTTCCCTATTTTTTAAAAAGAATTGGAGTACCTTTCTGATATTTCAAATTACCTTTAATACAAAACAAAACAAATCTCTGTCAAATTAAAGTAATTAAATAATTCACTAAGAAGCTAGCTGTAAAGATTTAAGTTTGGTTCTTTCTACTAATTAGATGAGCAGAAAAGAACAGACAAATCTCACTTGTCCACAAAAGCTGGAAGATGGAGAAATCTGTTAAATCAAATATTATAGTTAATAAATTCTTACAACATAAGCCATGAATGAACTTTAGGTTTTCAAATAAATGGAAATTTTTGGTTAGGGCTGAATGAGCTGACATTCCTTTCCAACTCAGTGATATTATAATTCTAATTAAAGTCACATAAAGAAAGTTCTTGCTAGGTGAAAAGCACTACAATAAATATCTGGGATGCTAGGATGAAAAAGAAAACATTATCTTTGTCCTCAAGAAACTTGTGAACTAGTGGGGAAATTTTCAAAAACAGAAAAATAACCATAATATAAGTTGTGATTACTGGGTGCATTCTTATACACATCAAGGCACATCAAGACACAAGACAGGGCACATGAAAACATTTGAAATTCATAGAAAGGAGAACTTCCTTGAAGGGAACATGAATGAAAGTCAAATCCATGCATGTGGGAAATGTACCCATAACCACACTGGGACATAAAGGATGCAGAATGTTCAGTCATTAATTATGTCCTAGGAATTCAGAGGATTTATGTATTATTACTCCACTCCAACCACCCTCCTGCCATGCAGTCTAATTGGGGCAACTGTTGCTGCTGTTCCATCCTCCCCTTATTAGACTTCTAGTTCCAGCTCCTACCCTGGGGCAATGACAAGGTTAATGACAGTTAACCATGTCTCTAGACAATCTCAGCTGACTACTGCTGTACTCTGTCCATGTTCCTACCATTTTAAAACCAGATATCCATTCCATTCTAATGTCTTGTTAATGAAGCAATAAACAAATCATGTAAGTACCCTTCTTAAAAAAATATATCAAATTAATTTCACTGAGACTCAATTCACAATTCCTGTGATATCCCATACCACTCCTACAGATCTGGAAAGGCAGTAGGAGCCACTGGAATTTAATGAATGTGTTGAAGGATAAAGTAATGGCACTCCCACTTAAGAACCTCTACTTATAGATTACTTTGACAACTGAATAGATGATGAACCACAGTGAGGAAAGAACTGAGCCAGGTAAAGCAACCAAAGGCTTATTTTAATAGGTCAGGCTTGAGGTGATGAGGACCAGCAACAAAATGGCACCCATGTGAGTGGAAGAAAGGGAGTATATATTAGAAGTCTGCTATAGGCAAATTGGAAAGAGATTGGCTATTTGGGTGAGTATAGTCCAAAACTTATCTCAAGATTGCAAGTCTAAATGATAAGGGAACAATAGAGTACTTGAAAGTAATGGGGAAATTTGGAAGATAAAAGGCAGTTAGACTAGGAAGATGAATTTTGTGCTTTTTGTAATAACTGTCCTTTAGCAGTAGTATGAATAGAGAGAAGGGATATATATGAGATGTCATGATGGCAGAAATGGCAACATGTGGCATATCTATTCATAATGACTTAATAAATCAAAATATCTTGGGCTAGAATTATAAAATTCAGATTTTTTTTGCTTGAGTCATTAGAATTTTTTTTTATTTGCCCAGGTGTACTTTGAATTATGTGCACTGTCTCCATGGAATCTTCAAAGGGGTCATTTTTCTTGGATTCATCTGGAGAAGATATCAAGGAGCAAAACAACTGATCTGATTTCCTCACCAAAATTGTCATTGTTCTCTTATATTAAGTAAGCAAAGTTATTCCATTTACTAGGAAAATGTTCAAAGAAGAAGGCAGTAGAACTAAGGCTCTAATAAAATAGACATTATATGTTTACTTTTACCAATGCAAAAACATAAAAAAATCTACAAAGGAAAATAAACAATTCATTGAAGGATGATTAAAATGAAAGCACATTTTCTTATATTATTCAAAGTCAAATGAAAGTACCAACTTTATGCTCATGTCATTAATAATACTAATTTTCCACCTGTATTCCATCTTCAGATTTTCCTTCACTTTCTATTTGGTATTCAGGTTTTCAAATGATTTCATTTTGACCAAAAATTTTTTTCCAAAGTTAAGAGAGTTATCTTTTAAGAAAATAATAGAGGATTAGGTCCCCAAAGAAGATAATATTTAATATATCTTGGCATCAAGAAAAACAGAATCAATATTTTGACCATGGCTATAATGTTGGACTATGTGTCTATTATCTGAAGAGAAGCCTAAGTACAAAGAAGCCCGTCATCAGAAAGTAAGCTAATATGTGAGGATTTATTCAATTATAGAAACAAATGGACCTATGATACCATGGATTTCTTTCAATCTGCATCATTTAAAATCAATATCCACACCAAAGCTGGCATTTTTTCAAAGTACCAAAAGAATCAAACTAGAATAATTAATCTCTAGGATGCTTTTCAATTTCTATAATTGGATTCTAACTGATTTTTAAAATGTTACTTTCCCATGTCCAGGAACTAAAAAAAAAGAAAAAAAGAAAAATCAATAAACCACAGGGGAGCTACTGACAAAATTATCTAGCTGTGCCAAAAATAGCAATAATAATATATGACATGACATGATTTTATATAATATGATATACTATATCATTGCAGCATTACTTGTAAACAACACAGTGTTGTGAACAACAACTGGGAACGGCTAAAAAAATTCTGATCTTAAATGATTTGGAATACTATTAATGCCAAAAGGCAAAATGATTAAGAAGGACAGAAAGCAGCATGGTAAGATCTATACAAAGTAATGCAGAGGGGGAAGCTGGGTGGCTCAGTGGATAGAAAGCCAAGCCTAGAGACAAGAGGTTCTGAGTTCAAATTTGTGTGACCCTGGCCAAGTCATTTAACCCCAACTGCCTATCCCTTATGGTTCTGGCCTTGGAACCAACACATAGTATTGATTCTAAGGTAGAAGGTAAGGGTTTAAAAACAAAAAAGTAATGCAGAATGAATAAAGCAGAACCAAAAGATCAATGAATACAATTACTATAGCCACATAAATAAAGACCTAAACAGTGAAAAAAAGAATTAAAAAAAACCAACAATGATCCTGAGAAAGCATTCACTCTTTCATTCTTTTAAAAAGAAATGGAAACAAGAGATAGCTTAGGTAGCTCAGAACCTGGGTTCAAATCTGACCTCAGACACATTTTAGTTGTGTGACCCTGGGCAAGTCATTTAACCCCAATTGCATAGCACTTACCACTCTTCTGTCTTCAGACTGATATTTAGAATTGATTCTAAGACAGAAGGTAAGATTTAAAAAAAAATAATGAAATGTTTTTATGCGTTAGTGAGCAAAACTGGTCTTTGATGCTGTTTAATTTCATCAGTCAAGTCACCAACATTTATTAAGTACCTATTTCTAAGGTTCATACACTGGGAGTTGCAAATGTGGATACACTGGCATTTTGTAAAATGTGCCAAAACACATATCATTGACCAAATAAATAAATGAACAAATGAATTCCATGCCTTAATTTCTAAATTTGTATCAATGACTACATTTTAAGATGAGTATGGAACAGAAAGTAATACATACCAGTCTTCTTCTTTCCTCTTCCACTGTAATCAGTAATCGGGCAAATTCTTTTAATGATTGGGCTAAAAAAGAAAGGAAAAGGATTTGTTAGTTTTCTTGTATTGGAAAAAAAAATACAGGAAAGACCTATTTCAAAAAGATTACCATCTAAAGTCCAAATGTTATGGTGGAAGAAAATATGTGATGTACAGAGAGATCTTTTCTGAGACCTTATAAGGCTCCAATTTTAGCCTATTCTTTCATCAAGAATAACATAAAAATCTTTCACAAATGTAAAGTTACTAACATTTTGATTGAAGATAGTATATGCCATAATAATAAAGTAATTCTCTCTTCATTGGCAAAATAACTCCCATCTACTGAAAATTATTAACAAAATTCTATGTCTATCCCTAACCTCTCTCCTCAGTTTCAGATTCACATTTGGAACAGTCTCCAGTCATTCTAGTCTTGCCTCAAAAATTAAACAGCCCTCTAAATGCCACAAAATCTATTAACATAATTTCTACATGTATTCTAGAATAAAATGGTCTATAGGCCCAGTACTACTCCTGCAAAACCCAGATGCTTTACCACTTTGATGATTTTGAAATTAAATTTTATTAGTTTAATATTTTAAAACTTGCTTTCACTGATATGGATTTATCTTACACCGGTGCCAATCACAATCTCTCTTATCTTCCTGCCCTATGTGATGTTTTAAAATTTAATTCATTTTTTTCACTACCTTCTTCCTTCCCATATGCCTGACTAAAAAAACAGAGAAAAAAAAATGCTGGAGACAAGTATTGCATGGTCAAGCAAAGCAAATTCCTGAATTGGCAATATCCAAAAAATAATAAGTTGTGGGCGTAGCTGGATGGTGTGATGGATTAAGAGCCAGGGATGGAGAAGGGATGTCCTAAAATCAAACCTGGCCTTTGACGCTTCCCAGCTGTGTAACCCCCCATTGCCTAGCCCTTACTGCTAGTCTACCTTAGAACCAATATACAATATTGATTCTAAGATGGAAATAAGGATTTTAAAAAATGATTCAATCTCCAACCTCAAAGGTTTCTGCATTGGGCTTTTGGAGCCATCGATGATCATCATGTTCAGAGATCTTTTCTGGTTTTAATCACTTCACTTACATCAGGTCATAGAAATCTTCAAAGACATCCTTTTTTATCATTATTATAGCACAACAGTATTACATTAAATTCACATAGCATAATTTGTTTGAACACTCTTTAATTTGATGGGAACCCCTTATTTCCAGTTTCTAGATACTACAAAAAAGGCTGCAATAACTATTTTTTGAACATGTGGATGAATCCTTTCCCTTCTCTCTTTTGGGGATGTTGGTCTAATAATTATACCTATGCATAAATCATTTCTTAATTGACAAATGGTTAGAGGATATGAACAGGAATTCTCTAATGAAAAAATTAAAAACTACCTCTAGTCACAGGAAAAATGTTCCAAATAACTATTCATTAAAGAAATACAAATTAAAGCAACTCTGAGGTACCACCTCACACCCACTAGACTGGCTAACATGAACAAAAAAGAAAATAATAAATGCTGGAGAGAACATGGAAAAACTGAGACATTAACACACTACTGGTAGAGGTGTGAACTGATCTGGAACCATAACAAAAAGACTATCAAATTGTGCATACCTTTGACCTAGCAATAACAATACTCAGTCCATATCCCAAAGAGATTAAGGATAGGGGAAAAGAAACCAACTAGACAAAAGCATTTTTAGCAGCTCTTTTTGTGGTGGCAATTGACTGGAAACCAAAGGGATGTTTGGGGAATGGCTAAACAAGTGGTATATGATTGGAATGAAATACTACAGTGCCATAAGAAATTATAAACAAAATCTCTCTCTCACACACACACACACACACACACACACAGACACACACACACGGAAAGACTTATATGAAATGTGAATGTGAATACAGATGCGAAGGGACGTGAACAGAACCAAGAAAACATTGTACACAGTAACAACAATAATGTATGATGATCAACTGTGAATGATGTAACTATTATCAGCAAGGTAAGGATTGGGACAATTCCAAGAGAATCATAACAAAAAACATAACAAACAAACAAAGAATATCCACCATTATGGAAGGAATAGATGGAATCCAAATATAAATTGAAACAGACCATTAATTACCTTTTTTCTCTAGTATATTCATATTCACTGTCTGTCTTGTTTCACAACATGATGAACATCTAAATATCTATCATATGATAATATATATGTATAATCTATATCCTATTATGCAAAGCAGGGAGGAGAGAGAATATGTATTGTGAAATATTAAAAGTTGGATATTTTAAAATGTATTTACATGTAAAACTGGAAAAAATAAATAAAATTTATAACTATACCTATGCAATTCTTAATTGTCCCTATAGTAACTATATAAAGTACCAAACCAACATGCTGGAGTCCTTCCTTTTTTTTTTCTCCTTCCCTGGGAGTCTTGGTAACATTATTGTCACTTACTCTTGCTATATACATTTGCTTTCATTTCCAGGCATACTTAATGCTTATAAAGCTGTTTATGGCAAAGAACAACTCATGAATCTGTGTTAATTAATGGCTTATAAATAATGCCTTTAATCTCTCAACTGCTTACTCATTTATCTTATTTCAGTAAATGGAAGGCATTGATTTCTTCCCATCTTCCTTGACTTCAAAGGGAGCTTCAAAATAGATATCTAATAGTGTTCCCTAAAATGATCCAAGACAAATAAGTCAGATGTTTTAATGCCTAAATATGTCCTAATTTAGATTGAAGACTCTCCCTGTTTTGTAGGGTTCTACTTTTCACCATTAGGGAAGTTATTCAAATATTCCTGGTACCAGAAAGAACGAAAGCACTTTATGCAGATATTACAATGTTACTTCTTATTTATACTTCTAGAGAGAGAAAAAAAAGAAAAGATAA
Source organism: Monodelphis domestica (assembly GCF_027887165.1). Classification (NCBI taxonomy): domain Eukaryota; kingdom Metazoa; phylum Chordata; class Mammalia; order Didelphimorphia; family Didelphidae; genus Monodelphis; species Monodelphis domestica. The sequence continues at coordinate 256,280,175 of NC_077230.1, forward strand.
AGTACTGATACAGCCATCTGAGAAAAAAAAATCACTCTTCATCATTAACAAATTATTCTGTACTGTCACAAAGATACTACAGAAATGGAAATAAATACCATCCAAGCTTAGTAAAATGCAAAATTGTTTTACCTGAACTGTGGCACACACTACTGTTTTATTCTAATTATCATGTTCCTCCCTCCCCTCATTATTGGGCTACCTACCTAAATAGAACCCCTACTTGGGCAAATACTTTAACTGCTAAATTGTAGGGGTAATTGGATACCTTAATTATTCTACAATATAAAGAAAGTTAAGAAGACAGAGAACTGAACAGTTCCAGCTAATTAAGTGGAAGACTATTTCTAGTTTGTTTGTTTTTTTTAAAGGGGTGGGAAGGGTGAGGATAAAGACCAGAACTAATATCTTAAGAGATTTTTAGATATTTGAATAGCAACTGAAATATTATTGTCCCAATAGAAACTACACAAAGACCCAAACCAACATGGTAGAGTCCTTCCATCCTTTCTTCTTTTTTTCTTCCCTTGGTGTCTTGGTAACATTATTGTCTCTTACTATTGCTATATACATTTGCCTTTGTAATTTAATGATCACAAAATTAAAATGAATTTTTCATTATAATTATTGGAGCTTATGGAGGAATAAAAATAAAATATATAATTGTTTCTCCTCTCTCTTTTTTTTAAATCATGGTTAACCAAAAATAATATCTACTCCCCTCACCTCTTCTTTCTTTGAAAACAATATTTTTACTTATCTTCTTGATACTACCAGGCATAAATCAGGCTGCAGTTACAGAGAAAGGAAATTTTTATCAAAGCAGAAAACTGAAAAAAACACCTAAGGATATGTGGAGACCAGAATCCAGTTTGCAACACAGTACACATAAATAAAGTGTCTGTTTCCAAAATCATTGATGTTAGAACCAGGATGCAAATGTACCTTCAATACTGATGGGTATTGAAATCTCAGTGTAGTTGGACCCTTTTCTAGACATACAATTGCAACTAAAGTTTTGAAATGTTACATTTCTTGATTTATAGCTTATTCTGGGACCACTAATGTGTTTATCAGATTGCACTAGGCCTTCTAACTAATCCTTTGATTTCTGTTATGGTAATTGTGACTAGAATTCAAAATGATGTAATCTTGGGGATAACATTTCTAGCCAATTGAGTCACTTCCAGAAGAAAGAAGAGAAAAAGAGAAGAACACTTGTGAATAGTAATTTCATATAGTTGATATAAAAGACCTGCTTCCTTTTTTTGTCTGTTCACTTGTTAAATTTGATTTTAATCTTTACATCTAATATATTCCATAATATTCATTGGTGGAAGGAACCAAAAAATAAATGTTTGCTTAATTAAATGTTTGTCTGTAGTAAGTGCTTTATTAGACAATGAATATAAAGATTTCTAAAAGAATTTTCCTTGACTTCAGGGAGTTTCTGGTCTAATAAGGAGCAAAGTAAACTTGGAAATACACCGGAGGATATAATGATGATGATAGCAGCTCATATTAGTATAATATCTTTCTCAGAATAAATATGAGTAGAATACTCTAGATAAGGTCAAGACTTTAGAAATCTGGCGTTCTCAAATACTATGATTCTGCATTTCATCCTTATCAGAAAATGAGAGACATATTTCTGGTTCAGTTGATCTAATTCTCAGATCATTACTTTGAGGCAAGGTGGTACAGTGGATAGAACATTAAGCCTGGAGTCAAAAAGACATGTTCAAATCTAGCCTCACTCTTAACTCAAACCTGTGAATCTTAAAACTGCTCAGACTGTACCTTAGAAGATTTGGTTAAGCAAATTCCCCTATTGTAACAATGGAGGTACTTGGTCAGAAATGTATATAGAACTTTAAAGTTACTCCACCCTACTCAGACAGTGCCTTAGGGGAAGATAGAGTTGTAAAATTCCTGATGGAACAATGAAAGTCCCTAACTCATACCTTGCAGTGAAGCCAAACCCTTAAGCTAGGTGATCTATTTTTAGATCTAATACCAAAAGGTGCTATCTACCTAAAAAGGTTAAATTAATCATTAAAAGGTCAAGCAACTTACAAAAGGCAAGCTTAACAAAAGAGGTGTGAAGTACTCAGAAGATATAATCTTCACAGAGAAGGTGAAAACTAAAGAGTAGTGAGAACTAAGAATGGGCAGTCCTGGGAAAAGGCATCTGCTGTGATTGGTAGATGTGAAAATTTAGGGGAGGTGACATAAGAGAAAATTTCTTTAAAAGGAGAATTCAGTTCAGTTTGGAGGTAGTTCAGTTCGGAAGCCAAATTGGAGCTCTGAACTCAGTTCAGGAATTCAGTGGAGGACTGGAGAAGCTTGCTTGAGATGATCTTATGGTGAGTGATAAAGACTGATTTGCTCTCCGTTAGGCTCAGGCCTAGGCCATTTGGCCTAGACTCACTCACTCACTCACTCACTCTTACTCTCTCTCTCTCTCTCTCTCTCTCTTTCTCTCTCTCTCTCTCTCTCTCTCTCTGTCTGTCTTTCTCTTTCTCTCTCTCTCTCCCCTTCTGTTAATTCCTTCATTTATATTAATTAAATCTCCATAAAACCCAGCTGACTTGGGTATTTTCATATTTGGGAATTTTCCCATGGCGACCACTTATTTTTTATCTAAATCAAGACACTAAAAATTACCTTTAGAGTTTGGCATTTACAGTTTTTAACATTCATAAACCTTACTCTGTGGTTCTGAGAAAGTAACTTAATAATAATAGCACCTACCTTGTAGGGGTGTGGTAAGGATTCAATGGAATAATATTTGAAAGGGACTTAGCAACTGGTCTACATTAGCCATTTAATATATGCTTCGCTTTCTCTTTCTTTAGTTTCTCCAAAAGAGAAAATGGAATAGAAAAGCAATCTGTTCTGGTGAAAAGCTATTCTGTTCGTCATAGAAACAATATCACTCAGGTTAAAATACATAACCCTGAATTTTCTGACTCCCACTCAATCATTTATTTGCTGGAAGAGGCTTCAGAGTTCAACACCTTCACTTGCTAAATGACGAAATCCATATAATTAAAGAAGTGAGAGCAAGTAAGAAAGGGGCAGATTCATGCTCAGATACTAAATTGATTGCTCTTCTACCATGCTGAATTTGATCCTCTTTTTTTTCAAAAACACAAATAATCCATAATCTTTCCTTTCCAGTCATTATCCTATTATATGTGCTCATTTATCAAAATAAATAGTGTCATTAAAAAATAGGGATGGGAGCAAAAGTTAGAAAATCCAGAGAGGAATTCTGGTTTTAATGTAAGCTAACAAAGCTAATAATTGTTGTTATTCAGTCATTTTTTGGTGATGTCCAACTCTTCATGACCTCATGACCTTGGGGTTTCCTTAGGAAAGATATTGGAAGTAGTTTTCCTTTTCCTTCTCTAATTCATTTTACAAAAGAAGAAAATGAGGCACTTAAGTGACTTGTCCAGAGGAAGACAAATAATAAGTATCTAAAACCATATTTGAACTCAGGAAGATGAGTCTCCCTGACTCCATGCCTGGTACTCTTATCCATCATACCACCCACCACCTAGCTGACCCTTACGGACAATGAGAGAAATCTAAAAATAAAACAAGGTTATCTCAGGATTTAGAAGGTTCTTCCATTAAGTGAGGACTGAAAACTGGGGGAAGGTAGGGAGACAATATTTTGAACAGCCATTTCAAAGGACATATTTAAGAGGGTAGAATTTGGGTGAGACTTTGGGGTAGGAAGTTTGAAAGAGATGAAAATGAGGCATCATGTGTTGGGAGAGTGGAATGGGGCTCTGACATTGCTCTTCAAAAATTCAGAGTCAATGGGATGTAAAGGATATGACAAGGTGTGAGAATGTTCACTAATGAGTGAACGGTGCCATTCTTCTACCCTCAAAGGACATGTACAACAGGGGATAACAAGTCTGAAATCAAAGGAGAGTTTCTTTTCTTTGTAATGGAGGGTCTCCACAACTTAGCTGGGAAATTGGGCTGGCAGTATAAAGCAGATGTTCTGTGCTGGAAGACCAGAAAGGCCAGCAACTTATCCATGGTATGCAATCAGATGAAGAAATCGTATATTGTTCCTCATACCAACTTCCCATGGATATATGAATTTCACATGAGGAACATGCACACTAGTATAGAAAGACATCCTGAAAGGCTCTGATATGGGAAGGCATAATTCCTTGGTGTAAAATGGGACAAAGGACTAGACCACCCAAGCCCTCAGACAGAACCAGATCAGACCTTTTCAGAGGAAAGAAGCTTTCTCCTAGGTATGGGGACTTGAGTGAAGAACCTAAAACCAGCAGAACAATTCCAAGAGGTTCATGACCAGAAAGGCTCTCCACTGTCATATAAGTAACTGACAGAGATGAATTCAGACTGAAGCATACCACTCTTCACTTCATTTCCTCCATGAATTTTTCTCTAGTGTAAGCAATATTTCTTTTTTTAACATGACAAACTTGGAAATAGGTGTTGTATAAGACATGTACAATCTGTAACATATTATCTGTCATTGTGGGGAAGGAGGAATAAGGAGGAGGGAGAGAATATAGATCAAAAATATCAAAACAATTATTTAAAATTATATTGGCATGTAATCTAAAAAATGTATACATATACATATGTATATATCTCTGTATACCCAAATCTAGTGTCAGGATGTGGGAACGAGAACATGTTCTAATAGCCCTTTTTTCAAGAGGAATTACTTCTATAAAAAAACAATTAGAAGTTAATCAATTATACACTAAGGTCAGAAATCCAATTTCCTAGTGAAAGTGATGAAAAGAACAAATAAACAATTCAGATGCTGCTCTGGAGAGCCTTATTGGAACTTAGTTTTACTAAGACAACAGTGACTGCTAGTCCCAGAAGAACAGACAAGAAAGTGTACATGAATCTTTTGGTCTAAGGCACAGATATGATCAAGAAAGAGTTCCATGTGTGTGCCCAGAAAAGGAGAGGCTTGGAAAAGGATGGACCTATAATAACAGTTAATATTTATAAAACATTTACTATGAGTCAGACACTGTGCTAAGCACTTTATAATCCTTATCTCATTTGATCCTCAAAACAACCTTGGGAGACAGGTGCTATTATCTTAATTTTTACAGAGAGAGAAACCAAGGTTAAGTGTTTGTTTTTTTATTAATTTACTAAGGATCACACATGTATTAAGCATCTTGGGCCAAATTAGAGGGCAGGATCAGTGTGCCTGCTCCTCCTGTTTTACATATAAAACTCAAAGGCAACAATGACACATATTTTTAAATAATTTACAAATTTAAAAATGTATATGTGAATGGTTCAATGCAATACATTGTTGAAAATTTACTTGTCACTGCTGAAATAGCAAGCTGAGAGATCACCTCTTTTAGATGGGAACATGAAGTTTCATCTGTCTGCCTGAAGAATGTCTGCTAATATATTATATATTGGAACATGAGCCTGATTGCATATGACTATGAGCTGTCTAAAGGCAGCCCTGTGTAGTTTCATTTAACACACGTTTTTACTTAGTTCCTACCATGTCCAGAAACTTTTAGCCCAATGTTAGCCCATCAAGATCTTTTCTGGATTCTAATTCTATTGTCCAGGGTTAGCTATTTCTTCCAATTTAGTGTCATCTGAAAATTTACTAAGTATGTCATCTTTAATTTTATCTAAGTTAACAATAAAAATGTTAAAAGTACGAGACCATGCACAGATTCCTTGGGGTATTACATAGTTCTGTCAAACTGACATCAAACCATTAATAACTGCTCAGTCTGGTCATTTAATCAGCTCTAAATCCATCTAATTTTCTTACTGTCTAGATCTAGATCATATTTCACAATAAAACTAGAAACCTATATCAAAAGTTTCATTTAAATATGCCATTAATAAATTATATTCAGAGCAACTCTCTCCTTTACACTACTTAAATTTCATGTCAAAAACAAAATACAGTGCAACATGATTTGCTTTTGATGAAATTTTACTGGTATTTGCTGACTCCTTTTCTATATGTTCACTAACAATCTCCTTGATGATCTATATAGAATTTCCTCAAGAATCAAAGTCACATTCATAAGCTTATACTTTGAAGACACTGTTTTCTTCATTTAAAAAAAATATGAAATATTTTCTCCTCCAATCCTGAAGTAGTTATCCCATATTCCATGATCATTCTAGTATCATTGCCAGTAGATTAGCAATAACATCCTCACTTCTTTCGGGAACCAAGGCCAGGTGATTTAAATTCATCAAGGGCAACTAGGTACTCTCTTATGATCACTCTACTTATCTTGGGAATCAACTTCCTATTATTAAAATTTGTTCTGTCATTTTCAGTTCAAAGGTCATTCTCTTTGGCAGAGAAAACAGAAGCAAAGTAAGAAATGAGCAGCTCTGCTTTCTCTCTGTTGACAGTTATCATCTCATCTACTCTAAGCAAAATTCTTATCCCTTCTTTGATCCTCTTTTTGCTCCCCAAGTAACTAAAAAACAAACAAAAAACAATGTTAAAAGAAAAAAAAAACACCCTTTCTTGTTGACCTTAGCTTTTCTTAGGAGAATTAGCTCATTTTCAGGTTTTATATCTCTGACTTGGCTTTTCCAAGAACAAATATTCATTCTCTGAGGTTGTTAGCTGCATTTTCTTTGTTTCCTTCATTGTATATAAACATTTGAGGTTAAGGGTCTTATTATTCATCTCTTTCTTGGATTTTTTCTCCAAAGAAATTCTAGGTGTCTCAACATTTATTCCTCTTCCTTCACTGGAACTACTCTCAGAAGTATTAACCTGGAGGAATATGGATAGGCAGCCTTCTTCCTCCCCCATGCTTTTAGTTTAATTTTCTGTCGATTAGATTTTCAAGACACTCAACCAATACATTCTTATCAGCCTTTATTAGATGAGTTCCATCTCTGGCCAAGAATCTGTCATCTCTAGGTTTTAAATCTGGACGTCTAAACCAGCATCATATATTCACTTCCCAAATGCTTTTATTTTCCTCTACACTCTTTGCCTTCTATCAAGTGAAGAAAAGAGTCTTTGCCCCAGGCCCCTTCCCTATACTCTACATATTGTATGTGTATATATAATATATATGTATATATATTATATATACACACATACACACATGCATACAAAACAAGTCCATTAATGTGAATTTTTTGAGGGCAGGGACAGTCTTTTACCTCTCTTTGTATCCTATGGGGTTAGCATGGTGCCAGGCACTTATAGTAAGAAGTTAACAAATGTTTGATGACTAACTAAACTATTTGGTTCAATTCCTTACCCAATACTTCATAATTGTTGATAATACTTATTAGGTCCCTTCTGGCACTTACTTTCTCTCCCTGTAGGCTTTAGGATTTTTTCATTTTGACAATAAAAACATGTCTAAGGTCCTATCCAATTCTAAATCTATGATTTTATATTGCACAAGGCATAAAAAAAAGCCTTTCAGTAGTCAAAATAGATACAAGAGCCACAAGTACAAAACCATGAACATTGTAAATATTTTTAAAGGGAGAACTCAATCAGCATCTATTTATTCTTTCCTTGGACATAAATCTAATAAGCTTATCTATATATAAGAGCCAAAAGCTACCATTCAAAATATACTGCCTTTTTATACTATTTTGCTGGTCTCATTAATTAGACAAATCCAAAGTCATGGTGAAAACTTCTGAATATTATTAGTAAAATAAACAAATTTACTTTACCATTGTGAAGCTTAAAGTAGTTGACTGCTTCTCTGATGGCTAGTAAATTAAATAATAAAATTTAAAAAGTGTCCTGACAGCTGGATGGACTCTTCTCCTTCCAAACACATGGTTGATTTGGGCCAGGTAATTTAAATTCAACAAGAGTAACTGGTACTCTTATGACTTCCCTCCTTCTCTCGGGTAATATCTTTCTGTTGGCCATGTTTGTTCTGTTACTTCTAGTTCAAAGGTCCAGAAGATGCAGACCCAGAAACAAACTCTGCCATCATGTGTAGAAAAGTGAAATTAAATTTGGCATCCTTTTGGATAACCTTTTCATGACAGCAGTAGCTTACACTGTGATCACTTTGGTATTCATAAGGCTAAAATATGTATCATAGAACTTCTCTTCTATTGGCAGGAGTCAATAAAATGATATCTCACCAATTCCAATTTTAATAGGATATAGAAGGTGTGTTATGAGAACCAAAGGAGTCCCAGGACATCTTCCAAAAGTATTTAAAACTTTAACTCACAAAATCAATCTGAACCATAATTAATTTCACTAACTGTAATCCTCTATCCCAAAGAATTGAGGAAAATATATCATCTTCTATGATATCGAATTGTTTTTCCATCTGTTTCCTATCTGGCTGTTTTTGTAAAAGATTGGGTAAGACAATGCTTAATCAGAGAAAAAGAATGATTTCTAAGATTTTTTTCACATACAAGAAATTGTACATCTTGCTATTATTTAAACTGAGATTTCTCATTGTAAAAATAAGTCTCCAGCTGTTCTTGCTGGGATTTTACCAAATGAAAATAAATTTAATGCACGTTTGTTCTTCTTTTTAAGCCTATTTTTTCATGGAGATAACTTTTTATATGTAGTTATATTTGTTTTGAAATGCCAAAAGACCAATGCTATGAAGAAGTATGAACTTTTAAAGTGGCAAGCCAAGAAAACAGGTTCAGAATTTGCACTTTTGAGTGTAGATGGCTAAATGATTTAATGCCAGAATCACATCTACTGAAAATATCATATAGACATCAGATTTAGAATTACACCCCAAGTCATTTTTGGTTTATGCTATAATAAATATCAAATGAAGGTTTAAGAAGGTTTCTAGGAGTAATTCACATAGCCAACCCTAGAAAATAGTTATAAAAATAAGTATTTAGTACTTTAATTTTTGGTATTTTATGAATCCAAGTTCTCTAAATGCTCTAACACAAAAATGACACTGAAATAACTTAATGAAACCTTGGAATACTGCATTACCTCTTTCCTTGGGAAATGATAGATTCTAGAACTGTTAAAGGCCTTAATGTGGGTCACATAATACAGTGATGCCAAACTTGAATAGTTACAAGAACAACCATTTCTAAACCAGACATAAAGATTCGTATGAGCCACATATTGACTTAGAAAACTGCATACTAACATTGTCCATGTACTTTTGCATTTTTTTTATTTCCCAATTATTATTTTATTTCCCAATTACACTTTAATCTAGTTCAGGCTATAGGAAGAATGCTTAACATCTCTGATCTAATCCAACTATTTTATGTTAGTTACAAATGAGAAAACTTGGTGCCAGTTCAAATAGCTTATCTAGGTACAAACAATACGAAAATAACAGAACCAAGATCCAAACTAAAGTTCTGACTCCAAATGTAAACTGCCCAAAATTTGATATGCAACTAAACAAGTAGTCACATAAATCCCCCAGTCCTGGCATCTGATATACTTTTAATAACCTAAAGCCCTGTAGGCTGTGCCAATGTGGCACATTACTGAAATCTTAGGACTTTTAAGTCTTTCCACTTAGCCAAAAGCTATCTTTTCTTTAGTTTTCCATTTCTCCTAATTAAAATATTAGGTCCATGAAGAGAGACAGAGACAGACTCAATTTCTCTAATTCTCTGTATGATAATTAGTAGTTCTTGGCACAAAGCAAACATTTAGTAACTATTATTTGTTCATCAATCCACCTACCCACTCCTCCATCCATCCATCCATCCATCCATCCATCTATCCATCCATCCATCCAAGAAGAGCTACCTATAAAATCGCAGCTCGGTAGCTCAGTGGATTGAGAGTCAGACCTAGAGACAGGAGGTCCTAGGTTCAAATATGGCCTCAGATACTTCCCAGCTGTGTGACCCTGGGCAAGTCACTTAACCCCCATTGCCTAGCCCTTACCACTCTTCTGCCTTGGAACCAATACTCAGTATTGATCCCAAGATTTAAGGTAAGGGTTTGAAGAAAAGAAGAAAAGAAAGGAAAAAAAAAGATAGGACCAGAACTCAAGAGGAAAATAGAGACAGAATGAATCACTTTTGGGAAAGTGTCTTGAACTGAGGAATCTTCTTGTCATCAAAGTCCACTCCTTAAGATTGCTTGACTTGGAACCAGGAAAATCTAGGTTAAAATACTGCCTCATAAACTTACTAGCTGTTTGAACCTTATATTAGAGGGTTGGTTTGGATATAATGGAGAAAAAGTAGATGATAAACCACCAGAAGGTAGAAGGGGGGTGAGATGGATTTCCCCCTTCAGTCTTCTTTCAATATGTCTCTCCACTAACTCCCCTTATAACTGATTTAATGGGTGAACCTCTTCCCTTGGGGAAAGAGAGAGAAATCAGCTCTCTCCCTCTTCCAATATGACAAGGAAGTCATTTTAAGATAACTGACAACTTTATTCTAACAAATTATGGTTAGGGGTAAGATAAGCAAGATGTCTGCAGGTTGGATTTTATAGGAAAGAGGGTAAAGGAAGTCCCTGTCTGTATAAAATATCTTCTCCCCCCCCCCCCCAAAGTTGAGAGACTGAAGCTTGACAGTCTGTTCTCTAAGAGGTTTAGGGTTCTGTGACCACTGGTCTATCACAGCAGAGTCCAAGTCCAGACACAGACTGTCACAGGAGCTGTGTGAGATCTTCTTATGCTGTTCTTATTCTTCTCAGGTTCTACCTCAACTCTTGGTGACTTTGGGGAGAATGGTGATTAGATTCAATGAGTGATTTTGTATGGCTCAGGAGAGAAATCTCTGATCAGCCTGCCACCCTTGACTTTCTCACGATAGAGGGAGAGATTAACTGCCTCCCACCTGGAATCTATCTTCCCTCAAGATTCCAAGCTTCCTCAACCAACCCCCACTGTGTATGCAATCCTCTGCATGTCTACCAGGCACTGTCCTTCAAAGTCTCTGGATCATTCCTCTATCACAGCCTAGACAAGTCACTTCACTTCTCAAAAATTCATTTTCTTCATCTATAAAATGGGAGTTTTGGACTACATGTCTTCTAAACATCCTTCTGGCTTTAAATCTGATATCCTTTTCAATTCAAAATAACAAACATTTTATTAAGCAGATAACACAGTCACGTAGGAAACATTTGAAAATTACATGTTAAATACACTATCTTTAAAAGGAAAAGTAAGCTATATGCAATTGAAATCCATAGTTTTATTTATAATTCTTTTTATTTTCTATTTTGTATAAAGACATGCTTATTTAATTTGGGGGAAAGTCCAAATATTTTTAAAAAATTAAATCAATACTAGCATTCTGTTATCAAAGCAGAATGAGAAGAATATGCATGAACAATACTTCTATAATACTAATCCTAAGTATATTTTCAAATTATAGAATGACCCTACTATTCATAAATGATTCTCACAAAATATTAAAACTTCCTTCTAAAAAAAGGAAGACTGGGTAAGAGAACTTAATTTAATACATTATAAACCTACAGAAATATGTTTACAACAGTCATACATTATTTCAAGTAAAATTCAGGATTGAATTCAAGGTACAAATCTGAATGAAGTACATGAAAAATCCCAAGATAGAAGAGTGAATAGTCAAAAGATCTTCTATGAACAAACCATAAATTCATTCAGCAATAAACCCAATTCAAAAAAATTAAAAATGCATGAATCACATAGATTTATTCATAAAACCTGAAGGGTTTATGACAGCAATTTAAAATGGTAATTACCACTTCACAATTATTTTAAAAGCTGGGGACTTAGAGATTAATGTAAATTTTAGAGAAAGTAGTGATAATATTGTAACAGCAGTGTAGGCTATACAAATCAATACCAGTCTGGGAAGACATGACCTGGTGACTTGAATTATCAGAAGCTCCCTATAGGCTTTTTTGGACTGGCAGATAACAAAATCCCATAGTGAAAATACATAGACTTCATTAAAATGAACTGTAACAGGATCATTATTAGATATCAAATTGTTGCCCACAATGACCTAGTCAATACCATTGACTCAAAAAGCTTAAGAACTATTATTGTGTTTTTTACTGTCAGCATCCCAAATTTTGTAAATGATTTCTGAATTTCCAAATCTAATGACCCTTTCTCAGAGTTTGTCATTATTGAACTCTCTGAAGCTTCTCTTCACCTCGCTACTCTTTTCTCTAAGCTTTTGTGACAGTACTTTTCTGATTCTCCTATCTAATTACTCTTTCTCAGGATACTTTGATGGGTTTTCATGCGGAACATGCCTACTAACCATGCATTTTTCACAGGGCTCTATCCTTGGCATTCTTCTCTTCTTCCTCTATGCTATTTCACTTGGCAATCAGTTTCCATGTAAACAATTATCATCTTCATGCAGACGATTCTCATATCTACTTATCTAACCCTAACTTCTTTCCTAACTTCAGACATTCAAATCCAACTGTTGAATATACATCTCAAATTGGATATCCCATAGAAACAATCCTGAACTACCTTTTTCCCAAAACTCTTCCCATTTCTGAACTTTGCTGTTACTGTTGAGGGAACCAAGAACTTCCCAGTATCACAAACTAGGTGTTATACTCAACTCTTCCACTCTCTGTCACCTCCAATATATTGCCAAGACCTTTCATTTTCCCTCCCTATACATATCTTGCATCAATACTCCCTTCTATACTCTGACACTGCTACCACCATGATGGTGGCCTTTATTGCCATACACCTAGACTATTACAATATCCTACTGAGTGGTCTCTCTAAAATGAATCTCTCCCCACCCAGTTCAAAGTGGTCTTCACTATCAAATCTAAAAATCTACTCAATAAACTCCAACAGATATCTATCACCTCTAAGATTAAATATAAAATCCTATCATATTCAAAGCCCTTCATAACCTGCCGCTGATCACACACACACATACACACACACCTTTCCAGACTTCTTATACCTTATAATTTTCTACATAACTCTGTAATCCAGTGACACTGACCTCCCTGCTGTTTTTATTTTTTAACAAGTCATTGCATCTTCCAAATACTCATTTCCACTAGCTGTCCCTCATACCTGAAATGTTTTCCCTCTTCATCTCTGCTTTATGACTTCTCTAGTTTCCTTCGATTCCTAACCATAATCCTACCTCCTACGGGAAACCTTTTCCAATCCCCTAGTGCCTTCCTTCTGTTGATTTTTTCTTATTTTTCCTGAAAACAGTTTGTTTATACACAGCTGTTCACATGTTGTTTCCTCAATTATGCTGAGAGCAGCCTGAGAATAGAAAAAGTCTTCTGCATTTCTGTATATCTGTAGCACTTAGCACAGAGTGTGGCATGTACCAAGTGCTTAATAAGCATTTACAGACTTATTAACTGACAAATATTTAGTCTCCAAGCTACATAAAGTAAAAAAAAAGCTTTAAGTTACAAGGACCTAACCAAGGAGATAAATATGTGAGAAGAGGATGAGCTATATATCATTCCTATTTTCTTCTTCCTTTCTTGGACACCTCCTCTACTACCATCTACCTAACTTGCCACCTATATCAGAGCCTATATCCAGGAGGAACATCTGCCCTGTGGCATCTCTTTCCAGATTGCTGACTCTTTCTCACAGCAAACCAGGCTCTCCATCTCTCTCTCCTTACTGGCTACCTCCCCTCTAAACTTGTCAGCAGCCTAAATGCCCTTTAGCATCCTCTCCTTACCCACCCTCCCCAATCCCATTCTGGATCCATAAACCCTATGATTAAATCACCTCTGACACTGTTCTTGAAAAGGATGAGTTATGCCCTTGTGGTTACATTCATTATTCCACTAATATTCAGGAGCAAAGTACCCTTCCTAGGACATCAGTCCACCATGTGCTCCCCTTGTCCCCCATTACATTAAGCTTCTTGAGAATATCAACTAATTTTACTTTTGAATTTATATCACAAATATTAGTTCACTGCTTGACACAAAGAAAATGCTTATTCATTCATTCTTTGTTCCTTTTGCTATTGGGGTAGCACCAAGAAGAATGCTAGGTTGACCCAGTCATAATGAGATTAAATAGTAATAACAGGAATCATAGCATCATGGTGATTCATCATAGGACTTGTTCCTATCTGAACCTTATTGGAAAAAAGGAGAATGAGATAACAGCAATAATTAACATAACAAGTTCATATTACAGGTATACTCCACATCGAGATTTTCCCTATCATAGTCTCAAAAATGTCACAAGATGTCAAAAGAAATTAAGTGAGAAATTTGGGGGGAGTTTTTGAAGAAGTCACATATGACACATGGAAGTTAGGAGATGACAAAGAAAAAAGTTTAGAATATTGGAAAAGCATAATTACCTCAGATTTAAAATCAGGTACTGTAAATACCCCATAAAATAAAAAGGGAAAATTCAGACTTTTCTTGTACAAAAGGCAGATCAAAAATTTATATGCAAATTTTCCAGATTGCAGGGGAATCATGTCCCTAACCTCAGTAATGTGGAAGGGATACCTGTACTTTAAGATCTGTAAAGCATTAGAAATATGTCCTCTCTCAACTGAAATGCATGGACACTATGAGAATCAAATTACTATTGCTATTACCATCTTAGAAGTGAGATAACCGAGTCAGGAAGGAGGGGTTCAATTGATTGGCCCAGGGTTACACAGTCAGTAAAAATCAAAATCAAAATCAAACCCATTTCCTACTGACTCTTCTACAAACAGGCAATTCAGTCCATTAAAAGTTCAACTGAAAAGCAAAGCAAGGCTTTTGCTTATCCCATGCCTGTTTGTGGTCCAGCTACAGAGTAAGTGCAGCATCAGGCTGATGGATATTTATCTAGCACTCTTAGAGAGCCACAGAGACCTTCTGACCAGATATACTACTTTTTGGTCACAATTAAGACTCCAATGACAGGATATCCACCCAATCCTCAACACCAGACTTATTTATAGCCACAAACTCAAGTTCAGCTCATTTTCAGGGAGCCACAACATCAAATAAAATTTTCCCACTCTATTTGTGGCTTCAAGCTCCAAGGAAGCTTTGCAGCAAAGCCAATAAATCGCTTCCTAAACTGTCAGAGAAAATGTCATGGAGCTACTGACATGTGCTGGCAGGTCGCTGTAAATACACTCACAGTGTGGAGACGCTACCCTTACTTCTAAGACGTGAGAGCCACTCGAGACCTGAGGTCTCATATCACATACACATGGGACTTATTTAGTTACCTTTGAGGTAACTAAACCTGACTCGCCACAGCATCCGCCTTGTGGTCAGATTTTTCTACTGCCAAATTATAAATCAGAAACAGACTTGTCTTGAGACCAGGCTTAAAAAAACTGGCATTGAAATTCTTCTTTCATATCCTGCCAGACCTTCGCTGTGAAACATGTATGTGCTCTGGTGCTTCTAGAATAAAGGATGGCCATTTAGCCAAATGTGAAACATGGGGGGTGAGAAGAGATTTTATTAGACATTATTTGTGATACAGGAATTGTTATTTAAATATTATTTCATAGTTTTCTAACTAAATAAGAGAGAAGAACATATGTCTCCTCAGCTTAAAAGTTAAAAGTGAAATAATATTAATAAATAGATTTGGAGTCTACTTTTCTGGCTGCTAAATGTGTCTGACTACACTTACCCCTCTAGTCTACTTGAGGGTTCCTACTGACTGCCAAGGTGGGTACCCTCCTTGTCATACCCTAACCCTAATATTTGCCCTGGAGAAAGAGAGAGATGGTATCCACCCCTTCTTAAATCTCTCCTCTCTCCAATCTGTGTTCTACCCAAGATGCCAAAGGGCTTTTCCTTAAGCTCCTATCTAACCATGTAACTCCTCCACTCAATCATTAACTCCCCTAGGTCCCCATTGCCTTATGGATATTAATATGCCCTTCCTAACAGGGATCCAGTCTAACTTTCCTGCTGCCTCATTGCACATTTCCCCTCTTTCTGTACTCAGTCAAATAGGTCTACTTTCTAGTCTTTAGATATAATATTCCATTTCCTGTCCTCATCCCTGGAATGTACTCCATTCTCATCTGTGACTGGTGGCATCCATATGTTCTTCAATATACAACTCAAGCACAAACTGAAAAATGAAATGAAAAAAAAGTGAAAAAAAAATAAAGCCTTTTCTCGGTCCTCCAAATGTTAATACCCTCCCCTTCTGCATCCCTATCTTGTTTTTATTCTCTTTATAATTATATTTAATCAGTATAAACTTATACACATGTTTCTTCACTATTAAGAGTATAACTAAGCTCAATGAGTGTAGGATTTCATTCTTTAAATGCTACCTAAAGCCAGGAAGATGAGTTCAAATCCAGCCTCAGAAATATACTAACTGTGTAAACCTGTGTTAGTCTACTAAACTCTGTCTGCCTCAGTTTCCTCAGCTATAAAATGAGGATAATAAAAGAATCTACTTCTAAAAGTTGATATAAATGACAAATGAGATAATAGTTTAAAAACTCTTAGCACAAGGCCTGACTATAGTAACTACTTTTGAAAAACTTGCTCATTTTCCCCTTTCATTTATGTACGAGTGTTCAGCACCTTGCCTGATCCCAGATGCGGAATAATGCTGCTAATGTTCATAATGATCATAGTTTTAGTGCTAGAGGGGACTGCAAAAGGCATCTAGTTCAAATCCCTAATTTTATGGATGAGGAAGCTGAAGCTGAAGGAAGTTATATGACTTCGCCAAGGTTTATTCCCTGCTGAAGAAAACCAAGATGATTCTTGGTAAATATGGTACCCCCTTACATGATAGCAAACTCTATACCTAGTTTCTAACCTGTTATTCAGGACTTGAGAGCTTAGGTTAACTCGTGTTGTCCAGTCTTCTCCTTGATTCCTTTCTCCCCATATGTTCTCCAGGCAATAAGCATGGATTTCAGATTTCTACTGGTGAAAAGAATCCCAGGCTCTGCCTTCTTTTACCTTTCCTTAAGGTTCTTCCTTAAACTGCCCAGCTGTCCAAACTCTCATTATTTAACAAACATCTCTGGATCAACTTGACTTCTAATTCTTGTCTCTTTACTTGTCTCGACACTAACCAAAACTCAGTCTAGTAAATGGTGACTTAAGATGAATGTAAGCATCTATGTTTCAGTTTCTATGTATATGAAATGTATATATTGCTATCTCTCAGTAGGCTTTCAGAATTAGTGATTCAGCATCTATAGAAAAAAGAGAAGACAAGACCCCCTAGGTGAAAATTCTGACAAAGCCTTCAGTTCCAAAGGGTTCATCTTAGTGTACTTCCCTAGGCAAATCAATATATGTCTTCTTGGAATATGTCTACATCTTGGCAATCAAATAACAGCAGTTCATTTGAGAGATTTTTCTTAGATGGTCATAAAAGCCAAGATTCATGAAAAAGCCTGTGCCATCCTGTGCCATCCCAACTCCTTCCCCACACACACGCACACAAAATAATAATAAAACAATCTTGGAGAAAAAAATAGGTCTTTCAATAACACTCCCAAATTTTATGCCAGTCATGTTTTTCCCCAGACATCATTAAACATTCTCATGACTGCTACCAAATTATATGTGAAATCTGGAGGCAGTTTCTCTTTGTTATAAGCTTTTTATGTCACTCCATTTAATACCAGTGACTGGGGATGAAATCAAAATAGAGACTCCATTCCACACATCACTATTTCCAACCTACTACTCAAAAGATGAACTGGATTTTCTGTTCAACCAGTGCCCTGACAGCTAGCCCTATACACTCATCTACTCTGGGTCTCAATCTCCTTCCTTATCTAGACAAAATGGCAAGATTAAATTCTGAGGAGAAAAAAAAAGACTTATTTTCATGGTTCTATAGAGTTTAAAGTAGTGGTTGAAAGAGAAAGAAGCTTTTAATTTCCAAACAGAACTATTCAAAAGTAAAATGGCCTACTCTGGGTGGTGGTAGGTAACTTCTCATTAGTTATCTTAGAGGAAAAGCAAGATTTACTGTATTTTGTACTAAGGATTCTTTTTCAAATCTAACTTGGCCTCAGATACTTCCTAGCTGTGTGACCCTGGTCAAATCACTTAACCCAAATGGCCTACCCCTTACCACCCTCATACCTTATTACTGAAGTAAAGATAAAAAAGGGTTTATTTTTTTTTTTAATCTAAATGGGGCCAGGCGGCATACAAGAGCCCTTCTAATGCTAAGATGTTATGGTTCTAGTGATTTCCTTTACTAGAAAAAAATGCATGTTTTCTTTTTTTCTAATTCAAATTAACTTGGTTCCTTTCTACAAAAGTGTAAATACAGCAGTGTCAATTCTTTATTAACACTATTTCCTCAAAGAGAGAAAGGGAAATACAGAAGGAGAAAAAAAGCCATCAATTCGTCAAACCCAAAGGACAAAAAGAAAGCTTTGAAGCAAACTGTGCATAAATATAAGGAGTTATTTTAGGGAAAATAGAAATAGTTCTTTTACTCATAACTAAGATTCAAATTCCAAATTCAAATTATGCCAGAAGCAGATTTCAACATGAAAACTGAATATCTTAATTTAGTACTTTTCACCTTTGGAAAAATTTATATATTTGACAAAATAAGAGATATAAATATGTGTAGCATTAGTGTGTACAAAAAGTATGATGAATTTTCTCTATGTATATTAATGTTATTACATCTCTCATTTTCAGCCAAATAATGTTCTAGAAGTTTTAATTTTTTTAAACTGGCAAGAAATGATACTTTCTAAACATAAGAAATCAAAACTAAGGTTTAAGCAATTTTTAGGCAGAAATATCCTCTTGAGACAAACCAAGCCCATATTAGACTTCCCAGTAGAATTATAGACATTTTTTTCTGTTGATATTCAGAAAACAAAAAACTTAAGACCTCTAATCCTTGGGTCCATGTCCTTTCTTTCTAACTATTTCTTTCCCCTACAGTCTTCTCATTTATAGTGATCTATTTAAGTTGTAAAGATTAGGCAGTATCTTCTAAGAGGACAAAGTATATACAAATTAGAAAATACTACAAAATTTCTTTTAAAAAAAAACAATTTTAGTAGTCATATTTGTAAGAATCAGATCACCCAGGTGGAAAGGATTCATTGCCATTTTGCCTCCTTCATTTCCTACCTTTGATAATCCTCTAGATATCCAGCTAGATCTGTTTTAAAAAACTAAGAGCAGTACCATGCCTTTCCTCTTGGGGACTTCGATCTCTATTTTCCTCTTGGCCTTGGTGTGGACAGAAACTTGACTTTTTTGATTTAGCCAAGACAACACTAGGAATATTTAAGGCATGGGAAGAGAATGTACTCACTAAGGAGGTTATAGCAACATGATAAACAAAAATTGATTTGCCTTCAACAGGGATACAGTTAAACAAACCACCATATAGGAATGTAATAGAATACTATTACACCATAAAAATGGCAAATATAAATAACTCAAAAATTTAGAAAGTCATTTATGAAGTGGTGCGGATTAAATAAATAGAACAATTTGTACCACTGCCACAACAATGTAAAGGAACACAACACTCATAGATATCAGAAGGTTGATAAATATATTGACCAATCATGACTAGAAGAAAATTAACACTGCAAATGACAAATGTTGGAGGGGATGTGGAAAAATGGGAATACTAATGCACTATTGATAGACATGTGAATTGATTCAACTATTTTGGAGAATAATTTGAAAGTGTACCCAGAGTTATAAAACTGCCCTTAGATGCTAGGTTTGTTTCCCAAGGACAACAGAGATAAAGGGGGGGAAACCCTATTGTTCCAAAATATTTATAACAGCTCTCTTTGTGGAGTTTGGAATTTGGAAATTATGGAGATATCCATTAGTTAGGGAACGGTTACACAAAGTGTTATAGGATTGTGATGGAACTACTGTGCCACAAGAAATGAGAAGTGGGCCAATTTTTTTAAAACTTGGAAAGTACTACATGGGATATTCTACAGTGAAATGTGCAGAACCAAGAGAACATTATATATAGCTGCAAAATTGATGCTAGAAGAATAAACTGTGAATGTTACCTCCAGAAAATAACTGAAAGGTGAAAGCATAAAATATTTACTTTATATGAACATGTTATTCTTCCAGATGATACCTTTTGGGATGTGGGGAATGTGAGGATATTTGAGGATGGGACTTATTAAGTAGATAAGAAGAAAAGTAAGCTAAACATAACATATAAGAAATTTGTGATTTTATTAATGTACAATCTTCTTTTACTTTGTATATAGAAAAGCTCGTTTTATTTGACTTTATAAAAATTGGAAGAAAAAAGAAAATAATGTCTAAAATAAAGATGTTAAAGTAAATGCTAAAAAGAAAACCAAACAACTTCTATTTAGTATCTGACAAACCTTCTGACAATGTCCTTGGTGTGACTCATTTTTGGGGTGGGGGAAGAGAATGAGTAGTAAATTGAATTATACTTTCATTGGTATAAGTGATGTGACCAGTAAGATAGAGGATGAGATACTTTGATTCCCATGATATGTCAAATAAAAATAAAAGAAAAAGAAAAAGAAAGAAAATGACAGTGAGGTGAGCTTGCTGCCTTTAGTGCAGATATAGTGGGCTTCAGGGGTATAATGAAAGTGACAAGGTCAGACAAGCACCATATGTTGACTTGTTTTATTCAACTGCATTTCTTGAATGGGGGAAGAAAAGAAATAGTGAATTAAGACATTATAAGGCACAAAGACAGATGAATTTATAGGGTAGAGTTCTTATCTGAAGGTAAGGAAACTTACAGCCACAGACTGGCTTTTGGAAGGCATTCAGCCATCATTCTTTCCTTTATCCCCAGATTCACTCATTTGACTTGTTTCCTATGTACCAGCTACTGTGTTTTATTCATATTGCCTAGAAAGTTTTCGACCCTTTCAGATTCTTAATTTTTTTTTTCCTAGACGTGTAAACCACTGAATTTAGTCTTAATAGGAGCCTTGTGGTCTCAACAGCAAGGATCTTCATCCCTGGAATCTCTTTTCATTCCATCAGCTCCATTTAACACTCGGGATCAACCAGCTTCACCACTCACCAAATTCCCATTTCTAACCTGAATATGGATAGGTAGATATAATGGACATACAATAAAACCCTTTAAAAATACTGCCTTTCCTGACCAAGTGTCTTGCTTATAATGTTATAGGAGTATAAAGCAGTATGGATAGCAAAAATGGACGCCCATCAATAGGAATTTGGTTAAACTGTGGTATGTGAATGTAATGGAATGTCACTGAACCTTAAAAAAAATGACAAATATAAAGAAATGTAGAGAAATTTTAGAAGATGTTTATGAACTGTTTATAAGATCATTTGAGTTTGACAAAAGTATATTCTAAAGAGTATACTTAAAAACTCACCCGAAGCTGCCCCCATTAAAAAGGGTTGAAGGTGATGGAAGCACCCTGAGGAGGTCTAGCTAGGCTCAGCAATCTAGGTTCCTGAATCCTTTGTGGAGGGTTTAGAATAGCCCCTACACACAAAGTCCCTTAGTCTGGAGAACTGAAATGTGCAGAGACCAGCTCTACAAACATAACCTATACCTACTTAATCCTGTGATGTTGCATGGGGACAGGGTGGAGAAAATGAGATAAACCAGTCAAACAATAAGCAGTTACTAAGTAGCCACTATGTAATAGGCACTGATCCAAGTGATATAGATTAAAAAATAAAATAAAATAAAACATTTCCGGCTTTCAAGGAACTCATAGTCTAATAGGGGAAACAGCAGGCAAACAACTCTATACAGGCATAAATTGGAGATATTCGATAGGAAGAAGGCACTAGAATTAAGGGGAATTGAGAAAGGCATTTTGTAGAAGGTGCAATTTTAGCTGAGACTTGAAGGAAGCCACACAGGAGGCAGAGATAAGGAGAGATGGAATTCCCGGCATGGTTGGAAGTCACACACCGTGTTCCAGAACAGCCAGGAGACCAGTGTCACTAGACCACAGAGTATGTAGGGATGAGTGAGGTGTGATAAGACTAGAACAGGGAGGAAGATAAGATCAAGTTATAAAGGGAATCAAACATCAAATCAAAAATTTTATATTTGATCCTGAATGGGACAGGAAACTACTAGAATTCTAAAAAGAATTTTAAAAGAATTCTAAAAAAGAAGTATGTTCTAGTTAATTTAACTATAGGAATGGTATAGAGAAAATATCCCAATCATCATTGAAAGAAGGGACCCTAAACACTCAAATGGCTTTCTTAACTTATCAATTTGAAAGTGCCTCCAACTATGAAGATCGATCATTCCTAAGTGATTCTTGACCAGGTCCCCCCCATCATTTGGAAGGGAGCAATCACCTTGTTGATACTTTGCTTCTCTTTATCCTATAGAAGGCAGATGAGTAGAGCAGTGAGTAGAGTCCTGGGCCTGCATTCAGGGAAAACTGTGTTTAAATTTCACCTTTGACAGGATCTGTCTTGTTACCATTTCCCTCTACTTCCATTCTCTTATCAGTAAAAGAGGAAATAACAACAGCACCTAACTTACAGGGTTGCTTTGAAGATAAATATGAGATAATATGCTTTGTTTAACTTAAAGTGCTAGATAAATACTAGGATGATTATTAGAGAACTTGAAAACAAGATATTGATTCCAAGGCTAGTGTTCTTTCCACTTATCTTTCCATAGGGTTTATAACTGACATTTATCTCACATTAAAAAAAAAAAATAGCACCCTCCACTGAACTCAAAATTTCAATGAGGTTCTAAAGAGGGCAAAGGATGGGAAGATAATCATTTTACTGATCCTAGATACTAGAACTTTTAATATAATCAATATTTGCATATACAATAGGACCCATTATTCAAGGTTCAAGGTTTCAAAGTTTTCAGTGGTTTTAGTTATCCAAAGTAACACAGAAGTATACCCTCTACCCCAATTTTTTGTTTTCACTTTTTCACTTTCACTTTTGGGGGGGTTGTTTTTTGGGGGGTTTATAGGAGGGAGTGGGAGGCTGCAGAACCCTGAGCCAAGGGACAAAAGCCAGGAGAGTGAGCACAGGTATATGGGGTCAGGATATGCTTACATAACCACAGTTTCAGATATCCACAGTAGGTTTGGAATATATCCCCCAATGGATAGGGGTCCCTATTATTTGTGTATGCACATGTGTATAGAAAGATACAAATACAGGTATATGTGTTTGTATTTTTATAGGTTTATATATGCATATGTGTATGTATATACAAATATATACATACCCATAGCAACTAGGTGGTGCAAATGGATAGAATGCTGGGTCTGAAGTCAGGAAGGTCCATCTTCCTGAGGTCATATCTGGACTCAGACACTTACTATGTGACCCTGAGCAAGTTACAACTCTGTTTGCCTTAAGTGTCCTCATCTGTCAAATGAACTAGAGAAGGAAATGGAAAACCACTCCAATATCTTGGCCAAGGAAACCTCAAATGGAGTAACAAAGAGTTGGACATAACTGAAAAATAACAACAAATATTTGCATTAGACTTTTTTACTCTTATATAACATTTTAGGGCTTGCAAACTATTGAAATTCTAAAGCAATTTTCACAGGAATTGCTCTCTACTCCAATTTTATCTTGTACTTAGAGAGTTGATAGTTGGGTTGCAAGTGTAAGGCTCTAATTTGGTTGGCTCACAGTTCGAGTCCGTTAAAATCTTTTCAACTCAGTGGAAATTAATCTCAACTAACATTTTCAAGGCAATAAAAGCATCATTCTCCCATTAAAAACTTTTCAAATATTTCATTGATATCCAGTATAAGAAAAAAAAAGGAGCTTCTGCATTTCCAATAAAAATCAAACTTAGATTATACTTTTAAATACTTCAAGTGAGTCATCCACCAATGAACATTCTCTTTGAAGGATTAAGGCCACCTGAAATTTGTAGCTTTCACATCTGTTATCCTATCTTACTTAAATGTGGGTGGTTTTGTGTGGGTGCTGAAATTAAAAAGTGTAGTAAGATAAAATGGAAAACAACAATTTAGTTATACAACTGAGAATTATTATAAGGCAAAATATGCTTCCTTTGCAGAGTTCAAAAACAAATGTTATTTATACAAACAATTAAGACATTTGGAATAGTTTCACTTTAATAGCAGACTTCCTGATTTGTATAACCAAATAGGATGACCATGAGGGTTAGTAGTTGTAATGACTTTCTTTTAATTAATTAATGAGGTAATATTTTTTCCCTTAATTCTTTTAGATCTTTGATGTCTTTTGCAAGGTTAAAGTTAGGGCCAAGGTCAATTGGGTGGATTCATTCTTGAGTCAGAAATTTTTCCATTAATGATAGGTTTGAAATCACTAGGCAGAAACCAAAAATCCATGGAGAAAAGCACATCTTTACCACTGTTTCTAAGTATGTTTAAAACAATAAATTGGAGATTAAAACTTTAGAGAGGGATGGGAGAAGACAAAAGACACCAGGCCCATTATTTTACTGATATTCCTTGTTGCTATTCATTCATGTCCAACTCTTTGTGATGCCATTTTAGAGTTTTCTTGTCAAAGATACTGGAGTGATTTGCCATTTTCTTCTCTAGCTCATTTTAGAAGTGAGGAAAGAGATAAACAGGGTTAAATGACCTACCCAGGGACATATGGATCCAAATAGATTATGTGTCTCAGGATGGATTTGAATTCGAGTGTTCCTAACACCAGATCCAGCAGCCAAACTTCCCCTAACAAAACAGATTATTCTCTGTGACTCAAAAAAACTTAGGAGAGTGGTGTGGAAGCTTCCATAGGTTTACAGCCAATGTGTCAGAAGAGTATCAGCAAAGAGGGCTTCCTAACTGAGGCCAGCTCTCTAATTCCTACATCATGCTATTTCTCACAATTGTAGAGGTAAAGATTTTTTGTACGCATCAAATTTTGAAAAGGTTGTTTCAAAAAGCATTTTAAAATAACTTGTGTGTGTGTGTGTTTTATGTGCTTATTTGAAAAGGGAGAATTATGAATAAATATTCCCTTCAACCAAATTTCTACTTTCCTATGCTTACCACTCCTAAGAATTTTAGGAATTTTAAGTTTCAAAATGCCTAAATTCTGAAATACCCAATATTACTGTGAAACTAAAAGTCAAATAATTCTCAAATCATGCCTACTCCAAAATATCTTTGATCTCTGAAAAGTTATTAAAACAATGTCTTCCCAGACATTATTTGGTGTACATTTCTATAGTGACAATACAATTTTTGTTGAAAAGATGTTAATAAAATGAGTTATGAGAAATCACAAGGTAACAAGAGAATCATCAATTTTGAAACCTGAATTGAGTTTAGTTGAATTTATGAAGTGCCAACTATGTACTAAAAAACTCTGTTAAGCACTGAGAACACAAAGAAGGGGGGGGGGGGCGGGATAGACCCTGCTTTCAAGGAGTTTAACAAGCAAGGCAACAAGCCAAGAACAAACAAGACATATGCAGTATAAATTGGGGGGAGGTTTGGAGGGAAGAGCCAAAGAATAAGGAATCCTGGGAAAGGCTTCATCCAGAGAGTAGATTTTTAGCTTAGCCTTGATGGAAAGCCAGGAGCTAAATAGGGGAGCATTTCAAAAAAGGGGGGATAGTCAATGACTTAAACTAACTAAGGATATTATCTAAAAACTTAACCTTGGTGTTCAAATACATTAACTAATTTAGTTCTATTGTCTCCATTCTAAAGGTTGCCCATCATTTAAATTTATGAGCTAGAAAAGTGTATTAGATATATCTAGTCTGCTTATAGTTAATGACAGATAAGGAAACTGAGATTCTGAGAGATTAACTAAGCTAGAACTATAAAGAATGTAAAGATTTACAGGGCTGAAATGTGTGCATCCCTTCTATGTATCTTTTCTTGAATAAATTTTTAATTTATTAATTTAAAATTTTAATCATAAATTTAAAAAAAAATTCTGTAATAGATTAAACCTCTCAGGCTAAAACTCTAGAACTTTTCTCCTTCACCAATCATAGATCTCTCCCTTTTCCCTAAGTTAGGTTGACCTCATTAAGGGCTCTACTTGAAATAAAATCCAAAACTTGCTTGTCTAATACTCTGCCTGATGTTATATTCATTAACAATCCCAGGACATGTTCCTTCATTGTCATAGTTCATGAAAGTTTGGAGACAGAAAGGGCTTTAACATCAACTGGTCTACTCTGTAGACCATCAAATGGCCTACTCTGTCTCATCTTCACGAGTCTTTGCAGGTTTAAAAAGACTAAAGTTTTTGAAGCTCATATATTAATCAACAGCATGATGAGAGCCAGCACCGAGATCTCTATCTAGTCAGTATGCAAAGCAGTTGGGATATGGAAGATCAAACATTAAATATTTAGAGACTGGAGACCAATCAGGAGAATTAGCTTTAATTTCTGATTTTGACACTCAATCATGTGACAATAAATAAATGCACTATTTGTCCATCTATGCTCCTCTCCTTCATTTCTCCCTCTATTCTTTTTTCCCTCTCCCTTTCCTTTCCTTTCTTCCTTCCTCTCCTTTTCCTTTCCTCCCTTTTTTTCCTCTCTTCCTCTCTTTTTGGAATGAACCTTTGATTTCACTGGTCAAAAAAATTCTGAATAAGGAAAGTCTAGACTTAGGTCATTCCTTGTTCAGCAACTTAATCTTAAAGGCACTAAGAAGTTTAGTGATCATCTCTGGCTTACATAGTCAGTATGTATCAGTTTGAATTCAAGCCTTTTCAGACTTTTCAGTAAGTTATTTACCAGTATGGAGTCTAACTCTGTTTCATATTTTAATGCAGATAAAAATGAGGATACCACTTGCCTCCTACATACTAGTTAAATAAATTCACAGAGCACCTGTAAATTAATAGCTTTTTGAAAAGGGGATTTTATGACCAATTAAGTATGTTAAATGTTCTTTGTCAACATCCAGACATGGCTCAATTAAAAAGGATATTCAAAGAATTATTTGATATTTATAAGGCATTGTATATATAATAAAATCACAAGAAATCAAAATTAGTGACTGGTAGTGAAGACTGTAAAACATATGTTTCATTGTATCATTAACTCAGTGTAGTCTCAGATAACACTCATTATTGAATATTCTATTATATACTAAATTATGAATTACTTCATATACTCTATCCAAAGATGAAGACAAAACAAAAAGTTCAAAAATAGAAGTTCTTTTTAATATATATTCACAGGGGCAGAATGCACTCAGACAAACTGCATTATGAAAATAAATTTAATTCACAGAAGCAAGGTGGGGGGTAAACATGGCTGAGTTTATAGGGATTTCTTGACAATAAAGATTTTTAACTTCTCAAATGCTAATGCAGAAGGGAACTATATGGTTGGGTGGATAGAGTGCCAGGCTTATGATCAAGAGGACCTGGGTTAAATCTGGCTATCAACTCTAAGACAGAAGGTAAGGGTTTAAAAAATGGTAATACAGGGGACAGCTGGATAGCTCAGTGGATTGAGAACCAGGCCTAGAGATGGGAGGTCCTAGGTTCAAATCTGGCCTCAGCCACTTCCTAGCTGTGTGACCCTGCATAAGTCACTTGACCTCCATTGCCTAGCCCTTACCACCTGTGTATTGGCTCCAAGACAGAAGGTAAGGGTTAAAAAAATAAAAATATTAAAATAAAAAATGCTAATACAGAAGCTTCCTAAATAAACAGTCAATAAACATTTATTAAGCATCTTCTACTGTGTGCCAGTTAGTGTTTTAAGATAACAATTAAAGTACAGTCCATAGAAAGATGGGGAGGTATAAAATGTCATATTCCAGACTATATGGGTTGATGCCTTACCTCTAAACTCATACTACTTGCTATACTACTTGCCTGATTTTTGTTGCTACTTCTCAATAACCCAGATAATTTTGAGATTATGAATTATAGAACAGTTGAATAAACACTATTTGGCTCAGTTTTCCCATCTGTAAAATGAGCTGGAGGAGGAAATGGCAAACCACTCCAATATCTTTGCCAAAAAAAAAACAAAAATGGGATCACAAGTCATACATAAATGAAAGGAACAGCAAAATAAGAAAAAAGAAAATGGTGCAATATTATTTAATGGAAGATTTTTTCCCAAACCAGTTTACTGCCTGGGCCCATATCAGGCCCATCACAAGAATTCACAGGGCTTCCCTCCTCTCAAATCTCCAAATTCCCCATTCACATCCTCCTTGTCAACCCACTCATTTTGAAGTCCATCTGTTATGAAGACATCTTCCATCTAACTTCAGGTTCTTCCCACATAAACCCTTCCTCAATACTGAACACAGCCAGAGATTCCTCCCCACGCTGTTCCATCTTCCTTTGCCATCTTCTTTTTCCTTCAATGGTACTGGGGTCCACTGGAACATATGCTAGCAAATGAGGACCTGGGTTCAATCTTGGAGTTTGCTATTTATTATCTCTGTGACCTTTTGACAAGGCAATTCAACAATCTATAACTCAGTTTTTTTCCTCAATAAAATGAGGGAGGTGGATTCCATGACCCTTGAGATCTCTTCCAGTTCTAAAACTGTAATATTTACTTACAAGTTTTTCCTACCATCAAGCCAAATTTTCTTCTCTGTCACTTCTACTTTAAATGTTTGCCTGGGCTCTTTAAGTTGTAGTAATGAATGGGTGGCAGTGACAAAGACAACAGATTTTGGCCAAGAGTAAGGAAAAACTTCTTCACAATTAAGAGCTGTCCACAAGCTAAAAGAATGGATTTATTTTGGATGTCATTGGGAAGTAATAAGTTTCTGGTCATTAGAAGTTTTAAGTAGGGGCTTACCATTTATTAAGATGTGGTAGCAAGTATGGATTAGAAAGGATGACCTCTGTACTTTATTATTTACTTTATTTCCTCCATGGATATTTTCTAGTTATAAATGAAATGTATCTTCTTTCACCACATAATGGACATCAAAATATGTATTATATGATAGCACATAACCTATATGCATATTACCTGTCATCTTGGGGAGGGGGTAAAAAGGGAAGAAGAGTGATAATGTGGATTGCAAAATCAAAATGTCAGAAGACAATTATCAAAAATCATGTTGATAAATAATCTAGAAAAAAATTAAAAAACAATTGGAGGGGGAAATAGAATGGATGACCTCTGAAGTCCCTTCTAATTCTGAGAATAAATGCTTCTATAATTAGAAATAACACACTAATGGCTAACAGTCTTACTGATTTATTACTCCCAGAAAACAATGTATTTTAATAGTGGAAAATCTGGCAGTAATGAACATTAAAAGGAAATATGTAGGGTACTGGTCATGGAAAGAATATTGGATTTCACACCAGAATGCTTGCAAAGGCCCAGCCCCCTGGAATCCAGAAATCCTCTTCCTGATCTCCAGCTCTAATGCTAAATCAGCCTCTGCCTTGACCCTGATCTCTGTTGCTCTCCATGCTGGGCTGATTCCTGCCCCCAAGAAGATAGGAGTCCTTGCAGTGACTCATCAGGGCAGATGATGAAAAAAAAAAACCAGGGTGGTTTTTTTTCCCCCCTTAGGCAACCTTTAGCCTCCTAACTCCCTCTGGGGAAACTAGCATTTTTACCTCAAGAAAGGATGAGGAGAAGGAAGAGATTCTTCCAAACAGAAAGTTGATTACAAGCATATTGTATTCTGTGAAAGAGCAGTGAATTACCTATTTCAAACAGCTTCTAGCTTTAGGATGTTTTTTCTTTCAATTACTAATCCTTTGAATTATCTTGCCTGAGATTCAGGGGAGAAATTCATCCCCCTACAACCCTTTGCCATTTGGGCCTGTCTAGTCTGAGATTCCTAAAATCCATGTTCTCCCTCACTATGGTAAATCCTACAGTGCTGACAACAGGAATTTGAATTTTAGATAAAGGAACTTTAAAGGGTCTGGAGGTGAAATTTTAAGCCTTTTCTGACTCCATTTTTTTAAAATGAAAGTCTCTGAATTGAAATGTTCATGTTTGTTGTTGTTTGTTCATGTAATAATAATAATAATAATCAATACTTAAATAGTACTTTAATTTTTACAAAGCTTTGGGAGCCATCCAGCAGTCCCCCTGAGGGTGAGAGCTCGCTCTGTCTAGATGTGAGGATCCAGTCAAATTACGAGGTGAGAGACACTGTGTGCTCAGGCCCATGTGCATAGGTGTGTCACAGTGTTCTGCCATAGCATGGTGGTTTGTTAATTATATAGGCTAGTGGTTACATATTTCTTTGGCACACAATTAATTTTACACATATGTGTTTCCATAGTACTTAACAAGAAGACAAGAATCCTAAGGAGATAGTCAATAAAACATTATTGCTATAGATGAATGAAATAAGCAGGGTGATCTAGAACCTAGTTCCCCCTGAACTAGGAGAATCATTGTTACTTTAGGTCAGCTTTCATAATCAATCTCAATTACTTGGGAGATGAATAAGTGATCATTTCCTAGCAAGGTACAAGGTCAGAGGGCAATTTAATGACAGACCAGATTTGGGATTTTCCTCAATTTACAAATTCTATTTTTCTTGTGTTACTTTAAAGCACCTGGAAATGTTGCCTGGTTTCTGTCCATAAAAAGAATTCAGTGGAGTGTGTCTTGAAGGTGATTGAGGTTCTTGGCTTGCCTGGCTTGAAATGGTAGTGAATGTAGCTCTGTAGAGAAGTAAAGGAGGGGGGCAATGGGTAGTGATCTCTAGGTTTTAATTCTATGAATGTAAACTTTTAGGGAAATAACCTCAGGGAATTAACATGGGATATGTGGATTAATCCTATAAGTATTTGTTCTCATATTATTTCTCCTGTGTTGGGGAGAGAATAATAATCATAACAAGTCCATTAATAAGGGAAGTTGAAGAGAGAGAAGTCACAGAAGGTGAGGGGGGGCACTTTGTTCTCAGGGGGCTACCTTGCAGTTCCTGTCTTCCAACTGTGACCATGTCGACCAGTGGGGGTGGGGGGTCTGTTGGCTCCCTGCAATAAAACACTTGGACATATATTATTTAATTTGAATCTTGTAAGATTTACAAATTAGGAACGTGGAGCTCAAGGAGAATAAGAGACTTTCCTTTGATTATACAGCCAGAGTTAAAAGAATAGTTTAAACCTAGGTCTTCCAGATTCTAACACTATGGCAGGATGCCATGCATCTTGTGTGTATGTATGTCTGTGTGCATACATAATAGACACATATATACATGTATTACATAAAATATAAACATATGCTATATGTATATATGGACACATATTACACTGCAAGTCATGAATGCATTTAATAAAATGATACCTTACTATAATTGAACCCAACTAAAATGTCTTCTGGCCAACTGCCAATATATAATATTTTTCAAATAGAAATGTTTTATTCCTCAATGCCTTTTTTGCCTAGTCGATTTTCAAGGGACAAAAGACATTAAATCGAATAAGTTATACATCATCTCTCTCTGATTATAACCTTGAATTATTCTACCTTTTTTCTTCCTGACTCCTAAACCAATTTCATTCTCAATGAGACCTCCAATTACTCTACTTCTCTGTTCTTCCAATGTATCATTTCTGGTCTCAATTATACTCTTAAATATCTTCCTCTTTATTCATCTATATCCTGTAAGTCTCATGTTGCAAGATAACCATAACAACTGATTATAAATATTTATGAATTTTTAAAAGGAAGGACTTTAGTGAAAAAAAAAAACACCTTAATATGGAATTTTTTTTACGACATCATTCTACTTATAATTGTCATCACATCCTATAATGATGGATTTTTTTTGTGATTCTACATAATTATGTAATTTGGTATTTTTAAAAAAGTGGGAATGTATTATTATTGTCTTTTCTAACCTCCATGCCTTTGGATAGGCTATCTCTCACATATGGAATGCTTTTCTTCCTCAACTCCTACCTAGTTCCCTTCAGAACTTAGCTCAAATGTTGCCTCCTTCAGAAAGCCTTTCCTGATTCCCTCAGTTATTGTGCTCCCCCTTCCCATTCACTCTGATATGTGTTGATTTGGTATACTCCTTACTTATATATTTCCTTACTTATGAATATGTAACTTCTTAAAAAAAACCTAAATTCTTTGAGGAACTTTCTCTTTTGTCTTTTTATTCCCAAAGCTTTAGTACTGTGAGTAGTACATAAAGTACTTAATAAATTCTTCTGGGCTCATTTCTAATTCTATTGAAATGTTTATAAAATAAGTCACTATTTATACTCAAAATCTCTTTAATACATATTATATTTGTGATTTTATAAATGAAAGGGGAGAGTATTTCCTTCCATAAACACCAATTGTAGCCTGTCTACAATTTAGTGGATTGTCTTTGTGAGATGAGGCTAAAAAAATAAAATAAAATGACAAGTTTTATATATAAAAAATAAAATAAAATCACCAATCTAGTGATGATCCTCAATTTAACTAGGTTAGGCCTCAGAAAAAGGGCATTTATATACATTGCTGATGTTATTCCATTTATTTCCAAGAGAAATAAAAAAAATTAAGCCCAAGTTTTACATATATATATGTTCATTTATTTTATAAAAATATATATACGGATATATCAACAAAAAGCTGTCAATTAATCTTTCCTAACCCTAGACAACAGTAGGTTGAGAATCAAAATTAATCAAGTAAATTTTCTCACAAGTAGTGACTGATGCATATTAATTATTTGTACTTTTTTTTTATTTTGTAAGGGGGAAGACTACAAGTAACAAGTTTTGTTCTATTAATTTAAATTTCGTTACAGGTTTCTATGTTCAGAGTAAAAGCTTTCTTTTACTTTGGGCAAAATAATTTCTGTACTTTATTAAGTTGAGAGTTTCACCTTCCTCTTTTGAATGCCAATTTGATTGTCTCAACTTGTAATCTGGGGGCCCCAAAGTCTGTGTCAATTTAGGATCTAGCAACCTCAAGTTTAGTCACCTTGAAAGCTAGAAACTCCCAAGTTTGCCCTTTAGTTCCATGAGAATTTGCCTTTAGGGAAGTCACAGATTCTTCTAGTCTCAGACTAAATAATAGAACTTTAATACATTTAATGACTCTAGTTAAGTAGAAACCTTAATCAAATGTTGAATAGCCTTTTGTCCTAGAAGTTTCTCTTATTGGATCAGAGATCCTTCCAATGAAGACCAACAACTGGGCCAGGACCATCCTTTTAGTGTCCATTGTAAGTAATCACTTCCTGACATCCTGGCCTCAGGCTATGGTTCCTTTCCCAACCCTGATTGTATCCAGTCAGTGTAGTTGTAACACTTCCATTTCTTTATGGCCATGGTCATGTCAATCAGTCATATTTCCCTGTAGCTCAATTCCCCTAAAAGGTATATGTTCCCCCAAATTCTGTGGTGCTTTGGAGTTGTCATCTAGTGAGGTGGCACACCCAGGAACATGGTAGCCAGAGAAGCCAGAGCCTTGGTCTCTGTGTGAGTTTTAATCATGACTCTGTGAGGAGGCCTAAGGATAGTACCATAATTCCTTTCCTGTTTAAAGACATGGTTTTTTCTATTTAATAGTTCTGTATTTATTTCCAGTTTAACAATTGCATGTAAAAACATGTAAAAACTATTACCCCTCCCTGAGCACCCCATACACCCTGATAGTACCTGGCTGTACTATTGTGTTATTATTCAATTCCTTTATCTTATAATTGGTTGTCAATATTATGGTAATAGTTCTGTTGTTATACTTGTTTGATTGAGCTCCCAAATCAAGGATCCTAAATAAAATCAGTTCAGCTTGTTCACAACACTCTTTCTGACCTTTTGAGGATGCTTATGATCTCTGTGTGTCTCATGTTTTTTTTTTCTGTCATTCCTCCTTTAATCCTCAAACCTTACACCCACATTCTCCCAGCTCTTGGTTTCCCTTCTGGGCAATTAGACCCTTTCAAAAATGAAATACAACAATATAAATTAAAATCAAAAATTGGATGTGTGTTGAATATGGCCCAGGACCTGTAAATTAAGTTCTTAATAAGAAAATAAGAAAAGAAAAAAACTGAGATGTTGCATATTGGTTTAGTTGCAAGAGGATCATGGTATGTAAGTTCTTGAGGACCATCCTCACAGGTATAATAAATTCTGAGTTGGAAGGGGAAGGGGGATTAGCTATCCCATTTTATAAATGAGGAAACTAAGAAACAGGTGAGTTCTGACTTACCAACTGTAACACAGGTAGTTCTATAGCAAAGCCTTGACCTTTACTCAAATTCTAGATGTAGCACACTTCTCATTGCCTCAAGCTGCCTAAACTCTTCAAATTGTAGCATATTCTTCATTTCTCTTGCTCCCAAACCACAACAGAGCCTGGGGTCTCAGGTACCATGTTTACCTCTAGCCACATAATCACACCCATGATAGCTCAACTATTTATAAAGTCAGACTTTTCAATTCCTTAAGTACCACGGGTCCTCCCAATGCTGTCCCTTAATAAAAGTGGCACACAGTTATTTTCTCTACAATGAGGGGCAGTGGAGACAGAGAGGGACAATGAAGTTATAGATTTCAATTCAACTCTAAACAATATGTATTAAATGCACACTGTGTGCAAGGCACTGAGCTAGGTGCTTGGAATACAAAGAGCATAGATTTAAAGTTCAAAGGCTCTTTAGAAGTCTTAGATGATTAAGTATAGTTGAGATAAAATAATAGTAGATTGAGAAATCTGAAGAAGTAAACCTCACATCAAACTGAAGCCTGGGGAGAACGTACATAATAAGGGCGTAGTAAAAATTTGTTGAATGATTTATTGGACCGAGGACCAGGGAGGCTTCTTGACAACTCAGGGCACTGGAAGAAAAATAGGCAAATCAGCCAACAGAAACTGAGGTAGGCACTGAAGGTAGAACACAGGATAGGCAACAGTAGCCCTCTATGAGGAAATGGAATAAAAGTTTGAAAACCATTGTCCCAGAAAAAGGATGAGATGGTAAATATAAAATAACCAAAATAAAACTTTTGACTAAGAACAGTTAACTGCAAGGTTTACTTAAAAACCAAGAATTTTGACTCAAGAAATCATATAGTAGCAGGGTATAAAGAATGAGACATATTTTTGGACAAGACTGACCAATGTAATAATTTTGTCTTTCTTTTTAATTTTTCTTCCTGGGGCAGAGGAGAGAAAAAGAGAAGTACATTTTAAATTGAAAAAAAAATTAATTTAAATTTTAAAAAGAATCAAATACTGGCTCTACTCTAATTACATATGTAAAGAAACTGGCTTTTGTTGTGGTTGATCAGTAATCCAATCTGGTTTTTAAAAAAAAGTACAGAAAGGTCAAATTTCTCTACCTGAAGAGAAACTGATATTCTGCATCTATCAGCATGCCCACAGAAAGTGAAAGAAATTTGAAGTGCAAAGAGACAGAATACAATGAAAAGAATCCTGAACAGAGAGTGAGAAGACCTCTAAAAATGTCAGCAATATCAAAATTATTCTTAGCATTTGGGGGGGGGGGGGGGGGGGGAACTGACTTTACCTAAAATTAAAAAAAAAATTAATGTTTTCTTCTTCTAGATAATCATGCTGTTTTCCCACTCCAATTGTTAAGTCAAATTGTTGGCCTCTGGGATTTTTTATCTCTCAAGTGTCCAGAGCAGAGAGATCCTCACCTAAAAATATTTACAAGGAAATTGACTCTCCCTCTTGGTAAATGTTTAACCTTCTGAGTACATAGCTCATACCGTCCAGGAGTATTCAGATGAGTTTTTCCACACCAAAACATTCCTTTATTTGCCCAGAGTTATAAATAGATGGCTTAATTCTTTACTGGGACTAAAAATGATTAACACAAAGTTGCTTTATTTATGCTATGTTATTTTTAAAACCCAGTCCTGATAAAATTATACTACAGTTTATGCCAATTATTTTAAAAAGATATTATTTTAAATCTATTTAGAATTTTTTTTAAACATTGGCTAAAAATCAGAGCCAGCCCAAGGCCCTAGCAAATAAGGCAATTGGGCAAGTGTCTATATGTTAGTTTGGGGAGGAGGGGCTGAAAATGGTAATAATGAAGTTCATCTTCATAATGTTCACTTTGCTCAGGGCACCCAAAACCTGGTTAAAAAACACTTAAAAATTACAGCAAGTAAATTTAAGTATAATCAAAATGGAATAAGTCCCACACCAAGCCTTTTGCAGATGGATAAAACTATAAGACTTTGTATGAACAGTCACCATTTTATAAGAGGGAAGTGGGTGACTAGGAAGACTTAAGGCCTGGAGCCATGTAGATTCTTCTGCTCTGTGATTTTTTTCTTGTGTGTATCCATATGTCCAGGATTACAATAAAAGCTCCCATTTAGACAGCACTTTCTACTTTCATAGCATTCTATAGATATTATCTCATTTTACCCTCATGACAGACTTAAGTGGTAAGTCATTGCAGTCTTATTCCCATTCAATAGATGAGGAAACAGATTCTAATTCTAAATAACTAGCCCCAAATTATACAACTTATAAAGCTGAGAGTTGAGACCCAAAATTCCCTTTCTAATGAAAAGTCCAGTGTCCTTTGCTACTACCTTGTGCTGCATGACATAACTAAGGTATGGCAAACAGAAATTGGATCAGGAAAATTGCTCTTTTCAGGGAATTTAAAGAGTTGTTGTGCTGATTCTAAGGCAGAATTGTGACTTGGTTCTTGTTATAGGATAGACAGATTAGAAGTGAGATCATTTTAAGAAAGTATTTAATAATTATTCAAATAAAGACACTAAAATGTCACTTTGATTCAGAAACTCCACTAATAGTCAAAATACTCCCCAGGAAGTCACTAATAAGAAGCATATCCCTACAAACACCAAAACATTCATAGCATCACTTTTTGTAGTAGCAAAAAACTGGGAACAAAGTAGATGCCAAATGAGGAATTACTAAACAAATTGTGGTACATGAATATAATTGAATATAGCTGTACTGTAAGAAACAGTGAATATGATGAACACAAGCACTGAAAAATTTATATGATACGATAAGGAAATAAGCAGAGCCAAATACACACACACACACACACACACACACACACACACACACAATCACTGCAATAATATAAATGGAGAACACAACTACAAAAAATCAAAAATGAATGTTATAAAATTACAAAGAACAAGCAGGGGTCCAAGGACATAAAAGAAGACACTCCCACTCACCCTTCTGTGGAACTAAGAGGTCTACGAATATGGAACATTGTTTATATTTTTTCAGATTTTTTTCTTTTTTTTGGTATTAATCATTTGGGCTGACTTTTTCTCTTCTTTCATTTTTTTAAAGCAATGTTATATTGGGATGGATGATTGAAAGTGAGAAGGGAGGTAAACAAATTCTGGTGATGTAAAAAAAAAGATAAAAATAACTTTTTTAAATGAAGTTGCTTTAATTTAGAGATTCACTACCCTGTGCTAAGTCTAGTAATGAGACTCTCTGAATTTCTCTAGGCTCATAGTTAACTCATTTATTAGTACTAGATTCTATCTGTTTAGATTTAATCCATTTTTTTTTTAAATTGGAAGGGAGAGCAGGCTCCCACTGGAAGAGTAGATTAACCATGTCCTTTTTTCTCTAGAAGAGAGGCAAAAAGAGAAATAATTAGAAAAATCAACTAATTCTAAGGTAGTATGGCGTTAACTTCAAAGAGCTGGAGGCTTGGTTTTGGCTCAGAGAGCTTATCCCCTCAGGACAAAATCAGTGGTACTTCAGGAATAGTGTCAAAATTTAATTTGCTGTCCAAGTCCAAGAGGATTCTCAAGAGAAGGTTATCCTACCCAGAGATCAGCACTGGGTCAGGATTTGGTTAAAACAGCAGTAGGGTGTGTATACTAATAGCCTTTTCAGTAATAGTTTCATAGTATTTTGGAGTTTCTATCTTCCCTTACCATTCACATATACCCTTGGTAAGATATGTAGTCTGCATATTGCTACAGGTGTACGTTACAATGCTTGCCCTAGGTGCAAAAATTCCTTGTTACAGCTCTGCCATGACAAAACTTATTTAGTATTTTATGTTATTCTGTATGTTTATAGGTTGTAGTATGACATCACAAAAAGGAGTGGAGACTAAATTAGGAAAACCTCAGCCCACCTTCAGGTCATGCTTTCTATATGACTTTAGATAATCCACTTTGACTATCAGCTTTGGCCACTCTAAATGTAAAATTCAGTAGTGTCTCCACAAGTTAACTGTGAGCAAAATGCTTTGCAAAGTTGTGTTATACAGAAGATAGATTTTCCTATAATTATTTTAGAATTAAGTAAAAATATAAACAAAGAGCTTTGTAAAACTTAAAATTATTTTCTCATTCTTCTCATCTTATTTAATAGAATTCAGCTAGAATTCGACAAGTGACTATAATAATAGCTAGTCTGTATTTGGTGTTTACTGTGTCCCAGGCTATTAGCCAAAAGTTATACTGCTTTTTAATAGCTGAATAAAAACTTAAGAGAGTTCACCTTCCACAGTCTTACTTTATCTATGGGACAACTCTAGTTGTCCCAACTAGACAACTCTAATAGGAGACAAGAAGGGGATGATATTCACTTTATCACACTCCCAAATTTTTTTTCTTCTACTAGGTTTCTAAATAGTTTGGTGATTGAGGATTCAATATGGTGACACCTATTAAAAAGTTCTTTTATGGATGATGATGATTATTATTAGGGGTTCGTCAGTTACCTTTTATCTAATCTGCTCAACTAACTGTAAATCCCTTGAGACTCGGGCTCTCATATTATACTTTTCTGTATTTGCCATGGTTTCTTGTTACCAAGGGGCAGGAAGGGTCTTCCACAGAACTCAGAGAGTCATAAGACACTTTTATAGAGGCCCTTAGAGGTCACAAGAGAAAGAAAGTTTTGAGAAGACAGTTTAAAAAGAGTCAAAGGCAAAGAAACAGAATAAATGAGAATAGAGGAGGGAAAAGGAAGAGATGTTAAATTACAAGATTATCAAATACAGAATCTGGGAAGGGCCCAAGGCAAACGGGACTAACTATATATTGTAGTGAGCAATTAGCAACAATGAGTCACAAAAATCTGAGGTATCAACAGTCTAAGGCAGAAGGAGAGTAAACAATACCAGGTAACCAGTAGGTTCAAGAAAGGGGAAAAAAAAAACCTTCACATATAATTTGGTGGGAATGAAAGAATGTTTGTTAAATGATTTGAGGTGTTTAGAAGAAAATTGCTAAACAAATAA
Source organism: Monodelphis domestica (assembly GCF_027887165.1). Lineage (NCBI taxonomy): Eukaryota > Metazoa > Chordata > Mammalia > Didelphimorphia > Didelphidae > Monodelphis > Monodelphis domestica. The sequence goes on from NC_077230.1 coordinate 256,319,301, forward strand.
AGTGCACCTGTCATGATATGGAAGGAGAGAAAAGGTCTAAAGACAGTCATCACTACATCTTGTACTATGATCTTGAAGGAACGCCAATGCACTCCATGAATTTTTTGCTAACTATTCCTGCTTGTGAAAATGTAAATTCTAAAACTTGATATATTATCTTTAAAAGACTGTTAACTCTTGTCCAAAGTCATCAATAGCTATGATAGATGCTGCACCAGATCCTGCATAAAGAAATCTTGCTTAGAACCTACAGATATATGTAATCCTGAAACATTTGTATTAAATTTACTAAGTTTAATTTTAAAATAATAGATATTAAGTTTAAAAACAACAAAATTAACTTCCTGAACATTTTAAAATAAAAATAAGGAAATCTATTTCAGAAACTGGTAGGCTTTTTTTCTGTATATTTCAAACCTTATGTTATCTTTCAATATTTGGAAACTAAGCTAAATTATGTCACTCTTGTGGTATACATTATAGAGTGTCCTCATAGGTAAGTAAGAATGCTTCATAAAACTTTTCTTTTAAAGAAGAGATTCAAAATAGAACCTTATGAAAAAGTTCCCATCAGATAGCAAATAGGGTTAAAACAAAGTTCCATTCTTCTTGTCTCCTTCTCCACTGTCTTAAAAGTATTCTATGATCAGGAAGCATTACACTTAACCTAATTCTCCAAAGATCAGTATTGTTTAATAATCAAATATCTTTTGGGAAATTAATAAATGTTTATGACCATTATTTCATTCATTTAAGGGAAGAAATAGAAAACATTACTCCATGTTTTCCAGAAGGAAAAATTATTTCATAGAACAATCATTCTATGATTTGCCCATGGTCAAATGCCACTGAGCCTGAAAGCCACTGAGCATGAAGAAACTAAATTCCTTGCCTCTTTGTTCAGTTTATGACAATTGCTACCACAAAAATGACACTTCCTCCAAATTGTTTTGACTTTCAAACAGAATATCAAAAGCATTTATTTGGCTATTTGAACTACTAATTTGTTTCAAGGAAATGAAAATTATCTTGAAGTAAACTTTTAATTATTACTCACGGTAATAAATGAGAATAGGCACTTACCAATACTAATTTCATCATCAGTTTCTGCATCTCCAATGCATTCAAACTGGAAATCTTGTAAGGATTGTGAAAATTTCTGTACTGCCATGGACAGATCTGTGATTAAAATATAAATCAATATTTGGTCAGTTAAGGGTTTCTGCCTTAATGTTATATCGTTTTGATATTTATTCATGGTTTAAATATGAAGTATGAGTTATGTCAGATAAATTAGGTTAGTATATGCCAAAACCATGAAGGCATTTCAGAAGCCTCATACCTATTTATTAAAAATATTTTTTCAAGAAAATAAATTGTAAGGGCAGTTAGGTGGCTCAGTGGATTGTCAGGTCAGCTACCCTGAGGGAGGGAGCGAAGGAAGGAGGAAGAGAGAAAAGGAAGGAAGGAAGGAAGGAAGGAAGGAAGGAAGAAAGGAAATGGAAAAACAGAGAAGGAGAAAAGAAGAAAGGAAGGGAAGAAAGTAAACTAAGGGAGAGAGAGAGGGAAGAAAAGGTAGGTGCTGAATATAGCAAGCACTGAATGGCACAACCAAAAAAAAAAAAGGTTATATTGTATCAAGAAACAATTCACTACTAATGTGGGAGTCATTCCTGAATCAGCTGTCAGACCAATTTATTAGAACAAGGTACAAAACTTGTACATAACTAACATAATTTAAATGAAAAAGATATTATACAATTGAAACAATGCTATCCTGATCTATTTCCTGACCAGAAAAGAGGGTAGCTATTCAGTCATGTCCAACTCTTCATGACACCATCTTGAATTTTCTTAGCAAAGATACTGGAGTAGTTTGCCATTTTCTTCTCAGCTTATACAGATGAGGAACTGAGGCAAATGAGGTTAAGTGACTTGCCCAGGGTTACATAGTGTCTGAAGCCAAATTTAAACTCAGGAATCTTCCTGACTCCAGACCTGATACTCTATTCACTGTGCTATAATTTCATATAGAATTTTAAGCAATCTAAAACTTTACATTAAGCAAAATAAAAACAACTGTCATGCCAAGGAGACCAAAAGAGCCTAAGAGATCCCTCAGATCAAGGGTCTTGCCTACGATATCACAGGCAGAGACAGAGCTGTGATGTGAAAGCAAATTTTGTTTCAAATCCCCTTCCTAACCTCAAGTCTAATATTCTAGGCATTTTATCAAGCAGCCCCTATTAGCTCGACCCTCAAATATATGTTTGCTTCAGAACAGAAATGGTATCTTAATTTATCTTTGTATCTTCCATAGCAGCAGGAAGTCTGCCTTGCTTCGTACCACAACAGATGCTAAACTATATACAAAACACAGAAAAGCATTTGCCTATCCTCCCCTCCCATGTCTCACATTAAGATGACTTCTGGCGCAAAGTGCCCAGGATTAATTCACCTGATAAAAGAGCCTCCTTTTCCAAAAACTGCAACAAAGATGTAGAAAAGTCCTATCTGAGGGGATAGCATTTAGTGTAAATAATATAAGCATCTAGAAACTACAAGTGGCTAAAAATTTTTTCTTCAAATTAAAAAAAAAATCACCTAAAGGAAATCATTACCTTTTATTTTTCCTCCTGAGTTTCACATAGTTTCTTTAACCAATGAGTTAGATTAAAAATTGCTAGTAGTAATCTATGACAAAATATACCAACTACTCTATTTGAAATTTTATGCCTTTTACCATCTGGCTTCAACCTACCTTCTAAATTAATTTCTCTTAATTCTCCTTGTACACATTCCAGTTTCCAGGAAAACTGGCCCATTTGCTCTTCACTAGAAATGACATTCCATCTCCCTTCTGTATGTCCTCTCGCATGTTTTATCCCCCTCACCTTTAATGCAATCCCTCCTTAATTCAACCTTTTAGGATCCTTAACTTCTTTGAAGGATCTGTTTAAGTTGCTGTTTCAGAAGACTTTTCATAAACTTGTCAATTAAAAAAAAAATCTTTACTTCGTCTTAGTAGCATTGCTAAGACAGAAGAGAAGTAGGCCTCGGAAAATGGGATTAAGTGACTAGCCCAGGATCACACAATTAGGAAGTATCTACAGTCAAATTTGAACCCAGGTCCTCCCAACTCTAGGCCTTTGGGTATATTTATATTCATTTAACTTAATTCATAGATGCTTTTCCCCTTTTGCAGAAAGTTTGCAGAGAATGCAAACTTTCAGAAATTAGAAACCATTTTCACTTTGTTGTCATATAAGTGACTAAACAGGGTACCCATCTTATAAATATGTTTGTTGAATGAATACATGAATAGGGAATGTACTTTTCAAGGGTTGATCTATAAATATACTCCAATATTTCAAGATCCATGATTTTATTGATGGATACTCTCTCCATTCAAATAAACCATAACCCTTTACACCTTGACAGTTTCATGTAAATAAAATTATTTAGCATTTAATGATTAACCATCTGGTAAAGAACTCCCAACTTAGAAAGAGTCAGTTCTCTGCTTAAAAAAAGAAAAAAAGACTAAGTTTTATTTGAAAGCATTCCTGATTGGTAGAGCTATGCTCCAGTGTTATGGACCTTGAGAAAAGAGACACTTTCACACCTTAATGAGGCATCAGAATAAAGTTTTAGTAAGAAATCTTTAAATATGATGGCCAGAAAAACACTTTAATTGAGATTTACTCTATTTCCAAAATTCAAATCACTGTTTATTATATCCAAGTATACAAATAGGCCCCCAAAGGATTTGCTAAAAATATGAATAAAGCACAAATGAAAACATTCTCAGGGACCCTCACAACAGAAACAAAATATGATACAATAAGACAATTTAGATGGCAGAGAGTGGATAAAGTATTGGGCCAAGAGTCAGAAAGACCTTAGTTCAAATTCAACCTCAGATGCTTACAAGCTATGTTAATCCTGGGCAAATCAGATATCCTCTTTGGTTCAGTTTCCTCAACTGTAAAACAGGGATAATAATGGCACCTGTTTCCTCTGGTTGTTGCAAAGATCAAATGAGATCTTTTTAAAGTGCTTAGCACAATACCTTGCTCATAGTAGGCACTATATAAATTCTTGTTCTCTCTCCTTATTCCCTTATTCTTCCCTTTTCCAACCAATTCAAGAGTTATGTAAGGCAATGAAGTTCTTAAAATGTTCCTAGAAGGTTTATCAAATAAAAAATCTGTGGGAGCCAGAAAAAGGAATGGGGGTGGAGTTTTGAAGGTGGGGAATTCTAAAGTGAAACATAGTTTGTTTCATTCATATTAAAACGAAAAACTTCAAAACAACTTCAAAACATCAACAGGAACATGCTGGCTGATATCAGATGCTATGAGAACACTAAAAAAAAAAAAAACTGACCTCAAAGGTAATTTTAACCCAAAACATATTTTGGGCCAGCTATGTAACTTTTGGCAAAGCATATAACTTTTCACTGTCTGTTTCCTTACTTGTAAAATGAGCACAGGACCACTCTTGTCCTGCAGGGTTTGAGGCAGTAATAGAATAATAACAGGGTCGATTACAATAAAAGAAAACATGTAGTACTGTATGCATCAAGGAACTTGCCATGGGACAGGGCTGAGCTTCATTATTTAGAGATTTAGAAGCCTACTGCCCTGTAAAATTTGAATTCAGCTTCAACACAAGAGAAAATATGGTAACTAAATTCCTGTGAACTTTAAGGGACATTCTGTAGGAAAAGGGCATGGAGTTTCTCCCATCTACCACCACTTCTCTTCATTTATTCTACCACACCTCATGACCCTGGTCTTGAACTTGCTATATGATGAGGAAATGTGGATTGTTTTCCTCTATCACAGAACAGGCTCCGAGCCAAAACTAAGAACCAGCTAGGCAGCATGGAAAACTGAGATTAGATGGCTCTAAAAGCATTGGTAATGCATATAATTTAGAAAATTTTGCCCATCAATAATTGGAAATTAGCTATAATTGTTTTTGCAATTGCATAGTTAATCCTATATCCCCTTAATAACATGTCATCTGACTCCACTCTAAAACAGCAAGGAAAAAATATGAATTCAGCCTTGAAGATGGCAGCTGCAGGAGTCTCCAAACATTAGATGTTTGGAAAAGAGTGCAAGAAAAAAACATACTGATAGCAGCTGCAAAAGCCTTCCCAGTGCACCAAAGGGCTTTAGCAACTCATGAGGAAAAGCTTATATTTATCTCTTTTCCTGAAGGAGATATAGGTTTGCATTACTACTGAGGATGTCACTGAGACTGTCTTAACAAAGAATAATCCTACAGTTTTTAAAGTGAGAAAAAGTTTATATATAAGAGAAGTTTGTCCCTCAGAAGTATGCCTATTCAGATCACACTTGTGTTTTGGGAGGATGACTCCTAACAGGAACTAAAACAACAACAAATAAATTCTTTCCCAAGATCTTGACTTTAATTTTAAAACATTCAAGTGCTCTTTGAGTTCTTGATATTCCTTTCTCTTTTCCACTTTCTTTTTGACTCTCATTTTAACAACTGAAAGGGAGTGATATTTAGGAAATATTACGAGATGTGATTTATTATGCTGTCAGACAAGGAAACCAGTTCATACTTCTAATCTTGGTTCCATCTCTGCTCAGTTCAAAATGCAACTAACTCTGAGCAACTAACTTGACACCTGACTAAATCATACCTGTAATACATTTCTCTCATTTTCTACATAGAAACCAAGAACCCCTTTCTCATTTTCCTGGTGTCAGACAGAAATTCTAAATCTTTTAAAATAAAAAATCTTTGTAAAAAACTGTGAATGGTAGACAAATTCCAGATTTGAGAACTTAAATTTTTTCTTAATAAAAAAATGTTGTTTTGCTGATAATTTTGTCATTTTCTTTTTTAAAAATTATTGTTATATTCGATGGCTCTCTGGACAGGGAAGGGAAAAGGATAGAGGAAAAAATTTTGGTGATACGAAAAAATAGATGCTGAAAAATTTTTACCTAAAAAAAGGAAAACTCCTTGAATGTTTATAGGATCACAATAAGTATTTGAAAAGCAAAAATTTTACTTTAAACAAAAGGAAATTTATTCATTGAATTCTTACAGGATCAAAATGAATATTTGCAAAATAAAAATTTACTTTAAAAAAAGGAAAACTGTTCATTGAATGTTTACCGGATCAAAATTAATATTTACTTTCTGGTTCATTGCTGTGATCCCCAATCAATATCAACTAACTAAAACAATTTCAGGCATAAATGGATCAGGAAAAAAAAATGGAACAAGCTAGAAAAGTTCAGCCTGAAGAAACTGCTCTTAGTCTTATGAGAACAGAGGTTCACCCCCTGTACCTAAGGGCTCTAAATGTTGGAATCAAGCCCTTCTCTAAGATGTAAGCCAAAGAAAGACACCAGTGTAAGTTGCTCTGGAGGCTTCAGTTTCTTCCTCACTTATGGGAAAGAAATCATAATGGAGATGCTTTCCCTGTGGAGCCACAGAATACCACAGATCTCTGCCAAGTACCTAGCAGCACCCCAGAGTCTGTAGCAAACTTTCTTTTTCACATGGTCCAGGAAATGGTACAGCCTGCATGCCTATGTTCACATTGTCCTTTGGAAGAAAATATAGCCATGTTTTAAAAACAAATCTATTAGCATTTTATTTAAAATACTTAATCTGTAGCAATGACCCACCATTTCCCAAGAAGCAACACTAGTGTTTCACTTTATCTAAGCATGTTGAAGGGCTTCGTAAACATCCAGTGCAGCTTTATGCAGATTGACTGGTTGTACTTGTTTGACTATCAAATATAGTTGGTTTCTATTACTAACTCAGTAAAAATGAATTTCACTGATACTTATGACAGGTGGGGCCCTACTCATAAAACTCAGAGAAATTCATGTTAAACATTATGACATATTCCTTCCTGACTCCCATCCTTACTTTAACTATATTTCCCTTCCACAATTAAACATTGCCTCCCATTAGATTCTGTATCACCTCCAATGCCAAGACAATGGCCACTTAATGAGTGACTAAAACTGAATAAAAGCTTTAATATTTGAATTTAAGCTCGTAGGGGTCCAAGGATGAGGAGAAATCAATAGTAGCAAAAGAGCTAAGCAAAAGCATTATAAAGTGATAATGGTAAACAGCCTAGGTTGTGTCTGAGAATCAAAAGACCTAAATTCAACCAGTACTTTCTGACCTGTATACTGGGGAAATCATTTACCTCCCTAGCTCACCCTGAGGAAACTGAGGCTCAGAGTTTGTCTTTCTCAAAGTCACATAATTTCTTAGGTGATGAAATCAGAACTTAATTAGAAGTCCATAATATTCTAAATCTTGTGCAGTTTCTGATTATATTGCAAAGAAAACTTTAGGTGATGTTATCTAGCTACAGAGGTTGGAAAAGACAGTAATCAATAGAGCCATCAAATACACATAGTTTAGAGGGATTATCTTAAGCCAAATACTAATAATGCTGGGTCCAAAACAACAGGTATAATCAATACTTGAATAATGAATGAGCTTTGAGTATAAAGCTATTCCTCAATTAAAAAAAAAGGGGGAACACAACAATAGCATCTAGTATTTAGATAACTCTTTAAGGTTTGCAAAGTACTATGTCCACTGTCACATGTGAAGTAAATGTTATTTTCTCATTTTACAGATAAACAAACCTAGGATAAGAAGCTCTGGTGCCTAGGGTCACATAGCTGGTACGTATCTGAGATGGGATTTGAATTCACTTATTTCTAACGCAAAAGTCTTTTGCGCTTGGCCACTGGTCTACCTAGGTGACAACATTTAGTTTCCTATAAAGTTAAATTATGCAATTTAAATATAATTTTCCCACTAATCCTATTACATAATGGAAGAGTTATTAGTATCAAATAAAAGTGTCTGATATGTTAAAATCACACTAAAGGACAATAAAGAGAAAATATACAAAAGTTATAATAATAACCTAAAATTCAAAACCAATAATGATAAAAAAGAAAATCAATGAGAGAATGAACAATTTTTATTAAGGCCAAAAACACAATAGAAATCTAACTCCAAAGAATAATGGCAGGAAATAAGGAAAATTGAGATAAGCTTAATGTTTTCAATCATGGAATAACCTCCACAGTTCCCTCCTGCTAGATCTATTTCTCCTCCTTGACTCTAGGTCCAATTCAGAAAACATAGGCATACCTGTGTATATCTGTGTGTGTCTACACACATAGACAAATATATTATAAGGTCCCTATCTAGCTTTACAAGGAAAGAGGCCCAATCCATCTTTGTTTTCTACTATGGATAGTTAGCAACTTTCACAATACTACAGATTTCATTGAGACTACCTCAGAATTTTGTAGCTATATGTAAATTATCTGTAAATAGGAGTCCATGGAAAACCTGACAATGAAAAAAAATCCTTTCATTTGTATCTTATATTGAGTATTTTATGATATTGGAGAATAAGAGTAATATAAATTTCTCTAACATGTTGTTTTGTAATGTGGGGCAATGGAAAAACCATTAGTATTGAGCAAGAAGAGATCTTAGTTGAATTCGACTTCCATAACTAATTAGTACTAATAAAAATGTTTGCATGGCTATAGTAGTTGTTGTTCAGGCATGTCCAGTTCTCTGTGACCCCATTTGGGATTTTCTTGGCAAAGATAAGTGGTTTGCTATTTTCTTCTCTAGCTCTTTTGGCAGATGAAAAAACTGGGGCAAACAGAGTGAAGTAACTTGTCCAAGATCAATCAACTAGTTTCTGAAGCCAGATTGAACTCACAAAGAGAAGACTTCCTTATTCCAAGTCCAGCCTTCTCACCACTGCACCACTTGGCTGTCCTACATGACTATAAACAATCCAGTTAACCTCTGGGAAACTCAATTTTCTCATCTATAGAATGTTAGAAAATAGCTTAAATTATTGGTATAAGCCATAAATTAGATAATATATGTATTTTTCACTCTTCAAAGAGTGATGACATATTATAATTTATTATTATATCAATTGTCAGTGAAATATAGAACAAGGTTGTGAGTTTTATCTCACTATGATATAAAAATACAGTAACAGATAGCCTTCAAAGGCTGCATTTTGCTTTGGAGTCAAATATTTTCTTCAAATCAAAAATCTTACCAAGATTTACACTGTCTGATCTTCTTAAACGATCCTATGACTGTAAACTTCATAGACCATCTTACATATAATGCTAAGAAAATAGATATTTGCATTCTCAATAACTTCTAATGTGTTCTTGAGAGACTTCAGAGGCTAGAAGAAGAGCCAAATGAGCCATACTATCCAAAGAGCATCTGAGGATAAAATTGGAAGAATAAACTAATGCATGATGGAACAAATCTGCTCAAACAGCAGTGTTATAGTGATCTATTCCCAGAGGCAATAAAAGTAAATCCCTCCTCTTTGGACATTGTTATCTCTGTATGTAATACACTATGTGAGCAAGCAGTAATGGCCCTTAGAAAGACAAAGTTAGGAAGAGAAGCTAGGCTTGACCAACTGAATACAGGAAAAATATCTATGTTGAAGGCAACATAATTGTTATGGCAATAGGAAATTGGTTCTTGTAGCATACGAGGTATGTTATCATCTTGGAAATATGATTGATGTATTGATATTGTATGTTGTTGTATTGTATACATATACAATATGATGTATTGATATTGATGTATTGACATTACCAGACTTATGGTGAGATCACTTAATGCTCATTGTATGGAAAGTGACAGTCCAAAGGACAAGCACAAATGACAGGCAAATTCCTGGGCGGGGTGTTACCCGCCACAGTGTCCTAGCTCACTGTGTCAGACCAGGTTCCTTTCCAAAGGGCATGTTGGATTAATCTCCGCCTCTTTGATTTTGTGATTGTCAATTCAACCTATGTTAATACCTATGTCATGTCATGTATTCATTAATCGCCTCCCACTTCACATTCCTAAGATCATCAATAAAAGTTGGGGAACATGTGTGAGCCTCCCTCTTACATCTCTTGCCTTGACTCCCTTGCCCTTGCTCTCCCTCTTGCCTCTTAGATCTTGCCTATAATGCTTATGATGTCAGACTGATTTGCGCAACCCTGTTGCCCTGCATATCTCCCATTAATCTTTTGGCCATCTGGTCCATGGGAGGTATCCCAGAGTTCTTGGTTCCCCACATGTTCTCTTGTTTCTCATACTTATAATGTCTCCACTTGTTATCTTCTTCTAGAGAGATATTAACGGAGCTCACGACTCCCCACATGTTCTAACTTGTTGTGTCTGAGTCTTTATTCCGGTGTTTCTCCCTCTATCTTTAATCTTTTCATCCATATTTCTCCATTCTCCTTCTCAGGTCACCACCCACAGGTTCATTATATAGGAACTGCTGGTAGTCCCTATAGTTCTCTTTGTTTTACCTATCATGGTTTAGGAATTAGAAGGAGATGATTCTCAACTGGACAGCATACAGGTTGTGGATAGCAGAATTTTCTGTTCTAATCATATACTTTCCAGTTAAAGAAAAAAAAAAGAATATTTAAACATGAAAACTAAACCTTAATTTGCTAAAAAGTTTCCATGAGGAATGGCTTATAAATAGGAAATGAAACTGGCAGGTGGAGGTATTTCATGAAGGGAGTCCTCCTACTTTAGTGTTGGAAAATCTTATTCTCATCATGCTATTGGACAGATATCAACCTATGGTAGGGCCCATTATTGTCCTTTCACCTAACCTTGAAAAAGGGTGGGGTGCCTCACAGACCATTAGGCAAAATGCAGGGTTGCTCTCTGGAATAGCTTAACCTTGGCCACCTTGCCATTCAGATTATTTAAAGTGATATAGGAAAAAAAAATTACTTAATCAGAATCCATATCCCCACAGGATGACATTTTGGTTGTTGCTCCATTTCAGTCCCATCTAACTCTTCTTGACCACATTTGGGGTTTCCTTGGTAAAGACACTAATTTACCATTTTCTTTTCCAGCTTATTTTATGAATGAGGAAAACTGAGGCAAAAAGGGTTAAGTAACTGACACAGGGTCATACTAGTAAGAGTCTAAGGCCAGATTTGAATTCAGGAAGGTGTCTTTCTGACTCCAAGTCTAGTACCCTATTCACTGTATCACCTCCCCACCCCATAAGATGATATACAGGTCATTAAATATTTTAAACATAAGCATTAAATGTTCAATTTACATATAACATGTTGTTCATGTTTTTGTACTCCTTTAATATAATGATACGTTGTGATTTTTTTTAAATCTAAAAAGATATTATTATTTCTCACATGTGATGGCTGTGAAGATAGAATTAACGCTCCCCTAGTCTATTTTTAGTTAATCAAATCAAGAACTTAAAATGCCACTACTTAACACTAAGTAAGAGAGTTCAGGAATCACTAGAATAAGCTCATACCTCCAAAGGCTACTGCCCCATCCCTCCCCCCCCCCCCCCCCACCTTGGGCAGTGCTAGGCAAATTGAAAGACTGCCTTTGGTTTCTGTGAAGAAGAGGAAATGTCAGGAAGTGACATGGAAAAAAGGAGCATAAAAATAAAAGACCAGCATGATCTAGAGGCATTCCTTTGCTGGCTTCTGGATATTGGTTCCAGGGATTCCTGGCATTTAGAGTGAGTGGCTAAGATCCCTGCCTTAGCTTGGAGGAGACCTTTTCCATGGATCCTATGTGGGCTTGCTATGTGAGTGGCTGAGGTTCCTGCTTTGGCTTTGGAGGAGGCTGCATTGGTAAAACTCTGGCTAAAGACATCACAGGGACCTCTGGCTGAGGATTACCAGGAAATCTACATGGAGACAAGGGATTTAGGGAAGACCCTGCTGGGGCTGAATCTGGCTTCTCAGGAGAAGGGCTGGTGGGTTTATTATAATCTGTCTTTCTACCCATATTTTTTCATTTTCACTCTTTCCACCTCTTTGTAAATCAAGCTGCTAAAAGTCATTTTGACTTAAGCTATAATATTTTTAAATAGGTAACCACAATATTACTTTAGTATTCTCATATTTAGTTAAAAACTTCAAATTTAAATCTTACAAGGCTCTCTGGGAAGGGGATCAAAGCATGCAGCATAACAATGCTGATGTAAGAAACAGTAAATCTCACTAAAAACTTATTTTTCAGGTCAGCTAGATAGCACAGTAGAGAACCAGACCTGGAATCCAAAGGAGCTAGATTCAAATCTGGCCTCAATACATTCTCCAGCTGTGTGGCCCTGGGTTAGTCACTTAACCGCAGTTGTCTAGCCCTGGCCCCTTTTTTATCTCAGAATTGATACTAAGACAGAAGGCAAGGGTTTAAAAAACAAAATGAAAACTTATTTTTTAACAAAATATTCTCCTTGCTCAGAAATTTTAATGTATATTTAAATTAGTATCTGTAGCATGGTTTTCAGTGAGAACAAATAAGTTGGTGAGAATCTGAATAGTCTTTAATCCTATAAATGATATGTAAATGTAGCTAGCTAAGAAGTTCTAGAAAAGCTTTTTTGATAATAATAAAACTGGAAAAGAAAAACATTTGGCCACAATATATCTAAAATTTCTAAAATGCAGGAACAAAGACTTCACTGTTGCAATAGCATGATTTAATAATAGGAAATTGAAAGAATAAAAGCCTGCCCATCTTCTTACACTGGAAATAAAAATTTTAATAGGATAACAATGCAATAAGCCATCATAGTCTTTGCTTCTCTTCCTGTCTTCTTAACCCATCCTTCAGTGGCTTTTTTGAGCCATATTTTTATTACTTAAGAATTTCTCTTTCTTCTGTTCCCTTAAAGAAATCTTATGTTATCATTCTGACAGACAGTCAATATCCATTTATTATATGCTTATTGTATGCAAAGTGCTTAGTGCTATGGATGTGAAGAAAGAAAATCCTTTGTTCCTGCCCTCAGCAAGTCTACATCCTAACAGAATTTTTATTGAGTCCTTTCTTTAGACACTGTTAATGTTAGAAAGGTGATTCAATAACTTATTAAAACCTGGTCTTTTCTTTCTTTAACACTAAGGATATAAATATGCAACATGTGTGAATTAAATATCTGAGGGAACCTCCAACCCAGACCAATCCCAGCAAGGACACACCCTGGTGGTTAGAGTCACATGGCCCAGTAGAGGCCTGACAGACTGACATATGAAAGCCTTTGGCCAATGGAAAGATCCCTGGGGAGGAGGTTAGGTTTAAAAAGCAAGGAGATGGGGGAGAATCTCAGTCAGACTCTTGGCTTTAGACCCTGACCCAGATCTGATCTGATCCTTTCTCTGAGCCATCCTTGGGTCTTTTTATCAGGCTTGCAAATCTCTGGCTCCTTTCCTATCTTTTGTAATTTCTTGCTGTATGGTCGATTAGATTATTTCTCTTACTAACTTAAAAATTTGGATCCACATTTGTCTACTTTTTCTGCTCACTTAATTACTAGTTTCTTAAGAGTAAATTTCACATCTAAACAAAAGCATATAAACTCCAGTGTTCAACAAAATATTACAAATACTATAATCAATAACATATTTGTTGATAATTATAAGCTTGATTTATAAAAAGAAGATTCTTACTTGAAATTAATTACCAAACTGTTAATGGCAACATAGAACAAAATGTTCTTGTAACTCAACTCTATAAGGTTAAAAATTCAATACCATATACATGATTTTCCAATAGAATTCTATCTAAACACAACTAAAATCATGATAGCACCCACTATAATAATATTAAAGATGAATTTGATAATAATCGCACATGACAAAATTCTTTAGTACTTTGAAACTTAAAATTATAGATTTCTGTTCTAACCTGTGTTTACATTCATTTATAATACATTTTTAAAGGTTTATTTGCTTTTCTAGAAAGTGTGAACTAAAACAAAAAAGACTTGAGGCCAAATAAATGAAATAAAATCATTAATGAGGAAGGAATATGCTATTTGGGTATAAGTATCCCTCAGAGAATCATCCAATTGCTATCAACTAAAAAGTCAGTTACAATCAATGTGTTCTAGGGAAGGAGGGAAGAATAATCATTCTTCTAAGAATACATTGTTCAGAAATAACTTTTTTTTCAAAATACAGGCTGTAATTAACTGAAATGTATTTAACCTTAAAAGGGGAGGGGGGGGGTAATTCACAAAACCCCGTGCTTCATGAAAATTAATAAATGATCTATCAAAGTAGTCTAGTAATCCCGGGAGAATTAAACACAGACTCTTAGTTTACTTAGGACCCTATTTAGGACAAGACAATTTTTTCCCCAGATATTCACTATATGCATGGGTGGGTGGGCATTGTTCCCAATTATAGAATTGGAAGAGGTAGTAATCCAAAGGGCAACTTGGAGTTTTAAATGAAAAGGCCAGTAGAAAAACTTATCCTTGCAAATCTAAATTGATGGTGACAAAAAATATCATTGAAAGCAATACATCTTCATTGATTTTTTTAAAAGGCATAGAGTTATCCTTATCCAATGACTAATACCCACTAGTAGCATTAAGAGCTATGCAAGTTCACAAAATATTTCATGAACATGAAAGAGATATTTTTACCCAAAATATTTAGGAAAACCGGCTGTGGGAAAGGGAAATCAGTTGACTAGTGATTGAAGAAAAACATTCCCAGCTTCACAGATCAAATCTGTGTAGCCAAGCAAAGAAACAAGATATAGGCTCACATAATTGCTTGAGTTTACTCTGGTTCTCTTAGCATAGCCTTTAAATGGGGAAGGGGTAGGGGGAATGGTCTTACATTCTGTTTACAGTCTGTTTACACTTTATTTTTAAAGAAACAAATGGGAGTCGAATTACAGTTCCATTGTGGATTTTTTCTATTGATGTTTGATCATATAAAATGTTTAAATATACCTAATGATAGTAGTCATATCCAAGTTGTGTTGTTTGTTTGTTTGTTTTTTAATTTTACTTCTGCTTTAAACAAAAAGTTCAACAATGCTATTTCCTTTCAAGTTTGCAACCAACAAGTGACACATAAGAAAAACCATCTCCTTGGGTAGGGGAACTTAAGATTGGCTTTCTGCCTTGTTCTTCCAAAAAGAAACAAAATAAGAGTCACAGTGCAAAACAGGGTGGAGCAAAACCCTGCCAAAGAATTAAGGGTACAAAGATCATTATTCTCTACTTACACAGTGTTTTTCTGTAGTTGTTTTCAATAAACTCTTTTATTCCACATATTTATAGAATGTGTCTTTCTGCTGTTCTAGCCCAGTTAAACAAGACCCAGGCAGGTTTGGAGACTTACTACAAGAAAATTCTCCTTAAAACATTAGAGCAGAGCTTAGAATCTGCCCTAAAGGCCAACCTCAAGTACTTTGTCAATTTCTAAAGTAGAAAGATTTTTAAAAGGCAGCCTAGAGGCAGGGGCATAGACTGAAGTAAACTCTGGACATGTTGAGTTACAGGGGTCCTGGTAGATATAATTTTAACATTAATCAACAGAATATTTGAAACTGTTCTTGATACTTGAAATACTAGAAGCCTTTCTACTTTCCCTTCTGAGCCATTTCTTTCTTTCTTAGATTCCCTCTTGTTCTTCATTTCTCTGTTGTTCTTATCTGAAACTGATAACTCTATAACTAGGTGTATGCAAGGAAATGTTTAACTTGGAATGCCAAAAATGTAATGTTTCTAGTTTATCGAGTCTGCAAATGGTATGCATCATAGGAGATTTTGTTAAATTATTTCCTGAAATCTAATAACATGTTTTAAGTACTTAAAAAAAATTAACTGAGGATAGCTAAGCTATAGTGGCCACAAGCCATAAAATAAAAGCTCTACCTTATACTGTAAAACCAGCCATGCAAATTTATTAACAGAAAGCTAATAATATTTGTTTGAAATCAACCTTGAAGATCCATGCCTCATGATCTGCTCAGCATCACCAGTTGCCTGCTGTGACAGAGCCCATATGAAGCTTTTGTTTAGCAGCCAGTCCTGAAGAATTCCAACTGTGTGTGAGCTTGGGCAAGTATGTCTGGTTTTAGAGCTTCCCACACTCCCTAGTAGGTTTGTTGTTTCTAATTATCTTATTGCTGCAAATAAAGGGACTTTTCTTCCTAATGATGCAGTTGCATGTCTACATAATGGTATGCCAGACTTTAATTAGAAAGCATACACAGTGCTTGGGGAATGATTAGATCATTATTTACCCAATTCAAATACTTTAAGAACACACAACAACATATAATTACATAGTATTTGGTTCCACTCACATGGCAAGAAGCTTTAAAGTAAGGCCAAAAGCTGTCACTTTCTCAGCTATTGAAATGTAAAAGTCTGTCATCTTCATTATTAGTTGGGAATGGGAGTTATTCATTCAACATTTATTGGCCATCCCAATATTTATTTAAATATTATTTATTGGCAATCTAGTAAAAGATATTAGAAGGAAATACAAAGAAAATGCAGTTCCTGCCCTCAAGGAGCTAATAACTGAATTAAAGGAAAAAAAGAATAATATGCTTTAACTACCTTTCTTTTCCTCTGGTTACAATCAACCCATAATTATATTATAAAATTGGGGAAATTGATTTGGTAAGGAAGCAGATCAATCTTATCAAAAGAATAGAAAGTAAAGAGTTGTTGTTCTTCAGTCAATTTCTTCCTATAATATACCCAGAGAATTGCTAATTTCCAAGGTGCATGAATATTTTAGCTTCTGGTTCTCTTCTTCCTGTATCTTAAATCTCTGGGTTGAAACCACTTAAGGCTCACCAAAAAGGTAGGAATGCTCAACAGTTACTTTAGATACCAGCAACCAACACTGATTTACTGACAGTCCAATTCAGTAGCAGGATGACAAAACTTCATGGGAATTAATATGAAATAATTATAAGGGATGTTTCTACTTTATTTTTTAAATTCAGAGAACTCTTTCTATTTCAGGATTTACAAACTGCAACTAGCAATATAGATGACAGACTGCAAGGTATACTCTTTAGACCTTGTATCAGGAAGACAGTTCAAATTTTACCTTTAATATTTACCATGTGACCATGGGCAAGTTAATTAATCCTTATGAGTGGCCAACAACTCATTAAAATGTATCTACGGTTATTGAGGGTTGTAATCAACAAAACCATAATTCCAAATCAAGAAACTAACATATCATCATAAAAAAAAACTACCATATTAAATATAGATTGAATTACTGGGCATTCATTTTATGACAAATTGTTCTCTTTTCCCACCCTTCCCTAACTTTGTAGTTCATTATATCTACCATCTCCTGGTTTTTGGTTTTTATCTCTGCTGATACAGTTAAGAAAATATACAATGAATTAGTTCAAGAAACATTATGGAGATTATTAATCTGTATGAGTAGAAGTTTATAAAATCCAAATGCCAGGTTGCCACAGCATGTATTATTTTATCATTGTGCTTAATATTTTCAACAATTATTTGACAATGAACTTGGAATATAAAATAGGTTTTCATGTTAAAAAGTTAATCAGGATTCTTCTTGGATATTCAAGGCACCATGGTGGTTCTGGATACCCTTGGGTTTATCATCTTTCAACCTGGCCTGTAGGTGGGACTGTTTATTTTACTTTCTTAATTCAAAGGTATTTTATTTTCCAAATTACATGTTATAAAAGTTTTGAACCTATGTTTTCTAAAATTGTAAGATCCAAACTGCCTGCCACTCTCTTTCATCCCCCCTTTGGGAGATGATAATTTGATCTGTATTATATAGGTATTATCATGAAAAACATATTTCCATATTGGTCATTATTGTAAGAGAATTCTCATATAAAGTCAAAACTCCCAAATAAAACCATAAATAATGTGGAAGATAACATGCTTTGTGATCTGCATCTGACTCCAAGAGTTTTAGCTCTAGATGGGAATAGCATCTTTGTCATAAGTCTTTCAGAATGGCAGGAGGTACTGTTTTGCTCTAGCTTTTCCTTCTCTTGACACTGAAGGATAGAAGCCATGTGACTGATTTACACCTAGGAGGCCTGCCCAGACAAAATAAGAGATTAGTGGGATAGGACAGAGGGTCTCCTGGGATTTATTACAAAAGTACATGTCACACTGTGAAGACCTTGACTCGTATTTTCCCTCTGGAAAAAAAAAAATTCAGTACAAATGCTGTTTCCCCACTTAAATTCCACTATTATCATCTTTCACATGCCAAAAGGTAATTTCCTATGTCTCCCTCAGCCCTGTCCTATCTCACAACAGAAAAAAAAATGTAAAAGCTCAAGATCTTTGTCCCTCTTTGTTATCAAACTCAGTCTCCTTTATGAAGTTTTGGAAAAGTAGAAAATTTGCCCAAATTGAGACTCCATTCAAAGTTAGGTTGCATGGAGCAAAGAAGCACAATGGTTATATAACCCTGAAGCCTCATATTCTCCCTCCTGGCTTTTTGAGCTGGAGAAAAGAAAAAAAAAAGATTAAAATATTTTTGACCATTGGAAATCACTACCTAATAAATATTTAGGACTTATCTTGGGCCTCCACTAGTCAAGAAGTCCTGAATTCAAGTGCAGACCCTTTTCAGTGTTGTGACCCTGAACAAGTCACTTAACCTTTATCTCAATTTCCTCAACCATAAAAGTTTAATAATACTACCTCCCTCATAGGGCTGTTGTAAAGATCAAATGATATAATCCTTGTAAAGCATTTATTAGCATATTGCCTGGCACAAAATAAATGCTTATTCCCTCCCCTCATTTCACATTCTTCTCCTTACTCCTTACACTCTGCAGCTACAGCCCCTACTTTTGTTATTCAGTCATTTCAGTCCCATCTAACTCTCAGAAGACTCTGTGGTGGTTTGCCATTTCTTCCACCAGCTCATTCACAGATAAGGAAACTGAAGCAAAAGGGTTAAGAGACTTGCCCAAGGGTCATGCATCTAATAAGTGACTGAGACTTGATATGAACTCTGGGAGATGAGTCTTCCCGACTCCAGACCCTGTCCTCTATCCACTGCACCACTGGGCTGCTTTTACATACTTATTTTTTTACAACATTACTTCTAAACCCCCCAATTCTAAAAAAGAAGAATAATGGCTAGGCAAGTAGGCCACACAGATTCAAAGTGTCTCAGGCTAAATTTGAACCCAAGTCCTCTGGACATCAGACCTGGGGCTCTATCCACTGTACTACTAGACTAAATCTGAATGGTGAGAGTCCAACCAACTTATTCTACAGACTGAGGAAAATGAGACCCAAAGAAGGTAAGAGACTTTCACAGGGTAATTAATTCAGCTAGTTGTGTCAGAGGCAGAATTCAAAGGCAGGTCTGCCTGATTCTAAGTTCAAGATTGCAAATTATCCATCATAGCCTCCTGCCTAAAATCCTGTTTGTATTTTCAGCTGCCACTTTTTCTGGAGAAAAAAGTTGCTGAAACAAAGGTAAATTCCAATCAAAGCTTTGTCAAAATGCACGCAAATCCGAAAATATTAAATTAATGAGGTTTTACTGTACTTAAGATGATGTAGTTTTTCCTGGAGAACAAATCATGCAGAAAGGCCAATTCTCATCTCTCAAAATGACTTTTCCCAGACAGAGCTCATTTTTATCAATCAAAAAGCATTTAAATTCCTTTCTGAGGACTCTGGGTATCTATGTGTGTATCTATAAGGTTCTTAGTACCCTACTATCCAGGCACTTTGGCAAGTGAAAAATGGAGTGGGGTTGGAAAGTGGGGCTCCTAACTGACTAGCAGAGATAACTAGAAAAGGAACTTTGTACAATTAAAGACACCCCAGACAGGATTACAGAAATCCTATCTAACAGGCTGAAGGGGAAAGTTTTTGTCAGCTCCTGTGGCAGTGCTCTGAACCCCAGAAGGTAAGAGGGTAAGGAATGGAATGGGAACTATGACTACAGATAATGAATACAGTGGCTCACCTTTCTAGCCTTATCTCACATTGCTCATATTACTTCTTCCAAGTAGTCTGTTTTTCCAGAACTAGAAAGCTTTCTCCCCTGATTATAACCTGCACTTTCCAGCCTACTTGCCTGTCCTTATTCAGAGTATTTCTATTACCTACAATGTTCTTCTCTCCTTTTATTCTCCTCAAGGCAGAGAGTAATCTACAATGGAAAGAATGCTGGATCTGAAGGTTCTCAGAGGATCTGAACTCCTCATTCTAATTGTGACCAGTGATGCCTGTGAGACCTTGGGCAAGTTCCTTAGCTTTCAATATTTCATTTACTACCTTTGTAAAGAAAGGGAGTTGAATGCCTTCTGAGGTCCCTTCCAAACAGAAGAAGTCTATGACTCTCCACATTGACTAAATAAAGCCTAGCTCTACTTAATCAGTCATTAAGAACTTTTCCCCTTTGAACCTCTCCAGTACACTTTGTTATTCATTATTTACAGTCATGTCCTATTTCATGGTGCCATTTGGGATTTTATGGCAAAGATACTGAAGTGGTTTGCCATTTCCCTCTCAGCGGAATGTACAGATTAAGGAAATGAAGCAAAGAAGGTTAAGTGACTTGCTTAGGGACACCTAGCCAGGAAGTGTCTGAGGCTACATTTGAATTCATGAAGAGGAGTCTTCCTGGCTCCAGACTTAGTTCTCTATCCAGGGCACCACCTAGCTGCCCAGTCTCCAGAGCACTGCTATAACATATTTTGGATAACACTTATACAAGTATACAGATATAAAATAAACATCAATATATATTATATCTAAATCCCAGACTATATAGTCTATGAAGACAAAGCATTTAGATCTTACTTCTCAAAGGCTTGTGGCTCCCACAAAGTCCAGAGTATACATTAAGCACTCAAAGTCCAAATGATTGTTTTTAAACTCTTACCTTCCATCTTAGAATTAATACTGTGTATTGGTTCCAAGGCAAAAGAGTGGTACAGGCTAGGCAATGGGGGTGAAGTGACTTGCCAAGGGACTAGCTTCTATTATTAGTACCACTACAACAACTACTACCATTAGTACTACTATTACTACTAGTACTGCAGTGAGGTGTCACAGGTAACACAGCTAGAAAGTGTCTGAGGCCAGATTTGAACTCATCTCTAGGCCAGGCTCTTAATCCACTGAGCTGCCCCACAGCCCCAAATAGCTGCCCCACAGCCTCATAAATTTTAACTAACTACTGTCTTCAGGCTCCATCCCATTCTGAGCATTTAATTAAAAACAAAAATTGGATCAACATGCATATACTGTGTGTATTTATTAAGCATTCACTATAAGCCAGGCACTGTGCTGAACCCTAAAGGCAAAAACAATCTCTGCTCTCAAGAAGCTAACCTTCTGGAGCAGCTAGGTAGTTCAGCGGCTAGGCTAGAGTCAGGCCTGGAGTCATGAGTACATACATATGTACATATGTATATATGTATGTATATGTATAACTACAAACTGGTAAAAGAGCAAAGAATTTTAAACTTGCCCAAAATCAAACATTTCTTTCTATTTAAAATTAATACAGATTATAGAGAATCATTTATTGAAATAGAAGAATCTGCATTATTTGGGTCACATAATCCAATTTGAACCTGAACAAGAATATTTCTGATATGTCCAAAAAGCTCCGCAGGGAGGAGGAATCCATTATTTCCTCAAAGAAATTCACTTAAAATTGAGTACATCAAATTTCTTCCTTACAGCCAGCCTAATCCTGCTTCTCTCTACCTGCTGCCCCATTCCTCATGGTTCTACCTTCTAGGATCAAGCAGGAAAAGCCATATTCCTCTAAAATGAGAGTTCTTAAAAAATTTAAACAACTGGAATTTCTTATCTTCCCCACAATGAGAATCTCTAGATCCTTTCACTGTCACTGATAGGACAGAAACTCAAGGATATTCACTATCCTCATCACCCTACCTGGGAAACATTCCAATTTATTAATATTCTTCCAAAAATGTGCTTCCCAGAATTGAACATACTACCTCAGATGTGGTGTGACCAGTGCAGAGCATAATGAGTCCATCACTTCCTGAGTTGGAGACACAATCTTTCTGATAGATAGAGAGATAGATAGATAGATAGATAGATAGATAGATAGATAGATAGATAGATAGATAGATAGAGTGGTTAGCCACTTCTCCAGTTCATTTTATAGATGAGGAAACTAAGACAAACAGGGTTAAGTGACTTGCCCAATGTCACATAGCTAATAAGTTGTCTGAGGCTAACTTTGAAATCTTGAAGATGAGTCTTCTTGATTCCAAGACCAGTGCTATATCCACTATACCAAACTAAATGGCCCCACAATCTTTCTTTTAAGAATGTTTAGAATTGCTTTATTTTGGTGGTCACAAGATCACATTAATGACTCACATAAAGTTTGTAGTTTATTAGGGTGGTATGGGGGGAAAGCATCAACTTGATCATTACTTATGTGACCTTGAACAAATCATTTAAACTATTTGATGCTTTGTGGTTTGCATGCAAAGTGCATTACATAGGTTACTTCATTTGATTATCAAAATAAACTCCTTGAAGAAGATTATTATACTCATATCTTCACTTGGCTGATGAGAAAAATAAACCTGAAAAAGGTTAAATGACTTGCCCAGGACCCCATTGCTAGTAAGTATCTGAGGCAATATTTGAACTTAGGTCCTCCCAACTCAAAGTACAACATTCAATTCAAATCTCCTCCAGGCAGAGCCACAACGTCAAAGTAAGAGGTACAGAAATGTCAAACCAATCTGAGAATCCTCTCCAATCAAGTTTAAAATAATGCTTCAAAATTAATGCTAGAGCTATAGAATGAATAAAGGGACAGAGTGAGGCAATTATTCTACAAAAAGAAAAAGAAAAAAAGGAAAGAGAAGAGAAGAGAAGAGAAGAGAAGAGAAGAGAAGAGAAGAGAAGAGAAGAGAAGAGAAGAGAAGAGAAGAGAAGAGAAGAGAAGAGAAGAGAAGAGAAGAGAAGAGAAGAGAAGAGAAGAGAAGAGAAGAGAAGAGAAGAGAAGAGAAGAGAAGAGAAGAGAAGAGGAGGCAAAAGCCCAGAGTGAGGTACAAAACCTGAGGTGAGACCCTGAGTCTCAGGACACGGTAGCTCATAGTGCTCGAAACTGTCCTGATATTCTTGAACAAAAGGGAAAAATAGAAATTGAAAGAATCCACTAGTCATGTCCTGAAATAAATGCCCAAATGACAACTTCCATGAATATTATATTCAAATTCAAGAGCTCTCTACTCAAAGAGAAAATATTGCAAACAGGCAGAAAGAAACAATTCAAATATCATGGAGCCACAGTTAGGATTACACAGTACTTAACAGCTTCTACATTAAAGGATTGGAATATTTGGAACATTATCTTACAGAAGGCAAAGGAACTAAGTTTACAACCAAGAATCATCTACCCATCAAAACTGACCATATTCTTTCAGGGGGAAAAATACTCAGTTAATAAAATAGAAAATGTCTATACATTCCTGATGAAAATAACAGAACTAAATGGAAAATCTGATATTCAAATGCAAGAATCAAGAGAAGCATAAAAAGGTAAATAAAAAAGAGAAAATTCCAAGGGATTCAATAAAGTCAAACTGTTCATATTCCTCCATGGAAATATGATGTTTTTAACTCTTAAAATTTTTATCATTACTAGAGGTCTTAGAGTATGCATAGACAGGGTATGGGAGTAAGTTGATTATGATGTTCATAATTTGAAAAAAACAGGGGGTGAAAAAGAGGATTGCACTGAGGAAAAGGGAGAGGAAAAATGGGTAAATTATCTCACCTCAAGAAGCACAAAAAAACCTGTTAAAGTAGATGGGAGGATGAAAATGGTGACAGACAATGCTTAAATCTTACTCTTAGGGGGCAGCTTGCTAGCTCAGTGAATTGAGAACCAGGCCTAGAGACTGGAGGTCCTAGGTTCAAATCTGGCCTCAGACACTTCCTAGCTGTGTGACCCTGGGCAAGTCACTTGACCCCCATTGCCTAGCCCTGATCATTCTTTTGCCTTGGAGCCAATACACAGTATTGACACCAAGAAGGAAAGTAAGGATTTAAAAAAAAATCTTACTCTTACTAGAAATGGCTCAGAGAGGGAATAACAACCATACTCATTTGAGTATAGAATCCTATCTTACCCTATAGAAAAGGAGGGAAATAAAATTATTGTAGGGGGACAGAATAGAAGGAAAGAGAATGTGGGGGTGATTAAATGCAAAATACTTGAAAGGAGGGACACAATCAAAGAAAAGAGAAAGAACAGGATCAAAAGAGGTAAATAAGATAAAGGAAATATGCAACTTATATATATATATATATATATATATATATATAACTGTGAATATGAATGAGATTAACTCATTCATAAAATAAAAGCAGAAAGCAGACTGAATTTAAAAACAGAATTATACATTATCTACAAGTTACCTATATGAGGCATGGAAGACATACACACAGAGTAAAAACAAAGGGCTGGATGAAAATTTATTGTGCATCATCTGAAGTAAAAAAAGCAAGAGTGATAGTCATGATCTCAGACAAAACTAAAGCAAAAATAGATCTAATTAAAAGAGTTAAGAAAGGAAATTAACATCTTGATAAAAGATACCATAGGAAATGAATTAATGTCAATACTAAACAGGTATGCACCAAATGTTGTAGCTTCCAAATTTTTAAAGGAGAAATTAAATGAGTTTCAGGAAGAAATAGACAGTGAAATTACACTATGGGGGTGGGGGGGAAACACAACTTTCCCCTCACAAAACTTGATAAATCTAATGAAAAAATAAATAGGAAATGAAAAAAGTAAACTAATTTTTAGAAAACTTAGGGGGCAGCTAGGTAGCCCAGTGGATTGAGATCCAGGCCTATAGACAGGAGGTCATAGGATCAATTCTGGCCTCAGACACTTCCCAGTTGTGTGACCCTGGGCAAGTCACTTAACCCCCATTGCCTAACCCTTACCACTTGGAAACAATACACAGTATTAATTCTAAGATGGAAGGAAAGAGTTTAAAAAAAAAGAAAAAGAAAAAGAAGTTAGATTTAATAGATCTCTGGAGAAAATTGAGTAGGAATCGAAAGGAATATATCTTCTTTTCAGGAGTACATGGAATATACACAAAAATTGACCATGTATTAGGAAATAAAAACATCACAAGAAAATGCAAAAAAAAAATTAAATTAATTTATTCTTTTCACATCATAATGCAATAAAAAATAAATGATAAATAAGGATCTATGGAAATAAAAATTAAAAATTAATTAAAAACTAAAAAGTCTAATTCCAAAAAAATTGGGTCAAATAACAAGTTATACAAACAATCAATAATTTATTTCTTTAAAAAGAAAGATGATGAAGAGACAAAATATCAAAATTTATGGAATACAGGCAGAGCAATACTTAGGGGAAATTTATATCCCTAAACACTTATATCAATAAAAAAAGACTAATGAATTGGCCGTTTAACTAAAAATACTAAAAGAAACAATTCTAAATTGGAAATACTAAAAATCAAATGAGAAATTAATAAAATTGAAAGTAAAATATCCATTAAATTAATGAATAAGCCTAGACTTTGGGGTTTTGGGGGGAAAAACAAATAAAATAGAGAGAGTATTGGTTAATTTGCTTATCTACAATACCACCTAGATGTCCTCATCAGTGAAATAAGGAAACTGAAAGATTTGGACTAATTGGAGTCTAAAATTCCATTCAGATATATACCTATGCTCCCACAAAAAACCTCAGATCTTTTCTAAATAATATTCTCTAGTGAAATCACTATAATCTTATACTTGGGAGTTCTGGGTTAAGATGGCTGCTGCATAAAAGCAGGACTCTTTCTCGCCTCATGACTGACTAATATAGACTACCTCAAAAGGTGAAAAAAAAAATCAGATGAACAAAGGGACTCAACAGTAGAAAAAAATTCAGATGAACAAAGGGACTCAACAGTAGGTTGTAACATTGAAGTCCATGGGATTTGGGCATTTTCCTGCTAAATGAGGTTGAAATAGCTCCCACCAAAACACCAGATGATCAACCCTCCCCCACCCCACCTAAGGAGCCAGAATGAGAGCCAGCAGGATAGAATCAGAGCTAGAGAGAGGAAACTCTTAAGTCCTTGGGAGCTGAATAAGATCACCATGGATTTTCCCCTGAGAGCAACTAGACTTGAAACCCCAAGAGCAGAGAGGAGTCTCACAAAGTAGAAACCAGGGAGATTTAAGAGGTGGCCTCAGGCAAAAACCAAGCTCCTTAGCTTCAAACCCAGGGAGCCTGCCCTCCTCACTCATACTTCTGACTGGAAAGGGAAGGAAAAACCAGCATAGTGGCCAGCAATGCCTTCCAACCACCAAGAAGAACAAAAGACACTGACACTGGATAATTTTTATTGAGAAAAAGTCCAGACTACAGAGCAAACAGCAGAAGACAACAAACAAGTAAACACTTTCTCCAAATACAAACTTTCCCCCAAAATGGAAATTAGCCACAAGCTTTTGAAGAATTATGAGATTATGAGAAAAAAATGGAAGTGTTTTAGCAAGAAACATGGGAAGTAGTTCAAAAAGAAAATAACAGTTTAAAAGACAGGAACTCCCAGTTGGAGAAAGAAGCCCAGAAATCAAATGAAATGATAAAAAAAAAATGGAGACCAAAATTAAACAGCTGGAAGCCATGAAAAGCAGGATAGACCAAACCAAAATGGAAAATCAAAAGATTATAGTGGAAAACCAGTCTTTAATGACCAGAATTGGGCAAGTATAAGTCAATTAAGGAGGAAATAGATAGTAAAACTATACTAGTGGAAGACCTGAACTTTCATCTATCAAATCTAGATAAATCAAACCAAGAAACTAAATAAGAAAGGTAAGAGATGTGAATGAAGTCTTAGAAAAATTAGAGTTAATAGATATGTGAAGAAAAATAAATAGGGACAAAAAGATACATACCTTTTTAGCAGCATATGATACATTCACAAAGATTGACCATGTACTAAGGCTCAGAAACATGGCAAACAAGTGCAAAAGAGCAGAAAAAATAAATGCAACCTTTTCAGATCATAATGCAGTAAAAATAATAATTACTAAGGGTACATGGAGAGTTAAATCAAAAATTAATTGGAAATTAAAGGATTCTCCAAAAAAAAATCTTGTATTTGCAATTTTTAACTGTATTATCACTTTTGTATTTCTTTCCATGAAACATTATGATTTGGCCTAATATTCTAATTTATCAAGATTTTTTTTAACTCTACTCATCCAAAGTATTAGCTATTCCTCCCACCATTATGGCATTAGAAACTTCCACAGGAATGTCTGTTATCTTTATGAAAGACATAGTTTAAAATGTTAAAACATAGATATCCCTAACACACTCCTTAGGTTCCATCTTTGATTCAATTATATAGTTTCCCTTATTTTTTTCTGACAAGGGTAATGCTCTAAGGACAGGAAAGGATAGATGAGAAATTGCCAACTAGAAGTTAAAACATAAAAGAAATTGGGAAGTAGAAAGGGTTCTTTGAATTACCCCTTATGAGTTCAGATCACCAAGTCCAGAGGAATTATATCATAGGGTAATGAAAAAATGATAAGGTGTGATTATTTATGCAGTAACCTTTGAAAGATCCTTATTAAGAAAAAAAAAACTTACTGAGCCCTACAGGATTGGAGGAGAAAAAATGAAGAAAATAGAGTCAATAAACTCCAGGAAATGTAGCTGTTTCCTGGTAGAATTATACAGCACATAATCAAAGAAATATTTAATGAACATCTAAAAAAGGAAGCAGTTAAAAAAAGAAAAAAGAAGCAGTCACTCACTGTGGCTTATTAAAGAATAAAAAGTCATGCTAAATTAACCTTATTTCCTTTGCCAGCACATAGCACAGTGCTTGGTACATAGAAGATGTTTGACAAATGATTGTTGGTTTTTGATAGGGTTACTGGACTGATAGATCAGAAGAAACAGACAAGAAAATTTGGGCAAAATATTTCAATCAATCTATAAAGTTTGTTAAGCATCTATTATAAACACACATTTTTTTAAGGACTGGGGATAAAAAAGAATCAACACGAGTCTCCAAGGAGCTTATGATATAATAAGGAAGGCAACATGCAAACAAATTAATACAAAGTAAGCTACATACAAGATAAGTAGGAAATAACTTACTGGAAGTCACTGGAATTAGTAGGGTTTGGGGAATACTTTCTATAAAAGGATAAAATTTTTTGAGATTTAATAGAAGCCCAAGAGGTCAGTAGTCAAGAGAAAAGAGAGCATTCCAGGGATAGGGGGAAGTCAGAGACAATGACCAGAGCCAAGAGATAGAATATCTCTTGGATACTGCCAGAAAGTCAGTGTCACCAGATCAAAGAGTTTTTCATGATATAGTCAAGGGGGGGAAACAAAAGGACATGGAAGTTAGTTAGATGTGTAATTGATTGAATGGCTCAATCCAAAAGGTCTTAATGGCTCACTAATTTATTACCAAAACATTTGGTAGAACCTTGAAAGTTATCTAGTGTAACTCAAAGATTAAGAGGAATCCCATCTATACCATACCTGACATGAACTTGAAGAACTCCATTGAGAAAGAAACCATTACCTCCCAAAGCATTACTTTACTGCAACTCTGAATAACTATTAAGTAGTTAATTCTTCATCCATGTGGGAGCCCTTCAAATATATGAATAGCAAAAGTGTTCCATGATCTTCCTGCCCTACAAGAGTCTATTTTCCAGGCTGAAAATTTCTAGTTTAGGTAATGGCATGAGATACTCTTTGGGACCATAATGATGTAGATCATCAACTCTGAACACTCTTCAATTTGTCAATAACCCATCTAAGCCATTTCCACAATAAGAGTATTCATATAATGTTTTAAGGTTTACAAAGAACTTTACAAATATTATGTCACATCTGTGATAGAGATATGAAGAGAGAGAGAGGTTGTACAGGACAACCCAAGAGGCAAGAGTCAAGGCTGGGGACCTGTCTGTCAATCAAGAAGAAGGTTCCAAATGGAATGTTCCCAGGAGGAGAGGCAGTTGAGCTGGCCAGGGGGAAAAACTTGTGACTTTGTCTCTGTCTCTCTGTCTCTCTAGCTCTGGGCAGTTGAATCTGACCAGGGGAGAAACTTTGGACTTTGCTTCCCTATTTTGGGGAGTTGAAGCTGGCTGAAAGGACCCTTGGGGGGCTTGGTTTGGCTTTGAGCTATTTGACCAAAGAAGGATCTGATTCTCTCTCTCTGAGATTTTGACTGACCAACAGCTGGAGGAAAGCCAGGATGAAGGAGAGAATTTGAACTTTGTTTCTCTCTGGGGTTAAGCTGAGAGGCCTTGCTGACTTTGTAAAGAACAGAGAAGAGTTTAAACAGTTGTTGTCCCCCATCTCTCTAACTGTCCATCACCCTAATTGTCTCAGAGTCACAGTTTGTGACTGGACTACTTTCTCAAACCCTCAAATTCTCCCTCATTATAGATTAGGGAAATCCTCATCCCTCTTACCTCAGTTTCCAATCTTGTTATCCCAATGAACCCCTTGACTTGAAAAAGGAAAAGAGTATCTTCATAGTTTACTCAAGGGGGGAATGGAAGAAAACAAAGGCTTCAAGAAGAACTAGGAGGTGAGGGAGGCAGGAAGGAGATGGTTGGAGAAGGGAGGGAGTGAAAGGGAGGAGGAGGTTAGGGAAAATATATTGATCCATTAAGCTCAGTAGGGATCAGTAGGCAAAACGTTAGAGCATTCCACACAACAGTTCCCCTGTGTGGCAGCATCCCTGTACTAGCATCCCTCAGCATTTCTCATTCCTACTTCCATTACAACCAAGCAGTTTCAGGTTCCCTTAGCAGCTCTCGCTAGTCACAAGCCTACCAGAGTAGTCATTGCAACAAAAGGAATAGTTTCCTCGATTTATTTCTCTATTTCATAGCCTCATAACAATTCTGGGAGACAGATATCCCCATTTTACAGATTAGGAAACTGATATTAGGGAAAATCAAGTGACTTTCATAGGATCATATATCTAGTAGGTGAGGCTAGATTTAAATTCAGGTCTGTCTGACTCCAAGCCCAATACTCTAGTGACTGTACCATGTAGCTGACCCAACCATTGCAGAGAATACTACAAGTGTGGTGTAGCCAAAATGGAGTACAATGAGAAATATTATCTCGTTCCTCCTAGAAACTGTGTCTATTTTAGGACAGACCAACAAGCAAGGAAATAAGTTTATAGACACATCTGTACCCAGTATTACAATCAAGTTAGCCACTTGAAGAAATACTTGGTTCAAAATATTCTAATATTTAAAAAATGACTTTAAATTCTTTAAATTTCCACTTGGTAAATAAGTCGTCTTTGCTAACTAAAATGCCTTTTATATTTACTTTCAGTACACTCATTATGAAATTATTATAATCAACGGTCATTTCTTCTGTTCAAAGCATTTTTGTAATTCATAATCTTTTAAATATATCATGCTAGAATTCTTTAATTGCATGCCATGTTTTCCTTATTTTTCTTTCTTTTAACTGTGTTAATTTTACCTTTACTCTAATAAGTCTTGACAATATAGAACTGATTCAAGTGTCACTTCTACATAAGTAACAAGTCATTTCACATCTGCCAAAACATAATCAGTTTTTGTGCACATATATATGATATTATTCAATGGTAAAATGTCTAGTGCTTTTGCTATAAGATAGTATTCAGAATTAAAGAATAATGGCTTCTGTGTAGTCCATGGGTCTTCAAAATTCTTGTTCCTTATTCCTGGTCATTATTTTTAAATATTTGTCACTGTGCTTACCTATTATATATTTATATGTTAATTTCACTTGGATGATCTTATTTTTTGTAGAATTTATAAGGCAGTGGCCTAGGGCTGTGTAGAATTTCCTAAAATCTAAGTAAGCCATATAAACACTATGTACTAGTCTACTAAACCTGTCAAAAAATTAAATGAGATTAGTCTGACATGCCTGTTCTTGCTGAGACCACAATGCATTTTGTGGTATGTTTCTTTTCTAGATGTTTACTATCTCTTTAATAATACATTCTAAAATTTTTCATGGAGTTCAATGCTATGATCTCTGGCTCATAGCTTACATATTCTTTCCATTCCTATTATATGTATATGTATGTGTATATATATATAGTGCCAAATAGTATCCATACATATTTATAGACAGATATGGGTAGATAGATGGATGGACAGATAGACAGATGGACAGACCTACATACAGATAGATATTATAATATATAAATGCTTATTCTATTCACTATTTGCTATCATTATCGACTCCTTACTAGACATTTTTTTTCCCATGTTCTTTCCAGTCCAAAGATTGTTTTACTTGACAAAGACAAAGGATTCAGAACAGGAAGCTCTGTTTTCTCCCCACGATCCCATTCACGTGATCAATGCTCCTCTTCTTTTTTTGATCCTTCATTTTTCCTCAATATACTTAGAACCTTGTTTTTGCCTTTAGTTTTCTTCACTAGTCTTAGCTCATTCTAAGCTTTAATCTTACTGACCTGCACTGAACAATCCCAAAGATTACATGTTAAAAAAAAAAAGACTCTTTTGAAAGAAATCATCTTAAACATTCCAATGATTAAAAGCCCACTAAAAAATTATTCCTTATAGCTAACTTCAAGCCATCAATTCGAAAGCCAAAGCTGGATAGAAAGCCCTACAACATAACTGCATATCAGATTGAGTGAGTCTAGAATGAAAGTCTAACTATGGCATCATCCAGGATAACTATGGGAATGGGAAGTGGAACATAATAGTAAAGACAAAAAAGAAAAATGATGGCTTGAACAGAAGAAATTCACCATGAAGCTTTTTGATATCCTAAATAATTTTTATGATACAATCTGGTCATCCTACCAGAATTGTTTGTTATTGTAAATAGATTTCTTTATTTAGTCCCTTTAAATTATTTTTTAAAAAAAGAAAATGTTTTGTTCTATCAGTTGGATGAAATCACTAGGAAAACTGTGGTATATGAATGTAATGTAATATTCTTATAAGAAAAAGTGAGAAGCATGAGAAATTCAGAGAAACTTGACAATATCTTCATGAAGATTGACATATTATTTAAATTTTTATTTTAGCCACTGTGTATTGACAGACAAGACAGAAAAAAAAACCATACACAGTGGCTAAAATAAAATTTTAAATAATTATATTAAACATTTTTAGCCATAGTGGATAGTTAAGAAAATATACCTTCATTTTGTAGGAAGAGAGGCAAGATACTAGAAGAGCAGAGTGTTACTACTCTGCATACAGTTACTGATATTCCTGGATTCACCTGACAATTTTTCTTTGTTGCAAGGGAAAGAATATATCAAGAAACAGCTGCTGTTAAACCCAAAAGCACTAAAAATTTTCTAGTTTGAAATGTTTTTTCTTTGATAGATTGACATTCTATGAATTTTTATATCTTTGCTGATTTTTTTTTTATTAAAACCCTTACCTTCCTTCTTGGATTTGAACCTAGGACCTCCAGTCTCTAGGCCTAGCTCTCAATTCACTGAGCTACCAAGCTGCCCCCATCTTTGCTGATTTTGATACATGATATTTGTCAGTATTTTACACTGATGATCCAAAACCTACATTTAAATATATAGTATAATCCACAATCATAGTACTTTAGGAATCCTAGTAGGCTAAAAACAGCTCTGCATATCATTGAGATGTAGTGAAATTCTTCCCATCTAAACAATTATGGTTAAATTACTTTTAGTTAAACCTGTTGTGTTGCTGATTCCAATTGTAAGCAGTTCTACAATTTACTGACACAAAGTTATAGAGGTTATGAGACTAATCAATTACAATATAGTTTTTAAAAAAACTTCTATTTCCTGACACATAATAACTTATTTGCTTGGATTTATTACAAAGTTCAGTAATCAAAGATACTAACAACCTCTTACGTAATTGGAAGAAGGGGAGAAGTAGAACAATTAAATTTTTGCTACCTTCTGACAAACAGATAAGAGGGAGTTTAAAAATTAGTTGAGCCCTGGGATTTGGAAATAAAGTACAGCAGACCCAGGCAAATCAAGGAGAAGTAAACAGATTTGTTTCAGAGGACACTGCAGATGTCAAGAAACAATTGTACTTTCAACTTGAAATTGAGAATCTTACTATGTGCCATATACTCTACTGATTGCCAGGAATACAAAGATAAAAATGAAATAATTCTTGCCCTTGTGGAACTTTAATTCTAGCATAGAATTATAGAAAAGATTGAGAACATTTCAAATCCATAGAGGAAAGATGGTAGAAGAACAGGAATTCAGACTTTTCTATATGTGTTCAATGGCCTAGGAGCTTTGGATGCAAATAACAAAGCACAAGAAGAAAGGCAAATTCAGCATGTTTTGGGGGAAGAGAACAGAGTTTATTTTAAATTATTTTTTCAATTAATAAGAACTTATTTTCTCTTTTTTCCACTCTACCTGAACTACTTTGAGAAAGGAAAACAAAACCTTCACAACAATTCTGTATAATCAAGTAAGCTTAATGTCCTTATTAGCAATGTTAAAAAATAAATCTCATTTCACATACCTAATCTTTCACCTCGGGTCTGGATATAGGCATCTCTCTTCATCATCAGTTGAATGGAATCACTTTTGATCAATGTGTTGATCAACTCTCGAGTTTTTCAAAATTTGCTACTACTTACAATGTTGTTTTTATAATATAAACTGTTCTCTTGGTTGTCACTTTTACTCTATAGCAGTTTACACAAGTCTACCCAGGGAACTGAAACTATCCCTTTTGTCACTTTTATAGCATAAAAATAATACTTTATTTACCCACCCCACACCCAAAAAAGATGAGCATTCCTTTTGGTTTCCAGTTCTTTACAGCCTCAAAAAAAGTTCTTTAAATGCACGCGCGCGCACACACACACACACACACACACACACATTTTTGTTTGCTTATTGCTAGTGTATCTTTTTATTCTTTCTATAATCCCTTTGGAGAATGGGCCTAATAGTAGTTCAAAGAGTATAGAAAAGGGAGCAGCTGGGTAGCTCAGTGGATTGAGAGCTAGCCCTAGAGACGGGAGGTCCTAGGTTCAAATTTGGCCTCAGACACTTCCCAGCTGTGTGACCCTGGGCAAGTCACTTAACCCCCATTGCCTAGCCCTTACCACTCTTCTGCCTTGGAGCCAACACACAGTATTGACTCCATGATGGAAGGTAAGGGTTTAAAAAAAAAAGAGTATAGAAAGTTCAGTAATATTCTAATTGTTTCAAATTATTTTCAAGAATGTTTGGACTAATAAATGGCTCTACCAACAGTGAAATTAAGGTACCTGTTTTCCTTCAGAGCTTCAAATATTTATTTTCTTTTTTGTCATCTTGGCCAATTTAATGAGTTTGAATTGGTACTCAAAGTAACTTTAATTTGTGTGAGAGCACAGTATTTGGAGTTGAATATTCCCTAGAGATTATCTAGTCCATCCCTCTACTTTTGTAGGTGAGGAGTCATTGAGGGGTTGTCAAAGTAAATTTATGGGATGATCCATAATCCAAATAATCCATGTGAACTGGAAAGACCTCAACATTAGATACCACAATTTCTTTAGCCATACCCCAATCAATGCAGGGTTGAATTGTGAATTGGCCCAATCATTCTGGAGGACAATTTGGAACTATGTGCAAAGGGCTTTAAAAAATGCCTACCCTTTGATTCAGTAATACCACTGCTGTGTTTGTACCCCAAAGAGACAATAAGGGAAAATACTTGTACAAAAATATTTAAAGCTGTGCTCTTTGTAGTGGAAAAAAAATTGGAAAATGAGGGGATGCCCTCCGATTGGAGAATGGCTGAACAAATTGTGGTATCTAATGGTAATGGAATACTATTGTGCTGAAAGGAATAATGAACTGGAGGCATTCCATATGAATTGGAAAGACCTCCAGGAACTGATGCAGAGAGAAAGGAGTAGAACCCAGAGAACATTGAAGACTGATACACTGTGGCACAATTGAATGTAATTGACTCTGCTATTAGTAGCAATGCAATGACCCAGGTCAATCCAGAGGAACTTATGAGAAAGAACACCATCCACATGGAGAGAAAGAACTGTGAGAGTAAAAACACAGCAGTAAAACATATTATCAATCACATGGTTCAATGGGTATATGATTGGGGATTCTGACGTTAAATGATCACTCTATTGTAAATATGAATAATATGGAAATAGGTTTTGGATAATGATACATGTATAACCCAGTGGAATTGTTCATCAGCTCAGGGAGAGAAGAGAGGAGGGAAAGAAAATGAATCATGTAACCATGGAAAAACATTCTTAATTAATAACAAATAAATAAACAAATAAGAATACTTTCTATACTGCTTATATCTTTATTTAAATGATATTTCTTTTACCTAATAAGCTAGAGATTTTACAACAATTTAATTTGGCTGCTATCTTTCTTTCAAAATAATTCCAAAATATTTCCTATAAATATAAATACTGGTATCACTTATATTTCATTTATATGGCAGAATCAAACACCTAACAACCTCCTCTATCAAGAGCACAGGATTGAGAAATAGGAAGAAAAAAGGTCACTATCAGTCAACAGAAAGATATCCAAAGCCAGGCATTATTAAAGCTCATTCACTTTGCTCATCAGGTCCCAATTAGGGCACATTTACTGGTATTTTAGGAATGAAAAAGATTGGCTATCTAGCTTCCCAGACCACAGCAGATTAAAAGCTGCAAAATCAGGTCACTCAGATAATTAATGGCAGACCTGATTGCAGCACACAGTTCATCTAATGCTCTTTCATTTAAGGTGGTGATGGGATACAGAAAGGTTGGAATAAGTGTTCATTTGGCACATTTTCCTATGTCCTAACTAGCATTTATAGACTGACTTCTTCTGGAGACTCCATAAATGTAGTCTCTGGAAAAGTGAGACCAGGCTCCTTTTCTTCCAATGAGCCCCTAGGTAGGGACACAGGAAGCTTTCCAAATTTCTCTACATATATACTCCAGTTTCTCTGAGAGAAGAATAGAAAATACCACATGTACATTCTTTACCTTAAAGCATGGGTTCTTAATTTGGGGCTTCTTTTTTGTTTTAGTTTTTAATATATGTTTAACAACTATATTATAATTATTTTCTTGGTGATCTGATGTGTTTTATTTTATAGGTTACTGTGAAAAGGAATCCACAGCCAATTGACTTGATTGCCAAAGGTAATCTATGAACCCAAAATGGTGAAGAGCCTTTCAAACTAGATGATGAAAATTACAATTTCACTCAACTCCTATCAAATTAAGCCAATATTTGGCAGTTGTTTCTCCTCTGTAGTAACAAGATAGGCTATTCTTTCAGGCAGCAATGACAGCAGGAGAGGATCCAACCAAACATTCCAGGCCAGAGACCAGGAGCTCTTAATTTACAAACACCACTAGAGAGATAGCCTATCCTATTTGTAAACATTCTTTCTCCTTCCTCCTTTCCCATTCCCACCCCTCCCCCAAACACACACACACACACACACACACACACACACACACACACACACACACACACACGTCACCCTTAAGATGAAACATTTCCTGGTTTTATTAAGAGGGGATAGGGAGAAAAGAAGGCTTGTGGAGTAAGTAAAACTACAGCCCATTTTAAATTCTAGTTCTAGTCAGATAAAGAGGAAAGGAAGCAAAGGGCATCTAAAAGATGCATTATAAGATTTTTTTTACGTTTATTAACATAAAAGAACATTTGCACAGTTGCCACACACATATACACACCAAAAAAAAAAAAAGACTTTTGTTTAGGTTTTTTGTTTGTATAAAAAGGGAAAATCTGGTTTTATGTAGTATCAATTAAAAATCACATTAAGCTAGTCTGAGGGTAAAAAATAACCAAACAATCAACAAGGATTTATTAAGTGCTTATTATGTCCAAGGCACCGTACTTGAAGCTGAAGACACAGATGAAAATTCTTGCCCTAAAACAGCTTATATTCTGTCAAGGGCAATCATATGTGCACATCAGTAGATACAAAATAAATATAGGGAGCAGTTGGGTAGCTCAGTGAATCAGAACTAGAGACGGGAGGTCCTATGTTCAAATCTGGCCTCAGACACTTCCCAGCTGTGTGACCCTGGGCAAGTCACTTGACCCCCATTGCCTAGCCCTTTCCACTCTTCTGCCTTGGAGCCAATACACAGTATTGACTCCAAGAGGGAAGGTAAGGGCCTCAAAAAAACAAATAAATATAAATCAACTTCAGGATGAAAGACACTAGGAAAGTTGGGAGAAAACAGGAAAGACTAATTTTATTTTTTAAAAAAACAGCTCAAATTTCACTTAGAGAAGAAAATTCACAATTAGAAAAGATATTAGAAACGAAAGAATTAGAATCCAAGGATGACCAGCTCACACAAATAGTATAAGATGCATTTAGTGTATTAGGTGAAAAATCTTCAGCCCTAATAAGAGAGCCACAGGAAGAGTTTGGGTCATATGGCACTTACTGTGGTGTGGGGGGTGGGGGGATGGGTATGTCAGGAATGAATGTGGTTATCAAGGCATTTCCAAGTAGGGAGCCCTTGGAACAACATTAGAGTGAGGGTCATGGGAAACACAAGTTTTGCTCACCCTTCTTCCTGGCAGCATTTTCAGTACACAAGCTGTAAGCAAACTATGTTTGCGAAGTGGAGGAAGGAGAAAAATAGAAGAGGGAGTGAAAAAAAACTAATGGAGAAAAACTTGATTATGTAGATTATCAACATTAACTTCTTTGAATTTACATTTTAGAAGTAGATATCCCAGAAGAAGATCTAGTACTAACACGCTTGATTTTTGCAGCCCTTAGTTCTTTAACAAAAAGTTTTCCACCCAGATTACTTCTATTAAAACCTGATCACAATGAAAACACTTGCAGGAACCTCTCCTAGGAACATTATAATAAATTATAAACAGAAAAAAAAAATTAGCTCAATAAAGCTATTGTGTAGTCAAAGAGGGAAAGCCATGTTTTTAAGGATTTAAACTCAGTTAGAAATTCAAACTGTTCGATTAGAAGAAAAGAATTGGGTTCTTTCTCTTAATGATAGGTGCAGATCAGGTAGTTAACAAACCTACTATACATAAGGGAGGAAGAAGCATCAATGATTTTGTGAAGAAGCAGTAGCAAAAACTATCCAAAAACCCTGCAGCTGACCAGTCTCTGAGGCTTAAATAGCCTCAAAAGAACCATTCCCCCCCCTCAGAGCTTTTAAATCATAATTCTAAAAGGCCAACTCATACATTTCCTCATTCAAGAATAAAAGGAAACTAGAATAATATTTGAGTTTGAATGTTTAAAATAAATAACTTTGTTCGATCAATGCCAGGGGTTCTTAACTTGTGGTTTTTGAGGAATATATATTTTAGCATAATGGGTTTCCTTTGTAGTAACCTTAAATTTTAATTTATGCATCTAAAAACACGATTTTGAGAAGGGGCTCCCAAGCCCAGGCTGCCAAAGATCCATGACATAAAGAAGGCTAAACCCTCCCCCCATCCCAATCTACACCAAATTTATCTTTTTAATTTATCATAATTTTAATCCAAGGAGCTTGGAAAATTACAAGGACTTTTTTTAAAAAGGAGATCAAAAAAGGTCTGTGCTGAAAAATCAGTATACACTTTCCTTCTAACTGAGGGTTTACCAAATAAAAGTGTCTTCCCCCCAAGACTGATTGGCTCAACTTATTAAACAGTCAGTCAAAATATGAAGTACTGACGTTTGTTTGGAATGTATCTATCTATAAAGTTCTTTCTTATTTCTTTTTTTTTAAATAGTAAGTATGTTAACAGCCAATGTCTTTAAGATATTTGTTATTATCTTGTCAAATAACATTCTCGTCCCATACTAACTCATTTTTACATATAACAATCCCCAAACAGCACGTACACCCTCAGAAGTATATTTACCTTTAGCCAAGAAGTATACAGTAAAGTCCTTAATACTTCTCTAGAGCTCCTATACTAGAAAGTTATGGAGCCATGGTAAAGAATTCTGTTTAAAAATTGAGGGAAAGAAGAAAGTTTTCAAACTGCAACAAAGTGGAATGCATTTTCACTGCTGTCCTTTAATATCATTATTATTAAAAATAAGAAAAATAATAGTAATAACAATTACAATAGGATGGATAAATATAATAATAATGGCATTTATATAGAGCTTAAAGACTTTGCCTTACAAAGTACTCTACATGTCATATCATTTGATCCTCGAAACCCTGTAAAATAGGCTTTCTTATTATCATCATTTAACAGATGAGGAGATTGAGGTTAGAAGAGGTTAAAAGAGAAGGGTCCCACAATTTTACGTCACAGTCAAAAATCGAACTCAAATTATCTTCCAGACGCCATGTTCAAAGCTCTAACCCCATCAGCATCTAGCTGAGATCACCAGTTTAGGACTGAAGAGTATCAGATTTAGAGCTAAAAAGAACCTTAGAAGTTATCTTGTCCAATGTCCTAATTTTACAGATAAGGAACAGACACAAGAGAAGGTAAGTGATTTGTCACAAAGGAAGCAAATGGCAGAGCAAGAATTTATTTGAACCAAGGTTCATTGACTTAGGATTCTCCCAACAGATCTATTGCCTAAGTTTGTTTGGGGACAGTACAACTAGTATTCTTGGGCAAGTTTAGTAGTGCCAGACATATACTAGGTGTTTAATAAAAGCTTACTGAATTAAAGAATGAACTTTGTAGTAACAGTGTATAATTAAACAAGTATCAGATGTCTTTCTAATGTACATAGTTTTCCATTATTTAATTTCAGGACCCTTCCTTGTCATGAGCTAAATCTAGATTTTTCTAGAATATAAAGTTATTTAAAAAAAAAAAACTAAAAAAATTTTGGAACTTAAATCTAAATTTTCCCTTCTCTGTTTTTCTAAGTTCTTTTTATAGTTTTAACTCTTCATAATGACTTAAGGGAAAATAAAAGATTATACATGATAATCAGTCTCCGGTAAAAAATGTAAAACATGATGTAAAGTGACTTTTCTATTAAAGCCACTTTTGGCATTTCCTCTTGTAGAATTTGGCAAGCTTCTAAAGGAAGAAATCAAAGAAGAAAAGAAGGGAAGGAAGGCAATGACTCATAAACAGAAAATAAGAAGGAAGAATTCATTTGACCTTCTATGACATCCCTTACGTTTTCTTATCAAACTCACAAAATTAAGTTGCAGATTATGTCACAGGAACATAATCATAGAATCTTCTAAACTAGACAATATCAAATGAAGCAAATAAGTCTCATAAAGGGTAAATACCAGTTATTTATCAGCAGAATCAGAGCAATATTCCAAATTTTCTGCTATATAATGAGGTTCTCTTATTACTTCCTATTATCCCCCAATTTGAATGTCACCAGTAGATGACCATAAATTCCACTCACCAGAACAATATAAGATGTCTTAAATAATAACAATTATTTCCCTTTAAACATATTAGCTAATCTGTTTTCATTTTTACAATCTTTAACTGTTGCAGGTCTAGGAGCCTAGTTTGGAGGAGCCTTTACAATTTCCCCCCCCTATCTTTCCTACTGATTATAGCATGATATCCCAAGGCATATTCCAGTTTCATTCAAAATTATCTTAGGAATTGAAAAAGTGAGAATATTCATTTTTTTTTTACTAGACACTATTTTCAGGAAATTCTTGGATTTACAGGAAAAACATAGCATGTCTTACTTTACCTGGTGAATTTATTGTTGATTAAGAGGCCTAAGAAAATCAATAGAATCTCTGTGCACTATTAACAAAAACCAGAGAAAAAAGATAAGATAGATGTTATACAAAATAACCCAAAATGATTAAACTATCTAGTAGGCACTCTACCAACACATATACAAGTCTTATATAAATTCAAGAACAAAACTTTTCATGGAAATAAAGGGACAAGGATAGAAATTGGTATAGAAATTATGCCTGTGACATCACTGGTATAGGTAATTCTTTGTTGAGGAAATTCCTTTTACTACAGCTCTTTAACTTCAATTTATAGTCTTTCAAATTTGTCAGGAGTCATATAACCAGCAAGATTCAGAGATAGAACTTAAATCCATATCTTTTCAATTCTGAGGCCAGTTATCACACTATGTGTGCTATGATGCCTCTAAGGAAAGAGCCTTAAATAATCAGAGATATTCACTGATCATGGTTTGATAATTACAAGTAAAATTAAAAATAACAATACTACCTATATCAATATACCAATTTAATGATATATATAATATCTCGTGTGTGTGTGTGTATATATATATATATATATATATGAGGATACCTTTTAGAACTAGACCCCAAAAAATGAAATTCATTTGGAAGAACATATAAATTTATAATCTCAAGGGAAATCATGAGGGAAAAGTACAAATGAAAGGAGTACAATATTATTAGACCAAGCCAAATCATAAAACAATTTTCTTAAAAACTTAAAAATCTTTGAAATTGACTTTAAAAAATTAATGAAACATGCCAAATGAGCAAGAAAGAGAAGCAATCAAAATTAATAATCAAATGTTGTGTAAACCTAGGAACATAAACTATTGAGGGAAGCACTTCTCTTTTTGACAAGACATTCTGGGAAAACATGAAATCAGTTTGAGAAAAATTTGGTTTTAACATCTTGCACCCTATATCACAATAAGCTCAAAATAAACATGTGTCTTCATCTTCAGATCATAGCTTAAAAACACTAAAAGTTAAAAATGTCAAGTTTCTCGAACTATCACTAAGTAATTCTTAACTAAAGAAGGGATGGAAAGTTAAAAAATTAAAACTTTATGAACATTTGAAATTTCAGAAGATATTGCCCAAATAAAATCAATGAAGACAATGTCATGAGAATTATTACAGTAAGAAAACAAGTGAGTCAAATAACATTGAGAAAGATCAGATATAGGGAATAGGCATAAGCATAATACAATATGCCATTTTCTGAGCTAAATGAAATACACAAACAAAATTCTCAAAACAAAAACTATGAAAATTTGGTTCAAATAACTCATAGTAATAATCATGCAAATTAAAATTGTTCTGAGATTTTCACACCTCAGAGTAGAATTAGTAAAGATGACAAAAGACAGGACTGGTAGGTATTAAAGGGATTCTGGGAACATAGGCACACTGAGGCGCAATTGGTTGAGCTGTAAAGTAGTATGACCATTCTGGATTTCAATATAAAATTGTGCAAGTAAGAGTCTAACATGTCCATAGCCTTGCATCTAGTGGAAGAAGAAAGAAGCAATGAATGGACCAATAGATGCAAAAATACTCATCAGAACATTTTTTAACAATAAAAGAGAAGTAGAAATAAAGCAGATACCTCTCAGATTAGTTCATGTTTGGATGTGCAGAATAAATGTAGAATAGAACGCATTTCTATTTGACTGAATTGCTGCTTTTGTTCCACGTATTCCTGCTATGCCTCCTATCTACAAGATTTCTCTCTAGCTCCAGCCCTAGGACCTTTACACCCAGGATTCCTAAGGATTCTCCATAAAAACTCTATTCAGACCCACCAAGCTTCTCCTCTTTGGGCATCTTGCATGATTGCCCCAAAAACATTTTTTTCCTCTCTTTTCTCAGAACCCTTTCCATCTCTATCTCTGGAAATAATAATATAATTCTGGGAATTCCTATGAGAGGACATTTTCTCTACTAGAATCAACAAGAACCTTCTTTGTAGCTTATAGTCAAATTGAATTAAAAAGATTAAGTGATTTGTCCAGGATTATTATTCCTATATGTTTGAACAGGGCTGGATTTGAACCCAGATCTTCATGGCTTTAAGGGTGTCTATCCACTTCACCAAGCAGACAGAACAAAATAAATGCTTAATAAATAATTTTTCTTTCATTATTGTCATCTCTACAAGGGTTGCTCTCTCTTGAGAATAGCTGGGGAGGGGGCATTTAAAAGCAGGGAGAGAGTGATCTGAATGACAGTGTTGCTATTCCTGAGGTTCTTGAGAGCCTGAGCTTTATTCCATCAGGGTCTGAAGAGAAATGGTGGTCTAGATGAGAGCTGTAGCTTACACACATGTTGCCTTTTGTCTCTTGCTTAGGATTCAGAGAAAGGAGAGAGACAGAGGCCAAAAGTTCTATGACTGAATATTTTTTTGGATCACATTTTGATCCTGTTTGGGGAACTCCTTATGTGCTCTTTTATCAGAGAGTCTTGGAAACTCATTTATAAATTGTAGTCTTTGATATTTGTCTGAGGTCTAGTGACTTGCCCATGGTCACATAGCCAGTATGTATCAAATGTAGGACTGGAATTCAGGTCTTCTTGACTTCACAAGCAGCCTTCTACTACAACCCAATGGTTCTTGTAGTTGAGTAATAAGTACATTATTAAAAAATTTTCCTATTTGACATATTAACTAACTCAGCATTTTCATAAAACTTAATTGGAGGCATATGTTATTCAGAGATTTTTAATCAAAACTGGAAATATGAAAACCTCTGCCTCCAGATATTTAATAACTTTTTAAATGTTCTACTCAGTGTTTCTTGTGCTGCCACTATGTTATCTGGTATCCAAAGGTAGAATTAAATCCTTGTCCAGAGAAGGCTCTATTGGTCAAGAGAATAGTTGCTTCAGTGCTCCCTATTCTCAAACTAGGGATGGTTCCATAAATAAATGTTTCTAGAGTCAAATTTAAAGCAGATGACTTTCTCCTAACTTTGGTAGAGATACTGTTAATCAGTATAGTGATAAATTGCCACAGGTCAACAGAGTTAAAAGAATGGCTAAGCATTAAGTTGCTTAGTGGGTGAGCCTATAAAACTTAGAGTGGTTAAAATTATTCTTCTTGCTGAGTTCACAAGAAAATAAATTAGAAATGTATATGTGAAAAATGCATATTCTCTTCCATGATCAACTATATAACGTGGGAAACAGACTTGTACATCACTTGATTAATTATTATTACATATTTAGAGGGTGAAGCCACTAACCAGAAGGTATTAGCCCTTTAAATGTTGTATACAATAACAATGAGGAAAAAAATAACAAACTGGAATTGTTAACTTGTAGTATTGGGGAAAATGAGCAATAAAGTTCAGTAAAAATACTGCTGCCAAGACATCACATATAATCATTTCGTAAAATGTCATAGCTATATTAGTCTATTAGAAAAGATAATAAATTTTCCACCAAGTCCAGTTGTTGAGATTCTCTTCTCTAATTTCTTTGCTTCTCAAGCTTCTACAGTAAAGTTTTTGACTGACCTTGAATTGTTTGACTCCATAATTTCTTAGCTTCTGTTTTCAACTGTTAATCAAGGAAATCTAGAATTTCTATTTCTTTGGTTGGTGTTTTTTGAATTTCATTCCATATTTAATTTTTGTTGTCCTTAAGTGTACCACATAGTATTTAAGTTTTAAACTGTGAT
Organism: Monodelphis domestica; assembly: GCF_027887165.1. Classification (NCBI taxonomy): domain Eukaryota; kingdom Metazoa; phylum Chordata; class Mammalia; order Didelphimorphia; family Didelphidae; genus Monodelphis; species Monodelphis domestica. The sequence continues at coordinate 256,363,674 of NC_077230.1, forward strand.
ACCTTCATAATCTCCCAGCATCTTTTCAAAGCTCTCAACTCTTCTAACAGCTTTCTCTAATAACTGTCCTTTGGTGGTGTTTGACATCTGTCCTTAGGAATTAGCTCTACCTTTCCATCTACAATTCTTATCTCAGGAAATAGCTGTTGAATAGACTGCTGTTTATTAGTCCTAAAATGTTATGTTCTTTATCCAGGATTGAGAGACACAGAGTTGCCTGAATAGGAAAGTCAGTCTGTCAAACTATCCTCTTGATGCATCTACCAATAAAATTGTAGGGGATTTATAGCTCAACAAATTCTGTTTCCTCCTCCTCATTCTCTATTCTTACCTCATCAGCATCTACAAACTTTTGTCATTACTACTATAATCAATTCAACATAAAGACAATCAGTGCATCTCCTCTTCACCTACATAACCATGCTTCTTAGTCTTATCTAATTATAAATTTTGCATAGTACATTTGAAAAATCAAATACCCACATATAAAATATGTTAGGTATCTTCAGTCCTGGAGATTCTACCAAATATGTATATGATCCTACTTAGAATAAAGGGAAATATAACTATGAACTGAGTTGGTATTTTAGTAATTCTTAGCACAGAATTACACTGGGCGATGGGGTTCTTAAATAAATATTACTACCTTGCTGTGCAAACTGTTTTGAATCAATTTATTGGGAAAAGAAAATGGAAAGTTCCTCAATATAAAAATAATACTTTACCCAGGGAGATCCTTTTATCCATGGCTTTCAAAACACTCTACAGACTTAAATCCACTCTCACTGCACCCCTGTGAAGCTCCAAAGTATTATCAGTCCTGTTTTACAAACCAAGGAACAGACAACATGCAGTCAACTGATTTCCCTAAAGTCACAAAAAAGTTCAACAGAACAACTAAGAATGGAACTAATATTTCACAACTTGAAGTCTAATAGACCATACAGTTTCCCTGTTGGGAAAATGGTTTAAAAACTAATCTGGAAGCAGGAAAAAATGGCTATTGAAACTCAACCAAAATAAGATATGATGTAAAAACCCCAATGAGCACAGAAATATAAGAAAAATATAGTCTTCCATCTTCACAATATCCATGACGACTAGGGAGAAACAGCTATAATCTTCTTACTCAGTGATCTTGGCTGATTCAAGGACTATCTCCAAAAGCAATGTTCTCATACATAGATTTTGGTAGAGGTGGCCTGGATGAAAGAGATATAAAGAAGAAACTAGAGAAAACCCTGAAAAAATAGTCTGGGCTTTTAAAAAATTCCCTCCCCACCCCCCCCCAAAAAAAACAAGCAGAACATTGGGATATAAAAGTAGGGAGAAAGAGAGCACCAATATTCTTTTGCAAAAAAGCAAAATTTTGCAATTTAACCAGTTTTGATACCTTGTTTGTTCTTATCAGTTAAAAGTAACAATTATTTCTTTTTTGTTTGTCTTTTTTAAATAAAGAAAATATAGTTGTTGACTATTCAAAACAATTTTATGGAACGAAACTAATTTCCTATCATATTAGGACAAATTTTCCTTAGCATAATTTGTTTAAAGGGGCAGAAAATTTTAATTAAATTAAAAAATTTAAATATTATGAGCCTGATCAAAGAAGCTTGTTAGAGCTGAGAGGCATCTTTGAAATCTGTTCCAGGTGTCAAAAAGATGTGAGCACTGGTTTAATCAAGATGAGTCTGATAAACTCCCCACAGCAGCCAACTTTTATTACTCCCAAATTCCCCAGTTTAGACCTCTCTCTCAAAATGTATGCTCCCAAACTTTCCCATTTAAGCAGGACTTATGCTCCTCAAGGCAGTTCTAACCTATGAGAAATCCACAGCATCAGTTATGAAGATGCCACTGAAAAATCTGCAATCTACCCCATTCCTCTCCACACACTAATACCTAACCTTGGGGAAGGCAGATTCAAAGAGTTTTCCATTCTAGGGCAGTAAGAACCACCAAGTCATCTTGTTATTTGAAGTATTAGAATTAAGTTTGTTAAGAATTAAGAATTGCATCCCCAGGACTTAGCACAGACCCCGCACATATTAGGCACTTGATGAATGCATTTTGATTGATTGGATAGTGTACAGTGAGTTATACAAGTTGAATGAATATGGACAAGTTAGGCTGTCCATCAAGGACCTTGTTGCATTTACCTTTCCCCTTAAACATCCCTTTTACTCTGAAGAGTACCATTGTTTTACTAGTCACCCAAGTTCACAGCTTCAGTGTCTTCCACTCTTTTCTCACCACACATATCCTATTAGTTGCAAAATTTTGTGGTTTCTACTTCCAAGCCATCTCTCTCTCTCTCTACTCCCAAAGTCATCCTCCTAATTCAAGACCTAATGTCTCATCTATACTACTGTAACAATGTCCCTGTTTTTTCTTCTATTTGTATCTAGGCACTTAACAAAGCAAGTGATCGTTGTCTTGCCTTGTCTGTGTTTTTATCCAAGTCTAATAAAAATGTCAAACAAAACAGTCAAACACAGTTCCCTTGTGCATTCCAGTGCTAAAGTATAGCCAAGCTAACTGGGCCATTAAAGACTAGTCCAGCCATTCAACTTCTTCTGAATCTATTTTATTATCTAGTCCATGTCTCTCCATATTTTCTAAATGGATCAAATGAGACAGGGCAACTAGGTGGTACAGGGGATAAAGCATCATGCCTGAAGTCAGGATGACCAATTTCCCTGAGTTCAAATTTGACCTTAGACACTTAATAGCTGTGTGAACATGGGAAAGTCACAACCCCGTTTTCTTCAGTTTCCTCAACTGTAAAATGAACTAGAGGCACTTCCGGGTTAACATGGCTGCAATCTAGACGCGAATCTCTTCCTCTCCCCAGCACCGAATGAAATAGACTACCTCAAGAGAGCATAAAAATCACCTTTGGAAGAACAGAGGGACTCTCCAGTACCCCACAGAAATGAAGGTATGTGGGGCTTGAACATTTCCACACTATAAGAAGGAGGAAAAGCTTGCACAAAAACGTGAACTGAGCTGCCCCTTCCCCCCCACCACCCCTACCAAACCAGAGTAAGGTATCAGAGCGCTCACTGGAACAGGGAGTGAGTGAGGAGCTTCTCTGTCTGGGGGGGAGAGGGGCAAACCAGGGTCCTTGGGATCAAAAGACTGCAAGGAAATGACCTCTCAGGGCGGTTTCATGGGAAAATCCTGAGCTGAGCAAAGGGGCGGCTGTGCTGAGAGGCTGCACTGAGCAAAGGGGGGACCCCACAGACAAGCTGTGCTGAGCAAAGGGGCGGCCGCACTGAGCACAAAGGCAGGCGCTCTAAGAAACCTCAGAGGCTGGGAAGAACTAGTCTCAGGCAACCTAAATTCACAGAAAACCCGCCCATATCACTCAGACCCCAGACCAAAAAGGAAAGGGGAATAAAACCACCAAAGGGATGGCTCACATGGCCCAAAATCAACCCTCCAGGAAGAAAGGGAAAAAGGTGACTATTGAAAACTTTTATGGCGGGAGTACCAAAGGAAAGGAAGAGAAAGGGGATGAAACCCAAACAAAATCAAAACATGCCTCACAAAATGGCAATTATCCACAAGCTCTGGAAGAACTCAAATTGGAGCTTACCCAAAAGATGGAAACCTTCTGGAAAGAAAAATGGGAGAAAGAGATCAGCAGTCTGATAGACAAGACTTCACAATTGGAGAAAGAGCTGGAAGCATCTGATAGAAGGGCAGACAAAGCTGAAAAGCAAAACCAGTCCCTAACAACCAGAATTAAGCAACTGGAAGACAGTGAGCATGCAAAACAGCGAGAATTAATGAAGCAAAGCCAAAAAAATTAATGAAGTAGAAGAAAACACAAAATATCTCACTGAAAAGGTCACAGACCTGGAAAACAGAGGAAGAAGAGACAATGTGAGAATTATTGGTCTGCCCAAAAGACCAGAGATAAACAAAAACCTTGATGCTATACTACAGGAGATTATAGAAGAAAATTGCCCACATGTTCTGGAGGAAAGGGGCAAAATAGAATTATAAAGGGTTCATAGAACACCCTCTATACTAAATCCCCAAAAGACACACCCCTGGAATGTAATCGCCAAATTCAAGAGCTTCCAAGAAAAGGAGAAAAATCCTACAAGAAGCCAAGAAGAGGAGCTTCAGATATAGGGGGGGCTCCCATAAGGATCACACATGACTTAGCGGCTAACACACTAAAAGACCGCAAAGCATGGAACACGATATTTAGAAAGGCAAGAGAGCTGGGTCTCCAACCAAGAATCAACTACCCAGAAAAACTGACTTTTCCAGGGGAAAGTATGGGCATTCAACAAAATACAAGATTTTCAAGCATTTGCTAAGAAAAGACCAGAACTTAGTGGAAATTTTGATATCCAATCACAGAAAGCAAAAGAAACATGAAAAGGTAAATATGAAAGAAAAGGAAAAGGAGATAAATCTTATCTTTTTCTTTAAGTCAAACTCTCTTCTAAAAGGACTACATTTACATCAAATTGTATATATTAACATGTGGGGAAAATGTTTTGTATAACTCTCAAAAATTGTATGCATCATAAGAGTAGTTAGAAGAATCATGCATAAGGAAAGATTGGGGCATCAAGAAGATTTGGTGAAAGGGGGGGCAAAGAAAGGAAAAGGGAGGGGGGAAGTGACGACAATACTAAGACTTACTTCAAGAAATAGGGAGGGGGACTAAATAGAATAACCTTTCCCATACAAAGATGCACATGGGAAGGGGAGGGGAAGATGTCTCATATGAGAAGGAGAGGAAGAGAGCTCAAAGTGCTATTACTTAAACCTTACTCTCAGTGAAATCAACTCTGAGAGGGAAGAACATCTAGATCCAGTGGGATCCTGAATTCTATCTTATCCAACAGGGTAAGAAAGAAAGGGAAATTAAGTAGGGGGAGAGGGGAGTGAGTATAATAAGGGAGGGAAGGAGAGGGGGGGAGGGGAAGGGAGCATAAAAAGGGATGGGCAAGAAAGGGAAGCATACCAAGGAAGGGGACTAGGGGGAACTGACCTAAAGTAAATCACTGGTTCAAAAGAATATAGCTAGGGAAGAAAGGTCAGAACTAGGGGAAGATATCAAAATGCCAAGGAATCCACAAGTGGCAATCATAACTTTGAACGTGAATGGGATGAACTCACCCATAAAATGTAGACAAATAGCAGATTGAATTAGAACCCCAAACCCTACCATATGTTGTCTTCAAGAAACACATGAGGCGGGTTGATACTCACAAGGTTAGAATTAAAGGATGGAATAAGACCTTTTGGGACTCAACTGATAGAAAGAAGGCAGGAGTTACAATCATGATATCCGACAAAGCCAAAACACAAATAGACCTAATCAAAAGGGATAGGGAAGGTAAATATATTCTGTTAAAAGGGAATATAGACAATGAGGAAATATCACTAATCAACATGTATGCAACAAATGGAATAGCATCCAAATTTCTAATAGAGAAACTAGCTGAATTGAAGGAGGAAATAGACAGTAAAACCATATTAGTGAGAGATTTGAACCAACCACTATCAAATTTAGACAAATAAAACCAAAAAATAAATAAGAGGTAAAAGAGGTGAATGAAATCTTAGAAAAATTAGAGTTAATAGACATATAGAGAAAAATAAATAAGGACAAAAAGGAATACACCATCTCAGCACCACATGGCACATTCACAAAAATAGATCATACACTAGGTCACATAAACATGGCACTCAAATGAAGAAAAGCAGAAATAATAAATGCAACCTTTTCAGATCATAAAGCAATAAAAATATTGATCGGAAAGGGTACATGGAGAGCCAAATCAAAAATTAATTGGAAATTAAATAATATGATACTCCAAAATCGGTTTGTTAGAGAAGAAATCATAGAAACAATTAATAATTTTGTTGAGGAAAATGACAATGGTGAGATATCCTTTCAAACCTTATGGGATGTAGCCAAGGCAGTACTTAGAGGAAAATTCATATCCCTGAGTGCATATATTTACAAATTAGGGAGGGCAATGAATTGGAAATGCAAATCAAAAAACTTGAGAACGAACAAATTAAAAACCCCCAGAAGAAAACCAAACTAGAGATCCTAAAAATTAAGGGAGAAATTAATAAAATCGAAAGTGATAGAACTATTGCACTAATAAACAAGACTAGAAGCTGGTACTTTGAAAAAACAGACAAAACAGACAAAGTACTAATCAATCTAATTTAAAAAAGGAAAGAAGAAAGGCAAATTAACAGCATCAAGGATGAAAAGGGGGACCTCACCTCCAATGAAGAGGAAATTAAGGCAATCATTAAAAACTACTTTGCCCAACTATATGGCAATAAATATACCAACCTAGGTGATATGGATGAATATTTACAAAAATATAAATTGCCTAGACTAACAGAAGAAGAAATACATTTCTTAAATAATCCAATATCAGAAAACGAAATCAAATAGGCCATCAAAGAACTTCCTAAGAAAAAATCCCCAGGGCCTGATGGATTCACCAGTGAATTCTATCAAACATTCAAAGAACAACTAACCCCAAAACTATACAAACTATTTGACATAATAAGCAAAGAGGGAGTTCTACCAAATTCCTTTTATGACACAAACATAGTACTAATTCCAAAACCAGGCAGGCCAAAAACAGAGAAAGAAAATTATAGACCAATCTCCCTAATGAATATAGATGCGAAAATCTTAAATAGGATACTAGCAAAAAGACTCCAGCAAGTGATCAGAAGAGATCAGGAGTGAAACAAGGATGTCCATTATCACCTCTATTATTGGACATTGTACTAGAAACACTAGCAGTAGCAATTAGAGAAGAAAAAGAAATTGAAAGAATTAAAATAGGCAAGGAGGAGACCAAGTTATCACTCTTTGTGGATGACATGATGGTCTACTTAAAGAATCCTAGAGATTCAACCAGAAAGCTAATCAACAACTTTAGCAAAGTTGCAGGATACAAAATAAACCCACATAAGTCATCAGCATTTCTATATATTTCCAACACAGCTCAACAGCAAGAACTAGAAAGAGAAATCCCATTCAAAATCACCTTAGACAAAATAAAATACTTAGGAATCTATCTCCTGAAACAAACACAGGAACTATATGAACACAACTACAAAACACTCTCCACACAACTAAAACTAGACTTGAACAATTGGAAGAACATTAACTGCTCATGGGTAGGTAGGACGAGCTAATATAATAAAAATGACCATCCTACCCAAACTCATTTATCTATTTAGTGCCATACCCATTGAACTTCAAAAATTATTTTTTGCTGATTTAGAAAAACCCATAACAAAGGTCATTTGGAAGAACAAAGGATCAAGTATATCCAGGGAAACAATGAAAAAAAATACAAAGGAAGGGGGCTCTGCAGTGCCAGATCTCAGACTATATTATAAAGCAGTGGTCACCAAAACAATCTGGTACTGGCTAAGAGACAGAAAGGAGGATCAGTGGAATAGACTCGGGGTAACTGACCTCAGCAGGACAGTATACGACAAACCCAGAGAACCCAGCTTTTGGGATAAAAATACACTATTTCATAAAAACTGCTGGGAAAATTGGAGGACAGTGTGGGAAAGATTAGGTTTAGATCAACACCTCACACCCTACACCAAGATAAATTCAAAATGGGTGATTGACTTGAACATAAAGAAGGAAACTATAAGAAAATTAGGCAAACACAGAATAGTATACATGTCAGACTTTTGGAAAGGGAAAGATTTTAAAACCAAGCAAGACTTAGAAAGAGTTACAAAATGCAAAATAAATAATTTGGAATACATCAAATTAAAAAGGTTTTGTACAAACAAAACCAATGTAACTAAAATCAGAAGGAAAGCAACAAATTGGGAAGCAATCTTCATAAAAACCTCTGACAAAGGTTTAATTACTCACATTTACAAAGAGCTAAATCAATTGTACAAAAAATCAAGCCATTCTCCAATTGATAAATGGGCAAGGGGCATGAACAGGCAGTTCTCAGACAAAGAAATCAAAACTATTATTAAGCACAGGAAAAAGTGCTCTACATCTCTTATAATCAGAGAGATGCAAATCAAAACAACTCTGAGGTATCACCTCACACCTAGCAGATTGGCTAACATGACAGCTATGGAAAGTAATGAATGCTGGAGGGGATACGGCAAAGTAGGGACACTATTTCATTGCTGGTGGAGTTGTGAATTGATCCAACCATTCTGGAGGGCAATTTGGATCTATGCCCAAAGGGTGATAAAAGACTATCTGCCCTTTGATCCAGCCATAGCACTGCTGGGTGTGTACCCCAAAGAGAGAATAAGGAAAAAGACTTGTACAAGAATATTCATAGCTGCACTCTTTGTGGTGGCCAAAAATTGGAAAATGAGGGGATGCCCTTCAATTGGGGAATGGCTGAACAAATTGTGGTATATGTTGGTGATGGAATACTATTGTGCTAAAAGGAATAATAAAGTGGAGGAATTCCATGGAGTCTGAAACAACCTCCAGGAAGTGATGCAGAGTGAAAGGAGCAGAAACAGGAAAACATTGTACAAAGAGACTGATACACTGTGGTACAACCGAAGGTAATGGACTTCTCTATTAAGGACAATGCAATGTCCCTGAACAATCTGCAGGGATCTAAAAAACACTATCCACAAGCAGAGGATAAACTGTGAGAGTAAAAACACCGAAGAAAAGCAACTGCTTGACTACAGGGGTGGAGGGGATATGACTGAGAAGAGACTCTAAATGAACACTCTAGAGCAAATACCAGCAACACGGAAATGGGTTGGAGTCAAGAACACATGTGATACCCAGTGAAATCATGAGCCGCCTATGGGAAAGTTGGGGGGGGGGGAGGGGGAAGGGGGAGGAAAAGAAAATGATTTTTGTTTCCAATGAATAATGTTTGGAAATGACCAAATAAAATAATGTTTAAAAAAAAAAGCTTCTGGTATTGCTGTAGAAACAATAATAATATAGATGAACATGAAAGCTTTTTTTTAATTGTCTATTTCCAAATTTTTTTGTTTTATTCCTTCTATCTCTAGAAATCAGACATATTAAATAGGCAGAATGAAAGAATGAAATTAAAAATATATTTAAAAAGTCAAAAAAACAAACAAACAGTTGGTTTACATGATTTTCAAAAGGGACCTTCAAGTTCTAAATCTATGATCCTATATATAATGCTTTGGTTTTTAAAAATGGGATTAAATAGATCCTATACAATAAAAAAAATGAACTAGAGAAGGAAATGCAAACCATTCCAGTATCCTTGCCAAGAAAACTCCAAATGGGGTCATGAAGAATTGGACACAACTGAAAAGTGACAAAACAAGTTATGAAATGCTTTAGAAAATATTTTAACAAAAATCTAGGGAAGGATTTCTTTATGGGAAAAAGGAATCTTTATGGCATTCTCCTAAATAACTGTGTCAGTACTTGAGTCTTTTTTCTCCTAGTTAAATATTTTAATTTGTCCTCAAAATGGCAATGATTTCCCTTCTAATCATCCTTTCACCCAGCCCACTACCAATCTCCTTAACATTATGGTCATCTCCTCTGAACATACTTCAACCTGTCAGCATTCTTTTTAAATGTAGCTGATAGGCCACTTCAACATAAAGCAATCACTCTTCTTCTGGAATCCCAGCACTCATTTTTTCTAACGCTTTTGTAACAATTAATCATGAACTGCCTTGTAACATGTCTGGTCTTGTCATCTTGTTATTTAACTTTTCATGTACTTATACCTTATCTTCCCAGGATTACAAACTCCTTGAAAGCAAGGTCTGTGTTTTTTCCTCCTATGATCCCTACCATGTCTGACATACACTGAATATAATAAAAACTCCCATTTGCTTTATATTGGGAATTCTTCACTGTATTATAATGAATAATGCTTCAATAAACACTTTGGATAGTAAAAAAAAAAACAGGTATATGTTAATCTAGAAAATAATAGACCATCATTCCTTGTCTATAAAAGTTTACAATTTTAAAATGAACAACAGTGACAATAAAGTATAAAGACATACAATTACCATCATTATGACAATAGAAACTCAGCAGCTTATTTTTAAACAGTGCTTTAATTTAGATTTGCATTGTAGTTGTATATATGCAACCTTGTAAGGTAATCCATATACTATCTGCATTTTATAGATGGGAAAAAATTGAAACTCTAAGGTGAAATGAGCCTCACCCTATCACAAAGCTAGTAAATCCAGTTGCTTAAGACACACACACACACACACAAAAAAAGTGACAACACCAACAAAAATAAAATGAAATACAAAATCCTTTCATTCAAACATTTTTCCAGGAATGCAGGACTACTAGAATGTGGCAATGATGGCTTTAACCTCCTTTGATTTGAACTCTTACATAAATGGTAAAACAGGCAAGAATATATTCATGTGCGTCTTTTGGCTACATATCATTTTTCTCTTTTGAGCATCAGCTTGGTAGAAGAAAGTGTCAGAATAAACAACCTACAAACTGCATTCCATTTATAAAATCAGAAAGCAAAACAGCCAAATAATAGCTCCTGTGTTTTATTCATACAAGAGCATGTCACTGCCTGTTAAATTAGTTCTGGTTTATTTATGTACCTCAAAGAATCTTCTTCCTGTATTCCTTGTTAAGGTTTACCCATCTCAGAAATGAAAAGGTATTGCTGAGATTCTGTCTAAAGGTAAAAATTCTCTCCATTCTACTTCTTTTTCTTAAAAGGTAAGCACTTATATCCAGATATGACATGTAGATAAATTCATTTTAAATCTGAAGCAATTATTCAAATAAATCAATTTGGTGCCACTTAAAGTAACTTAAATTGTGAAGTCAGAAATTTCAAAAAAAACAAGCCAATAAGTTCCTAAAGCCCAGATCTGACCATGTCTTTCATAGTCTTATCAAAAAGTTTCAGTGACTCCCCAGAATGTCTAGAATAAAACACAAACCACTTTGTTTGACACTTAAATCCCTCCCAAGATTTGACTTGCAGTGTATCTTTGCAAGCTCATTACTCTGTATTCTAGCCTCCACCCAGCCCCATTCCAAAACAAATTAGTCTACTTACTCTTCCCAATTCATTCCATCTTCTATTTTTGTCTTTGGACTGGTTCTTCCTCTATCTACAGCCTCTCCCTTCTCACCTTTGGAACCCTTTTAAAAGCCTTCCCCTACCAAGAGGACTTTCCTGATTCTAACAAGTATTCATGTACCCACAAAGTCATGTTTTTAAATTTTTTTGAATATCCTTTATTTGTTTATCTATGTAAGCACCCTAAGTATTCATTCCCTTTTATATATGTGCCCCTAACACTAGGATAACAAAATACTTTGTCCCTCCACTCCAATAATTCCATTTGGCTGTCCTCCATGCTTCAAACATTCTTCCTCCTCTACTTTGACTACAGACTTTCCTGGCTTCAATTCACAACTAATATTCCACCTTCTACAGAAAATCTTTCCCAATTCCTATTAATATAAGTCCCTTACCTCTGTTAATTTTTCCTATTTAACTTTTATATGTTTTGTATATATTTGTTTTCAAGTTTCTCTCCCAGTAGACTGTAAGCTCCTGGGAAGAACCTCCTTAAAGGCAGGGACTGTCCTCCGCCTCTTTTTGTATCCTCAGCACCTAGAACAGATAGGTGTTTAATAAATGTTTAGTGTTTGATTGACTGAAATGACAAATACTCCTATACTTTATATCCAAGCTCCATCTTCTTGAGAATTCAGCAAATGCTAGAATTGAAATATTACAGATAAAACCATTCACAATTGTCCCAAAATAATCACTCATAAAATTTTAAGAACATTGTTTTCAACACATGTCAATACAATGAATAATCTATCTCTAAATACATGAAATGAAAAACTTTTAGAACACAGATCAGTGGAATAAATCAAAATTACGTAGTAGTAAGATAAGGTAACTCTCATTCCACTCACCCTGTCTGTCAGTCAGTTAACCCAATACTTTTATTCAAATACCAAAAGTCATTATTTTTTATACCCATGGAATAGTTTACAGAACATTAAATATAAAAGAGAAAAGTAGGATAGTGGCTTTTCCCAGGATTGTTTCTATCTGAAATCCACTAAAAAAAAAATGAAAATCAGATGGCAAATAGAACCATAACAATAATATAGAGAGAAGGAAACAATTGATAAAGCCTTTGTGCCAGGACAACTTGGGTTCAAGTTCTTCCTCTGACCTTCATTTGTGTTATTATAAGTATATCACTTAACTTCCTAGTTTAGGCAGTTCCCTATAAGTTAATGACTTATCAAAAAACAACAACAAAAACAACAATGAACAGGCTACAAATATGCAACAATTAAGGGAATATTCCCAAACAAGTGTGGAAAGGAAACAAGAACAAGTTCTGAACTTTTTGCCACTGTGTTGGAATAAGCAACAGTGGCAATATCCATAGAGAGGAAATATTCCCTGCTACAAACCTTCCTTATCCCCTGCTCTTTCATTCCCCATCTTTCCCTGTAAATATTACACAAGGAAACTACACAAATGAAAACATAAGTCTGGCCATAAAAAAATAAATTTAAATTTCTATAGCATTTTAAATTTACAGAGTACTTCTCATAAGAACCCTTTATGGTAGAAAGTATTAAGTACCACTATCCAAATTTTATAGATGAGAAAACAAAAACTATAGAGTAAAGTGACTTGCCCATGGTTAAAGAGGTAGGAAATGTTGGAGTTAGAATGTGAACCTAAGTCTCCTAGTTCAAAATCCTGTATTCTACCCTCTAGATTACACTGTTTCTTGTCTATAAATCTGAATTAGAAGGACCTGAAGTCATCTCTTCTAACCCTACCCTAATGGTGAATTACTCGGACAAGGAATCCCTTGGAGTACATAAGGAATAAAGTCACTAAATTGTTCATACCCTTTGATTCATTCAATAAACTTACAAAGAGCACATACTCCAGACAGGCCAAAGACAAAAAAATATGGCCCTATATATGCCAAAATATTCATTGGAACAGGAAACTCAAAACAAAATTGGATCCCAATCAACTAGGGAAAGCCAGAAAAAACTGTGATTTGTAGAAATAATGGAATTGAAGGATGCCCTAAGAAACAATATTAGAAATTCTGAAAATCTTAGTAAGACATCAATAAGCTGCCACAGAATAAAACAAGAAAAAGCAGAATAACAATCAGCCCCAATGACTAGAAAAAATGTCAACAAAAAACATAAAATATGTCCAACTGTTTGTGACCATGATAATCAATCCTGATCCAGAGAAGAGACAGTGAAAAATCAAGGCACCAATCTGACCTTCACTTCTTAGCTGTGTGACCTTGGGTAAGTCACTTTTAAATAGTCACCTGTCCCTTGCCACTCTTCTGTCTTGGAATTGATGCTAAAATCGAAGCTAAGGATTTTTTAAAAAATCAATGTACCTTCTTCTTACCAGCAAAGAGAGAGGACTACAGATGAGCAATATTGCACATGTTCTCAAGATCAGCTACTGTATCACTTGATTTTGCTTACCTCTTTCTGGATTACAAGAGAGGGAATAATGGATACGAAGAGGAAGAGTAATAAATCAGGAAATTAATATTATGTAAAAACAAGACATCAATAATTTACTTAAATTGACCCACTGAAATAAAATTATTTTAGCCACAATAGAATGTCATGAGTTTTTCCCAAAAAAATTGATATAACTTCCTAGAAGTCTATGGTCATAATAAGTATTAATGCCATCACTAAGATATTTAATTAATAAGTATATTATATCATATATCTAAGCACAAATAAGTACATTCACTTTGATATATTTCTCATACTGTATATACATTCCTTCATATGTATACAAACCCAAATGTATATAATATGCACATTTGTTTCCTATTAAACTTCTTTGAAGTTTCTCAATAAGACATCATTAGCTGCATCAATTTTAAGGAAAAATGAAGAGTGTCCTTTGTATGTATATATTTATTATATGTACATATATATAAATAAAATTCAAATCCTCATGCATAAAACTAGTTCTTATTTCACTTTGGGGAGAGAGGAAGGAATAACTTGTTTTATAATTTGTATACAGACTGGTCCCAAAACAAGTGATAACTATAAAACATTTACAGAGAAAACTTCAATTTTGTCTGATTTCCATTATTCAAATATTTCATTTCTACTTTTCCAATTAGAAGCTCATCTTCTTTAATTTCATGTTTTGACATGATTGCAATACACTCTATTCTTTGGCCATGCCTGAAAGTTTTGGCACATTTTTCCATTATAAAAATTGAAACTAAATAAGTATTTTTCCTCTCTATGCCAATTAAGACATCTTTATAAAAAGTAATTTGAACGTTCTGAATATATTACCTTTAACCTACTTCTTCCAAGCTCCTCTTAAAATATTTTATGATATGGAACAAATATATACTCATAATTCTATATTTTGAAACAGAATAGAGTATATTAGAACCCAAATAATAATTAGCTAAATTTCAGTCAATTTAATGGCACTCTTATCCAGTCTGATATGAACTAATTTGTGCCAGTATACTAAAGGATAGCAAATGAAATAAACACTGCACCTATGGTTTTCAATAGTCAATAGTGACTGAAAAAGTTATACATTGTTTCCTCCTTACATCATTATACGTGAATAGTTCTATGATACCATTAAGATACTTAATTTCCACATGTATATTCTTTGATATTTCAAGTATCCAACCTTCACTGAGGTTCCAAGTAGCATAATTAAGTCAAAGACTTAATTTAAATTAATGTTATCTCTTAATTTAACTACATACTAATATCTAAACATTTTTTCTTTTTTTTAAACCCCTTATCTTGTATCTTAGAATTAATACTATTTATTGGTTCCAAGGCAGAAGAGCAGTAATGACTAAGAGATGGGGGTTAAGTATTGACAAGGAAGATGTATGTGACAAGGGGGATACATATTCATTCAATTTCCTCAATTCTTTGATGTAGGTGTACTGTTTTCCCAACTAACCTTGCTTGAAGACAGGGATTACTGCCTTCCAATTCTGTATACCTCTAACACAGGTTCAATTTTTGTACTGAGGAGATGCTCAATATATTCTGCAGAAATTAATAGCTTTAATTTTTTCTTCACAGCTCCCCACCTCTTTATTATCTAAGAAGCAAAAAGGGAAAAGGACCAATGACTTCGCTCCACTACAAGAATTCATATTTACACTGACATGGGCACTTCTCACATCAACAAAGAACATAATCAATCAATCAATTAGTGTATATTCCATAAGTACCTGCTATGTGCCAGGCACTTGCCCATAGTCACAAAGCTAAGAAGTGTCTAAGGCCACATTTGAACCCAGGACTTCCATCTCTATGCCTGGCTCTCAATCCACTGAGACACCGAGCTGTCCCCAATATCCTAACTTTTTAAAGAAACTTTTTTTTGTGTCTGTTACTATGGCAAAATTCTTATCAAAGCTAAACTACTAAGCGTGGCCTTGGGAAGTTGAAGTCAACTGTTGTTCTACCTCAAATTTAGTTCAAATCAACTATCTTTTCCCCCATCCAACTTCTTTCTCACTTTCTGACCTAAATTATCTCTATAGTCTAACTCATGATTTTCTATTTACTGAATTTGAAATATTGAGGTAACAGAGGTAGAAGGAAATTTGGAGATAATCTAGAATCTCATCATTTTAGAAATGAGGAAACTAAACCAGAGAGAATATTAATGATTCACTCAAGGTCACAAAGGTCATAAGTAACAGGTCTAGGATTCAAACACAGATGCTCTAACACCAAAATCAATACAATTTAATAACAAAATTTAACTTAAGTAACAAAAGGTCAAGAATCTCCAGTGAAATACTGAAAAATAAAGTAGAAAGAGGGCTTTACAGTACAAGATCTCAAAGTAGTATAAAGCAGTAATTATCAAAACTAATTTGCAATGATTGATTAAAAAAACACAGACAGGTCAATCAATGGAACAAGTTATGCATACAACATACAGAAGCAAAAGAAAATGGCAGCATGTATAATAAATCCAAAGACTCTACCTCCTGGAGTAAGGAATAACAAGTCAATTAAAAACTGCTAGAAAAACTGCAAAGAATTCTGGCAGAAGTATGATATGGAGCAATATCTCACAACATATACCAAGATAACTACAAAATGGATACAAGACTTAGACATAAAAAGGTCATATCAAAAAAAAAAAATCAGAGAAGCAAGGAAGAAAATGTCCCTTACAACTATAAAGGAAGAGTTCATGACTGAACAAAGAATAGGGAGGATCACAAAAGATAAAACCTTGATTACACAAAATAATGGTTTGTACAAATAAAACCAAGGTAGTTGAAAACAAAAAGAGGAACAGTTAAGTAAGGGAAAATCTGTGAATCATAGTTCTCTGAAGATCTGATATCAAGATATAGAAAGTACAGACTAAAATCTTAAAGAACTGTAACTGTTCCCAAAAGATAATTAGTCTAGACATATAAGCAATTTCTAAAAGGGAAACTCCAAGAGACCAAAAAAATATTTTGAATCACTAATCACTAGAAAAATAAAATTTATAATTATTCTAAGCCTTTCTTCACACCTTTGTACCATCAGATTGGCAGAGGACAAACTGGAAAAATCACAATTGTTGAAGGGGCTACAACAGGAACATACACTATGACTGTTGCTATGACTGTTGAAGTTTTATTAAAGCAATTTGGAATTACCTTCCAAAATTCACTAAACTCTCTCCAGCTTTTGCCCCAGAGACATTATTCCTTGGTACAAACTCCAAGATATTAAAGAAAAAGGAAAGGACTCCTGTGTACAAAAATATTTATAGTAGCTCATTTTGTAGCAGCAAAGAGCTAGAAATTATTTTATTACTATCAATTGGCAAATGACTACACAAATTATGATACATAGATGTAATGTAATATCACACTACTTTAAAGAATTAAGAAAGGAATAGTTTTAGAGAAACATAGGAAGACTTGTAGGAACTAATTCAGAGTGATATTAGTATAACCAAGAGAACATGATTACCAAAAAACATTTACAATTTATATAATACAAACCTTGTAAAGAAAAACAACTCTGAAAGACTGAAGAAATTCTGAACACCCATGATTCCAGAGAACAATTGATGCAGCATGCTACCTACCTCATGATAGGGAGAGGACTGACAAAGTTTACAGAATAAGATATTCATTTGAGACATAATCAGTGAAAATGCATCATCCATGATTATGTTTATTACAAAGGTTATCTGTAAGAAGCAAAAGGCCTTGTCTTGCTCTCTGGTTTTGCCTATACCAGTATCTTTTGTGGCTGGATGGATGCTTTTATCTCCTCTCAAACAGAGCTGAAAAGACTTCTCCAGAAAGTTTCTCTGTGCTTCCGTAACCATACCTTCAATACACTCATAATTGTGGGGCAATTCTGACAAAGGGGATTCATTCAATTTCTTTGTCCCTTTCATTTATGTGTGATTTTTCCCAATTAACCTATAAGTTGATTGAGGATAGGGATCATTGCCTTCTAATTCGTATATATATCCTGTAACCCTAATACAGTTTTTGTACTGAGGAGCTTCTCAATATGTTCTATAGAAATTGAGATCTTGAATTTTCTTTTCACTGTTTTCCCCACCCCTCCCCTTATTATCTGAAAAGGAAAAAGGAAAAGGGACCAAGAGCTCTGCTCCACTACCAGAATCTATATTTTCATTGTTTGTAGGCACTTCTCACACCAACAGAAGTCAGAATCAAGTTATCAATCAGTGGGTACTTATTAAGTATCTACTATATGCCAAGTGCAAATAACTGAGACAACTCCTGCCCTTAAATAGCTTAAATTCTACTAGGCACAATACTATGTAGAAGATAGTCTTGGAGAATGTTCTATGGGCAAAAATTCTTGACTGTGGGGTCAAACCTCTCTAAAACTGGCTTAATTGGCACTCATGTGGTAGACACAGTGCATCATTAAACTTATAATTGAATTCTATCCAGCTCGGTAGGACCTTATAAAACACTCTCTCAACCAGAATAGCTTTTGAGAATCCAGACATAGCTCCAAATCACAAAGAAATACTGTAATATGAATTTAGTAGGTAATTCATACTTTAATTCAAAATACCAGCATTAATTAAGGTGATAAAGAAAATTAGATATTAAAATAACCAAAATAACTTTTCCTAATATATATATATACATATATATATATACATAGGGCAGTGGTTCAAAATTGTGCTGTGGCCATTCTAGAACACCTCAAATTATATAAAACTTATAACTGCATGCATATATATATATATGCACAAATTTCCATGTGTAGCAATTCCTTAAGACAAAGATGTGTCATAAACCACAAAAAGTTTGAGGATAATTTGCCTTCAAACATTAGTCAACAGAAAAACTATAATATATTGATCCATGAGAGTTTATAAAGTTCTCATCAATAGACAGTTCATTTCCTATGCAGCTGCTGAAGTGCTTTTTTTCCTCATATTAATATTTTTAAAATGAAGAACTCCTTGAAAATTTCTGGGAGAATGTTATACATATGAAGTATGAGATTTAAGACTTCCATCTGTAATAGTTAAAATTAAATTATGAGACTGCTAAGAGCTTTAATAACTGGACTGCATCTAAGTGGTGATAGTAAACAGAGGGAAATGTAGGAAAGAGGTAGAGTTGCTTAGTTTACTACTGTATTTGCCACCATGATGGATTGTCTATGTATTTATTCTCTGTAAAGGTAATGAATAGAAACTCAGGAGTATTTTAAGATTTATGCTAGATTTATGCAGGGCTGTTTTCACAGAAGCAAGATTTCAAAATGCTATTGCATCATCCTCCCTATAATTTGACATAATTTAAAAAGCAGGAAAGTACATGATATTGATACCATATTACAAAATCATCAGTGCCCAGAGGCCCAGAAGCCAAAGTCTTCATTTTAGAATTCTTTCTAGTCTAGTCATTTTTTAAAAAGGAAGGTAGGCAGAATATCAAATGCATAGAAAATATAAAGTTATAAGTAAGGTAGGACAGCCAGAACCTTGACTCAGGTACCAATATGCAGGGGTAGGGAGTGAAGGAGGGTGTTGGCAATGGTGAGGAGATGAGGAAAGGTGGACAGGCTGTACCCTTTCTCAAAAGAATTACACCTAGAGTTGGGTTCTCTGTCCTGTGGGCTCATCTGACTTCCTTCCCTCCATCCCCCTCAACAACTCCTGTAGAGGCACATACCAGACTTCCTGGAAACCTGAAAAATTATTACAGGTTTTTAGTTTCCATTCTACATAAAACTATTCAAATGCAAATAAACAAAACAAACAAAAAACTGAACAAATATTTTTCAAATTAGGGTTTAAGGTTGGTGTGGGCAGGCAAAGACTACAAAACATGTGTTATACTAGTTCTACCTATCCTGAAGAGCTTACAATTTCTGATCTACTTTGTAACAAAACTGAATAAAAAGAGATCCCTCTATATACCTCAACATTTCTTCCTATGTGTGTGATAGAAATCTCTAATGCATATATAAGATAGTCATTTTATAAAACTGGGATTTATCTCTACCAATAAGATCTCTTAAGATTTTCATATGAGATTAATGAAACTTTAAAAGACATTAAATTGTTCTTTTTTTAGACTTGGCTTTCACTTTAGGGTGTCATCTTTGTTTTTCCCAGTAAGTGAAAACATATTAACCAACAGGTTGAATATAAAATAAAAGATCTGCTCTAGTCTCACCCACACTCTCTGGTTTCTATGTCAAAGAATTTCACATTTTCCTAGGAGGGCTATATTTTAAGAAGAGCCTGAATGCTTTTAAACATTTTTAAAGTGTTACAGCAGGTCTCAAATTCCCACCAGAGTCTCTGCTTATGCCCTGACCAAAAATCTTTCCCCAAAGTTCTTAAATATTGAAACAAGTTTGTTCCTCACAGTTTGAAGTCAGGGGAACCTGGATTCATGCCCCAGTTACATCACTTATTACCTACATCATCTGCTACTAATCATTTCCCCTCACTGGGTCTCAGTTTCCACATCTATGAAATGTAGGGGTTGGAATAAGTAATTCCCCTGGTTCCTTGAGATTCCTGTGATCCTATGAGTACTAGGTAAACTAGTATCTTCTAATCCTGTACATTTTAAAATTAAGGAACAGAAGGCAGGGGACAGATACTCTACAGTTAATTGATTATAAAATGCTCCATGTGTTCCCAGCAGTCAATGATAGTAGAACTCCACACCATAGGCTTGATTACGGTGTGGCTGTGAAAGGGTCTAAGCAGGCAATTTTTAAAGAATGTAAAAGGAGAAAATGCTCAGCAAGGAATGTGTAGAAGAAAGAGGAGTTGATTGGCCAGGAGGGAAGAAAAGGAGGAACAAAAGAATTAGACCCATAAAAGGGGCAATTGAGTAAAATGTTTAAAAAGAAGAGTTAAATAGGGACACAGCCCAATACAACTCTCTCACCCTGGGCTAGGAACAAGAATACTGAAGGAAAGTAGCTGCCAACACAGAACCTCTGAAACAGAATGCTCCTGACCATACAACTATACACTTATGGCTCTTGGTACATGGGATAAGATGTAGTCCACAGCAGAATTGTATTCCACTCAGGGAACTCCCATAAGTGTACTGCTACTGGTGAACATTTCTAAGTGAAACTATACTCTTGTGGGTAGGTAACTCCTGCCCCTTACAGGCTTTATAGAAAGCTGATCATGGACTGATTTGCACGGCCTATATCAGAGGAGCATCAAGGGTAAATGGGACTAGATCCAGATGTGCCAGGCATCATTCTGCCAGGTGAGGTAACAAATATACCTAAAATACTTGGGGCTTCTACTAGTAAAATAATAATAATAACAAAATTGTGAATACAAGACTTTCTCAGGTACAGCGTGGTTCAAAGCAAATCTTCTGGACAGCTGCCAAAATATCAGTTAACTTTGCTCCAGTATATATTTCCATAGTGTCAGTCATTTTTTCCTCATTTGATTTTTTTCTATTAGATACTCATAATTACAAACACTATTATTCCTCTCAACTTGTTTTCCCCCATCGCTATTTGGCTGAACCATACAACATATAACATTCAATACAAGAAGACTATGGATTAAACTTTTCTTATCAACTATATCAATCTATTGAAATATCTTTAAGCTTGCTTCTGAAATAAATATTATATTTTTGTCTCAGTTTTAGACAATGGAAGTCACACAGAGCTTTAAATTTTAGAGTTCAAAGACCTTAGTTTTAGTCTCAGCTTAAACTACTAACTAGTTGAATGGCCTCAAGAAAATTGCTGTCTCTCTTTGAATCTTCCTTCCCTCATCTATAAATGAAAGGTTTAGATTAAATAAGTCTAATGATCACTTCCAGCTCTAATGTTCTAAGATACTAAAACTGCCAAATTCAGAGTCTGCTTCAATGGAAACTAAGACATCATCATTATCAGCAATCATTTATTAAGCACTTAGAATGTGACAGACTCTGTACAAAGTTTTAAAGATATAAGGAAAGGCAAAAACTCACAATCTAAAGTTCACAATCTAATGGTGAAAGAAAAGTACAAACAATGTTATACATCCAAGATTTTTTTGCTAAATGGGAACTAATTTAAGAGGGAAGACACTAGCAGTGAAGGGTACCAGGAAAATCCTCTTGAAGCTGAGCATTGAATGAAGCCAGGAAGAAAGGGTTGTCAGAAAGTGTATACCAGGTATGGGAAACAGCTAATGAAAAGACACAGTCAAGAGTGTCATATGCAAGGGTCAGCAAGAAGGCCAGTGTCAAAGGATCACAAATTACAAGGAAGGGAGTAAAGGTGTTAGATAACTGGAAAAGTAGGAAGGACCAGAATGTGAAAGGCTTTAAAAGACAAAAAAAACCCCTTTATATTTGATCGTGAAGTTTACTGAATAAAACAGAGTGATATAGTCAGACCTGTGGTTTAGAAAAGTCACCTTGGAAACCTAGTGGAGGGAAGAAAAACTTGAGATTGAGAGGCCAATCAGCAATCTATTGCAGTAGATGATGAGGATCTATGTCAGTCTAGCAGCTGTCTTAGTGGAGAGAAGGGGATGTATATAGGAGAAATGTGAAACACAAAAAGTAAGACTCAGAAAGTATGAATATATGGAATTAGGGCAAGTAAAGTTGAAAGATACTATGGTTGCAAACCTGGGTGTCTGGGATGATGGTGGTATCCTCAGCAATAACAGGAAAATTAGGAACAAGAGAGAATTTAGAAGGCAAGATCATGATTTCTGTTTTAGATATATTGAGTTTAATTCATCTAAGAATAATCTAACTCAAGATGTCCAATAGGTAGATGGGAATGACACCAGATAAGGTCAAAAGACAATTAGAGCTGGATACAAAAATCTGAAAAATCATCTTCAGGATAACTGAATTCATGAAAACTGATGAAATTATCAAGATATAACAGAATTACAAAAGAGAATCCAGTACAGAGCCTTGAGGATATCTATGGTTAGTGGGTGTGACTTACATAAAAATCCAACAATGAAGAATGAGAAGCAGCTGTCAGACAGGTAGGAGAACCAGGAAAATGTAGTCTTTCCTTGATCAGATAGTGTCAAAAGTGGTGGAGAGGTCAAGGATAAAAGATTGAGAAAGTGCCACTAAATTTGGCAATGAAGAGATGACTGATAACTTTGGAGAGAACAATTTTAGTTAAATGATGAGGTCAGAAGTCAGATCACAGAGTTTAAACAGGGAAAGGAAAGTGAAGGAAAAGGGAGGCATTGATTATGGAAGGCTTGTGGTACAGACTCCTAAATTATGTCCCTGCTCAACTCTATCAAAATACTTAAGTCAATCCTCCACAATGCTGTCTCAGTAATTTTCCTTAACTATAGATCTGACCATGTGGCTCTTATACTTAATCAATGCCCTTTCTCATTGCCTCTATGGGGGGTGGGGGGGAGAACCCCAACAACCTACTTTGTTTAACTTTTAAAGTTCTATACATCCTGGCTCCAACCTATCTTCAAGTTTCATTGGACATCACTCCTCTTCACACATTCTGTGATCCAGCTAAACTGGCCTTCTCTCTGCCCTTGTGTCACACCAGATACCCCATTGCTTTCCAGTCTGAAATTAATCATGATTATGCTCCTTTTCAAATCTATCAAATGCATAATTTATCTACAACTGCCCTCGAAGCTAATTTCTCTAGTTTTTCTCTGCTTTGGCCAGTACACTTCATTCAAGGATAAGAATGCACTCAACACTAGTGCCCTAAGAGAAAAGTCCATCCCCATTGTCCAATTGAACTGGTGAAATTCACTGGACAAAGATACTATTATTGTGCTGGAGATGTAGCTAGCATGTAAGCAATGCTCAAAAGGAATAATAAATAAAGACTTACAACAGAATTTTCAAGGGAATCTGATTTTATTCTCTTACTAAAAACAACCCACATAAAAAAGATAGTCAAAATCCCTGAGAATATATTCAAAAGTATTTTATAAGTTATAAAGTATTACATAAGTATAAGATTGTTATATTTCCTATGAAGATATTTAATAAACATTTTTCCTAATTTCAAGATATACTCTCAGTTTCCAGGAGATACTGAGCTAGAGTTCAAAGTCAGATAACAAAATGGGCATTAGAAAATCCAAAAATCAAAGTTATGATATACATTCCACAAACTATTCAGATTAAGTTGGATTTCACCCAAGCAAAATTCTCAAAGAAGATGAAAGTCAACTCTGATCACGTTAACTGATATATGATCCAACTTCCTCTTTTCTCTTGGTGAAAATGTAGATATTTATTCAAAATATGAACACACTTAGATTTCATTAAATTTGGCTTCATTTAAATAATCTATATAGGATGTTTTAAATTATAATAAAAAAGTGGAAAATCCTTTAATCTTAGCATTTGGTTCTTCATATATATATATATATATATATATATATATATATATATACACATATATAAACACATTTATGTACATGTGTGAATACTTAGGTTCACAAGATTTTATTGTAGAAGTTAGGTGTTTTTATAGTTTTGTTTTCTTAAATTCCTCTTCTAGACTGATCCTCTTGCTTCCTCTACATATACCCTTTGTTTCCCTTTTATCTCTTCTAATCATACTCCATCTACTTACCATTAATTTTTGCCCTTTGTAAAAATGGCTGGATGATTCTAGGTTCACATTTTTTCAAAGACCTACTTTTTAAGCTTACAAATCTATCATTATTACTGAAAGGACAGTGGGAAATTTTCCTCAACATTTGTGAAAAACAAAACTATTCAACAGGCATCAAACAATAATGACTTGGGGTATTCTAACAAAATTTCAAAGTAAAAAACTTTAACAAATTGTATGTATTATATACTAGCATTTTATGAGTGAATCTACTTAGCTTAGATATTAATTTCATGTTAAGCAGTTTTCAACACACACAAAAATCAAACTCTCCAGATGACAAATGGAAGGTTACTCCATTAGACTAAAAAAATTAAATGTAGTACATAATTTCATTGCCTTAGCATTTTAGTTTTCCCATGAACTTGAATTACAATGTCTAAGTTAAGTGCTAACCCTATAAGGGTACTTTACAATATGACTATCTCACGCTGTATTCATTTCTTTTTTTTTTTTTAAACCCTTACCTTCTGTCTTGGAGTCAATACTGGGTATTGGCTCCAAAGCAGAAGAGTGGTAATGGCTAGGCAATAGGGGTCAAGTGACTTGCCCAGGGTCACACAGCTGGGAAGTGTCTGAGGCCAAATTTGAACCTAGGATCTCCCATCTCTAGGCCTGACTCTCAATCCACTGAGCTACCCAGCTGCCCCCTGAATTCATTTCTTAAGTGATGCCCATAGTGAATATTTTACTCTGGAATTAACTTAATTAATTTAAAAATTTTGCTATTAAGGTATTCTTCTATTGTAAAATATTGTTATATATTTGCTTTCCATCACCATATGTAAACACAAATCCAGTAATTCAAAGGGAATACAACATGGGTCATGGCATTGGCTCAGCACCTTTCCAAATCATTTCATGATAACTTGCAGACCCTACCATCTCTTTCCATCAGGGTCTCTGGTATGATGATACATTTTTTAAAGCACCTGTACATTTACAATGCTATACTAGTTTACCCCAGAAACAACTTCCTGAAACTTCAGGATGTATTAATCTCACCAGACCATTCACTAGATATGGTCTACAGGTTATATATCACCATTAAATGTAAGCCATTTGTTAGAGCTAAAGTTAAAAACTCTGGCTAATAGCTCTTGCTGGCTATAATTTTAACCAGAGAGATCTGACTAATGTTAACTGAAAGAACACAGAAATATTTAACATTCTAAATCATCAAATTAACACAATTAAAAGTCAACAAAGTGTTATTAGCACTTCAGATATGGATATGAGGTTTGTCTAGTATGGGTCTAATAAGTCAGTAAATAAACTTAATTTGCTAAGATCTATCAACAAACATTTACTAAAAGTCACTATTATGGGCTAGGCATTAGGAATACAAATACAAAAAGGAGGCAGTTCCTGACCACAAGGAGCTTACATTCTCCTTGTAGGAATGTATTCATGTTCATAAGAAAGTAAGTAAATGATAAATACAGTAATGGAGGAGATTGGAAGTAACAAGTAACAACTGAGTAAAACAGAAATGTAATCTTGAAGGAAGCTAAATCTCGAAAGATGTGATTCCATTAATTAATCAATCCACAAATCAGTAAGTAGAGGTTAGAAAGGAGAACATTCCAGGTGAGAGTCTATGAAAAAGCACAGAAATGATTGGTGAGGAATTTCATATAGAGGGAATTACAAGTAGGCCAGCATAATTTAAATAAAAGACATGAGAGGGAGTGATGGGGTGATGGGCTAGTGACTGTGTAAGTCTTCTTTTAAATGCCAACATAAGAGTTTGTACTTTTTCCTGAAAGCAGTAAAGTACCCCTGAAGCTTCCTGACCTACATAATGTATTTGCCGGTTCTGATAACAGCTGTGACAACAAAAATGCCTGGAACAATCCCAAGCAGGAAGTCCCTCACATTCATCATAACTGCCCCCTTTTTGAGTACCCCAGAAATTAAATAGTATTCTCTCCTTTAGAAAGAAAGCTTGAAATTGAAGCATTGTCTCTTATTTCTAACAGCCCATCTCTTTTGTAATGAGTCATCACATCACATTTAGAATACATGAATCATCATTATCACCTATATCCTATAAGATATCTTGGGAATCTAAAATACATAATTACACATGCTACAGATATGTAGCCAGTATATGAGATAGCTTACTTTAGGACTTCAAAAGGATAAGGATTCTTCACGTGCCAACTCAAAACTTCCAAGTTCTTATTTCTTATTTCTATCTTACTTCTCTCTGGCCCATGTCTGAACTCTCCCACACTCTACCGAATCTAGCAATAGGCAAATCATTTATCTGTTCTAAATATAAGCTTTGGGTGGATTCAGGGTGAAACTGTTCTCTAGTCATCTACTACCCAAACCTCAAGCACTTCCTTAAATTCATCAAATCAATGCCACACAATGTGAACACCCAATTAGCATAGCTTACTTCAGCTCAGAACTTCATCTTCCAGTATCACCCCCACTGGTAGCTGGGATTACTGGAGGTAGGTACCATTTTGCCCCACTAACAATATCTTTGGTTACAACGGTTTCTCACTAAAGGATTTTTTTCTCTTGCTTTCCTCCTTTTTAAATGAAACTTTCTTCTATGAGACTATGAACTGTGTAGTTGTAAGCAGAGAGTCTCAATACACTGGGGATTCATACCATGTATCCATTTCCTGGTTAAGAGTTAAGAGTCAAGCAAATGAGTAATCCCCAAAAGGTGGCCAAACTCTTCATTTCATCATTAAGTTTTTAACATAAGGGTTATACATATGTATGCTATCTCCCCTAAAAAAAAAAAAGAGGTACAGAAGAAACATTTAATTGGAGTCATAGGTTATTTATCAAATGATGCTGTGGCAAAAGGAAAAGGAAGAAGAAAATGATTGCCTGGCTAATTCAGTCTATGAGTATGCTTTTTTAAATTTCCAGAAGACAATCATCCATCCATGCATCTAGGTCCCACGATTTAAGCAGAAGTATACTTTTAAAATTATGACATATTCACTGTCTCCAAATAATTATGAAATATATCTTTTGTTTGTTCTAGACTACCATTATCTCATAAATACACAACTAATTTGTAGGGACAAAAAGTCATCTTATTTCACATTAAAAGTGACAGATTTTTAAAAAACCAACAGTACAAAGTAAAAGTTGTTCTAACTTAATAATTCCTCATTTCTATACAATTTAAGATAAATCTGTAAAAACAAATAAACAAAAAACCCACTTGTCACATTAGAAACCTGAGTGGTAGGATAACAGTCAACATATACTGACATAGAAAATCTTAATCAAGGCTAATTATTTTTTCTTACAATAAAAAGAGAATTTAGCACCAGAATAGTTTAGAAATGGACCATTTTGGAATAGTAGCTATCACCTACATAACACTTTAATGTTTGCAAAGCACTTTCTAGAACATAACTTCCTCCCTTTTAGAGTTGAGGAAACTTGTGTCAAAAAGTGAAATTGCTTGACCAACATCAGACAATGAATTAATTAGTGGCAGAGGTGAAATTAGATTTTCTGATTTTAACTCCAATTAGTGTTTTCCATTACTCCAACTTGAACCACATTTATATCTGTAGAGCTATTAATGTCACTTGAAGCATGCCAACAGCCCTGCGAATTAGGACAGGTTTCTGATGTCCATTTTTAGAAATGGCAAATTTAAAACAGATAGAGGCCCCACAGATAAACAAACTTATTTGCACACCCACACTTAGGATATATGAAAGCCAGAACAAGAAGGGAATGAAGAAGGGAATAAGCATTTATTAAGCACTTATTATGTGCCAGGCATTATGCTAAGCCCTTTACAAAAATAATCTTATTTGATCATACACTAGTATTCAACTATCAAAACTCCTATTCTAGAATCTTTTACTAACCTATAGTGTCCACAATATGGCCAACTGTTGACTAACAAATGGGTAACTAGATGATGTAGGGGATAGAGCACTAGGTCTGGAATCAGGAAGATCTGAGTTCAAATTCAGCCTCAGACATTTACTAGCTAAATGGAAAATTCATGGAAGGGAGGTGATTAAGACATCAAGTGGTTTACTGTGTGAACAACAATGATTCCATCTTTTTACTTAATTCTATTTCTATTCAATTATGGGCCTAGTCCCAATTCTGTCCTGTGAGAACAGTTATTCAATTATAGGAATTGGAAGAAAACTTCACTGCATTGTTTTAAACCTAGCTCTGCATGAATGGGAAAATAGACCACAAGGACTGGGATTATGTTGACCAGAAACACAGTCAGATCCCAAAATTGAAGTAAGGAGTTTTCTCATAATTGTATATCTCAAGCAACTCATCTGTGTTAACTGAAAACTGGCCCCATACTAATCTACCAGTTAATTGTTTCCATGTTCTTTTGATTGTTTACAGATACTTGGGAAGGTGTAGGATGTTTCTTTTCCTGAATTCCTGAGAATTGTCCCTGCTCAATCTACCCTTGGAAACTGATTTTTAATTGGATGAAAAAATCCATAATTTTTCAGCCAATTAGAAATCAAATTATCTAATGTCACATTGTTCCTTTTAATTAAATTGGTCTCATTTGATTATTGGTTTTTACTGCATATAATTCTGTCTCCCTCTATATTTGAGGTCTAGTCCTAACCTGATAAAGGCATTTGGTCATGATTTTTTAGGCAATTGGCATGCATTCCTCAATTAAGTGATATGCTTAGATGATCAATTTTTTGTTTTCTTAGTCATTTCATCTTTTACTGATTACAATGACCCTAGGCAAGTCATTTGCCCTTGTTTGCCTCAGTTTCCTCATCTATAAAATAAGCTGAAAAAGTAAATAACAAACTACGCCAGCATCTTTGCCAAGAATTCCCCCAAAAAGAGTCACAAAGAGTTGGACTCAATTGAAAAATGACTAAACAATAACAAAGACCAATAAAACTTCATTAAAAACTAAAATCATTTAGGGGGACCATATGTCAAATATGTCACAGAGAAGAATCTTGTTCAGGAATGACCCAGGATGGGCTAAAAAGCTTCAGGTTTCTTCTCACTCAAGACATTCTGTGATTTTATGATTCTCTACTGAGTTCATAGCCTTTCAAGGTTACTACTTACAAGAAAATAGTCCTGATTTATATGTTCATGACTGAGGATTTGCTTTAAAGAAAAAAAATCATACCAGGTGGTACAATGATAGAGCAATAGTTTGTAATTAGGAACTAAGTTCAAGTTTTGCTTCTAACATTTACTGACTTACAATGGACAGGTCACTTCATTAGTCTCAGGTACTCAACTGTAAAATGAGGATAACAATAGCACCTACATCCCAATGTTGCCATGAGGATAAAATGAAATGTTTGTGAAATGTTTTGCAAAGCTTAAAGCACCATATAAATGTAAAATATCCTTTTATATTGTAGTTTATTATATTATATATCATACATAATTATAGCTAATTTTTTCTGTGTATAATGTGTTCTGCTTCATAGGTTGCAGATGATCTACATTGCAAGGAAATGTTCCATGGTTGGCTACAGGACATTAACAATAACTTGCTTTACACTAACAACAGAGGCTTCCAATAAAAGAGGTACACAGATCATAAAGCAAAAGCAAGAGACAAGAGATATGCACCCAGGTCATTGCACTTCTAACTGTAAAAAACCAAAGGGTTCAGAAGAAAACTTCCAGCATAACGAGTAGATCCTTTATGGAAGATTAATGAAAGGACATAGACAAGAAATGCACAAGGAGAGAAGGTATGGATGAGTTATGACCTACTCTAGTAGATGAAGTACTTACTTAGGATTGATATGTAAGGTCTAGCTCTTTGACTAGACAGTAGGCATCTGGAAGGTAAGGCTGAATCTTACTGTTTTTTGTTTTTTTTTTTAATCTAAAACAACACCCAGCAAAGTACCTTTCATATGATAAATACTTTAAAACTTTTAAATAAGTTATGACAAAAGTCAAAATTAAAATATTTTATTACCTCACATACTTCATTTTAGCTGCCTCTGCTTCTGCCTTCCCCTCTTTTATCTCATTTCTTGTTTAGGTGATTTGAAATGGAAACCAAAAGGTAGTGACATTTATAGAAAAGTAGGGGAAAAAATGAACTCTCCCCATGCAAATTAATTGAAACTTGAAAAGAATTCATATAGCACTCTTTTGTGGGGAAAGGAGGGAGGTCCAATGAAGGTAGGGCATCAACGAAACTGTTCACTTTCATAGTCAGTTTATGTTAATTTTTGTCAAATTAATATAAATGATTTTTAAGGCAGAAGAAACTTTTGAGGTCATGTGGTCTAAACCCCTTTATTTTACAGATAGAGAAACAAAGATCTCAAATAGCAAATGGAGGAGCTAGGGTTCAAACTTAGGTCTCCTAACTTGAAATCCAACAACCTCTTATAGCTGTTCATTATCAACCACCCCTAAGGAACATAGATATTCTGGTTCATTAAGTATATAGATGATTACACATTTTCAAACATATTAAAGCAGAGAATAAATTCTATACTGGGCATTTCATTGAGATTAGTTTTATTTTTTTAAAGTTACATAAGACAAGTTTGGATAGTACATCTTTTACAAAGTAATGGATGGTATTTTTTTTTCATATGTGGAAATTATCCCAAAATACTATTGTTTCCAAAAATAAACTGATTCCAAACTGATGGGATGACATCTTAGGATGCCAGATTTTTCCAGAGCAAGCTCAGACTATTGTATTAGCCGAATATAGTCTTATTATTTTTTAAAATCTTTACTTTGATAGATTTTTATCAGTCTGACAACTTGCAAGCAGTTCCCAGGAACTTTTTTTCCCCTTTTACTCTTCTCATTCACAAACTACTAAAAACCAATAATACTGAGTTCAGCAACCAATGTAGCAAGTTCCGTTGAGTGAGTGACATAAAAGACCCTGAAAGATGTTTCTGCATTTCAGATGTCAAAAGAATGGGTCAAATAAATTATGCAATTTGACAAAATGGAATATCCCACCAAGGTCCTGCTCCTACTCCAACTACTCCAATTTCTCATCATGGCATGGTAACCCTGGGTTCTTGAAATCTTGAACAGCAGAGAAACAATTCCAATACTACCAAGCAATGATGTCTTTTGACTGTGATACTGTCTGCCATATGAGAACCAGACAAGTTAAACTGCAAAAGGAGGCCACCAGAAGAAATTTTCATCCACAGCAACTCCCTCAAACCATCTATTAAACTATAGAAGGACTGTGACCTGTGTTAATGAGCAAAGTCTTTACATCTGTGAAATGAAGAGATGTTTTAATTACATATATTAAAAGAACAATGATATGTGGCAATATAGATGAAGTTTTGCAAAATGAGGTAAGCAGTAAATGAAGGACAATATAAAAGCTGACAAACTTTTTTTTTTAAGGAGGCAGCAATAAATTCCCAATTATATTCAGAAAGGACACAGAACAGCTAAATTGTCCACATTCCTACTTTGTTAAAATTTATTTTTTAATAAAAAAAACTAAGTAACTTTAATTTGAAGCTTATTTTTAAGATATTCTCTACATTTTGTTTAACTATTTGCTTATATTTGTCAAATGTTAAGTATAATAAAAATAAATTGAATACTATACAAAATGGAGAGCATTTTATTCATTTATTATTTACTATTTGTTCTTTAGCAGTTTCAACTAGTCCTTTCCTACTTCTTTTTTTTTTAATCCTTACTTTCAGTCTTAGAATCAATATTGATTCTAAGGCAGAAGAGTGGTAAAGGCTAGGCAATGAGGGTTAAGTAAGTTGCCCAGTGTCACACAGCTAAGAAGTGTCTGAGGCCAGAACCTAGAACTTCCCATCTCTAGGCCTGGCTCTCAATCCACTGAGCCAACCAGCTGCCGCTCCCCCCCCCCCTCCCATTGACTTCTTAAAGTATTTTATTTTAGCTAGTATGATTAAAAAAAATAGGGAAGGAGATTCTCTTTCTACACAATACATAGCACACAATTCTAAATGCAAGAAATAGATTAACAAGCATGAGATGTTTTCAATAGAATATAAGTATTGACAAGCAATATAGTGGATAGGTTGTCACACTTGAAGTTAGAAAGTCTTGGGTTAAAATGATTATGTCCCAGGGGCAGCTAGGTGGCTCAGTGGATAGAGAGTCAAACCTGAAGTCAAGAGGGCTTGGGTTCAAATCTAGTTTTAAACACTTCCTAACTGTGTAACCCTCTACAAGTCATTCAATTCTGTTTGCCTAACCTTGCCCTTCTCTTTTACAGTTGTTATAAAGACAGAAATTAAAGGTTTAAAAAAAACCTCATGTCCCACATTTACCAGCTGTCTGATCATGGACAAGTAAAATACAAATATTAATCTATTAGCTATCTTCATAGGGCTACTATGAAGCTCAAATGAAATAACATAAGCCACTTTGCAATCTTTAAAATACTAGACAAATGTCATTTATTGCTTTTTTAAATCACCCTGTAATCAATTATACTGTGGGTCAAACTACCTCCTGTTTCTACCCAAGGCTTAGTACAGTGCCAAGCACTTAACAAGAACTTAATATACACTTATTGACTGTCAAGTGAATACTAAATACCTGTGAAACTTCAGACAAGTCACTTAAACTCAAGTTTCCTAATCTGCAACTTGAGGAAAGTTGACCTAAGGCTCTTTCTGGTTCTCATGATACTATGACCATCCTCCCCTTCCCCATAACACCAGCTTCATAATTGAGTTATACTGTCCTATTTGTAGCTATGTTTATGTAGCATTTGACAGTTTACAAAAGGTTTTTGTAGTAATAATAACAGTAATAAGTACTACTAAGTATTATAACATCTGATTCACAGAGAAGAGAACTCATAATAAAAATTAACTGATCTGCCCAGTTCCTGTGATTCTGGGGCTGAAATAAAATTTAAAAAAATTAAATACAATGAACTCTCTATTAGTTAACATGGTTGGGAAATGGAATATCTAGTTAACAATGTTAAGATACATGGCAAAAGTTGTATAATTGAAAATGTTGCTCTAAAAAAGAACTACATTTCCCGGGACTCCACTGACTTCCTGTCATTATGTACTTCCTATAGACAGAGGTTATTAGTGAGTGGGGGTCCTCTTGGGGCCCTTTCTTGGGCTTATAGCCAGCATGGGGGCTGTGGTAAACTAAGTGTGGGGATTTTAAATGGGCTAATCAGTCATGGGCATGTGGTCTTTATTTTGTATCCCCTTTATTCCCTGATTTCTAATGATAATTAATAAATCTCCTAAAATACTTTATATTTAAGATTTAATTTTAGTTTTTACATTGATGGCAACCACCAGTCAGAGAAGAACTTTTCAACTTTTTTAAGATAGCCTAGATAAAAATTTTAAAGCCATGTTTCTCCTGCCAAAGCTTTTCTAACCCCCCCACCCCCATTCAAACTCTTTTCCAGAACTTCTGCCCTGCTCCTGCCATTTTTTTGTTTTTTCCTTTTTTATTTCCTCACTTTTTGCCCAGTCACCTACCTACTGGGTGGGCTATTTTTAGCCAGGGGACTCTTGGAGAAGAAGAGATAAGCCATTCTCTCACCCATCTGCTTGAGTCCATGTTCCTCAGTTCCTAGCTGCTGCCTCTGGCATTGCTGCTCCTGATCTCATTGCTCCTGCTGCTAAATCCCAGTGGCCTGCTCCTGCTCCAGATACTGCTTGCTCCTTGGTCCTGATCCTGCTCCTGCCCCCAGCCCCACCATCGGCTCCTGATCTCCTGATCCTCTGGTCCCAACCTTGTAGTTCCTGTTGGGCTGCTGGTAACAGCCACTGTGTCTTCAGAATTACAACTTACCTGGCAAAAACTGGGGTGTGTTTTCCTTGGGCAACAATTAGCCTCCTAACTCACTGTCCACATGGCAGGGGAAACAAACTGCTCCCTAGCATTTTACCTCAGGGGGAAAGGGGAAGGAAGTTATACTTCCAAACAGGAAGAAAATTATAAGCATGGTACACTATTTGAAAGAGCAGTACATTACCTATTTCAAACAGCTTCTAGTTTTAGGATGTTTTTTCATGAGTGCACTGATCCTTCCACTTATCTTACCTGAGATTCAGGGGAGAAATTCATCTCCCTACAACCCTTTGCCATTTGGACCTGCCCAGTCTCTAAGATTCATACAAACCTCAAACCCATGTTCTCCCTCGCTATGGGAAATATGAAATATTTCATGTCGCCATGAAGGTGAAAATTTTAAGCCTTTTCAGATTCCATTATTTTATGAAAGTGTCTGTACGTTATTGTATTTTGCTGATTGTCAGCTTTAAGATTTAATTCTGTTGTTTTAAGTTCATATATTAATGTATTCAATACTATTCTGTTACACTGAATCAGTTTACTCTACTGTGTTTTAACTATTAGTTATATTCTGTTACCTTTCCCCTATAACTATATTAAACAAATACTATTAAATAAGCCCATAAAAAAAAAACAGCTTATTCTTCCAATTTGGCTTTGTAAATTGTGGCATAGAGGATGGATGGGCTTCATCAAAACTGGTTAAAATTGTATAACAACCTTTGGAAATTTTAATGAGCTAAATATCTCAAATTAATTTTAA
This sequence comes from Monodelphis domestica, assembly GCF_027887165.1. Taxonomy (NCBI): domain Eukaryota; kingdom Metazoa; phylum Chordata; class Mammalia; order Didelphimorphia; family Didelphidae; genus Monodelphis; species Monodelphis domestica. Next base: position 256,398,458 of record NC_077230.1, read on the forward strand.
AGGGTCTTCAGACATGAATTTTATATTTTTTTTTCCAATAACTCTGACGGATCATTTTGCCTGCCTCTGAGTTATTTGTAACAAGAGGTAAGGTCCATTTTAATAGCTGAAGTGAAGTAAAATTATAATCCCCACCTCCCTCATTTGTAAAAATGTGAATGGATGGGACAAAAGTCTCATTCCAAAGGAGCTGGGAAGTTGATCCCAGGACATGGTACCCCTGGAAGGCTCCCAAGAGGGGGCATCTCTCATTTGTAACTCTTCCACTTATTCTACCCTTCCACCAGAACAATCTAGATTCTTGGTGACATATTTTTAGGCTCAACATTAACAGTACAAAGGTTTAATTTTTTTCTAGACTCCTCTGCCATATTTTTGTAATGATGGCAGATTTTTAAATATATCTCAGCCAAAAGTTTAAACATTACTACACCTGAAAAACTTGTGATAAGTACCCATTAGTCTTAAATGTCGCACAGCAGATTCATGAATCCAGATGATAATGGGTTTGTTTGCTATTTTAATTAAATGGGCTATTATAACTTTGGGGATTTTTATACTTTTTTGAATGAGCATTACCTGTTCTATTACTGTTCTTTATAAAAACTGTTACTTCATGAAAATCATTTGTTTGCACTCACAGTTGATCATGGCCAAGTTTGAAAAGGAAACGGATCTCATTTTGGGGTGAGAAACCTTTGTATTCTACCTTTCCTTAGCTGACACAGTGTCAATGATTGTAAGATATATTTTAATTTTTAAACTCTTTAATTATTGTTTTTGCTTGCATGTGCAATATACTATCAGTTTTATTTTTCTCTCATTTTTGCATTTGAAGCATGTGTCAACAATATTGAGATGATTTTTCTTAAACTTTTTTGACTTTGCAGTAATAGAATTTTATTTCCCCTAATGTCAATGCATACCCAAAAAGCTTTAGAACATAAAAATGATGCCATTGATTGTTTAAAAAAATTATTGGGGGGGGGGGGTGGCTGGGTAGCTCAATGGATTGAGAGCCTGGCCTAGAGACGGGAGGTTCTAGGTTCAAATCTGGCCTCAGACACTTCCTAGCTGTGTGACCCTAGGCAAGTCACTTGACACCCATTGCCTAGCTCTTACCACTCTTCTGTCTTGGAGCCAATACACTGTGTTGATTCCAAGACGGAAGGTAAGAGTTAAATGGGCTAATCAGCCATGGGCACATGGTTTTTATTTTGGATCCTCTTTATTTATTAATTAAGATTTATTAATGAATCTCCTAAAATGTAATATTTTATATTTGAGATTTAATTTTAATTTTTACAGATTCAAGAATATCTGGTCCAAGTCAAGTTTTGAACAAGTGAAAATAATTTAACTTCCTAATTCCTGTCTTCATCTTGGGTTATTAAGAACAAATATAATTATATGTATTACTGACAACACTGTCAGTAAAGATAATATCCTTTAATCCAGTTATTACTTAAATGTTGAACTGGATTGGGATCATTGTCATTATTTGAACATTATGTTGAAGATGTAAAGACACACCCCCAGAAGTCATTTCCACTTCAAAAAAATGGCAGTTCCTGCCACAGCTAGATGGTATTTCAAGTACTTATTAGCTTTGTAATGCTGGACAAGACACTTGATCACCATCTATCTTAATTTCCATATATGGAAAATGGGAATAATATCACTTACCTCCCTGAGTTGTTGTAAGGATAAAATGAAATATTTGTAAGGTGTTTTATGAAGAAGTGTTATTTATAAAAATACTAAAGGAAGCTAAGTTTAACAATGAAGTGTTGGGCTTACATTCAGGAAGAGCTGAGATTAAATACAGCCCAGGATACTTACTTTTTCAATTCATCTTTATCCACCTCAAATTTTCCATTTGTAAAATGGGGAAAACAATAGCACCTATGTCATAGGGCTGCTGTAAGGTTCCAATAAAATAGCATAAAGAGCTTTGCAAACCTTAAAGCACTATATACAGATTACCTATTATCATTTTTATTATTACAATTGAAAATATGGAATATCTGCTCAGACCATATGAATCTCAGAAAGATACAATTCCAATAATAATAATAATATTCAGTAGTATTAAGCTACCTGCTAGTGCCAGGATAAAACAAAGAGTAAGTAATGAAGGTAATGAGTCAGATTAATTTAATTCCACCATAATATAAGCTAACATTTTTATTTAAATTAGCATGCTACCTATAGTTATGTTATGCAAAATTATCTTCAGAGTAAAACAAACTTCAAATTTTTTTCATCTTAAATCTATCAGTTCCAAAATGAATTTTCATGCCTTCAAAAAATAGTTATTCCTGCTCATTTCATTTCAACTCTAATGGCTAGAAGAAGCAAACTTATAATTACTGGTTCATACATTTGATGGAGTTCTTCAATCAAATGATTTTTGAAGGTTTTGTAGGGTAGACTACATTGATCCTCATCATATGAGCTTTAAGCTGAATTAGAATTATGAAGTATTTTAATTACAAGTATAAATATCAATAAGTAAGATAACCTACACATTCCCTTCTATATTTAATAATGGTTTCCACACAAGAACTTGGATTACTATGTTAATGAGATAAAAATATAGTTAAATTTTTAACTTTGCTTGACTTTCCAAATAGCATGGCTTTCATTCCACAGAAGAAAAGATGTCTCCACATGTCTGTGATTCCTTATAAAAATGGTGCTAAAGCTTAGTTCAACAAAATGATTTTGAAAAATCTAAATAAAATATATTTCCCTATACTTCCTAAGCAATAAACTATCAAACAATGATAGCCTTCATAAGATTTTTTGCAAGGATTTTCTGAACTATGTATGTATAAAATGGCAACATTGTGAAGCACACGGAAGACTGTACCTAGAATTAGTAAAAATTCATATTTTCTCTGTGTCTATTATAAGAAAACCAAGACCTCTCTGGGTCCTCCAAGCAACTTCTAAGATCCAAGAGGTTGCTGAACTACATCAGTTTTGGTAGTTCCAAAGGGAGTTCTCCACAAAAATTAAAACACAGGGCCAGAGTTCCCTTACAATCCATCAATCCATAAGTATGACTGTAGGTCCTCGAAGGTTAAGCATTAGAGCATAAGTTCATTCAGGTCCTAAACAGCAAGAAAAGACTTCAAATCTGAACCTGATGGCATTATATGACTGTTATTCAAAGATCAGTCAGGCTGCTTAGGGAAAGTTGCAAGTCAAGTTGACTGCAAACAAATATATGTATATATGTACATATATATATATTTCTGCAGAGTAATTCATGATGACAGTAAATGAAGTCACAAAGGGATTGATTTGCACCAAAAATTGTAGAATTACATCAATAAAATTAAAGACCCTCAAATTATCAAAATATGTATTTACATGCATATAGACACATAGAGATAGACAGATGGATTCATAGATAGATAGATAGATAGATAGATAGATAGATAGATAGATAGATAGATAGATAGATAGATAGGCCCAAAGTGCAGCTTTAGACTTCAGTAGCTTAAGATGTTTGAGACACTGTATTTCAGAGTTGGAAGGGACCTCAGATGCCAGCTAGTTCAAACTGTATCAGGAATTACCTCTCCAATATCCAACATTCAACCTTTACATGAAGGCCTTGTGGCATAGTGGACAGGGTATACTATACTTGGAGTTAGGACCTAAGTCCAAATCTCACCTCAGATACTCATTAGCAGTGTAACCCTAGACTTAAACTCTCTAAGTCTCAAGTTTTTTTCTTCTACAAAATGTGGGGCCTGGACTCAATGATATCTGAAGTTCCTTCCAGCTCTAAATCTGATTCCAAAGCAGTTTATTTTACTTTTTGTCAGTTTTAATGGATAGGAAGTTGGGGGGTTTTTCCCTTAGGCAAGCCAAAATCTGCCTCCATATAACTTCCACCCACTCCTCCCTGTTTTACTCTCTGTGGACAACCAGAACAAAATCAAATCCATCTTAGAAATGAAAAGTCTTGAACTACATCCCTCCCAAACTCCAATCTTTTCTTCTCAAGGCTGAAAAGTTCCATTTCCTTCAAATGGTCTTTATAATGCTATGAGCTTTCTTCACTTCAGCTTGCCTGTTACTAGTGTTATAATCCTGGTTACTATCCTCTAGGCACTCTCAGATTGGCAAAGGCCTTTCTAAAACATGGAACCCCTCACAATGAATATATTCCTGTAGATGTTGCCTGATAAAAGCAGAATAAAAAGGGACAACAACTGCCCCTGTTCTTGATTTTATCCCTTCTAAATCACATTTTTAAAAACTTCCCTATGTTCACTTTATATTCCAGTCTTACTGGTCTCCTTGTTGTTCTCCATACATACCACCCCATCTGCCATCTCTATCCCTTTGCACAAGTTGTGTTCCCCCCCCCACCCTGTGCCTGGAATTTTCTCTTTTCCCCATCCCCCCTCATTAAATGGATTCCTAGCTCCATTTAAATTCAAGTGCCATCTCCTCCAGGTCATTCTTGATTCCCTTAGTTCCATAGCATGGGACTAATAGCCATATTTTATGTAATTATAAATTTGAATACTGTGAATATGAACATGTAATTACTTCAAAGGATTCATTATTCACATTAATTAGGTCCAAGTCACATTCTCTGCCTTGATCTTGATTCTTTATTATCTTTATTATTTATTGTGTTTATATTTTGGATTTACTTGTCTGTATATTTGTTATCAAATGTCAAATTCTTGAAGGCAGGGACTGTTTTTGTCTTTGGGTACACACTATTTAGGAAAGGTACCCTAGAAATACCCATTAAGTGAATGGATGAACTAATGAGTCTACAACATGGTAGGTACAAGCTTGGGCACAAAGGGTGATAGTGATAAATTGTGAATCCTATCACTATCTAAAGAAACTGCAATTATTGGAAGGAAGCCAGACTTTGAGAAGTAGTTTTGATACATTGAGTTTTTTGCTTGCTATGTCATATTGAAGAATCATATACTAAAACGCATCATTTTTTTCACCCAAACTGCTGTTTAATGATATATGCATATATATGTATATAAAAATCTCTATTTCTCTTTTATTTTTTTAAACCCTTACCTTCCATCTTGGAATCAATAGTTGATTCCAAGGCAGAAGAGTGATAAGGGCTAGGCAATGGGGGTTAAGTGACTCGGCCAGAGTCACACAGCTGGGAAGTGTCTGAGGCCAGATTTGAACCTAGGACCTCCACTTCTAGGCTTGGCTCTTAATCCACTGAGCTACCCAACTGCCCCATCAATTTCTCTTTTTAAATGTTCACTAATCCTGGGATAACCAGAATTTGACAGATAAGTATCAGTGTAGCATAGATGTAAAGCTAGAAGGATCTTCAGATAATTTGGGTGGGGCACATCTCCTCATTTACAGACAAGGAAACTGAGGCCCAGAGAGATTAAAGTGACTTGAGGTTACACAAGTGAGTGGTCAAACAAGGAGATTTGAACACAAATCCCCAAATTCAAAATCAATGGCTCTTGCCATTTCAACATGAAAATATATTGTATTAATTCATATATGCTTCCTCCTCTCTGACATTTTTTTCTGCAGAGGATAAATATATGATATGAACAATTGATTCTTATTCTACCTACCATTACCTTAACAAGGTATCTTTATCTTTAAGATTTTCATTCACTAAAGAACAGTATAAAGCAGAAAGTAGCAAAACTAACTAGAATAAATAGCTAATATGTCTCCTTTTTTTAGTGAACCTTTACTTCTTGCTTAAGGTGGTACTAATAATAATGATGATAATAGCAAAAGTTTGTAATCGTTAAAATTAAGTCATGAGGCTGCTAGTAGCTTTAGTAGCTTTATTACCCCAAAATAATGATATTTAGTAAAGAGAGGGAAATGTAGGAAAGAGGGAGAGAGTAGCTTAGCTTACTATCCTATTTGCCATTTGATGGATTGAAGCTCACCGCAGTTCCTTCAGGTTTCAAGCTCCATCCAGGAGAGAGCAAACTCCTGTACTCACTTTATAAGCAGTTTTCTCCACCCACTAGCTCTCTCACGTCACATCTCAGGAACCAATTATAGTTCCTTAATTTGATTGGCACCATCTAGGGGGGCAGTGCCTGTGGTATCAGTTTATCATCTCGTTATAAATTCCTTTCTCTGAGTGTTTGTCTATACTTGTACTTCACAATGGTAAAGGACCACCAGGTCACTGATTGATGTTGTCAAACAAGGAGACATAATGGGGAAGGATATTCCCTTCCCACAAGGTTATAACACATTTACTTTGTGCCAGGCTTTGTTAAGTCCTTCACAATGATTATTTCATTTAGTCTTCACTATGACCTTGGTAGGTAAATGCTAATAATATTTAAGCTTTTTACAGATGAGGCAAACAGAGGTTAAGGGAGTTGTCTATGGTCAAAAAGAAAATGTCTGAGGTCAAATTTGAACTTAGGTCTTCCTGATTCCCAGCACACTATCCACACTAACCATCTACCTTCCCTATATTAATGCTAATTAAAGTATAATATTAATAATGGCCATCAAAAATTACATCTTACTCTCACATGGAAATTCAGGAAAAAATTTCACATCCAGTACCTCATTTGATCTTTGCAAGAGTCCCTCACCAGAAGGGTGAATGAAGCTATTAATTCCCATTTTAAAGATAAGGAAACTAAGGCTTAAGGAAGCTGCCTATCTTTTTCAAAGCCACACAAGCTAAAAGTGGCAGAGTTAGGATTCAGTCTTCTGATTCTAAATTTGGTTTTCTCTACTACTACAGCTACTACCATTATCAAACTGTTAAAGTCTAAGACTAAAATAAAATCTTTGGCCAAGATAAAGCAAAGGAAAGTAAAAAAAAATATATATATATATATATATATATACATTAGGAGTGATGAAAAAGAAGAGTTTACTATTAGGACTTACTTTTCAATTATTTGTCTTTTGGCATTTAAAACTCTTCTCAGCTCCAGGTGTTTTGATTTGTTGTTCCCCCTACCTAGTATTCTTTCTGTCCAAACTCTTAGAATAACTGACTCAAGCAAGACCCTCTTCCCTCCCTAAGCCTTTCCTGGTCCTCCAACTGCTAGTGCCATCTCCCCTAAGATTACCTTCTATCTTTTCTGTATTTAGTTCACATGTCCTGACTTACATATGTTGTCTCTCCCATTAAAACATAAACTTCTTAAAGGCAGAAACTGGAACATATTGTTCAGTCATGTCCAACTCTTCTTTATCCTATTCGGGGTTTTCTTGGCAAAGATACTGGAGTGGTTTGTCATTTCCTTCTTCAGATCACTTTACAGATGAGGAAACTGAGGCAAATAGGGTTTAAGGATTTGCCCAAGGTCACACAACTAATGTGTCTAAGGTCAGATTTGGTCTCAGGAAAATGAGTCTTCTTGATTCAAAACTAAGCACTGTATGACTTGGCTGACTGTCTGGAATATAGGAACATGCTTGCCAACTTGCTTGCTTGATTAAGCCATTTCAGTTCAACAACAACTGAAATCTAAGTTCGAGACCCTACTTTTCCCTAATAATTGTGTGCTTTCAATCCAAAGGCAGCAGTAAGGAGTCAAGAATGAGAAAAGGAGTAAGAAGCAGCTGTCTAGAACAGGAGAGTATGCACTGACAAGCTCTCTCCTCCCCACACCCTAGCCAGTGGCAGCACAAAAACAAAACTCTCTCAGCTTAGAGGAAGAAGCCTTCTCTGCTGACAGAAGCCTGGCTAGATGCAAAACAGTAAATGAAATTATGTCATTTTAACCAATTTTCTTCTCAAAATATGTGCATGGAGACTGGATGGATGGAGGGGAAAAGTACATTAGTAGTATAGTATGTGATTTCACATCTTAAAATAGAGACTGTAATCTGTTCAAGGTACAAGATTCACAAAGAATGACAGTAATGCATTGATCAAATGGGTGGAGATGGTGAGTCATGCTGCCTGAACTATAAAACATTATGTGTCTATGCAGTAACAAATATTTTCTCAATTAAAGATTATTTAACATGACAACACAGCATTTACCAGCATGACAAAGAATCCAAAATCACTGGTCACAGAATTTTATTTGGCAAAATGAAATAATTCTTAACATATTAGGTTTAGGTGGAATAAATTCCAAAATAAGGAAAGTATATACAGAAAGCAAAAAGCTATGATTTTAAACACAAGTTTAAAAGTTAAGTGTGAGTATAAAAAGTGTGACCTCAAGTAAAAAATGCAGGTCTGAATGGCTAGTTCTGACTGATGCCCTCTATAATTGAGGCCCATTACACTCTAATAGATTTTAAGCTTCTTCTGAGCAGAGATCATATAACCCCCAGTTAGTAGAACAGTTCCTTGCACATAGTTGTTACTCAAGAAATAACTGTTGAAAGAGTGAAACATTTGCTTGAAAGAAAAAAAAAACCCGAAGACATAGTAACCATAGACGAGAGCATTAGAAATTGCACCATTGTAATTCTATCAAAAGCAACAAATACATCTTAAAGAGGCAAACACTGCGATAGATATTGGAGATACAAAGTATATAGATTGAAACCAAATCCATATTTGCAAAGAGCTTACATTTTAATCGGGGAGATAAATACATATAAAAACACATATAGCACAAGAAAACAAATACAAATGTATACAAAGTAATTAAGTACAAAGTAGTATGGGAGGTAGGACATCAGAAAATCAGAAAAGGAAAAATCAGAAAAACCTTAAAATAGAAGATAGTTTTGGGGAGAAACTCCCCAAAGTAGATATAAGGAGGGTGTGCATTCCAGTCATATGTATTAGCTGATGGAAAGCCATAGATATGGGAGATGAAGTATCTTGGTGTGAGAGATGTCCAACAAGCTAGACAGATAGGTTGAGGTCGGGTTGTAAAGCCTTTAAAAATTATCCGGCAGTGATCCTGGGCAAGTAACTTAACCCCAGGTGCCTAGACTTTATAGTTTTTCATTGGAACCAATACTTAGTATCAATTCTAAAAGAGATGGGTTTAAAAAAAAAAAGTCAACCTGGACATTTAATATTTTGCTCTTTAGCAAATAGGATGAAATTAAAAGTTAATTTAGTAAGGGAGTCACATAGTCACATCTGTCCTTAAGGAAAACTGCTTTACCAGTAGTGAATAGGATGAACTGGAATAGGGAGAGATTTGAGACAAGGAGAGACAAGCCCCCTGCTGAAAAATCTAGGCAAGAGATGGTAAGAGCCATGTGAGTGGAGAGAAGAAAGGATTTATGTATAAAAGGCATAGTGAAGTTTAAAATGGCAAGACCTAGCCATTGATCCATTATATGGGATCATGTAAGGAATCCAGATAATGAGGAAGCTACACAAACCTGGAAGACTAGGAGGGCGGTGGTGGTACCTTTGACAGAATTTAGGAAGTTTGGAAGACTAAGAGATTTAGAGGGAAATTTTTTAAATGTTAAGTTTTAAATATATTGAGTTTAAGATATTTCTGTATTGAGGCAGTGAGGTAATACAATAGATAAGAGTACCAAGCCTGGAGTAGAGAGGACCTGGGTTAAAATCTGGCCTCAGACATTTTCTGGTTGTGTGACCTTAGGCAACTCACTTAACCGGATTGCTTAGCCCTTGCCATTCTGTTGTAGAATTGGTACTAAGACAGAAGGTAAGGATGTTTAAAAAAAAATGTCTTTATGAAATTGAGTCTGAAACATCCAATAAGAAATGAATGATATGACCAGAAGTTCACAGGACAGGCAAGAATTGGATATATTAGACCTGGAAGTCACTGGCAGAGTTAAACATATGGAATAGGTGATCTAAAAAGTCCTTCCATTTATAAAATGAAGATGAACTTCCTCAATGAAAAGTCAATTTTATTCAAAATCTACTATATAAGAATGAATACTTTTAGGACCTTGGGTGACAGAGCAAGTTCAATTTAGCAATGTAAAATCTGTAATGGTTGGACATAAATAGGACTCTTAAATAATTATGGATAAAGGGGACTGAATGTCAACACTTAAGGAACAGGGTGTCTTCTGAGTTCCCTGCAGAGAACACTTTGCAATTAGACAAAAACAAAATATTTTAGTATGGAAATGAAACCAGCTTAAAACAGCAACCCAAGGCCTGTTTCCTAGGTCACTCTTCTTCAGTAAGCAGAGGCAAAAAAATGTGTAGTACATCTGAATGTCACTGGGTCATCTCACACTCCCATATCATCTCTACTCCAACCCTCCTATCCCTCACCCCGCAAAGCAAATCAGTGTTAGATCACCAGTCCTCTTCTCTCCTTCCCCACCCATCATCTAAAAAAGGGTGGGGAAATCAATATTGTAGTAATCCTCTTTTTAAAAGGGCAGTATTAGCTAGAAACTCCAATTATAAGTTCTCAAAAAAATGTTTAAATACACACTCAAAATATGTATATTTACTTATAAATTACAGACATATTAACTACTATACTTAATACAAAAACATCTAAACAATGAGTACTTCATAAATTCTAGCTATTATTATTATCTTCAAAAACATGAATATTGATGCTTTATGACCCTTACCTCTTGTTTACCCAATTCTACAACTTATTCAACTCTAAAGACTCCCTCTTCCATGTCACTTTAACCATGCATCTTTCATCCAATAGCCACTCATGGCTCTAAGAAGCTAGAGTGCTTTTTCATAAAAAAGGAAAAGAACCCATGTTATAAAATTTTATAGCAACTTTCTTTGTAGTGGCAAAGAACTGTAAATTGAGGGGATCCCCATCAATTGAGGAATGGCTAAACAAATTGTGCCATGTGATTGTGATGGAATACCACTGGGGTGTGAAAAATGACAAGCAGGTTAATTTTTTAAAATACATGGAAAGACCTACATGAAATTATGAAGAACAAAATGAGTAGAACCACGGGAGCACTATATACAGCAATAGAAGCACTGTTTTTAAGAATAACTTTATACACCTCCAGAAAAAGAACTGATGAACAGAAACAACGAAGACAAAGTTTTATATATACATATATTTCTTTATCAAATAATGCCTTCTCTAGTGTGGGGAGGGGTGAGAGCAAGGGACATAAGAACTTTAATATAACAAATTAATTTTTCAAAAATAAGCTGTATAGTTTGCACAGAGGACACATTCTGGTAAAACTGTTCCAGCAAACCATCTAACAAGGATGAGGGTAACTGACAGGACTCAAACCTGTCAGTGAATTAAGGGAACTAAGTCTTCCCCTGGCAGAAAGGACTGATGAGAATAATTTGTTCCATTGGCCATGAAGGCAGGTGAAGTAGGGACTGTGGAGTACTTGGAGTTTAGTTAGACATGGAAGAAGTCACAGTCATGCACTGCATTCTGAGACATCACCAGTGGTCCTGACTTTTGTCCTACAACTGGAATGCCATGACTCTAGAAGAGAGAGTAAGGTCGAAGACTTTGTCCAACTCTGCCTTATACCAATTCATTCACTAGTTAAGACCTCACCTTATGATGTCATTAGTCTCCTTCAAAAATGATAAAAGAGCAAAATGACAAATATTGGAGAGGTAGTGGAAAGGAACACTAATCCATTGTTGATGGAACTGTGAAGTGATCCAATCATTTTGGAGAACAATATGAAATTATACTCAAAGAATATAAAACTGGGTATACCTTCTGACCTAATAATACCACTATTAGATCTATTTCCTAAGGTGTAAAGGAAAAAGGAAAAGAAACTACCTTATTAACCGAAATATATGACCCCAAATATAGTGTGATTCCCAAGTATTTCAAAGTATAACCCAGAAAGTATAACCCATTTTGTTTTCTCCTTTTAAAATTACAACTTTCTCTTAACTCTGAATAACGCAGGCACTTTATATTCAAAGTTTTTTCAATGTCCTGAAAACAAGCTAAAGAAGTTTTAATGCCCACACTTTTTATTATATATGTATTACTTTTATAGGTAAGGTACTTGTGAGAAACTACCTTCCAATAGTTAATCATGTTCTCCTCATCATTTGAGTCATCTCCATCCCACAAAACACCATCTTCCCCACCATACATACTGTTGGATATACATTTTTTAAATCCAAGCACAATGGACTCAGTAGAGATTTTGTCCTAAGTGGTTTTGATCCAGTTCCCTAAAACAGTGACCAATGATTTCTTTATTTTTCCTGGTGGAGTAAATTCATGGTTTCTGGCCAACATCTACTTATATATTCTTCCTCAAATGATCTTTGAATGGCTTACTAATTACTACACCTAACACTTTGTCATTCCTCCCAGAATAACAACCAGGTCTATGTGAGGAGTAAGAGGGAAGGGAAAAAAACAAGACATAAATCTTTGGACTGTGATAGAGGCAAGCCAGAAAGAGAGAACTTCAGGCTTGCAAACCAAGGTTGGGAACATTCTGTTTGGAACCTTCTCCTTGATTGACAGACATGTCCCCAGCCTTGGTTTGCAAGCCTGAAGTTCTCTCTTTCTGACTTGCCTCTATCACAGGACATAACTAATATGAGGAAAAATTGAAGGAGGAACAATAAAAACTATACATTCCAATGATAATACAACCTCTAGAAATTCCATAATCTCCAATAATTAAAATTTTTAATTCCATCCTTCAATGACAATATATTTTTCTACCCTCTCTCACTTCTAAATTCAATTTTTTAAAAAAGCATTTAATACACATCTACTATATGCCAAGCAAAGTTAAGTGTTGGAGATTTAAAGACAAAAAAAACAAAACAAAACGGACAATTCCTGCCTTTGAGGTCACATTCTACCAGCTTACAGTTAGCCTACTTTTTCTTCATTCCCACTTTTACTGCCAGTCTTTTGACCCAGCCATTAGTCACCCTCACTTGCTAATATACTGAGCCTTTACCATTTGGGTTTACCAATTTCATCATTCTCTAGCTACTATACTAGAATCCCTTGAATCTCTGATTTTCCATAACTCCCAGGTCTCTATATATCCTTCAGGAAACCTACCATCTGATTTCCCCATTCCTGTTCCTGAACTGCTAAGCTTGGTTGAAGTGATAAAACAGTTGATTTCACCAGTTACCAATTTATGAAGCATGACCTCAGCTGAGCCTTTGCTGATGCTCAATAATACTTCCACTCTTTCCTCATAGACTCCTTTATCTCATCCCCTACAGTAACTATGCCAAACCATTTCTTTTCACACCAAACTCCCAATACCCATAATTATAGCAGATGACATAATCATCTATTTCAGAGAGAAGTCTGAAACAATATGACCTGAAGTCACCTGGCTTCCCTCCCTCCCTCCAATACTCTTTATTCTCAATTGATCTCTCCTTCTGAGGCCCAGTACATAGAATGCTGAATCTGGAGTCAGGAAAACATGAGTTCAAATCTTGCTTCAGACAGCTTAAATGGTTGGTTGGGTATCATATTCAGAGGATCAAAATGACATTAAGATGATTCATCACAGCCCAGAGTAGTTAATTAATGTTATCATTGTTGTGACTGTTGTTTATTCATGAGGACCAACAACCTTATGGGGTAATGTCTGGACTAGTGAGTTAATGGGATTTAAGGCAGAGTTGCACAAAGTCATTGACCTTACTCTCTCTTCTGGTCATGGAAGTCCAATAAATAGCAAGACAAAAGTAAGGATGACTGGTGGTGGCTCAGAATGAAATGCATGTCCTTAGCTTCTCCCAGGTCTACCAAACTGTAGGCATTTCAGAGTGCCTGCTTCAACCAACTTCATGGCTGCTGGAACAAAATGTTCTCTTCCACCTCTTCTACAAGGAAAAGGCTTCCAATGTTTGAGACAGACATCCTACCAAATTCAAAGATGGGCTTAAGGCCTATCAATTACCCTCAACCTAGTTTAGCCCACTTGCCAAAGTCAGTTTTAGCATGGTATGATAGCTCTGCATGGTATAGTTTTTTAGAGCCAGAAATGAGAGTAAAGCGAAAGGTGAACACCAAAGGTGACATTGAAAAAGGCTTGGTAAGCCCTCAACAAAAATTTTATTTTAATCCCCCTTCCCCCATAGTGAGAGAAAGGGAATATATATTTGTTACTTAAAAAAAAAAAGGTAGAGTGATACTATAGATAGGAAATGTTACATGAATTTTTATAGAGGGAAGAGAATAAGCATTTATATACCATATATTATGTGCCAGAAACTTTACAAATATTATTTCATTTAATCCTTATAACAAATCTTTAAGGTAGGTGTTATTATTCCCAATTTATAAATAAGGAAACTAAGGCAAAGAGAGGTTAAGTGATTTGCTTAAGTGTCATATAGCCAATGTCTAAGGCTGAATTTGAACTCAGACCCTCCTGACTCCAGGCCCAACATTTATGTTCTATACCATGTAGATGCCCTTATGTCCTATAAGGGGGGTTACTATCTGAATAACTTTACTTTTATTTTATTTTATCACAAAAGACTCCTTGCAAAGTAAGAATAATCTGTAAATGCTGTTAATGTAAAAACATATCAATACAACTTTAAAAAAAAGAAAAAGAGAAGTCAGGTACACAAGCAGAATCAATAGGACTTTGCAAATTGGTTCTGGATGAGGAAAAAAAGAGTAAAGATTCAAAGAAAACTCTAATGCTATGATCATAAATGAATGGAAAAATGGCAGCCTCATCAACAGAAATAGGGAAGTTAAGAGGTTGGATAGGTTTAGGAGGAAAGACAAATTCTATGTTGTATTTTCTGACTTTGAGACGACTTAAATGAAGTATTCCCAATGGAAATGCACAAGAGTTGGAGATATATAGATTGCCATCATCAATGATTGCCCAAGTGGCATATTGAATGTACTTTTCTCAGTTCTGTAGCAGTTTGGTGCTGAGCCTCCAGAGAAATTTTGATTTGTATAGTTCTCAAACTTTTATAATATCAGGACTGGAAAGGAACTGATTGGTCTGAAACATCCCTAAACTGGAATCTATCTTATACTTGTTAATGTGATCTCTGTGCAAATCCCCAGTAACAAGGCATTCTGAGGAAAGTTTAATCAACTTTTGTACAATTGTAATTACTAGGAAATTTTTTCCTTATGTTCAAGGAAATCTGCTTCTCTGAGACTTTTACCTGCACACTCTCTTCCTCATCATAGTACTTTCCCATGATAGACTGTGATCCAACCACAAGTCTCTTAACAATACAACAACAAAAAAAAGTTCTCATTTTTCCAGTTCATTTACAGCTGCCTCAAAAAATCATCATGTAGCATGACTTCCCATCCTCAACCATCCTGTTTATCCTCTTCTCAATGAATTCCCTCTAGTGTGTCAACATTACTTCTGAAATGAGGCATCAAGATTGAATATAGTACTGCAGAAGTGCTCCAATTACACAGAGTATAGTAGAATGTCTGCCTTCCTCTTCTGGGACTCCCTGGACACGGACACGTTTGTAGCACTTGACACCATGGACCACTCCCTTCATCTGGAGTCTCTTTCTTTCTCTTTTTAGCTTCTGAAAGACTTCTGGTTCTCCTCCTCCTTCCTACCTCTGAATACATTACTTTGTTGAGTTCAAAATCTGAAGTTATCATTTTTCTCCCAAGCCCAGCATCTCTTTCTGACTTCACTTTCTCTTATTAAGTGCACTATCACTTATTCATAACTGAAACTTTTTCTTTTAATAGCCAGTTATTTAGTCTTGGACATTTTATTTCCCTGAACTCTCATCTGACATTCATTTTACTCCCATTGAAACTCATCCCCATTACAAAATCTTGTTACCTCCCTCTTAGACAAGTGTGATTCTCCCCATTCACCTTTCAGCATCCAACCAGAATCCAAATATCATATCCTAGAGCACTCTCTGACCTAAAGTGCCCCTTCTGGGGATTGTTTAGTCATGTCCAACTCTTCTTGACACTATCAACATGAAATCTAGAAACCCAAATCTTGTAGCATAGGCCTATCAATTACCCTCAAGTTTCAGGACCCCAAGTTTCAGGACCAGCTTCTAAATTGAAGGACCAGCTTCTAAGTTGAAGACCCCAAAGTTTGTACTTATTTCCTGTTCCCCTGGGAATCCACCCTGGAGGGAATCCCAGACTAGAAGTTTCTGATTGAATAATGGACTCTCAGGTGAATGACAATCCTAGTTGGGTGGGATTAAACATATGCTAAGGACCCTCCTGGTTTTAAGTAATCTCCCCTATTATATCAGAGACCCTTTCCCAAGAAGATCCACACCTGGGCAGGAACCATCCCTTAGTATCCATTGTAAGCAGCCCCTTCTTACGCCCTAGCCTCTAACTATGATTCCTTTCCCAAACTAGATTGTATCCCATCAGTGTAGTATGAACACCCAATTTTCTTTGTAGCTATAGTAATGTCAATTATCTTTCCCTGCCCCTGGATTTCCCCCAGATGGTATATAGGTTCCCCAAATTCTTTTGTTCCTTGGAGTCATCATCTAGGAAGGTGGCACTCTCAGGGAAAATATCCCCAGAGTCCAGGGTGTATACCTTGTAAAAGTTGTGGTGCCAGACTCTGAGTAAAGAATCAAATACTGGGCTTTTCCCTATCCTGATTAAAGATTTGGTTTTTCTGACTAGTTGATAGTTCTGTGTTATTTCCAAGTGAACACCATTTAGTATTTTCTTTGCAAAGATACTAGAGTGGTTTTTCTCTTCCTTCTTTAGCTCACTTTATACTTGAAGAGACTGAGGTAAACAGGATTAAAGAACTTTTCCAGGTCATACAGCTATAAGTGTCTGAGACCAAATTTGAACTTGGAAAGATGAACCTTTCTGACTCCAGGTCCAATAATCTATCCACTGTGCCACCTAGCTGTCCCTCTGGAGATTCATAACTGCTAATATACAGTTTCAGCAAAACTACATCCACAAATAATAGTGGTAGTTTTGCTCACTAGGATGTAAGTTCCTTAAAGAAAAGGGCTGCCTTGACTTTTATCTTTGTATCCTTGGGGCATAGTGCAGTGCAATGAGATAAATTTTTTTTCATTTTTTTCATTCCCCCGCCCCAATCCATCCTGTATACTGCTTTCAGAAATATTTTCCTATTGGTCAGTTCATTCTTATTAACTCCCTTCTTACAGAGTCAAGCTCCAACCTCTCTACCTAACATTTTGCATCTCTCCACATTCTAGTGTCCTACCTGCTCTTCCATCTATTCTTTATTCTAACCAAACTTACTCCCCCCTGAAAAGTCTACCTTTCCTGCCTCAGTGCCCTTGTGAATCTACTTTCCTGCCTTAGTGCCTTTGTGAATACTCTTCAAGGTGCCTGCAATGTCTTTCCCATTTATTTGAATGTTGGGGACACAAAAATATGAAGATAGTACCTGTCCTTGAAGAACTTACAGCATAATACAGTCAACATGTAAACCTCTAAGGTACAAACAACATCTGGACTCATATTTTTAAAAGTGGAATATTGATGCCTCTTCTTCCTTGATCCCATCCCCCCCAAGCCTATAGTAGCTTTTCTCCTCTTAGACCTCACACAGTCTTCTGTTTACACAGCTCTAAGGTAACATAGGGCAAAGAGCACTGGACCTGGGGAGTCAGGAGACCTGACTCTGACCTCTGACTCTGCCACTAATTCAGTCTTGGGTAACTTGACTTCTGAATCTGTTTCTTTACCTGTAAAATAAGCAAATCCCTTCCAATCCTAAGTCATATTAACTATGGCCTTAGAAAAGACAAACAACCATGATGCAAGGGAAAGTGAGATTGAGTTCAAAGAGGCAGTCTGTGGGAAATTTGAAAAGTGAGAGTTAAAAACATTAGGGAAGAATGCAAGAAAAAGGTAGCACTTGAGTTGGACATTGCTGGAAAGGAGTTTTACAGGCTGAAGTGGACTAGGACAGTCAATTCAGGCACAGGAGACAGCACTTTTAAAAGGTCCTTAGAGTGAAAGAATAAACTTATTAGATGTTTTCCCCTTTGATAGGTAACAATTACAGGAAAGAATATTTTGGTGTTTGGGACACTTCTAAACTATTCTAAAGCTAATGCCTAAAGACATAGCAATAGTATCATCATTAACTGCAAATCAGAATAGAGCTGATAGGTTACCTCAATTCTAAGTACAGAGATCTCTCCTCTTCTGTTCCCTAGTCTTAAAATCCGTATGTATTGTCCATCTTTAACAAGCTACTTCTTGACTAGCTATACTTTGTGACCTAGAACCATTCCCAATGCATTTTGAAGCTATTGGCTTACCATCTGATGGTGTGTTAATGGTACCCTGAAATCTTTGCTCAATCAGTCAGAAAGCAAGTATTTATAAAGTCTCTACTAGGCTGTCACTAAGCTAAGTCCTTGAAGTACAAAGAAAGGCTCTGAGGATACAAAATGCAAAGAGAGTCCCTGCCCTTGAAGAGAAGACAGGGAGACAACCTGCAAACAAGATCTATAAGGATAAAAGGGAAGTTGAGGAGATCAAAGGGAAGACCCTAGCATTAATGGGAATTGGGAAAGATTTCTTGAAAATGTTGGATTTTAACTGAAGTGAAGAGAGCTAGGAAATGGAGATGAGGAGAATTAAAGACTAGCATAACTAGATCCTATGAGGGATGCACGGGAAGGGGATGTAATGTATTTTTAAAAATTGGAATGGTAGAGAATGGGGGAGATGAAAGACTTTAAACTAAATTGAGGGCTTAAAATCTACTGTGTAACAGGCACTATGCTAAGCGCTGTGGAATACCAAAAAAAAAAAAAAAGGCAAAAGACAGCTTTTGTCCTCAAGAAGTTTACAATCTAATAGGGAGAAAGCATGTGTCTACAAAGCAAGGAAATAATTAACAGAGGAAAGGTACTGGAATTAAGAGCCCAGGTATAAGAAACAGCCAGAGAGATGGAAGTTGTTTGTAGAAAAGCCAGGAGGGGATAGGCTTCCCTGGAATGTGTTAAATAGGGCTGTGACTAGGTCAGAGCTTCTCTTTTAGAAAATGACTTTGACAGCTGAGTGGAGGGTGGATGGGAGGGTGGAGAGAAGAAAATCAAAGAAACAACTAGAAGGCTAAGGCTCTCCACCCCCTAGTGAAATTAGAAAATCTATTGCTAGAATTTGATTCCTCAAGTTTACCAAAACAAGGGTTGTGGTTGGTTTCTTTCTCAATCAAAATGTAAATATGCAGGTAAGAGCTAATACTGTAAAGAATGAAAAAAGAAAGCAGGTTTTGATTAGGGAGAATTTGGAGATAATTTAAGGACACTAGAGCCTGAGGGGGCAGGAACAAGATGAAAAAGGAGGGAAGGAAGCCAAAGACTGAGCCTAACTATTCTTTGCATAACTACAGTAATTCAGTTTTTCCAACGGATCCACGAAGGATACCAGCTAAAGTAGTTAAAGAGTTCTCCTCCAACCTCCAACCCAGTAGCAGATGATTCATTTGCTTAGGGCCAATTAGTGCAGGCTCAGTTCCTCAGGTGACCTAGAGCAGGAAGGCAAGCTAGGCAGACCTAAGGACTTTGATGGAGGGAAGGGGTTCTGCGTGGTCTGTATTCAGTCAGAGAAAAAAAAGGAGGAAATCTACTAGTTGTCAATATGGGACAATTCGTCTCATTTAATCTGGCCAACTGGGTGTGTGTGTGTGTGTGTGTGTGTGTGTGTGTGTGTGTGTGTGTGTGTGTGTGTGTGTGTGCGCTCTAGTTGTGTATGCGCGCGCGCTCTCGTAACAGGATTACCTCCACTCCCTAAGCACACTTTTGAAAATATATATATACATGTAAAATATATGTATATATATATGTATAATTTTCCTTCAACTCTACATTCACAAAAGTTCATAATCCTGGAGTTTGTTCAGTTAATATCGAGTTGGTTTTGAAATTCAATAACAGTCCCGAAATCTTCAATCCTTTACAGAAAGCTGGGGATGGAGGATTGGGGGCGGGGGGGGGGGGGTAACAACAAAAAAAAATAAATTTTTTTTCAAAGTTAGTGGTTTTCTTCCTCGAAGTCGTAGGGGAAAGGGGAAGGACAGTGATTTAAATAAAGTTAGGCAAGCACACCTTAAGAACAAACTTTTTTGACTACCAGCAGGGGAGCTCTTCAGCATTTTTCCCTAGACCCATTCAAACAAAAGAAGCCCCAGTTCCCTCGCGTCCCCCACCCCACCCCCTCAGTCTGACACCCTAGGGTCGCCTCGGGCCGCACCGCCCCCCTCGCCCCCCCAGCCATACTTACTTCTCAAAGCCCCAATAAGCAGGGATCCGTCCTTGATGAGCTCTTTAATGAACTTATTGGTCCGTTCCAGCTCAATCTCGTGACACTGGAGACGCTCCCTGAAGTCTGGGCTGTCCAAGTAGGAATCACTAAACTCCAGAGTGGGCAGCCCCATGGCACCGACCCGACGCCGGCGGCGACAGCCTGGGACTCTTCAGGGCAAGTGGAAAATAAAGCCAGCCCGGGAATCCGACCCGGGAGAGACCGAGAACCGAAGCAGGAAGGCGAAGAGGAGGGCCGCGTCGCTCAGAGAAAGGTGCGCAGAAAATGAGGATCCCCTCTACCCCTACCCTGCACCTCCTCGGGGCACTTCTTTGCAGGAGTTACAGCGATTCCCCCCCTTGCTCAATCTCCTCCTGAGGACAAGGGAGGGGAAGTGCAGGCGGACTGTGAATGAGTGGGTCGGATTAGGTGGCTGTCATCTGGTTGCATTGTTGCTCAGGGGCATGAAGGGCTCCTTGGTCTCCCGGCTCCTTGGTTTAAACTGGAAAGTTTCTCAGGCGAAGGCGGCTGCAGCTGCTGCAGCTGCTGCAGTTACTGCGGCCCCAGTGGCTGCTAGCAGACACTTCCGGCAGCTCCGCTCTCCCTCTCTCTCCCTCTTTCCTGACAATCTTTTGCTCTGTGAGACCAGAAATGCTCCGCTGCAACTGTTTGGGCAGTGGAAACCCTCCCCCAAAGCGGACACAAGCCCAGAGAGTGGTGCGAATTGTGTCTCTGGCTCACAGACCCTCCCCCTGACCGCTTCACTCTTACCCGACTCCACCCCGCCCCTTTTACCCCTTTACCCTCTTCACCCCCACCCACAAGCCACCCTTCTCCGCGGCACTATCCTCGCTCAAGCACACAAACACACCCTTTATTGCTTTCCTTCGGTCTGGCAGCATCTTTACTATTAACCCTCCCCCCTCCTCACCAGGCTCCAACCCACTTCATCTTATCGGCTATGATTTATTACTGTGAACCCCACAATTCCCTGCCCTTCAAAAGTAACCAAATTTCCCATTTTACCTACATGCCTAAAGAGATTTAGAACTAGAGAAAATGTCAACTTCCCATTATGTTTGGAAAAATTGTTAGGGGGAGTTGTCAAGAAAAGAGAAGGCAAATTTTGGCCTTATTAAACCTTCCTTCACCCCAACACATATGAGCCCTCTTTTTATTTTGCTACATGGATTTATTTAAATTCCAAGATGAAATGATTTAATCTTTTTTTTTTTTAAGAAAACTAAATCGCCCTGTATTTTAAAAGGAAATCCTACAGGTCTGAAAGGTCTTTCCCACCTCAAGTTTCTTTACTTGGGAAGACTAGATAGTGGCTTTCTTTCTCTTCCTCTTACTCCCCGCATCACCCCTCAATTGCAAATCTAACCTCCAGCAAATCTCCCTTTGGTGAGAAGATTTTGTTAATATTTTTTCCAGAAAGACCCATTTGTTCAACATTCAGACCTTAAAACAATCTTATTTACCTTTCCCCAATAGCTGTTTGGATTTTAAAAATTACAAAATGAGATCAGAGTATAAAATTAATAGTCAGCTCTCCACCTTGGCTACTCCTGGTGGTTTTGATGAAAAGGATCCTTTCCTCTAGAAATACCTGCAAGGAAAAGAAAAAAAAACCTGCTACTTAACATCAATCTCATACAGTCAGCCTATATGGTCTGAGAATTCAAACTTTTTAAAAGGATCTGTTTTTAATTTATATGTTTGCATTGCTTTGTCCATGTGAACCATCTGTTAAAAGACTGTATTAGTCAGATCATGGGAAAAATTCCATTAAATTCCATTAAAATTCTTTACAATTTTTCCCAATTAAAACAAACTTTGGGGACCTTCAGGATTTCTTTTGGTTTCGGATGATTTTTTAACAAAGGATTAAGACAAAAAGATAAGATAAAAATGGCTGAAATAATTGTTCTGATTTAAATCCATATTGGGCTGGAAATACAGAGTTAATGACCTTCTGTCCGTAGTTTGCCTCATTATTTCTAAACATATTTTAACCAAGATGGCCAAACACCAAAAGAATCACTTGAATTCTGAATATTTGGACTTTCTATGTCTTTTGATGAAATTCTGTGCTTTAATGTGTTTAAATGCCTCCATTCTTCATTCCCAGAGTATGTGCCACATGTTGAAGAGAGACTGGCTCCTCTTCAGGCAGGGTGATTTTTACATCTGTTAATAGCACAGCCACAAAGGAAAAAATCAACTATGCCAAACAAGAAAAAAAATTGTTAATCTAATGGCAGTTGTTCAGAAATGGAAACAGGATGAAACTTTCACAATATGTTGTAAATAGTACCTGTTGGTATGTTTGGGTTCTTTCACTGAAGGATAACTCTATAGGCATGGCTAAAAAAAAAAAAGGAAAAAATTCATTAAAATATTTTTTAATGGCCAGAAATCAATTGTGGGTCTTTTTTTCTTACAACTCTTGTCTAATTTCTTCTATGCTAAAATGATTTGTTTTACATCTGAGTTTACTGAATAAGGTGAGAGCTTGCATTGATAACGTTATATCCATCCTTTCTTTTACTGGACAATATTGATGAATCTCTGAAGTGGGGTGTGGAGAGTGGAGGTTTTCAATATATAGAGAAGAATAAGAGCTTCAGCCTTTAAGAAAATGTATAGAAGAGTAGAAACAAGGTACAAAATGTCTATATGCCAACTGCCCATTTCATAAGGAAAACTTTCTCTTTTAGTGCATACTTATATTTCAACTGTCTCCGTTTTTAGTTTCCTGTGTATGGTATTTCAATAGGAGACAGCTGGTGTCGTGGAAAAGCTCACTGGGCCAGAATCATGAGGTCTGGGTTTAAGCTCTGGCTTTGCTGTTAACCTTAGGTAAGTCATTCTCTGGGTCCAATTTCTTCATCTGTAAAATGAAGGGGATGGATTATAAGACTATTAAATTCTCTTCTAGATTTATTATTTTGGCTTCCACTCTAACATTCAAATGTTAAAATGGATTGTTATTTGCAGGTGCTCTGGAGGCTTCTCCCCACTGACCAGACCCTTGATTTCATCAGGGTAAAGAACACTCTAAGGAAACTCCCTCTACCAATAGAGATCAGCAATTTATTTTTAATTTCCAGTCTTAGAGAGATTAAGTAATTTACCCAAAGTCTCTGAGGAGGTAAATGTCAGAGGCAGAACTTAAACACAATTTGTCCTGTCTTAGAAGCCTGTCTCTATCCACTAAGATGGGAGGCAACTCAGCTTTCTCAGTAGGTTACCAGTGGCTTATTCCCATAGTTTCTACTTTAATTATAAGGGCTGGTCAGGCTTCTTCTGTAGCATTAGTAATAGTGCAAATGGCTTTGAATTTGGAAGAAGGATGGTGTCATGGAAAAGAATGCCATCTCTCAGAATCAAAAGAAATAGATTTCAAATTCTGACTCTCTTGTTTACTTAACCTGTGTGATTTTGGGCAAGTAACAGGGGCATTCCTTTCCCTAGGACCATGGTGATGAATCTATGGCATGTGTGTGAGAGGGGGCACTCAGAGCCCTATCTGTGGGCATACATGTCATTGCCCTAAGACAAAGTTCAACAGAGTTCATTATTAGAAAGCCAGAGGGACTGGGCTGCTCCCCTCCCCCTCTCCATGAGCATCTGAAGACATTTCTCACATCACCCTCCCCTCTAAAAGGTGTACCATCACTGTCTTAAGTCTTGTACTAGATAACCCCTAAAGTCATTTTCAACTTTATATCTATGATAATATGAGTGGAAAGGCAGACTCTGCTACCTATTACATGTATAATTTGGGATCAAGTTAAACATTTATTAAGTGCTTATTACGTGCCAGGCACTGTGTTGAGGGTTAGGTATACAAATATAAGAAAGAATAAAGGTAATTCTTCCTCTTAGGAATCTTACATTGAAAGAACTGAAAATGGATGGTACTTTCCAAATATTCTGGAACATGAGATGGTAGCAAAGTCCAAAGAGTAAAGCAAGGTTGGTCTTCAAAATAGAGATTGCAGAGGAATTCACCATTGGGAGAAGGGGACTTCAGGGACAGAAGGAAAAGGAAACTGAATCATGGTAGCAAGGTAAGTCATTAAATTTCTTAAGTATTAATTTCTTCATGTATTAAATGACAAGAAATAAATAGCACCTCTAAGGTTCCTTCCAATTCCAAATCTACAACGCAATTTACAAAGTTAATTGAAAGAATGAGTAGCTTAATTTTCTTCTTTTTTTAAATAAACCCTTACTTTCTATCTTAGAAACAACTTTAAGACAAAAGAGCAAGAGCTAGGCAAATAGGGTTTAGCGACTTGCCTAGGGTCACACAGAATATGAACAATCTTTTTGTTGAAAGTTCTTTCAAATAAAAGCCTTTGCCTACTTTCTTTTACTGCAAAGTATAAATAAAAAATACCCCCAAAAAACAAAACCCAAATCTAAATATTATGGTATCTTAAATCAGTTAACTTTACATATTAAGATGATCAGAGAAAGTCATCAACAGATAGCTGACTAGCTAAGTGAGTGGGAAATAAAATTTTAAATTTTCATTCTTATTTTTAGAGGAAATATTTTAAAATTATTTTTAAAAAGAAAAAACTCGAAGAAACAATATTAATAAATTAATGTGTTAGTAAGTCTTGTTTAAAATGAGAATTAGCTAACATAATATCTTTATTGGTTGTATAGAAGCTCATTACATTAACCACAAAATATTCTAACATAATACTTCCTGGTGCCTTCAGAATTTAAGAATGAGATTGCTTAATCACTTGGGCAGGTTTAGGATGCAGGTACTGATAATCTGGGAAGGTCAAATTCAAGTCTGCCTAGTGAATATGATTTAAAATTGCTACTTAATGTTATCTTCCTCTGTCTTTCATTCCCAAGATGACTTTTCAGATAACATGACCTCCGGAATACACAAGTACAGTATAAAGTAGGGAGCAGTGTGTGCCCCTTGGTCTTCTCTGTATTTGTACTGAGACTATATGTATCTGTCTTATAGTTTGCAAGGCCTGTCACTACCTGTATCCCTACCTAATCCCTCATGTTATCTTTTCTGAAATAATGTTCCTTGAGGGCAAGGTTTGGATAATTTTAATTGGACCTTGTATCCTTTAGCATAACAGCACACAAGAGCACCCAGACAACACAACAGCATTGCTCCCAAATACCCAACATGTGACTGAAGAAGAAAAAAAAACCAGAATGCAATCAGGAGATAAAAAATTGTTTATTTCCAAAACTTTGTAAAAAGACATCTAAATTTCAAAGCACCAAACTTTCCAAGATAAAATCCCAGGAAGAGAAATATCAAATGCAAAATTGATCCCATTGACATTTGATGCTATTATCAAAATTCTAATTGTTCTAATTCTGTTATCTCCCCATGTAAACATGAATAATAAGACTGAAAGACACATCAAGTGATTTTTCCATAATTGTATATGCAACTTACATTGTACATATGTAGATTTAGTAAATCTGGTGGCACTTGTTAGAACAGTAAGAAACACACAAGAAAATGTTTGCAATGCCTGTTGATAAGAGAACTCCTTAATTTAGGGACAATTCTATAAGTAGGACAAGAAAAGAAAAATAATTCATTAAGCAAATTGTAGTGAACAAGATATAGTATGTTAATTTACCAATCTAAATTCTTTTCTTTGATTTTTCCTCTTTTTTTTTTAAAGCATTCACTCTCTAAGAATCAAGAACTCAAATGGAAACATTTTTTTTGTCATCACTTGGCCAATCAATCTGTCAATAACATTCATTGACTATCCCATATGTAATTTACTGTACATGCCTCCATGCAGGTAAGGTATTTACAGTCTCTCTTCTATCTAGTGGCATTGAACTGGTCATGTGAATCCACAGATGGAAAATTTTAAACAGTTACCTAATGCCTACCATGTAAAGTTCAAGCTCCTGTGCCTGGTGTTTAAGACCCTCCATAATATTACTTCCTAACTGCTACTACATGCTCTAACTAAAATGTAATGCTTGGCCCATGCTTTTCCACCTTTTATTCATACCTTTTCTCTATGTTCAGTAATGTCTTCCTTCCCTTGCTCTTTAAAGACCAATTCAAATGATAACCCCCTCCATGAACCTTACTACTTATTCATCATATAGCCCTTTGTTTGGTGTGTCTCCCTTCATATTTTTATAGTATTATATACTGTGATGATAGAAGGAACAAGAGAATTCCTTGATCTGCTTGGCTAGGAAGGACACCTCCCAGGAAGATGAGTGAGTATATATTAATGGCATATAATTTGACCAGATGAGTCTGAAATAGGACCTTAAGCTTCCTTTTTTGTGTGTGTTTCTTTCCTGAGCATGGGTCTGAGCCCATCAAATAAGCTGTTTCTATCCTTGGCAATCTGGAGTTATAGAGATCAAGAGTTTCTGGATTGGGTGCAGGCTTCCTAGCTGGAAATAGAAGATATTCTGTAATACTTTCTAAGAAAAGAGCACCACCACCAGGTTGAAACTGAAAGAAGTAAGAATTCCCTAGCCATAACCTGGTTGGCTCTGAGATCCAAATTGTCAAATAGACAAGTGTGAAGTGAAAGAGAAATATCTATTTTTAAGCCCCACAAAGTTGTCTTATCTCCATGGAGAGTATAATAAGTATGATGGGTTATTATTTTATGTTTTAAGTATTTCTTAATTTATGCTTCTTAGTCTTTTTTAAGCATTGCTTTTTTGTTGTAGGAAATAAATAGCTTTCCTAGATTTGAAATCTACTTTGTAAAATAAGAAATTTTTTGGAAGATATCTCATTATTCCTTTTTGGGAAGATCTTAGATGTAAGGCATACCTAACCTTAATTTTAAATTATATTCCAGAATAAGGGCACAATATAGTAGTCAAATTGTAAAATTCCTGACTTCCCTCTTTGGAGTTAGGCTTCTTGCCAGATGAATTTGAGCTCCATATAAATGCAGAACAAATGCCACTTTGTGGGAAGACCTCACCTGGACCCCAACCCCAGGCTACAAGGTGAGAAGAGTTATCTGTATTTGTTTTCATTTCTCCCACTGGACTACAAGCTTCTTTAAATAAATGATTGTTGTTACCCAAATTTTCTCTTCTCCTGCTCCTAAACTATTTCAGTGCTCTACACAGAATATACTTAATAAACATTTGCAGAATGAATTATGTATAACATACTATTACTTATAACTCTGGCTTAGAATTGATACTAAGTATTGGTTCCAAGGCAGAATTGGGGAAGGGCTAAACATTGGAGATTAAGTGATTTATCCAGTGTCACACACCTATGAAGTGCCTAAAGCCAAATTTAATCCCAGGATCTTCTTTCTCCATGCCTGCCTATCTATATCCTGAGTAATTTAGCAGCCCCTGCTTACCCCTCTTTTTTTCATTGTTGTTATATTAATATATAATATAATATGTAGCATAACAATAATATAATACATGATTTCTTATAAATATGAAGAGAAACAAATTCTCACATTAGCTATGTCCAACAATCTGTCTTATTTTTTTTTCCTCCTACTTCTCCCTCCCCAAGAAGGCAAAATATAATATAGGTTGTACATATATTATTGTATGATACATATTGCTCTGTTCATCATGTTATGAAACAAGGTACATATTGCCTA
This sequence comes from Monodelphis domestica, assembly GCF_027887165.1. Taxonomy (NCBI): domain Eukaryota; kingdom Metazoa; phylum Chordata; class Mammalia; order Didelphimorphia; family Didelphidae; genus Monodelphis; species Monodelphis domestica. Next base: position 256,426,263 of record NC_077230.1, read on the forward strand.
CACTAGAGAAAAATTCATGGAGGAAATAAAATGAAGAAGGGTATATTCCAATCTGCATTCAGACTCCATCTGTTCTTTCTATGAAGGGAGAGATACTTTTTCACCATGAGTCCCCTAGAGTTATCCTGGATCCTTGCCTTGTTGATAATAGTAAAATCTTCACAGTTGATCATTCTATATTATTGTCATTACTATATTCTGCATTATTTCATTTGTCTTTCCAAGTTTTTTTTTTTATGATCATCATGTTTGTCATTTCTTAAGGCCTAATAGTATTCCTTTAGAATCATATAACATAACTTGTTCAGCTATTCACCAATTGATGGCTATTTCTTCAGTTTCCCAGTTCTTTGCCACCACAAAAAAAGAGCTGCTAGAAATATTTTAGAAAATATAGTTCCTTTTCCTTTATCACCTTAGGAAATAAACCTAATAGTGGTATTCTTGGGTCAAAAGGTGTATACAGTTTTATAATTCTTTGAGTATAATTCCAGATGGTTATCCAGAATGATTGAATCAGTTCACAGTTCCACTAACAATGGATTGGTGTTCCTATTTTTCCACATCCTCTCTAGCATTTGTCATTTTACCCTTTTATCATTGTCTATGAGGAGTCTAGTAGATCCCAAACTTGTAGCCTAGAAAGATTTAAACCTGAGGGAAAAGTCCTACTTCACCAGTCTCAGACTAACAACAGACCTTAAGGTAGTTTGAGTGGGAACAGCTAATCCCATCAGATGTTAAGTATCACTTTTGTCCCAGTGGTTTTTCCTCTTAAACCAAAATCCTTTACCAAGGTGGCCAAGCCCTTGGCTGGGTCTTTCCCTTTTGTGTCCATTGTAAAGCATAGACCCCTCACTGTTATTCCTGTCTAGAACTCCTCATTTTCCTTTGTTACTATTGTAAAGTCAATCAACTGTCCCTCTCATCCTCAGCTCCCTTGTTTCACCTAGAAAGGTATTTAATGTTCCCAACTTTAATGGCTCCTCGGAATTGTCCAATCTAGCCTGGTTGGCTTTCCCAGGGGTCAGTATCCAGAGAAACCAGAGTTTGATCCTCGGACTCTGCTTAGGCGTGTGGTGTGCAGCTCTGGGTAGAGGCCTACTACCCTTTCCCTTGACTAAAGAGTGGTTTTCTGTCAACATTATTTTAGCCAATCTGACAGGTGTGAGATATCTGAGTTATTTTGATTTGCATTTCTCTAATCAATAATGATATAGAGAATTTTTCATATAGTTATATATAGCTTTTTTCTTTATCTAAAAATTGTCTGTTCATATCTTTTTGTTGTGGGGGGCTTGAGGTGAACCCCTGAGTTGGGGAAGGGTACCCTTTTCAAGAATGTAAGACTAAAACAACTTAAAAATAAAAAGATGAATTTATTAATTTAGAAGGTAATGTTGGATCTGACCAGGAGGACAGCATAGATGGAAAACTGCCTCCCAAATGACATTAATTCTGGGGTCTTTATACTCTTTACAACAGTGAAGATACCAGACCCTATACCATGGTGAAGACATGATTCTAGAGTGCTATGCACTGAGGCATAGGAGGTGGAGGAAAGAGGGGGAGTGGTCATCTGAATGGGGTCTGCCTGGAGACATAAGGGATGACCCTCATAATTTATATAAAAAGATGTCTTAGATACAATGCTAGGAGAATATTCTTCTCAGGGTCTTATCAGGAGTCACAAGAATGTAAGGGAGCAAAGGAATTTCCTGTTTACAGTTTGCCTATAATTTGGTGTACAATGCCCATGCCACCTCAACCATTCATCAATTGGGGAATGGGTCATATTCTTATATAGTTGTCAAAATTCACTATATATTCTAGATATGAGATGTCTAATTAAAAAACTATCCATGAAGTGCCCCCCCCCCACTTATTTCTTTCCTTCTAATTTTGGTTACATTAATTTTATTTGTAGAAAAACTTTTCAAATTAATGTAATCAAATTTATCAATTTTACACTTCAGAATGCATTCTCTCTTATTTATTTATCAATTCTTCTATTCATAAATCTGATATGCTCCCTATTCTAATTTGCTTATAATATCTCCTTTATACCTAGTTCATGGATCTGTGTTGATCTTACTTTGGTAAATGGCATAAGATATCTAGTTTCTGCCAAACTGTTTTTCAGTTTTCTTAACAATTTTTACCAGATAGTGAATTCTTATTCCAAAAACTTGGATCTCTCCCTTTGTCAAACACAAGGTTACTATTATCTATTATGACAGTTGTATGTCTATTCTGTTCCACTGATTTACTTTTCTGTTTCTTAGCCACTATCTGATAGTCTTGATAATTACTGTTTTAAAATATAGTTTGGAATCTGGTACTGCTAGACCTCCTTCCTTTATATTTGTTTTTATTATTTCCTTTGATATTCTGGACCTTTTGTTTTTCCAAATGAATTTTGTTATTATTTTTCTAATTCAATAAAATACCTTTTTAGTAATTTAATTGGAATGGCACTAAATAAGTAGATTAGTTGAGTCAGAATTGTCGTTTTAATTATATTGGTTCTGTCCACCCGTGAATAATTACTATTTCTCCAATTATTTAAATCAGCCTTTTAATAAAAATATTTTATAATTATGTTCACATAGTTTCTGGATTTGTTTTGGAAAATATACTTCTACATTTTATTCTATCTATGGCTAATTTAGATGGTAAATCTCTTAGTATCTCTTCTTGCCAGACTATTAGTGATGTGTAGAAATAATGATTTATTCTGCTACTTTGCTAAAATTGATATTCAATTGATTTTTTAGTTTAATCTCTTGGATTTTCTTTATATCATCATATCTTCTGCAAAAAGAGTTAGTTTTATTACCTCTTTGCCCATTCTGATACCTTTAATTTATTTTTCTTCTCTTATTGCTATTGCTAGCATTTCTAGGACATCCTTGTTTTACTCCTGCTTTTATAGGAAAGGCTTCTAACATCCCTGTTACAGATAAGGTTTGTTGATGATTTTAAATATCTACATATTGATCTAAGGAAAAATTAATTTATACCTATGCTTTCAAATGTTTTTAATAGGAATGAGTATTGTATTTTGTCAAAAGCTTTTTCTATACCCTATTAATACAATAATTTTTGTTACCTTTTTGTTGATGTAAGCAATTATACTAATAGTTTTCCTTATGTTAAACCATCTCTGCATAACTGGTATAAATCCTGTTTGGCTATAATGTATAATCTTTATAATATATTGTTTTATTCTCCTGGCTAATATTTTATTTAGAATTTTTGCATCTATATTCATTAATGAAATTGGCCTATGATTTCATTTCTTTATTTTTGCTCTTCCTGGTTTAGGTATCAGCACCATATTTATTTCATGAAAGGAGTTTGACAGGATTCTTTCTTTACCAATTATTCTAATTAATTAATTTAATATTGGAATTAAATTATTTTTAAATTTGGGGGAAAATTCACTTATAAATTCATCTGCTTCCAAAGTATTAATCCATTTTACTTAAATTATTACATTTGTTGACATGTAGTTGAGAAAAATAATTCCTAATAATTGCTTTGAATTCCTCTTCATTAGTGGTAAAGTTGCCCTTTTAATTTTTGATACTGGTGATTTGTTTTTCTTCTTTAAAAACAAAACAATATACATTTTTTTTGTTTTTTTTCCATAAGACCAGCTCTTAGATTTACTTAGTAATTCAATGGTTTTCTTACATTAAGTTTTGTATCACCTTAGTTTGTTAGGATTTCCAATTTAGTATTTAATTGGGAATTTTTAATTTGGTCTTTTTTCTAATTTTTAAAAATTGTATATCCAATTCATTTATTTATTCTTTCTCTATTTTAAAAAAATATATAAAAAGCTTTTAGAGACATAAATTTTCTTCTAATTACTGCTTTTTCCATATCCCATAAATTTTGTCTGTTTTCTCATCATTTTCTTTAATAAAATTTGTTTCTGTGATTTGTTCTTTAACCCACTCATTCTTTAAAATTAAGTTATTTAGTCTCTAATTTTTATTCTGTAATTTCATGGCCCTTTATTAAATATAACTGTTATATTATGATCTGAAGATGATGCATTTAATATTTCTACTTTTTGCATTTCATTATAAAATATTTACATCTTAATATATTGTCAATTTTTGTCAAAGAACCATGTGCTGTTATGAAAAAGGTATATTCCTTTCTATCCTGTACAATTATCTCCAGATACCTATCATGTCTAGCTTATCTAAGATTTTATTTATTTACCTTCTTTCTTGTTTATTTTTTGTGGTTAGATTTATCCATTCTGAGAGAGGAAGGTTTAAATTCCCTACTATTATAATTTTGTTATCCATTTCTACCTCTAACTTCTTTACCTTTTTTTTTTAAATCTAGGTAGTATAACAATTGGTATTTATATCTTTAGTATTAATGCTTCATCATATATGGTACCTTTGAATATAATATAGTGTCTTCGTTTAACTCTTTTAATTAGATTGATTTCAGCTTTAAGTTGTCCTAACAATGAAGTGGTTTTTTTATTTTATTTTTTATTTTACATTTTTTTAAAAACCCTTAACTTCCATCTTGGAATCAATACTGTGTATTCTTTCCAAGGCAGAAGAGTGGTAAGGGCTAGGCAATGAGATTTGAGTGACTTGCCCAGGGTCACAGAGCTGGGAAGTGTCTGAGGTCAAATTTGAACCTAGGACCTCCTGTCTCTAGGCCTGACTCTCAATCCACTGAACTACCCAGCTGCCCCCAACAATGAAGTTTTAATTCACTGATGCCATCCATTCAACAAATTTCTTATTATGTGATAGGCTTTTAAGTGCAGGGGAGTCTTAATTATCTTTGTATCTCCCCCTGGGTATTACCAAAGTACTTAATACAGATTGGGCATTTAAAAATGAGAGTTTCATCAACTTTTGATTGATCCCTTGGTCTCTGAGACTGTAGTTATACTGAAGATCATAGGCAATTAAGCAAGAAAGAACCACCCTCTCAGTAGGCTATAAGTAGAGAAGGTGCACTGTTCCCCTGAGTGTGATGCTACCATTGTGATGCTATCAGCCTCTCTTCCTTGGACTTCCAGTAAGGAGTTGGAGGGAATTTCTTTTTTTACCCATTACTGTAAAGGACTGGCTTTGCATAAAACAAGAAGCAAAGAGATCCCACAGGGCAATGACAGGACCAACATTCCAAAGCTTTCAGGATGTGAGGAATGGAACACAGAGGAGTTGCTGGCAGTTGGTGGACTCTGGATGAGGGAGAAGCTGCTTTTGCTCTAGCTGTCAGGATAACCCAAAGGGTAGCTGTCTTGTATTTTTGGGGTGGACCCAGAGAGCCCTTGGTTCCCTTTTTTGGGGGTGTTCTGATATTCTACCTGTTTCTACTGCTGCTGGTACAGAGAAAGTGGATTTCTGCTATTGCTGATAACATCTTAACTGGGATTACTGTTTGGATCAAAGAAAGGACTCCTGTGTTGTGATATTTCTTTGGGCCCTTTTGTCCTTGCCTCTACCAATCCTTTCTTAAATTTAAGGCTACTACATGACATCTTAATTAGTTAGTTTAGTATAATTATAGAAAGATTAGAATTTTAATATCTGGTGTGGGTTAGAAATAAGTTAGTCCTTGATTCCCTTCCCTTCCTTCCTCCCTTTAGTTAAATAAACCCTTTATTTTTTTAATATATATATATATATATATATATTTACATATATATATATATATATATATATATAGCTAAACCCTTCTTTTAACTCACCCTATAACACCACCCAGAAACAGTGATGGTTACATGAACATGGAATTGAAAACAGATCTTGTGTAGGGTGAGCCTACATCCCTGGCTGCCTTCTTCCACTATCGTTTCTTACCTAAACTCAGCAAATAATCCAGAGAAATGAATGTTTCCAGCCTTGGTGGTTATCTTGTGAGTTCAAAAGTTCCTGAATTGGAGCCAGCTACCCAGCAAGAAATAATTCTATCAATTAAACTGCTTCTTGGAGTAGTAGATAGCTACTGATGGGATAATCCTAAACCTGAATAAGTGAAATAGTCATGCTTTTAGTCCATGCCCAGAAGATCTGGACCAGATAGTACAGATCTAGAATGAATGTGAAATATCTGTTTAGCAGTTGCATAAAGTTATCATTTCACAGGAGGGTAAATGCATAATGTTGTTGTTTTATATCTTAAACATTTGTTAATATGAAATGTTGAGTCTTTTATTTTTAAACATATCTTTGATAGTGGAAAAAATAAATCATTTGGAGTACTGTTCTTAAGAAGAACATGGAGAAGCTGGTGTGTCCAGAATAGGACAACCAGAGTAGTGAATGGCCTTGAGTGTATGTCATATGAAGATCACTTGAAGGAATGGAGCATGTTTAGCCTGGAGAAGAGAAAACTTAGAGAGTCATGATAGTAGTCTTCCAGTATTTGAAGAACTATCACATAGAGGAGGAATTAGATTTATTCTGATGGAGCCCAGAAGGCAGAACAAGGACCAAAGGTGGAAATTGCAAAGAAGCCAATTTATGCTAGATATCAGGAAAAATGCCTAACAACTAGAGAACCCAGAAGGGAAAACAGGGATTTCAGTAAGTGATAGAATGTTGTTGTTGATGGTCTTCAAGTGCAGACTAGATGATGTCTTGTCAGGTATGTTATAGTAGGAATTCTTTTTGGACTGATTGAACTACATGGCTACTGATATCCTATCCAGATGTCAAATTCTGTGATTCTTTGAAAATGACTGATGTCAGTATTCCTTTGGATCTTTTTCTTCATACCTTACCTTAATTTGAATGGCAATGAAAGAGGGTTTTGGAGCAGATTTCACTTTGTTATCCATCTCTTTTCTATAGGCTTAGGGAAGCAGAGTTGAGAGTTTTGGGGGACAATCCCTGTTTTGTTCTCTCCTCATCAATCCATTCTCCACAGCTGCCAAAATTATTTTCCTAAAACATTGCTCTGAGCAGCAGACATTATTATCCAGACATCTGCTAGAGTTCTCTTTGCCAAAAACAAAGCAGTGAATAATGTCTTGACTTGCCTTAAGGATAATTTCATTCCTCAAAAGGTTAAAGAGCCAATAGGAAATTCTACTCGGGATCTGGTTCTCACTAATAGAGAAGAAATGATTGGAACCCTGGGTGGAATAAGACTAGTCAACTACTTCAACTCTCAAATTCTATGATTCTGTGAGAAGTGAAAATTCCTTTTAAAGTATATGATAGGGGGCAGCTAGGTTGCTTAATGGATTGACAGCCAGGCCTATAGATGGAAGGTCCTGAGTCAGAGATGCTTCCTCACTATGAGACCCTGGGCAAGTCACTTAATCTACATTGCCTAGCTCATACCACTCTTCTGCTTTGGAGTGAATACATAGTATTGATTTTGAGCCATAAGGTAATATTTTTTTTTTAAATGATGCATATGATAAAGAAGGAAGAGGAAATATGAGCATAGTCTTATTTGTAGCCTAGATTTTAGGGAAACCCCATTTCAAAGGACTTAGAAAAAAGATAGGTAAGATCCTATTAACTAAAATTTTCCAGGGAGAAGTTAGGCTAGGGGGACAGGAAATGCCCAAGGAGAAAATTCTGAGGTACAAATCATACACTTGGCTAAAAAAACAAACAAACAAACAAAACTTGTATAAGATGCAGGGGTACAAAAGAGAGAATAAGTAGCATTCTAGTGCACTAAAAGTTCACAATTTTAAAAAAGAAGGAAAATCTGATTTATCTGAAGAGATAGATATAAATGTATATGGAATTCATCAACCAATTTCAGTTTTAAAAAGAAGTGACTGAGACTATTGAGAGAAGTAAAGAACAATAAAAGTTTGTTAGTAGTGATTGCTATATGGTAAAGATATTTTATGTTATCAGTTACATATAATAACAAATTTCCACATAAGTTTTCCAAAGTGATATATGATCTAAATTGTCTCCCTCTCTCCCTCCCTTTCCTTCCCCCTCCTGGAGCTGGCAAGCAATTCAGTTTGGGTTACATGTATTATCATGAAAAACATATTTCCATTTTTGTAAGAGAATAATCATATGAAACCAAAACCTCAAAACATAAACCCAAATAAACAATTGAAAAATCATATGCTTTCATCTGTATTCTGACTCCAACAGTTCTTTCTCTGAAGGTGAATAGCATTCTTTGTCATAAGTCCCTCAGAATTGTCCTGAGTAGTTGTATTGCTAAGAGTAGCTAAGCCTATCACAGTTGATTATTGGTGGTTGCTCTGTGGGAAGAAAAAGGATGAAAGATAGACTGAAACCTTTGTTTCTTTGCTGAGAGTATATGGGACAATGATAACCAAAATCAAAGATGTCAGAGTTGCTTATTTAGTACATACTTAGCTTCTGTTTTCTTTGACAAGGAGAATGACCTGTGACTGGAAAGGATGGATCAAAAATAACTTGTCTAGCCATGGGACTGATGACTCTGGAAGAGAGAGTGAGACTTGATAACTGCAACTCTACTTCATTTAAATCTAATTCATGAGCAAGTCAAGACATTACCGTGATATGTCATGGGTACTCTCTGAAGCAGGATGAACAACTGAAATCTTGAAATGGATGACCTGTAGACATCTGAAACTTAACATGTCCAGATTAGAACTCATCTTTTCCCCCAGATCCTTCTCTCTATTATTGTCAATATCACTACCATCTCCTAGTCACCCAAATTTGTAAGTTTGGTGTTATTCTTCACTTACTATTTTCATTCACCCCACAACCCAACAACAAACTGTTGCCATGACCAGTCATTTCTACCTTCAAAATCTGTCTTGATTCTGGGCTTTTCTCTCCCCTGTTAACAGCCTCCAACCTGGTATAGACCTCATCTTGGACTCATGCTTGGACTATTACAATAGTCTTCTGGCTGGTGTGCCTCCCTCAGGTCTTTCCCTACTCTAGTTCATCCTCCACTCAGATGTCAAAATGATCTTCTTAAAGTATAGTTAAGTGGATCAAATGTAATAATACCAGTGGATGAACATCCTTTCTTGACCAGATTTATTTTCAATTAGATGGCCTTTAAAACACCTTCCAATTCAATTCAAATCAAGTCAATGTTTATTCATGTGGAACCTACTATTATTGAAGGAGGAAAAGATACAAAAGATATGGGGGGGTCAGACTTTATTAATACTAAAAAAAAAGTGACTAAGAACATCAATAAAAACTGACCTATATTTCTTCTTTCATTTATATTAAATGTTTATGAGAGTCATCTATTTATGAATCACGGACATCCTTGATGAGGGCATTAGTAGAGAACAAGCAGGTTTTCACAAATGATATTCAACAATATATCACATCTTCTCAACATTAATTGAATTGTTTAGGGAACATAAGATCCTACTGTGCTTGCTACTTGTTCATTAGGGGGAAAAAACTGATTCAGAAGAACAAAATACTGCCTTAGAGACTCTTTAACAGCACGATTTCTCAGAAGAAATAATAACAAAAATTACCCTTGTTTTGTAACCCTTAGGTAATAAACATCAGATGAGGAATAAAACAGGGAAAGGTATGTTCACAAAAAGTATTTGTCACTGATAGAAATACTCAAGAAGAGTCCAGGCTGAAGAAAGGTACCCAATGGATGATGTTTCCTCAGATTCCACTGTCTGTGGGGCAGATTGTATCAAGTCCCAGAGCATGACAAAGACTGTTGGAAAATATTAAAAAATCACCCAAAGGAATTTGGCCTGTCTATCCACACAGTAAGTGGATGAACAATGTCTGTTGCTTAGATTTCAACATGCATTTGGATGATGTTTGAATTTAATATAAATTGTATCCCTCTTTCCTTTTAAAAAAGGTTTTAAAAATCCATACCAGTCTAGGTCTCAGCCCTACCTTTTGGATGGGGTGTGCATACATACTATGGGGGAATGCCAGAGGCCTTGTGGCTCCTTGGCATCGGGGAACATGTTTACTTCTTGTCCCCTCTGACTCCTGGCATCAGGAAGCCTGGTCTCTCACCCAGACTGAGGTGAAGTCTGTCCAACCAGGAAGACCCAGGAGAGACATCATTGGCATTATGAGAGGGAACTGAGGAAACTACAGGGTCTTTTTGGAATTTTTTTGGCTTTTTGGCTCCTGGTGCTTGATCTGGGGATTTGATTCATGGGCTTTGGCTTTTTACTTTTCTGGCTTGACTTCTCTTGGCTAGAAAATGGAGACATGAGGTGAGACAGCAATCTCAGATTACCTAGGTGATTGCTTTTCTCTCTCTCCAACCAGCTTTTACTACCTAATAATATAAATTAATATACAGTCTCCAGAGAATTTTAACCCCAAAAATTATCTCCCAAGAGAGCTTTTTTCATGATAGGCAGTACAAATGGATAGTAAATGGGACCCAGAATTTTTTTAAAAAGAGGAGACCAGAAGAATGAAATTATATGATAAGAAGAAAGAGTGGTTGGTCACATGACAAGAGTAAGGGATGACAGGTGTATGGCCAATATTGAGAAAAAAAAAGTTAGAAAGACCTCTAGCATGTGAGATAAACCCCTTGTTGCAAGCTCTAGGAGAGCAAGAGTCACACTGGATAGGCAGGTGTGAATGGATTGTTATAGCTGGAAGGAACTCCAGAATCAATGGCCATTTGAATATCTTTCTGACATTGAGTTAGGGATAGGAGGGGGGTAAAGTCCCTGTCCAGAGTTTATATTCTACTAGGAAGCAGCAATATCTACATAAATAAGTAAAAATAGACTATATTTGAAGTATTTTTTTTTTATTGAGGGAGAACCCTAACAACTGAGATTAGGAAGTGCCTCAAAATAGAGATGGTAACTGCTGAATACTGAAAGATGCTAAGAAGTCTAAGGCAGAGATGAAAAGGGAGAACATTTCAGGCATTCTTCCTCTCCAGGCTATACTGCTGACTCCCATCAATTGGTAATTATTTATTAAGCCATACTATGTGCCAGGCACCATGCTAAGAACTAGAGGTACAAAAAGAGTCAAAAGACAGTCCTTGCTCTCTAAGAGCTTACAATCTAATTGGAGAGATGAAATGCAAACAAACATATACAAAGCAAACTAAATATAGGATAAATAGGAAATAATTAAAAGACAGAAAACAGTGGAATTAAGAAAGTTTGGAAAAGTTTTCCTCTAGAAGGTAGGATTTAGTTAGAACCGAAAGAAAGGCAGGGAGAGCAGTATAAAGAGCAGAGGAGGAATAGCAGTTTCTGGGGTTAAGAGGTTTCTGTGGCATAATAAATGAAGCCTCCTTATGCCTCAGTCCCCAATTTGTACTCTTTAATTCAGTGACACTGACCTCCTGGTCATTCCACAAACCAAGACACTAAATAGTTTCTCAGCTCCAGGCATTTTCTCTGTTTTTCCCCCATATGTCAAATACCTGGAAGTTTGTATTTTATTTTAGAGGTAATAGGTAACCTGTGAAATCCCATAGTTAGACTCATAGTTTGGGAATATAAATGAGACAATTATGCAGCAGTTGGGTTGGAGAGAGGAGACTGAAAAATGGGTGACTACTTCTGATTCAAACAGAGATGTCCAACAAGCAGTGGTATTTGAAGGCTTGATCTTCAATAAAGAGACTACAGCATGTCAATTTGAGGGTTATCTTCAGAAAGTTGAAACAATGAGAAAGGATGTTGTAAAGAGAATACCTATATTGAGTAAGAGATTGGATTAGGTGACAACTGAAGTCTTTTCCAATTATAAAATTCTGTAAGATGTCTAAGAGAAAGAATAAATGAGATACTTCAAACATCCAAGAAATATGAATCCTAAACAAATAAATTAAACTCATGTATAAAAAAAGTTATCTAATTGAGGCCAAAGGGTCACAAGCCAGGACACTGCACTGCACATGAGTTCAGAGTGCCTAGAGAGGGGAGTTATACATTTTTTTCTATGCTTAGGGGACAGGGGGCTAGAAAGGTTGTTTGCTATTCTAACTGTGGAATCATTTGAAATGCTGTGGTTAGGAAGGGGTATAATCTATATGGACAGAACAGAAGGGAAAGTGATGGTTCCTGGAGACAGGTTTACCCTAGTTCTAGTCATTTTGAACAAATTCTGATAGCATATCATTGGCCAGGTTACAGGAGGTTGTAATAGCCTTGGTGCAACTGTTTCAACACTGTTAAGTTCTCTGCCCTGTGAGGAAACATAAAAGAATTAATGGGCTTTTGGACCATAATTGTGTGAATGACTCAGATCCTGAAGCTTTCTTATGCAAGCAAGACAGATCTTGAAGGCAACAAAAAGAGAAATAACAAGTAGCAGAACGATTAGGGTTCCTTGCAGGATGGGTCAGAGAAGGTTGTTTAGGCCCTTTGGAAGGAAAGAAAAGAAATACTAGAAAGGAAAAATACTTAGGGCAGATGCTAAACTATATTTGATAAGTGTCAAAGCAACCTTTTGAAGCTCCTCTAATCTCTGAATTTTGCAGCCTGACTCATTCACATAAAAGCAGCACTTCTCACCAAAGTAGACTTATGTCCTTCCTCTACTGCCAGAATAGCATCCATGGCCCTTTGGTTCTGGAGAACAACCTTGGGAATTGGTGAGGAGGATTGTGACTATCATCAAAGAGGAAGCAGGGCATTCAAATGCTAGTCTTTTTAACTGGCAAGGCAGTATGTACTGGAGTAGGTTCATAAAAGCAGAAAAAACAGGGTGAGTAGAACAAGGGAAAACAAGAAAATAAGCAAGATTCAGTAGTACTCTATCAGATTCTTGGGAGAGCAGTCTACTTCAGATGCTGTCTTCTCTCAATCCTGGTCAGGGGAAGTCTTAGGTCATCAAGGGATTCTGTAGTCCAAAAGGCAAGGGTTCAATTTAGGTGGGAAAGATGAATCTAGATGTAAATGCTTTTAGCTTGAGGGCAGTCAAGTTGGTGAGAAGTATTCGATAGAGTCCTGCCTTTTAATCAAGGTTATAAGGTGTCTTTTTGCAAGTAGCATTTTAAAAATACTCAATCACTAGGCTCAAGCCTTGTGTGGTTGGATTGAAGAGGAAGCTGGGAAGCTCCGATTAGTGTGCACCTGAGGAATAAGATTGAGATAAAATAATTAATTTACCAAAACTGACTTGTAATACCCTGACAAGTAAGAGAGCATGTGTGCCTTTGATCAAGAGATTCGCAGGTTGGAGGAAATAAGGACAGCCAGTAACAATCTCAAAGGGGGAGAGGAAGAATTTCCTGAAAGGGGTGGCTCTGACATTTAGGAAGATGAAAGGTAAAGCTTTTGGACAGGGCATTCTTAATCTATCAGAGAATTTGGCTAACTGGATTTTGAGAAAAACATTAATTCATACAATGTTCCTTGAGGACTGTGGGTGATAAGCACTGGGCAAATGATGGCTAATGGGCCAGGCAGCTAACATATGGGAAATGATTGAATTGGTGAAGTATATCCCTCTATCAAAATTAATTTCTCTAGGAATGCCCCAGGTGGGAAATATTTTTTTTTTCCTAGAAGACACGTAGCAACTGCTAGGACAATTTCTTCCTGGAAGGGGATGCTTCCACTTACTGGGAAAATATACAAACCATGACCAGAACAAAATTATATCCTGAGGAGGGTAGAATCTGAATGAAGTCCATCTGCCATATAGCAAAGTTGCTTTAGGGAGAAGGAACTTCCTATGGTATGGTAATGGGGGCTGACAACCTTATACTTGGGGCAGATTCCCACTTCAGTGGGAAACAAGTAATTCTGTGCCAGCATAAGCAATTTTTCAGGGCATCCATGATTCCCAAAGTGTAGATATTTCATCATGGGTTGGCTCAAAGAGTAAGGTAAGACTAAAAAACCATTTAAGATATACCATAGAATGGAAGTCTCATCCTGAACACACTCTTCCCTCTCAAGCCTCTCCAATACTGGTTTGATCATTATCCCTGTATTGAACATTTGGGTGCAACAAAGAGGCAGAATGTAACATCTAGAGAGGGGTCAAAAGAGAGCCTAAAAATATAGGGGAGTTCAAGGCAGCCTACTTGGTGTGGTAGTCAGTGACAACATTCCAATGGCATGGGGAGAGTCCTCTTTGGAGTGTCCCAGGACCTTAATGCCACATTAATAGGCAGCAAAAAGAGAGTCAAGTAATCTGTGTACCTGTTCCCCATTCTAACTGGGGTACCAGAGGAAGGCAAAAACCCTCAGTGTTTCCAGACCATTCCAAAATTATGAACAACCCCAAAGGCATAACTGCTGTCATTAAAAATGTTCATTTTTATGCTTATCCAATTTGTATGCTCAGGTGTCTGCCTTGGCCTGCTTTGCTGAGGTGGCAGAGGAGAAGGGTCAGCCACCATGATGACCTCTTCTGTAGTAATGATGGAGTATCTAGTCATCAGTTCTCCAGAGTAATACAGGAGCCATCCATATACCAAGAAAAGTCTGGATTCTTTAATGGAGTTTTCTTAAGATCTTCTCTGGGAAACAAATCTGAGTCTAGTCCTTTAATGAAATCACAATTGTCCAATTTTCAGATTCTGGGAAAAAGGAGACTGGATTAAGGGTGTTACATCTATAAATAATCATATTTGGTCTTGACAACAGGGAAATATCTAGTCCAATAAAGTCACTCACAGAAAATGCTGGCTTTGGTGAGAATTAAGTAGGACTTTAATAGCATGAGATCACATATTGTCAAAGGAGAGTCAAGTAAGGAAGGCATACCAGGAAGGGAGACCTCCACTACAGGAGCCAACCTCTAACTTAAAATCCAATTATTATCCCTTAAGTCAGGAAAACTATTAGCAGCTTTTAGCAGTTTTGCTTAATTGGAGTATTAGTAAAAAGAGGGAAATGTGGAAGGAAAAGAGGTAAGGAGACTGCCTAGCCTACCCTAATTGCTAATTTAGTGAAATGAAATTCATTCCCTGACAGAGTTCCAATCTCCATGTGGGAATCCTAGTCACTTACCAGCAGACCAGGCATGATCCAGACAAGGTCCCAATGCAGAAAAGCCCTCGTGAGCTAAACTCACCAACATAACAGTGAACAAGGAAGTCTTTGACTCCAAGAAGCTCCAAAGCCAAAAGTCAAAGTCCTGAAGCTGAAAACTCCAGTTAAAAATCCCAAAGCTCCAAAATGAAGTTGAAGTCCAAAAGACCCAAGGACCCATCCTCCAAAGAAGCCCAAAGGAAAAGAAGTCCCTTGGGCAGGAAGTTCAGGACTTTTTATAGTCTTTTCCCCATGTCCCTTCCTGCCCCTTCCCCACTTTATGGGAACCCAATCATAGTCTTTCAATTTGCCTAGTACTGGGCAGGGATGTGGGGGGGGGGAACAGTGGCCTCTGGATTTGTCACCCACTCTAGCAAGTGACTTGTGAACTCTCATACTTAGTGACTAGTAAAGTACTAAGTAGGGGTACTTACATTTTTGATTGATTAACTTAAAAGTTGCTTATTGATAGACAAAGAGAGTTTGATTCACTCTTCACACACCACAGGAAAGACTCTCAAAATTGTTGGAACTCCATCAGTGCTCTGCATTCTTGGTCTAGTTAGTTTTCTTGGGAGCTATCTTTGGAATCTTTGGAAGAGGTCCTGGGGAGAAGAAGTGAATGAGTATTGCAACCTCCACTGGAGGGAACGACTCTCATTTTTACTTTCTTTTAGTGGAAACAAATCTTATTGTAGAGGACCTGAGTGGCCAGGAGAGGGTTTGGGAAATCCAGCTTGTTTTCTTGCTGGAATTGATGCAACTGAAGATTCATAATCTTATCTTTTTTCTTAAGCTTTTTCTTGGCCTCCTCCTTGAGAGTGGCCCGATACCTGGAAACCAGATTATAATATCAAAAGTGCTGTTGGTTTGCCACTGTAAGTTCTACCTACTTATTAGACTGACCAAAAGTTTCTGAAAGTGATCAAGATAGAATGAATAAAGAATCAATTTCTACCTAAAGGAGCCTAGGCAATGGTTACTAAATTCAGACAGACTCACCAGTGTTTTATTGATCTGGCTTCAGTCAATAACCTTAGAGAATGCTTTAGGGATGGCTTCTAAAAAAGCCTGTTGTAGTTTCAAGTGTTTCTTGGGTAGAATTCCTCCTTCTGAAATGTAACTGATATAAGTAAAGTGATTCAGTCCACTAGGTGATATGGAACTAATCTTGCTGCTTTGGAACAAGTGGTTGGTTTCTCCAGGCCAAACAAGGACCTGAACTAGTTGATAAATATCAGGAAGGCCAGGGTGGTAAGTGGAAAGGACTACTTGAAAATCTCTAGTGGACTTTAAGGGATTATCCTTAAGCTAAGGAAATTCTTTGGTCATTGCCTGGAGTTTGACCTATGGAGCCCTTTCAACATCATCCCTCTTAATTTTAAAAAGGGATTGATGAATGAATCCCTGTGGTATTAGAGGTAAAGAGAGAGGAGGTAAAAGTTGAAGTGCTCATTAGAACCAAGGAAATTCTTTTTGAGATCATTTTCAAGTGCATCTCTTAGGTTTTTCATGTCCCCACAGAAACTCTCTGTTTTAGTTTAATTTTCTTTCTTTTGAGATTCTAATTGGTCTAATTCTTCCTGGAGGAAAAATATTTTAGATGCAGCCTCCTTCTTTTTGAATTTATGCTTTTGAATGTTTTCCTGAAGGGACAAGAGCTGTGATTTTGATTCCCTCTTAGTGGTTTCTAATAGTCACTGGTTAAAGGAATAAAGGAGTCCTATTTGCTATGTTTGATTTTTGACCCCACCTTATTAAGGGATATCCTTAAATAGTTAATTTTGTCCCTATCAAAGGGCTCCCTCTTGACCGGCAGTGTCAGTGATCAGATTTTGTCTTTGATTACCAGTGTTCCAAAAACTTGCAAGTATCAAACTTCACTGCAAAGATTCCATTAGGGAGACCAGATAAGACAAATCCTGATTTCCCTTTGATCTTACTTAGATACCCAATCAAAGAGGAATGTTAATTGAAAAAGGTGGGAGTTAAGAATTTGTATAAGACCAAGTACTCTCTGATCCAATGGGAGGTGAATTGTTTTTGGACACAAGGAAAGGAATCCATGCTAGTACCAGACCTTTCAGAAACTCACTCCTAGGACCAGACAAAATGAGATCTCTGATGAATCCCACTTCTGACACCAAGAATGTCAATCCTAAAAAAAATAATTAACTCATGAATAGAAGAAGACTTCTTTAATTAAGACCAAGGGATCACAATTTGGGACACTGAATTGCCCAAGAATATAGGAATACAAAAAAAGGGGCTGGATAGGTTGATGAAACAGCAGCTGGCTATGGGTTGTTGCTCCTTTAATTGTGAAGTCATTTGAAATGCTAAGGTTGGGAGGGGAGACAGTCAATAGGGTTAGAACAACAGGGAGGTAGGTTTAACCCAGTTCTGGTTATTTTGAACAGCTTCTGACAACTTAGCCTAGGTCAAATTATCAGAGTTTACAATGGTCATAGTGCAATTACTTCAACCCTGTCATGTTCTCTCCTCTGATGGGGCAATTAAGAGAGCCCAGTTTAGTTTGAACTAATCCTTGGGATAGCCAGGGAAAGGACTTAGAAAAGATACAAGTTGTTGAAACAGGCAAGAGGAAACCAAGGGTACAAAAGCTAAGGAAGTAGGAATGTGTATTGATTTATTGACTTATTCAAAGGAACACTTTAAAATTATACCTGTTTATACTAAATTACATTAAATTATAGCTTATAAATATTTAATGCCAATTAGTAACTTTTCTGAATGATAAACTGCTATTTGATGGAAATCATTTTTCTTAGGATGGAAAATTATTTTAAAATGCAAAACGAAAAGGAGAAAGAAAGGATAAAGAGCCTTCTAAGTGGTTGTCTAGAGACTTAGCGTCCTTCACTATTTTAGGATAAAGTAATTCATGGGGTCTTCAGGGAGGAGTAGTATCTCTGGTATGGAGGGCTTGTCGTGCCCTTCTAGGGCAGCTCTCCAGCCTCTGAACCCCACCTGACACCTAGCTCTCACTTGTGGCTCCCAGTAGCTGCTAGCATGTGGCAGCGGCCTCACCCCAGGCAATGCTTCGACAGGCCAGCTAAACCTTGTTAGGGTAGCCATCGGGTCATCGACCCCTGATGAACCAGGGCTTTGCTCACCCAGCATGTGAAGACTGCTTTGGCTGAACAGATGGAAGAAACCAATAAGAAGGTTCAACCGCTGAGATGGCAACGCAGCAAGGCACTGTGGAGTGCTCAGGGCATGTTGGAGCACAAAAGACAACACGGCCATCCAATGCAGCTGAGGAAGTCTCCAGGTGTAATGACTTTTCGTGCCACTGGACCCAGGCTTCCAATGCTGAGAGAGTGGGACTGTCTCTGTGCATTGACTCTTCCACTTAAATCTCCTTTACGCACAAGTATCTTTGTGCACACTCATCTATCATAGATGAAAACGCACAAAGACAATCGTCATCCTCGATTACCGAGAAACTACTACTAATTCTTTCTCTTCATGGCCTCTCTATTCATGAATTCTTCAAGCTTTTCTAGAGGATTTTTCCTGGATTTTTTTTATTGCTTCATCACATTTATTTTCTTGCATTTTACTTGCTGGCACATAAGGCATAACCTTCATTAAGGTAAGGGTTCTCTTTTTGATTATTGTAGCCCTTGCATCTACTACAATTCAGTACGCATTGTAGAAGCTTGAATTATTTTGAATGGGAGATAGGAAATGATGATTCAAAGTGATTTTGCCAAAGCAGTCCTCAATTACTTTCTCCCCACCACTTCCAGAAACTAAAACTTATTTTTTGGCCACTATAGAGAAGCAAATTACAACCCTTAAGTGTTTAGAGTAAATGGCATTTAGATTGACAATATAAAAATGGGTTATGAAAAGGAGGGAGGAAGGCCAGCCAAAAAACTAATTCATGCAAATGAACTTAAGACCAAGTGGAAAACCCCCCCCTCCAAATTGTAACTCAATATGGTAAAAATAGATAATTGGAACAGAATGTTCATTATCTGCCATTGTCTCAAAGAAGAAAATTAAAAGAAAAAAAAATTAGAAGTTGTAACCAATCGTAACATTAGCACTTCTCTATATCAGAGAAAAATGCACTAAATATAACCCCATTCAAACAATATTTTAATTTTCTTTATTCTTTTGATGAGAATTCTATATTTTATCTTAAATTAAAATCTATATTGCTTTGTACATTATATGAGAAGGAAAGAATTTAGTCTAGAAATCATAGCTCTTATTTTATCATTTACCAGTAATAATTCTCAATGAACTCTTTTTCTTTTCTAGGAATCAACTGAATATAATGTTATGGTGGAAAAGAGATGGATTATGGATACAATAATTTAGATAACTAAGCAAATTAAAGTACATAAGACTACAGAGCACTTGAGCCAGTTAATCCCTACCTCCCAATCTTTCTAAGAATACTTTAAAGATTTGTAAAATTCTCTGAACTCAGAGTAAAAAAAAAGTAGGGGAAGATAGAGAAGTGCATATGTATATATGCATATATATCATATTATATCCATTTGGAAATAAATTAAAGAGTTTAGTATATTAGAAGATGAAGAAAATAAATTATTTTCAAACACTTATAATTAGAATATTTTTTAAACTACAAATTACAATAGAGAAAAACACTAAAACTCGGCTCTGATTCCATTCATTGGCAATTTAATTATCTGGAGCCTAACTACACTGACATTCACTTTAGCTCTATGTAAGAAGAAAGGGTTTGCTGATCAAATTAATATTGGAAATGGAATGGAAAAAGATATGTTTAAGCTAATTTAAAAGAAAAAAATTTTTGCAGATGTTAGGTCTCAAATTTTTGGTATGTGGATTCAATGAATTCTAAATGAGTTTACTAAAGCAGGAAGTAATTTATTTATTTCCTCTAGTTGTTGGTGCTCATCCCTCTCTTCCTATCCACTGGATAACCAAATTATTTTGTATTTACTTACTTACATATATGTTGTTTTTCCTCCAGGAGAATGTAAACTATTTGAAAGCAAAGTCTTATCTCTTTTTCCTGTGCCCAATGGCCTGAACATAGATGTAGGATTTGTTTAATTGACTTTGGCAATTGAAATATTTATTTTTATTCATGAATATAACTGTGAGTCTCACTGCCTAAAGACCAGGACTGTTACATCTCTACCTGTCCCCCAGGTTCCACAGTATTTATTTGCCCTTCTTTTTTTTTTTTTAAGGCTCAATAATATCATGGTGTGATATCTTGACTTGTATATAAATTGGATTTAAGTGAGACAGAATTGTATAGTCATCAGCCTCACTCTTTCTTCCAGAGTCATCTAAGTCCAGTGGCAATACAAAAGTCAGGACAACTGCTAATGGCTTGGGATGCAGTGAATGTCCTTGGCATCTTAGATATCTGACCAAGCTCTAAGTGCTTCACAGTGCCTATGTCAGCTACTTTCAAGGACATTGGAACTGCTCTCATTGGCCTATTCTATAGGGGTAAGTTTTTAAATGTTTGGGGTAGCACCCCACCCCAACAACTCGCCAGTGGATTTATAGTCCATCAATTACCCTCAACCTGTTTTAGCCCATCTGCTGAGATGGTTTACTAACATGTGGCCACTGTGCATGTCACAGCTTCTTTGAACCATTGGTGAGAGTTGAGTGCCAGATGGACACCAAAGGTGGATGATCAGTCCTAAAAAGATGTATAGTTAGAAATTATTGAACCCCTAAAATATTTTTAAAACATACATTTCCCTAAATTCCCAATAATCTCTCCTACATATCCAGGTTTGTTTGATTACATGATTGTATTTAAGTTTGCTGTGACTCCTCCCATGCCTTCTTGGACCTGTGACTGGGATGAGTTCAGGCAGTTCTTTTGCTTTAGTGATTATTAACAAACTTTATAAAATACAATATTTAGTTATTGTATATTAATTTTAATCTTTACAAAGGGCTCAGCTAGTCCTCATACCCAAGGCTCTAGTCCTTCTTGAACATCCATGCACTCCACAATACTTGCAGAAGGATTGGGAGCATATAGTCTTAGCCATCTCTTCCATGATTATGTTCTCACAATTTTAGGGATCAAATTAATATTAATACCTTAATTCCATTTTACTACTTAATCAAATCTACTTTTACAAAAAATATTACTTCTAAGTTGTAGCTAGAACAGACCTAAATATTCCCCCAGGAACTCATGAAGTGTTCAGGGAAGACCAGCACCTCTGGTACAAGGACTTGCCTCACCTTTCTCAGAGCTGCTCATCTACCTCTGTTGTCTTACTTCTTAGGACTTCCCTACTGGGTCCATATGGCCTGAACTTTTGGCTCAAAGGTCTCTGTGGTTCAAACTCTCAAGTCAGGGACATCTTGTACCTAGAATGGAAAAGAACAAATGAAAACACCAAAATTGCCAACTGGTTCTGGGGTCACAGGGCTTATAGGGAAGGGGATGGTAACTTTCTCATCTCTTAGTTCACAGGGGTCATGCTATGAGTAAACAAGATTTTTACCTCTGGATACCACAGTGTTGAGGATGAGGAAATGAAAGAAGAAAGAGACAAACCAGCAAAGCTTGAAAGATAGTCAGAGACATAGTCAGAGAGATGCAGAGTCAAAGAGATAAATAGGAAGAGAGAGATATAGATTGTCTTCTTAGCCACATGGTTCTGTCCAATAAGTATTTTTTGAACTCAAAGAGTAATTTTTTAAAATTCTGCATATTTTCTTCTTTCATATCTACTTTTGTTGGATTTGCTAATTGAACTTGAAAAGCTTGGAAAGAAGGAAATGAGAATTTAACTGTTGTCCTTAGGAGTGCTTTGGACAGGGCTATCTGAGATTTGTTCTAGGGGTGTAAACTTCAGAGGATTTTGTGATGCTTTTTTATTTTTGTAGAGGGTAGCTGAGAATTGTTGCTCAGTCATTTGACTCCTGCCTATCTCTTTGTGACCCCATTTGGGGTTTTTCTTACCAAAGATACTGGAGTGGTTGTTCTACACATGAGTAAATTGAACCAAATAGAATTAAGTCATTTGCCCAAGGTCCCACTGCTAGTAAGTGTCTAAGTTCATACTAGAACTCAGGAAGATAGGTTTTCCTGACTCCCAGCCTGGTGCTCTACTCACTGTGCCACCTAGAGAAAGATGAAAAAAGAACTGTGCTGAGAACTTAGTGGGGAAAAAAAAAATCAGTTATAACTGGAAGCTAGAGAATAGCAAGTTTCTCTTGGCATCAGCCCTTCTCTATTCCCTTGGTGAGCTTCTCCTTCATCCTTGTGTATAAGGGATCTTTGTCTAAATAAGCCAGTATCTCAGGGTCTCTTGCTCCCTTGAAACAGGAGAGGTCACAGGGTCTCATCCCAAGGTTTCAGGTATTCTTCATCCTTAGCATCCTTAGCACTTCAGGACACCTTTATGTTCTTTGCTATGGCTTCCAGAATAGTTTGTCATGGTTCTGATTATATATCTTGTTTTCTCCTTGTAGGGGACAAAAAAAAACTGCAATGGGAAATAATTGTGGACTTCGAAGTAAAACAATTTTAAGAGTTCTAGAGAACATTAAACAATGCCTGCTTTCCTGGATTCCCAGAGATCTGCTTTTTGAGGTTAAAGTTCTGAGTCTTCAAATAATGTGAAAAGAACATTATGATTACATTTTAGTGGATGCATCATCAGTACTAAAAATAGAACAGAAAGATCTAAAATCTTTACCTTTGTTTCTTGCCAATGTATGGTTAGACATTATGGTTAAACTGAAATTACAACTAACTTTCAATTATTCAGGAGTTGATTATATAGTCTGTAGATGATTCTGGCCCCTTGATTCACCCTTATTTCTCTTTTTCTGTGCCTAGTTTTAGTTTTTTAATTCTTTGTTTGTGCTGCCACTAGGAACTAGGGAGGAAATAAACTCAGTTTTGTTTTTGTTTTTGTGAATTGCTATACTATGTGTTTGAATAGAAGAAAAGTTTGAGTGCGAGTTCCAATTTGATCTTCTAAGCTGAAGAGGTTTCTGGGAGCTAGATAGAGAAGTTCAGATGAGGGCAGCCTGGAAAGAACAAGGAATTCCTAAGCTGGGATTCGTGGACTCCAAAGGGTCCATGGGCAGATTTCAAGGGATCTATGAACTTGGTTGGGGAAAAAAATTACATCTTCATGTACATTCTCACTAACTTTTGGTTTCTTTTATAGTCCTATGTGTGTAACACAGGAACTTTTACTAAGGGATATTTACTTTCAAAAGATAATAATAACATGCAAATTTACTCCCTCCAACATTTGGGAGGCATAATCCTTCTCCCCTCTTTGTAACACCATAAGTGTCTGGGAAGGGGAAGGAGATCAGGTTCATAATTTAGCTTACTTTTGGTCTAATGCAATTCCAAATCTAAAATCCCCTTAAGCTATATACAGGATAAATAGGGCATTTAGAAATATTGCTGTTTTAAGATCATTAAACCAAGTTTCCTTTTCATAGCTACTTGACCAATTAGAAGATAATGGTGCCTTTAACAAAGAGTATAAGAGAAAGCAAAAGTTCAGAAGGGGATATAGACAAGCAAGGTGGTTTTCTTCTTTCCTGTTAAATTTATTGTACATTAAAAAAAAAAACCCTACAAACTGTGTATTAGTAGTTTTATATTTAATCATCTTTTTCTATTCATTGCATAGTGAAATGTTTATATTTGTTGATGTTTGTCAAGCTCATAAAAATAAAACCTAAAGTTAAATTAAAAAATGGAAATGAAATTCAGAAAAGAGTGGGTTGGAGTGACAAGGGAGAAGATAGTAAGTTCTCTTTGGGGTATATTGGATTTGTTGAATTTGAGCTTTTCATATTGAAATTACAATCTGTTTCTGCACCTCTTGTCTCTGATTGGTTGGTACCTACTAGAACCTCTATTTTAAGAGAAATGTCCAAGCCAGCCATGTGTTGTTCCATCCTTTCTAGGGCTCCACTCCTAACTCTCTGACTATACAGAAGAAAAACACGGTGGCCTCTTGTGGGTGCTGGCAGAATGGATGCCTAGGTAGCCTTATTTGTACACAGCTGCTACAATGACATCCTAAGAGAAGATTCCTAAATGGCTCCAGAAGTCATAGCAGCCTGGAGACTGATGGCTTCATGTGAATTGTGCTCAAAATAGAGCAAAGAATGTGGGAGGGGTCGGTGTTTAGAGAGGGCTTTCTTCCCCTAGTGCTTCAAAGGGCACATTGTTGCTTATTTTCAAGTGAGAAGAAGCAGACAAAAAGTACGATTGATGTTCAGGCCTATACTGGGATACCCATAAAATATCTTTGAGAGATAGATATTAGTGTAACTAGAAAAAATAACTCTGATTATAGGGCACATTTGAGATGATATAAACTGGGTTTGGGGAAGAAGTGTGGCTATGCACTAACTTCAGGAGTTTTGTTTGTTTGTTTGTTTTAACCCCTTGCCTTCTGCTTAGAATCTGTACAAGTATCAGTTCCAAGGCTGAAGAGTGGTAAGAGTTAGGTAGTTGGGTTTAAGTGACTTGTCCACAGCTAGGAAGTATCTGAGACCAGACTGCAATCTAGGATTCCTGTTTCCAGACTTGTTTCTTCATCTACTGAGCCACCTAGCTGTCCTGCTTCAGTTTGAAGAACCCTTCTCAGTTAAAATTATACTTTTCCTAGGACCACATGATGTAGTGCCCGATGACTTTCAGTGTTACTTCAAACCTGAAAATCTCTGATTCTGTGAAAGTTTGAATAATAACTAGATGGAAAATTTTCAAAGAGAAGTAAAAATATTTCAAAATATTTTAGGTTTTTTTCTTGTCCTATCATGGACAACTCTTAGCAAGATTTGACTTCATTATATTAAACCAAATTCTTTATATACCACTTCTCAGGAAGATTTTACTAATTTTTTTCTAGGGCAACAATCAATCAGTGTATCTATAAACATTTACTAAGTGTCTACAGTACTAAACTCTGGGGATGTAAAAACAGGCAACACATAGTCCCTGCCCTCAAGAAGCTCCGAATCAAATGGGGTAGACAACAAGTAAACAAAATGTACTAACAAACTATATTGTGGTTATTGAGTTGTTTCAGATGTGGTAAACTCTTTATTACCCCATTTTTGGGTTTCGTTGGCAAAGATACTACAATGGTTTCCCATTTCCTTCTCCAAAAAGCTGAATATAGGAAAAATAGGAAATAATAGAGGGAAGATACTACAATCAGTTTTCCCATAATAAATTGTAGTTGCATTTATTATTTATATAACCCATTGAAGAATTCACTTGTATTTATCATTTATAGACCTATAATAATTTTTATGTATTTACAGTTTAGAGAGTTTCTTGAAGTGATTGGAGGTTAAGCAAATTGCATATGGTCCCAGAGCCTGATATGGGTCAAAAGCAGGATTTGAACCAGAGACTTCCTGCCACAGAGACTGGTTATTCATGACATAACACTACTTTTGAAAAACCTATCAGAATGGTGAAAACACTTAAACATGTTTCATAAAATGTGTCATTCATTATAGCATCCTACTCATATTCTTTGAGTCTTATTTATAAAGGTACCTGATATGACCACATCATCAGAGAATGGTAAGTACTGTGAGAATTGCTGAATTGAATAAAAATGACCTGGGTCTATTTTCCTTTACTAAGTGTCAGAGAAATAGACAACATTCAACAAACATTTATTAAGTGCCAATGAACAGTGTCAGGTGCTAGAGACACAACAGTAAATAATCTAATTCAGTTCCTGCTCTCAACTTAGAAAATAATGGCATATATGTCAGAGAATCAGATTCATTCAAAGTTGTTATTTAGCTTGAAATCTGTTATTACCTTTATGTAGCAGCTTTCCAGGTTTTCTTAATCATTTTTAAAATTAACCTACATATTATTTTTTTAATAGAAAGATTCTTAGCCAGAAGAAATTAATATTTAAGATGGACTTATAAAGCCATCTGCAGGGGGGATGGCTTAAATGCCTATCCATAACTAGGGTGGTTTTGTTTATCCTTTGTTTCAACAAAGCCAAATATAGTTACCTACTTTTTTTTGCCTTTTAAGGTAACAACAAGACTTTACACATAAAAATCTCATTGTGGCTGCTGAAAAAACAAAATACCCTTTTTAAATTCTTTTTTTTTTTGGCAAATGGTTTATGATCATGACAAAGAAATTTCTTTGAATGTTCAAATTAATTTCTCTAAACATAGTTTATATGGAATTACTCAAAGTGGAATCAATAATTATAGTTCCCAGTCATATTTATGCTTTAAGATTTCCAAAGCACCTTCCTCACAATAGTCTCCAAGAGGTACATAGAGCAAGTATTATTTATTATCTCTATTTTACATAGGAGAAAACTGAATTTTTGAGAGGTTAAATGACTTTCTTACAATCACAAATTAAGTAAAGTATTTGAGACCGAATTCAAATTCTGCTTTCAAAGCTCAATTCTTTTCACCCCATCACTGTCTTTCCTGTATATCATGCTAATAAATTAAAGGAAACAGGGTTGCACAGTGGGTAGAGTGCTGGGTCTGTAGTCAGGAGGACCTGAGTTCAAATCTATCCTCAGAACTCACTAGTTGTTTTATTCTAGGCAAATGACTTAACCTCTGCCTCAGTTTTCTTAACTGTCAGTGGGCTAATAATAGCACCTATCTACCAGGATTGTATTGTTATTTGTTTATTTATCTACAATTGTCCAAGCCCCTCCCCACATCATGGGTGGTATTGTTCAAGAGACAAATATGTTCATACAAATTAAATCTTTCAGATTTCCATCTTTCAGTTCATTCTCTGGAGGTGACATCCAAGATTCATTTTTTCAGTATTAATTCTGTAGCTACGTATCATGTTCTTTTGGTTCTATTAATTTCACTGTTCATTGTCACCTGCACTTCTTTCCAAGATGTGTTTTTTCTTTTTTAATTAGACTGCTCATTGTTTTTCATGGTGCAGTAATATTCCTTCACAATCACTTACCACAATTTGTTCAGCCATTCCCCAATTGATGGGCATCCTCTCAGTTTCCAATTCTTTGCCACCACAAAGAGAGCTGCTATAATGGCCCCATTTTCCACATCACCTCCAACATTAGTCATTTTTTTTTCATTTTAGCCTATCTAATGGGTGTGAGATGGTATCTCAGAATTGTTTTGGTTTTCATTTCTCTAATCAGTAGTGGTTTAGAGCATTTTTTCACATACCTATACATGGCTTTGATTTATTACTCCAAAAATGGTCTGTTCATGTCTTTTGGCCAGAGTTGTTGTGAGGATCAAATAAGGTAATATTGGTAAAAGCACTTAGCAGAGTGTATAGGACATAGTAGGCATTTAATAAATGCTTATTCTCTTTACCTCTTAGTACAAATAGTCCGAATGTAGTCAGAACATTTGTGTTTAAGTTTCTGCACTAACACTTATTAACTGATTTTGGGCAAATTCCCCTGAGCCTCAGTTTCATCACCTGTAAAGTGGTGATAATAGTGAAAACATCTACCTCTACCTCATGGAGTGGTTATGAAGCTCAAATGAGATAGCAAATATGAAAATTTACTTAGAAGCTTTATCTGTGTATTCTTTCTTCTAGTGCTTTAAAACCTAATTCAACAATTTAGGAAATAGGGAAAATATTAAGTAATTTGGATTGAGAGGATCAAGGAAACTCAAAAGGGTGTAAATAGATGATAAGGATGGAAAGGAAAATTGAAGTTAGATTGGAAGGTTTTGAATTCCAGGCAAATGATTTTGAAGTAACTTTGTATGTTGTCATGATATTCTATGATATTAGAGGGCTAAAGTCACAGTAAATTTATCTCACTCCCCCCATCTTCTCTATTAAGTACAATACTATGATAAAAGAAAACGAGGAAGTATGAGTCCTATTTTCAAAGAATTTGATAATTCAGTTTATTTCCCCTCCTGCCATTTGAGTTCCTCATAAAGCTACTCTAGCTAAGTTTCATTCAAACATGTAAAAAATATTTTTAATTTTTATTTCCTATAATATTTGACGTTTTTTTTAACTGTAGAGGGCTTATAAATGTGAGTTGTTTATGTCAAATTTCTCATTTTTATTCCTATTTTTATGTGCCACATATGCTACAAATAACATCTTAAAATTTTGAAGCCTGGATCACAGAGAGAATACTAACTTAACACATGGCTTTACAACATTAAGTTCTAATAGGACTATTTCCATTTACTAGCCAAAAGACCACATAAACATCACTTTGCTGATATTAATTTAGCAGATATCATTAAAAGAAAATTTTCTTATAACAGCTACATTTCTAGAACCCTCTACATTTTACAATGAATCAATTAGTTAAGATATTGGCTAGTACAGCATTTGTGTGCTCCCGAGTATTAATTGAATTTGAATATCTGTACAGTACTAAATGTTTCCACTTAGTGGCCTGGCTAACCACTTGCCCAGTCCTTTTCAACACTGAGGATTTAGGTTTTGGGGAGTCCCCTATACTCCTTGTGGAGGTTCATCTATGCAAGTTGGCAAAAATTTGTATGATTTTTCCTATGGTTCTCATAAGATGAAAATTTTCTGTCACTCAATTTTGCCTATAGACCTAGGAATGTGGATTTTTAGATTTACCCAATTAGAACTTGGCTCTTTGCCTCCACCTATTGGTGAAACTTTTAGTCCTTCTTGAAATTGTTCTTTCAGCAAACCACACCCAGACCAGCTTTGATACCTTATGCCCATGTTGGCAAACCTATGACATACATGCTGGAAGAGGCTGCTCCCCTCTCAGTCTCCACACATGCCTGATGATATTTCTCACTTCATCCTCCCCTCTGCCTAGCAGCCCAATGGGAGTGCTTCCTTCTTCCCCTGTTTAGGGTAAGGGTGAGGGGGGAGCTCACACACAGCATGAGGATTGAAGTTTGGGCATTTACTCTCTAAAAGGTTCGCCGTCACTGCCTTATAACTGCTTTTACACTTACCATAGAAGTGATAAGTAAATAGATGGTGGGTAACAAGTGTCATCCAATCATCTATGAAGTGATTTTGTCCTTGCTAACTTTTCTAAACTTTCAAAGTTCCTTGGCTACTTAGTGGAGATCAAAATGCACATTTTAAGTGAGCTTAGTTAGTCTCTAAAAGCTGCACCCTTAAAGCAAGTGAAGCAATTCTGCTTCTTTGGGAGAAGGTTGTGGGAGAAGAAAGAGAAAAGAGAAGAACTTGAGCTAGATAGAGAAGAAAATTGCATAAATTATTTGGAAAGTTTGAACTTGTAAAGAAAATCAAAGGCTGAATTTGGAAAGATGAAATTTTAAAGAAGTTTAAGAAAATAGCTTCTGGGTTCCATGAGAAATGGTTGAGGGAAGATCCAGAAGGAATACTGAAGAATAGGACAGAAGACTCAGAAAAGAAAAGTAGGTAGTTGCTAAAATAAGGAGAAATAAGTGGAAGCTAAGTGGATTTGTCAAGTTACTTAGAGGTGATGATTGACAATAAAAAATTTTTTTTCAGGCACTTGGTCTTGAAGTGCAGAAATCCCCAATTATTTCAAACAAAAAATGCTGAAAACCATTAATATATAAAGTACAGAAACTCTAAAATGCCTTATTCAAAGTGTGTGATATTTCTATTTATGCCACAAGCAAATGATTGTTATCTGTGTTCCAAATGTATGCTGATCTCCCTGAAACAGTAGAGATCAGGAAGAGACTTCTAGAATGCTTCTCTACATCCCAGGTTGTGAGGAACTGAATTTTTTAAAGGAAATAAGGAGGAAGCTTCAATGGGGGTGGTGAGGGGGGCAGTGTTAGAGTGGTGAAGATTGCTGGGAAAAGGCAGAGAGCTCTGAGGTGGTAGAGGAAGATTTGATTCAAGGATGTTGAAGAGTGGAAAAGTGACACCAGAAGAGGAAGTGTAGGAAAAGGAAAGCTATATACTTTGGGTTAAAAATTGTAGACTTTTTTTTTAAGGGGAGAGAGCTATCTGGCTTGAGGAGGAAATAACAGTCTACCCTCCAAGGAATAAAAATCAACTTCTGGGTTCTTTGAGAGAAGGTTGAGGGAAGCTCAAGGTCAAGTAAGATAAAGGAAGATTAGAGAGTAGGACCTGAAGAAGACTCAGAAAGGAAAAGTAGAAGGTAGTTGGCAAGACAAAGTGAAGTAAATGAGGGGAAAAAATAACATTTCAAAGAGTGGTATATTAGAGCCACAAAAACTGTAAGATCAGAGGTGGTCCAGTAAGGGATAGAGTAAAGAACCAAGGAATTGCAATAGTAAATTTTCTTTTTTAAGTTATGCTAAGGCGGCTATTTGTTTATCTAATAATAACAATTGACATATCTTCTGTTATCCAGGGCATGCATTCAAAACATAAGTAAGAATTTTCCAAACCTTATCAAAATACCTTTTTATTCCTTACTTTTGTGAGCCAAAAACAATACTTCCAGAACAAATCTAAATAAGTATTTTTTGTTGACATTCAGTCATTTCAGTTGAATCTTACTCTTCGTGAACTTATTTGGAGTTTTCTTTGTAAAGATACTTGATTAGTGTGCCATTTCCTTCCCTAGCTCATTTTACAGATGAGAAAACAGAGGCCAGTAGGGTTAAGTTACTTGCTCAGAGTCACATAACTACTAAATATCTAAGGCCTGATTTGACCTCAGATATTCCTCACTCTAGGTATGGAACTTTATTCATTGTGCCACTTAGCTGCCCCTAAATAAGTATTGCTAAAGTTTACAAAATTCTGATTAATTTTATGTGGGAAGAAATTGAAGACCATAGAATGACAGGTTGTATTTTTCTCTTAATTCCCACTGAAAGCAAAAAATGTAGAAAAGAAAAAAAAGTATGGCAAGTGAACAACTGGTTAAGAAGATGGCATCAGAGAATGGGATTTGGACTTTTGGACAACTTTTTTGGTGACACATTCTTGTTCAGAGATGGATGACACTTAAAAATGGCTGAGAAAAATCTTTTACCTTTCATGTTGTAAGTTGTTATAGGGAATTTAGGAAAGGGGAAAGGTTTATACAAGGGGAAAAACACACTTAAATAAATGAGTTTATTAACAAAGAAAGGGATGATGGGGAAGGAAAAAGGGAAAGGTTTGCATCTGACTATTTGCCCCAAGACATTTAACCCACTATAGTTAATTTCCTAAGCTTAACCTGTCTAACTAACTCAACTAAAGATTTCTAAGGATAAGTCTAACAAGGAACCCAGGATCTCACACACACAGAGTCCTTGGTGGGTCAGGTAACAGGAATCCAGCTGTTGAGTCCTTAGATGTTCCAGGAAAGAGAGACAGGCTCCTCCAAAATCACTCTGTCTACCAGAATGTATGGGGATCTTCTTCTCAATCCTTTTGATCTTATTCTAAGGCAGACAGCTTACAAGATGAGGTTGTTCAGGGAGAGTCCAGATCCATACCCTTCAGCTTGACCTTCTGCTCCAGACAGACAGTTGGAAACTTGTCCCTTCAACAGCTTGGAACTCTCTCACCCAGCAAGCTCTTGGAGAATTATGAGGCTTGAGGGCTGTCAATCAATTCTTTGCAGCTTCTGTGCACTTTGTAACTTCTCTCACTACAAAGTCTAATAAAAAAAAAGATTTACCTTAAAAAAGGGGGAGGACAGGAGGGGAAATTGCCTTGTATACTTCCTGAGGAAGATACCATAAAAAGTAGTTACAATGAAGAAGATTAAAGGTAGAAACAGCTAGACCCTGACCTTAAATGTCTTTAAATATGTCCAAAGTTTAGGTAACCTCACAGTTACCACTAAAACTTGGATTCTTGAAATTTATGACTGCAAAATAGCTCTAGGTGAGTATACTTTAAAAAACAAGAACAAGAATAGTTAAAAGGGGGTAGAAGTGGGGTAACATTGTAAATTAAGAAATAATTCTCATGGAAAGAAATCCAGGACTGGAAGGGAGAAACATTTAAGTTAAGGTCAGGAGAAAGAGAAACAAAGGTGATTTTTATCATTAGAGTTACAGATAGTATAGAGAGAAAGAGAAAAAGTGAGGATCTGGAGCAAGTGATCACCAGCCAGGCATGAATAATAGTGGTAGGGATTTCAGTTATCCAGACATCACAGCAAAAAAAGTAGAATCAGCAAACAGAAATTCTCTTTTGGGTTTTCTCACTAGTAGAGAAAAATTGGTAGAAATTATGGGAATCTAGGAAGGAATTAGTTTCCTTCTAAAGTTCATCAAAGAGAAAGGAAGGAAATTCAGTCATTGTCTGACAAATAGATTTTGGGAAAGAAAGTTCCAAAATGTTTAGAGAAAAGATAAGTAGGATCTCCAGATTTAAATCCTATAAGAGAAGCTGGATCTGAAGGGATTCATTATTCAAGAATGAAATTCTTTCTACCAAATTGGAAAGAATTCTAAGGGAAAGGAAAAATGGGATTTATATGAATAGATTGAATAGAAGTAACTCATCAAGAAACAGGATTACTAAACTAGTAGATAAGAGGAACAATAAGGATATAGTTTCCTTAGATTTTAGTATACATTTTAATGTAATCTCAACTAGTTTTTGTGGAAAAGATGGAGATGGGGATTAGACAGCAATAAAACAAGGTGAATTCAGAATTGTGGCAATGATTGTGTTGAATTAAGGATTTAATGTCAATATCACAAGAACTCTCATATGGAATCCCCCTGGAATCTGTTTTTGACTCTCTGTAGTTTTATACTTTTACCAGTAATGTGGATAATATCATAGATGGCATACTCATTATGTTTACATGGTACCAGGATGGGTAGATGACCTAACACATTGAGAAGAGTCAAATTCTAAAAATGCTGTGACAGTTTAGAATAGGGGGTCAGTAAATAATAGCCTGCAGCAAAGTTTGGCCCTGTTTTTCTGTGGCTCATGAGGGTTTTAGATTTTCTAATGGTTTTACATAAATGGTTTTAATTTTTAAATAACATTAATAGTTAACATTTACATAGCACTTATTTGTGCCAAGCATTGTGCTAAGCCCTTTACAAATATAATCTAATTTGATCCTCACAACAACTCTGTGAGGTAGGTCCTATTAGTAAAAATTGTTGATGAAACTGAGGCTGAGGTTAAGTGATTTTTTCAGAGTGATAAACCTATTAAGTGCCTGAGGATAGATTTTTACACATTTGGCCTTCAATAGTTTTCTTGACTCTAGACCCAGCACTCTATTCACTGTATGAGGTAGCTATTTGTTTTTAAACACAATATAAAAACAGCTTGTGGGTTGGATTGGTCCCTCAGACCATATCATGCTGACCCCTGAGCTAGAACATTGAATTTGTTATGATTAAAATTCTCTGGAGACTGTATATTAATTTATAATGATTTAATAGCAAAAGTTGGAGATGGAATGTCACATAATTACCTGGCCATGCCTAACTAATTTGAGTTTTGCCATAATTGTCTCCATTTGCTAGCCAAGAGCAGCCACTCCAGGAAGAGTTTGTAGCCCAAGAAAGTGTTGCTTCCTCCCAACCTCTACCTTAAAACCTCCAGGATGTTACTTCTCCTGAGTCTTTTTTATTGGACAGAATTGATCTCCATCTGGGCCAGAACTCAGTCCAGATGGCTGGAGTCATGTGAGACGAAGGCCAGCCTTTTCTGAGATACCAGGGAGTCATGAGGCTTCTGGTGTCCTTCCATAGTACACATGTACATCCAGTCAAAGGAGGGAGGGGCTGATACCAAGTAAATGGGTTTTCAAACAGAATAAGGGGTACAATTACCCCTTGCCCTGATTCTTTGGGACATTAACATACTAGACTTCTCAGGAATCATCCCACATATAATATCCACACATTTCAGGATTGTCTCCCTGGGGCACATAAGTGTGCCCAAAGAAATATATTTTATAGAGTGTCTAACTACATTTGGGGCATTTCTTCACATATTAAAAAATGATTGATAGGTGTATTAATAAGTAGGCATTAAGGGACATTCCCTTTTTGGCACAGGGGTATTAGAATCAAAACAAAATAAAACAAAACAATATGGGATGAACAAAAGTGGATGGAGGGCCCAACCCCATGCAATTCAGTTCATTATATCCTAAGACTCACTCAGTTCAGAGTTTGATTTCTGGGGACATCCTCTATTGCTATTATCTTTTAATTCCATCTGGAGTCATGATGGTCCTCATGGCACTTTTTTCTAGGAGATTTGCTTTCTTGGTCTAGGTTATTGGCAGTATCTTTCCCTAAAATTTCTTTAAAAAGATCTTAGTCTAACTAAAGGAACATCCTAGTGCAAACATCAACAGCATGGAAATAGGTTCTGATCAAGGACACATGTAATACCCAGTGGAACTGCAGGTCGGCAATGGGAAGGGCAGGGAGTAGGAGAGGGAGGAATAGAATATGATTTTTGTAACCAAGGAATAATGTTTGAAATTGACCAAATAAAATTTAAAAATAATTTTTTTAAAGACCTAAGTCTATGGACTGTTAGGATAATTTCACAATCTCCCTTTAGGAGGATGAGAGACTGCGCAAGATCTAATCCTAATATAACCCAATGGAAACACAAAATGTGCCAGCACAGTGAATATTCACTTACAACAACATAAAATTGGTAATGGTAAAGGTATTAAGAATGCATTAAATAATATATAGATCACCTCTCCCAAAACAAAAGGAGAGAAAAAGTATACATAGTATATAAATAGATAAAATCATAATAAGTTCCTGATACATATTCAAGATCTAGCGAAGGTAATTTATGTCCTACAAGCACATAGGTCAGGTACAACATTATTGCAGTTATCTACCACATGTCCTGACTAAAGAAAGTTGCCATGATAAAGAAAAAAGAGGACAAAAATCTGGTCCCCTAGTCTGATTTCTACTCCATCATAGGGATAACAAGCAGGATGTAGAGTCAAATAGGGATATCTGTCTTATAAGATGAATCAGAAAAGCCAACCTCAGAACTTTGCTGAACAGCCACTTCTCTGATTCTCTCCTGAGACAGCTACTCCACTTGAGCAATTTATCATCTCCAAAGGGGCCGCTGACATCCATGATCATCTGCCTATCAGCACCCATCAGGGGCTTGTTAGCCATCCCTTTGTAATTGTCCTAGAATCAGACTCAAATATCAGTTATAGTTCCATAACATTTAATAACCAAAGGCAGGCTTCAATAGTCTAAGCTTTGGGACATGCAATGTTGTTACGACTGTTAGACTTTGTAAACTGATTCTTCAATACCAAATATCAGTTATAATTCCATAAACTGGAGGGTTTAAAAAAAATAATACTTAAATAAGAAAGAAAAAATATTTTTAAAAGATTATTTCTCCAACCCAATTAAACAATGTAACCGTTAAATATATACATTATAAAAAAAGAGATTACTCTTAGAAGTTAAATCTAATTATATCTCTAACATGGTCATGATTCTCAGTATGTGTATACATAAGGTTTTTCTCCTGGTAACAACTTGGCATAGACTTTAATATAACTAATGCAAAGTCTGAAAATGATGAAAATTCCTAGGATTAAAAAGGCCTCAACTGCCAACAAACCTGTGTCCTATAACCAGGAGAGATTCCACCATGCACCATCAGATGTCATATGGGCTTCTAAAGCAATTTGCTGAGTGTCATTCAAAATTATTTAAAGCTCATAGACATTGTAATAATTTCACCTAATGTATTTATGAAAGAACAAGAAGATTGATTAATAATAACACAGGCACTCCCAGAAGTGGTTGGAAACATATCAAGGAATAGCCGGTTTTGTATGACTATCTTTGCAAAGGAATCAATCTCCTCCTGAAGGAAAGAGATAACCTTAGAAGTTTGGGCAATGGCTTGAGCTGTATCCTGAGCCAATTTCTCAAACACTGCAGAGATATTCCTAATAGAATCTATTACTGCCATCATCCTAAAAGTGGCTATAAAAGCTCATAGAAAACTCTGCGCTCCATTCCAGATCTCTTGCTTGTGTATGCCACCAAGTGCCCAGATTCCTAATATGTACCAACACTGGTGGGGTAATATTGGCCAAATCATAGATCTTATACTACCCTTGAGGAAGGGATGAGAAAGCTAAGAGTTACAAACTAAGAACTGCCTGGGGGTCACCAAACATCATTCTCAGATGAGGCAGTACCAGTTGCAAAAGATAGTATTTATGTGATCTGTCCTTTATGCTTTTGAGCTTTGTATTAGCACAAATAAATCCTGTGGTAGGGAATAGAATAATGAATTTGTACTTTAGCTGGGTCCTATTGTAAAAATTTGAGAAAATGATGTTAGGCTCTACAAATCCTTGAGGTAATCTTGTCTATGTCCATGGGAACCTTTCCAGGTGAAAGCAAATATTTTCCTAGAATTAATATAAATAGGAATGGAGAAAAATCAGCAAAAATGGAGCAAAACAGAAATCCATGTCTATAAAATATGTGGCTTCCCTAGGGATTAAGAAGATGATGGTTGCAGCATTTGGGACCACTGGAGACCTAGGTATAGCATGTGAATTAACGGCACACAGATCTTGTACAAAACCAATAAATAGACTGACCATCTGGACCTGGCTGAGGTTTTTTAAATGCAAGAATTGGTGAATTATATTCAGATTTGTATGAAATTATCATTGTTTAATTAATCAATTATTGGGATATCCCTTCAATAGCTTCCTTGGTTAACAGGTACAAAAGGAATGGAAGGTGAAAGGTGGTGGGACAACTTTTACCTTAATCTGAAAAGGAACAGTTTACTTATGTAAGCTTGAATCAGAAGAGGATGAAGCCCTGAGAGTTTCAGGGATATCTACTGGAATTTCAAATGTAGGGGGCTATTATCTCCTGACCATCAGAAAGGAGAACAGGGAACATAGAGAGTCCTCAGGCAATTGAAGGGATAAAGAGCCATGTGGAGAGAATGACATTATGGCCCTTAGTTTATATAAGAGAACTCTCCCTAATAGATTTGTAGGTGATGCAGATATTAAGAGGAATGAGGGACATAATTTGTGGAGAAAGCTTACATTTTGAGGCTTCCTTGACCCTCCTACCACATTTGAAGAACCAACAGAATTACATTCAAAATTGGATTTTCTCCCTACTCTGGATCTGGAAGCCTGAGTGTTCAGGAGCAATCATAAGTGTTCCCAATGTTAGGGTCATCTGGATCTTTACTAAGGGAAGGGGTGAAGGCTAGAATATTTGTCATTAAAACATCAGGGTCTGGAAAGGAGTAGATCAGACTTCAAGCTTCCTTCCCCTTCCTTATAACTATCACAAATCATGATTCCTCTGGCTATGTTTCTACCCACACTGACTATAGTTCCCTTAAGGGGTGTCATAGTTTGACTCATGAGAATTATAAGTCCTAGTTGGGTTTCTATTATTTCTCCAATTTTTGTTTCTAAATTCATTATTTTTTCTTCTACAATTTATTGCTACATAACCTAACCTGCTGCAGAAATAACACTGTATTGAACCTTTATCTGGTAGAATCTTTGTAACTTCTTTCAAAGGAACTATGAGTTTCTCAAATGCAGAATTTAGAAGAGGGTCCAGAATAGCTCCTGTTTAATTCTATTAATTTTTTTCTTTTCAGCTTTTTCCTTTTTCTTTCTCTCACAACCTTCAAAAACATATATAGCTATCTTCTTCAATTGTTCTATATTCATACTAGCCCAGTCTGGGCAATGACTTTGAAAATATTCTTTTATTTTGGGGAATGAGTAGTTCACAAAATAGTGCTGGATGATATGGGCATTGGTAGACTTAATTGAATCCAATCTTGCATACTTCTTTGTGGTATTACATACATAATTATAAAACTAGTTTGGGTGCTCATTTTCTTCCTGATTAACACATTCAATTTTTGTCAGTTTTCTTAGTGACTAGAGCAGTTCCTCATTCCTTTCAGCAGTACTTCCCTGGCCTCACAAAGTCCTCAGAATTATTGGGGTGTCATTGTGTGTCCTGTAATGGCCAATGTTTCACATCCTCACTTTGAGAATTATTAGTGACTTCAAAAATTGCCTATCTTTCTCCCTCTGTGATTAAGGCATGATTTAGATCCATTACATCACTCCAGCTTGGATTAAAACTCTGAAAAATGTCCATTAACTTCCTGAGAACAATCAGGGGTTCAGTATCATAGCAGTTCTTGTCCTTTACCCACATGTTGAGATATGATGAGGAAAACTGGACATGATTTCTTAATGTCACCAAGTTGCCTGTACAATCAAGTGTGGCAACTTCTTTCAAAGAAAATATGCACTTAGGGGAGTGATCATTTTTCCACTATTGAATCCTAAAGTCTAGGTGGAGTCTGAGTAGAAAAGAGGAAGAGGAGGAGCAGGAGAAGCAAAAGCAGGAACAAGAGGAGAATGAAGAGGTGGCAGAGAAGTTGACAAAGCAGGAGCAGAATGAAGGTGTAGTCGGAGAAGGTAGTGGGGCAGGGTTGAAAGGTTCAGAAATAGCAAGAGCCTCAAGGGGTATTGTGGTTCTAAGGCCAGAATGATGGCAAAAAGAAATTGGGAACAGGTTTGGGCTTCGAAGAATAGAAGGAAGGGCAAAGGAAACTTTGGGGAGAGTCCCTGAAATAAGGGAAGGGGGAGTAGGCTGTGAGGAAGGAACAGGGAGGGTTCCAAAAAGGGGAAATGGAGTATAGAAGGCTGAACAGGCTGAGATGCTGGCAGAGAGGCCAGATAAGATGGATGTGAAAAAGCAGTGAAAATACTGGTTAAAAGCTTGTCTCTGTGGTTCAACCGTAGTGTCTGAAACATATCAGTAATACAATTCGTTGGGGTTGTTAGTTCTAATTGATAATTTTAACTCTTTTAGTGTCTTAAAATTAAAATGCCAATAATGAGGCCACATAAAACCCCCTTTTGACTAAGTTATAGAAATTAATGGCTTCCTTTCTAGACATGTCTGGCTTAATCGACAATCCTTTTTCTTTCGAGGAGATATGCAATTTATGTAAAGGGCATCCACTTGGGATGCTCTGAGCATTCCCTATTTTCACCTCCCCACCAAAAAAAAAAAGAAGAGAAAAAAGTCAGGTTATAAACTGTTTCAATATCCATCTTAGATCTCTCCCTAGAGACTGTGGGGTTTTTTTGAATCACTTAAGCACAATTTAATTCAAACAAACAAACTCATACCTTCGATCTTAGAATCACTAATGTGTATTGGTTCTAAGGCAGAAGAGTGGTAAGGGCTAGGCAATGGGAGTTCAGTGACTTGCCCAGGGTCACACAGCTAGGAAGTGTCTGAGTCCAGATTTGAACCTAGGACCTCTCATCTCTAGGCCTGGCTCTCAATTCACTGAGCCAGGGTCACCCAGCTAGGAAGTGTCTGAAGGCAGATTTTAAACCCAGAACTCTGGGTTTGGCTCTTCAATCCACTGAGCCACCCAGCTGCCCCCTAGCACAGTTTAATTTTAAAGAAAGAGAGGAGATAAAATTGAAGCTCATCCCTTTATTATTTCTATATCTTTAAGGCTAGACTAAAGGCCTTTCACTTCTCAGTGCCCGAGTATCTTGCTTTCTTTACCACTCTTTAAACCTATTATTGCAATACTCTCCAACCAAAAAGAAAGACAGAAAAAAACTGGCAAGTATACATTTAAAAATAGTCATTTTACACAAAGTTTAATCATTTCAGCTTCTCAGGAACCCAGAACTCTTAAAAAAAGATTTCTTCTCTCGCTGCAAGCTACTCTTATGTGATAAGGAAAAACCAACGGGAAAAAAGGCAAGAGAGGTTCAATCTCCTAATTCCTGTGTTGCTATATTGGTATGATTACAATTTTCTGGAAACTGTATAATAATTTATAATTACTTATTAGTAAAAGTGAAGAATCACAAAATCACCTGACTGTACCTAACTAATCTGAATTTTGCAGTTCTCGTGTGGAAAAGAAAATTGAAGCAAGTCTTGGACTTTTTGACACTCAGGTGGAACAAACAGCAGTTGGAATGTTAGAGAGAAGATATTGACAAGAATGACAGTTGGTGGGGGGAGGGGAACTTGGAGAGTGATAGTTGGTCTCCTGGGACTCTCTTTCATGGCCCTCATACTGGAAGGAGCCTCTCTCCCTGTCTCGGGATAGAAGTACTTCTTTTTTTGAATCATTCCCACCTGTGTGCTCTACCTGGATTCCTGTGATCATGTCATTGAACAAAAGGATTTAAGGGGAGCAGTTTGAACTATAAGGCCTGTCTTTAGGGGCATCAGCCCAAAGAGACAGGCCCAACCAGCTCTGAAAGTCAGAAAATTTTCTTCCTCTTGCTGTCTACTGCTAAGACTTTGAACTTAAGAAAACTAACATAGATATAGTATAGACAGGAATAAAAGAAACCCTCCACCAGCCTGTGAGGCCTTGCCTCGACTCAAAAGCTGAGAGAGACTCAAACTCAATTTTGGGAAATCCCGATTCCCTCTTCCCTGATACCTCCCCAGTCCAAACTTGTTATTAAACTTCATCTTTATTTAAATAACCACAGTCAGATAAGAAGACCATCATTTCAGGGAACATAGAGCGAACTGAACCTAAGGACAGCCATTCAACCATAAACAGTCCTCATCGGACCCCTGCTGGGTGACCTTGGTCCAGGTAGAGGCTTGTCCCTCAGGGGGGTCCATGCTTACCTGATCTGGGGTATTTTCAACATCAATCAATAGAGAAGATGTCCCCTCGGGCTATCATAGGTGGCCCATTTCCCAGGAACCCCAATTTTCAAAGATAGCCTCTCAGCAGGGGACATCTCTCTCCTTTTACCTCACCAGCTGGAATATCCCCTCTCTCCCTTCAACCTCATCAATCCCTGTTACAAAATCTTCCTGATTCCCTATACTCCTTACAATCCCTTTAAATATTACATTCTTAAAACTCCCAGTGATATCGCTTCTCCTGAGTCTCTCTGGTTGGACAGACTTGACCTCAGTCTAGGTCTTTCAGATGCCAGGAGTCATGTGGACCTAGGGGCCAGCACCTTCTGAGATGCTGGGGAATTATGAAGCCTCTGGCATCCATCCTCCCACAGTATGTATGTATGCCCTACCAAAGAATGGGATTGATACTAACTAAAATGGGGTTTCAAATGGAATAAGGGGTACAATTTGCATTCAATTCACACAGGTTGAATTTAATAAAACTGAATAGGGTTAAACATAAAATCTTATGCTTGGATTAAGAAAACAACTTAAGCACATGGCATTGGGGTGGCAGGTTTTAATGACTTGTTCTGGAAAAAAAAAGATGTGAGGGTTTTCTATAGCTCTATGTGTCAGCAGTGTATAATAAAAGAGATAGTTGTAATAAAGGGGATACTTCTGTGATACAGAGATACTTCTTGAGGGTGCCTATTGATCACTAATAGATGGTTTATGGATCAAGATTTTCCTACCCTCCTCTCTCAATACCTCCCGGTTTCCACTCTCTCTCTCTCCTGCCTCCCTTCCCCCTCCCCCATTTTAGTCAGCCGCCTTCTAAGTAACTCAAGGTGAACTATGAGGTTTACAGAAGATACTCTTTTCTCTCTTTTCTCAAGAAATGAATTCAGGGGGCAGCTGGGTAGCTCAGTGGATTGAGAGTCAGGCCTAGAGATGGGAGGTCCTAGGTTCAAATCTGGCCTCAGACACTTCCCAGCTGTGTGACCCTGGGCAAGTCACTTGACCCCCATTGCCTAGCCCTTACTACTCTTCTGCCTTGGAACCAGTACACAGTATTGACTCCAAGAAAGAAGGTAAGGGTTTAAAAAAAAAAAGAAAGGGGTTTATTGGGGAAGATAGGACAAGGATAGAGGATGAGGTAAGAGGGATGGGGTTTCCCCTAGCCTATACAAAGAGTTAGGAGGGTATTGGGAGTATGGCAATCAGTCACTATTAGAGACAGTCAGAAAGCTATGAGGACAATTGTTTTCTTCTTCAAACTCAAATCTCAGATATACAATTAGTTCTTCAAGATCAGCCATCACCCTCAGCCACAGAAAAACTTCTCCTTCCCTCCTCTCTCAGAAGCCAAGAGAGAGAGTCCAGTTCAGTTCAGTTGTGAGATTAGCTTCCAACTGTCTTTCCTGGGAACATTCCAAATTGAATGTTACCTTTTGATTAACAGATTATGTCCTTTGCATGCATTGCAGATTCTCTCTTTTACAGGAGTGATATGGCAAATCTCCTAAATTAATGTGATGTTAGGCTGAATCAAGAGGCACAGCTTCTGGAAATAAAATGACAGTCCCACTGTCTGCTTTTGACAGACAGGCATCATCTGGAGTAATGTATTAATTTCTGGATATCACAGTTTAAGTACAACTAGGCAGTACAGTGGATACAGTGCTGGACCAAGAGTCAGGAAGATGAATTCAAATTCAATTTTGGACACTTACCACCTAGGACTCTGGGGAAAACTGCCTCAGATGCTATTGAAATAATATTATTATTATTATTAATAAACTGTTAAGTGTTCAGAGGAGGTCAAGCCAGATGGGACTTAATAGCACCTTGAATCCATAACATATGAAGATCAATTGAAAGAATTGGGACAGCATGATTAGCTTGGAGAAGACGAGACTCTAAGTGGCATGATTTGTGGTTGTTCTTTAGTTCTTTCCAGTTGTGAACATTTTTTGTAAACTCATTTGGGGGTCTTGAAAAAGATACTGGAGTAGTTTGCTATTTTTCCATTTTGTTTTACAAATAAGAAAACAGAGCCAACAGAGTTAAGCAACTTGCCCCAGGTCACACACTAGTGTCTTTTTAAAAATGAAAGTGTTATATATCATATAATACATATTTCCATATTTGTCATTTGGTAAAAGACACATCCTTACACTAAAGAAAAAATTACACATAGAGGAAATAAAGTATGGTATGTTTCCATCTGCATTCAGACTCTGTCTATTCCTTCTGTGGTGATAGTCTTTTTATTATTATTATTATTATTATTATTTTGTCAAGAGACTCTTGGAGTTGCCCTGGATCCTTGCTTTATTGATAACAGTTAAGTCATTCACAATTAATCATCATATATTATTGCCATTACTGTATAAAATGCTTTGCTGGTTCTGCTCACTTCACTTTGCATCACTTCATGTAAGTCTTTCCAGGATTTTTTGTGATCATTTTATTTGTCATTTATTATGGCACAATAGTATTTCATTACAAGCCTATAACACAACTTGTTCAGCCATTCCCCAATTGATGGGCATCTGTTTGGTTCCAGTTCTTTGCCACCACAAAAAGAACTTCTAGAAATATTTTTGTATAGGTAGGTTCTTTCCTTCTATCTTTAATCTCTTTGAGATACAGACCTAATATTGGTATTACTGGGTAAGGGAATGTACAGTTTGATGGTTCTTTAGTTATGGTCCCAGATTGCTCTTCAGAATTGTTGTATAGGTTCACAGCTCCACCAGTAGTGCCATAGTGTCCTGATTTTTTCACATTCCCTCCAACATTTATTGTTTTCCTTTTTTTGGTCAAGTTAGCCAGTCTGATATGTGTGAAGTGGCAGGCATCCTAAAACTGATTTAATTTACATTTTTCTAATCAATGGTTATTCAGAGCATTTTTTATATAACTATTCCTATAACTGTAACAAGAAACTATAAAGATCATTTTCATTTATTCATTTGAAAATTGCCTATTCATATCCTTTGACCATCTTCAGTTGGGAAATGCTTTGTATTCTTATAGATTTGACTTAGTTCTCTATATATTTGAGAAATGAAACCTTTGTCAGGGACTCTTGCTGTAAAGATTTTTCCCCACTTTGTTGTTTACCTTTTAATCTTGGTTGCATTGCTTTTGTTTGTGTGAAAGTTTTTTAATTTAATGTAGTCAAAGTAATCTATTTTACATCTCATAATGTTCTTCATGTCTTGTTTGGACCTAAATTCTTCCCTTATCAGTAGGTTTGACAGGCAAACTATTTTGTATTCCCATAATTTGTTTATGATAACTTTATTTCTAAATCATGTGACTTTACCTTGATATATAGTGTGAAGTGTTGGTCTATGCTTAATTTCTGCATAGCTAGTGTCTTGAAGGCAGATTTGAACTCAGGAAGAATCTTCCTGACTCTTGGTCTGCTGTGGTCTCAGATCCAGCCAAGTCCATGCCTCCAGGGGGTCCTTGGCAGGTGGAGTGGTTAGGTGAAAATGAGAGACAGAAGGCAGCTGGGTGTGTGTGTATCTGCCTGGTGCAAGCTTTGCATGAAGTGGCTGTTTCGCCATGCCTAGGTTTAGTCTTTATTTTTATACCCATTTTCTTGGCATACAGTTACATTATTCAACATACCTGTTTGAGTAAAGATAATTGTATAAGTGATACTTTAACTTTTAACAAATCGTTTGATTAACATTCTGAGGTGATTCTACACTTATATTGTTACTATTGATTCTGACAGGGTGCACAAAGGTTTTGTACAAGATAAAGGATTTCATCATGAGTGGCTTAATTTTCTCATTAGCCTGTGAGGCACATTGGGCTTACAAACCATAAAGGAAAATCACTTATTATCTTTAACAAAAATAGATAATTATCAAAAATCCTAAAGACAACTAGCAATCATAGTAATGAGGTTGAGAGATAACAGGGGTACTGAGAACACAATTCATATTTAACATTAGGCTGATCATTTTTCAGGGTTTGTTAAGGAGTTTTTCAAGGAGGATTTTGGTTGGTAAAATCAAGTCACTGAGGCATGATGAAGCTAGGTGTACCAAAGTATTTTGTACAGGTCTTTCCTATGAATGATTTTTGTACTGGCTT
The DNA here is from genome assembly GCF_027887165.1 of Monodelphis domestica. Taxonomy (NCBI): domain Eukaryota; kingdom Metazoa; phylum Chordata; class Mammalia; order Didelphimorphia; family Didelphidae; genus Monodelphis; species Monodelphis domestica. The sequence goes on from NC_077230.1 coordinate 256,470,979, forward strand.
AGGAGAATAAGTTTCTGTACAAGGGAGTAGGGGAAGTAAGCAAAAGTTAATCCATGATGGTGTTTTGTGTTTGGATTTGTGAGTCTGATCTTTATATGATATTTTGGGGAAATAGTGTACAAACATTTTGCTCTTATATTACTTTTTCTGAGACTAGGGAAAGGACAACAATCATGTCAATTCCATTATGTGAATCTCAAAAGCTACTCAGACTATACTTTAGAAGATTTTATTAAGCTATTCCCTTATTGTAACAATGGAGATACTTGGTCTAACAAGAATCAAGAATGTATTGGGAACTTTTAAAATTATTCCACCCTACTCAGACAGTGCCTTAGGGGAAGATAAAGTTGTAAACTCCTGATTGAACAATGAAAGTCCCTAACTCATACCTTATAGTAAAGCTAGAATGTTAAGCTAAGTCCATTTTTAGATCTAATACAAAAAGGTGTTAAGTACTTGTAAAGGTTAAATTAATCACCAAAAGGTCAAGTAACTTTAAAAAGGCAAGCTTAAAAGAGGTGTGAAGTACTCAGAAGATTTAATCTAACCAGAGAAGGTGAAAACCAAAGAAGGTGAAAAATAAGAATGGGCAGTCCTGGAAAAAAAGCATCTACTGTGATTGGTAGATATGAAAATTTAGGGGAGGTGACATAAGAGAAAACTCTCTTTAAAAGGAGGCAAAGGAACAGTTAATGGAGAATTGAATTCAGTTTGGAGAGTAATTTCAGTTTGGAGTGGAAAAACCCAGCTTGGAGATGGTCTTGTGGTGAGTGATAAAGACTGAGTCGCTTCCCCTTAGGCTCAGGCCTAGGCCATTTTGGCCTAGGCCTTTTTTTACTGCTTGGCTCAGCCTGAGCCAGAGCAGTTTAAATGAATTCTCTCTCTCTCTCTCTCTCTCTCTCTCTCTCTCTCTCTCTCTCTCTCTCTCTCTCTCTCTCTCCTTCCCTTAATTCCTTCTTTCTTTATTAATTAAAATCTCCATAAATCCCAGCTGACTTAGGTATTTTCATATTTGGGAATTTCCCATGGTGACCATTGATTTTAGGTTTTAAGTCAAAACACTAAAAATTATCCTTACAGTTTGGGTGTTTACTATTAGTAAGGGAGAAGTCATGCAGAGAGGACTGAGTGGATGATTCCATCCTGCCAAAGAGTCAATTTGTGGCCTCCTGGTTTCCATGAGTGACCATGTCAAGACATCATGGCCTGATCGCCTGATTGGTCTATTATTCTATACTCTTCCCCACCTAGCTGCTCAGGAGGCATGATATCTGCCTATCATGTAGAGGAAAGATTAAACTTCTTTTTTGATCCTGAGGGTAAAACCAGGCACAAGGGGTATAAGGTGAAGTGAAGACATTTATATTTGATATGATTTGAATCATCCAAAAGTAGAATGGACTGTTTCAAGAGGTGATGGGGTTGCTGACTTTGGAAGTCTTCAGTCAGAGATAGGATGACTGATCATTTGTCAGTTATGACATAAAGAGTATGCCTTTTGAACATAGGCTATACTAGAGGGCCACTGAAGTCCCTTCTAAATCTCAAAATCAGCGAAAAAGTTGATCTTGACTCATGAATCCAACAAAGCCAGTCTTTAGATGAAGGATGTAGGGGGTTGCTAGACCTGAAATTCAACATCATGAATTGACTAAGGATCTAATTGGACTTGGAAGGAAAAAAAGAGAATAGAAAAGGTTGAAATCACAAGTTACTCATCTTAGGAGAGATTGGTTGGTTCTCTGAGGGTATAAAGATATATGAAACCTAGTGGTTACATCACCTCCTTGATCTACATACTGACATAGCTAAAGCAGTGTTTGTTAAAGGCAAAGAGAAATGAACAAATTAATTTTAAAATAATTAATTAACAAATTAATGAAATAAACACCTCAAAACATCAAGATTTTCCAGAAGCCAGGGTCATTTACCCATTAAAAATTCCCTTTAGGAAATGTTAGTTCCTACTAGCAGGGTGTACAACAAGACATGTCAAGACACCATTTGGGACACAAATTATTTAGGTTTTGCTTTAGTCCTGTTACAAGTACTATCCATAGTATCTGCATTAGTTCTGTCAGGCTCACTGCAAGAGATGAGATTTCTAACTCTGAGTTTGGAACTGTGCAAGGAGATAGAGGGAGCCAAGGTCTTGTAATAAGGGAAAACATGGCTTATACTTTGTCACCAGCGTCCTTATGCATAATTACCTCCAAAATTCAATTAGCAAATGGGTACCTTTTCACATTTAGTAAAACAATCCTTATTAACATCTCTTATTAACATATTTTGCTTTGTATTGATACAAAGCTTTAGGAACACTAAGAAATTTACCTCAGGAAACCTTGAAGAGAAAAATAAAATATACCTATCTTCTAAATATCAGAGTTATATTCACTGAAAAAACTGGTGGTGGGGTGGTGGTGGTATTTCAGTGTAAGATTTGTCTCTGAGAAAATAGTATTCCACTCAATTTTGGAGACATGTGCTCACAGTGTTAGAATTTTAAGCAAAGGTTTATGGAAAACCTTATTGTATCAACAAACCAAAAAGGGTTACCAGCACATAGTTTTGAGGAAACAGATTCATGTATCATGTATCCTGAGGTCTGACAGAGGGAAAAAAGGGAGCATAACATTGAAATATTCCATAAGCAGAAAAAGAAATGTCTAACCACACAATTAAGACACTTCTCAAAAAGATCAGAAAGAACTTAAAATAGTCCTGTGGCTTCTTACTATGGGGATGGGACAATGTTTTTGTCATTAAAGGAAATCACACATAAGAATTTCTTAAAATGCTGAACATGCTTAAAATCAATACCATTTCCCATGACTCTAGTCAAAGTTAGTCAAACTAGACTACAAGTAGAAGTCACACAGATTTGACAATATCTATATAACATAGTCAAAAGAAATGGAACAATTATCTAAATATCTTCAAAATATGCATAAATATATCAAATGAGTTCCTCATATATTTATTTATGTTCTTACAATTTGTCAGTTTCTTTATTTTCTTGAAATTTGTGAAATCTGAGTCCTATTGAAGTAAATAATGGAAAAGATTCCCATGCCTCACTGTAGTCTGAAGGTGATCCTGGGTTTTCAAAGATTATGCCAGCAGAATATAAGTTCTGGCATGTTCTACTATTTCAGAAGACCTTGCAGTATGATCCCAAAGGCAATTCATAAGCTACCATAGAAAAACATAGCTAAGGATGGAGATGCTTATGATGAGGAGTTTGGTTACTAGGTGATAAATGATTTCTCTATCCATGGCAATTGTGAAGATTGGATTTATCTATCTCCTGACTGTAACAATGAAGACACTTAGCTCTTCCTTTATTGTGAAGATTAAATTGTAATCCACAATCTATTTTTAGATTTTAATTCCCAAAAGGTGGTAACTCAGTATTTGACGTAGATCTACCCATTTTAACTACAAAAAGGTGTTAACTAAATACAAAAGGTGAACTAACCAAAAAAGGTGTTAACTAACCACAAAAAGTATAACTAACCACAAAAAGGTGTAAACACCCATTTCATGCATCGAGTGGAAGGTCTGTGACCCACGAGTGAAAGAGTGGGCAGTCCTGGAGAAGAATATCTGCTGTGATCTGGTAGATGTGAAATTTAGAGGAGATGACACAAGAGAAAAAAGGTCTTTAAATAGAGGAAACAATAACTGAAGACAGTCAGTCACCTGGGTTTGAAATGAAGGATCAATCACTCAGAGCTGGAGGGAAGACACACTTGAGGAGACACTGGAAGATGGGCACTAGGACTTGGCTGTGGAGCTTGACCCCTGGAGGAGCTCATACAGGAGACCTCAGACTGTTTTCTTTTTAGATGGTCACTGTTGGTGAGTGAAAGGCTGACTTAATGATCCCACTTTTCTGGAGGTGTGAACCTCCACAAAATACCCATTGTCTTGAGACTCTTTTCCCTGATTAGGACCTTAGAGTTTCTACCTGATTCAGAGGAAGCTGGAATTTTATCTCTCTCTCTCATTCCTTAATATCTTCTCTCTATTGTAAATAAACTACCATAAATTCCAATTTTATTTTAGTAATTCATTTTGGGATTTAGAAATTAAATCCCTGGCAACCAACAAATTATATATTCAGAGTCCAACTACCAATATAATAATTCAGTCCAAACACAATAAAATTTAACACAACCCAAGGTAAAGAAATTATGCCAACCATTCAAATATACAAATCCCTCTTGAAGCTCAAGATGTGGCAAAAATCTTTAGTGTCAGAGAAGATCTTTCTACACTTTCTCCTTGATTCTCATCTATAGCCTTATACTCGTATCATCAGAGAGTTAGCTGCACTCTCTGCTCAGTGTCTCCAAACCTTTGTCAAAAAAACACAGAAAGCTTTCCTTTCACTTGCAAAGCTCTGTAGGAAAGAGCATTTGCACAGGATAACTCAAAAATATATTAATGGGCTATTATCCATTTTGAAGTACTATAGTTACCTATTCCTATATAGCAAGGGAAGGGAATTAGCATTTATTAAATACCTACTATGTACCATGCATTATACTAAGTACTTTACAAATATGATCTCATTTGATCCTCATACTAATGATTGGCATTATTATTATCCCCTTTTTAAACCTACAGTTCTTGATATTCCCAGGCAGTCTCCCATTCACATATTAACCAGACTCAATCCTGCTTAGCTTCTGAAATCAGATGAGATTGGGTTTGTCCATGATGTTATAGTTGTAGACTTTTGCTCTGTGAGCAAAGCAGAATTTCAGTAGTTCAAAAGAAATGTGAGATCTGAAAATTCTGTGTCCGGACTGTGGTAGAGCCTTTTAGCCTTCTGAGTTCATATTGGCCTGATTTGTCAGTCAGACACTGTACATTGGCCTCAACATGTGGTGTCATTTTGGTCCTCTTCTAGCATAAAAGACAACAACTAAGCAATTCCCATTTTACATTTGAAGAAAATGAGGCAAATAGAAATTTGAGTGAATTGCCCAGGGGAATATAGCTAATAAGGATTTGAATTCAGGTCTTCCTGACTCCAGACTATCAATTTATCCATTGTGCCACCCTGCTGCCTCCACAAGAGGCAAGATGTATAATCTTTGTAATAGGAGTTGTATTTTTTGCAGAACTGTTTTATAGCAGTCAGTCAATGAAGACAATTTCTATCTCATAAAATGGTATGGAGAAAATTTTTAAAAGTTTTGAATAGCCTACATCATTAATATTGTAGTACTTGGTATGTGTTGAATAAATGAAGGAGGCAATATGTGGTAGTGATTGTGAGCAGTCTTGAATCCTGCCTCTGCCTCATAGGTTATTATGATGCTCAAATGAGATAGCGTATGGACCACATTTTGCAAACCAGAGAATGCTATACAAGTGTAATCTATTACTGTAATTTGTAGAAAGGGAAGTCTGGGTTTAGAATGTTCTGAAGCTGAGAGACCTTTCTGATCCCGGACTTCAGAGAGAAACAAAACAAAACATGTGGACACTGGGATCCATTTCATCCCTATGTCTGCAGTTTTGGTGACTTTTGAGGCTTCTTAGTTAGCTAAGCATTTGGCAACAGGGAGAGCTGTTTTAAAGACAAAGTTCTAATAATAGTTTTGCCAAGAAACCTTCTACTTAAGTCATTAGCTGGAGCTCACAAGAACTACAAATTGTTTCCTCCTTTTCCCAATTGGTTGTTTTTTCTATAGCTGGAATCAGAAAGAAATAATAATAATAACTGACATTTATTTAATGCTTATTGTGTCCCTGACACTATGCTAGGCACTTTGCAATTATTGTCTCATTTTGTCCTCAAAACAACCCTGGGAGGTTGATGCCTTTAATTATCTCTATTTTTTAGATGAGCAAAATGAGGCAAACAGGGGTTAAATGATTTCCTCATGAACATACAACTAGTAAATGTCTGATTTGAACTCTGTTCTTTCTGACTTCAGTCCTAGCTTTCTATAACACTGTTCTACTTAGCTGCATCATAGAATTAAAGACTCATAGGGTAAGGGATTTATAGATTTAGAACTGGAAGAAACCTTAGAGATCCACAAGTCTAATACTTCTTTATTTTAACAAAAGAGGAAAATAAGGCCTGGAAAGGTTGCAAACATGGTCAGAGTCACACAGCAATAGGAGTCTGAAGTGGAACAGAGCCCAAAGATCAGCATTGCCTTCATCTATTCCTTGCTGCTTCTCATGCCATAGCCTTTTTCAAAAAACCTTCTCTTGTCTTAGAATCAATACTGAGGCAGAAGAGCAATAAGGGCTAGGCAAATGGGGTTAAGTGACTAAGCCAGAGTCACACAGCTAGGAAGTACCTGAGGCTAGCTTTGAACTTGGGTTCTCCTGACTCCAGACCTGGCACTCTATCCATTGTGCTACCTAGTTAGTTGCCCCTGATGTAGTTTTTAAAAGACTCTTTTTAGATCACAACAGGAGATTGTTTTTATTTCAGTTGTGGTTTTGATCCCTTTGTTTCCCATTCTTTTAAAAAAAGAATGCTTTAAGAGCAAAATTTGGTGAGAGAATGGATGGAATTGCTGAGGTGTTTCACCCCTTTATCATTATTTTTTAATGTGTCTTTGGGATTTTTAGTACCTTTATGAAGAGTGTTTTTGTATAATAACAAATTTTATAAAGCAACCACAACATGGTTATTACTGCACACACACTATTTATCCAGTGATCTTCCAGGAGCTTCTAAACACTAATTAATTGAGCTTTATTACACTCTGTGAAGCTCCTGGCATTGTAGTCACATTCACTTTACCCACTTATTTTTCAAAGGGCTACTTTTAAGTCGTTGGCTATTTAACAAGAGGTGTCAAGGCAGAAAGAAAACTTGAGAACTTGACATGGTCTCCCTTTATCTTTTCCCATGTTTTTTTTTTTTTCAAAGAAAATTTCTGCAGATCGTTTTCTGGGGAGAGAGGTGGGACACAAATATGATGAGAAAAAACAGATCATAAGGTGGAATGATTTAGAGTTGGAAAGGAATCATATATTAGGCGACATAATGGATAGAGTACTGGTCTTTTAAGCAGGAAGATCAAGATTCAAATTTGCCTCTCACATTCACTAGCTCTGTGGTTGAGTTCCAAATGGGAAAGATATGCAAGAACATAAGATGGCAGACTGATATTCATGCTTAGCTATGGCTATGAAACTGAGAAAGTCTCTTAATCTCTCTGAGACTCACTCAGGTTCTTCATTTGTAAAACGAAGACGTTGGACATGATCTCTAAGGTCCTTCTTATGTCTAAATCTATAATCCTTCTCCGTAGAAGTTAACCATGGCCTCTCCCTACTTTTTTTTTCTTTTTCATTAGTCTTTTTCAGTGGTGCCAAACTCTTCGTGACCCTTTTTGAGGATTTTCTTGGCAAAGATAACAGAGTCATGTGCCATTTCCTCCTCCAGTTCATTTTACAGATGATGAAACTAAGGCAAACAGTGTTAAATTACTTGTCCCAGGTCACATAGCTAGTAAGTGTCTGAGGCTGCATTTGAACTTTTTTTTCTTAACTCAGAGCCAGAAATTCTACCCACTAAACTATCTCTCTATCTCTTTTTCCCTAAGGAAAAGTCTAATTTTTCAGTGTCTACCACTGTGCTGAGAAAATGAAGAAAAGGGGAGGGGAAGAGATTTCTAAAATAGAATTAAGTAGCCTCAGAACTCTCAAAAATTTCTATTTATAAAGCATTTTGCAAAGTGCTTTCCTCAGAATGGTCCTGGAAGATAGATAGTGAAAATATTACTATTTATTCATTTCAAAGACTAAGAAATTTTTGCAGCTCTGAGTCATGGAGAAGGGGAAGTCAAGAGATTTCCTCATGATCATCTGGCTAGTAAGTGACAGAGCTAGAACTGTTGCTAGGTGGCATAGGAGATGGGGTTTCAGTCATTGAATCAGGAAGATTCATTTTCTTGAGTTCAAATCTGGCCTTTTGAAATTTTTCTTCACCAAACACATGTAAAAACAGTTTCCAACATTTTAAAAAGAATTTTGAGTCTAATTGTTTACCTTCCTCTCTTCCCTCTGGCTGATATAATAAGCAATCTGATGTAGATTTTACATATAAAACATTTAATCTTTTTGTGGAAAGAAAATTGAGCAAAAAAAAAATAAGGGGAAGAAAGCTTGCTTTGGTATATATCCAGACTCCATCAGGTTCTTTTTTTTTGTGGAATTAAATGTAATTTTTTATCAGGAATTCTTTAGGGTTGTTTTGGATCATTGTGTTGCTAAAAGTAGCGAAATTATCCAAGGTTGTTCATAGTACATTATTGCTGTTGCTGTGTACAATATTATCCTGGTTCTGATTAATAACTTCACTCTCCTTCAGTTCATGTAAACCTTTCCAGGTATTTCTGAGCTCCTCATGCTTATCATTTCTTCCAGTCCAATAGTATTCCATTACAATCATATAACATAACTTACTCAGCCATTCCCCCATTGATAGATATCTTCTCACTTTCCAGTTCTTTGCGACCACAAAAAGCTGTTTTAAATATTTTCATACCCTTCTCCTTTTTATTTTTATTTCTTTGGACCACAAACCTAGTAGCAGTATTGCTTGAGTCAAAAGGTATGTAGTGTTTTTCAGGTCTTAGGGCATAGTTCCCAATTGCTCTCCAGAATGACTGAATCCCTTCACAATTCCCCCAACAGTACATGGGTGTTGGAATTTTCCTACCTCCACTCTAAGTCTTTTCAGTTTCCTTTTTTATGTCTTAATAGCTAATCTAATAGAGGTGGCTATCTTAACAATGATGAAGTTCTTAGGAGTTATAAGAATCATCATCCCATGTAGTTGTGTAAATAGTTTAACCTCATTGAATGTCTTCATTTATCTTCCCTATTATCTTTTTTATGCCTCTCATGAGTCTTGGATTTGAGAGTCAAGTTTTCCATTCAGCTCTGGGTTTTTTGGTCAATAGTGTTTGTAAGTCCTCTATTTCACGGAATACTCATTTTTCCCTATAAAGCTTTTGTGCTCAATTTTTGTTGCATAAATGATTCTTGGTTGAAGTCCTAGCTGCTTTTCCTTCTGGAATATCATATTCTGGGCCCTCCAATTCTTTAATATAGAAGCTGCTAAAACATGTATTATTCTGACTGTGACTCCACAATATTTGAATTATTTCTTTTCGGCTATTCAGAATATTTTCTCCTTGAGTTGGGAGTTTTGTAATTTAGCTATAATATTCCAGGATGCTATTCTTTTAGAATATTTTTGGATCTATTTCAGGAGATGAATAGTGAATTCTTTCCATTTCTATTTTACCTTCTTGTTCTAAAATATCAGGCAGTTTCCCTTGATGATTTCTTTTCTTTTTTTTAAACCCTTACCTTCCTTCCATCTTGGAGTCAATATTGTGTATTGGTTCCAAGGCAGAAGAGTGGTAAGGGCTAGGCAATGGGGGTTAAGTGACTTGCCCAGGGTCACACAACTGGGAAGTGTCTGAGGCCAGATTTGAACCTAGGACCTCCCATCTCTAGGCCTGGCTCTCAATTCACTGAGCCACCTAGCTGGCCCCACCTTTGATAATTTCTTGAAAGATGTCAAAGGTCTTTTTTTGATCATTATTTTCAGGTTGTCCAATAATTTTTAGATTCTCTTTCTTGGATATATTTTCCAGGTCAATTGTTTTCCCAATGAGATATTTCACATTTTCTTCTTCTTCTTCTTTAAATTCTTTTGGCTTTGTTTGATTATTTCTTGACATTTCATGGAATCATTAGCTTTCATTTTCTCAATTCAAATTTTTAGGAAATTATTTTATTCAGTGAGTTTTTGTACCTCTTTTTACATTTGGCCAATTGTTAAAAAAGTTTTTTTCAGTGAATTTTTGTATCTCATATCCAATTTTATCTTTTAAGGAGTTCTTTTCAGTGAAAATTAAAAATATATTTTTCCATTGATCAGTTCTGTTTTTCAAGTAATTATTCTTGTTAGTAGATTTTTGTGCCTCTTTTACCAATTGGCCTATTCTGTTTTTTAAGATATATATATATATATATATATATATATATATATATATATATATATATATATATATATTAAACCTCTACCTTCTGTCTTGGAAAAGGCAGAGGAGTGGTAAGGGCTAGGCAATGGGTGTTAAGTAACTTGCCCAGGGTTACACAGCTGGGAAGTGTCTGAGGGCAGATTTGAACCCAGGACCTCTCGTCTCTAGGCCTGACTCTCTATCCACTGATCTACCCAGCCGCCCCCAAGGTATTATTTTCTGTGTTTTGGTGTGTTTTTTTTGGTGCCTCCTTTACCAAGCTGCTGGTTCTTTTTTCAGGATTTTCTGTTATTGTTCTCATTTCTTTTCCCAATTGTTCTTCTACTTTTCTTATTTGAATTTCAAATTTCTTTTTAAGCTCCTCCACTAATTCTTCTTGGAATTGTTATTAATGGATACTTAAGGGGAAGAAACAAGAGGTAAACATCTAAATATTTTGAGTTTATTAATGGGAAATGGGATAGGAATGAGGGTAACAAAAGAAGGGAAATTTATAAATCTTATCCCCAAAATGAATAACTATTCTATTGGCTAACTTCCTAAGTTAAATAAGTTAAGTCCCACATTAATAGTATCTTGCAAAGTTGAGTCCAAGATGGGCCAGAGCCCAAAAGGAAAAGATAACAGCTCCCAGCCAAGTAGATGAATCTTCCTTGCATTCTCCAGTCCAGTTGACTTGCAATCTGGCTGAAATAATCCTTCTTCACAGCTGATATCTTCCAAGGACCAATGGTATCTTTTATAGTTGAAATTGTAGCTACCAGCTACACTTACTTCTGCTCCAGAAGGAAAACCTGTTGTCAGTTGGGACAAACCTTCCCCAACCTCCTTGCTTGGAATCTTGACTCAGGGTCCTATGTGATTCTGTGTCACATGTCTCTATCAATCAAAATGCAATCTTTTCTCTTCCTTAATATAGTCCCCCACTTTGCACAAAGCCTAAATCATGTTGAAAACACTATTTTGGCATTTGTGCAGAACCTAAACTACTTACCAATTACCTAAACTAAGATATTTACCCAAAGTAGCAAACAACCTACACTCAACTATTTTAATCCAACCAATACTAACCTATTCTAGGGAATTTAAAAAGGAAAAAGGAAAAAGAATTAAATAATGAACAAGTACAAATGTCAAACAGAAGCAAAAGCAATGCAAATAACATCAAAACAAAAGATGAACATAACTTCCTTGCAAACATCAAACTCAAAATACTACTATTATCAGCTAATACAGAACATTGTACTACTACTATTGTAGTACATAAACATCAAACTTACAGAAAATTTTTTTGAAAATTACAATAAACACAGCATTGCATAAGTTTTACACTGAAAATTAAACCAAACAGAACTGAACTCTATGTTTCTGTAACTATAGGGGATCAGATATATGATCTATTGGTGGATACTGGAGCCAGTAAATCAGTTTTGCAAAGTCTTCCTAAAGATTTTAAAGCTGTTGGTAATATGGAGTAAGTTTAGGTCCTTTATCTGTGGAGCATGCATTTCTTTGTACGCCAGAATGCCCCATGAACCTTCTTGGTAGGGATTTACTGTGTAAATTAAGAGCAATGATTCAATGTACTGACACTAGTGATATATCATTACAATTCCCAAAAGAATCTCTGAAAGCTTTTCCATTGCTGTTCTTAGATGTAGTCCTATTTCTCTTAGAGGCTTTGGATCCAGAAGAATTGACTTTGTTGTCTTCTTCCAAGTTTGTGTTTTGGTCTTTTCTGTAACCAAAATAACTTTCTATGTTGAGTTCTTTTTTTGTTGTTGTTGTTTACTCATTTTCCAGCCTTTTTATTTTCCATTAACGTAAAAACCTATTAAAGTAGGGCTCCATTCTTGTGGTGAAGGGAGCACTTTCCTAAGCTTCAGGTTCTTTGTGCAGCTGCCTTCTGAAGTAGCTATGAGGAATCTATAAGTTTTCAGTTCTTCCAAAGTGGTATGATCTAAGGAAAAGATGTATTTAATACTCTACCAGCCTATGTCCTGATCTATTAGCAACCAAAAGCTCTCTTTCCCAGTTTGAAACATTTGGAGGATAATTTGGTATAGATCAGGTGGGTCTCTGTACTTTCTCCTCAATCTTGGCTCCACCCCTGGTATATGATTTTAATGAAATACTATTGTGCCACAAGAAATGATGAACAGGACAATCACACAATAAAAACTGGACTTATATGAAATGATGTAAAAAGAAGTGAGAAGAACCATTACGCATGGTTATAGCAATAAAGTACAATGATCAACTCTGAATAACAACTATTATCAGCAATATAAGAATCCAAGACAACTCCAAAGGACTCATGATGAAAAATAATATAATTTCCACTTCCATAGAAGGAAGTAACAGAGTCTGAATACAGACTGAAGCATAACACTTTATATTATTTATTTCTACTTTGTCTCCTACAAGGTTTTTTCTTGTATAAATGATATATGTATTATTTATTACATGATGAACATGGAAATATGTATTGCATGATTGCCTATGTATAATTGATATCATGTTATCTGCTGCTTCAGGGAGGGAAGAAGGGAAAGAACATGGATCACAAAATATTAGAAAACAATTGTTTTTTAAAATAATATTTTATTTTCCCCCATTACATGTAAAAATAATTTTAATATTAATTTTTAAAAGTTCTGAGTTCCAAATTCTCTCCCTTCTTCTAATCTCTCATTCCTCCATGCCTTCCCCTTCTTCCTTGAGATGGTAAGAAATCTGGTAAAGATTTTACATGTGTAATCATGTAAAAACAGTTTCCCATTTAGTTGTTTTGTGGAAGAGATCTCAAATGACAAAAGAAGAAAGAAAATGGAATATAGCATGTTTCAGTCAGCATTCTGACTCCATATTTTTTTAGAGATGGCATTTTTCATCATGAGAATCTGGGATTATCTTGGATCACTGCATGACTGAGAATAACTAGACCATTCTCAACTGTCCATCAAGAAATATTGCTGTCACTGTGTGCAATGTTTTTCTGGTTCTGCTCACTTCAGTTTGCATCACTTCATATAACTTTTTTTGAAATGATCCTGCTTGACAATCCTTATAGCACAATAGTATTCCATAATTTTCATATACCACAATCTGTTCAGCCATTCCCTAATTGATAGACAATTCTTCAATTTCCAATACTTTGCTACCACAAAAAGAGCTATAGTAAATATTTTTATACAAATAGGACTTTCTCTCTCTCTGTCTCTCTCTGTCTCTCTCTCTCTGTCTCTCTCTCTCTCTGTTTCTCATCACTTTGGGATACATACAAAGTAATAATATTGATGGATCAAAGGGTATGTACAGTTTTAGAGTCTTTTGAGAATAGCTTCAAATTGTTCTCCAGAATGATTGGATTAGATTGCAACTCTACCAATAATGTAATAGTGTTCCAATTTTCCCATATCCCTTCCTACATTTATCATTTTCCTTTTCAGAAAATAATTCTTGAGAATTGTATCTACATGTGATTGGGAAAAATATGACAGTAAAAAACTGAGGGGAAAGGGCATTAATCCTTTTAAAAGAATAAGATTTGAATCCTGAGTTTACCCCATATATATTTCTGGTCAGACAATGTCACATGTCTGGGCCTCTGTTTCCTCAACTATAAAATGAGACATTGGAACAGATGATTTCTAAGGTCTCTTTCAACCCATGTATTCTATAAATTTTAACAAATCATTTATTGTTTTATTTAATTTTTCATGTGCTTTAATGTTGATATTATTATTAGATGTGTTCAGTCATTTCAGCCATGCCAACTCTTTGTGATTCCATTTGGGCTTTTCTTGATCAAGATTCTGGAGTGGTTTGTCATTTCCTTCATGAGTTCATTTTACAGATGAGAAAAATAAGGCCAAAAAAGTTAAATGACTTGCTCAGGGTCAAACAGCTAATAAAAGTCTGAGGATTGATTTGAACTCATCTTGCTGACTCCAGGACTAGTGTTCTATCCACTGTGCCACTTAGCTGCAACTGTAATTCAACTATTAGCTCCTAAAGGGCAGGAATTGTCTCATACTTATTTGTACCTTTCAGAACATTTACATGGTGCTTGTACATGGTAGGTTTGCAATGAGAATTTGTCAATTTGCCGTCATAAAAAAGTTTGGTTGTGAGAGAAATATAATAAAATTACTGTCTCTTGAGAATTGACAAATACAATATGATTTATTTGCTTAAACACTGATAACATTTTGTGTATAAGGAAAAAGACAGAATTCTTTCTTTTGCAGTTTTGATTATATATCACTTTCCCCTTCTCAACTGTCTTTACTTACCATTGTGCAAATATATATTTATCTACTGAGCAATGCTGTTACCTAGTGAGCTACTCCAATATAAAAATATTTGGGAAATAGAACATCAGAACAAAAACAAGTATCTAATATATCTATTTATCATGGCTCCATGAAAAACTATGTTCAATGGACAAAAATGTTCCTATATAGTATTTTTGAAGCATAAACTCAATATCATAACTAATAATACTTGTACCTTGGGCAATCAGCATATAATAGGCTATTACCTTTTGGTGGGGCAAAGAGATTCTAACAGCACTTCTGGGGAACCTAATTTGTTCCTGGAATGGGGAGCAAACCAAGCCAGGGAAGGAGAAGCCCAATTGACATGGGACTGAGGGAGGAAAAAGTACAACCAAAATTTTAACTTAACAAACAGCAAATAAAATTAGCTTTTCTATATACATTTTAGAATGGAAGGTAATAATTACTTATGAAAAATCAGGTTTCTTGCTTTTCTTTGAGTATATAGTAACTTCTGCACGTAATCTAATCAAAATAACAATTGCATACCATTTGAAAAAGTTGTATGTACATAAGATGTATTTACTCTTCTTACAGAAGGTATTATATACTTATTTGTTATACTGAGTAATATAAATTTAATTTAAGTTAAATAAAAGATAAAGATGGCAATCTTTTCTTTGGGGAGGGAGAGGGTGTGATCACCTCTCTCAAACACTGAAAAATAGAAAGAAAACACTCTTGTGACCAATATTTATATTAAAATGAAACAAACTCCTGTGTTGAATATGTCAAAAAACATTCAACTGATTTGCATCTTGAGTAAAGGTGTAGATAGAATGCTACTCTGGAATTATGCTTGGTCTTTTTTATTGGTCAAAGAACTTAGAACTTTCAAAACTGTTTTTTTTTTACCATGTTGACATTTTTTATCAGTTAATGTCTTTCCCAGTGTTTCCTGAAAGTTCATTTCATAATTTTTGTAGCACAATAATATTCCTTCTTGTTTAACTTTTAAAACTTTATTTGTTTATTACATTAAAGTTCCTAAATATCTTCCTTTCATCTTTTTCCCTCACTACAGAAGGCATCATTTGATAAAAAATATGTATATGAGAAATTTTGTTTTGCTTGTTTCTTTTTATCAATTCTTTATCTAGAAATGGACATACACAAGTTATTCTTTAAACAATATTTCTGTTAGTATATACAATGTTCTCTTGGTTCTGCTCATTTCATTCTTTATAATTTCATGTAGGCCTTTCCATATATAAAAAAATAATCTGCTCATGATTTCTTATGATATAATAGTATTCCATCACAATCATAAACCACAATTTATTCAGCCATTCCACAATTGATGGACATCCTTTTAATTTGCAGTTCTTTGCAACCACAAAGAGAGATACTATAAATATTTTAGAACATAATAGGTTAATTTCCTTTTTTCCTGATCACCTTAGGAAATAAACCTAATAGTGAAATTGCAGAGTCAAAGGGTATACCTAGTGTCATGTTTAGGCATTACCTTTGTTTCTAGTTATTTTGATTCTCTAAAAAGAGCTACTGTAAATATTTCTTACAATTTGATTCTTTCATCTTTTTTTGATCACTTTGGGATATAAGCCTAGTAGTAATATAGTTGGGTCAAAGAGTATATACATAGTTTAGTGACTTTTAATGCATAGTAACAAATTGTTTTTCAGGAGAGTTGGACCAATCTGAAGCTCCAATAGCAGTGTTTAATTGTGGCAGTTTTTCCATAGTTCTTCCTATATCTCTCATTTTCCTTTTGTATTATCTTCTCTAATCTGAGGTAATTTCTTCCTTCCTTCTCTAATTTATTTGTGATATCACACTTTATATCTTAGATATCTATTTGCAACCTAGGTTGATGTTTGTCCCTAACAAATACTTGTCATACAATTTTCCAGTTTTTCCAGAAGTTTTTTTATCAAATAATGAGCTCTTATTCAAAAACTATGCTGCTGTGTCTTTTTATATCTATATGTTGGATAGCTTATCTGTTCACCAATAGACATCACTATGTCATAACTGATACTAAAATTATTTTGATGACTTTGTACAATGGTTTGAAATTTGTTATGTTTTGTACAATGGTTTGAGATCTGTTATGGTTTGGCCCCCTTCATTTCTATTTCTTTCATGGTTTTCCTTCAGATTTTGTATACTTTCTGTATCTATAGCTACATTTGGCTATTTTTTTCTAGATCTCTAATGTAATTTTTTGGTAATTTGATTGGTACAATACTGAGTAAGTGAATTAATTTAGGCTTCATTTTCATTTTAAATTAGCTCAGGCTACTAATGAACAATTGCCATTTCTCCTATTATTTAGGATAATGTTTTTGTAATTGTGTTTCTATAGTTCTCATATCTGTGTTTGAAGACATGGTAGTCTTAAAATAGATCTCTATAAGGAAATTCTGATGATTTATGTGGATTTATTTAGTATTCTTCAACTTTGTTAAAGTTATTATTTAAATTGGTTCCTCAGTTGACTCTAAAGTTATCTAAGTGAACTATTATATCTACAAAACCAATTTTGTTTCCCTGACTCATTATTTCCTCAATTATTTTTTTTGTCTTTTTGCTTTAGCTAGCATCTCTAGCACTATATCAAACACTGAAAGCTAGCACAGTAATAGTAATGTTATCACATTTAAGGCTTATAAAATGCTTTGTGTTGTTCAAAGTGCTGAAGTGTTAGGTACTCACAAGTCTGGGACATTCCTGCTATTGTTACCCTGATTTTCACATAGGAAGAAACCAAGGCAGAGACTAAGTGACTTTCCCAAAGTCACAACCATTTAAATGTTTGAGACCAAATTTTTGTCTTCCTGAGTCCAGCTCTACTGTGCCACCTGGTGGTGATAAGACATCTTGATTTTACCACAGATCTTACTGGAAAGTCCTCCAGTTTATCTCCTTTGTATATAATATTGTATGTAACATATACTATTTTAAAAAATCTTGGTAAAAGACACATTTGACACAGTTATCATAGTAAAGAAAAAGTCTTTCATTCCTATGTTTTCTAGTTGTTGTTTTTAAATGAGATTTTCGCATATTGCTAATAACTTTTTATGCATCTTTTAATCATATGATTTTTACTTTTTGTTAATATGATAATGTTGATAGTTTTATTAATATTAAGCCAACCCTGAATTTCTGACATTAGTCCAAACTGTTTATAGTGCATAATTTTTATGAAATATTGTGTTAGTTTCTTTTCTAATATTATGCTTACACTTTTTGGAGGTTATATTCATTAGATTAAATAACCTATAGTTTTCTTTATGTTTTGACCCACCCTGATTTAGGTATCAAGACCTAATCATATGTTTCATTAAAGGAATTTTATAGGAATAATTAAATTCCTATTTTTTTCAAATAATTTATCTAATTCTGGTATTAATTATTTCTTGAATGTTGGAAAAGAATTTTCTTGTAAATTCATCTGGAGTTTTTTCTTTGGATGTTTATTTATGGGTACTTCAATTTCTTTTTCTGAGATCAAATTATCTGAATTCACTATTTTTTATCTTGTTAATAATTTTATAAATATCCATTCATTTCTTTTAGGTTGTCAGTTTTATTGAGTAAAATTTTGCCTAGCAATTTCTTTAACTTCTTTATTTGTTGTGAATTCTCTTTTTCTTCCTTTTTTGATTTTGATAAAAATATCATCTTTCTTTTAAAAAATTAAATTAGCTAATGGTGTATTTATTTTATTTCCTCCTCTCAAAAGCCAACTCCTTTTTAAATTTATTTGGTTCTCCTCCTACCCCACAAATTTTTACTTTGTGAGTGTCTGATTTGATTTAAAATTTTTCCATTTTGGATTATTTAATCGAATTTTTCAAATGTGTTGCTTTTCTGAGGTATTTTTAATGTTATATATTCAGTTTGTAGATCTATTTTTCCTCTTTCTTGTTGATTAAAGTATTTAGAGATAATATTTTCCCCCTACGCTGCTTTCATCACATTCTTCAAATTTTGGCATATTGTTTCATTATTTTAATGAAATTATCTATTGTTTCTTTGATTTGTTCTTTGACTCATCAATATTTCAGGCTTGTCATTTATTATCCAATCTTTTCAAAATATTTCATTTTTTCCCAATTAATTGCAAAACCAATTTTTAACATTCTTTTTTTTTTAAATCGAGTTCCAAAGTCTTTCCCTTCCTCTTCTCCCCATCCCATCCTTGAGAAGGCAAGAAATTTTAAATAGATTATATATATATATATGTATATATACATATATATATACACACATATATATTTAGTCATGCAAAACATATTTCCACATTAGTTGTGTTATAGAAAAAAATGTGACCTACTCTAAAAAAAAAAGAAAAATTAAAAGATTAAAATAAAAGAGGCAATGAGGTAGCTCAGTAGATAGAGAAGCAGTCCTGGAGGCAGGAGTTCCTGGATTCAAATCTGGCCTCAGATGCTTCCTAGTTGTGTGGCCCTGCGCAAGTCATTTAATACCAACTGCCTAGCCCTTACCACTTTTCTGGCTTGGAATCAATACTTAATATTGATTTTAAGATAGGAGATAAATATGGTACTGATCCCAAAGCCAGGCAGGTCAAAAACAGAGAAAGAAAACTATAGACCAATCTCCTTAATGAACATAAATGCAAAAATCTTAAGTAGGATACTAGCAAAAAGACTCCAGCAAGTGATCAGAAGGATCATTCACCATGATCAAGTAGGATTTATACCAGGAATGCAGGGCTGGTTCAGTATTAGGAAAACCATTCATATTATTGACCATATTAACAAGCAAAAGGACAAAAATCACATGATTATCTCAATAGATGCAGAAAAAGCCTTTGACAAACTACAACACCCATTCCTATTGAAAACACTAGAAAGCATAGGAATAGAAGGGTCTTTCCTAAAAATAACAAACTGTATATATCTAAAACCATCAGCAAACATCATCTGCAATGGGGACAAGCTAGAAGCCTTTCCAATAAGATCAGTAGTGAAACAAGGATGCCCATTATCACTGCTATTATTTAACATTGTACTAGAAATGCTGGCTGTAGCAATTAGAGAAGAAAAAGAAATTAAAGGTATTAAAACAGGCAATGAGGAGACCAAGCTATCACTCTTTGCAGATGATATGATGGTCTAGTTAAAGAATACAAGAGAATTAAGATAGGAGATACATTTTGTTGTTGTTTTTAAGTAAGCTTCACTCTACATTCAGTTTCCATCATTTCTTTCTCTGGAGGTAAATAGCATTTTTCTTCCTAAATTCTCATAATTGTCTTGGAGCATTGTTTTGCTAAGAATAGCTACATTATTTACAATGGATCACGTATTATTGTATACAATGTTCTCTTGGTTCTGCTCACTTCATTTTGCATCAGTTCATGTAAATCCAGGGTTTTCTGAATTCATCCTGCTCATTATTTTTTATCATGTAATAGTGTACCATCACAAGCACATACTATAATTTGTTTAGCCATCCTGGCTATCTTCCCCTGACAAGTAGATTGAACAAAATCCAGATATATAAGCAAAATCTGGGAGAATCTGTTTTTGACTTCTATAATTGCTTCTTCCTTGTGTTGAATTCCAATTCTGGTGTGTAAGGGTTAAAAATTAAAGGTTGGACTAAATGTATAAAAATGTGGTTGCTGAAAATAAATTACTCAAATCAGAATGACTTTTTATGGCAGTTTATTTATAAAAGGAGAAAGAGTGAAAGTAAGGGTAATGAGAGAGAGAGAGAGAGAAAGAGAGAGAGAGAATAATTACTCTGGCCCAGTTCGAACCACGCAGGGCTTCAGAGGCCCCAACAAAGGGGGGCCCAGAGGTAAACAAAGCAAGGGTTCCAGCCATAAGACCTTCTCCAAAACAGGGGCCTCTCTGAAGGCTTATCTCTCCGGAAAGTCAGGAAAGAAGTCAGCCTTTTCACTCACCCACATAGTAGCTCAAAAGGGAGAGATTCAAGAACAGTCTCACCAAATTTCAGAGTCTCAGGTCCACAAAGCAGATTCTTCACTAGCCTTGAACTCAAAATCTGAACTCTGAAGAACTGCCCCTCACAGGAAGTTGCAACTGCTTTTAAAGATGCTTCTTTGTGTCACTTCCTGTGCATTCCTTCCACTTTACATGGACCAATTGTAGCTTTAGCTTGCTTAGGACTGCTCAGGTCCTAAGTCAGTCATTTCTGATTTGTCACTCACTTTATTACATGTCAGTCACAGACCTCCCTTACTTAAGGATAAAATGGGGTATATACAGTTCTGGTGATTAAATCTAAAAATAGGCAGGGGACAGTTAATCCCATCTTCACAGGTATATACCTTAAAGACCTCCAGAATCTCTTTTAACTCCATTTTTCTTGTGGGAATATTTGAAGTTATGAACTTTCTAGTTCTCTGATTGGCAAATCATACTTCCTCATAACTGTTGACTGTGGCTTTCTAGCTGTGGTCCACTCTGAGAATTATAAAGGTTAAAACTGAAGAGAAACTCATAAATTTGCCAATCAGCAATGATATTTTTTAGATTACAAAGAAAACATATTTGAAGATAGAATGGTAATGATGCTAATTAAGTTGTGTCTTTTTAGCTTATTTGCAGTTTTTTAAAAAAGCATTTGCAGTTATATTAAGCTGTATCATCTGAGTTTGGAGTTAGTTTTTGACTATCTGGCCAAGAATGATAAAAAGGTGAAGTGCTGCTCAGATGGCTAAAGGGAAATAAATGTCTATTAGATGATATTTTGGAGGGTTTATTTGATGGTATACTAGATAACTAATGGATCAGGTAGTTATCTTCTTTTTGCCTACCCTCCTCCCTTTTATACCTCCCTTCCTCCCCTCTTCCAATCTCCCTTCCTCTCCTCTTCTTCTCTTCAGTTTCCCCTTCCCCCTTTTTCTTCAGCCTCCTTCTAAGTCATTCAGGGTGAGCTATGCTGTTTCAGAGGAAATACTCTTTTCTCTTCTTTATCTCAAGTAAGGGTCTTATTGGGGAAAACAGAAAAGATGGAGGACAAGGTAAGAAGGATGGGATTTCCCTGTTATCTACAATGAGTATTAGGTTGCTGGATATTGAGAGAAATGGCAATTCAGTCACTAGCATGAAACAGAGCCAGTCAGAGAGAGAAATATGGACTATTGCCCTTCTTCTTCTGCCTTCAAATCAGCCAGGTCACCTCCAACTTGATTATCCCAAGTCCCAGAGATAAACCCAGCTTCTTCCTTCAGGGTCACCACCATCAGCCCAAAGCCCAGAAAAATCAGTCATCATTGACTTGGCTTGAAACTGCTTTTCCCGGTAACATTCCAAATGGAATTTTCCTTTGATTGACAGCTGATCCATCTCTAGCTTCTGTCCTTTGCATGCATGCATCTTCCACAATTTTTCCCTTTTCATCTTTTAAAAATGCACCTAGCATTTTTTTAATGATACTTACCTTTTGGATGTATTTTGTCATATTTCTAACTATCTAATTCTTAACCCTGTACTATATTAAATATTCCTTTACCCTCCCAAAATAACAAATCCTAATCTCACCTTATCTATTCTGTCTATTTCTAAGCTAAGTTTGGGTATAGGAAAATGGTTTAGGTAATAGGGATTGTACATGAACATGGTTTTGACATAATAACAAATCATGGAACAATTTTAGACAATTCCAACAACTTCAACAGCATTTTTGAATATGTAACTGTCTTATCTCCTAAAGTCCAAAGTTCAACTAAGTAAAAATTTCCATTACTAACAATTGCTAACCTAAAATTATAATGTAACCTAACTTCTATACTTAAGTAGTTTTATCTGTTCCTACTTCCCTAAGACTTTGAACAAATTCTCTAAGCTGTTCCTATAGTTAGTTATTAGAACATTAATAAGTTATTCTAATATAGTTAGTTTGTTAGTACATTAGTATTTACATGTGTACATAGTTTGTATTTATACAGATTTACATATGTACATCCACAATATATTGTTCTAGATTTCTGTGCAAACTCAAAGAAATATCCTTGTCTGTTTGAATTTCCCACAGAAATTCATATATCAGTGTGACTTTGTGTTTTGCAACTATGCATATGTTGTATACTTACCCATTTCATTAGATATCTTCCTACATTATATTTTAGTGTAGCACATGTATGTATATATGTGATATTAACATGTTTGTCGCATTCTTACATAACCTCATGATCATAAGTCCAAACTTTCAAAGTCCTTCCATTTTCTTTGATGTTGATTGTAGAAACTTTGTGTGTCCTTTGCCATTTGGTCAGAATGCCACTCTTGTCTGCTGTCACTCTTGATTGTAGTCTTGTGTTCAGTTCAGGAACAAACTGTAACAATCAGGATCATACTGGAACAATCAGGAGCAGGCATGCATGTAAGGATTTTACAAGTGCATGTAGGTAAGATTGAAATTTTCATTGTGCATGGAAGTAAGCTATGAGTTCTTAATGAGTGCTTGTCAGAATTCATCAGTTATTCTTCATGTGTGCAAGTAAGCATTACATGTGTTTATCTTCCTGAGTGGAAGTAAGCTTTACATATGTTAATCTTCATGGGTGGGTGTAAGCAGTATAAGATCATAAAATTTTGTTAAGAATATGAATTTGAAGTTTTTCTTATCATATTGATGTTTTAATTTTTTTTCTCACAAGGAGATTTATTATGCTTTCTTTAGATATGTCTTGGAGATAGAATTTGGATATAATGTAATTCGTTTGGTCATGGAGTTATGTATTCATTTGAAATAACATTGTTTATTTCTTTTCTGTTAATAATTTTGTTACTTTCATTGCTTTTGCTATTGTAGGCAGAGAGTTTTTATAGAATATGAAGAGATTTTTCTATGGAGTTAAACTTTTAAAAGCATGTTTTCCTTTTGTCTGTTTTACTGGCTATATTTCTTTATGAAGCTGTTTTATTTGCTTCAGGGTTGCTTTCCTGTTATCATTTTAACATGTGCAATGCTCTCTTGTCTGTAATTTCTGTTGATACTGTAGTCTTGTGTGTGCTTTCCTTTGTTTCCAATACATCTGCTTTCATTCACAAGAACTGTTATTGATTTTTTTCCCTAGGGCTATTCATGTTGCTTCTCATGACTAGGACTTTTTTTTTTATCATATGCCATTTGTATGTATCTTCATTGATGACATGATCACATTGTTGTTTCCTGTAAGGTATTTGAAACTATGAGGTTATATCTTCATGGTATACCCTCTCTCTCTTCCTTTCCCCGGTAGAGATTGTTTAAGGATGAAGGTTGAATGATATGGATAACCTATTTCAGTTCTCAACCATAACTTGATGTAAAAGTCTTTGATAACAAATTCATCCAATGTGAATCTATGCTTCCATAGCATTTTAGGTGTTTGTGTCTGTCATAGTTATGAAGTTGGTGTTTTCTGGTACAAGCTTGGGAGTGTTCTTGTTGTAGTTGTTGAATTACTTAGTTTTTCTTTTGCTGGAATATCTTCTTTTCTACTAAAACTAGTCTTCATTTTCATAAAATCTTGTTTTGTATGTTACCCTATGGAACTTCAACTAATCTTGGTTTCACTCTTACTGCAGGAATGGTATTTGTCATGTTTTGAAGTTAGAGAATAGATGTGAAATTGTATATCTATCTCTCCTCCTCCAGTTCTCTAATATGTTCCTTGACATCCTCCTTTCCATTCAAAAAATTTAAAAAAAAATACTCCAAAATATCATCTATTACATGTGTCTCCATCCCAGATAGCAGAATGTTTATCAAGATCTGGCTGATTGATGGAATTTTCCAATTTTATTTCTGATTTAAGATGTTTAGAGATAGCCCATGTCTTTAATTTTGTGAGTTAACATGAAAACTGATTTGACATTTTCCCAATGTGAGGTGTCTTTCAGCAGTGATGGCATCACAGAATTTCTCCAAAGAAGACTCAGTAATCTCAAGGGACATCAAGTAGAAGAAGGCATTAACAATCTCTTTCATCAACATATGATTGCAATAGAATACCATTGTGCTGTGAGAAATGACAAAGATGAAAATTTCAGAGAAACCTATAAAAACTTGCGTGAATTGATGCAGAAAGAATGGGCAGAACCAGGAGAAAAATGTAATGACCACAGTAGTATAAATGATAACAACTTTAAAACAGTTCAGAACTCTCATCAAAGCAGCATTTACTTTAAAGGACTACTAATGAAGTATGGCCTCTTACCTCTTGGCATAGAGGTGGGAGACTAGAGGTACAGAATTAGATCATATTAGGACCAAGCTAATTTGTTAGAAGGGAGACTGACTATGGAACGGAGGAAAGAAAGAAGGAAAGTGAATAGTAGAAGCAAAAAAAAGATAAGAATTAAAGAAAATCATAGGAAATTCATTCGAAGCTATGAACATTAGAAGCTAAGAAATTTTAAATTGAAGACAGATTAAAAAACAAAGTGAAAAAAAGTTAATGATTTCACATAAATCTTCATAGGTCTAGCATAATGATTTCCAACATAGAGGATATTTAATGAAGTGGATTAAATGCTGTAAAGATATCTCCATGCAATGAGAAAGTAGCCCAATTTGCATGTGCAGCCCTGGACAAATCACTTAACCTCCCAGGGATCTGGGTAAGTCTTTAAGGGATTTTCCTTATTTAGGGGTTCCATGTACCACTGAAATCATAGGTCCAGTCTTTCTCCATATTAAAATGTAAAATATGTTTGAGGAAGTACAGCCCTTTCATTTTGGAACAAAAACTTTTCACAATAATAAAATTTCCTTATAACAGATAAGAAAAATGGCTCATTAGACACAAAAATAAAATGAAAGAATTGACCCAACACAGAGCTTAAGGTTACAATAACTTTATTGCATATCTTTTATATGTTAAAAAGATGTCACCATTAAGGATGAAAAGGGGGATCTCACCTCAAATGAAGAGGAAATTAAGGCAATCATTAAAAACTACTTTGCCCAACTATATGGCAATAAATTTACCAATCTAGGTGATATGGATGAATATTTACAAAAATATAAATTGCCTAGACTAACAGAAGAAGAAATAGTTTTCTTAAATAATCCCATATCAGAAATTGAAATCCATCAAGCCATCAAAGAACTGCCTAAGAAAAAATCCCCAGGGCCTGATGGATTCACCAGTGAATTCTATCAAACATTCAGAGAACAGTTAACCCCAATATTACACAAACTATTCGACATAATAAGCAAAGAGGGAGTCCTACCAAACTCCTTTTATGACACAAGCATGGTACTAATTCCAAAGCCAGGCAGGCCAAAAACAGAGAAAGAAAACTATAGGCCAATCTCCCTAATGAATATAGATGCAAAAATCTTAAATAGGATACTAGCAAAAAGACTCCAGCAAGTGATTAGAAGGGTCATCCACCATGATCAAGTAGGATTCATACCAGGGATGCAGGGCTGGTTCAACATTAGGAAAACTATCCACATAATTGACCACATCAACAAGCAAACCAACAAGAATCACATGATTATCTCAATAGATGCAGAAAAAGCCTTTGATAAAATACAACACCCATTCCTACTAAAAACACTAGAAAGCATAGGAATAGAAGGGTCATTCCTAAAAATAATAAACAGTATATATCTAAAACCATCAGCTAATATCATCTGCAATGGGGATAAACTAAATCCATTCCCATTAAGATCAGGAGTGAAACAAGGATGCCCACTATCACCTCTATTATTTGACATTGTATTAGAAACACTAGCAGTAGCAATTAGAGAAGAAAAAGAAATTGAAGGCATCAAAATTGGCAAGGAGGAGACCAAATTATCACTCTTTGCAGATGACATGATGGTCTACTTAAAGAATCCTAGAGATTCAACCAAAAAGCTAATTGAAATAATCAACAACTTTAGCAAAGTTGCAGGATACAAAATAAACCCACATAAGTCATCAGCATTTCTATATAATTCCAACACAGCTCAGCAGCAAGAACTAGAAAGAGAAATCCCATTCAAAATTACCCAAGACAAAATAAAATACTTAGGAATCTATCTCCCGAGACAAACACAGGATCTATATGAACACAACTACAAAACACTTTCCACACAACTAAAACTAGACTTGAACAATTGGAAGAACATTAACTGCTCATGGGTAGGACGAGCCAATATAATAAAAATGACCATCCTACCCAAACTCATCTATCTATTTAGTGCCATACCCATGGAACTCCCAAAAATTTTTTTTACTGATTTAGAAAAAAACATAACAAAGTTCATTTGGAAAAACAAAAGATCAAGGATACCCAGGGAATTAATGAAAAAAAATACAAAGGAAGGGGGTCTTGCAGTCCCAGATCTCAGACTATATTATAAAGCAGCGGTCATCAAAACAATTTGGTACTGGCTAAGAGACAGAAAGGAGGATCAGTGGAATAGACTGGGGGCAAGCAACCTCAGCAAGACAGTATATGACAAACCCAAAGATCCCAGCTTTTGGGACAAAAATCCACTATTTCATAAAAACTGTTGGGAAAATTGGAGGACAGTGTGGGAAAGATTAGGCTTAGATCAACACCTCACACCCTACACCAAGATAAATTCAAAATGGATGAATGACTTGAACATAAAGAAGGAAACTATAAGAAAATTAGGCGAACACAGAATAGTATACATGTCAGACCTTTGGGAAGGGAAATACTTCAAAACCAAGCAAGAATTAGAAAGAATTACAAAATGCAAAATAAATAATCTGGATTACATCAAATTAAAAAGTTTTTGTACAAACAAAACCAATGTAACCAAAATCAGAAGGGTAGCAACAAATTGGGAAACAATATTCATAAAAACCTCTGACAAGGGTTTAATTACTAAAATTTATAAAGAACTAAATCAATTGTACAAAAAATCAAGCCATTCTCCAATTGACAAATGGGCAAGGGACATGAACAGGCAATTCTCAGCCAAAGAAATCAAAACTATTAATAAGCACATGAAAAAGTGCTCTACATCTCTTATAATCAGAGAGATGCAAATCAAAACAACTCTGAGGTATCATCTCACACCTAGCAGATTGGCTAACATGACAGCTATGCAAAGTAATGAATGCTGGAGGGGATGTGGCAAAGTGGGGACATTAATTCATTGCTGGTGGAGTTGTGAATTGATCCAACCATTCTGGAGGGCAATTTGGAACTATGCCCAAAGGGCGATAAAAGACTGTCTGCCCTTTGATCCAGCCATAGCACTGCTGGGCTTGTACCCCAAAGAGATAATGGACAAAAAGACTTGTACAAAAATATTCATAGCTGCGCTCTTTGTGGTGGCCAAAAATTGGAAAATGAGGGGATGCCCCTCAATTGGGGAATGGCTAAACAAATTGTGGTATATGTTGGTGATGGAATATTATTGTGCTAAAAGGAATAATAAAGTGGAGGAATTCCATGTGAACTGGAACAACCTCCAGGAAGTGATGCAGAGCGAAAGGAGCAGAACCAGGAAAACATTATACACAGAGACTGATACATTGTGGTACAATCGAAGGTGATGGACTTCTCCATAAGTATCAATGCAATTTCCCTGAACAATCTGCAGGGATCTAAAAAAAAAATACTACCCACAAGCAGAGGATAAACTGTGGGAGTAAAAACACCGCTGAAAAGCAACTGCTCGACCACAGGGTTGGAGGAGATAAGACTGAGGAGAGACTCTAAATGAACACTATAATGCAAACTCCAACAACAGGGAAAAGGGTTCGAGTCAAGAACACATGTGATAACCAGTGGAATCATGCGTCGGCTATGGGAGAGGGAAAGGCGGGGGGGGGGGGGGGGGGGAGGGGAGGAAAAGAAAACGATCTTTGTTTCCAGTGAATAATGTATGAAAACGACCAAATAAAATAATATTAAAACTTAAAAAAAAAAAAAAGATCTGCACTTTAGAAAAAAAAAAAAGATGTCACCATTACCTGGACTTATGTTGAAGGCTGATCTTTCATTCCAAATTGTAATGTTCATTTGGTCATTTTCAAAATCTGGCTCCACCATGTGCTCTCCAGAAGTGATGTGCGAGGGCTCATTGAAGTTGTGAGGGAACTAATACACAAAATGATGGATTTCTCTCAAAATTCAGAAATAAACATAAGTTTCTATTTTCCTAAGAGTATATAATTTCCCAAAATTACATCACTCTAAGCTAGCCTAAGTTTCTTTAAAATGATATCCTGCTTGCCCTATAAGGAATTAAATGTATGAATGGGGTCGGGACTGGTTAGAACCTGGTGCCAAGTATGCAAGCCCACAGTCACCAGACAATGGTGAACTGGGAGAGAGGTGGAGTGAAGGGTGTTGCTTTAGGGACCATATAAGTACCCAGGTGTACTTGCCATACTTAGGAGTGTGCCCTTTCTCATGAGAAAGAAATAAAATTTCTTCTATTCACTTCAGTGGTCTCTTGTTTTCAACCATGCTGTACCATGAAAAGCTTTATCCAACTAGAAGAGAATGAGTATGTGAGTGAAAGTATGGCAAAGATGGAAGAAAATTAGGTCTCTAGAATGGAGAAGAAGGAGATAGAAAAGCAAAGAAAACAAAACAAAAGGCAAATCATATGAGACACTGGAAAAGTGGTGAGTGGACTTGTGTATCAATTAAAATAGGAGCCTTGTCATAAGTTTAATGAATTTGTTATGAAAGTATGGATAGATAGAGTAGAGGAGGGAAAATGAAAGAGAGAGAACCTTAAAATAACTATTCCATTTTCAGCTGCTTCTAAGCAGGACAGCCAGTACAGAGAGAAAGTTTTCTGTTTTACTCTTCATATACCTTTGGGGCTCTCCCTTCACCATATCACCCCTCTTATTTGGGGAATAAGAGGGAAAGAAAGAAATGAAGAAAAAAATGATTGATAGACACATTGACAAAAAAGCCAATTGGGGGCACTTCCCTTTGTCATCTGAGTTTACAACCAGAATAAATGATAGGTTCAACCCCCTTTGTAGCAGACCCACTGCTACCAGGTCTTCTTGTATAGTTTGAGCACCTGAAAGGGAAGCTAGGAACTGGGGGAATATGGGTGGAAAGGTTAAAGATTAAGGCAGAGGGACATAGACAGAGAAAATAGACAAGGAGACATAGGAATCATCAGCATCACATTCAGCCTGCCAGCTCCTCCTCAGATGGTGAGAGAGTCAGTCAATTGAGCTGATTTTTATTGAAGCTTCAAGAAATGGGGGTTGCAGGATTGTCAATCAAACAGGTGGCATGACAGAAATATTAGCATCATATTGGCAATCAATTACAAGATAAAGGAATGGATCCCAATGCAATGGTATAGCCAGTGCCCAGAAAAAAGAAATTCATTTGAAAGTCTTTCTTCCTCTGGAAAACTGGTACCATCTCATTCAGATGTTGAGTTTATGTCCTTGACATTACATAGAAGCTATTGAAATTGCTTGCCAGTCTTCTAGACTGCAGTTAATAGTAGAGGTTTGAGTTCCACAAAATTTGGGACCCATCCAATTTAAGGATTCAGAAATCAATCATGTGAAATATTAGAAATATATCCATAAGTTTGGTCCACGAACACTGCTCATTAGAGTCAGCTTTTGAATACATATTTAATATCTTCATGATTCGTTTATACCTGGAACCCTTCATCCTTCAGTTCAGTTCATTCTATCCCAAAGGTCCCTCTGTATCTCTTGATGTAGTGTGTGATTTCTGCATGCATCCTTATAACATCTTCTTCAGAAGATCCATTTTCCTGGTTCAGGTTGTTGGTGATGTTCTTTCCCTAAAATTGCTTTAAAAGATCTTAAGCTTTGGATTTTAAGACAATTATGCAACCCCCCTCCCTCTCCCTCAGTGAGAGGGATAGAGAAACACCCTCAGTGCTTGTGGAGGAGGACAGGCCAGCTAAAGAGAGAGAAAAGAGCACAGCAGGCTGATGGGTGTGAGGTTTCAGTGTCTCCTCTGGTCAGCCTAGAGATGCTGAACACAAGCAAGTGAGAGAGAATCTCACACACAAAGAAATAGGAACAGCGCAGGGAGCAGGGAGCCACAAATATCTTAGCACAAATGAGTAAAGCAATGGGGCCGAGAAAAAGTGTAGTGGTACACAATCTGATTTATTCAGGTTTGAGTCCAGTATTTATAAGGATTCTGAGCTCAACAATCAAAAGAATAAATATACCTCTTCAAGGCTATTAGGGAGTAAATATAGCTACACAGAATGGAGGGGAACACCAAATGGTTAATCTACAGAGTTCCCTTTGGCCTCATCACAAACTATAAAGACTTTTTTTGAACTACAAAGGTTTTTAGGGTCTTCCAGGATGTATATATGAAGGTTATTTTCCCAGAAGATACAGCCCAAGGTTTTTATGATAGGGAATTATCAAGGAAGCCTGGTCAGGTCATTCAACAATTGAGGGAGTCTTCTTATCTGGAGCTTAAACCGAATGTCCTCTGAAAGACATTTGCAGGGCTGCAATATTAAATAGGTAGTCCCTGCCAACATCTGAGGCAGATCTGCAAATATGTCTTTTATGGATACTTTACCTCAGTGGGCCCAGCATGTCTTTTGGTCTTGTCACTTCAGGAGGGTGTTGATCAACACTAGAATCACCCTGGGATGCATGGATGAGTTATTAGGTATATGAATCAATCCCCCCCCCCAAAAAAAAATCCCCCAAATAGGAGAGAGAAATTTTAGATTACATATATATGTATATATACATATATATATATATATTTCTTGAGAAACCATATAATCTATCATATCCCAGCTTAGCCCACAACTCTAATCTTATCACTATAGCAAGATAAAGTGTGCCTTAGATGGATGGATATGTATAATTTTCCTGGAGAACTAGGTGGTGTAGTATATATGGAGAGACTCATCTAATTTACTAGTTGGGTGGCCTAGTCATGCCTGAACCTTTGTTTCATCATCTTTAAAATAGACAAGAGTCTATACCTACTGGGTTGTGACAAAGCTCAAATGAGATTATCCATGAGAAGTATTTCATAAGTATTAAAGCAAACAGGACCTATAATTTCTCTCAATAAAAGGGGGTTATCTATTGTGTAAGATTTAAATTAATACCAATAGAGACATATAGATAGAGACAAATAGGCTTGGGGCCTGGGAAACTAGGCAGAGGTCCAAACCATGCAAATAATGTTCCAGGTCTAAGGACAAAGGTTGGAATGTAAACATCTCCCCTACCCTAGCATACAAAATAGTAGGGAATAGACACAGATGGCCAGAAAAACATTTTTGAGAAAAAACATATTTTATACTTATTTTAACCATGAATTTGCTGAACCCTACATATACTCATATTCCCCCTGCTTCTTCATTCCTTGTGTTTTTTTCCTTTATAAATCCTGCTCCTATACAATAAAATTGCTAGCAGTTGCCACCAATTTCTGTAGCCCTTCTGACCCCCCCACCAAAACTATTTCTCTTGTCTTTTTTCTCTCACTCCTATCTAAGGGACCCTTAGCCCTTGGTTGGAGCCTTTGGGGTTCTTCTCCCCCTGAGCTCTGACAAATAACTCCAAGTATTAATTTTATACAGTTTATTAATAACTACTTGAAGTTGTAAGATTTAATTAATATCCAATAACTCCAAGTATTATATTTTATCAGATTTGTTAATAATCACTTGAAGCAGAAAAAATAAAAGAACAAAATGTAAAACTTATGTATGACCACATGAGTAAATTTCTACTGCTGGCTCTCTCCCAAACACCACAACCACATTCCCAGAAGCAGAAAGCAAGGGCAGAGCTACACAAAACTTATATCTTCCCTACTTTAGTTATGTAACATAGATACATAAATGGGATATTGGGAGAGTGAGTCCTGGGGAGCAAATTCTAATTACACAAAATAGAAGAAATAAAAATAGAAGTGCAAAGCTTAAGACCATTGTGAATTTTAGATTTAGAATTTTAGATTTACTTCACCCTACTTAGTCTTTAGAATTTTAGCAATCAGGAACATCCCCACTTAAAGATTATGTGTGTGGGAGGAAGTTGTATGACCCCTGTGTGCTAGCAAGTGACAAATCAGAAATAACTGACTGACCCGCCTGGGCTGTCCAAAGCCAAGTTTAAGCCACCATTGGGACAGGTGAGACACAAGAAGTGAGGTAAAGAACTGCCTTTATATTTCACAGTACTTCCTGGGAGAGGGACTTGGCAGTGGAAACTGACTGTGGAGGAGCTCGAGTGTGAGACCTCAGACTGCTTCCCTTAGATTGTAATGTGGTGAGTACAAGTATTATTTCCATTTCCTTGGCTTTTCTGGAGGCACAAGCCTCTGAGGAGGCCCCTCATCTTGGAGGAGGAAGCCATGCTAGATTTAATTCTCTTCCCTCCCCACCCCCCACCCTTGGCTGGGGCCTCTGAACTTCTGCCTGGTATCTCTCTCCTTTTCCTTTCTTTCTTTCTTCCTTAATATCTTCACTCTATTGTAAATAAACCACCATGAAATTCCATTCTGATTTGAGTATTTCATTGGGATTTAGAATTTAAATTCCCTGGTGACCAACTAAAAATATATTTGGTCCAACCATAAATTTACTCCTAACACTATATGTGCAAATTCTTCTGCCTGGCTGAAAGCCAGCTTCAGTAGCCATGTTCAAGGAAAGAAAGAGAGGCAGGGTCACACTAAAACTTCATCCCATGTACGTATGCACGCAGTGTTTGCACTTAGCATGCAAATGGGATGCTGAATAAGAGAGTCCTGGGGAGCAACTTCTATCCACACAAATGTGATTCCTGTGATTTCATTGGGAGGTGAGCATGTTGGAATTTCCCATATTTATGTGCCTAGTCTCCCCAAATGATTCATTATACATAACAAGCTTATATCTCTAAAGATCTCTTACTAAAGGTGCATACAATATTGTACTTTCTAAGGGGAAATGTGGGGATGAGAGGAAAATAAAAGAGAAAGAGAACAAAACCAATGTTAGGTGGGCACATTGACAAAAAGCCAATTAGGGGGCAATCCCCTTTGGCATAAGTTTACATTCAGAGTAAATGCGTTTAACCCCACATAGTTCAATTCACTACATTCAAAAGTTCATTCTGGATTTTTTGATGCAGTATGTAGTTTCTGTAGGCATATTCATGGTGCCTTCTCCAAATAATTCACTTTCTTGATTTGGGGAGTTATTAGCAAGTTTCTTATTCTAAAAATTTCTCCAAAAGATTTTAAACCTTGCATTAGGATAATTATATAATCCCCCCTGAGAAGAGTGTTAACCAACACTTGGGATACATGGCTGAGTTATGAGGTACACGAATCAATTTTCAAAAGAAAGTCAAATCAGGGCCCAACAAAGTGATTTATATCCCACAAGCCTGTAGGACCATTGCAGCAATATGCACTTACCCAATCAGCAGCCAGGACTACAGAAAATTGCCATACTATGAAAGAGAGAAAAGGGACTAGACTTTGAAGCAAAAGGGAAATAGCATTCACTGGTCTGATATTACTTTCACTCATAGGGATAGGAGAGCCAAAATGGCAGCCAAACTGAGATACTTTGAATCTGGCATGGGGAAATTCTGCATTTGACATTGTCAAATAGCTGCTTCCTTGAACCTCAGAACAGTCCTCTGTCTTGGAGGAAATTCTCATCAATCCCACTGGGATCAATTAGTCTCCTTGACCATGTGCCTCTTGAACTATATAATGGCTCTTTTGTGATCCCTTCTTTTGAAATCAAACACAATTGTTAGTCAAAGTCCTTTAATATTTGACAATCAACAACAGGTTTCTATAGTCTAAAGTTTTTGGGTATGCATTGATGTTAGGGCTAATGTATATTGTAAACTTATTTTAATGCAAAACCAAAAAAAAACATTATTACTGGTTGCATGTACTACAATTACAAAAAATAAGAGAGGAAAGAAATTCAAATATCCTATTGTACATAAAAGGAAAAACAATAATAAAAATTAAAAAAATCATAATTAACATTCCATGTGACAAAGTATCAGCCAAGTGGAGGCACAACACAAAGGTTTCTCACTAAAAAAAATGAGTTCTATTGCCTTTAAACTTTGCCATGATCCACAGTGTGAGTGTACATAATTTTTTTTAAAACCAGGAAACAGCCTTAAAGAAAAAAAGCAGTACAACAGATAATGCACATTCTAAGAAGTACCAAAATGCCTCAAACCATAAGAACTTGTAAAATTCTCCAAAGGTTATTGATACAGATTGTAACCAGTTTGAAGTAGTGCATTCATCATCTATGTGACAATTATCAAAGGCAAAAAGGGACAAAAGGCTGTATGGGTAATATGTTACCTCAATGGAGCTGGTGACAAACCCAGAATCCATAAGAATCTATGGCTATGCCATGGAAAGGGTTTGCCCAATTTGACTATGGACTTTTACAATGGTATTATCTCCAATCCAGGTATAGTACAGTACAAATAAAGATAGTAGGATGGTACAAATAAAAACAGTATAACAGAACACATAGGTAATAGCTAAAACACAGTAACCTAAAGTTACATGTTTTTATAGAATATATATTAGATTGGATCAATATATGAACTTAAAAACAAAATAAAATCTTAAAACAAATAATCAGCAAATATAATAAGTGTTATAGGATACAGTCACTCAGTGTCTACAGAAGGTACTCTCTTTATATATAAGCAATGAATCCAAGAGTCCTTTTATTGAATTTTGATAGCTGTTAGAGTAGTTAACAGGACTTAGAATGACCCTTCCCAGGCAGGCTGAGTTCCCCCAGTGCACTGGAAATTTGGAAGTTCTTTATGTATACCTTGTCTCCTGGGTGTAGGTCATGGAGTGAGAAGTCTATAGGTTCTGCTTGTACAGGAATCCTGGATTCATGCAATTCTTTTGCAATTTGATCTGTAAGACCTTTATATATGAACCAATAGAAATGTCTCCCCCTAGTAATGATATGAGTGCAGGAGAAAAGGTGTTCAAAAAGCATCTCAAATGGTGAGATGTGTGGATCTCCTTTGGGCCTGCTTCTAAGATAAAATAAAGCCAGAGGGAGAATTTCAGGCCATTTTAAATGAGTTTTCATGCACAATTTGTCAATCATAGTTTTAAGATCTCTATTCATTCTCTCAACTTGGCCTGAGTTCAGGGGATGATATGGTACCTGGAATTTGGGAGCGATCCCACCCCAAAAATGTAATGATGGTGAGTAGGAAAAAAAAGAACCATTGGGAGAGCTCTACAGACATTGGGACAGAAATGGCAATTGGGAACTGAACAAAGACTTCTGGGAAATTCTCCTGAGGAGCGGGTCTTGGGTGCTGAGATGAAGAAGGGAATGGAAGGAGGAGTTGTTTCTCTGGGCTATTTCAAGACACCTGTGGAGATTTCTGACACTGAGAGAAATCCTAACATCATGGGTTCCCATTTAAAGAATGGCTGGTTCCTGTCAAGAAACCTAATTTCTTCAAAGACTTTAATTTCTATGAACTATTGAGATACTGGACTCAAATTGGTCAGCAGTGCTCTCTGCTTTTTATAACTCTCCCCTCCATACAAGGAATCCTAGTAATTCAGTAATTCATTTTATTTAGAAAGATATTTAGGGCAATCCCTCTAACCCCTCTAACCTCTACCCTTGGTCCCAATCAATAATTAAATCAAATAAGCAGTTAGAGAGATAATTCAATCTCATTTATTTACATCTAGAGAGTAAGCTCATTGGCAGATTCCATCTTGTTGCCAGTTTTCAAGAAGACATGAGGGAGAGACTTATGAGCACTTCAAAGCAATGCATATCTGGATTGAGGTCCCTCAGACTTCTCCTTGTAGAGAAGATTTCTCTATCACCCTTGAAGGCCAGCACAGCTACCAAGGGGCAAACCTTCACTGAGGGGAGATCTCCATTGTGTCTCCCTCAAGTAATTCAGAGATTCTGGGAGGGAGTAATGAAGGAAGCCATTTTCATCAACCCTTTCCTCATTGTCTTCAACATTCATTTCTCCATCTAAGGAGTATGAGTCCCCTCAAATTACAAGAATATACCTGAGACAAAACTAAATCAGTAAAATGAGTTCCCCTGTCTGAATCAATATGTGCAGGCAGGCCAAAGCTAGAAATAATCTCTTTTATGAGCACCTTGGCAAAAAAACCCACTGTGGCCTGGCCAGTAGGA
This sequence comes from Monodelphis domestica, assembly GCF_027887165.1. Classification (NCBI taxonomy): domain Eukaryota; kingdom Metazoa; phylum Chordata; class Mammalia; order Didelphimorphia; family Didelphidae; genus Monodelphis; species Monodelphis domestica. Next base: position 256,507,496 of record NC_077230.1, read on the forward strand.
AACTCTTCCAGCCATCTGGTCAGCTGATACACCATGACTAGACAAAACTTATACTGTCTAGACTTTGGCATAGTAACACAATCAATTTGTAGGTATTCAAAAGGTGTGTAAGTTAGAGGATGTCCACCAAAATGGTAGTGCCATGAAAGTACTGCCAACTGAATGCTTGGCAGGTGTGGCAAGCTGCATACACTTTAGAAGCCTTACCAGGGGCTATCCATACTCTTTTAATGGAGTCAACAATGCCCTGGGTGTCAAAGTGATCATTTTTGAGAATGAATGGGCATATTTGGTGATAAAAACTTCTAGGGAGTAGGGGTTTTCCTTCAATGACAACCATACTCCATTTATCTGTTTTGTTTTAAATTTTTGCTTCCATTTTTCCACTTCCTGTTTATTATAGGAAAGCGATAACTTTAAGTAATTATTAGTTGCCAATGTTAAAATTAATTCAAGCCATTCTAAGGCAGTGGGTTTTGCTGCAATGTCTGCCTGGTGGTTTCCTCTAGAGGCAGAGTCAGTTCCACCTGTATGGCCAGACAATGAACCATAGCTAGGGCTTCAGGGAGCTAGAGAGCAGAAAACACTTCTTTAATGATTTCTGCATTTACAATACATTTTCCAGCTGATGTTAAAAATCCCCTTTCAATCCATAACATACCCACTACATGACATATTCCAAATACATATCTAGAATCTGTGTAAATTGTCACCTTTTGACTTCCGGTTAAGATGGCGGCTTAGAGAAAGCTAAAGTTCAGATCTCCGGAAAACCCTTCCCGACCGATCTCAAACTATAAGCTCCTAAGGCGCGGAAATTCAAAACGATCAACAGCACAGACCCTGGGAACCCTCCTCCTGGACCTGGACCCGGTTCAAAAGGTACGGCTCCCCTCAAAAGCCAGAACCCGAGATCACTCAGACCTAAGGGGTAGGAGCGCAGAGTCCAAGGCTCCGGGAAGCCGCAGCCCCACCCCACTCAGAGAGCAGGGTCCTCGGAACAACAACCCTCAGGGCCTTCTACCCGAGTCCCAGTGAAAGTTACTGCCTGGGGCTCCCGCTGCAGAGAGCTGGTCGAAACAACAGCAACCCTCAGGGCGGGCAAGACAGCCTCACAGGCTGGATCCTGCTATCCAAGTCTCAGTGAAAGTCCCTGCCCTCTGAGCTTGGGGAAGCTGCAGCCCATCCCCCCGCAGGCCGACGAAACAGCCTCACGGCCAGCGATTCTGAAGGCAACTTCCGGAAAGCAAGCCAGGGGGAGAGTGTGGCCTCGTGGTCCAACACTTCCATTCCAGTTCCAGTGAGGCATATTCAGTTTAACCCAGGGAAAGCTCATAGAACCGACAATCTGCCCAGGACTAAAGCCTCTGAACACCAGACAGAGATAAGAAAAGCTAATCCTCCACATTCAGAGATGGCAAACTCCACAGAAGCACAGAAGCCCCAAAATACCAAGAAAAATAAGAAGAAAGGGGCGACTTTGGACACATTCTATGAAGCCAAAATACAAAATACAGAGCATATAGAAGAAGATATACAAGAAAATGCTCCAAAATCTTCCAAAGGAAATAGAAACTCTCCACAAACCCATGAAGAATTTGAATCAGAAATGACCAAAAAGATGGAAGCCCTCTGGGAGGAAAAGTGGGAAATAATGCAAAAGAAATTCACGCATCTACAAAACCAGTTTGACCAAACTGTAAAAGAAAACCAGGCTTTAAAGCAAGAACTAATAAAGCAAAGCCAAAACACCAAGAAATTAGAAGAGAACATAAAATATCTCACCGACAAGGTGATAGATCTGGAAAATAGAGGGAGAAGAGAGAATTTAAGAATAATTGGACTCCCATAAAAGCCAGAAATAAACACCAAACTGGACATGGTGATACAAGATATAATCAAAGAAAATTGCCCAGAGATTCTAGAACAAGGGGGCAATACAGCCACTGACAGAGCTCACAGAACACCTTCTACATTAAACCCCCAAAAGACAACTCCCAGGAATGTAATTGCCAAATTCCAAAGCTATCAAACAAAAGAAAAAATCCTACAGGAAGCCAGAAAAAGACAATTTAGATATAAAGGAATGCCAATCAGGGTCACACAAGACCTTGCAAGTTCTACTCTGAATGACTGTAAGGCATGGAACATGATCTTCAGAAAGGCAAGAGAGCTGGGTCTCCAACCAAGAATCAGCTACCCAGCAAAACTGACTATATACTTCCAAGGGAAAGTATGGGCATTCAACAAAATAGAAGACTTCCAACTCTTTGCAAAGAAAAGACCAGAGCTCTGTGGAAAGTTTGATACCGAAAATCAAAGAGCAAGGAATACCTGAAAAGGTAAATATTAAGGAAAAGGGAAAAATGTTATCTTCTTCTTTTACTCAAACTCTCTTCTATATAAGGACTACATTTATATCAATCTATGTATACTAACATGTGGGGAAAATGTAATGTATAAATAGGGGGTAAAGAAAGACCAAATAGAATAATGGTTCTCACACAAAGATTCACATGGGAAGGGGAGGGGAAGAAAACTCCTATAAGAAGGAGAGGAAGAGGGGGGGGTTTACTTAAACCTCAATCTCAGGGAAATCAACTCTGAGAGGGAAAAACATCCAGATCCATTGGGATCTTGAATTCTATCTTACCCAACAAGGGTAAGGAGAAGGGAAAACCAAGGGGGGGAGGGGGAGAGGGAGAACAAAAAGGGAGGGAAAGAGAGGGGGGAGGGGGAGGGAAGAAAAAGGGAGGGACTAAAAAGGGAAATATCAAGGGAGGAGACAAGGGGGACTGATTCAAAGTAAATCACTGGACTAAAAGTTAGAGCCGAAGAAGAAAAGGTTAGAATTAGGGAAGGCAATCAAAATGCCAGGGAGTCCACAAATGACAATCATAATTTTGAACGTGAATGGGATGAACTCACCCATAAAACGTAGACGAATAGCAGAATGGATTAGAATCCAAAACCCTACCATATGTTGTCTTCAAGAAACACACATGAGGCGGGTTGACACCCACAAGGTCAGAATTAAAGGATGGAGTAAGACCTTCTGGGCCTCAACTGATAGAAAGAAGGCAGGAGTGGTAATCATGATATCTGATAAAGCCAATGCAAAAATAGACCTGATCAAAAGGGATAGGGAAGGTAATTATATTTTGTTAAAAGGGACTCTAGACAATGAGGAAATATCATTAATCAACATGTATGCACCAAATAATATAGCACCCAAATTTCTAATGGAGAAACTAGGAGAATTGAAGGAAGAAATAGACAATAAAACCATACTAGTAGGAGAATTATACCAACCATTATCAAATTTAGATAAATCAAATCAAAAAATAAATAAGAAAGAGGTAAAAGAAGTGAATGAAATCTTAGAAAAATTAGAATTAATAGACATATGGAGAAAAATAAATAGGGATAAAAAGGAATACACCTTCTTCTCAGCACCACATGGCACATTCACAAAAATTGACCATACATTAGGTCACAGAAACATAGCACACAAATGCAAAAAAGCAGAAATAATGAATGCAGCCTTCTCAGATCACAAGGCAATAAAAATAATGATTAGTAATGGTACATGGAAAACCAAATCTAAAACCAATTGGAAATTAAACAATATGATACTCCAAAACCGTTTAGTTAAAGAAGAAATCATAGAAACAATTAATAATTTCATCGAGGAAAATGACAATGGCGAAACATCCTTTCAAACCTTTTGGGATGCAGCCAAAGCGGTAATCAGAGGTAAATTCATATCCCTGAATGCTTATATTAACAAACAAGGGAGAGCAGAGATCAATCAATTGGAAATGCAATTGAAAAAACTCGAAAGCGATCAAATTAAAAACCCCCAGCAGAAAACCAAATTAGAAATCCTAAAAATTAAGGGAGAAATTAATAAAATCGAAAGTGATAGAACTATTGATTTAATAAACAAGACAAGAAGCTGGTACTTTGAAAAAAAACAAACACAATAGACAAAGTACTGGTCAATCTAATTAAAAAAAGGAAGGAAGAAAAGCAAATTCACAGCATTAAAGATGAAAAGGGGGACAGCACCTCCAATGAGGAGGAAATTAAGGCAATCATTAGAAATTACTTTGCCCAATTATATGGCAATAAATACACCAATTTAGGAGAAATGGATGAATATATACAAAAATACAAACTGCCTAGACTAACAGAAGAGGAAATAGAATTCTTAAATAATCCCATATCAGAAATTGAAATCCATCAAGCCATCAAAGAACTTCCTAAGAAAAAATCCCCAGGGCCTGATGGATTCACCTGTGAATTCTATCAAACATTCAGAGAACAGTTAATCCCAATACTATACAAACTATTTGACATAATAAGCAAAGAAGGAGTTCTACCAAACTCCTTTTACGACACAAACATGGTACTGATTCCAAAACCAGGCAGGTCAAAAACAGAGAAAGAAAACTATAGGCCAATCTCCCTAATGAATATAGATGCAAAAATCTTAAATAGAATACTAGCAAAAAGACTCCAGCAAGTGATCAGAAGGATCATTCACCATGATCAAGTAGGATTCATACCAGGGATGCAGGGCTGGTTCAACATTAGGAAAACCATCCACATAATTGACCACATCAACAAGCAAACTAGCAAGAACCACATGATTATCTCAATAGACGCAGAAAAAGCCTTTGATAAAATACAACACCCATTCCTATTAAAAACACTAGAAAGCATAGGAATAGAAGGGTCATTCCTAAAAATAATAAACAGTATATATATAAAACCATCAGCTAATATCATCTGCAATGGGGATAAACTAGATGCATTCCCAATAAGATCAGGAGAGAAACAAGGATGCCCATTATCACCTCTACTCTTTGACATTGTACTAGAAACACTAGCAGTAGCAATTAGAGAAGATAAAGGAATTGAAGGCATCAAAATAGGCAAGGAGGAGACCAAGTTATCACTCTTTGCGGATGACATGATGGTCTACTTAAAGAATCCTAGAGATTCAACCAAAAAGCTAATTGAAATAATCAACAACTTTAGCAAAGTTGCAGGATACAAAATAAACCCACATAAATCATCAGCTTTTCTATATATCTCCAACACAGCTCAGCAGCAAGAACTAGAAAGAGAAATCCCATTCAAAATCACCTTAGACAAAATAAAATACCTAGGAATCTACCTCCCAAGACAAACACAGGAACTATATGAACACAACTACAAAACACTCGCCACACAACTAAAACTAGACTTGAACAAATGGAAAAACATTAACTGCTCATGGATAGGACGAGCCAATATAATAAAAATGACCATCCTACCCAAACTTATTTATCAATTTAGTGCCATACCCATTGAACTACCAAAATATTTCTTCACTGATTTAGAAAAAAACATAACAAAGTTCATTTGGAAGAACAAAAGATCAAGGATATCCAGGGAAATAATGAAAAAAACACATATGATGGGGGCCTTGCAGTCCCTGACCTAAAACTATATTACAAAGCAGCAGTCATCAAAACAATTTGGTACTGGCTAAGAAACAGAAAGGAAGATCAGTGGAATAGACTGGGGGAAAGCGACCTCAGCAAGACAGTATATGATAAACCCAAAGATCCCAGCTTTTGGGACAAAAATCCACTATTCGATAAAAACTGCTGGGAAAATTGGAAGACAGTGTGGGAGAGACTAGGAATAGATCAACACCTCACACCCTACACCAAGATAAATTCAAAATGGGTGAGTGACTTAAACATAAAGAAGGAAACCATAAGTAAATTGGGTAAACACAGAATAGTATACATGTCAGACCTTTGGGAGGGGAAAGGCTTTAAAACCAAGCAAGATATAGAAAGAATCACAAAATGTAAAATAAATAATTTTGACTACATCAAACTAAAAAGCTTTTGTACAAACAAAACCAATATAACTAAAATCAGAAGGGAAACAACAAATTGGGAAAAAATCTTCATAGAAACCTCTGACAAAGGTTTAATTACTCAAATTTATAAAGAGGTAAACCAGTTGTAAAAAAAATCAAGCCATTCTCCAATTGATAAATGGGCAAGGGAAATGGATAGGCAGGTCTCAGATAAAGAAATCAAAACTATTAACAAGCACATGAAGAAGTGTTCTAAATCTCTTATAATCAGAGAGATGCAAATCAAAACAACTCTGAGGTATCACCTCACACCTAGCAGATTGGCTAACATAACAGCAAAGGAAAGTAATGAATGCTGGAGGGAATGTGGCAAAGTAGGGACATTAATTCATTGCTGGTGGAGCAGTGAACTGATACAACCATTCTGGAGGGCAATTTGGAACTATGCCCAAAGGGCAACAAAAGAATATCTACCCTTTGACCCAGCCATAGCACTGCTGGGTCTGTACCCCAAAGAGATAATGGACACAAAGACTTGTACAAAAATATTCATAGCTGCGCTCTTTGTGGTGGCCCAAAACTGGAAAACGAGGGGATGCCCATCAATTGGGGAATGGCTGAACAAACTGTGGTATATGTTGGTGATGGAATACTATTGTGCTCAAAGGAATAATAAAGTGGAGAAGTTCCATGGAGACTGGAACAACCTCCAGGAAGTGATGCAGAGCGAGAGGAGCAGAACCAGGAGAACATTGTACACAGAGACTAATACACTGTGGTATAATCGAACGTAATGGACTTCTCCATTAGTGGCGGTGTAATGTCCCTGAACAACTTGCAGGGATCCAGGAGAAAAAAACACCATTCATAAGCAAAGGATAAACTATGGGAGTGGAAACACCGAGAAAAAGCAACTGCCTGAATACAGAGGTTGAGGAGACATGACAGAGGATAGACTCTAAATGAACACTCTAATGCAAATACTATCAACAAAGCAATGGGTTCAAACCAAGAAAACATCTAATGCCCAGTGGACTTACGCGTCGGCTATGGGGGGTGGGGGGGAGGAAAAGAAAATGATCTATGTCTTTAACGAATAATGCTTGGAAATGATCAAATAAAATATATTTTAAAAAAAAAGAAAAGAAAAAAAATTGTCACCTTTTATCTTTGGCAATTATACAGGCATGTTGTAGAGCAATAAGTTCTGCACCTTGAGCACTTATATTTGAGGGCAGTGAAGCTGACCACACAGTGGCAAATTCTGTGACTACAGAAACTCCAGTGTAATGTATGCCATCCCTCATGAAAGAAGAGCCATCAGTGAATAAGACTAAGTCTGGGTTTTCTAAAGTAGTGTTGAGGCTTTTAAGCCATGGACACTAAAGATTCACAACTGTGCAAAGGTTCTCCTGAAACTGGTAAATCAGGAAGCAAGGTTGCAGGGTTAAGAACTATACAGCATTTCAAGGTGATATTCTCATTACCTAACAAGGTTACTTTTACCTAGAGAGTCTTTGATCAGAAAATGCCTGAGTTCTTTGTCTTAGCAACAATATTTTGACTTCATGTGGGCATATTATAATTAATGGACCTCCCAATACTAAATCAGTTGATTTAGTTACTAACAAAGCTGTGATAGATTTGCCTCTAAGACACTGTGGTGCTCCTGAAACTACTGGGTCTAGCTAGGCTGAATAATAAGCAACTGGATGCTAAATAGGTACCAAAGGTTGAGTTAAAACATCTGAAGCTACCCCTCTCTGTTCATGTACATACAAAGTAAATGTTTTTTTGTAATCTAGAATGCCTAGAGCAGGGGCAGACAAGATAGCCTGTTTTAATTTGGAAAAAGCTGACAGGTACTCCACCTCTAATTTAAGTGGTTCAGGGACTGAATTTTTTGTTAATGCTATAAGAGACTTCGTGATTTCCCCATAGAAAGGGATCCACTGCCTATAAAATCCTGTTACTCCAAAAATTGCCCTCAACTGTTTCTTAGTGGAGGGGGTGCTCGATTTATGAATATTTTCAATGTGCTTAGGAGAAATAGAGTGGGCACCAGCAGTTAAAATGAACCCTATACATTCCACTTAGGGGAGACACCACTGAACCTTTGCCTTAGAGATCTTGTGGCCTGTCTCATGTATCTGTAAAAAGAGATGTTTGCTATCTTCCTGGCATATTGTGGCTTTTGGTGAGGCCAAGAGCAAATCATCTATAAACTGTATCAAACAGCTGTCCTTAAACTTAATATTTTCTAAATCCTGTCTTAAAATCTGTGAGAACAATGTGGAATTTTCCACAAACCCTTGTGTTAACCAACACCAAGTCCATTGGAAACCTTTCCAGTTGAAGGCAAATATATTCCTTGAATTTTCATGAACAGGGATTGAGAAGAATTCTTTTTTTTTCCCTTTTAAACATTATTTTATTTGGTCATTTTCAAACATTATTTGTTAGAAACAAAGATCATTTTCTTTTTCTCCCCCACCTCCCCCCCAATGGCGATGTGTGATTCCTCTAGGTATCACATGTGTCCTGGGTCTGAACTCCTTTCCATGTTGTTGGTATTTTCACTAAGATGTTCATTTAGAGTCTCTCCTCAATCATATCCCCTCCACCCCTGTAGTCAAGCTGTTGCCTTTCCTCGGTGCTTTTACTCCCACCATTTGTCCTCTGCTTGAGGGTAGTGTTTTTTTCTCCTTGATCCCTGCGGATTGTTCAGGGATATTGCATTGCGACTAATGGAGAAGTCCATTACGTTCGATTGTACCTGTAACAGTTAAAATTAGTTTACTCTAGAAGTATTATGTTTTTAGAGGTTTATTTAAGATGAGGAATTTAAGAAAATACAAGTAAGAAAGCATGTGCCTAGGTGGGCTGAGAGGCTCATTCAACCTCACCTACATCATGAGAGACATGTCTGCTTGGAAGCGGAAACAGGAAAGAGAGTCAGTAGGCTTTACAACAAGTTTAAATAGAAATTTTGGTCTCACCCAGGTGAGGGTCTCAGTGAGATTACAAAGCATTCTGTGAAGTGGCCAAGGACTTCTGGGGATTGGAGTCCAGGGTTAAAATCTCCATTTTTACATACCACAGTGTATCAGTCTCTGTGTACAATGTTTGAGAAGAATTCTGAGTACAGTTCTACCATGGTAAAATATGTGGCTGTGCTGGGAATAGAGGAGATAATTGTGGCTGGGCTGGGAACCACGGGATGTCTCTTAATGATATGATTATTTACAGCTGTTAAATCCTGTACAAATTGATAGATGATTTTTCCATTGGGCCTAATTTTGGCTTTTGTACAGGTAGTATAGGTGGAATATATTCAGATTTGCATGGAATTATTATTCCTTGCTCAATTAATGGATCTATCACTTGGGTAATTCCCTCAATTGCCTCTTTTGATAGAAGATACTGAGGAATGGAAGGAAGTGACCACCTTTTGTCTTAATTTGAACAGTAACAGCTGATTTAATTAGGTTCACATCAGAAGAGGATATGGCCCAGAGAGACTCAGGTATATCAGTTGGAATTTCAAAAGTGGGAGGTTCCTTTACCTCTTGACTATCTGAAAGAAATACAGGGAGCAAATTTAAGAATTTCGCAGGCAATTCTAATGTCATAGTGTCATTTTTAGAGCATGTTATTGTAGTTCTATGCTTGCATAAAAGATTTCTACCTAACAAATTTATAGAGGAACTTAAGCATTAGAAGAAAAGAATGTTCTACTGATAGGCGTCCCACAGACACTATTTGAGGGGAAATTGAGGGAAAAAACATGAGGTTCATCATTATGGGGGAGGGGAGAATGGACTGGGATAAATGGGGTTAAAACATCATGATCTGGGAAATCAAAGGTTTCATTCTCTGATTCCAGAGTCCTCACTGCTCCCCCCATACCTTCATAAAGATCCTTGGCTATGTAAAAATTAAATTATATCTCTAATAATAAAAATATTATACTTTATGAGGTTTATTAAGAATCATTAGAAATCAAGGAATAAAGAGGATATAAAATAAAAGCCACATGCCCATGGCTGATTAGCCATTTTCAAATTTTCCCCGCCTTACCACCATCACTGCTGATGCTACATCATGCAAGAAGAGAGGATGTGGGAGGTCTTACTGCCAGTTAAATACCAATAATGTGATCTTGCCAATGTGGAGATGCAGGAGATATTATAGGGAATTCTGGGAAATACCAAGAACTTCTATGGAATTAAGTCTAAGGTTCAAAATCTCCATTCATACAACTATTTCTCTGGGTTCCCCCACAGTGAGGGAGATTTTCACCCTGGCTATGAAGTGGAAAAGCCCCATTTTGGGTATTTTAGTGTGTTATAGGTTACCTCTGTGAAAAGGAAAACTGAATCAAGCTTTGGAATTTTTTGCCACTGAGGTGGAGCAAACAGCAATTGGAATGTTAGAGTAAAGATTGATGGACAGAGATGACAGTTGGTGGGGGGAGGGGTGACTGGGAGAGTGGCAGTTGCTCTTGAGGACTCTTTTTCCTTGACCTGGGACTGGAAGGAATGCTTTCTCCCTGTCTCTGGAAAGAAATACCTCTATTCCCGGATATTTCCCAATTGTGTGTTCTACCTGGATTCCTGTGATTGTGTCATTGAATAAAAGGATTTAAGGGGAGCAATTTTAACTTAAGGCTGGTCTTTAGGATGCTAGCCTGAAGAGACAGGCCCAACCAGCTCTTAAGATCAGAACCTTTTTTTTTTCTCTTGCTGTTTATTGCTAAAGACTTTGAACTCAAGAAAGCTAGCATAGCGTAACATAGCCAGGAATAAAAGAAACCCTCTACCAGCCTAAGAGGCCTGGCCTCAGCTTCAAAGCTGAGAGAGACTCAAACCCAATCTGGGAAAAATTATACCTTGATATCTCCCAATCCAAACTTGTTATGAAATTCATCTTTAGTTAAATAACCCACAATTAGATAGGAGAACTATCATTTCAGGGGGACATAGAGGAAGCAGAACCTACAGACAGTAATTCAACCAGAAATGGTCCTTATCGGATCCCTGCCAGTTGACCTTGGTTCAGGAAGAGGCTTGTCCTTAAGGAAGGTCAGTGCTTACCTGCCCTGGGGTATCTTCAACATCAATCAATAGAGAAGACATCCCCTCACTCTATTAGAATTGGCCCATTTCTCAGGAACCCCATTTTTCACACAGCCTCTCAGCAGGGGGTATCTCTCTCCTTTTACCTCACCAGCAGCCAAATTCCCTCTGTCCCTTCAAATCCTCCATTCCCTGTTACAAAACCTTCTTTATCTCCTATACCTTTTCAATCCTCTACAATTCCTTAATAATGACACCTCTATCAACAATTTGAGCAAAGTTGCAGGATACAAAATAAACCCGCATAAGTCATCAGCATTTCTATATATCTCCAATTCATTTCAGCAGCAAGAATTAGAAAAAGAAATTCCATTTAAAATCACCCTAGACAAAATAAAATACTTAGGATTCTATCTGATGAGACAAATACAGGAACTATATGAACACAACTACAAAACACTCTCCACACAATTAAAACTAGATCTAAACAATTGGAAAAACATTGATTGCTCATGGGTGGGATGAGCTAACATAATAAAAATGGCAATCCTACCCAAATTAATTTACTTATTTAGTGCCATACCCATTGAACTACCAAAAAACATTTTTACTGAATTAGGAAAAAAAAAAACCACATAATAAAGCTCATTTGGAAGAACAAAAGCTATCCAGGGAAATCATGAAAAAAATGCAAAGGAAGGAGGACTTGCAGTCCCAGATCTCAAACTATACTATAAAACAGTGGTTATCAAAACAATTTGGTACTGGCTAAGAGACAGAAAAGAGGATCAGTGGAATAGACTTGGGGTAAATGACTTCAGTGTGAATCTTAAAACTGTTCAGACTCTACTTCAGAAGATTTGGTTAAGCAAATTCCCCTATTGTAACAATGGAGGTACTTTATCAGGAATGTATTGAGAACTTTTAAAATTACTCCACCCTACTCAGACAGTACCTTGGGGGAAGATAAAGTTGTAAACTCCTGATGGAACAATGAAAAGTCTCTAACTCATACTTATAGTAAAGCTAGAACCTTAAGCTAGGTCTATTTTTAGATCTAATACAAAAGGGTGCTAAGTACCTATAAAGGTTAAATTAGTCACGAAAAGGTCAAGCAACTTACAGAAGGCAAGCTTAACAAAAGAGGTGTGAAGTTTTAGTCTAAGCAGAGAAGGTGAGAACCAAAGAAGATGAAAACTAAGAATGGGCAGTCCTGGGAAAAAATGTCTACTATGATTGGTAGATGTGAAAATTTAGGGGAGGTGACATAAGAGAAATTTTCTTTAAAAGGAGAATTCAGTTCAGTTTAGAGGTAGTTCAGTTTGGAAGCTGAATTGGAGCTCTGAACTCAGTTCAGGAATTCAATGGAGGACTGGAGCTTGCTTGAGATGATCTTATTGTGAGTGATAAAGACTGACTCGCTCTCCCTTAGGCTCAGGCCTAGGCCATTTGGCCTAGACCCTTTCTACTATTTTCTCTTTCTCTCTCTCTCTCTCCTTCCCTTAATTCCTTCATTTATATTAATTAAATCTCCATAAAACCCAGCTGACTTGGGTATTTTCCTATTTGGGAATTTTCCCATGGCGACCACTTAATTTTAGATTTTAAATCAAGACAGTAAAAATTATCTTTACCATTTGGCCGAAACCTTTACAGTTTTGGAAATTCACAGTCTTGGCAAAACCACATTTTCATGGTTACATCAGCAAGACAGTCTATGATAAGCCCAAAGATCCCAGTTTTTGGGACAAAACCCACTTTTTGATAAAAACTGCTGGGAAAATTGGAAGACAGTATGGGAGAGATTAGGTTTGGATCAACACCTCACACCCTACACTAAGATAAACTCAGAATGGGTGCATGACCTGAATATAAAGAAAGAAACTATAAGCAAATTAGGCGAACACAGAATAGTATACATGTCTGACCTTTGGGAGGGGAAAGATTTTAAAATTAAGCAAGAGCTAGAAAAAAACCACAAAATGTAAAATCAATAATTTTGATTACATCAAATTAAAACGTTTTTGTACAAACAAAACTAATGCATCCAAAATTAGAAGAGAAGCAACAAATTGGGAAACAATCTTCATTACAAAAACCCAGTCTGACAAAGGTCTAATTACTCAAATTTATAAAGAGGTAAACCAGTTGTAAAAAAAATCAAGCCATTCTCCAATTGATAAATGGGCAAGGGACATGAAGAGGCAATTTTTAGATAAAGAAATCAAAACTATCAATAAGCACATAAAAATTGTTCTAAATCTCTTATAATCAGAGAAATGCAAATCAAAACAACTCTGAGGTATCACCTCACACCTAGCAGATTGGCTAACATGACAGCAATGGAAAGTAATGAGTGTTGGAGGGGATGTGGCAAAGTAGGGACATTAATTCATTGCTGGTGGAGTTGTGAACTGATCCAACCATTCTGGAGTGCAATTTGGAACTATGCCCAAAGGGTGCTAAAACACTGTTTGCCCTTTGATCCAGCCATAGCACTGCTGGGTTTGTACCCCAAAGAGATAATAAGGAAAAAGACATGTACAAAAATATTCATAGCTGCGCTTTTTGTGGTGGCAAAAAATTGGAAAATGAAGTCTAATTGGGGAATGGTTGAACAAATTATGGAATATGTTGGTGATGGAATACTATTGTGCTCAAAAGAATAATAAAGTGGAGGAATTCCATGGGGACTGGAACAACCTCCAGGAATTGATGCAGAGTGAGAGGAGCAGAACCAGGAAAACATTGTACACAGAGACTGATACACTGTGGTCCAATCTACTGTAATGGACTTCTCCATTAGTGGCAGTGCAATGACCCTGAACAACTTGGAGGAACCTAAGAGAAAAACCACTATCCACATTCAAAGGAAACACTGTGGGAGTAGAAAAACAACTGCTTGAATACATGGGTCAAAGGGATACAGGTGGGGATGTAGACTCTGAACATCCTAGTGTAAACAACATCATGGAAATAGGTCCTGATCAAGGACACAAGTAATACCTAATGAAATTGTGCATTGGTTGTGGGAAGAGTGGGTGGAGGGGAGGAAGGGAAATAATGTGATTATTGTAACCAAATAATAATGTTCCAAATTGACTAAATAAACTCATTCAAATGGGAAAAAAATAAAAATAAATAAAAAAATAAACAAAAAAGACACCTCTTTTGGGTTATTATTTCTGTAATTGTTATTATTTCTAAAGTTATTATTATTTATATTTGCCTGATTCCACTTCTTACAGATCACATGACCCCTTTTTCCACAGAATTATCACATTAATGATTGATTTGTGGATTCCTGTAAAAGGGCAATGGCCACTCCTTGATTTTCTTTTTTAATTTCATCTTTTAAAATTTTTATTTATTTCCTTAATTCCTCCACTAAGTCATTGTTCTCATCTTTCTTTCCATGGCCATTAAATACATCAACTGCTACTCTCCTCAATTCTTCAAGGTTTATATTAGCCCAATTCTGATAGTTAGCTTTAAAATAGTCTCTGACTGATTTACAACTGTCATTTACAAACAGCCTCTTTATTTAACTGACATCCCTTTCTCTGGAAAGTTATAGGTCTATATAGTCTATATATCTACCTCCCAGCTCAATAAGTCTATCCATAAACTGGGAGGAATTTTCCTCGGATTTTTACTTCAGACTCTGAAACTTTATCCATGTACCAGGCTTATCAAAACAAGATCTCATTGCTGGCATAGTTTTAAGTAGTCAATCATTGTTAACATTCCATTTAGGGTCTTGCTGGAACCAATGAAATGCTCTCCTTCCTTAGGCTTGATTAACAAGAGAGATGATTTTATCGTTTTCTCTTTCTGTCAAAAAAGCTTGGAGCAAATTTTCTATGTCTACCCATAAAGGATCATAAGTCCAATAATTACTTTCAAGATTTTTAATTACTATAATAGGATCATCTTCAAAGGAAGGAGTATTTTGCTTAAATCTCTCAATATCTTGGAAGAGTTAAAGGGTGTTTGGATCCTGAGTGTGACTAAATCTTCCCCTTTATTATAAGTAGGTACTTCCCTTAAGTGGAATAGACCTTTAATTGAATTATTTGTGATTTCTGCCTCTTTGATGGATGTTTGAGTTTCTATGGAGTAGATAAAGGTAGGGGGAGGAGTGAGCTAATAGGGAGGGTTGGTCTGGGGATGAGGAGGCAGGGTGAAAGGAATGGGGGCAGGGGGAAGGGACAGGGGATGGGGTGGGTCATTAGTGGAGGGAGGGGCTGGAACAGGGGAGGAAGAGGAAGATGCAGGGCAAAGGGAGATCTGGCAGGGGTGGAGTGGGGAGAGGAAGAAGTGAGGGTGTGGAAGGGGAGGCTGTGGAGACAATTGGAGAAGTGGAGCAAGGAGGGAAGAGGGTGGGGTTGGGCCATGGCCTTCCAAAAGCTTAACAAGACAAGAGAGAAAGTCATTAGCTTGAGGCATGGGATGGATAGGCTTAGATGGAGAGGAATCTTCCTTTTGAATTTTGAGATTACTCAAGTGTTTCTCAATGTTGTCTACTTGAGTCTGTAGGTTAATTAATGTGGGAAGGCTATGGGAGGGTTTGGGGAAAAGGGAGGAAAAGAACATGAATCTTTTAACCATGGGAAAATATTCTAAATTAATTAATTAATTAAAGTTTTCCAAATTAAAAATAATATATTAACTGGTTTTAGAGGGTATCCAACAATCACTAATGTTTGTGGTATAGTGTTGAATTTTGGTTACCATCAGCACCTTAGCCCTCTTGATTCTGCTTTCATTATTCTTACCCCTTTGGATCCCAGACTGTTGTCAAGCAGGACCTGTGGAACAGTTTCTACCCCTGACAAATGTATATGTATATATAAATCCTATGTGTATAAAAATTATGAGTAAAAATAAAATCATAACAGGTCCTTAAATAACTAGCAAGGGACAATTGAGGTAGCTTATATCCTAAAAATATTCAGGATAATTGCAGTAATACTGCACTTACCAATTTGCAGACAGGACTACAGAAAAATGCCATACTATAAAATAGAAAAATGGGACAAAAGTCTTAGGTAAAAAATGAAGTATGATTCCCTGGTCTGATTTTTTCCTTCCATCACAGAAAAAGGGGAGCCAAAATGAAATCCACATAAAGGTACTTGTAAAAACCAGGCATCGGAAAATCCAATGTCTGGATTTTTCAAACAACTTCTTCCTCAAACCCCAAGACAAGTCTTCTGTCTTGGCATAGATCTTCAATGACCCTGCAGAGATTGTTGGTCTCCTTGACTTTGTGCTTCTTCTCATTGTGCCATGGCTCATCAGTAATCCATTTTTCTGAAATCAGACACAAATATTAGTTAAAGTCCCATAGTATTCAACAATCAATGGCAGGTTTCCATAGTTTAAAGCTTTTTGGGTATGCAACTTTTTTAGGGCTAATAAGTATAGTAAACTTATCATTCAAAAAATATTAAAACTGATTGCACATACTCAAATTGTTGTTTTTTTTTTACAAATAGAAAAAATCAAAATCCAATTAGGATGAGAGAAAAGAAAATAGAAAATAATATTCCACATCCCATTAAACAACGAGGCAGATAAACAGAGGCATAACAAAAGGATTTTTCATTCAAAAGCAAAAACTAGTTGATCCATGGTACATGTGTACATAATGTTTTCACTTAGTATAAACTTTGGTACCACAACTAATATAAATTCTAAAGAGTACCACAATTGCCAAGATTAGAAGAGTCCATTTGGTTATAGAAGCAAATAAACTAGTTTCCTGTGGTCATGAGAGGTTCTACCATGTACCATCAGATGTCACATGAGTCTCTACATCAATTTGCTGAGTGTTATTTAAAATCCTTTGAAGCTCATGAACATTTGTTACAATTTCACTACATCTATTTACATAAGAACAACAAGATTGATTAATAAGGGCATACATACTTTCCAATGCTGCTGTAAACATGTAAGTCAGTTGGTTTTGTATGAATATTTTTGCTAAGGAATCCATCTCCTCCCGTACGAAAGAGATAGCCTTCGTAGTTTAGGAGATGGCTTGAGTTATATCTTGTATCCTAGCTGGAAGCTGAGTTAGATTTAATCTTCTGGTAAGGCCCCTTGGCTGAGAGGCCTCTGAACTCCCCCTGGCTCAAACCAGGCCAGAGTAGATCTCTACCCTTTTCCCTCTTCTCCTTCTTCTTAATTTCTTCCTTCTATTGTAAATAAACCACCATAAAATTCTATTCTGACTTGAGTATTTCATTGGCACTTAGAATTTAAATTCCTGGCAACCACTAAATAATATATTCAGTCTCAACCCTAGATCTAAGTGCTTCCAGACCAAAGAGAGTGTCCTACTGAAGAAAAGAGAAGAGCCAAAAAGCCAGTGTCTCTGGGTCAGGGTCTCCTCAATCCAATCAAGTCACTGAAGCCGAACTCCTCAAGCCACCAACACCAAATCCAGGGCAGAATTAAATGCCTAATCAAGCTGAGCCACACTATATTGAGCTGCCAAAATACAGAGCCACCAAGAGACCAAGCCAACAAAAAAGACTAAGATGCCAAAAAAGACTGAGCCTCCAAAAGACTGAGTTGCCAAAAAAAGACTCCAAGGGTCCCAGAGGCTCCCGCTTATATGCAGTTTTCTCCACCCATCAGCTCTCTCTGTCACATCTCAGGAATCAATCATACTTTCTTGATTTGCCTCCATCTTCTGAGGATGTGAACTTTTATCAAAAGGATACTTGAGTTTCTGACTGATTAAGTTAAAAGGGTGGAGCACTCCAAATACTGGATTGTTTAAGTAAAGATTAAAAAATTCCCCTGTGATTCTATTGGGAGACAAACATGTAGAAATCTCCCAGATTTGCATGCCTAGTTTCACCAATGAATCATTTCACATAACCAGCTTATATCTCTAAAGATTTTCTAGCTAGAGGTACATACAATATTGTACTTTCTAAGGGGAAATTACAATAGTTGGAGATAAGAGGAAAATAAAAGAGAAATTAAGCAAAAACAATGATTGATAGGCACATTGACAAAAAGCCAATTAGAGGGCATTCCCCTTTGGCATAAGAGTTTACATTCAGAATAAGTGAAATGTTCAACCCCCTTCACTTCAGTTCATTGTATCCCAAAGTTCATTCTGGATCTTTTGATGCAGTGTATGGTTTCTGCAGGAATCCTTATGGCACTTTCTCCAAAAAGATCCACTTTTTAAATTCAGGGTGTTGGCAAGTTTCTTTTCCTGAAATTTCTCAAAAAGATTTGAAGCTTTGGATTTTAGGATAATTATACAATCCTCCCAAAGAGGGTGTTGACCAATACCAGAACCAACCCAGTATACATGGCTGAGTTATGGGGTATATGAATCAAATGTCAAAAGAAAACTAAAAACATAAAACCCAAATAGAAGAGGAAAAATTAAATTTGCTCCTCACCTATTATTGACCCAGACTGAGCGATTAGCATTCAAAGGGGTACCTCCCCAAGAGAAAAGGTAAGCTACAAGCTCTAGAAATCACTTCCAATCAGCCCTGTACTTGAAATGTATCTGAGTTTATATGTAGATTACAATTTGATTCTGACCTTAGGTCATTTGCTAAAAAAGTTTTGGAGGAAAACCCCTTCAGAAATGCTGGACTGTGATGGGGTGAATGTGTCAGGATGTTGTCATTTAGCCTTAAGGTAGTATTTTCCTATAAATAAAGAGTATATAAACTGGGGCTTTTTGCTTTGGGAGTTTTTTTATTTTGGGGCCATGCTTTTTCTTTCTCTCTCTCTCAATAAAGTGTTTCATTTGAAATGACTTCCTGGTTTTCCTAAATAGTGCTAAAGAGGGTAAACCTTGGAATTTTCAAAGTCCCCTTAAATTTCCACTCCGCACATAACGATTCCATTTTCAGCTACTTCTTCTCTAGCAGATCCAAGCAGGGTCATCAGTTAAGAGAGAGAATGAGTTTTCTGCTTAATCCTTCATATATCTTTGTGGCTCCCTCCACCCCCATTTTTCCCTTCAGGGTCAGACTGATGCCAAGTATGCAGGTAGTCCACAGGAGATGATGTCAGCTTTGGGACCCCACAAGGGGGAAGGTAAATTTTCTTCACATACTTGTATAACAGTAATCCACCAACAGCCTGTTTCACATGAGAGCACAAGAAAGCTTTGCAGTGGGAAAACTGGTGATGCTCCATCGCATAAACAAACAAGCCTTCAAAGGAGTGGGTCATATGCCAGAAGAGCAGAACAATATAGACAAAGCAGCCTCTGAAGCAAAGTCATATTTAAATGAAGGGAAACACTTCCTGGAACAGAATTGGGATTTTACAGAAATTTTTCAAAGTAAACACATTTTTCATACTCAGTTAATAATATGGCCTTCTGTTTATGTAGCATCTTTCATCCAAGTCCTATGCAATGCTTTAGTGACATACTATGTTCATAATTTCCTTGCACTTCCATGAGATAGGACTAAAATTAGACAGCCTAGTTCCTGGCAATGATCTCTTAATTGCCAATGCTGAAGGCCTTTTTTCAATCTTCATCTGTTCTTAATCCCTGAAGCATTTGACACTGTGAATCATCCTCTTTTCTTGCATATTCTCTTCTCTCTGTGTTTTTATGACATTGTTCTCTTCTGATTCTCAAGCTACCTTTCTGATCATTCTTTTCCAGTTTCCTCTGCTGGTTCACCATCTTTGTCTCCTCTCCCGATTATGTCTGTACCTTAAGGCTCTAAACAAAGGTGCCTTTTCTTTTCTTTTCTTTTGTTTTTTTTTTAAACTGTCACTTTCCATCTTAGAATCAGGACTTAAGGAAAGCTTCATAACTTTAAAAGGCACATTGAAAAAGACCTATACCTTTAGTAACTGCACTGAGACTTTTGAGTCACTCTGCATACTCTGGCTATGGTGAGACTGACATCCTAATCCTCTCCTTATTTTTCCCTTTAAATTTATTGAAACTGTCCTTGATGTTTGATTGGTTCAATGTGTTAAGATTAAAATTCTATGGAGACCAAATCTTAATTTTGTAATTATTTATTAAGTAAATTAAAAGAGCAGGTCAGAGAAAGAAAAGTCACAAGCTATATTGACCAGCTGTTTCTCTTTCCAAGCCTGTGTTGAAAATTTATCACATCAATGCAGTCTCCAAGCTGAATAATAGGTTTACTGAGAGGTGGCCAGTCTCACAATAAAGCTAGATTCTGTTCAAGATTAGAATCAGAGATCCCGAGCCTTAAAAGTCTTTTTTACGCCAAGTAATCTGATGATGTAGTGACAAAAAATACAATCAAAATGAAAATAGAATGGTTGCAAAATCTTACATGGGCAGTTGTTAATTAATGACATAAGTGCTGAGTAAGCTAGGAAGTGTAAAAAAGGTTACTATTAGTGGTAACATGTCTATTATTATAGCTGACCCTTTCAAGGCCTTTGCAATACTCAGTCGGGGTCTTAGTTTTTTATTGACTCAGAATTTTAAAATATGATGCAATTTTACTGGAGAAAAAGGACCTGATTCTCAATTCAGACTCTAATATAAACCCGGCAATATTTCTATGGCAGGGCAGCAGAACAGAGTTGGAGGTACCTCATGATTGTATGAACATAATTGATTACCAGACCTAAGTTAGGGAAGAGTTGCAGGAATCTCTTACTCCTGGTGGTATTATCCTATTTAGTTATGGGTCCTCTAGGATGATAGATCTGAAGAGACATAATGGATATGTTATCATTAATGGAGGTACCTCCTCTGTAGTAGTCACCAAACTCCACAATAATTGGTCAGCACAAACCTGTGAGTTATATGCTCTGAACCAAACTCTTAAAGTTTTAGAAAGAAAAGAAGGGAATATTTACACTGACTCAAAATATGCTTGGAATATTTCTGGAAATTTTTAGAGGAAAGGGGATCAGTCAGTAGCAAGAGCAAGGAATTAGCTCAATCTACCCTCCTGATCAAGGTCTTAATTAATCTCCTACTTCCCCAAGCAATCTCTATTATTCATGTACCTGGCCATCAGTCAGGAAATTCATTTGAGACAAGGGGAAACCAGCTAGCTAATGAGGAAACCAGGAAGATCTCTATGGGGGAGCTTGGCCCCAGTCCAATGCTGGTCCTGATTCCTTCTCTCCCAGAACCCCCTAAATTTTCAGAAAAAGAGACTTTGCTGATTCCATCAGGATCAGCCTCTCCTTGGAAGGGAGATGGTCTTTGCCAGATGGTCTGGAACTAGTTAATCAGCCCACTATGAATGGAATACTAAATCAGTTACATCAAGGAAGTCACTGGGGTGCACAAAATTTGTGTCATGCATTATTAAGGAATCCTGTGTGTAAAGGAACTGACACCTTGGCAAGGTAGGTTTGTGATGCTTGTACAACCTGCAGGTGAACTAACAAACAGAGCTTGCAGAAATAGGAGTTAGGAGGGAGACCCACAGGGTTAAGACTTTTTCAAAGCCTATAGGTTAATTTCACAGAGTTAATTTCTCCAGTAGGAAGGTTGAAATATATTCTGGTTATGGTAATCACCTGTTGGGGTGGAAGTATATCTTTTCACTTGAGCAATGCCTACTATGTATCCAAGGTCGTACTGGAACAGATTATTCCTAGATATGGATTGGTTTAAAACATTGATTCTGACAATGGCACACATATCACTGCCTAAGTATTACCCCTCTCAGGAGGGGTAACCTGCTGAGATAGCCTCTCTCCTTTTACCTCACCAGTAGCCATATTCTCTCTGTCTCTTCAACTCCTCCGATTCCTGTTATAAAACCTTTCGTATTCCCTGTACCTCTTCAATCATCTACAATCCCTTTAACTATTACAGTTTTGACAATTACTGCTGTATAATACAATATAAAATCTGTTACTGCTAGACTTCTTTCCATTTTCCTCATTAATTCCTTTGATATTCTTGATATTTTATTCTTCCAAAAGAATTTTTTTATTTTTTTTAACTTGGTAAAATAATTTTTTTGGTAATTGGAATGGCATTGAACTGGTAGATTAGGTAGGATTGTCATTTTACTTATGTTAGCTGTGCTCATTCATGAACAATTAATATTTCCCCAATTATTTTAATCTGACTGTGTAAAAAGTGTTTTATAATTATGTTCATGTAGTTCCTGGGTTTGTTTTAGAAGGTATATTCCCAGGTATTTTATTATGGCCAATGTCATGTTATTAAAAAAATATTATTTATTTATTTAGAATATTTTTCCATGGTTACATGATTCATGTTCTCTCCCACCCTTTTTCTCCCTGCTCTCTAATGTTACTTTAAATGGAGTAAACTCTTTCTATCTCTTCTTGTACAACTTTATCAGTAATATATAACAAACTTGATGATTTACTTTCAACCAACTTTTTACTTGAATTTCTAGGATTTTCTACATATACCATCATGTCAGCAGCAGAGATACTTTTATTGTATCTTTGTCCATTCTGACCTTTTAATTTACTTTTCTTCTCTTATTGCTATTGCCAGCATTTCTAATACTATGTTAAATAATATTGGTGATAATGGACATCCTTGTTTCACTCCTGAACTTTCTAGGAAGGTTTGTTGCTTCTCCTCATTACAGATAATACTTACTGATGATTTTAGGTATAAGCTTCACATCATTTTAAGAAAAAATCCACTTGTGCTTTCCAAAGATTTAATAGAAATAAGTATGTATTATATTTTGTCAAAGGCTTTTTATGCATCAATTGTTATAATCATATGGTTTTATCACTTTTGTTATTGATATTATCAATTATTTTCATAGTTTTGTCTATGTTAAACTAGCACCATATTCCAGGAATAAATCCTGTTTGGTCATTCATTTCACTTTGTGAAATATTGTTGTAGTCTCCTAGCTAGTATTTTGCTTTAGAATTTTTGCATCCATATTTATTATGAAATTGATCTATAATTTTCTTTCTGTTTTTTCTCTTCCTGGTTCAGATACCAGCACCATATCTTTTTTTTCAGAAAAGGAGCTTGTAACAGTCTTTTAACTGATATTGCAAGTAATTTATTTAATATTGGAATTAGTTGATCCTTAAATATTTGGTAAAATTTACTTGTAAATTTATCTGATCTTGATACTTTTTTCTTAGGAAATTCATTTATGGTATGTTCAATTTATTTTATGAAAACAGATTTATTCTATTTATTGCTCTGATAATATAGGCAATTTATTTTTTTATGTGTTCTTCTGTTTCTCTTTTAATTTTAAATTTGGTTTCATGTAATCAAGCAAAATAACTCCTAATGTCTGCTTTAATTTCATCTTCTTTGGTGGAATACTTACCCTTTCCATGTTCAATGCTAGTGATTTCCCCTATTTTTTGTTTACCCTCTCTTTCTTTTTTATTAGATTAACTAGTGGTTTATAAATTTTTTTATTTTTTCATAAAGTCAACTCTTAGATTTATTTATTAATTTAATGATTTTCCTACATTCAATTTATTGATCTTATCTTTAGTTTTTAAGATTTCTAATTTGGTGTTTAGTTGGGTATTTTAAATTTATTCTTTCTCAAATTTCTAAAATTGCACTCCTAATTCATTGATCTTTTCTTTCTCTGTTTTATTAATATAAACATTTAGAGATATAAATATTCCACTTATGGTTTTTGCTGTATGTTAGAGATTTTGGTATGTTGTGTTATTATTATCATTTATTTTATTGAAATTTTTTATTGCTCTGATAATTTGTTCTTTAACCCACTCATTCTTTAAGCTTAAGTGATTTAGTCTTTAATTAGTTTTTACTTTTTGTTTCTATGGTCCTGTTAACTAGAAAAAACACAGAACTATTAAATAGTCAAAATCACTCTTTAATCAAAGGCTAAAGATGATCAGTGCTAAAAGGCCTCAGTGCTAATAGGCCACGACAGCAGAGCTGCTCGCTCACTGCGACTGCACAGAGTCCGAGGATTGAACTCTGGCTGCTTTGGTCACTGACCCCTGGGAGTGCCACCAACTCAGGATGGACTCCAGGGAACAAAAGAACTTGGGGAAACTATATACCATTCTAGATTACCTGGGGGCTTAGGGTGAGAGGGACAGTTGATTGACTTTATAATGGTAAGAAAGGAAAATGAGGAGTTCTAGTCAGGAATAACAGTGAGGGGCTGATGCCCCACCATGGACACAAAAGGGAAAGACTCAGCCCAGGGCTGGGCCATCTTGGTAAGGGACCTTAGCCTAGGGGGAGAAAAGGGGACATAGGGACAAAAGAGATACTTAATATTGGATGGGATTAGCTGCTCCCACACAAACTACCAGGATGTCCATTGTCTGGTGAAGTGGGACCTTTCCTCAAGGGGAAACTTCTCCTGTGACAAGGTCAAAACCTGGGGTTTCTACCCTCAAACTAAATAAACTGGGGATTTCTAGATTTCCATGTTGACACCCCCCCCCCTTTTGGTCAAGACCCAGTGTCACTGACCAAACAAATGGACAAATGAGTAATGCTATATGGGATTGGACTCCCTCGCTAATGGTGGGAAAATCTAGGGATACAAGTATGGGTGATTGGCATTTGGGAGCATTCCCCAATACCACCAGTGCAATGACAATTCTAGCCAGAAAGGCAGGCAGTCTGCCTTTGGCAAAATCTAACAATCAAAACACTACCCCATTTCCCCAAAGTCTTTAAGTCTCTTGAATCTGGTGGGTCCTGATGATGCCTTCAGCCTCCTCTCTCACAGACTTCTGTCCTCCTGCAGATTCGTTCTTTTGTATCAGACAGCTTGGATGCTGCTGCAAGAAGAAATCCATAAACACATTCTTTAACAGAACTTGATCAATTCCATATATGTTACTCACTACAAAGATTATCCATGCTGCTAACCTTAAATCTGCCATCCCATCTCATTAATTTTAACCATGTTTTCCTCCATTATAAAATTATGTAATTTACATGTTTAATCAGAAAGATTGCCTTGCTTTACCAAAATATAAAAACCCTACAAACTATAGAAGTATAAAGGCAAAAACAGAATCCACATCACAGGTTATTCAGTACTTTGTAAATCTGGAAGTGGCTCTACCTCCTGTTTATGACCAAAAATTAAAATATTTTGTCTAGCACCAAGTAATATTCTAACTAGACATTCTATCACCCCAAAATCCAAAACCACATTAGAATGACTGCATGGTAATTTCAGCTTCAAAACTATTTTTAAAGTCAAAATTTAAGTTTCAATATTGGAATGAATTCCAA
Organism: Monodelphis domestica; assembly: GCF_027887165.1. Lineage (NCBI taxonomy): Eukaryota > Metazoa > Chordata > Mammalia > Didelphimorphia > Didelphidae > Monodelphis > Monodelphis domestica. Next base: position 256,532,679 of record NC_077230.1, read on the forward strand.
AAATTCTCAAGATTAAAAATGCTTCTAATCTTCCTCAATTTTAAAACCTCAAACACACCTCACATGCACCCCTTTTGGGAGGTTTGAGATACTAGGGATTTTGAAAAAAAAATTTTGTTATTCCCCTTTAACTACAATTATCTTCCCCTACAATTCACCCTTAATTTTCTTAATTTCAGGCAATTTTCTGACCATGCTAAGGATATAAAATTATTTTGTTATTAACAATTATCTCATGGCTCCATCATTTTACTCTAAACTTCTGATACTACTTTAAGATAACAGCACTCTGGAATCTCTGCTGCAAATTCTTAAATTAACAAATGTCCGTTTCATACCTCTTAACCAGGTAAAATGTTCCTATTTGAAGTTTTCCTACTTCTACTAAATTTGGGGAATAGCTCTGTTCTTTCAAAGTTCTCTACTTTGCTCAGGGTAAATAAAGGTTTCAGGGGAAATAAACTTACCAATACCTCTGTGGTTCAGAGAGAAGTAACATATAAATGAAAGAAATTCAAAAAGGAAAATGATACTTAGCCAGTTCAGACTTCTTTTATCTTCTTTTTTCTGTTCAGCCGTATTTTTGAGCCACCCATTGACTTTACTGACCATTTTGGAGTTGGGGCTTTCTTTAGATGGGATAAACGTATCCAGTTTTCAATTCCTTTCAGTTTTGCTGCAGATGGATTTACCAGCAACACCTTATGAGGTCCATCCCACCTGATTTGTAGTGCATCCTTTCGTATACCCAATCTCCAGGCTTCAACTTAGATTTTGAGGATCTTTCTGAGAAAGAATTCCTGGAAACTGACTGAGATATAAGGCTTTGAAGAATTTTTGCTAGTCGCTGGCAGTATGATAAGAGAGAAACCTTTGTATTCATGGAGTCAGTATAGGGCGCAAAGAGAGACATTGGCTGACCTGTGATTATGCCAAATGGTGAGAGTGAGAGCTTGCCAAAAGGTGTGGCTAACAAGTTCAACAGAACTATTGGAAGGGCTTTGGGCCAAGGTATGTTTAAATCCTCCATAAATCTGGCTAATTGTACTTTAATGATGCCATTCACATGTTCACTAATCCTGAGGATTGTGGGTGATATGCACAGTGTAAATGATGTAATACAGGCCATGCTGTTAACAGTTGGGACACTACTGAACCAGTGAAATGTGTTCCTCTATCACTGTGTATCTCCCTAGGAATTCCCTACACTGGAAATATCTTTTCCAGCAAGCATTTGGCTACTGCTGTTGCTGTGGCCTGTCTGCATGGAAATGCTTCTACCCAACAAGAAAACATACGAACTATTAATAAAACAAATTTGTACCCAGCATTAGGTGGTAACTGAATGAAATCGATTTGCCATACTTGAAAAGAAGCCTCTGGCAATGGGAATTTACCTGGTATAGGTTTTAATGGCTTGCTGATACTATATTTAGGGCAAATTTGATGTTGCAAATACACATCCTCGGCTGCTTGCCTCATCCTCCCCCCCTAATATTTGCAAGCGATGCTGACCAATTTGTCTGGTCCCCAGTGACTTATAGAATATAAGTACTACATCATGGGATGGCATAGGGGGTCTGGTAGAACTACACACCCATTAGGTCCCTGTCATAATCCAGTATCCATATTTCTAACACATCCTTCCTTCTCTAGTTTTTCTTGAATGGGTCGAGACATGGTTTCTTGGGATGAAACAATTTCTGCCTGGGTCAGTTTATTCTCAAAAATAGGTTCTTCCTTATCTGAAAGGGTCATCCCTATTGCAGTTGGGAGCTGCCTGGCAGCTTCTTTGACATTCTGATCCACTAGGGCATTTCCCTTTGCATGAGGAGAATTCTCTCATGAATGCCCTAGGATTTTAATGATTGCTACAGCCTTTGGTAGTAAGAGGGCTTCTAGCAGTCTCCAGACTTGTGCCCCATTCTTGACAGGGGTTCCAGAGGAAGTTAGGTATCCCCTATGCTGCCATAACATTCCAAAATCATGAGCCACCCCAAATGTGTACGTGCTATCTGTGTATATGTTTACCTGTTTTCCTTTGGTTAGCTCGCATGCTCTGGTTACTGCTTCCAATTCAGCTTGCTGAACAGAAGATGCTGAAGGGAGATGTCCCACTTCAATGACTTCTGTGGTGGTGGCGATGGCATATCCAGCCACTAAAATGCCAGAGTCATTTCAGAGACAAGAGCCATCTGTATACTAGGAAAAATCTGGATTCTTCAGTTCTTTTTCCTGGAGATCTTCCCGTGGACTTAAAACAGAATCGACAATGTTAACACAATCATGCCCTTCAGTACAATCTTTGTCACTTTTCTCTATGTCTGACAGGAAAGTGGCTGGATTAAGGGTTTTTACACCTAGAAATGGTAATGTTGGACTTAGCCAGGAGAGAGGCCTCCAACTTTGTGAGGTGGCTTGTGGAAAAATGCTGAGTATGATGAGAATTCAAAAGCACCTCTATTGCATGTGGGATGTGTAGTGTTAAAGGATATTCTAATGTCACTTCTGTTAATTCCAGTAACTCAGAAGCTGCCACTACCGCTCTTAGGCATGATGGCAGCCCTCTTGCCAGGTATTTTAATAAAATGTTCCAGCCCTTGTAATCTAGACTTTTACTGTAGTATCCAAGTGGCCTAAAGTGGTCTCCATATTTCTGGCTCAAAACTCCCAGGCTAATCCCATTCCTTTCTAAAAGGAAAAGGTGAAAAGGCAGTAATAATTTGGACACCCTAGGGCTGGGGAGCTAGAAAGAGCTGACTTTAAGTATGAAAAAGCAGCTTTTTCAGCCTCACTCCAAAGCAGAGCTTCTGGGAATGAGCCCTTGAGGAGATCAAAAAGGGGCTTTTTACTAAAGAGAAAGATGGGACCCATAACCTACAGTAACCAGCTAATCCCATAAACCCCAGAAGCTGCCTTTCTGTTTTGGGCCTCGGCAAATTCAATATTGCAGCTACTCTGGTGGGGTCCAGGCTATGCCCTTCAGCTGATATCAGATGTCCCAGGATCTTCACCTGTGAAGAGACAAACTGAACTTTTTCTTTAGATATCTTATGGCCTTTTTGTGCTAAGGATTTGAGGAGGATAATTGAGTCTTCCCTCAAGGACTGGGCATCTGGGGAACACAGAAGTAGGTCATCCACATACTGGAGTAAAGTAGGACCAAGTAGAAATTTAAGGTCAGCAAGGTCTGCCTTTAACACTTGAGAGAAATACGTGGCACTTTCAGTATAGTCCTGGGGCAGAACAGTCCAGCAGATCTGCATTCCTTCCCAGGTGAAAGCAAAAAGGAATTGGCTATCTGCATGGAGTGGCACACTGAAATAAGCACTGCATAAATCAACTACAGTAAAAAATTTTGCACTGTGTAGGATGTGTAGGATTTGATTTAAAAGGCTGTGGGGGGTGGGAACTACTGGAGCTCTGGGGATAACACAAGCTATAACTAGATCTTGAACTAGGCGCCACCCTCGGCCTTCAGGCTTTTGGACACCCAGTATGGGTGAATTACAAGGGCTGGAACATTTTATTAAAATACCTGCTGCTAGATAACTATCAATTAATGGTCTAATTCCTTCTCTTGCTTCCCATGAGAAGGGGTATTAAGGGATCCTTGGAAGGGGTTTGGAAGGGTCTAACTGAACTTGTATTGGGGGAGTGCTTAAAATTCGCCCAATGTCAGAAGAATCAGCGACCCAAAAAAAGGAAGGAACTTCCTCCAGCTGTGGAAGATTATAGGCTATAATGGGAGCTGAAAGTATTTGGAAGGTGGGAGGGGCTTTCCATTGGGTCAGGGAAAATCTTATTTCCTTCTCTGGGGAGAATTCAATTGTGACTTTATATTTGTCCAAAAAATCCCTACCCAAAAGATGCAGAGGGGCATCTGAGGAAAGAAGAAAAGAATGAGTATCTTTCACTTCTCCTAGAATAAATGGGAGGGGTTGGGATAACTAAACAGATTGCACATGGTTCTTAATCCCCACTATTGAAACTTTTTGGTCACGCTGAGGAAGGGGGCTAGGAAAGGCAGTGGGGTTTAGAACTGACATTGTAGCCCAGGTATCTATGAGAAACTCAATAGGATGGGATACAATCACAATGTGAGTGATGCCTACTGGGGAGGCAGACATCACTGTAAAAACGCCTTTGATACCCTCGGAGCCCAGCCATTGTGAGGCCTCCTCATGCTGTTCCTTTTGGGGGAATCTTCCTGAGCCGAATTGAAACTTACCTTGGTGTCTCTCCCTCTTAACCCGGTGCTGATAGCAGTCTTTTTTCAAATGCCAGTCCTGGGGGCAAAAGTGACATCTCTTGACTCTGCCTCTAGCCTGCATTCTCCGAATTCGAATGTCCCGCAAAATAGGGTTCAGCCGATCCTTTCTCCTTCTGCTTCCAGTGTTATAACTGCAAATTCATGATATGATTGCTTTTTTCTTTTTTTAATTTTGTCACCTCCTCTGCTGCTTTTTCTTTCTCCTTGGCTAGTGTTTGTTGGAGTTTACTGGCTAAATAGATTAGGTCGGAGGTGGGCATTAAATTCCAGACTACTTTCCCTCTCTTGAGGAGATTAGCAAGGGCCTTATTTAACCCTTCCACATAGAGGGTGTTAAAAGTAAATAAGGCATCTGGGCTGCCTGGGGAAAGTCCAGAATTCGCCCTGAAGGTAATTAAAAATCTATTATAAAAATCAAATATAGACTCTCCTTCTTTCTGAGTGCAAGTTTGGATTTCCCCCCAATTTACAGATTTTGGAAAAGCTTTGGGGATTGCTTCTAGCAAATATTCTCCAATCTTCTTTGCCTCCTGGAGGTGAATTTCAGGTCCTTCCTTTCTGGCCATGAACTGATTAATATATTCTAAAGGGTTCTCCCAATTAGCAGTTTTAAACCAGTGATTTGCGTCTCCCGGACCTAACAATATGTGAGCTAGCTGGTAAAAGTCTGATAGGCCAGGCTTATAAGTAGAAAGAGTCAACTCAAATTCCTTGGCAAATTCTATGGGGATTTTCTCTAGCCTTAGGGAATTCCTTGGCCATGGCTCTGAGCTCTGTTTTTGTCCAAGGAGTAAAAGACACCTACATTGTTTTGGTTCCTTCCTTTCCCTTAATTTTAAAGGAGAACTGAGGGATGGGTGCCTCAGGTGATCCTAGGGGATCAGACATGCTGTCTAAAGAGGTTGCTGGATTGCTAGAGCTTTTCAGGAGTTCCTTAAGGCTATCTACCTCCTTCTGTAAATTGGCTATTTGCTTTTTAGCGTTCTCCCTGCTCTGTTCCTCAGACTGTTCTCCTTGTTCACCTTGATTTTCCTTCTCCCTTACCTCTCTCTTGTTCTTACCCTTCTCCCAGTTTATGAACTGTTATGATCTGGTTTTTCTTCGGGTGCATTCCTCGAGCCATTGGTTGAAGACTTCTCTTTCGTCTTCTTCAATCTCTCAACCTGCTTCACTTAAAACAGACTGTAGAAACGATATCCTTTCCTCATTAAATGAACCCCACCTTGGCCAGCTTACCTTTGGATTGGACTTTGTCACTGTTTGCCATTTATCTAAATACTTGCTTGCATCAGGTTCATACTTTGAAACCATGTAGCTTGCGGCTGTATTTCTAGGTGGTTCTTCAGGCTGCTGACTGCCCCTACCTTTTTTGGGGACTAACAGATAAGCTGTTACCCATGTCCAATAGCGCCCGAGTGGCTATGGACGATGCAGCTCTGTGTACCCCATAGACGCCCAACTAACAATCCCTTAATTAAAGAGCAAGTCATTCCCAAATACACGAGATGCGAGTCCTACCTCTGAGAGTCACTTACCTGGTCCTTGCTAACCGGACTCCTGACCCAACCCCAAATGCGTTGTGTGAGTGTCATGTAGTAAATGATCAACTGACCCCCACTTTGTATGGGGCAACAGAATGTTCTGTGTAACATCCCAGGAACTACAGGGCCCCTGGGTATGATAACAATCACCCACCTTTCATGTCTGTCCAACATCACCCACCTGTTATGCTAATCATCCACCTGTTATGTTAAACAGAATGTCCCAAAAATATTGCTGTCCCCCATCAAGTAACTCAACTATGACTGCTTTAACCTATATAAACTCCACTCTGACTATGCTTCCCTGGAACTCACTTGCTGTGCTTCCCCTAGCACGCTAGTAATAAAGACTTCCCCTTGCCTGAATTACATTGTCTCTGTGTGCTCCTTGGGGTGGTCGTCCACTCGGACCCTAACATTTTGGGGCTCGTCCGGGATATGACCCCCTATGGACCACCGGAACAAGGGAAGTCCTCTCCCAGCTTTCGTGGTGACTCTCCAGAGGTGAGCAGTGTGTCTGTGCAGTGTAATTGGTTGTGTGACTGTGTCTGATGATCAGATCACAGAATTAGAGCATACACTAGCCTGGCTAGCCCCTCTGCCTCGGGGTTTATATGAGGGGGCCTAAGTCAAGCCCAATTCTGCTAAGTGGTCTAGGTCCACCTGTGTGTGAGTGAAGACTGGCGACTACCGCAGTTCCTGTTTGGGAAAGTCGGGAAGCGAGTCCATTAAGACGGGTGGGAAGGGAGTTATATGAAACCTTGGAGACACACAATCAGAACTTCAGAAGGTTGGAGGCCTTCTGTCTCCAGGGAAATAAGGGGGAGTCCAGGGTTAGAGGTCCTGGCAGAATTAGAGTCCAGGGTTAGAGGCCCTGCCGGAATTAGATTTCAGGAAGCCTCGTAGTGGATGCACTATGGGCATAGGATAAGTAAGAGAACACTGGGACTTTTTAGAAGCACACCAGGAAGGGCAGGCTAGAGCCCTGAGCAAGCTCCAGCCCCAATTCAAATTTTGTGTGATTCTACAAAAAGGATTCTTTGTTTGTCTTTTTGTCTGTCTGTCCTTTGTGTAACACTTCTCTGGCCAGAAATGGGCCAGAATCAGTCAGCTCCCCTGGACTTGGTCCTGAGTCATTATTTGGACTTCAAAGTCTGTGCCCCAAAATTGGGGGTGACAGTAAGGCAGGGAAAGTTGCAAACCTTCTGTAACTTGGAGTGGCCCACTTTTGGGGTTGGATGGCCCCGGGGAGGGACCTGGGAAAGATCAGTCATTTCTGCTGTTCGTGCCCACATCCTCCTTGCCGGCCTGGAGGGGCATCCAGACCAGATGCCATATATCCTGACCTAGCAGGATCTGGTTTTGGATACCCCACCCTGGCTTCGGCCAAGTGTGGAAGTGCCCACCCAGGTCCTGGTTGTCCAGGCTAGTCATCTGCCAAATGCTGACTTCGATAAGATTCGGAAACCACCCCTGGTGTTACCCACCCCAGAGGAGCCTCCCCCGGACCCTCCTATTCCTCCGACACCATATGTGCCAGGGTTCTTGCCTGCACTCTACTCTCCATTGTCCCCTCAGGAAGGGGATAACGAGGTGGTGGTGGTAGTCCCCCCGGGGAAGTTCCCCTCTCCCCCTGCACACCATACTCGGGGCTGTGAACACCACGAACGTCATGTTCCCAGCCCCAAAGTTCCCTCCTCTACTATTATCCAGTTCGCACAGTTGGTCCTATGGTGCTGGGAGGTCCCTTAGTCCACCAATATTGGCCTTTTACTTCAAGTGATCTTTATAATTGGAAACATCAAAACCCACCTTTTTCTGAGCAACCCCAGAAACTGATCGATCTGGTTAAGTCGATCTTCTTGACGCACAATCCCACCTGGGACGATTGCCAACAAATCCTCTGTACCTTCTTTACTTCAGAGAAGCGGGACCGCATCTATGCCGAGGGGCACAAACTGGTCCTTGGTGATGATGGTTGGCCCACTGCATACCCAACCTGCCTTGCTGCTGTTTTTCCCACCACCCACCTAGACTGGGATTTCGCCTCGGAGGAAGGTAGGGAGCATCTTCGAACCTACTGCCAGACTCTTGACTAGGTTCCCTGCAGTGGCCTGGAAGTGCAATAATTTGGCTAAAATTGAATCCATATGTCAGGGCCCTGAGGAAAGCCCAGCGGCTTTTTTAGAATGCCTACAGGAGGCATTTAGAATTTATTCCCCCTTAAACTCCATGGCACCCGCTAGTCAAACCACAGTTCTTTTGGCATTTGTTAATCAGGCAACCCCAGATATTCAGAGGAAGCTCCAAAAGCTAGACATATTTGTCAACCAGCCCCTCTCTAAACTCCTAAAAATAGCCGAGAAGGTCTTTAACTCTTGGGAAACCCTGGAGGAACGGGGAGAAAGGTTCAGACGGGAAGACCTTGAGTGCCAAGCACAGCTCAAGAGGGAGGAGGAAGAGTGAGAAAAGAAAAGACAGGAAGAGCTCCAATCTCGGGAAGACAAATCTAGGAGACAGTTTCTGAGTAGCCAACAACAGACAACCCACATATTGGCAGCAGCTCTTGCTCCACCTGGAGCTTTATCTAATCTGACACTGACCCCTTGTGGTTATCCCAGGGAATGCCTCAGGACCTCAGGAGGGTGCTTCCATTGTGGGGACCCAGGCCATTGGAAAAGACAGTGCCCTCAGTTACAGTGAGGAAGGGGGTCATGCTGGCCTCCGTGGTGTGGGCGCCCCTCACCGGTCCTTGTTTTAGTGGAAGGGGACTGATGGGGATGGGCCTCAGGTCCCCTCCCTAAGTCCTGGGTAATGGCAAACATTGAGAAGTTGCTCCCTATGTTTGTAGACATGGGAGCATAACACTCTGTCCTGACAGCCCCCTTCAGGAAGTTGTCTTCTAAGTCATCCTGGGTCCAAGGTGTGGCCGGAGTTAACCGGTATCCCTGGACCAGTTCCCACACCATTAACCTAGGAACCCAACAAGTTACCCACTCCTTTCTGGTTATTCCAGACAGCCCCGCACCCCTCCTTGGGAGAGACTTACTACACAAGATCGGGGCTCATATTCAGTTTTCTGCAGGGAAAGTTAAAGTCACTGATGACTTAGGGACCCCCCTACATGTCTGGACTCTTTCCTTACAAGATGAATATAGACTTTTCTCTAAATCTACATCTGAGGACATTCTCCCTCTTATCCACCCCTGGATGGAAAAGTTCCCCACTGTTTGGGCACAGCAGTCTGGAGTGGGCCTCTCTATCAACCATGCCCACATTGTGATAACCCTCAAGAGTGGGGCTATGCCAGTACGGGTCAAGCAATACCCTATGTCCCTGGAGGCACACAAAGGCATCCAACCCCATATTGCCCGCCTCCTAAAAGCTGGGATTTTGACACTTTGTCAGTCCCCGTGGAACACCCCCCCCCCCCCCCCCCGCCTGCTAAGAAACCTGGGGGAGGAGACTACAGACCAGTCCAGGTCACAGACTACAGACCAGTCCAGGACCTTAGGGAAGTCAATAAGAGCATTGAGGAAATATACCCCACCGTCCCCAACCTGTATACACTTCTGAGTAACATACACCCCTCCTTGATCTGGTACACCACTCTGGACCTTAAAAATGCTTTTTTCACCCTTCCTCTCGCGCCCATTAGCCAGCCCATTTTTGCCTTTGAATCTTTTCCCCCAAATGTCCAATCTATGATTCAAATCACTTGGACTCGCCTGCCCCAGGGTCTCAAACTCAGTCCCTCCCCCTTTAGTGATGCTTTGGCCCGAGACTTGCAGCCGTTCCATGAACAGAATCCCGAGGTTATCCTTTTACAATATGTTGATGACCTCCTTATTGCTGCTCTGACCAAAGACTCTTGAAAAACTGCAATGGAAGCCTTGCTCCACTGCCTTGACTCAGCGAGTTACCGAGTAAGTGCCAAGAAGGCCCACATCGCCCGCACATAACTCTTGTTCTTGGGATACCACTTGTGAGATGGATTGCTCTGGCTCACCCCGGAGATGACCCAAACCATCCTTTCCATCCCAACCCCATAGAACCCTTGACAAGTTTGTGAATTCTTAGGGTCAGTAGGGTATTGTAGAATGTGGATACCTGGTTTTGCTGCCCTAGCCAAGCCTCTGTATGAGGCCACCCGCGAATCCCGCTCCTGGGTATGGACCGCTGACATGGACACTGCTTTTCAGCATTTCCACGCCGCTATGCTTGAAGCCCCCGCCCTGGCTCTTCCTGATCCAGACAAGCAGTTCCAACTCTTTGTGGCAGAGGCAGGTGGAATTGCCAAGGGAGTCCTCACCCAGAAGCTGGGACCCTGGGATCAACCGGTGGCGTATTTGTCTAAGCACCTTGATCCTGTGGCTGCTGGCTGGCTGGTCTGTCTTCAAATTATAGCAGGGACAGCCCTCTTGTTTCAAGATGCTGATAAACTTACCCATGGCCAGCCTTTGGTCATTGCCACCTCACATGCAGTAGAGAGTGTCCTTCGCTAACCCCCAACCTGCTGGATTTCCCACGCCCGCCTTATGCATTACCAATCCCTTCTCTTGTAAGAGAACCGACTCTCCTTTCGGGTTGTGGCCTCCCTAAACCCTGCCACCCTTCTCCCTATCACCTCCGAAACTGAACCAACACACTCCTGCCAGGATGTGCTTGTAGAATCCATTTCTGCCTGGCCTGATTTGAAAGATACCTCCTTGCAGAATTCAGACCTTATCCTTTTCACTGATGGCAGCAGCTTTATGACTCCAGCTGAACGGTGGGCCAGTGTGGTGGTCGTGAACAATGCTGGCAAGACTCTGTGGTGTGCCTCCCTTCCCAATGGAACTTCCTCTCAGTGAGCCAAACTGGTTGCTCTGACTATGGCCTTAAGCTTGGCTAAGGGGAGGTGACTGACAGTCAAACTGATAGCTGATACGCCTTTGCTACCCTGCACATTCATGCCTCAATTTATTGGGACCGAGGGTATGTTACTTCAGTGTGTAAGCCGGTGTACCACCTCCATGATATCTAGGAGCTCCTTGTGGCCATCTGGGAGCCCAGAGCGGTTGCTGTGGTAATACCCCAGGACATCAGTCGAGTACATCCCCAGAGACAGTAGAAATCAGCTGGCTGACGAAGCTGCCAGAGAAGCAGCTTTAAAAGCCCCTCTTTTTACCTCAGACCTGTCAGAGCCCCACAGCCCTGATACAAGTATTCCTGTCCCTCCATTGGATCCACCTCAGTACTCCCCCACCGATCTAGAGTGGGTCTGGGCTATGGTCAGGTCAACAGTCTGGTACCCTGTACAAAGACCTGGATGGAAATTCCTTCTCCCACAGGCGATGGACCAGCTTCTTTCTACCCACCTGCATCATCTTACCCACATGAGATCCACCAAGTTGCGAACGTTACTCCAGAAAGGGAAGGTTCAGTTCTGGGGCTCTAGCAGTTTTTTAGATGAATTAGTTCAGAAGTGCAAGACTTGTCAGCTGACCCAGGCCACAAAAGACGACACCCATCTTGGAACCAGGCTTCATGGTACTCACCCCTGTGAACATTGGGAGATTGGTTTCATGGAAATCAAGCCAGGAAAGTACGGATACTGGTACCTACTGGTGTTTGTGGATACTTTTTCAGGATGGCCGGAAGCTTTCTATACAAAGACTGAGACAGCTCAAGTAGATGCCAAGAAGCTTTTCAAGGAAATCATTCCCAGATTCGGGGTGCCTGCTTCTCTAGGATCTGATAATGGGCCTGCTTTTGTGTCTAAGGTTATTCAGTCTTTAACTAAGTCCTTAGGGGTCAGGTGGAAATTCCACTACGAATATAACCCCCAAAGTTCCAGTCAGGTGGAACACATGAATCGGACCCTAAAAGCAACTTTAACTAAGATGGTCATTGAGTCTGGTGGGGATTGGGTGATGCTTCTACCCCTTGCCCTGTTTAAAGCTCGGAACACACTGGATCCCCTATCCTTATCCCCTTATGAGATATTATATGGATCCTTGTCTCCCATTTTATCTTCCCTCCCTTCTCCTGATGATAAGCATGCCCCACAATTACGTGATTTTGTTCTTTTTCTCAGTTACAACAGGATCTTTGGCCCCACTTGAGAGCATGGTTCCAGCCTCCTCCTCACACTCCACACTCTTTTAAACTCAGGGATTGGGTCTGGGTCAAGAGGCACCAGAAGCAGGCACTTCAGCCCCGCTGGAAAGGGCCGTTGTCCTTTTTGTAACTCCTTCTGCCCTCAAGGTTGATAGGATTGGCCCTTAGATTCATCACTCCCACGTCCGACCTGCAGACCCCCATGATCCCAGCTGTCACCTGGACTATTCGCAGCCAGTCTGACAACCCCTTGAAGATCCGTCTGACCTGCAAGGTTTCCGTCGTATCTTAGGTTCCTGCTTCATTTCCACCTGCTACAGACCTTAACTGTGGGGTATCGACCCCAAGGTGCCTACTCTGCCAACCCTCACTGACCCTGGAAATGGACGTTGTCCAGCTTGGGCTCGTTGTCCATTCTTTATACCAATATCACATCAGGAACACCCTCCCTAAATGCTTATGCTTGCGACTTGATATGGGGACCCCAAGCCCAACAAAATTCTGGTACACCCTGTAGGAATGTTGGGATCTTCTACTTTTGCCCGGTTTCTAACCCTGCCATGCCCCACTGTAATTCTTCCAACTCTCATTTCTGCACCCACTGGGGCTGTGAGACACTTGTTACTGGAGCGAGCATGATTGAGGGATGTTCCTGGTGGAAACTGGTCACCAATGATCCATGGCTGACCGTGAGCTGGGGCCCCCCAGGGTGTAGGCACTGATGCTACATAGACGATCAAGAAGGGATCCTTTGCTTGTATATGATCTTCAAGCCACAGCAACATACACACGAATCCTGGACTCTTGGGAGAACCTGGGTTATATGGCTGTATCGAGCCAGAGCTGACCCAGGTGGTCTGTTCCTCATTAAGAAGGAACTGGCATCAACTTCCCCTTGCCCTATTGGCCCCAACATTGTTTTAAACCCGAACCCCCTGCAAATTAGGGATTTGTTCCTCCTCCCTCCTAGTTCCCCTTATCCGGCCGCTGCCCCTCATTTTGAAGACCCCTCTGAAGGCCCCTTATGGCCGTTACTTCAAGCCTCTTATACAGCTCTTAATAATACTAGACCCAATATGACCGAGACATGCTGGCTTTGTTTGCGTGCTTGGCCCCCTTACTATGATGCTATAGCCTTAAATGCCTCCTATAATACTTCTACTTTGGACCAGCCAACCTCCTGTGATTGGAGGGACTGGAAGGTCGGTCTAACATTGCAATCTATTACTGGCCAGGGTACCTGCATTGGGAACGCTACCGTTATTAACAAACACCCCCAGTGCTTCCCCTCAACTCAGCCAAGGAAAACAGGCAAATATCACATTCCCCCTCCAGGAGCATGGTGGTCCTGTTCTATAACTGGTCTTACTCCTTGTGTCGCACAATCTACTCTGGCGACCCATCCGCGTGAGGTCTGCTTGCTTGTCACAATCCTCCCCCCCCCCCCCCGAGTGATCTATTATCCTGAGGACCTATTTTTAGCCTTAAAACACTCAGAGTCAGAGTCTCCCTGTGATTGCCCTAACTCTTGCAGCCATCCTTGGATTAGCAGGAGCAGGTGCAGGTATCACCTCCCTAGCCCTCCACCAAACCAATATGGCAGCATTACATCATCTGTGAATACTGATCTTAGGAGAGTCGAGCAGTCATTGGAAGCCCTGAAAAATTCCCTAATGTCCCTTTCAGAGGGAGTTCTGCAGAATAGGTGAGGTCTTGACCTCCTATTCCCTAAAAACGGAGGTCTCTGTGCTGCCCTTTGGGAGGACTGTTGCTTCTATACAGACCACACTGGCATAGTCAGGGAATCAGTGGCCAAACTTAAAAGGAGCCTAGATTCCAATGAGAAGGTTTGGGCAAAAGGCCAGCCGTGGTATCAGCAGCTATTTCAGTCTTCCCCAAGGCTCCCTACAGTCATCTCCACCCTCCTGGGACCCTTGGTCATTCTTGTCCTTCTGTTGACCTTTGGACCTTATATCCTGAACTGCTTGGTTCGGTTCATTAAGGACAGCATTAACACTGTCCAGCTCATGGTTCCGAGTCAGCGATATCAGCCCTTGGATACCATCCCCGAGCTATGTAATAACGGAATAGCCATGAGGAAGATGCCTCATTATCAACAACCAGAAGTGGGGAATGTTATGTAGTAAATGATCAACCAACCCTCACTTTGTATGGGGCAACAGAATGTTCTCTCTGGGGGACTCAAAGGCAAAAAGCCTTTTCCAACAGTCTGCAACTTACAAACCACACTCAGCCACACCTTTCTGACTATCAGCAACTGCCAAGAAGCACAGCAGGGGGTCTCTCACTGCCAACCTGCACAGCAGGGGGTCTCCTACTGAAAAAAACCCTATTATTCATTTTCCTCTTAAGTATAAAAAATTGAAATTAATAAAAACAACCTTAACACTTGCTATATTCAGTTGCTAAAGTCTTTACTTCAGAATCGGGGAGCTACAGTGTCAGAAGCCAAATTAAAAGGATTGATTAAGATCATACTACAGTTTTCTCCTAACTTTCCAACACAGGGAGCAGTAACATTACAAGAGTGGAATCTAATAATCTAATAATTAAAGCAAGGCCAAGACAAGGATCAGAAGGTCTCACCAGTGGTCTGGCACACTTGGACTCTTTTTAGGATGGTACTTACAGTTTCTCCCATGCTTCCACCAATCTCCTTGTTAGATATTCCTTCTAATCTAAATACCTCTTATCTCGCTCCACACACACCTTCCCCTCCCACCACCTCATCCACTATGGCAGGGGTCCCCAAACTACAGCCCGTTGGCCACATGTGGCCCCTTGAGGCCACATATTTGGCCCCCACTGCACTTCCAGAAGGGGCACCTCTTTCATTGGTGGTTGGTGATAGGAGCACTGTATGTGGTGACACCTCAAAGCAAGGCGTCGTACAGCACTACTTCCGGTGACATAATCCTTTGTGTGGTGCCTTAGAATGAGGTGCCGTGCAAGGCTGCACATAGGAAGATGTCAGCATGGTGAGCAGTAATCTGGGGGAGGGGATTCCACACTGTGTATACTGCTGCTCAGTTAGGGTTAGGGTTACGATTAGGTTTTTAGAAGCTATAGATATTGTGTTAGATAAAAAGGGGCTACTCTCTCTAAAACTAGAGGTCTTCCCTCTGGTATGGAGCAGAGATAACAATCTGATCCAGAGCCTTTAACACCTTTTCCATCAAAAAGGGAATGGAGATGGCTCAGTTACTTTTACTACCAAGCAGTTTTCCAGGAAGGGAAAGAGCTAGTCAAGTGGACCAAACATTTCAAATTTACATTGGACACAGCAAGTTATTAAGGAAAGATGAATTATGTCCCTTTATGTAGAAAATAAAATAATTTTAGGAATTCTGGATTCTGGAACCAACATTTCAGTGGTACCAACAAATCATTGGTCTTGTTCTTGGAAAACAATTTCATCCGAACATCGGCTAATTGGCACTGGTGTTCCTGAAAAAAAACAGACAATCTGCTGAGGAATTGGCATGGTCTGATAACAAAGGCCATAATGGGACATTTAAACCATATGTTTTAGATATTCCACAGTCTCTTTGGGGAAGAGATGTCTTATCTGAAATAAATTGAACATTAACTACGTGTAATATGGGACAAAAAATTTTTTTAGCATCGTCAATTGAATTTCTCACTAAATTCGCTGATCCAATCACGTGGCTTACTTCTAAACCTATTTGGGTAAATATATGGCCCTTAAATGGAGAAATTTCTGCAAATTGATAAATTAGACTTGCCACAATGAATTTGAAATAGCTCCACTTTGAGTCAAAAGTTTTGTAGCACAGGCATTAGAACCAATAAGGGAAAAGCTGGAGCTATATTGGATAATCATGCCATGTTAATGCATACACACTATAGGTCTCCTCAGAAAGCAGAGTTAGCAGTAGTCAGAAACGTGCTTAAGGACATAACAGAACCCTGTAATATCATATGTGACTCATTGTATGTTGTCAATCTGGTAAATTCTTTAGAGACTGCAAAAATTCAACCAGTGCAAGATGAAGAATTATTTCTGTTGTTTCATAGCACACAAAATGTAATCTCATAAAGACAGAATGAATATTTTACGGCACACATTCACTCCCATGTAAATCTCCCTGGACCCCTGTCTGAGGGAAATTCAAAAGTGGATAACCTGGTAGCCACTGCTTTTCATGAAGCAGCTAAATCTTTTTTATCTCTCCTTTTTAAAATCTCTTTTATACTGGGGTGCTGAATCTCTTAAATATCAATTTTCTATAACTAAAAGACAAGCCAGAGAAATCATTCAGCAGTGCAGTTCTTGTGCTCCTTTTTCTGCCACTCCTTTACCTCAAGGATTTAACCCCAGAGGTTTAAAAACTGGAGTGTTTTAAAAGAGGGATAGGGCTCTCCCAGCCAAGGTAAGGAGCCTGGTGGGAGCATAGGAGGTAATCAGCTGCCCAGTGGGGAAGGGGCTTACCTTCAAGCTGGCTGGGGAAAGGGAAGCTTATACTCACCAGCTGGAATGGAGATCAGGGCAGCAGAAGTGGCAGAAGCAGCAGCAATGTGGGGGTGGGGACCCGGCTAGAACTAGCTCTGGCCAAGAAAAAAAAAACCAACAGTGGCCTTGGGCTGCGGGTAGGAGAAGCCAAGCCAGGTGTGACTAGGCTTCAGCACTGAGGTGGATGTAGCAGCACAGGTAGGCCTGCTGTGCCATGGCTGAGGTAGTAGTTTGAGGCAGCTTAACCAGGGTTTGGCCAAGCTGTGGACAGGGATGGTCAATCAGGCTGATGGGGTTGCTCTCCAGGCTGTGGGTAGAGAGTGGCTTCTCCACCAAGTCCCCTAAGTTAAAGCAGCTGGGCATGGCAAGGTGGCCAGGGTATAAAAATACTCAAATATTCACAAGCTTGGAAGATGGAAGAGAGCTAGAGGAATGGGCTGTAGCTGGGCGGCTGGAGAGGGGGTCTGAAAACTACCAGTAGAAAAGCAGCTTTGGATGCAAACCAGTAACAATTTTAAACTGCTGTGGTTGCTTGGCTGTAACAGGGCTGCCAGCTTTAAAGAAAAGAAAAAAGAATAGCTGAGTTCAAGAATCTCTTTGTGCTCGCCAAAAATGGAAAGACTAAAATTAATATCCAGTACTCCAAGTATTTATTTAATAATATGTATTAAATATTTATCTTTAAATATAAGGAAGTAAGGCTAGCAAAAACCAAAAGCCGCTCTTCCCTCTTCCACCATGGAACCAGAGAGACCACGTGGGTGGAAAACCGAAACTCAAACCTCCCCCCATGTAAGGAGATGTACAAACAGGAAAAGGAAAAGGGGATTGTGAGAAATGTAGTCTCTAGGGTTCAGGATTCTAAATCTATACAGCACCCAGCTGTACTACTGTGATGCGATTCATTCCTTTATCTTGTAACTGGATGTTAATATTATATTAATACTTTTGTTGTTTTGTTTGACTTCCCAAAACCCCCTAATCATGCTCAGTCTCTCTGACTCTCTTGGTCAACTAACCTACTGACATGTTGCTGAAGATCTCTGTGTTTCTGGCGTGTTCGTCTTACCTATGTCTTTCCTCCCTTAATCTTTAAACTGTTCACCCATAGTCTCCTAGTCCTTGGTGTCCCTTCTAGGTGATTAAACCCACACATGAACTCTTGTAGGGGCTGGGACTCTACATTGTGCCCTAATATGTAGTACATTTTTTTGTAGGTACCATGTACTACTGAAAAGGTATTCTTTTTTCTATTCCCATTTAATTGTCTTCAGATATCTATCACATTTAATTTATTTAAGATTTTACTCATCTTTCTGACTTTTCTCATTTATTTTTTGATTAGCTTTATCTAATTCTGAGAGGAGGAGAGATTAAAGTCACCCATTATTATTGTTTTATCTATTTCCATCTTTAATTGATTATATTTTTCTTTTAAAATTTGATGCATATAGATTTAAAATTAATAATGGTTCATTTTCTATGGCACCTTTTAACATAATTTTTCTGCTCATCTCTTTTGATTATATCTATTTTAGCTTTAATTTTGTCAGAAATCATGATTGCTACCCCTGTTTTCTTTGTATCAGTTGAGACATAGTATATTCTGCTCCAGTTATTTACTTTTCCTCTATATGCCCCTCTCATTTTAAGTGTGTTTCTTGTAAATGTTATATCAGCAGGTTCTGGTTTTTGATTCATTCTGCTACCCATTTTTGTTTCATAGATGAATTCATACCATTCACATTCAGTATCATAATTACTAGTTGTGGATTTCCCTCCATTTTGTTTTTCCTGTTTATCATCTTCTCCTTTTTTTTTTACTGTCTCCTCCTCAGATATTCAATTACTTGTCAGTTATATCTCTAATTTGTACCCCTTCTTAGAAATCTTCCCTTATCCTTTGCCTTCTTTATTCCAAATTGGCCCACTTTTTTAAAAAATTTTAAACATTATTTTATTTGGTCATTTCCAAACATTATTCACTGGAAACAAAGATCATTTTCTTTTCCTCCCCGCACCCCCTCCCACCACCTTTCCCTCTCCCATAGCAGACGCACGATTCCACTGGTTATCTCACATGTATTCTTGACTCCAATCCATTTCCCTGTTGTTGGTATTTGCATTATAGTGTTCATTTAGAGTCTCTCCTCAGTCATATCCCCTCAACCCCTGTAGTCAAGCAGTTGCTTTTCATCGGTGTTTTTACTCCCACAGTTTATCCTCTGCTTGTGGATAGTATTTTTTAGATCCCTGCAGATTGTTCAGGGACATTGCATTGCCACTAATGGAGAAGTCCATCACCTTCGATTGTACCACAATGTATCAGTCTCTGTGTACAATGTTTTCCTGGTTCTGCTCCTTTCACTCTGCATCACTTCCTGGAGGTTGTTCCAGTCTCCTTGGAATTCCTCCACTTTATTATTCCTTTGAGCACAATAGTATTCCATCACCAACATATACCACAATTTGTTCAGCCATTCCCCAATTGATGGGCATCCCCTTGTTTTCCAATTTTTGGCCACCACAAAGAGTGCAGCTATAAATATTTTTGTACAAGTCTTTTTCCTTATTATCTCTTTGGGGTACAAACCCAGCAGTGCTATAGCTGGATCAAAGGGCAGACAGTCTTTTATCACCCTTTGGGCATAGTTCCAAATTGCCCTCCAGAATGGCTGGATCAATTCACAACTCCACCAGCAATGAATCAGTGTCCCCACTTTGCCACATCCCCTCCAGCATTTATTATTCTGATTATAAGAGATGTAGAGCATTTTTTCATGTGCTTATTAATAGTTTTGATTTCTTTGGCTGAGAACTGCCTGTTCATGTCCCTTGCCCATTTATCAATTGGAGAATGGCTTGATTTTTTGTATAATTGATTTAGTTCTTTGTAAATTTGAGTAATTAAACCTTTGTCAGAGGTTTTTATGAAGATTGTTTCCCAATTTGTTGCTACCCTTCTGATTTTGGTTACATTGGTTTTGTTTGTACAAAACCTTTTTAATTTGATGTATCCAGATTATTTATTTTGCATTTTGTAACTCTTTCTAATTCTTGCTTGGTTTTGAAGTCTTTCCCTTCCCAAAGGTCTGACATGTATACTATTCTGTGTTCGCCTAATTTACTTATAGTTTCCTTCTTTATGTTCAAGTCATTCACCCATTTTGAATTTATCTTGGTGTAGGGTGTGAGGTGTTGATCTAAACCTAATCTTTCCCACACTGTCCTCCAATTTTCCCAGCAGTTTTATGAAATAGTGGATTTTTGTCCCAAAAGCTGGAATCTTTGAGTTCGTCATATACTGTCTTGCTGAGGTCGCTTGCCCCCAGTCTATTCCACTGATCCTCCTTTCTGTCTCTTAGCCAGTACCAAATTGTTTTGATGACCACTGCTTTATAATATAGTCTGAGATCTGGGACTGCAAGACCCCCTTCCTTTGTATTTTTTTTTATTATTTCCCTGGATATCCTTGATCTTTTGTTCTTCCAAATGAACTTTGTTATGGTTTTTTCTAAATCAGTAAAAAATTTTTTTGGAAGTTCCATGGGTATGGCACTAAATAGATAGATGAGTTTGGGTAGGATGTTCATTTTTATTATATTGGCTCGTCCTACCCATGAGCAGTTAATGTTCTTCCAATTGTTCAAGTCTAGTTTTAGTTGTGTGGAAAGTGTTTTGTAGTTGTGTTCATATAGTTCCTGTGTTTGTCTCGGGAGGTAGATTCCTAAGTATTTTATTTTGTCTTGGGTAATTTTGAATGGGATTTCTCTTTCTAGTTCTTGCTGCTGAGCTGTGTTGGAATTATATAGAAATGCTGATGACTTATGTGGGTTTATTTTGTATCCTGCAACTTTGCTAAAGTTGTTGATTATTTTGATTAGCTTTTTGGTTGAATCTCTAGGATTCTTTAAGTAGAACATCATGTCATCCGCAAAGAGTGAGAGCTCCGGTAGCTCGCTCTGGTTTGGTGGGGGAGGTGGGGGGTGGAAGGGCGTCTCAGTTCACGTTTCTGTGCAAGCTTTTCTTCCTTCTTATTATAGTGTGGAAATGTTCAAACCCCATGTGTCTTTGCCTCTGTGGGGTACTGGGGAGTCCTGTTCTGCCAAAGGTGATTTTTATGCTCCTTTGATGTAGTCTATTTCGTTCGGTGCCGGGGAGAGGAAGCATGTGGCGTCTAGATTGCAGCCATGATTACCCGGAAGTCCTGGCCTACTTTTTTTTAGGGTCCTTCCCTTTTCTTTTCCCCATTACCTTTTGGATCCTATTTCATCTGCCTTTCCAAAAGTCCCTACTTCATTCTTCCTACCATTTTAAAACTATAGATAGACAAGCTGTGGATCCAAGAGATCAGGGAACAAGGCCAGTATAAGATCTCCACTGGAATCCCAACCAGCTTACACAGTTGACTCAGTTGTAGCAAGCCAGGAATGCCTTACTTAGAGGCATGGAGCTTTTTGCAGAACAATCAGATAATTATGGTAAATTTTACTAAACTCTTCAGGAAAAGAGTAAGAACCCCATGAGGTTTTATAATAAATTATGCAAGAGTAGAAAATGTTTTGCTAGATTGGACCCATTAGCCAATGATATTTAAGCATCATTAATGCAGCTTTTGTCAATCAGTTAGTGCCAAAGATAAAAATACTTTCTTAAGTATTATTTAGGTTGACATGAAAAAGCTATTTGGGAACTTAAGACTATTGCACAATATGTTTAAGAGTAAAGATCCAGTAAAAAGGATCCAGTAAAATGGATGCAGGAGAGAAATTTAAACAAAGGTCTTACCTTAAATTTCTCTTTGCCCCTGTCCAGGTTTCTGACTATCCAAGAACCCCTTTCAACCCTCTATTATCCCGGCGTGATGGCCACTTGAAAAAAGAGGGCACTTTGCTAAGGACCTATTTGATGAAAATGCCAGTCCAGGGAAACCTGGGTTTTCTAGAACTCAGGGACCTTTTTACAGACAATATTAATTCTTATAGAGCCCTAGAGTAGAAAGGCCCCAATCCCTTTAATATTAGAGAGAATTACTGAGTTGAGTTCTTCAGCCTTAAACACCATTCAGTCTATATATTTATGCATTTTCTTTGTCCTTGGGAATTGTACTTTTTAAAGGAATTGTCAAGATTGTAGAAGTACAGGGGACAAGGAAAGTTTTGTAACAGGGAATGGAGGAGTTGATGGGATACAGGGAATATGGATGCTGATGATGTAAAAGGAGAAAGATACCCCTGCTGAGAGGCTATCTTTGAAAAATGGGGTTCCCGAGAAATGGGCCAACTATGATAGCCTGAGGGGACGTCTTCTCTATTGATTGATGTTAAAGATACCCCATAGCAGGTAAGCATGGATCCCCCTGAGGGACAAGCCTCCCCCCAGACCAAGGTCACCCAGTAGGGGTCTGATAAGGACTATTTTTGGTTGAATGG
The DNA here is from genome assembly GCF_027887165.1 of Monodelphis domestica. Lineage (NCBI taxonomy): Eukaryota > Metazoa > Chordata > Mammalia > Didelphimorphia > Didelphidae > Monodelphis > Monodelphis domestica. The sequence continues at coordinate 256,554,522 of NC_077230.1, forward strand.
CTGTCCTTAGGTTCAACTCCCTCTATGTCCCCCTGAAATGACAGTCCTCTTATCTGACTGTGGGTAATTTAACTTAAGATGAATTTAATAATAAATTTGGATTGGGAAGATATCAGGGAAGAGGGAATCGCGATTTCCCTGAATTGGATTTGAGTCTCTCTCAGCTTTTGAGCTGAGGCCAGGCCTCACAGGCTGGTGGGGGGTTTCTTTTATTACTGTCTGTGATAAGCTATGCTAGCTTTCTTAAGTTCAAGGTCTTTAGCAGTAGATAGCAAGAGGAAGAAAAGGTTTTGACCTCCAAAGCTGGTTGGGCCCGTCTTTTCTGGCTGATGCCCCTAAAGACTGGCCTTATAGTTCAAACCACTCCCCTCAAATCCTTTTGCTTGATGACAAGATCCATAGGAATCCAGGTAGAGCACACAGTTGGGAAAATCCAGGAAGAGAGGTACTTCTATCCAGAGATAGGGAGAGAGTACTCATTCCAGTTTGAGGGCCAGGAAAAAGAGTCCTTAAGAGCAACTGTCACTCTCCCAGTCCCCCTCCCCCCCACCAACTGTTATCATCATTATCCTCACTCCAACATTCCAACTGCTGTTTGCTCCACCTCAGTGGCAGACAATCCAGAGCTTGATTCATTTTTCCTTTCCACAGAATGTGTTCTTTTCACAAATTCTAGCTAACAGGAATGCTTTACAATGATTCTTTTCCTGTCTATGGGACCACATGACAATAATCACCTGTTGGTATAGGGGCTAAGGGTTTGATGGAATACCTCCTAATTAGTTATTTACCAATTAAAACATATCTTGGGATGTTCAAGGAAGGGGTTGAATAATGAGTTTCTTAAACTCTGTTTATAGATCTGCCTGATGACTTGCAGGGTTTGTTTTTTTTTTTTTTGAGAGAATCACCTACCCATATTAGGATGTGATAGGGCCCCCAAGCATAAGCACCCCTAGTAAAGGCTCCATAATACATTTGAATATACCTGAATGACCGAGGGCTAAACCAAGGACATGTCCCTGTTTCAGTCCCTGGTTTTCATGTGTGACCATTTCAAACAGTGTGGTCTTTGATGACTCCAGGCATTTTTCCTTATTATCTCTTTGGTGTACAAACTCAGCAGTGGTATGACTAGATCAAAGGGAAGGCAGTTTTTTAAAAGCCCTTTGGATAGAATTCCAAATTGCCTTCCAGAATGGTTGGATCAATTCACAACTCCACCATCAATGCATTAATGTCCCTATTTTGCCAATCCTCTCCAGCATTTATTATTTTCCTTTGCTGTCATATTAGCCAATCTGCTAGGTATGAGGTGGTACCTCAGAGTTGTTTTGATTTGCATTTCTCTAACTATAAGTGATTCAGAACATTTCTTATGTGCTTATTGATAGTTTTAATTTCTCTACCTGAAAACTACCTTGCTGAGAGCTTGGGATCAGCCCCACTCATAGCTCTAGGGGTCCTCAGTAAGTACAGCAGCAAAGTAGAAATGAAAAATGGAAGGCAGCTGTGTGTGTGTAACTGCCTGGGGTAAGGTTCTGCATAGAATGGGTGTTTCACCATGCTCAGGGTTAGCTTTTATTTTTATACCAATTTTCTTGGCACATAGATACATTATTCAACATACATGTTCGAATGCAGATAATTGGGTAAATGACATATTAATTTTTGACAAATCACTTGATTAACATTCTGTGATCATTCTATACATTTATATTGTAACTATTGATTCTGACAAGATACATAAAGGTTTTACAGAAGATAAATGATTTTGTCACATTCTTATTAATCTATGAGGAGCTTTGAGCTTATAGACCATCAAGGAAAATCACTTATTACCTTTAATAAAAATGGATAATCAATCAGGATTCTTAGAGACAATTAACAATCCTATTAGCTAAGTGAAGAGATCAAAGGGATGCTAGGAACACAATTTAGATTTAATATTAGACTAACCATTTTTCAGAGTTTGTTGGGGAGTTTTCCAAGAAGGGTTTTGGTTGGTAAATAAAGTCACTGAGGCATGATGTACTAAGGCATATTGTATGGGCCTCTCCTTATGAATGATTCATGTACTGGCTTAGGAGAATTAGTTTCTGTACATGGGAATAGGGGATTTCTGGGCATGACTTTTGTTAGGAATTATATATCTAAGCAAAAGTTAACCCCTGATAGTCTTTTGGGTTTGGTTTTGTGAGTCTGATCTTTTGTATCACCAAAATTTTGGGGAAATAGTGTGTAAGTATTTTGCTCTTATATTATTTCTTCTGCCACTAGTGAGAGAACAATAATCATATCAATTCCATTAGTAAGGGATGTTGAAGAGAGTTGTCACACAGAGGGGGATGAGTGGATGTATCCATCCTGCCAAGGAGCCACTTTGTGACCTCCTGACTTCCATGTGTGAGCATGTCAAGACATTGTGACCTGGTGGCTCTCACTATTGCCTATTCATGTCTCTTGCCCATTTGTCAATTGGGGATTGGCTTGTTTTTTTGTATAATTGATTTAGCTCCTTATAAATTTCAGAAATTAGACCTTTGTCAGAGGCTTTTGTTATAATTTTTCTCCCTATTCGTTGCTTCCCTTCTAATTTTGATTGCATTGGTTTTGTTTGTACAAAAAAACTTTTTAACTTAATGTAATAAAAATTACTCATTTTACATTTTGTAATGTTCTATATCTCTGGCTTGGTCTTAAATTCTTTTCTTTTCCATAGATATGACAGGTATACTATTCTATGTTCTCCTAATTTACTTAGAGCTTCCTTCTTTATATTTAAGTGACTTACCCATTTTGAATTCATCTTGGTGTAGGGTGTGAGCTGTTGATCTAAACCTAATCTCTCCCATACTGTTTTCCAATTTTCCCAGCAGTTTTTGTCAAATAGTGGATTTTTGTCCCAAAAGCTGGGATCTTTAAGTTTATAGTACACTATCTTGCTGAGGACATTTACCCCAAGTCTTTTCCACTGATCCCCCCTTCTGTCTCTTAGCCAGTGCCATATTGTTTTGATGATCATTGCTTTATAGTACAGTTTTAAGATCTGGTACTGTTAGGCCTCCATCCTTTACATTTCTTTTTCATTAGTTCTCTTGATATTTTAAGGATAATTTTAGGGTTGTGACATAATCTAAGTTAATTTTAGTCACCAGAGAATATCCCAAATAAAATACCCAAGTCAGTTAGTAAATTTATGGTGGTTTAATTAATATAGAGGAAAGGAATTAAGGAGAAGGGAGTGGGAAAGGGTGTAGGATTTCTCCTGCCTTTCCTGTACCAGGGGAAGTTCAAAGACCTTTGCCACGAGGTCTCAGAAAATTAGTGGCTTTCTAAGAGGGTAGTGTTTAGAAGGGAAAGGAGAAATAATCAGCCTAAGCTCCTATAGAACTCAGTAAGATGCCTCACCTGAACTAGGCTCCTCATCTTCTCCCAGGATAGTATCAAGGAAAACTCACCGCCAAACCGGACAATAGCTGCCGCCATGCCAAGATGCTGGAATGCTTAGCACACTCAGCAAGCTGCCACCAGTCACCTCTCTACCATCAAAGAGGCTGGAGAGAGGAAGTGACACAAAATATATAGAGGATTTCACATCACTTTCCTGTATCTCACCTGTACCAATGGTAGCTTAACTTTGACTTAGTACAGCCCAGGGGTCTGTCAGCTGATTTCTGATTTGTCATTTGCTAGCACATGTCTATCATAGGTCATCCTCCTAGATAATTAATCCTTAAGTGTGGGTGTAGACATTCCCAATTTTGTTAGACTAAGTAGGGTGGAGTAATCTAAAGTTCATATATTCTTGATCTTCCAAATGAACTTTGTTATAATTTTTTCTAATTCAATAAAAAAGTTTCTTGGTGGTTTGATAGGTATGGCAGTGAATGAGTCCGAAATATTTATTCTCGAGGGAAAGAAAGAGCACTAAAATGTTGGAGAGGCTAATATATGCCTTTTTTCATTAAATTCAGTAAAAAAACACATCTTCCATAGAGTGAGAGAGAAGAGAGAGGGAGATATTTCAGCCTTACTAATTTGAGGTAAGATAAGTTCCCAGATTGCATTGTGGTCACTTCCATGTTGTGCTGCTTACTTGGCAAGTGCCAGTCCAGGAAGTCAGACTGCTCAAGAGTGGAAATAAAAAAGTCCTCTCACCTTCTCCACTTGCCTTTTAAGTCCCACTAACTCCTCCCTCCAGAGATACTCCCATTGACTCTAGGGGAAGACAGGGCTAGACTCTGTACTAGAATCAATGTCTCCTAAATCATTTACTTCACACTCCTATATGTATGTGTGTTTTTGTGTTCAGTTAAAAAAGGAAAGAGACATACATACATACATACATGTATATATATGATAGGTAAGGAGTAAAGGAGAGATGGTCTTCAGTTTTTAAGCCTCATTTACTAAACAAATTTAAAACAAATGTCAAATCTCTAGGTAGGCTATATAGCTGAGTCATGTGATGCCTCAGGAAAGACCTTCTATAAAATGATTAAAAACCCTTAGTAAAAAGGGGATCCCATGAGACTCTAACTTAAGAGCAAAACAATTAAAAAAAATAAAAGTAATGGGAGCTGAGTAGTAAAGAGACAGAGGGAGAGATTAAGAAAACTCTCTTCTACAACTTGAATAAAAACTTCTTGTAAAAGGTGTACTGGTGTGACTATAAAATTGCAATGTGGCTCCTAAATATTCAGAAAGCCATAAAGGAGATGAAGAGTGAAACAATAAATGCCAGCTGGAAAAACTTGTGGCCAGAAGTGGTGCACAATTACAAGGGATTCTCTCCTAATGAAGTCCATCACTCTTGAGTAGTTAAGGCTGTGAAACTAGCAAAACTAGTGGGAGAAGATGACTTCAATGATATGACTCCTGATGACATAAATGACCTTATCAATGTCCACTCACAACCATTAATGGATGAAGACCTGATGGAGATGATGAAGTCAGCAAGTAAAGAAGAAAATGAGGAACAAGACAAACTACCGTTTGGAGAAGAGGAGGAGGTTGGTCTAACACCTGATCATCTTGCAACCATGGTCAGAATGGCCAAAGAACTTCAGGGAGTAGGTGAAGAATGAGACCCCCAAATTCTTTGTTCACTGCACTTCATAAATACAATGAAGAGTGGCATGTCAGTTTATAAAAACTTTCTCACTCAGAAGAAAAAGCAGCACCAGCAACTCCCCATAATCACTTAGAAGAGGAAATCAATTAAGCCTACACCTTTAGCGGAAATAGAAGTTACGGCCTAGAGCAAAGATACTGCACCACCTGATGAAGTACCTGATGAAGTGATGCCTTCAGAAGAGCTGTAATGCTCTTTTTGGCTTTGCAGTACATTTATCTCAACATCATCATCTTCATCGCCATTGGTACTACTTCACAGCTACTTAATTCATGATCCTTATCATTCAAGTTGTGGTATATAGTACTTCACTGTTGAGTATCCATATAGAATTTTATATGTTATTAAAATTATATAGGTTTAAGAGTATAGAAAGTGCTTAAGAGCATATGAAAAATTTATGAGTGTGGAGAAGGTTTATAGGAGAGTGGTAAGATTTTATAAAGCCTTAAAACATATATAAATAATAAAATAAATATAACGGAACTTAATGGATTTTCACCTATTGTGGGAGGTCTCTGGAATGTAACTCCTATGATAGGTGAGAGATCATTGTATTGTTAAAAGAATTTCTGGATTTGTAACTAAATTTGTGATATATAGATTATTATGAAAATGTGTTCTTTGTGCAAGAATGATTCTGCTAAAATATAAACTATGTTTAGATACAATTTGCATTGAGGTCTAATCTTCTCTTGAGGGGAAATGAGTTGGTGTCCATGTTGACACCAGGAAGAAGGTAAACATCTCCTTTTAGAGCTCTACCACAGGAGCTATGTCTCCAGGTTAAAAGGTGTGTGAAGAAAATTACCTCCACCCCTTTTGATGGTGTCCCCTGAGGACAGCCTAAGCATCTGGTGTCAGCCTCAGCATCTCTTGTACATCCCTTGGTGTCATCTGGAGCCAGCACACAGAGACTTCTTTATGGGCATGTGCATCATCCCTGGCAGAATTAATTACTAGAAAGGCAGAGGGACTCTGGGGGAGCTTCTCCTTTTCCCCTTTCCACCACCCCTCATGCCCCTCTGTGCTCAGACCACTCTGCTCCCTTTCTCCTTCCCCTGTCTGGGACCAGGGGCTGCAGAGAGGTGGAGGGTGGGGTTGTCTGTCCCAAATCCACCCCCTAAAAGATCTCAATTTTCATTCCTCCCTTTCCCTCCAGCCATCAGTCTGGGGGGTGACTGGGCCCCCTTAATGATTTACTCCCACCACTTCATGGATCACAGCCTGGTAGTCAATCCCACTACCAGCACTGTGGTTGCATCATGGGTACACCATTGTTATGCAAATATAAGCAGCCTAGAAGGCACTGAGGTTGCATCTCTGACACAGAGCCAAGCAGTGGCCTCATAGGCCTGCATTTGAGTTAAACTTGACAAGGGCATGCATTCCACATTGTAATAATAAGCCACTTCCCCCTAGGTTTCCCCCACCTTTCCAACCCTGCTGGTGTTCTCTAGACAAATGAAGCCCATCAGCAGCCCCCTTGGTTGGTCCCTCGGTGGGACTGGATGTAAGCAGATCCCCATGGTGGCAGAAGGTGGCTACCCCCTGGGGTGTGAGCTGGCTGAGAGTCTAGCCCCTGCCCCTGAATGCGGGGGGGGGGGGGAAGAAGGGATGGGAGGGCACTCAGTTTCTGGGATGGGGTGTGTGAACTTTAGATTTTCACCACCCTGATTAGTCTTTAAAATCCTAGCAAGCAGGAATGAATACACCCCTACTTAAGGATTAAGTGTTGAGGAAAATGGCCTATGACAGACATGTGCTAGCAAGTGACAAATAAGAAACAACTGACTGACTCCCTGGGCTGTCCTAAGTCAAGCTTAAGCTACCATTGGTACATGTGAAATGCAGGAAGTGATGTAAAGAACACTATATTTCATGGCACTTTGTGGCTCTCTTTCAATGTTGGGAGCTTGTGGCAGCATACTTAGTGTGCTTGGTGAGTGGTTTAAACTGATTCCTCCTTTCCTTAACTCCTAAAGCACTATCCTCTTGGGAGGCCTCTCATCTTGGAGTAGACCTTGTGGCTGAAAGCCGAGCTAGTTTTAATCTTCTGAGGAGGCCTCATTGCTGAGTTCTCTGAACTTCCCTTGGCTTAGGCTAAGCTGGAGAAATCTTATACCCTTTTCTCTCTTCCTCCTCTTCCTCTTCCTTTTTCTCCTCCTCCTCCTCCTCCTCCTCCTCCTCCTCCTCCTCCTTCTTTTTAAATAAAACCCTTACCTTCTGTCTTAGAATCAATTCTGTGTATTGGTTCCAAGGCAGAAGAGTGGAAAGGGCTAGGCAATGGGGGTCAAGTGATTTGCCCATGGTCACACAGCTGGGAAGTGTCTGAGGCCAGATTTGAACTCAGGACCTCCTGTTTCTAGGCCTGGCTCTCAATCCACTGAGCAAACCCAGCTGCCTCTCCCCCCCCTTCTTAATTTCTTCCCTCTATTGTAATTAAAACACCATAAAAATCCCAGACTTATTTGAGTATTTTATTGGGATTGAATTAATCCCTGGTGATCACTAGTATAATCAGTCAATAACCCCTAAATTTTACCCCTTACAGCTGGGACACAGCATGTGGTCTCTAAAAGATTCTAAAAGGTTCACCATCACTGTTCTATAGTAATTCTTACTTTAGAGCAGATTACATCCACCTTCTTTCTATCATCCATCACCTTATCCTTTCTAATTAGTAAAGCATTAGAATCTCTGGCCAGATTCCCAGGGTTTATATTAACAATGGTATAGTCATGTCTCCCAAAGTTGGAATATTTAGGGTTTGTTTTAGGTACTGGAACTTGCTCTATTTCTACCAAATGCATTTAAGTTATTTGTCAACTTTCTGTTCCCTCCTCCAAGAGACACCTGCAATCCTGGGATCCATAGGGTGCTATAGACAATGGATTCCATGTTATAGAAAAATTATTAAGCCTCTCCTATCTTTGACTAAAAATTTAATCCTCAAACCTCTGCAGTTAGATTCCCAAAACTCTATCAGCTCCAATATAACTAAAATAGGTCATTCTGTCAGCTCTAGCTTTGAGAATTCAAGAATAGAAAAATCATCCTTCACGTACATAAATGAAGGGAATGGGATGGCTTCTGGGATACTGAACCAGCCTTAGGCCTATACATAACTCTGTTCTGTCCAACTGCATACCAACTGGTAGCTGCTTAAGCACAGCGCTGCCTTTAGGCTATGGTGGCTGCAGCTGTCTTAGAAGAAAAGTCCTCTGACACAGTATTAGGTTCTGTCCCCATGAGGGTGAGACACTACTGCTTTGACACAGAGCACAGGAATTTTTAGATGAAAGACTTGCTAGGCATGAGGTAACTTTGTTAGCAAATGAGATTATCATCTGCAAATGTTCTATAGTTATTAATCTTTCATCATTGCTTCTGACTAACCATTATTAGAGAAAGTACTACATGATTGTACATCTGTACTGGACATGCCTGATAAACCCTGTGATAATCTCTTTAATTTCCCTTTGGAGAACTCTGATTTAGTTCTCTACACTGACAGTCCTTTTATGAAAGAAGGCACATGTCATAGTGGTGCTGTGTGATTTTTAAATTCTCTCCATCTTGCGTGGTCTAGCACCCAGGAATGTGCACACCCACACTACACGGGAATGTGCTAGCTAATGACAAACCAGAAACAACTAACTGCCCCCTTGGACTGTCCTAAGCCAAGCTTGAGCCACCATTGGCACATGTGAGACGCAGGAAGTGAGGTAGAGAACAGCCTCTGGAGTTTTTGTCACTTCCTGTGGAGAGGGCTAGATGCCAGTTGGATCCTGGAGCTCGAGCTTGAAGGAGCCCTGCAGACAGCTTTCCTTCAAATCAGTCATGTGAATGATAAGGACTGACTCCCTTCTCTACCTTGGCTCTCCAAGGCCTTAAACTCCTGCCTTGGCTCAGCCAGTGCCAGAGCAGTTTTGAGTTAAACTCATTTCCTTCTCTCCCTCTCTCCTAATAATTTCTTCCTCCTGCTATAATTAAATCACCATAAAAACTCCATTCTGACTTGAGTGTTTCATTTAGGATTTTATAAATAGAATCCTTGGCTACCAATAATTATTATATTCACTCAACCCCTAAATTTAACAATAACAGTTGCTGTGGTCTAAGATATCATTTAGGCTCCCCAGAGTGTCCAGTGGGGACTGTGGGACTGGCACAAGGGCAGGAAGGAGCCAGGCAGGTGTCACATAGGCATTGTACTGGGGATGCCTAGAAGCATGGGCTGGGTAGGGCTAGGCCAGGATTGCAGTTTATGGTCCCAGCTGCAAGGACAGCTGCTCTTTGTGCCCTAGGAGCCTTGAAAAAAAGCAGCTGCTGGCTATGTGGGGATGGGGGAAGCCTAGAAGCTCATAAGTGGGGCTCTTACTACCCTCCCCCAACACCTACCCACATAGTCCAAGGAAACCAGTCTGGGCCTTCTCAACCTACTCCCAAATACCTGATCTTTGGAAGTCACATTTTTTAAAGCAAAACATCCTTACTACTAGTCCAATTCTCACCAATTCTTCAATTCAGAGCTCTGGGCCTGTGGCTGCAGTTGTGATGTGGTGGGGGCTTGAGTCTTGACTAATCTGGCCTAATTTCTAACAAACTGCTTTCATGAACTCAGAGAAAGTAAAGGAGTGAAAAAGAGAGTTCTAGCTCCACTTTGGATGCCAAAAATGTTACAGTTAAAATATGTTAGGCCATAAACTTCATGATTTTATTTAATCAGAAAGGAGTAGGGGAGAAGGATGAAAGACAGTGGCATTAGATTACATGGAGTTTTATCCTAAAATCTAGCTTCCTCATTATGTTTGCTGTTCCATAGCAGCCCCCAGGTAGCACCAACATGGAAGTCTAACAGGAACCTTGATTTCTGATTAATGATTAATACTGTTGGAAGAGAGTTTCTCTCTCTAGTAATGTCACTTTGTTTTATGTCACCTCTCAGTGAGGTCATTTACCACTGAGATGTGCAGGTATAGACACACCCTTAGAGAAAGGAAATTGAAACCAATGAGCCAGGAAACTGATCTCACAGGCATTGCCCTCCTGAGTGGTTCCAGGAAAATTGAGAAACTATGGTTGGTTCCTGAAATGTGACATGGGAGAGCTAGTGAGTGGAGAAAACTGCTTTTAAGGTCAGACCCAACAGGAAGTGGGTGTCTTCTGGATGAAGGTTGAACTCTTGTCAACACTTGGCTTCAATCCATCATGGTGGAAGCTAAGTAACTCTCTACCTCTTTCCTACCTTTCACTCTCTTTACTATTACTACATTGATGTAATAAAGTTATTAAAGCTACCAGCAACCTCACAATTTAATCTTAACTATTATAATACTCTTTTGGCCCCACCTTCTGTATTGGCATTGCCTGTTGCCTGCTGACCTTTGGGCTGATGTCAGGGCACTGAAGGCATTCAGGATGCTGCTAGACATCTAGCTTATCCTAAGGACAGCCAAGCAGTGGTGGAAGCCTGGAAGGTAGATGGAGTTATTTTTCCTCACATACCTTCTACCTTTAGTGCACAGGAGACACAATTAAATTGCCTCGAAAGGAGACTGTAATCTGGTTAAAAGGAACAGAAACAACAATTTACTCCATTTTAAGATAGGCTTTTGAGTTTGTCAAGCTGCTGGGATGCTCTTGATATAAAGGAGTTTTCTAATTTCTGTTCATAAGACCACTAAAATGCAGAGATAAAAAAACAACAACTCTTCTCTGTTCTTAAACTCCTTCACAGCCTTGGCTATTGTTCACTTCTCTGCCCAAAAAGAAGGGACTGATCTTGACACTAAGGGAAATCAGTGGACAGTCATAGGAGCTAAGCTTGGGCCTCAAAAGGCCTCCAGTTAATTTTTACTCTAGCATCTAATAATGAACTAGATTTTTCACACTCCTATAATGAACATGAAGTGAACAAGTAGGAGCAAAGTTTAAGGTAAAACAGATAAATGGGGTATTAGTTTGTCATGATGCTGGAATGTTCCTGAAGAAGAGGAGTTTCCAGATCTCTGGTCACAAGACCATTGAAAATGGACAGATTATTAAAGAACTTTTGTTTTCTCTTAAACTCTGAAGTTTTGTTATTGTTCATTGCTTTGCTGGTATAAAATGGATTAATCCTGCATCTAGGGGAAATCAGTAGGCAGATACTGCGGATAAGCTCATGGCCTTCTAGTTAGAAGGTCCTGAATTAATTCTTACTCTAATATCTAATGATGAACCAGATTTTTCTCTCCTAAAATGAACAGAAAATGCAAGTGAAAGCAAAAGTTTAAGGCAAAAAAGATAAATGGGGTCTTGAGTGTCTTCACAAGGCAAGCCCCTATTTTCCAGAAGCTACTACCATCAGATATACCTATCCATTCATAAGAATTGCTACTCTGGTACTCTGGATTCCACACTGTATGAAGGGAATTCTCTCCTAGCATCATACATGGGATCCTGTCTGCAGCCCTGCTTTCCTGGAGCTATATCACTTTTGCCACCTAGGCTGGTCACTTAGTTACGCAACCTAGGTTACATGACTCTGAACCTGATAAGGACATGAATCTCAATTGGGTGTTAAAGGAGATGTTAAAAAGATTCAAACGAGGAAGTGCTGGTTTTTGGTCTCTGGTGTGGGGCCAAGAGGGCTGCTTTTGGAGCTGACCTCTGGGATCAACCATGTGGCAATTTAGATTAGGCTATTTTACTTTTATCCTTCTACCTTTTTCTCATCTTTTATCTTTCCAGGTGATTCTAATAAACTTTACTAATAATAAGGCTAGTCTAAAAATTTTTTAATTCTTACATTATGGCAACCATGAAGGGAGAGAAACCCTCACTTTTCTCTAAGCTATTTAGAGCAGTTTTAAATATAAATTAGGCTAGATCCGCCAGGACCAATGACCACCTGCCTCAACTGAAAATGGCTATAGCTGTGGCTGCTTTTTCCATAACCATTGCTGACAATTGTGAAAATTGGATTTGGCTCTCTCCTGATTGCAACAATGAAGGTACTTAGCTCTTCCTTTATTGTGAAGATTAAATTGTAATCCCCTGATTGTAATAATGAAGGTACTTATCTCTTCCTTTATTGGGAAGATTGAATTGTAGATATTGTAGATATTGTAGTCTATTTCTAGATATAAAGCCCCAAAAGTGTTAACTCAGTATTTGAAGTAGATCTACCCATTTTAATCTACAAAAAAGTAACTAACTTCAAAAAGGTGCAAACTAACTACTAAAAGTGTGAACTAACTACTAAGGTATGAACTTACTACAAAAGGTGTGATATAACCAAAAAAGGTATAATATAGCAAAAAAAAAAAAGATGTGAACTAAAGAGTGGGCAGTCCTGGAGAGAGCATCTGCTGTGATTGGCAGAAGTGAAATTTAGGTGAGGTGACACAAGAGAAAAAGATCTTTAAATAGAGGACCACAGAGGCCAAAGGAGATAGATTCCTCTGACTCTAAGTTATATATAAATAAAAGAACTCTGACTCAGAGATGGATTGGAGGAAGAAGAGTCACTCAGAGGAGAAACTGGAAGAATCAACAGACACTTGAGGAGAGACTGGAAGACAGACACTCAGACTTGGCTATGGAACTCAACCCTGGAGTAGCTTGTGCAGGAGACCTCAGACTGCTTTCCTTTTAGACGGTCACTGTGGTTAGTGAAAGGCTGACTTAGTTTCCCTGCCTTTCTGGAGTTGTGAACCTGTGAGAAAAGCCCATCATCTTGAGACTCCTTTCCCCGATTAGAGCCTTAGAATTTCTACCTGGCTTAGAGGAAGCCAGAGTTTTCTCTCTCTTTCTCTCTCTCATTCCTTAATATCTTCCCTTTTTTAAAATTATATTTTAAGAGATTTATTAATGATCATTAGAAATCAAAGAATAAAGAAGATACAAAATAAAGACCACGTGCCCATGGCTGGTTAGCCATTTTTTCACCCACCCCACTCACCACCATCAATGCTGATTTTACATCAGAGAGGAGGAGCCTCCAAAGCCCAAGCACTTTATCCTCTCTCTACAGGAAGTATATAATGACAGGAAGTCAGTGGGCTCTTGGGATATGTAGTTCTTTTTTTAGGGTAACAGATTTTCAGTCATACAAATGACAGCCCTTGCTTTCAGGGAACTTAGAGTTTAACAGGAAAAACAACACAAAAAAATCAACATAGAAGCAAAATATATGAAGGACAAATTGGAGCTAATCAACAGAGGGAAAGAACAAACATTAATAGCTAACCTAGGGTTATGAGGAATCCACATTGATGAAATTATGGATCAACTGAAGTAGTAGGTGGTGGACTGGGGGTGGAATTTTTCACTGCTGCTTAAGAACCAAAGCCAAGGAGCTTTAGTCTTTGAATATTGACTTAGTTCAAATAGTCTGAAGCATTGGGAATTATAGACTGGATCTGGGATTTCACTGACCTAGAGAAAGCCCAGATGAGGGACCGTCTTCAACCAACCCTGATGGATTTTCCTTGCAGTTTGGTCTTGAAGAGTTGCCAGTGAGTGTTTAAGTGACTTGCCCAGGATCACACAGTTCTTATATGTTAGAAGTAGAACAAGTCAAAGAAAAGGCATGCGGCAAGGGACAAAGCACTTTGGGCTTTCTAGAAATGTCCACTTGGAAGCTCAGTCTTTCTGGTGTCTTCCTGAAGACTCTACTGCACACCTCTCTGGGGTGCTAGCTAACTGCTCCACAATGTTCGAGATAAGGAAAATCCCTTTTAATAGTGGCTCTAGCAATAAGTAGGCAGAAGGAAGGGCAACTGAGTAGGTGGAGGAGGTATTTTAATGTCTTCCTCTCTGAAGCCCGAAAAAGTCTACTGTCTTCTCTGGCTGTTGTCTGGGCCATGAAGAAACTCGGGAGCTTCCAGACAAACATGAATGAGATTTGAGATAGTGGTGGTGGGAGGGGGGTGGTCTCAGGGTTAATGGTGTTAAAAATGACACTTAACACCTGGGAGATGACATCCAGGGGTTTTCTTTCTAAACAGTCGCGTTTAGAGGTGAGGTGGGTGACTTCAGCTGAGAAAGCCTAGCCGCTCTTTTGGTGGGACACTTCTCAGGGCCCTGGCCGATCACCTCTGCAGTGCAGCTTAGATCTAGTAAGGGCCCAGTGTGGAAGGAACACAGGAACAGTGAGCAGCAGATAAGAAAATACCAGTTGGAGTTCAGACAGCTGGAGGGGTTGCTAGGCAAGCAGCACATGCGCAGTGAAGGGAGAAGGTGGAGCCTGCTGGGAGAGGAGGCTGGGCTGCTGTTTATTTGCAGCTGGAGCAATTTGGCTAGGCAGCAGCCAGAGTGGTCAGTGTGTGTGCTGGTTCTTCGCAGGCTGGTGCTATTTTCTGTAGCTCTGGAGCAGCCAGGGCAGCAGAGGCAACAGCAGGATGGTGGTGACAACCTCTGCCGGCATGGGAGGTAGTGGCTGAAGGGATCTGGCTCCCTCAGGCCAACGCCCCCGGGGGCTGCTGCCTGGCACTGGCAGGGGCTGTGCTGCTACTGACTGGCATCCGCTGCCTGTGTTATGGAAACTCCCTGCCCGTAGAGTTTGTGTAAGACCACACGTGGGCAATTGTAAACAACCTCATCTTACTGACAGTTGCCTCCCTGAGCTGGGGCATCTTTGTCAATGATTTCTGGGGCAAGAGCATGGCCGAAGATACCAATCACAAATCCTACTGCTCTTTCTGCGTCCTCACCTTCAAGTGAGTCCCTCCAACGGCTGCCGCCTCTCCTTTCCCGGGCAGACAAGTAGCAGCCTACTGTTGTCGTTGTTGTTGTTGTTGTTTTTTGTAAATAAACTACCATGAATTCCATTTTACTTTAATAATTCATTTTGGGATTTAGTCATTAAATCCCTGGTGACCACCAATTAAATATTAAGTCCAACCACAATTAAATTGAACACAATGAATGGCTGATCCACCAGCTTTGACTACTGGTGCTGGCCATGACCCCCATCTTTATCAAGCACCCCTCCCAAGACCCCTCTTGGGATTGAGGGAAAACAGTAGGCAAGATTTCCAAAACTTCCTCCAGCAGTTAATAATTAGCTGATCCATCAGCCCTTTTATGGTTGTCCCCACCACCATCCAAACTTTTTTCCCTCACTCCCTACTCCATTTTTCTGTCTGTTTGTTTTTCCCCCTACCAGTCAGGGCTGAGGCAGCTCCCCATGAGCATCTCAAGGGGCCAAAACCCAGTAGGGATCCCTGGTCACCACCCATGCTTTCTATCCCAACCCTGTGGTTTCTGCTTCCAAGCCAGGGAGGCTTCCACACTACAGGCTGTGAGGGTAGCAACTGAAGCTCCAGCCCATACCAAGAGTCCCTTGTGCTTCCTGCTTGATCTTGACCCCAGATCTCTTTAGCTTCCCAGTAGCTGGGTTCCCCAGGTGTATACTGTGCTTGCTAGGAGGTAGGGCTTTTGTTTTCTTTCTAGTGCTTACCTCCCTTTCTTTTGCACATGGGCAATTGCCTTTTCCCCTTTCCAATTCCACCTATGCTCAAGGCTGTCTCTCCAGCCATGCTCAGTGCACACGAGCACAGAGCCACCTATGGACAAAAAGTAAGTTTTTAAAAAAGAATAAACAGAATTGAATCAAATTAAAGAAAATTAAATAAAAGAAAAATTAATAAAATAAATTGAATAAAATAAAATAAAATTAATTAAATGTAATATTAATTGGATATACTAATTCAGTGATCATCATTTAAAGAATAATAAAAATAATAATAAATATATATTAATTTTAAAAATTTAATTGCCTTGCATTCATTAACCCTAATCCAATTTGGCTCCTTTACAGCTGCCTATTTAGCACTGGTTCTAGTACTGAAGGAGGTCAAAACAACCTCCCTCTAGGGAGTTAGGGGTAAACATCTAATTAAATCAGCATAACCATTCAGTTACTCCCTGCATTGTGAAGTTGATCAGTCACTCCCTGCATTGTGTAACCCTCAGCCCTCTGTAGCTAGCTAACCACAATATCCTGTTATTCACAAAGCTCATATACTATATAAGGTGTTTCCCTAGCCTAGCAAGGCACAGTTCCTCTTTTGGAGCATCTCTAGTGCGTTAGTAATAAAGGTGATGTTTTGCTTACTTGCTTTGTCTCCCCGTGTTTGGAGGAATTTCCTTGAATTCAACATTTGGGGGCTCGTCCGGGATTCCTCCATGAGTGGACCACCAGGAACACGGACACCAGGTTAGTGTGATTATTGGCAGTAGAAATGTGTGACTGAGTGTGCAACTGCTCTTTTATGGGGGGCTGGCCGACTCTTGAGGACATATGGCTTAGTTGTCGGGAGATTCCATGCTCCACAGATTATACAGAGAAGACCTATGCCAAGTCCCGAGACTAAAGTCTCCAGCCCCGCCTGTGTGAGAGTGTGGACCGGCTCAGTATGCAGTTCCAGTATCCTAAGAGGAGCCAGGTCGGAAAGGCTGAGAAGCGATTTGGAGATGAATGAGTTTACATTACCGCCAGGAATTTTTGTTCGGAAACCAGGGGGTTAGAGTCCCCCTGCCTAATTTGGAATTAGGGCACTGAGATTGGATCTCGGTAACAGGGGTTAGAGTCCACATGGGGCTTGGAGCCTGTCTGTGAGGTTTGCGAACATATATGAGCTGGACCCTTTGGTACAAACCTCTAAACTGGGTCTTTTTGGTCAGACCAACACAACTGGCTATCAACAAAAGAAAAACCATCATATTATTTGTTTTCTCATTGTCTCTTCAGGGAACTTATTTGTCTCTTTGTCTCCTTGTTTGTTTTATTTTCTTTGTTGTCTGTGTTTCTGTCACCCTGAAAATGAGCCAGATTCCCTTTACTCCCCTGTCCCTGATTTTAACTCATTGGCCTGACTTTAAGGTCAGGGCTTGTAATCTCTCTGTAGAGGTCAAAAAGGCTAAACTTCAAACCTTTTGTGAGTCAGAATGGCCTCCCTTCGGTGTCAGATGGCCCCGGGGAGGGACCTGGAAAAAGGAGGTTGTGAGTGCTGTCCATGCCCAGGTTCTAGATCCCGGCCTTGATGGCCACCCCAACCAAATGCCCTATATGCTGAAATGGCAGGACCTGGTCTTAAACCCTCCTCCCTGGGTCAGCCCCTTGGTGTCAGCCACCAATCCCTCCGCTGTCCTGGTGGCCAAGACACCAACCCCTCTTGTACTTTCCCCTTCGGGATCACCACCCCCAGACCCTCTGTTACCCCCACCTTCTTATGTCCCTAGGTTTCCCTCTCCTCTTCCTCCAGATGCCAACGAGGCCATAGCTGAGCAGCCTGAGGTAGCCCTGCCAACTACTCCCCCTCCTGCACATTGGATGAGAGGATGAGGCTGACCCCCTTCCCCTAATCCTGAGTATGACCCTCCTTCTTCCACGGCGGCCCTCCCCATCCTAACAGTGGGGCCGATGGTTCCGGGGGGGGGGGGCTCTTATTCACCAATATTAGGCCCTTTCCTCCAGTGATCTCTATAACTGGAAAAATCAAAGCCTGTCCTTTTCAGATGACCCCCCAGAAACTCAAAGATCTGGTTGAGTCTATCCTTCTCACTCATGCTCCTACCTGGGATGATTGTCAGCAACTCCTCCATATTCTTTTCACCACGGAGGAGCGGGAATGTATTCTCTCTGAAGGGCACAAACAGGTCCCCGGGAAGGATGGCCGCCCCACTACCTAGCCTCACCTGGTAGCTGAGGCATTTCCGTCCATATGACCAGACTGGAACTTTGTACAGCCTGAAGGTAGGGACCATCTCCGAGTATACCGCCAGACTCTCTTGGCAGGTCTCAGGGCTGCTGCTTGCAAGCCCACTAATTTGGCCAAAGTTGCGACTGTCAGGCAAGGGCCAAACAAAAGTCCAGTAGCCTTTCTGGAGTGCCTCCAAGAGGCCTTCCAATTATATACTCTCATGGACCCCCTCGCGGACACCAGCATGCCTGCTGTCCTCTTGGCTTTTGTTAATCAGGCTGCCCCCGACATTAAGCGAAAACTACAGAGGTTAGACAACTTCACAGGCATGCCCCTTTCAGACCTCCTGAAGATGGCCGAGAAGGTATATAACTCTAGAGAAACCCTGAAAGAAAGGGTAGAATGCTTCCATAGAGAGGACCTTAAAAGATAGGCTCAGGAATGAAAACAGGACCATAGATGCCGTATTATGGCCACTAGCCTGTCCAGGAACCCACCCGGCTGACCCACCTCAGGCCTTCAGGCACGACTGCCCTTGCATTGCTTCTATTATAAGGAGGAGGGACAATGGAAGCAGGACTGCCTCCACCTCCAAGGCCCCTGAGCCATGGACCCTTGTGGCCCTGGCCACCCTGGCTGCTTGGGGTTCCTCCTCAAACAGGACTTTTCTAGCAATTCCCCCAGACGCAATTCCCCCTCTCGAGCTCTTGCCCACTTTCACGATGATGATTGATGGGGACAGGACTCGAGCCCCCTCCCCGAGTCCTGGGTAACAGCTAAAGTCAAGGGGAAACCGGTCAAAATGCTAGTCGATACCAGAGTGGAATTTTCGGTCTTGAAAGAACCATGGAGGAAACTCTCCACTAAGACATCCTGAGTGTGGGGAGTGGCCAGCACCAATCAGTATTCCTGGACAAACCACCGCAATGTTAACCTTGGTACCCGGCATGTTACGCACTCCTTCCTTGTCATTCCCGACAGTCCAGCCCCACTTCTAGGACGAGACCTACTGCATGAAGTGGGGGACCAGATCCATTTTCTTGACAATTGGGTATCTTTTACTGATGACCAGGGGGCCCCACTCCATGTGCTGACTGTTGCCCTTCAGGATGAACACTGCCTTTTTGTGGACCCTCTGCTCCCCGATGTCCCAGCTCATGTCCTTCCCTGGTTAGACCTCATCCCTACAGTTTGGGCGGAGATTTCTGGAATAGGCCTGGCTGTCAATCAACCCCCTGTTATCGTCTCCCTTAAGCCTGGCGCCTTGTCAATCAGGGTTAAGCAACACTCCATGTCCCTGGAAGCCCGACACAGCATTATACCACACATTGATCATCTCCTCTGGGCTGGGATTCTGGTCCCTTGTCACTCAGCCTAGAACACACCCTTACTTCCAGTAAAAAAATCCAGGAGTGTGGACTTTCGACCAGTCCAAGATCTAAAGGAGGTCAACTCCTAAGTTGAAGACCTGTACCCTACCATCCATAACCCATACACTCTGCTGAACAATCTCAACCCTGGCCTTACCTGGTATACTACTTTAGATTTAAATGATGCCTTTTTCACCCTTCTGCTGGCCCAGGTCAGCCAACCCATTTTTGCTTCCGAGTGGTTCTTGGAGGAAGCTCAGGCTACTGGTAAAATGACTTGGACTACCTGCCCCAAGGGTTCAAAAATAGCCCCTCAATCTTCAGTGAAGCACTGGCTGCTGATCTCAGACCATACAGGCTCCGGTTTCCAGACGTTGTCCTCCTATAATATGTGGACGACCTCCTCTTAGCCACCCCCTCAGAAGAGGACTGCAAAGAGGCTACCCATGCACTTCTAGAACACCTGCAGACTGCGGGAAACAAGGTAAGCGCTAAAAAGGCCTAAATTGCCCGTTCCAAGGTTACCTTCCTAGGATACTGCCTCAAAGAGGTATGGCGCTGGCTTACTCCTACTATGAAAGATACTATCCTTCACATTCCCACCCCGAGGACCCCTCACCACGTCTGAGAGTTCTTGGGGTCTGTGTGTTATTGCCGCCTGTGGATCCCCAGGTTTTCCAGACTGGCCCAGCCACTATACGCAGCCTTGCATGAAGACCCAAACTGGACATGGATCATGGAGATGGATTCAGCCTTTCGAGCCCTAAAAGATGTGGTGCTCCGGGCCCCGGCACTAGCTCTCCCAGACCCTGACAAGCCTTTCCAACTCTTCATCAGCGAGGACCAAGGTATAGCGAAAGGGGTTTTAACACAAAAACTGGAACCATGGGACTGGCCGGTGGCCTACCTCTCTAAGCACCTCAAACCGGTGGCTGCAGGATGGACTGCTTGCTTGCACATTATCACAGCAGTTGCCACTCTTGTTAAGGACGCTGATAAAATTACTTATGGCCAAAGCATTATTGTCACTACTTCCCACACTATCAAGAGTGTCCTCTGGCAGCCCGACCCAGTAGCTGTCACATGCCCTCCTCACACATTGAGCCCTACTCTTGAATGGTCCCTGGGTGACCTTCTGTGTCATGGCTGCCCTTAACCCAGCCACCCTCCTTCCCACTGCTGAGGAGACTTCCCCCTCCATGACCATCAGGAGATTTTAGCTGAGGTAATCATGGCCCACCCTGATCTGAAAGATGTCTGCCTTCCCAACAGCGACTTCATCTGGTTCACAGATAATAGCAGCTTCCTTACTTACTCCAGAAGGATGGAAAGCAGGGGCGGCAGTAGTGGATGTTCGGCGACATCTTGTATGGCATGCCTCCCTCCCGGAAGGAGTCTCTGCGCAAAAGGCTGAACTAATTGTGCTCACCCAGACTCTTTGGGCAGCTAAGGGCAAGCGCTTGACTGCCTACATAGATAGTAGATATGCCTTCGCTATGCTGCATGTCCAAGCTCCTATCTATCACGAACAAGCTTTCCTTACGTCTGCAGGAAAACCTGTTTCCCATCTTCATGAAATCCAGGACCTCCTCATTTCTGTGCGGGACCCCAAAGCAGTAGCAGTGGTACACACCCCGGGGCATCAGAGTGGTTCATCACTGGAAGCAGTCAGGAACCAGGCTGCAGATGCCAAGGCCAGGGAAGCAGCCCTGACTGCCCCCTGCCTTGCACTGACAATGGAAGCCCAACAGGGAATCCCACCGAGAGGATCATCATCCGATATTCTGCCACCCCCACCCAAGGAAAACCCCCAGTATTCCCCTGAAGACCTTGAATTGATATAGAGGCAGGACCACTGTCAGGAGGGGAGCTGGTTCAAGGATGAGGCAGGTAACCTTTTGGTTCCACGAACTCTGGGGCAATTGCTCACTACCCATCTACACCACCTCTCACATCTGGGGGGAAAGAAACTTGGCCAGCTCCTTGACAAAGGTAAGGTTCGTTTTATGGGCCGAATGAAGTTTCCCCTTCATCTGGCTTTAGCTTGCAGGGCTTGTCAACTTACGCGTGCAGTCAAAACTCAGCTTCTCACCAGGATTAGACCACAAGGGGCCGGGCCCTGCAAAAACTGGGAGGTCAATTTCACCAAAATCAAAACCGACTGGAGTGGTTACAGTTATCTCCTGTAGCAGCAGAATCCTGGTGGTGTTTTTCAGCTTCAAGAGGTCTTCATCCCCACTATTATTAAAAGCATTCTGGGAAATTTCAAGGAGTTCCAAAAGAACTTGTCCCTGGAACCCTTCTAAGTGTTATAATTTGTGGTGAATATCAGGGGCAGACTGAGTTGCAGAGGCAATGTTCACAGCCCTGCTGTTTTCAAGGGCCCCAGGGTCAATTGGGGTGAAATTTCAATAGGCCTGAAAAAGTCTAAGAAGGTTGCTGGAGATTCTGTGGGCCCCTGACTGTCTCACTGACCTTTGAAGGGTTAGTGGATTTTCGGACTGCCGACTACACTCCAACCAAAAGGACCTGTCAGTATCTGCCAAGGGCTTTCCTCCCTAAGTCACTATTATACACCCACAAGGGGCCTCTGGATGGAAAAACAATTTTATGTCTGTCAATATCTACTGTTGGCTGACCATCCCTATCTAAAATGGATCTCAGTGCTTCCCTGCAGATACAGAGGCACTCCTCAGATGTAAAAAGAATCTGCAGAAGTTGTTGACAGTTGTCCCAAGTGGGGTTATGGGTGAAGAAAATACTTTCAAGGAGGGAAATGGGGCTCTGGGGCTTTTCAGAAAAAGGGGAGTTCTAAGTTTTCGAATCATAGAGATTGGTGGAGGAGAAAGGTACGTAAACAAGAAAGGGCACCACTGTCTCAGAGGTGTCAGAGAGGGGCATAGGGGCTTGAAGGAGGGGTAACTGAGGAACAGGGATGGTTTATTTGGTAGTTTGCATCCTGGTGAGTGGCAGCAAGGGAAAGAACAGAGGCTGGCTGCTTAATTGCAGTGTCCTCCACTTTTACTGGGGAGGGGAGGGAGGAGCATAGAGACCAAGTTTGGCAGGGAAGGGGAGAGGGATGATGGTGGAGAGTATGGTGGTGGGATTTCACTGTCTTGGTGGTCTGGCTCATCCTGGAGGACTGGAACCGGAGGCAGCTGGGAAGATTTTGCAACCTATAAAGATGGGGCTATGGGACATAAGGTGTGGGAACAGTTTTGGAAGCATTTCTTTAGTTTTGGGGGGCACTTCAAGAGACTAATCCATGCATCAATATATGGGATCTGATCTGGGTGGCCAGGATTCCCATAAATTATTCTCTTAACATCAAAACAGACCTGGAGATTAGTGGTTCCCTTTGGTGGCCAACCCACCTCAAAGGTTGGACATTCCAACTGACATAGGCGATGCAGTGTGGCAGAGTCTACCTTTTCCTCATATCCTGAGGTCACCTTCTTAAAGGCTTTGAAATTAGTCAACATACAATCAAGGGGTGGGGGTTAGCCAGATGAAGAAGTAGTTTTACCCATTTTTAGCAGCTGTACAAGTATAGACAAACTAATAACACCTCCCAGACAGACAAGACACACAAAGAACAACAAATAGTCAAAATTATACACCCATAGGGCCCAAGGACATCTTCTGAGGTCCCTAGGTAGGAGGTGCTTAGTTGCATCTGACCATCATCCTACCCCAAATGAATTCAGCCTGATTCAAAACAGAACAGAAGGAATCCTTAGACACCAGAGATGTCCAAATATCCAATTTGTGATATGTTCCTGGGCAAGGTACAGAAACAAAACTTCTTTTCCCCAATTATGACGACCCTTTACACCACTTACTTCTGGGAATTTCCAGCCCAGGTCCTTGCAGACTGAGAGAAACATGGACTCTTCCAATCTACTCTCAGAAATACCTCCAACTTGGAGGATAACCTTCTCTCCACACAATCACACACAGCCACATTAAGGGGGGGGGTCACCAATGCAGGTGTCAGAAGTCACTTATCACCTCCAGGGCATCTTGCTGGAGCCTCCAAATGTTATGGGATACTTGAACTGTAACCACAAGAACCCAGGAAAAGTTGATTGGAGATTCCTTTGCCAGCACTGGGACATACCAAGAGAGCACAGCCCCTTTGCCTTGTAAGAACAGAGTATACATACATTTTCAAAGCATATATACATATGTTTACAATATCATCAGATTGGTCAAGTCCCCGATTCTTCCTAGTGACAGAATGGGGTTTTTCTGTGGAAGCATCTGAGGTTTCAGGAGCAAAGGGATGTGGTTATGCAGGTCTTGCATTTCTAAAGCTCAGGATGTGGGGGTTATGGTTATTTCTCAGAACAGGGGAAATTTCTGAAAACTAGCTTGCATAGGCAGTCTTGGGGCAAAATAACTTCAGGATGTGGTGTCTTGGCACCTTGGCACCTTGGTGCCTTTGTCATAACAAAAATAAATTGTATCCTGGAGAACTACATCCCCAAGCATACTTTGCACCTACCAGGGTTTCCTCCTCCCTACTTCCTTGCATGGGATTGGTATAAAAATTGACCAATCCCACACTAGGGATGGACTTTTGAATTGAACTTTGAGCCGGTTCAGGAGTGGAGTGGAGGGGAGAGTAGTAGCCTTGGATTAAAGATCTTTTTTTTCTTTGATTTTTTTCTCTACTAGTCTTTATTTTTTAAACATGTCAGTGTTTAAAACCCCTAGAAACCTCTGGTTGTATATGAATCATGTAATCCAAGGAAATTCTTGTATAAGTATTAAGTGTCCTGTAGAAACTCTCCCTGTTTCTCAAACCCCTGCACAATATGTTTCCTATAAAATCTCTGATGTATGGCAGATTGCACTGTGATCTCTTAAGGTTGTCTGTTAATTATTACCTGTTACTATGTACGTGGAAATCTTGTGCAGGAGTCCCAATTTGTTTTTCTCCCCCTATAAAAGAACTAACTTTCAATAAACTTGCCTTGATTGCTATCAGCTACCCTCCTGATGTCACAATATCTGTGTCATTCTTCTTATTGCCTTCCAGGACCCCTGGACATCAATGGGTTAGTTTTTATCAAGTGCTTGTGGGGGGCTTGTGAAGGTATATCAAGGATTTTCAGGTAAGAAGTACCTTCCTAATTTGATTTTTGCCAATGAGTCTATTAATCACTTTCTGCTTTCTTTCTCCAGCCTGGGTCACAGAGCAATGACCTAAGCATTTGTAACAGTCCATACCTGTGTATGCACAGGGGAAATAATTAATCTGTAAGGATTGTCTTAGAAAAGCACATGCTCAGTCCTGCGCATGGCAAGAAAGGCATTGACCTTTGATCCCAACATTCCTAAGGTTTAGGCGTGAACTCAGGTTTCTTTGTGCTCACCTGGCTGAGACCATCTACGCCTCTGCCTTGTTGTAATTTACAACTGAACCAATGGCAATCCACTGTGTCTTCATTAATATGTATTATGTACCTTTGCATCTCAATGCCAATAAATAGGAACAGCTCACAGCAAGCTAATCCCTTATTATCTTTTCACCTGTCTCTCTCCTTCCTGGAGCTTGGCCTCTGGCCAAGAACAGCTTTCTCATGGAATTTCCTTTATTTCTGTGAAATACCTTTCCTTCTTAATCTCCTATCCTCAAGCCGGAATGATCCGTGCTCAGAGCACTGGCTCTAAGCGATCAATGGCTTTTCTCTCAGCTGATTTTAATACTCATTCCTATCTCCCATGTTGTTGATTTAAGGTTACCTAACTGTCTTGGGTCCTTGCGAGGTTAGGTAACTGGAGCTTGATCTATGTAGCTCGCTACTTGGCAAAACTGCTTGGTGTCCGGCTCATTTCTTATCCATCCCCTCGGCTCCAGCCCTTCCCCCAAAGGATCAACCTTCTATCTTTCCTTTGTTGTAAGGGCTGCTGGACAGCACCTTATACCGCATTTGACCTAGAAGTGATGGAGAAATTTATCTGGGGGGTAAAGGGAGAAAATAAAGTAGAGGATGAAGGAACTGGGGCTCTCTATTCTCTTGGGTATGTGGCAAAAGGAAGGTGGCTAAGGGGAGCCATGTGGAGAGTATCCACATGGCTAGTTGGAATAGGCTTTTCTTCTCTGTATGCCTTCTCTTATTCAAGTAAATATTAATAAACTCTATGGAAGTTAAGGACCAGAGTTTAATTTAGTTATTACAGTACTATATAGCCTACTCTACCTGTAACCATGGCAACCACCTGTATCATCAAGAGATCCAAGTTTCTGGAAGAGACTTCTGGGAACAGCAATACTGGCTCCATTACTATGGTGACATTTATGAGTGCTTTTGTGGCAAATGAGTTTGTTGGCCAAATTCAAGAACTATCAGACCAAGGAAAAATATTAAAAGAAACTAAGAAAAAGTCATGCAGATATCATGGAACCACAGTGAGGATAACACAGGATCTGGCTGCATCTGCACTTGTAGCAGTCCACACCTATCTATGGTCAAGGGAATAGTTAAAATGTAAAGATTGTCTTAGGAGAACGCATGCTCAGTCCTGCGCATGGCAAGTAAAGCCTTTGACCCTTGATCCCAGCTTTCCCAAGGTTTAGGCACAAAATTAGGTTTCTTTGTGCTCACCTGGTTGAGACAAACCACACCTATACCTTGTCGTAATTTACAATTGACCAATGACAATCCACTATGTAATTCATCAATATGTATTGTGTACATTTGCATCTCAATAAGAATAAATAGGAGTGTCCACAGAGAGCCAGCTCTTTTACCGCATCACCTCTCACCTGTCTCTGTCTTTCCTGGAGCTTGGCCTCTGGCCAAGCTCAACTTTAACTTCCTTCTCAATCTCTTATCCTCAAACGGTCCATGCTTAGAGTACCAGCTCTAAGGGACTGGTGATTTCTTTCTTGATCTCCTCTCCTCAAGTCGGACTGATCCATACCTGCACCCAGGCTGTAAGGGATCATGGCTTTTCTTTCAGCTAATCTCCATGTTCATTGCTTACGCCTGTATGTTAATTTGAAGCTACTTAACTGGTTCAGGTCCTAGTGAATGCTAAGTAGCTGAGCTTATTCTGTGGAGCTCGATTGTTAAATATTGCATGTGTGTCTGCCTGCTTCTCACCCATCTCCTCCAATCATTCCCTCAAGGTCAACCTTCTATCTTTCCTTTTGTGGGAGGGCTGTGGGCCAGCCCCCTACTCCTATAGCACTGAAGGACCAAAAGGCATGGAATATAATATTCCAGAATGCAAGAGAATTAGGTCTACAACCAAGAATAAACTACCCAGCAGAACTGACTATATTCTTACAGGGGAAAGTATAGTCATTTAACAAAATAGAAGAATTCCAAGCATCTGTATAGAAAAGACAAGATCTGAACAGAAAATTTGATGCCCAAGCACAGAATTCAAGAGAATCATCAAGAGGTAATTTAAAAAGAGGCGAAAAAAAATAATTGCTACTGGTTTTATAGCCAAAGATGCTTCCTGCTGGCTCCCCAACGCCAGCTACATGGCCAGGCTACAAACCCTACCCTTCCCAAAGCACGCTGTCTACCGCCACTCTGTCAGTCTCCATGTTGAGCCCAGGGTACTGCTGCTGCTACTGTCTTGCCCATTAGTTCCAGTGGCTGTTGGAACCTAGCCACACCTGGCTTGGCTTCTACTGCCAGCAGCCCAACACCTGGCCCAGGGGCCTGCCTGGGGACTTTCCACTCCCCAACTGTTTTCAAGCATTTTCTAGCTTGCACATTTGAAACACCCCTGGGGTACCTCCCCCCATGCTACTGCTGTCTCTGCCACTTCTACTGATCCCTGCTCCTGTCTCACATTTACCTCATTCCAGCTGGTGAGTGAAAAGACTCTCTTCCCCATCCCCAGCCCAGTGTGAGGGGACCCACCCAGAAGCTAGTTGCCACCTATCCTCTACAATGATCCTTGCCTTGGCAAGGGGTTCCTGATCTGCTTTCCTCCACCCCAACCTGCCTTATGTCTTTCTCAGCCTCCGCCAGGTTTTGTAGTTATATCCTACATTTTGTTTTCTGACAGTCCCTAAACACACCTCTTACTCTGAAACCTACCCATAACCATATCCATAACTCCTCCCAGTTTTAGTACTGCCTTTTGGCCACTAGAGGTCAATATTGGGCACTGATTTTTTTCCTACTTTTTCCCTCTTTTATCCCACCCCCCTTTTCTTGCTTAGCTACAGTGGTTGTTTGCTGCCACTATAGAGCAGCAACAAATAATTAAATAAATTTCCCCCTTTTATGAATAAAATCCAATAAAATTATAAAGAACAAAAGAAAATAAGCTTAATACTACTCTCCCTCAGCTTACTCTACTCCCACCCCTTATTATAATATTAACAAGTAAAATGAAAAATATACATTATTATTTTTCTTTTTTTGATCAAAATGCTAAGCAGCATAAATTCTACCATGCATGAGTCTTATGAGTCTTCTACTTTTTTTTTTCCAATTAGAGGCATGTAACATTCCAATTCCCTCCTTCTCCTTGTACTCCTAGAAAACTTTATCTTTCTGATCTTCAATATTAAGACAAAAATGCTACTATATGAGAGATTAAAGCAGAAATGCAGGTTGACAGGAAAATTCAATAAAAAATTTCAAACACCTACATGATCTAATGAAAAATACTGATCCCATCCAAAACAAGTCTGAATTTTGAGAGTCTGTTCCTGAACCACAAATAGGGGACAATCCTATTTCTCCCAAAATGGAGATGAGACACCCCTCTTGTATACATCAGGTACAGACCCTTCTCTCTTGCACTTTGCAACATTTCTCTCATGTTCTGTAATGCCTGGATAATCTTACTTCCCCTGATCCTTCTTCTAATCCCCCAGCCTCTCCTGTCCTTTCTCCCAACCCATGACCAGCCACAGCCCCAAAGAAATCTTGTCCAGGTACAGTACCTGTTTCTACCCATGTTGCCTCGATATCCCCACAGTCAACTTCATAGGAATCACAACCATGGAATGATTCCTATGAAGTCTTTTCCCCTTAAGGGAAGTGCCTGAAATAGGACGCAATGCACCATATACCTTTCACTCCTCAAGAAATTAGAGAACTGAAATATAATGGCCCTCATTTTGAATGCAAACCACTGGTGGTGACCAAGAAGGTGGCTGATATTTTTTATTAGTATGACCTGTTCTATAAGGATATTGAAAATTTGCTCAATGCTTTTCTAATGGAACATGAGAAAAATAAAATCATCTCTAATATTAACAAGGTCCAGGGGCGTGGTACAGCACACTGGCCAGTTCAGGATCCTGCATGGGATTATAACAGTCTCGAGAACCAGTTGTAATAAAATCATTGTAGGGAGGTTATTATGACAGTTAAGCGAGAATGCTCAAGGATACGGAAGCATGGTCAAAATTTGCAAGCCTTAGACAATCCGATGATGAGATATCCTCACAATTCATGGATAAGCTCATTGAGCTTGGGGATCAGTATCTATACTGTAACATTTAAGAGTGGTTGGCATAAATTGTGACTGCAGAAATATGGTTTGAAGACAGCGTCTTGAGTTAAATCAAATATAAAGTGGTCGCCAGGGAAAAATTCCCAAATATGAAAAATACCCAAGTCAGCTGGGTTTTATAGAGATTGTAATTAATACAAATTAAGGAATTAATGAAAGGGAGAGAGAGAGAGTAAGAGGAACCTAAGAGAGAGATCAGTCAGTCTTTAATCCACTCACCACAAGATTTATCCCAAGCAAGATTCTAGTGTTCAGAGAGACCCACCAGTTCAGCTTTGGCAAGCTGAACTAAGTTCATCCACCAAGCCCTTCAAGGCAGCTCTGGCAAGCTGCCTCTCTCCAATACAGCTTTGGCAAGATGACTCTCTTTCAGCCCCTTTCTCTCAAGAGAGAGTCCTCCTTTTAAAGAGAATTTTCTCCTATGTCACTTCCCCTAAGTTCTCACATCTACCAATCACAGTAGACTTTTCCAAAGGACAGACCATTCTTAATTCACACCTGAGTAGACTAAAACCTCTGAGTAAGTTCTCACCTCTTTGCCACTTGCAAGTTTACAAGTTGCCTGACCTTATAGGTACTTAGCACCCTTTTGTATTAGATCTAAAATAGGCATAGCTTAAGAGCTTTTGCTTTACTATAAGTATGGGTTAAGTATTTTTCATTGTTCAGCAAGGAGTTTACAACTTTATCTTCCCCTAACGCATGCTTAAATATGGGTGAAGTAGAGGTCTCACATTCCTGATCAAGTACCTTCATTGTTTGAAATGGGGAATGGTCTTAACCAAGTGTTATGAAGTAGGGTCTAAGAATTTTTAAGATTCATAATACCTTGATATTTCTAAAGACAAAGACATTAAGGAAATAAAGAGATATTTTGTCAATAATTCCTGCAGGGTGGCCTATGATTATTTTAAGATGCATTGCCTATGGTGACCTCAGATGTACCTTGAAGAATTGAGGAACACAGCTGCTTATGTCTTTAAAGGACAAAAAGAAAAACAGGAAGAGGCTAATAATGTCATGGAAACCTCGAAAAAAAATCAAATCTTTAATGAATAGGTTTGATAAACAAGACAAAGGGCATAATGCTCAACCAATGGTAGCCTGTCTCCAAGAATCTAACTCTCAGTCCCTTACCTGCCACTTCTATCAGAAGAAGAGCCACATAATGATGAACTGTAGGAATTTTTCCCGGATACTGATGAACTATACCAACTGGAGAAAATTCATATAGGAACAATTATAGGAATAATAATTATAATGGTGATTTCAGGAATCATAATTTTAGGACTGATAATAATCCTGGGGACATAAATCAGGCACCTGACAACTCATACCAAATGACCCCACAGCAGTATATTTTGAGTGGAGCTTGTCCCTAAAACACTCAGGGTACTACTGCCCTTCAAGGGAGATCCCAAGGTACTACCCAAAGATTATGAAGGTGTAGGGGGGTGTTTGGGGCACAGGAATCAGAGGATATAACCTTTGATTTTCCAGACTCCAGTCTTACTGCCCGTTGTCCCTATCCACTGCCCCCCCCATACTAATGAGCCTCATGTAACATTAATGGTTAGTAACACCTATTATGATTGCCTTTTGGACCCTGGAGCTTCCTGGTCTATATTGAAGAGTACACCTGACTCAGTTTGAAGTTCCATTAGCTCAATAAATGTCATGTGGCCATTAGGGACACAATTAAAGGTTCCCAAACTTTCCCCTAGAATAATGTTCATAGGACCCCTTAATGTGGAACACTTTCCTCTTAATGCCTGGCTCCCCTATAAATTTGCTGTGAAGAGACATTTATGCAAGCTTTGGGCCATAATAACTTGCTTTCCAGATGGCTCAATGACACCGGAATTGCCTGAGGAATCCTTAACTTTACTCCCTGTCTTCTTTCAGATGCTCACAAAACAAAGGAGACTCCTATTTTTGAGATCCTAATTGATATACCTGAGTCGTCACTTTGCGCCCCATCATCTTCTGGTATTGGCTTACCTAAAATGGCTGTCCCTGTCCAAATTCAAACAAAATCTAGCCCACCTCCTTCCATTCCTCAATAACCTCTTTCTAAGGAGGCAATTGATGGCATTACACCAGCAATAAATTCCCTAATTGATCAAGGCTTCATAATTCCTTGCAAATCTGAATACAATACTCCCATCCAGCCTGTTAAAAAGCCAAAACTGGGGCCCAATGACAAGCATATCTATTGTTTTTTCCAGGATTTGAGAGCTGTAAACAATCACGTTATAAAGAGACATCTTGTAGTTTGCAACATAAATACTGTTATTTCTTCTATTCCCAGCACAGATACATACTTTACAGTAGTAGCTTTGTACTCAGCTTTCTTTTCTATACCTATACATGAGAACTCCAGGCATATCTTTGTTTTCACCTGGAATGGAACCTGGGATAGTCTTCCCCATGGGTTCATGGACAGGCCCACCCTATTCACACAATTTTTAACTGCAGATACAGATGCCATAAAATTTAAATACAGCTATTTAATTCAGTATGTGGATGATTTGCTCTTGGCTTCACCAAAAGCTGAAGCATGCCACGTGGCTAGCAAACACCTCCTCTTAGAGCTACATAAGAGAGGCCACAAGGTCTCCAAGGATAAAGTTCAGTGGTATCTCCCCAAGGTACAATATTTAGGCTTTATTTTGACTTCTGGGTCCCATTTAGTTTCTCCCAAGTGTATTGAAAATATCCAAAAGTTAAGTGCTCCTACCACTAAAAAGCAAATGAGGACGATTCTTGGAAAAAAAGAATTTTGTCAGTAGTGGATCCCTTGCTATGGTGAAATCATTAAGCCCCTTCTAGCACCTACCAAAAAACTTGGTCCCTGAACCACTTAAATTTGAAACAGAACACCTAACAGCTCTTTCAAATTTGAAAGAAGTTATCCACTCTGCCCCTACTCTAGGAATATCAAATTATGATAAACCCTTTACTTTATATATCCACTAACAAAAAGGGGTAGCTTTAGGTGTTCTAACTCAACTTTTGGGACCTGCTCAATGCCTGGTGGTCTATTATTCACCCAACTTGACCCAGTAGGTGCCGGAGCACTACCATGCCTTAAAGGAGTGGCTGACACAGCTTTACTGGTAATAAAATCTACTGATCTTGTATTGGGATTCCCTCTAACTATAATGTCCCCACACAAGGTCGAGACATTGTTATTAAGACATAGGACACAGGCATTTACTGACCAAAGGATTACTAGGTATGAGATAACCTAATTGAATAATGAATATACCACACTAAAATGCTGTGGAGTTCTTAATCCTGCAACCTTGCTCTCTAATTTATCAATTTCTGGAGAACCTTTACAAGATTGTACATCTTTAGTGTCCACTTTTGATAAATCTTATAATGATTTACTGGATACCCCTTTGGATAATTTGGATTTAATATTATTTATAGCTGATTCTCCATTTATGAGAGATGGTGTATGCTATATAGGAGCTGCAGTAGTTACTGAAATTGATACTTTGTGGTCAGCTTCTTTGCCCTCAAATATAGAGCTCACAGCTTTGAAACATGCCTGTATAATTGCAAAGGATAAAAGAGTCGCAATTTACACAGACTCCTACTACTCCTTTGGCAAATGTCATGCCATTGGCTTCGAAGGGGATTCTTAATATCAGATGGAAAATGTATTGCCAATGCCAACCTTATTATTGAACTTCTTTCTGCCATCCAGCTCCCTGAAGCCATAGCTGTTGTTCACTGCTTGACACACACAGGTGTCACTGACCCTGTCTCCAGGGGAAATAACCAAGCAGATATTGCAGTCCAACTAGCAACCTTAGAAGGCCCTGAGCTAATTATGCCACTAATGATTATTGATGATTTGGATGTATCCCTTTCTTACAATAACAAGGAAGTGGAAAAATAGAAACTGAAATTTAAAGCAAAAAAGATAAATGGAGTATGGGTATCATCAGATGGCAAACCTTACTCTCTAGAGCTTTCTATAACCAGATTTGTCAGTCCATTCATAAACATGGCCATTTTGACACCCAAGGCATTGTAGACTTTGTTAAAAGAGTATGGATAGCACCTGGAATAACTCCAACTGCCTCCAAAGTATGTACAGCTTGTCCTACCTGCCAGGCTTTTTATAAATATGCCTTTTGAGGAAAAGCCTTTGGTCGACGTCCTCTCGTTTATATACCATTTGAGCACCTACAAATTGACTTCATCTCTATGCCAAAATCTGGACAATATAAATTCTGTCTGGTCATAATCGATCAGGTGGCTTGAAGCATTTCCTACTACTCATGCTACAGTGGCTTTTGTTACTAAAATCCTTTTGAAATAAATTATTCCTCATTTTGGCCTGCCAGCACATATTGATTTGGATAAAGGAACTCACTTTACCAATTCAGTGTTATCTCAAATTTATTCATGTTTGGGGATAACTACTAAATTTTATTTACCATATCATCCCCAGGGCTCAGGCCAAGTAGAACAAATGAATAAAGAATCACACCAATAGCTATAAAAAATGGAGAGAAGGACTCTTGGATTCATTGTAGCTATGAAAACCAAGTACCTTCTGTTGATAATGAATAATTGCTTGTACTGATTGAATTTGACTATTGATTGTGATTAGACTTCTTTATTGCTGGATTTGTACTTTTTGTTGCACTTTATTGGGTTGATTTTTGTATTACACAAATTGCCTTGTAGGACAACACATATACTACCTCAAAGAAGAAAATCTGTATTAGTGAACTATATTGACCTGATGTACCTTTTGTAACATGTGCCTTTTCTCATTTTTTTTGTATTTTCTTGAATGTATTATTTCTTTATCTCCCTTATTTGCACTCACACTATGGATCATGGTAAGTCAAAGAGGAAATGAATTTTATTTCTTGAAAACTAGCCTCTATACTTTACCTCTGTAATTGTGAAATATACACATTTTAATATTTCATTTTCTTCCTACATGTGTCATAGAGTATTTAATTTTTTCCCCTTCTTTTCTCATTTTTTACCTTTGAAACATGTAGCTAGTATAGAAAGGTTTTTTAAAATTATTTTTACTTTCTGCAATAGTATAACCGAAGATGTCTGTTTACTAAAATATAAAAAGCATACCCAAAAAGCTTTGGCAACCTGCCACTAGTTATTTAAGTATTCTGAGACCTTTGCTCGAAGATTATGTCTAATCTAAGGATAAACAGACCACAAAGGAGCACATAACTTTCCCTGCAGCACAGAACTTTCCCTGCAAAGTGCAAACGAGAAGAAAACGGTAAAAGAAACCAAGCCAATCCTATAGGGATTGATGACATTATGCACAAAAAGCACAATGACTTGATCATATGTGAGACTCGAGGTTGTAGCTCTTTAACATGTGTTAAACGCAGGACTTCCTTGTACTGCACTCTATATCAAGCATATAACATCAATTGTTCTGGCTCCATTACCCCAAAAAAGCAAAGAAAAGGGTTGAATCCGGGAATTCTATTTCCCATTTGTCTCAAGATCTAGTCTCTTTTTCTATTTTCTCTCATGATGTGACAACTTACTGTAGTACAGACTGCTAAAATGGGTTAGTGACTGATTATTGGTTTACACTTATGAGATATGGATTGCTACAAGAACCTGTGGTGATTTGTGAAATTTTTTTCGTTTTTCCTTCTTCCCAGAAATTTTTTCAAGTTTTTTTTTATTTTATATCTGACTCAGAGGTTATTTTTTAAAATTTCTTTGACTTTTTTGATGTCTTTGATACTTGATTCATATGCCTTATGACTTGACCATGTATGCCTATGTAATTCCTACTTGTATTTCTGTATCCTCCTCGGGGTGGGGTGTACTTATTATTTTCCTCGGGGGGGACTATGTTATTACTGTGAACTTTGACTTGAATTTGAAACTAATTTAGAACAAGAGACCACTTCCCAGAATCTGGAAGGCACTGGGAAGATGCCTGCAGAGACTACATGCTGCACCAGATGATCCAGACTTGAACTCTGAGATATGGCAAATTTAAACTTTGGAGGTTTGAAATGATTTTGTTTTGAATGTACACTTTCATGCCAAAAGGGGACTGACCCCAATTGACTTTTTGTCAATGTATCGATTTTATTTTTGTTCCTTTCCCTTTTATTTTCCTCTTATCCCCAAATTATTGTAATTTCCCTTTTAAAACTATAATATTTGTATATATATATCTCTAGTTCAAGTTATAAGTTAGTTATGTTCTTATGATCCACTGGAGAGATTGGTCCCCCACCCCAGAGACTCTGGCTGGCTGTAGCAGTGTGGAGCTAGGTGCAGCTGGGCTTTTCTCTGTAGTTTAATTTTCCCTTTTTGCACTAATTCAATTTTTAATAAACATTATTAAAATAATACTTGTAGTATCAAATTATTAATTTTAATTTTACACCTTTAAGTTTTTAGGGAGCATCAAAAGGTGGGAGTGATTAAGTAAATTCAGTCCTCTCCCCTCAGTTGAAGGATGTACAGCTACTCCCTACCTGTTCCAGATAGCCAGGTGCAAGGCCAGAAATAGAATACATAATGTATTTACCCCCAATGCTCAAAACCTAGTGTTGGAAGAGAGATTGCCCCTGGGTCCATGCTTAATAAAAAGTTCTCTTTCCTAATTCACGAGTGATGTTTGTGTTTCTCACCAACTATTTTTCTTCAACATGTTGATAACATTTTGTTACAAAGGATCTTGAGAAAAAGAACAAGGAGAAAACTCAATTGCTCTGTGTGGGTATCATGCATCTGAGAGATAAAGATCCCTTTATCTCCATCACCCAAGGTCCAGTATGCCAAAGTCATTTGTCCCTCCATAGGAAGGCTTCTTGGTAGAAGTCTTGTCCAGTCTGAACTCTATTCCTTGGAGCCTATGAAACTAGAAGAGACGGTCACTTCTCGCGGACTTTTGTAGGAAATAATTATCAGAGCCAACCTTGCATCAAATCCCCCTCAAATTGCATTTGTTAGTGTGAGCCTTGACCCTGTTGTCCTGGCATTCATTACTAACCTCTCCTCCTATCATGTTCCCTAGCCTGCTTTCTGCTTGTAATAGCAAGTAGCCCAGAACAATGTGTCTCTTGTTTTGCACCCTGATTCTGAGAACCAAATTAATTATAGTATCCTATAATAGACAAACTCAAGATATGATCTAGGAACAGTGCTGTGCCTGATCAGCACTAAATACCCCATCCTTGTTCCTCTCTACAAAGTGAGCTATCTTCACTGATGAATTTTAAAAACACTGCAATGGTTCAAATTTTTGGTCTAGTAACATGCTTATCCCTGTCACTCACAAGCTGGTGGCAGCAGTGGGATTCTAGTCAGACTGAGCCATGGATGGATTTCAGGGGTCACAAGCCAGCAGTCTCACAGAGTCTGCCAGCTAAGAATCTTTCTGCACTGATGGATGTCTGGTGAGGAGTTTCTTAGCCAGT
Organism: Monodelphis domestica; assembly: GCF_027887165.1. Lineage (NCBI taxonomy): Eukaryota > Metazoa > Chordata > Mammalia > Didelphimorphia > Didelphidae > Monodelphis > Monodelphis domestica. The sequence continues at coordinate 256,590,688 of NC_077230.1, forward strand.
TATTATTGGCTATGTCTCCAAGACCTACAGATAACAATCTCTTCAGCCTAATTAATTGAAAATCTGTCTCCAGTCTCTGGGAATGAGTTTTCTCTGAAAATAACCAAGACTGACCCCAGAGATAAATGGAATGACTGACATTGAGTGCTTATGATTGTTTCATGTATGTTTGTGGTCTGTATCTATGTCTTAAAATCATAAGTCAATACCCCAGACAAGAACATTGGCAACTACTGGTCTGCTGGGACCATTTCCCCACTGATAGACTTTATATAGGCGTGGATTAGAACTCACCAGCTGCTGTAGTTCTAAGATTTGTATTAGCAGCTGTACCAGGATCGTCTTGAGAATGGTCCTATGATAGCAGAATAGAAATCAAAGTAGGCATTTCTGAATGCCATGAACAATTAAGAGAAATTTCCTTGGGCAACTTTCTCTCAAGAATTACAGGTAGTCAACCAGGACTGGGCAATGCATCCCACATTCTGTGTCCATCATTGGAGTTCTATTTTTGATTGTTTCCATTTTTTGTCCTCATAATGGGTTCTGGGATTTAAAAATCTATTGTTAAGAAGCCTGCTGATAAAATGCTGAAAGTTTATGGCCTCAGAGGTGGTAAAATGCCTAAATGACATTTTTACATGTAGGACAATTCAGTATTACAATTTCCCTTGGAACAGTCATTCAATTTGTCCAAATTAATTACCCTCCAAGGGGCTATTGGAAACTAAACATTTGGGCCAGATGTACATCTTTATACTTCTTATGTTATGATTTTGAAAATGAAAATGAAATTGATTCCATTGTTATCTCCTAGAATGTGGATGAAAAATTAATGGAGTACATTAACTGTCCTTGAAAACACAAACCCCAACCCTCCATGTCCCCTCTATCCATTAGTCCCTCAGTTATTAAAGGAAATGACCTCCTCCAATCCTGGCGGACCTCCTGGATTTGTGACTGACTTCTCTATCCCTTTCTTCTGCCCCAACCTCATGTTCCATCATAGTCCCCACCCCCAGAGCTCAGGGAAAGTTGAAAGAATGAATAGAGATCTGAAAACTATGATTGGAAATCTATACATTGAGACTCATTTGAAATGGCCTTAAGCTCTACCTTTAGCATGTGGCATCCCAGGTATATCCTAATCTTGAAAGTATTATTGATGTATTAATATTGTAACCCATGTGCTCATGTTCCAGACTCGTGGTTATATTATTTCTTGATCCTAGTATTTAATTGGTACTCTATTCATTCTGACCACTGTCCAAACCTATAGTCCAAAGGTCAAGAGAATTCCTGGGCAGGGCATTAGCTACCACAGGGTCCTAGCTCCTACCTTGACAGATCAGATTTCTTACCAGGTCCCATGTTTGATTAACCTCCTCCTCTTTGATACTGTGATTTTCAATTGAGCCAATGTCAAATCCTATGCCATGTCACATATTCATTAACTAACTCCCATTCCCATTCTCCAGTAAAAGACTGGGTACACATGTAGCTCTCTTTTTTTCCACCATCAGAAAAGCACATAAGCTGGAGCCCATATTGTTGAACTTTTTGTCTCTGAGTCTTTCTTCCTTTATTGTATTCCTTCTCTCTTTCTATTTTCCCTAGGTTTCTAACTTCCCTTCTCAGATATTCACCCACAAATATATTAATTTGTGGCTGCAAGCATCATGGACGAGGGTATCATAAAAGAATTCAAGTCCCATTATATTAGGGAATACCTACATGCCTGTGTCAAACTTTAAAAAATCTTAACCACCAAAGTAGTTACCAGGGCCTGTGGGCCACATGCAGCCAGCCCCCAAGGGCAGTTATCTGGTTTCCACCACACTTCCAGAAGGGGCATCTCTTTCATTGGTGGTCAGTGCGAGGAGCACAGGATGCAGATGTACTGTATGTGATGGCACCTCAAAGTGTGGCTTCACTCACGTACAGAACTACTTCTGGTGACATAATCCTTTGTGTGGCGCCTTGTTCTGACAAGAACAAAGAGCCATGCAAAGGATTATGTGGCTGTACAATGGAAGATGTCAGCATGGTGAGCGGTGATCTGGGGGAAGGGATCCTGCACTGTGTATACTGCTGCCTGGTATAGTGGTGGCAGTGATGGGTCTGTACAAGGTGTGACAGGCTCATCACAGCCAGTGCTGCAGCCTCCGCTATCCCAGACAGCCATATACAGATTTGTTCATAGGTTGTTTTTTTTTCTATAGTCCGGCCCTCCAATAGTCTGAGGGACTGTGTAAAAAGTTTGGGGACCCCTGCCTTTAATCAGTCAGAAAGATTGCAAACTGGGTATAGTGGGACATGGGACCCTAAGAAACTTAGAGAACCCAAGTCCTAAGAGATACTTAAACTTTGAATGTTAAAACCAAAGAATACAGAAGTGAGAAAAAAACTCTGTGTCTGACCTCAGAAACAAAATGTGGCCGGAGCACAATGACATTGGTACATTTAAGAGAAAGTTTCATGTATGGTGTAAAAGACTAACAAGTGTACCACATTTTGCAAGGGGCAAGGAGGGTATGTTCCATATGTTTGTGATCAGTCTCCTCACATGTCATCAGGATGTGCATTGCATACACCTCACTGACAGCCTACTAACTTAAATCCCACACACTCCAGTTGTTTTTCAATCTCCTTGCTTGTCACATAGCCTTCCTTGCCTGTAAATGTATATAAGCTCAGCTCTTTTCTCCCTTGGGGAGGCAGTTTCTATCTTGACTCTGTCTCCTGGCCATATAATCCACTCCTAACAAAAAAATTTCTCTATCTTATAAGATTTGCTGTGAGACCCCATCTTTGTGTGAATCAGACCTGCTGAACCAGGTTGGAATTCCTCTTAGAACTTATTGGTGCCGAAACCTGGGAATTACCTATCAAGTAAGGTGGATGCTCACTTGGTTCCTGAACCCCCTGAATGGAAGGTGCACTGTGCTTTCTCCTCTGTCAGGAGCCCCAGTCTGGTTGGGTGGGCACCCATGGTCTGGGGTTGGACTAGCCAGGTAATTCGGATGTTTGTTTCTCCATGGTTGGGAGACATACTGACATGAGAAATGACTTTCATTTTTTTCTTGGCACCCACTTGGATGCAGGTGAGCTGTTTTTTTGTGCTGTCTAGCCCAACTCACCATGTCATGGGACAAGGAGAATGCATTCTGTGTGACTCGCCCCCTCAGATATATCCTTAAAATTGGAACAAATTAAATTTGAGTGATTTGAAAAAATAAATGAATGATTTTCTATTGTAACAATGAATGGCTGTTATACATTTTAGAGGGCTGGGGGAAATGACCCATGCCAAAGCCTTGCCATCCCCCAAATGGAGGGGAAGGTCAAATCCTCTTCTCCTTTAAAACCATTGCTCACCTCTATCTCCTCACCCTCTCCCTTCACCCTATACCTCTCTAACTCTGACTCCTATTCCTTCTCAATAACCAAGCTGAGAATGGATAGACACAGGGAACATAGGGATCACATAATAGATTGTTTAATAGAAGGAATGCACAAGGGTATTAAGAAGTACATTATGAGAAAATGAAAGAAATTACCAAAGGGCAAGGATGTCCTGTTCCTCTTCTCCCTTGAGTGATCCTAGCACTCTGGCCTTGGTCCTGGTCCCTCTACTTCCTCATTCCCCTCTGCACTAGCAGTGCAGTGTGCTTCCCCCAGAGCCTCAACAGGAATCAGTCACATATCCGGTTCCTGGAGCAACCAGTGTCAGTATTCCAGCATCAGCCGCATCGCCATGCCAGACCAGAATTGGGGGAGGTCTCTGAACCACTCTGCCTCTGGCCTTGCTCTTTCTTATCTTACCTGGTGATCTCTGACAAGCCGAGGCTCAGAGCACACTGCAATGGGGAATCAGATTTTTACCTAAAGTCAGAAAGGCCAAAACCTCTTTCTCTATCTCTTTACTAATGAATGCTTTATAACTCTAGTAATAAGTAGCCAGATTAATTTTTCTTTATAACAAGGGTCATGTATCTGGGCTGCAAGCCAGACTGGCCAAAGTCCTGGTAGGCCCATTGAAAAATCTGGGGTAGGGACTTAGACAATGTTTTAAAAGCCATTGCAGAAGCTAGAGGGCACTCCTGGCTTCCATCTGTCTCCTGGGTCCCTGGTCTCAATTGTTCAGCTATTTTCTGAGGCTCTTATCTTATTTGCCATCTCTGGCAAGCTATAGAGTGGAGGGAGCCACCCAGGCTGGAATCTGGGACCTGATCCTACTTTAAGTTAGGAAGGCTGAAAAACCGATTTCTCTCTTTCTTTCTCTTTACTAATAAATACTTATATAAATTTAATATAGTGTCCAAGACTAATGTTTATTTGTAACATCTGATTTAGCACAAGACCATACATTAAAGAAATAGTGCAGACGTGCCTAGCTCAGTTTTTAAGTTTAAAAGCAAAGAAATAATCCTCTAAATAGTCCCTAAAAGAAATGAGAGATAAAATTGCATGGGAGCTGCAAAGTTAGGTGTTTTTATCCAAAAGGATTTTATTTATTGTGTGTCTATCTCTGTAAGCTAATTTCAGTCTGTAGAAACAGACTATGGAATTTTTTTCTAAGAAATAGTAATCAGGCAAATAGGATTAGGAGAATGTTAACTGTTTTATATCTGCTTTGTAAATCTGTGTTTTGGTCTGTCTATGTGCACACAAGCTAGGATTGTAGAAAGTCACTGTATTTGGTGATATCTGTCTCTCCCTTGCACTCCTTAAAGCTGAGTATGTTTGGAAGACAAGAGAGTAAGGGCAATATGGGTTTTAAAAACATTGTGGACCGGGGACTGCATCACCCAGCATGCCCCAGGGGTCCCTCCCTCCTACTTCTGGGCATGGTCTATGTAAGGACCGAACCCACACCAAGGAAGGACCTTTGAACCTGAGGAGATTGGGGTTGAGTGGAAGCAATCGGTTTCAGGCTGGTGGAACTCCAGTTTTTCTTTAAATAAAAGGTTTTGTTAGATCAAAGAGATAAGAGTTTTCTTTTCAGCATTACAGCAAGATAAGGGGTTAAACGGGACATAGGTATGAAGCTATGAATCACTAAATTGTCTTTTAAATAGCTTTCACAAAGATGAAGGTATCATGTTGTAGTCAGTTTTGTGTAATTAGAAATCTTGAGCCCTTGGACTTCATCTCGCAGAATTGCTTTACCTTGGCATTCTTGAGTATTTTTTATAAGTTCAGTAACTCCACCTTTTATTTTCCCTCTTTTTCCATGGCTTGGCTTGGTTAACTCTTTACTCTAGCTCCCCCCCTTTACTTCAAGTTATTATTAATAAATCTTATTATATATAATACTTGGAGTATTTGGATATTAAATTTTAATCTTACATATTTGGTATACCACTTTGGGATATGAAGTTTTATTTCTTCAGCCCCCTCAGTAATGTTACTAAGCTTTCTCAGTTACTAAGTGCTGTGTTTTTCCTGCCTAGGCAGCCTTGGCCAACCCAGCTCCCACCACCCCTGCTGCCTCAAGCCACTGCTGGTTCCTGAAACCCTCCCACCCCAGTGTGGCCACCACTGAAGCTGTCATTGCCCCAGTGGCTGTTCTGGCTCCTGTTGCTTCTGCTGATCTTGCTCCTCCTCTTGTTGCTGCTTGCTGGTGAATTTTAAACTCCTTCCCCAGCCCCAAAACAGCATGGGGGGGGAGCTGGTTAGCTCCTAATCCCTACCAGGCTCCGTTACCTTGGGAGGGGGGTTCTGGTTCCTCTCTCCTAACTAGGTCCTCTTCCCCACACTCCAGCCTGCTTCCAGGAAATCCCTCCCTGCCTTGGTCCCATCTGCCATGTTCCCGGCTCTCCCTCTGGAGTGAATTTACTTTGGGGACAAATGCAAACCCAAAGCCCACCATGCTTTTGCAGCCAGATCCTCCATTTTGGTTTCTGGCACCTTAACCCTACCCCTTACTCCCACCTCCTATCCCTAAGCACACCCCTTACCTCTCCCTTTTGTAGGGATGCCTTTTTTTCCACTAGAGGTCAATATTGAGCACTCAGTTTTGCTTCTTGACAACTAAAGGCAAATATTGAGCACTCAATTTTTTTTTTCTGTCCTTGCTGAGATGCAATGACTGTTTTCTACTACTGGAAGGCAGCAACAATAAAAAAATTGCAAAAAAATTTTTTTGCTAATAAAATTCAATAAAATCATATAACATAATATAAAATAAAAATAACCCTACTTCTTATGTAATCCCCACCCCCCAATACTAAAAAAAATTTTAAATATCAAAATACATTGAAAATTATTTTCTTTTCCCTTTTCCTTTAATTTAGAATTCTAATTACAATGCGAAGCAGCATGAATGCTACTCTCTAAGAAAGCCTTCTGGCTTTCATCCAATTAGGAACCTTTAAAGTTTTAGATTGCCTCCTTCTCCTTCTTATTTTGATAGGAAATTTTCTTTGTTAAGAAAAAACAAGCTACCATACAGAAAAATAAAGTTGAAATGTAGGCTGACATACAAATTCAATTGGACAATTTCAAGCACTTCTTGCATGGTGTAATGGCAAATGAGGATTCCATCCAAAAAAAATGTCAAGCCTGTTCCTGAACTACCAAGAGAAAAAAAATTCTATTCCTCCTGAAATAGAGGCAGAAGACCCCTCTATCCTGTATCTCAGGTGGAGAACCTCCTCTCTTGTGCTCTGCAACACCTGGCTAACCTTCCCTCCCCTGCTCCTTCTCCAAATGCCCTGTCCTCTCCTGTCCCTTTTCCCACCCCATAACCAACCCCAGCCCCAAGGAAATCTTGTCATGCTACCATCTGGTTCCTATCCATGCTGCCTCATTATCCCCACAGACAACTTATAAGAAACCACAACTACTGACTGATTCCTATGAAGTTCTTTTTCCCCTAAAGGAAGTGTTCTCAATAGGACAGAATGGGGTGTGGTAAACCTAAGACGCCATGCATCTTTCACATCACAAGATATAAAGGAATTGAAATGCAATACCCCTAGTTATGAAGAAGAACCAATTGTGGTAATGAAAAAGATGGCCAATATATTTTTTTCAGTATAATCCATCTTATAAAGATGTTGAAAAATTGCTTCAGTCTTTTCTAATGGAACATGAGAAGAATAAGATAATCTATCATGTTAAAAAGTCCAAGGATGCAATTCAGCACACTGGCCATCTCAAGATTCTCAATGGGACTATAATGACCCTGAGGATTATTTGTAATTATATCATGCTAGGGAGGCAGTTCTCAAAGCAATGCAAGAATGCTCCAAAAGGCCAGATACATGGATCAAATTTGAATGCCTTAAACAATATGATGATGAGACACCCTCCCTATTCATGGATAGGCTCACTGAGCTAGGAGGTAGATACCTGGATCTTGACCTTTCTACTGAAAGAGATATCAGGCAAATAGGCAACATTTTGTTAACAACTATTGCAGAGTTGTCCAGGATTAACTTAAAGCACATTGTCCAACATGGCCTGAGATAGATCTTAAAGTGTTGAGAAGAACTGCTGTTTATGTCTCTAAAGGGCATAAAGAAAAACAGGAAGAGACTAATAATTTACTGGAAACTATTCAGAAGAAACTCGGTTCTTTAAGTGACAGAATTGATAAATAAGAAAAAGGACACAATACTCAACCAATGGCACTTGCCCCTCTCCAAGAATCTAACTAACAGTCCCTTACTTGCCACTTTTGTGAGAAGAAGAGCCACATAATGATGAACTGTAGGAATTTGTTCCAGGCAATGAGAAATAATAACCACTGGAAAACTAATAATTACAGAAATAATTATAGAAATAATAACTACAATAATGATTTCAGGAATTGCAACTTTAGGATTGATAACAATTCTAGAAATATAAAGCAGGCAATTGGTAACACAAACCAAATGACCCCGCAACAATATATCTTAAGTGGAGCTTGTCCCCAAACTACTCAGGGTGCTAATGCCCCTCAGGGGGACACCAAGGAACTACCCAAAGATTATGAAGGTGTATGGGGGGGGGCTTGGGACATAGGAATCAGAGGATACAACCTTTGATTTTCCAGACCCTGATGTCTTACTGCCCATAGTCCCTATCCAGTGCCCCCCCACCCCCTACTGATGAACCTCATGTAACATTAAAGGTTGGTAATGAATATTATGATTGTCTTTTGGACACTGGAGCCTCCAGGTCTGCATTGTTATAAAGATTTTCTCTTCATTGTTGTAATGACTTTTTTATTCCTTTTGATTTATGAGTGAAAAAACCTCTAGTGAAAGTAAATTGCAGCTTTTTTTGCTTTGAAGACTACCCCATTCAGAGTTGCCTCCTCTCTTCAGAGTTAGTGGTATTCTGATTTGCTGCTTTTGTTGTTAGGCAGACTCTTAGCTCCTCCCCAAGATGGCTACTTCTGTTTCCTCACACAGAGGTTTCTCACTGCTAAATCTTTCCTGATACCACCCCCTTTGTTCTTCTTTTTTCCTCAAAACTAAAGAGGTTTGAAAACCTAGCTGGCTTAGCCAAAAACTGTTAAAAATCCTCTACACACCAATCAATTGGGGAAGATTTTTTCTACATCTGCTCAAAGACTCTTTAAAACATTATCCATTGCTTTTCCTAGGGCAATTGGATGATTCACAAGATCAGAATGCAGGTACAATATTTGAAATCTCAAGTGATGCACCAGAAGGGATTTGGGATAAATATTCTACAGATGTAGGGATCCTAAGATTTGTAACACTAGTAAGAGTAGAAGTCAAAGAAGGAACACCACCAAAGATACCAGAATATAAATTAAGCAAAGAAGCCATAGAAGGAATTACCCCAATTATCCAGAGTCTATTAGAGCAAAAAATTATCATCCCAATAATGTCAGAGTACAACACACCAAATTATGTCCATAAAGAAAAGGCAGAATACAGCAGATATACTTTAATCTAAATAGATGATTTGGCATAATGAACCAACTGGCTAGAGACATCTAGGTGGCTGATGCCATCACTGATGACAGGTTCATGGTTAAACATGCTATATTCCCATACTGAGACCCTAAAGGATATGCTTTGAGAACCAAGCCAGTGGTCTCTCAGAAGGGAGGGTCATTCTGTCTAGGTGTGGCAGTCCAGTTGGATAAATGATGAGAGACACTGAATCCTCAATCCATATTTAGGCATCACCCAGTATTACATATTGAACAGGGTTTGCGTTTATTTTATAGGTTCAGTGAGTACACACTTTTTTGGCATACAATCCTTTTTCAACATGCATGATCATCTACAGATAATTGAATATGTCACACATTAACAAATCACGTAAACAACATTTTATGATCATTTACTATGTTACTACAACAAAGATTGAGATAAATGACACAAGTAGGGTGATTTGGAGGTTAGTCCCTCCTGACATAAAGGATGACCAGTTAGGAGAATCAGTTACTTTTGGTCAGCTTTCACAATCAATCACAATTACTTAGGAGATGGGTAAAAAACAAAACAAAACATTTTGTAGCTAGGTACAGGGTTAGAGAGTAATTTAAGACAGACAAGAATTGGGGTTTTTCTCAATTTCCAAGTTGTATATTTCTTGTGCTTGATTCAGGCACCTAGCAAGGTTGCTTGGTTGTTATAAACATAATAAATCAGTGGAGTGGGTTATCTCAAAGGAATGATTAATTTACCTGTCATGCTTTGCCTGTAATGGGTGTGGAGTGTTTAAGTGTGCCTTTGCTTGAGAGAGAAGGGAGGGGTAGTACAATTGGTTTTTAGGTTTTAATTCTGTGATTATAATCGTTTTGGGGTAATAATCTGGGGGGATTATATATGTGTTAATCCTGTATTTGCTCTCATGTTATTTCTCCTGTATTGGGGAGAGAACAGTAATCATAATTCCATTAGAGAGAGAAGTCACAGAGGGGAGTTCAGTGGGTGCCTTATTTTCTGGGGCCTGTTTTGTCGTCCCCAATTTCCCAGATTGTTTCTTTGTCAGACAGCAGGGAGGTGATGGCTCTCCACAGATCTGAAATAGCATAGGAAGCAGACATTGATGGCAAATAACTGAGCTGATGCATCTTTCTTCATCATCTCCAATGCCATTAAATAGCTGTGAAGAACAAAGCATGAGAGGGAATATTAAGACCTCACTGGTTTTGATATCTTTCAACAGCAGTGACTCAAATTCTAGCAACCTCTCCTTTGGTTTTTACGGCAGAGAGATAAATCAAGGTAGAGAGATTTACAGCAGTATAATATATAGTACCACACCCTCACACCACCAACTAATACAGTGAAAGATGTAATGGTTATTATTGATCTTTATATCAATGGCCAGTTGATCTTGATTAATTACTGCAGTCAGAGGGTTTTTCCTGATAGACGGTTGATGAACTTGCTGGACACAACTTAATGGAACAAGTTTATTAAAACTATGAGAAGGAGTAGGGACAGGAAAGGGAGGTAGAAATTAGGATGAGATATCTTAACCTAACATTTATATTTCGATACAATAACCCTGAACCCTTCTGTCTCACAAGGAACTTTCTTCTTATTCACCAAAGTGAATCTATACTCATCTATTTTTACTATCTACCTAAAGATTAAATCTATCTTTCTAAACCTATTCTAAGAGATGTTTTTAAATTTATATAATCCTCCTTAATTCCAGCCATCTTCAACAAATTGATCATGACTGACTGTTAGGATTGCTATCTGTCAACTTCTCACAGCAGGGGTCCCCTGAAACTGACCCAGCTTCAGCAGACAGAACAGTGCCACCTGCTAGCCGCTTTTTTCTCTATGAGAGAAAAGCACTATCACCACCAAATCTTTCTTTCAATCAAAAGATAAATTTCTGCTTCTTCAAAATAAATTCTCTCAAAATCCCTCACAGAGTGATCAGAGGAAACTTTCCAAACACCTACTCTCTGAGAGCTTCCGAGAGTGATCAGTTATCCAACTGCCTTTTCCTTGAGATTTCTGGAAATTCTCAAAGAACCCACTGAAAATTCTTCTTTCTGGTTAAAGGGATAGATTTAAAAGTGACTAACCTTTTCTCTAGGCTGGAAACCTTGCTTCTAAACAGAACCTGTTCTTTAACTAAGTTAATTAACTAATTATAAGTTACAAAGATAAGATTCAGGTTAAAAATATTTCGTTTTAAGAATTTTATTTGCTATAGTTATGGTACTAAAGATTTCTATGCTATGAAAAATATTGTCTGAAATGTCTTTTTTCTATTGAGTTGCTAGCACAGAATTCTGGGGGATTATTAGTGAGAAAAAATGTTTTGTATGTTGCCAATTTTGTGTGTATATATTGCAATTTATGGATTATTTTTGGTAATTATGTTAGGAAAAGTGCATATTACCAGAATTAATATTTTGTTAATAAAGACAAATGCATAAAAGTATATTTTCAGCAACTCTTATCAGAGATTACAGGTTTTAATGGTGGAGGCAACCTAGCCCCTGTAAAGATGAGTACATGGGGGAATTTTTGGAACTCTGACATGAAGGTTGAGGCAGAGTCAGCCTAGGTTGGAAAGCAAAGGATACTGAGAATAAAGGCTACCCTGGGAAAATTCTACAGGGAACTAGGGGCTTTTTGAGCAGAGTCTTTGACCTGGCAAGACTTCTTCCCGGGTTGAGGACTTCATCTAAAGCCACCAGAAGACATCCCCAATCCTAGATTCATCTCTGTGATTGATCCAGCCTTCACTTGATAACTTCAATCACCTCTTAACTGAGAAAAAGACCCCTCAAATCCCAAAAGGGGACTGTGGGCTCACTGAAAGGAGAGCCCAGCTCTCAGGCTCTGCCAGTCCCCAGCACCTCATCTAACTATTGATTATATAGCCTAGTCAGATAGATACATCATAATAACTGAGGGGTTACTAGTTGGGGAATGGGGCAAAGAAGCCTGAGATTTGCAAAAATAGGTGGCTCAGGTGATGGATCACATAGGAATACACCAGTTTCCTCCTCCTTATTTACCCTGAACCCCTAACATTAAACTTGGTTGATCACAATCAGATTTAGTCCAGCCTATTGACTTTGAACTGAGGAGACATCTGAACAAATTCAGCAGCAAAGCATTCAAACCAGCCCTTCCTGAGGCAAGCCCTCCTTGTTTCCTAATCTACTCAGTGTCCTGAAGAAGGTTATCCTAGGTTAAATTTTAGGGGAACTTTGTCATCAATTTCACACTATCCCCCTTCCTCAGGGAATCAGGACATCAGTGCACTAACTGACTGCCACCCCTCTCAAGAGGGTTGAGAGGAAAGTAGGTGCTAATCCATTCAGGTATCTACTCTCTGTCTATCAGATTCTCCTTAGATAATCCCTGTTAAACTCCACTGATACACCATCTAAGTCAGTGGAGGAAAATAACCTTTATTTTTACTAAGGCACTTCCATTTTTATACTCCCTATTTCCCAGAGATTCAAGGTATCAATACTTGTGGCTTTAACTATTGTGCTGTTTTCTAGAAAGTTGAAGATTGGTAATATTAGCAATGACAGGTATGAACAAGAGACCACCCTGAAGAGATTACTCCAAAACAAGCAAACTTCAAAGAAAAGCAGTTGTTCATGCAATGACTAAGAACTCTAAGAAGTAGTATAAAAAGCCTACAAGATCTGATCTGCTTGTGACATTCTACTGCACTCTATGTGCCCTCTCAGGTCACCTGAAGCTTCACAGAATGTCTTGACTTCAACTCATGTTCTCTCTCATCCTTCTCCCTTACTCCTTCCTTTTTAATAAAGATTACAAATCTAGGGAGACGCCCATATTTTTATTCCTAACACATTTTCCTCTTGTCCCACGTGATTCTTGGAATGTGGAAGACCAGCCTCTGATCCTATCTGAGGTCAGATTTGTCAAAGGAGGAACACAGAAAAATGACATTACTGGAAGAGTACATTCAGATCAGGAAAAGAAGTAGGTCTCTTTTTGGCCTTGAAATCACAATGAGAGGAGGCAGCCAAGTGAGCTAGTTAGAGATAGAGGCTTGGAAAGGAATCAGCCAGCCATAAGTGGCTGGATCCTTTTCTTTCCATGACCCACTCTTTTATTTAATAAATAATTATATATTAAGATATAGTCTCTAGAAAATTTTAATTTTTTTTTTTGAAATGAGAAGGATTTTTAATATTATATTGCTGGGAATGTCTAAGTAATTCATTGTTGATCACACAATATTGCTAGAAAATTTTAATCTTACCATAATGAAAATGTTGCTTTCACAAACTGACTTCATTTTGTTTTAACACTATATTTATTGACTAGTTGCCTTGCAAATGTTTTTTCTCTAGTAAATATTTAAATTGATAAAATACTAATGATTTGTTTCCTCAAACTTGATAAACAACTACTGATGATACAGATACATCCTCCAAATGTGACAAATTATTTAATGATGTGTAATCCCCCTCCATATATTAAACAACTGCTAATGATGTGCATCCCTCAAATCTGGCTAACTGACACTTAGCTTTGGTAGTTTCAACTATGGTTAGGTGACCAATTCTAAATCAGAATTTGAGGCTGATTCCCTGTGCTTCAGTTTGACATTGGGCCCTAAATGAAGCTTGGTCCTGCAGGTTCCTGCCCATGAGACCCAAGCATCTCTGATGTCCACTTAAGAGCAGTGCTGATTGATGGACATTTGCTGACTTGTCAGGCAGTGCTTTCAAGGAGAAGCCAATGATTTCTGTCTGTGCAGAAACAGGAAACCTTGTCACTGAATACCAACATGAGACACACTTACTAGGAAGCCCTATGAATTCAGGTTGGTGATTTTTTTCCTGGTGGGATTAATGTTTATGTTGTCAATAAAATAAACTAATGTGATATGTGTGATTAAATATGGTACAATTTCTAACACAGAAGTCAAAGTCTAATTTATGTCATACCATTTAGCATTAAGTAACAAACTGGTTTTGCACATGTACTATACACTGTGTAACTGCTCTCCTCTTATCATCTCTTTCCAGCCAGACACAGCAGTCTGATTCTCTGGGACAATTCTTCTCACTTTTACCTGAAGGAATTAATTTTGTGAGAAATGAAATTGTTTGACTCCTAGAGCCCCACCTTTACTGCTCCATTTTGGGGGGTTACATAGGGGACTTCTACCCTGAACCTATAAGTACATTAGCTTAAGCACCAAATGCTGACTAGAGGACCTCCACCCTTTTTACCTGATAAATCACCTGAGTGACAGGTCTTTGGGAATTCCACCCCAAGCCTAGCATGATAGTGATTTCCCAATGATATGGAAAGTCCCTTGACTATGTTTTATGCCTTCCCCCTCCCAAAAGGGGACATATGTGTGATGATTGGAGGCAATGGCTGTACTTTCATTCCCAACCAAAGCCCTACAAGGACTCACTGCCCTATCTGGGAAAGTGAGAATTCAGGCATAGACAATCTCTTGACTAATTGGTTGGAATCATGGTTTGAAAAATGGAAAGGAATGGTGGTTTTCATTCTCATATCCCTGATTGCAGTAGCAGTACTCTTCCTCACTACAGTAGGTTACTGCATCATTCCCTGTCTATAGGGCCATGTTGGTGAAGCTGTGGCATGGGTGCCAGGGTGGTACAGTTTTTTTTGGGGTGTGCAAGATGTGACAGCCTCCACTATCTCAGACAGCAGTATGCAGATTTGTTCATAGTTGTTTTTTATAGTCCGGCCCTCCAGTGGTCTGAGGGACAGTGAACTGGCCCCCTGTGTAAAAAGTTTAGGGACCCCTACCCTAGGATATAAAAGAATTTAAAGGAGATTCTTTCAGTTATGAAGACAAATTGATTGCCATAATAAAAAAGATGGCTGATATATTCTTCCAATATGATCCTTCTTATAAGGATATTGAAAAACTACTTCAGGCCTTTCTGAGAGAACGTGAGAGAAATACAATCATCTCTCAGGTTAAGAGAGCCTGAGGGCTCAATGCAGCACATTGGCCACCTCAAGATCCTCATTGGGACTCTAATTTTTCAGCAGAATATTTACAATGCTAGACTGTCATTCTCAAAGCAATGTGAGAATGCTCTGAAAGACAAGATGTTTGGACAAAATTTGAACACCTTAAACAATCTGATGATGAGACACCCTCCCAACTGATGTATAGGCTTATCAAGTTGAGAGGTTGATACTTGGATATGAACCTTTCTATCTAAAGGAATATCAGCTAAATATGGCATCAATAACCTTTAATAAATATCTTACTTATATCTTGGAAGAAATTGGGAGCATTTCAACTAAAGAGGGAGAGTGGTGAATGTAGCATTCCAGTGTTTGATTCCTGAGCTGGATCCTAAGCGGTCCATGCGGCCTTTGTTCTAAGTAGGCTAATTTGCAAAGTGCTGACTGGATTTACTCACCCTCTATCATGTACGTCATTAGCATTTCTACCAATGTCAATCCACTATGCATTGCTACATATGTATTATGTACCTCCCAATCATCACCATAATAAAAGTCAGAGGCTCCTGTCTCTCTCTGGCACTGGCTTTTGCTCTTTGGATCTCTCCTTCTCTGGAGCCCTACTCTGACTCTCTAAAGATCTTCTTCCTTTGTTCTTTTGTTTCCCACTCACTTATTCTCGCACCACATGTCTCAGTACCAGGAGCTAAGGCTCCTCACCTTTCCTAGCGGAAAGGCACTCTGTCACCACCTGTTTTCTATCTCGGAATACTCAATTCCACGTGTTCTCTCTATCATCAGGTTTTTCCTTAAATTTACTTTCAAAGGAAAACCTTATCAGGAACTAAGCACCATTCCTTACAAGAATTTAACTTGTGTCTATCTCTCGATTGATCACCCATAATCCTCAGATTCCTTGCTCCTCAGACTACTACCCACCAAGGAATTCCTTATGTAGCAGCCGCAGGATGGACTGTTATAGTGAAGCTGCTCCTTGAAAGACCACAGGGGAGAGTAGAGAACAACAAAGTTCAGTGTCTGTGTAACCTGTAAGGAATTTAGTGGAATCTCTGAGGCTGGGCAGATACAGAGATAGTCAAGCTGTAAATCTATTATATATCTAAAGGAGTTTTATAAGAATTATAATTAGCTTAGTTTAGTAAGTTAGATATATTTTAATAGATAGTAAGGGAGTTAAGTTAGCCCTAATTTTCATCAGGGAAGAAGCAATCCTTTGCAGGACAGAGGGGTTCTGGGTTTTATTTAGTATTGATTAGTGTAGGGATAAATAGTTTTGATAACTCCTATCCGAACCTATTTCCAAATCCTGTACCTAGTTCCTGCATCTTCTTATAGTTTATATAAATAGGTTTTATGGTAGCTTGTCTCTTACCAGTTTCATCTACTAACAGAACCAGCTAGGCCAAAACAGTTGTAGTAGTACCAAACTGACAGTTAACTGGCCTAATATATAACAAGATTTTGAAGATGGGATTAACTCTACCCTACCCATTTTTTAGATTTCATCACCAGAAGCATATACTTCTACCCTACTTATCTTAATGTGGGGGAGGTCTGTGATCCTTGTGTATGAAAGTGGGTTGAATCAAAACTCACTGACTGCCCCTTGGGCAGTCCTAAGCAAAGGTTTAGCTGTAATTGGTGTATGTAAAATGGAAAGAATTCACAGGAAGTTACAAAAAAGAATGATCTTTAAAAATGCCAAGAACTTCCTTTGACAAGATCTTTTGCCTTCAACCTGACCTTGGAGGAACTCTGGCTGAGGACTGCTTCTATTATGACTATCATGTGGGTGGATGAGAAAGGCTGACTTCTTTCCCTGGTCTGTTCTGAGAGGTAGTAGCCTCCAGAGGGGCCCTTCATCTTGGAGGAGGCCTCATGGCTAAAACCCTTGTTTAATTGACTCCTAGGCTCTGGCTGGGGCTTCTGGAGCCCTGCCAGAGTAAAGCCAGAGCTTGAGCATTTAGTCTAGCTCATTAAGATAGATTCTCTTTCTCATTTCTCTACTTTCACTCTTTCTAAATTTTATAAATAAATTGCTAAAAACTCATTTGGAATTAATTAATTCCCGGTGACCACACTCTGATAAATTTAGTCCAACCCTTTAATTTTAACTCCTTACATTCTGGCCCTTACAAGATGTAAAAATGGAGATTTGAACCGCAGACTTCAATCCCCAGAAGTCCTTGGTACTTCCCATTATAATCTTACCTGAGTCCTCACCTGAGCACGAGAACACAATTTAGTATTTAAAGGGCTCTCTGCTTCCCAAGAAGCTCTCTTCTTCTGCTTCTAAGCACACACGTCTCTCTACCTGGCAGGCAAGATGTAGTGAGTAGGTTGTGAATGGGCTAATGTGCCCTAGGCACATGCTTTTCTTATTTGTATTTCTTATCCTTTATTTCTAATAATCTTTAATAAACCTCACAAAAATATAATACTTTTTAGTAGAGAAACTAATTTAACTGTTACAAAGATTAATAGCTATTATTACAACTTTCGGCATGCAATCTTGAAAATGTTCACTCACACTGTTATAGGGCCAAGCTGAAAGGGTCACTGAGACAGCCACCCCCAAGAAGATGCCTATGCAGTATAATCAGAACAATTTATTCTTTATGGAAGAAAGAATGGGAGCGGAGAGCTATGAGGATAAGAGTCTGAATTCTGAATTGCATTATAAATAGAATGAGAAGAGCAATGTTAGCAAAAGATAAAAAGTGGAGAGAATTATAAGCAATAGCAGGATGTGACTCTTCTCAAATATGATGATGATCAAGGAAGAAAGAAGCAATGGGGAAGGCGCCAAGGGGTAGTTGGAATAGGCTAAAGATAGCTAGAGTCAGCAATGAGATCAGAAAGTGAACCCCAATGCTTACTTTCCATGATTAACAGGTATTAATGAAGTTTATGAATATTTTCTTCCCAGATATGGGTGGAATTTGTCAGCCATTTGTTGCATATGCAATGTATGGAAATACATGTAATGGAAGGACAGGAGGTAGGGGATCCTACTAAGGGATTCTTAGGTAGAATTCTTTTGTGAAGACTATACACTCCTATTACCCAGCCTTTGAGGAACAGAGTAAGAATCTTTGGCTGTTAGGATAGGATAAAAGACTGCTTGCTAAAATGAGCACTTTGTACTCAACCTCATATCCTGGTGGGTTGCCCATTCTTGCAAGAATTAAATAAAGCCTTCATCTGCACCTGACTGTGAGTCTGTCTTTTTGTAAGCACCCTTCATCTCTAACATATATTATCCTCATCAGGCTCAAATGATGAACTAAATAAAATTTATAACAAAGGGGCAGGGAAAATATTCTTTGGGCAGGGTGAACAAAGGAGGAATGGTGACAGTTGGCTCATAAGGAATGACATGTGAGAGTCAGTGGGTTGAGAGAAAGTGAGAAAAACCAAAGCCAGAGCTGATTGCATTCTCTTGACTTCTGCTCTTGATGAGCCTGACTGTCTGGGCAGCTGAAGAAGATTATTATAGGCCCATGATGAAGAACCTATGGCACGTGAACCAAAGATGGTACCTAGAGTCCTCTATGTGGACTCACACACCATCCCCTGGTGGAACTGCTTCCACCCCTCTACACTTATTCCCTCCCCTGAGGCAGGCACACAGGCCAATCCCTTCCCTTTTCCCCTCCCCTGTCTGGACTATGGGCTGCTGGTACAGGAGGTAGGGTCTCCTCTCTGGCCCCCAGGCCCAGCTCTACCACATAAAAGATCTCAACTTCCTTCTTTCCCTTAAGTGGAGTCACGGGCACACCATTGTTATGCAAATATAAGCAGCTTAAAAGGCCCCAAGGCTGTATCTCTGCTACAGAGCTATGGGGGAACTGCATTCCCCCCATGGCCCAGGGGACCCCCCCCATTTCCTGGTATGGGATTGGTCTTGAATGGACCAAACCCATGCTAGGGAAAGACCATGGTCCTCCTTACTTCCAGTGTGGGATTGGTCCATATACCAATCCCACGCCTAGGGGAAAAAAAACTACTTTGACTCAAACTTCATAAAAAGTTTAGAGAGTTAGTTAATTTCAGCTGGGGAAAATTTGGTTACTTTTTCTTTAATAAAGTCTTAAAAATATGAAAAGGATAGTTTTTCTTTTAGCATCTTCACTTGATGATCTACAAAGGGACCCCAGAACCTAACCTTTAATCCTCTCCTCTCAAACCCCCCCCCCCCCCCCCAGTTATCCCTCTTGCCCAGGCAATCCCCAGGCTCTCAGCTCCTACTGGATCCCTGCCCAGCCTACTTGCCACAGGAAACCCTGCTGGGAGTTCTTCAGAAGCAGGGAAGGTATAAACCCTTCACCCTACCCCCTAGCAGAGAAGCCCCTGTTTTCTACCCCACACACATAGATTTTTTTTTCAAACTCTCCCCACCCCTGTGCAAACTCCACTTTTCTGCCCAACCCCATACCTGCACATGGTGTTTCCTTTTGTTTTGTTTGTTCTGTTCTAGTTCTAAAATAAAGCACAATGTTGCAGACTATGTTGGCAATCTTGATGGACAGCTTTTTGTCCCTTGGGGTTTTTGATAACCTTAGGCCCTAAGGGGTCCTCAAACTTTTTACACAGAGGGCCAGTTCACTGTCCCTCAGACCATTGGAGGGCCAGATTATTAAAAAAAAACTGAACAAATCCCTATGCACACTGTACATATCTTATTTTAAAGTAAAAACAAAAACAAACAGGAACAAAAACAATATTTAAAATAAAGAACAAGTAAATTTAAATCAACAAATTGACCAGTATTTCAATGGGAACTATGGGCTTGCTTCTGGCTAATGAGATTGCCAATGCCTGATTCTATATTTGTCACTGCTAGCTGTAACAAGTGATGCAAGTGTGCATCAGTTAAGTCTAAATCTGGTTGGATATTTTAGATGTTTCATTCTGGAAAAAGTCTGTTCACAGACATGAATGCTGTCAAAAATGGTTGCCATTTTGAGTGCATGGTTCCTGAGATTAGGATATGTCTCAGAAGGGAGAGATGCATAGAAATTAGGCAAGTTGCTTGACTTGAACGCATCTTTCAGAAAGTCACAATTCTGTAGTTCAGCCAGTTCCATTTGGTAAATTGCATCCACATTTTCAATGTCAATAGAAAATGGGTTACAGAAAAGCTGCATTTCCTGTTCATGGAGATGAAGCTCTTTAAATATGGATTGGAACTCCTTTTGCATTTTTTCCAGTGAATCCACACATGTTTCTTTTGGGAATGCAATCACGGGTTTTTCCACTAACAGATTTTGAGTTAAGGGGAGATGGCAGAAATTTTCCTCCTTCATTTGTTTGATAAGGAGGCCGAATTTTACTTCAAATGCTTTTCACATGTGATTGCATATCACAGATGAGCTTCCCCTTTCCTTGAAGTTGCACATTGAAACTGCTGAGTAGCTCTGTTACATCTGTCAGAAAGGTGAGGTGCCATTTTCATTCTGCATCATTAAGCTCTGGTACTTCTTTGTTTTTTGAAAGCATAAAAGCTGTAATCTGTGGAAGTAGGTCGTAGAAATGTCTCAAAACTCTCCCTTGACTCATTCAACAGACTTCTGTGTGGTACAGAACATCTTCATAGGCAATGTTTAGCTCAGACAGAAATTTCTGAAATTGTCTGTGGTTTAGTGCATGAACACAAGATATCACAATTTTCATAACAGAGTCCCACTTCAGTGATTTACCACATAGCAGCTCTCGTTGGTGGATGAGGCAGTGTATGGCTATTGGATGAGAATGGTTATGTTTGTCCATCTCTTGGTTAATGTGAGCAATTGAGAACCATCAGTTGTCACACTGGCTAGTTTAGTTCAGTCCAGCTCCAAATCCTTCACAGTTTAGGAAATCTTTTCATAGATATCCTCTCCTGTAGTTGTTCCTTTGATACTTTTCAGTGCAGCAAGCTCTTCTGTGACTTCAAAATTGTCATTCATCCCACGGATGACCCACAGCCCAAGGAAATCCCCCAAACACACTAAATACCCAAAGATCTTTATGAAGGTGTGAAAAGGGTTTGAAGCACTAGAATCAGACCCCAACATCTTAATGGCAGAAATTAAAAAGGAATATTTCCCTTCTAAAAAAATATTAAAGTATATACAAGAGTTTATTTATGTCTGTCATTGAAAATATTCTCTTAGAAAGTTAAATCACTAACTAATGAGCATAATGATATATCCAAATCACTGGAAAATATTACTTGGGTTCATTATTAAAATTGATCCAATTTTGCAAATACCTCAAAATGACTTACAGTGTGTGGAGCCTTCTAACAAATATAGTATCTGTATTTTTAAAACAGACACTACATTGTGATGAGCATAAATTTTTTGAAGGGAAAATTTGTGGCTCCATATCTAAACTGTTTGTGTTGGTTAATCTATAATATTGCTTCCGTGTCAAGATAACACATTCTATCAATGATGAGTAATTGTATTGATCCTATTCTATTGTAGTAATTGTTTGCTTTGAGAATAATTGCTTTATAGCATTTGCAATCTTTGCTATTGGATATGGATTGTTAAGAGTAAATTTTTGGGCTGAGACTGAATATATTATTTAGTGATCTCCAGGAATTTAAATTCTAAATTCCAATGAAATACTCAAGTCAGAATGGAATTTTATGATTCTGTATTTACAATAGAAGGAAGAAATTAAGAAGAGAGAGAAATAGGGAAAGGGATAAAGATCTACTCTGGCCTAGCCTGAGACAGAGAGAGTTCAGAGGCCTCTCAGCCAAGGGGCCTTCGCAGAAGAGTAAATCTAGCTCGGCTTCCAGCTAGGAGGCCTCCTCTATGATGAGGGGCCTCCTTGGAGGCTGGAACCTTTAGAAAGGTCAATGGAAAGGGAAGTCAGTCTTAACACTCACCACATGGTCACCTAATAGAAGCAGTCTCAGGACCCACGCTTCAGAGCTCCTCCAAGTCAAGTTTTACCACCCAAGTCTGCAAAAGCTGCAAAAATTGACCCTCTCGACTTCTGGGTAAACATGGCTCCAATCTAGATGCAACTCGCTTCCTCTCCCCAGCACCAAACGAAATAGACTACCTCAAAAGAGCATAAAAAAAATCACCTTTGGAAGAATGGAGGGACTCTCCAATACCCCACAGAAACGAAGGTACGTGGGGTTTGAACATTCCACACTATAAGAAGGAGGAAAAGCTTGCACAAAAATGTGAACTGAGCCACCCTTCCCCCCCCCACCTCCCCCACCAAACCAGAGTAAGATATCAGAATGCTCACTGGGATAGCGAATGAGTGAGGAATGTCTCTGGGGGGAGGGGCACACCAGGCTCCTTGGGATCTAAAGACTGCTAGGAAATGACCTCTCAGGGTGGTTTCACGGGAGAATCCTGCTCTGAGCACAGGGGGCTGGGGAGCTGAACTCCAGGGCGGTTGCGCTGAGCACCTGGGCAGAGCTGAACACCGGGGTGGTTGGGCTGAGCACAGGGGCTTGCACTCTAAGAAACCTCAGAGGCTGGGAAGAACTAGTCTGAGGCAACCTAAATTCACAGAAAACCTGCCCATATCACCTAGACCCCAGACCAAAAAGGAAAGGGGAATAAAACCACCAAAGGGATGGCTCATATGGCCCCAAATCAAGCCTCCAGGAAGAAAGGGGAAAAAAGATTATTGAAAACTTTTATGGTGCGAGTACCCAAGGAAAAGAAGAGAAAGAGGATGAAACCCAAACAAAATCAAAACATGCCTCACAAAATGGAAATTATCCATAAGCTCTGGAAGAACTCAAATTGGAGCTTACCCAAAAGATGGAAACCTTCTGGAAAGAAAAATGGGAGAAAGAGATCAGCAGTCTGATAGAGAAGACTTCACAATTGGAGAAAGAGCTGGAAGCATCTAATAGAAGGGCAGACAAAGCTGAAAAGCAAAACCAGTCCCTAATGACCAGAATTAAGGAACTGGAAGACAGTGAGCATGCAAAACAGCAAGAATTAATAAAGCAAAGCCAAAAAATTAATGAATTAGAAGAAAACACAAACTATCTCACTGAAAAGGTTACAGACCTGGAAAACAGAGGAAGAAGAGACAACATGAGAATTATTGGTCTGCCCAAAAAACCAGAGATAAACAAAAATCTCGATGCTATACTACAGGAGATTATAGAAGAAAATAGCCCACATGTTCTGGAGCATAGGGGCAAAATAGAAATATAAAGGGTGCATAGAACACCCTCTATACTAAATCCCCAAAAGACAACCCCCAGGAATGTAATCGCCAAATTCAAGAGCTTCCAAGAAAAGGAGAAAAATCCTACAAGAAGCCAAGAAGAGGAGCTTCAGATATAGGGGGGCTCCCATAAGGATCACACATGACTTAGCGGCTAACACACTAAGAGACCACAAAGCATGGAACACGATATTTAGAAAGGCAAGAGAACTGGGTCTCCAACCAAGAATCAACTACCCACAAAAACTGACTATATACTTCCAGGGGAAAGTATGGGCTTTCAACAAAATAGAAGATTTTCAAGCATTTGCTAAGAAAAGACCAGAACTTAGTGGAAATTTTATATCCAATCACAGAAAACAAGAGAAACATGAAAAGGTAAATATGAAAGAAAGGGAAAAGGAGATAAATCTTATCTTTTTCTTTAAGTCAAACTCTCTTCTATAAGGACTACATTTACATCAAATTATATATATTAATATGTGGGGAAAATGTATTGTTTAACTCTCAAAAATTGTATGCACCATAAGAGCAGTTAGAAGAATCATGCATAGGGAAAGATTGGGGCATCAAGAAGATTTGGTGAAAAGGGGGGCAAAGAAAGGAAAAGGGAGGGTGGGAAGCATCGACAATACTAAGACTTACTACAAGAAATAGGGGGGGACTAAATAGAATAACCTTTCCCATACAAAGATACACATGGGAAGGGGAGGGGAAGATCTCTCATATGAGAAGGAGAGGAAGAGAGAGGGAAGTGGTATTACTTAAACCTTACTCTCAATGAAATCAACTCTGAGAGGGAAGAACATCTAGATCCAGTGAAATCCTGAATTCTATCTTATCCAACAGGGTAAGAAAGAAAGGGAAATTAAGGAGGGGGAGAGGGGAGGGAGTATAAAAAGGGAGGGAAGGAGAGGGGAGAGGGGAAGGGAGCATAAAAATGGAAGGGATAGAAAGGGAAGCATACCAAGGGAGGGGACTAAGGGGACTTACCTAAAGTAAATCACTGGTTCAAAAGGATATAGCTAGGGAAGAAAGGTCAGAACTAGGGGAAGATATCAAAATTCCAGGGAATCCACAAGTGACAATCATAACTTTGAACATGAATGGGATGAACTCACCCACAAAATGTAGACAAATAGAAGATTGGATTAGAACCTAAAACCCTACCATTTGTTGTCTTCAAGAAACACATATGAGCAGGTTGACACTCACAAGGTTAGAATTAAAGGTTGGAGTAAGACCTTTTGGGCCTCAACTGATAGAAAGAAGGCAGGAGTTGCAATCATGATATCTGACAAAGCCAAAGTACAAATAGACCTGATCAAAAGGGATAGGGAAGGTAAATATATTCTGTTAAAAGGGAATATAGACAATGAGGAAATATCACTAATCAACATGTATGCAACAAATGGAATAACATCCAAATTTCTAATGGAGAAACTAGGAGAATTGAAAGAGGAAATAGACAGTAAAATCATATTAGTGGGAGACTTGAACCAACCACTATCAAATTTATATAAATCAAACCAAAAAATAAATAAGAAAGAGGTAAAAGAAGTGAATGAAATGTTAGAAAAATTAGAATTAATAGACATATGGAGAAAAATAAATAGGGATAAAAAGGAATACACCTTCTTCTCAGCACCACATGGCACATTCACAAAAATAGATCATACACTAGGTCACAGAAACATGGCACTCAAATGCAGAAAAGCAGAAATAATAAATGCAACCTTTTCAGATCATAAAGCAATAAAAATATTGATTGGAAAGGGTACATGGAGAGCCAAATCAAAAATTAATTGGAAATTAAATAATATGATACTCCAAAATTGGTTAGTTAGAGAAGAAATCATAGAAACAATTAATAATTTCATTGAGGAAAATGACACTGATGAGACATCTTTTCAAACCTTATGGGATGCAGCCAAAGCAGTACTTAGAGGAAAATTCATATCCATGAGGGCATATATTAACAAATTGGGGGGGGGGCAGAGATCAATGAATTGGAAATGCAAATAAAAAAACTTGAGAACGAACAAATTAAAACCCCCCAGAAGAAAACCAAACTAGAGATCCTAAAATTAAGGGAGAAATTAATAAAATCAAAAGTGATAGAACTATTGAGCTAATAAACAAGACTAGAAGCAGGTACTTTGAAAAAACAGACAAAATAAACAAAGTACTGGTCAATCTAATTAAAAAAAGGAAAGAAGAAAGGCAAATTAACAGCATCAGGGATGAAAAGGGGGATCTCACCTCCAACGAAGAGGAAATTAAGGCAATCATTAAAAACTACTTTGCCTAACTATATGGCAATAAATATACCAACCTGGGTGATATGGATGAATATTTACAAAAATATAAATTGCCTAGACTAACAGAAGAGGAAATAGAATTCTTAAATAATCCCATATCAGAAAATGAAATCCAACAGGCCATCAAAGAACTTCCTAAGAAAAAATCCCCAGGGCCTGATGAATTCACCAGTGAATTCTATCAAACATTCAAAGAACAGCTAACCCCAATACTATACAAACTATTTGACATAATAAGCAGAGGGAGTTCTTCCAAATTCCTTTCATGACACAAACATGGTACTAATTCCAAAGCCAGGCAGGCCAAAAACAGAGAAAGAAAATTATAGACCAATCTCCCTAATGAATATAGATGCAAAAATCTTAAATAGGATACTAGCAAAAAGACTCTAGCAAGTGATCAGAAGAATCATTCACCATGATCAAGTAGGATTTATACCAGGGATGCAGGGCTGGTTCAATATTAGGAAAACCATCCACATAATTGACCACATCAACAAGCAAACCAACAAAAATCACATGATTATTTCAATAGATGCAGAAAAAGCCTTTGATAAAATACGACACCCCATTCCTATTAAAAACACTAGAAAGCATAGGAATAGAAGGGTCGTTCCTAAAAATAATAAACAGTATATATCTAAAACCATCAGCTAACATCATCTGCAATGGGGATAAACTAGATGCATTCCCAATAAGATCAGGAGTGAAACAAGGATGCCCATTATCACCTCTACTATTTGACATTGTACTAGAAACACTAGCAGTAGCAATTAGAGAAGAAAAAGAAATTGAAGGCATTAAAATAGGCAAGGAGGAGACCAAGTTATCACTCTTTGCGGATGACATGATGTTCTACTTAAAGAATCCTAGAGATTCAACCAAAAAGCTAATCAAAATAATCAATAACTTTAGCAAAGTTGCAGGATACAAAATAAACCCACATAAGTCAACAGCATTTCTATATATTTCCAACATAGCTCAGCAGCAAGAACTAGAAAGAGAAATCCCATTCAAAATTACCTTAGACAAAATAAAATACTTAGGAATCTATCTCCCGAGACAAACACAGGAACTATATGAATACAACTACAAAGCACTATCCACACAACTAAAAATAGACTTGAACAATTGGAAAAACATTAACTGCTCATGGGTAGGATGAGCCAATATAATAAAAATGACCATCCTACCCAAACTCATCTATGTATTTAGTACCATACCCATGGAACTTCCAAAAATTTTTTTTACTGATTTAGAAAAAACCATAACAAAGTTCATTTGGAAGGACAAAGGATCAAGGATATGCAGGGAAATAATGAAAAAAAATACAAAGGAGGGGGGCCTTGCAGTCCCAGATCTCAGACTATATTATAAAGCAGCGGTCATCAAAATAATTTGGTACTGGCTAAGAGACAGAAAGGAGGATCAGTGGAATAGACTCAGGGTAAGTGACCTCAGCAAGACAGTATATGACAAACCCAAAGATCCTAGCTTTTGGGTCAAAAATCCACTATTTCATAAAAACTGATGGGAAAATTGGAGGACAGTGTGGGAAAGATTAAGTTTAGATCAACACCTCATTCCCTACACCAAGATAAATTCAAAATGGGTGAATGACTTGAACATAAAGAAGGAAACTATAAGAAAATTAGGTGAACACAGAATAGTATACATGTCAGACCTTTGGGAAGGGAAAGACTTTAAAACCAAGCAAGACATAGAAAGAGTCACAAAATGAAAAATAAATAATCTGGAATACATCAAATTAAAAAGTTTTTGTACAAACAAAACCAATGTAAATAATATCAGAAGGGAAGCAACAAATTAGAAAACAATCTTCATAAAAACCTCTGACAAAGGTTTAATTACTCAAATTTTGGTAATGGAATACTATTGTGCTACAAGGAATAATAAAGTGGAGGAATTCCATGGAGACTAGAACAATCTCCAGGAAGTGATGCAGAGCAAAAGGAGCAGAACCAGGAAAACATTGTACACAGAGACTGATACATTGTGGTACAATCGAAGGTGATGGACTTCTCCATTACGGTCAATGCAATGTCCCTGAACAATCTGTAGGGATCTAAAAAAACTCTATCCACAAGCAGAGAATAAACTATGGGAGTAAAAACACCGAGGAAAAGCAACTGCTTGACTACAGGGGGGAGGGGATATGACTGAGGAGAGGCTCTAAATGAACACTAATGCAAATACCAACAACATGGAAATGGGTTCGAACCAAGAACACATGTGATACCCAGTGGAATCGTGCGTCAGCTACGGGTGAGATGGGGGGAGAGGGGAGGAAAATAAAATGGTCTTTGTTTCCAATGAATAATGTTTGGAAATGACCAAATAAAATAATATTTAAAGTGGAAAAAATTTACCCTCTCACAGGAAGTGACATGAAATATAAAGTCAGTTCTTTCCATCACTTCCTGTGTCTCACATGTACCAATGGTGGCTTAAGCTTGGCTTAGGACAGCCCAGGGGATCAGTCAGCTGCCTCTGATTTGTTACTTACTAGGACATGCTGGACTCAATCCTTAAGTGGGGGGTGTATACATTTCTGGTTGCTAGAATTCTAAAGACTAATCAGGGTGGAGTGAAACCAAAATTTACACTATTCTGTACCATCCTATATTTGTACCATCCTAAACATATACCTTTGTAGAAATCCATAAACTAATTGAACAGAAAACTTGTTTTGATAACTTGATGTACTTATATTTTGAACATTTGGAATTTTCTTTGAAGATGACTTACCCATTGTCTATTGTTTTATAAACCTGTTATTTTATTTTGATAAAATCATTTGCATTCACACAGTGGATCATGGATAAGTTAACAAGGAAATGGATCTCAACTCTTGGGTAAGAATCCTTTATATTCCATCTCTCCTTAAGTGACATTAATTGTAATATTTATGTATGTATACATATTTGATTGTCACTAATTGTAAGAGGTATATTTTTGATTTTTGAAACTTTTTTATAATTGATTTTCCTTGAATGTGCCTTTTGAGTGAAGCATGTCATCAATATTTTAAGACTTTTTGATTTTCCACTTGTATAGGTTATTATGTCCTTTAGTATGTCCATTAGCTCTAAATGTAACTGCTTGCCCAAAAGCCTTAGACTGTTGAAATTGCTACTGACTTTTTAACTATTATGGGACTTTGCTTCGTGAATATGTCTGATTCAAGGAAATGGGATAAAAAAGCACAGACTTCATCTACACAGTGCCAAAAAAGCATGGACTTAACCCAAATAGTGCTAAAAGAGCACAGAGATAAAAAAGATACCAGTCCTGCTAGGATTGCTAAAATTCTGCGCCACTACAAAAGAACTTGAACCTAGGGTGAGACTTGAGGTTATGGCTCTTGACATATGTTAAAATTCAGGACTCCTTGTACCACAGTCCTTGTGAAATATTTTCTATCAAGTCCCTAAAAATTCACTGTTCTGGCTCCCCTCTCCCTGAGAGATAATGAAAGATCAAACCAAAGATTAAAAATCTAGTCCCTTTTCTTTCATGCTGTGGCAGCTGATTGTGGTCCTGGCTTCCAAGTGGGTATATGAATTATTGCTTTTATGGACTTATAGGATGTAAATTACTTTAATTGTGTCATGATCCAAGGACCTATTGTGATTTTGTTTTTCCTTATTTAGGATTTTTACATATCAGATTTCTCCTTGCAAGAATCTATGTATCTTTAGTCTGTTATGTTTGTTATGATTCATTAGGGAGACTGGCCTCCCAAAGGATCACAGGGGTGAATGTGGGTTTTAAAATATTGTTGCCAGAGGAATTGCATCCCCCCAGCGTGCCCCAGGGGTCCCTCCCCTATACTTCCTGGTATGGGATTGGTGTTGAAAGGATCAATCACATGCTGGGGAGAGACCATGCCCCCTATTTCCTGGAGTGGGATTGATTCTAAATGGACCAATACTGTGTTTAGGGAGAGACCATTCCCCCTACTTCTGGGCACAGGATTGGTCTATATAAGGACCAGTCCTACACCTAGGAAAAAAAGCTTTGAATTCATTGTGATTCAAAGTTTAGAAAGTTAGCTGATTTCAGCTGGGAGAAACTCTGGTTGGTTTATCTTCAATAAAGTTTTAAAAAAGGATCAAAAGGGTAGATTTTTTCTTTTAGCATTTTCAGAGCCAAGAAGAGGCTGCTGGGGCTATACTTGAACTGGACTCAACAAGGACATGCACCCCACATTGTAATAAGTAGTCACCTACCCCCACAGCCTTCCCCCACCTTCCTGACCCTACTAGTCTTCTCCCACCAGCAAAACCCAGCAGCAACCCCGTTGCTCAGCCCCAACATGACTGTGGGTCCCTGTGGGGGGTGGCAGGAGGCAGATTCATCCCAGGTGTGAGCCAACTCCAAGAATGTGGGGAGGGGGCAACTTGATCTCTGAAGGTGGTCTCTAAAAGATTACCCATGTGAATTTAAAAACTACACCACCCTCCTCAGACCGTACTTTAGAAGATCTGATTTAGCTATCTCCTGATTAGTAACAATGGAGATACTTGATTTAACAGAATCAAGTCTTGAGAACTCTACATTTCTCCACCCTACTTAGTTTAACAAGGTCAGGAATGTCTGCACCATATTCAAGGATTAAGTATTTGAGAAAATGGCCTTCAAAGACATGTGAAGAAACAGTGGACAGACCCCTGGGCTGTCCTAAGTTAAACTAAGCTAACATTGGTACAGATGAGACACAGGAAAGTGACATAAAGCCATGTATATAGGGCAAGTCACTTGCTCTCTTCAGCCTCTTTCCCCTGAGAGGTGTCTCTGGCTGGCAGCGTGCTAAGCGTTCCAACATCTTGGCATGGTGGAAGCTATTTGTCTGGGTTTTGGCGGTGAGTTTTCCCTTGAGCTAATTCAGGTTCAGGCATTTTGGCTGAGCCCTCTTGGAGTTCAGGCTGATTCCTTCCTCTTTTTCTCTTCAAAACCTTACCATCTAGAGCCTCTAATCTTCCCACACAGCACAAGCCAGATGGGAGAAATCCTAAACCCTTTTCCTTCTCCCTTCTTCTTAAATTTCTTTCCACTATATTAATTAAATCACCATAAATTTCCAGACTGACTTGGGTAAATTTTTTTTGTTATTTGTGATATCCATGGCAACCAATAATTAATATAGTTTAGGTCACAACACTAAAATTATCCTTTACACCCATCACAGTTATAGGCTTTAGCCAGCTAAATGGAGATGCTATAATCAGGCTAATCTTTTCTTAAGAGAAATCTTTCTCCTCTTTACCTCATCTCTCATCTTCTCAATTCTATGAATAAACCTTTAGAACCATGGCCAGGTTCTCCATTTTTATTGAAATACTACCTAAAGGCAACTGGAGAGCATGCCGAGAAGGCTTTGACCTTCTGGGGTAGTGGCCCAACTTGAATGAAGGGCAGATACTTCCCTACAAATAAAAATTGAAAGAATCCACCAATCATCATTTGAAAGAGATGCCAAGAAGCTGCCAATTTTGCCAAGGACCTTTTTGCTAACACTGCTGCTCTAATAACTGCTTGTATCCTCCCTTCTACTCTCAGAGAGTAACACCAAACTCACCCACTTCTCTTCTCTTGCAATGGTCCATGATAATTAAAAAAGATCTAGGTATTTCAAAAGCTATGGAATAGCAGAGAATTAAAGGTCTGTCTCTCATCATCTCTAGCCCAAGTTGGTCTGTCGTCAGAGACCAGGATGACAGAAAAAACATTAAGTTTAGGTGAATGGATTTTGTTTATATTAACAGGGGAGTCTAACGAGCATGTGTGGTGTGGGTTTCTCTACTCACCTAAAAGGTTCTAAAATCCCTTCATGACTGCCAATAATATAACGGTAAAAATAAGGGGTGTGAGAGAAAAGGGTGTTAGGAAAGGCAAGAGCCAGAGCCCTAGCAGCTTGCCTACTCAGGTCCCAGAAAAAGCCCTTCCTTGTGTGGGAACAGCCCATTTATAGCCCAACCCATGCCAGAACACAAGAAAAGGGAACCCTGGGAAGAGTAGAGAATGCTGGGGGATGTAGTCCCCAGGTTACAATTTTTTAAAAAAAACATACAGTGGCATGCTAGGCTAATGCAAGCTCCACAAAGATTTCAGAATATATTATGTACAGCCATTCTATAACTGGATGCAAGCCTCAGAAGGACTTCAGAATATAAAAATTCTACAACTGGAACCATCTTAACTGTGGAGCCAGAATTGGGATGCATTAAAAAATAGAAACCAGATAAAGCAAATTTCAAGGTGTGGCTCTTCTCTTTCAGTTGCTACTAGATTGTGAGTAGGAGGAAAAGGTCTCAAGTTCTCTCTCATAGAACCAGCATGAAGCTTAAAGTACACGCAATTATTTCTTCTCTATTTTTATATTGACTATAGTCATTCTCGATCACCGAGAGACTACCACTATTTTTATATTACATACTCTTCCATTATATGCATTACATACTCTTTCCTGCTTTTAAGTGAAAGAGAGTGGAAAAGCGATGACTGGAAGCTTTGAAAAAGTCAGGAGGCAATACCAACCAAAGTTGGGAGCTAGAGTTTGAGCTAGAATGTGTTGGAACCCAAATGGGAAGAGTTAAGTACTTTTTAGGGGGATCTCGAATGCCAGAAGATTCACCTAATGAGGCATCACAGAGTCATGTGTTTTAATTTGCCAGTGTGGCAGGGGAGATTCCAGAATAAAGTCAAAGGATGTAACATGTAGAAACTGTGCCCAATTATAAAGTCTTAGGGGAAGAGTTTAGACCAAGCTTAAAAAGCCAGCTTCTAAATTGGTGAGCTATGTCATTATTTGACTTGTGAATATAGCTCTCTTAATGGTGAGAAGTCCAGGTACTTATCTATGTAAGCTGTCTCTGGGCTAAGGTGCAGCAGTGGGCTGGCAGGCACCACAAAGGGCTGGGAATCTAGGAACTTGGGCTCTCTCTTTGGCTCTGGTCCTTTTCTGAACTCAAGGCTGCTACTGGGCTGGCCTTAATTTGCTTTGCCCAACACGGAGTTAGCTGGGCCCTGTGGGAAGGGAATTCCCCTCCCCATTTTGTCTCTTTGTTTGCCATCAACCAGGGACCTGAAGATCCTTCACCATTGAGTTGTGCAATAATAGAGAGAACCTCAGAGAAAGTCAAAACGAGAGAGGAAACTGATCCCACAGGCACTGTCCCTCTGGCCAGACAAATTAAGGAACTATGGTTGGTTCTTGAGATGTGATGTGGGAGAAGTAGGCTGTGCCCTCTCGGGCGAGAGAAGCCACAAGGTAGAAAGATAGAGGAAGGATAGAAGTTTTGGATACCGCGAGGGGCATGATGGAGCCAAGTTACAGATATGAGATGGCAGAAATGGGTCAGAAACCAGGTCGTATTGATTATAATGGAGCCACAGCAAACCCCGATCAGTGGACTTCTCAGAAGGCTAATTCCGTCCAAGGATCCAAATTTAATACCACACAGGTTGGAGACATGATAGAGAAAAGAAACTGCCTGGCCGAAGGCCAGGTCCCAGGTGAGAGAAATAGAGAAGAAAAGGAATTAAAGATGGAGCTTGGCCAGAGGCCAGAGGCCAAGCTCCAGCAAGGACAGACATCAGTGAGAGCTAAGATCCAAGAGAGGGCGGAGATTGCTGTGGCTCTGCTTTTAATGTCTTTGATATGCAAATATACACAATACATAGGGATGATTATCATTGGTTAACAGCAAGGTATAGGTGTGGTTATCTTAGCCAGGTGAACACAAAGAAACCTGTTTTCGCACTTAACCTGGGGAAGCTGGGATCAAGGGTCAGAGGCTTTCCTAGCCATGCGCAAGACTGAGCATGCTCTCTTCTAAGCCACTCTGTACATTCTAACTGTTTCCCTTGTCCCTAGATAGGGGTGGACTGCTACATAGGTGGTGGAGAAAACTGCTTTTAAGTGAGACCAGGAAACTGTTTGCTCTCTTCTGGCTGGAGTTTGGAACCTGAAGGAATCCATGTCAGTGATGAGCTTCAATACATCATGGCTTCAAATAGAGTAGTAAGCTAAGCAACTCTCTACCTCTTTCCTACATTTCCCTCTCTTTACTATCACTACTTTAATGTAATAAAGCTACTAAAGCTACTAGCACCCTCATATTTTAATGTTAACTATTATAAGCCCCCTTACCACCACTTGTGAAATGGTTTAGGGTCCATTGATGAAGCAGAAGCAACTTGGCAGGAGACTTTGATAGTTAGGCTGTGTGGGTTTTAAAGTTATGGTGGGTGGGGAACTGCATCCCCCGACATCCCCCAGAGTTCCCTCCCTGTACGTCCTGGCGTGGGATTGGTCTTGAATGGACCAATCCTGTGCTGGAGAGGGACATGCCTCCCTATTTCTAGGTATGGAATTGGTCTACATAAGGACCAATCCCATGCCAAGGAAAAAACTTTGAATCTGCTAAGAGTTTAGTGAGGTTAATTAATTTTAGACTACCTAACTCCAGTGTTTTTTTTTTCTTTTAATAAAACTTTTAAAAGATCAAAGTCAGATAGTCATCTTTCATCTCTTCAGCTGGTAACCTTCTTTCCCTATTTTTCTTTAATAGTAAATACTATAATATTTATTTAGTATAACACCTGAAGACTCATCCAGCTTTTAATGCTATATTTGGAAATTATATTATAGCATTTAAAGCAGAAAACTGCTTCAAGTTTGTACTGTAATGATGGGGAGTAGAAAAAAGAATCATTGGGGGTGAATGGAATGTTGAGAGATCTACAGGTGCATGAGGTAGGAATAACAGTTGGAAACTGGACAAGTACTGGGAGCCATCAGGCCATGATGTCTTGACAAGGTCACTCGTGGTAGCTAAGGAGGCCACAGAGTGGCCCCTTGGCAATATGTGACTGCCCACTTAGTCCCCTTTGTATGACCTCTCTCATTAACATCCCTTAACTATGGAATTGACATGCTTGCTATTCCCCCCTAACCTCAGAAAGAATAATACAAATTCAAAATACCTGTACTCTATTTTTACAAAACATCGCCAGAAGATCAGACCCTCAAAACCAATCCCAAAAGACTCCCTTGGGTTAACTTTTACTTAGGTACATAATTCCCAGTAAAATCATAGCTATAAGCCAAGCCCAGAACTTTCCTACTCACAGAAATTTATTCTCATGAAGCCAGCATACAAATCAATAATAAAGGCCTATACAAAATATGCAGTTGCACTAAGCTTCATCATGACTCACTGACTTGATGCTTCCCCTTGAGAAACTCCCTAGTAAACCCTGAAAAATGATCAGTCTAACTAATATTAAATCTGAATTGTGTTCCAAGTACCTCTCAACCTCAATGTTATGATTGTTGAATTGTCTTTTAAGAATTTCTGATTATTTCTTTTTATTAAAAGTAATAAGTAAATTTCCTTGAGTTTTTGTAATCTCAAGCTCCTCACAGGACAATGAGAAAATTAAGCTACCTGTGACAAAATCATCTCTCTTGTGTGAAACCTTTATTCTGTCAAGAATCTGTAACCATGATACAAGAATATAGAATGTTAATCAAGTGATTTTGTTAAAAGTTAATGTATCACTTTCCCAATTATCTCTATTTAGATATGTGTGTTAGGTAATGTATTTGTGTGCCCAAAAATGGGTATAGAAATAAACACCAGGCCTGGAAATGGCAAAGCAGCTATCAGGTGCAAAGCATGCCCATGGCCAAAAGATATACAGCTATCTTCAGTTTGTTATTTTCTTGACTGACCATTGCCACCTGTTGGGAACACCTGGAGTTGTGAGTGAGACTGGACCCTGCCTGTGGCAGACAAGGACTTGTGAGAAATTCTCTGGAGGAGCAGGGTCTTGAGTTGGGAGACACAGAGAGGAGTGGAAGGAGGATCTGTTTCTTTGTGCAACCTCCCGGACCTCGAGAGGTTACAAGGAGAGATGATAGAAACAGGATAGAAGTTTTAGATCCCGCGAAGGGCGTGAACGAGCCGACTTTAGAGATGTAAATAATCGAGTCAGTAATCAATTATTGATTTTCGGGAGCCACAGCCTGCTCTGACCACTGGTGGTTATTAATTCAGGCTATTCCCATCCAATGGTCTCAGTTTAACACTGCACTGGTCAGAGGTTAATGCTAGCTCAGAAGGAAAGGAGATCAGAAACTAAAGGTGGTAGATAATGCTAGGCATTAGCATTAGAAAAGAGAGAGAAACAGGGAGGCCTGGCCACAAGGCCAGGCCTCAGGGAGAAAGATAGAGAGGAGAGAGAAAGGGGAGAAGTTGCTCCATTGCAAACCTGTCGGTGTCCTCCCAGTGGGCGGGCTGGCTGTGTCACATCCCTTATATTCTCTTTGATATACAAATGAGCTCAATACATATTGATCAGTTACATGATACCTCAATACATATGGATGAGTTACCTGGTGTATTGCCATTGGATAATGCAACTTATGACAAGGTAAAGGTGGGGTTATTATCCTTGGGCGAGTGAGACAAAGGAAAGCAAGGTTTCGCGCCTAAACTTCAGCCACGCTGGGAATAGAGCTCTTTGCCATGCGCAGGATGGCCATGTGCTCACTCACAATCCTTGTCTCTCCATAATACCTATGGGCTGGACTGCTACACTTTGAGCTATTTTCAAGATGCCTTTGGAGATTTCCATCACAGGCAGAAATCTTAACATCACTTGTTCCTTTTACAAAATTGAATTACTCTGAAGACTTTCATTTCATGAACTATTTAGATACTGGTCTCAAATCATTGAACGGTGCTCTCTCCCCCTTTTAACCTTTCCCTCCTTCAAATCTCCCTTGCCTTAGAAGAACTTTTATTTCTATAATTAGATAATTTAGAAATATAGATTTAAGATAGATTTGGGGAAGGAAAGGTGAACTTTGAGAAGTGGCAAATTCCGCCCACTCAGAGGATGGACCTTTGAAAAGGCGTTTCAAAAATTAGGATGACTTACAACCCCTAACCTCTACCTACTTCTCCAATTCACAATTAAATCACATTTAGCAGTCAGATAGGGAATTCATTCTTGTTTATTTACATCTAGGGAAAAAGCTCATTGGCAA
Organism: Monodelphis domestica; assembly: GCF_027887165.1. Lineage (NCBI taxonomy): Eukaryota > Metazoa > Chordata > Mammalia > Didelphimorphia > Didelphidae > Monodelphis > Monodelphis domestica. Next base: position 256,627,224 of record NC_077230.1, read on the forward strand.
ACTCCACCTTGCTGCCAGCTTCCAAAAAGACATGAACGGAAGGCTTGTGAGCACCCCAGGTAGCACAAATCAAGATTGGGGTTCCATATACCTCTCCTTGTAGAGAAGACTTCCCTGCCTTTAAGGACCAACACAGCCATCAAGGAGCATCCTTCACCAAGGGGAGATCTCCATTGTGTCTCCATTATGTAATCAGAGACTCCTGAAGGGGGTAGTGAGCAACCCTTGCCTCACTGCCATCCACCCTCATTCTCCATCTAAGAAGTCCCCAAATTTACAGTACCCCTTTTCCTAAAGGGAAAATTTGGCTCCAAGATGTAGAGGAAATGCCTTTAACTTCTATTTTTACCATATATCTGTAAATATTTCTTTGTAAAAGCTAATTGATGTTAATTGGTTAAAGGAAACTGGGCATTAATTGCTGGCAGTTAACATTAAGGGGAACTCACTGGAAGGAAGAATTGATCTAAACATTTTAGAGAAAGTCACCCCACTTCAGGGATTTTAAGGGTAGCCCACCTCATCTTTGGAGACTCAAATCTAGAACCGTGGTGGTGAACCCATAGCATATGTGCCAGAGAGGGCATACAGAGTACTCTCTGTTGGCACACGTGCCATGACCAGCTATGGGACCAGTATTAAGCAACAAAGATGTATTCATAGATAAAGAATACATCAGATCATGAAAACAACTACCATGAAAAGACCCAACAGACTCCATATGTAAGTACTGAAATTGAAAATTTACTTTTCTCTGGTGTGCTAAATGGTTGACCTCAAATAATATTTTGTATACTTCTTTTAAGTTTGAAAAACTACTTAAGTAATGTAATTTCATTTGATCCCCACTCTACTCTGTGAGGCAGGTGCTATTTTTATCCCCATGTTATAGATGAGAAAATGCATTAGAAAAGTTAAGAGATTTGTCTAGGATCACACAGAAATTTACTGTTTCTGAGGCAAGATTCAAACTCAGATTTTCCTGACTCCAAGTCCAGTATTCAGTGTTCTCTCACAGTGGATACCTTTAGTTTGAACATAAACTCATGCCAAAGGGGAATGCCCCTATTTGACTTTTTGTCAATGTGTCTATCAATTATTGTTTTTGTTTTTTTCTCTTTTATTTTCCTTCCCCCACCCCAAATTTTTATAATTCCCTCTAAGTAAAGTTTAATATTTTATACTTCTCTAGTAAGATAATATTTATAGGTATAAGCTGATATCATTTGAAATGATTCACTGGGGAGACTAAGCATGTTAATCTCCCCAAATCTTAAATTGAGGATATTTCAACATGCTCATCTCCCAATAGAATCACAGGGGGAATTGTTAGAAAAGAATTTCTCTCCCCATTATGTTGCTTTGTTTGACTTCATCAATCAGTGACCTGGAGTTCAGTTACCACTGAGATGTGTAAGTATAGATAATCCCTCAGAGAAAGGAAGTTGAAACAAATGAGATGAGAAACTGATCCCACAGGCACTGACCCCCTGGGCAGTACCAGGTGTGGAAAGGAAAACTGAAGCAAGTTTTGGACTTTCTGCCAATGAGGTGGAATAAACAGCAGTTGGAATGTTAGAGGGAAGATATTGACAAGAACGAGAGTTGGTGGGGGGAGGGGAAACTGGGAGTGGCAGTTGGTCTCGGGAATCACTCTTGCTTCCTGGCCCTTGAACTGGAAGGAGCTTTTCTCCCTGTCTCTGGATAGAAGTTCCTCTATTCCTGAATTTCCCAACTGTGTGCTCTACCTGGATTCCTGTGATCCTGTCATCGGACAAAAGGACTTAAGGGAAGCAGTTTGAACTGTAAGGCCAGTCTGTAGGGGCGTCAGCCTGAAGACACAGGCCCAACCAGCTCTGAAGATCAGAACTTTTCTTCCTCTTGCTGTCTACTGCTAAAGACTTTGAACTTAAGAAAGCTAGCATTAGCATAGACAGGAATAAAAGAAACCTTCCACCAGTCTGTGAGGGCTGGCCTCAGCTCAAAAGCTGAGACTCAAACCCAATCTCGGGAAATCCTGATTCCCTCTTCCTTGATAACTCCCCAATCCAAACTTCTTATTAAAATTTATCTTTATTTAAGTAATTGCAGTCAGACAAGAGGACTATCATTTCAGGGGACATAGAAGGAGCTGAACCTCAGGACAGCCATTCAACTATAAATGGTCTTTATTGGACCCTTGCTGAGTGACCTTCTTCTGGGGGAAGACTTGTCCCTCGGGAGGGTCTGTGCTTACCTGCTCTGGGGTATCTTCAACATTAGTCCATAGAGAAGATGTCCCCTCAGGTTATCCTAGGTGGCCCATTTCTCGGGAACCCCAATTTTCAAAGATAGCCTCTTAGCAGGGGTATCTCCTTTTACCTCACTGGCATCCATATTCCCTCTCTCCTTTCAACTCCTCCATTCCCAGTTATAAAACCGTTAATATCCCCTGTTCTTCAATTCCCAACACATTTTCCCTATAAATATTACACAAATTAAGGAACTATGGTTGGTTTCTGTGATTTGATGTGGGAGATGTGGGAGAGGTAGGGGGTGGAGAAAACTGCATATAAGGTGAGATCAGGAGGCCGTTTGCTCTCTTCCGGCTGGAGCTTGGAACCTGAAGGAACCCACGTTGGTGGTGAGCTTCAATCCATCATGGCTCCAAATAGAGTAGTAAGCTAAGCAACTCTCTACCTCTTTCCTACCACTACTTGGATGTAATGAAGCTATTAAAGCTACTAACAGTCTCATAATTACAGTTTAACTATTACAATTTGGCATTGGTAATGTCCAGAGTTATCAACTATTGTTGGAGAGTTTGAAAAGCCAAATAATGGGTAATAAAGACAGAGGACATTTAGCACTGAAAAGCTTATGTGTAATAACACAAAAAAGCTCACAGTGACAACTCTTCATATCAAAATAGTGTTGAGTAGGAATGTGTTTGGTTTCTTGACAAAAGAAAAAAAAAAACTAGTGATTATGCCCTTTTGGGGGCTTCCTATAGCATTTCAGATAAAATATAAAGTTTTTTATTTTTAAATCCTCAAAGCCTATACCTCCCATCTTATTTCACTCAATGACCATCACCCTCCAAATCCCTCTGTGACCTAGCCAGTAGACTATCTATGCTTTCACTCATTTTATAATTGAAGAATTTGAGGCAAGCAGGCTTAAGTGATTTGCCCAAGGTCATATAGCTACTAAAGCCAGATTTGTACTCAGGAAAATGAGTCTTCCTGATTTTGGTCCTGACACTATGTCCTCTGAGCCAACTAGTTGCCCCTGCAGCTTGTGAGCAAGCTTTAAATACTTCAGCAACAATCACATTTTTACCAATACTGACCTATACTGATTAAGTACACCCTTTGTTCAGCATACGGATGCTAATTTGAGAGGTTTAAGAACAATTCTGGACTGAGGTTGTTTTGGTCTTCAGAAACTGATTGCTTTTGTTCACTGTCATACATAAGGTAAGGAGTTTTTATAGCTTAGAAATAAAGGTTGGTACCGAACAATTCAAATTAGATTTATGGAACTAAAATTTGACAACACTCTATTGACATATTTTGACTAGTGACAAATGTAATGTTTTCCAGAGAAATGTGGCAAAAATGGCTAGTTAAGAATTCAGCATTTACTATTGGCCTGGGAAAACTAATATGGATATTAATAATCTGTCCAGAAGTTGAGAGGACACAAAGTATAGAAATACAAAAATTTCTGAACTGTATCATACCAGTGGAGGAGGGTGACCATCAAACGGAAGCACAGCTGAGAATCTGGATTTTCAAAGACAGCACTGCCAGCAACACATGGGAACTTTGTTTTATTTAACCAGCCCTTCTTTGCCTAAATTGTCTGTGGAAGACTGATGGAGAAGGTAGAAGTTGATTAAGGACTGAGGAAAGTAATATAAGCTGAGTGGTACAGTAATACTAAAGGATTCAAGTTCTTTTTTTCCAGATGGTATCCTAATTTTGAGACTATAAGAAGCAGCTAAAATTATGCAATGATTATACAGGATTCTCACTATTCATACCCATTGTACAAAAGAAGCAGAGGGAATAAGTCTAGCACGTAGGGTTATGACCATAAAAGCATGAGTGGTGGGAATATATAAGTCTGGAGGCTAGTAAAGAATAGAATTTACTGGCTCATGGCTAGATGTCAGTAAGAAGTTCTGAGGCTTTGCTCATTCTTTGCAAATAAAAATTCCATTTCATACACCTTACTTGAAGAATATAAGCATTAGTAAACCTTTGGAATTCATCTGCATTGATTTCATCTGCATTTTAATCACTGGCATGAGACAATAAAAACAAGTCTTATTTTAGTAGCAATTGATTTTTCACTAGATATGCAAAAGCATTTTCATCAAGAAACTAAAATCTTTTCAGAGTAGCTAAAATATTAGGAGCAATATTTTTCAGTGTGTAATTTCCACACAGGAAAGCAATAAGAAATCAAGAACTATATCTTACCATCTTCAAGGAAACCCACAACATGAGTATTTCAGTTAAATACTCAATGTTTTTTGAACACAAACTTTAGAGAAATATTTTAGTGGATCCAACTAGAGCATTCAGGTTATGTATAAATCAACCCCCAAATGCTACAAGTTTTATACCATATTTATTAATACTTAAGCATGAACCACATTTACAGATTTGTTTATGCTTCGGTATCTCTGAAACGGAACCAGCTGTAGTTAATGTCAGTACATTTTGTGGTTGAGAAATTGAAGAAGGCTTGTTACTAGCTAATATCACAGCTCAGGAGAACTGACAAAAATATAGTATCCGAATTTGTTGAGAGAGTCAGTTTTCAGAATTTTCTTGAAAAGTCTTGAGACTCAAGAAACCTACAAATTAGTGCAAGATGTACATAGCATCTTATTTATGAGCAATTGAAGGTTAAATCTAGCTTACTACTGCATATAAAAAAAACAAGAGCAGAGAGTAAGGGGAGTTCTAAAAAATTCACAGATACCATCTGCTACCTATAGGAGTTAGTTGGGATGAGAAACAAATTAAGAGGAACTAGTTAAGAAAAAAGCTTATCCACTGGACAGTTAGAGAATAGTGAGCTATCATGTATAGAAATCAAAACATTTGCCTAAGACCAAGTGGGACCCCAGTTCACTGGAGGAAGATTGAGTCTGTAGCACCTTTTCTGCCTAGAAATGTCATTTTTGAAGACTGCTAGAAGGAAAAGAGAACCTATCAAACTAAGGGACAATAGTCCGCACTAAACAAGTTCAAATACACATACTAAAAAGTCAGTTAATTCCAGAAGAATCAGAATATTTTGATGTTGACTAGGCTTACACAGCCAGCTTCTTTTAATGAATTAAATTCAATGCTACTTATGCTATTCCATATGTAAATGAAGTGATGTTGCATGTATTGTAATTTTATTTAGTAATTATTATTTCTATTGTATTATACTAGTTTTATTATTTAAAGTAGTCTTTTGATTCATGCTGTATCCATTTAACATTACTGTAAAGTTGATGTACTCTAAAATGATTTTAAGGGGACTGAAAATTTCTGGTCATGTGGAGAAATGCAAGCAATTTCAAAAGCTTCTATTATAGAGATAATTTAAATTCTTACTAACTCTAAAGAGAAGAGAAAGAAGAGAAAGGCTAGAAGATTAATATTTGGAATTACTATTCTTTGAGGAAGCATTTGAGAAAAAACCTGTTTTCCTCTTGATTTTAAGAGCTCTTCCTCTTTACTATCTCTTATAGGAGAGGCAGTAAAGAACAGATAAAGAGGATGAAGATAATTCTGGCACATTTTAAAATTATAAATGAAATAAATGGTATAGCACTGTGTTCTCATAAGTGAAATTATATACAATTCAAGTGAGGACTTGTGATCATTCATGCAGCTATTACAAGTAATTATGTTATTGCTTTATTATTTTATTGTTAATAAATTACATATTCAGTAACTTAATGTTTATTTAATCCTCAAAGACTAAGAGATTTAACATTGAAATATAAGCAACTACATTTGCAAAAAAAGATGTCTGTCCTGTTATATTAAAAAATATTTAGTAAACTTTGATGGGGATTGAGGGCTGATAAGAGGATGCATTTTTAGCAATGAATAAGGAACTAGTCAAACATACTGTTGTATTATCTTAGAATTTGGGATGATATTGAATAGAAGAATTAAATCACACCAATTAGATTATATATGGGTATTCTCAATTCAAAAACTCTTCTAAAGATGAAAAAATCTAAAAATTCTTTAAGAAAGGGGAGAAATTTTAGCTGAGGCCATTTATGAAAAAATGATGAGCCTTGGAATTTACAATGACTGATATACCTTTATATTTGGTACATTGCTAACTTAAATACTGTATGAATGTATAACTTTCATTTTAGACTAGTACTACACTGAGTTGCTGAAGCCCCTACTCACCCTCTCGTACTTTGTGCTAAGTCCTAGATAGCCTTAGAGTGTGTCTCCTCAACCTCCTTACTAGAAGACTCCCTCTAGTACCTTTCTCTAGAATTCATGACATGTACCTTCTTCTCTACCTTGATCATCAAAGGGATCCTCCAGTTCCCTTGAGCCATCTTAGCTCAAAACAGTTAAGGAATCCCACTCAGGTTAATGCTTTTGTTCCTATATCATTTGTGAAGTAGTACTTGCCCAGAGCTAAAATCCTGCCTGAATTTAAATCTCACTCAATCTTTGTTCCTCCCAATCTTTTAAAAGTGGTATCCAATGGGTTGATGATAACTCCTCTTATTTTTCTCCCATAATTCCAGCTTTTAAAGTGGAACCCAGGGACTGAAGGCCTTCAAGTTATAGAGTTCTGTTTTGTTTTGTTTTGTTTTGTTTTGTTTTGTTTTTTGCTTTTCATTCCATGGAAAGTAGGACTGTGTAAGGATTAAAACCCTTTTGTGTGTGTGTGTGTTCTATCTCCTTTTCCTAATCCGTAGTAGCAAGATTCCTTTCTCCTCCAATAAAGTGGAGAAGACTCTCTAAATCACTAAAATTGAGTGAATTTCAAGGTCTCCCCAAAACTGAGGCTCCTTCCATTGCCTGCCCATCAACTAGATTACATGGAAAGCCCTGTGCTCTACTTTCACTCCCTTAGTTTGATATAAGGTTCCAACATGCTATACCACAACCTGCAGTGGCAAAAAAAAACAACTTGGACCTTTCTAGGTCTATTCCTTTCTACAACCTTCATCTCAGAAAAGAAAAATTAATAGTAAATTTTTTAAAAGATAAAGAAATTCTGTAATGTAAAGACTCAAGAATAAAATTCCTTCAGTAATTCAGTTAAATGGGCCAGAAGAAATAATGAAGGATAAATTAAATTGGATCATAATTATAATAGAAGAAATAAAATACTCCAAGTTTATATATACATACACTATATATATATGTGTATATATATATATATAATATCAAATAAGGAAATTGAAAAATAACCAAAACCTAAAAACATTAGTAATACATTGTGATAAAAAATTGTTCTGTAATTGGTTTTGTGGCTGCTATTTCCTTAGGGCCATTAGTCACATCAACTAGCTGACAGGACTGAGTCTTGTCTTCTGTAGAGAGCAGAGAATCAATTACGGCTTTGGTGCTATCTGGTTAGTTCCTACAGAATCTGCAAAAATGCAGCAGGAGACATCATCTTGCACTGTAGTGTTAGATAATCTTATTTTGCCCAATATAGGCTTTCCCTTGCTATCAGTTCTTTGATGCATAAATATTTACCTTCTTCTTTGGTCTCTAAAATTCCAACTTTTTCCATCCTATTGATGAAACTAAAGACCACATAATAAAAATGTTATTTGGGGCTTACTGTTTGTGCTCCAAGCACATAATAAACAAGTTATTATTAAAATTTCTATATACATTAGTAAGGGTAATTGGTCAGCAGTACCTTTCAAGCCCATAAAAACTTTATATCAGCATTAAACAATCACCATGATAAAAAGAATTATTTTTAGAGGAACAAAAACTAGATAGCCATTTGAGGTCCTAATTGGAGAAAACTCTAGAGTTAATTAGAGTAGCCAACAATCTGCAAGAGAATACATGAGTCTATAGTAAAATTCAAATGCATTTGTCAAAACTAAAAAATGAAAAAGATTCAAATTTCTCCAAGTCTCAAGAGATAAGAAATGCATTTTTCATTAGCACAAAAGAATCAAACTTGAGAATATATGTATGTATCTTGAAAGATAGAATTGGAACTCCAAATATCATATCCTGCACAAACATGACCATGTTAATTTAAAAACAAAAAGGCTTGACTCTAAAGGCTGTTTCAAAGGATTAATGAATAAAAACTCACTACTAAACAATAAAACCTTTAATAAAAAGGAGCTCCATATTGGATAGATAAGTGAGTTAATATTTGAGAACTAAGAAAAGATATGCTATGATATCTTGCTGGAGAAAAATGAAAGAAATACTATTTTTTAATACTTCATTAGTCAACCTAGACATTGTTGGGCCAAAACTTTCTAACCATAATCCGAATTCTTTTCTGTCTGACATATAACTGAGGACATATTTTCCAGGCCTAAACACTAAAAAATGGTTTTCTGATTAAACACTAGACAATAATATAACTTAAAGAGACTTGGATAAAAAAAGCACCAAAACACATCTATTCCTTATTCTAACTGAACAGAACTTTACAACTATTGGTTTTGGTTACAAGACCTGACTGAGAGATTCAGCTCTCCCCTGGAACAGAACTTACTAACAATACCTTCTAGTACAATGGTTCTCAACCTTTCTAATGCCGTGACCCCAAAACAAAAATTTATTTTGGTGGATACTTCAAAACTGTAATTTTGCTACAGTTATGATTTGGAATGTAAATATCTGATATGCATTATGTATTCTCATTGCTACAAATCAAACATAATTTAAACATAGTGATTAATCACAAAACAACATTTAATTATATGTTGAGAAATATTAATCCAGCAGGAGGCAGTCTGAGTTCTGGGGCGGGAGGTAAGTCCTGCCTGGGGAGGGGGTCCACAGACGCTGCCTTCTTCTTCCTGTCGTCTGTAATATTTAATTGGGAAAGGAAATAGGATTGGAAAAATAGGGAATAACTTGAGGTTTGTATGGGGTATGGAGGAGTTAAGGGGAGAGAGGGTATATAGCTTGGTGATGCAAGGGAGGGAGATGCCCCCTGCTGAGAGGAAACAGCAGGGGTCCGATAAGGACTATTTGTTGTAGAATGACTGAACTGATGTTCAGCTCCCTCTATGACCAGAAAAGATAGTCCACTTATCTGACTGCAAATTCAAATAATATAAAGTTTAATAATCCAGTTGGAATTGGAGTTTTTCCTTAGCTTCAGAGTATAGGGCCAGGCCCTAGAGGCTGGCGGAGGGTTTTCCCACTTCTGTCTCCTCTATATCAGTCCAGTTTTGTATAATTCAGAATCTTAGCAGTAGATAGAAAGCAAACAAGAACAGGTATAACCTTCAGAAGTGACTGGGCCTGAACCAAGCAGCTGAACCAAGAAGAGCATGCCACTTCAGACTGGGCTGAACAAGCTCTTCTCTCCTCCAACACCCGGAAGCAAGTTCCACCCAGCAGCAAGGAAGTGCTAGTCACAAGACCCCACTGCCACTCCCAGTTGGCCCCTTCCCCCACAAACTGTCAGTCTTGTTTCCTTTCCACACCGTCTCCCTCCAGCTTGAGCTGAGGCTTCACTTTGCTGGGGTTAGTTGGCTCCTTTATCTGCTCCAGGAGTTAACCGCTCCAGGTCTTGTTCTTAACCCCTCCGGAGCCAGCACCTGGGTGCTCTCTCTGGGTCTCTGTTTGAGTCCGGTCTCCAGGCAACAGGTTAAATCCATCACCCCTCACAGGGGAAGGCTACTGATAGTAGTAGTCTCTCAGTAACCAAGGATGACGATTGTCTTTGTGCGTTTTCATCTATGATAGATGAGTGTGCACAAAGATTCTTGTGCATGAAGGAGATTTAAGTGGAAAAGTCGATGCACAGAGACAGTCCCACTCTCTCGGTGTTGGAAGCCTGGGTCCAGTGGCACAAAAAGTCGTTACACCTGGAGACTTCCTCAGCTGCATTGGATGGCCGTGTTGTCTTTTGTGCTCCAACATGCCCTAAGCACTCCACAGTGCTTTGCTGCATTGCCATCTCAGCTATTGAACCTTCTTATTGGTTCTGTCTGTTCTGCTGAAGCAGTCTTCACATGCTGAGTGAGCAAAGCCCTAGTTCACCAGGAGTCTATGACCCAATGGCTACCCTCACAAGGTTTAGCTGGCCTGTCGAAGCCGTTGCCAGGGGTGTGGCCGCTGCTGCATGCTAGCAGCTACTAGGAGCCACAAGTGACAGCTGGGTGTCAGGTGGGGGTCAGTGGCTGGAGAGCTGCCCTAGGAGGGCACGACAAGCCCTCCATACCAGAGATACTATCCCTCCCTGAACACCCCATACACCCCGAAGGGCTGCTGATAGGTAACTAATATTAGTACAATGTGCGGGCAGCAGGGTCCCTGTTCTTTCCGAGATCTTGCTGTAAAATAGTGTGATTTCTCAGTGGCTAAAGCCATCAGAAATATCTATTTTCTGATGGCTTTAGGCGACCCCTGTGTTTTGGTCATTTGACCCCCGCTGGGGTCGCGACCCACAGGTTGAGAACCACTGCTCCAGCTCTCCTTCCACCTTCCAAGTCTCTGACAGCTGTTAGTATTTGAGTATTTTTATACCCTGGCCACCCTGCCACGCCCAGCTACCTTAATTTAGGGGACTTGGTGGAGAAGTTGCTCTCTACCCACAGCCTGGATAGCAGTCCTATCAGCCTGATTGACCATTCCTGTCCACAGTTTGGCCAAACCCCAACTAAGTGGCAGGCTCACCCACTGCCTCAAACTACTACTTCAGTTGCAGCATCCCGGGCCCACCCCAGTGCTACTACATCCTCCAGCTGCTGAAGTCTAGTGAAACCAGGCTTGGCTTCTCCTACCTGTGGCCCAAAGCTGCTGTTTGGTTTTTTCTTAGCCAGAGCTAGTTCCAGCCTAGCCCCCACCTCCATTTGCTGCTGCTTCTGTTGCTTCTGCTGCCACTTCTGCTGCCCTGATCTACATTCCAGCTGTAAGTAAAAGCTTCACTTTCCCCAGCCAGTGTGGGAGGGAAGGCCCTTTCCCTGCTGGTTAGCTGATTGCCCCCCAGGTTCCACTAGACTCTTTGTCTTGGCTGTGAGGGCCCTAGCCCTCTTTTAAACCATCTCAGTTTAACTTCTACCCATCCTTGCTTTACAAAATTTGCCTTATTTCCATCTCTTGGTCTCCACCAGATTTTGTAGTCATAGCCTCCATTTTGGTTTCTGGCAGGTCCTAACCACACCCCTTACCCTAAAAACCATGCCCCTAACCCCTCCCAGTTGTAGTGCTGCCTCTTGGCCACTAGAGGTCAATGTTGGACACTGATTTTTTCTTCTCTTTTTCTTTTTTTCTTTTCTTTTTTTCCTTTTCCTGCTTAGCTACAGTGGTTGTTTGATGCCACTAGATGGCAGCAATAAATAAATAATTAAAAAAATTAAATAAGCTAAATGCCCTCACCTTCTACCCCACTCCTTATAATAACAATTGAAAAATAAATCAATTAAAAATATACACTTTTTCCTTTTTTGATCAAATTGCTAAGCAGGATAAATGTCACAATGCATGAAAGCCTTTTTCTTTTTGCCCAATTAGAAGCACGTAAAATTCCAAATTCCTTCCTCCTCCTTGTATTCCTAGGACATTTTATTTTTATGGTCTTCATTCTTAAGACAAAAGATGCCTAAATACAAAAGATTAAAGCAGGAATGCAGGCCAACAGGAAAATTCAATCAAAAAATTTCAAACACTTACATGACCTAATGAAAAATACTGATCCCACCAAAAACAAGTTTGAATTTTGCGAGCCTGCTCCCAAACCACAAATAAGAGGACAAACAACTACAAATGGAGGATGAACCTTTTTCTCCTGAAATTGAGATGAGACACACCTGTTGTATACATCAGGTGCAGACTCTTCTCTCATACTTTGCAACATCTCTCATGCTCTGCAATTCCTGGTGGATCTTATCTCCCCTGATCCTTCTTCTCATCCCCCATCCTCTCCTGCCCTTTCTCCCACCCCAGAACCAGTCCCAATTCCAAAAAAATTTCATGCTGCTACCATACCTGTTCCTACCCTTGTTGCCTCAGCATCCCCACAATCAATTTCTAAGGAATCACAGACATCAGATGACTACTATGAAGGCCTTTTCCCATTAAGTGAAATGCCCACAATAGGACTCAATGGGGATGTGGTGACCCTAAGACACCATATTCCTTTTACTCCCTAAGAAATTAGTAAACTGAAACATGATATACCTTCATTTGAATTGAAAACTTTGGTTGTGACCAAGAAGATGGCTGATATTTTTTATCAATATGACCCGTCCTATAAGGATGTTGAGAATTTGCTCAATGCTTTCCTAATGGAATGTGAGAAAAATAAAATCATCTCTTATGTTAATAAGGCCCAGAGGTGTAGTGCACCACACTGGCCAGCTCAGGATCCTGCATGGGATTATAACAGTACCGCAGACTGGTTGCAATTACATTGTTGTAGGGATGCCATTATAACAGCAATGCGAGAATGCTCCAAGTTTACATAAACATGGTCAAAATTTGAAAGGCTTAGACAATCAGATAATGAGACACCCATACAATTCATGGATAAGCTCATTGAGCTTGGGGTCAGTATCTGCACCTTGATATTTCTAAAGACAAAGATATTAAGCAAATAAGGAGACATTTTTGTCCACAACACTTGCAGGGTGGTTCAAGATTATTTTAAGATGCATTGCCAACGGTGGCCTCAGATGGACCTTGAAGAGTTACGAAACACTGCTTCTTATGTATTTAAAGGCCAAAAGGAAAAACAGGAAGAGGCTAATAATGTCATAGAAACCTTGAGAAAACACATCAAAATTTTGCAGGAAAAGATTGATATAAAACAAAGGGCATGATGATCAACCAATGACGCTAACCCCTCTCCACAAACCTATCAGTCCCTTACCTGCCAATTCTGTCATAAGAAGGGCTACATAATGAGTAACTGTAGGAATTTTTTCCCAGGTACTGATGAACTATACCAACTGAAGAAATTCTTATAGGAACAATTACAGGAATAATTATTATAATGGTGATATCAGGAATCATAATTTTAGGACTGATAATAATCCTAGGGACATAAATTGGGCACCTGACAACTCATACCAAATGACCCCACAGCTGTATATTTTGAGTGGAGCTTGCCCCAGAACCACCCAGGGAGCTGCTGCCCTTCAGGGGGTAGCCCAAGGTACTACCCAAAGATTATGAAGGTGTACGGAGGAGGGAGGAGATTGGGGCACAGAAATCAGAGGATACAACCTTTGATTTTCCAGACCCGAACGTCTTACTGCCAGTTGTCCCTATCCATTTCCCCCCCCCACACACACAAATGAGCCCCATGAAATATTAAAGGTTCGTAACACCTATTATGATTGTCTTTGGACACTGGAACTTCCTGGTTTGTGTTGAAGAGTACACCTGATTTGTATTGCAGTTTCATTGGCTCAGTTAATGTCCGGGAGGGGGTATCAGGGACACCACTAAAGGTTCCCAAGTCCATAGGACTCCTTAGTGTGGAACACTCTGTCTTCTTAATGCCTGTCTCCCTTTTAAATTTACTGGGGAGAGACCTTTTGTGCAAGCTTAGGGCCACAATAACTTGCTCTCTAGATGGCTCTATGACACTGGAACTACCTGAGGAATCCTTAACTTTACTTCTTGTACTTCTTTAAGATACTCTTGAAACAAAGGAAACTCTTATTTTTGAGATACCAACTGATATACCTGAAGATCTCTGATGTTGGCCTACTGAAATTGGCTGTCCCTGTCCCAATTCAAACAAAATCTAGCCTACCTCCTTCCAATACTTAGTGCCCTCTTTCTAAGGAGGCAATTGATGGCATTACACCAGTAATAAATGGGATGTGATGGTATTACACCATTAATAAATTCCCTGATTGAGCAAGGTATGATAATTCCCTGTAAATCTGAATACAATACTCCCATCCTGCCTGTTAAAAAGCCCAAATTGGGGCCCGATGGCAAGCATCTCTATCGCTTTGTCCAGGATTTGAGAGCTGTGAACAAAAACATTGTAAAGAAAGATCCTGTACTTTCCAACATAAATACAATTATTTCTTCTATTCCTAGCACAGTTACATACTTTACAGTAGTAGACTTGTGCTCAGCTTTCTTCTTTATACCTATACATGAGAACTCCAGGCATATCTTTCCTTTCACCTGGAAGGGATCTAAGTGGACATGGGCTTGTCTACCCCCCAAGGGTTCGTGGACAGCCCTACTTTGTTCACACAGTTCTTAACTGATATAAAATTTAAATCTAGTCGTTTAATTCTGTTTATGGATGATTTACTCTTGGCCTCTCCAAATGCTGAAGCATGCCAAGTGGATAGCAAACACCTCCTCTTGGAGCTACATAAGAGTGGTCACAAAGTCTCCAAGGACAAAGTTCAGTGGCATCTCCCCAAGGTACAATATTTAGGTTTTATTTTGACTCCTGGGTTCTGTTTAATTTATCCCAAGCATATTGAAAATATCCAAAAGTTAAGTGCTCCTACCACTAAAAAGCAATTGAGAGTTATTCTTGGAGCAACAGGATTTTGTCGGCAGTGGATTCCTTGGTATGGGAAAATCACTAATCCCCTTGTAGCACTCACAAAAAATTCAGTCCCTGAACCACTTAAATTGGAAACAGAACACCTAACAGCTCTTTCAAATTTAAAAGTTATACTGTCTGCCCCTGCTCTAGGCATACCAAATTATGATAAACTATTTACCTTATATGTCCATGAACAAAAAGGGGTAGCTTCAGGTATTTAACTCAACTTTTGGGAACTGCTCAATGCCCAGTAGCCTATTATTCTGCCCATCTTGACCCAGTAGCTGCCAGAACACCACCATGCCTTAAAGGAGTGGCTGCCACAGCTTTGTTGGTAATAAAATCTGACAATCTGGTATTGGAATGCCCTCTGACCATAATGTGCCCACACGAGGTCAATGCATTGCTATTAAGACATGAAACCTAGGCATTTACTGACCAAAGGATTACTAGGTATGAGATAACCTTACTGAATAATGAACATACCATACTAACATGTTGTGGAGTTCTTAATCCTGCAACCTTGCTCCCTGATTTGCCAATTTCTGGAGAACCGATTACATGATTGTACATCTTTAGTGTCCACTGTTGATAAATTTCATAATGATTTATTCAACATCCTTTTGCATGATTTGGATTTAATATTATTTACAGATGGTTCTTCATTTATGAGGGATGGTGTGCACTATGCAGGAGCTACAGTCATTACTGAATTTGATACTCTGTGGTCAGCTTCCTTGCCCTCGAAAATAAGTGCACAGGATGCAGAACTCACAGATTTGAAACATGCCTATGTTATTGCAAAGGATAAAAGAGTCACAATTTACACAGACTCCCACTATGCCTTTGGCATATTGTCAAGCCCTTGGCATGCTATGGCTTCAGAGGGGATTCTTAACATCAGCTGGAAAATGTATTGCCAATGCAAACCTTATTACTGAACTTCTTTCAGCCTTAGAAGACCCTGAATTAATTATGCCACTAATAATTACTGATGATTTGGATCTATCCCTTTCTTATAATGACAAGGAAGTGGAAAAAAAGAAACAGAAATTTAAAGCAAAACAGATAAATGGAGTATGGTTATCATCACATGGCAAATCCTTACTCCCTAGAGCTTTCTATAACCTGATTTGTCACGCTATTCATAAACATGGTCATTTTGATACCTAAGGCATTGTAGACTCTGTTAAAAGAGTATAGATAGCACCCGGAATAACTATGATTACCTCCAAAGTATGTACAGCTTTTCCTACCTGCTGTGATTTTTAAATTTCCTCTATCTAGCTTGGTTTAGCACCCAAGAATGTGCCTACCCACACTACACAGGCATGTGCTGGCTAATGACAAATCAGAAACAACTAACTGCCCCCATGGGCTGTCCTAAGCCAAGCTTGAGCTACCATTGACACATGTGAGATGCAGGAAGTGAGGCAGAGAACAGCCTTGGGAGTTTGCTGTCTTCCTGTGGAGAGGGCTAGATGCCGGTTCAATCCTGGAGCTCGAGCTGGGAGGAGGCCCGCAGACAATTTTCCTTCAGGTCGGTCAGGTGAGTGATAAGGACTGTCTCCCTTCTCTGCCTTGGCCCTCCAAGGCCTAAAACTCCCTCTGGCTCAACCTGAGCCAGAAGGTTGAGTTAACCTCTTTCTTTCTCTCCCTCTCTCTTTTACCCTCTAATAATTCCTTACTCCTATTGTAATTAAATTACCATAAAATTCCATTCTGACTTGAGTGTTTCATTTAGGATTTAAGAAATTAAATCCTTGGTGACCAAAATATAATTAATATAATCAATCTTTAAAACTAATTTAAATGTTACACTGCCAGGCCTTTAATCAATATACCTTTTGAGGAAAAGTCTTTGGTGGACATCCTCTTGCTTATATAAACCATTTGAGCACCGACAAACTGACTTTATCTCTATGCCAAAAGCTAGACAGTATAAATTTTGTCTGGTCATAGTAATCAACTGACCAGGTGACCTGAAGCATTTCCTATTGCTCATGCCACAACAGCGTTGATAAAATCCTTTTGAAATAAATTATTCCTTGTTTTGGCCTACCAGCAGGTATTGATTCAGATAAAGGAACTCATTTTACTGATTTGGTGTTATCGCAAATTTATTCATGTCTGGGGATAACTCCTAAATTTTATACACCATATCATTCCCAGAGCTCTGGCCAAATTGAACAAATGAATAAAGAATTTAAAACCATGATTGGCAAGTTATACATGGAGATTTATTTAAAATGGCCTGAAATTCTACCTCTGACCTATTTTTTTCTCAGAAGCAGACCCAGAGGCAATTTACACATCTCTCCATTTGAGATGCTATTTGGACATCCACCAATTCAGGCACAACCATTTGCCCCTGCCTATACCTCAGTGTTAGGAGGGGATACAGTCATTGCTACATATATCAGACAATTAAAAGCAAAATTGAAAGAACTCCATGACTCTGGAGCTGCTGTTCAAGCAGGCCCCATTGATTTCTTGCTTCCTGATTTAAACCCATGTGATAGTGTGTACATAAAGAATTTCAAACATACTGGGTCGACTGAGCCTGCTTATGATGGACCATTCCAGATATCATTAACTACACTAACAGTCATAAAATTGGAGAGAGAGACTCATGGATTCATTGTAGCCATGTAAAACGAGTACCTTCTGTTGATGGTGAATAATTAATTGCACTGATTGTATTTGACTATTGATTGTGATTGGACTTCTTTATTGCTGGATTTGTAATATATTGTTATACTTTATTTGATTGAACCTTA
This sequence comes from Monodelphis domestica, assembly GCF_027887165.1. NCBI lineage: Eukaryota > Metazoa > Chordata > Mammalia > Didelphimorphia > Didelphidae > Monodelphis > Monodelphis domestica. The sequence goes on from NC_077230.1 coordinate 256,644,728, forward strand.
TATCTGCACAAATTTCCTTGTAGGTCAATATATGTACTACCTCATAGAAGAAAATCTGTATTAGTGACCTACATTGACCTGATGTGCCTTTTGTAACATTTTGTGACTTTACTAATTTTTTTTGTTTTTGTATTTTCTTGAATGTATTATTGCTATGTATACCTCATTTGCACTCACATTGTTTTATCTGCTTTATTTGCACTCACACTGTGGATCATGGTAAGTCAAAGAGGAAATGAATCTTATTTTTTGAAAACTAGTCCCTATACTTTACCTCTGTAATTGTGAAATATACACATTTTAACATTTTAGTTTCTTCCTACATGTCATATAATATTTGATATTTTTTCCTTCTTTTCTCAGTTTTTTTGCTTTTGACACACGTCACTAGTATTGAAAAAAGTTTTTTTAAACTATTTTTACTTTTTGCAATAGCATAAGCTAAGATATCCATTTACCTACCATATAAAAAACATACCCATAAAGCTTTGGACTATGGCAACCTGCCACTAGTTATTTAACTGTTATGAGGCTTTTGCTTGATGACTGTCTAATCTAAGGGCAAATGGACCACAAAAGCGTGTGGAACTCGACTTGCAAAAGTGCCAAATGAGCACAAAAATGTGAAGGAAAGCAAACCAATCCTACAAGGATTGATGACATTCTTCACAAAAAGCAGAATGACTTGATCATGTGTTAGACTCAAGGTTGTGGCTGTTTGACATGTGTTAAATGCAGGACTTCCTTATACCACACTCTATATCAAGCATATGACATCTTTTGCTCTCGCTCCATTATCCCCCAAAAATGAAGAAAAGAGTTGAACCAGGAAAATCTATCTCCCATTTGTCTCAAGATCTAGTGTCTTTTTCTATTTTCTCTCATGATGTGACAACTTACTGTAGTCCAGACTGCTAAACTGGGTTAGTCACTAATTGTTGTACACTTATGGGACATGAATCAGTACAAGAACCTGTTGTGAGTTGTGATTTTTTTCTATTTTCCTTCTTCCCAGAATTTTTTTCAAGTTTTCTTTTTATATTTTTTATCTGACTCAGAAGTTATTTTTTAAAATTTTAATTTTTTTGATTCCTTGATTTTTTTGATACTAGATTCATATGCCTTATGACTCAACCATGAATCCCTGTGTAATTCCTACATGCATCCCTGTATCCTCCTCAGGGGGGGTATGTATTATTATTTTCCTCATGGGAGGACTATGTTACTGTTGTGAACTTTGACTTGAATTTGAGCCAAATTTAGAACAAGAGATTACCTCCTAGAATCTAGAAGGTGCCATGAAGATGCCTGCAGAGACCACACATTGTATCAGAAGATTCAGAGTGAACTTTGAGATATAGTGAATTTGAACTGGGGGGGGGGTTAAATGCTTTTCTTTTGAATGTATGCTCTTATGCCAAAGGGGACTGCCCCCAAATTGGCTTTTTGTCAATGCACCTATTATTGGTTTTATTCCTTTTTCCTTTTATTTTCCTCTTATCCCCAAATTATTATAATTTCCCCTTAAAAACTTTAACATTTCTATATACCTCTAGTTAAAGTTATGTTAGTTATATTTTCATGATCCATTGGGGAGACTGGTCTCCCAAAGGACCACAGGGGGAATGTATTGATTTAGAGTCTTGAACCCTAGAGACTACATTTCCCATAATCCCCTTTTCCTTTTCCTGTTTTGTGAGGCTCCTTACATGGGGGAGTTTTGAGTTTCTTTTTTCAACCCACATGGGCTCTCTGGTTCCATGGTGGAGGAGGGAGGAGCAGCTCTTGGTTTTTGCTACCTTACTTCCTTATACTTCAAGATAAATATTTAATAAATATTATTAAATATAATGCTTGGAATACTGGATATTAATTTTAATCTTTACAAGAGCTGGCACAGAAACTGAAGACTAAAAGACAAAACTAGAGAATAATGGGGAGTAGTGTTGGAAGCAACATTCTCTCAGTGTTGCCTTTTTTAGCGCCATCTTTCAGTGACCTGGAAATCAAAGACCACTGAGTAAATTCAGGTATAGATGAGCCTCAGAAGAGGAAGTTAAAGAACCCAGGAACCAATAAGACAGGAAACTGATCCATAGGCACTGCCTCCCTGGAGGCCCAAGAAAATTAAGAAACTATGATTGGTTCCTTAGATGTGACATGTCAGAGTTAGTGGATAGAGAAAAGTGTAACAGTCCACACATGTGTACATCTAAGGAATATGTTTGATGTATGGGGATTGTATTAACAAACACATGGTCAGACCCGCGCATGAGCAGTAAAGGTCTGACTTGGCCATGTGGTCTTTGTTCTCAGCATTCTTAACATTCTGGCTAGAATCCAGGTTTCTTTGTCTTTCTCGGGCTAGAGTTATCCATGTCTGGAACTTGTCATTTAAAATTCAACCAATGTTATTCAACTAGGCTTTGTTACGTATTCATTAGACACCTTCCCAATATACTTCTAAATAAATGCAAAGGTAGTGACACGCCTCGCCCCTTTTTTCCCTCTTGGAAGCCTCTTCTCTGTAACTCTGATTTCTATCCTCATACTTGTACTCTATTCCTGTCTAGGGATCCTCTATTTCACGTGTTCTTTATTGTTCGTGTCTTCCTTCATAGAATACCCTCAAAAGGAAGATATTACAGGGGCACGCGCCGCTCCTTATTATAATTAAGTTGTCTGTGTCTCTCAATTTATTATCCCTTTCTCCCAACTTCTTTCTCCTCCTCAAGTTATTACCCACTAAGGAGATTCTTTATGCAATAGTCGGTGGTCGGCCATTGTATTTGGCACCTCAGTTGGGATAAGATCTCTTTTACAGGTGCTATTTCATGTGTACACACAACTTGAGGAGAAAGGGGGACAGAGTCTGAAGCCATAGCGATGATTACAGTCAAAAGGCCTTTGAGGTAAGTCATCGCTCGATCAGAGAAATTGATCAGGTTGCTTCCTCTCAGACTTGTTATATTAGATTGCTAATGTCTTTAATTGAAAATGGAGGTAGTAAGGTCCCAGAGGCTAAGATCAAAGCATTGCTTAAAGTGATACGGAAAGCCTACCCTGAGTTTCCAACAATAGGGGTTCTAAATGTACATGAATGGGATCTAATAGGAGAAAAGCTGCGAAAGCATCAGAAGGAGGGACACAAAGTATCACAAATTAATTGGAACACCTGGAACATTGTAAGGATGGCTTTAGCTGCTTAGGCATTGCAAAATGCCAATGATAAGGAGAAGAAAGCTTTACAAATGCAAGAGGCAAAGCTTCTAACCCCAATTCACAAAACTCCACAGGGCTCTTAGAATCAGAAGCAGCTGAAATCAGCAGTCTTTCCCCACCTTTTAGTGAATTGCCTTCTGCTCCGAGCTATTCCTCAAATCAGATGGAAACAAAGGAACCATCTACAAGCTCAACACTTTACCCTCCTTTCTATTCAATAGAGGCGATGGCTTCCAATGCATTCCCCTCACCTCCCCCACCTCCAGCATGTAGATCGCTTTTGCAAACCTATCATGCTGCTCCTCCTCACAGACCTCTATCACCAGAGATTACTAAGACTGTATCCATCAGGAAAGAGCTGCAGAGAGACCTCGCAAAGGAAAAAAACAGACATTTTAGTGTACCCAGTAATCTTAAGAGATAACCCAGATAATCCAGATGAACAATTAGCTGAGCACAAAGCTCTAGACTGTAAAATCCTAAAAGCTCTCAGAGACAGTGTAATTCAGAATGGAAACACTGCTCCATTTACCATAGCACTGATTAAGAATCTCAGCCAGCAATCTCTTACACCAGGAGATTGGAAACTGATAGCTGAGTCTTCACTTAATGGTGGTGATTATTTAACTTGGAAATTAAAATTTCAGGATTTTTGTCAGGAACAGGCTACTGCGAATAGACGAGCTGGAATAGATATTCCATATGAGCAGTTAGTGGGGCAGGGAGAATTTGAACTCATCAAAAGGCAAATCTCAGACACTGAACAAGTCTATGGCCAAATCACCCTCGAGGAGAGAAGGGCGTGGCAAGTGCTACCAAATAAGGACAAGATAGCAAACTCTTATACAGACATAATGCAGAAACAAAATGAGTTTTGCAGATTTTTTGGATAGATTGGCCCTTGAGATAAAAAGACAGATACCTCATGAAGGAGCTGCACAGGTACTAATAAAAGATCTTGCCTATAGAAATTCAAATGCAGTTTCTAGAAAAGCATTAGCTCCCATCAAAGCAACGGGTACTTTGACGGATTTTTTAAGAGCTTGTCAGGACATAGGCACCTTTGAACATCAATCCATTTTGGCAGTGCAGGCTACAGGACCTAAGTGTCAGTGTTTCTCTTGTGGCCAGACAGATCACTTTCAAAATGCTTGTCTGAATTCAAGAGCTAAGAAAGTCCCAGGAATATGCCCTAGATGCAAAAGGGGTAAGGACAGGGCTTCTTCATGCAGAATCATATCTACAAACGGCCTGCATACATGGCAAAAAACTAGATTATGGGCAGGTCTCAAACCCAGGGCAGAATGGAGGTATTAAACAGACAAACGTTGCTAGGACCGTGGAATTGGCTATGAGTTCTTATCCATGGTTCCCAATAACAGCAGATTCGGATGTTCTAGGGGCAGGGCAAAAGGCACTCTTTCAAATTCCTACAGACTTTGCTTTTTCTGTGCCTCGAGGTTATATAGGCTTAGTCTTAGGCAAACCCGAGTTCTTTGCTAAAGGGCTAGAAATTCTACCACAAGTGTGTGAGAACAGGGATGCAAATAAGCTACACATTTTAGCTACTGCTAGGTCTACATTTTGCATCACAAAAGGAATGGAGATAGCCTCCTTACTTTTATTACCTAAAACACCTTGTCTTGAAAAAAGCATTCAGGGAAAAAAGCCAATCTGAATCACAGACCCACAGTTTATATTGGACTCAAAAAGTCACTAAGGATAGGTTGATCATGACTTTATGTAGAAGATAAGATTATAACGGGCATTTTAGATTCTGGAGCAGACATCTCAGTAATTTCTGCTAATGATTGGCCAGAATCTTGGACAGTTATTGCTCCTCACCAGCAGTTAATAGGCATTGGAACTCCTGAAACAGTTTTACAATCTGCCAGAGATTTATCATGGTCTGATGATGAAGGCCACAAAGGTATATTTAAACCTTATGTTTTAGACATTTCCCAATCTCTTTGGGGCAGAGAAGTCATGACTGATATGAATATAACACGAACTACATCCAGTCAGGCACAGTCAGAATTTGTGGGTTCTGTAAATGACTCCACAGCAAAATATGCTGATCCAATAACATGGATTGACACTAAGCCAATATGGATCAATCAATGGCCTATTTCTAAAGAAAAGCTAGTACATTTAGATGAAATAATACAAGCGCAATTATGCTGGGGTCATATTCGCGAGTCAAACAGTCCTTGGAATACACCAATCTTCCTGGTACCCTAAAAGGGGAATGGAGGCTAGTTCATGATTTAAGGAAGGTAAACGAGCAAATGATTGACACGGGCACTCGCCAACCAGGCCTACCTTCCCGTAGCCCCATTCTCATGAATTGGAACTTGATAGTAATAGATTTAAAAGATTGTTTTTTCAACATTCAGCTTTCACCACAGGACTGCCATACGTTTGCTTTCTCAGTCCCCTCCATAAATTTTAATAGCCCATTCAAAAGGTTCGAGTGGACCGTATTGCCCCAGGGGATGAAGGTCAGCTCATGTTTGTGTCAAAAATTTGTGGCTCAAGCCCTGGAAGAAGTCAGGAAAAAACATGAAAATCTATATATCTGCCAATACTTAGACGATATTTTGCTAGCAGCGCCATCTAGTGGCGAAGTTAAGGAACTGCTAGTGGACACCACAACGGCTTTAACGAAAGCACAACCAGTGATCTCTGAGGAGAAGATTCAAAGTGAATCTCCTTACAAATATCTAGGCACGATTGTGTATGATCAGGAAATTAGGCTTCAAAAAATAGAGATTCATAGGGATTCTCTAAACACTTTGAATGATTTTCAAAAGTTACTGGGTGATAGTAACTGGCTTAGACCTTTTCTCAAAATTACAACAGGACAATTAGAAATCTTATTTGCCACTTTGAAGCGAGACCCTGCACTGTTTTCCCCCAGAACTCTTTCGCCCACAGCTGAAGAGGAATTATGAGTAGTAGAAGCAGCCTTATCAGCAGCTGGATTATACAGGATTGATCCTTCCCTACCTTCAGTAGTTTCAGTCTTATGCACTAGATACACACCCACGGGTGCAATTCATCAAGGGGAGCATATAATTGAATGGATACATCTAGCCAATCAGCAGACTAAATCTCTCACTAGTTACTTAGAACTCATGATCTTAATAATTACTCAGATTAGAAGAAGATCACAGCAATTAGTAGGTGATGACCCGGACACCATCCATGTCCCTATGACACGAGAACAGGTTCGGAATTTATTTGCACAGACACTACCATGGCAAATTGCTCTTGCGGATTTTACAGGAAAGATTGATAATCACATTCCTGGTAATAAAATATTACAATTTGTGAAATTAACTCCCATCATTTCCCCAAAATTAACATCTATGCATCCTATTGTTAATGCTGTGAATGTCTTTATGGATGCATCAAAGAATAGCAAGGCAGGAGCAGTGGTAAATGAGCATGTGATGTTGCTACACATCATGTACAGTTCCCCACAAAAGGCTGAATTAGCAGCGGTCAGGAGTGTACTTAAAGATGTAACACAACCTTGCAACATCATATGTGATTCATTATATGTAGTAAATTTAGTTAACTCACTGGAAACAGATAAGATTAAACCCATCTCTGATGAAGAATTATTTCTTTTATTTCGTACCACACAAATGGCGATACGACAAAGGCAAAACAAATTTTTTATGACACATATTCGTTCCCATACTAACCTCCCCAGACCTCTGTCTGAGGGAAATTCAGAGGTGGACCCTTTAGTTGCCTCTGCCTTTCAAGAAGCAGTTAATTCACATTCTTTATTGCACCAAAATGCCAAATCTCTCAAATGCCAATTTGATATAACTGAAAGACAAGCAAAGGAAATAATCCAACAGTGCAGTTCTTGTGCACCTTTCTCTTCAAATCCTCTTCCAGCAGGAGTTAATCCACGAGGTCTGAAAGCTAACCAGCTCTGGCAAATGGATGTAACTCAATATGCTCCTTTTGGAAGATGGAAATATATACATGTAGTTGTGGATACCTACTCTCATGTCATGTGGGCCACAGCTCAAATTGCACATTTGCTGAAAGTATTTGCACATTTGGGCATTCCTATCTAAATAAAGACTGATAATGGAACTGCATATACCAGTAAAGATTTGCAGAATTTTGCAAATTGTGGAATATAGCCCATAAAACTGGAATTCCAGGCAACTCCACAGGACAAGCTATTGTGGGCAGGGCTAACAGAACTCTTAAAAACCAAATTCAAAAACAAAAAGGAGAGTACCAAACAATTTTTGAAGGCGATATTCTGAAACCCAAACGTATCATTCCTAACAAATTGTTAAAAATGGTACTCCTAACCATCAATCATTTCTCCATTCCAGAAGGGCTGACTGCTACTCCTATGCAAACACATTTTGAGTGTCATAATAAAATGGACACAACTCAGCAGCCCTGGGTTTTTTGGAGATTGTCATGGGAAAAAGATTACAAGGATCCGAACAGATTAATAACAATGGGTCGAGGATATGCTTCTGTTTCCACAGATGATGGAGACGTCTGGACTCCCAGTAAGCATCTCAAACCATGGAAAGGACCAGATCCATATGCAAAGGGAGCAGAAAGACAGCCAGAGCTGAGCACCACACCACTGCAACTTGACACTAGGAAGAGAAGCAGACGAACAGCACTGCATGCCGGACATGCTCAAGGCACAAGGAATGAAACTATCATTGGTGAATGCACATGCACCAAAGACTGACATTACATTACTTTTAATGACATTTACTATTATCACAATGATGGACATTTGTCATGCTGAAGTCTATTGGTCCATTATACCTAAACCTCCTATATTAAGAATGTTAACTTGGATGGACAAGCCCCCACTTGTATATGTTAATGATACTAAATGGCTACCGTATCCAGTTCTAGCCAGAAATATTCCTCTGGAATCTGAAGGGGCAAGTTACAACTATTCAGGCTCTACTGTGTACCCTTCATTTTGTAGATCTTCTAGACATTCTCACAAAGGGAATGCCTTCTGTGTACCACATAGAACTCAAGCTTGGATAGTAAAAAATGCTACTGACAACACATATAGGAATTGGTATGGGTATAATAGGAAAAGGAGACGATACACCCCATCCACCATTTAAACCTAACCATCCCGGGAACAAGAAATTATGTCCAAACCAGATAGGAACATTGCACAGGGATTTGTCATGGGCAGATTGTTCTGTTCAATCTCCTAGAAAGGTTAAGATGCTAGCAAAAGTAAACTTTAAGATTTACAATTGGGAACCCAGAATACGATGTGGATGCTATGATCAATTGACACGTTTAGACAAAAGTAGCAAATATGAGAAATGGCACATGCCATGCCATACACTGCATAAGATTGAAGACTTGCTAGAAGTTGATGTAGCTGGTCCTAGACTTGCTATTGAAGCAGGTCCCATTCAGAATACTCAATGGAAGATAGTGGCTGCCACACAGCCAATACATAAATTTAAGGTAAATGTAATGAATTCAGGAATTTATTTTGAATATGCCACTCACGTCAATGTCACTGCATGTGTATTTGCTCCATGTGTAATGTTAGTGGGTAATAGTCTTAACATTTCTAGAAACTAGGAAGGGCTATATGAGATTCGGTGCATTAAATGTCACCTGCATCAATGCGTAAATTCTATGCATGAGGATTCATATATAGCTATTATGTTCCAACCACCATTGGTGTGATTACCCGCGAATCTTACAGAGACGTGGGCATCTACGCCTACTGTACATATTGTTCAAAAAGCATTTAATATTATTATGCATCGCACCAAAAGGATGGTATTAGCAGTCATAGGAGCAGTAGTGTCCATCATTGCTATGATTATGGCATTGACCACAGCAACAATGGCATTAACTACTTCTATTCAGAACCAAGAGTTTATACAAGAAATGGTATCCAATTCATCTGAATTATGGCACACTCAGCAAAACATTGACTTAGCTTTTAGAGATGAGCTGGAAACTTTGAAAGATGCTGTATTTTGGTTAGGGAAAGAGGTTGAAGCTTTACACACTAGAATTACTTATCCATGTCATTTTAATAAAACTGGCTATCATATTACACTGTTACCTTATGACAATGCTGCATATGAATGGCAAACTGCAGTAGAGCACATTAAAGGTGCTTGGGGATGCCATAACAGCACATTGGATATCATATGGCTGCAACAAGAAATTAATAAATTAGACCAAATTGTGTACGAGCAGGAAGCTGTGAAAATTGCATCCAAACGGGAGGCAACTTTAGCTTCCGTGGTTCCTAGAAATTGGTTTGGAAGAATGAACTTATCTAGCATTAGCACTAATATAATCTTCATAGTTTTGGTTATTGGTTTAATAATACTGTATAGAAAAGCTTATGTAAATAGGGCTTACATCAGAAATATGCAGCCAGAAGTGGCCATATCTCATCATTCTCAAGCTTTAGTACATGACGATATTGAATTACAATCGATCAAAATGCAATGATAATGTTTTCTAAGACTGGAATTGGTGATTGTGCTAAGGTTTAAAAAAATTTAAAAGATGCTGATATATTTAGTAGGAAAAAAAGGAGAAAAAAGAGAGAGAAGATTTTAAGGATGTTCTTATTTCATTTGAGCAATTTTGGTTTGATGCTCTTTTAAGGTGTTTTCATGGAATACTTTTAATTATTCAATTTTGTTTTCTTTTTCATAACTTTTGCTAATATTTGAAGTACATTGCAAGTACTATTAAAGCTCTAATCCTGAGCTATGAAGGTGCAAATTTTTGTTTTTGAAGATACCCAAAAGCCTGAGACTATAAGAACATGACAGCATTTGTTATATTATAGGTGACTATTCTGGGAGATTATGTCTGATTGCATAAAAAAGGGATTTCAATGGATAACTCACACTTAACCAGACAGCTGAAGCCACACACAGATGCATATTCCATATGAAATGGATATCTAAGGTTGGAGATGCAAGGATGCGGTGCTTTGACACCCTCATTCACAGGTCACCCTGGTACTAAACTTCCAACCATATTTCTATGTGGCAGGCATCTGGGTGCAGATATATATGTAGATATCTACCGATATATATATATATATATATATATCCCTAAGATGCATGATCAGTACAAGGAAAAGGAAGAAATTACCCCTCATCTCCGGATATAGTTTTTTTTCTTTTACTACTGTAAGATCTGACAACTTCTTATAGTCCTGACTATACATGGGTAGTGTGATTGGTTAATGCACCTGTCCTATGAGCTATGGGACTAATATCATATTAAACCAGGATCATTAGAGTGAAAATTATTTTCTTATTATTTTTATAATTACATATGATCTTTAATGAAACTTTTACCTTTGACTCTGAAAAGTAGATAGGAAGATCAATTTTATTTTACAGAATCATTATTAAATCAGCTTTTTACTGACAATCATGCTTAATTTTTACATTTAAGTTTTTGCCATCCGATTTGGATTTCACTTTTGAATTATGGTTTGAGTATGCACCATTATATTTGTATTTGTTGAAGTTATAATTCTTTGTTACATTTTTAATATTACACTTCTTTGTTTTTATGTTAAATAAAAAGGGGGAGATGTAACAGTCCACACATGTGTACATCTAATATGTTTGATGTATGGGGATTGTATTAACAAACACATGGTCAGACCCGCGCATGAGCAGTAAAGGTCTGACTTGGCCATGTGGCCTTTGTTCTCGGCATTCTTAACATTCTGGCTAGAATCCAGGTTTCTTTATCTTTGGGGGCTAGAGTTATCCATGTCTGGAACTTGTCCTCATTCACATTTCAACCAATGTTATTCAACTAGGCTTTGTTACGTATTCATTAGACACCTTCCCAATATACTTCTAAATAAATGCAAAGGTAGTGGCACACCTCGCCCCTTTTTTTCCTCTTGAAAGCCTCTTCTCTGTAACTCTGATTTCTATCCTCAGGCTAGTACTCTATTCCTGTCTAGGGATCCTCTATTCCATGCGTTCTTTATCGCTCGTGTCTTCCTTCACAGAATACCTTCAAAAGGAAGATATTACAGGGGCACGCGCCACTCCTTATTATAATTAAGTTGTCTGTGTCTCTCAATTTATTATCCCTTTCTCCTGACTTCTTTCTCCTCCTCAAGTTATTACCCACTAAGGAGATTCTTTATGCAACAGTCACTGGTCAGCCGTTGTAAAAAGAGTTTATAAGCTGAGACCCAGCAGGAAGTCAAGGTCTTTGGTGTGTGCTTGGAGGAACAGAAGGGACCCTTGCTGGGTTGCAGCTCCAGGCCCATAGCGGTGGCCAATACATTAGAAAGCTAAGTATCTCTCTACATCTCTCCTGTGTTTCCCTCTCCACTACTTCTACTACAACTTTGATTTAAAAAAACTTATTAAGGGGGCAGCTGGGTAGCTCAGTGGATTGAGAGCCAGGCCTAGAGACGGGAGGTCCTAAGTTTAAATTTGGTCTCAGACACTTCCCAGCTGTGTGACCCTGGGCAAGTCACTTAACCCCCATTGCCTAGCCTTTACCACTCTTCTGCCTTGGAGCCAATACACAGTATTGACTCTAAGACGGAAGGTAAGGGTTTAAAAAAAAAAACTTATTAAGCTACAAAAAGCCTCATAATTTTCAATATTACAGTGAAGAAAATGAGGGTTTGTACCCAACTTTTTGGTCTCCAACTGTAATATTGAAAAAAATATTGAAAGCCTTTGCTTTTTATTGTCTTTTCCCTCTAAAACTAATTACCACTTTTTGGCCTAAGGAAAAGCCTTTTCTGGTCCTCCATTCAAATGCTTACAAACTAGGGAAATTCTGTACTCTGGCCATATTCCCTTCCTAATCCTTAGGACACTGCATCCTCTAGCCCTGGGAGACCCTACCCCCTGGCCAGTACACACTAGTGTAGTGCCATCTACAGACTAGAAGTAAAGCTTCAGGCAATTTAAAAAGTATTAAATATAATTGAATAAATCAAAATTAATTGAATCAAATTTAAAATATTAAATAAAAGAAATATTAAATTAAAATTAATAATATTGAATTAACCTGAATAAAATCAAATAAAACCAAATTAATAATATTTATTATTGGTACTATTGCCTTGCATTGGTTTCTTATTCAACCCTACTCTCACTTGGTTGTTTTCTACAATAAAATTGTAGGAAGTTGTCTCAATTTTTAAAAAATGTTTTGGGATCCTTTCATTGTTTGAATTGCCTATTCAACAACAGTCAGAACAGCTCCTCACTGCGCCCTGATAGTAATAGACTATCACCATGGCTGTTAAACTCCTTATTGAGCTCTGGCAGTAATAGCCTTTTATCACAGTTCCTGGACTCAAAAACAGCAACTAGAGCAGAAGCCTCATTCAGATAGGGCAAAAAGGCCCAGGAATTTTCCTAAATAGATCAAGAAAAAAGGTTAGATTTCCCCCTAAATTCATGGTCAAAAGACTAGATACTATGGGAAATATTGCCAAGAAATAAAAGGAAATCAAGCAAGATTCCTCCAGGTTCACCCCTACACAAACTATTGAATTGTGGGGATGATCCTAATTTCCTAAAAGAAAATTTCAATGAAGGAAGCAAAGAGATTTGTAAAGCATGGCCAGTAATAGCCTTTAGCTGGCCAAGATTTGGTTTGATTTATTTTTGAAAAGTTTTGAAAGAACTAAAACTGGGCATTGGCAACAAGAATTCTAAAGAATATGCCTATTGGTTCCTCTGGGCTCACCTGCTTGACAATTCAACCAATCCCACTAACCATGACAACAGCTTGGTTGATTCACTGTCCCCCAGGCTTGAGGCTGTTCATTCTCTAGATCCAGGCCATTCTGTCTTGACTCCTTCAACTCCTCCTCCTAAACCACTAGTTAAATCTAGCAAGAAGGACATGCTGTAGTTTTCTCACCTTGACTATGAGGAGGCTCCTCCTCTTCTTCTTGATCCAGGCTGGGATGTGACTACTTCTACCCTTCTCCCTTCTATGCATCTATGTCAGGCTCAAAATGCATTAATAAAAGCAATGAGAGCTTGTTCTGACAGGCCAGGTACTTGGATTAAATTCACAGACTTGAAACAAGGGAAAAATGCAAAACATCTTAATTCATGGATAGACTTGTTGAACTGGGATGCAGGTAGCTTGACCTCGATCTTTCTAGGGAAAAAGATATTAGACACATAAAACATTTAGTAACTAATTGCTGCAAGGGTTTAAGGAAATATTTAAGACTAAATGCCCTGACTGGTCTACTATAGACCTTGATACATTAAAGAGATGAATGGTTTGTGTCTTTGACAGCCATGAAAAGGAAGAGAGAGGGGAAGCTGAATTAGTGGGAGAGATTAAAGAAATATAAAAATGAATTAGAGGAGAAATTAAGGAAAGAAATAGCTGAAATAAAGGAAAAAGTTTAAGGAGCAGCTACAAAACAGGAAAAGGTCAGAGATCCCTCAAAGGAATACATAAAGTAACCACTAACATTTTTGTGGAAAGGAAGGTCATGTAGCTATGAACTACATGAAGAGGAATCAGGAAAACAGAAATAGAATCCTGAGGAATAGTAATAAAAATAATAGGAATTCTAATAGAAATAGTAATTCAAATGAGGCAAATCATAACCCACACCAAAACATCCAATATGGGTGCAGTTTGTCCTCACTATGTTCAGTGTAGGAACCCCCTCTCCCCCTAGTATGGGGGACTCCAGAAAATAACCAGAAATCTTTATGATGGTGTGTGTGTTTGTTTAGGAAAGGGCTCTGGAGTCAGGGGGTATAACATTTTGTCTGGAAATTTAGTTGAATATAAATCTAGTTCAATTAATTGTTACAAGTACTGATTGATTCATTTATTATGTTTGTATCCCCAGTTAGCAAAGTGCCTGGCTCACGGTAATATGTTTGCACTTAAAAGTCTAGTAAGAGAATATATTAAAAGTAAAATGTAGGAGTTTAAAGAAATGAGAAGGTGGCAGAAAGTTCTTTCATCTGTTTTTTAGAGAATTGAAATAACCATGGCTTTAGAAGGCCATTCTTACCATGGGCAAGAAATTGGTGAATGAGAGAGAAAGGATTTATTTCTTTAGAAGCCAAGAAAATTAAGTTGAGAAACATATTGATTGCATATAGAATAGAGTAAAGCTGAAGAGGTAATAAGGCTTCTCAGGCAACTATGTAAACCATGTGAGCTATCAATGAGGGGGGTTGTTCAGAGGGATCTTTAACTAACAAAATAGAAAGTTAAAAACAACTAGGCTTGATATTGATGTTCTTTCCTCTTAGCCCTCTTGTTTAAGTATCTAACATAGTATGTATTATAATCAACTATTTGCATATGAACATTATCCTGCTCAACTCTTTTACTTCTATATAATTATGCTTTACTCAGGTTAACCTGATTTATATTTTTATATATTTTATATATTTTTATTTATATTTTTATATATTTTATATATTTTTTTATATTTTTATATTGGAATAGAGTACTAGAGAGATGATGGGGCAAAGCACAAAACAACCAATAACACCTTAGACAATAATGAGGAGTTGCATGAATTTTACAGTTTGGACTGGACAAATAAGTTTAGTATTTTCTGAGTTTCTGTTTCTTCATAAAAGCCATTCACAGAAGTGAAGTACTCAGAAAATATTATCTCTAGAGTTTCATTTTCAGTTCTTCCTTTCCATGATTGTCTGGATCATGGTACATTTCAAAATATAAGTAAGGTAGGATTATTTAAGAACCTCTTTCCTGAAGATATATTGGGCAGTGGCAGCAGACATGGAAGCAAATAAAGTCATCCAGGGCCTGCTGGTTTTGTACTAAAAGTGATTTTTCTTCTTAGTCCAAAGTCAAGATTTTCTAGAACAAGAAAACCCCCAAGGAGAAAGAAAGTTTTTTCTCCTCCATTTGATTATGATTTTAAAATAAACTTTCATATACTACTCTCCCCATCCCTCCATCCCAACCTCTAGTACACGGATATTCTATACTCTGCTTTCATCTAGGCACATGTATTATTAGTTTATAAGTTCTTCAAATTGGATTATACACACACACACACACACACACACACACACATACACACACACATATAGAGAGAAAGCATTTTGCTCTCCTAGTTCTCAAAAAATTACAAAACTCATTGGATAATCACAGAGGAATAGAAATACTTTGATTTCTTAAAGGCTTAAAAACAAATAATAGGGAAATTACTTGTTTTGGAACCCAAATAGATGGAAAGCAACACAAGAAAATTTTACCTGGACAAAACATCTTTGGAGTTATCTATTTTTAAAAAGACACATATTTTATTAATTTGGAACCTCTCATACAGTTTTTATGTGCTTTAAAATATTATATATTACCACCAAAAGGGAAAAATTGTGCATTTGCCACTATAATAAAAAGGTTGTTATTTTTCCACAAGTACAAGTCAATTAGCCCCACTAAAAAATAGCAATGCCATTTGAGGCGAGTTTGTTAAAAACATCTCTGGGGGGCAGCTGGGTAGCTCAGTGGATTGAGAGCCAGGCCTAGTGATGGGAGGTCCTAGGTTCAAATTTGGCCTCAGACACTTCCCAGCTGTGTGACCCTGGGCAAGTCACTTGACCCCCATTGCCTAGCCCTTACCACTCTTCTGCCTTGGAGCCAATAAGACAGAAGGTAAGGGTTTAAAAAAAACCTCTGGATTTTACCTATATAGCTAAGGTTACTGGCTAAAAAATAAAGCCTCCTTTAGAGAAAAAAAACAAACAAACTCCTCTACCATCTTCGTTCACAGTGTCTGATACTTTTTCAATGTTTTTGTTTACTAGTTTAATCTTGTCCTAATTCAATCTACTAGGGATTCCCTAGTGGGAATTCCCTATTGCCTTGCCAGGTGCAATTTTAGTTCAAAGATGATTTAAGTTGAAACCATGAAGACGTAGACAAAAGGGGGTCACTATAGTTCCAGAATTTATACACTACTGTATATATATATATATATATTCTCTACAACACCCACCTATAGGACCATGTGTTTTTAAGTCCTGAAGATGATACAGTCTAGATGAGTGAGGGAACAGGAGTCAATCAATCTTAATAGTTTCTTTATAAGGCAGTGAAGGGGTCATCTATTTCCAAAGACTGACCTAAAACTAGTGCTACTAATTTTACATTAAGCTGCAAGGCTACTCAGAATAATGGATTATGTACCAACCTCACTTATACTTTTTGACTTCTAGGTGGGATGAAAGAACATCGTAGCATCTGAGGTTTGGCAAAACTGGTCCAAATTATTTTTCAAATGTTTTGGGTTTGGCAAAAGGTGAAACAGATTTTTCCAAATGTTTCCCCTCCCCACTAATTTTGGAATTTAAGTACATTTCAAGGAAAATTTAATCCATATGTTTCTAATTCACTTATACTCAAGGAATCAAACAGCTGTCTTGCAGCAAGTGTTTATTGCCCCCCAAAATCTTCTGAACCATTTTGAAAAAATCTTTTTCTTTGTCTCCAGTGAATCTCTGAGATATACCTTGCCAGCATTGACTAAAAGGAATCTTTTCAGAAAATCTATTTTGATTTTTAATGGAGTTATATACTTAACAAAAAAAGGTCCAATTATCACTGAACTTTAAAGTTTGTTTGTTTTTTTTCATTTTCATTTAAAAAAATAACCTTAAACTTCCATCTAAGAATCAATACTAAGTATTGGTTCCAGGGTAGTAGAGCAGTATGGGCAAGACAATTGTGGTTATGAGACCTGACAAGTATCAAACAGCTAGTAAGTGCCTGAGATCACATTTGAATGCAGGACCTCCCATCTCCAAGGCTATCTATTTACTGAGTCACCTACCTTCCTCTGACTTTAAAGTTTTAAAATAAAGAAGACCCAAGAAATCTTGTAGTTGAAAGTAGCTTAAAGTAGACTAATCCACCATTATACTTGATGCAATGCCTCTTCTACATTCCTACATATCACCATCCATTTGTAAAGAGGTAACAGTATTAAGAGTCAGAAGATCTGGCTCAGACACATTCTACCTGAATAATCCTGGGAGAGTCAAAACTCTGTGGCTTTTGGTGTCCATATTTATAAAATGTAGGAATAAAACATAGGCTATCCTGACAGGGTTAAGTAAAATGCAATATAACAGTTAAACCTGGTATCATCTTTGTGTTCTACATATACAAGGTAAAGAAGAATTTACTAGTTTATTAGATGCCCTATTCCATTGTTAGATAACTAAGAACTTTTTAAATGATCGTAGTTTAAAATAGGCTGAATGTAACATTCATCCATTGATATTAAAAATAGTGCTGTAGGAATTGCTACCATTCCTTGAAGTTACTCAATATAGACAAAAGTGGAAATCATTCCAAGACCTCAGATATTTTGTAACTGTGTTACCCTAGGCAAGGGGTTTAAGTGACTTGCCTAGGGTGACACAGCTACGAAGTATCTGAGGTTATAGTTGAACCCAGGCCACATTGACAGGCCTGGTTCTCAATCCTCTGAGCCACCTAGCTGCCCCCTCATGTCTACTTCTGTGAAGATACAAAATGCTCCTTAGCATCTACTCTATGGACCTTGATTGCTTCCACCCCCATTCCTAATCCATTTCCTTTCCTTGTTTCTTTTATATTTAGCATACTCAGAATAGTAGACAGCCCAGGGGATCATCTTCAGGATGGAGCTGAATGATGGATTGCTCATGGTTCAAATTAGAGGGCAGTGGTTATCCTTTCTACCCATTCCAATGGTTGGAAGCTATAGAAAAGCATTGGCTCAATTTAAATGAGAATTTTCAAAGAAGGTGCAGTCAAATATGGAACAAGATTGATTTCTAAGGTGGTGACTCTATTACTGAAGGCATTTGAGCTTGAGGTTGGATTACCAATTAGGTAGCTAAGTATCACTGTAGACAACGTCCTGGTGTCAGGAAGCCCTGAGTTCAACTCCAGCTTCAGACACTCAGTAGACCTCTGTGACTCTGGACAAGTCTTAATTTAACCCTGTTTGTTTTAGTTTACTCATCTGTAAAAAGAGCTGGAGAAGGAAATGACGAACTATTTCAGTACCTCTGCAGAGAAAACCCCAACTAGTGTATAAAGATTAAAATTAATATACAATAACTAAATATTATATTTTATAAAATTTTATTAATAATAACTAAAGATCTGCCTGAAGTCAGCCTGGTTGCAGGTCAAAAAAGAGAGCATGGGAGGAGTTACAACCAGCTAAATACCAATAATGTGGTCTCGCCAATGTGGAGAAGCAGGAGATATTTATAGGGCATTTTGGGAAATACTAAGGACTTCTGGGGAATGAAGTCAAAGGTTCAAAATATCCATTTATACAAGTGTCATGAAGAGTCAGACACAACTTAATAAGTCAGGTAAATTGTGTAAGATATTTCTGCATGGCTAAAGGACAGTACTAAATTACTCCTAAAGTCCTTTCAAATTTTAAGCTCATAGTGAGAAAAATGCACCTCCATCTTTCCTAAACCCAAATATTATTTCCTGTCCTCATTAGGCACCTGCTATTTATAATCTACCCAGTTTAGAATTGATATTTTGAAGTCACCATTAAAGGAACAACAGGTTTGTTAAGTAGAAGAAAGGTGGTTATTTTGTGGGGAAATCAGTAATTTATCCTGGAATTTTTGAGAGGAAAGTAGAATCTAATAACCATTAAATTTCTGTAGAGTAGATTTCAAAGGAGTCAAAGGAAGAATAGATAGGATACCAGGAACCAATTCTACAAGTGAAGTCAGCCAAGCGGTATGGCAATCGTTCAAAAATGACATTCTAAAGACACAGAAAAGCAATTTGGAGGTAGACTTGGATATATGGGGAAGTAATTTGTCAAACAACTTACACATGTACAAAAGAAGGAAGGCAAGGGCACACACTATATGAAATTCAAAGTATGACACAGCTCCTATAAATGCAGCAACAGGAATACTAAAATTCTTATCTGAAGGGGAAATTTAAGGACACAAAGAAACTTTTTAAAAACTTAGTTGAGAAACAGATGAAAGGACAATGTAGAGGTTTGAAGTAAGATATTGCACAAGAGCTTCACTTTCTCCCTACTCTCATCCTTGTTCTTGCCTTCTCTGCAGCATTTTACAATTTTTAACACCATTCTATTGGATATTCTTTTCTTCTACCTTTGTGACTGATTCTTTCTGAATGCAAGTCCCCAGTCCCACTGTTGGTATCCCATAAGGCTTTGCTCTGAACTCCCTTCTCTTTTGGTGCTACTGGCTCCCAAGAGTTCAATTATTTTTATGCAAATAACCCCAAAATTAATATACTCAAAGCCGCTCAATTCTGGCTTCATCCTATCTTTCCAGATTTATTTCATTTTATTTTCAAATACACTACATTCAGTTTATACTACCCTAATATGAGATCAAATATATTTTTATTCAGGTTAGATTAGAAAGCCTCTGATGACTCTTATGCCTCTAATCATTAAATCTAATATAAATTCCTGCTTCCCTGGAATAAACACTTTCAAACTGGTGAGATTCAAAAGCATTTCTTAAGTAGGAATAAATCCCACATATTCTTCCTTTTTGGGTTTTATAAACTTGTTTTATAGAGTTTTCCCAGACAAAAGCTTCCTAATTGACTGTTGCAAATAATTTCCAATTTCACCATTTTTGTTCTAATGATTCAATTTTCCATTGTTCATTTCTACCCTTCTATAAATAAACCTCATTCAACTATCCCAAATAGCTTGTCAAAGTACTCTCATTCATATCAGGAGAAGTATTCAGCCTAAAGAAATGGGAACTTAGTGGAGATACTTGGCTTTTTTTCAACTATATGAAAGGTTGTTCCACCTGGGAAATGACAATCATTTTTTACAACCATGAACAGAACTAGGTACAATGAATGGAAATAAAAAATACTAGATACAAACTTTTGAGGTAAGCAAAAACTTTCAAACAATTAGGCCTTTCCAAAGTGTAAGATGATAGTGAGTTCCTCTTTCCTACAAATTTCAAGCAGGTGATGGATGAGCACTTCCTAAAAAGGTTGCAAAGAGAATTCATGTTCAGATTAGATTTAGACTAGATAGCCTCTAATATTCCTATTAATTCTGCATCTGTAGATCAATCTAGAATTAGATTTGGAAAGTGATCTGGTTTTAGCCTTTTCCCCCTACCCTAACCCACACTGTCCTTTGCAGGACACAACACTGAAATCAAAACATTTTCCCTTAAAATGTTATGAACTTTTTCATACCATCTATATACTGAAATAGAAAAAAATTCTCAGAGCAAGCACACTTTAAAGGAAAATCATTTCCCCGTCCCCTTTTTTTTATAGAAACAATTAACTTTTAAATATTGAATACCCCTCTTTGGTCTCCAAAAATGATAGAAGCAATAAATTCAAAGTCTTAGAATATCCCAATAGCCACCTTTAAGAAATAATTCAATATGGATTCTCTATATGAATTTGTACATTTTGTTTATTGCAAAAGGTACTTTGGTAATAGAATGGAGATGATTTCAATCTCATCACTTGGGAGGAGAGAATTCAGAAATTACAAGGCAGGATTGCAAATGAGCACCTGCAGAATGAGAGAGCTGAGCCCAAATGAGTAAAAGAGACACACTGGTGAAGTGGTTATTATAATACTTAAACACTGATATAAAGTTTACAAGACACTTCTCATGCAATAACCCCATGAGACCTCATAGAGTACAAGATTATCTAAAATGTAAATGACAAAAATCAAGGCCTATGTGGAAACTGACCCAAGTTCACAAGGCTTGAACCTGGATCTTCAGACAACAAAAGTTCCACAACTTTTCCAAACTAGATTGACTTTTCACAATTATACTATGTTCACTTAATCTTGATTTTCTTGTTTGTCCTCCCACTGTTCCTCCTCCATGTTAATACAACAAGCATGAGCGTCCAGTGCTCACTTGTCACATATTATGCTCTCTTCCCTGGCCTCATTGCCACTAATTAGTTGCACTCTGTCCATCTCTAAATCCCTGTTAGGTGAATGGAAATTAGTATTATCAACTATAATTTGCTTTCATGTTTTAAGGGCTGTCTCTTTGTTCCCAGAAGGAAAAAATCTGCCAGTGGATTTTAACTAATTAGAAGGACTTTCTAACAATTAGAGCTTTATGAAGAGTAACTACTTCAAAAAGAAATGAGCATTCTCTCAGTGCATACATATGTTCAAGTAGAGGTGGCAAATTCTATTACCTTGATAGGAATGCTACAAAAGGCATGCCTGCTTGGTCTGGTAGGAGACTTAACTAGTTAACTAGAAAACAAGACAAAAAAAAGTAATCTTAGGGTAGTGATCCTATTTCTCTGCACCCTTCAAACCATATATCATTGGACAATTTTCTTTATGTAAAGTTTCATCCCTTGCTTACTAAGACTTGAGGTAAAAAATGATTGGTTGGGGGGGAGCTATGGGAACTGCCACATGGATATTATGTAACATAAAGTTAACCTTGTATTAGTGGGAAAAAATCTGCTATTGTTCAAAATAGACTCCAGGTCCTGGTAGTAAAATAAATTTTGTGTATCCAAGATCCTAATGTGAAACTGGTGATGAATATGAGCTGATTAGCTACTATACTTTATGACTATAAATGACAACTAGGCTTTCCTGCATTAGCTCCTGATTTCAGACATAAACTTGTTTTCCTCCTGATGGTCACTATTCAGCAAACTAAGGTCTTTAAAGGGTCCAGGGTACCTCTCTAAAGTACAGAGAACAAGTTTTTTTCTTCCTTTGATAAACTCTTGGTAGGCTCCTTACAGGTTTTCACTTTTTCATTCCTGCTACAAACCCTCAACGCCCTTAATTAAGTGCATTCTCCTTCCTGTTCATTTCAGATTTGAAGAACTAGGGCTCCTATTAGCTTATCTCTTCTTTTCAGACTTGCCCTTTTCTATCAAGTTTTGCTCTTGGCTACTTATTTGTTAAAATTATTAAGATAAATGCTTCCACTTTGTGACAACTAGGATCTTGAGGTGGCTACCTTTTCCCCTAGAATCCTCCAATTTCAGTCTCTCTTCTATGGCCTATTTTTAGTCCCTGCTTCACACGCACTTGCCTAAAGAATGTAGAATTCTCCTGTTCTCTGTTCTCAAACCCTGGGACATAAAACTCATCCCTCTTTAACCTTGCAAAATATCTGTCCCCTTCAATGCCTCTTCACTCTCCTTGTGGTAATCACAACGATCCAGTGTCACCATTTCTTTCTTGATTGATTTACCCTAAAGTAAATTGATTTACCCTTCCCCACTTCCCGCCAGATAACGGGCCCTGCTTTTGATGGCTCCACGAAGTCCCCCACCCACAGCCCCCATGCATCAAAAACTGAACCCCACTTGCCCCGAAATAAAAGGTTAACCAAAAGCTCCTTCCCCGAAAGCACCCAACTTGTAAATAATTACTACAACCCGAGATTCCCTGAGAGTTCTCCAGCCACACCCTGATGGCCCACCCCTTAGCTCTCTTCTCATTGGTTGTGCTATGAGGACAGACAATAGTTATTGGACACTCTTCCTCAGTCACACCCTATTGGCTGTAACTACTCTCAGTCCACTCATTGCACACGGCTCATTCCTCACCACTGTGGCCGGCCCCACCCTTTCCATTAGATTCCCCAGTTGGTTGTGGAGCATCTAGGATTACGATAAACCCAATGGGGGTGGGAGGTCTTGGCATAGTAGAATCACGATATAAAACCCCCCCTGAAGTGACATACCAACCAAGATCAGTTATTTTATTGGTGTGACTGCTTCAGATCACGAATCTTTTGCATAGTTTAGGTTTTGTGTTATTTCGTTTTCTTAAATTTCTTGGATCGTGGAAAACACTTGTAAGAGTGAACACTTGAATATATAATGAACAGAAAAAGAGAATTGTATGTGAAACCTCGAATACTTTTTTTTAAATGGGAGGACAGGGACGGAACCTATGATTTCACTGGAATAGGGAATTGCCAAAGGAAGGATTTACACCTATCTGTAAATTATGGGTTTAGGTTGTAGTCTAGAACTTGGAGAGGTTGTGCCTTACTCAGGATCTCAAAGCCAGTACATATTTAAACTTGTATATTAAGTTTATTAGGGTCGTTTCAGCCTTGCTTTACTGGTTTATTTCACCTGAGTATCTTCTGGGTATTTTAAAAATGCTTAATTGATCATTTTTCCTTCCCCTCTTTCTCTCCCTTCTTCCTCCCTCCCTCCCTCCCTCTCTTCCTTCCTTCCTCCAATTCCAGCAGTCTGCTGGATTCAACTTCTGCAGGCTCTCTACAATTTTTAAAATTCTGTGTGAGCATTTAAAGAATTGATCAAAGTTACAAATCAGGGTCTGATTTATTTTATTGCTGATTGTCTAAATTCAAGAAAGTGATAGAGAAAACATTAATAATGCAGATTAAACTTAAAAGTATGTCTAGCATACATTTTTCCCTCAGTGTGCTACTCCCACTATAAATCTTCCTCTTTTTCAAATAAAAGCCCTCTGATTTAACAAGTCTAGTATAATAGAATAAATATACACATTGGTTATGTCTGAAAATATGTCTCTTACTCAGTACATCTTCTCTGAAAACTTTATACCAAGATGAGAAAAGTATTCATTATCAGTGTTCTGGAACTGTGATTAGCCATTGCTTTGCACTGAATAAATGATGTGTGTTTCTCATAAATAACATATGATTGGATTTTGTTTTCTAAGAAACTCCATTCTGCTACCCTTCTCTATTTTATGGATGAGTTAATTATATTCAAGATATAACTTAATTGTAAACTTACCTACATCATAGTCTCTTTTGCTTTTATCTTCTCTTTACCTTCTTTACAAAGAATGAAAAATTGGTAAAAGGAGAGAGAATGTGACTAACCACTAGTATTTTAAAATTGAAGTCTTGGTACTCAACATGAATTCACTCCAGAAGGCTGGTCAAGTGCCCAAAAGGTGGAGAATCAAATACAGTTTTCACATTTTTCTGTTCCAGACACCCAGAAAACACAGATTTTATAAGGCTTTATATACATTAATAGAATTGCATGTTACTAAGTAAACAATAATACAAAGACATAAATAAAAAACAATATTTAAGTTAAGTCAAATGATTTTAACTTTACCTATATTGAGAGGAGTTCATGACCTAAGTGAATGATGTTGAGGAGAAATGTTATTGTCTAGAGTCCCTTTCTATAATATCTGAGGGCAACTGGCCTTCTGGAGTTCTGTTTCTCTTTTCTGTCTTATCAACACTAAACTCTGCTTAAGATTCACCAGATGTAAGCTTCATAAGAAACCTATCCAATGATGTTTATTTTTGCGTGCGTTTCAAAATTCCTTTTAAGTGGGAAATGATCCAGTCATTTAACAAATTAACAATTCTGCTTGTTAAAGCTTTATCAGGGTGATATTTTTCAATAAAGTTTTACAGTTCAACCCAATTTGTACACCTTTTTTTGACTAATGAAGTGGGACATCCTTTTTTGTATAGGGGCAGGGTTTATAAAGGAAAAAGTCACAAGGAATGAGGAAGTGGGGGGAGCATGAGTACATGTAGGGTTCAGCGAGTTCATGGTTAAATAAGTGCAAAAACATGTTTTCCTCAAAACTGTTTTTTCTGGCCATCAGTGTCTACTTCCTACTAAGATATTTTGTATGCTAGGGTAAGGGAGATGTTTATATTCCAACCTTTGTCCTTAGACCTGGAACACTATTTGCATGGCCTGGGCCTTTGCCTAGTTTCCTAGGCCCCAATCCTATTTGTCTCTCTCATCACCCCCTTTTTTATTTGTTTGAGCTGTAACTTAAGGAGATGAGTGGCAGTTCACACTGTCCATAGGAAGCCATGAAGATCCTAATGAGACAGGGAAAGGCAAGGCATAGTATAAAAACTATAAGGCCTATTGTTCCTATTGTAAGGAGATGGGGAAGGCCCAAAGGGATATGCTTGAGGGCTTATATAACATCAGATGGGTGAAATGGGGGGTAAATTATGCAAATGACTCTGGGATATCTGTAGAATGTCTACCCATAGTTGTTCTAAGAAGTCAGTATTGTTAAATATAGTCCATTGATTAAGGAGGTAGTGCTTCATTATCCCCCAGGTAGATTCATTAGGGATTAGAGGGGAAACACAAATTACAGTATAGTCAGCATGACAAGCAAGTTGTTGCCTGAGGGTGATAGATTGTTCGGGATCTCTAAGCCAGAGAAAAATTTTTTCTAATATATCCAGTTTTGCTTCTATATTTATGTCTATCTATTCCTGATGGTAAGATTATTGATGGTAAGATTATTAATATAGGAGGCAGTGTGAATTTCCTGTGTGATAGCAATGGCTGCGGTAGTGGTGGAGATAAGCATCATAACAAGAGAAATTACAGCTGTGATAAGAAGGCCAATGCCTCTTCTGGCACGCATTAATTCATGCTGAATCTGTTGAATCATGTAGGTGCCCTGAGAATGAAACCAAGGGTGAATATATTCCTTGGAATGAGAATATAAGCGGGTTGCCGAACTGTAAGTATTTTGCTGGCATTGAGCCCTGGGAACAGGCAATTAGAAAGACTACAGTTTGAATAATCATAATGAAAGGAAGATTCATGAAATATAATATTTATGTCATCGAGCAGATACATGTATGGGGAGAAAAGATAGGTAAGGGAGGAAATCTTGAGCCAGGAGAAGGTTAAGGGAGCCAGAGCCATGAGAGAGGTCCATAAATACCTGTAGGTAGTAATCTTATATTATATGGTAGGCAGAATATATCCTTGCAGATTATAATATTGGATGGATGCCTTACTCGAGGAACTGGGCAGGCTCCAATCAAAAAAGGATCCATTGGTACAGTTTGGAACATGAAGGCCATGTTGGGGGGGAGGGGTGTATACACTGGTAAAAGACAAAAGTAGTCATTGTGTTTTGGCAGGGTGGTACCCCAAAGGGTTATTCTGGGATCTAAGAACTGTTAGAACCTTCATTAAGCTCTATCTGGGAGATGGATGGAGTGCTAAGAACATTTCAGAAGTTATAAGTTATAAGAGGTAACCATTAGGAATTTGTTTACAGATAAAAGTGTACAGGGGTTTATTAGGAGTCTACTGAACACAGTCAGGTTGCGAGGTGAGGCTAAAACAAATACTAGGAGTTCTGGTTTGGGCAGAGAAATTAAAGTCTCTATGAATGGGCCACTCAATTGATATGGCAAGGCAAACATAGGATGCATAGGTGGGGGAAGGGGAAAATCCCAGGTGACTGGTTGAACAAATGGGGGGTTAGGCATATGGGCCCAATAAGTCTCTCCTTTTGCAGATGTTATGGTAAGGAGAGCGATGATAGCCTCGAATAAGGCCACTGGCTTCTCGGCAAGGGGGGTTGTTGGAAAGTAGCCTCCACTGTAGCAACAAGGCGTTTAATCTGTCCCCATGCTGGTAAATTGGCTCTGTTAGTTCCTCAGGCCTGCGATTCGACTGGAGGTGCAGCTGTCACATTCATTGTATCAGATCAGGCAGGTCATTGAGGCGGCTGGGGGTTGGAGTCATGGTAAAGTTGAACAAGCTGATCAGGTACCCAAATGGGAGAGTCCTGTAGCAAAAATTCAAAGATATCCTCGTCCCCAAAAGAGTAGTGGGGCAGGAGGCTGCCAAGTATTAGTAATGACATCTTTCCAAATCACCTTTTGTTGCAGGGAGTTTGTTTTGCTCATGTGTCTTTCTATACGTGACAACTCCTCAGAGTCTAAGTTCATGTGATTTATGACAAAAGAAGCATAGGCAAGAAGTCGCTGGGGCTGAAAGGGATATGCTTTTACAGCTGGATGTAGAAGTCATTGTAGTTGATTTTTTAAAGTTAAGCGAGCTCTTTCAACTATTGCTTGTCCTTGAGGGTTATACTGCATCTCTGTCTTTTAAGTATATTTTTAAAACAAGATGCGAATTGTTTGAGAGATTTTGAAATATAGGCAGAGCTATTATCTGTTTTGAGAGTACAGGGAATGCCCATAAACTGAAAGGCCAGGAGAAGGTGGGAGATAAGTCTTTATGAGCTTCTCCTGTATGGGCTGAAACAAATATTAGATTGGAGAATGTATCAATAGAGACATGAAGATAGAATAACTGACCAAATGGTGGGAAATGAGGGACATCTATTTGCCATACATCATTAAGGAGTAAACCTCAAAGGTTAGCAGCAAAGGAGGGAAGTGAAGGTAGGGTATCAGGGCAGGAAGGGCAAGATTTGACAATTTGTTGAGCTTGCTATAAAGGTCGTCCTGCAACTGCTACATAAGGAATTCCTTGGTGGGTTGTAGCCTGAGAAGGAGCAAGGAATCTGAGGATTATGGGTGATCAATCGAGAGACAGAAACAAGTTAATTTTTGTAAGGAACAGGCTTAGTTCCTGATAAGGTTTTCCTTTGAAAGTAAATTTAAGGAAAAACCTGATGATAAAGAGAACACGTGGAAGCGAGTATTCCGAGATAGAAAACAGGTGGTGACAGAGTGCCACTAGAAAAGGTGGGGATCCTTAACTCCTGGTGCCAAGACACCGTGGCATGAGAGTAAGTGAGTGGGAAACAAAAGAACAAAGGAAGAAGATCTTTAGAGAGTCAGAGTAGGGCTCCAGAGAAGGAGAGATCCAGAGAACAAAAAGCCAGAGCCAGAGAGAGGCAGGAGCAGTGCCCTAACAGTCTTTTATTATGGTGATGTTGGGAGGTACATAATGCATATGTAACAATGCATAGTGGATTGACATTGGTTTAAATGCTAATGACGTACATGAGTGAATCCAGCCCTTCTTTGCAAATGAGCCTACTTAGAACAAAGGCCCCATGGACATCTTAGGATCCAGCTCAGAAATCATACATTGGAATGCTACACTTGCTTTTGAGTAAGGCCAAATTGAAGATTTTGAGTATTTTGGTGGTATAACTGATGGGATTGTAGGGTTTCTTCATAAGGAGTGAGTGCTAGGGCAGTATGATCAGCTAAATGGTATGTATGGGCTTGTATAAGAGATAGCATAAAGGGATGTTGGTAAATGTGAAAAAGGGTTTGGAGAGTATGATCTGATCTGATCTGGGGTAATCTGATCTGATCTGATCGAATCTGATCTGATCTGATCAATACTGTTTCAATGTGGTGAGCTTTGTGAAAGGTGACTATCAGTATAAATGTTGACAGGTCAATTGTGATATACTTGTGAGTATGACAGAGAGCATAAAGCTCTACCTTTTGGGGTAAAGAAAAATTGGTGGGTATAGAAAAGAAAAGTGGGTTCTGAGGGTCATATAGGGAAGCTTTAGAAATAGATGAACCATCAGTAAATATGGTATTAGCATGGGGCACAGGTTGGGAATGTACTGCTCACGGAAAAATCAAGGCGTTTAATGTTTGGAACTGTGATGAGAGGGATAGTTGTGGTGTGTCTGTCCAGGAAAATGAGCAAGGGCAATCTGCAAAAGAGTTAAGATTTGGAAGAGAAATTGTACTGCTTGTTTAGAAAAAGGAATTACAGTAGTGGAGGGTTCACAAGCAAAAAGTTGGAGGGATCAATGTCTTCCCTCCATAATAAGGAGGAATATTAGGTGTGGCATGGTGGAGAGGGTATTTTGAAGGGTTGTGAGACAAGTAAATCTATTTGAGGGGACTATTTTGGAGTAATAACCCAGTGGGAGAATGATAAGTAGGAAAAATAAGCAAGGAGAAAGGACTAGTGGGATTGATGCACTGGAGTTAGGACTGAGCTGTAGCAGACTAGATGAGAAGAGCAGTTTTAGTGGCAGGGGTAAGATGTTGGGGGAGTTAGGGTCTGAGGAGCCAGCTAGTAAGGAGAAAAGTGGATTAAACTGGCCAGTAGGCAATTTTAGCACTGGTCTAAGCCAGTTGATATCTCCTAATAATTTCTGATAATTATTGAGTGTCTTTAGGTGATTAATTTTGATTTGAGGAGATTAAGGTCTAATATGCTGCCCTTTGATAATTTGACCCAGATAAGTGTAGGTATCAGTACATTGCACTTTTTCAGGAGCTATGAGTAAATAGTTTTTAACAGTTTCTCATGCAGAGCAGAAAAAATATTTTATAAAGTTTGAGAAGTGTGTAAGGAGGATATCATCCATATAGTGGATAATATATGTTTTGGGATAAGCCTGTCTCATAGGTTGAATGACCTGTGATACAAAGTTTTGACACAGTGTTAGACTGTTGACCATCCCTTGAGGCAAATTCTTCCATTGGAACATTTTCATGGGCTCATTAAAATTAGGGGAAGGGACAGAAACAGCAAAATATTGTTTATCATCAGGGTGTAGGGGGATAGTAAAAAAGCAATCCCTCAAATCAATAATAATGAGGGCATAAGAAGAGGGGATGGCCACAGGGCTGGAGTTGCTGAATTGAGGGGAACCCATAATAACCATGTATTGATTGATAGCTTGCAGGTCCTAGCAACCTCCACTTTCCTGATTTCTTTTTGATGGTGATGATAGGAGGGTTTCAGGGAGAAGTAGAGGGCTCTATGTGTCCTAGGTCTAATTGTACTTGGACTAGCGTTTGTATGGCTTTTAGCTTCTCTAAGAGAAAGGGCCACTGATCTACCCAGATGGGCTCAATGATTGTCCAAGTGATTTTTTCAGCTGTCTGTTTGGGAGAAGCCTGGATCAATGGCCCTAGGAGGGGGCTGAGGAAACTAGTTCTTTGTACTCAGGCACCCCTATATGAAGAGATATCTGAATAAGGAGATCTCTGCTCCATAGGTTAAGAGGGATCTCAGGAATGACAAAGGCATGATTGATTTTTCCTGAATACATATCATATGTCCATGAGAGAGGGCAAGAACTTTTGTTGAGGGGAACGAACAGAACATATCCAGGCAAGAGTTCCTGAAGAGGACTTCAGAGGCCAGTATGATGGCCAATGCTGTTGAGATATCAGAGACACATCAGCCCCACTGTCAATAAGCCCATCAAAAGTTTTCCTTCAATGGTGTAAAAATTAAAATTAATCTCAAATATAAAATTATTATATTTAAGGGGTTTATTAATGATCATTAGAAATAAAGGAATAAAAAGTTAACAAAATAAAAAGACCACATGCCCATGGATGACTAGCCATTTCAAAACCTCTCTTATCACCACCACGCTCACTGTCATCAAGCCAAAGAGAGCCCCAAGAGGACTGCCCACTTGCTAATATCCTCTGTCTACAGGAAGTACTTAATGACAGGAAGTCATTAGGCTCCAGGAAAATGTAGTTCTTTTTTAGGGAAACAGATTTTCAATTACACATTCCCCCCCTAAGATCTGGTGGAAGATTGGTCTTTCCAATGGATCTTGTAAACATAACCAACTTTTAATTACAATAATTTGGGGATAAAAGGGAAAAGAACAAACCCATGATTGCTAGGTGCATTGACAAAGAGCCAGAAGGGGGCAGCCCCTTTTGGCATAAGACTATACATACAAAACAAATGCATCCAAACCCACACAGTTAGATCAACGCATCTCAAAGTTCACTCTGGATCTTCTGGTGCGGTGTGTGGTCTGTGGAGGCATCTTCATGGTGCTTTCTCCAAACAGTTCACTTCTTGGATTTGGAGAGGTAACATGTTTCTTAATCTAAAATTACTCTCAAAAGAATTTAAACTTTTCATTTTAGAATAATAATACATTCCCCCCCCCCCCCAAGAGGATTTTGAAAAACACAGGTATCACTTAGGAGTGCATGGCTGAGTTATGAGGCATATGAATCAATTGGCAAGAGAAATTAAAAAAAAATCAAAATAAATAAAAATAAATGAGAAAATAATTTGTGGATTAAATATAGACCTTATATGTAAAAATTCTAAGCAAAGGAAAAATAAATATATAATAGGTCCTTGTATCAGGGTCCAATTAAAGTGATTTAAGCAATTATGCATTTACCCCATCAGTAGCCAGGACTTTAGAAAGTTTGCCACACTATGAAAGACAGAATAGGGACTAGAATATAGGAGCAAATGGGAGCCAGGATGGAGCGAAAATGATCGATGTTATGTATTTGATATAGAGTGTGTGTTACAAGGAAGTCCTTCATCTAACACATGTAAACATCTAAAACCTCGAGTCTCACACATGATTAAGTTCTTGAGCTCTTTGTGCAAAATGTCATCAATGCACATAGGATCAGTTTTGTCTCTTTGATCTTGTGCTCAATTGGCACTATGCAAGTAGCTTTATGCTTCTTTGGCACTATGCAGTGGCTCTTTTTGTATTTCCTTCTCCTGGAATCAGACAAAATCATTAAGCAAAGTCCCAAAATTTTTTAAACAATCAATGGCATTATTTTTATTGTCTAAAGCTTCTTGGGTATGCATTAACATTAGGGCAAATGTATTTTAAACTTATATTACTGAAAAATCAAAAAAAGTTAAAGAAAATCTCAATACTGGTGACATGTGCATCAAATAAAAAAGGAGAGAAAAAATAAAAAAACTGAAATACTATGTTGCACGTGCAAGCAAAAACAACAATAAAAAAGTTTTAAAAATAAAAAAATATATACCTTATAATCATTGACACACTGTGTCAGTTAAGAAAGGTAGAATACAAAGTTTTCTCATCCCAAAAAATGAGATCCATGTCCTCCTTCAAACCTGGCCATGATCCACTGTGAGTGCAAACTATTTTTGACAAAAGTCACAGCTTTTTATAAAGAACAATAGTACAATAGGTAATGAACATTCAAGAAGTAACAAAATCCTCAAAGTTAAAATAGCCCATTTAATGACAATAGCAAAGAAACCCACTATCATTAGGATTCACATGAATCTGCTGTATGACACTGAAAACTAATGGATACTTGTCACAAGTTTTTCAGGTGTAGCAATATTTCAACCTTGGCTGAGGTATTTTTTTTTAAATTGATTACTGCCATCATTACAAAAATGTGGCAGAGGAGTCTAGAAAAGACCAAACCTCTGTACTGTTGATGTTGTGTCTAAAAATGTCACCAAGAATCTAGATCATTCTGGTGGAAGGGTAGAGTAAGGTGAAGAGTTACAAATGAGAGATGCTCCCTCTTGGGAGCCATCCAGGGGTACCATACCCTGGGATCAACTTCCCAGCTCCTTTGATATGAGACTGTTATGTATCATCCATTCACATTTTTACAAATGTGGAAGGTTGGGATTATAATAGTACTTCACTTCAGCTACTAAAATGGACTCTCTACCTCTTGTTACAAATAACTCAGAGGCAGGCAAAATGGTCAGTCAGAGTTGTTGAAAGAAAAAAAATTTAAAAATTATGTCTAAAGACCCCTTAAAATCAATTTAAGATATTTAGTCCATTAAATTTTTCAAAGGTTGTTAGCCAGGTCGATCCCATCCATCTTCTATGTGACAATTACAAAGCCAAAATGGAAAAAAAAAAACCTTTTTGCTTATTCAGTAATATTTGTTTAGAATAGTTATAGGGGACAGGTAACCGAATATATCTAATAGTTTAAACACAGTAGATTAAAATGATTCAGTGTAACAGAATACTATTGATTAGATTAATATATGAACTCAAAACCACAAAATTAAATCTTAAAGTAGACAGTCAGCAAAAAAAAAAATGATAAAATACAGAGACTTTCATAAAATAATGGAGTCTGAAAAGACTTAAAATCTTCACCTCCAGTCTTTTTAAAGTTCTTTGCTCTATATATTCATATTCCTTTTGTTAGAGCTCTGGGATCTTCCATAGCAAGGGAGAACATGGGTTTGGGGAATCTCAAACTGTATGAATCTTAGAGACTGGGAAGGCCCAAATGGCAAAGGAAGTTGTAGGGAGATGAATTTCTCGCCTGAATCTCAGGCAAGATAATTGAAAGGATCAGTGCACCCAGGAACCCTAAAACTGGGAGCTGTTTGAAATAGGCAAGGTACTGCTCTTTCATAGAATGCACCATGCTTGCAATGTTTACTTCCTGTTTGGAAGAGTAAACTTCTTTCCCTTTCCCCCCTGAGATCCCCTGCCATGTGGAGGCTAATTATTGCCTAAGGAAAATACACCCCGGTTTTTATTAGCTGCCCAGATGACAACTCCAAGTTTTTGAGTTCAGAAGATACAGCAGCAGCTACCAGAATTGGGGAGTCTGGGGGGCTGGGGGCAGAACGGTAGGATGAGCGGTCGGGATCAAGAAGATCAGGAGTGGATGGTTGGGACAACCCAGGAGGCTGGTTTCAGGAACAGATTTAGCCACTGTGATTTAGCAACTGTAGCAAGCAGAATCAGGAGCAGCAATGCCAGAGGCAACAGTGAGGAACTGAGGAACATGGGCTCAAGCCAAGAGTCCCTGTTTAAGTCCCTCAAACTAAAAACAGCCAGGTCAATAGGGAGGGAGACTGGGCAAAAAGTAGGGAAAGAAGAAAAATAAGAAACAAATCGGCAGGAATAGGGCAGTAGATCAGGTAGAGAGTTTGGAGTTCCCTCAGTGTTCACAAGGGGGTTGGGGGTCTGGGCAAAAAGCCTTGGCAGGAGAAACATGGCTTAGAAAAAAATTATCTAGGCTATCTTAAAAAGATTGAGAGTTTTTCTCCAACTTCTGATTGCCAAAATGTAAAAATTAAACTTAAATCTCAAATATAAAATTATTATATTTTAAGGGGTTTATTAATGATCATTAGAAATAAAGGAATAAAGAGTTAACAAAATAAGACCATGGGCCCATGGATAATCAGCCATTTCTAAACCTTGGTCACCACCACCATGCTTGCTGTCCTCAGGCCAAAGAGAGCCCCAAGAGCACCACCCACTAGCTAATATCCTCTGTCTACAGGAAGGACATAACAATAGGAAGTCAGTGTGCTTCTGGGAAATGCAGTTCTTTTTTAGAGTAACAGATTTTCAATTACACAATGGTTAGGGTTAGCATAAGCATCAGAGGATCCACAATTAGGTGAGCCTCAAGACACCATGCTCTCAGAATAATCTATGTTTAAAAAGGGGACTAGGATAACTTGAGTACTTCAAGTTCCAGGGTGAATAGTAATGTTGTGGGTAAGGGATTACATAATAGAATCTCCCCCATATAATCACTGTAAATAACTTTAGGGTAAACAAGGAGTCCTTTACATCTTGGAAGAGGAAAAGCCTAAAAAAAGACCAAAGTGGTGATTTGGCAAGGGTCTGAAGACTCTTGTTCTAATACAATGTGGGGCACCCATGGGTGGCAAGTGAGTTGTTTTTACACAGTAAAGACAGGAAGAAGAGGTTCCCAGCAGCAGTTGGGTCTCTCTGTTTAACTGCCTTCTCCAGGTCACAATCTCCTCTGGAATTTTCCTTGATGGATAGATCTCCAAGCTTCCATTCATTGCATCCAGGTTTTCTACAGTATTCCTCTTTCACACTGTGAGAGTTCAGTAATGCTCTCTAGGA
The DNA here is from genome assembly GCF_027887165.1 of Monodelphis domestica. NCBI lineage: Eukaryota > Metazoa > Chordata > Mammalia > Didelphimorphia > Didelphidae > Monodelphis > Monodelphis domestica. The sequence goes on from NC_077230.1 coordinate 256,679,412, forward strand.
ACAGGAGTTGTTTGAGATAAGCAGGAAACTGGGCCATACTTGCAATTATACTTCCTGTCCATAGGTTGTGTTACCCTAGTATGTATTGGCTAGGAGTAATATTAAGAGTTTTGGAAGAGTAACCTTCCTTCCCCTCCCCCTTAGGGGTAAAAAACACCAGGTTGCCACTTGCTTCTACTGTCACATGGGCAGGGGACTACTGCTCCACTTGATTGCACTCCCCAGCTATGTGGGCAGGGAGTTCAGGGGGTGGAATCTTGCCCCCCAGGAAGAAGCCCTGAGGAAGCTAATTGTTGCCTGAGAGAAACACTTGAACCTCCAAGGCAGCAGCAAGCACCCAGGGATTAGCAATGAAATCGAAAAAGGGGGAGTTATACTTTACCAGCTGTGCAGAAAATGGCTCACAAGGACCCTCAGCCAGTGTGTGGTCAAATGTGGGAGATAGTGGGAGTAGCAGCAACAGCAACAGGAACAGCAACAGCAGCAGTGGGTGGGCAGGTGGCTGCAGGCTTGGCTCTTCCCATGAGCAGTTCCCCACTACTGAAAGAGTCCCTCAAGGGGGAGGGCAAAAAGCCAGGGCAGGAGATAAATGTATTTTTTTCAAAATGACCTACTTCCTATCTTTATTCAAAAGCTATCTTAAAAAAAGGTCAAGGATTCTCCCCTGGCTGATTCACTAGAAATGTAAGATTTAAATTAATATCCAGTAACTCCCAAGTATTATATTTTATAAGATTTATTAATAATCACATGAAGTAGAAGAAATAAAAAGGAAAAAGAACCTAATTATCTAATAAAAATAAGTTTTGCTGCCTCTCACCTCACCCCATCTCTACAGCCTATTTTCTGGAAGAAGAGAGGGAGGGTGGAGCTACATAAAACTTATATCTTCCCTAGGTAAGGACATGAGAATGAAGCTGGGAAGCAGGGAAAGACCAGTTTGGGTAGCAAATCCTATTTACTCATTGCATAGTGTCTTCAGGGCGGTGTCCACAGCAAAGGCCTGTGTCCTAGTAGCCTGGACCTGAAGGCTGGGAGGCCTGAAGGATGTGGCCAGCAACTGTTTCCCTTGACTGGAAGACAGGTCACAAGGGGGAGAGTCAGTTCAAAAGGCAGAAATATAGAAACCAGGACTGGCTCAAAAACTAGAGCAACAGATATAAACAGAAAATTAGTATAATAGAAACTGATATTTTTTGAGTAACCACAGTAGTATCTCCTGTGTGCCACCCTGTCCTGTCTCTATGTCCTAGCTTCACATTCCTCAGTCTCCTGGGGACCCAAGTCTCACTGCAATTAAGGAACAAGTCTGTGGTGTCCTCATCAAGCCCCTGAGAACTAGAGATTGCCCTTCAGTGGTCTGTGGATTGTGGAGTATAGGCAAGTCTCTGTATTGAGCTCTGGAGAGGTTTTTGCCCTTAGGCTATTTTTCAAGCCTCTATGGTGTCTGCTTTGAGCCCCACTCTCAGCCCAATTTCTGCTCCCTATCTCCACATTTCCTCAGCCTCATGGGGTTCCTAGTCTTGCTGCTCTTAGAGGTAAGTCTGGGGTGACCTCAGCCAACCCCCCCCCCATGTAAATCTAGAGGTTGCCCCACCCTTGCTCTGACTCTGGCACCATAGGTGGAGTGGGGAGATAGGGTGGTGAACTCTCCCCTTGGTGGAAGTAATTTCACCCCCTTTTAGTGTGGACTTGCCCAAACTTTGCCTACCTTCCATGCTACACCCTTCAGTGGAGCAAATTCACTCATCTGATCTTGATTTTGTCTTTTAGAGACACCTTATCTCAATTGGTGGAGAGGAGAGAAAGAACCCTGCCTCTACTCTGGGGCCATCTTAACCCAAAAGTCCTAATAGAAATGGATATTAATCATTAACGTTTGGGTATCTTAGCCAACAGACTCCATCTTCTGTCAGGAATGGATCCCTTTAGGAAATTTGATTCCTAAGTTGTTTATAGAGTTGGCATGTGATGTTTCTGTTGAAGAATATCCTTTTGCAAAGTCCAGATTTACATAGCAGCTATAAATACCTGAGTAACAATATTTCACAGATGAATTCCTTTACCCCAGATTCTGAAGGAATTCCAGAAAGCTTTGAGTTATATTTCCAAGCTCAAGATCCAAACTTCAATCCTGGTAAATCAAGACTGCAAATACAAGCCATTTATGAATAAACTTCACCTACTTTTCAAAATATGTTTCCTAACAATTTGATAATTTTCAATTATTAACATAATAGGTTGTTAGGTGAAATTCGTCACAGAAGAGTAGACAGAAAGGGAAAAGATTTCCTCCCGTCCCAAGGGACACATAGTGAATGGCTTCATGTACAAGCTAAGGCTGTCACTGGCTCATGCCATCATTGTGTCACTCAAGGATTAGCAGCCTAGATGGTAAGAAAAGGTCCAGTTCAAGTTGAGCCCTGGATTGCCTTTCTAACTATCATAGGACTTTCTCTGTCCTTTCAGTACTTTGTTGCCATTAGGTCCAAGAAGCCTTTTTGCCTCAAAGGACAAGTCTTACCCATTATAGCTCAGAGAAATTCCACTCATCAGCAGTCCAGAAACAAATTTCTATACCTTCAAACAAGCCTTTCTCATCCAAAAGGCTAATCACTTGCCCACTCTAAGGATTCCTTAAAGCCTGGAGTCCATATTTTAACAGTTATTCTAATATATTTTGGCAATAATTAACATATCACACACTTTAGTCACAAAACCTGAAATAAGGAACAGGAGGGCTGAATTGAGTAGCTCCATTGTAAATACACATCTAGAATTTCCAGAGAAATTCTAGAATCATTTGTGATTTTCCCAAATCACATAATCAATTTTAGAAATATCCCTAAGTCAAAGATCCAATTAAAAGAGCAGAACATCTACCTGTTCTCTTTGACTCCCCCCCCCACCCCGTGCTATTTTTCTCTGTCTCTGTGTCCCTTTCTTTCTCTCTTCCTCTTGACTTCTCTTTTTCTTTCTATTTTATTTCCCTTTCCCATTCTGTTCATTTTTCTTTCCTTCTATTCTGTTATCTTCACATTGGTATCTAAGTAGTTAATTCAATTGCCATTGTAACCTGAAACTATTCCGAGCTCTGAATTTACAGTTTGGGATCTGCAGTTTCACCCCTAACACTTGTGTGGTGTTGTATAAACTCCCAGTTGGGAAAGTAAAGTTGAATCAGAGAACCTGAGCCCCAGTGTCTTGTGTAATTAAGGAAATCTTCATCTGTGACAAAATATCCTGTCCCCATGAAGTCAAAGGAAGAGAAGGGATCATATAAGGGCAGAAGTGCCCTGACAATTTTCCAGTAGACCAAGTCAAATTCTGAGAGCTTTGGGCAACATTCATGGCCTGTCCAAGACCTATAATAATGGGTCTTGAGATGGGATATAATGAGATGGGAAGGAGTAATTTCAGTAGGCCATGCCTGGGGCCAGTCCTTCCCTGTGTATTAAGTAATTGATTTGAGGGTTATGATGATTGAAAGATAAGATTAGCCAACCTCCTCCCTCTCCTTTCCCATTCCCTTTCCTTCCTCCCTCCTCCCTTCCCCCCTCAGTTGGTTCTTCAGTTGGTGATACTGAAATCAGCTCTGAGTGAGAATCTAGACATGTCAGACAGATAACTCTCTATTTGATTAGTGTAAATAAGGGGGTTTATTTAGGAGAAGGGGAAAGTAGGGAAGTTGATGGGAGAGAGGGTTTGGGTTTCCCTAATCCTAAAATACTCCTAAATTGAAAGATAGTGGAATAAAGTCTTGAATTGGGAAGATGACTTAACAGGTTTGAGAATTTTAGTCATGAGTCTTGTAGGGAGAAATCAGTGAGAGCAGGATCTTTTCAGTCCTTATTCCTTCTTGGCTCAAGAGCAAGAGACCCCTCTCTCACTTTGGCTGTGCCTTTCTTCAACCATCTTTCCTGGTCACCATTCCATTTCAGAATGCTTTCCTTGATTGACAGCTCTGCAGATCTTGTTCCTTTGGCTCTGCTGCAGGCTTTTTTTCCCCAATTTTTTTCAATTCTCTTATCCACACCTGCTATACAGTTAACATCTGCCCCAGTATCTAATAGTTGTTCAATGTTCCTACCATTAATAACTATAATAGTTTTCATGGGTCATGAATTCTTTATTTCCTGAACCCAAAAAGCCCAATTAGAGGATCCAAACCCTTCTTGCCCCCTGAATGTTTTGAGAACAGGATTAGGTGTCTGTACATAGGGGAGAAGGAGCAATTGGGCAATTCTTTGTCCTTTCACTAAGTTAACAGTTTTAGATGGTAGTTTTTTATCATAACCTGTATTTCACCAGTATAATCAGAATCACTAACTGCTGGTGTCATTATTACCCCCTGAGTAGAAAGAGAACTTCTTCCTATTATAAGGCCCAGATCCCTTACTCCCATAGGAATAATCATAATAGGAGAATCAGGGGTTAATATGAGACCAGAGGTGACACAGAGATCCAATCTTGCACTTCCTGTGGTGGCCCAGTATAAGGAACTGATGGTTAGGTTGACTTATTGATTGCTACAGTTACCTCTGTTGTTATTAAAGGGGCCTGGGGCTGGCTCCTTCTCCAGTTTCCCTGAGGTCTGTTCTGAGGCATCTTGTCAGGGTGTAAATGACCATCATGATGGTATTGAGACTTACAGTCTCTTCCCCAATGAAAACTTTTCATACATTATGGACACAAGGTTCTGGGAAGACTAGCAGTTGAAGCAGATTGTAAAGCTTTAGCACCAGCTTCTGGGCATTCTTTGATAAAATGGAACTCCTTACACACTTAAAACAATATCCTTATCCTGCTCTCAGATTTTTTACCAAATTGGTATATGTTTTCCCTTGTAGGGCTACAGCAATTGCCATCCCTTATATATATGAAGGGCTAAAATCCTCACAGGATTTTACAAAATCACTAATAGTCCCTCTCCTTTTAATATTTTGAAGTATGCTCTGACAAGTCTTATTGGCATTCTCATATGCAAGCTGTTTTATAACAATATCAGCAGCAAACTTTTCTATGATAGTTCTCTTGACCTGTTGTATTAGTCTATCCAAAAAATCTGCATATTTTTCTTCTGAAACCTGCTTAATACCCACTAACCCTGCAATCAATCCCATAGACACTGGAATTTATCTCCAGGTGTCCAAAGCAGAAACTATGAACTGATACAGAGCTTGTTTAGGGAATCTAATCTGATCAGCATAATTTACTCATTCATCTTTTCCTAATAGCACTTCTTTCTTGATCTTATTTCCTTTTTTTATTGCTTGCTGCTTCCTTTTTTACTAACACATCATATTCTGCTTTCCAAGAGAGGTAATTCCCTCTGGAGAGACAAGACTTAGATACCTGAGTCCAATCATATGGTGTCCTCCACTTTCCACTTTCCCCAGAAGGTTTCTCCCAAGGTCAAAGTAAAGGGGAAGGTGGGACCATATGATGCACATGCCATCTTGATATCCTTTAGCATTTTATAAGGAAGGGGCTCCCATTTGGGCTCTTCCTCATCATCAAATTCATTCTCTGAAAAAGTGACAGGGAAACAAAAAAGACATATCCCCGTCCATTTGAGAAGCCTCTACTGCTCCTCTGAAGTTTACATTACAAGGGGGTGGAGGACCCTTCATTTTCTTCCATTTACTCCTTCCTTCCTTGGATGAAGGAAAATACCTATGAGTGGGAGGGGCTGTTGGTGGCTGTCTAACCTTAATGGGAAAGCCCTAATCGGGGTTATTATAACAAGCCACTTCATCCTCTTAACACAGCTTCATCTTCAGGAGGGAGTCTCTCTTCTTCATCATCCTTGTCAGGGTCTTGGTTTGACACTGAAACTTTAAAGACTCAACTTTAAAATTCTGTCTGAACAATAAAGGTGTGTTTTCAGTTGCAGACCGGCTAGAAAAAGTCTGTGCAAAACAGGTAGTCTCATGGGTAGGATCTAAAGCATCCCTAAGGAGAGTCCAGAAAGAAAAGTCTCTACTGGGACCTGTTCTGGTCTGTGTTCAGCGTAATAAGATTTTAAATCAAAGCCAATTTTTTCCCATGTCTCTAAATCTACCATTTCTTCAATAGGTAACCATGGGCTGCAAATTTGAATAAAGTCAAGAAACTTGGTCATCTGCTGCTTACTCACTTTTACTCCCTTCTTTGGAATGGTATGCTTAATTATCTCAATGAATAGTTTTCTTTCCTTTGAGCCACTATGACCCACACTGTCCTTTTTTATCTTTCAAGTTCTTATTTGCTCACCACTTTAACCTACACCACTTGTAGGGAGTCTGCAGTACCCTGTGTGAGATCTTAGCCATCCATATTTCAGGGAAATTATCTATCCAAGGGTCCCTGTTTGGGCTCCAAAGATATGGGGGTCCAGCCCCCACAAGATCCAGGGGACCCTTGCAGGAGAATGGTGTCATCAGCATGAGAGAGATGAGAGACAGTTAAAGCTTTACCTGTAACTAGGCATTGCAAAAACTGTTCTGCTTTGGCTCGCACTGATTTATTTTTATACACTCAATGATTACACGTACATTTGGCATACAGTTTCATTTTTAACATGCATCCTTCCTTTCAGACAATCAAATAGGTCATACATTGATTTTTACAAAATTGTTGGATTGACATTCTATAATTATCCTATATTCTCTGATTCCACAAATTCTAACAAAAGATGCAGAGCTTTGCAGAAGATATATGTGTTCTTGTCGTGGGGTAGCCCAACTAGAGGTCACGTTGTCATTTACCCATTAGGTACCAGTCATGCAGTTAAGCTAAGAATAGTTATTCATTATACTAACCAATACACAATCAATTAGACTTCTGTAAATGAAGATTTTGAGAAGTGACAAAATGGATCTGCAGAAAAAGCAAGAAGCTTAGAACTTGGGATGGAGACAGAGTTCCAATGGAATCTTTAAGGGAGCAGTTAGGAAAGCCCAGTTGCTTGAACTTCACTTTCTTCTCTGGCTATTGCAAGAGAAGGTGGAAAACAAACTTTCTCTTTGGTCATTGATTATCTATATGATTGAATCCTGAGAAGACTTTTGGGTTTAGCTCAGAAGAAACCGGTCATCCTTTGCTGTCAACGTCTCCCCTTAGGGAAAGATAATGTTATTTCCTGAATTTGAATATATCTTGGAATCATCAATCAATGGGGATAACTTATAAAATTAGGTAGACCTATTTTCCTCTAACCTTTTCCCCTCACCTTACCTCCTCTATTTAAAGAATAAAAGACCTCTTAGTTGAAAGATTTGATTGTGAGAGTTAGTTATTAGAGGAAACCTTCAAACTTACCATTTCTGAGAAGGAATATTCAAAACAAATGGAGAACAGGAAGTAGTGTAGGAGGAAGAGTGCAAGATTCAGCCTTTCCTCTAGTTGGCTTCCTGGTGTTATGGCTCTAGCATTTCCTATTACCATAATTCCCCTAATAGCAATATCGACTAAACTTCAAAGGATAAAATCAACATAACCCAGTCCAAATATTGTACCAATAACAATCTTTCATTCTCCAATGCCTTTCTAAGGTATCCATGACATGTTGCTTAGCCTGTAGGGTTAACAAACAATCCAGTGGAGTGGAATATACCAGCCTTTCCATGAAAGGCAATTATATTTTTTCCATTGTCCTCTATGTTGACATATTGGATCAGAGAAGCTTGTCGTCCCTGGCCTTCTATTATGTAAATTCCTGTATATGGGAGTGGAGAATCTAAGTACAGTTTTGTTGGGGGTTTATACTTAAAGGGGTCCCATCTATGACCCCTTATTCAAATAGGTGCATAGGAGTCCTTAGGTCTGATTTTGTAAGTAGACTCTCTTAGCAATATTCTAAGGAAAATTTCTGTATTATTACATATAAGGGTGGAATTTTCCTGGGAATCTATAAAAGCCCTAGTAACAGCCTTCCACTGTTCTTTTATGCTTCCCTGGAACTGAGTAAGAATATTAACCATAACAATTCCAATAATAGGGAATGTTAGTAAGAGAGGAGTCACACAGGGGAATATGAGAAGGTATTTCCATTCTTCCTGCCGGCCGCCATGTACTCCCCAGATTTCACCTGTGATCATGTCAAACATCATGGATTTGATGGTTCCTGGAACCCTAGGGATCATTCTTTTCGCACCCTGTCCTCCCCTTTGGAGTCCTTTTGTGACACTCTGCAGTGTCTGTAACATTAACTTGGTGTGTTCATATTTTTGCTGCTTAATGACTTGGAGCATGGACTTTGCTATTTTTCCTCATCTCCTCACCTCACATATACCTGTTATGCCTGTTGTAATAGTTTGTCTAAAGACTTTTTCATCTATCCCTCTGCCTTTTGGAATTTTTTTGTTGATATCTTGCCAAGAATTAGGTGCAAAATAGATCTTTAGGAGATTTTGACCCTCAGCTTTCTCCTACCCAGCCTCAGAAACCTTATTTTGGTTCTGGTTTAGGGGCATGGCTGTCTTTATGCTCCAGATGTTAATATTCCTGCGATACCTCATGTCATCTCTGTGAACTTGATAGTTGTGATTCTAATTGGGTCTTGAAGTGGAAATTTATGATCTTTCCTAGGTCTACCTTGAGTTATGGGATGCTCATCATCCCAAGCTCTCATAGTATCCCTTCTTATCTTACCCCATTCTTCCTCTGAGAAAAGTTGGTCCAATATAGACACTATCTCAGACAGGTATGTATATTAGAACCAAGGAATCTGTAAAACTGATCTACCAGTTCCATTGGGCCCTATGAAGATTGGATTTTTCTCTCCTCTAATTGTAACAATGAAGGTACTTAGCTCTTCCCTGATTGTGAAGATTTAAATTATAAATTATGTCTATTTTTAGATTTTAATCCCCATAAGTATAACACCTTACTTAAAAGTTAAGTATGGAGACCTGCCTATTTTTAGATTCAATCACAAAAAGTGTAAACACGGTACTTAAGTATGAAGATTTTCCCATTTAGATCTAATCACTAAAAAGTGCAAATATCCCACTTAATCATGAAGTGGGAGGTCTGTTAACGATGTGTGTGATAGTGGGTAACAAATCAGAATCGACTAACTGCCTTCTGGGCAGTCCTAGAGCAGAGCATCAGCTGTGATTGGTAGTTATGGAATTAGGGAAAGTGATAAAAGAGAAAATGTCTTTAAAAGTGGAGTTTGACTTGGAACTAGGATACTTGGAGTAGAACCTCCTGTGAGAGAGGAGTTCTTTATTTTTGGAAGTGGAGACTGGAGGAATTCATTTTTTGATTTGCTATTAGATTGACACATGGTGAGTGAAAAAGCTAATTCTTAATTGACGGATTTTTCTGAAAAAAACTATCCTCTGGAGAGACCTACTCTTGAGAGACACTTCCCAGGTCCTTGGCTTTGCCAAGGCTGGCTGAAACTAATTCTCCTTGCCTGGAGGGGCCGGGAGTGAATTACTTAGTGCTCAGGTTAGGTATCTTACCTTATTCTCTCTCATTTCTTGCTTCATTCTTTATACATTTTGTAAAGAAATAGTAAAAAATTCTCTTTGGAATGAATTAAATTCCTGACAACCAAACTCTTAAAATATAAAATCCAACCCTTTAAAAAATAATTTCCTTTTCCCCCTTACAGTCCTCTAGTAAAATTTTCATTTCCTTATTAAATTTTCTAATCATAGAGCTAGCAGAATCAGGGGATCACTGACAAATCCGATTCCTTGTCCCAACAGGACTTCCCTCAGTGGGCACTGTCTTCTTACCCTGTCCATGGAGAAGTTCCTCTGATCATCTAGTAGTTGTTTTAATTCCCTATGGAGGACCCCTATGGGGTGCAAATGAAGGAGTTGAGCTCTCCTTATGCAGAGGGGATGCTGACATCAAAGGTTGGGGTTGGGGGAAAAGAGGTAGGGCTGGTATAGGAGGCACATAGGGAGGAAGAAGGGCTATCAGGGGATCCCATGAATCCCCACTCTCATCATCCTCTCACATCCAGAAACCTTTATTTTTATCTTTTCCCCCTCCTTACAGAGTAAAGGTTCCTACTTCTGGCAGCCAGAGGGCAGCATAAACACATTCGTCCTCATTTTAAGGCTGTTGTCTGTTCACATCAAGGCTTAAGAGTTGGCACTTCTAATCTTCTGAGGAGTTGAATTTTGGCCTGAGTATGGCATTTCCCTTTATGGGTCCCCTGCCTATACTAGACAATAGTCCTTGATTATAATTTTTTTATCTTTATCTTTGTATTTTGGCAAGATATCCCAATTCTCTAATTTTTTCCCTAATGAGCTATCCTTAGGTACCTTTGGTAAGTTTTGATTTTTACTATTCCTGTGACTTTTTGAAGTTTCCTGACCCATCTTAGAGCTTCCCCTGTTTCTTGTTCAGGATGTCTTACACACAAAAATACTAGTAATTCAATCCTACAAACTCAACAGGATCCATGATGCCTGAGGGTTATCAGCACTCAGTCCAATCTGATTCAGACCCCATCCTGTCCTCTCTCTCTCTCTCTCTCTCTCTCTCTCTCTCTCTCTCTCTCTCTCTCTCTCTCTCTCTCTCTCTCTCTCTCTCTGTCACACACACACACAGAAGACAATTGCTTCTTCCTGTTTTGGCCAGTACCCAGAACTGCATATTAAAGGCTCTGTACTCTCTGTGTGTCCACAATGCATCACATACTCTTATTCAGGTGGTTCTTATCTGGTTCAGAACAAGTTTCCCCTCTATCTTCCTGGGTCATCCAGGTCACCAGGTCACCAGGTCACTCTTTATCTGGATCTGTGTGCACAAACTTATGTGACCCAATCTTTATTGCAGTTCCTTGGTCCAGACCTTCCCTGCCTTCTACTTTCACTTTCCAGTCTCTTTGGGCCTGGAAACAGAGGGAGTTATACTTGGTGATCCCACCTCTGAGGGCCAACAAAATAGCCAGCAGGAGATCCAGCCAATTGGGGAGGTGGGATTGAAGATCTCTTACTGATTCAAAATCCCAGATGAGCCCCAAGTTGAGTGGGATAGGCAACCACTTACTCAAATTAAAATCTGGAATCAGAAAGTAAGAGTAGAAGAAACAGAATTTCTTTTTTTTTTCTTGAGAAAGGGCACAACCCATATGTGGCAACTGCACCTGGGCAGCAGATGCACAGTTGCTTACTTATATGGTCCCGAATGTGATAATCTACTTCTCTCCTAGTTCACCACTGACTGGTTACTGTGGATTCACATTCTTGGTGTGAAGTTCTAACCAGTCCTGACCCCACTCATATATTAGTGTCAGGTTTCTCGGAGACCAGCTCTGGGGGAAGGGGAGAACAAGGGTCAGTGTGGTTGAAGTGAAATTGATAGTATTGTGGGTTTTAAAATTAATATGTAATAACTGAAGTATTGTATTTTATAAAATTTATTAAAAACAACTAAAGTAAAAAGCTAACTAAATCACCCAGCCCACTTGTGAAAGAAGAGAGAGATATGGAGGACCTATAGAACTTATAAACAATTACATGAAGACACAAATGTGCACAAAGGGAAAGGTATTCTGGGTAATGTAGTTTTAGGGGTTCAAGATTTTTCAACTATACATTTTACCCTGTGATCTTATTGGGAGATCAGTCTCTCCAAAAGGATCACGGAAACATAACTAACTTATAAATTGCAATAATTTGTGCATAAAATGAAAATAAAAGAGAAAAAAGCAAAACCAATGATTACTAGGTTGAAAAAAAAAACGAATCTGGGGGCAGTCCCCTTTGGCATGAGTATACATTCAAAACAACTGCTTCCAATCCCACATAGTTCAAATTAACATCCCAAAGTCCACTCTGGATCTTCTGGTGCATGTGTAGTCTCTGCAGGCATCTTCATGGTGCCTTCTCCCAGACACTTTCTAGATTCTGGGAGGTAGTCTCTTGTTCTAAATTAGGCTCAAAGTAAAATCAAAGTTCACAACAATAACATAGTCCCTCCTGAGGAGAATAATAACAAACACAGGGATCACTCAGGGATGAATGGCTGAGTTATGAGGTATATGAATCAATAGGCAAAAGAAAATCCCAAACATAAAAAAATCTCACTAAAAGAGAAAAAAATAACCTTTGAATGAAATAGAAAATATCAAAGTCTTATGTGTAAAAGATTCTAAGTAAAGGAAAAATAAACCTATGACAGGTCCTTGAATCAGGACCCAATTAAAATGATTTATGTAATTATGCACTTAACCAATCAGGAACTAATACTACAGAAAATTTGCCACCCTGTGAAAGACAGGAAAAAGGGATTAGATTATAGAAGCCTGAATGGTAGCCAAAGTGAGGTGCTTGTTATGGCTCAGAGGAAGTTCTTCCTCTGACATATGTCAAAACAGTCACAACCTCGAACCCCAAACAAGTTCAAGTCCTATTGTCTTGGCTCAAAATCTCATCAATCTTACTGGGATTGGTTGGTCTCTTTGACTTCATGCTCTATAGGCACTATGCAGGTAGCTTTGTGCTTCTTTAGCACTATAGAGTGGCTCTTTTTTGTATTCCCTTCTTCTGGAATCAGTCAGAATCATTAAACAAAGGCCTATAATTTTTTTTTAATGAGAAGAAATACATTTTAATGAAGAAAATGATTTTATAAAGCTCCTATCCTTTAAATGTAGAAACATCACAAAATATTGTGAATTAGATTTTGAGCCCTAATCGGATAATTTAGATTAGTTAGCCCTATGTATGACAAAAGCAAACCATTCTTTTTTTAATTAACTAATTAAGAATATTTTTCCATGGTTACATGATTCATGTTCTTTCTTTTCCCCCTCCTGAAGCTGACAAGCAATTCCACTGGGTTATTCATGTATCTTTGTTCAAAACCTATTTCCATATTATTCTTATTTACAATAGAGTGATCTTTTAATGCCAAAAACCCAATCATATCCCCATCAAACCATGTGATAGATCATATGTTTTTTTCTTCTGTGTTTCTGCTCCAACAGTTCTTCCTTTGAATGTGGATAGTATTTTTTCTAATAAGCCCCTCCTAATAGTTCTAGATCACTGCACTGCTGCTAGTAGTCCATCACATTCAATTGTACCACAGTGTATCAGTCTCTTTGTACAATGTTTTCCTGGTTCTGCTCCTTTCACTCTGCATCAATTCCTGGAGGTTGTTCCAGGAGAACACTTTTAAAAAAATTTTATTTAGTCAATTTAGAACATTATTCCTTGGTTACAAGAATCACATGATTTCCCTCCCTCCCACCCCCCCCCTTTCCACAGCTAATGTACAATTTCATTGGGTATTACTTGTGTCCTTGATCAGAACTTATTTCCATGTTGTTGGTGTTTGCATTAGGTTGTTCATTTAGAGTCTACATCCCCAGCCATATCCTCTCAACCCATGTATGTTTTGTTTTTCTTCTATATTTCTACTCACACAGTTTTTTCTCTGAATGAGGATAAAGATTTTTCTCATAGATTCCTCTAAGTTGTTCAGGGTCACTGCATTGCCACTAATGGAGAAGTCTATTACATTCGATTGAACCACAGTGTATCAGTCTCTGTGTATAATGTTCTCCTGGTTCTGCTCCTTTCACTCTGCATCACTTCCTGGAGGTTGTTCCAGTTCACATGGAATTCCTCCACTTTCTTATTCTTTTGAGCACAATAGTATTCCATCACTAACATATACCACAATTTGTTCAACCATTCCCCAATTGAAGGGCATCCCCTCATTTTCCAATTTTTGGCCACCACAAAGAGTGCAGCTATGAATATTCTTGTACAAGTCTTTTTCCTTATTATCTCTTTGGGGTACAAACCTAGCAGTGCTATGGCTGGGTCAAAGGGCAGACAGTCTTTTATTGCCCTTTGGGCATAGTTCCAAATTGCCCTCCAGAATGGTTAGATCAATTCAGAACTCCACCAGCAATGAATTAATGTCCCAACTTTGCCACATCCCCTCCAACATTCATTACCTTCCTTTGCTTAGCCAATCTGCTAGGTGTGAGGTGATACCTCAGAGTTGTTTTGATTTGCATTTCTCTAATTATAAGATATGTAGAGCACTTTTTCATGTGCTTAATAATAGTTTTGATTTCTTTAACTGAAAATTTTCTATACGTGTCCCTTGCTCATTTATCATTTGGAGAATGGCTTGATTTTTTGTATAATTGGCTTCGCTCTTTATAAATTTGAGTAATTAGACCTTTCTCAGAAGATTTTGTTATGAAGATTGTTTCCCAATTTGTTGCTTCCCTTCTAATTTTGGGTGCATTGGTTTTGTTTGTACAAAAGCTTTTTAATTTGATGTAATCAAAATTATTGATTTTACATTTTGTGATTTTTTTTCTAGCTCTGCTTGGTTTTAAAGCCTTTCCTTTCCCAAAGATCTGACATATATACTATTCTGTGTCCACTTAATTTACTTATAGTTTCCTTCTTTATATTCAAGTCATTCACCCATTCTGAGTTTATCTCGGTGTAGGGTGTGAGATGTTGATCCAAACTTAATATCTCTCAAACTGTCTTCCAATTTTCCCAGCAGTTTTTATTAAATAGTGGGTTTTGGTCTCCAAATCTGGGATCTTTGGGCTTATCATAGACTGCCTTGCTGAGGTCACTTACCTCAAGTCTGTTCCACTGATCCTCCTTTCTGTCTCTTAGCCAGTACCAAATTGTTTTGATGATAGATACTTTATAATTTAGTTTGATCAAGGCCTCCTTCCTTCACATTTTTTTTTCCATGATTTCCCTGGATATCCTTGATCTTTTGTTCTTCCAAATGAACTTTGTTATGTTTTTTTTTTCTAATTCAGTAAAAAAAGGTTTTTGGTAGTTCAATGGGTATGGCACTAATAAGTAAATTAATTTGGGTAGGATTGTAATTTTTATTATGTTAGCTTGTCTTACCCATGAGTAGTCGATGTTTTTCCAATTGTTTAGATCTAGTTTTAATTATGTGGAGAGTGTTTTATAGTTGTGTTCATATAGTTCCTGTGTTTGTCTTGATAGATAGATTCCTAAGTATTTTATATTGTCTACGGTGATTTTAAATGGGATTCCTCTTTCTAATTCTTGCTGCTGAGATGTGTTGAAAATATATAGAAATTCTGATGACATATGTGGGTTTATTTTGTATCCTACGACTTTGCTAAAGTTGTTGATTATTTCTATTAGCTTTTTAGTTGAATCTCCAAGATTCTTTAAGTAGATCATCATGTCTTCTGCAAAGAATGATAGCTTGGTCTCCTCATTGCCTATTTTAATACCTTCAATTTCTTTTTTCTTCTCTAATTGCTACTGCTAGTGTTTCTAGTACAATGTTAAATAATAGTGGTGATAATGAGCATCCTTGTTTCATTCCTCATTTTATTGGGAAGACTTCTAGTTTGTACCCATTGCAGATGATTTTTGCTAATGGTTTTAGATATATACTGTTTATTATTTTTAGGAAAGACACTTCTATTCCTATGCTTTCTAGTGTTTCCAATAGAAATGAATGTTGTATTTTATCAAAGGTTTTTTCTGCATCTATTGAGATAATAATGTGATTTTTGTCAGTTTGCTTATTAATATGGTCAATTATGTGGATGGTTTTCCTAATATTGAATCATCCTTGCATTCCTGGTATGAATCCTATGTGGTCATAGTGAATAACCCTTGAGATGACTTGCTGGAGTCTTTTTGCTAGTATCCTATTTAAGATTTTTGCATCTATATTCATTAAGGAGCTTGTTCTATAGTTTTCTTTCTCTTTTTATGACCTGCCTGGCTTTGGAATCAGTACCATATTTGTGTCATAAAAGAATTTGGTAGAATTCCTTCTTTGCTTATTCTGTCAAATAGTTTGTATAATATTGGGATTAGCTGTTCTTTGAATGTTTGATAGAATTCATTTGTGAATCCATCTGGACCTGGGGATTTTTTCTTAGGGAGTTCTTTGATGGCTTGTTCAATTTCTTTTTCTTATATGGTGTTGTTTAGGTAGTTTATTTCTAGTTTTTTAATTTGCATGCCTGATTCATTTACCTCTGATCTCTCTAATTTGTTCAAGGATATGAATTTCCCCATGAGAACTGCTTTGGCTGCATCCCATAGATTTTGAAAGGATATCCCATCATTGTCATTTTCTTCTAATTTTTCTAAGATTTCTTTCACTTTTACAACAAGCAAGTTGTCTAAGATTAATGGATTGTATACAATCTCTGAGCCAGAGAAGGTTGTTTTCTAGTATATCTAATTTTGAATTTATGTTCAAATTGATTTGTTACTCTATGTGCCAGGTATTGGGCATATAGACTGTGAGATTATTAATATAAGAAACAATTTGGATTTCTTGTGTGATAGGTTTAAGATTAAGACGTGAATAAGTGAATATAGTCCCACCATTTGAGGAGACAAAAATGATGTGGAAATGGCAAGGTATAGATTTTGTGTTGGTTTTGAAAGCCAACCAGTGGTCTCTCAAAGCTGAGGGTCATTTTCTGTCTAGGTGTGAAGGCTTAGACGAATAATGAGGAGATAGGAGACAACTCAGTGCTCAGAACCTGATACTCAAGTGTCACAAAGCTGTTCCACCAGGTACAGAGTTGGTGTTTATTATATAGCTTCAGTGGTTACATGCTTCTTGGCATACATTTTTCAACATACATGATTTGTAGCAGGTAATTGAATGTGTCACATCAATTTCTAACAGATTGTTTAATTAGCATATTATGATCATCTTGCATACCACATTGCTACAACAAAGCGATACAGATGGAGATGGATGATGCAGGCAGGGTAATGAGGGGTCAGTTCACCCCTGACCTATGGGATGACCAGCTAAGAGAATCAACTTTCATAATCAATCAGAATTACTTAGGAGATAGGTAACAAAAACATTTGTTGCTGCGTGTGGTATTAAGGGGATAAATTTGAGATAAACCAGAATTAGGAATTGCCTCAATTTTCATGTTGCATTTTTCTTGTGTTTCATTAAAGCACCTAGTTATTGTACACAAACAGATTTAGCGAAGTGTGTTAGCTGCTTGTGTTTTAAAGGAGTGATTGATGTGTCTTTTGTGCTTGGCCTGTAGTAGGTGTGAGGAATCTGAATGTAACTCTGCTAAAGGAGAGAAAGGAGGGGGATAGTAATTATATGGAATTCTTTAGGTTTTAATTCTGTGAATATAATCTTTAGAGTATATTCTAGGGGGGATTAAAGAAGGACATATGCATAAATCCTGTGAGTATTTGCTCTCATATTATTTCCCCTGTAACTGGGGAGAGAACAACAATCATAGCCAATAATAGGAGAAATTAGTGGGAGAAGTCACATAGAGGGGGTTCAATGGGTGTCTCATATTTCCTGGGGACTGCCTTGCAGGCCTCAGTTTCCAACTGTGACCATGTTAGACAGTGTGGGCTTGATGGCTTTCCACAGGTTGGGACATAAATACCTGATTTTCCACTTAAGGATCCATCTATAAAGACAGTAGTTACTTGTGGAACAGGGGATCTTGGGACATTTTTTTGGAAAACATATATAGCATGTAGAGAGGCAAACTACATGAGAGGATTGGAGGGGAAGTTATGGCCAATTTGTCCAGGAAAACCAGCAAGGGTGATTTGCCAAGGTATAGAAAATTGATATAAGGAAGTTTTATGTTCCTTAGAAAAGGGAAGAATAATTTGTGTAGGTCCTGTAGCAAAAAGCTATAAAGCTCGGTATCTCCCTTTGCTAATAAGGGAAGATAACATGTCAATAAAGGTAGAAAGGGATTTGGAGGGAGTATACGATAAATAAATCCATTCTTGATGGCCTGTCTTGATAAAGCAGACCAGTGGGTGAATGTGGCATTTCAAAAATGAGTAACGCAAATGGTTGGGATAGATCTACACAAGACAGCTGAGAGTTACTAAGCAGTGATGGGCAACCTTTTGTCAAAATTCCCCCCAAAATCTGAGCATAACTTGGGTGGTATGTCACTTTGAGAAGAAAAACCATTACTGTGATATTTATAGTTTAAATAACAAAATATATAATTGTATATAACTGTATTTAATAAACCAAAAACTAATTATTTAATTTACCTGCTTAGTGACTTCTTTGTTCATCTGTCAGTTGGTTTCTTTTGTTGGTCTTGATATTATTTAACTTGTGCGAGGTGCTATAAACTAAGATAAATGAGGGGGAGGGGGAATTCTTGAACTAACCTGCCTATTAGTGACTTTTTATTTCTGAATTTCATTGGCTAAATCTTCAATTGAAACTTCGAATTTTGTACACTTTAAGCCCAAGCATGCGCTACCAACTTCATCTGTCAGTCTGTTTTGTTTTTTGTTGTTGTTGTTGGTTTTGATATTATTTAACACTGAGAATAAGGTCTCACAAAAATATGTAGAGGGGAAAATTGTGAGTAAAGCCATTGCTATATTTTTCAGGGTGCTAAAAGTGTCAGGTAATTGGTTCCAGGCACTCCTCAATTGCACATGGGCCAGAGCCCCACCCAGTCTTCTGGCCAGCCTGGCCCCACCTCATCCTGCCCTTCCAGTTGGCTGGTCCAGGGGCGCTGCAAGAGCTGTGGCTATTGCCTGCCTGCCTATGCATGCTCCTTCCACATACAAGCTCCTCTTGATTGCCCCTGTGGGAGCCCAATATGTCCCAGCTGCCTGGCATGAGCCACCTGCCTCTCACACCATGCTCCCATGGCCAGCATGTGGAGAAGCCTTCCCCGCTCAGGCCAGGCTGGGACATGACCATGACTGTGGATGTGTGGCTCCTGGGTCCCGAGGCGTGCTGAGTCTGCATGTGGCCTCATGTCATTGAAAATGGTTACATGTGTAAGTGCTGACAAGGGTGTCATAGGTTAGCCATCATGGTTTTAAGGGCTTCTTGAACTTTTTGCAAGCAGATTCTGGCCTCTGGTGTTAGAATTCTAGATGAATTTGAATTTGGGTCTCCTAGGAGTGAGAAAAGTGGGTTAAGTTCAGAAGCGGATAATTATAAGGATGAATGTATCCAATTAATATCCACTAATAATTTTTGGTAATTAAGTGTTTTGAGAAGATCTAGGTGGATAATTAATTTTTGTGGTTGAACATGAGAGCCTTCAATGAGCTGACCTAGTTAGGTATATGGCTCAGTCCTTTGAATCTTCTCAGGAGCTATAATTAATGATCTTGTAATAAAGCAAAATATAAATTCTGAAATAGATGTACGGTATCATGGGAGGGGTGTGAAATATATCTATATAATAGCTAATATAAGCTTCTGGGTATTTATTATGGAGGGGAGCTATAGTTTGTGCTACAAAATTTTGACAAAAGGTGGGGTTGTTAGCCATGATTTGGCAAAGGACTTTACATTGATATCTTTTCATGGGTGCTTTAAAGTTAACAGATGGAATGGAAAAGGCAAAATATGTATGATCATCAGGATGTAAGGGAATAGTGAAGAAGCAGATTTACAGGTCAACTATAATAAGGTAATAATTTTTAGGAATGACTGTAGGAGTTGCAATATTGTGATAGAGACATGAAAAGAGAGAGGTTTTGCAGGACTTATGGACCAAGATGCAAGAACTAGGATTCCAATGGAAGGTTTCCAGGAGTGGAGTGGCAGTTGGGGGTTTGCTGGCCACACGGAGAGGAGAAACTGGGCTTTTTGGACTCTGTGTCTCTGACTGGAAATCACTTTCGCTCCTGGAGGTTTGAACCTGGCTGAGAGACTTTTGTGAAGCTGACTTGGTCTCTGTTTCTCTGGCATTTGAAGTTGACCAGGGAAGAAGCTTTTGAGTAGGTGGTCTATTTGAGAGTTGAGCTGGCCGGGAGAAAACTTAGAGACTTTTAACTTTGTTTCTTCTGGGATTAAGCTGAGAGACCTGGCTCATTTGTGAAGAAGAAGAAAGAAGAACTTGAATTGCTGTTGTCCTCCATCTCCCTAACTGTCTCAGAGTCACAGTTTGTGACTGGAATACTTCCTCAAACCTTTCTAAAATTATCCCCTATAGTCTAGGGAAATCCTCATCCCTCTTACCTCAGTTTCCCATCCTGTTATCCCAATAAACCCCCTGACTGAGAAAGCAACTGGAGTATCTTTATAGTTCACTCAGGAGGGAGGGAAGAAGCAAAAGTTTCAAGAAGATTTGGGAGGTGAGGGAGGTAAAAGGGAAAGGTTGGTTAAGGGAGGGAATGAGGGAGGAAGGGGGTTAGGAAATAGATTGATCCATCAGCAATCAGTAGGGATTAATAGGCAAACCCCAGAGTAAACCCCAGAGCAGTGTCCTCTGTGTACCAGCATCTCTGTGTGTGTAGCATCCCTCCATTACATATAAGTAGGTTTAGGTTCCTAATAGCAGCTCTCTCTAGTCATAGCCAGACAGAGAACAACAGTCATTGCTGAAGAAACAGGTTCCCCTCAGTTTACCTTTACCATTTCAAGAAGTAATAGTTTCAGTCAGCTTACATCTTTTATTTCAATACCCGGTTGAGGGGATCCCATGATTATCATGCATTTATTAACTTCCTTAAGATTTTGGAGAAAGCTTCACTTCCCTGATTTCTTTTTTATAGTAAAAATGGGGGTGTTTCAGGGGGATGTGGAATGTTCTATATATCCCCCTTCTAATTGTTCCTTAATCAGTCTTTCAACTGCTGTTAGCTTCTCTTCAGTGAGGGGCCATTGATCTACCTATACAGGTGTAGTGGTTTTCCAAATGATTTTTTCAGGTGTACATGAGGGAGAAACTTCAATCAATGGTCCCAGGAGGGGGCTGAACAAGTTAGTTGAGGCAATCCACGATGTTGAGAAACACCTATATACAGGGATATTTGAGTTAAATCACATCCCCAAAGATTTAAAAGCAAATTTGGGAATACATAATTGTACCAGAATACATATGTGTCCGTGAAAGAGAGTGGGTACATTGTTTGGGAGTTGTGACTGATCCTACTCCTGCTATTGTGCCTGATATGTTTCTGAGGGGCCAATCAGATGGCCATTGGGAGGAGGAAATTACTGAGATATTGGTTCCAGTGTTAATTAAACCACCAAAGGCTCTTCTTTCTAAAAGGATTGCAAGCATGGGTCTTTCTTTTTCATAGCTCTGATACCCAATAGGCATCAGAAGAACTGAAGTTGTTCTCTTCTCTGGGTTGGCTAGATTTAGAGTGCCCAATATTTACAAATAGAACTAAAATTAATTGAGCACATCGGGTGGCAGGATCAATGGTAATGTCATGAACAAGGGATTAAACCACAATTAGGATTTCCCCAGAATAATCAGAATCAATTACTCCAGGAGAAACTAATAGACCTTTGGAACTAGAGGATGATCTTCCTAATAATAAGCAAAAATGGTGATTAGGTAGAGGTCCAAAGACCCCAGTTTTTACTCTTTGAGGAGGACTTCCTGCAGGGAGATGTGTGGTTTCTATGCAATATAAGTCTAACCCTGTGTTTCCTGGTGTGACTTGTTGCAGTTGGGATACAGTGAAGTGAGCAACAAAGCTCCGAGATGTTGATGGGGCGGGAGCGGGCTCTGTTGGATGTTTCCCAAATCATGTTGGCCATTGGTATCAGTACAGGAATGGCATGAACTAGTCCAATGTAATCCTTTTTTGCATTTTGAACAAGTTGTTTTTGGTCTAACCATGGTATTAAATTGTGGTTTGTAATATTTATTGGGAAAGGAAATAGGATTGGAAAAATGGGGAATAATGGGAGGTTTGTATGAGGGTATGGAGGAGAGGGGAGAGAGAGGGAACACTGCTTGGTGAGGCAAGGGAGGGAGGTGCCCCCTGCTTAGAGGAAACAGCAGGGGTCCAATAAGGATGGTTTGTCTTTGAATGACTGAAACTGAAGTTCAGCTCCCTCTATGACCAGAAAAGATAGTCCACTTATCTGACTGCAAATTCAAATAATATAAAGTTTAATAATCCAGTTGGAATTAGAGTTTTTCCTTAGCTTCAGAGTATAGGGCCAGGCCCTAGAGGCTGGCGGAGGGTTTGTCCCACTCCTTCTATTCTCGTTGTTCTAATTCAGAATCTTAGCAATAGACAGAAAGCAAACAAGAACAATTCTAACCTTTAGAAGCCTGTGTCTTTGGGCTGAACCAAGAAGAGCATGCCACTCCAGACTGGGCTGAACAAGCTCCTCTCTCCTCCAACACCAGGACCCCAGTCCCCCCCCCCCCCCCTCCCTGCAGGAAGGAAGTGCTAGTCACAAGACCCAACTGCCACTCCCAGTTGGCCCTTTCCCCCACAAACTGTCAGTCTTGTTTCCTTTCCACAGGTTTAAACTTTTGTTTTATGAATTTACATACATTAGCAAATTAGTCAGGTTTAATTGAAACAATTACTTTCTTTTCTGACAGCAAATACTCCTGATGATTAGAGGGCAGCCACAAAAACTGCACCTTGCATGTGCGAGGACCCAATAACAGAACAATGTCTAAAAGGTCAAATAGGATTTTGACATCTTTTATTGGCATTTTCATAAACTAATCTACTAAATTTGCTGCTTTGAGATATTGGATTAATTGGTTGATAGATTGTAAGAGGTGAGATACAAAATCCCGGTAAGGTTCTTCAGGGCCTTGCCTGACCTTGCAGTTTTCTCCAGGCTTGAGCAGCTATAATATTTATCTGTTGGTAGGCCTGGATATCTAATGTCAGTTGGGCTTGTAAAGGAAAATAAGCTCCTTCTCTCATTATCCTATCAAGAATAATTCCAATCTGGGCACAAGCATTCCTGCCAGCCTGAGTGTTTGCCTTTTCATGATACTTAGATTTCCAAAGTAAATAATCTCCTCCAGACAAGCAGGCCTTTCCTAGAGCATGCCAGTCTTCAGGGGTCATGACTTCATTAGCCAAGGAATCTCTCAGGCCAGTGTGAAAGGGGCAATAGGGCCATACTGTGAGGAAACTCTTTTTAACTCTTAATGTTTTAAAAGGAATAGAAACATGCTGGCAGTGTACGTTTCCAGCTTGATCAACATTTTCAATAATAGGAAAAGCCATAAGTCCCATAGAAGGATGTGGTATTTCTTGGTCTATTTGTCTCAAGGCTTGCTGATAGATAGTGTGAGCCCCTTTCAAATAAAATAGAAGCATGTGAAGAGGCGAGTGACAAGGGATTGAAAAAGAGGCTTCTCTCTGCTAGTCTTTATAGCAACTGACACAATGTAGTTATAGGATCAGGATCTTTACTTGGGCTTCTGCAGAGAGATTTGCAGCAGGTGATTGTGGAGTCAGGAGTTGTGAAGGTGGAGGAATAGAAGGAAGGGGAAGATTATCACAAGAGTCTGGGGGGAGGGGAGGATAAAGATGATTCTGGACTCAGCTTGATAATTAGGTGGAAGGACTTGAGACTGTGGGGGAGGGGATACCCTGGCATTATTGTCTGGTTCTCGATGGGGAATTGTAACCTGATGAAGGGCTAAGGCATAATTCGGGTGTAGGATTTAAAGAAGGCCTTTCTGGGGAAGGAACTATGATATAGGATTTTTTCTCATTTTCTTCCTTGGGTTCATCAGACTGTGAATTTAGCTTAGATTTCGCATGACAGGGTCCCAGATTGAGTAATTCACAAATTAACCTCATAGAGTAAAAGTATCCACAGGTACTGCAGAAGGCCCTTCTAAGGTATAATGCCTTTATAGCAACCTACCTGCTCTCTCCCAATTTTCAATGTCAAAAGAACCTTCATGGAGAAATCAGGAGCACACAGAGGATACATGCTATAAAAAAACTGTGTGTGAGGCTGAGAAACCTTAGCTCCATGAGAGCTTAACATATTATAGAGTACTTCAGGAATAACTTTTCTTCATGAGAAACAGATTGTCCCATAGTTAAACCTCTAATGTCCTCCCTGATGGGGAGAAGTCCCTTACCTGAGATTTCTTCTCTGATGCATGTGCTCCACAATGGTGGAAGGTCATTCAGGTCCATGTGGTTTGGATGCCAGATGTAAATGCCCCTCTGGGGGGGGGCAGAACCAGAACCAGAAGTTCCTCAGGTAAGGGTGAAGGAAATGAAAAGGCCAGACACACAGTATGGAGTCGGAAGGACCTCATACTGATGGCAAATGAGTGCAGTTTAATGCAAGCTGGTTACATAGGATTGGCAGACTCTCAGCAGTAGATCCTGTCACAGCTGGCAAGAAGCAGTGAGGAATGCTGGTTCAAGCAGCAGTGGGAGACAGGTGGCAGGGGTGGGGCGGAAACTATAGAGTGGCAGAAGCAGCAGCTTACAAAACTTATTTATGCTATCTATTCTTTTCTCAAAGACTTATTAAAAATTTTTTAGAATTCTGTCTCCTCTGGTCACCATAATGTGGGTTTTAAAATTAATATACAATAAGTAAAGTATTATATTTTAGAAAGTTTATTAATAACAACTAAAGTAAAAAAGCTACCTAAGCCACCCAACCCACTTGTAAAAGAAGAGAGATAGGGAGGAGCTACAGAACTTATAAACAATTACGTGAATATGCAAACATGCACAAAAGGAAAAGCATTCTGTAGTTTTAGGGGTTCAAGGTTTTCTAATTATACAATATCAAGGGAGAGTGCTAGAATGCAACAACTCTATTTACTGAAAATCAGGTCTACACATATTTAGGGAAATCATCCTAAGCAAGCAATTAGGGAAGCAAAATACAGAATATTGGCATGTGATCCATCATAGCAATTAAGGAATACAGGATAGGGGAAGGCCCAGGTTGGGAGAGGGAAATACAGATGTTCTATCTGGTCAAGGAAATGTCAGAGTATTGTAATTGTGGGATTGAGAAAGGGGTCCTTACTGCCAGAGACCATCATACCCCAACTGATTGACAAGGTCATGGTCCGAAGAAGGAAGGTAAGCAAAGCAGACCCCAGAATGAGGGCCCCCTGCTGATCTCCCTTTGTGACTTCTTTTCCCAAATTTTCCCCACCAGTGGACTTATGATTATCATTCTCTCCGCAATACAGGAGAAATAACATGAGAGCAAATACTTATAGAATCAATAAATATATACCCTACTTCAAGCCCTATAGGTTATTACCCCAAAAAGATTGCAATTACAGAATAAAAGCCCAAAGATTACTGCCCATGACTCCTCCTTTCTCAAGCACAAGACATCTTCCAAGGCCCTACAATAAATACTATAATGAATCTTGTCCTACAGTTACCACACTCAAATGAATTTGTTGGAACAGAATCCAAGCAGTATTGCTAGGCACTTCAAAGTAACACAAGAAAAATGGAACTTGTAAATTGAGGAAAACCCCAAAATTGGTCTGCCTAAAGTCCTCACATCTAGATACGAATATGTTTTGTTGTTCATCTCCCAAGCAATTATGATGGATAGTGAAAGCTGACCAAAAGCACAATGATCCTCCCAGCAGGTCAAGGGGTACTAACCTACAAATGGCTTTATTCACATTAATCCTATCTATCACAGAGTGTTGTAGAAACCTAGTAAATGATCACAGAATTCTTTGTTGTAGTAACATCACAAGAGTGTTGATTTGATAATATCCAATCAAATTGTAGAATGTCACATACGTAGAGAATTGTTTATGTGTGTGTACCAAAAAGCCTATATAATAAATGTATCACAGTACTATGGCAGAGCACTGTGTGTGATGCTGAATGAATGAACATGGGCTGAATGCACGGTGTGTCTCATCTCATTTATCCAACTGTGACGTCATACTTGGGCAGACAGACCCTGGGTCCTCAGAGAGGCTGCTGGACAGACCTCTGTACCTTCCCAATACGGGGAACAGGAAGCCAGTTGCTGGAGGGACTGGTTGAAGTGTAGCACTTCCTCCTTCTCGACAGAGCCCAATGGAGTCTAGACCTGACCCAGAGTGAGTTGAACACCTCCCAACTTTGCGCCTAGATGACTTTAAAATCTTTCCTCCTATTACAAAATTTCAGAGACAGTCTAGGTATCCTAATTGACTAATTTATTTCTATGGCAAAGAGATAAAAGGTGAAAAGATAGGACAGAGGGATTGGGTAGACCCTACCCCTATATTTTCTGTAGCCATATTTGATGGGAGATCAAACTGTCTTTTCAAGGATAAATGATGTTATAGGATAATCTTCAATAGCAAAACAGTAACACTTCTTCAGCACAAGCCAGGTAGGAAAGGTACATGGAAAACCAATTCTGTTCCCTAGTGCTGGTCAGAGTCTTTTTGAAAGAGAGTCAGAAGAGAAGTGACCAGACCTCCCCCTGGCCAACAGCTTTTTCCTTTTGAATCTTCTGTGGAATTCCATGGAATTCTTCCCCTCCTGGCTCATGATGGTTCCATCTGCTTCTCTTGGATACATTTTCATTACCTTTCATATCTTCTCTGCTTTTTGTCATTCTTCCTTGATTACACTATTCTGATCTTACATATTTCAAAGAATACATAATAGCACAATATACAGAAGAAACTTGTTTAAGAGAAGCAGCTTTAAGGATTTATGGAGAGAAGGCATCAGGAGTCTCAGCCTAATTAAACATTCTTAAGCCTCCATTGACTAAGGCTATTTTATGGCTGGCCAGAGGTTGTACTCAGAAAAGAGTCAGAAGTTTTATATATAGTCAAGATTTTGTCCATGCAAAAATCTTGCCAACAGCACAAATGCCTCTCCCTGAGATTTCCTTTCTTGTTTCTTGCCTCAGTGGACCAAAACTGACTTAAAATCCTATTACTTTCCCCTTCTTAATGTTATTCTGAAGCTGTATTTAATGGCCAGAAGTAGATATATAAGGATTGTAACAAAACCAGGAAAAGTATGCACCAAAAATTGAAACAGGTGTGCAAAAAGGTTAAGAGACTTGAAAGTATTGAGTATAGAATCCACTATTGCATTTGGATTTACCCTTGGGACTTGGCCATTTTCAATAACATGAATAAGAGCATATAAATCTTGTATGTCAATGGAAATATTTCTGACATGCAAGGATCCAAGAAGCTGGGCTTGTGCCTCAGCCAGAATAGTTTTTCATCAGTTTTGTTAAAAGGAAAAGGTGAAACACATATATAGGTATGTCTATGATCACATCTGAGGGACAATTAGTAAGTCAGAAAGGATCTCTGATGGGTAAGTGTCTATTCACTTAAGGGTGAGGATGTCCCTATTGTTTGTTAAATAGAGATAGGTGTCTTTTCTCTTTCCCATGAAGGGCCTAGCTGAACTAATCTATATAGGAGAATTAGAGGAAAAATTGATCAGAAATTATCACTAGTACAATTAATCTTAATGCTAATCATAATTATGAATAATACAGTGTTAATTACTAACACAAATACCCCCAATTTTATCTTTACAAAGTTGAATTATTCATAATGTTCAGAGGTTTTTTAGTCCCTCAGCTGAAGCATGAAATCACTTTCAAAATCTACCATCCTTTTCTCAAATTGGGACTTTTTGTTTTCTCAAAATAATCATTTTAGAGGGACTTTGCTGAACTTAGGGTCTATGGGACACAACACGCATGTTTGAGTAACAATGACAATTAATAACACTTATTAAACTAAATTGGATGCTTTTCATCTTCATCTTCAGAGATTCTCTTCATCTGGATTCTCTACTTCTGTATTAGGTTGTTTGCAGAATTGCTGAGGGGATTCTCCTACTAACAAAAATTCTTTTGCAAAGTTAACATAAATTGTTCTACTTCAACCTCTGTAGGAGATATAAAAATTCCTGAGGTACAAATCTTTAATCCAAAATTCAGATTTCACTTTCTTTTAACCATAGTTTACCTTTTCCTGTAGAATTACAATTATATATCAGCAAAGTCTCACATGTCTAGAGTCATTACTGAAATAGTTTTAACTTTTTTCCATTAGTCATCTTTGCATATTAAAAAAGAATGGAAACTCTTACTTTACAATTTGTGTTTTGTGTTAGTTGAAAGGCTTTTGTGACAGAAGAAAGGTGAGGGAAAAGATTTGTAACTGTCCTCATGATTCTTTCAAGGATACAGACTGAGTGTCTGACCACATGCACAAGCCAAGGGTGGTACAGGCTCATGCCACAGCCATTTCTCTCAGGGATCACTGAAATCCAGGTTCAGAAAAAGTCCTATATGGGCTGAGGTCAAAATTGCCTTTTTCAACCATTCACTTCTTCTCTAAATGCCTGCCAGAGTTATGATCTCCAAGCTAATCCAGTGTGGTTCCCATAAACCTTTTGTCTTAAATGGCAGAAATTTCTACACTATCAATAACATTCCAATTTCATTCATTTTCTATAATTTTTAAATAAGCTGTTTATTTGTGTACTTATACTAATAATTTCTTCAAATTTATGTAAGAAATATGTTCTTTTCCTTTTAACTTCTCTGTATATCTATATTCTGTGCCTTATTTATTTTTGTGTTGCTATAGCCTTCAAAAAACTTTCCTGTCTTAAATGCTAATTAAAATTAGTTTATCTCTACCTATTATTATAATATATTTATCTCTCTCTGAAGATATTTGAAGGCTTTGCTGTTTGCCCCTTCATCTAGGCAAGAAGGGGAGTTATAAAACAGTTTTACCTACCAAAAAAAAATAATAGCTTAAACTCATTTGTTAAAAATCATTGGGATACTGTTTTTAACTTTATGTGGATTCACATACATTCACACCAATAGTGGAATAATTTTTCTCAATAAATAATTAGATTTATTTGTGGTCAATATATTCCTTTCTGTTCATTTCACAAGTGTCTGCCAGTGTTATCTTTTATGTGAGTAAGTCTGTGAAAAGGGAGGGGAGAAGTGTCTGTGAGCCAGGTAGGAAAAGCATTGGAACAGTGGTGGTAGGAGGAGAAGGGAGGAGCAGGAAGCTCTAGGTGTAGCTTCTTAAAAAACTTTATCTTCATCAGGTTGCCAAGAAAACTAGCATTTTTCCTAGATACTTTGTGGAAGAGTTGTAGGATCTAGATATACTACCTTCAATAGTATGAATTTTACATTTTGCAAGTGACTGACTTTTCATAGGATTTATTTCCATCCCTTTCATTGTGTGTTTTTTTTTCATATTCTGATCCAATATTCCTTGTACCTTTTCTCCACTATATTTTTTACTTATTATCTTCTCCTTTACTCACACCTCATCTGACTTCACCTCTTTTACTCTTCTTTCAAACAGAGGAGAGGTAACTTTACTTGATTACCTATAATCAATAGTCATTTACCAAGTCCCATTTAATTTCCGGACTGACCAAATTTTTCTCAATTGCATTATTTGCATACATAGTTTACATATTGTATCTTTATATATTGTCTTATCTAATTCACCTTAAGAATTAATTTTCTTACAGTAAAAATTCATACATCATTTATGTTTATACAAAATTACATTCTAACAAATTGCATTTAAACACATTTTACTCTTAAACAATGAAATCATACTTCACTAACAACTCTCTCACTAACTAACTCACTAACAAATCTCAAGTAATTACAATAAATATTCATAAATTCCTTTTTGCAATATTTCAAACTCTTATTACCAGTTCTATTCCACATTTGTGGATTAATTAATTTAAAAACTTCTCCTTCCCCAGTGTTCATTATATTTTCATTTGTTATAGTGCATACATTAAAATAACATATTCACATTCTCATTTGAAAATCCAAATTTAGATAATACAGATCACACAGAATTTTCTCCATGTTATTTTATATTATATATATATATTTATATTTTACAATTTTTCAGAAAGCCAATACTAATTCTTATATAATTTATTAGATCCTTATGCTCATTAAGTAGTCAGCAAAGCCTTTGTTCCTTTAAAGTAAAAAAAATTCCCTTTCTACATCAGGCTGGCTATTAATTACTTTTTAGAGAAAGCATTATATTCCCAATTTTCAGTTGACTCAAATATTTTTGGTATGTCCAAATATTCAAATCTGTAACCATTATTCTTTTCAGATCCTAGTGAGAATAGACAGTTCTCTATTAAGTTTTGCATGTAATCAAACTTATCTGCAATCTTATTAAACTTAATAAACAATTTTCAGCATTGGTTTACTTTACAATTATTACACACATTTCCATAAGTGCATTTCAGAGTCATTAGTGGTTTTCCAAAATCATAATATATCAACCTTAAAATTAATTCTAATTAAAAATCCAATCCAATTGTGGTATCAAATTTCCCTTTTCTTGTTCTGATCTTTCCTGTTTCCCTTCCTTGGTGGCCAGCCAAGAAAGGGAGAGAGAAAAATATTGGAAAGATCTTTTTGCCTTTGTCCTTGGTTAAGCATAGAGAGCAAAATTCCTTTTTTACTTAGTAGATTGTCTTAAAGTTTAAGAGGTTCAAAAATACTCATTTCTTTTTTAATCTCTTAGACATAGTCTGGTCTGTCTGTACCCTACTTTCCTGAATAAGATGACAGAGAGAAGCAGCTCTTTTTACCTCAAAATATTTAGAAGTTTCTTTTAAACCTAATACCTCCCCCCCCTTTTGTGTGCACACACAAACTACACAGACAACAGACAATTACACAGACACACACAGACAGTTAGCATATACTTTGAAAGCATGCTTCAAAATCAATATTTTTCCCGGGGTTCTCTTACTGAATTTACCTGTTCTTCACATTTTGTCATGGAATGTTCACTGATACTGTCCCTTTGATTTTTTTCAGGGCACTGTCCCTTTAATGGCTGGGTTGGTCCCAAGCATAGTGAATGGGGCTTTTTTCTACTGGTCTGTTTTTTGTGATGTATCTCTCTTATTCTGCATTTCCTTTCCTATTTCTTCTCTTGCTGTCTGACTCAATCCAGCATGTGGGTTTTGCTTTAATCCTTTCTGATTTTCCTGAGGCTTTCTCAAAATTTGAATTGTAATAACTCTATGTACTGTGGAATGTGAGGGTGAGGGAAGAGCAGATGAAAGCAGGAGAATGGGAGAAACCCCAAGCTCTAAGGGGAATATTGGTTCTATGAGAAAAACTTATATCCTCAAGTCCCTCATTTGCCTTACTAATTTTGCCTTCTGTTTTCTTATTAACAATCTTTCCAGCTTTAGATACATTCTCAATATAGTAAATGTGGCAAACATATATGGTGTGAATTCTTCTAGCCCCCCCCTCCATTATTCTGTTACTTAGCTATTCACCTATAGCATCCCACTTTTCTAAGTCTACAGTGCTACATTGTGGGAACCAAGGGCAAGAACTCTCAACACAACTTAAAAAATTTGTCCAACTGTTCCTTTGTTATATGGAATGTTCTTTCCTTTATGATCTTTTTTATTACTAAAATATATTGATCCCTATTCCTGAATTGCAAATTGCCTATCTTTATTTATGTTGCAAATTATCCTCTGGTACCCCCAAATTATGAATCAAAATCAATACTTGCAAAATTGCAACTAGCCAGGAATTTTTTGATGAGACAACCACACAATGTCCCACCGATCCGTTTGGGCGCCAAATGTTAGTGTCAGGTTTCCCAGGGACTGGCTCCAGTGGGAGGGGAGAATTGCTGTTGGTGTGATGGTGTGAGATGAAAGTGACGGGATCATAAGAGAGTGCCTGGAATGCAATAACTCTGTTTTTGAGAGTCAGATCTACACATATTTAAGGAAATCATGCTAAGCAAGCAATTAGGGAAATGAAATACAGACTAGGAACATGTGCTCCATCATAGTAATTAAGGAATACAGGATAGGGAAATGTGGAGGGGGAAGGAAACACAGATGTTCTATCTGGTCAAGGAAATGTCAGACTATTCTGGACTTAAGTATTTCAAAGGATACATAATAGCACAATACATGGAAGAACCTTGTCTAAGAGATGCAGATTTAAGGATTTATGGAGTGAAGACACCAGGAGTCTCAGCCTAATTAAAACATTTCAAAGCCTCCATTGTCTAAGGCTATTTCATGACTTGCCGGATGAGAGGTCCATAAGGACACCTCAGGCCCATTGAGGCAAAAGCAGCCAGAAAAAATGACTTGTTTTGCAAAGATCTGCCCAAACATGTAAGGACTGGTCATAAACTCGCATGTTCAATAAAACTTGTCTTGAATACAGCTGACTTTTCTTAATTGACTCTTCTTAATTGGCTTAAACCTTTCTGATGGACTAAAATATTATTGACCAATAATAACATAACCTTAAGCGTTATCTCCAGACAGAAGATTTTCACTAATCTTACTCTTGGCCATCAAGACTGGAGCCTCAACACATCTCTATCTTATAAGATAACACTGAAGTAGAAGGAGATTTGTATATTAGGACTAATGAATGTACCTACTGCTTCATGGAGCTGCATACTTTAATTGGCTTGCATATTTCGATGACTACAACATACTCTTAATTGACATATAGGCAAAAGCAACCAGGAAAGATACATTTGCAGATATGCCTCAGACCCTGACAAGGAATCTTGACCTAGTAGGTCTAACAAATCGTGTCTAAGAACACCTGGCTTTCTTAATTGGCTCAGAATCCCCTGAGTAGCTAATCACAGACCTTGAGCTATATCTTGGGGACAAAAATGGTCTTCTACATATCAGTTTTATCCTAGTACTTTGTACTTCTAGGAAATTCTTATGTTAGTGATAAATAGACCAAAAGAAACTTTGTAGATTAGTATTGATGAATGTACATACTCCTTTATGCAGCTGTGTACTCTTAATTGACATTAAAAATGTATGTTTTGTCATGTTACCTTCCTTCTTGATATATCATATTCCTTTGATCATAGTGTGTAGAACTATATAAAATATTGCATCTACATGCTCAATAAAACAGACTCTGTGATCCCACTTGCAAGCTCTCTAGATCCCATAACTCTCAATTACATCTGATTAGACTCTGTGGGTCTCTCTGTCTCTTTCCCTGCTCTCATCCTGTTTCTGTCTCTTTGCTCTCTAACCTTGCAGCCTGATACTCTCTAACTCTTGAGTCTTGGCACAGCCAATTTCATCAGGACAGAAATCTAGCTGTAATTTAACCCTTAGCATTCATCTGGAGGCTGCGCTCTCCTTGCATTTTAACAGTAGCTACCAGAGAAACCCACGAAAGGGACTTTTTCTTGGCCCCTGACACTTGGTGGACCAATGTGGGTAGATGACACTTGGCACCCAAAACATTTGAGAGCACTGAGGTGTAATAGATGCTTCTCACTAGGATATTTAAGGTAGCAGAGAAAGGCTGGAGTGATGACACCAGGAAATACATTAGAGGGAAAGCTAAGATTCCCACTCCTTCCCCCATCCCACTTCCTGCCTCTCTCTGTCTCAGTTGGTCCGACCAGCTCTTCTCAAAGTGGTGAATTCTTAGAAATTTCAAAAGATTACTTTCACACTATAGCTCTTTCTGAAAGGGGTTTATTTTTAAAGAAGGAAAGTTAGAGATGGTGGGAGAAGGGAAAGAGGGAGTTTATGGTCTCCCTAATCTATTATGAAATTCAAAACAAGGAAGTAGAGTTGATTTGTCTCTGAGGTGATATTGTTTGTTGATAACTGAAAAGGATCTTCAGAGCTATGTTCCAATCTTTTCAATGTAAGTCACTAGCCAGGAATCCAGAGCAGTTCCCTGCTAGTTCCTTCTCCAAAGTTCAAGAGAGAAGAAGTGACCAGTTTCAGATGCTGGCTTTCTTAACTGTTTCCCTGACCAGATTTTTCTTTAGAATCTTCTTTTCTTCTCCTTGATTGGCAGTTCCTTCACACTTCCATTTCCTTGCATTTGCTTGCCAATCTCATTTTTTCACAGAGGGTAGCTAGCACAAAAGTGCAGGATTTTCTACCTTTCTACACTCCTGAACAACTACACAGAGATGAGAAGCAGCTTTTTGAGACCCAGGTCAATCAGTGTAACTGCTTCCACACAAAAGATCCTGGCCTAGACATACAGAAGTGAATGTGAATACCATTTTTTTGGTATACCAAAGAGGGAATCAGAAAGTATTTTCAGACTAAATAAAAAATATGGGAAACATTCAGTTTAAAACTGTATAATTAGAATTTTGCTCCCCAGAACTCTCTTTCTCAGCTTCCCATCTTCACTCTCATGTTACCTGCTAATATAGGGAAGATACAAGTTTTGTGTAGCTCTGCCCTTAAGCTCTTCTCTTGGAAATGCGGCTGTGGAGGTGGGGTGAGATGAGAAACAGGAGAATTTTACTCAGATATCTTTTATTCAAGTTTTACTTTTGTTCTTTTCATTTCTTCTACTTCAAGTGATTATTAATAAACTTTATAAAATATAATTCTTGGAGTTATTGGATATTAATTTTAATCTTATAAAACCTGAGTTCAGCCCATTTTAGTACTAAAAAAATAGTGAAAAGTAGAAGATTCCAGGTGACCAGTGAGCAGTTAGAAGATTTTTTAGGATTCATAGATAAAGTTTGTTCATGTTCTGCCCCCCACCCCCACCCCAGGTAATTTGAGTATTCTGCTTGACAGTGTTAACTCAGAAACTGCCCGAGAATTCTCTTTCCATGTGGACAATTTTAAGAATCTGTCTGGCCCCTGAAAAAGATAAAACTAACAAAAAAAATACACAGAAAAAGTAGTAAGATGGCGGAAGAGGTTGATGAAAATGATGAGGAAGAAGAGGCAAGCAGTTTAAGGGATTTTGATATTGCTACTCCCACTCTGTCCACATCTTGACCTCCACTTCCACATTCCATGCATTCCACAATTCAGAAGACTATCATTCAGGCTTGAAAGCAGAAGGAAGAAATTCCAATAGCTTTTCCCTTACTGGAAGTGCCTGATCCAAACAATCCAGAGCAGGTAGTTAGAAGACATAATCCTTTCAATATTAAAATATTGAAGGAATTAAAGCAGAGTGTATGTTTACATGGAACAACCTCGCTGAATGTTTTAACTTTATTGGATAATATTGCAAGTCTTTGTGCATATGATTGGTGGATTCTTGCAAAAACATGCCTGGAGGGAGGAGACTATATGTTGTTGTGGAAACATTTTTTAGATCTTTGTCAGGAACAGGATGGGAGAAACAGAATTGCTAACCCGCAAGTACCTTGAAATTATGACATGCTTTCAGGATTAGTACAGAATTTACAATTGGCAAATCCATTAAATTGGCTAAAAGAAGCATATTTACAAATCTCTACAGTCACTAGGCTGGCTTGGAAGAAAATTCCAGTAAAGGGAGAAGCACATAACAGCTTTGTTAAAATCTTACAGGCACCCAGTGAACCTTATGAGTAACTTATAAATAGGAGGCAATTGAAAGGGTTGTAGTTGATCTGACAGAAGCAAGCATTGTGTTTCAGCAGCTTGCTTATGAAAATGCAAATGAAGAATTAGGAAATTTATTGATTGATTTGCAACATACATGGAAAGTTACAGATGTGATAAAGAGATGCCAAGGAGTCAGGACAACCAATCATGGCTTCAGTTGTAGCACAGCAATAAACTTAGCTATCCTGAGAAGAAATTGTTTTAATTGTAGGAAACAGGGACACATTGCTAGATATTGCAGAAAGAAAGGAGGAAGCCAAGAAGGGAGACAGCTAAGGCCAACCACCATATGTCCTGCTTCCCAAAAAAACATTTCATTGAAAATCATAGTGTAGGGCACAGGCACACAAGAAGCAGGGAAATCATTTGGGAAACTGTTAAAGGTCCTGTCTCCAGGCCTTCAGAATAATAGAGGAAGCTCTGATAAGGCCAAATTAAAAACAAACAACAAAACTGTCTCCTCTATGAAGGGTCAGCCCAGGCAGTACAGGACTCAATCTAATTTCAACAAAAAAGCTAACTTAATCCCAGAAATGGTGGTGCAAAAAATTCCCACAGGAATATTTGGACCTTTACCAGAGGACACTGTCAGTTTAATTACAGGGAGGAGTGGAAACACTCTTCAAGGGCTTCAGATTGCCCCTGGAATAATTGATTGTGATTATATGGGTGAAATTTTTATTTTGGCTTAGGTACAAAAGACTC
Source organism: Monodelphis domestica (assembly GCF_027887165.1). Lineage (NCBI taxonomy): Eukaryota > Metazoa > Chordata > Mammalia > Didelphimorphia > Didelphidae > Monodelphis > Monodelphis domestica. Next base: position 256,715,270 of record NC_077230.1, read on the forward strand.
AGCTTCTTATAATACCTTGGATACAGACAGGAGAAGCAGCCTCTACTAAACCCAGGAGAAACAAAGGCTTTGAGTGTTTGGGGACATCAATATTCCTGACACAGGCTATAACAGATAATGAGAGTTCAACTTTGAAGATTTTAATTGAAGGAAAACCTTTTGGGGAATCTTAGACATAGGAGCTGACTGAAGTGTTATAAGTAATAGATATTGGCCAGAAAATTGGGCTTTTACAAAAGGATGCTTCAGTAATGGAAGGCATTGCGTTTATACAGATGCTAACCCAAAGCAGTAAAATGCTAACTTAGAATCACAGTGAAGGATATTGATGGACTTTCCAACCTTATGTTTTACAAACAATCCAATTCAATCTTTGGGGAAGAGATAAGAATTCTAAGAATTATATTTTATAGTGTTTATTAATCACTTGAAGTAGAAGGAATAAAAAGAAGTAGAAGTAAAAAACCTAATTATATAATAAAATTAAAACCACATGAGCAAGTTCTCCTGCTCTCCCCTCCCCTCCCCTCCACAGCATTCTGTCACTGAAAGAGAGAAAGAGAGGTGAGGCTACACCAAATTTATATCCTCCCTACATAAGCACATAACGAGAGAAGGAACATGGTGGGAATCATAGTTTTTAGGGTAAAAGGTTCTAATTACACAATCCCCCCACACCCCATGATTATAATGGAAAACAAGCATGTAGAAATCTCCCAGATTTACATGCCTAGTTTCCCCAATGAATCAGTACATATAACAAACTTATATCTCTAAAGATATTTAAATAGAGGTACATACAATATTGAGCTATCTAGGGGATATTATAATAATTTGGGGATAAGATGGAAATAAAAGAAAGTGAACAAAACAAATAATTGCTAAGTGCATTGACAAAAAGCCAATTGGGGTAGTGCCCTTTGGCAAAAGAGTGTATATTAAAAATAAATGCATTCAACCCCCCCCTTAGTTCAATTTCACTATATCCCAAAGTTCACTCTGGATTTTTTGGTACAGTATATGGTTTTTGCAGGCATCTTCATTGCGCCTTCTCCAAAATATTCACTTTCTGGATTTGGGGAGGTAGCAAGGTTTATCCTAAAATTATTCTCAAAAGAATTTAAACATTGCATTATGGGAGAATAATACAATCCCCCTTCCTGGCCCCCGAGGAGGGTGTTGACAAACACATGGATCACTGAGGGATACATGGCTGAGTTATGAAGTATATAAATCAATTGTCAAAAGAAATAAAAAAAAATCAAAAAATTCAAATAAAAGAGAAAAAATACCTTCTGGATGAAATATAAAATATCAAAGTTATAGGTGTAAAAATTCTAAAGTAAGGAAAAACAAACCTCTAACAGGTCCTTGAATCATGGCCCGATCAAAGTGATTTATGTCCCACAAACCTGTAGTAGCAATTATGCATTTGCCCAATAAGCAGCCAGGACTACAGAAAATTGCCACACTATGAAAGAAAAAGAAAATGGACTAGATTTTTGCAATAAATGGGAAATATCATTCCCTGTTCTGATTTTACCTTCACTCTCAGGTATAGCGGAGCCAGAATTATAGGTAAGCCAAGGGACTTCCGGTCAAGATGGCGGCTTAGAGAAAGCTAAAGTTCAGATCTCCGGAAACCCTTCCCTACCGAACTCAAACTATATGCTCCTAAGGCACCGAAATTCAAAACAAACAACAGCATAGACCCCGGGAATCCTCCTCCTGGACCTGGACCTGGATCAAAAGGTATGGCCCCCTCAAAAAGCCAGAACACGAGATCACTCTGACCTAAGGGGTAGGCAGAAGGAAGGTCCCAGGACTCATCCCCTCAACCCAGAGCTCTGAGTCCGAGGCAGCAGAGAGAACCTCAGAGCCTCAGGGCCGGCTATCCTGAAGGCAGCTTCCTGAAAACAACCTGACCCAGTCAAGGGGGCACCCAGACATCAGGGAAACAGAGAGAGACAGGAGGAGCCTGTAGCCCCCGACCAGATCCTTCCATCTGAGTCTCACCGAAGGTCTCTGCCTCAGGGCATACTCAGTCTGAGGTTAATCCTATCACAGCCCTCAGAGCTCCAGGAAGCCACGGCCCCTCCCCCCTCAGAGAGCAGGATCCTCTGAAACAACAGTAACACTCAGGGCTGGCAAAAGGGCCTTGGGAGCCGGCTATTCTGAAGGCCACATCCTGAAAACAACCTGACCCAGTTGCAGAGGCACCCAGACAGCAGGGAAACAGAAAGAGACAGGGGAGCTTGCAGCCCCCTGGCTGGATCCTTCCATCCGAGTCTCAAGGTCCCTGCCTCAAAGCATACTCAGTTCAACCCAGAGAAAGTTAATCTTATCAGGAGCCCTAGAAGCTCCCAGAAGCCGCGGCCCCTCCCCCCTCAGAGTGCTGGCTCTCCTGGCCAGCTAAGGCACAGAAATAAACACACCAAGGAAATGGCCGAGCCAGGCTCAGATTGTGGAAGTAAAACAACAGAGAAGCATCGGGAGGGAACTGAGGAGGTCAGTAACACGGAAACACCAACAATTCTTGGTTTCACCGGGAAGACAGAACAACAACTGCATAGAACGGACAATCTGCCTAGGGCTCAAACCTCTGAACACCAGATAGAGATAAGAAAAGCTAGTCCTCCCCACTCAGATAGAGATGGCAAACTCCACAGAAACACAAAAGCCCCAAAATTCCAAGAAAAACAAGAAGAATGGGGTGACTTTGGACACATTTTATGGAGCAAAAATACAAAATGCAGAGGAGATAGAAGAGGAAACACAAGCAAATGCACCAAAACCTTCCAAAGGAAATGGAAACTCTCCACAAACCCATGAAGAATTTGAATCGGAAAGGATCAAAAAGATGGAAGCCTTCTGGGAGGAAAAGTGGGAAATAATGCAAAAGAAATTCATGCCATCTACAAAACCAGTTTGACCAAAGTGAAAAGGAATACCAGGCTTTAAAAGTCAGAATCAGGCAACTCGAAGACAACGAGCAAGAATTAATAAAGCAAAGCCAAAAGACCAAGAAATTAGAAGAGAACATAAAATATCTCACTGACAATGTGACAGACTTGCAAAATAGAGGAAGAAGAGATAATTTAAGAATAATTGGACTTCCAGAAAAGCCAGAAATAAACAGCAAACTCTACATCGTAATACAAGATATAATCAAAGAAAATTGCCCAGAGATCCTAGAACAAGGGGACAATATAGCCACTGACAGAGCTCACAGAAAACCCTCTACACTAAATCCCCAAAAGCCAAATTCCAAAGCTTTCAAACAAAAGAAAAAATCCTACAATAAGCCAGAAAAAGACAATTTAGATATAAAGGAATGCCAATCAGGGTCACACAAGACCTTGCAAGTTCCACTCTGAATGATCTTAAGGCAAGGAACATGATTTTCAGAAAAGGCAAGAGAGCTGGGCCTTCAACCAAGAATCGGCTATCCAGCAAAACTGACTATATACTTCCAAGGGAAAGTATGGGCATTCAACAAAATAGAAGATTTCCAAGTATTTGCAAAGAAAAGACCAGAGCTCTGTGGAAAGTTCGATATCGAAAAACAAAGAGCATGGAATACCTGAAAAGGTAAATATGAAGGAAAGGGAAAGGAGAAAAATGGTATCTTTTTCTTTTACCCAAACTCTCTTCTATAAGGACTACATTTATATCAATCTATATATACTAACATGTGGGGAAAATGTAATGTGTAAATAGGGGGAAAAGAAAGACCAAATAGAATAATCTTTCTCACACAAAGATCCACACGGGAAGGGGAGTGGAAGAAAACTCCTATAAGAAGGAGAGGAAGAGAGTTTTTACTTAAACCTTACTCTCAGGGAAATCAACTCTGAGAGGGAAGAACATCCAGATCCATTGGGATCTTGAATTCTATCTTACCCAACAAGGGAAGGGAGAAGGGAAAACCAAGGGGGGTAGGGGAGAGGGAACACAAAAAAGGGAGGGAAGAAGAAGGGGGAGGGGGAGGAAACAAAAAGGGAGGGAACTAGAAAAGGAAACATATCAAGGGAGGGGACAAGGGGGACTGATTTAAAGTAAATCACTGGACTAAAAGGTAGAGCTGAAGAAGAAACGTTAGAATTAGGGAAGGATATCAAAATGCAAGGGAGTACACCAGTGACAGTCATAACTTTGAACGTGAATGGGATGAACTCACCCATAAAACGTAGATGAATAGCAGAATGAATTAGAATCCAAAACCCTATCATATGTTGTCTTCAAGAAACACACGTGAGGCGGGTAGACACCCACAAGGTCAGAATTAAAGGATGGAGTAAGACCTTCTGGGCCTCAACTGACAGAAAGGAGGCAGGAGTGGCAATCATGATATCTGAAAAAGCCAAAGCAAAAATAGACCTGATCAAAAGGGATAGGGAAGGTAATTATATTTTGTTAAAAGGGACCTTAGATAATGAGGAAATATCGCTAATCGACATGTAGGCAACAAATAGTATAGCACCCAAATTTCTAATGGAGAAACTAGGAGAATTGAAGGAAGAAATAGACAGTAATACCATATTAGTGGGAGACTTAAACTAACCATTATCAAATTTAGATAAATCAAATCAAAAAATAAATAAGAAAGAGGTAAAAGAAGTGAATGAAATCTTAGAAAAATTAGAATTAATAGACATATGGAGAAAAATAAATAGAGATATAAAGGAATACACCTTCTTCTCAGCACCACAGGGCACATTCACAAAGATTGACCATACATTAGGTCACAGAAACATGGCACACAAATGCAGAAAAGCAGAAATAATAAATGCAGCCTTTTCAGATCACAAGGCAATAAAAATAATGATCAGTAATGGTACATGGAAAACCAAATAAAAAGCTAATTGGAAATTAAATAATATGATACACCAAAATCGTTTAGTTAGAGAAGAAATCATAGAAACAATTAATAATTTTATTGAAGAAAATGACAATGGTGAGACATCCTTTCAAAGTTTTTGGGATGCAGCCAAAGCAGTAATCAGAGATAAATCCATATCCATGAGTGCATATATTAACAAACTAGGGAGAGCAGAAATCAATCAATTAGAAATGCAAATAAAAAAACTCAAAAGCGATCAAATTAAAAACCCCCGCAGAAAACCAAACTAGAAATCCTAAAAATTAAGGGAGAAATTAATAAAATCAAAAGTGATAGAACTATTGATTTAATAAATAAGACAAGAAGCTGGTACTTTGAAAAAACAAACAAAATAGACAAAGTACTGGTCAATCTAATTTAAAAAAGGAAGGAAGAAAAGCAAATTAACAGCATCAAAGATGAAAAGGGGGACATCACCTCTGATGAAGAGGAAATTAAGGCAATCATTAAAAATTGCTTTGCCCAATTATATGGCAATAAATACACCAATTTAGGTGATATGGATGAATATATACAAAAATACAAACAGCCTAGACTAACAGAAGAAGAAATAGAATTCTTAAATAATCCGATATCAGAAAATTAAATCCAACAAGCCATCAAAGAACTTCCTAAAAAAAAAAAATCCCCAGGGCCTGATGGATTCACCAGTGAATTCTATCAAACATTCAGAGAACAGTTATTCCCAATACTATACAAACTATTTGACATAATAAGCAAAGAGGGAGTTCTACCAAACTCCTTTTATGACACAAACATGGTACTGATTCCAAAACCAGGCAGGTCAAAAACAGAGAAAGAAAACTATAGACCAATCTCCCTAATGAATATAGATGCAAAAATCTTAAATAGGATACTAGCAAAAAGACTCCAGCAAGTGATCAGAAGGGTCATCCACCATGATCAAGTAGGATTTATACCAGGGATGCAGGGCTGGTTCAATATTAGGAAAACCATCCACATAATTGACCACATCAACAAGCAAACCAACAAGAATCACATGATTATCTCAATAGACACATAAAAAGCCTTTGATAAAATACAGCACCCATTCCTATTAAAAACACTAGAAAGCATAGGAATAGAAGGGTCGTTCCTAAAAATAATAAACAGTATATATCTAAAACCATCAGCTAATATCATCTGCAATGGGGATAAACTAGATGCATTCCCAATAAGATCAGGAGTGAAACAAGGATGCCCATTATCACCTCTACTATTTGACATTGTACTAGAAACACTAGCAGTAGCAATTAGAGAAGAAAAAGAAATTGAAGGCATCAAAATAGGCAAGGATGAGACCAAGTTATCACTCTTTGCAGATGACATGATGTCTACTTAAAGAATCCTAGAGATTCAACCAAAAAGCTAATTGAAATAATCAACAACTTTAGCAAAGTTGCAGAATACAAAATAAACCCACATAAGTCATCAGCATTTCTATATATCTCCAACACAGCTCAGCAGCAAAAACTAGAAAGAGAAATCCCATTCAAAATCACCTTAGATAAAATAAAATCCCTAGGAATCTATCTCCCGAGACAAACACAGGAACTATATGAACACAACTACAAAACACTCTCCACACATCTAAAACTAGACTTGAGCAATTGGAAAAACATTAACTGCTCATGGATAGGACGAGCCAATATAATAAAAATGACCATCCTACCCAAACTTATTTATCTATTTAGTGCCATACCCATGGGACTCCCAAAATATTTCTTTACTGATTTAGAAAAAACCATAACAAAGTTCATTTGGAAGAACAAAAGATCAAGGATATCCAGGGAAATAATGAAAAAAAAACACAAATGATGGGGGCCTTGCAGTTCCAGACCTTAAACTATATTACAAAGCAGCAGTCATCAAAACAATTTGGTACTGGCTAAGACACAGAAAGGAGGATCAGTGGAATAGACTGGGGGCAAGAGACCTCAGCAAGACAGTATACGATAAACCCAAAGATCCCAGTTTTTGGGACAATAATCCACTGTTTGATAAAAACTGCTGGGAAAATTGGAAGACAGTGTGGGAGCGATTAGGAATAGATCAACACCTCACACCCTACACCAAGATAAATTCAAAATGGGTGAATGACTTAAACATAAAGAAGGAAACCATAAGTAAATTGGGTAAACACAGAATAGTATATATGTCAGACCTTTGGGAGGGGAAAGACTTTAAAACCAAGCAAGACATAGAAAGAGTCACAAAATGTAAAATAAATAATTTCGACTACATCAAATTAAAAAGTTTTTGTACTACCCAAACCAATGTAACTAAAATCAGAAGGGAAACAAAAAATTGGGAAAAAAATCTTCATAAAAACCTCTGACAAAAGTCTAATTACTCAAATTTATAAAGAGCTAAATCTATTTTACAAAAATCCAAGCCATTCTCCAATTGATAAATGGGCAAGGGACATGGATAGGCAGTTTTCAGATAAAGAAATCAAAACTATTAATAAGCACATGAAGAAGTGTTCTAAATCTCTTATAATCAGAGAGATGCAAATCAAAACAACTCTGAGGTATCACCTCACACCTAGCAGATTGGCTAACATGAAAGCAAAGGAAAGTAATGAATGCTGGAGGGGATGTGGCAACGTAGGGACATTAATTCATTGCTGGTGGAATTGTGAACTAATCCAACCATTCTGGAGGGCAATTTGGAACTATGTCCAAAGGACGATAAAAGAATGTCTACCCTTTGATCCAGCCATAGCACTTCTGGGTTTGTACCCCAAAGAGATAATGGACAAAAAGACTTGTACAAAAATATTCGTAGCTGCGCTCTTTGTGGTGGCCAAAAATTAGAAAACAAGGGGATGCCCTTCAATTGGGGAATGGCTGAACAAATTGTGGTATATGTTGGTGATGGAATACTATTGTGCTAAAAGGAATAATAAAGTGGAGGAATTCCATGGAGACTGGAACAACCTCCAGGAAGTGATGCAGAGCGAGAGGAGCAGAACCAGTAAAACATTGTACACAGAGACTAATACACTGTGGTATAATCGAACGTAATGGACTTCTCCATTAGTAGAGGTGTAATGTCCCTGAACAATCTGCAGGGATCTAGGAGAAAAAACACTATTCATAAACAGAGGACAAACTGTGGGAGTAGAAACACTGAGGAAAAGCAACTGCCCAACTACAGTGGTTGAGGGGACATTACAGAGGAGAGACTCTAAACAAACACTCTAATGCAAATACTAACAACATGACAATGGGTTCGAATCAAGAACACATATGATACCCAGTGGAATCACCCGTCAGCTATGAGGGGTTGGCGGGGGGGAAAGAAAATGATCTTTGTCTTTAATGAATAATGCTTGGAAATGATCAAATATAATATTATTTAAAAAAAAATAGGTAAGCCAAGGTACTTCGTCTGAAACTGGAATGGAGAAATCCTGTGTCTGACATTTTCAAACAGCCACTTCCTTGAACCCAAAACAAGTCCTCTTCTTGGTGCAGATTCTCATCAATCCCATCAGGATTGGTGGATTTCCTCTGACCTTGTGCTTCATGGTACTGTATAATGGCTCTTTTGTGAGCCCTTCTGCTGGTGTCAGACAGAATCATTAATCAAAATCTCATAATATTTAACAATCAGTGGCAGGTTTCCATAGTCTAAAGCTTTTGGGCTTTCATTGACATTAGGACTAATGGATATTGAAAACTTATATTAGTGCAAAATCAAAAAACTATTAATACTGCAACATTTGCTTGAAGTACAAAAATGAGAGAAATAAAACTCAAATACTCTATTGTACATACAAAGAAAAACAATAAAATTTTTAAAAAATTAAAAGTATATAGTTCACAATCAGTGACACACTGTATTTGCCATGGAAGGGCAGAATACAAAGGTTTCTCACCCCCAAAATGATATCCATTTCCTTTTTAACTTGGTCATGATCCATAGTGTGAGTTCAAATGATTTCCACCAAGTTAACAGCTTTATAAAACTAGTATAACAGCTAATGCACATTTAAAGAAGTACCAACATCCCAAATCACAAGAGCTCATTTAACGACAATAGCAAACAAACCCGCTATCATATAGGATTCACATGAGTTGCTATGTGATATTAAAAAAAAAAAGTTTGATTCTTATAGATACTTGTCACATGTTCACCAGATGTATTCAATCTTTCAACTTTGGTTGAGATTTTATTAATTCTATTACTGCTATCATTCCAAAATGTGGCAAAGGAGCCCAGAAAAACAAAAAGAAACAAAAAAAAAACTTTCCATACTGCTGATGAAAACTTTTTGGATCTAAAATGGCACCAAGAATATAGATAATTCTGGTGGAAGGGTAGAATAAGCTGAAGAGTTAAAAATATATATTTAAAAAAACATCCAGGGGTAACCAATCACATTGGGAAATCTTCCCCCCTCTCATCACGAGGTAATCAAGCCACTTGGGAAATCCTCCCTTCTTTGGTATGAGACTAAAACAACTGTAAAAGGTATGTCTTTATGTGTCCCATCCATTGCAATGTGGAGGTGTGGAATACAATAATGAAAATCACTTCTAATGTTTCATCCACTACATTTTTATAAATGCAGAGGTGGGGAATGCAATAGTGCCATTGCACTTCACTTCAGCTGCTAAATGGACCCTTATCTTTTGTTACAAAACAAATCAAAGGTAGACAAATCATCAGTCAGAGGTAGTTGTTCTACTAGATATCAAAATGAAGACTCCTTAAAATCAATTACATTTTTAGGTCATTAAATTCTCCAAAGGTTGTATACAGCTTGTAACCAATTTATGGAGTCCATCCACCATCATCTATGTGACAATTAGCAAAGGCAAAAAGGAACAAAAGGCTGTTTAGGCAACATGTGACCTCAATGGATCTGGTGATAAATCCAGCATTCATAAGGACCTATGGTTTTGCCATGGGAAAGGGTTTGTCCAAGTAGACTTTGGACTTTTACAATGGTATTTTCTCCAGTTCAGTCATAGGGGGTGGTATAAATAAAGACAATGTAACAGAACATATAGCTAAATGCCAAAACACAGTAGCTGTAAATGATTTAGTATAACAGAATATATTATATTAGATTAATATGTGAACTTAAAAAACAAAATTAGATCTTAAACAATCAGCAAATATAATATATATGACAGGATATAGGCACTGAATTCAAGAGTCCTTTTCTCTAATTCCAATAGCTGTTTTATGGAGACTTCTTTGCTATTTGGAGGGGAACAAACTGAAACAGTTAATATCAATAAAGCAATGGAATCTGAAAAGGCTTAAAATTCACCTCCAGATTCTTTAAGGTTCCTTCCCCTCCCCAGTATTATCATCCATCTAGATTTCTTTGGTCACACTTCTGGAATTCCCCATACCCACACTGGGCATAGTATGGATGAACCCCATATTGAGTGTGTTGTAGAAACCGGGCAGGCCAAAATGGCAAAGGGGTATAGGGAGATGAATCTCCCCTCCCAGAATATCAGGATTACTCAAACTAATCACAAGGATAAGTGCACCCAGGAGCAGTGGTAAGAAAAGGTACCCCAAAACTTTAAGCTGTGCAAGCTCTATAATTCTCTCCCAGAATGGGAGATATTTGAGATAGGCAGGGAACTGGGACATGCTTGCAATTCTACTTATTAAATTGTTTGCAAATCCATTTCCTTTTAGTAGGTAGTGCTAGCCTATTATTTTTGGCTAGGAGTAAAGACATCACAAGGCTAGTAGATGGAGACACACCCCAATCAGCCTTTGAATGGAAGGTGGCCAAAATGCTTTAGCCCAAGGTTAAGTTAGTGAGGGAAAACAAAAGCTTTCTATTTTAGGCTCAGTGAAAGTAAAAACTCCTCAGAGCCACTTAGCTGAGCTGGTCTGGGATAGCAAAATGGGTTTGAGCAGTTACCATGCTTGAGACTCACATTGGGACTTAAGAAAGGCCTTAAAGAGAGAACAAACTTCTAGGAGTAAGATAAGTCTAAAGTTTCTCAATTTAGTTCAGTAATTAATACCTTCTAACAAAAAAAAACTGAGTTAAATTTATGAGCTTCCCCCAACACTCCAGGATTCTGGACTGCAAGATGGTAGCTTGTTGGGTAATCAGGGTTGCTTCCCCCAGAAAGGAGTTAGGAGGTGTTATGTGGTAAAAATCAACCAACCCTCACTCTGGAAGGGACAACAGAATGTTCTGGGCAAGGTCCCAGACATTACAGGACCCTTGAAGTATACCAGTAGTCATGTAGTCACTTGCCCTTCACGTCTCTGCCTGTCTGCCTGATATCATTCTCCGTTATGTTAACTTGATTAACAGAATGCTCTTTCATGTGACTTAACCATGATCATACCCTATATAAACACTAGTCAAACTCTGCTTCGGGGGAACTCACCTGGCTGAGTTACCCCTAGCGCTAGTAATAAACTTCCCTTTGCCTGATTTACATTGTCTTCGCGTGTTCCTTTGGGTGGTCTATTCTCGGACCCTAACAGAGGGTTAGAGTCTAATTGTTGCTAAACACACACATACACCCCCCCCCCCCCCACACACACACACATACCTGACTTACCAGGTCACAACAAGCAATGGCTATTCAGCTGTTAGCAATGTAAGGGAAAGTGGGGTTTATACTTTACCAACCCCATGGAAAGCAGCACGGACCCCTGGCCAGTATGCTCAAGAGAAGCAGTGAGGTGGGTGGAAGCAGGCTTGGAAAGGACCCCTAGGCAGTGTCTGGTCAAGAATGGGAGGCAGCAACAGCAGCAGTAGCAGCCAGAGGCACGGGGAATAGCAGCAAGTGGTGGGAGACTGCAGGACTTCTAAAGCTTTATAGTCTTAGACCAGTGGCTGTAGCCTTGAAGCTAATCTGTCCTGCTCTACTCATTTAGATAGAAGAAGGGTCCTAAACTCTAGACTTTGTGGTTGTAGGATTTAAATTAATATCCAAGCCTCCAATAATTTTACTTTATATGGTTTATTAATAATTATTTGAAGTAGAAGGAATAAAAAGAAAATAGAAGTAAAAAGAAAACCTAATTATCGAACAAAATTAAAACACGAGCACGTTCTCCTGCCTCTCCCCTCACTTTGCCTCCACAATGTGCTATCACCGAAAGAGAGAAAGAGAGGCTGGGGTACACCAAATTTATGTCCTCCCTATATCAGCACATAATGTGAGAAGGAACATGGGATGCTAGGATTGTAGTTTTTAGGGTAACAGATTCTAATTACACAATATATTATCACCCTTTTAGGAGAGGCCATTTCTCAGCAGAGCCTTCAATATTATGCTGATGCAATTGAATGGAATTCAAATGAGCCAATATGGGCAGAGCAATGGCCTCTAACAACAGAAAAATTATTAGCTTGGCAGCAGATAATAAAAGAATTATTAGTTCATAATCACATTGAAGAATTAAATAGTCCATGGAATTCTCCAGTATTTTTTATTAAAAAGAAGTCAGGAAAATGGAAAATGTTACATGATCTAAGGGCAGAAAATAAAACAATGGTTTCTATGGGGACAGTGCAGCCTGGCTTACCATCAACAACTATGATACTAATGCATTGGCATGCTTTAATTATAGATTTGAAAGATTTCTTTTAAAATATTCTCTTAGCACTCCAAGATAGAAAAAAAGATTTGCTTTTTCAGTTTCATCTACACATGTTGAAGAACCAGCAAATCAATTTAAATTCAGAGTTTTGCCCCAGGGAGCAAAAAATAGCCCAATCATGTCCAAAAATTGTTAACAAGGCAATAGAACAGTTAGAAAGAAATTTCTAAAAGCAAAAATTATCCATTACATAGATGATGTTTTATGTGTACATGCAAACAGAGAAGTGTTGCAAGAAATATTAAGTGAGCTCAGAAAAATCATTGAAAAATCATGCTTTGGTCATAGCACCAGATAAAATGGAAACAAAATTACCTTATTCTTATTTGGGGTATTAATTATCTCCTGGCACTATCACTCCTCAAAAGAGAGTTATCTGTAGAGACTCTCTAAAGATACTAAATCATTTTTGAAAACTTTTGGGGATCATTATTTGGGTCTGTTCCCTTTTGGGAATCCCTACTAATGACCTTTCCCATTTATTTGATGCTCTCAGAGGAGATGTTTATTTAAAATCTAGGACTTTAACATCTGAAGCTGAAAAACAGCTACAGAATATATAGCAAAAAATCAGTACAACTTCTCTTGTTCGGATAGATCCTAACACACCTGTATCTGGTGTGGTATTAGCCACACCCACTATTCCAATGGGTGCTTTGTATCAACCTCAAGGAATTTTAGAATGCATAAATTTGGCACATCAACCTAATTCTATTAATATCCCTATCCTAACTTAATTATGAAGGTCATTTGTAAAATTTATCAGAGATAAATTGGGCTGACAATTCAGTTACCTGCTCTATTGGACAAGCCACTGACAGCCAAGCAAATAGAAATACTCTTACAAGGGGATAGTGATTGGCAAATAATAATAGGAGCATTCTCAACTCCTATTGACAGCTAAAATCCTAGTAATAAAGTGTTTCAATTATATCTCCTCATTCATAGATAGCCCTAAAAATAACTTCACACACACCACTGGGGAATGTCCTAAATGTTTTCACTGATGTCTCTTCACAGGGCAGCTTTGGCTAGGATAGCCCACCTAATAATGACAAGGTATATCATGGACCACCCATTTCAGCTCAGATGGCAGAATTGAAAGCCATTTTAATGGTGTTTTCTGATTTCCCTCAACCTGTAAACATACTAACAGACATTAGGTATGCCTATCATGTACTGGAGACTGCTTGCATAAGACAAGCATGTCACTCAAAAGTTTATCCAATGTTTGTGACACTACAGGAAAATAGTAGTTTGTTTTAATCTTTTTATGTTATCTCATAAACATTTTCACCAAAATGCAAGGGCACTGCATTTACAATTTGGCCTTCCAAGAGAGCAGGCAAGACAAATAGTCAAATCATGCCCAAAATGTTTACCTTTCATGCAAGCTCCTTCTAATTCAATTAATCCTAGAGGTCTTTTATCTAATCACATTTGACAGCTGGACATGATGCACATCGCTTCATTTGGTAAGTTATCTTATGTACACATCACAGTGGACTTCTACTCCTTATTCACTACTGCTTCCCCTCTAGGGGATGAAGCAACAAAAAAATATCACAACTCCTTTTAAGGTGCTTCTCTACTCTGGGAGTTCCCAAGTCACTCAAGATTGATAATGTACCTGTCTATACTTTAAAATCATTTATTTCATTCGGCTCAATGTATTGCATGCATCATACCATAGGGATTCCATACAACCCCACAGTACAGGTGATTGTTGAGAGAAAAAATAATGACACAAAAACCTATCTCAAAAAACAAATGTGAAGGAAGAGAGATACACTTTTCTTTGTGGCTAGATACACCACAAAGAAAATTGGACAGTGTCATGTTCACAATAAATTCCTTACTCTTTGATGAGAATAATTAAAATGCTGCTATGAGGCATTTCCATGATTCAAAAAGAAAAGAGAAATATGCTGTGGAAAGATCCTCTCACTAATCAATGGGAAGGTCTAGACCCACTACTAACCTGGACCAGAGGGTCTGATTGTATTTTTCCAGAATCTTCTGACAAACCAGTGTAAGTGCCACAGAGGAATGTCCATGCCTGTGTCACACCTGTTGGAGAAACTGAGGAAACTTGAGCTCAGGGACCGACAGTGGGCAAGGAGATGCCCAAGACCACTGGCTCACACCACCCAGATGGCAGAGCACTCTCTAAAGGCCATACACATACCAAAGACTGATTTTAACCTGTTTATGACAATATATACCATCTTAATTTTAGCAGTTGGTTGTCACTGCTAAAATTTTGGGCCATAGTACCTAGACCACCATTATTGAGAATGTTAATTTTGCGAGTCAGGCCCTCCACCCTTGTTTATATAAATGACATTAGATGGTTACCGTATCTATTTCTGTCACAGGAAATTCCTCTAGAATCTGAAGGGGCTAGTTGTAATTATTCAGCCTCAAGTGTTTATTTTCCAGTCTATATGTCTATGAATCCTAGTGATAAGACCAAATCTTTTTTGTATACTTCATAAACTTCAAATTTGGGTTGTGAAAAATGTATCTTCTAATAATTATGTAGGCATTGTTATGCAATCTATGGGTATTGGATAGGAAATGTACCTGGGAGCATGTAAACCAGCTACCTTTGTCCTCAGAGAGCTGTGTTCCCATGAAGTAGAAGCCTTAAACAGAGGACTAACTATAGCATTCCAAGCATATTTACATCTAAGAAATATAAATGATTGTATGGATATTGTATCTTCAGACACAAGGTTTGAACTATGATATCTGTGGGCAGACTCTTGACCTAGCCATGCTGCCTTTGTTCAAGGCAAACTCATTAACATTTGGTGCGTAGTCAAATTCCTTTGTAAAAGCACGGGTTGAAGTCAACATGCCCAACACGCCCAAAAGGTGTCATCATTACCTTCCCATCCAATCTGAATTATCTAAGCTTTGTTATGTATTTGTTACGTGATTGGGAGTATCTCCCAAGTATTGCTGGAATAAAAACAGAAGTTCTTTGGTGACTTGTTCAATTTCTTTTTCTGATATGGCATTGTTTAGGTAGTCTATTTCTTCCTTTGTTAGTCTAGGCAATTTATATTTTTGTAAATATTCATCTATATCACCTAGATTGCCATATTGTTGCCATATAATTGGGCAAAATAGTTTTTAATGATTGCTGTAATTTCCTCTTCATTAGAGGTAAGGTCTCCCTTTTGACCTATGATACTATTAATTTTGTTTTCTTCGTTCCCTTTTTTTTATTAGATTGACCAGTACTTTGTCTATTTTATTTCTTTTTCCAAAATACCAGCTTCTAGTCTTATTTATCTATTCAATATTTCTTTTGCTTTTGATTTTATTAGTTTCTCCCTTAGTTTTTAGGATCTCTAGTTGAGTTTTCATCTGGGAATATTTCATTTGTTAGCTTTAAAAGTTTTTGATTTGCATTTTCAATTCATTGATTTCTGCCCTCCTTAATTTCTTAATATATGAACTCAAGGATATAAATTTCCTCCTGAGTACTGCTTTGGCTACATCCCATTGATTTTGAAAGATGTCTCATCATTGGCATTTTATTTACTGAAATTATTAATTGTTTCTATGATTTGTTTTTTAATTGATTTTGGAGGATCATATTATTTAATTTCCAATTAATTTTTTATTTGGCTCTCCATGTACCCTTACTAATAATTATTTTTATTGCATTATGGTCTGAAAAGTTTGCATTTATTATTTTTGTTTTTCTGCACTTGTTTGTCATGTTTTTATGCCCTTGTGCATGGTCAATCTTTGTGAATGTACCATGTGCTGCTGAAAAGAAGGTGTATTCCTTTTTGTGCCTATTTATTTTTCTCTATATTTCTATTAACTATTTTTTCCTAACATTTCATTCACTTCTCTTACCTCTTTCTTATTTATTTTTTTATTTGATTGATTTAGATTTGATAGTGGAAAGTTTAGGTCTCCCACTAATGTAGTTTTATTATCTGTTTCCTCCTTCAACTCCACTAGTTTTTCCCTTAGAAATTTGGATGCTATTCCATTTGGTGCATTGTGAAGATTGGATTTAGCTATTTTCTGATTTTACCAATAAAGATACTTATTTTAACAAAATCAGGAATGTCTTGGGAACTCTGAATTACTCCACCCTACTTAGACCGTACTTCAGGGGAATATAAAGTTGTAATCTCCTGATTGAACAATGAAGGTACTTAACTCTTACCTTATAGTGAAGCTATAACTTTAAACTAAGTCTATTTTAAGATTTTAATACAAAAAGGTGTTAAGTAACTATAAAGGTTAAATTAATCATAAAAAGGTTAAGTAACTCACAAAAGGTGAACTTAACAAAGAAGTGTTAAGTAACTCTAAAGGTATAATCTAATCAAAGAAGATGAGAACTAAAAAGAATGAGCATTTAGAGGAAGAGTCACAAGAGTGAAAAAAAAGTCTATATATTAGCTCATTTCCTCTCTCCAGTACCTTTTTGCGGCAGAGAGTTGGCTGATAGCAGCGTGCTGGGCCTTTTGGCATCTTAGCATGGTTACAAGCTATTGTCCAGTTTGGTGGTGAGTTTCTGGCTGAGTTTTTACTCCTTTACTTTCCAACTTTATCCTCTTAGAAGCCTCTAATCTTCTTCAGAGACCAAGAGGCAGGGATTTTAAAACTCCCCCTGGCACAGGCCAGGCAGGAGAAATCCTATGTCCTCTTTCCTCCTTCTTAAATTCCTTCCCTCTATATTAATTAAATTACCATAAATTTCCAGACTGACTTGGGTATTTTATTTAGGATTTTCCCTGGCAACCAGTTAAATCTAGATTTTATGTCATAACCCTAAAATTGTCTTGACAGCATACATTTTGATTTTTGATATTTCCTCATTGTCTATAGCCTTTTATGAGGATGTAATTACCTTCCCTATCTCTTTTAATCAGATATATTTTTCTTTGGCTTTGCCAGATATCATGATTTCAACTCCTGCCTTCTTTCTCTCAGTTGAGGCCCAATAGATTTTGCTCCCACCTTTAATTCTAACCCTGTGAGTATCTACCCACCTTGGGTGTGTTTCTTGTAGACAACATATGATCTGATTTTGGTTTCTAATCCACTCTATATGCTTGCATTTTATGGGTGAGTTCATTCCATTCACATTCAGAGTTATGATTACCAGCTGTGTATTTCCCAGCATTTTGATTTCTACTCCAGTCCTGCCTTTTCTTCTTTCACTATTTCCTTCTACACCAGTGTTTTGCTTTTAATCAGTCCCCCTATTTCCCACCTTTATTTTGCTTCCCTTCACCCCTTCTTATTCTCCTCTTATTTTTCTTTAGGGTCTTTTTAATCTTGACCCCACGCTCTACCTCCCTTGTATTGCTTCCCTCCCCACCAGTCCATTTGTTACCCTTCTAATTTTCTATAGGATGCAAATAAATTCTCTGCCCCAGTGGATCTGATTGTTCTTCCTCTTTGAGTCAATTTCAATACCTGCAAAAATTAAGTATTTCCTGTCTCCAACTTCTTTGCCCTTCCAGTGTATTGGTGTTCTCCTCCACTCCTGCCACGCGTTTCTTTATGACATATAATTTCACCCCATTTTGTTTCTCTTCCCATTTCTCAGTTTTCCCTTCTTACTTTCCCTGTAGGGTAAGTTGGAATTCAATATAACAATGGACCTAGATGCTCTTCCCTCTCAGAAATGATTTCACTGAGAGTAAGGTTTAAGTATCATTACTCTTTTAGCACACTCTTCCTTTCTTTCTTATAATAATATTCTTCCCCTCCCCTTCCCATTTGCCTCTTTGTGTGATATAGATTATCCTATTTATCTTATTTCTTCAAGTTTGTCTTGGTGTCATCTTCTATTCCTTTTTCCCTTTTTCTCTTTTTGCATATCATATTATACTACTTACTACCCCAGTCTCTTCCTTTGAATTATTCTTCTAGTTACTATAATACTGAGTCTAATTTTTGAGAGTTACAAATAATATTTTCCTATATATTAATATAAATAATTATATCATATTGAAGCCCTTAAAGAAGAAAGTTTAAATAAAAAAAAAAAACCATTTTTCCCTTTTCCCTCTCTTTCTTATTTACCTTTTCATGTTTCTCTTGATTTTTGTGTTTGGATATCAAACTTTCCACTTTGTTCTGGTTTTTTCTTTACAAATACTTGGAAATCTTCTATTTTGTTGAATGCCTATACTTTCCCCTGGAAGTATATAGTCATTTTTGATGGATAGGTGATCCTTGGTTGAAGAGCCAATTCTCTTGCCTTTCTGAATATCATATTACAAACCTTGTGGTCCTGTAGTGTGGAAGCTGCCAGATCTTGTGTAATCCTGATTGGTGCTCCTTGATATCTGAATTCTCTCTTTTTGACTTCTTGTAAAATTTTCTCCTTAGCTTGGAAGTTCTTGAATTTGCAAATTTTGATAAGCTCTGATTTCAATTCTTCAAAAGCTTGTGGCCAATTTCCATTTTTTTGGGAAGGTTTTGGTGCATTTATTTCTATTTCCTCTTCTGCTATTTCCTGTGTTCTGGAATTTTCTTCCATAAAATTTATACAGGATCAATGCCTTCTTCTTGTTTTTCTTGGTGTTGGGAAGTTGTTGTTCCTGGGTACTGTTTTCCATCACTATGTTGGTTTCTCCTTCCCTTTCCATCTGAAATCTGAGTGAGGAGGGCAGGCTTCCTATGTATGGAGCTAAGGAGCAAAGTTTTTGCCTGAGGCCACCTCTTGAGTCTATGCAGTTTCTACTGTTTGCTGCCCTTCTTTGTGCTTTCTCCATGCAGGCACCCAAGATCTGAATTCTTCAGCCTGCTGGTGTTTCAGGTCTAGCTGCTCTCAGGGGTAGGTCTTTGGTAGTCTTAGTAAGTTGCCAGGGACCCAGAGGTGCCCGTCACTCGCTCTAGAGGTTCCCCTCACTCACTCACTGATTCTAGAGCACTGGCTCTGACTCTGGCTCTATAGGTGGGGTAGAGGAGGGTTCATCAACTCTTGTTTATAGTGTGGAAATGTCCAAATCACATGTATCTTCAATGCCACGCCCTACTGTAGAGTCCCTTTGTTCATATGAATTTTTTTTTTTGGCCTTTTGAGGTAGTCTATATTGGTAGGTGGTGAAGAAAGAAGAGTCCTGCGTTTAGACTGCTGCCATGTTTACCCATAAGTCTCTAATCACAGACTTTTTACTATATCTCAGGGACGAAAATGGTCTTCTAAATATCAGTTTTGTCCTGGTATCTTTGTTCTTCTAGGAAATTCTTATGTCAGTGATAAACAGACCGAAAGAAGCTTTGTACATTAGTATTGATGAATGTACATACTCCTTTATGCAGCTGTGTACTCTTAATTAGAACTAAAGAATGTATGATTTTGACATGTTACCTTCCTTCTTGATATATCATATTCCTTTGTAGTGTGTAGAACTGTATAACTATTGCATCTATATACTCAATAAAACAGACTCTCTGATCCTACTCGCGAACCCCCTAGATCCCATAACTCTCAATTACATCTGATTAGACTCTGTGGATCTCTCTGTCTCCCTCCCTGCTCTCATTCTGTTTCTGTTTCTTTGCTCTCTAAGCTTGAGGCCTGACACTCTCTCACTGAGTCTTGGCACAGCAGATTTCTTCAGACCCAATATCTAGCTGTAATTTGATTCCTCAGTTGATCATACCACAGTGATCAGCTAGGGTCTGGGCTCTTCCCACATTCTAACACTAACCAGTAGAGAAACCCACAAAAGGGGCTTTTCCTTGGCCACTGACAAAACCTCTTTGCCTTCACATTGTTCTCTTTAGATAACTCATGCCCTTCTTTCTTCTCATTAAAATAGTTCTCTTCTTAGGGGTAGAACTGGAAAAGTCTTGCAGAATGGGGAACTGAGCTTGTGCAAATGAGTTCTAATCATGTTATTCTTGTCTGAAAACTTCCTGGAAGTCATGGTGAGTCTGAAGTGGCCATAAAATTCTCCACATAGATGTGGACTTGCCGAAGTTGCCTCATATAATTTCAACAACTGCAATAATAATGATAGCAATAACTAATATTTATTTAACACTTACTATGTGTCAAGCACTGTGCTAAGAGCTTTATTTATTTATTTATTTGTTTATTTATTTATTTATTATCTCATTTGATATCTCAGCAACCCTGGGTAGTTGCTATTATTATCCATCCCTATTTCAGTTGAAGAAACTGAGGCAAAACAATAGTTATATGCCCCACGTATGGTCACATAGATAATAAGTGTTTGAAGTTGAATTTGAACTTAGGACTTACTGACTCCAGGCCAGTGCTTTATCTACTATACCACCCATTCATCACGAGGCTTTTTAAGCATTTTAGCTTTCTCCAGCAGTATTAAACAATAGTATTTATTAACAAGTCAAGAAGATCTTTTCCCAAGCAAATTCTTTTTGTTTGCAATAATCTAGTAGTTATACACAGAATTAGAAAATGAACTATAAGACTGCCTTTGTTAAGATTTTTATAGTAGCTGTAGAATAAAGTTCAAAAGTCCATTTATCAAATGGTTCAGTCTTCTGAGCAATTATTTGATTTTTGCGGCTGAATTGACTAGATAAGACCCAGTGGATTCAGACCAAAGATCCTTCAAGTTTTAATTGTAGATCTATATGTAGTATCACTGAGTAATGTGTTGCCTTTAGGTAATGTTGTCATGGTTAAAAGCCTGCCTTTAATGCTAGCAATTTTTTTCCTCAAAGGCATTTGGGTTCCATGTCTTCTTTTTTTCCCCTTTCCCTACTCTCACATTTTGGAGTATAGAGCTGTAACAGGTTCTAGGGCATTTCTGTGAAATGTACCCTTTCTGTTCAAACAATTATTGGACAATTGACCTGAGACCCAAGGAAGTAAAAATTATTGCAAATATATATTATATGGGCACCAGCTTCTCTTTCTCTGAGTACTGTTGAAGTCTATAAAAGATGAACAAGCTCAAGCTTTGAAGCTGACATTGCTAAGCTGGAGACTGGTTTATGGCGGAGCAAATAATAATGGATGAAATCTCAGATTGGCAGAGCAGGGCAACGGTGAAGGTCTGGTTACATGGGAAACTTTCCCTGGGGGGTGGGGTGGGTTCTGTGTTGGTTTTCCCCTCCAGGAGTCCCTAGTGACAGTCTTCTGCTGAGCTCTATACTGCAAGACTTCAATCATAATCCACAACATAGGGTAGAAGCCATGATAATTCTGTGTCACTAGGTCAGGAATGACTGTCCAGACAATACCTTTTGTTCTTGTGAATCTTAAAAAATTCTCAGACCCTACTTCATAAGATTTGGTTAAGACCATTCCCTATTTTAAACAATGAAGGAACTTAGATCAGGAATGTGAGACCTCTACTTAGATCAGGAATGTGAGACCTCTACTCCACCCCTACTTAAGCATGCTTTAGGGGAAGAAACTCCTTGCTGAACAATGAAAAATACTTAAACCCATACTTATAGTAAGGCAAAAGTTCTTAAGCTGTGCCTATTTTTAGATCTAATACAAAAGGGTGCTAAGTACCAATAAAGGTCAGGCAACTTGTGAATTTACAAGGAGCAAAGAGGTGAGAACTTACTCAGGTGTGAATTACTCAAAAGTTTAAGCCTTCTTAGGTGTGAATTAAGAATGGTCTGTCCTTTGGAAAACGTCTACTGTGATTGGTAGATGTGAGAACTTAGGGGAGGTGACATAGGAGAAAATTCCCTTTAAAAGGAGGTGAAAAGCTGAGAGCAAGGGCTCTCTCTCGAGACTCTCTCGGGGACTGTCAGAAGAATCTCTCTCTGCAGCTGGCCAAAGCTGAACTGGTGTCTTTCTGAACACTAGAATCCTTGCTTGGACAAATCTTGTGGTGAGTGGATAAAAGACTGACTGATCTCTCTCTTAGGGCTTGGGCCTGGGCTGGCCTGGGTTGGCCTGGGCCAGCCTATCTTTTTTTCTCATTATTTCCTTTCTCTCTCTCTCTCTCCCTTTCTTTAATTCCTCGTTTGTATTAATTAAAATCTCTATAAAACCCAGATGACTTGGGTATATTTAATAATTGGGAATTTTTCCCTGGCGACCACCTTATATTTGATTTAAAAAAAAGACGCTGTCTTGAAAACATATTTTCTGCAGTCACAATTTAAGCAACCACTCTTATATCCGTAACAGTTTATGACTCCCACTATTTTAATCATTACATTCTCTTTCTTATCCTTTTGGTCAGGCCTTGTTGAAGTCACAAAACTCGGATAATCTGATATCATTGGACTTTTACACTATCATTATCTCTGAGATAACAATTTCCACTAAAAATGGGAACTAGTCCCTGGTTGTGATGTTGGTATATATCCAAGTTTTTAGTGCTTATTGGAAGAAGGAAGGAAGGAAGGAAAGAAAGGAAGGGTGGAAAATGGGCGTATACAGCACCTACTATGTACCAGGCACTATGCTAAGCACTTTGCAAATGCTATTTCGGTTGAGTTTTACAAAGAACTGTGAGGTGGGTGATATTATTAGTCCTCTTTTATGGTGAGAAAACTGAGGCAGACAGAGATGAGTTAAGTGACTTCCTCAGGGTCACACAATATTAAATTTAAATTAATGTTCAACAACTCCAAGTATTATATTTTATAAGATTTATTAGTGATCACTTGAAGTAGAAGAAATAAAAGAACAAAAGTACAAAGCCTAAGTAAAACCACATGGGTAAGATTCTCTTGCCTGGCTCTCACCCAACCTCCACAACTGCCTTTCTGAGAGTACAGAGAGGGGGAGGAGATACACTCACAACTTTATCTTCAAATGATAAACATGTAACGTGAGAAGAAAATGAGAAGCTGGGAAAGAGAGTTCTGGGGAGAAAATTCTAATTCTACAACAACTGACCTCTGAGGCTCATTTTGAACTCAGATCTTCCTGACTCAAGGCTCTATATCTTGAATCAGGGAGCTAGCTTAGAGGTATGTAGATTTAAAGCTAGAAAAGATCTTACTTTTCCTAAATTCAAGCTCATACTTTAATAGATGAAGAGTGACTTGACGTAAAATGGCAAAAATGCAATTTGAACCCAGGTGTTCTAGTTCAATAGCCATCACTCTTTTTACTGTACTGTAATGAGATTACCATGGTTGGGTCTTAAACTCTGAAAGCAAGTAGATGTGGTCTGCAGAGATGAAAACTCTATGGATAATTAATTGCACAATCCTGGGTCTAGTAGGCAGGCAGGGTATCAGTTTTGGTGGTATTAAATATATCACTGGGCTTGATAATTTCTAGCAATAGGTGAATTGGTGGCACTTGTTTCAGTGACTGCCAAGATAGTAGAGGTAGCTGCTGGCTGAATTAGGTGGATGGACCTAATAGCAACTGTGAGAAGAGTGAAATTGAATATTTTGATGACTAATAGGCATAGAAACATTCTTGGTCAGTCAAGGGGGCTCTTCTGCTGGGGAGAACAAATCACAGATGGGAGACCAAGCAAGTCACACATATTTTTTGGTTTCCTAGGGCATATAAAAATTATGCTTATACTCTATTGTAATTAAGTGTGTACTACTATTATGTCTAAAAAAAGTATATACCTTAATGAAAAAAATATTTTATTGTTAAAAAATGCTAACCAACATCTAACATCTGAACCTTCAGTGTATAGTAATCTTTTTGCTGGTGGAAAGTTTTTCCTCCGTGTTTATGACTGCTGACTGATTGAGGTGAAGGTGGTAGTTGCTAAAGTTTGGTGTGGCTATGAAAATTTTTTAAAAATAAGACAACAATGAACTTTGCCACAGCTATCGACTCTTCCCTTCACTTCAATACTTCAAGACCACTGTAGGGTTATTAATTCACCCAATTTCAATATTGGGCCTCAGGGAATAAGGATGCCTGAGAGGAGGAAGAGAGACAAGCAACAATGGGTCAGTGGAGCAGTCAGGAAAGGCATTTGTCATTGAAAAAAATTCATTGTCTTATATGGGTGTAGTTCATGATGCCAAAAAAATTTACAATAGTAACATCAAAGATCATCATATTATTAAAATAATCAGATATTATTAAAATAATGAAAAAGTTTAAAACCTTGTGACAATTACCAACATTTGACACAGAGATACAATGTGAGCACATGCTATTGGGAAAATGGTGCCACTAGACTTGCTTGTCACAGGATTGTCATGGACCTTCACTTTTTTAAATAACAAAGAACTCTGAAATATATGTAAAGTGCAGTAAAATGAAGCACAATAAAATGAGGTATGCCTATAACCCAGATCAGAGCAGGATGCCATGAATGTGAAATGGGCAATTTGTGTCGTTCGCCTGATTGACCTCAAATTCTGTACTTCATGGAGCAATTCAGGCTACTTCCTCTTTCCTGATGTGCGGTGCACAGTTGGGTGCACTAGAGTTAGCATCTGCCTTGATTAGAACACATCTAGCGTGTTGTGTCCTGTTCTGGTTTCTAGGCATCTGACAGATACTTTATGTAGTATTAGAATAAATCCTTCCTTAAATGTTTGGTAGAATTCACTTGTGAGTCTATCTGGTCCTGGGGCTTTTTTCCTAGAGAGTTCATTGATGGTGTGTTCTATTTCTTGGTCTGGCATGAGATTACTTAGATATTCAATTTCTTCTTTTGTTAATCTGGGCAATTTATTATTCTTTAAGTATTAATCTATTTCATCTGAATTGCCAGGGTTATTGGCATATAATTGGGCAAAATAACTCAATAATTGCTGTAATTTCCTCTTCATTGGTTATAATCTCACCCTTTTCATTTTTAATATTGGTAATTTGATTTTCTTCTTTCTTGTTTTTTAATCAAATCGATCAGTGTTTTATATATGTTGATTTTTTCATAAAACTAACACTTTGTCTTATTTGTAAGCTCAATAGTTTTCTTTTAATTTTATTAATCTCTTATCTGATTTTCAGAATTTTTAATTAGTACTTAATTGGAAGCTTTTTTTTTGTTCTTTTTCTAGTTTTTTAAGTTGTATACCCAATTCACTGATCTTTTCATTCTCTCTTTTATTGATGTAAGCATTTAGATATAAATTATCCCATAAATACTGCTTTGGCTGAATCCCCCAAAATTTTGGGATGTTCTCACCTTGATGTCATACTCTTTAAAGAAATTTTTGATTATTTCTAGGATTTGTTCTTTGAACCACACATTTTTTAATATAAAATTTTTAATTGGTCAATTTAATTTTTAGCATTTTTCTTTATCCCTTTGTTCAGTGTAAATATCATTGCAACATGGAATAAAATGTTGCATTTAATATTTCTGCTGTTCACCATTTGCTTATGAGGCTTTTATATTCTCTTATCATGTATGATAATTTATCACCAATTTTCTCTGCTTTTCTCTTTTCCCAGTGTACACTCATTCTTATATTTTTGAATTTTTGAATTAAACTTTTTAAAAACTATCATCACATTATATTCAACTTTTCTCCCTGTTCTCTGTCTATATATTTTCCTATTCATTTTCCTAATAGTGAAGTTTTAAAGTATCCTGTTATTAAAAATTAATCTTGGAGGTATATTAAACTGATAATTATTTATTTGTAAAATAGAAAGAGAGAAAGAAAGCTATTACCAGGTATTTCTAACTACTATAGTCTCCCTAGTCCACTGCTTCTTCAAGTCCTGGATTCCCAACTGATCCTGCCATACAGCTGGGGCAAAATGTTTATTATTTTTTAAAAATTTATTTTAAAATATTTTACCATGGTTACAAGATTCATGTTTTCTCCCTCCCCACTTCCCTCTTCAATCCTGGAGCTGACAAGCAATTCCACTGGTGCATTACTCATTTTTGTAATAGAGTAATCTTTTTAAAGTCAAAACCCTTAGGGGACAGATGGATGGTTCAGTGTATTGAAAGCCAGGCCTAAAGACAGGAAGTCCTAGGTTCAAATCTGGCCTCAGACATTTCCTAGCTGTGTGTGACCCTGGGCAAGTCATTTAACTCCCAGTGCCTAGTCCTTAGCACTCTCTTGCCATGGAACCAATACATAGTATTGTTTCTAAGACAGAAGGTAAGGGTTTAAAAAAAATAAAATGAAGCCCAAACCCCAAATTCTATACCCATATAAACATGTGATAAATCATATATATTTTTACTTCTGTTTCTACTCACACAGTTCATTCTCTAGATGTGGATAGTGTTCTTTCTCCTAAATCCCTCAGGAATTTCTTGGATTATTGCATTGCTATTAGTAGCGAAGTCTATTACATATGATCATCCCACAGTGTATCAGTCTTTGTGTACAATGTTCTCCTGGGTCTGCTCCTCTCATTCTGCATCAATTCCTGAGGTCTTACCACTTCACATGGAATTCCTCCAGTTCATTATTTCCTTGAGCCCAATAGTATTCTATCACCAACAGATACCACAATTTGTTCAGCCATTACCCAATTGATGGACACCCCCTCATTTTCCAAATTTTTTTGCCAACACAAAGAGTGTTGCTATAAATATTTTTGTACAACCATTTTTATTAACTCTTGGAGTACAAACCTAGTAGTGGTATTGCTAGATCAAAGGCCATGTATTCTTTTATAGCCCTTTAGGCATAATTCCCAATTGCCTTTGAGAATGGCTGGATTAATTCACAATTTTACCAGCAGTGCATTAGTATCCCAATTTTGTCACATCCTCTCCAACATTTATTTTTTTCCTTTAATGTTTAATTGGCCAATATGGTAGGTATGAGGTGGTACCTCAGAGTTATTTTCATTTGCATTTCTCTAATCAGGAGGGATTTAGAACATTTTTTCATGTGATTATTGTCAATTGGGGAATGGCTTGTTTTCCTTTCCTTTTTTAATTTAGAATATTTTTTCCATGGTTATATGATTCATGATCTTCCCTCTGCCCCATCCCCAGCTCTTTCCTTCCCCCTCCTGAATCCAACAAGCAGTTCCAATGGGTTATACATGTGTCATGTTCAAAACCTATTTCTGTGTTATTCATATCTGTAGTAGTATGCTCCTTTACCATGAAAACCCCAATCAAACCCCTGTCACATTACATGATCAATCACATATGTTTCTAATGCATTTCTGTTTCCAAAGTTCTGTCTCTGGATGTGGATAGCATTCTTTCTCACAAGTTCCTCTGGATTATCCTGGGTCATTGCATTGCTGCTAGTAGAAAAGTCTCTTGCATTCGTTTGTGCCATAATGTGTCAGTCTCTGTGTACAATGTCCTCCTGGTTCTACTCCTCTCACTCTGCATCAAATCCTGGAGGTCATTCCAGTTCACATGGAATTCCTCCAGTTCATTATTCCTTTCAGCCCAATAGTATTCTATCACCAAAAGATACCACAATTTGTTCAGCCATTCCCCAATTGATGGACACACCCTCATTTTTCAATTTTTTTTTTTTTGCTACCACAAAGAGCACAGTTATAAATATTTATTTTGTACAAGTATTTTTCCTTATTATCTCTTTGGGGTACAAACCTAGCAGTGGTATGACTGGGTCAAAGGGTAAGCATTCTTTTAAAACCCTTTGCGCATAGTTCCAAGTTGCCTTCCAGAATGGTAGGACCAATTCACAACTCCACCAGCAGTGTATTAGTGTCCCAATTTTGGAATGGCTGGTTTCTTGCCATTTGATTTAGTTCCTTATAAATTTGAGAAATTAGACCTTTGCCAGAGATTCTTGTTATAAATTTTCCCCCCAGTTTGTTGCTTCCTTTCTAATTTTGGTTGTATTGGGTTTTTTTGTACAAAAACTTTTTAATTAAATATAATCAAAATTATTGATTTTGTATCTTGTAATGCTCTCTATCTCTCGCTTGGTCTTAAATTCTTTCCTTTACCATAGATCTGACAGGTGTACTATTCATGTTCCCCTAATTTACTTATAATATCACCCTTTATGTTTAAATCATATACCAATTTTGACCTTATCTTGCTATAGGGTTTGAGATATTGATCTAAACGTCATTTCTGTTATACTGTTTTCTAATTTTCCAGCAGTTTTTTTTCCAAATACTGAGTTCTTATCCCAAAAGCTGGGATTGTAGGTTTTATCAAACACTGGATTGCTGAAATCATTTTCCCCTAGTGTACTGCATTGATTCACTCTTCTGTCTCTTAGCCAGTACCATATTATTTTTATGATCACTGCTCTTATAAATAACATATGGTAGGATTTTTGTTTTTAATCCACTCTGCTATCCATTTCCATTTTATGGGTGAGTTCATCCTATTCACATTTACAGTCATGATTGCTATCTTTGTAGTCCCCATCATTTTGATTTCCTCTTTTAATCCTGCCCTTTCTCCTTTCACTCTTTCCCTACACACTAGTATTTTGCTTTCAATCAGTCCCCTTTCCCATTTCCTTATTTTACTCCCTTTCCCACTACCTCCCTTCTTATTCCTCTCCTAATTCTCTTCAGGGAATTTTAATCACCCCCTCCACTTTTCCTTCCCTTATATTACTTCCCTCTGAATAACTTTCCTTCCTTATTCCCCTTCTAGTTCTTTATAGGATAAGATAGGATTTATACCCCAATAAATCTAGCTGTTCTTCCCTCTTTGGACCAATTCCAAAGAGAGTAAGTTTTAAATATTACTGTCACTACCCTCATCCTCCCCTCCTTGTAATAGTGTTCCCCCCTTTTTATTTCTTCCTTTGCATTTCTCTTGCTACAATACTTTTTATCCCCAATTTTTTTTACATATCATCCTAAATAGATTAATATCACATGTTCTGACTATGTATATTTCTTCTATCTACTATGATAATGATAAAAATGTTCAAGAGTTAAGCTATCATCTTTCCATATAGGAATATAATCAAATTGACCTTGTTGAAGCCCTAGATTTTTTCTTCTTATTTTTATTTACCTTTTTGTGGTCCTCTTGAATTTTGTATTTGGACATCAGATTTCCTGTTTAACTTTGGTCTTTTCTTCATGAATGCTTGGAATTCTTCTATTTTATTAAATTCTCATTATTTCCCCTGAAAGTTTATAGTTATTTTTGATAGGTGGGTGATTCTTGGTTACAGACCCAGTTCTCTTACCTTTCGGAATATCATATTCCAAGCCTCGTGATCTTTGAGTTTGGAAGTTTCTAGATCATGTGTAATCCTGACTGGGGCTCCATGATATCTGAATTGTTTCTCTCTGGCCATTTTTAGTATTTTCTCCTTGATCTGGAAATCCTTGAATTAGGCTATAACATTCCTAGGAGTTGTCATTTGGGGATTTATTGTATGAGGTATTCTATGGATTCTCTCATTGTCTGTTTTGCATTCTTGTTCAAGACTATCAGGGCAGTTTTCTTGGATAATTTGTTGTAATATGATGTCTAGGTTTTTATTTTATTTTATTTTTTTGTTATTTTTCTTGGTCATGACTTTCAGGTTGTCCAGTAATTCTCAAATTGTCTCTCCTGGATCTATTTTTCCAGGTCAGCTATTTTTTCAATGAGAAATTTCTTTTTTTCTTCTTTCAATTTTGTTTTATTATTTCTTGAAGTCTCATGAAATCATTAGCTTCTACATTCCCAATTCTAGTCTTTAGAGACTGATTTTCATTCATTATCTTTCTCCTTTCCGTTCTGACTATTTTATTTTCATGATACTCTTTTTATCATTGAACTTTTTTGCTTGTTCTTCTACTAGGTCAATTCTGGTTTTTAATCTGCCTATTACTTCACTTAATTTCTGCATCTCTTTTTCCATTTGACCAATTTTTCTTTTTAAACTGTTCTTTTCTTTTTCCATTACTTTACCCCTCCCCCATTTTTCTTTTATCTTATTTGGTTTAACTCCTTTTGAGTTCTTCCTGAGCTTGTAACCAGTTTCCTTCATTTATTTATTTGTTTATTTGTTTATTTATGTTTGTT
The DNA here is from genome assembly GCF_027887165.1 of Monodelphis domestica. Lineage (NCBI taxonomy): Eukaryota > Metazoa > Chordata > Mammalia > Didelphimorphia > Didelphidae > Monodelphis > Monodelphis domestica. The sequence goes on from NC_077230.1 coordinate 256,745,633, forward strand.
TGTTTGTTTGCTTATTTATTTCTTTATTTGTTTATCTATTTATCTATTTGTTTCTTTGTTCATTTATTTATTTACTTATTTATTTATTGGGGTGAGTTTCATGTGTTTGCTTGTTTTTCACCCTTTCCTTTTACTTCTATTTTTTGCTCTTTTTCTTTGTAGAAATTTTCCAGGGTCAAGAGTTTTCTGTGATGCTTTTTTTTTTCATTTTCCCACTGAATTACTGGGAGTCCTACAAGTTGCTGGTCATTTCTATATTAACTTCTGACTCATAGGGTTTTGCCTTGGGGCTATCTTCACTCCCCTGTCAGAGGCCCAAGTGAGTCCAGTTCTATGGAGCTCTAATCCTCATTGTCAGGGCCTGGGATTTGTAGGTCTGCAGTGCTTTTTTTGTTGGTATAGCTTGCTTTGTGGTGTTTTGCCCTGAGACTATCTTTACTGTAACTGCAGCTGTGGCTGTCATAGTGGCCTGTGTGTGTCCAGTGCTATGGAGATCCAAATCTTATTGCCAAGGCCTGGAATATCTAAGGGTAAGTCTTTAATGCCTTTTTAATAGTGTAAATCCATTCTTTCTCCCTACCTTTCATGCTATGTTCAGTGGAAGAGGCCCCTCTCTCATCCTTCTTTGACTTCTGGCCTTTTGAGGCACTTTTAAAGATCAATTTGGAAGGATATTCACAGAAGTTTCAGGATTTCCTCACTACTCTACCACCTTCTTGGCTCTACCCTACTTGGCCAGAAAATTAGGACCAGAAAGGGTGAGCTTGCATTCAGGACAAGAACTGAGCCAAAACATCGACAATTCCCTTTTCCCCCAGCTTTCATATGGCCAAAGATGTTACACCTAGTTGGCTTTCTGATTCGGCAGCCTGGGTCATGTATTCCAAAGTCCAGGCAAGTAACCCCTCCATACCACATTCTGGTTCATGGGCTTCTACCTGCCCATTCAGGAAATCAGGGCTTTAGCTTACCATGCAGTATCCCCCTCACATAACTTGGCCATTCTTTCTTAATGTGCATGTGCCAGCTAATAGGTTATATTTTTATGTTAATTCCACACAATCCTAAGTACTTTAGGTATCTTGAGTATTTCAATTATCATAGATATCTCAAGTATCTCGGTTAAAACCCTTCTTAATAGTATTGTAATCAATTTAACCCCATTGTTAAATATAATTAAGCATATTAAATAGTTTAGGCATTTCTTGTATCATGGAAAAATTAAATATCCTAGATACAACTTTCCCATGCAGGGATGCAATTAGTTTAATCCCACTGATTCCTTTGAGTTTTTCCAATTTACCTTTTTATGCTTCTTTTGATGTTGAATTGGATTAGCAGATTTTCTTTTTAGCTCTGGCAATTTTGGCAGGAATGTTTGGAATTCCTCTGTCTCATTCAATGCCCATTTTTTTCCTCCTAGATATAGAAGCTGCTAGGTCATATGTAGTTCCACATCCTGAATGTAGTTCCACAATATTTGAAGTTTTTTTCTTGCTAATTATGGTATTTTCTTTTTGGCTTGGGATTTCTAGAATTTGGCTGTAATAGTCCTGAGATTTTTAAATTGGGGATTTCTTTTAGAAGATGACTGGTGAATTCTTTCAATTTCTATTTGTCCCTTTTGTTCAAAGACATCAGAGCAGTTTTTCCTGGGATAATTTCTTTCCAGGTTCTTTTTTTGATCACGGCTTTCAGGAAATCCCATGATTCTTAGATGATCTCTCTTGGAACTATTTTCTCAAGTTTTTCCACTGGGAGATATCACATTTTCTGCTTTTTAAAAAATGCTTATGAATTTTTTAATTTTTTCCTGTTGTCTCATGAAGTTTATTAGCTTTAATTCTTCCAATTCTGGTTTTCAGGGAGCCATTTTCTTCTTTAATGCATTGTACTTCCTTTCTTAGAGAGTTATTTTCATGTTTGAGGTATTGTATTTCCTTTTTTAGGGAACTGTTTTCTTCAGGAAAGTTTTATTCTTAGCTGTTGATTTTTACTACCATTTCCTTTTTCATTTTTTTCCCTAAAAGTTCCTTATTAACTGTTTTATTGTCCTTTTTTGGAGCTCTTCCAGGGGTTCATTTGTGACCTGGCATCTTTTCACATTTTCCTTTTAGGCTTCACATTTCATTTTTGTCCTCTTCTGAGCTTGTATTTTAGTCATCCTTGTTGAAATATTTTTCTAGTGTCAGGCTTTTTTTTTTCCTGTCTTTTAGTCATTTGAGGGATATTTTTTCCCTTGATTTTGTCTATATGTTTAAGCTTAGCTCTGCTCCTGGACTAAAGGGAGTACTGTCCTGTACTTGTACCGTACTTGGTATTGGTTCAGGTGTGTAGATCTCAGATTGAGTCCTCTACAGAGGCAGCTTCATTGGCCTGCTGTGTAGAGGTTTGTGGCTATTCAGAACAGCTGGTTCAAGTTGGGTTCTACCTCATCCTGCTGAGATTAGACCTTTGACTGATTTCCTCCCATCACTTCCTGTGCCAGCTTGTGCCTGGCCTCTGTTCTGGATGGACTTTGCAGGGCTGCTTTCTTCTGTGAAGGAAGATTTTGGAAAAAGAGGCAAGAAGGACATGGAATGTTGTAGAACTACAGAGACAGGAGTTGACCTGATTGGAATCTTCAAAGATGGGGGCTGAGAGATCTAATGGCCAAAGAGAGGAGATTGGGTTTGATCTTAGGAGGAAAAGCTGACCCAGATCCAGCTCAACCAGATCTGGAAACTGCTAAAGCCTTCAACTCTGCTGACACACTAAGAAGACCAACATTGAGATTTGAGAGCTGATTGAACTGCTAAAGGTTGCTTTAGAGAGTTTGCTTCCCTGAGGTGGACCTGATCACTCCTGACTCCTGCTTTCAATGCTATCAAGACTAAAGCCTTAATACCTATGAGGGTTTTAGCTTAGAAATAGGTAGATAGAAGGGGAACTTTGTTTTGAGATCATATCATATGAGGATTGTTTGAAGGAAAGGAAAGTTAAAGGCAGGTAAGTCGTTCAGTGGATAAAAAGCTGGGTCTGCAGTCTGCAGTTGGGAGGTCCTGGGTTCAAATCTCATCTTAGATACTTCCTAGCTGTGGGACCCTGGGCAAGTCACTTAACCCCAAATACCTAACCCTTATTACTCTTTTGTCTTAGAACCAATACTTGTTTTGATTCTAAGACAGATGAAAAGGATTAAAAAAAAAAAAGAAAAGTGGGGCTGTTTAGCCTAGAGAAGAGAGGTCTAGAAGTGGAGGAGCCTGAGAATTGTTTTCATATATTTTTCATATTGGGTTTGAATTTCTTCCACTAGGTTTCTGTATTTTCAGTGATGTAGTGAATAAAATTTAGGAGTTAAATCGGAAAGACCTGCCCCAGAAGCCTACAAGCTTGGTCCCTCTCCAGAAATTATTTCTCTCCACCTCAGTTTAATTATCTTTAAAATAGTGATTATATTATTTATTCTACAGGTTTATTTTGAGACTCAAGTGAGATAACATCTATATATCCTTTGCAAACCTTAAAGCACTATATAAGGGTTAGCTAGTAATAACTTGGAAGTTTTTTCTTGTGAGCAGTCATAATGACAATGCCTATTAGTAATGTTAAATTTTTATGGATTGTTGTGAATAGGAGAATGAGGAGCAAGGATTCTATCTGTGATGATGCTCTGGATGTAATCCAGTTTATTTATTGAATAATCAAGAATATTTTAAGGTTTGTATTTGTAATACAGGGATTAATTATCTATTATTTTATGAAGGACCATGAGCTTTTGGTACATAGTTCTAGCCTCTTGATTATGTCATTTTAGGTATCTAGTAGATGTTTAATTTTTGTAACATGAATGTTATGCAGTTTTCACCATTTTATTGCATACCATGAATTCATCAACAACTCTTGTCTTTTTAGATAAGCTTTTTCCCATTCCTGGTAGCAAGGAATGGCCTAATCTTAAATTATTATATTATCCTTGGCATCTACTGAGGACTTATGTAGAAAACCATAGTGTTATTAGTGAGTGTTCCCGCACAGAAAGTTCCCTGTGCTGATGATATTACAGTTCCTTCACTCATCTTGTATTGACATCAATATTATTATTATGGAAAGTGTTGATGTGCTTTCTTTCCTGGCAAGATAGCCTAGGAGAAAGTCAGGATTGGAATGGGTAGTCTTGCCAAAATTGGACTCCTGAAAAAAATGACAAAAATAAAATCTGACTCTAATAATGTAGACATAAGCCTAGTTATAGCTGTATTCACAACTAAACAGAAGAACCGGCTTCTTCAAATAGCACTCAGTCTCCTTCCTGCCCCCACCCCAACCCACATACTTTATATTCAGTCACTGAAAGCTCTTTTGAAGGAGTTGGATGATTGTTGGGCTAATTCAGCTATTCTATCACTCTGTCTCTTATTATGACAGAATGAGGCATTCTCAGGGACCTGTTATTTGAGAGGATGGATGATAGTCACCATAGGGACAGCGGGAAAACAAGCATATTTGCAATGGCTTAACTTGGTTTCCATTTGAGGAGTTGTTCTTCTCCCTGTTTCTTCTCCCCTTTCCCTTCTCCCAACTACTCCTACTTCTTTGACCAAAATAGATAGGAAGAAATAAGAGAGAATAGGCCACTCCAGATTCACCCTTTGGCTGGATGGCTCAGATATGGCAGTTGTGGACAAAAAGGGATATTTTCAAGGATTAAATATGAGGATTTTTAAAAAGTAAGGTTTTTTTTTTCCTTCTTACTGCTCATTGCTAGTGCTGATTCTGAAGAGTCACCAGTTTCTTTTTGTGACTTCATTGGGAGACAGGGAATAATAGATAACTGTGCTTTGTAAAATCAGACAATCTTAAATTATAGGTGCTTTGGAGCTAGACGCTCCCCATTTCATAGTATGCTGGCTTATTTAATTCTCAGCTACCATGGAGAACTGCCTGGGAAGTTGGAGACAGAAACTTAATGTGATATCTTATTTCTTCTCACAGTATGTGTTCATTAATCCTGGATCACAGATGATAAAATGTGATCTTTTAAAATTTTTAGGTAAACAGTATTTAATTCTGCTTGGCTTCCTTTTGAGGGGTTGGACTGTGTCATAATCTTTCTTGAATCCACTGTTGATGTTTAGCATTGGGCCTCATCAATAGTAAGCACTCATTTTATATTTGATTCAGATTTTGTAGTTTCTTTCATCTTGATTTTGTGTTCGTTTTCTTCATTTTGGGCAAATCTTACATTTTTAAAAGGATGTTAATTTACATCTAGCTAGCTATCTATAGCATATTTAAATACCTTGGTCTATCCCCTCTAAATAACTGGTCTGGTAGGAACTACAGATTAATGCATGACAACACCATAGTTATGTACCAGAGGAAGTGCAGATACATTAAACAAGGTAATTAGGGATGATGAAAATGTGCCTGTAGTTATTTTCTACTGTGGATATGCTATGATGTCCACAACTCTGCCTGGCTGGCTTTGCCTTCTCTTTTAGAGTCTCAGTTAGAGTTAATTTATACATGAGTATTAACTTTTTAAAATGTAGGCAGGTGTAGCTGGAGAAGCAGTCAGATGAGTGATTGTCATTATTACCTCTGCCATTTGAAAATTTGAGTCCCAATTACAGAATTGTCTTGCATTGTATTTTTTAAAAGGATAGTGTTTTAGTTGGACATTTTAACTGTGTCTGTGGACACACATATTTACTGGCTTCATTATCACAGATCCTCAAAATAATATTTGAATATCTTGCCCCACAAAGTGCAGTTGTCATTTTCAATGGGAGATGCTCTCATTATCCTCTTCGGGATGTTTATGTAGCTCAGTCGCCCTCTAGTGGTCCTCAGTTCTAAAGAATAATATTAGACCAGAAGTGGAAATAAAATATCTGTGGCTCATTCATTGTTCACAATTCAATGGCTGTGTGTTCAGTTTAGTTTTGTCAAATACAAATATGAAGTAAAACCTTAAATGTGGGTTTTTTTTAATGCAGTACTTTGGCATTTAAAGCCCTTAATAGCTTTAATATAGCCTTGCTCGAAGGCTATATTCAGAAGGAAATAGCCTTATTTGAAGGCAGCATATAGCCCCTTTTTCTCAGTGATTTGACTAAAGCAATTTTATTTTGATTAATTGAAAGACCTATGAAACCCAATAACACAATGGAAAAAGTATGGGATTTGGGATCTTGAATTCATTTCCCAGCTCTTCCACTTAGACCTGAGAAAGTGAAAGGAATATGGACTCTTACAATTAGTTGGACTTGCTTAAGCTTCTATTTTTTCCAGGTTTCTGATATATAACAATAATTCTTTGTGACTCTACACTAAGCTTGAGAAATGGCAACCACCAACTGAATCCTGACTGGACTGTGCCAACTCAGCCTGGACTGGAGGCAGCTGCCTCAGTGACTACTTTTATCCTGACTAGGGACAAACTCAGAGATGTTACAGATATAATAACTGTTTTCCACCCTTCTCCCCAGGACCCCAAAGTCACTCTAAGAATTTTCTTTCAAACTCACTTCAAGAATTTGATGTTTTACTTCTTTTTTTTTCCTTCCTCATTTTGAAGCAAAAAAAGATAGTTCCTTCCTGTGTCTAGGAGGCTTCTCTCCTTAGGAGGGAGTTCTACTATGCATGTTATCCCACTCAGATGAGTGCAGTTAACATACCTTTGTCTCTCCCTTTGTCTGAGTCTGGTCCTGGGGGGTTGGGGGCAGACATCTGGGAAGGTGGTGGGATGAAAGACCTTGGACAGGTCACAGGACCTGGCTTCCTCATCCTTAAAATGAAATGTATTGAACTAGATGACCTCTAACATTCCTTCAACACTAAATCTTTAGTCTTAGAAGGATATAGTATTCTATAATTTAAAAAAATTATCATTTTGAAACTATAAGTGAACTCAATATCAAGATGCTTTCCAATTTTAAAAAATATGTTCTTCTTCTTCAATAATGCTACCCTTTATTCTGAATAAAATACAAATTCTATTCTTTGGCATTTAAAGCCCTTAATAGTTTAGCTCTGATTTATCTTTCCAGGCTAGTTAAACCTTACTCTTAATTTATGTACTGCATGGCCCATCTAAGCAGATTCACTTAACTGTTTTGTGTATACAACATCCCATTTCCCACAGGCTATTGCTCATGCCTAGGATGTTCTCCTTCCTTAATTCTGCTACTTTCCTTCAAGTTCTTTCTTCCAAAAGAAACATCTTCTAATTTCCCTAAGTGGAGGGAGAGAAAAAGAGAATAAGCTTTTCTATAGCACCCACAGGCACCATGCTAAGTGTTTTATAAGTACTACCTCATGGGATTCTGGTATTATTACTGCCATTTTACAGATAAGGAAACTGAGGCAAATGTTGAAGTGACTTATAAAGTCTGAGGCATGATTTAAACTTGAGACTTCCTTATTCTAGGTCTAGTGCTACCAGCTACTTCTTTCTTAGCTATTAGACTCCCCACCTTCTGCCTCCCAGTACTTTGTATTTATTTTTTAAACCCTTAGTTTCCATCTTAGGATCAATACTGGGGTTTCGGGTTACATCCTGGGAGTTTGGGAGTTGCCTAGGGTCACACAGCTAAGAAGGATCTGAGGCCAAATTTGAACTCAGGACCTCCAGTCTCTAGGTCTGGTTCTCAATCCACTGAGCCACCTAGCTGCTTTGTATCATTACTTTTATAGACTTAACTATGTACATGGTATGTCATTCCTAGTAGAAGTTAAACTTAATGTCAGGGACTGGTTTGTTTTTATTTGTCTCAAATTTCTCCTGCTTCTCACTTTTTCTCCCCCTCCTCTAATCAGCTCCTTTGCCCTTAAACTTAGGAATTCAAGTTCTGTAGGGAAGAACCATCAACTCTAGAAATCTAGTTTTTGTACCTTTCTTCCTCAGTAGAGTTGCTTTTCTAGTTATGATTCCTGCTTGATGTGGAGCCATCCTTAACCTTTGTTCTCTTGAGCCAGTACACGTAGGGTATGTGTGTGTGTCCCTGTAGGTTAGCCGTGGATAGGATGAGTCTGCCTAGATGTGGCTAGAGAGAATAGATCTGTCTAGAGTCTCCTCTGGTCATTCCTTGCCAATACTCCTACAAGGACAGAAGCAAGAGATTGGTGTGATGAAGCAGACCACTGTGCTTTCTGGACAATGAGTACCAGGTTAGAACTATGTCTGTCCTCGTCACTCCCAACCCCTACCCCCACATGTTGTTAATCTAAGGAAAATAATCCTTTTGGTTTGCTAATCTTTAACAAGGCAGCTACCTATCCAGAGTCTTGATGCCTTTCCCACCAAATGCCAGTCCCATAAAGAGCATCAAATAGAGTCAATGGGCATAAATTCATTTACCCAAATGGCAGTAAGCAGACATTAGAGAAACTATACTGATTAGATTATACCAGAAAATATATAGAACAAATAAACTCTCCCCCTGGGAGTGGGATGTGTGTGTGTGTATGTGTGTGTGTGTGTGTGTGTGTGTGTGTGTGTGTGTGAGACAGAGACAGAGATTCCACCAGAGAAGATATTTCTTTAAATATCTAGCATGGTACTAGGTTTTAGAGATACAGTTGAGGTATCAGCTCTTTTATATGTCAGGATTTTCCCTGGAGTCTTTCCTACCCTTCAGGGACCTTTTCCTGAAGAGAATATGGAACCCTATATCTCCTTTCTGCAAGCCAGAACACCAACAATTCTTTCCCAAGCTTTCCCTTTCCCTTTCCCAAGCTCTTCCAATTCTATACCTCATGTAGACATGGAACCAAAATATCAAAAGCAATTGGTTTCCACCAATTTAGAGACTCTTAGGAAAATAAATTTGCATTATGGAGCTTAACATGCATTGTAATTCAGGATTAAGGAAGCAATCTCTGGATATATTAATTGATCACTAGAAGACCTGTCACAAAGCTTTAACTTGAGTGGGGCACATAGGGCTTTCCTCTAGTCCCCCACTTCTGAGAAATGTAAGATTTAAATAAATATCAATAATTCCAAGTATTATATTTTATAAGATTTATTAGTAATCATGAAGTAGAAGAAATAAAAAGAACAAAAGTGTAAAACCTAAGTAAAACCACGTGAGTAAAATTCTCCTGCCTGGCTCTTACCCAACGTCCACCACTGCCTTCCCAGGAGCAGAGAAAGAAGGAGGAGCTACACTCACAACTTTATCTTCAAAGTGTAAGGCCATAATGTGAGAAGGAAAATGGGAAGCTGGGAAAGAGAGTTCTGGGGAGAAAATTCCAATTATACAGAAGGGTGTGCTTCCAGGCCTCACAGTACTTTGATGACTGCCACTGGCAAGACTTCATTGCTGAAGCACTCCTCTGCTATACTCGGACTTTCTAACTGATTTAAAAAAAAAACACACACTTTATCAATAACTGTATCTGCCTCTTCCCAGAGAATAGGGAACATCAGACATATATCAGGATATATGCCTCCATGACCCCTTTCCCTTTGGGGCAGACTGCTCTTTGTTTTGTTCCCTTTCCTCCCTAATGATTCTTGCTCTTGGGATAATAATTCCTAGTTGGGGCTCTGCTGACTTCTTCAACCTTCCTACCACAGTATTCTAAACAATTGAGTTAACTAGTCACAGAATTATTAGGGGGGGGGAAATATCAGAGATGTTTCACATCATCAAACACTCTAATTGAGTCATTTATATATGTATATACACGCCATATTATATATATTGTAAATTGAACATTACAAAGACACCTTTTAGAGAAACACAATTTTTGAATTGAAAACTACTTCAGAGTTCATCTAATTCCAACTCCCTTATTATATAGATGAGGAGACTCAGAGAAGTCCCATAACAGTGATGTGATCTGCCTATGATCACACAGGTAAGTCAGTGATACAGCCTGAAAGACTTAGAAAAAAATTGCTTCATATTCATTTTTATGGCAAATTGTTCATCATAATTCTATTGATCCAGAATACTTAGGATTCAAAATGTATAGCTGTCTTTCATCATACTATTGAAAACCTATCTGAAATCCTATTATTTCTAGATCTACAAATGATGCAAATAATGGACAAAGATATTTTAGTAGCAGACATGTCAAATTGAAGAACCTGATTGTACTTTTTCAATTGAATAAAGGATTTAGGGCTATGAGGATTTAAAAATATGGAGTCTGGATTTAGTTTGTTTCCCCCACTAGATGTCACTATGGTACCAAGTCAGTATATTAATAAATGTATTTATCTGTCTGTGTGCTGATTTTTAAATAAACAAACAAGACACATTTAGATACCCAAATCCTTAAAGTAAGCATTCATATGTATTCATGAAAATGCACATATATTATATATGTGGTGTGGGCACTCAGGGAGAGTGTTCATTTGTCTGTATGAACTGTGTGCTATGGTAGGCAAGAGCACGCTGGCTAAAGTAGGAGGACTGGGCATCAACTCTTGTCTCTGATGCTTCTGACTTGTATGACCTTGGCCAGTTCACTTAGGTCTCAGTTTCCTCATCTGTAAAATAAAAGCATATGGCCACATAGCCTCTGAGGTTTCTTCCACCTTCTGATCAATGACTCTGAACCTATGGGTATGAAATTCAGTGAAAAAGCATGGATTATATAAAACAATAGATAATCCAAAATGCATTTATAAGCACACAGGCACACACAACAGAGATGCCAGAGTCTACTTTTACTCTTCTCTTATTAGGGTAGACATAGAAGAAGAATAACATTGATGACTAATTCCTGAATACTCTACAGCTGATCGTATGTATACGTTTATGTGAATGTTTGTTATGGCAAATGACAAAATTAGATATTTAGTAATAATGTTAATAACTCTAATAGAACTTGAGATTTTATAAAGTCCTTATATTATTTCATTTAGGCATCATAACAAACCTGTGAAATATGTACCCCAGATATTCTCATTTTACAAACGGTAGATATTATTATCATTAATATAGGTTGGCACTGATCTCTCTCCTGGATGTTACAGTTTAACCCTTACCTCTTCTTCTTTTCCAGTAAACTAAGGGTGCTGTGAGAGTTTCTACTCTCTTACCATTGGCTTAAAGCTCCCCACTGCTTGTGTTCCCCATTTTTAGGGACCAGTGACCAATATCTCAGTTTCATTTAACTTCAGATTAGCTTTTATAAAGAAATATTTACTACAAAGGCATAGTAAGGACAAATACGCAAACATTTCCCTCCTAACACCTGGATGGCACAATCCTCCCCTAGACAATCTCCAGCTCTGGGAAAAGGAAAGTGATTAGGTCCAGAGTTAAATTTGTTTCCTACATAGTTAGTCTCATCAAGTTCAGATCCCTGATGCTTGCTTATTAGGGCTTCTCTGCTGGGCTGGCTGTAATATCCAGCCTGCAGTTCTGGGTTCTGAGAATCTTTGTGGCTTGAACTCTTGGGTCATAAATTCTACCCCCTACTCCTGGAGTTGAAAAGGGCAGAAGAAACCATACTAAAACTTTAAGCCCATTTCTTGGGCCCCAGCAAGTCACATCAATCTCTTCCTCTTTATAGCATTGTGTAACTTATTGTAAGTGAAGGAGTCTTTCACCTTTAGACACCAAGGACACGAAGGAAAGAGGGTGACTGCTCAGTCAAATAGTTGTAAAGATGCTGACAGTTTAATCTACAGAGCCAATGGAAAAAGGCTGTTCCCACCCACGTGGAAGTCTAATGCAGTAGTCCACTCTTTTGCCAGGCTTCCTATTTCCCAGTGGGTCCCTTACTGTTTTCCATGTAGGTGACACCATTGGAGGTGATTTGGGCATACACCAACCCCCCATACACTAGTAAGAGATCCCCAAGAGTTCTTGGTGCTACGAATGACTCATGTGAATCTTTTGCATTGTTTACTGCTTGTCTGACATAAGTCCCTTCACAATTCTGCTCTTTTCTTGTGCCTTTTGCTTGATGATTGAAGTGCCTGTGTTTATGACAACTGGAAAACTAGCTGTGAGTGAAATTTGGCAAGCAGCTACTCTCCACCTCACTTTTCATCATACATTGTAAAATGTAAAATAGAGGGACTTGGAGAGGTGATAGGAAGGCAAGAAAAAGTTGCTACTCAGCTCAATAAGAAGAGTATCAGGAATACTCACATTTCAAAGGGACTAAAACTAGGAAGAAATCTAATTTTGGAAAAAAAAAGTTTGAGTCTTTTAGAGCTGAAATGGAAAAAAAAATAGAAGGATCAAAAGTGGGTGAATGGGAAGACAATAAAGGCTAACTAACTGGAAGATTATAAAAGATCTATTGCATCAGCCTTCTATGTGGTTGGAAATAGACTTTTTCCTATTGGCTATGTATCTGGAACTATCTGCATTTTTAAAAGAGAAGGTAAAGTTGCTCAATTCTTCTTTTCCTTCCATTTTAGCTGCCCAGATCTTTGGATTAAGAAGGAAAGGACAAAAATGGCCAATAAGGAGTGGAAGCACAAGGTGAGTGGGGAACGAGTCACCAGGGATAGTGACCCAAATCCCTACATACCAAAGTAAGGGGCAGATGTGATTGCTGAGTTACTGTTGGTGATCCAGGAAAGATTGTGGAGAATGAGAGATGGTTTCAAAAAGAAAAAAGGGCAGATAGTGTTCAAGTTTTCTGGAAAAGACAAGAGAAGAGTCTATAAATTAAAGATCAGTGAACTAGACTTACATTTCTGGCAAAATTCTAGGGAACATATAGATAGATCCCAATTATTATTATGAATAATGAATCCCTTGAAGTGATATTGCATGTACTCAAATTTATAAGATTCAAAGCTATAATTGTCTTAAATATATTAATTGGTTCTAGCCCACTGAAATATGCACTGTGAATTCAAATGATACACAGGGGATCATTGTTTGAATTTATTGAGATTTGGCCTTATTGTTAAAATGTGTTTAGTAAAATCCAAGGGAAAGTGCAATAAATGCCATGAAAGACACACCCATGAATGGATTTCATTGAATCTATCAGTTTAGAAAAGACAGTAATCAGGAAGAGTCAAAATGGCTCAATCAAGAAAGGCCATGTCTATTTGTCCTAATTTCATTTTTTAAGACTGATAGATCAGAGGATTGTTATAGCTGAACAGATTTTGATAAAGTATTCAAGAGAAAAAGTTGTATTTTTAAGATGTATTAAAAGATGATTATTCTCAGAATTGGATGAATGGCTGGACCTAACAAGTAGTCATTAATGACTCAACCTCAGGCTGGAATGATATTTCAAGTCCATCTTCTAGAAAAGGCATGATATGCATTCAATCATTTCTTGATTATTCATATCTTTTCAGAGTAACATTGATGAGTAAGGCAAGGAGTTTACTATGTAATAGGAAAGTAAAACAGAAATCCAGGTGATCTTATTCCAAGGGAAAATGAAGTGCCTTGAGAGACACACTCATTAATGAATTGAATGGAAAACACTTGAGAGCAGAGATTGTTAAGTTTCAGAGAAATAGATAACTTTTTAACAAAGGAGTGATGTTTACAGATCTACAGCATGGTATTAAAGATTGACCAAGTCATACTATAATACTAAATTGAATGTTAAATGCAATTTTTAAAAAAAAGTCCTTAAATTCTGTTCTGATATCAATTCTAAGTCAGGAGAGTGGGAAGGGCTAAGCAATTAGAGTTGAAATAATTAAAAATGGGTTTGATAAATATAAGAATTAATAAAATTGTTGTGGTAGCCATTTATAAAAATCAACTCAAATCAAAAGGCTGTTAGTAGCCTTAGTAACTTTATTACAGCAAGGTAGAGATACTAAAGTGGGAAATATAGGAAGGAGGTAGACAAATTGCCTAGATAAATTCCCTAAGTCCAGATCTGAGTGCCTCACTGAAGTGAACTCCCCACTGAAGATAGGAGAAAAGCGGAAAGGTCAGTGTCTCTGGCCAGGGTTTCCTCAGCCCAAATGGGTCACCAAAGCCAAACTCCTTGAGCCACCAATGCAGAATTACTACTAAGAAGAATCTCTTTTTCAGCAAGAGGAACCAAGGCAGCGGAATTACTCAGAATGCCCTTGGCTGGCTTTTATAAGCAATTTTCTCCACATCATTTCCTGTCTCTCTGGTTTCTACTTCCTTTCACTATAGACTATCACATCACAGGAATCAATCAGAGTTTCTTAAGTTGCCTGGTACTGTGCCTGTGGGATCTACCTCCTGTCCTTTGAGGGTGTGAACCTTTATCAAAAGGATCCCAAGTTCCTGACTGATTAAGTTAAAAAGGGCAGAGCACTCCAAGTGCTTGATTGACTAAATTAAGATAAAAAATTCCCTTGCACAGGGTTAAGTGACTTCCTCAGGGTCATATGGCTATGGAGGCTGTGAGATCAAATTTGAACTCAGGTCCTCCTGATTATAAACTTCGATGCTATCTCCCTGCCTCAATAAATGCATTTTAACCACAATATCAATTAATTTACCTTTAAACCAATAAGAATTCTGAAATTTTCCCCCACCTGGTTATTTATGCTTATACCTTTCAGTTCGGTACAGTAACAGAATACTTTTCTGCTTTGCCAGGAGGTCTGTGAAAAGATGGCATTCCTGACCTATATAGTCACAGTTAATATCCCAGATAGTTTCTGAAAGTTTTTTGAGATTTTTCAGTTGAATGCTTATGTTACTCATCACTGGTGTGGATAATCAGAAATGATTGGATTTATACTGTTTTTTTCTTCTGAATGGTATTAAGTATGGAGAAACATAGTTGCTCAAGACCAAATGAGATCCACAGACAATGAAATTATTTATTTTTAATTTTTTGTTTTTATTTGTTTATTGTTTGATTTATTATTTAATATATCAATTAATTTAATCCTTTCTTCTTTTGTTCAATTCTACGCAATTCATACATAGTTCCAAGTCTTATTAATCAATCATGAATCAGCAAATGTAATGATTGTTATGGTGATAGGGAAAATGGGGATAGCTTTGAGGGGCACAAGGGTAGGCAGTATGGGGGATTCAGAAGCAAGATTGTTGACTTTAAGGAGCTTCTCATATGGTTGGGGAGATAAGTATACAGAAAAACTTGTAGTCATCATTTACAGCTCCATGGATTTAAACTTGGAGAAATCAAGGCAAAAAAGAAAAAGATGATCAGAAAGAGAAAGATAGAGACAAAGGGACAGAAACACAAATGTGAGGCTTGAAAGAGAAAAGAATAGAAAGGAAAAGAAAAATTTTAGATACAGAGGGAGAAGTAGACACAAACATCTATTCACACACACTTGAAAGAGAGGAGAATATCATTGTCCTTGTATATATGTATATGGAACATCTTTAAGGGTCACCATGAGCTCCTCAAGATCAGTTCAGCAGGCTCAGAGACATAACCAGCATAGCCTAAGCACCAATGCTGAGGGGAGAGTATGGTAGGATCAGTGTATTTCATGCCTGAAAGGAACAGCCTCCTTACCTCCTCCCTTCAGTGGTCATTGTCTAGCAATTTATCTTTAGTCTTCCTTCATGAGCCTGTGACCAGCATCCCCTTCTCTTCCTGAAACTTGTCTTCCACCAGAACTCTCCTCTGTGCTGTCCTTCTTGTCCCCTCCCCTGCTAAATTTGGCCTGACTCAGTTTCTCCTAATTATTTCTATAAGTAGGCTCATGCCACTTTCTTGTGATGAACTTGTGATAGACACACCTGTGCACAGTATACATATTTCTAAGTCCACATGATTCTACAACTATGAAGTCTTTATTTTTCTTTTTTATCTCTCATTCACATTCAGTTTATTTAGTTACTTAATTTAGTTTGAGGGTTCTTGATTTTTTGATATAAATAGCAATGGCATAGTAGATAGAGAGTTAGGTTCAGAGCTGAGAAAGAAATAAGGGAGGGAACAATGGTAAAAGGAGGGAGGAAGGAAGAAAAACATTTATTAAGTAACTTTTCTGCCAAGCACTGTGCTGTTTTTAAAATTAAAATTTATTTATTTGCTTGTTTGCTACATTAAAATACTAGTTAACTCCCTCCCTCCCTTCTCCTATTAAAGAAGGCACCACTTTATGAAAAGATATATGTGTATATAAAACTGCTACTTATTTCTATTTATTAGTTCTTTCTCTAGAGGTAGACATATGCAAGTTGTTCTTCAAACAATATTTCTGTGGTAGTTTATAAAATTCTTTTGGTTCTGTCAGTTTTACTCTTCAAAAATTCATGTAGATCTTTCCATGTTTTTCTAAAATTAGCCTGCTCATCATTTCTTTTGGCTTGGTAGTATTCCATCACATTTATATGTTACATCTTGTTTAGCTATTCCCCAATTGATATTGTGTCATTTAATCCTCACTAAGAAGAAGGTTCTATTATCTAATTTAGTAAAATGAGGCAAACAGAGGTTGAGGAACTTGCCCAGTGTCCCAATAGCTAAAAAAAAATGTTTCTGGGGCTTGATTTGAACTCAGACCTTATTGAATCCAGGGTCTTTTCCACCTAGCTCCCTCCAAAGTCAGCCTCTGACACACTGTGGCTGTGTGACCCTGGGCAAGTCCTTTAACTGATCAATGTGTTAGGCAGCTCTCTAAGATTGTTTAGTTACAGAGAAGATGCTGACCTGCATTGGTAGAAGGAGTTCCAAAAGATGATGAGATAGCAGGGTCTGTTTCTATCTCTTATAAAACATGCCACTTTTAAAATCACAAACAGGTGATTTTTGTTTAAAAGACATACTATACATAGAGAACCCTACAGAATCAACCAAAAAAACTAATAGAAATAACTTTAGCAAAGTTGCAGAATATCAAATAACTTCCCATACATCATCAGCATTTTTATTGACCATCAATAAAGTCCAATAGCAAGAGATAGAAAAAGAAATTCTATTCAAAATAATTGTAGAAAACATAAAATACCAGGGGGTATACCTGATAAAAGAAACCCAGTACCTATGTGAACACAATTACAAAATGCTTGACACAAATAAAGTCAGACCTAGACAATTAGAAAAAAAATTAATTGCTCATGGATAGGCCAAATATGATAAAAATGAAAATGCTACCTAATTTAGTTTTCCTATTCAATTATGATACAATCAGAGACCCAAAATGATTTCATAGAGCTAGAAAAAATAACAATAGAATTAATCTGAAACAACAAAAGGCCAAGGATATCAAGAGAAGTAATGAAAATATATGAAGGAAGGAGTGCTAGCCATACTAGATTTCAAACCACATTATGAAGCAGTAATCATCACACTACTTGACAAAAACTGCTGGGAAAACAGGAAAATGGCATAGCAGAAACTAGGCATGAATGAACATCTCACATCACTGACAAAGATAAAGTCAAAATAGATACTTAATCTAAGGGTAATACCATAAACAAATTAGGGGAACATGGGAAAGTTTACCTGTCACACTTACAGATAAAGGAAGAATTTATGACCAAACAAGACATAGCAAACAATTCAAAAAATGAAATGGATAAATTTGATTGTATTAAATTAAAAGTTTTCTGTCTGAACAAACCAATGCAGAGACATGAATAACTTCTCAAATATATAGAGAACTGAATCAAATTTATAAGAATACAAAGCATTTCTCAAGTGAATAATGTTTAAAGAACATGAGTAGGAGGTTCTCAGAAGAAGGAATTAAAAGTATTGTCATATGAAAAGATGTTGCAAATCACTGTTGATTTGAGAAATTAAAATTAAAACAATTCTGTGATACCACCTCACACCTATCAGATTGGCTAACATGACAAAAAAGGAAAATGATAAATGTTGGGGGAGATATGGAAAAATTGGGACACTAATATATTTTTGGTAGAACTGTGAACTAATAATAGCCATTTTGGAGAGCAATATCGAACCATGCCCAAAGTGCCATAAAACTATCTATATTCTGACTCAAAATACCACAACTGGGTTTGCATCCCCAAAAGATCCTAGATAAGGGAAAAGGACCTACCTATACAAACATATTTTAACAGCTCTTTTTATTCTGACAAAGAATTAGAAACTTGAAGGGGTTTCCATCAATTGGGGAATGGCTGAACATGTTTGGTATATGGTTATAATGGAATACTGTTGAGCCAAAAGAAATGATGAGAAGGAGGAGTTCAGAAAAATCTGGAAATACTTATATGAACTGATGCAAAATGAAGTGAATAGAACCAGGTGAACACCTTATACAGGAATAAAAATAGTGTATGATGATCAACTTTTAAGGACTAAATGATTGTCAGCAATGCAAGTTTCTAAGATAGTCACAAAGGACTCCTGATGAAAATACTAACCATAGTCAAAGAAGGAGCTGTTGGAGTCTGATTGCAAAACAAAGCATGCCATCTTCCACTTTATTCCCTTTATGAGTTTTTTTGGTTGTTGTATGTATGAAATGTATCTTCTGTCACTGCTGAGCGGTATGGAAATCTGCATTGTATGAAAGCACTGGTATAATATGTACCAGACTATTTACTGCCTGGGAGTGAGTAGGGCTGAAAGAAGAGAATCTGAATGGTAAAATGTCAGAAAACAGTTCTCAAAAACTGTTTGTTTTTACAGGTAATTTAAAAAAAAGTAAAATTTCTTATTACCAGGGGCAAAAATATACAGTAATTAATAAATATGCTTGCTTCATTTCTATATAATGACCAGCTAAGAAGAGAGACTAAGAGACTAAGAAGTCCATGCAGAAAGGAAAAAAAAATTAGCAGAAAGAGAAAAAACAAGAAGATGAAGGCACCACTTGTCAGTTCAATAAACAGATTCTTTTATCAGCCTCAACTCCGGTAGAACTGCTTCTTACAGGAGGCTCCACTTCAAGTGTGTCTCTTTCAAAATCCCAGAAGAACCACCACCAACAACCAACAACTGACCTCATTCAGGCCCTTGTCTCTTTCTTTTAAAGACCTTTTTTCTTGTGTCACTTCCCCCAATTCCACATCTACCAATCACAGCAGATGCTCTGGGACTGCCAAGAAGGTAGTTAGTAGATTCTAATTTGTTACTCACTATTGTACATGTGGGTCCTCCCACTTCATGATTAAGTGGGATATTTAAACCTTTGGTGTTTAGATCTAACATGGGCAGATCTTCCCACTCAACTTAAGTACTGTGCTTACATTTTTGGGTATTAAAATCTAAAAATAGACAAGGGATTATAATTTAATCTTCACAATCAAGGAAGAGCTAAATACCTTCATTGTTACAATCAGGGGATTGCAATTTAATCTTCACAATCAAGGAAGAGCTAAATACCTTCATTGTTACAATCAGGGGATTACAATTTAATCTTCACAATCAAGGAAGAGCTAAGTATCTTCATTGTTACAATCCAGGAGAGCCAAATCCAATCTTCACTATATATATATATATACACACACATACACATTCATTTTATGGTCTATCATTCCCATTTTGTAGCCTTTTAGGTGACTGTGGTTTACTTTGAGAGCTCTAATTTCATCCATGTAGTTATGCCTGCCTAACCATCCTGTGCAAGTCTGGTCCATATTCTCTAGTGAACTGTCTACTTAAGGGAGACCTACTAGGCTTGGGATCTGCCTTTGGATCTCTTGACATTTCCTGGATTGTCAGTAGAAGAAAATGCTGGCTTTCTGCTGGTTATCCCTCTCTCATCATGTGGCTAGCTCACCTTTTCCCATTATACATCTCTGCTAATCCAACCCTTAGGCACTTGAGCTTTCAAAATATTTGAAGAGCCAGTTTAATTTAACTTCACATTTATCTAGCACTAACTGTATTAGGCACTGTATGGGAATCATTGATGAATGTTGATGTAAGGAGTTTACTATTTAGTAAGAAAGAAATAGCTAATCAATTAACACTTATTAAATGCTTTTTTATGTGTCAGGCATTATGCTAAGCACTGGGAATATAAAAAGAGGCAAAAGGCAGTCTCTGCCCTCAAGGAACTTAGTTTCATTGGAGTGGTAACATACAAACCTATATAATATATATGTATGTATATATATATGTATATATATATATATATATATATACACAGAGAGAGAGAGACACACACACAAAGCAAGCTATATATAGGATTAAAAGGAAATAATTAACAGAGAAAAGATACTAAAGAGGATGTAGTAATGACTTTCTGTAAAAGATTAATTCTGCTTATCCACAATTCAAGCTAAAATGTAGTGACATAAGAGACTCTTTCCTTTCAGAAGTTATATGGGACATGATTTGAACAAGGATAGCTCAGGAGTGCCATGTTTTCACAGACTTCATGGTCAAAGCCATCTACCTTCTATCACAGTCCTGAATTGAAAGGTACAGGCATAAGTAGATGGGTGGGGAGAATTCCCAGAATTTATATTGGTTTTAAGGGAATTGGTTCATTTTGTGCTCAAAATGCATTTATTGTGAAGCATCATTAGATTTAATATTCGAGGATATTTCAGTCAACCCTTACAGCCATGCTGTGGGTCTTTAAATTTCACTTCTATGTCAGTTTTCTTTTTCTTTGAAACCTGCAATTTCTGCTCTCAAGTGCTCTCTATTCAATGAAATCCATTCATGCTGTTTGCTGAAGGACTATGAAAGGAAAATGTTACAGGTGAGAAAACAATTTAGGTTGAAGCATTATATGTGTGAGTTGGGTGTCCATGAGATAAATTTTATATTGAGGAAATGTTTTAGAATAAGTTCTCTTATATTTTGTGAAAGAGAAGGGAGAAAAGACATGGATAGATGGCTCTTACTACTTTCAATTTCCACAGAGTTTTGCTATGAGCAGGTAAAATGCATAAATACTACATATGTTAACTTAGTGGCTCACTAACTGTCTAGGCTCCTAGCTGGATAAACTATCATCTAGTAAATTTATGTTCTATGACAAGAACTGCTCATTGACCATGAGATGGGTCTAGAGTTGAAGGGGAGGGTGAGAATGGACTGGACCATATCTGTGGAATTAGGAAACATTTTTAATAATCCTAAACTGCTTATTATGGAAAAATATTTTTCTAGCACTTGTTTTCTTGATGATAGCAGCAATGTGGTATATTGGATAAAAAGCTGACCTTGGAAGACTTAGTTCAGGTCCTATCTCTGACACATACTAGTTATAAAATCACAACGTCTGAGTGTTCTAGACAACTCTAAGAATTATAGGCAGTAAGTGGTGCAATGGAAAGATCACTATACTTGAAGTCAGGAAGACCTGAATTTTAACTTCACTAGCTATGTGGCCTTAGGCAAGTCATTTAATCTCTCTCAGCTTCAGTTTTTTGGACTGTAAAATGGAGATAATAGCACTTACCTCACAGAGTTGTGAGAATCAAATGAGATAATACTGGTAAAGTGCTTAGCACAGTTCTTGCCTCATAGATGCTCTATAAATGATTATTTTCTTCCCCATTGCAGAGAATGTTCCAACTTGCATTGTTGGAAGGAGTTTCCTTATCTAGGAGTTCTATGTGTGAATGATGTAAAAAATCCAGGTCTTCTCCTCTTGGTAAGATTGTGTGATCATGTATCATGGGATAATACCATAATTCTAGAAGAGTCAAAATGTCAAGTGACCCAAAGTGAAATTAAAAAAACTCATTCCAATTTGAGGGTAGAGTAGGGAATGAGTCAGTTGCCCTATTATTAACTACAGTGAGATAATGTTGTAAAAGATGTCATCAGGGTCATATAGAAAATGGAAAGATTATGTAATGAGAAGCGAGAATGCTTGAGTGCTACACTGATATTTTCAGGAGATTAAAAAAAACAAAACAGAGGCAGGTCTTGAACAGGCAACAAGCATTTAGCAGGTCCTTAAAACTATTCTAATTTCTGGAGATACAAAGAAAAAAAATATCTGCTTTTAGAAGTACTGAAAGTGTACCTGCTTTCAAGAAACCCACATTCAGTCATGAGAGATGACCTATACAAACATGCATTATGTATATAAATTTACTTACAAAGTAGATTGGAGAAGAAGGGTACTACTAGTATCTGCAGAAAAGTAGGAAAAGCTTCCTGAGGAAATGGGAAACTAGGTCTTCCTGTTCTGAAGTTGGCAGTCTTAGCACTACACCATGATGCCTCACTGTTTGTATGTGTGTATGTTTATGTAAGACTTGTTATATTAGTTCTACCGTTACATGGAATTAGAGAAGTTTCCATGAGGAAAGTTCTTCATCAATATTCTTCTAAGGGTAACTCTAAGGAACTTGGATTTGACGTTCTGGTAGAGATCATGATCTCCCAACAATGTGCTTCCTATCATGATTCTACGTTGATTAGTCAGTTATACCTAATGAGGTATTTACTGAAGTGAAATATTAAGAATATTTGGTACAACACTCCCTGGCTACTCGCCCGCCCTCTAATAAATAAAGTCTGTGATATATTCTGAACCAGATGCACACAGCATCCTGGATATGAGCTCAAACTTAGAGAAAACATGGCAAAGGGGAAAATTTACAGCCCTTGATTGCTGGGAATCCTGTTCTCCCCTTACTGGAGTGCTCAAAAAGTTCCTGTAGCCCCAGTGTAGCTTCTTTGTGGCCAACTACTACAATCCCATGGGACAATACTAGGATGTAGGAGGGAAGATAGAAGTCCGTGCTTGGTATGTTCTCTTCTGGTCAAGGGTGGAAAGTACAGATTAAAACTCTAGACCAGGACAAAGCTTAGACATTCTGTTCTCCCTCTGTTTCCTCCCTGCCTAGCTTCCAAACTCCCAAGTGATTCCTCCTGAGAAATTGCTAGAATGCTTTTTCCTTTGACTTAAAGTTACTCCAATCCCTAGGATCTGAACTGGCTCAATATTTTATAGCTGACCAAGTTTCTGGAGCCAATCTGAGATTTATTCTTACCTTGTAAAGGTATCATTTACTTTCACTGAAGTAGGTTGATTTGATTGAGTGCTACCATTATACATAAGGGAGTCAGCACGCATAATGATGCATACATTTTTGTGTCAGTGTGGCCAATATAGGAATTTGTTTTGCTTGACTATACATATCTGTTATGAGTTTTTCCCCCTTTTTTTCCTTCCCTAGGGGATGGTGAGAGAGGGGAAAGAAAATAAATGCTTATTAATAACTGAAAAAAACCCCAAAGAAACTACAATCTTGTTTATGTGGTATCTTGTTATTATTCTTTTGTGATATAATGTGTAGGCATGCTTCACTCTTACAAAAACCAAATATGCCTTAAAGAGCTCAGAAATTATAGGGTAGTTATTCTTTTTTTTTTTAAGGAACTTTAGCAAAAAGATTCCTCATAGATATTGAGATCCCTTTGGATAGCGTTTCCCTAATACATTTAAAATTATTTTATTCCCTAAAATTGAAGTACAGATTTGTTAAGGCTGCCTTTATTATGTACATTATAATTTAGTTCTAGACAGAATATAGTTAAGAATTAGTCTTGGACTTTGGAGCATTTTAAAGCTGGCATCTCTGACCTAGGACTTTCATTTGAGCCAACCTAGCCTTGCTTACCTGGTATATGTGGGGCACATTGTTAGACTACAAATTTTTCTTACAGGCAATTAAGGAGCTTAGTGGCTAGAATGCTAGAGCTCACATCATGAATAGTTGAGTTCAGATGTGTCCTCAAACACTTAGCAGCTGTATGATCCTGTGCAAGTCACTTTACTTCTGTTTGCCTTAATTTCCTCATATGTAAAATGAAGATTATAACAACAATTCCCTCCCATGGTTGTTGTATCAAATTAGATAATACTGGTAAAGTGCCCAACTTTACTACTTTTGAAAATATTAGGATAAGGAATCTCATCCAAATTTTTTAAAGTCACAGTAAACATTATACATTATTTCCCATTTCTTATTCTATGCCTAGATTATCTCCAAGAAACCTTTCCAAGCTGAAATTATATGGAAACAAAAAGACCTCTTGTTATGTCACACTTGGTAAGTTACATGTAGAGGAAGGATGGTGGTAGAATGTAGATCTCCTTACTCATAAGATATGCAATACTAAGGATCCTTTTGTTAAAAAAAGCTCTCTCAATTTTTCCATTTTAAAAATTATTTTTCTCAATTACATGTACATACAATTTTTAATAATCATTTTATGACATTTTGAAATCCATGTTCTCTCCCTCTCTTCCTTCCCTACCTTCTCCCCAAGGTGGCAGGTAATATGATATAGGTTATACACGTGTAAGGGTTAAATCAAGGAGTTTGACAAAATGAGGAGAGTAGTTTAATAAAAACTTTGTTTAATTTAGAAAGAAGTACAGATGGAAAGATAGAAAAGAGAAAAAGAGAGATTATTAATCTTATACCCTAAACATTTACCTATACTAAGTCTTACTAATAAATAACTCCCTAAAATTTCCTAATTCTACCTCTGTCTTCTCAGGACAGATTGGTCCTTCTGTCTGACACACTAGGCCTAATCGACTCTACTCTATCTGTAAAATATTCACTAACTAACTCTACTGTATCTGTAAAATATTAACGAACTCCCTAAAACAATAGACAGCCAACGGTCACCAGTCAACCGCCAGCAGCCCCTTGCCTGAGAGCCAGACGCCCTACTCTCTAGAGATCCTAGAGACAAAAAGCCCCTTCCCTCAGCAACTGCTTCCCTTATGTCCTCACTGACCAGCTCCTGTTTTACATCCTTCCTGCCAGAAAGCAGTTCCTACTTCCTCTCCTTAGAGTCTTGGTCTCTTTGGTAACGGAATCTTCAACTCTGGCTCACTGCTCACTGAACATGTCAGTTCTCTGATCCACTGAGAAACCCTGCTCTCTCCCCTCTTAAGCTAGACAGAAGGAGAGATGAAGAAAATCCCTTTAACACATGACATACATATTTCAGTATCCATTATGTTGTGAAAGAAGGCACATATTGCTTATACAAGAAGAAAACTCATGAAGGAAATAAAGTGAAAAATGACATGGTTCAGTCTGCATTCAGACTCCATCAGCTCTTTGCATGGCAGTAGACAGCCTTTTTTGACATGAGTGTCTTGGAGTGTTCTAAAGCCTTGCATCCCTGAATGTGGTTAATTCATTCACAGTTGAACATTGTTTAATATTACTATTACTGTGTACAACATTCTCCTGGTTCTGCTCACTTCCCTTGGCATCACTTCATTTAAATCTTTTCAGGTTCTCTTCTGTTTGCCATTTCTTGCAGCACAATAATATTCCATTACAATTATATGCCACAAGTTGTTTGTAAAGCTCTTTCATAATGTGATAACCATTTTTTTTTTCAGTTCTATGAGACAGGATTTTTGTATATTAGGGTTTTTTTTTTTTTAAACAAAGTACACCCATGCTTCTGGTTCTCAGGATCCCATCATTCTTATCACAATGTTAATTTTAGTTGATGTTTGGTTTTAAATTTTGTGTATGGAGAGGTCAGGAGAAGTAGGCTTTTTGGATCAGTGATTACATCATGGTAGAGAACTTCTGCCGTGATAACTCACTCCATTATTGTAGATTGAATTCATCTGTGGTTACATAATGCTAGCCAAGATTTACTTACTGTTTTAAAGTTTGGAAAGCCTTAGATAATTGCTTGGTACACTAAGAAGTAAAGGATCTTATTCAAGGTTACAAAGCCAGTGTATATCATAAGGGTACTTGAACCTAAGGCTTACTGCTTTCAAGCCTGGGCCTCTGATCACATGCAATTTCTCTCTTTTCTTCATATATTCCTCTGTCCTTCCTCCTCCCCTTCCTCCCTCCTCACCTTTCTTTACTTCTATGACCCCTTAATGGGAAAACCTTATTAAAAAGTCAACACAATATAGCTATCATGCTGAAAAGGTCATTCTATTTATTTCTGAAGTGCCAGTCCTAACTTTTACTTAGTATAATTTCCATTGAAAATTAGAAAGTCACCATGTGGTTTATTGGGAGTTTGTATCATGTATTGGAACAAAATGTGGAAATAAAAAGAAGCCAAAAAAAACCCCAAAACACCTGGTGCACTGAGTAATATTGATTTAGGCATCACCATATCAGGGTCCTGAGAAAACCCCACATTTTAAAGAATATTATTGCCAGAAAAACAGAATTCAAAGGGCAGATTTTATAACAATTTATTGCTTTCTATACCTGGTAGCATATTTCTTGTTTAGATTTCCTATATATATATATATAGGGACCAAATTTGAATTATTATTAATATTTATATTCAGATAAATTTTCTGGACTGAGTTAATCTTACACCGAAGCTAAAAGAAAACTTGCCCTTGAGAAATAAAAATATCCGTGACTTTTTTCATATTGCATACAGCAAACTGAGAAACTAATTTAGTCAATTACTTATTCCTTGATTTCATCTGACAGCAGGTAGTCAATCCCATGCTAGAATGCTTTTTCCTATACTATCAAGCATTCAACCTCTTAATCCCTAGACTGGTACTATACTTACTCCCAGTGAATGTTCAGATTTTGGCACAGCTGAAATATATTCTGATCAGTGTTCTTAGCTCCCCAAAGTTGGCAGCTACTCTAGGCCAAACATTCAGAGACAGCTGTTCACCTTTCCATAGTTGCTGTGAAAGACTGTGTACATGAGCTCAAATAGACCGTCATCATCAGTCATTCTACTTTTTCAGGAGCAATTATTGCTAATCTATGCATTCCTGACTTCTGAGCTGTTTATATCATTAAGGCACCATTACAGCCTCTATCAGAGTATGGGAGAAATAGTGTAGGTGGCCTAGTAGACCTGTAGAGTTTGCATCTATTTCTAATAATCCTTTCAGTAATTGCTCGTTTGACACTGCTGAGCATATTAAAAAGCAGTACATTTTGTGCCCACTACTTCCAACTTCCAACATATTTGGAGACTGAGGGAGCTAGAGAAGATACATAAAAATACCTGTATTGTTTATCTTAAAAGGGTGGGCATAAAGATCAAGAGAAGTAATAAAAATAAAGCCTCTCATATTGACTTCTAAAACATTGCTCTCACCTGGTTTTCCCTTTTTCTGCCCTACAGCCCTTTCTTGATTTTACTCATTTATTTCCTTCTCCTTAAGCCTGGGTACTTTCAGCAAGAGGAATTGACGTGAAATATATAAACCATTCTTTACATCACTTCCTGCGTCTCACATTACCAATGGTAGCTTAAGCTTGACTTAGGATGGCACAAGGGGTCTGTCAGTTGTTTCCTATTTGTCACTTGCTAGCACATGTTGGTCATAGGCCATTCTCCTCAACACTTAATCCTTAAGTAGGGGTGTATACATTCTTGGTTGCTAGAATTTTGAAAGATTAAGCAGGGTGGAGTAAAACTAAAATTCACATTCATTCTCCCTGAGGGGTCTCGTTTGCTCTCTACACAGATTAAATATACATCTTTGCATCTTGCCTTTATCTCTCTTGAGTGTCAGTACTGTGGAGAGATAAAGGAGGGTGGACATCAAAAGATAGTGAGTATGGAGGGTGAAACACAGTGAAAGAGGATATTGAATTATATTTTGTATATATTAGATTTGTGATGCATAAGGGACAATCAGATGGGGAGGGAGGGAGAAAACATTTATTAAGCCCATACTATTTACCAGGTATTGTGCCAAGATATTTACAAACATCTCATTAGAAACTCACAACAACCCTTTGAGGTAGGTGTGATTATTTTTCACATTTTCAGTTGAGGAAACCGAGGTCAGCATACTGCTGATCACCAGGTTCAAATTCCAGTCTCAGATATTTACTAGCTGTCTGGGAAAGTCAACTAATTTCCCCTAAGCCCAGTTTCCTCATCTATTAAAAAGGAGATAATAATAGCACCTACATATGAGGATTGGGAGGATTAAATGAGATATTTGCAAAGCTCTAAGCATAGTGTCTGGCACATAGTAGGTGCTATATAAATACTAGATGATGATGTTGATCACTATGTCACCTAGTTGTCTCATGTTGAAGTTCATCAGGGAATTGGTAATGTAGGACTGGGGCTTAGAAGAGAGATAAGGGAGAAATCTAATTATCATCTCAAGTATTGTGTCTCCAGGAAATCTTATCCTCTCCCTTTAACTAATTTTTAAAAATCATAGAATTTTATTTCAGGAATAGATCAACAGATCATCTAGTCAAATTCCTTTGTGTTACAAACTGCAGCTCAGGAGGGTAAAAAAAAAAAATTGTTCATAGTTAATCAACCACTCAATCAAATAGCTGCTATGTGCTAGCCACTGTGTTAGGAACAAAGGATATTCATTTTTTCATTTAAGAAACATTTATTAAGCCCCTACAATATGCCAGACACTGTACTAAGCACTAGAGATCTAAAAAGAAGCAAAAGACAGTGTCTGCCCCCAACAAGCTTATAATTTAATAGGGGATACAGAGCTAAAGTTGAAAAGTGAAATATATACTGCCCTCAAGGAGATTACAGTCACACAACCAAGATGTGAACTCAAGTTCCCTGACTATAAGTCTGTCCATGTCCTACTCTACCAAATTCCTTATTTCTGTCCCGTTGGATCTGAATAGATTTTGAAAACTAGATCATTAGTCTGAATAAACTTACATGATATTAAAGTAAGTGTAAATGTAAAGTTCAACACTGGTTCAAAAATTAACTCCACAAACTCAGAATGGGGGTGGTAGGACTAGATAACAGTTCATCTGAAACGAATAGTCTGATAAGTTCTACTGTCCTCTGCCCTTGTGGGGCCACATCTATTACATAATATTAGGTTCTAGAGGCCCCATTTTAGGAATAACATCGATAAATTGGAGTATATCCAAAAGAAGATGATTAGGATGGAGACATAATGCTATATAAGGATCAGTTAAGGGAACTGATGATGATTACCCTTGAGAATTGAAGATTTAAGGGAGAAATAATAGTTGCATTCATGTATTTGAAGGGTTGTCATATTACTTTTTTTGGCCTCAGGGGACAGAATTTAGGAACAACAGATGGAAGGTGCAAATAGGCAAATTTATGCTTGATATAAAGAAAATCTTACAATTAGTCCATAGTAGAATGCTCTGCCCTGGGAGCAGTAGTAAGTTACACCTAAAGATCCTCAAGCAAAGGCTAGATGACCACTTATTAGATTATGTTGTAGAGATATTCTTGTTTAGGTACAAGTTTGACTAGATGAAGTCTCTTCAAGTTCTGATATTATGTAATTCTGTGAAAGATGTACTTTCGAGATCATCCCTCTCCAATAAATGAAGCACAAGTACAAGTCGTGCTTTGGACCAGTAAACAAACCATCAGTCCAGTCCTAGGGCCAGGAAACTGCCAACACCTAGAACAGAAGATCTGGCTGATGGTTCAGCTTTAGGTAATTATAAAGAAGAGTCTGTCAGCAGATCTGCCCAGAAGATACACTCTTTCCACTCTTCTGTGACCTCTAACATTGTGAGACTTCTTCAGAATTAAATCATCAGCTCATTAAGTGTTAGACCTAGAAGGGCCCTTAGACATTTTTTTGTCTAACCCTTGAATTTTATGGTTGAGGGAAAGTGAGACACAAATTAGTTAAGTGACTTATGCAAACTCCCAGAGATAATTGAAATTGTGGCAGAACTGAGATGGAGATCGATGTGGCAGGTAGGCATATGAATATGAAGAAGAAGGGATGGGAAGTGATGGAGGGAAGAAGGGATAAGAAGTGGCAATGAGATTTTATTTTTTAATAAAATAGATTAAGCATCCTATTCCCTCTTTTTCATCCCAGCCTCCTTCATCAGAGATGATTCTATTTATCTTCCATTATTTGTATACTTTTTAAAAAATTTGATTGTCTTTGTTTATGATCATTAAGAGTATGTCCTTGTAAGTAGAATGAACAGATCAAAACATTGCTGTTATATATTGATATAATTTGACCTTGATGGCTCTTGTTAATTTCCTCATTTCAATTTTTGACAATGTTGTATTTTTCACATTAGCCTTGAAATGTTGATGTCTTAATTATGCACTTATACTGACATTGGCATTGTGTCATTTGGTTTTGACACAGCAGTATTGACCTTGGTTAACATAGTTTGACTTTACTGAGTAAATTTTATTGACTTTGGTGCAAACAAATAAATACATTTCAAGGACTCACTTGAATTCTATAGCATTTAATGATTGCCTGCATATGCTTTCCAAATGTGAATGATGCATCTATTACCCACATTTTTTATTTTCCACATTTGAGGCAATTTCATTTTTTCCCCTCAAGAAAGATTGAGACTTTACTGGTTTATTTCAAAATTCAACATTCTGGAGTCATAAAGTCTTAAAAAATAAAATCATGCTGGTCTTAAAATTAAAAATAATTTCACCCATAGCTTGGCTTTTAGTTTTCAATTGATCATATCTCTTAGTGGTTACGTTAAATTGGATTTTCTTCTTCTTCCCAAATCTTAAAATTATTTGTTTAGCTGTATGGGAGCTAGCAAACATTAAATTTTTTTATCCTAAAAATCCTGGCTAGAGGCTTTCATATATCTTATATTTTTGCCATGGTGAGGATAGATTTAAATAGACGCGATATTAAATCTCATTTATTAGAACTAGTTCATCCTTCTCTACTTAGTGCCAATGAAAATACTGCTCTTAGATTTGCTCAGCCTTGCATTTCTTCTTTCCTGAAGATAAATGAAAATTTGTTCCATTTACTTTACTTTTTAAAACAGTCTTTGTAACATTCTACATTTCATGAAGAAGCCTTCATGCATGTGGCTCTCTTGACCCATTTGTGACAGCATTTAGTTGGACTGATTGTTGCATAAATGAAGCTATTTAAAATCATGTTATTATCATCAAAAGGATACTTTCCATAGAAACAAACCCAAGATGTTTCTTACACTACAGTGACCTTCCAAAGTTCAAATTTGCCATTCTTTGAAAGTGTTTTAATTAGATAAAAACCCACTCATTTAAGACAATTCTTTAACGTTTTCTGGCAAGAATGAATTATTTCTCATCACCCAAATATTTTTCACAGCTGAGGAATGAAGTAACATTCAGCACCTGCTATAGTTCATCCATCAGTACTGTATCAGAAAGGAAGCTTGCTTTCTTCCATGGGAGCTGGTTCCCAATTATCTGCCTCTTGATTTGTGTACATAGAATAATAGAAACTTGGAGTTGGAAGGGACATTTTATAAACATCTTTTTCTTCCCCTTTTCAGATATAGAAACCAAGTCTAAGGATAGGGTAGGTAGATAAGTAGCTTAATGTAAAAATCCTGTTTCTTCTTGAATAGTTGTCTTGTGTGATGAACTTTGGTGGGTTCACAGACCCATGAAACTCAGGCATGAGCCAGAAATAACACCACTAACCCCTTCTCTTTGTTAACTGGACTCAGGATCCACTTTTCACTTTTTTTCTCCCCCATATGGAGATAAAGAGACGTGAATGGTTATCAGGGAACTCACTTCTTCTAGGAATCCATAAAACAGGCAAACCATTGCAAGAGAACAGTGTGTATATATAGAATTAATTTCAACAAGCCTTCACTAAGCATCCTTTATATGCCAGCTTCTGCTAGGAGTTAGTTCTACAAAAATGAGACAGTTTATGCCCTAAAGGAATTTATATTTTCCTGAAGAGATTCGACATGAACACAGAGAGATAACTATAAGAGAAGATACACTACTCTTTTAAGATACTACTCCATTCATATGTAACAGTTAAGTGATGAAAAATTAAGTCAAGCCAACAAGCATTTGTTAAGATCTTAAACAATCCCTGCCCTCAAGGAACTTGCAAACGAATAGAGGAAACAACATGCAACCAACTATTTATATACAGGATACCTACAGTACAAATGGGAGATAATCTTAGAGAGAAAGAATGAGTACAGAGGGAACAGGGAAAAGTCTCTTGGAGAAAGTGAAATTTACAGTCTTTTGGGAAGCCAGAGAAGTCATGACCAAAAGGTGAGGACGGGAGGAATTCTACACATGCAGGACAGCCAGTGAAAATGAAGAGTTGGGGATGTCTTGAGGAAGGAAGAAGGTCAGCATTGTTGTTTTATAGACTAAATGGAAAGGAGAAAAGTGTAAGGAAGAATATTTTAGTAGCTGAGTGGAGGATGGATACGAAGGGAGGGAGAAGCTTGAGACAGGGTTATCAGCCAGAAAAAAATCATAGTAATTGTCAAAAGATGTGAGATATTGCTACTATTGTAGATGAATGTTTTTTGGACAGCAAGGTGATCAAATAGTCAAATTAATTCAGGTGGTAGCTCAGTGACTCAGTGGATTGAAAGCCACACCTAGAGATGGGAGGTCCTAGATATGAGTTCAGACACTTATTAGCTGTGTGACCCTGCAAGTCACTTAAATCCTATTGCCTAGCTCTTTCTACTCTTTTGCCTTGGAACCAATACCCAGTATTGATTCCATGACAGATGATAAGAACTAAAAAAACAATGGAATTAATTCAGATTATTAAAATACTGAAGCTGAAGCTTAAATGTACACAAATGTATCTCCCTTTTGTATTTGTATTTTCCAGGACCTGGTATAGTAACTGGCACATAACTGGTACATTATCAATACTGATTGAGTGATTGAATACTCCCTTTCAGGCTGTGCTAAGGGTGGGGGGAACCCTAATGTACAGAAGTACAAAATTAAGGCAACTGTGGACTGAGAGAATTGGCTGTTCCACTGTACTCTTCTTGGTCAGGTAATATCTTAAATATTATGTTCAATTTTGAGAGCTATATTTTAGCAAGGACCTTGATAAATTGGAGGAAGTCTGGAGGAGAATAAGTAGATTGATGAAAGGTCTTTACATAAGAACTAAGGATATTTAAAAAAAAGAGAAGACAGGAGGTATGATCATGTATCAGAAAGTTTTTCATTTGGAAGAACTGTAGTCATTCTGATTTTCTCCAAAGGACAGAATAAGAACAGTAGCTTTTAACTTGATGTAAAGAAAAACTTACTGGCCATTGGAGCTATCCATCAGTGGAATAGATTGGTTTTAGAAAAAATTGGCTCCTTTCTCACAAAGGTATCTTCAAATGAAGACCAGGTAAACCACTGCTAGGAATTTTGTAGGGTGGATTATTGAGCAGTTAAAACCAGGGTTTGATGGTCTCTGTGGCTTTTTTCAGTTATCAAATTCTGTCTGCGTTCACACTTTTCATCTACATATAATCTATTAGGTTCATGGTATCTACTTTGACATTCTTTTCCTTTCCTTATTTTCATCAGCTTTCACACACACACACACACACACACACACACACACACACACACATATTTCTAGGGATTTGAATTATAATTTCATTGATATAGAAACTCCTGTATGGAGAAATTAATGGAAGGAGGCACTTTCTCAGTAAATTATAATATCAGAGCTAACTAGAGTCCTGAGAAATTAAGTGACTTGCCCCATTTTACATAGATTGTGTTGGGGCAGGACCTGAACCTAAGTCATCTTGGTTTTGAGGGCAGTGCTACAGATTGTGTGGCATGTTACAAATTTATAACCAGATTTAAATTTGCTAAGTGATGGGAATGAATGTTAAGGCTGGTGTGTATGTGGGGAGATATGGAATGATTTTTTTCTTTGAGATAATCTTGTTTGAGAACATTTTTAGATACTTAAACAAGAAAATTCATGCTCTATTTTCTCTTGTTGTGATGAACTTAAACTCTGAGGATCATGAGGGCAGAATAGAAGTATAAGTAACTGTAATTCTCTAGTGATCTTTGATTTCAGTGGTAGTTCAGTAAATCCTTGACCAATGAAGATTACAAACTAGTAAACAGTCTTGGAGATTGAGTGTGAATCACAAAATATAGGAAATAATTTTGCCAAGGCCGTCCCCAATTCCTGAAATATATTCCCTCCTTATTTTTTCATCTTGGAATCCTTTTTAAGACTCAGCTCAATTTCCATCCTTCTATATGAAGTCTTTCCTGAGTCCCAACCTAATGGGTCCTCTCTTTATCCTACTATGTTTTATCTCTATTTTATATACCTAAATACATACATAATAGCTCTCCCTCTTGAGGGAAGGCATTATTTTGCGGTTGTTTTTGTATCTCCTAGCCCTGGAATATAGTATACCCATTAATAAATGATTCTTGATTCATTGTTAAGCCTCTTTGACCCAGCTAGGCTTATCCTAGAAATATAGTCTGCCACTAGGCCTTGACTAAAAGTCTTTCCTGTTTGAAATGACTTTCTAGAGTTTGAATTCCCCAAGTTTAGCCATCAGTGTTACCACCATTTTATGAGGAAACTGCAGGGAAGAATGTTAATGGAAATTGCATATAGAAAATAATAATGTAGTTTACAGTATACAAAAATGCTTGAAATACACAGACATCACAATAATAGCCACATTTACACTGTGAATTAAGGTTGGAAAAATGCTTTACATATATTATCTCATTTGGTCTTTATGACAAACATCTTTATGACAGTTTATTTCTTTGGAATTTCACTTATTGGAAGATTTGCTTTGCTAAATAAATTCAAAATAAATGGTTCACCACGCTATATAATCTCATTCAAAAGTAATCCTAACTTCTAACTAAACATTTATTGAAGCTATTCTGACTACATAGGATAGTCTCTTTCCTCCTGTCTGCTATACCGATGTATCCCTTGCTTGCAACTTTCTGCTATGATAATGAGAGAAAAAATATCAGAGTTGGTACTTCTCCAAGGATCTGAATGAGCTGGATCTGGATTCTATTGACTTACTCCAACTTTAGATGGTCTGAAAGATAAACAAGCCCCTCATTAGAGAATCCTGCCCTCTTGGACCACAGATTGGCATGTTAAAATTTCTTGAGTTTTGTGTACCACAGACAAAAACTCTAGGGAATCATTCAAAATCATGCCCAGGGATGAAAGACCAGGAATACAGGAATTTCCTTGGTTCCTCAGCTTTATTTATTATTTTTATGTAGATAATCTACCTCATTAAATTTTGTTTGCTGCAATCTATCAACCAATCAGTCCAGGAACATATATTTATTGGGCACCTATATGTGCCATGTGTTAACTCTTATGGATGAAGACCAAATCATTAGCATTTTCTGGGACTCAGATACTTAGTCCTACCTTAATTCCCTCCTATTCAGAAGGGGTTGACAAGCCTGAATCTATTTCAATAGCCTCCTGTTCATTCTCCCTGCCTAAAGGATCCGGCTCCACATAGCTACTAAAAGTGATTTTCCCAAAGCACTAGTGTGACAGTGACACCTACTCTATACAATTAACTCTTGTGGCTCCCTATTACCTCTAGGAAGATAGAACTTATATATAGAATTACCTCTACGAAAATAGAAACTCTTGAGTCTAGATTTAAAACTCTGCAATCTAATCCCTTTCTACCTTTCAACTTTTCTCACATATTGCTCTCCTTCAGGCACTCTACAATACAGCCAGGCTGGGCTACTTGCTGTTTTTCTTTTTCTTTGTTAGATTAAAGTTCCCAGTTATCTCCCTCTCTTCCTTCCCTCTGTGAACTTGAGAAGGCATCATTTGCTCCCCAAAAGTATATATAAAACTGTTTTGCTTTTGCTTGTCTCTGTTTATCAGTTCTTTCTCCGTCCTCTATGCCTGAAATAAAATGTCTCTTATCCTCCCCTTTTCTGTCTTTTTGATTTTCTTCAAAACTCAGCTTAAATACCATCTTCCATGTGAAATCTTCCCTGATCACCCTAAACTCCCAGTTCCCCTCCCACCCTGAACTGCTTTGTTTCCATGTTGTATATACTGTATAGATGATAGACACAAATGTATGTATGTATATGTTGTCTCCCCTGATAGAATGATAGATCTTTGAGGTCAGAGAATATTGCACCTTGGTCTAGGTATCCTTAGCATTTCATATAGTGCCTTTCATGTAGCAGGTAATTGATAAATGTTTGTGAAGTGTGCTTGATTGAATAAATGGTGCTCCTGGACCCTAGATGATTGAAACGCTGTTGCTTGTCCATTTATATTAGCAAAGGACCATGGCTATTCCTGCTCCCTGTACCCATCTGTGTGGTGGAAGGCAGAGTCTTTGTGACTGAGATTGGCATGAGAGCCACTACCTCTTCAGAGCCAGTTTATGGGAGCTGGAGAAGTAAAGGGTAAGGTTAAGGTTTAGGTAAGTCCGTTAGCATGACCATGGAAGTTACTTGAATGCTATGCCATGAAACCAGGTAAAAGAAACTCTAAGCCAGGCACTAAAGTGCAAATGAAACACTGACAAATCATATGTAAAATACAGTACTGCTCTATATTCCTCTCCCCTCTGTCACTATCCTCCCACAAAATCCCACCCGAAAGAGAGGGAAAATGGGTCCATTATGAATACAGTCTTACAGGGAGCTAAATCATGGATGTAAAAATTAAATATCAAAATGGTAGAAATTGTAATCAAACACCAGGTGAGCAATAGCACAAGACAGCATAATCACCAGATAGATGTCAGTATCTTA
The DNA here is from genome assembly GCF_027887165.1 of Monodelphis domestica. Lineage (NCBI taxonomy): Eukaryota > Metazoa > Chordata > Mammalia > Didelphimorphia > Didelphidae > Monodelphis > Monodelphis domestica. The sequence goes on from NC_077230.1 coordinate 256,781,972, forward strand.
CCAGTTCAGAGAAAAGAGAGATCATCAGAAATTATTTAGAATTAAATGACCTTACCTTGTACCCTGTATTCAACAATCATTTTTTTTTTAAATCAAGTGCAAGTCCTAGATTATAAGGACAAATATTCCTTGTTTGAACTATAGGATCTCAGCTCTAGAAGGGAACTTTGTGGTTGTTTAATTACAGAGGATTGTGGACTGTAACACTACTGAGCACACCTGAAACAGATTAAGATTGGACGATATTTGACAAAAACAAATAAAGATAGAATAAAGCATAGATAATGGTTTTCAAAATCAAGATATACTCACAGGATTCTTATTTATTTTTAGGAGACCCAGTTTCTATTTACTTAATACAACTGATCTACTCTAACCCCCCTATTTTGTAGATAAGGAAATTGAGGCCTAGAGAGTTTAAATGACATGCCATAGGTCATATAGTCAGTAAATGGAAGAAGTGGCATTAGAACTCAGGTATGGTGAACCCAGGCTCAGTACTTATGCCATTATTACATGCTGCTTCTCAGAAAAGGGTAGAGAAAATCTGGAAAACATCTCTGAGGTGAATATTGCATGTAGTTGATGTATTAAGGCACTTTATCCACTTCCAATAATTAGAAATCTGCATGTGAAGAGTTAAGAGCCAAACAAATCAACCATTATATTTGTATTTCACTACTGAAGCAAAAATCCTAGACATGAAGTCAAAAGTCCTGAGTTCAAATGCCAGTTGTGTCCCTTCATTAGCTGTGTGACCATATCAAAGCTGTTATCCTCTGTGCCTGAGTTTACTTATCTATACATTTTTGGGATGATAATACCTATACTCACTACTTTAAGAGTTGTAAGGATCAAGTAATACCCTCAAGGAAGATCTTTAATTGGTCTTGTTAAAAAGAAAAAATTATTCATCATTTATTGACTATTATTGGCAGAGGCCTATGTTAGATGCTTGGGCAACTAGGTGGTGCAGTTGGATAGAGGTCTCAGCCTGGAGTCAAGAAGATCTGAATTCAAATATAATCCTGGGCACTAAATATATGACCTTGGCCAAGTCATTTAACCCTGAGTTTGACTCAGTTTCCTCATCTGTAAAATGAGCTAGAGAAGGAAGTGACAAGTCAATCCAGTATCTTTGCCAAGAAAACCCCAAATGGGGTCATGAATAGTTGGAAATGACTGGGAAACGCTTGAACAATAATAAAAAATATTAGCTTTTATGGAGAGGTTTAATTGAAGATCAACATATGTTCAGCGCTCAAAGGGTTGACAGTCTTATAAAGGACATATGTCATGGACATAAAAAATTAAATATCAAAATGACTGAAAATGTAATAAAATACAATGTGAGTGATATCACAAGGCAATAAAATGACCAAATAAATGGTAGTCAGTATCTTACAAGTTCAGAGAAAAGAGAGATCATTTGAAAATTATTTAAATTAAATTATCTTGCACACAAGAATCAATAATCATTTTTTAAAAATCAAGTTCAGGTCCTAGATTTTAAGGTCATAGTGTAATGGAGTGGAGATAGTAATGGGTTCAGAGAGAAGGAAATCTGAGTTCAAATTTTACCCTGATACTAAGTAGCTCCCCAAACTCCTTTGTTGTTGCCATTGTTTCAATTAGCCTTGTCTGACTTTTAATGACCCTATTTGAATTTTTTTTCTGGAAAAGATAATTACAGTGGTTTGCTACTTCCTTCTCCAGCTCATTTTACGGATAAGGAAACAGAAGCAAAGTGGGTTAAGTGAACTTGCTCAGGGTAATACAGCTAGTAAGTGTCTGAAGTCATATGTGAACTCAGGAAGATGAGTAGATCTGACTCCAGGCTTGGCACTCAGTCCACTGCACCACCTACCTATCTCAAAGCTCTGTGAGCAGAAAATAAATGCTGCTGGTACTTTTCAATACCGTTTTAGCTTAGAGGAAGACACTGATAACCCCATGCAGGGACATAAATGCATCCAAGTTGAGCGAATATGGGATGAATTGCAGCAAAACTGGAGACTATGTGCACAGGCAGACAAATGACTGCAGAATTTCATTTGAAACCAAGTGTAAAGACACAGCATTTGAATTAGAAAAACAGAGAGAACAAAAAACATTCACATTGCATTGGCACAGCCTGAATGCTGTGGAACAGAGGGACTTGTTGAAAACAACACGTGAAGGAAGAAACTTCTTATCCAGAGTTTGAATAAGGGAGTGAAACAAAAAGCCTGCATAATAAGAAGGGTGAACAGTGAGGAGGAATCATTCTTTTGGGGGCATTTTATAAAATGACTTCTTGATAAATTCCCAACTTGGAGCTCCAGGGAAAGAAATGTACAAAAATAATTTCATGGAAAACAAATGTCACCTTCAAACAATTTGTCTCCCTCAAAAATTACTTCAAACATTTTTTTCTTGTGTTAATTTCCAGAAAGTCACACTGACCTCCCTTTCATGGTGATCAGCCTAATTATGCCTTGGTTTCTAGGTTTGATTGCCTGCTTTATATTTGTTTCCTTATTCATATCTCTGGATAATAAACCAAAATAATTTCATGGGCATGAGTTTTTGGTCTTCATTTTTCATCTTGCCCTTGGGTTCTCTTAGCCTGATTGATTGAAGGAGTATTGAAGTGACATTTTAAATTTTGGCATTTTTAAGAAATATTTGGCTTGATTCTTTCCCAGGAGCCAGGAAAGGTGTATTTTCCCAGCAGGACAAAGGAGAGTAAATGGGTATACTGAGACTTTCCCCTCAACTTGCTCCTATATTCTCTTCTGACTTTGTGCCTCTGCCTCAGTAGTATTTGTCAGTGCTGAACCCTATATGAATATTGGGGACTGGTAAGGAGACTGGCAAAGAAAAAGAGTGACCCCATTAGGTCAATGCCTACACAAAGTCAGCAGATGTTTTTAAACCATTGCTGGCTGGTCGTCTCTGCAGGTCTGATCACCCCTAAAGCTGAGGCTCTTTAGAGCAGTGGTATCAAACTCAAAAAGAAATTGGGGTCACTGAACCATACATAAGGTTCCCTGCAGGCTCCATATTGACTTAGAAAATCATTTAATATTATTTTTGTTTTGTTATATTTTCCTTATTTAGCTAGGTATTTCCCAGTGATGTTTTAATCTTGTATGGGTTACACTCGGGAGTTTTGTGGGCTGCTTGCCGCCAGTAGACCCAAATTTGTTACTTCTGCTTAAGGCTATACTGTTTATGAGCTATTGGAAAAGAGAGACAACTGGTCATCTCTAGAGCACTGTCTTAGAGGCTGTTCTTTCTCCGACGATGAGAGTCACAGGTATGCATGTACCTTCTTTTAGGTAGGGTATGTGGTCAACCAGACAAGTCCACTAGAGAAGTTTATTAAATGCTTACTATGCGCTTATGCTAAGTGTTGGGGATACAAATATAAGCATAAAGGCATTACCTTGCCCTCAGGCAGCTTACTTTCTAATGAGGGAAGGCAAGATTAAAAAAAAATTTTTTTATTAAAACCTTTACCTTCCGTCTTGGAATCAATGCTGTGCATTAGTTCCAAGGCAGAAGAGTGGTACGAGTTAGGCAATGGGGGTCAAGTGACTTGCCCAGGGTCACACAGCTGGGAAGTGTGTGAGGCCAAATTTGAACCTAGAACCTCCCATCTCTAAGTCTGGCTCTCAATCCACTGAGCTACCCACCTTCACCCAAGACAAGATTTTAAAGGGAACTGATAAAGGTGAGAAGGTAACTACTTAGAGATATCATGGTGAAGTCCAGAGAATGAAGAATAATTGGTTTTGGCTGTTCCTTAAAATGGAGGTTTCCATAAAAACTTAACAGTGGGCAAAGGGAACTGGACTGGTGGAGGGTGAAGGCCATTGACCTAAAGTAGAATCACCACACAATTTGAGAATATGTTCTATTTTAAGAGCTCACTGGTGTGCCTGCGGTGCTGGGAGATAGAGGTTTCTAGGGCTGATTTATTGGACTGAAAGGCAGAAAGGTCTTTGGGAAAGGAGATGGTTCATAGATCTCCTTGACATACTATTGGAGAGGTGTAGAATGTAGAGTAACCAGCCATTGTGACAGGAATCCTATGCTTGGCTTAGGAGCCTGCAAGCCATGGAAACAGCAGCTCTGACATTTTTCTTTGGTTCGCTAAGAGTGACAAGGGAAAGTGTCAGATTGAAGATGCTGGGCTTTTGCTGCATGCTTAGAATATCTTGGAGCATCAGCTGCCTAGGGTTTGAAGGGTCACTTCCTTCCCAGCAGAAAAGACAGATGGTTCTCCAGCCTTCCTAAATCCAACTTTCCCATTACTTCCTAGAATCTGGTCTTTACTTTTGTCTTGCCACTGGACTTCTATGATTTTGGAAGAGAAAGTAAGGCTGATGATTTGTGCTACTCTGCCTCACTTAAATTCAATTTGTGCTCTAATGTCATTTTGGCCCAAGTTTGTTGATTGATTGATAATAAAGATAGTAAGTGGCAGAACCAGGATTTGAACCCAGATCCTTTGACTATAGATTAGCACTGCCATCTTTGAGTTGGGCTACTTCAGAGTAGTGTCATTAATTACCCATTTTGTACCTTAGTTTCTCAACATGGGGTTGGACTAGAATCATGGATTCTTAACCAGGGATCTGGGAATTTAGGAAAAAAATTCATAATTGTATTTCAATAATTTTCTTTTGCAAGGATATTTTTTTTTATTTTAGACAGTTATTGATAATGAGTTCATTGGCTTTGCCAAACTCTCAAAGTGACTCATGGCACAAAAAAAGGGGTTAAGAGAGCCTAGACTAGATGATCTTTAAGGTTCCTTCCAGGTCTAGATTTCTATGAGTCATGAATCCAATACTCTCTTCCATTTTTATGGCACTGCCTTAAAAAGCTTTACTATTTGAAAGTCCAAAGTGCTTAGAATCATTGTGGCTTGAAAGAAATATACCTTATAAAGCTACTTAACTTAATAGCATTGCATTCCTTATTCCCTTTTAGACAATCTGACTCAATAAAATCTTATTTCTCTTTTTTTGAAAGTAAAAACAATTATTACCACTTAATACAAGTCTGATTGATTGTTCCAGAATTGCTACAGTCAGTATGGAAAATTATCAAGTAAGGCTTAAGCCAAAGAGCTAGATGTCACTTACAAATTTCTAGACTCTGAGGACCCAGGAGCTTGTTGGAAACCCAAACTGTGGTGTTGAAAAATTAAGGTTTTTCATTAACGCTTCATTCTTCTACAATAATACTTCTCTGAATAATTTAAGAATGAGAAATTTGGGGATTTTAAATATATCCATGAAGCTCACAAATGCTGGTCCACAGGAATGTGGAGATATGGAATATCCCAGGAGTAATTAAAGTTGTGGATTTATAAAGCAAAACAGAAGAAATTAACCCCATTTTACACCATAAAAACTGTATGTAAATATTTTAAAATTTAATATTTTAGAGGGAAAATTTTGCTAATGTACAATATACAGATACTTATATAATACTTACTATGTACAAATCCTTATGTTAGACACTGGGGAAATATAAAGTTTGGTTACTACTTGGTCCTTGCCTTAAGAAGCTTGCATTCTATTAGGGGAAAAAGAAAACACATAAAGCTATAAAATATAACATTCTGTAAATGCTTTAGAGAATCACAAAATAAAGTGCTATGTGATATCTAAGACTCCTTGGAGGAGTTAGCATTGGAGCTGAGTTGAAAAGATGGATAAGAATTCAATGGACAAATAAGAAATAAGGATGCTCCAGATTTAGGAAATATCTTGAACAACGCCAAGGAAGGTGTTTGGGTGAAGTGTATGTTTGAAGGACACACAATTGTTCAACATGATTAAATATGGACTTGTAAGAGTGACAAAAACCTGGAGAGGATAAGTGACAGTTAGTTACCCACAGCTTAGAAAGCCAGGCTAATGAATTTGAACCTTCCTTTCTGTGTGAGTCAGGCACAAACATTTGGTGCAGAGATCTTACATCAGATTCATGTTTTGGGGAAAGTCCAAAGGTCGGAGGAAATGAGGGTGAACAGAGGAGGCAGAGAATGAATTTTTTTCACTATTTTATCACAGAATATAAACTTACTCACATGGTACTTAACACTTAAAGGCTTCATAGAATACAAATTCAGAATCTTGGTGCTTGGGATATCCTTCAGTTCAAACTGCTATGGGAAGACCCTTCAGCACAACTCTGGTAATGAGAGAGAAGCTAGTCCATGTGGATTCATAAGTCTCTGGCACATTCAAGCCACAGAGTAAGTAATCTCTTAGATTGTGGGTCATATGGAGAGAACTGTCTTCCTTCTTAAGGGAAAAACAATCTCACTTCCTGCCTTGCTTGGTAGATTCAGGAGATGACACAGGCAATCTTTATTAAATACTTTTGCAGAACGTAACTTTGTTGGAATAAAAGGTAAAGCCCTTAAAACAGCTTTTTGGCCAAGTTCTTACAGCCTTCAAGGAGTGAGGTTTTTATTTCTCTAGGTTCAGATGCATTCCAATACACAAACCAGAAAGAGTTGGAGACTTTCCCAAGAATTTTCATCACTTTTTCCTCAGGAATCTTCAGGATTACCCATCACCACCACAAGTCCAAGATAGCTCCTTAATGCAGCCTTTCTTTTCTCTTGTGATTCTACCAGTCCTGTTTGTTATACTTGAAGCCCCCAAAAGGCTGCAGGCTCAGATTTTCCCTCTACGTCTAGTTTTCTTGAATAGTGACCCATCTTGGGTTACCTTTCTCCAGACAACTGAGATATGCCTGCAATATCCTCTCTGGGTTCCCTTCCGAACTTGCTTTCTCTATAAAAGTTGTTTGCATAAACCAGAGAAAGATGAGAGAAATTAAGGAGAAAAGTGTTCTCCACTAAGAAGGTAGAGGATTCATAGTAAGGAATTGAGTTTCATTTCTTGGCCTGTAAGCATATAAATAAATCATTGAGATTCCACCTGTGCTCTGAAGCTAGAGGAGCCTATGGGTGGATGACTTTGCATAAAGATAAAAATGATGCTTTTCTAAAGATATTACAACTTGATTCTGCTCATGCTAACCATCTCTGGGTCATGTTTTGAAATCCAACCGACCTGGGTACAGTCAGAAAACTCTTCGTGCCCTGGGTTCCTTTGCTACTTTCTGACTTCACCAAATAAGCCCTTTTAATTGACATATCCTTGGGGAGTAGAACTTGGCCCATTTCACAGTCATGCTGAAGATCAGAGGCTGCTGAGGCGAGATGCATCCTGCTGAGCAATCTATGCTTTCATTTTACAAACTGGCTTTAAGAGGAGGCATTGCAACTTGGCATTAAATATTTAAGAATGATATTAAGGTAAGATTGATTCATTTAACAGGCATAATGGAGTGAAGAAGCAGTGGGAAGTGAACAAAGGGCTTCGCAGTGGGAAATATATGCTAGCAGGCATCAATCCACACCTGGTAATGGCCATGAATAGGCTCACAGTCTTGCTATTTAAATAAATTGATGTGCAATTCATCTACTGTTTGGAGTCACCGGAAATGCATTGCACTAACTCTGTTCCTTGGCAGCCATCCCAATTAAGTGCCCTGGCCATTTATCAGGGTGCCAACTATAACTCCAAGTTGCTATCCAGTTTCCAAAAAGGAAACTTTGTTCAATTCTAGCCTATTGCAGGAAGTACTCAAAGTCTCGTCCTTCATTTTCCACCGAACCAGCGGCATCTGCAGAAAGAGTCAAACCTTCTATATAGACTTCTTGCCCCATTTTGCTGGCTTTGGATGGATGAGAGAACTCCAGTTGTGAGAGGAGAATAAAAGCGTCAGTTTTTAAAAAGGCTCACCTTTATGCAATACACAGGTTTATATATCTTGGTGCTAAAATGTTCAATTGCCTTATAATTTTATGAACCACTTTTTAGGGATAAGTAAATCAATATGAGGGCATTTAAAATGGCAATTAAAATAGGTTAAGACCATAAATGATAGTCAGCTAATGTGAGCCTTTTCTTTATTTAGTGAGAATTTTAATGGATTCTGTTGATTCAAAGTATTTTGAAATATACCCTTCAGTCTCTCCTCCATAGACATATTGGGTGGGCAGGAGGCTGAGTCTGAAAACTTGATTTATGCCTTTTAATGTTAAAGAAACCTAATACAAAGCAGAATCAAGTGTATGCTTTGTTTTGAAATGGCATTCAAGATTGGAAAAGGACAGATAAAAGGGATGCTCACTTTGTCAAGCAATGAAGAGACGCCTCTGAGACCCAGGAGTCAGCTGTGACCATCCATAGCTTGTGTGTCTCAGCTGATTTGAATAACCATGTTAGCCAATAGCTCTGACAAAAATGGTTCTAGTGAGGTTTTTTTTTTAAATTTTGAATTGTGTTGACTCTAGTCATTCACCATCCTAATACATTAATTGTTTATCTTCATAATTATCCGGGGTCTAATATTAAAAGCATAGTTGGCTTCATGAGTAGTGTCTAATTTGCTTTAGCAGACTTTATGATTCAACTGGATGATGGCTGGCCAGGTGAAGGAAGATATTGCCATGAAAGGCGAGAAGCAGGATTGTAATCCAGCCGCATCTCGTCGGAACAGGTAGAGTTTCTTTTTGTGTGTGGCAGGCAAGATATTTTCTGACCTCTCTCACTATACTCTGGCAACTGCAATTTTAAAGACCATAACTCATCTGTCTCCTCAGCTTTTTCCATTGTTTCCTATAAATCTTTCCTTGCTCCCTGTCACGGTTGTAAAGGCTCCAACAGGAATGCAGCCAGTGCTATGTTTCTTTTGCTTAAGAATTGGCATATGGAAAAATGAGCCAGTCACTGTGATAAGGGTCTAGGAGGAAGCCTTCTTCTGCCTGCTTAGAATAGCAGTCTGGGTCTTAGTCACAGTTCACACACATGGCAGAAAGGAAGACATGCTTGGAACGGATGGCGAGGGGTTCCCTTCTCTCATCCTCTCATCCCTGCCCTGATGCTTTACTAGGCTATGGAAAGAGCGCTGTTCTCAAAGACAATGCTGGGCCTGTCTGCCACCCCAGGGCCAGCCTCATGCTTTAAAGAGGTTCATCACCAGGAGCCTAGAGACAAGGTTGTGACCCTTTTTGGGCCACGGAAGAGGTTGTGATCTGTATTGGCATTTCACATCAATAAAATATGGATCTTTTGGAGGGTTAGAATGCTGATTAGGTTAGATTAGGTTAGGTGCATTGCTGAATTTTCTACTATTAATTTTCTTCTTGCTCATGACTCATACAAGGCACAGTACTTCCCTTTTCTCTGTTTTTGTACAGGCTATGCTGATGTGCCTAAGGTACTTCCGCCTCACCTCCATGCCTAAGAAAAAGCTCAGCAGTTAATACGTGAAATCTTCCCTTAAACCCCTGTATCCACCAAACTACTGTATATCTATTTTGTACATAACTATATGACTACACACAGGCAATTAATTGGCTCAGTGGATAGAGGACTGGTCCTGGAGCCAAGAAAACCTGAGTTCAAATCAAGTCTCAGACTAGTGTGACTATGGGCAAATCACCTAATCATCATTTGCCTTAATTCACTGGAGAAGGAAATGGCAAACTGCTCCAGTGGCAAGAAAATCCCATGGGCATGTAAAAATTAAAATTAATATATTATAGGTTCAATTATTATATTTTATAAGATTTATTAATAATTACTAGAAGTAACATAATAAAAAGGTAACAAAATAAAACCACGTGCCCATAGCTAATCTACCTGTTCAAATAGCTGGCTCCACCAATGCCCTGACCCAGGAAGGAAAGAGCTAGCTAGGGAAGACCACCTTATTTATCTTCTGTCTATGGTCAGCATATAACAATAGGAAGTCAGTGGGCTCCTGGGAAATGTAGTTCAAAGACACAAGATTTCCAGTTACACAGACAGTACTGGCATGCTGTGGTCCACAGGGTCACAAAGAGTTGGACATGACCAAACAACAACAACAATATTTGTACATCCTCTCTTTATGGAGAAAATATAAGTTTCTTAAAGGATTGTATCTTTTATCTTTGTACTCCAACTGGTTAGCATGGTTCCTGGTGCATAGTAAGGGCTTTTCTTGACAAATGCTTGATGATTTCATCACTCATAAAGGAAAAAGAGGTAGATTTCATTTTCAACAATTCCTCTTTGGATCCTGGCCTTTCTGAACCTTTTTTTCGTTAGTGGCATCCCATTCTTTGATTACAGGAAGATATTTGGGGATCTAAAAATAGCAACATAGTCATAAGGAGTTATGTAGGAATGAGAATGCAGGAACCACAGTCTGGAAAGCAAATTTGAAACCAGAGCAGTCTAAGGGGAAGAGAGTTGCAGAATATGATGCTGTAATATAAGGAGGACTCAAAGTGCAATTATTATTATTGACATTTGTGTCATACTTTAAAGTTTCTGAATTATTTTACCATCATTTATCCAATCTGGAGCTTACAACAACCCTGTAAGGTAAGTACTTCAAATACTATTACTTCTAATTTTATAGATGGGGAAACTGAGGCCTGGAGAGATTGTTACTCACCTATGGTCACACACATAACTACTAAATATCATGGTAGAATTTTAACCTGATTTTCTATTCAGTATGCTATCCATTATTCCATGCTGCCACAGTAAAAACTAGGGTATCTTTATCTAGGGAGAAACCAGCCACATTAGCACTTTGATAGGATCCTGTTATCACAGACACAGTCTCACTAGGAAGAAGAAGATAGGACCAGAAGATTTTTTAAAAAATTTAAATTTAAGTGTGGAGCAGTCACTTAATCTTTGATGCTTAATCATCTGCAGCTCTTCCGTGTGTTCTGTGCTTAAGGTGTCATACATCTTATAGCATTATCCAATGCACAAGATATTCCTCAGTATCACCAACAATGTGATAACAGGAACACAGACACATACAAAAGGCAACCAAGAACTCAAACCCCCCATAGATTAACAAGTTTTCCACAGTGAGATTTCACCTGGCTCTCCTGTCAACACACTGAGCTCTATAGTTATAGTATAAGGACCATTTCAGGCATTGCTCTGCTTCTATAAACTATCTACAGGTATCCTTTTAAATTTTTAAAAATGTTTTTCCATGTTTACGTATTTTGTTTTCTTTCCTTCTCTTCTTCCCTCCTACCTCCTAGAGCCAATAAGCACTTCCACTGGGTTATACAAATGTTATCACTTATACTTATTTCCATATTACTAATTTTTACAATAAAGCAATCCTTTAAAAACCAAAACCCCAAATCATATATCCATATAAACAAATGTTAAATCAATTATTTTTCTTCTGTGTTTCTACTTCCACAGTTCTTTCTATGTGGATAGCATTTTTTTTTCACATAAGTCCCTTTGAAGTATCTTGTATTAGCAAAGTCCATTACATTGTATTGTTCCACAATGCTTCACTTTCTGTGTATAATGTTTTCTTGGTTCTGCTCATTTCACTCTACATCAATTCTGGAGATTCTGCCAGCTCATATAGAAACTCTCCAGTTCATTATACCTTACATCACAGTAGTATTCCATCACCATTGTACACCACAAAGAGCATGGCTATGAATATTCTTGTACAAGTCTTTTTCTTTATTATCTCTTTGGGGTATAAACTCAGCAGTGGTATGGCTTGATAAAGGGGCAGTCAGTCTTTTAGCATCCTTTGGGCAAAGTTCCAAATTGCCCTCCAGAATGGCTGGATTAATTCACAACTCCACCAGCAATGCATTAATGTCCCAATTTTGCCACACCCCCTCCAACATTTATTATTTTCCTTTACTGTCATATTGGTCAATCTGCTAGGTGTGAGGTGATACCTCAGCATAGTTTTGATTTGCATTTCTCTAATTATAAGATTTAGAACACTTTTTCATGTGCTTATTGACAGTTTTGATTTCTTTATCTGAAAACTGCCTATTCCTGTCCCTTGATCATTTGTCAAATGGGAAATGTCTTGATTTTTTTGAACAATTGACTTAACTCCTTATAAATTTAAAAAATTAGGCCTTTGTCAAAGGTTTTTGTTATAATTTTTTCCCAATTTGTTGCTTACCTTCTAATTTTGGTTGCATTGGTTTTGTTTGTACAGTCCCTTTTTAATTTAATGTAATCAAAATAATTCATTTTACATTTTGTAATGTTCTCTATCTCTTACTTGGTCTTAAATTCTTTCCTTTCCCATAGATCTGACAGGTATACTATTCTATGTTTACCTAATTTACTTATAATTTTCCTCTTTATATTTAAGTCATTTACCCATTCTGAATTTATCTTGGTATAAATGTTGATCTAAACCTAATCTTTCCCATATTGTTTTCCAATTTTCCCAACAGTTTATGTCAAATAGTGGGTTCCTGTCCCAAAAGCTAGGATTTTTGTGTTTATTGAACCCTATCTTTTTGAGATCATTTACTCTGAATCTATTCCATTGCTCCACCTTTCTATCTCTGAGCCAGTACCATATTGTTTTGATGACCACTGCTTTTACAGTATAATTTAAGATCTGATACTGCTAGGCCTCCATCCTTCACATTTTTTTTTTCATTACTTGCCTTGATATTCTTGGTCTTTTGTTCTCCCAAATGAACTTTGTTATGATTTTTTCTAATTCCATAAAAAAGATTTTTGGTAGTTTGATAGATATGACACTGAATAAATATATTCGTTTGATAGGATTTTCATTTTTTATTAACAGGTACCCTTAAAGGAAAAGTTTATTGCTACTGGAAGCTCAATTATCTTGCTTTCCCTTATGGTCATCACCTAGCTTTTGCTTCCAATCACTAGAGTTCCAAGTAGGCAGGCAAGTAGATTATCTGAGAGATCCAATAACACAGTCCCAGAGGTCTAGGGCAAGGAGGTAAGGGACCAGGTCCTGGGATATTGAGACATGAGAGCAGGGTTCAAGCAGTTGGAGCTAGGAGCTCAAGAGCTAGATCTCATTCAAAGTCAGAGACAAACAGCAACACTGACAACGTTGAACCAAAGAACCCCTAAAGTAGAATTTTATATCTTCTGGCAGAGTCAGGAAAGACATGTCATATTTTGTCAGTCCCTCCCACCTCCATTCCTTTGGTTGTTAGTACTTTTACACTTTTAAAAATGAACTTGAATTTATTTATCGGTGTTCACATTTTATTTCCTCAGAAGAATGTAAACTCCTTGAGGGCAGGGAACGTTTCTTTTTTGTCCTTGAATACCTAGGACTTAGCATAGTATCTTGCATCTAGATGACACTTTGAAAAATGCTATTGAAAGAAAGTTATAGGATGCAGTACAGAGGGAATAAACTGTGTGGTGCCATTGCATGTGAAAGGCAGATGCTATGGAAGGTTACAGATTTGACTATAAATATCTTTATTCTCTGAGATTACTTTTATGTATCACTAAACTTGTATAGTATCATGATAGAGAGGAAAGTGCTATGGCCCATGACAGGGTGTTGGCTGAAGTGACCCTTGAGATATGCAGCTCCATGAGAAACTATTTCTGTGGATCCAGATCCAGCAAGAAAATTGCTGGGTGAGCTGGTTGTTCAGGTCATAAAATATACCTTCTGCTTTTGGTTTCCATTGGAAACTCTTGAGATGTGACGGTATGTCAATGAGGAAACTTGGGGATACAGTGACAACAGTGCCCTGCAAGGCCCAGGAACTGCTGCAAGATCTTGTTTAGGTGGGTATCACCTGCTTTAGCACATCGTCCACCTGGTTTAGAACAGTGCAGATTCTCCACTGACCTATGTTGTGACCCAGAAACTCTGCTCCTTCTTCAAATGGGCCATTCTCCAATTTGGCAAAAAAAAAAAAAAGGTGCTGGTGGATATGACCATTTGGGGAGATTTATGAAGCAACTTATGATAGCTTTTACATTTCTAATCCTACACTGAATGTGTTGAGAGAGAACCCGGGCCAAAGCACTAAAAGTCTGAGAACACTTGGAACTGATGTTGATCTCTGCCACTGATGTAAAGGTAAAGAGATGGGGCCCTTGAGATGGAGCCCGCTAGGATCCAGATGGAGTTCCTGGCCCATGTGCTGAAATCCAGGCAAGCTATTTAGATCAATGCATGAAGGGAGAGAGAAGGAAGGTGGAACAGTTTGCCCTCAGAGTGCCAGAGTGGCTGATGCAGAGATATTCTGTTTTTTTTTTTGCCCATCTGCCTGACTTTCCAGCAACAGTGTCATATAAGGCATGCACTTCTTTCTATAAAGAAGAGATGTGCCTACATCCTTAAAAATGAATTCACGAACTTGTAAAAGATACAAAGGTAATGTATAACCTGGCATTCCTAAAGGCACTCCCTATTGGCCCTGAAATACTAATTTCCTTTTGTCCCTTCTATCTATTTTGCAATTAGGAATTTGCTCCCTAGAGGTTCCATTTGTCAAATAAGGTTATATCAAATTCTTTGTTGAAAGAAATGAGCTTCTATGGCCCTGCATTGCTTCAGTTATAAAAGGAGGGGGTTGGACTCAAAGTCACTTCTATGGTTCCTTCCAGCTGAAATTCCTCTGTTTTCTGCTAGGTAGTCACTTTGGATGTTACCTGTTCTGAGATATAGTTTTTTGGATTTATGCATCACTAGGCAATATATCCCTTTTGGGATATAGAGGGCTTGATCTCTTGAGTTATCCATCCAGACTGAAATGGGTTCTTTATTGATTGTTTTGGCTACCCCTTGGCTAGACTGGTCCTTTGACAGTATTTTCTCTCTCTCCCTCAAAATCCTAAAATTTCAGACTTGAAAGAGCTTTTGGAGGTGGCAGAATAGAGTTAGTAGAGCAGTGGGATTTGAGTCAGAAAGATGTGGATTCAATTCCTGCCTTAAACATTTATTATGTGTTTCTGACAAGTCACTTAATCTTTATAGTTTTCAGTTTTCTCACTTGTGAAATAAGGTGATTGGATTTTGTGGCCTCTAAGGTCATTCTCAGATTCATATTTAAACAGGAGCTACTTCTACAGTGTTCTGAATATGTGGCCATTCAACTTTCACCATCCCCCCTTTTTTTTTCTCTAGTGAGGGAATCTATTAAATCTATCATCTCCTGAGGGAGCCCATTCCACTTTGCAACTTCCCTGATAGAATTTCTCCCCCTCTCTCAAACTTGAATTTTCGTCTCTTCACAAGTTTCACACATTGCCCCTAGCTCTGCCCTGTGGCACCAAGCAGAGCAAGACAGATCCTTTTGTAGAATGGTTCAGAGTTTCTGAAACAATTCTATCTGGCCCTCCCAACCTAGCATTTTAACCTCTAAGGTTAAAAGTAACCCACATGGTGGGTTGGGATTTGAAGAGTGGGTGGTCCTGGTGGTAGAGAGTGTCTGTCTCTCTGACCTGTGGCAGTTTATGGGCTGGCCTATGAGTGGACTCTAACTCTGTCCAGGAGTAGAGATGGATCAGGCACAGTACTGCCTCAGAAATCCAACTACCCAGGAGGTTCTTGGAAGGAAGATTAAGAGTATGGAAGAGTGTGCCACAAAGCCCACTGCAACCAAAGGTAAGTCCAAATATGAAGGAAGCATATTTTGCCTTCTAAGTTTGGGCAGTTTGTAACTATAACCACTTGGACTGCTTTATTGTGGATAGGCAGCGCTAAACCCTCCAAAAATCAAGTCAAGAAAGGCAGGGGTAGTCTATGCTGAGACCTAATTTAGCTTGTAGAAGTATCTCATTAGCAACTTGCTCATTAGTGAAATGCCAGCAATATCCTAATATTTCCAACACTATACTCTACGTTGTTGAATGGGGCCATTTTCTGTGAAATAGTAGGTGGTCCTGGAGGCAACTGGTTCCATTACCAACAATAACCCGAGCAAGGTCTTTTGGATCAGGAATCCCTGGGAGGTCTTTAACATCCCCAGATTCTCTGGAACTGAAATTTTGCTTCCTTTAGAGCAGAGTGGGTGAACCGTTACCCAGTTTGAGTGCCCAGAGGGCACATTCAAAATGTCTGTGATTACTGGAGAGAGGTGTGGAAGAAAGTGCTGGCTTTGGGCTGTTGGAAAGAGGGTTGAGGCATGCAAAAAAATATCCTTGGTAGCTGGGAAGAGGGGGAGTGGAGCAGCTCCCTGAGTGCCAGCTGTATATGCATGCCAAGGAGGATTTAGAGTAACAGAGGTACCACATCAGCACACACTTCTTTCAAGATCAATGCCAATTGCCACCGTGGTCTGGCAGCTCTGGAGTCTCTTATATACAATTACTGTTGCCCACATACCTCTTTAAGGAGTTAGGTAATATTCTTGTGTTCTACATGGAGATGGGGGAGAGCAGAAATCCAAGGGGTCTCAGCAAGCTAGTAAGAGTAGAGATTCATGGCCCCAGACATCAGTATCAGATTAGGAGGCAAATTTATAGCTTTTGCTCATGACTTGACTGTCTTAATCTGCCTCCCCCAAAGCTTTGGCTTTTTATCATGTTTGCATGGTCACAGGATTGTGCCACGCTACTTTCTGAATCAGCCTTATCAGTAAAGTCTGATTCAGATAGGACTCTTCATATTCCAGCTTTTTGCCCTCTCCCCTGTAGAATTAGTGCCAGCATATGCAGCAGGGGAAATAAAGATTGTGAAGGTAAATACACAATTGCCAGTTACTATAACAAGAATTCTTAATCTTTTGTATGTTTTATGTCTCTTTGGTAATAATGTAGTCTGAGTAGGGTATGGAGCCAAGCTTGTACTGGATAGTGAGCCCATTGTTAAATTTTCAGAGTGAGCATTTATGACTAAGAGGTTCGCAAACAGTATGAACCAGGGCTTTATTGGTTATTTTGTGGATTGACTTAAGAAAGTGATGGAGAACATATTAATAATACAGATTAAACTTAAAAGTATATGTGAAAGGTTCATTTTTTTTTTCTAAAGATGGTTGTAAATAAGACTGGTGGTTCTTAGAAGATCTGACCCCATATGGATTAGACCTTTTATGCCCCATGGCAACCAAGAAGTCAAATTAACACAACCAATGGCTACTGGGAAGCTATGCCAAGGGAGATGTTACACTTACCTCCAGTCCAATTAAGCCCCAACTGTTGCCTTTTCCTAGCCCATTTTGGGCTTCCTTTTAGAAAGTTTTTAAATGCATAAAATAAAATAGGATTGCAGAGGCAACCAATTATATTGAAATATAGTAATAAAAAAAATTAATACTCTATGCTGAAGTTAAGAATCCTTGGTATAGAATCATAGTCTCAGAAGAAGGCAGGCCTAAAGATATGAGAAGAGTATTATGTAAAAGTGGCACCCAGGAAATATTGGCTAGAAGCAAAATAATCACCTACTGTATTACTGAGAACTCCCAAGGAGAAATTGGTCTCAGAAGCCCCAGTATGTCTCTGAAGTTTTTTATTTGCAGCTTTCTATCCTTTGTGCAGAGCTTTCTCAAGACACCTTCCCCTTTCCTGTGACACCAAATAGAAAGTCATTAGAAATAAAGGGTGAACTCACAGCCAAACATCTTGGCTAGTCTGCCAGCTTTTGTGTATTCAGAAAGACCCAGGAGACAGTTTATCCCTCATGGTTTTTAAATATTTCTGCTCTTTTCAAGGAAATAAGATTGATAAATATCAGATTAATTTACACTTCAATAATTAACATCTTGGTTTATAATAGCTGTTAGATATCTAGATAGCCCTTTGAAGCATTTTCAAAAGCCTATTAAAATCTTTATTTCTATGCACTAGAAAGGTACTTTGCCAACTCAAGCATAAACAATTATGACATTGGTTTGAAACTCTCAATGCAAATATGTCAAATGTTGAAGACTAAGACCTGTGTTCCTGTTGCCAATCATTTTGAAATCCCAATATACTTCTGTGACATAGAATAGAAAGCTTGTGTATGTATGTTCTTCATCTGTAAACATAGGGCAAGTTCTAATAATAATTCCCCATGCTTTCATAGCCTTCTATAGTTTATAAAGCCTTTTCTTTTACAAAAATTTTCCAGTTCCTGTCTTTTGTTTTTTTAAATTACATATAGAATCTTTTTTTTAAGAGTTGTTTTCTTATGTTTTGCAATCCAAATTCTCTCCCTCCCTTCCTCTGCTCCCTCTTCCCCAGATGGTAAACAACCTGATATACGTTATTCCAGTATTTCTATACAAATTTCTATCTTCTATATTCCTCATTTGGTGAAAGAAGACATAAAATGTAAAAAAAAAACTCATGAAAGAAATAAAGCAAGAAGTGATATGGTTCCACCTGCATTCATAATTTGACAGTTCCTTCTGTGGCTTGGATAGCATTTTTCAGGGGTCCCTTGTGGTTGTCTTGGATCTTTACATTGCTTCTAATAGTTTAGTCCTTCACAGTTCATCAACAAGCAATATTTCTGTTATTATATACCATCTTCTCCTGGTTATATTCACTTCACCTTGCATCAGTTCCTACACATTTTTCCAAGTTTTTCTGGTCATCCCATTTATCTATTTATGGCACAATAGTATTGCATTACAAACATATTCCACAATTTGTTCAGCCATTTCCAAATTGATGGACATCCTTTTAGTTTTTGATTCTTTGCCATCACAAAAAGTGCTGCAATAAATATTTTTATGCAAGTAGGTCCTTTCTGTAATATTTATTGAGGAAGATATGGAATTGAAAAAACAGGGGATAAGGAAGGTTTGTAGCAGGGAATGGAGGAGTTTAAGGGAGAGAGGGAATATTGCTGCTGGTGAGGCAAAGGTGAGAGATTCCCCCTGCTGAGAGGCAGCAACAGGGGTCTGATAAGGACCATTTGTCGTTGAATGACTGAGCTGATGTTCAGCTCCCTCTATGCCCAGAAAAGATAGTCCACTTATCTGACTGTGATATTCTAATAAGAGACATTTTAATAACTAGTTTGGATTGGAGAGCTATCAGGGGAAAAGGGAAGACAGAGATCTCCAAATAAGGTTGGAATCTTTCTCAGATTTGGAGCTGAGGCCAGGCCTCACAGATTGGTGGAGGGTTTCTCCCACTCCCGTCTATGTTATATCTGTGCTAGTTTTGTCAATTTCAGAATCTTAGCAGTAGACAGAAAGCAACAAGAACAGTTCTAACTTTCAGAGCTAGTTGGGCTCTGAAAGACACAGGTCTTTGGGATGAACCAAGTAGAGGAACTCCTAATCCAGACTGGGAAGCCAACGCTCCTCCCACCTCCAACACTAGGAAGGAAGAAAACCCAGTAGGAAAGAAGTGCTAGTCACAAGACCCAACTTCCACTTCCAGTTGCCCCTTCCTTCACCAACTGTTGGTCTTGACAATTACCTCTCTATGGATATTCCCACTGTTGCTTATTCCAATACAGAGGCAGAAAGTTCAGAACTTGTTCTTATTTTCTTTCCACATTTCCCCTTATCTATGATCTCTTTGGGATATAGATCTAGTAGTGGAATTGTTGGGTAAAAGTGTATATACAGTTTTATGACTTTTTAGGCATGTTTCCAAATTGCTCTCTTGGGTGGTTGTATCAGATCACAGTAGCATCAGAAGTATTTATTAGTGTTCTGATTTTTTTCATATCTTCTCCAACATTTATCATTTTTCTTTTTTGTTATATTAGCCAATTTGATAGGTATGAGGTGGTATCTCAAAGTTGTTTTCATTTTCATTTCTCTAACAAATAGTGAACTGGAACATTTTTCATAAGATTAGAGATGTTTTTGATTTCTTTGAGAACTGCCTGCTCATGTCCTTTGACCATTCTTTGAGGAATTATCTAAATTTTTAAAAATAAATTTGCCTCAGTTCTGTAAGAAGGAAAAGGGGTTAATTTTTAAAGGGCTGGACTTGATTATTTAAGAGTTTGGTCATGAGGGATTTAATTACTAAATCCCAAATGGATTATAAAGTCAGAATGGATCTTATGGTAGTTTATTTTATAATAAAGAGGGAAGATATTAAGGAAGAGCGAAAGAGAGGAAAAGGGGAGAAATACCTTTGAGCCAAGGGAAAGGAGTCTCAAGATGATGGGCCTTTCTGGAGGCTAATGCCTCCAGAAAGGCCAAGGGAAAGGGAGTCAGCCTTTTCATTCACCATGTGTCAGTCCTGTAAACAGATCTTTCTGCCCCACTTCACCAGCCTCAACTCTGAAACATAAAGAATTCCTCCTATGTCCACTTCCAAAAATGAAGAACTATCCTCTCACAGGAAGTTCCACTCCAAGTGTCTCCAAGTCAAACTCCCAGAAGAACTGAGTTCAGGCCCTTGTCTCTTTCTTTTAAAGATATTTTTTCTTGTGTCATTTTCCCTAATTCCACATCTACCAATCACAGTTGATGCTCTGCTCTGGGACTGCCCAGAAGGCAGTTAGTCGATTCTGATTTATTACCCACTATTACACACGTGGGTCACAGACCTCCCACTTCATGATTAAGTGGGATATTTGCACCTTTGGTGATTAGATCTAACATGGGCAGATCTTCTCACTCAACTTTAAGTATCATGTTTGCACTTTTTGTGATTGAATGTAAAAATAGGCAGGTCTCCATACTTAACTTTTAAGTAGGGGGTTTACACTTATGGGGATTAAAATCTAAAAATATACATTAGCTACCATTTAAATCTTTACAAATAGGGAAGAGCTAAGTACTTTCACCCTTACAATCAGGGGAGAGCCAAATCCAATCTTCACAGTTCCCTATATACTTGAGAAATGAGGCATTTGTTAGAGTTTTTTTCCAGTTATTTTTTTCCCTTCAACCTTGGTTTCATTGGTTTTTTTTTCTATAAAACATTTTTAATTGAATATGATCAAAATTATCCATTTTACTTTTCATAATATTCTCTGTTATGTTTGGCCATAAATTCTTATAGGTCTGACAGGTTAACAATTTGGTGTTCCCCTAACTTGTTTAAGGTATCACCATTTATTTCAAGTTCATGTATCCATTTTGATTTTTATATTGGTAAATGGTGTGAGATGTTGGTGTCTGCCAAGTTCCTGCCATACTTTTTTTCTAGTTTTGCTAGCAATTTTTGTCAAATAGTGAGGTTTTCTCCCCAAAGCTTGAATCATTGGGTTTATCAAATACTGGGCTACTATAATTATTTGCTACTATGTGTTGATTACCAAATCTATTCCACTGGTCCACTACTCTATTACTTAGATAGTATCAGATTGTTTTGATGATTAATGCTTTATAATATAGCTCAAGATCTGGGATTGTTAGGCCTCCTTTATTCATATTATCCTCCTATTAAATTCCTTCTTATCCTTGGCTTTTGTTCTTCCATTTTGTTATTATTATCTTCTTTCTTTATGAAATAATTTTTGGAAGTGTTTTTTTGGTATGGCACTGAATAAATAAATTACTTTAAACAGAATTCTTATTTTTATTATATTGGCTCAGCTTACCCATGAGCAATTAATGTTTTTCCAATTGTTTAGGTCTGACTTTGTTTGCAAAATGTTTTGTAATTGTGTTCATATAGTTGCTGAATTTGTTTTCATAGGTACACTTCCAGGTATTTGTGATATTGAAATCACTTTAAAAGACTGATTTATATATATATGTATATATATATACATATATATATAAATTTAAGGTCGTCAAGGAATTCACTTATGTAGTTCCAAAATGAAACACTCAAGTCAGCTGCCAAATTTTTATGATGTTTTAATTACAAACAGGAGGAAGTGAGAGAGAGAGAGAGAGAGAGAGAGAGAGAGAGAGAGAGAGAGAGAGAGAGAGAGAGAAGGGAGAGAGGGAAAGAAGTTTAATCCAGACCCACTCTGGCTCAGGCTGAGTCAAAGCGGACTTTAAGGCCTTGGATAGCCAAGGCAAGGAAAGGGATTAGTCCTTATCACTCATGTGACCAATCTGAAGGAAAGCAGTCTGTGGGGCTCCTCCAACTCCAAGCACCAGCCTCCAACTACCTCTAGCCCTCCTCACAGGAAGTCCCGAGATCTCTAGAGGCTGTTCTCTACCTCACTTCCTGCATCTTCCATGTGCCAATGGTGACTCTAGCTTGACCTAGGACTGCCCAGAGGTCTGTCCTTTTTTTTGCACATGTCTGTTGAAGGCCACATTCTCAAATAATTCAGTTTGAGTTTGCTGCAGCCCTTCCTAATCTTGTTACACTGAGTAGGGTGGAGATTGTACTTTCTAAGACCTGATTCTGTTATTCCAAGTATCTCTATTGTTATTGACCAGGAAATAGCTAAATCCCATTTTCTAAAGAATGGTCTGAATAGGGTGGAATAGTTTTAAATTCACATATTTTATATTGTCTTTAATTATTTTGAATGGAATTTCTCTTTCTATCTTTCTCTAGCTATTGGACTTTGTAGGTGATATATAAAAATGCTGATGATTTATGAAGATTAAAGACTTTTCTTTATAACATCTCTATAGTAATTTGTTCAAGAACTTTCTTGATTGCCCCCCCTCCCCAAAATTGGTACCTGATTATTTGGATATTAAAGTACCCAAATAGAATGTTCTTTCATGTAATCCAGCAGTGTGAGAGTCATCTTTGAAAAGGAGGCAAGATAATTATAACTTTGAGGTAAAAGGGAAGAATGTGGGTGAAGATATAGAAGACATGAAAGATACCCCTTTCTTCCCTCTATATGGAAATATTGAAGGGAAGGAAATTTTTGAAATATCCCTCATAAATGTGGTTTTGTTTTCAATAAAGTACAAAGTAAAGTCATCTACAAACAATAGTGGAAGTCAGCTGAGAATGGAGAATTGAGGAGCATGCAAAACATGGAATAGTCTCAGATGGGGTTTAAATCCAAGTTCTGCCATTTTTCTATCTCTTTTGACTTTTGAAAAGTCACTTCAACTTTCTGGGCCTTGCTTTCTTCATATTCAAAATAAAGAGAATGGACAATATGGCATCAAGTTCCCTTCTAGCTTTAGAATAACCATCCTATGATCCCTCCATCCTAGGTCTTATGAGACCAAGTCCAAGGTGCATATTACAGAGCAACCAGCTTTTATTTCAGTTTTCTAACATGTATTATAAGATGAGGATATAGCCTTAGTTGAATAAAATTAATTCTTAAAATAATTTATTTAATTTTAAAATTTGGATTAACATGAAAAAGACATTTATCAGGGACTCAGCCTGGGATCTATGAATTTGTAAATTGTATAACTATTTTACATTTTATCATATACATTTAAAAATGATATTCTGAAAGGGAATCTATAGGCTTATCGAATTGCCAAAGAAGTTTATGATACAGAAAAGATTAAGAACTCCTCATATGGTGATGCCTACTTACAATAATAATTGCTATCATTCTCCTTGGTTTAAAGTATTCAGAAATGTGAGTTTAAATATCTAGTATGGTGCTGGTAATTCCCAGAGACCAGTGCTTTAGAGTATGCAGAAATGCTGACTTTCTATTTAGGAAATTGCATTGCACTCTGGATCCAGAACAGATAACAAATAGCCTCATATCTGTCAAACTTTCTTAGTCTATTAAAATGAGACCTGAACTTAACAACTCTTGACTGGATTGTGTAGTCTATATTAATGCAAATGCCACATACTTGGTTCAGGGATACTCTGGGAAGTATGGGATTACATGGGACAATCAATGGTTTATGATACTTGATGCTGAAATTGTAAAAGTAATGGTGTGACAGTTTCACCTCATTCACAACTTGTAAGATGAATGCATTTCATATATCATGGAAATACTTTTTGATGAAAAGTGATAATTTTGAAATATACCACCTAGAATGACCTTTAGAGGAAATTAATCTCCATTCTTTTCACATAAGCTTGTTGAAATAGATGTTTTCAGCTCATATAATTTCTAAAAGTGAAAAATGTTGGTAAAAACCAGTTTTGAAAATAGCTAATGAGTTCTGTCACCCCATCACTGATTTTGGGGTTTCTTGCTAGGATTTAAAGGGAATTTGCAAAAGAATTAGACAGATTTATTAATGCTGAAAGCAATCGACCATTTTATTTCATGTGTTTAAGGAAAACCACAGGGCTTCATGGGAAATACCCCAAGCAGATGAGAAAGAGAGGAAGGGGAAATAAGGATAAGGCACTGGAGCTATTGTAATGGAAAGAATTCAGAGGAGAGTAATTCACACAGATACAGTTTTAACAAACCTATTGCTACTCACAGTAGGAGGAGAAGAGTTGCTACAAAGTACAGTCTTCTTATTTATTCATTCTGTGTGGTCAAAGTAGCTAGTACACAATGGGGTGGGGGGTATCTATGCTTAGTTTGAAGGCCTAGAACTCTCAAGGCTCAGACTTATATAGAGTTTTATACAAAGAGTTAGAATGAAACCATTAGAAAACTGCTTTATTATCTAAAGGACTGGTACAGTGTAGGTATTTTCTAAATTGCCAAATCAAGAATCTGGCAGAGATATAGGAATTTAACAGTAATCATCAAGAGGCTGTGTTTATTAATTTCAACATATACCAGTTAAACCAGTTTTCACCAACTGATAGGCAGTATCCACCCCCTACACTAGGGCAATCTGCTATTTCTCATATTAGACTGATTGTAATATCATTATAATAGGATGGAGACTGGCAGAAAAAAAAACATACAACAAAGAATGCAACCAGAGAGTCGTGGGTGCTGTGATCTTTAGAATATAGTAGCAGACCACATCTAGAGTTATGCATTTAGTTTAGACAATTACATAACTGTATTTGTAAACTGTAAAGTGATATTTAAATATTAGGTATTGTTATTAATGATAAGAAATCCACATGTAATCTCTGCCTCCTCCTCCCTACAGATTTCAGGGGAGATTCCTCTAGAGAAGGCTTATGCCAGGTTCAAGTTCCTCTGTGAGTCCATATCCAAAAGAAAACATCACTCATAATTCTCCATCAATGAGTTTTTCTTTAATAGTTCATCAGAAGACACAGTTAAAGTTAAAAAATCAAAGAAAGGAAAAAAGTCAAAGAGAAGAAAAACTTGGAATATAATCGTCCACAAATACACATACAGTAAGTGGGAAGGACAGATACCAAAGGGAACACATTTTGAGAATACAGAGGCAATATATGTGGCCAAGACCTACACTGAGTAGCAACTGACCCCTTCAATTCTGCTGGGCTACTCAAGACATCTTTGGTACCATAATGCTTCTCTCACCAGGTCTGCTTCTTACAAATGTTTATTGGTCACATTGTGGCCACTGGCCACTGCTCTTATCAATGATGATATCTACTGGATGCTGCTAAAAATAGCTTTAGTGGGCCAGAAATGGTGTAACTTTCCTTCTACTTTCAGTTTCTGGCTAGTCTTTATGAAAAGAATGGACTCTGTCATACATTTTTTAGCTTAGAGCCCTGAGAATTTTTATAGCTCATTTAGAAAAGCATTAGCCTTTATCTCAGCCATAAAAATACTTCCTAAATAAACTTCTATGCTTTTTTTTCTTTACAGATTGACCTTTCTGTTTCTTTCCAACATATGGACTAGAAGACTAGATCTTCCTTAGTGAATATAGATTTCTTTACTACTTTAGAAGACAAGTTCATTTGGACATATGATAAGCCCTTCTCAGCTAGCAAGTTCTCTTAGACTTAATATTTTCATTGAATTCAGTTTTGTGGTCCATGGCATGAATCTCTTTTTCAGAAAACTAATTCTAACTTGCCTTCTCATTTTAATCTCTGAAGATTAGACTATGACATTAGGGTTTATTTTCCCAGACATTTTTGAAAGAGCTTTGAGATTTGGCACTGAAATAAATCTAGGTCCAAAAAGCAAGGTTATTGACTCTTCTACCTATCTAGTTAGTCTTGTAAGAGTTAAGTTAATATTCAATACTTCAAGTATTATTTTTGTAGAGTTTATTATCTGCAAAGTAGAACCACATGACTAAGTTTTCTACCTGCTTGAAAATCCCTGCTCCATCAAAGCTGTGACAGGAAGGAAAAAAGAGCAAGAGATGGACCTCCACACAATTTATATCCTTTCTATAGCAATATGTAATGACAGGAAGTGAGTGGAGTGCTGAGAATCATAGTTTTGCTGGGTATTGTAGTTTTTAGGGTAACAGATTCAAATTACATAGTCTTAACTTTTACTACAAATATGTACATTATAACCTAAAATGACTTTGATTTCACTCTTATATAGGCACCTGTGGTGAAATGAATTAGCAAGGAAGATACTCTGAAGGCAATGGAATCTTGTGACTTCTCCTATAATAGTGTTTTGCCTAAACAAGTTTCCCAAAGCTCATGGAAAATTTAGTTACAGTTTCATGACCAAAGACTTTTAAAAAAAGAGAAAACTGCTCTCGAGGAATTGTATGCTCTAAAAAATGAGATGTTTACCATATAATGCTCAATTAATCATTCAATAAACATTTATTAAACATCTACTATGGGTTAGAGACTGTGCTAAAGCACTGAAGAGACAAAACAAGGCAAAAGACAGTCCTTTCCCTCAAGGGATTGTGAAAAATGCTAAAAGAAATTGCATAGATTACAAATACTTCTCAAGGACAAGAAGAATCACAAGAAGCCAACAATGGATTCCCTAAGAACAACTCATAGCATCACAAGATCATAGATTTATAAATGAAAAGAAACTGAGAGGTAGTTTAGCACAAATCTTTCATTTTCTAGTTGAAGAATCTGAATTCCAAAGAAGTTAACCCAACTAATCTTATTTCCTTCAACAAAGAACTTGATATGATTCTTCATAACATCCATGCAAAAGAGATGAATAGAGCCATGAACATAGTAGGCTCTTGATCAGCTTACTGAATTGAACTGAGGTATATCTAAAGTGTATTAGTTAATGTACTAAGTAAATTTAAAAGGAATTCTCTGATGGGATGACATGGGGTTTAGCTCTTGGAATAGCCTTGTTCAACTTTTAAATTAGTGAAAGATGAATCATCGGAAGCATACTTTTCAAATATGTCTATGACAGTGTTGAAAGGGATACTTAATATATATTGGATGATAGAATCTAAACCCCAAAAGACTTTAGCAAACCCAATTGATTGACTTTAGTAGGATTTAAATTGAATAATAATAAGTATACAATCCTGCATTTTGATTCAAACAATCAACTGTAAAAGTAAAACTATTCATGTGAAAAGTAGTCCTTTTCATTTGAAAAAATCCCTTAGTTTACCACAAGCTCAATATTATTCATGTGATGTCTGGGGTGGGAGGAATCTAATGAATATTAGGTATCACAAATAGAAATAGGGTGCTTGGAACAGGTGAGCAAATAGCCCCACAGTGCTCTCTGCTGGTTAGATTAAATATGGAGTACTTAGTTTTTTTTTCTGGCTATGATATATTTTAAGAGGTAAATTAGCATGCTGGAGGATAGCCAGACCAAGGTGTTTAGGGAGATTAAAACCATGTCATATGAAGAACTGTTTAAGAATGAGTAGTTTTAGTCATGAAAAGAGGTTTAACAAGAGGAATGTTAGCCATTTTAAATTATTTCAAAAGCTATTAGATGAAAGGGAAATTAACACTTCTTTATGACTACAGAAGATAGAAATAAAGCCAATATATGCATGCTATGAAGATGCAGGTTCGTCTAAGCATGAAGAATTTTGTGTGTGTGTGTGTGTATGCATGTTCATGTATGTGTGGGTGTGTGTTTTATTTAAAACTATCCAAAAATGGAATGGACTGCTGTAAAGGTTAAAATTATGGTTGAGACTGAAAAATCTAAATTTAAGTGGTAGCCAAGGGAAATCCTAAATAATAAAATACCCAAGTCAGCTGGAATTTTTTATGGTGATTTAATTGATAGTGGAGAAGATTAAGGAGAAGGAAGAAGAAGAAGGAGTAGGTTTTTTCTCTCCCTCTCTCCCAGCCTAATTAGTGTCAGACAGGGAGATCAGGAGATAAGGGAGTAAGGGTTTGGAGTATGAAGGAGGAAGGAATCAGCCTGACCTCCAAAGGGCTCAGCTATGATGCCCAAACCTGAAATCAGCTCCAGGGCAAAACTCACCACCCAACACTCCAAGATGTCAGAACTCTTAGCATGCTGCCAGCCAGAGTTGTCTCTCTGGGGAAAGATCAGGAAAGAGGAAGTGATGTGCCTTATATAGACAGTTTTACATCACTTTCCTGCATCTCATCTGTACCAATGATGACTTAGCTTGACTTAGGACAGACCTCTTTTTTTACACATGTCTGTTGAAGGCCATTTCCTCAGATAATTAAATCTTGAGTTTAATACAGACCTTCCTAATCTTTTTAAACTAAGAAGGGCGGAGAATATAGAGTTTCCAAGACCTGATTCTGTTATTCCAAGTATCTCCATTGGTATTGATCAGGAAATAGCTAAATCAGATCTTCTAAAGAATGGTCTGATTAGATTGGAATAATTTTAAAATTCACACTGCCTTAGGGTCACTGAAATATTTATCATTGGAAATACTTGGGAAAAGAGATTGAGTGGAAATTCTTGGAATGTGACATTGGGCTTGATTACCTCTAAGATCCTGTATCAATTCTACTATTCTATGAACTTTATTTTTTTGGGACTAAATTTAAATATCCTAAATATATAAATATCTGAAACAATTCTTAATTTTCTGCTCTGGTTTATAGTTATTCTATTCTCCTTTATGTAGATGCTCTGCTCCCTACCTATATAGAGATAGGAGTAATTATGTGTTTATCTATTTTGTCTTATCATCAAATAAGATTATATTTGTAAAATGCTTAGCACAGTACCAGGCCCATAATGGACACTTAATAAATACTTGTTTCTATTTCCTCCCCACCTTTATGAACTTTCATTGTCCTTCAAATAAGAGTGCTAAATTTAGAATTAGAGCAATCTCAATTCCAACTCTGCTTTGGACACTAACTCTGTGGGTGTGGAAATCACTTAAAATTTCCGTTTTCCCCCTTTTCTAAAATGACCCAGTTTTACTACAAAATCATAAGTAGAATTGCCTACCTGAATGAGATAAATATGATTCTGTGGTACTTTATTTCTCAATTCATTTTCCAGCATGATCCTAACCTTGCCTTATTTGTGAATCCTGAAGTATCTGTAGCTCTTAAGGGCTGCTGTAAGGCTCAAAAAAGATACTGTATGTCAAGGGTTTTATAAATCGTAAAGTGCTATGGGTATAGTTATTCTGCAATGATGCCAGTTGTAGTTATTCAGTAATGAAAAGAAGATATGTGTTATGGCCCTGGGAGAGGCAGGATGTAATCATACCAGTACATTTCATTAGGAGACATCTTCTCAATTCCTTTTTCAGTTCTTCAGACTTCATAATTTTTTATTTTGTTGTTTTTTAGTTGTTTTAGTCTGAATCATTATGATCTCATTTAGGGGTTCCTTGGCAAAGATACTAGAGTGATTTGCCATTTCCTTCTCTAGCTCATTTTACAGATGAGGAAACTGAGACAAGAGGATTAAGTGACTTGCCCAAGGTTGCACAGCTAGTAAGTGGCTAGGCTAAGACCAGATTTGAACTTCCTGACTTCAGTCTTGGTCCTCTATCCACCTAGTCACCCATAGTCATCATTAGTGCTCCTTTAAAGTGGGCATTCTGCTCAGTGATGATTAGATATTCCTCTCCTTAGTCCAGGGCAGAGTAAAGTAATGGATGAGGCTGGTGGTTTGTCATCTCACAGGAATTGGTGAGGAGTAACAGAAGGTGGTGAAGGGACAGAGAAGCTTCCCTTTTTCTACTTGGCTAGCCAAAGATAAAAAGTTTGCTGATGTAAAGGATGAGAATGAGCTTTGCTATTTATCATTATACTTTCACCAGGCATCATTTGGGGAGTAGATTCTTAAGTTGCCAACCAATGAAATGGGTTGATAATGACTTTCTATCTATGTATTTTTATATGAATATTCCTTCATATTCAGTCTTTCTCATTAGAATATAAGCTCCCTGATAGCTAGAAGTGTTTTGGGCCTTTTTTGTATTTGTCCCTTGCCTTTTGTGCCTATCCACAGTACCATGTGCATGGTACCTAGCACATAGTAATCTCTTAAATAGATATTTGCTGATTGACTGAATGACCTCTGATTTTGCCACAGTAGCAGACACAATATTAAATGGGCTAATAAATTACCTAGATGTTTCTTCCAAAAAATGACGATACAGTATTTGGGGGGTTAGACCAATTATCAAGTCATAGCACAGAAAGAGGAAGGAAGCATGTTAGTGAAAATGTCAACCACATAATTGATTTTGCATTGTCTTTAGCTAAATACACAGTGTTTTCATGTTTTGTGTTTTTTTTTTTTTGCCAAAAGCATACTGTTAGCACAATTGAATTATTTTATAGACTAAAATACCCAGTTAAATTCTTATTAAAGAGAACCTCTCTGTTTGATGAACCTCCAATATAGTAATCCTTCATAGAGGCCCCCAAAAGAGTAGCCACTATATGCAAATTACACTTTAAGGAATTCAGACCATTTTCCTCTAATATTTTATATATAGGGAAGAGACTAGACAGTCTGCTCATTAAGCTCTTGCCTGACAGTGGTTCTCAAAGTGTAGTCTGGGGACTTCTGGTGGTCAGCCAGGGTCATCTGGCTGGTCCATGGCATCTCTTGCAGTATTAATATTTGTGTCTGGCAAGGATGGATATTTACATGCTCTGTGTCTAGCACAAATGAATAATTTACACATGTTCATTAAGAGAAAGTCCCATATCATCTTGGAAGCAGCCCCATTTATCCTATTAATTCTGATGAAGGTTTTTGTTGGGGTTTTTTAGGGGGAAGAAGTTACATGACTTCCCAGACCTTTTGTCCACTTCCAGAATTCTGCAGCCTGAAACCTTTTTAGACCATTTATAGGTGGTGCAAAGAGCTTTGAAGGATAAATTTGTGGTTTCAAGATGGGAGTAAAAAGTAGAGAGACGCCTACTGCCCACTATTCCCGTGCTATGCAGTGTTGGATATACGTCAGACATTCTACCTTCTATTTACTCTCAGCAAACACGCAAATGAACCTTGTAACAAATTAAATTCTCCAAAAACTGTTTGTCATTTGTTAATAAAATAAGCAGGATGTATTCTTTAATGTTGATGGTTTAGGAAGGACAGTGAATCACTATATTGAACCTCGTCTGTTACAAGGTTCATTTGAGTGTTTGTTGAGAAGGGTTGCATCAGAAACTGTTCTTCGGGCCCTGGTTTCACTTATGACAAGTCTTGGGGAAATATATTTGTGAAAAGGCCCACCCTTATTTGGCCTTTCCCCCACCATTAGAAGCACATTCCTTTCACAGATTTTTTGTTATAATAAATAATGCTGCCAGGAACTTTTATTTGTGTATATATAGATCTCTTCTGGCTATCAATAACCTCCTTGGAGTATGGTCCCAGTAGTAAAACCTCTGGGTCAGATGGAATGAATCATAGTCACTTTCCCCGTATGATTCCAAATTGTTTTCCTTTGTACTTGAACCAATTTATTGCTCCATCAGCAGTGCATTAATGTTTGTGTCTTCTCAATTCTCCTCTAACAAGTTCTCTTTGATGAGATTTTAGGAGCCACACATTTACAAATTATCTCTTAGGATGTGTTACTTTTGTAGATAACTTATCCACTCTGAGCTGATTCTCATTACCTTCACTTTCCAGAGATAACGGTGTCTGACTTGTCCCCCCCAATCTGCTAGAGAATGTTATTTGGGTTTAAAAGTCTCCTTTGCAATGACAGTAGCAGTTTGTGAAAGATGATACAAACTGGTGGCTAATCTTTCTTTGTCCTTAAGGAATGAATGAACATTTTCATAGGCAAGAAAGGATGAGTCCATTTTCTTATCCATTCCTAGAACTATACACATGTGCAACCACAACCAAGATGAAAAGACTTATTTTCTGAACTTGAATATTTTTCCTCTCTTACTCCCCAAGTTTTACATGTGCCGAGTCACTAAAGGTTGGCTGGAACAGAGGGAATTCTTTGTGCCAAAGGAGGCCAAGATGGAAAAATACTGGAAGTACTTTCATGACATTGCCCTGGACAATCTTTCACAGGGTTTACCTCCAGGGGAACTAGGAGAAAACCTAAATTTGTGACATAGGCCTGTGACATCTTTTTGAGATGGGATTACAGGATCTAAGAGAAACAAATCCCTGGAAAACTTTAAGGAATTTATGCAGAAAAACAAAACTCAAAGCAGATAGTAGCTAATACAAATAAACAATCACTTTCTATACCCTTATGTGTCTGTGCTATGATGGCTGATAAAAGATACATACAGTAGATTTAATCAATGTTTTAATGTTTTAGGAACTTTTTTAAGCAATGAATTACTAGTTTCCCTTCTTTCCCCCTCCAGAATATTTTGGAGTTTCCACTCAGACATAGTCGAAAGGAAGGGAGCTTATTTTCCTTACAAGTCATCAACTTACAGAACTAATTCCAAGAAACACGAGACCCTCTGCAACTGGCACCATAGTCCACGGCTTACAACTACGTATTGTTTTTTGTGAATGCTAATTTTTTTCCTCATATTATTCTGCCTTGGATGTTTTTTGAGGAGTATAGCACTTTATCTTCATTTCAACTACAGAATTTGAGAACTTCTCAGGATACTAGACCAACTAGGTAATGTCATGGGCATTGAGACCAAGTTGAATCAACATCATTTTATAAATACTTGCACGCAGTCACTGAACACTGAGAGCAGCAAGCATGGTCCTTGTTTTGACTTCATTGTTTCTTGTTTCCTGGCTAGAGAAACATTCTCCCTCTGGTTTTAAAATTCTGCTGAAATGTCACTCTTACACAAATGCCTACAGACTTTCACAGTAGATGGGAAAAATACAGAAGCATAGAAAATTGTTGCTAATCTAATTGAGTGCTTGAATCCAAGTCAGTTTTGTGGTAAACATTTTGCTTTTGTCATAATATTTTGTACTTTGATGCAAATACTTTTAACTTTTCATAAAGGAATTAATTTGTTTAAATATCTCTGTACAACTAATCATTACATACTGAGACTATACAAAATATTTTCCAAAGCTCTAAGGTCACTTCAGTTTAAACATGTTCAGCTAATGAGTCAAACTCATTTTTTAATAGTCATTTGTCATCCTTATTAGAATGAGCCTATATTCCTTTATTACTCAATACAAATTCCTTGCACATCAGGCCCAGAGCATAAAATTAAAATTGCATGAAACCTTGATCTCAGTCTTCATTAATCACTCCCAATGATTATACACAGGTGTCAGCCTCTAAAGAATAAAGGCAGCTGTTTTCTGACCCACGGTAAAATGCTGCATATTTGCCATATATATTTGAAAGGGAAAGGAATGGTACTTTAAAAAGATAATGTATACTTTATAAATAATGTCCTTTTTCATTACATATGGGTTGAAAAATTCCATGTGGATTTTACTGATGTACAGTTGTAATAAATATAATTTTAGGCTGACTTCTATTCAAAGGATACACTCAAGTGCCTATTACAAAGAAAGAACGTGAAATTTGGTAACAATGACCAATTCATTGGCCTTTGAAAAATAAACCATTTATTTAGATTAAGCTTAGTGATCTTTATTTTGATTTATTTAATATTAAACTGAATACTGTGGCTTACCTGTGTGCAGTATAAGAAAGAACATACCCATAACTAATGACTAAAGGCTGATAACCTCTATAATTTATAAAAATACAAAGCAACGCACCTATTATAATGCCTAGCACCCAGTAGATCCTCAAAGGTATTATGAGCTCATTATTAAAGAGCAGGAAGTAAAGAATGATCCAGAACAAACTGCCCAGCATTTACACACACGACTTTTCATTCCACTGGCTGCCATGGATCGTTACAATACTGTCATAGATTTAGAGTGAAAGGGACCTCAGAGGTCATTTATTCTAGTCACCTCACTTTATTGATGAAGCAAGTGTGTCCCAGAGTTGGCGTGTGACTTCTTCAAGGTCAGAAAAGTTGAAAGTGACAGAGGTAGGATTTGAACCTCTTTTTTTCTGATTCCAGTGCCAGTGTGCCCCTACTGTCTTTGAATACAAATTTGGGGCTTTTTTCTCATTGTACCAAATTGCCTTTTAACTTTAACTCTGTGTAAACACATAAACATGTATAGGAACAGTCATCCAGAGTTATGTTTTTAAGACAAAAATATATACATCTCTTATTGTTGTTTAGTCATTTCAGTAGTGTCTGACACTTTGTGATGCCATTTGGGATTTTCTTGGAAGAGATCCTATAGTGATTTGTCATTTCTTTCTCCAGCTCATTCAACAGATGAGGAAACTGAGGCAGACAGGATGAAGTGACTTGCCCAAAGTCACATAGCCAGTAAGTGTCAGAGGCCAGATTAGAGCTTTAGAAAAAGAATCTCCCTGCCTTTGGGTCCAGCACTCTATCCATTGCACCACTTAGCTACCCATGTATATACACATATTCATATATACACACATTTAAACATATTCTATATACAAACATGGATATAAACTTTGAGTGATTTTTTATTTTTCTTACTAATTAGCTCTTTAGGATGGACAGATCCTTTATATTACTTTGCCCAAGGGTAAAGGAATAGTACTCTTTAGGAGACTGGTTTGAACAACATCTCCTAGGATGCTTTGAGACAGAAGAGGCTCCCTTCATTTTTCACAGAAGATGCCTTCTTGAGTGGTGTGGAGAGGCAAAGATGGTTTATCCAAAGAGAAAGATTTTAGCAAAAGTGTGGAGAGGGGCATAGACAAATATAAATAGATTGGGCCACATCCAGGGGGAGATCTCTGTTATGGGTTGATATAAATGAAGACTATATCTTTTTTATGCATCTTGGCATTACAAAATTTTAATTAAATTATCTTTTTTAACAACTACAATGTAAACCCATATAATTGACAGGGAAATAGAATCTTTTAAGGGAGGCAACTCAGGGACTATTGGATTCTTTTGAACAAGAAGTGAAAAGATTGAACCTGGGGTAGCTGTGGAGAGGGACACAATTGAGAGTGATTCAGGTGATGGTAGCAAAGTCATATGGAAGCATGACTATTGATATATTTATGTTTTACTTATTTTGGAAGTGATTTTCATTGAATTCTTTCCTCTTCCCCCCCAAAAAGCAACTGAAAATGGAACCAAAAAGGATTCAAAATCCACATATACTTGACCATTCTAATAAGAGTTATGTTCTTTGAGAGAAAGAAGAAAAGAAAGAAGAGAAAGAAAGGAAGTAAGAAAGAGAAAGGAAGGGAGAATGAATAATTTAGTGTTATTCTAATTATGGAATATAGGAATATCTTATAAATCTTTACAGTAATGATTATTTAGATAACATGTGTCAACGTAGAGTATACCAAGTGTTATTCATATTGCACTGAGGTTAGGTCAGCCTGAGAGGAACATATAGTCTTTGCATTCTAAAATCAATTTAAAAGGATTTATTAAGTGCCTACCTATGTGAAATAAACTCTGCTAGATAAAAAGGCAAATGTGAAGCAATTTTTGTCTCAAGGAGCTTACGTTCTAATTGCCTTTAAATATAGATAAGGTAATTTTGTGGTGTAAGCATTGGCAACTGGGCCAATGACTTCAGGTCAGATGTGACATTTGGTTCAGGTTAATTAGTTGTTTTTCCAATTAAAAAGTATAATTTTGCCTAGTTATTTTCTATCCATTTAGTTTTTTTCTCTGTGTAAAGTTTGACTCAACTCTTTTGAAAGACTTCATTTAACTAAAGGACATTAAGCAAAAAAGGCTTACCTTCATAGTTATCTTCCCTTTTAACATCAATTCTAGGACAAATGGTATCTCCCATTTTTTTTTCAAAGAGAAAAAGCAAAGAAAGAAGTAAAGGAGGAAAGAGAAGAATTCTTAGGAATTGAATGAATTCCTTTTCTACTGTTCCTGCTAAAGATTCATGAGTGTATATTCATAAATCTCCAAAAGCTCGAGGAAGGAGAGTAAAAATTATTTAACTTTACTTTTGTGACCATAACCCTGATGCCATTAGTGCAAAAGGCTAAAGGATAGTTTTTGGTTATATTCCCAAATTTTACTTTGATTTATAATTTCCTACTACCTTCAAAATTCCACTAATTTCATGTTTATTATTATAGAAAAATGAGTGAGGGTCTAGGGGTGAATCCCTTATATAGAGCAATAGAGGCTCTGGCAATGTTAGAGTTGGAAAGGAACCTTAGAGTTTGTCCAATCCAGTGATCACTTTAAAGATAAGAAAACTGAAAATGGATAAGTGAGATAATTGAGACCGATTTATATTGGAGAAGGGCTATACTTTTGAAGTTTTTGGAAAGTGTGGGAGGAAGAAAAATGATGAGTTTCTGAAGTCTTCCACCAGGCTTTTACCTGGGCAGCTATCCAGATACACTAGTCAGTAATATATAATTTCCATTTCTCAATTTCACCTGCTATCACCAACACCACCCCTTCTCCTCCAAAAAAACAAAATAAATACAACTTAAAGGTAGGTTCTCTCAAAAGCTGAGAATTCTCTCAGCTTTCTAAATGCAATTTAATACTATGACATAAATATTGTTCTCTTTTATTTTCCAAGTGGACACTTTGTGGGAGGCACTTATGAATTGTGTTATTGAATAACACAAAAATATTTTGTACTGAAAAAAAGGTATCTCTGTGCAGGCTTAAGTAAATACTCTCAAGGAAATTGCTTCTGTGCTTTAGGCCTAGATCTCAGTTTGTAGGGTATTACTCTGTACTCTGCATGGCTGTCACTAATTCATTATATACAAAAAAAAAAAGGGAAAACCCCCAGTTTGTAGTAAAGGACCTCTCTCTAAAGGATATGGTAATAAGATAACAGGAAAAAAACCATTTGGATCATAAGGACAATGAGAAAGGTTTTATGCAAATTAAATGCATTTAATCTTTTGAGCCTCCATAAAGTTCTTTCTGTGATATCTCATTTGTAGCATGTGTTGACCCCTATATTCCTGAATGCTATACCACAGGAGCACAAACTCTGCCAAGATCTACCATAAAAGGAAAGGCTTTTACTGCTGTCCTAATGACAGACAGCAGTTCTAGGAGGAACCTAGCCAAGTATATAAAAATCCTTAAATGATACATCACTTCATTATGATGCCCTCTGAAATGAAGAATATAAAGAATATAAAATGATCCTTAGTATTATGCATCCCTTTTTTTGCTTCTGCAGTGACAGTGATGGAGTGGTGGAAAAGGGGGTTGAAGGTGCAAAGATTAAAGCAGTTTTTAGACCATTCATAAACATTAACTTTATTGTAGGTACTCTAAATGTAAGATTTTGGTCCAGTGACCAACAAATTGACAAACTATTTCAGTACCTGAATCACATCAATAATGATATTCTTGTAATAAGTGAAACCAGAAGGCCAGGAAGTTGCAACTAGATGGAAGAATGGTTTATAGGACCTCCTTGAAGTGTGAAATAAAGGAATTGGTAAAACAGGTTTCATTGTGCATCTGAAGACAAAAAGAATCATCACTTCATGAGAAACTTAAACATCATCTCTTAAAATGCTCATGATGAATATGAATAAAATCCATGAAGATAAATATATCTTTTATGCCACAATCTATGGAAAAAAATGAAGAGAAATTCTATGAAGAACTTGACAAGATTCTCCAAACTCAGTCTATTTATACTTTGATGCTTGATAATTTCAGCATAAAGTTGGGCATATAGTTGGATGGTGTTTTAACAGTTTTTTGGAAAATAATAAATTTGAGGAGTCAAAGAAGACAAAATCTTAGAGACCACTGAGAAACCTCATGTCTTTACAAATCATGAGTATATTTTTCTAAATGAGATTAAGAAAATTCTGGATAAATCAAGTATGTAAATGACATCCTCTCCTCTCAAAAACAAACAAACAAATAAATAAATAAATAAATAAATTGACTTGGTAGAGTAGACAGAATGCTAAGCCTGGAATCAGGAGGACCTGAGTTCAAACCCAATCTCAGACCTGTACTAGCTGTGTAAGTCACTTAACTTTGTTTGTCTCAGTTTCCTCATCTGTAAAATGAGCATGAGAAAGAAATAGTAAATCACTCCAGGATATTTGCCAACAAAACCCCAAATGTAGTCACAGAGAATTGGACACGACTGAAACAACTCAATAATAAATGTCTTAAAAGACAGGTAACAATAAAATAAAGACCCAATGTGCTTTCAAACAATCTGGTTTAGCTGGTTGGCTGAGATAGTTTTATTGGAATATGGGTACTGTACATGCTATAGCTTTTTGGAGCCCACAGATAAGAGTTGAGTGAAAGGTAAACACCAAAGGTAGATGAACAGTCTTGCAAAGGACTTGACAAACCCTCACAACAGAAATGCTAGTCCTCCCTAGAGTACTCTACGTACCCCACATTCAAATAATTAATTAAAGGGCAACATCAATGTCAAATTAGAAGAAAGGTTAAAAATAAGAAGAAATAGAAAAAGCTACCATGGTTATGACTTAGCTGATTCAAACAAGTGGATCTTATAAGACAATGACAAAGAAAGACTGCACTCTAAAGTTGTGTGTTGATATCTTTTGGTTGTATTGCCTTATAACATTTGCAACAAAGGCATTAATACAAAAATTAAATTATCAATGTTTTGAAAAAGGAAATTTTTAAAGAGCAAAAGTATTAGCAAAGATATCCTATTCTCTGCTGTCTGACTTCTGGCTTCATCATTCAACTGAAATTCCCCTCTCAAAAGTTACTAATGATTTCTTAATAGCCAAATTTATGTACTTTTTTCAATCCTTACCTTCTTCATTTCCTTGTAGCCTTTGACATTGTAGATCAATGTTTTCTCCTTGATACACTTTTCTTTCTAGGTTTTAATGTCATGACTTTCTCCTAAGCTCTTCCTAACTGTTTTATAGCTACTTCCTTCTTAGTTTCCTTTGTGGGATCTTTATCCAGATCTCTGCCATCCATTCTGAGTATCTCCCAGGAGTTCTGAGCACTCTTCTTCTGTTCTATTTTATTTGGTGATCTTATAAGTCATCATGAATTCACTGATCATCTCCATACGGATAACTTTCAGATCTATTTATCTAGCCCTAACCTCTCTCTTGACCTTTGGTCTGGCATCTCTGATCATCTGTTGGACATCTCAAACTGATTGTCACATAGACATCTTAAATTCAATTTATCTAAAACTGAACTCATCTTTCCCCAACCCCTTTTCTATTTACTTTTTTCTAACTTCTCAATTATACTCCAGGACATCGCCATCTTTCTAACTCCTCAAGTTCATAGCTTGTTGTCTCTCAAATTCACAGCTCATTGTGGTCATCTAATCATAACCAGTTGGTCATCCTTGACTCTTTACTTTCTCTCACTCCATCCCCACCCCTCCCACATTGATGATGTAGATGCACTTCATTCTTGGACTACTGCAGTAGCCTTTTGGTAGGTCTCCTTCTTTCAGGTGTTTCTTTACTCCAGTCTATTCTCTTTTCAGCTGTCAAATTGATTTTCCTAAAGTTCAAATATGACTACATATCCTCCCCATATTCAATAAATTTTAGTGGCTGCATATTACCTTCAGGACCAAAATACAAAAGATTCTGAGAAC
Organism: Monodelphis domestica; assembly: GCF_027887165.1. Taxonomy (NCBI): domain Eukaryota; kingdom Metazoa; phylum Chordata; class Mammalia; order Didelphimorphia; family Didelphidae; genus Monodelphis; species Monodelphis domestica. Next base: position 256,821,476 of record NC_077230.1, read on the forward strand.
CCTTCATAACCTGTCCTTTTCCATTTTTCCCAATCTTATTATATGCTAATGATTAGCAGCTAATCTCTTCCATCTTCTCTGTGATCTAGTAATGCTGGTCACCTTGCTTTTCCTTCACAAGACACTCCATCTTCTGACTTTGGGCATTTTCACTGTTTTTCCTCATGCCTAGAATTCTCTCTCTCTTCATCTTGTCCCCTTGAGTTTCCTGGTTTCCTTCAAGTGGTAAGACAAAAATTATACCTTCTACTAGAAATCTTTCCATAATGTTAGTGCCTTCTTTTTGACATTACTTCTAATTTATCCTGCCCAAATCTTGTTTGTATGCAGTTATTTGCATGATGTCTTCCCACTGGACCATGCATTGGTTAAGAATAGGAACTTTTGGTTTTAGTTTTGCCTTTTGATCCCAAATACTTATTACAATTCATCACATAAAGTAGGTGTTTAATGCATACTTGCTGATTTGACTTAATATTGACTTTGAGTATGATCACTTCCTGTAAAAGTTTAAAAATATCAAGCAGCCACCATGACAAGGGACCAAAGGAACAACAACAAAAAAATACACTAACTAAAAAAAAACACTTGATCATCTGTCAAAGTATCAGGCAACCATGGTTTAGAATACAACCTAATTTTAAACATCACAAATAAATTGGCAGAAAGGCACAGTTGAAAAACTATAGAAAGCTTGTCATGAGACTCAATTTAGCCACATCATCCCAAGAGCATTCATAGATAAAACTTGTGTAACAGATAATCAGGAAATGAACATTTGTCTTTTTTTCTAAAATAATCCATTTTCATTATCAGGGTTATTGAAATCAACTGCCTTGGAAGCTAATAACACAGGCCTACATATTATATATTAGGAAGTTTAAAAAATAGTTAAAATGAAGTTGGGAAGAACATCTTAACCACTCACCATGAACATGGTGAAGAACTCCATGCTGGAGGCAACATGATCTTTAAAGCAAAGAAATATCATTTTCCCAAATATCTCAGAGAGGGGAAACTAATAGATTTTTTTTGAAAATACACAAAAATACTACTTTAAAATATAAAAGAATACTACTCAAAATATACTTAAGAAAACAAGCCAAAATACTGAATCACATTCCCACTTGTTTTTATAAAATGTGAAAATGATCTTTATGTATATTGGGTATATTCTCAAATAAGATAACATATGAAGTGCTTTACAAACCTTAAAACACAATGAAAGAGTTAAATGCTATTATTATCACCATCCCTTGAAAAATATGATAGTCTAAATGTTCCTTTCTCAAATTATTTTTTTGTTACAGGCCTCATATTTATAGTCAAATATGTGAATGAAAGGTGCAGAGAACATCTGATTGATGTTTTGTTGCTTATTGAATTCAAAGACATATTTGACTGAGAGCAAAATGTAGTCTCAAATACTCCCCTCCAGCAAAGACTCCCTCATGTAAATATTAGGATCAAGCTGGATTCTTTGATAAACAGGACCATGGAGACAAATGTGCAACAATCCTCTGACAATGAACATCAAGAAAGACATACACATAATCGGCAAAACTCATTTGCCATTGCCACGAATCCTAAGCAAAGTTTAAAATTGGAGTAAATTCTCTTTAATGATGTACAGTGGTTAGTTACTCCTATTTATAGATGATACTATGCCCATTGCATCAAGTCCTAGAACTCATTTGAGACTGGCTTCTTCATCACAGTGAATCCCATATCAACACCTGATCTAGGCTTCCTGCCTCTGAGCTTTTCATCACAGGGTCATTCTGTTGGAGCCCTGAATCAATTACAGAACTGGAACACCCAGTCTCTGAAGACCCAGGATCTTCTCCAGGGCCCCACAGGGTGTTCCAGGACCAGCTTCACCCCATACTGCTGGCTACTTTCTCCTGAGCTCCCCTGGGCTGTAGCCTTGCCTGCTCCAGCCTCCTGTGCCTCACAGGCTACCATCAATTTGCAGCATGACCTTGAGGGAAGGTCACAAACAGTAATCATCTGCCTTGCTCAGTGGCTCTCTGTCCAATCACTGATACTCTGCTTGGACTCTTTTATTCCTTCATGATTAATATGCTCCCTGCCTACTCCCACTCTCCCTGTCTCAGTGATTTGTAACTCCGTGCTGTAAATATACAGACATCATTTCCCATCTCCCAGTGTTGCCTCCTTTACTTCCATCTTCCTGGATCTAACCCCTTTGCCTGATGCCTCAACCCAGATCCATGAACTCTTCCATTGTATTTATTCTCTGGAATACCTGTTCCTTCATTAACAAACTTGCTTCCATCTTAGACCTTTTACCTTCTCATTCATTACCTAATTAAGATCCTAGTTGCTGTTATCTACCAATTCCCAGGTTCTTCTTCCTTCTTCAGTGGGTTCACTGCCTTTCACTCCATTCTAACTCTTGTCCTCCTTCTAGAAACTCTAACGTGTATTGATACTCCCTTGAATATCCTTACTTTTCATTTCCTCAAACTAATTAGTTCCCATGACTTACTCTTCATTTTATCTCAACTACACACAGTGATGGTTATAGCCTTAAACTGCCATCACTCACAAGTGTTCCATTTCCTTGTTCATGATCTAGGAAATTCTTTTATCTAACTGTAATTTTTTAAATCATTTTCTGTTTCCCTCTGCCTTTCAACCTGGAATCCTATTCTCTGTGCTCCCCATGACCTGTTGTTCCTCTGCCCCTCAGTTTTTTTTTTTCTGGAACATAAGTACTGCATTGAATACAGTCACTTCTTCCCTATTTCCACCCCTGGGTGAGTCCTTCTCTTTATATTATGCTCCATTCTGCACTCAGTGTCCTATTGCCTGTCATGCTTTGTCAGACTCCCACTGTGACCTTTCACCACCTTTGCTCCTATTCACCAGCTCCTGAATGCTGGTGGGCCAGTCTTCTTTCCACTATATCATACTGTCTCTTTTAGGCTTAATGCACTTGCATGCACTGTAACTCAAGGGACTTTGGTTGGAGCATTAGTCCATTGCTATAGATATATCACCATTTTCCAGAGTGGTTCCTATGGTTTATTTTCTGTCCTCTGTGACATTCACTGATTTTTTTAGCTTACTGAGAAATAACTTTCTGCTAGTTATCTTCATTTACATTGAAGTTCTCTTGATTCTCCATTTTTGCTTTGAATCAGTTCATATAAATTTCCCTATTTTTATAATTCATTACTATTTAAGGGGTGGTAGGACAGGAGAAACTTTTTTAAAAATACATTGGCTGGGGGCAGTTAGTGGCTCAGTGGATAAAGAGCCAGACCTGGAGATGAGAGGTCCTGGGTCCAAATATGACCTCAGACACCTCCTGTGTAGTTCTGGGCAAGTTTCCATTGCTTAGCCCTTTAGTTCAATACTTAATATTGATTCTAAGATAGTAGGTAAGGATTTAAAGAAGAAAAGAAAATGCGTTGGCTGGAGTATCAACTCTAGCACTAAGGAATCTAGCCTTCTGCCTATATGTTGGCATCCAGATGAAGATAGCCATGTAGGTTTTATATGATTTGAGTACTCTTACCATTCAAAATACTCTCCTCATCAGCAGTTTATATCAATTCATGTGTTAATTCAGCAAAGAGACATTTTGACTTTTATCCTACTTGAGGGAAAAGTTTGTTTTGTGTTTTGTCTTTGTATGCATCATCAGTTCCTAACTCAATGCCTTGCACATATGTAATTATTTGAGGGATTATTGAATATTGTCAGCATGGAGAATGCATCAATCAAAAAGCATGAATTAAGTGGTTATTCTTTGCTAGGCATCGTGGACACAAAGAAAAAGCCCAAAGCACTTGGTCAATAAATATTTGTTAAGTACTGATTATGAGCTATGTATGGGGTGGGGGGAGGGGGAAATGCAGAGGAAACAAAGAAAAGCAAAAGACATTTGCAGTCCCCAAAGAACTAACAATCTAATGGAAAACATAACAAGCAAACAAACCGGTGCAAACAAAAGAGATGCTAACCTAAAAGATTTGACACTATAATACATGTTGACACAGTTATCAAATGTCAGAGACCGTATTTGAGCCTAAATCTTCCAGGTCTTACCTGCAGTACTCTATTCACTCACTATGCCATCCCCCCATTCCAATTTTAGAATATTTGCTACTGAAGCAAGCACCATCCCTCCATTCCACACACATAGTTGATGCTCAACAAATATTGGTCAAATTTGTGTCTTCTCTGTTATACAACATTGACTTGATTTGAAGAACTCCCTACACCCTGACCAAAATAGCTCTTGATTTCAAAATTATCTTATGGTTGCATCAGCCTGGATTTTAAGACATGGAGCTTTATTTTGCATTAGAACCCTAAATGTTGCTATTACCCATGAAGCTTTGTTGCCTTTTTAACTTGGTTTTGCAGGGCCCTGGTTTTCCCTTCATTAAATATTCATGTCTGTAGTTCCTTAAAGTGAGAAAAATAAACCTAATGCTTGTTTATAGGGGTACTTAGTCCCTCTTTCCTATCTGAAGCATTATCACTAACCAGGCCCATTCGTCTTCATCCTTCACTGGAGTTTGTTATTCACTGAAGCAGTTTATGGCAAAGTAGAGTTGCTGGTCTTGCAGATTCACTTTTGGGTGGTACTGAATCACAAGCATTCTTGAAATTTAGATAAATCATGACCATAGTTTCTCACAGCTGTCTTTGTGCTAATTTCTGAAACAAATAAGCTCTTGAAAACACATACAAACACACACATAGGCATACACACACACACACACACCTCATCCTTCTACCCCTCAATAAAACAACAGCATATTTTTTTCATTTTTTTTAAATGTGCATTCCTCCCCCCCCCCCATGGTGTAGGTGGTACAGTGGATAGAGCACTTAGAGTCAAAAAGATTCCACATCCTGAGTTCAAATCCTGTCTCAAACACTTACTAGCTATGTGACCCTGGACAAAGCACTTAACCTTGTTTGCCTCAGTTTCCTTATCTATCAAATGAACTGGAAAAGAAAAAGCAAACCATTTCTATTATCTTTGCCAAGAAAACCCCCAAAAGAGTTCATGCGAGTCAGACACAACTAAAAAACAGGTAAACAAAAAAAAATCTAAAACATCTTAAAGATTATATAGATAAAATATCATTGAGACCCAGGGAAGTACAGAGAAGGCTCTAGATTTGAACTCAGAAATAACTGGACCTGAATTCAGCCTCTGTCATTTACTATTTGAATGATGTTTTGCAAGTCACAGTAACATCTTAGAGCACAAGTTTTCTCATTTGTAAAAGGAGAGAGTGAAGGATGGGGGTGGACTAGAGTCATAATTGCACATGGCACCATCCACATACTATATAAGTAAAATTATATATAGAGAAGCACAGCCAAGTGCTACCTCTTAATAATTTACAATCTAAGAGGTTTGTGAAACCTATTCTTCACCTTTGAGGCAAAGGATTTCCTGTCTCAAGGCTGTCCTTACCTTAATCATTCTCCCATATTTTATTGACCCTCAGGTCTGACCATGTTGCTCTCCTTACTCAGTAAACTCCAGTGGCTCCCTATTATCTTTGGGATCAAATATTAATGCTTCTTTTTGGCATTTAAAACCCTTCATGGGGTCCAAACCACTTTTCCCACCAAATTGTACATGTATCATGTAATATACATGTGTCATGACCTTTATGAGTCCCATCAGACTCATCTTCTTAATATTCCTCAAACTTAAATCGCTCCTCATTTCCCATTTTTGTGCCTTTAACCTGGCTGCCTCTCTTGCCTAGAATGCATTTCTTCCTTCCTCTGTTTCTTAGAATTTGGGGTCAAGTGGCACTTTCTATGTGTGGCCTTACCCATTTCCTTCCCATTTCCTCCAGCTACCTCCCTCTCCTCTTTTATCTTACATCTATTTGGTATATACCTGTACAGTATATCTATGTAAACATATTCATTCCCACCCTCCCCCCAACTCCGCTGCCCCTGACACAGTGTAAGCTCTTTGAGGACAAAGGAAGTTTTTAAAAATTCTCTTTGTATTTTCAGTGCCTAGCAAAATGCCAGCAGAGCAATGAGGAAAAGGACAGAAAAGCTTTGCAAATGGAGAGCAGATGCAAGAGTTTGCAAAGAGGACTTGCTGCATGCCATGTATCCATAAGGACCTTATTCTAGAGTTTGGGGAAGATATAAGAGAGACACTGGGACAGTTGAGGGCAGTTGGTTCCTGTCCTTGGGAGAACTTCCTGTGGCTGGACCTGTCCGAGCCAAGTGGGAGTTTGCCTATCTGTTCCTGGTGGAGCGGAAATTACCATTCCTATTCTCCTAGTATCCTGTGGTTGAAATCCTGCCAACTCTGTCTCCTAATTTGTCATTCAAGTGAGTTCCTGAGTCCTGAGCATGTTTCCTGACATCTGTGAAGAGAATTGCCAGCAAGCCAGTAAAGCTGTCTGTGGGAAAGTCCTGAAGCCATCTTGAACCCAGGAATTTTCTAAACACTATTTGAGAAGACTAGTTAGGTCAGGAAGTTATATAGGGGGTTTGATAGACAGAGAGTAGACATAGGCAGCCTGAAGAGGAAGACTTTGAAGATGGTTCTTTGCAGAACAATTTTTCAGTGCCCTCAAGACTATCTATGGGCCATTAAAACCCACCACCACTCCCTTGCTGTCCTCTGACGGTGACACTCTCATAAAAGATAAAAAAGGCATCAGCAACAGGTGGAAAGAACACTTCAGTCAGCTTCTCAACCGACCTTCTTCAGTCGACCAAAGCGCCCTTGACCAGATCCCCCAAAACTGCACTATTGAACAACTTGACGTCCCTCCTTCAATAGAGGAAGTCCAAAAAGCCATTAAACAAATGAGTGCAGGCAAGGCACCCGGTAAAGACGGGATCCCAACCGAGGTGTACAAGGCCTTAAATGGAAAGGCACTCCAGGCATTCCACATAGTGTTGACCAGCATATGGGAAGAGGAAGACATGCCCCCAGAACTCAGAGATGCTACCATCGTAGCCCTATACAAGAACAAAGGCGCATGACCAGCCTGTGACAACTACAGAGGCATCTCACTACTCTCCACTGCCGGAAAGATCCTTGCCCGTGTTATACTCAACAGACTCCTGTCATCTGTTTCAGAGCAGAACCTGCCTAAATCACAATGTGGCTTCCAACCAGATCGTAGCACCATCGACATGGTCTTCACGGTGAGGCAAAAGCAGGAAAAATGCCTGGAGCAGAACCTGAGTCTCTACATTGTCTTCATAGACCTGATGAAGGCATTCGACACAGTGAACAGGGACGCATTGTGGGTGATCCTCAGCAAGCTCGGTTGCACAGCAAAATTTGTCAAACTGATCCAGCTCTTTCATGTCGACATGACAGGAGAAGTCCTATCTGGTGGAGAGACTTCCCATCGCTTCAACATCTCCAATGGCGTGAAACAAGGCTGTGTCCACACTCCGGTACTATTCAACCTATCCTTCACCCAAGTATTATGACATGCTGTGATGGATCTAGACCTGGGAGTCTACATCAAATACCAACTGGATGGCTCACTATTCGACCTTTGCCGCCTGACTGCAAAAACAAAGACAACAGAGAGAATCATCCTGGAAGCTCTCTTTGCAGATGATTGTGCTCTCATGGCCCACCAAGAAAATAATCTTCAAACCATTGTGGACAGATTCTCTACTGCAATAAAACTGTTTGGCCTGACTATCAGCCTCAGCAAAACAGAGGTGCTGTTCCAACCTGCTCCAGGGAGGCCAACGAACCAGCCGTGCATTACAATCGACGGCACGCAGCTTTCTAACATCAACACTTTCAAGTACCTGGGCAGCACCATCGCCAACGACGGGTCCCTAGACCACGAGATTAATGCCAGGACCCAAAAGGCCAGCCAGGCCCTCGGGCGGCTGCACTCCAAAGTCCTCCCACACAGAGGTGTAAGCACTGCGACGAAGCTCAAAGTGTACAACGCAGTGGTCCTCAGCTCGCTCCTGTACGGTTGTGAGACATGGACACTGTACCGGAAGCACATGAAACAGCTGGAGCAATTCCACCAATGCTCCCTCCGGTCAATCATGAGGATCCAATAGCAGGACCGAATCACCAACCAGGAAGTCCTCGACAGAGCCAACTCCACCAGCATCGAAGTCCTGGTCCTCAAAGCCCAGCTACGATGGTCTGGACAAGTCATCCGCATGGACCCACAGCGAATACCAAAACAGGTATTCTATGGTGAACTGTCAGCTGGACTCAGGAAACAAGGCCGACCAAAGAAAAGATTCAAGGATCAGCTAAAGTCCAACTTGAAGTGGGCTGGCATGACACCAAAGCAACTAGAACTCGCTGCCTCTGACAGAAGCAGCTGGCGAACCCACATTCACCAATGCCGCCACCACCTTTGAAGATGAGCGACGTCGACGTCTTGCCGCTGCGCGAGAACGCCGACACCAGGCCACAGCTGCACCTCCCGTAACAACTGGCGTCCCAGGCCCCATGTGCCACACACTCTGCGCCTCAGCCTTTGGACTCCAAAGCCACATGAGGGTACACCGTAGATGAAACTGCACAAAGACAATAGTCATTCTCAACTACCACTAACTAATTAGAAAAGGGAGGAGGAGTATCCAGAATTCATAGTTAGGGATTCCTTTGTTTCTGGTCCTCCCTTCCTCCCGCCCTTCCTCCTTCATTTGAATAATAATAAACCCTATCTTTAATGTTTCTGAACCTTTGTCTAAGAGTCTGATAGTGTTCTGGGCCTAGAAGGGCCTGATGGTCCTATTCCCTATTAGGTGTATCGAGTAATCATTTAACCTTGATATACTAAAAGTCTACAAACAACATCAATATTACCCACATATTTCACTGGCAAGAGATTAGGTTTGAGGCTAGCCCTTCCAATGCCAGATCTGGAGCTCCTTCCACTATGCCAAGCTGTATCTTAAGACACAAACACCAGCCAGCCAGAAAACACATGTGCTAGAATTAAATTTGATTTATTATATAATTTGATAGCAAGATATAGAGTCCCTTTGGAAATTCTTTGAAACTGTCTTGTCTTACTAGAGAGACAGGACTCTGGAAGGAGCCAGGAACAAGAATGATTCCTGTATAATCAGTTTGGTATGCTCATAGTTTGGTGTTTAGTTTTTAAGGGGAAAAAAATCCTGATTAAAATGTAGATGATTTAAAGGTCTTAGGAAGTCAATATGAAAACCAAGTTTGTTGACCCTAGTTGTGATCCTCATTATTAGGAATACAATAAAAGCTCATGACTTTGGAAACCCAATTAGTAGAGAATTTGTGATTTTAGATTGGGGTTGAAATTTACCCTCTGCTCCCAGAAATGAATGGCTGGCTAAACAAATTAATTATATCAGCTCAATCCAATTCAACAACATTCTAGTATTTACTTAGTAAACATGGGATACAAGACCCTGAGGAGGATAAAGGAAGAACGAGACATGTTTTCTATCCAAAAGGAGCATATAACGGAGGATAACAAAGCAGTTTGTTGTAGAATCATAGATTTAAGATCTATAAGGGAGTTTAGGGGACATCTTGTCCAACCATCTCATTTTACAGTGAAAGAAACTGATACTGAGGGAGATTAAGCCCAAACTGTCACAGGTGGCAGGTGGCAGAAACAGTATTTGAATCCATGTCTTTCTCTCAAACTAATGTTGTTTTTATTGTACTGTCATGGAAATCCACACTCACGATTTAGGAGTCCTTCATCATATTTCACCCCCAATATCTCAGGGTGATGTGTGGGTAAGTCACATAAACTTTGGGACTCAGTTTCCCCATCTATAAAAGTTGGGTAAGAAGCACTTGGACTACCTACATCAGATTCATCATGAGGTAAATGCTAAATAAACTTTAAAATATTAAGAAGATGAAAGGCTTTTTTGTCTGTACCTCCGATTTCATCTCTGTAGAGCACTCCTGGTGTGGGAACCCCTTGTATCGATGCAGATTGCCAATTTATCTGTAATGTGTCATCTCTGTGTAGCTTAGAACACTGAGCAGTCAAGGGACAGACCCATGGTATATGCCAGTGGCAGGACTTAAATACATCTTCTTCACAGTAGGTCCTTCGTACCATGGCACACTGCCTATCGAGCTATTGCTTAACACTTTGGATGTGCTGCAGGCATTCCTTAGTTGGAGGGAAGGCTCTAAGGAAGGGGAGCATTTGAGCTGTCTCATGAGAGCACAAGTGATATTCAATTTCATTAACCTAATGAACTTTCATAAAGCACTTGGCAGCTCATGTATACTCCAAAATTTCATGTGCTAATTAAAATGATATTTATTCATTAAGACAATTCTATCACAGCCTTCTTTGGGCAACACTTGATTATGTTACTGCATGTTCTTGAAAAGTAATAAAACCATGTTTCTGGAAATAAATGTGATGTGTGTGCTACATTTTGCCGATTTAATTGACTTACAGAATCTGGTTTGGAAGGGGCTTCAGAGATCATGGAGCCCAAATGATACTCAAAAAGCAATCTTTGACCACATTCCTGAAATAGCAGTTGTCTGGCTTCCACTTGAGGACCTGCAATGACTGAGAACATATTAGCTCTTGAGGTATTCCCCTGTATTTCTGGACAGTTCCCATTGTTGAAGCATTTGTCCTCATGGTGAACTGAAATTTGGCTTGACATTGGACCCATTTCTGCTCTCGGGAGCCAAGCAAAACAATCTTAACATTCTTTTTATTGTGACAGATATTTGAAGACAATGGTCATGTCTCTCCCTCAGTCTTCCCTTCTGTACACTGTCCCATTTCCTTCAATTTTCATATGGCACAGTGTCCACTTCACTATGTCTCCTGGGATGCCAACTATATGCATGTGCCATAGTTTATCAAACTCTTTTATAAAATGGAGAGCCCCAAACTCAACACAATTTTCCTGATGTGAGCTAAGTGGGGCAGATTGTTAGCTCCCTCATGTTGGGCACTATGCTTTTACTAAAGTAATCCGACCCTGGGTATTACACAACAAATACCTATTTGCCTCAATTTCTTCAACTGTAAAATAACCCGGAGAAGGAAATGGCAAACTGTTCCAGTATCTTTGCCAAGAAAACCTCAAATGGAGTCATGAAGAGTTGGACACAACTGAATAATGGCTCGACAAATCCAACACTTACTCTGTTATACTTCAGGACCCCAAAAGGTCACAGATCTTTTTTCACATAAACTATTGTCTAACCTTATTTTCCTTATCTGTCTCTGTATAGACAATAAAAAAAATTATTTTGTTTATGTAAAACAGTGTTTCCCCTTAAACATCCCTCACGTTGAAACTTCTCTTGTAGTAAAGAAAAAAGACAAGCAAAATCAACACAGCAACTAAGCCTGAGATTACATATGCCATTCCATATTTGTACTCCTCTACCTTTCTCCTGAGAGGTAGAAGATGTGTTTCATCATCAGTTCTTTGTCATCAGATTGGTGTTTGCAATTAATCTGATTTTGACAGCCTTCTAATATTGTTTTGAATGCATTGTTGTACCTTTTGGACAAGAGGAGTCCTTGATTGGGGTTTGTGGACTTGTTTTAAAATATTTTTATACCTGTATTTCACTAGAGTTAGTTTCCTCTGCTATCCTATTGGTTTTATATATTTAAAAGCATTATTACAAGAAAGGGTCCCATAGGTTTCAACAGATTGAAAAAGGGGATTGTGACACACTGAAAGTCAAGAACCCCTATGTTAGGTACTGAGATATTGTAATGCTTGGAATTCACAGAATGGGAAAAAAAGATAATGCAATTTTCCCTCCTGTTTCTGAGATGTAGAGAGGCAGAAGTATGGCACTGACAGGCCATGTGGTAGGTACCAGCAGCCAGCAGAAGCCTATTTATGTTTTACCTGAAGCATTGTGCATCTCTTGTCTTCCTGGATTGATAATGAAAGAAGTGTTAATGGTACCAATTACAAAGTATGAATGTGATTTATAGCTCTTTGTTACTTTCCTTGGCAGTCACCATGCAATAGCAGAATACACAGACAGCAATCTAAAGACAATTTAGACGGAAATGGTTCTTTGCAATTTAGGCATTTAATTAAAGGGTTTTAAAGCTTAATTAAAAAGTTAAATCATTTGTCTTTATTTCTGAAACAATGCTATTGTAGCTGGGTCAATTATGTAAAATAAAACATAGTAAGATATGTATTTCCTTGTCTGAAGTTATAGCATCTTTCACGCATAACAGCACAGACCATAAAAACGTATTCAGGAAGATAGAGCCAAATTGAAATATAGATCCATTAAATATGGTAGGAAAAGTAACTTCTGGTCTGTGAAGTTATTTTTCTTTCCTTCATTTCATGATCCTTGCAACAATGAGGGTTTTTTCTTTCCTTCCAAAACATGTAAACCATGTCAGAAAAAGGATTTTTCAGCAGATTTAATGTAATTTTACATAGAATATTTACAAAATGAGTACAATGAAAGATCATCAGCATGGTTAAACTTAGCTCCATGTTGGAATGGCTTGGATCAATAGGCATGCTCTAGAAGGAATAAAAAAGAAGACTTAGGCAGATACCTGTCTACCTGCAATGATTTTGTCAGATAAATATTTATTGAGTATCATCATGTAAGCTTTGTGCTAGGAATTGAGGAGAAAGCTTCTAAAGTCCTGCATAAATGGACCCTCAACTATCTTTTTCCAGTCTCATCCTATATTACTTTTTATCCTATAATTCTATATAATCCAGCCAGGCCTTCTCTCTGTTCCTCTGATATGGCTCCCATCTCTGAGCCTTTGCAATGTCAGTCCCATGCCTGGAATGTACTCCTCTTTCAATTTTCATCTTTCTTCCTTCAAGTTGAAGCTCAGGCAACACTGATTTTCCTGATTTCTTCAGTTGTTTGTGCCTTCCTTTTTTTTAAAATTTATTTAATTAAATGATTTAGAATATTTTTTCCATGGTGACAAGACTCATGCTCTTTCCCTTCCTTACCCCCACCCCTTCCTGATTCTGCCGCACAATTCCACTGGGTTTAATATGTGTCGATCGAGACCCATTTCCATATTATTAATATTTTGTGCCTTCCTTTTCCAACCACTTCATAAATAAAAAACAATTTAGATATGCTATTTTGTATTTGTATAGACTTATTGTCTCCCTCTGTTCTGCTGAGTTTCTCAGATAATGAGGCCTTTTCTTCCTCTTTCATTAATGCTAAATTTCTGGGCATTTGACTGTACTGAGGCAGCCCATTGAGGTTTCTTTATTTTTACCAAAGCTGGACTTTGTCCTCTTACCCTGAGATCCCTGAGAGATTCTGTTGCCCCCATCACCCTGTAGGAATATATTAGGGATCCCTTTTCTGGGAATCAATGTTGCCAAGTCTTGAGCAGTCATTGGTCCAATGGAGACTGTAGTGTGAGCCATTCAATAAAATAAAATGAAGCACCTTTCGTGATCATCTATGGCAAATTTTTAACCAGCTGCTTTCTAGTTCCCTATATCAAGGATACCTAAATTGATATCAACAGTGCAGAGCCTCAGGGCTGGGATAGACTTGCAAATATCCTTTCTCAGGAACATTAGAAGATGGCAATTTGAGGTGAAGGTGTTAAAAATGATGTGGTGTAATGTATTGGAGTTGTGTGTGAGATTTTTGCTGAATTTCCATTTTAACTAACTTATTGTTTTTAACCACTACTCTGTAATTATATAATAAATGTCGATTGGTTACGGGGAGGAGACCTAGGGGAAAAATAGGGGATAAGAGTAATAATTGGAAGAGGTAGTGAACTCAAGCAGCTTTTAAAGAGTGTGGAAGTAAATACAGGGCACTTCATATTATTAAAAGAATTGTTTGTGAACATCTAGAATGAGACGTTGTGATGCTATAATGGTAGAATGACTCCATCAAGAACCACACTAACCTTATTTCTTTATTTGACCAGGTTATAAAAATGGGTAGATGAAGAAATGCTATTAATATGATTTACATAGGTATTAGTGAAACATTTTATTCTCATAAATGAGATGCGGAGAATTGAGCTTGAGGGCAGAATAGTTAAATGGATTCAGACCTGGCTTAATAATTAGAACTCAAAAGTAGTTATTAATACCTTGAATGTCATCTTGGAAAGAAGCTCTTTTGAGTAACCCAGGGATTTTTCTTTGGCCCTGTGTTATTTAGTGCTTATATGAATGACTAGGATGTAGCTATGATAGCACTAATGCTATACACACTGTACTTCTCTAAATGTATACTAAAATTCTTTTAGCTTTTTTGGCTGTGATTTCACATTTTCCCCTGATTTAGAACTCCTTTCATTAAAAAAAATTCCCAGATTTTCCCACAGCAATTGTTGTTTATACATATTTCATTCATCTAATTGAACAGCAGAATTTCTTTAAAAAAACAAAAACAAAACATAGCTTCTAAACATAAGAAACTGATTTAATTATTTATCCATTCCTTAATAATTTTATTTGCCTCCATTTTTTCCCCTTCTGATTGCTTGCAGTATTTGCAAGTTCAGTAATTTGTTGATAGCTGTTTTCCTCTCACTGCCAGAAATGGAATGCCTCAACTGCCTTTCTTTTGTTGAATGCTCACCTTTTAAAAATTGATGATTAATTTGGCATGTATGTCAGTTTCAATTACAACTTGATTTTTTCTTTCTTTTGAGAATATGCTATTCTCATTCCTTTTGTAATTTCTTGTGACTGCAAAATAATCTTTTTAAACTTGAATTTCCTTTCTTTTGTATATGAAAGTCTCCCACCCCAGCAACTTGCAAAACATTTTTTTTGTCTTTGAAATAGTTAAATAGAAATACCAGATGTGTTGAAATTTGAAATGTGAGTTTTGTTTGTTTGTTTGTTTTCCTGGTAGAAATGAAGAAATTCTCTCAACTGATGGCTTGTTGTTTATATTCAGAAGTTCTTCATGGATTTTCTGTATCTTTTCTTGTAATATGGTATTTAGGATCTTTGATTTTTTAATATATTTTAGGGAGACACGAAATCTTCAAATTATGTCTGTGCATCTCCCATTTCGAGTTCAGTCTCTTTGGTGTCTATAGAATTCATGTGTTGGTGTGCTTTTAAAAAATACTGTTTCTGTTTGTTTCTTTTACCATTTTCCCCTCAAATATATTCATCTCTCATTTACTTAGAGAGATTATCATTGATTTAGTTTTTTAATCTGTTTAAAATTTATTTTTTTTGCACTGAGCATTTCCAATTTTGAACATTATTAGTTCTCATTTTTTTCTTTAGTGGATTTTATTTCTCTTTATTTATTTTCCTCTTGATAGTTTTCAGGATTTTCTCTCCTTAAGCCAATTTGGTTCACTTTGCTTCATATAATAATAATAATAGCATTTATATAGTGTTTTAAGTTTTGCAAAGCACTTTGCATAGTTATCTCATTTTATCCTTACAATAACCCTGGGAGGTATTATTCCAATTTTACAGATTAAGAATGAGCCTAGAAGAGGTTCAGTGATTTGACCAAGGTCAAACAGCTAGTAAATTTCTGAACTCCAGTCTTCTGTATAGTTGGAAAATCATGAACACCAGTATTACATTCCCCAGAATTCCTTCTGTGTCTCTCAGCATCCCTTTCCCTGAGTCTTCATGTTTACATGGTTATGAAGTTTCTGAAACTCTTCCCTCGCTCCTCTTCTTTCTTGAGATTGTAGTCAAGTTAGGCAGGTTTTACTCTAGGTTTTTTTTTTAATAAATCTTATATGTGAGTTATTAATTTTAATTCTCATACTTCCTAACTTCCCAGCTTTGGGTAGTTAGGTGGTTCACTAGATAGCATGTTGGGCCTGGAATCAAGAAGACATGAGTTCAAATCCAGACTGATATAATTACTGACTTTGTGATCCTGAGCAAGTCACTTAACCCTATTTGTTTTAATTTCCTCATCTGTAAAATGAGTTGGAGAAATAAATAGCAAGCCACTCCAGTATCTTTGCTGGAGTCATGAAGAGTAGGACACAACTGAATGAATAGCAATACCTTTGAAACTCTACGTCAATTACTCTATATACTCTGCCACTTATGCTTCATCCTTTTAAAAAAATTCTCCTGAAACTAGTTTTCTGACCTCTTCCATTTTTTTTTTGGTGGGGGGGGGGGGTTGGAAGACATGAAAGATAGAGCTATGAAGCTTCCTCGGGTTCATCACACTAGGGATTTAGGTTTACTCTCCTGGTTGCTTGTCCTGGGTAACATCTTTTTTATTTTTCCATTTGAATAAGTTTATTTAGTCACTTTAGAACATTATTCCTTGGTTACAATAATCACATTATTTCCCTCCCTCCCTTCCACCCACTCTTCCTGCAGCCAACATGCAATTTCATTGGGTATTACATGTGTCCTTGATCAGAACCTATTTCCATTTGTTGTTTACACTAGGATGTTCATTTAGTGTCTACATCCTCAATCATATCCCCCTCAATCCATGTAATTAAGCAGTTGTTTTTCTTCCATGTTTCTACTCCACAGTTTTTCCTCTGAATGTGAACAGTTTTCTTTCTCTTAGATCCCTCCAGGTTGTTCACGATCAATGGAGAAGTCCATTACATTCGATTGTACCACAGTGTATCAGCCTCTGTATACAATGTTTTCCTGGTTCTGCATCTCTCACTGTGCATCAATTCCTGGAGGTTGTTCCAGTCCCAATGGAATTCCTCTACTTTATTATTCCTTTGAGCCCATCAACAACATATACCACAATTTGTTCAGCCATTCCCCAATTGAAGGGCATCCCCTCATTTTCCAGTTTTTTTTTGCCACCACAAAGAGCGCAGCTATGAATATTCTTTTACATGTCTTTTTCTCCATTATCTCTTTGGGGTACAGACCCAGCAGTGCTATGGCTGGATCAAAGGGCAGATAGACTTTTATGGCCCTTTGGGCATTGTTCCAAATTACCCTCCAGAATGGTTGGATCAATTCCTAGCTCCACCAGCAATGTATTAATGTCCCTACTTTGCCACATCCCCTCCAGCATTCATTACATTCCTTTGCTGTCATGTAACTCAATCTGCTAGGTGTGAGGTGATAACTCAGAGTTGTTTTGGTTCGCATTTCTCTGATTATAAGAGATTTAAAGCATTT
Organism: Monodelphis domestica; assembly: GCF_027887165.1. NCBI lineage: Eukaryota > Metazoa > Chordata > Mammalia > Didelphimorphia > Didelphidae > Monodelphis > Monodelphis domestica. Next base: position 256,838,594 of record NC_077230.1, read on the forward strand.
TTTTCAAGTGCTTAATAATAGTTTTGATTTCTTTAACTGAAAATTGCCTATTCATGTCCCTTGCCCATTTATCAATTGGAGAATGGCTTGATTTTTTGTACAACTGGGTTAGCTCTTTATAAATTTGAGTAATTAGATCTTTGTCAGAGGTTTTTGTAATGATGATTGTTTCCCCAATTGGTTGCTTCCCTTCTAATTTTGGATGCATTAGTTTTGTTTGTACAAAAACTTTTTAATTTGATGTAATCAAAGTTTTGATTTTACAATTTGTAATTTTTTTTCTAGCTCTTGCTTGGTTTTAAAGTCTTTCCTTTCCCAAAGATCTGACAAGTATATTATTCTGTGTTAGCCTAATTTGCTTATAGTTTTCTTCTTTATATTCAGGTCATTCACCCATTCTGAGTTTATCTTGGTGTAGGGTATGATATGTTGATCCAAACCTAATCTCTCCCATACTGTCTTCCAATTTTCCCAGCAGTTTTTATCAAAAAGTGGATTTTGATCCCCAAAACTGTGATCTTTGGGTTTATCATAGACTGTCCTGCTGAAATCATTTACCCCAAGTCTATTCCATTGATCCTCCTTTCTGTCTCTTAACCAGTATCAAATTATTTTGATAACCACTGCTTTATAGTATAGTTTGAGATCTGGGACTGCAAGTCCTCCTTCCTTTGCATTTTTTTTTCATGGTTTCCCTGGATATCCTTGATCTTTTGTGTTCAAATGAATTTTGTTATTTTTTTCTAATTATTTTTTTTAATTTTATAATATTTTATTTGATCATTTCCATGCATTATTCATTAAAGACAAAGATCGTTTTCTTTTCCTCCCCCTCACCCCCCCGTAGCCGACGTGTGATTCCACTGGGTATCACATGTGTTCTTGATTTGAACCCATTGCCATGTTATTAATATTTGCATTAGGGTGTTCGTTTAGGGTCTCTCCTCTGTCATGTCTCCTCAACTGCTGTAGTCAGGCAGTTGCTTTTCCTCGGTGTTTCTACTCCCACAATTTGTCCTCTGCTTATGAATAGTGTTTTTTCTCCTAGATCCCTGCAGATTGTTCAGGGACATTACACCTCTACTAATGGAGAAGTCCATTACGTTCGATTATACCACAGTGTATTAGTCTCTGTGTACAATGTTCTCCTGGTTCTGCTCCTCTCGCTCTGCATCACTTCCTGGAGGTCGTTCCAGTCTCCATGGATTTCCTCCACTTTATTATTCCTTTTTGCACAATAGTATTCCATCACCAACATATACCACAATTTGTTCAGCCATTCCCCAATTGAAGGGCATCCCCTCGTTTTCCAATTTTTGGCCACCACAAAGAGCACAGCTATGAATATTCTTGTACAAGTCTTTTTCTCCATTATCTCTTTGGGGTACAGACCCAGCAGTGCTATGGCTGGATCAAAGAGTAGACTTTCTTTTATCTCCCTTTGGGCATTGTTCCAAATTACCCTCCAGAATGGTTGGATCAGTTCACAACTCCACCTGCAATGCATTAATGTCCCTACTTTGCCACATCCCCTCCAGCATTCATTACTTTCCTTTGCTATCATGTTAGCCAATCTGCTAGGTGTGAGGTGATAACTCAGAGTTGTTTTGATTTGCACCTCTCTGATTATAAGAGATTTAGACCACTTCTTCATGTGCTTATTAATAGTTTTGATTTCTTTATCTGAAAACTGCCTATCCATGTCCCTTGCCCATTTATCAATTGGAGAATGGCTTGGTTTTTTGTACAATTGATTTAGCTCTTTATAAATTTGAGTAATTAAACCTTTGTCAGAGGTTTTTATGAAAAATTTTTTCCCAATTTGGTGTTTTCCTTCTGATTTTAGTTACATTGGTTTTGTTTGTACAAAAACTTTTTAATTTGATGTAGTCGAAAATATTTATTTTACATTTTGTGATTCTTTCTATGTCTTGCTTGGTTTTAAAGTCTTTCCCCTCCCAAAGGTCTGACATGTATACCATTCTGTGTTTACCCAATTTACTTATGGTTTCCTTCTTTATGTTTAAGTCATTCACCCATTTTGAATTTATCTTGGTGTAGGGTGTGAAGTGTTGATCTATTCCTAGTCTCTCCCACACTGTCTTCCAATTTTCCCAGCAGTTTTTATCGAATAGTGGATTTTTGTCCCAAAAGTTGGGATCTTTGGGTTTATTTTTTTCTAATTCTGTAAAGAAGTTTTTTGGTAGTTCAATGGGTATGACACTAAATAAGTAAATTAATTTGGGTAGGATTGTCATTTTTATTATGTTAGCTCATCCCGCCCATGAGCAATCAATGTTTTTCCAGTTGTTTAGATCTAGTTTTAATTGTGAGGAGAGTGTTTTATAGTTGTGTTCATATAATTCCTGTGTTCATTTTGGCAGATATATTCCTAAGTATTTTATATTGTCCAGGGTGATTTTAAATGGAATTTCTCTTTCTAATTCTTGCTGCTGAGATGGATTGGAGATATATAGAAATGATGATGACTTATGTGGGTTTATTTTGTATCCTGAAACTTTGCTAAAGATGTTGATTATTTCAACTAGCTTTTTAGTTGATTTTTTAGGATTCTTTAAGTAGACCATCATATCATCCACAAAGAGTGATAGCTTGGTCTCCTCATTGCCAATTTTAATACCTTCAATTTCTTTTTCTTCTCTAATTGCTACTGCTAATGTTTCTAGTACAATGTTAAATAATAAGGGTGATAATGGGCATCCTTGTTTCACTCCTGATCTTATTGGGAAGGCTTCTAGTTTATCTCCATTGCAGATGATGTTTGCTGATGGTTTCAAATATATACCATTTATTATTTTTAGGAAAGGTCCTTCTATTCCTATATTTTCTAGTGTTTTCAATAGGAATGGATGTTGTATTTTTCAAAGGCTTTTTCTGCATCTATTGAGATAATCAGGTGATTTTTGTCAGTTTGCTTGTTAATATGGCCAATTATGTGGATGGTTTTCCTAATATTGAACCATCCTTGCATTCCCGGTATGAATCCTACCTGATCGTAGTGGATAACCTTTGTGATGACTTGCTGGAGTCTTTTTGCTAGTATACTATTTAAGATTTTTGTAACTATATTCATTAAGGAGATTGGTCTATAGTTTTCTTTCTCTGTTTTTGACCTGCCTGGCTTTGGGATCAGTACCATGTTTGTGTCGTGAAATGAATTTGGTAGCACTCCTTCTTGGCTTATTCTGTCAAATAGTTTGTATAATATTGGGATTAGTTGTTCTTTCAATGTTTAATAGAATTCATTTGTGATCTGAGAAGATTGCATTTATTATTTCTGCTCTTTTGCACTCGTTTGCAATGTTTTTATGCCCTAATACATGGTCAATTTTTGTGAATGTACCATGTGCTGCTGAGAAGGTATGTGTTTCTTATAAACAGCATATAGTAGGGTTTTGGATTCTAATCCACTCTGCTATTCACTTGAGTTTTATGGGTGAGTTCATTCCATTCACATTCAGAGTTATGATTACTAGCTGTGTATTTCCCAGCATTTTGATTTCTACTCCTGGTCCTGCCTTTTCTTCTTTCACTATTTCCTTCTACACCAATGTTTGTTTTTAATCAGTCCCCCTAGTTCCCACCCTTATTTTACTTCCCTTTATATCCCCCCTCCCTTCTTATTACCCCCTTTATTTTCCCTGTAGTCTTTCTAAAATTGCCCCTCCTACCCTCTCCCTCCCTTGTACTGCTTCCCTCCCCACCAGTCCATTTGTTAGCCTTCTACTCCCCTATACGGTGCAAATCTATTCTCTGCCCCAGGGGATTGGATTGTTCTTCCCTCTTTGGGTCAATTTCAAAGCACATAAGAGTTGAATATTTCCTATCTCCAACCTCTTTACCCTTCCAGTGTATTGATGTTCTCTCCCCCTCCCGCCATGAGCTTCTTTGTGACATATAAATTTATCCCAATTTGTTTCTTTTCCCATTTCTTTTAGTATTAACCTCTTTTTAAAGCTCTACTTGTATATATATATATATATATATATATATATATATGCACACTATGCACACACACGTATATGTATTTATGCATACATATATCTATATACCTATTTATGTCTTGTCCTTTCATCCTATACAGTTTGTCACTGTTCCCTCAAAGTGTAATTCTTCTAGCTGCCCAGGTAATAGCAACAGTTTTAAGAGTTACCAATGACCTCTTTTCTTACAGGGATACATATCATTTTAATTTATTGAGTCTCTTATAAAATTTTTTTGTTGTTTTGTTTTTCTTCTTCCTCTCTTTTTTAAATTACCTTTTGATGATTCTCTTGAGTTCTGTGCTTGGACATCAAATTTTCTGTTCAGGTCTGGTCTTTTCTTTACAAATTCTAGGAATTCTTCTATTTTCTTGAATGACCATACTTTCCCCTGTAAGAATATAGTCAGTTTTGCTGGGTAGTTGATTTTTGGTTGTAGACCTAGTTCCCTTGCTTTCGGGAATATCATATTCCATGCCTTTCAGTCCTTCAGTTGTTAAGTCAAAAACAGTGATCCTTGTGGCCTGAGTAACAGTTTCATCAAGAAATTGGGAGAGTATCTTAAAGGCACAGGGATCAATGAGAATCACTACCATGACTATGATGAGGGGGCCTAATAGTGGAGTGAGTCAAGGCACTGTGTCAGCTGTCCATGTATCTGCTGGTCTGGCCTTTTTACTCTGGAGTGGTAGACTTACAGCGTGACTCCTGTAACCTTAAGAGAAGTGGGGGGGGGGGGCAAGAATAACAGTGTGTGGCTCTGTGCAAATAGGTTGGAGGGGTTCCTTCTTCCAGGCCTTTACAGACTATGTCTCCTGGCTGGTGGGGGTGAACAGGGTTCCCTAAGGTTATGAGTTCCCATTCCAGGACAGCTTTATGGAGACCAGCCATTGTTTTTCCTAACTGTCTGACTGTCTTATCCTGGGAGGCTTCCTAAGTGTTGTGATTATGTGGGGTGGTTGTCCAAAGAAGAGCTCATATGGTGAAAAGCCTGCAGGTTCAGGCATGCAGTGGACCCTGAGCAAAGTTACAGGGAGGAGGCCCATCTAGGGAAGGCTGGTCTCCTGATGGAACTTGGCTAGAATTACTTTGAGCATTGGGTTCATTACACTACATCTTTGGGGTCTATATGCTGTGTGAAGTTTCTATTTAATACCCAGCACTTTGGCTAATCCTGTACTACTGAGGCCATGAAGGCTGGCCCATTGTCACTGCCTATGGTGAGGGGCAGGTCATAGTGCCAAGATTTTCTGCAGGAGCACTCTGGTGTCCTTGCCAGCTTTCTCAGTTTTAGTGGGAAACACTTCTACCCTGTTGGTAGAGTTGCAAATCAAAACCAGAAGGTATTTGAAATTCCAGCAGGGCTTAATTTCAGTAAAGTCCACCATAAGATCCTCAAAGGGTGCTGTTCCACTTGGTTTGTGCCCCCATTATAGGGCAGGGTCCCTGTCCTGGATTATCCTTAGTACAAGAGTGGCACCTCTTACTGATATTGGCAGAGAGAACTGGTAGCTGGGCAATGTAATAATATTTATTCAGTAGGCTTCCACGGTTGTCTTTCCCAAGTGGGTTATGGCATGTTGTTTCTGGACTAGTGAATAGGCATCTGTACAGATGATGAATAGGCAGCCATCTGGGACCATCCAGTTACCACTTGGATCCTTCTAGGCCCCTTCCTTGTCTGTTGAAGCATTTTCTTCTTTTGTGTATATTAGTTTTCCCAATCTGGTTCAGGGGTTTAAGCTAGTAAGTGAGGTTACTAATCATTGGGGGCCTGGGAGGGTCTCCATGCTGCCAAGGCAGCTTGGTCACCCACAGAAAGCCACAATGAAACATTGTTTGTCCCTCTCTTTCTTTCTGCTGTATTCCTCCTCAGATCTCTAATTTTCTTTGATTAATGACTCTCCTATTCACATCATTTCCCAAAGACCCTCCCTCATCTTCTCACCTTGTTGTGGTGAAAATATCACCTTTAAAGATTGTTATAATATTAAAACTATGGTCTCCAAGGAATTTACTTATGAAATTCCTAAAATGAAACACTCAAGTCAGAATGGAGTTTATGGTGGTTTAATCACAATGGGAGTAAGAAAAGGGAGAGGGAGAGAAGGAGAAAGGGGAAAGGTTAACTCAACCTTCTGGCCAGAGCCAGAGGGAGATTAGGCTCTAAGGCCAAGGTAGAAAGGAAAATCAGTCCTTGACTCATGTGACCAATCTGAAGGAAAACTGTCTGCGGGCCTCCTCTCTCCTCCAGTTCCTAGCACCAACTGGCATCTAGCTCTGTCCATAGGAAGTGAGTGAATTCCAGAGGCTGTTCCCTACCTCACTTCCTGTGCCTCACAAGTGCCAATGGTGGCTTAAGCTTGGCTTAGGACAGCCCAGGAGGGCAGTTAGTTATTTCTGATTTGTCATTGACTAGCACATGCCTGTGTAGTGTGGGTTTGCACAATTTTGGGTGCTAGACCAAGCAAGATGGAGATTTTAAAATTCACAACCTTGTCCTCCTAATTCCAAACTGGTCCACCTTTCCACTGGCCCCTCCCTTATTCCTTGACTCCTTACATTTTATTTCTTTTTCTCTCCAACTTTCCCCAAATCCCTTCCTTTCCCCTCTATGTGCCCTCCTACTTCTTGCTTCTCTTGTCTCATCACCTTACACTCCCCCCACACCCTTCTTAAGATGTACTCTCCTCAAGGTATTCCTCCCTTTTCTTATCTTCTTGTCCTCATATCTTTTTTCCTGTCCTCTCTAATTTCATCCTTCCTATTTCTCTGAACATTAAGAAAATTTGTACCCTTCTAATTATGTATGTTGTCCTTTCTTTATCCTGGGTCTAATAAGAGTTAGATTCTAGTACTTCCAGCCTTCCACTGCTTCATTCTCTTCTTTGTGGCAGTTCCTCCACTCATTACTCCTCCATATGAGACAGTCATCCCACCCTGCCTCTTCCTGGTCTATTCTACTACCATTTGGGCTCATTCTATTCCATTCCCTTACACTCAAGTCTTCTTATCTACATCCCTTCAAAATACCCAGGCAACAAGACCATTCCCACAGAGTATAGATGATATTTTCTCATTCCAGAATTAATTTGACCTTTTGGGTTGCTTATGACTAGTCTTTCATTACATTTGCATATTTCTTATAGAACAGATATTCTGCTAAGCTCTGTTTTTTTCTCCAGCAATAATTGAAACTCTCAGTTTGTTAAATAACCATTTTTCCCTTTTATAATTTGCTCTTCTTTGCTGGATAAGTTATTCTTGGTTGCAATCCCATTCATTTTGCTTTGCAAAATGCTGTGTTTTATGTCTGGAATTCTTTCAGTGTTGTGGCTTTTTTACTGGAGCGTTGGTGGGAACTCAGAAGGTTCTTTAAGTTTTTCTACATTTTTGTATGACTCTGGTGGGACTCAAACCCACAACTTTGAATTAGAAGTCCAATGTGCTTAGGAGAAATAGAATGGGAACCAGCAGTTAAAATGAACCCTAAATATTTCATTTCAGGGAGACACCACTGAATGTTTGAGACCTTGTGGCCTCTCTTATGCAGCTCTAAAAGGAGATGTTTTCTATTTTCTTGGTACACTATGGCATTTGGTGAGGCAAAGAGCAAATCATCCTTATATTGAATCAAACTGCTATGCTCAAACTTAATAGTGTCTGTGTCTTCACTCAAAAATTGGGAAAATAATGTAGGTCTGTCCACAAACCCCTGGGGAAAACTAGTCCAGATCCAATTAAAACCTTTCCAGGTGAAGGCAAATATATGCCTGGAATCCTCATGAACCAGAATAGAAAAGAATGTGGAGCACAAGTATACAAGAATATATAGCTGTACTAGGAATATTAGAGAGAATTGGATTTAGGTTTGAAACCAAAGGATGTCTTTTTATGACATGATTGTCCACAGCCCTTAAGTCCTGGTTGAATCTATAGACAGGTTTCCATCAGGACCTAATTTTGTTTTTTTTTAGGGGCAAGATGGGTGTATTATATTCAGATTTGTAGGGAACTATTATGCTTTGTTTAATTAATGAATTTATCATTGGGGTAATTCTCTCAATTCCTTTGAGTGGGAATACTGAGGAATGAAAGGAGGTGGGTCAGATTTTGTCTGAATTTGAACAGGGACAGCTGATTTTAGTAGGCCATCATCAGAAGATGATGTTTCCCAGAGAGTCAGGAATTTCAGCCAGGATTTTAAAAATGGGTTCCTGTGTCTCCTGACTGCCTGAAAGAAGTACAGGGAGCAAATTCAAAGATTCCTCAGGAATTCTAGTGATATAGAGACATCTGGAGAGCAATGTATTATGGCTCTTAGCTTGTATAAAAGATGTGTTATTATTCTATAATAATGTGTTATTATTCTATAATGCAAAATTTAAGTTCTTTTGAAAGTAATTTCAGGGTGAGAAACTTGCTACTTCCCAGAATCCAGAAAGTGAACTGCTTGCAGAAGATGCCATGAAGATGCCTACAGAGATCACCTACTGCTTGAAAGGATCCTGAGTAAACTTTTGGATGTGATGAATTGAACTTTGGGTGGTTGAATGCATTTGTTTTGTATGTGCACTGTTATGACAAAGGGAACTGCACCCTAAATGGTTTTGTTTTGGTTTTTTTCTTTTGTGTCCTTTTGTCCCAAAATTGTTTTAATTTCCTCTTGGAAACTGCTGTATTTTATGTATCTTTAGTTGAAGTTATGTTTGGTTTTGTTGACAGGATCCATTGGGAAGACAGGTTTCTTAACATATCCCAAGAGGAAATGATTGTATTAAAAAAAAATTGTATGCTGGGGGACTACATTCCCCAGCATTCCCTGCTCTTCCCATGGTTCCCTTCTCTTTATGTCCTGGTGTGGAATTGGTCTATAAATGGACCAATCCCATGCTGGGAGGGGCTTTTTGTCTGGAATGTTGAAGGGAGCCCAGGAGGTTGCTAGAGCTCAGGTGTTTTTCTTTATTTTTTTCCTATATATGGTAAATCTTTAATAGTCATTTCTTGATTATGGCTTCTCTTGAAGGCGCCAAATAATAATTTTACTTAGAGGAAATCTCCATTTTGTATTTTAGAAGGCATCTAAAACATCTGGGTTTGTTCTTTACTTGACCACAAATCCTGCAAGTAAGGAGCATCTTGATCAGGGCTAACAAACATATCCTTTGGCACTTACCTTACTACTTGTGTTTCTGGTTTCTAGCCACTTTTGTGTACATTGATTTTGCCAGTTGAACAGTTTCTGGATTACCTCAAGTCTCTTGGCAGTTGGTTGTAGCAGGTGAGATTCATGTGTGTCAGAATGGTAAATAGGGACAATGTTTGTAAGGATACTCTATCCAGACTTTGGAAGGCAATGAACTGAGCAAATAAAGACAACTTTCATTTTGACAGGGGTATTTATTGTGGAGAAATAATAATAGGATAAAACTTATGAAATCATTTCACTTGAGTTAGTCAGTTTGGATGATGTCAACTTAATCTGTCAGATTTGTTAGGTATTGTCAAAAATTTAAATGAGTATATTTCTTTTCTATGATTTCTAGTTAAAAATGTCCCAGCTTTGGCATTTAAAAAATGTTGAGAAGTACTGATTAAGAAAAGTCTTGGTAATATTTTGGAACTCTTGATGAGTGAACTAGGCTATTTTAGTGCTCTCTTTAAGAAAGGCCTCATAATTCTCAAGTATTTTTAAAAATACATTTTACAAGTTATTACCTGTTTTGATCCATGACCATTACAGTTAAAACAACAGGTACTCCTCCAATAGTAAAGTTAATAAAAATAATGATATAGTTGTCAGTTCTGGAGCATGGGGAGTCCAACACAAGGCTAATGATACAGAGGATGGAGTTATGCAGCAAAGCTTTATTTGGAGGAGAGGAAGGGGCAAAGGGAGATGGGAGGCCAATGATAGTAGAAGGTGTAGTGGAGGGTGAGGAGGAAGGGAGAGCAAGAAGTAAGCCCCCACTCTACAGATGGCTAGGGGTCTCCACTGGGTGGAGAAGGGGGCAATCTTTTATAAGGTGGTGGTCTGGGATGATGCAACCTGTTTTGCCTCTATTGATCAAAGTGGGGTACTTGTGTGCAGTTGATTGGAAAACCCTAAGGGGGTTGGGAACCTCAGTATGGGGGTGGGTGGGAAGTTCTCAGACCTGGTGGTCAGCAGTGCTGGAGTTCATTTGTCCAGGCCTGACAGCAAAGTCTTGATGTTCTGCCAGGTGCTGCTATTGTGGCAGTTCTTGTTCCAGGTTTCAGCAGGTGCTAGGGGCAGAGAGAAAGGTGGGGCTTTGGTTCCATGATCTATCAATAATAATTGTTTAATTTCCTCCAAAATGTTATTTAGGAATGTAGCTATAGAAGTACTCTGATGTAACCAGTTACTCAGTAACTATTAAAACACTTATAATGTGCTAGGCACTACACTAAGCACTGAGGGTAAAAATAAAGGCAAAAGATGGTCTTTGTCTTCAGAGAGATCACAGCTTAATGGGAGAGACCACATACAAACAACTATGTATAGATAGGTTGTAGATAGGTTAAATGCAGCATGATCCTATTTCTTACTTAGGAATTAACTTTAATAAAGTTGATTTTGTGCCTAACACATTAGGCAGATATTCTTTTAACATTCACTTTAATAGAATTCCAAGGAGGGGCATGTAGATATAAAACAGAGACTACTATACAAGCATTTACATTCTTCTCTTTTCACTTCTCTTTTTTTTTCATAGTCTGCACATTTAATCATTTAAAAACCTCTAACATCATCTTGTCTCTATTAAATAAACCCACTACACTGGGCCTTTATATTTTTCTTTCTTTCCTTTCCTTTCCCTCTTTGTATATTTGTTCAATACTTATATTCTCCCATCCTTTTTTCCTTCTTCCCTATTATACCACGATAGAATTTTGGTTTCCTTCAACTTCTACTCTGATTTCTTCCTACCTACCTTATTGTATTCTGCCTACCTCTTACCTCTCTCCTTTAGTACTAATTTAATTAGTTGATTTATTCATTATTTCAATAGCTACTTACCAAATGCCTACTATTGCTTTAAGAACTTTTGGAGGATACAAAAATGAATGACACAATGTTTTCTCCCAAGGAGTTTAGGGTCCTATACAATATAGGCATGTTTCATGTATGTAGTCTTTCCTTGGGCTTACTTTTAACTTTCCACCACCCCCAATTTAGTCAAAGGCTAGAGACTCTCAAAGGGGCAGCTACTACCTTGGGTTCTATGGGTAATTCTTGTGGATGGCTATACTTCTAGCATTGTAGCTTTTGATCCCCTACTAGTTTGCTTCCATTAACGTTCAAACAATAGACCCAATTAACTCTTTATGATTTTTAAAAATTAAACATCTTTTCAATGAACTTTTAAGAAAGGCATTCCCTTAAATAGTAAGAATAATAGTTATAAAGCGTTCTTCTCATTGAACCAGGGCTTTCAATAAATATCCACAGTGCCTAGTTAGAGCACTAACTTAAAAGTTCAGTGACAAGGAGCATATTAATATTGAGGAAAACACAGGTGGACAAAGCAATTCATAAAAGTAAGACCCAATATCACATCTCCCTCAGAACTGTAAGGTCCCAGTGTCTTGCCACCCCCTCAACTTTGTCTTACAAGATTCTTACAAAATTCATTCCGTGCATTGTATCTGTTACTTTGCTGCTATGCTTAGTCACCCCATTCCTGAGTTCGACTATCTTAGAGTATGGTGTCTCATTTGGATGGGTCAGTCTACTGAACCCCCTCCGGCTAGGCTGCTCTGCTGCTATTTCTCCACTCATTTAAGATTGCTACTCAAAAGGTGGCAATAGTTTCAACTACTTTCCACATCAAGATCACCTGAAAGCCCTTACCTTGGAGAGTATTGTGTTATTTAAGAAAGGTGAAGGGCCTTGGGTTAGCAGAAACATTTAATGCAAAATAGTAATGTCACAAAACATTCTTTTCCTACAACCTGTTTAACATATAGAACTTTGATGAACTTGCTTCTGGACATGTATAATAGAGAGTGTTGTCTTCAACGAAGGTACAGAGAGGCTCTTTTGATAAATAAGTCTCTGAAGTAGATATACTTTTTGATGAGAAATCTCTTAATTAGCTGCTCAGTCAGAACTGAACAGGCATACAATAGGTTTGAGTGGATGATCTCCTGTTCTCTCCCTCCTGAAGCATTCCAGAGAAGAGGAAGAGAGCCTCCAGTGGCAGGGGAAACAATTGCCTAACTTGTCAACCAGTCTGGCACCACCCCTCTGCCCAGCAGCCCAATGTGAGCACTTCCCCCCTCAGCTCTCTGAGGTAATGCAGGGGGCTCACAGGCAGCTTCAAGGGGCTGATTGGGCACATTATCTCTAAGAGGCTTTCCAATGCTAGCCTAGGTGAACCAAGGAAGGAACTTTTCCATTAGTTATGCCATGACTGTAAGTATACTTGGTGGAAACTCTGTGAAAGGGACAAAAGAACCAACTTAATGCCAAGGGGTACCAACATACAACTCTTTCACAGTAATCATAAAAGTCCATTAAACCCCCAGATTAAACAAACCTTAAGTTGCTATCTAATTCTGCCTTTCCCATACTATACTTATGAAGTTAAATCTTTGGATGCATATGTAAGACTTTATGCCAATCAAATTTTATTAAATGAAATTTAGCCCAGTGATCTTCCTTGTTAAAATTTTTTAAATTACCCCTTTTCCCAATGTTTTAGACATTACTCTCAGGTTGTACATCATCTGAGAAGTCAATGAACAAACCTTCTATGCCTTCAACCAAGTCACTAATAAAAAAATGTTTGATTATTTAGATCAATCATAGATTACTGAGAAACTCCACACTTTTTGATTGTCCTTAAGCTTCCATATGGTTAGAGTCAGATCAGAGGTTTAGCACTCTCAACTCTATTTTCATAGTACCATACCGCCTTCTTATATTCATCCTATATTACTTGCCCTTGCTTCTACTATACTCTTTTCTAGTAAAAAAAAAAGTCTTATAACTCAGTCTCATCTGAGCAATTCAGGTGGTAGCAATAGAAATGGAACTGAAGAAATAGATATGAGAGATATTGTAAGTCAGAGTGCAGTGCAGTGGAAGGAATAATTTGATTTGAAATCCAGTGCTGATGCTTACTTCATATCTGTTATTTTAGATATTTATTTTAACTTAAAACCCTAAGCCTCAATTTTCTTATCTTTAAAATGAGTGTAATAATGTCTATCAACTACCTTACAGAGTTGTGGTAAGAAACATGTTGTAAACTTTAAAAAACTGTACAAATATGAATTGTTATTCTTCACTCAACTGAAACAAGTTTCTCCAAACATACCAGTTATTTCCCAACTATCAAATTTAAGACCTTTTCTCAAATCAATCTTCATATTTCTTGACCTCTTTGTTGCCTATGACATTATGAATATTTATCCCTAAATCCTCCCCAATTCCTAACTTTTATATTCCTATCGCTGGCACCATTAACCTTCCAATGACTCAGGTTCACAACTTCAGCATCACCCATGACTCCTTGTTTGTACTCTTCTAACATAATTCATCCATTTTCAGATCATGTCATACATTGCTGTGTCTCATAGTCATTCTTCAACATTAGAATATTTAGCACTTCTCGATTTCAAGTATTGAATGATTTTTATTAGTAACATCATTTTCATTTTCAGATTGGTAATGTGCACATTCAGGGTTGTGCTCAATAAAGAAAAAAATGAAAGAAGCTGTTGGCACAAAGTTGTGGAGTCTGGAATCCTACTAGGTTCTTCACCAATCTTGTTAACCTTACCACTGTAAAGCTCTGCCATTCATTGCATATTTTGATTGTTTGTCAATCCAAGATCCCATCATTAATTATAGCATCAAGGTTAAATGCCAGTTTGATTCTGTTATGTTCTCTTATTCTAAGACCCTTAATCACTGATGAACTGATGGATTACTTTGAGCTCATAAGTCTTTCAGAATCTCAATGCCATCAGACAATCTCTGAAGGACAGAGCATTAGAGATGATGTTAAGACCTCACCAATCTTAGTGTCTGCTAACAAGTATGGAAGTTTACAGAAGCCAACACATGGTACAATGCCCTCACAATACCATTTAACACAATGGAAGGTAAGATTCAGGTTGAAAAATGTTTTACTCTTAAGAATTTTATTTGCTATTCAGTATACACTTCATGTGTTATGAAAAGTGAATATTGTCTAAAATCAGTGTTTATTATTGTGTTGGGTTTTTTTTTTTTGAGATGTTACCAGGTCATGGGATTCATAGTGATAAAAATATTTTGTTTAATATTAATTTTATTTTGTGTATTATATTTTATGGTTGTTGTTAGGAATAGTGCATGTTATCAGAATTAATGTTTTGTTATAATGTCTTCTATTCAGAGAAGTCTGTTTTTAGCAATTTCTAGTGAACAAATAGTTTTTGGTGTTTGAGGGAACCTAACCCCCATTTCCTATAGGTTCAATGAATCAACATTCACAATTTTGATGTTTGCATCATTTTCTAGGAACATTACTCCTCTTACTTCTGCAAAACTTGAGGATTGACTATATATGTTTCCTTCTTAATATTCACATATAGACATCATTGTAGTAAAGGCCCTTATTACCTCTTTTCTGGATCGTTGTGATAGCCTTCTAGTTGATCTCTCTGCCTCACTTTTCTCTCCAAGCCATCTTTCATTCATATACCAGAATGATTTTCCTGCTGTCCAGGTCTGATCATGTAATACATTCCATTGGGTTAATATTAAGATCCTATTAAGATTCCTCTTAGATCAGTGCTCTGAACAGTATTTAAAAGCCTTCACAACCTGACCTTTCCAGTCTTTTTGCACTTAAACCCTTCCACATACTCTATGATTGAGCTACATTAGTTAATATTCTGTCCTCTGATTTTTCATTGCATTGGCTGTCTTTGTGCTTGGGGGACTTCTTCTCCTCACCTTTAACAAATCCTACCTTGCATATTACACCTTTTCTGGTCCCTCTCTTCTCTTCCACAGCCACCCTCCCCTTTCCCTGCTCCTTCCCCTCCAAGATAATCTTCTATTTGAACTATGTGTATCTTGTATGTACATAGTTGTTTGCAGGCTGCCTCTCTAATTATAATATGATCTTTTTGAGGGCATTGATTATGTTTTTGCCTTTCCTTTTCCAATTCTTAGCACAGTGCCTGATATCTAAATAAACACAATAAAATTTTTGTTGGCTGACTGAATCAAAAGGACTTGGCAACTGATTAGTTGGAGCAACAAGGAGAAAGAGGTATCCAAAGATGATCCTGAGTTGGAGTTTTGATGACTTTGTGATGTGTGATCTTTTATAGAAAGAGTCAGTCAACATGTATTTAGAAATGCTCACTGATCGGGTACTGCAAGGCACCAAACTGTAAAGATAAAAATTTAGGGAAACTGAGGCAGGTAGAAATTAGTTTCTCTCTGCAAGGAGTATCATATTTTAGAGGTTTATTAAAGTTTGAAAATTTAAGAATATACAAGTAAGAATGGGCACGTGCCAGGTGGGCCATAAGGCCCACCCAAAATTTCACTCACATCATGAGGTGCATCTGTTTGCCAGCAGAGACAGAAAGTAAAGTGCCCCCAAAGCCTTTGCAATCAGGTTAAATACCCCATCTTGTTCTTGGCCCAGGTGAGGTTACAAAGCATTCTGGGGAAGTGGAGCAAGGACTTCTGGGGATTGAAGTCCAGAGTTCAAATCCATTTTTACAAAACTAAGTGCCAGGGACATAAAGAAAGCCAAAAATAGTCCCTGCCTTCAAGAAGCCCATTTCCTAATAAAGGAGATTATATACAAATAACTATATATGTGTGCATAAACATATTTTTGAATGAATTTTATGTTCATATTTATGTGCTTTATATATATCTACAAACACAAATATACAGATGCATATGGTTTGGATATAAATGTAAGGCAGTCTCAAAAGGAAAGGATTAGGGGAAGAGGAGAGCAATGAGGGGGAAGGAATTGGTGGAATGGGGTGTTCTGAAAAAGGCCTCCTGTAGAAGTATATGAAAAGAATCTTAAAGGAAACTAGGGAAGCTAGAGTTGAAAGAAAGGAAGGAGAACATTCTAGGCATGAGGTAGCACCGGTACAAAGCATCAGAAGTGGGAAATTCAATATTGTATGCAACAGGTAGCAAGTAGTTGTTCAGACTGTCACTGATTCATAAAGTATATGGAGAAGAATTTTGCATTAAGTCACTAGAAAGATAGAAAGGGACCAGATGATAAAGAGATTTAAATAATAGAGGAGTTCTTGCTTGATTCTGAATATAATAGGGAGCTGATGGAGTTAATTGAATAGGGGACTAACAAGGTTGGACACATGCTTTTGGAAAATCACTTTGACAGCTGAGTGGAAGATGAGAGATTTGAGGAAGGGGTACAATTTAAAAGGCTAGAGAAATAGTCTAAGTGAGCGGTAATGAGGGCCTGAACTAGGGTCTAGGGTGGTGGTTGTGTGAGTGGGGAGAGAGAGACAGACAGAGAGAGAGAGAGAGAGAGAGCGAGAGAGAGAGAGAGAGAGAGAGAGAGAGAGCGAGAGAGAGAAAGCAAGTACATGCGTGAATTTTCAGACAGTGGAAACGGGAACCAAAGAAGTTTTGAGTGGATTAATGAGTTTTTCTCTATTTTTTCCTTTATTCTAGACTTGCCTTTGATTGCACCCATTCTCCACAAGGAATGACCCATGGTCAGAACAACAGGAGGTCCCTTTCAGCAACAGGACATCAAAAGATAAAGCATTAATTAGCCATCCAGAATTCAGTTTGCTATATCTGGAGTTTAAACACTATGTTGTGAGGAAAAGTTGAGTCCCAAGTCCAGAGTCCCTGAATCATCATCTAGATACTACATCTAGGAAAGTATGAACCAAATATTTAAAACTGTATTCTATTACCTACCTTTCTTTGCCAGCTTATGGAATTATTGTAAGTGGGAGATGTCTAGCAGCACCATGTGGTGGTTAAACTATAATTTGTTGATGCTTCAGACCAAAGACCTTTGCAAGTCTGATTTCCTAAAAGAAGAGAAGGGAAAGGAGTGGACCTTGGGGAACATCTACAATGTAGAGGTAATAATGAAGACACAGATCAAGAGGTCAATAAAGTAGGAAGAGTTTGCAGTGTCATGGCAATCAAAGAAGAGGAGAATTTCCAGCAGGAGATAGGAAATCAACAAATATTGTAGGGAAGTCAGGTTAGACAAAGACTTGAAAAGACAGTAGATTGCATAACAAAAAGTCATTGATAACTTTGAACAGTATAGTTTCAGGGTGCAGCTAGGTTGCTTACTGGTTAGAGAGCCAGGCTAAGAGATGGAGGGGGTCCTGGGTTCAAATGTAGCCTCAAATACTATCTGTGTGACCCTGGGCAAGTCACTTTACCCCAATTACCCAGCATTCACTGCTCTTTTGCAAGTAAGGGTTAAAAAATAGTTTCAGTAAAATAACATGGGCTGTGAGAAAGCAGAGGCAATAAGCAAGCAGTACTCTTGAGAGAAATTTGATAGTGATATGAATATGAGTGCAATAATTCTATTTTGTAGCAAACTTTATGGAAAATTTTCATTGGATTTAGGAGATAACTGTGTTGATGAAGAAGGGAATAAGTTATTGGAGATAAAGATATTGAAACTAGAAGGTAATTGGTCTAATATAGTCCAGAAGGAACCAGGGGAATGCTACTAAAAACCAAAGAAGCAGGGCACTTGAGCTAAGACAGTACATTAGCCTGGCTTCCACTTTATTCATAGGAAATTTATTAAAGCAGAGATAACTCAGGCTTCTGCGCTGATGTATTCTCTATATAACTGGGCCTCCAGCCAAGCCCGGGGCATTTTGCATGATGTTGCATATGGAAACATGATTCTATATTGGAAGAATAATTGCTGAGCATGATAAGACACTGTGTACCTAGTTAAAGGAAGGAATGGATAAATAGCTTCTAGGAAGAAGGTATTCCTTGATTTAAACTTGCCAGTTTAGCTTTTCCCATCAAACATTGGTTATACAAAAGATAATCAAATAGTAGATCATGAGTAATCTGAATCAATTAATGCAAAATTAGAAAAAAAAAACTCCAGAAGTTCTACAGATTATTGTATTCTAGAAAATACAAATATATTTACTTGTCAGAGTCTAAGGGTCCTTCCTGATTCTTTCAGCCATATTTATTTCAGTGGTTGCAGGATCCTGAGAGAAGGGAATATAGAAGGCAAAGATAGAAGGATACTTTTCTTATGATAAGAGTACTTAAGGAGGGAAGATTGAATGGAGGAAGACACAGACATTGTGAGATATAGAGAAGAAAAGTTCTCAGGTCATTAGATCGAAAATTGGAAGGGATCTTAGAAATAATCTAGTCTGAGAAAGACAAATAAATGGATTTCTCAGCTTCCATGAAAGCTCAACATAAATTTGTAGCACACCTAATCTGCATGGTTATATGACCACCTCTAAAAATTCTCAGTAGTCTGTTCGTAGAAGTAGAGAAAACAGCTGGCAAGAGTGATACAGGGCTGAGGATTGGCAAAATGGGTACAACAGAAGGAAGGATGAGAGGATGAGACAGAGAACCTAGAGTATTATCAAATGGAACATTCTGATGGAGTAAGGAGACCAACAATGCCAAAGTGAGAGATTAAGACAAGGTCATAGGAATAGAGGTTGAAATGAGAACAAAATGCTAGTTCTGTAGCTGATAGGGATAAGGGGGGAGTGGATGGCATGAAAGTATTCCTTAAAGGGAAATTTCAAAGTCAAGAACTTAGAATATATTTTACCTTGTTCCTCTCTTCTTTAGTTCAACCCCTATTTCACCCTATAAAGATCCAAATCCAGAAAAGAATCTCTGCAAGAATAAAAAGACTACTTTTATCTATTTAAAAAACAAGATGAACCCATGGTTAAGCCAACAGTTCTAGCTTATGAGTGAGACGTGGGACTGTAAGCATCATGTTCGCTTCCCTGGGAAGTTTCTCGGAGCATCTGTACCATGACAGCATCATTTAGGCTCAGTTTTTGCTCTTGGGGCTTTCCTAGAACAGAGACTACCATGTGAGTCAACATGAATTCTGATTTAGATATACACACAAAGGGGGTCCAGCATGATAATGTGAAACTAATTTTCACTTTGGGCCTGAGTGGGGAGATAAATTCAGGTCATTAGACTTAAAGGACTAATATTATCATACCATATGGAGTCCAAATGAGGACTGTTAGGGAGAAAATGTTAATTCAGGTTATTTCATTGATAGATTGCTCTTATTGAACCTCAGCAAGTAAGAGAAATGAAGTTTTTGGATTTTTGAGCTATATCTATAATTTCTACACTTTTTTGTTTCTTGGATGAAGAGGGGAGAGGAAACGACTTCATCTTTCTTAAACTACCACCACTGCAATTCTTTGCAACTACTTTGGTGTGGAAAAGATGAATTTTTCTTTTTCATGCAAGAAGAAATTTCCTGAGTTTAGAGGTCTGGAAAGGCCCCGTCCTCACTTTACAGGTAAAGGAATTGAGGATGGAAAGGTAAAAAAAAATGACATGAGGTGATTAGGAACTGCATGAGAAGGACAGAAAAGGGGACATATATTTGAGAGATGTTGCAGAAGTGAAATCAACAGGCATTAGCAAGAGATTGGGTATGGGGGCTGAGAGAGAGTGAGGAATTCAGGATGACTCCTAGGTTATAAGCCTGAGAGACTGAGAGGACTGAGAGGCCTTCCTCAGAAGTGGCCCTGGCCTGCAAACCCTGAAGTGCTGCACAAACCAGATTAAAATGTAATTGGAAAATGTTAACAAAGTAAATAAAAATGCAATATGTATGATGTTAATTTGTGACTCTCTAAGCAATATGCAGCCAACAGGGACCTAGTTTTATTGTTCAACACCACGCTGCACAGTAATAGGAAAGGTAGAAAGTGGGGAGAGTTTAGTGGGAAAGATAAGTTCTATTTTGCACATGTTAATTTTAAGATGGTTACTGGACACCAGATTTGAGATATCTGGAAGGCAGTTGGAGATGGGAGACTAAAGGTCGGCAGATAGGTTAGGGCAAGATAGGTACATTTGAGAGTCATTAGCATAAAGATAGTAATTACATCCTTGGGAACTGAGGAGAACACCAAATAAAGTAGTACAGAGGGAAAGAAAAGAGGGCCCATAGAACCCTGACAAACACCGGCATTTAGAGAGCATGATCTGAGTGAGAATTCAGCAAAGGAGACCAAGGAGTGGTAAAATATAATGGAGGAGAAGCAGGAGAAAGCATTATCCTGAAAACCTAGAGAGAAGAGAGTAACAAGGAGGAGAGAGTAATCAAAAGTGTCAAAAGGCTTTTTTTTTTAACCCTACCTTCTGTCTTGGAGTCAATACTGTGTATTGGCTCCAAGGCAGAAGAGTGGTAAGGGCTAGGCAATGGGGGTCAAGTGACTTGCCCAGGGTCACACAGCTGGGAAGTGTCTGAGGCCAGATTTGAACCTAAGGCCTCCTGTCTCTAGGCCTGGCATTAAAACCCAGCTGCCCCCTCAAAAGGCTTTAGAGAGATCAAGAAGAATGAGTATTGAGAAAAAGCCATTGAATTTGACAAGTAAGAGATCATTGGTAACTTCAGAGAGAGAAATTTTGGTGAGAATTCTGATTATAAGGGGTTGAGAGGAAAGTGGAAATTCCTTCTAGGGAGGTTAGCCAGAAAGGACAGAAGGGATATAGGATAATGTTTACCAGTGATGGAAAGATCAAGTGAGGGTTTTTTTTGAGGATGGAGATTTGGACACGTTTGTAAGTAGTAGGGAAGGACCCCAAAGACAGGTAGAATCACTCACATGCACAAGTTCTATCTCTAGATTATCTCTGAGGTCCCTTCCATCTCTCAATCCCATGACTCCTAATTAATAATTCTTTCTCTATTAGGTATCCCAAAAATCTTAGTGCTATTTTAAGTTGTATCTACAGCAAAATTCTACTTGTTTATCTAGCAGTACTACAAAAAAGAAAATTCAAAAGTCATCAACAGCCTGCTATTTTGTTCTGAGGTAAAAGAGTACTCTTGTGTAAACAGTTCAGAAAATGCTACTGTTCTTAGACAGAGAAAAATAAATGAAAAATATTATTATAGATTTCTCTTTAACTTTCTAGAGTTAAGTGCCTGGGTTAATTCTACTCTTTTATGAATTTTAAACTGAATTGAGCTAGCATGTCATTATAAAAAAAAAATTGGTAGGAAGAGTCATAATAACCTACTTTATTCTGATAAATTCTCCCTTAAAGGTTGTTAGACATTTACTTAACCTACCAGATTCTCCATTGTTTTATAACTAATTATTACTTCAGTGATTCTCAATGTGGTCAGCACTGTCAGATGGTCTAAAGAAAGTATAGCTTGGTCTACTTGTTAGAAGAGAATTATAATTTTATATTTCTGGGGACTGACAATCTTTTATTACTAGTAATATCTGCCAGGGAACAAATGGGTAATCTAAGAAAATTGATTTTATTACTAAAGAAATGGAAGCCTATAATTTTCATTCCAATAATTTTGCAGATTGGCCATCACATTTTAATATGATTTTTCTCCCACAAGAGTGCTTTGTATCCATGTGTTTAAATACATGGTCAAGAACAGTAGAAGTGGTTTATTGCATATGCAATGTGAGTGGAGACAGAGGTAATAGAGTAGTTCAAAAGGACACGAGCTTTTCATAACGTATAATCGAAACATGAACCAGTAAAACTGAATAATATTTAATGCATATTGTCAAAATCATGGTTAAAATGATATTTAAAATCTTTGTCTAAACTTTTTAAGACCTCTCCTAAATGGCCAAGGCTGTTTTATATTCTTCTTGGGTGTTCCCTTTCTACTTTCCATGCAGGTTAATTGTATTCTAAGACCTTTGTCCCATTATTCATTTGGATGGTTCCCATTATGCATTCCATATCAGCATTCATAACTCACAAAGCCCAAGATAAGCACTATACTCACAGGTAGGAAACCATTATTAAAAACCTTAAACTCTAAACACCCACGTGAATCGAAATATGAAGATTTTTCTGAGTGTCTAATAACCTAAGCTAGCCTTGTACGCAAACTACTTTTCTTTTGATAGCTGATTCAAATTCCATTTTAAGAACAGAGATGCATAATGAATCTGGTGCCCTGAATGCCAACAAACATCCATTGAGGTTCTTGGATAGTAACTGGATCATTGCCAGGATAGATATTATCATGGAAGCTCAAACTGTGGAACTTTCTACTTTAACTTATTTCATTTCAGCAAGGTGCAGAGAATTGTGAATCTATTGTATCACCAATAATTTTGATGATTGATAGGAAATGCTCTATATTTAGACTTATAGATATAGAACTGGATCTATCATCACAAGTTGACCTTGTCTAGACTCCGCCTCTCAGGCAGATAAATTATTTCTATTACCCATTTTACAAGTGAGGCAGCTGGAGCTCAAAAAAAACTAGTGATGTTGCCCAAGGCACATAGTCAGTTCTGCAGTAGTGCTTATCTTGAAAAAGCAAATTTATTCCCACAAAACTGGCATATTAGAACAATTTGAGCATAATGTGAATTTCATGTCTATTTATACATGATTTTGTCTATGAGAAACATTAAGTGAATGGAAAAAAAAATGTATGTACTCAAATGATCCAAGGTGTTTGAGAATATACAAAAGGCACATGTGCATATACGTCAGATGTCCACTACCTACCTCAGTTTGCCATGAGTGTTATCCTATGAGGTCATATTTTGTTATTCTGCATTTGTAAATTTATATATATATATATATGTGTATATATATATATCATTTGGTATCTCAAACATGTCTAAAAATCCTGTTTCAAAAATATCAAGGCTGAATAAAAAAGGAAAGCTTTAAGTATTGAGAAGCTTGAAGATACTTTCAAAACAATGTTTTCAAAGAAATGAGAAAAAATGTGATGTCTCTCAAACAATAGGGAAAAAGGGATCCACACCATCAGAGATAATGCTATGATAATGCTATAAAACCCATCTTTTGTTGGAAATGCCCCTACCTCTTTTCCCCATAAGCCCTGTAGTTTTCATCAAGTGATTTTGCATAGTGCTGTGATTTTAAGGAATGCATATGTCATATCATAGGGGAACTGACTTTAGGAGACTCTACTACAATCATCATATTGTACTGGCTGAATTTGACTGTGAACTAGTTGAGGACTTGGATGGGGAAGGGCCATGATGGGGGTAAACAAGAGTGATCTAGTAGGTATCTAGAGATCTCAGCAGATATAAAGCCAATCCCAGGGAAGTTAGTTAAGGCAGGAAGGAGCTAACTGGCACACTAGGTCTTGATAAGGAGAGTATAATATCTAAAAGGACTAAATCAACAAGAAGAGGACCAGTGATCATATAGAACCTTTGTTCTAAAGTCAAAGCTCATTTGCTCTCTTCCCTTTTTAAATTGGTGTTTTTAGATTTGCAGCTGTTGAACATAGCCAAGAGGTTCAGAAACACATAAAATCCTACCCCTGACTCAGATAAAGAGGTAGATGCCCCTTGGACCACATAATCTGAGCATTTTGCCCAAGGATGTGCTGGCACCAACTCAAACCAACTTTTGAAAGCCAGTTGTTAAATTTTCAGTGTGATCATTTACACCTTAGAAATTGACAAATGCTACAAATTGCGATATGATTTATTTTTTGGTTTGACTGTTTAAACTTAAAAAAATGATGTAGAAAATGTTAATCATGCAGATTTGACTTAAAAGTATATTGTTATGTTTTTGAATAGATGGTTATTAAACATGCACCAGTATATTACTGATTATATTCCTTAACATGTTTGGACATGGAGGAGAGGATCTTATGTATCTATCTTGTTCTTTTTTAAAACTATAAGATGGCTAAAATGTTCAGGTGACTTGTGTTATCACCATTGTGCTTCCTAAAGTGACTGCACTAAATAATAAAACATCACAGGGCATCAAAATTTAGCTGATTGCATGGGCCATAGGATTCTACAAATCTCCTATTAAAATTCAAATATATTATTGTACACAAGAAAGGTAACCATCATCCCAGATCAAAAGAAGCATTATTGGGTTCTGGATGGTCTGGATTCGGGATAATACTTAGGTTTAATTCCTGCCACAGATATTTACAGTGTGACCCTAGGCCTTTAATCTCTTTGGCCTCAGTTTCTTTATCTGTAAAATGAGTAGTTTAGATTTGGTGACCTCTAAAGTCCATTCTAATTCTAACTTCGTAGTCCTATGATCCTATAACCCTAAAGGAACAAGACTTGGAACAGGTAAATTTTTCTCAGAAAAGAGAAGCCAGAGGGGAAAAAAAAAATCTAAGCTAAAATTTGCCACATACTGTGTTAAGTAAGCACTGAGGATATAATTCATAAAAGGAAAGAAAGTCTCTTCTTTCAAGGGGTTTACCATCCAATTCAGGGAAAGCATACTGACTGAGGTATTTCAATGGAGCACCCAGAGGGCAGAAAGGACACTGGACACTGGAAAAAGGGATAGGAAAGAGAGAAATCAGAGAGGCCAAAGAGAAGTTGAAATTCACAGGTTTTTTCCAGAATCAGTCCTGAAGGATGATTTGCTAAAGATAAGGAGAAAGAGGGACAAGCCAATCAGTTAAAATGGTTAACAGGTCAAAGGGGCTCCTGTAAACAGAGCCTGAGATGGGATTAGTATCTTAGTAAGGGAGACCTAGCTTGTGGGTTATCCCATATTCATGGGAATGGTGGTGGCTTAGAGTCTATTGGAAGAGCCCAAGACCTGGAATGTCACCAAATCTAGGGCTTCTGTGGAACCCATTACAGACATTCTGTGAAAGAAAATAATGCCTCCAAAGATATGACCCTGTTAGTAGATGGATCTCTTTTGGAAACTAAACTATTTTGCATTCTCTTACCATCTGAGAAAGGATCCTGCAATGACAGTTCTTGAAGGAAAGTGTATTTTGTTCTTGGGCTGAGTAAGTGCAAAGGAAACACCAATAACAACCAGCTGAACTGTTTGCTAGACACCAGTTCATGTAAATTCATTATTCAACATTGCTAGTGTGTGTCTTAACCCCAAGGGGTGAGTGAAAATTGGGCTGTTGAGTGCAATAACAGAGAATGACACATATGCATATTCATATGTTGACAGTTATTATTTTAAAGCTATCTAAATATGACATTTTAAAACTAACTAACTGAACATGATACCTGAGGAAAAACCTCTAGGCTAACTACAGATAAAAGTGGAGAGAAAAGAGATTATTGCATGAGGAATCTTTTTTTTTTTTAATTTGGATCATAGGCTCATTTATTAAGAGCTGGAAGGGACCTCGGAGGCCATCCAGTCTTGTCCCCTCATTTTAGAGGTGAAGACATTTGTACCTCGCCAGGATAAATGAAGTGCCCAAGGTCACACAGGAGTAGGTGACAGACACCTCAGTTTTCTGCTCTCTTTAAGCTGACTCTGTATAGTTATTTTAATCATCCAGGTCTTAAAGACAAATATTTCAATAGTATGAAGAGATGTAGGGAAAGTTCATTTTCGGAATGGGCACCACAATATGCATGCAGGGAAGCAAAAGAAGTCAGAGCAAAGTGAAAAAAGCCCATAAGGTAGGAAATGTCAAAGGTCTTCAAAACAAGAATAAGAAATGTTGGGGGAGGTTCTGGGCATTCAGGGA
Source organism: Monodelphis domestica (assembly GCF_027887165.1). Taxonomy (NCBI): domain Eukaryota; kingdom Metazoa; phylum Chordata; class Mammalia; order Didelphimorphia; family Didelphidae; genus Monodelphis; species Monodelphis domestica. The sequence goes on from NC_077230.1 coordinate 256,864,344, forward strand.
AGACTAGTGCCTCTGGCAAGGGCTTGGCAAGCTCTTTTCAGGGCTGCTTATCCTCCCTTGCACCTGGCTCTCACCTGTGGCTCCAAGAAGCTACAGTGGGTACAGAGGCCATACTCTTGGTAAATAAACTGTCTCACCAGGCAGGCTAAACCAGGTTGAAGGTTCAACAGGCATCAAATCCATCCGGGAGTTCTACCTTCCAACCAACTCTCACCCGGGGCTCCAAGAAACTATAGTATGTACAGCATCTTGTAATGCATAGTCAAACTATCTCAACAGATGGACCAAACTAGGCTGAGGGTAACCAAAAGGTCTCAAACCTATTAGTGAGGTAGGGGATGCTTATCCCAAGCGTGTGAAGACTTCCCCAGAAGAATGGGCGAGTGAGAACAGTTTAATCCAATGGTCATGAAACTGGCTAAAGCAGATATGCAGAATGTCTAGAGCTTGGTCAGATATTGAAGACATCAAGGGCATCCATTGTATCCTGAGCCATTGCCAGTGGTCATGACTTTTGACTTGCCAATGTTGGCTTCAAATTCTCTGGAGACCATGTATTAATATATAATAATTCATTCGATAGTAAAAGTGGGTGAGAGGGAGAAAAGGCACAGGATCACATGTCTGGTTGCCTCGCTAATCTGAGTTTGCTCCTCACCTTGTCTCCTTTCCCTAGCCAAGAGAGCATGCAGCTTCCTCAATCCCCAATTTATAACCTGGTGCTGTCACTCGCTCTGGGTCTACCTGGCTGGACAGACCCTACCTCAGTCTGGGTTGGAGGCCAGTCCTCCAGATGACAGGAGACATGTGGCAGAAGGTGCAAGTATACTCTGAGATGCCAGGGAATCAAAGGCTTCTCCTTATTTAGATAAGTCTCAGGCCTCAAGTTCCCAACCCAATCAAAGGGTGGGGGTGAGACTAAAATGGATTTTCAAAACTTTCCTTTTAGAAAGGAAAGAGAGGCAGAATTTATATTAAATTCATACAATCCTCTCTCTGATTTTTTGGGAGACTAACACAGCCTCCCCCATGAATCATCCCCTATAAAATGTTTTAGTTTCCAAGTGTTCATTATTCATTGTCTCATATATACTCTTTTAATATATGTGTTGACCACCTTGCTCTCCTGTCAGCCTTCATTCTGGTCCAGCGTACAGAAAGATGCCTCTGATATTGCCATCACTCACAGCTGTTCTGCCTTGATTATCCAGAACTCTAACATGGTTCTCTGATCATAATCTTCTACTTTTCCATTTCTCTCTTTGCTACTAAATGTATTTTTTTAAAAAATCTATTTTGGTCTTATCCTAAAGGCAAAAGTGAGCCACTCAAAATTCTTGAGGAGGGAAGTGATGAAGTCGCTCTTCTGACAGTTTGTCGCCCTTGTTCTGGCATCACTTTCCTCCCTTTACAATTTCTACTTTATAATTAACCATTTTAACTTCACACCTTTTATTCCTGAATCTCTTGTTCTATCACAAATCATGTCTTGACAAATATTAACTGGTTTATCACCAACCTTCTTCATTAGGACTTCTATGATTAAGAATGGCTCTGGAAGAAGTCACAATTGTGTTGATGAGGTCAACTATAAATTTATACTTTTTAAAAATTTAAATTGGGGCCTTTCTATTACATAGCAATTTTTTAATTCTTCCCAAACCTAATCTCATATTCATTATCCACAATATCTGTTCTGTGTCTTCTCTTCAAGACTTCTATGCCAGGGTTCTGGCTTTTGCTGTGCTCCTGTGTCTTAGCCATGAGTTGCCTTTCTTTTCTCCCACTTTTCCACATGGCTTTGGCATCCTCAGGAATTGGGGTTTGGATTCCAAATGCAAATTGAGGGTTATAACAGAAGCAGCTAAGGAAAATCTCATCTCCCAGACATGACCAGGGCCTGATATTGGCTTGGATTTAGACTGAAGTAAGCTAAGGTTTAGGCTGAAGAGGGGGAGAAACCTTAAAGGAAACTACTGCCTCCTGCCCCACCAAATAAGGGAAAAAACAAAACAAAACACTTGGCTTGCAATACCAAAGATAGTTGGAGGTTTTGGACTTGGTTTAGAAAGGGAGACTTCTGGGGAAATCTGGGTAGATCAGTGGTTGAGAGCCAGGCCTAGAGACAGGAGGTCCTAGGTTCAAATCTGGCCTCAGACACTTCCCAGCTGTGTGACCCTGGGCAAGTCACTTGACCCCCATTGCCTAGCCTTTACCACTCTTCTGCCTTGGAACCAATACACAGTATTGATTCCAAGATGGAACATAAGAGTTTTAAGGAAAAAAAAAAAGGTAGACTTTTCTAAAGAAGCTTATAAAACCCTACAAAACACTTGTCTTACAATAACAAAGTTTGTCCACAAGAGGGAGCCATTTGCATAACAGCAAAGGAGCTGTCCAGCTGCTGCTGGCCAACTTAACCTCCCCATCCCCTTGTGCCTCCCTATCCCTCCTTCTCAAGGACTGGACTCTCCTTTTGCCTGATGTCCAGTGGTAAGCCAAAACAGCACCAATAAGTAGTCCTGGAGAGATTTTGCAGGTGACCCTGGGCCATGCCTTCTTTTCTGGGCTCACCTCTTGGGCTATCATGGACAAGAAATCTTTCCCTGAGTCATTAGTCCACTTTTCCCACTGTTTTTTGGGTGATGAAATCTATTGAATTCTCCTTGAGAGCATGGTCTGGTTCTAATTGGTTTTTATCCCCTTAACATCTATTTGATAATAGATATTTAATAAATGCACATTGGATTTTATTTGTGACTCTTATGAAATAATATGTCAAATGTTTTTAAAATATAAAAACATTTTATCGATGACTATTATGAAGATGACGGTTGATGTGTTTTTCCAAAGTTTACATAGGTAGAAAGGGCAAAAGAAAACAGGATTTGAATCTAAGCCTCCTTACTCATAATCTAGTGCTGTATCTATTATATATCACAATGCCTTAAAGACAGCAACTATTATGCCCTCATTATGTCTTCTCTTTTTCAAGATAAAACAATCCTAATTTCTTCAACTGATCATCATATTGTCTGGTTTCAATGCCCTCTAGTATGCTGGTTGGCATTTTTCTGATCAACATCTTGTTTTTTTAACTCTTTCTTTCTATCTTAATATTATTTCTAAGGCAGGAGAGTGGCGAGGGCTAGATAATCAGGGTTAAATGACTTGCACAGGGTTGCATAGCTAGGTAGAATCTAAGGCCAGATTTAAACCAAGGTCCTGGTGACTCCAGGCCTGGTACCTTATGTATTGGGCTCCTTCGCTGCCCCTGTCAATATCTTTCTTAAACTGGCATATTGAACGCAACATCCCAAATGTGGTATAACCAAGTCAGAGGACATTGAAACTATCACCTTCCTTGTTCTGTTGAGGATGCCTCCCTCAAAGTGGCCTGTTTCATTGATCTGCTTTTACTGTTTTAAGAACAGTGTTGGTTCATATTGAGCATACAATGCACTAAAAATGCCACATCATTTCCACATGAACTCAATAGTTACATTTCTCCCAGTTTGTGCTTGTGACTGATTTTTTTAACCAAAGTGTAAGATTCAGCACATATTCCCAATTAATCTTTTCCTATAGATAATATAATAAATAATAGAGAGGATATAGACCACAGAGTCCCTTCCTTCCCATGTTACAGCCTATTGAGGTATATTTGAATCCTAACTGTCACTGAGTGCATGTGGTGTAAGGGAGAATTATCCTAAGTTCTTCTCATTCCCCATGAAATTAGATGAATTTTTCCTTAAGTTATTGAAATTGTCTTTGAGATTTGAATGGTTCAGAGTACTAAGACCCAGGCCATTGAAACAGCTTACTAGTATCTTAAATACAAAATAGTAAAACATCATGGATTGGCACTTTTTTTACAGCTTGTGCCAATAGACCAGCAGCATAAACCATGCTGGGAAACTATCATCAACTGAATCCCATGTTTTAATCTGGATGAACAAGCCCCTTTCTGTAAATGCCCATTTTCTGCTTGTCTCTGTGCTATTTTTTTTTAAAATTTTTGCCATCTGTCTTAGAGTCCACACAAAGTATATTGATTCCAAGGCAGAAGAGTGGTAAGAAGTAATTGGGATAAAGTAGCTTGTCCAGGTCCAATAGCTGGGAAGTGTCTGAGGTCAGATTTGAACACAGGACCTCCCATCTCCAAACTTGCTCTCTATCTGCAGAGACACCTAGCTGCTACCCCTTCTCTAGTGCTATTTTTAGAGATGGGTCAAAAATTGTTTCTTAGCACCCACTGTCACTAAACTAGGGCTGAACATGACTAAATATTTTTTATTTTATTGTTTGTCAGCCAAATAATTCACCTTGTTGCCAAACTGCTGGTAATGAGCCTCTGTGTGTCTTACTTTGCTGGTCCTTAAAGAGTAAGTGCCCTCCCTTTGAGGCCTTCCCACTTCATTAGAACCTGCCAAAGGCAGAGCTTTGCTGGCACAGACCTTAAAACCCAAGATCATCTCCATTCCACAATAGATTAACAGAAGAGGAATTTTATGTAGCTTCAATAATTTAGAGAAAATAGAAGAGATGAAATGATTTTAATCTAATTTCATTTATATCCCACTCAATGGCATTCCTTATGTGTGATGATGACATTGTTAAAATTACAATTGCTTCCCTTCCATTTGCAATTATTTTCCCAAATAAACTACAACAGAAAGGTACTCTGAAACTTTTTGTTTCTTGATTCCCACACAGGATTTTTAGCAATACTATAAAGATTTGTGAAAACTCCACATGTCAACCTGGAGGTCCCAAGGTTATCTTCTTTGCAGGGGAGATTAGCAAAGTTAGCACAGTCTGTACAAAAACTTCTCAATTACAAATGCACTGGCTCTGGCCAGAGGGACCTAAGAAGCCCTTGAGGAACCTAAAGGAATTTTACCAAAGCTTTAGCTGTCACGTCTGTTTTCTTAACAGACAAGACATCTAGACACTGAAGCATTTTCTTAACATATCTAATAGAGGGTAAAATCTAGCCCAGTTTGATAGGATCAATAGTCACATTCGAAATTAGCCTAGTTCCCAATAAAAGAGAGTAAATGTTAAGTTTCAGGTAAAACTAAAAAGAAACAAGATGCTGATTTTTGAAAATTCAGTGAGCAATGAAGAGGACAAATATGCCTTGGATATAAAATCTGGCATCAGTCAAAATAATATTTGCCCCTTGGGCAGTGGGATTGGGCCAAAGATGTCAGCATTCTCATTGTTAACAAATGAGTTATGGTATTTATTTGGTAGGCTTCAGGCAAAACTATGTACATTTGTCCTAATCCCTGAGTTCCAGGTCTACTGAGCTTTAGCATCTATAGAGACATGGAGATCTCTTGAGAGCTTTCAACAATAGGAGATGCTTACATCACATTTGGGACTAACAGTCCTTGACTGAAATGACTTAAGGGGATGACTGTGGGTGTGTACTTTTTTAAAGAAATGGCATGTCATTCAATTAATGGAACCAAGTAAAAATGGCTTTTTCTTGGAATTAAGGATCTGTAGCATAGCTAAACATTAAGGTCATGAAGTGAAAACATTGTAGATGGGGGCTGGGGCTGTGCAGAGAGAGTTTCAAGAGAATAGGAAAATCTTCCCATGCTCTTATAATAATGAAAATTGGACTTGACCACTATTCCAGTTAAATAGTTTAGTCTGATTTAAAACCACTTTGGCATCACTTGGCCTATTCCCTCCCACCCCTCAAAAGACATGATTCTATGCCATGGAATTATAGAATCTTGGGACTGGAGCAGATTTTATTTTATTTATTCATTGATTTGTTTATTCATTCATTCATTCATTCATTCATTTATTTGCTTATAGTCTTACCTTCCATTTTAGAATCAATACTGTGTATTGGTTTCAAGCCAGAAGAGTGGCAAGGACTAGGCAATGGAGGTTGAGTGACTTGCCCAAGGTCATACAGCTAGGAAGTGTCTGAGGCCAGATTTGAACCTGTCTCTAGGCCTGGACCTCAATCCACTGAGCCACCCAGTTGTCCCCTGCCACAAATTATAGTAAGATTTCCTTACCTTTTTGTGTCAAGCATGTCTGAGTATTTGGCAAATTCTATGGACCTTTTTTTCTGAAAAATGTTTTTTTTAATTCATAATTGAAAAAATTCTAAATTTCAGTTGAAGGTTAGAAAAAATAAAAATGTATAAATGTATTTTTCCTATCAAAATTAATAGAACTTCTAAAATCTGTCCATGGGTCTTTTGCTACTGGACTCCCAAAACAGTGAAAGGGTAAAGCATACAAGGCAGTATGTCATAAAAGTTCATTACAAAAATTAGCCTCTGATCACCACAGCAGAGAATAGAGGACTTGTATCTAGCAAATATGAGGGCAAGGGGCATTTTGAAAACCTGCTGCATAATTTCAATTTAGTCTTTTTATTAGAGGAGAAGGTCAGAGGAGTAAAGGAATCCTCTTCTCTAAAAGTTATTAGGGAGAATGAAGAATTCTTTCAAAAAGGTGAAGAAATACCTCACAGATGAAAAATAAGAAAAAAGAATCTAATGACGCAGTGGAGAGGAAACCTAACTGATATGAGAAAGTTGGACAGGAGCACATGGAGCAGAAAATGAAAGAATAAGATATAATAATTGAACATTTGGGGTAATGTAGTAAGTAAAAGACTTTTTAAATCTAATTTTTCCAACTTATGATTTTTAGTCATAATTAAATATAAATTAAATAATAATAGTTTTCTGACATGTAGCAATCCATGTTCAATCCATCCTTCTCTCCCTCTCACTCTACCCAAGCTGGTGGTTAATATGATATAGGGTATATGTGTTATCACATGATACATATTTCCATATTTGGAAAGAAGATACATTTTGCTTACTGGAGAAAAATCCATAGAGGAAATAAAATGAAGAATGATATGCTTCAATCTGCATTAAAACCCTATCAATTTTCTTTTTTTGGTGGTGGAGAGCCTTTTTTATTTATGAGGCCTTAGAAGCCATCTTAGATCCTTGTATTGTTGATAATAGTTAAGTTATTCACAGTTGATCATTGAATATTATTGTAAAAAATAGACTCGAATACAGGACTACAATCCCCACAAGCCTTTGCTCCACTTCCCCAGAATGCCTTGTAATCTCACCTGGGCCGAGATGGAGAAGGTATTTAAGCTGATTCAAAGGCTTTTGAGGGGGTCTTTGGACTTCCGTTTTGGGGCAGATGTGGCTCTTTCCATAATGTAGGTGAGGTTGTGTCTAGGCCTCTCTCTGTGGCCTGGACACGTGTTTTCTTATCCTGTATTTTCTTTAATCCTTAACTTTTAATAAACCTCTAAAAAATATAATACTCCTTGCAGAGAGAAACTAATTTCTACCTGCCTCAATCTCCCCATATTCCCTAATTTTAATCTTTACATTATTGCTGTTGCTGGGCACAACATTCTTTTGGCTCTGCTCACTTCACTGTGCATCATTTTATATAAATGTCCAGGTTGTTGTTACTTTTTTTGTGTGTGATTATCTCAATTGTCATTTCTGATGGCACAATAATATTCCATTACAGTCACATATCACAACTTGGTCAGCCATTCCCCAATTGATGGACATCCCTTCAGTTTTCAGTTCTTCACCACCACAAAAAGAATGGCAGTAAATATTTTTGTACAAATAACATCCTTTTTCCTATCTTTGATCACTTTGGGTTATAAACCTAATAGTGGTATTGCTGGGTCAAAGGGTATGCATAATTTTATGGCCCTTTGGGGCCATAATTTCAAATTGTTCTCCAGAATGGTTGTGTCAAAATAAAACTTTTCTTGAAGGAGAATGGATCTGGATGCTGGGAGGAGGAAGCAGTTTCTCAGAGAGAATGCACAAAATATGGAAACTGAAGCTGAAAAAAAAAGAGTAAATAAATGAGGCAGTGGAATAGCACAGCATATTAAGAAGATATCAGGAAATCAAGAATCAAAAGGTCAAAGCATGGTGGAATTTGGATGAGAATAAATGGAGGAAAAAAGTAGAAATGATATTGTCATAGGCTATCTGGACAGAAAGAAAAAAAAATATGGAGAGTTCAGTAAAATAGATCATAAAGCTAACATGAAGGCATATTATAATAGTGGGGAAGGAAGGAACCAGCTGTCTTCTGGCATTTTCTATGCAAAAGGGGAACAGTGGAAAAGTCTTCAGTCGCCTTAATGGTAATTTCATTTTTTTAAATTTTTATTTAGTCAATTTAGAACATTATTCCTTGGTCACAAGAATCATATTCTTTTCCTCCTTCCCCTCTCCCCCTTCTCATAGCTGACACACAATTCCACTGGGTATTACATGTGTCCTTTATCAGAACCTATTTCCATGTTGTTGATGTTTGCACTAGGATGTTCATTTAGAGTCTACATCCCCAATGGTAGCCCCCTCGACCCATGTAATCAAGCAGTTGTTTTTCTTCCATGTTTCTACTCTTGCAGTTTTTCCTCTGAATGTGAACAGTGTTCTTTCTCTTAGATCCCTCCAGGTTGTTCAGAATCACTGCATTGCCACTAATGGAGAAGTCCATTACATTTGATTGTACCACAGTGTATCAGTCTTTGTGTACATTGTTCTCCTGGTTCTGCTCCTCTCACTCTGCATCAATTCCTGGAGGTTGTTCCAGTTCACATAGAATTCCTCCAGTTTATTATTTTGAGTACAATAGTATTCCATCACCAACATATGCCATAATTTGTTCAGCCATTCCCCAATTGAAGGGCATCCCCTCATTTTCCAATTTTTGACCACCACAAAGAGTGCAGCTATGAATATTCTTGTACAAGTCTTTTCCCTTATTATCTCTTTGGGGTACAACCCCAGCAATGCTATGGCTGGATCAAAGGGCAGACAGTCTTTTAGTGCCCTTTGGGCATAGTTCCAAATTGCCCTCCAGAATGGTTGGATTAATTCTCAACTCCACCAGCAATGCATTAATGTCCCAACTTTGCCACATCCCTTCCAGCATTCATTATGTTCCTGTCATGTTAGCCAATCTGCTAGGTGTGAGGTGATACCTCAGAGTTGTTTTGATTTGCATCTCTCTGATTATGAGAGATTTAGAACACTTTTTCTTGTGCTTATTAATAGTTTTTATTTCCTTAACTGAAAATTGTCTATTCATGTCTCTTGCCCATTTATCAATTGGAGAATGACTTGATTTTTTGTACAATTGATTTAGCTCTTAATAAATTTGAGTAATTAGACCTTTGTCATAGGTTTTTTTAATGAAAATTGTTTCCCAATTTGTTGCTTCCCTTCTAATTTTGGTTGCATTGGTTTTGTTTGTACAAAGTAATCAAAATTATTCATTTTAAATTTTGCAATTTTTTCTAACTCTTGCTTGGTCTTAGAATCTTTCCTTTCCCAAAGATCTGACATGTATACAATTTGTGTTCACCTAATTTACTTATAGTTTCCTTCTTTATATTCAAGTCATTCACCCATTCTGAGTTTATCTTGGTCTCAGGTGTGAGATGTTGATCCGAATCTAATCTCTCCCATACTATCTTCCAATATTCTCAGCAGTTTTTTTTTTATTAAATAGTGGATTTTGGTCCCAAAAGCTGGGAATGTTGGGTTTATAATAGACTGTCTTGCCGCGGTCACTTACCCCAAGTCTATTCCATTGATCCTCCTTTCTGTCTCTTAGCCAGTACCAAATTGCTTTGATGATCACTGCTTTATAGCATAGTTTGAGATCTGGTACTGTAAGGCCACCTTCCTTTGCATTTATTTCATTATTTCCCTGGATATCCTTAATTTTTGTTCTTCCAAATGAACTTTGTTATGCTTTTTTCTAATTCAATAAAAAAGTTTTTGGTAGTTTAATTGGTATGGCACTAATAAGTAAATGAATTTGGGTAGGATTGTTATTTTTATTATGTTAGCTCATCCTACCTATGAACAATCAATGTTTTTCCAATTGTTTAGATCTAGTATTAATTATTTGGAGAGTGTTTTGTAGTTGTGTTCATAAAGTTTCTGGGTTTGTCTCGGCAGATAGATTCCTAGGTATTTTATATTGTCTAGGGTGATTTTAAATGGAATTTCTCTTTCTAGGTCTTGTTGATGAGATGTGTTGGAGATATATAGAAATGCTGATGATTTATGCGGGTTTATTTTGTATCCTGTAACTTTGCTAAAGTTGTTGATTATTTCAACTAGCTTTTTAGTTGATTTTCTGGGATTCTTTAAGTAGACCATCATATTATCCACAAAGAGTGATAGCTTGGTCTCCTCATTGCCAATTTTAAAACCTTCAATTTCTTTTTCTTCTCTAATTGCTACTGCTAGTGTTTCTAGTACAATGTTAAATAATAGAGGTGATGATGGGCATCTTTGTTTCACTCCTGATCTTATTGGGAAGGCTTCTAGTTTATTCCCATTGCAGATGATGTTTGCTGTTGGTTTTAGACAAATACTGTTTATTATTTTTAGGAAAGGCCCTTTTATTCCTAAACTTTCTAGTGTTTTCAATAGGAATCGGTATTGTATTTTGTCAAAGGCTTTTTCTGCATCTATTGATATAATCATATGATTTTTGTCAGTTTGCTTGTTAATATGGTCAATTATATGTATGGTTTTCCTAATATTGAACCATCCTTGCATTCCTGGTATGAATCCTACCTGGTCATAGTAAATAATCCTCATGATCACTTGCTGAAGTCTTTTTGCTAGTATCCTACTTAACATTTTTGCATCTATGTTCATTAAAGAGATTGGTCTGTAGATTTATTTCTCTTTTTTTGACCTGCCTGGCTTTGGAATCAGTATTATATTTGTGTTGTAAAAGGAACTTGGTAGAACTCCTTCTTTTCTTATTCTGCCAAATAGTTTGTAAAATATTGGGATAAGTTGTTTTTTGAATGTTTGATAGAATTCATTTGTGAATCCATCTGCTCCTGGGGATTTTTTCTTAGGGAGTTCTTTGATGGCTTGTTCAATTTCTTTTTCTCATATATGGTGGTTTAGGTATTTTATTTCTTTCTCTGTTAATCTAGGCAATTTATATTTTTGTAAATTTTCATCCATATCACCTAGATTGCCATATTTATTGCCACATAATTGGGCATAATAATTTTTAATGATTGCCTTAATTTCCTCTTCATTAGAGGTGAGGTCTCCCTTTTCATCTTGGATACCATCAATTTGGTTTTCTTCTTTCCTTTTTTTAATTAGATTGACAATACTTTGTTTATTTTATGTGTTTTTTCAAAGTACCAGCTTCTAGTTTTATTTATTAAACCAATAGTTCTTTGACTTTCAATTTTATTAATTTCTTCTTTGATTTTTAGGATCACTTATTTAATCTTTATCTCAGAATTTTTAATTTGTTCACTTTTTAGTTTTTTAAATTTGAATGCTCAATTCATTGACCTCTGCCCTTTCTAATTTGTTAATATATGAACTCAAGGATATAAAATTCCCCCTGAGTATTGCTTTGGCTGCATCTCATAGATTTTGAAAGGATGTCTCATCATTGTCAGTTACTTTAATGAAATTATTAATTGTTTATATGATTTATTCTTTAACTGATTTTGGAGAATTGTATTGTTTAATTTCCAATTAATTTTTGATTTGCTTCTCCATGTACCCTTTCTAATTATTATTTTCATTGCATTGTGGTCTGAGGTTGCAGTTATGATTTATGCTCTTTTGCACTTGTTGCAATGTTTTTATGCCCTAGTGCATGGTCAATCTTTGTGAATGTACCATGTACTGTTGAAAAGAAGTGTATTCCTTTTTGTCCCCATTAATTTTTCTCCACATATCTACTAACTCTAATTTTTCTAAGATTTCATTCACTTCTCTTACCTCTTTCTTATTTATTTTTTAGTTTTATTTATCTAGTTCTGATAGAGGAAGGTCCAGGTCTCCCACTTGTATAGTTTTTCTATCTATTTCATCTTTGAGATCCACTAGTTTCTCCTTTAGAAATTTGGCTGCTATACCATTTTGTGCTTACATGTTGAGTACTGATATTTCCTCATTGTCTATCCTGCCTTTTACCAGGATGTAATTATTTTCCCTATCTCTTTTGACTAGATTTATTTTTACTTTGGCTTTGTCAGATATCATGATTGCAACTCCTGTCTCCTTTTTATCAGTTGATGCCCAATAGATTTGGCTCCATCCTCTTACTTTTACCCTATGCATGTCTACCTTCCTTGTGTGTTTCTTGGAGACAGCATATGGTAGGGTTTTGGTTTCTAATCCACTCTGCTATTTGCTTGCGTTTTATGGGTGAGTTCATTCCATTCACATTCAGAGTTATGATTACCAGCTCTATATTTCCCAGCATTTTGATTTATACTCCTAGTCCTACCCTTTCTTCTTTCACTATTTCCTTCTACACTAGTTTTTTGTTTTTATTTGGTCCCCCTAATTCCCACCTTAGTTTTACTTTCCTTTCTATCCCCCTCCCTTCTTATTCCTCTCTTATTTCCTTCACAGTCTTTTTAAACTACCCCTCCCCACTCTCTCCCTTCTTAGTATTTCTTCCCTCCCCACCAGTCCATTTGTTACCTTTTACTTCCTTATAGGGCACAAATCAATTCTCTGCCCCAATGTATTTGTTCTTCCCGCTGTGAGTCAATTTCAATGCACTTAAGAATTGAGTATTTCCTATCTCCAAATTCTTTACCCTTCCAATGTATCGATGTTCTCTGCCCTTCTCACCATGTGCTTCTTTATGATGTATAAATTTATCCCATTTTGTTCCTTTTCCCATTTCTCTTAATATTAACCTCTTTTTAATTCTAGTTGTATGTATATATATACATTTATATTTATGAATACATATATCAATATACATATTTATTTCTTGGCATTTCGTCCTATACAGTTTGTGCTGGATCTTTTCTGTCAGCCTTCACTCTTGGAGCTTAGCAAGGCACTCAGAGCAGTCTGTGGGGGAGGGGTGTAGAAGCTTGAGCTTCCCTGCCCTCTGAAGGCTTGATGAGATTAAATCCATCTGAGTTGAAGTTGCAGAGCTGGATGTGCCCTGAGGCCAATGGGGGGGGTATAGTGTCTCTGCTGCTTAGACTAGGCTTCCTCCTAGCTGCCCGAGTCAGAGCCCTGAGCCTAGCACAGCTTTGCCCGCAAGGTACACCCTCTGGGATAGCACCCTTGCCTGCCCAGAGATTTTGGCCATTGCTAGAGACTCAGTACTATGGGTGGGGGAAGGGTCCTGGGACCTTCCTTCTTCCATCCCCTGAAACCCAAGTGTTCTTGAATTCAGGCTTTTTGGGGGTGTACCTCTTAAGTTGAGTCCAGCAGGGAGGTTCCTTAGCTCTGTCCTGTTGTTAGATTTGGTTTTCAGTCACCTAGAATCATTTGGTTTTTAATCAGTAAGGAAGGATTTATAGATCTTACTGATTTACTGATTTACTGATCTTTCCCTGCCTCTATGCTGCCATCTTGTCTCCGCCTCCCGGCATTTTCATTTTTCAATAGCAGAAGAAATGAAGAAGTAACAGCAACTAGTGGCTGAAGTAGAGATTATAGAAACCTTGGGAAGAAGTGAATATTCTATATTGGAATTCTTGATAAAGAGAAGAAAAGGAGGGAAAGGAGAAGATGAAAAATATTTATTAAGCTGCTGCTATATATCGGGTATTGTGATAAGCACTTTACAAATATTTCATTTGATCCTCATCACCCTCAGAAGTAGGTGCTGTCCCCATTTTTAAGCTGAGAAAATTGAAATAAACAGAGGTTAAGCCACTTACTTGGTATCATAAAGTTCTTAAGTGGCTGGAACCTCTCTGGGTCTTAGTTCACTCATCATAGAGGATTGGACTACATGGCCACTTCCATCTCCAAATCAAAGATTCCACATTGATAGTGAAAGCTTACAAATTTAAACATTTCAAGGAAGACCACTGTGAACTATTGAGTATTTTAAAGAAATACGAGTTTATTATTTTCAAATATATACAGTAACAGGAAGCAGGACAAATCGTGGCCCTTCAGAGACCTGCTTTAATGAATAGATAAGAATGATGTACAATTAGCATAATAATTGTTTTATGTAAATGCTTGTTTCTAAAATGCTTGAAAACAGCTTGCTTTCTTGAACATTTAAATATCCCACTGTGATCTTATTTACACTGTTCATTTACTTAGCAAAACTTTCTCAGAGTAGAAAAAGCACAACTATAGTCTAACAGGACTTAATTGTCATGATTTTGAATCATAGAATTCTAAGACTCTCAGAATTGAAAGGAATATCTGTGATTATCAGGTCTAACAGATTCAGAAAAAGACTATAACATACCTATGGTGCCTTTACTTAAAGACCTAGAGAGAACCTACTACTTCTCAAAGAAATCAAGGACACTTTTGGTTACCTGTAATTGCTAAGAAGCTTTTCATGATATCAAATCTAAATTCTTTTTCATCTTCCATCAGTTACTTCTAGCTCTGTGTGCCATGCTCAAAGAAGTCTAATTTAGGCTTCCTACAGCATCTCATACTTGAATATCGTATCATGTCCCCTAAATCAAATCCTCTTTGGTTAAACACCTTCCTTCCCTCCCTCCTTCGTTCCTTCATTCCTCCCTCCCTCCCTCCCTCCCTTCCTTCCTTCCTTCCTCCCTACCTTCCTTCGTCCTTCCCTTCCTCCCTCCTTTCCTCCCTCCCTCCCTCCCTCCCTCCCTTCCTTCCTTCCTTCCTTCCTTCCTTCCTTCCTTCCTTCCTTCCTTCCTTCCTTCCTTCCTTCCTTCCTTCCTTCCTTCCTTCCTTCCTTCCTTCCTTCCTTCCTTCCTTCCTTCCTTCCTTCCTTCCTTCCTTCCTTCCTTCCTTCCTTCCTTCCTTCCTTCCTTCCTTCCTTCCTTCCTTCCTTCCTTCCTTCCTTCCTTCCTTCCTTCCTTCCTTCCTTCCTTCCTTCCTTCCTTCCTTCCTTCCTTCCTTCCTTCCTTCCTTCCTTCCTTCCTTCCTTCCTTCCTTCCTTCCTTCCTTCCTTCCTTCCTTCCTTCCTTCCTTCCTTCCTCCCTCTTACCTTCTTGCCTTATAATTGATACTAAATATTGGTCTCAAGACAGAATTGTGCTAAGGGCTAGGTAATTGGGGTTAAGTGACTTTTCCAAGGTTATATAACTAGAGAATGTCTGAGGCCTGATTTGAACCCCATTTCCAGGTCTGACTTTCTATCTATTGAGCCATCTAGCTGTCTAGTTCTTTCATATAATATTCATGTTCTATGGACACCAGCCCTTTCCCCATTCTGCTTGTCTTCTAGACACTGTCCAGATTGTGAACATCTTTCTGAAACTGAGGTGAGGTGTCTAGACCTGAACACAATGATTCAGATAGGGTCTGACTGGGAAGAAAGGAAGAAAAAGGAAGGAAGGGAGCAAGGAATGAAGGAATGAGGGAACAAAGGAAGAAAGATGTTTAATCAGAGAAGTGATGATTTAGGGGATATAACAGGATCTTCAAGGACCATTACTTCCTTATTCTTGGAAGTTACATCTTTCTTATGTAGCCTGAAGTTGCATTCACCTTTTCTACCTGTTACATCAGTTACCTTAGTATGATCTGAATACAGTTTTATTCTACTTCACTCTGGATTTGGAAGGGGTAAATTTTCCCACCTTTATTTTTTGTAGAACTGGCATTAAAGATGTCATCACAACCATGACTGGTAAAGGAGGTCACTTGGTTATTTATTGAGAAAGAGGAAAAACCAGAGATGCAAATGTGAGGTTTTGTTTTTTGGTTTGTTTGTTTTTCGGTTGGTTAAACAGTTTTTAATATTTTATTGTAGTAACTTGGTAGTTTTCTTTTAGTTAACAACTTTCAAAGTAAACTCCTTTTTATAATCTTTTTGCTAAAACTCCAAAGCACACTTACAGAAGTATAATATGAATAAAATAATGCTAGAATTCAAGAACTATGTACACAATCCTATAATGTATAAATGACATAGTCATATTTGGAAAACCCTCATTTAGGGGACATTTATACTAGGAAGCTACCTGGAACATGCCACATTTCAGTTCCATTATCAGGTATATAATGAAGTTTTCACTGCATAGATTTTTATATACAAGTTTTATGAAAAGCTCTATTTCATTATCATTGGGAACTTGGACTTCAGTAAACAAGTGACAGGTCACTTACTAGAGATTCTAGAGACACCAACCACTAAAACAGTAGAGAATAAACCCCCAACCTCTCCTTATGTGTGCGATGAGATGGAAATAGAGGCAGCATTCCTATCACTGGCTGGTGAATGATGAATATTATCATGAATTATTTCTGAAATTTACAGTACAAACTAAGTGCTGGTAGATATACACTGTAAGCCTATACACAAATTGTTAAGAACAATCTAGCACTCTCTCTCTTTTCCCCTCTCTCTCTCTCTCTCTCTCGTTCTCTCTCTCTCATTCTCTCTCTCTCTCTCTCTCTCTCTCTCTCTCTCTCTCTCTCTCTCTCTCTCTCTCTCTTTCTCTCTCTCTCTCTCTCTCTCATACATTGCCCATTTGTGTTCTGCTCTCACCAAATATCAGTTACCCTAAAACACTCCTCAGAAGCTCACTTTTACATAGGAGCTAATAAAATAAAGTCTGGGCTATGTATTTAAGCCCTCTGGTGTCTCCATACTTAATTCTTAGTATGCAAGAATGGAAATGATTTCTAACTATTGATTGTAACATAATTCTACTTGAAGAAAAATTTTATTCCTCTATTCATTCAGAATTTAGAGCTTTTTGCCTGCAGCACTCAGAGTTTATTTTATACCTGCTTCTTAAGCAATGTAAGGTACAAATAATCATATGCCATGAATTTGGACAATCAGAACAGGCTGACAGTCATTTTATAACTATTTAAATAAAATTCATCTTACTTTTCATCCACATTAACTGGCTGTAAGCTTTTGAAAATGGTCAGAGGTAGGTTGATAAGTGGTTAACATATGCTCCTTGTTTCACAGTCATTTCTCTTCATTGAGATTCCTGAACAAATGGACTTGGATACAGTATGGTACAGTCCTTATTCCTTTAGTTCAGATAATTGTTTAGAGTCTGGTGTCAATGGCTACATTAGGAGTTCATACCTCTTTGGTGGATTTCCTTCAAGGCCCATGGAACCTGTATTTTGAAGCCCACTCCATGGGTCTTTTTGGGAATAACAGCAAATATATTCCCTGGTCACTACCTTGTTGATGGAAGGACCTCCTTTATTTTTCTCTCCTTTCTTTGAACGAGCCTGATATCAGCTTGAAATACTATCCATGTAATGTTGAGAATTCAAAGAGAAGACTCTAGGATTTGGTGTAAATCCTCTGTTGAGAATTTATAGGAACATATGAATATGGGTCTCAGGAGATGAGATGACACGGATAGGTTATGATCTGCATTATTAGAGGGAATACAGTTGTCAGTGAGATTACAGAACCATTTAAAATAGAGGCATAGTATGCATGGATGCTAAGATATATTTAACATGAATGACTCATCCCAGGTTTGACTTGAATGCATATTGGCATGGCTTAATGAATACATAACTGGCTTTTGAGTCAGTAAGACCTCAGTTCAAATTTTGCCTCTCACATACTGATTGTCAGACTGGGCAATTAATTTAACCTCTAGGCAACTATCTAGGTTTATAAGTTGCAGAGGAGATGCCATGGCCCCAGGGGAGGAAATTTTTTCATATGGTCAACTATAAATCAAGAAACATTTTTATTTACTAGACACAATGCTAAACACTTGAGATTCAAAGAAAGGTAAAAGACAGTCAGTATTTTCAAGGAACTCACAGTATAAAAGGGAGACAACATGTAAACAGCCGTTAAAACAAGCTATATACAGGATGAATTAGTGATAATTAAGAAATGGGAGGTGTTATAATGAAAGAGAATTAGGAAGGTTTTTTTTTTTCTTTTAAAGGACATGGGATTTTAGCTGGAACTTGAAGAAAGATAGGAGATGGAGACTAGAAAGTTGGGGGGGACAGAAAATGCCCACTGTTAGGAGATGGAGTATCATGGGTAAGGAACATCAGATGGCAGGGAGGTAATGTTTAAGAAGACTGGAAAGATAGAGAGGAGGCAGGTTTGAAGAGCTTTGAATGTCAAACAGAGTATTTTTATGTTTGATTCCAGAGATGATAGGTAACCAGTGGAATTTCTTGAGGAGAGGGTGACATGCTTAGATCAACCTTTTAGGAAGATAATTTTGACTTCTGAGTGAAGGATGACCTGGAGTGCAGAGAAACTTGTGGCAGGTGACTGCAATGGCATAAGTCACAAGATCATAAGGGCAGTGTCATAGGGCTTATGATAAAAGAGGGGCAAATTTGGAAATGTATGTGATATAAATACAAAAAGCATCAATTAGAAAAAGAAATAAGGGACCAAAGTCAGAGTGTGGAAGAAACCTTATAAGTATCAAAATTTAAGATGTTCAGGGAAAAAAACAAACAAAAAACCAAAATAAACCAAACAAAAAGAAGGACTGCAGTGAAAGTTTATTTTTGACTAATCAATACAATGTGTCATTTCTGTCATTCTCAAATTACAGTTTCCAGCAGGATATACAATTGATATATGAGTGGGAATGCATTCCAAAAAGGAAAAAAGAAATTTAATCCTCACTGTAATACAACCATGGGATTGCTTCATTTCCCCCCTTTCTTCATTTTATGCAAATATACACAAAAGATTGCCAATAAATGCAGCTTTCTCCCCCAGTGACTGTTGTGTTTTCAGCTCGGAGGTCAAGCACTAACATAATTTGGGGTTGTGGTCACAGATGATTAGCCTTTTGTCAGATGTAAGCTGTCTTCTGGCCCAGGGCAGAACTGTGACTGCTCTGTTAATAAATGTCACTCATTTGGCGGTTACTGCTGAAGAATGCTTTGCTACAGCCCTAATTTTCAACGTAGAGGAAATCAGTTAACAGTGGCATTTTCATAGTTTCTTTTTTATGGTGGATTCCAGGAGGATATTTTTCTTTACAGCTCTAACACACTTCCTTTTATGCAGATATGACTCTAAGCAGAATGGGAAGCAGCGAAAATAGATCATTATGCATATCAGAGATGGGGATAATGATTCAACGTCAATTTGGATCATAGCAAACTTGACTTGCTTGTTAGAAAATTTTAGAAAAATGTGCGACCACTGTGAGGATTTGTGGAAAGATATGGACAGGAATTTCATGGGAAGAGAAGACACACAGGGGGAATAATCCGCAATGATATTGAAGACTATTCATCAAGTCCCTATTAGGGTTTATATAGATTTGAGGCACTTCTGGGGGCCTTTTGGTAGATGCATTTTTACAAGTGCATCTGGTTTTGTGATGAAAAACAAAAGCTTGAGCAGTTCATTTTTGGTGTTCATTTCTTTCACATTATGGGAAAAAAGCTCAATTGATCTATAAGGCATAACTGCTTTCTTCTATATGTACTCTGCCTATCTATGCAATTCTTCTATCAATGAATGTTGAAATTTTTGTCACAGTTTTGTCCTGTACCATTTTTTAAAAGCCACAGCCTAATGGTTTCATAGACTCATTAATTTTCCTAGACCTTTGACTCCAGTACCTAATATGTCTTTTGGATAAGGTGATACTGGTACTTACTCTGATGAGATCCTGGGTCCATTGCATTCAGTATTGCAATGATGAGCTGTAACAATGGATACCATTTGACCTTATTTTATCTGGCAAATTTTCAAAAGAATTTTGCTTATTAGACTGTAAACTTCTTGAGGAAGTACATTATTGTTTTGCCTTTCTATGTATCCCTGGTGCTTAGTATAGTGCTCTAGCACATAGTAGGCATTTAATAAATGCTTATTGATTGACTTGACTGACTATATACACTGATGATTTTGTATTCTGGAAGAACAGAAACTCATGAGAGGCAGAAGTCAGAACAGTGTGTTGCTGCCTCTGACTGGGTCTCATTTTTCATTTAGATAGCGAATCATAGAATCACACCATAAACTCTTAGAGCTGAAAAGTACCATAGAGATCACTTGACATTATTTCTTCCCTACAAACTCATCTGTATGATGATATTTGGTCTTCCACGGACAGCTTTATTACTTAATACTTCAAGTTCCAGTGTTTTTTGTTAAACATTAATGGACACAACAGCAAGTTGGCTTCAAGAATTCTAAGCAGGGCTGAACCTATTCAGGGTACACAGTAGGATTTCTGTGTCGCATATCACCTTATACAAAGTGGGTTCTTAATAAATGCTTTATTGAAAGGAATTATATTAAATTAAATCTTGCTTTGAACAAATGAAAGTTGTTCCATGGATGTGATTTGGGTTTTAGTCTCAATTCTGCCACTCACTAGGGATGTGACTGGGAAATTCATGTTCACTGTTCTGGTTTTCAGTTGCAACATCTGTAAAATGGAGATAGTAATGCTTAATATCTTCAGTATTTATATAGAAGAGTTGCAGTTAGACAACTGCCATTCACCTTCATTCTTCGCTCTGAAGGGTACCTGCCCTTGCCATGTACCTTGCATATCCAGTCTCCTACATAATTATGCTAATTTTCTCTGTTTGAATATAAGCCTGTTTAGGACAGGGACTGTATCACTTTTTTATTTGTAGCACCAAAACTCATGCAGTGCTTAGTACATATTAAATTAATGAATTCTTTAACACCGAGTTACTCATTCAGTGGATAAAATTGATTTGCAATTTCTATGATGCTCTATGAATGTCAGTAATTGTCATTTTGGGGGGCATAATCAATCTCTGAAGTATCTTCCAGATCTAATAATTTAGCTGTTAAATTTATTTTAAATGATATCATCACTCCCAGATTCTACATCTTTATAATTATGCAGCATTTCACCTTTCTTTGTATTGCCAGTGTCTGACCCAGAATAGGATTGACTTGTTGACTATTGACTATCATGTAAGCCCTGAAAGAGATGATAAGTCAAAGGTAACATTTCCAAGAATATGAAATCTGTGTTGTAAGTTATAATTCAAAAGCATTTTTTAGGGAGATGCATAAAACACCATGTAAAGAGCATAGGGTAAGAGAGATAGATCACCTAACTTGAAATTTGCTATTCATTAAGCAGGGAAACCTTGGTCAAGTTATTTCTCTTCCTTGGACTTCAGTTTCCCCATCTGTAACAAGTTGGAGTAGAAACAGATCATCTTGAAGGTCCTTTCCATTCTTAACATTATGTGTTTCAATGAATATCATGAACACTATCCAGGGCAGTCTGGATTTAGTCCTGAAGATGGAGATAGATAGCTCCTCATAAATGCTCTGCAAAAAAATGGGACTTCATTCGCCATCCTATGAGAGACATGTTAAGTCATTAAACATATTCATTGGGATTTGTTAATATATGGGGATTCACACCACTAGCCTTAATGTACCTAAGGAATGGCACATCACATACGGATGTAACTTCAGTTTTATTTCTGCAAAGGAGACAAAGGCAGTTTACTTATTCTGCAATTACCGTAGGTAGAAAGCTATCAATAAAAAAGCCTTTGCTTTTCCCAGCAGTTATGCAATCCTAATAATTAAATCTACACATCTGCTAAATAACAGTAGATTCAAAGTCTAGCAATTTACATGGAAGAAAACAGATGTCATCCTGGTATAATCTCTTCACTTTCAGGATGAATGCTGTGAACAGTGCACACCCCGCAGTGATTAATCTATCAAAATACTCTACGCCATTTACTCCGTTTTATTACATCCTGTGTCACAGGAGATAGTACAGCTGTTTCTGGGTAGAAAGCAAAGAACCATCACAGAATTAAAACATTTTCTGACTAGGTGCAGTAAGCCTGATGTCCCTGAATGCTCAGGAATGAGCCATCAAGTCTCTACAATGGAGTCATTTTCTGAAGCTTCAGTCATGTCAACAAGCCTGCCATCTCAATCAACAGCAAAATATCTGCCTGAAACATGAAATGAAAAGACCCTTTGTTCAACTGTCATTATAATGCCCCGAGTTTAAATTCCCTCTCCTTCAAATTGGGAACCAATGGCCTAGAATGCCAGTCAGAATGAATTGACTTAAATACTCCTGAATTCCTATAAAGTAAAAAAAAAAAACCCTCACACATAGTTTTATCCCACCTACACAATTTTATCTCATCTACACAAATCACAACTTTTCAGTGCCTTAGAAGATTGTCTTTATGAGCTGATTTGGTAAAAAAATTACTCACCTGGCAGTCAAACTTATGGTAATAAATCATAATGGCAATAATAATAAACAAACAATAAACAATGAAAATATATTTATTAAGCACACACTCTATACAAATAGTACTAAGTGCTAGCCATACAAATAGAAAAGTTATTCAGTCTATGGTCTAAAGGAACTCACATAACCTGTGGAGTAGTTAACAAATCCTCAGACCACATTCAGTGCTACGTATATTTGGAGGATCAATTATAGTTCAATTGCCATATATCATTGGTCTCACCAAGTCCATGCCAAAAAATTAACATTGTTCTAGGTGAGACCTCTCCTCAGCTATTGCTGGATTAGGTCGCAGAGGCCATTCTAGAACCCAGAAGTTTGCTCCTTGCTTCTAAAGGAAACAATGCTCTATGCCTACAAAACTCAGACTCTGGAAATCTGGGATATCTAGATAACATCTTGAACTTTTAAAACTCACAAGGCTCTAATTTGTTTACTTAGAATGGAAAAAAATAAACAAGACCAAGAATTGGAGTCTGTTTCTCAGTGCCACATGGTCTCAAAAGGCCTCTTACCTTACAGCAGCATCTCTTACCAGATGTAGGGAGCAAGCCAAAAGATTCACCAAGAGATCAGCCAAAGAATAAATAGCTAAAAAGACTACATAGAGGCTGTATCCTTACTTTTTGAAGATGCCTTCAATTCCCACTCCTCAGCCAAATGAAAAAGATTTCTCTTAACCCTTTGGTTAGCTGACTAGATTAAGATACCAACTGTCCACACTTGCTCAAGTTTTTGCCCTTACATATGTGTAGATACAATTTATTCTCCAAGACTCTCTTACCCAGAATCCCATTTGTGAGTGAACTCTGTGTGAATGTAAGGAGGATAAAGTTTTGGTGTGACCCTGCCCTGCTCTCTCTTCTTCCCTGAACACCACTGCAGAAGCTGGCTGAGAGCCAGGCAGGACAATCTACACACGTGGTCATTCTTAAGTTAGACAATTGGGCTTTGAACTTCTAATTTTTAAATTTCTTCTACTTCAATTGATTATTAATAAACTCTATGAAAAATAAGAACTTGGAATTATTGATTTAAATTTAAATCTTTCACATGTGACCGTAACTCTTCTAGAATCAGACTCCTCAACCTCTTCATGTGGATATTTTGCATTAGCCAACTAGGCTGAAGCACTCTGTGTCACACATATAGGTAAATGTGTGTGTATATATAAATATATATATATGTAGGTATATGTAAATGGATATTGTGAGAATTAAAATTAATATACAATAACTCCAAATATATTTAATAAGATTTATTAAAATAACTAAAATTAAAAAGCTAGAGCAAACTAAGCTGCAGTAACAAGAGAAGACCTGAGAGGGAGGAGTCACTGAACTTTATACACACCTAGCAAAACAAATGTGAGGACAAAGGGAAAAGGATGCTGGGTAATGACAAAGAATTCTGGGAAACGTAGTCCTGGGGTTCAAGATTTTCCAACTATACAATATAAGGCATCCCATGACTAATACCTTCATCACCAAGTGGCCAATCTACTGCAAATGAAATTATCTCTACTTAGCTAGACCAATCCTTGCAAACATATTCAGGCTGCTGTGAAGTCCATATAGTAAAACTTTTGGCAGAAGACCGTGAGTTGAGCCCAAACATTAAAAGGAAGAAACTGGGATGGATTACTTTTAAGAAGTTGGAAAGCTCCTTTAATGTTCCCAAGTTTTCCTCAGAAACAAAGGGTCATCTTTTTAACATCTACATTCTACTAGTATTGCTTTCTGGTAGCAACCCATGGAACACAACAGTCTCCAAAGAATTCAAAATGAAGACCAAAAAGAGTACAACAGAGAGATGAGATGGGATATAAGTAGGCTGCAGCCTCTAGCCAATGAGGAACTTTGAAGAATAGGAGGAAAAGGGGGCATCAGAGAAACAGATAATAAGAAAAGTTAGACAGTCAGAGGGCTTCATTGGTACCCTCAAAGATGTAAGGATAATGGGAAGAAGGCCTCCCAAACATTCAGGGGATCCTCTGTGATGAAGCTAAAGGAACATACAGAGACAAAACAAAAGTCATGCATAACCACAAGGACCTCATTTTCTAGTGGGTGGGGGATGGAGTGGAGAGGTAATCACACATACATGTAAAAGGTAATTTTAGAGTTGAGGGCAAAGAGAGGGATCAGGAAAAGTCTTGTAAAGGAGTCCCAAATTGAACTTTGAGATGGCAATGTATTTCATGAAGCAGAGGCAAAAAGGTAGCACATTTAAGAGAAGCCTTGCAAATGTGTGGGATTAAGAGATGAAATTATGTACAGGCAACAAAAAAGCAAGTATGACAGTTTATTTATAGTTTTGAGCCTATAAATAGGTCTAACATGTAATTAGCCTGGAAAGGTCATTTGGAGCCAGAATGTGAAAGGGTGAAATGCCAGGGAAATTTTAATTTTATTCTACTGTCCAAAGGGTACCAATGGAGTTTCTTTAGCAGAGGGTGGCATGGTCAAATATGAATGTCAGTTTGGCTTATGAGTGGAAGATTTATTGGTGAGAGAAGGGATGAATTGGGAAAGTCAATAGGAGGCCATTGCAGTAGTCCAGGGGCAGTAGTCATGTGAATTAAGAGAAATGGATGGATGTGAGAGAAGTTGCGAAGGGAAATCAACAATTCTTGGTAACTGAAGAGCTGAAGATGATCTTGAGGTTGTCATCCTGAGCATCTGGAAGAATAGTGGTGCCTTTTTACAAATAGGCAAGTTGGAAATTGTTTCTCCTATTGCAATGTGTTGTTCCTTTGCTACAAGTAACATCTTCCTAAGTAAAATTCCTTTCCCTTGCTCCCTGTCCCCATTCACTCACACATATCAGCCTCCTCCCAACCTATCTGGAGCCTCATTATTCTTCTGCTGACCCTTTCCACCCAGACACTGGAGCTCCAACTCCTGTCATCCTTGATCATTTTCTCTCCATTTCTTTCATCTCCTGGTGCCCAGTGCAACTTACCGTTCTCTAATGACTCACCAGTCTTCCCCCATGCTGACTGCTCATTCTCATCTTCTTTGTTTCACAGGGCCAGGAGGAAGACTTGGAAATATAACCCCCTTGACCCTACTGGCTCTTCCATAGTCTTGCACTACTGTTCCTCAATGACTTCTCCTCTTTTGAAGTTTACATCTTTCAATTATATCGGCTTTAAAAGTAAAGCTTCTATTTGATTAAATCTCTCATAGAAAAAAAATCTTTTATAACATTTTCCAGTCCTTAGATAAAAGTATTCCTTTTCACTTAGACTTTCTTCTAGGATGATATCTTGCCAGTGACATCCTTGATTAATAAGTATTCTGACTGCTAACTTTTATTTTTTTACATTAAGTTTCAGAAACAGCTTTTCTGGCATGGTGGATAGAGTGCTAGAGTTGAAGACAGTGAGGCTTACTTACCCTTAGCCAGATGACCATGGGCAAATTATTTGCCCTTCCTTGAACCTCAATTTCCTTATATGTAAAGCAAAGAATATGTACTAGATGATCTCTGATATATCTTCTCTAAATCCATCCTCCAATAATCCTGATACAATTTAATTATGATTTCATCAAGTTTTTGCTTTATTTGAAGCTCTGTGTTTTTGTTCCAAAATAATTTTGCTACTTTGTCCCTTCTATCAGGAAATCTTTTCAACAAATCTATCAATATACACATATTAAGCACCAAGCTTCCTTTGTGGGTGCTGGCAAGCAGGGCTGTCAATTGCTCTCTGATATTCCCCACCATTTGGTAGACTGGATTACCCTATCAATTGAGGTGTGCTTTTTTTTTTTTTAACTCTGAGAAATCCCTTGATCCCTCCTTCACTAGAGAAGTAACTTTCTTTTTAGGTTGGGCTGTAGAAAAAAAATGGTGAGTGTTCACTTCAGTGCCACTCCAGCATGTTAGTGAGCCACAACAATGGCTTCTGACTCATTTACCTTGAGAAATATGCTTTGTCTACCGAGAGAAATTGTAAAAACTGTAATTGTAATCAGTAAGTCTCTTTCCTAGTTTGAGATCAAACTCTGGAAAAATACTGCTGTTTCAAATCTATATCTCTCCCTTTTGGGACACTTCCCAATCATCTTCTTTCCCTTCTCAACTACATTCATATTATAACACACACTTTAGCAATATAAATGGCTCTTTGCTTTATCACAGTTGATAGCTTATGAGAAAAAAAATGTTTACAATAGAAAAGTAAATAAAGTATTAAATTTAGAAAAGGTTGAATTGATATATAGGAGCCATCCCAGGAAATATGTACGCAGAGCTCCTCTAGAAAATTCCAAGGACTCCAGGTTCATAGTGATCCAGGACTAGAGTGAATTGGGTATGACAAACTTCCTGGCTAATTCCAGTCATGTAGTGGTATAGTATTAAATGGACTTTGGCATGATGTTGAAAACCCTGAGTGATTCCTTGGCCCTACTTTACTCTATTGACAATCATCCTTTGCTTTTGAAGAAGACCAATGACATTATAGAGTATGAATTTAAATGAAGCAGAGTTACACAAAGTTGTCAGCTTCACTCTCTTTCAGTCATAGAAGTCCAGTGATAGGACAAAACTCAAGATGATTGGCAATGACCCAGTATGTTAGTGGCTGACCTTGATATCTTTGATGTCTGACCCAACTCTAAGTACTTCACAGCATCTGCTTCATGGCTATTGGAACAATTTGTTCTCATCCACACATTCTGCTAGTGGAAGTCTTCATATGTTTAAGGCAAGTATCTTCCTAATTTACCAAGGGTTTGAGGTCTATTATTTACTCTCAACCTATTTTAGACCATCTGCTGAGATGAGTTTATCAGGGTTGTAAGGAATTAGATTAAGGGTTTGACTAAATATATGAGTATTTTAAAATAATATGGTGGTCACTGATTTAAAATATTATAGCCCAAGTTGAAGTTGAGGTCCATGTCATAGCTCCAAGCCATAGTCCCAGCCTAAGATACTCCAAGCTGAAGATTCAAGCAAAAGACAAATGATTTCAAGCTGAAGACTTTCAGGACTTTTTTTTTTTAATAGTTGCTTCTTGTCCCTTCCCCTCTTCACAGGGGCTAATAACAGCTTACAAATTGCCTAGCACTACTGGGGGCTGGGGGGGGCAGTGTCTGTCTATAGAATCCACTTCTCACCCTTTGAAGGTGTCAACTCTTATCAAAGGATTCACAAGTTTCTGATTGATTGGGTTAAAAGGGTGGCGCTCTCCAAGTAAGTGACTTGTGAATTCTCTTACTTGATGTCTAACAAAGTGTTAAATAGGGGTTAAGAATGAGTTAAGAAGATTGATTAAAAATAGAGAATAAAGAATTCCCTTTCATAGGGTGTGGTTACTGTGCATGCTTCTTGGAGCCATGGGGAGAGTGGGGTGAAAGGTGGAACCCAAAAGTGGATAAGCAACCCTAAAAAGACCTCAGCAAGCCTATAAACTAAAGATATTACACTCCAGATACTCCTCTACTCTATTATAACCACAATGTAGTTGGGTGTTTGGCTAGTTAAAAGGCAAGATAGCTTCAAACTAGTTCCCACTTGCTTGACCTCTGCCTGTGGCAAGTAGTACATTGCTCTCTAACAGAGTAGAGGGGAATAGAAGAATAGATTGTCTTTTCACCATCCTGTCTCTCCACTCTCTTTGACCCCCATCCAATTCTGTTGCTACTCCCAGGTGGGGTATAGACTCAGTTAGGCAAACTTGGTCCTAGACCCCTGGCTACCTTTTCTGCTTTGTGTTTCTTAAGAATATAACTCAACATCAGCCTCAAAGTGTATGTGTACAGATTTGGATGTAATTTCATGAATCTGAGTTTGGAGATTCTGGGTCCAACAAGTAGAGCTGGCTGGAAGCAGAAGAAGTTTATGAATTAAAGAGGATAGCCACCAACAAGAGGATTGACCCAGGCCTAGTCATCCAGACATGTACCAGAAGTGGTCTTGGTAATACAAAAAGCACTGAGTGAAAATTGTCTGATTTTTGTAGTAAAATGGCGAATCAGCAAACCCATAAACTGTTTTATATTCTGATATACTACTAGGTGAAGTAATACTTGTAACATGCTTTAGCACAGTGCTTAGCACCTAGTAGGTATTTAATAAAAACTTGTTTTCTTTCCCTTCTAACCACTACCCTCTCATATGATTTGAAGAGTAGTTTTAAGTTAAATCCATCAATCTTGGTTTAAAGTTTCTGGGTTTATTTGCTTTTTGTCCTTTTTTTTGTCAACTACACACTTTTGAACATTCTGTTTTTAACATTCTTTTTGATTTCATACTGTACATTGAATATGTAATTTTTATTTAGCCTCTTAGAAAAACCTCCAGAAATGGGCCTAAACTTAAACTTTAAGTAATTTGTCTTAGGGATGTTGGGCAATTAAAGAGATAGAGTGTGGGGAAAAAAGGGGAATCCAATCACAATTGAGTAGAGCAGCCCTCCCACACCCCACCTCCCTTTCATTGGAGGCCAGACTTCCTCAGGAAAGAATCATGTTGGACAGTATACCCAAATACAAAGCAGAGTTTCTAGTTTGCTTTCTGCTTTACTCTTTATAAAGAGAATTCAAAGTTACAAAGCTCTCTACTTAAAATGCTTTTAAAAAATAACCATTTGAATTCTATCAAATATGCTGCAAGTGCTACTCACTCAAAAAAGAGCCAGTCATTTGACTTGTTATTTCCACTTCCTCTTCCCCTACAATAACAACTGTAATAATATTAGTGATAATTAATATAGTACTTTAAATTTTTCAAAGCATTTAAATATATTTTAGTGTTAGAGCTTTATAATATTCCCATAAGGTAGATGCTTAGGTTATTATCATCCCATATTATAGGTGAGAAGGTAAGTAATTTGTACAATGTAATTAGTGATTATAGACTTAATGATAATTTTGAACCCAACTCTTTGTAATTTCAAATGCATGCTATCTACTATGTCATATCACCTCTCACAAAAAAAAAAAAAATCACTGCCTCTGACTCTTATTTGTTTATCAGAGAGGCCATAACATCTCTATTCTCTGTTCTCTCTTCATGAAGCATGGTTCTGTATAATTACTAATTATTTAACTCAGTATCTTATATTTTGGCTGTTAGAGGCTAATCAAGTGCTTGTATTATTCCAAAATCTCTTTATGCATTATGGGCCTAAGGGGAGCCTGGCTTCTGGTCCATTTTCTTTTCTTCTTTAGAAAGAACAATTTGGCCTCAAATCGACTTTCAAGGAGACCCAGATGGTGAATAATGATTTTAATAGATCTATTGTTCAGTTTTAAAAAAAGATATCAGCCTGGTTATTAATGAAAGGCAGGAAATTGCTTTGCTGTAGTGAAGCAGTATCAAAAGGCTATTTATAAATTGCAGGAATATTACTTTTTCAATTAAATTTAAATGTAATAATGAATGATCAGGAAGGTGTACTGGCTTATAATCAGAGTGGCTTGTATCAACACAAAGATGAGAAAAAACACAAAAATTATAAAGTAGTTATAATTTCTCTGAGTGTAAGACTGAAGAGGACAATTTATTGTATCATTTCAGCTTTGAATGGAAATTACCCTAGCTTGCTAGGGTAATTTAAAAACTTTTGACTTACATTGTGGTGTTGCATTATCTAGGGGAAGCTATATCTTCCATTGAACTCAAGATCTGATTGAGGTCATCAGTGATTATGAGACTCAGAAATAGTAATTTCTTTTATTCTGGTTAGGTCCTAAGCTTTCATGAATGTATTGATATGGATTAAAAAAAAAAACTTCTCAATAGCTAATTGGAAACAAAGTTGGACTACTCCTGAGGAAGGTAAAAAAAAAAGTTAAATACACTACTATTGTTTTTCTCTGAAAAATGTCAGCACCATTGCTATAAACAGTAAATGGTTTGTTTTCAAAATTCAAAATTTGTTTTTGAGATTTCATGGTCTAAGTAGCCTGTCTTTGTGTTCAAGAGTACTTTTAGACATTCCCTTTGGAGGATGAAGTCATTTTTGTAAAAGGAAACCTCATGATGAGAAATAAAGGATGAAATTGTCATTGTCTATGTTTGTTATCCTTTCACTGTCCTTGAGATTTGGACCTCCTATTTTTTCCAGAGGACCTTTCAGAATGAGAAACCACTGAATTGGATTGAATTTGCTGAACTTCCATGAGCTGAGAGGGATGGATGGTCAGGCTACTGTTGTCACTCATTCATCTGCTGTCACATCTGCTGTGGATAAAGGCTCTAGTAATTGGTTCAGATAGCCAGAGACGTGCTGAAGAGATCATCTGGATCAATCTTAAAATTAAATAGTCATGGTAGCTACCATGATTCCTGCTAGACTGCTTAGGTAATTTGCTTCTTTCACCACTCTCCCCCTAAGATTGCCCTAATCCAGAGCTAGAGTTTCTGCTACACACTTCCTTTCCTTATTCCCTTTAAAAGGTCTGGGGCATGCATGGTTTGGGAATTCCCATGGTTGTTTCTGAAGACAGTGCAAGAAAAAGGAGATTTGGTAAAATGGCCACTGGTGGGGTGGAGGATAGATGGATCAGCACATAAAGATATACCTACTGCTTCCTCTTTACCCTTCTCAAGAAAATGTAAGCTCACCTGGTAAGTGCTTAATTAGAAGAGCTAGGCAGAGCAGTAGATAGAGAGCACTGGGCCTGGAGTCAGGAATCCGAGTTAAATCTAGTCTCAGACATTTGCTAGTTGTGTGACATTAGGCAAGTCACTTAACCTCATTTGCCTCAATTTCCTTATCTATAAATTGAGCTGAAGAAGGAAACAACAAATCACTCTAGTATCTTTGCCAAGAAAACTCCAAATAGGATCACAGAGTCAGACATGCCTGAAATGACTAAAAAAATGAGATGTTTCATAATTGTTGAATGAATGAATTTATTCCCAATGACATTGAAATAATGACACTAATTATTTATGTGAATTAGTAAAATTATGATTATAAAACCAGTGACTATAGATTACACATACCCTCTATAAATATATGTTCCTAGTTGCTGCTTGCAAATGCAAATTTTGACTCTGTGCCTGAATGAGTAAATAAAATGGGAAATTTTGCTGATTTCAAGCTATAATACTTCAATCATTTCCCCTCAATTTAAGTATGATGCCTGCCACTTTGTCATAAATGGAGACAATTAGGGTTTCAGGCCTTATTTTTCTAAGCCATGTTTGTTAATTATCTGTATTTTTAGACTTTTAAAAAATGATGTATGAATAAAGACAGAAGGGTAGCAAAAAGTGTGGCATGTATTAGATATATGTGCATCTCAGATTCTGATATTTAGAAGGAAAGGTACTGTGTCAATGAATTTTATATAACCAGAAAATGGCGTCTTTTCCCTCAACCACAGAATTAATCTTCTTGTGAGTATGCATTCTCTATTTGCATCTACAGCTAAGATCAGTAACAACCTGGAGAGTTGTATATTTCCAGATGCTAATAGAGATGCAGATAAAAATAAGAGTAAGTGAACTTGGATGCTTTACAGGTGGAGATTGAAAATCTTTTGTCGTCAGACAGATGAAGTTATGATTTAATGATTTTAATAGAAATACTGGCACGTGGTCAGAGGATGAATCGTTTTATAGGTAGGACTCTTGATTGACACCCAGTTTCTATTTTACTACTACAGATGAGTTATCTACCATATTTGTTGAGTAAAGACTATTTATAAAGTTTAGGCCATTAATATTTTATGGAAAAGATAATTTTGGAAGTGGAATGTAAATAGAACATAGTCTCGTGTCAAGGAATAGGGCAATGGATATTCCTAAGTGTGTTCACAAACACAGCACCATGTAGCCTTTCTTCCCACATCAGTAGGTCAACAGAAATATATTCAATGCTTAATGTGTGCCAGTCACTGTGATACGTATTAGAGACACAAGCATAAAAATGAAACAGTCCCTGCCTTCAAGGAACTTACATTCTAGGGGGAAGAGGAGAAAATTCCATTTACTTATTTAAGTAAACACAAAATATTCACAAAAACACATGTTAATTTTAGGAGTAGACATGTTAGTAGGGTGGGGGAATTAACCAAGGCTTTTTATAGAAGGCAATGTTTAACCTGAGATTTGGAGGAAATTAAGAATTATTAGAGGTAGAATTTAATAGGGCATGCTTTCTAGAGATGAAGGACAAACTATGAAAAGGTACAGAAATGGGAGATGTAATGGTATATAAGAGAAAGAGCAAGAAGGATTTTGGCCCAATTACATAGTGTGTAAAGGGGAATAACATCATAAATCTGGAAGGGTAGACTGGAGATGGGCTGTGAAGGGCTTCAAATAAGAAAAAGAAGAGTTTAAATTTGTTGCTAGAAGTAATCACTATTGAATTTTTTTGAGCAGGGGAATGATAAGATCATCTAATCCTTGTAGAATATCAGCTTTGAAGTTCTATAGAAAATGTATTGGAAAGATTAATTAGGGAGACCAATTAAAAGGTTATTGAAATAGGACAGGCAAGGGGCAGTTAGGTGGCTCAGTGAATTTAGAGACATACCTAGGCAAAAAAAGTCCTGGTTTCACTTCCTAGCTGTGTGACCCTGAGCAAGTCTCAACGCCAATTGACTACCCCTTACCAATCTTCAGCCTTGTAAGTAATATTTTGCATTGATTCCAAGACAGAACATAAAAATTGAAAAAGAAAAAAGAAAAGAAACAGTATAGGAAAATGGTAAAATACCACCACCATAACTAGGTAGTGGCTATGTGAATGGAGAAAAGGGGACATATGTGTAATAATTAAAATGGGTTTGACAAATATAAGAATTAAAAAATATTGTTGTGGTAATATTGTTGACTCGTAAGTCAAAAATCTGTTAATAGCTTTAGTAGCTTTATTACAGCAAGGTAGAGATAATAAAGGGGGAAATGTAGGAAGGAGGTAGAAAATATCACCTAGCTAAAAATACCATAAGTCCTAATCCTAGTGACTGTAGACCAAGAATGTGAATCTCACCAGAATCAGATCAAGAAGCTGAAATCTGAAAAGCCAAAGATGCTGAAAAAAAAAACACCAGGAAATTTCAGTGCACATGAGGCCAAGACCACCAAGAATCCCACCAGAGCTCATGTTCTATAGGATAAAGGCTGCCAAGAATGAAGAGCCAAGAATCCACAAGAAGGAAGAACAAAGACCCTGAATCTCTCTCAGGCTCCAGCACATATACAGTTTTCTCCACCCATCAGCTCTCCTCATCATATTTTAGGAATCAATCACAGCCTTTCAATTTGCCTAGCACTGCCTAGGGATACAGTGCTTGTGGCCTTTTAGGGTATGAACTTTCTTAGTGACTTACTAAGTGTTAAGTAGGGATACTTTAAGTTCTTGATTGTGTGAATCTTAAAATTTCTCAGACTATACCTTAGAACATTTGGTTAATGCTATTCCCTTATTGTAACAATGGAGGTACTTGATCAGGAATGTATTGAGAACTTTAAAATTACTCCACCCATACTTAGACAGTACCTTAGGGGAAGATAAAGTTGTAAACTCCTTAATGAACAATGAAAAGTCCCCAACTCATACTTATAGTGCAGCAAAAACCCTTAAGCTGGGTTTATTTTTAGATCTAATACAAAAGGGTACTAAGCACCTATAAAGGTTAAATTAATCACTAAAAGGTCAAGCAACTTACAAAGGGCAAGCTTAGCAAGAGGTGTGAAGTTTTAGTCTACTCAGGGAAGGTGATAACAAAAGATGTGAATTAAGAATGGACAGTCCTGTGGGAAAAGTCTACTGTGATTGGTAGATGTGAAAATTTAGGGGAGTTTGGACTAGGGAGAGTTCTGACTAGTTGGAGCTCAGACTAGTTGGAATAGCTGGGTCTCTGAACTTAGTTCAGGAGTTGAGGATTGTGGTGAGTAATTAAGGACTGACTAGTCTCTCTTAAGGCTCAGGCCTAGGCCAAATGGCCTAGGCCTTTCCTACTATTTTCTCTTACTCTCTACTTTCTCTCTTCCCTTAATTCCTTCATTTGTATTAATTAAATTCTCCATAAAACCCAGCTGACTTGGGTATTTTCATATTTGGGAATTTTTTCCCATGGTGACCACTTATTTTTTATTTAAATCAAGACACTAAAAATTATCTTTACAGTTTTGGCAATTCACAGTCTTGAAACCATATTTTTGCAGTCATAATTGATTAACTTAAAAATAGACAAAGGGAATAAAAATTCCCTTTCACTGATGTGAGAGTTTCTATGAAAGTAGAATCAAAGAGATTGGACAACTTATCAGATGCATGGGTAAGAAAGGGGGAAAGTAGAGTCAGACTTTAAGATTTCAAACCTGGGTGACTGGAAGAATGATGGTATCTTTGACAGAAATAGGAAATTTCAGAATAGGTGTGAATTTTGGAGATAAGTTGATGAGTTTTGTTTTGGACTTGTTGAATTTGAGATGTTGATGGGAATTTCAGATGTGAATATCTAATAGACACTTAATAAAAGAGGTATATAACTCAAGAGTGAGATACTAAGATGAGATATAGATATGGGAATTGTCTAAATGAAGATGTTATTTAAGTATATTGGAATTTATGAGGTTGCCAAGAGGATATAAAGAGAGTAGTGGGTCTACCACAGAACCTTGGTAGGGGTACCATACCTACGCTTGGGGATATAAAATGAATGATGATCTAGCAAAGGAGATTCAGAAGGTATGATGAGATAGGAAAGAGAACTCAAAGAAAGCAATGCTATGAAAATTCAGGCTGTGAATATCTATTTGGTATGATGGAGAGAGATCAAGAAGAATGTTTTGAGAAAAACCCATTGGAATAAGAAATTAGGAGATTGTTGGCAATCTGGGTTCTCTCCCTGGGCTTTCATCTTTCTCTGAATTCCTCCTGTTGGTCTTCTCTTTAGCTTTTATGATTTCATCCTCTTAATTCAGGTAAATTCCATATCTAGCTATCCAGTCATCATCTGTCTCCTGAGTTCCAGTTCCATATAGCAACTGCCTGCTGGATATCTCTTCCTTGTCCTATGGACATCCCAAATACAGCATGTATAAAACAGAACTAATTTTCCCCACTCCCACTCAATTGTGAATTTTAAAACTACTCTACCCTTCTCAGACCATACTTTAAAAGATTTGATTTATGTATTTCCTGATTGTAACAATAGAGATACTTGGTCTAACAGAATCAGGAATGTCTTGGGAACTCTATATTACTCCACCCTACTTAGTTTAACAAGGTCAGGAATGTTTGCACCTATACTCAAGGATTAAGTATCTAGGAGAATGGCCTTCAACAGACATGTACAGAAACAGCTGACAGACCTGTGGGCTGTCCTAAGTCAAGCTAAGCTACCATTGGTACAGACAAGATGCAGGAAAGTGATGTAAAACCGTCTATATAGGGCACATTACTTCCTCTCTTTGATCTATTTTTCCCCAGAGAGGTGGATCTGGCTGATCACTTCCTGTGATAAGGCCTGGGTGCCAGTTCAATCCTGGAACTCAGCCTGGAGGAGCTCACTCAGATAGCTTCCTTGAGACGGTAAAGTGGTGAGTGATAAGACTGACTTCCCTTTCCTTTGACTCTCAAGGGAGGCCCTTGGCCAAGGCCTTTAACTCCTGCCTGGCTCAGCCTGAGCCAGAGCAGTTTAAATTAACTCTTTCCTCTCCCTCTCTCTTCTCCTTAATTCCTTTTCTCTATATTAATTAAAATCACCATAATTTCCAGCTGACTTGGGTATTTTATTATTTGGGATATCCCATGGCGACCAATTAATTTAGATTTTAAGTCACAACTATAAAATTATTCTTTACACTTGCCCAGAATCAAACAGAAAACAGGGTAAAACTTCCTAAATTGTCTGAGGCCAAACTTCCATCTTTAAACCTGGATCTAATACACTGGGGCACCTAGATGCCCCTTCAGTATCTCATTTCTATCTGCTACCACTTTTAAGTCAGACCCTCATCACTTCCTTCTTAGATTATTACAATAATTACTAACTGGTTTTCTTGCCTCCAGGCCATTATACAAATTAATATCCCTAAAGCACAGATCACACCTTATTGCTTCTTTCCTCAAAAAGTATCAGTTGCACTATTCCCTTCACGATAAAAATTCTAATTCTTCTATTTTACAGTTGAAAACTGTCAAAATCTGGCTCCAACTTAACTCTAACTTTCCAGGCCTATTTCACTCCCCCTAAGCACTCCATGTTCCAATGAAACTGACAAAAATTACTATTCTCTTTCTTATTTCTGCCTCTTGAAATTTCTACTTAAATTTAAGCTTTGCCCAAGTGACATCTCCTATATTCTTCCCACTCTCTCAGCCTCTAGTTAAGGCTCTCCCTCAATGGATTAGTTGCTAACTTTGTATATATTTTGTGTTTATTTATCTGTTTACATGTTACAGCTTCCCTCATTACTAGAGAGGGAGCTTAAAAATATTTGTTGAATTCAATCCAACTCAGTCTATTGTAGGCAGAGTTAAAGGCATCAAGGATGCAGTGATGAATGAATGGGAAATGAACTCTGATCTCAAAGAGCAAATATTCTATTGGAAGTGAGGAATAGTGATATAACATAAATAATAGGTCTAGAATGGGAAAAGATAGTAATTTTAGGAGAGAGAGCCTAAAAACTATTGTGTTTATGTGAAGGTGATGGGAGCTGAGTTTTGAACTGATTTGAATTTTTGTTTTGGCCCTTGGGGAGAATCTCCCATCCTGAGCATAATGGAGTAGGTCGTAGTGAAGAGCGGGATCACTTCACTTCCTATTCCCTGAGGATCTCTTTTCTGTCATTATTGGAAACTTTTTGGTTAAATTCCATTAAGTTAATTCCACTTTATTGATCAAACAACCCAATTTGTCTAATGCCTTTGTACTCAGCACCATAAAAAGTATTGTAGGAATATAATAGAGGTAACAGACATAATTCCTATTTTCCTTAAGGTTATAGTCTATGTAGAATCAATGTTTGACATACCTGGATAACTTGCTGCATAATCTATTGGTGGATTTCTTCTCAACATAATTTCAGAAGTATAGCATTTTGGTAGTCACAAATATTCAACTGAATTACCAAACTCATGAACTTTAGCAAGCAGGTCACTTAATAGTCATCTGTGAGGCCCTCAGTAGAAAGAACTCTGGGTGTGAATTCAGAAGAGTTAGTTAGTAGATATATGACCTTGGGCAAATGACTTCCCTTCTGGAAGCTTAAGATTCCTCATAGGAAAAATGAGGACAATGGTATTTGTAATATCTACCTCAGACTTTTGTAAACTATAAAACACAAAATTGAATTAAAATAAAGGCAAGATCTTTTCCCTAAGACCCACCTTGGTTGAAAGAAAGTTTCAGAAGTTCATGAGATAGAACAACTATCTCCAGAATAAAGTTGGCTAATTTCTTGATTTTTTTAGATCCCTACCTTCTTTCTTAGAATTGATATCAAGTATTGTGGAAGAGGCATGAAGAGAGAGGACTTACAAGCCAAGTCATACAAGAAACAAAACTGGGGACCTGTCTGTCAATCAAGATGAAGATTCCAAATGGAATGTCCCCAGGAGAAGTAGTTGGAGGTGGCCAGTGGAGATGAATAGAGGAGACTTTGGCTCTGGTTTTTTCTGACCAAGGGAGGCAAGCCTGGCTGGAAGGGGAAGAAGCTGAACTGATCCTTTTAGCTTCTGCTCCAGGTTGAAGGACCCTTGAGGGGGGCTTCTGAAATTAGTCTGAAGAAATTTACTTTTGTTGGTGGCTTTGTGAAGAAGAAAGAAGATTCTAACCATTGTCCTCCATCTCTCTGACTGTCCCTCTGTCACAGTTATGACTGGATTGACTTCCCAAACCCTCATAATCCTCCCTGTAGATTAGGGTCACCTCTATCCCTCTTACCTCAGTTCTCATCCTGCTGTTCCCAATAAACCCCCTGACTTGAAAAAGGAAAAGAAAAGAGTTTTTTCCTCATAAATATCATAGTCCACTCAGGGGGGAGGGGTAAAGCCACAAGCTTCATAAGAAACTGGGATGGAGAGGGTAGAAGAAGGGAGGGAGTGAAAGGAGGAGGAGGTTAGGAAAAATATTGATCCATTAACCATCAGTAGAGATCAGTAGGCAGACCTCTGAGCATTCCCCTGTAACAGCATCTCTCTATCTCTGAAGTAGTACCTCTATCTCCATTATAACTAAGCAGTCTCAGGGTTCCCCTAGTAGTGATCTTTAGTAAGCCAGAGTATCCAGTTACAACAACAGGAACAGTTTCCATTATAGATCATCTATTTTATTACAGTATGTTTCTGGTGCAGAAGAATGACAAGAGCTAGGCCACTGGGGTTAAGTTACTTTCCCAGGGTCACAGAGTCAGGAAATGTCAGAAGCCATATTTGAACCCAGGACTTCCCATCTCTAGGCCTGGCTTTTTATCCACTACCCAGTTGGTTTATTTATTTACAAAGCACTTGAAGCAGCTTCTTAAAAAGCAATGAGCAATTAGAAAATGAAAGCATTTAGTGAGGGAAAAAATTGTAAATCTATATTTGCTGCTAGACCTTTCTGGTAACCTGCTCTTCACATACAGT
This sequence comes from Monodelphis domestica, assembly GCF_027887165.1. Taxonomy (NCBI): domain Eukaryota; kingdom Metazoa; phylum Chordata; class Mammalia; order Didelphimorphia; family Didelphidae; genus Monodelphis; species Monodelphis domestica. Next base: position 256,903,154 of record NC_077230.1, read on the forward strand.
TATTCAATTTTCACTGCCATTGTCACCATTATAATCTAGAAGCTCTTTATGTCTAAACATTCTTTGGCTCTAATGCCCATTTTCACCTGTTCTTCCTTGGTAAAATCAAATCAGTTCTATCCCCTTTCTCCTGAGACCTATATGGTCCTTATAATTCACAGTACCATGAAAGGGGGCACCATAGGTTTGTCCCTCCAGGTCATGGCTTTTTCTCTTGCTGTTCCTTAGCACCAGATCATAGTTGGCTCAGGAGTAACTCTGCTGGGTATAGGAAAACTTGATTTGGGAACTTCTCAAGTCATAGTTCTCTGGATTTCAGGTTCCCTATCTATTCAATAAAAGAGTTGAACTAGAGCCATGCTGTCAAATTCAATGAGAAACGGGGGTCACTCAGCCATGCATAAGGATCCTATTGGTCACATATTTAGAGAAATTCATATTAGTATTATCTGTTTTATTATCTTTTTGTTTATTTTGTTAAATATTTTTCAATTATACCTTAATCTATGGAATTTTATGGACCTGAATTCAATTGACTAGACATTTAGCAAGTGCCTGATATATGTCACATATTATGCCAGGCAATTGGAGTATTTAAATATTGAAATGATTTGTGATTTTATTGATGTGGGTAGTCCTTCCAACAATGTAGTTCACAACCCATTTACACGTAGTCATTCTATAAACTCTTGCCAATGTATGCTCATAATTTCATCAAAAGGGAGTCCACTCAGTTTGCTGTGGACTTTACTTTTTTCTCTTTCTTTCTATCTTCCTTTCTATCTTTCTTTCTTTCTTTCTTTCTTTCTCTTTCTTTCTTTCTTTCTTTCTTTCTTTCTTTCTTTCTTTCTTTCTTTCTTTCTTTCTTTCTTTCTTTCTTTCTTTCTTTCTTTCTTTCTTTCTTTCTTTCTTTCTTTCTTTCTTTCTTTCTTTCTTTCTTTCTTTCTTTCTTTCTTTCTTTCTTTTTTTCTTTCTTTCTTTCTTCCTTCCTTCCTTCCTTCCTTCCTTCCTTCCTTCCTTCCTTCCTTCCTTCCTTCCTTCCTTCCTTCCTTCTTTCTTTCTTTCTTTCTTTCTTTCTTTCTTTCTTTCTTTCTTTCTTTCTTTCTTTCTAACACCAATTAAAGGTACAGGAAAAATAATTCTGGAGTGGAGTGAGGATACAATAAGGACAGGCAATTGTAAGAGATGTAATAAGCACAAGGCCTGGTATATCGTTTGTGCTTAATAAAGGACTCTTCTATCATAACGTTTTGTTGTGCATATATATATATATATTTAAATATAATATATATGTATATGCACATCTATATTTACTTCTGGTCAAATTTTTTCTACCTTGCCTATGCAACTACATGTCATAATTTGAAGAATAGGGTTTTTTTCTTGTATGAAATTATTAGGTCAAATTCTTTGGAATAATTATAAATTCTATGAGGGATTTTCCATGAGGAAATGTTCTGAGGCTCAATACAATTAGCATAATGTTATTTGCTAACAGGAACATCTTAAAAACCTCACCTTCTGTAGGGAATTCATTATCATCTACTCTATCGCTAGTTCTGATAGTGGCAAACACTTTTGGCAAGCATCGTTCTCTGCAATTTAGGCCTTATCTGATATGAACAATCATCAGATAAGATCACTTGAGCATCTAGATGCTGGGAATATTAAAATCAGTGCAGCCCCAGCTTTCAAAGAGCTAACATTCCCCTGGAGAGAAACAACATAATTTGCAGATAATTAAGGACAAAATAATATTAGGTAATACCAGTCCAAGATCCATTGGTTTTGGCCTCTCTCTTAATTGGTAGTTATCAATATTCCAGCCTACCTGAAGGGTAGGACAGAGGCGATGAGAGTAGGAGAGAGGGGAGCTCTGCTGTTCTCTTTAAGTCACCTCAAGAACTTCTGGTTCTTTGAGGGAGAAGATGGATGATGCCAATCCCATTTCAGGTTGCTGAAGGAAAGAACTCTGGGGGAGAAGTTGACATGAGAGGAGGTGATAGCCTCCATCATGTCCCAGTCCCCAGCTTGCTACACTAGAGGTTTTGGCTCATTTCCCCTTTGGTGATATCTAGAATCTAGAGATCTCTCCTTCTGTCTTGGCTGAAATGAATTACTTCACTCTCAATACAAGAGCATCTTTATTCTATATTGTCCAATATATATCCTTCTAGTAATACTTTGGCTGATTTCTATTCTGCTATGATTTGGCCAAATGGGTTTCTTTGCTATTTTCAATGTCTCTTCATTGTGGAACTGGTATGTCTAGTGGAAAGTACTTAAGCCTTGGATATAAAGACTGGGGACCTCCTTCCCTTAACAGTGAAACAATGATCGAAAGTTATTTTGAACCTGAAAACCATATTCCCTAAAATTACAATGCTTAAGAGAAGAGATAGATATAATTTGAGAATGGCATCCCCTCTCTCTGAGATGTGAAGAGTGTCAGCCTCTGGGCCAAGACTTTTTGCTTCCCTTCCTGGCAGGAATTAACACCTATTGGAGAATTGTAGGAGGAGAAGAAGCTAAAAGATATCTGTTCTGCCTCCCTTTGAGACACATACAATTACAAGCCCGTGCTACAGTTGGGGGACAGGTCTCCCAACAATTCAAAGTATACACAAAGTGACCAGCTAGTTGGCTTAGTAGGTTGAAAACCAGGCCTGGAGGCAAGAGGCCCAGGGTTCAAGTTGGCCCTCAGATCTTTCCTAGGTCTATGACCCTAAGCAAGTCGCTTAACTCTCATTGCTTAGTCCTTACTGCTATTCTACCTTGGAACTAATACATGGTTATTGATCCCAAGATGGAAGGTAATGGTCTAAAATAAAAGTAGATGCAAAATAATTCTGGGAGGGAGTGGGATCAGGATGCAATAAGGGCCTAGAGGTCAGAAAATGACTAATATAAGCGTTCTCTTTTTCCTAGACATTTGGAATTAAGCACCTTTCTTTATTAGGTATATGTTATTTATCCCTATGAAATAATTGATTTCTCTTTCTCATATGGCTTACTTTCTGATAAAGTAGATAAACAACAACCATTTAATAAGTGATTGCTATGCTCCAAGTATTGTGCTCTAGGCCTTGTGGATATGAAGACAAAAATGAAGCAGTTTTTGCCTTCAAGAAGTGTACAATCAATTGGACAAGAAGGAATGTTACAAAACAACTAATTCATAATGTAAATATGGAGCTTTAACAAATCTGACTCAAATTTCTTAGAGGAAAAGGACCGCACAAAAGTAAGGCTCCTTCAAAACTATAATTCTAGGCAATTTTGCCATGAAAAAAAAAACAGAATAATTTCTGATTCACTAAGAGAACCACAAATGGAGGGATTGTTATTGGCAATGTTTCTCTAAAATGAATAATGTATTAGCCTCATACAATCCAATGTAAATTGGCATGACACAAATCAGATTGCTCTATGACAATCAATCCTGGAAAATTCTTCCCTCTAGTAAATTCTTTCCTTTCTGAGAGGAAGGAAAAAAAGTTGTTTTTAAACAACAATTTTTAGAATTTATTTTATTGATTTGTCCCCTTCCCACTGACGAAAGATCTCATAAAAAAGGAATTTATGTAGGTAGATGTGGTTTTGCCACCTGTGACCCTTCGTAGAGGCAAAACGATCCTAAAATTGCTAACAAGAATTTACCGACTGCAAATGTGGGAAGGCTTCAACAAATCAGCCCAGCGTAGCTCTCTCTTGCCTTTGTGAAATAAAGCAGTTAAGTGATGGATTGCTTTGCATAATGCCAGGCTGCCATTGCTGAGAAGAGCACTAATAAGCCCCCTTTTTGTATTTGAGTTACAAAGGGCCTCACTGACATACTGTGGTGCCATTTGAGGTTGGAACTCTGAAAATATGGATTAAAGGTATTACTATTATTGGTAATATGTTGGTAATTCTTTACTATTGCAAAGGCAGCTAGGGCAGGTAGGAGTGCTTGGTCTGAAGTCCTGAAGACTCATCTTCCTGAGTTTAAATGAGGCCTCAGACACAAGTTGTATGACCTTTGGCAAGTCACAAAACCCTGGGTGCCTCAGTTTCCTCATCTATAAAATGAATTAGAAAAAGAAATGGCAAATTATTCCAGTATCTTTGACAAAAAAAAAAAAAAAACCCAAATGAGGTCAAGATGAGTCAAACAGCACTGAAATGACTAAACAACAACAAATATCAAGAAAAGAGACTTCTGTCTTCACATCACCAAAATTACTTGTGGGAAAATGAAAAAAACAATCAGTCATATGGCTTATTTTGCCTCATGTAGACCAAAAACTCAGCTGTTTTCTAGAATTCAGAATTCAGTGTTTGTTTTGTTTGCTTTTGCTTTTAGTTTGAGGGAACCTAGTGTAGGGAACTCTCAGTGTGGAACTTCCTCTCCCCATGCAAGTCTTCAATGTATAATTTTAAAGAATTGCCTTGGGTACCATTACCTTTACTTGGGGTGACACATGGATAGTATATGTCAGTCAGAACTTGAACCTCAGCCTCCCTTACTCTGATGCCAGATCTCTTTAAATTGTGTCACACTGTCTTTCCTTTTTGTCTACTGGAGGGGTTGTTGGAATAGATATATTTATAGTTTATGTTTAATAGCTTAAAACTGCCTTAAGACTTTTGAGACACCTTGTCAAGAAAATATGTCACAACCTCCATCTACTTCCATTTCTTTAGCTGTAAATTAGGAATAATAATATTGCCTACCTTTCAGGGTTGTTGTAAGGTTCAAATAAAATAATAACTAAACATTTTAGCACAGTGACTGGCACATAGTAAACTCTATGTTAATGTTGGCTATAATGACAATACCCTACCAGGTACAGCAAAGAAGAAAAAGTAAGAAGCTCGAGTCTCTCTCTGGTGACAGTGCCTGCACTAACCAAATTTCCTATTTTTGGCTATGCCTCTATGTCTCCTTTTCTTCAGGCACTAAATAACTTTTGCTCTGAATTAAGATCAAAGGATTTTTATTCATACAGAATCTTAGCAGTCCAGGAGTTGGCAGTAATTGTAAGTGTATGAAATTTAGGCAAATGTCCACTTTTCTATTGCCCATAAGTTAAGGATGGTATTAACATTTAAATATATATTCTTAATATTATTTAACATGAATACTTATAATAATTATTATAGATATATAATTTATAATAATGATATTTAAAATAAAAAAATATATGGAAAATATATATTTAAAATATAAAAACTAATTCTCAGCTTGTAGGCCATGTGAAAATAGGCAGCAGGTTGAATTTGGTCAGTGGGTCATGGTTTGGTGATGCACGATTCAAGTTTCACCCCTTGGTGTCATTGATTGATACCCAATTGATACCCAACGAAGTAAGTAACTTCACAGATGTGCAAACTGAAGGACTGATTTGAATTTGGATCATCTGTCTCTAAATCCTGTGCCATACTGTATTTCCCCACTACGAAAACCTGCTACCCAAAAGGAAATGTTTATAGTCACTTACACCGTATTTTATTTTTTAAAATATTTACCTTCTGTCCTAGAATTGACACTAAGTATTGGTTCCAAGGCAGAAGAGTGGTAAGAGCTAGGCGTTTGGACTTAAGTGTCTTGCTCAGGGTCACATAGCTAAAAAGCGCCTGAGGTCAAATTTGAACTCAGGACTTTACATCTCCAAGCCTGGTGCCACTGAGCCACCTAGTTGTCTTATACTTTAGTGTGAATATAAACTGATTTGTTATCTACTGAAAATATATTTGCCATTTAAGTCTGATATCAAAATGCATCTGAAAAGCAATTTCAAATGGAAGAACAGTGTCAAAGTAAACTATAGGCTCCATATTTTCTCTGAACAATGTCCCTCAGTAGGCTCTGGGACAAGGATGTGCTGTTTTTAGAAGAAAGCCCCCAATATCCCACAATTCAGAGGGCTACATGCAAGGAGATCAGCAGGGCACATTTTGAACCTAAAGGTTTTAAAAGTAATTGGGGTATAGTCAGAAGAAAAGGGAGAAACTCAAGAGAGAGATGAGGCCAGGGGAGAAAGCACAGAGGTCCAGTGGCCACAGGGAGAGATGCCAGCTGTGCCCTAGCCCAAGAGCTGGCTATGCCAGAAACTCCAACTCTTCAGGAGTCTGCAGTGCTGTATGAAGTCAGCACAAGCTGGATCCTGCTGCAAGTAGCAGCTGAGGTCAAAAAGTACCAGAAACTCATGGCCAACCCAGAAGAAAACAGCTTGGGGCATTAAGCGAGTGGTGGAAGTGTTCTGTACCCCTGTCCAGCAGCAAATGAAGGATTAGATTAGGTAGAATGATAAAGGATCCAGGCTAGAAGCCTCCTTTTGTGCATTAACGCTCAATGTATGTCCAAAGATGTTACTATTGACACCTGCCTTGCTGTGAGTGACATTGTAAACCATTTCTTCTGTGTTTGGAGAGCGAGTGGTTGAGAATAACATTCTTATTTTCCCTCCTCTCCCCACCAAACAAGGGTGATGAGGAGACAGCTATTGTGGGAATGGCTGCTGGGAATGCTTCTACTTGACAACCCTTTGTTGTCTAACTTGCCTTTTATTTTAGATAAATAAATGCCGTTTGATTTGCGCTGTCTTCTGGTTGGTCTGGCCAAAGGAACATTAGTAGAGTTGTGAGTGGTAGTTTTGAGAAAAAAAACAAAACTGTCTCAAAGAATGTCATGAACCTGAGCAGGCTCCAGGAAGCCCATGATGGAGGAGAGGGGATGTGGGGGGGGGGGGGCGACCAGGCTACACAGACAAGTAGTAGAGAGGAGCAAGGGGTTTTTACTTTAGCTAAAATCATACCACAGGTGGCTTTTACTTAGCAAAGGTCAACCTTCTCTGAGGTATAAATTGTATGCCTTGAGATGTTGAATTCTCTTTTGAATATAAGGTACTTTTATACCTAAAAATTATACTTTTATAGATAACCAAATGAACCATTGGAAGAACACAGGACAAGTCAATCTAATTGGGTTGTTAAGATGACTATTTCCAGTGGAAAGTACCAAAACTCTGTTAATTTTTATTAGAAACATAAGAAAATGTAGATAAAACCTTCTTGAGTATCCTTTGAAGATTTCTGGGAAATTTGTGCCTGAATTGTGTTTAGGATATTTGACCTGAAGGGCTACCAACACATGCCCATAGTGATGATTCTCCTTTGGAAGATTAAAAAAAGTTGGCAAAACATCTTAAGGAAATATTTTTTTTTCTCCATTGAAAAACTCAGAATTTCTAGGTGTCCTTTCCTATGGCTAGGATGATTTGGCAAATGCTAATAGGCCTTTTCTTTTTCATAATAACTATGTTTTTAAGGACTTGAAATAACTGATGGGCCAGTATAAAATATTAAATATATGACAACTTACCTGGAGAGTGACTTACAGAGGATCTGAAAAACATGTGAATGAAAGTCAAGGAATAAATGAGCAAATGCTATTTTATTCTCTTTCAAATTACAGCAAATTCTCGGAGGTCTAAGGGACATGCTTACTGCAGTGTGTATTTCATTTATAAAATCAAATAATCTTTTCCCTAAAGTACATATTTTATCATCACTTCCTATCCCCTTTGACAGTTATTGTAATAGTGCTCATTTTATAAATGATAGTTGAACAGCGCTGGATTGAATCCAACACATGAAGTTCATATTCAGTCTGAGGGTCTGTAGGTGTTCCATTATTTCATTCAATATCTATGAGTTCCCAGTTCTTCACTTCCCTACCACTTCACTATTCTCTGCTTTCGCAACCAAAACACAACCCTTAATACAATAAGAATGCCTTGTCTGGGCTGTAGCCTCTTTTCCAAATACATGATGAAACTACAGCATAATATTAAGCTTTCTGTGGCTGGCTGGCAGACAGAAATGTGCCATGTGGATTTAAAGTTCATGTTAAAAAGAAAATCTTACTGGAGCCAAAATAGAGAACTGTTGAATGTTCCATGATTCTACTATTTACAAGTCCCAAGTCCCATTTCCTTCTTTTGGGAGCTGCTCAATAGTATGGGATAGGGGATATGATAGGAAGGGTGGAATTGGAGAAAGGAAGGAATAGAATTTCCCCTTTTCTAAATAAAGCTACTTCCCTGTCCCTCCTGGGAATAGTTGTTTTTGTTTTTACAAAAAGCAAAATTACTTTAACAAAGACAGTTTTCCTTGAATCACAGAAGTCCCCAGAGACTTACAGTTGAGAATGTCTGGCAAAATCTAGAACAGTGCTTTTGCAGTAAAGCAAGCTATGATGATCCAAGCGTGATTCAAAAAATGTTTCCAGATCACTGTGAGTGAATCATATTTGTTTTCATAATGCATTGTTTATGAAGAGAAACAGTATAGAGCAGTGATGGTGAACCCATGGCATGGGTGCCAGAGATGGAATGCAGAGTGCTTTTTGTGGGCATGAGGATGCTGCTTCCTGCCCCTTATACCTCCCCTTCTCCCCTCCACCCCCCAAGTTTATTACTAGAAAGTCAGATGGACTTGGGCAGAGCTGCTCCTCTTCCCCTCTCCACCAAGCCTGATGACATTTTTTCACATCCCCCTCCCCTCTGCCCAGAAGGCCAATGGAAATACATAGGGGGGTAAGGTGAGCAGCTCACAGGTGGCAGAACTGGAAGGAAACAAAGAGCATGGGCCATTCCCCTCCTCCTCTCTACACTCACTGAAGACATTCTTCACTTCAGCCATCCAGTAGCCCAGTAGCCAAATAGCAATGCTTCCTCTCTCCATTGTGTGGGGTAAGGGGAAATAGTGCACGATGCACTCAGTGTGGGGGAAGGGAACAGCACTTGGTCTGGGGAGTGGGGTGGGGGCGGGGCCTGGCACTGTCTTTAAAAGGTTTGCCATCACTGGTGTAGAGGATAGAAGGCTCACTTCGAAGTCAGGAAGACCTGAATTCAAGTTATAGTTGAACCATACTAGAGCTGTGTACCACAGGTAATTCATTTCACCTCTTACTGACCCCAGACAACCCTCTATGAGAGTAATTATAGGCAAATTGCACTGGTGAAAGGAATTTCACATTGGGATTTTTTAACAATGACATAAAAGATCTAAATTAAAAACAACAACAGCACTTTATATTTTAGCTTCTGACATGGAACAGTATTCAATAAAAGCCAATACAATAAACATAAGAATAAAACTTCTTGAAGTCATTGATTTCTTGTTTTGTCATTCTCACTTAAAAAAAACAAACTACTTTTGGTAGAGCCAATACTTCTGTTAAAAGGCTTATCAATATTTTGTTTACTATTACAGTTGCATGGAAAAATTGCAAAAAAGAATGATAAGGATTTGTATCTAGCAAGTATTAAAGGCAATAAGAGTTTCCTAGAAGCTGCAACATGAATAGTGTTTGTGGCTGGTCCAAGTACATATGTGTAAAAAGCAGGTGATTTCATTCCAAAGGAGAAGTTGGAAGATGGAGGAAAGTACTTTCACCCTTTTTATTATCATGGAGAATGAATATTTATTGAAAGAATGGTGTAAATACACCAAAGAGAGTACAAAGAAGAAAAAGAACCTATGAGAGGAAACCCTATTCATGTGACAGAAGCTTTAAGAATGAAAAATTATGGCCCAAAGTAGAAAAGAACAAGTGAGAATCTTTGGTCAACTATTGATTTTAATGGTACATTTTTAATAAAACAAAATAAGAGTAGGTTATGCTGGGGATTCTTTTGAGGTGTAGGTTGAATGGAATAACAACTAAAATTCTGTGTAATTGTGGAATTAACACTATGATGTTGATAATACAAAGGAAAGCAGTTTCAAGTGAAATAAGAATTATGATTAATATAGTCATCAATGGTGATTTCAGAAGGTTAAAAATGAAGCAAGCTTTCTTCTTACTGACAATAAGGTTGATGACAGGAGAGAAATGAAGAAAGAAAGACTAGAGAACACTTGGAGTAATATAGTTAGTTTTTTCCTATAGCAGAAAATCAAATGTTCTGATAAGGAAGCAAGTTTTTTGGCACCAAGAAATGATAACATTTATTCAAAAGTGGTTCTAGGAAGGAAATTGTCCAGAAATGATCAGAGGATGAAAAGTTGAGTAATGGTGGCAGGTGATTCCCAGCTGAGGGATGCTTGGGAGGTTATTTGTCAATGTGATATGATTTTTTAAAATGGTGGTTGTCACCCTGGGGCATGCATCTTGGATATGACAGATATAACAGAGACTATTGAGACTTGTGACACATGACAGGCAGTTTTCATTCTGGGTGATTCACATGGGGACAAATGATATCACCAGAAAGAGAGAAGTGTTAGAGATCATGAAGTCTCGGGTAAAAAAACTGAGGTACATCGTCACAAATATTTGCTTAGCGCCTACTATGTGCCAAGTATTGTGCTAAGCACTGTGATACAAAGAAAGAAAGTCTTTGCTCTCAAGGAACACACATCTACTTGAGGATACAACATGCAAACAACTATGTAAATTATGAGATAAGTTAGGGAATCTACAGGAAGGAACGTACTCAATATTAAAAGGGTTTAGAAAAGACTTCTCAACCACTACTCAAACTAGATTTAAATGTCATTGGGAAAAGTTTAACAAAATAAAAATACAATAAAACAGATGATGCCAATTTATGATTTTCCAAGAATATGCCACCTTTGTGGATCCATTTCTATTTGATTTTGACACTACTGCCTTAATATATAGGAAGTTTGTCATCGCTGTTGCATATTGAAGTTAGCAGACATGGAAGAGAATGACAGATCTGTGAAGGCACTAAATGCTCATGATCACAGAATCTGAGAATCAGATTTACATTTCTAGACCATAGTCTAATATATAGAAGTGATGGAGTGCTTATATTCTGGCTATCTCAAACACCTGGAATGAATCTACTCTCTTAACCTCTTACTTCCTCTAGTCCCTCTCTTCATTTAAGGGGAGGCTCAAGTACCATCTTCAGCATGATATCTTTTCTGATCTCCACAGGTGCTAGTGTCTTACCTCTCAAATTACTTTATATTTGGTACTTATTCTCCTTATGTTTATTCAATACATTCTTATATATGTAGATGTCTTCCTCATTAGGATATAAGCTCCTTATGAGCAAGTTTTGTTTTGTTTTATTTATTTTTTCTTTTCTTTTATTTATACAAGTATTTGTTTTCTCAGTACCTAAAACTGTGCCTGGTACATGGTAGGTGGTTAATAAATACTTGTTGACTGATTGAATGAACAATGAAGAAAGATTTATCGAGCACTTTTTGTGCAAAGCATTATGCCAAGTAAAGGGATATAAATGGAAAAGGAAGATATTTCTTCTACTCAAGCAGTTCACATTCTACTGGGGTAGATAACTCATATTGATTCCAGTTGTTCCATGGTCCTGTTCCAGAGAGATTCAATGATCTTTATGGTGCAGTGTCAAAGCAGATGGGAATGTCTCACTTTAATACCATTTCCACTAATAAAATCATATAAGTTTCTGATGCTAAACCATTTGATAGTGTCAAGGACTTTGGGAGTTAGAACTTCCTTTTCTGGGTCTTAAATTGTTGTGGCTGTAGTACCAATAGGAGCAGTTGCTAGGCTCCATCTTCATAGGATGATGACTTGTGCCTGAGGCACTGGGGTGGAAACATTGCTATTCCCAGGACTCTTGGGCTTAGAGTCCTAGCTTGTTTCCATCTGCAGAGTATGGTAGACAATGTAGTGATGATTTGACCTTCCCAGCACATACTGCCTCCTGTCTCTCTCTTGGGATGCCTTGTGGCTTCAGCTTGGCTGACTTGTCTTACCTGGTGAGCAGCAGTTGGGTGGCAGTTAGTGAGGTTGACTGGCCCCTTCTGCACAAGATTCCTCCTCAGATGATGACTAAGGGCTAGATTGGACTCAAGACTGGTAGTCTTACGGATCCTGCTACTCCCAGTGCTTTTGTACCCTTTCTCCATAATGATTCCCCCCCCCCCGCCCCCCCATGATGCCTTAGGGGACTGGGCTAGAATCAGGTTAGGTGAGGGGGAGGGTTGTTTTTCCATAGGCTTTTGGTTTCAGGATCCTAGAGTGAGTTATATTATTTTTATATAAAATAATTTCATAATAGTAATAATAGCATTTGTATAGAATTTTGAGGTTTGAAAAGTGCTTTGCATTTTTTTCCCTTTATTTTCCCAACAAATGTAAGACTTCTTTTGTTATTGTCACTGTATAGGTTAGAAAACTTAAGTAGGCATGGGTATTTACCATTTAGACCCTCACAGCTACTAAGTATCTGAGTTTATGTTTGAATTCAGGTCTGCCTGATTCCATGCTACCTAGCTGCCAGAGGTGGTAGTGCTGATTCAACTTGTCTGGCACATACCCTCCCATCTCTTCTTCAGGAGTATTTTTTTAAGCCAGAGTGGCAGGGAAAAAGGATGGTCAGCAAACTATAGTGATCTTAATTTTATTCCTAGGAAAATTCTACAATATATTTTAAAAGAGATGACTGATGGATATTAAGGACATCAAGTGGTAATTATAAAGAGTGACCATGATTTCATGAAAAACAGGTATTCCAGACTAAACTTATTCCATTTTGTTTTCCTGCAAGGTTACCAAAATAAGTAGATCAGGAAAATATTATGGGTGTAATTTACATAGATTTTAGCAAAGCATTTGATAAAAATATCTCATGCCATTCCCTTGGAAAGGCAGAGAGATATAGACTAGAAGATAATATAATTGGAACTGGTTGATAACTAAATTCATATTGTAATTATTAATGGTTCAGTGTAGTCTCCAGTAGAGTACCCCAAGGATCCATGTGCTTTTTATCATTTTTACAATAACTTGGTAAATGGCATAAAGCTGAGAGGGATAGTTAACACACTGAATGAAAAAGGGAAACAAAAAAATCTTTACAGGCTTGCATATTGGGCTGAATCCAGTAAGATGACATTCATTAGGGATAAATGCAAAGTCTTATGTCTTGAATTTTTTTAAAACCCTTACCTTCCATCTCAGAATCAATTCTGTATATTGTCTTCAAGGGAAAGGAGGCATAAGGACTAGGCAATGGGGGTTAAGTAATTTGACCAAGGTCACCTAGCTAGGAATTGTTTGAGGTCAAATTTGAACCCAAGACCTTGTCTTTAGGCATGGCTTTTAATCCACTCAGCTGCCTCTAAACTTGATTTAAAAAAAAAATCAACTTAACTAGTACAAAATGGGAAGTATGCATGGTTAGACAGTCGATTTTCTGAAATAATAATAATTACTAGCATTTATAAAGCACTTTCAACTTTTTAGTGACATATATATGTATACACACACATACACACACACACACACACACACACATATATATATATACATATATATATATATATATATATAACTTTATTTAACCTTTACAATCTTTAGAGGCAGGTGCTATTATTATCCTAGTTTTACAGATGAGGAAATTGAAGCTGAGAATCTTTAAATGATTTGCCCAGGGTTGCATAGCTAGTAAGTAGCTGAGGTAGGATTTTTAATTTGTTTAGAAGCCTAATGTTCTAGCCACTATGTCATCTAGATACCTGTAAAGAAATCTAGGGATTTTAGTGGACTGCCAGCTAACAAGAGTCAGCAGTATGATTCAGCAGTTATTAAGAGGAAGCATGGCTTCCAGAAATATGCAGGTGATTGTCCCATGATACTCTGCCCACATAGATTTCATGTCATATATTATATTCAGTTCTGTGTACCACAATTTAAGAAGGACACTGATAAACTATAGTGTCCCAAGGAGGGCAACTGGAATAGCAAAGGGCTATGAGTCCATATCTCATGAGAAGTAGCTGAAAGAACTGGGGATGAGACGAAAATCCTAGGAAGATATTATAGAAGTGTTCAAATATCTGAAGGGCTGTTATATGGTAGAGATAGTCAACTTTCTCAGCTTTGCCTCAGAGGGAAGAACCAGGCACAATTGGTGGACGTTGGAATAATGAAAATTAAAATTTGATATCAAGAAAAACATTATAACCAAAAAATGGACTGGGCTCACCTTGGAGTTGGTGGCTTCTCTCTCAATAGGGGTCTTCTAGCAAAGGACCTGATGACCACTTCTTGGGTAGGGGATTTTTTAGATGATTAGGCTAGACCTACACCGAAGACCCACATGAATCTAAAAACTCTGCAGTTTGGACCGTGTATTTTATACAGTAAGTATAGTAGTGTAAAGGAAAACAAATTTGGAAGCCATAAGATTCTGATGAATAAAGTGGCCACTCATGAATGATTTCAGGGGGCTGAATCATGGGATAGTGTCTACTTCCTGTTGACAGAAAGATGCTGAATGAGGCATTTAGTGCCAAACATGGCTCATGTGCCATTGTTTGATTTATTTGCATTTGCTATATATGGGGCAGGGAAGAAGAAGGGATGGTTCTTCAGATCTCTCAATACCCTGATATTCTGTGACTAAAAAGTGGGAGGTATAGTTGAGTAAACAAAGCCTGAACACTGTTGATTCTTACAAACCTCTCAAGCTTGTTAAATGAAGTGGTATCATTGAGGAAAATGACTCCACTTAACCAAAACAAATGAAAGTCCTGCCCAGAGAATGGAACATACTCTGTTCCATTCAGGTTTGCAGCAGGAAACAAGTGCAGAGCCAACTGCCAGTCAGTGTAGTTGATGGATTTCTGCACCATCCTGATCAAGAAGGGCATTTTCTCATTGACAATTATTTTTGCTGGTCCTTCCCTTGCCACTATCTTTCTCCCAGTCTTCGTGAAGACCTCGAAGGGGGTAGTTTGGTGGTGGAGGCTGCACCCAGATAGCTGGACAGAAGAGGGAGGGGATCAGGAAACTGGGGTCACAAGGACTTTGAGCCTGAAGGAGTTATTACTCTCTGACAGATGGAGGGGATAAATTACCCCAAGGCAAGCCTCCCGCAGGTCACAGACCTTTTCTGACTGGTGCTGTTACCTAGTGTTTCCTGCTATTATTGTCTTTTCTTTCCTACTTCTCTTCAAGCAGAACTATTTTTGCTCCTGCCTAATTAAACACGTGGAGCCTGAAAAGCTCTTCTGCTCAGGGAATGAGTCCTCTGGCAGCCTATACTTTTTCATAAGTCCATGTCTCTTACCCACCTCCAACACAAATACTCTGAAAACCAAACCTGAACATCCCCTATCTATCTCTGCCAAATTCAGGTGCAGGAGCCCTGTTGTGCTATAGGCTAGGACTTGACTTCTCAAACTGAGTATATAAGCCTTGGAAGATGGTCTGCACAAAGGGGAGCATTTCTACACTGAGATGCCAGTGCAAATTGGGTCACAAAGAGGCAATGAGCCATTCCCTCAATCCAAATACTCTCTCCTGAATTTGGCTTACAAACTGTGATGTGAGGGAACCAATTCATAGAGGTCTCCAACTTAGAGATCTTGTTCTTTCCTGTTAGGGGAGGCAGTCTAAAGCTGGACATAGAGAAAATCAAGTGTGGGAATGATCACAATTCCATATTTTCCCCCCAGTACATTGTAAGTTTCTTGAGGTCAGGAACTCTTTTTCATTTGGTCTTTAATACCTTGTACTTTGAACAGTGCTTTGCTTATAGTAGGAACTTCATAAATGCTCACTAGATTGGATTGGATTGAATTGGCCACTGATTCAAAAAGCCACTCTCTCAATACTGCTTTAAATACATTAAAATTAAATACATTCTTTAACTACTCTATATACCAGCCCTTGAGTTGTCTAGGTTCCTGAGAAGCTGCTTTGGATTCTTCTTGGCCAGGATTTCCAGGTCTGGAATGAAGAAGATTGTATAAAGAGATATGACAGCTCTTTTATCCAATATAAGCCTTTAGACTGACTTATGGAGCTAGAAAGCCCAGGAACCTGAAGGGAGTGGCTATGGGAAACATCCTGGCCTCTTCAAGTCCTGGGGCTCCCAAATGAGGAAGCTTCAAGAGAAGTGGTAGAAAGGTACCAAATCCAAAATAAATTCTGAGAAATGCAGTACAGGGGCATGTTGGGGACTAAGAGAAGCTATCTTCTAATCCAGACAACCTGAATTTGAATGCCTGCTTTCAAAAAAATAAGAATAAACATAATTGGGGGAAGGTAGGTGGCTCAGTAGATTGAGAACAATGATCAGAGAAGGGAGGTTCTAACTTGACTTCAGATACTGCTGAGCTGTGTGATCCTGGGCAAGTCACTGAACCCCCATTGCCTACCCCTTATAGCTCTTCTGGCTTGGAACCAGTACATAGTATTTATTATAAGATGGAAGATACAGGTTTTTAAAAAATCATATTCTTATGAAATGGACTCCCTGGAATGATCTAAGAAAGTGAATTTAAAGTTTTCTTTTGTCAAAAAACACCACCTTTTCTAACAGGTACTTCAGGTGGTTTTCTTAAAGGATGTTGCTTTTGAAGGCAGAATAGGACTATTTGACTTGCAGGGTATGAAGGAACATGGAGGAGAGGGAGTCTGTCACTGCTGTAAGAGCATATTACCTTTCTTTCCATTCTCATCTCCCCACATTTTCCAAAACAAGTGAACAAAATTCTGTAAAGACCCAAAGACCTCATAGGTTTTATTTTTTAATATAAAAATAACCGTAATAGAGAAAACCATGGACAAAATAGAATTTAGGTGAAATTCACCTTTTCTCTCTTTCCTCTCCTCACTCCACCTAATTCCACTCTTCTCTTTATCCACTGGGGTCCTCCACTCTGGGTGCTCAGTGTCCTTATTCTTTCCCCTTTCCCCTACTTGTGATCATCCCTATCAATGTTCCCAGCTCTAAAATTGTGCCTTCTCTTTACTTCAACCACAGCATCGTAATGATTACTTTAGTGTCTTTATGAAAGCTAGCTCATTGTTGTGGGGGGCTTGATGCAAGACTTCTGGATGTGTCTCCAACAAGCTTCTGACCTCGGGCAAACCACTATCTCCTCGTACTTCAAATTTGTGACCTAGAAAATGGGGGCATTATAATGAATGAATGTCAAAATCCCTTCCCTCTAAGATTCTATTAATTCTATTCTCTGAGCAATAATTCAATAAATTATCCCTGAGATACTATTGCTAATAACTTAATGAAGTGTAACCATTCCTAAGGGTACTTGCATTTTAAAAGAAGGAGATTAGAAAGGTAATCATACAGCAAAGGGAAAAAAATAGTTCACATTCTTATATCACTTTTTAAACTTACAAAGCACTTCTTTCATAATGACCCTGCTCACGAGTCATCCGCCATTTATGAAATGCTTACTGTGCCGTGCACTGTGCTAAGTGCTGGAGATACAAAGATGGACAAAAGAAGTCCCCACCTTCAAGGAACTCCCACTCTAATGGTAGAGACAACACAGAAATAGCTAAGTACTGATTTTGAGAGAATAAAAGAAAGACAATGTTGGAGAGCAAGCCAATCATGGCTGAGGGAGATGAGGAAATGTTCCTTGTAGAACCTGTGCAACCTGGAGCTGAATCTTGAAAGAAGTCATGGACTAATTGATGTAGATGTGACAGAGCATTTCAGATATAGTTGGCATGTGTATGGGGAATGAATCATGAGAAAACTGAAAATGTTGGAAGGGATCAGGTTATGCAATGCTATAATTGCTCATTAGGAGCAACTGCAATTAATAGCAGTTGCTAATTAGGCGTTTATGTTTGATCTTGGAGTTATTAGGGATCCCCTGGAACTCATTGAGAAGGGGTGTTGAGAGCACAGTGGAGAGAAGGAAACATGGGAGCCATATTGTGAAGGTCGAAATGATGAGATTTGGCAATGGGAGGTGGGAGTAAGGAGTTGAGGCTGACACAGGTCGTGAACTTGGATGATTAGGAGGTTCTTAGTTGACAGTAACAGAGAAGAGGAGGGGAAATGGGAGGAAAGATAATAATTTCTGTTTTGAGACATGCTGAGTTTGGGAAACCTTTAAGATATCCAATTTGAAATGTCCAACAATTTGATGAGGAACAACTGTCGCTCAGGAGAAAGGCTAAGGTTTAAAGAGAGAAATATATTTAATGGATAAATATCTCTATTGATCTTTAGCTCATATCTCCTGTATTTATTTATATGTCTGTTTACTTTTGAATTTACTCTAAGTACAATTATTTTTTTACTACATCGAATTGGGGGAGGAGGAGGAGGAGTGAATATTCAGGCATGGTACAAGCTAGCTGGGGGGAATATTTTTAGGCTCAGGAGCTTTGACACTTCAGATCACAGCATCTCATGTGACTACTTTCCCTTCCCATTCATATTCCTGTGCCCTGTTCTAACAATCTATGAAAGGTGATTTTGCTTGTTGTTTTTAAGTTATGGACCTGGGAAATTCTGCTGTCAACAAAAGACAGGTCCTGCCTGAGACTTACCTCAGAGATTCTTGGATCTTTGAGATTTCAATGAAAGGGCCCATCTGAACCTAGGCATTATGGAATGAAACTACAAAAAAAGAACAAAGTCAGTGCCAGAGTGAAAGCTCCAAGCTGGAAGAATCCTCAAAGAAGCCGGCGAGAGAACTGAATCATTTGTGAGAAAAAAGAAAGGTAACTTGCTTTTCAGTTTATCTTTACTAAAGGTCTACTATGTGTGAGGTATATTATGTTATGTATTGTAAAAGTTCAAAGTTTTGCACCAGAGGTCCTTGTAATACACCAGATAAAACAGTGGTCCTGGTGTCAGGAGACACAATAACTGTGTGACTTTGGGAAAGTCACTTAACCTTTGTTTGCCTCAGTTTCCTCCACTGTAAAATGTAAATGTAAAATGTAAAAAAAAAAAATAGCCCCCTACCTCACAGTATTACTGTGAGGATCAAATGAGATATTATTTGTTAGAAGTGCTTAGCACTGTCTAGCACATAATTGATGGTATATAAATGATTATTCCCTTCCATCCCTGCACTCTTCTCTCTTCTCCCCTACAGGTACCACAAAGGATATAAAAATAAATGACAGTCTCTACCCTCAAGGAGTTTACAATCTTTTTGTAAAATGATGTGTGCATCCCTAGATAGAGAGAGAATAGGGCATGAAGCAAGAACACCAGCCACATGCTATGAGGGTTTGGGGAAGGGAAGTATTTCTTCTGATTAGGTTAGGGGAGTGGAGGGATGGGAGGTGGCATTTGAGCTGGGCCTTGGAAGATGGATGAGATTTCAACATGCAGAGATGGGGGTATACATTCTATGTGATGATGATTGTACTTCAGAGACTTGATAGAAGTAAAAACTTGATTTTCTGTATGTCTTTGGCCCTTGAGTTGACAAAGTATCACTTTTCCTTAATCTCCTCTCAAAGATATACAAGCCCACATGCACAGACACCCTCCCAGCTTATTTTTCCCACCCCTGCAGTTATCTCTTCTACACTAGCATTTCTGTTCTGAGGATAACACTTGAAATAAATAAAAGCTGTTCCCTTGGCAACTGCAAGATGAATCACCTCACCCGGCTCTGGGAATAAATAGTATATCTAATGTTGGTTAAATGTCTATGCTCTGTGAAATATTGTTTTTCATCAATATAATAAGTCTTCCCCCTATTGAACAAAGGGTGGATTTTTTTAATGCTGTGTTATTATTCAAAATTGGAGCATAATAAGCTTACATGGATTGGAATATTTTCTAGCTCCTAACTGTGTTACTGAAAAATATATTTTTAGGGGAGTGTGACTTTTTTTTCTTTCCATTTATGCTTTGATTCATGCAATTTATTTTTTAAAGATTTGCTATGGCCTTTTTCTGTAACTTGGAAAGGCATTTAGTATCTGTTAAGGTAGCATTCCCATGATTTCTACCCTCTTTTTATTAAGATTTCAGTTCTAATTTTAAAAAGCAAGCTATTTCAGAAGTATTGACCAGAAATACCCATCAGACCCCAAGAGGCTCCTGACTTCTTATAATTTTGTTTTGTTGGGTAAGAACTTCCAAAGGTTTTTTGTTTTCTTCTAGATAACAAAAGTAGGGAGATCAGGAGGTAACTGAAAAATTTGGGAGAATCTCAGAACTGTCCTTAGTCCTAGAAATTTTGTAGACATTTTGAGAGTAGATCTCCTAAAAACCCTGGAATGAGACTGAAACTGATCCAGTATCCAGGGCTTCTGGGCAGGGCTACCTGGGCCTTCTAGATGTCCATCCATCATTATGTAAATTAAAGTTTTTGAGCCCAAATCTTTCAAAAGATTATATTAATTTCTCTTTGTAGCCTTAGCTCAGCAGTTTTAGTTATCTTAGGAATTAATAGAAAGAGTAAATACTGAATGGGATAAGCAGGATGATAACATAAAATAATAACTACATAGCAGCTTAAGGTTTTAAAATCACTTTACATAAATTATCTCATTTGATCCTCTCAATAAACCTGTAAGGTAGGTGCGATCATCCCCTTTTTACAGATGAGAAATCTGAATCTCAGAGAGGTTGTGACTTGATCAGTCTATACATAGCTAATGTTTGAGGAAGTATTCAAACTCAGATTTTCCTGACTACAGGTTCAAAGATATATGTTCACTTTGCCACCTACTTGCTTCACTAAAAGATACGGGACAATGGGTAGAAAAAAGAGGTGTCCTGTACTCATTGTATATGTATACATACATATGTTTGTAGATTAGAAGAAGTAAAGACACTTAGTAGTAAAAATCTTGTGCACTTATAAAATTTTGTCACAGTTGTAAAATAATGATTAATTTCCATTTAGTTCAACTTTAAAAAATCTTTATAAATTCCTGTTATATGTTTAAGGCACTCTAAAAATTGGGCACATGGACTATAACAATAGTTGTGACAGAGACTTTACTTTCATTGTGCTTATATTCTAATAGAAGACAAATAATATACAAGCAAAAAGCTATGATAGAAGGAAGAATGTGATAAATCCAAAGAAGTAAATATTAAATTAAATGGGAAATTTGAAGAGAAAGGGCTACTTTTTCATCTGGAGGAGTTCAAGAAGAGATCATAGAGAAGGTAGTGACTGATTGGGCTCTTGAAGGAAAACAGGGTTTCCATAAATAAGAGATGTAAGGAAGGCAATTCATTCTAGGCAAGGAAGATGGTATGATGCAAGGCACAGAGATGGAAGAAGATAGGACAAGAATGGAAGGAGAGTAGTCCAATTTGAACTGAGACAGTATACAAAGGATTAGTATACAAAAGCATTAGTTAGGGCTTGGAAGATAGGAGCTAAATTGTGGTGAGCCTTGAATGTCAGATTCATGAGTTTGAGTACACATTCATTAGAAAAAGGGAAGTCACTGAAGGTTTTATAGAAGAGATGATTGTAACTACATGAGAGTTCTTAATTTTTCAGCAATGTGGTTATAGTATAGGAGGGGAAAGTAATGGAATTAAAATGACTGCAATAGTAGAGAAAAGTAAGGGACAGTTCAGAGAGGTTTTGCTGGGGTAGGACTCACTAGATTTGGCAATTGGCTGACTGTGATGAATAAGAGTATGAAAGTGGAAAACTTAAAATCTTTAGGTATCTAGAAAAATGATTGAGTATTCTATAAAAATAAAGAAATTAGGGAAAGAAATGTGTAGTAGGAGACAGGGGAGAGCTCTGTTGATGTTTTAGGTGCTATCAGAATAATGAGTTGTATTTAACAGGTGGTGACACTATAGAACTGGAGCTCAGTAGGAAATATGAAGATACTGTTATAGATTTTGGAATCATCAGGGTAGAAATTATTAATTGAAGCCTTTTAAATGGAAGATGCTGTGAGTGGAGCCAATATGGTAGATCAGAGAAAGCAGTCAGCTGACCTCTCCCAACATTTCCTTCCTAATAACTTTAAAATAAGGTCTTAAATCAAATTCTTGAATGATAGATATAACAAAAGGTAAGGATGAGGCATTTAAAAATTTATTAATTAATTTAGAATATTTTTCATGGTTACATGATTCATGTTCTTTCCCTCTCCTCCTCCTCCCTATCCCCTCCCAGAACCAACTAGAAATTTCACTAGGTTTTAAATGTATCATTGTTCAAAACCTATTACCATATCATTAATATTTGTAATAGAGTGATCATTCAAAGTCAACATCCCCAATCATATACCCATTGAACCATGTGATCCAGTAACACAGTTAGGAGCTAGAAAATATTCCAATCCATGTTGATCCTATGCTTTTCTTCTGTGTTTCTACTCCCACAGTTCTTTCTCTGGATGTGGATAAAGTTCTTTCTCATAAGTCCCTCAGAATAGTCCTGGATCACTGCATTGCTGCTAGTAGAGAAGTCTATTACATTCGATTGTGCCACAGTGTAGCAGTCTCTGTGTACAAGGTTCTTCTGGTTCTGCTCATTTCATTCTGCATCAGTTCCTGGAGGTTGTTCCAGTTCACATGGAATTCCTCCAGTTTATCATTCGTTTCAGCACAATAGTATTCCATCACCATAAGATACTACAATTTGTCTAGCCATTCCTCAATCAATGGACACCCCCTTATTTTCCTTTTTTTTTTTGCCACCACAAAGAGTGAGGCTATGAATATTTTTGTACATTAATTTTTCCCATTATCTCTTTGGGGTACAAACCCAGCAGTGGTATGGCTATATCAAAGATCAGGCAGACTTTTAAAGCCTTTTGGGCATAGTTCCAAATTGCCTTCCAGAATGGTCAGATCAATTCACAACTCCATCAGCAATGCATGTGTCCCAGTTTTGCCACAACCTTTCCAACATTTATTATTTTCCTTTATTATCATATTGGTCAATATGCTAGGTATGAGATGGTACCTCAGAGTTGTTTTGATTTACATTTCCCTAATTATAAGAGATTTAGAACACTTTTTAATGTGCTTGTTGATAGTTTTGATTTCTTTATCTGAAAATTTCCTATTCATGTCCCTTGGCCATTTATCTATTGGGGAATGGCTTTCTTTTTTTGTACAATTGACTTAGATCCTTATAAATTTGAGAAATTAGAACACGTCAGAGGTTTTTGTTTAATGATTTCCCCCCAATTTATTGCTTCACTTTTAATTTTGGTTGCTTTAAAAATTATTTATTTTACATTTTGTAATATTCTCTATCTCTTGCTTGATCTTAAATTATTTCTTTTTCTCATAGATTTGACAGAAGACTATACTATTTTATGTTCACCTAATTTAATTATAATTTCCCTCTTTATATTTAAGTCATTTACCCATTCTGAATTTACCCTGGTTTAGCGTGTGAAATGTTGATCTAAACCTCATTTTCCCCATATTATTTTCCAATTTTCCTTTTGTCAAATAGTGGGTTCTTGTCCCAAAAGCTATGATCTTTGGGTTTATTGTACACTATCTTGCTGAGGTCATTTACCCCAAGTCTATTCCATTGATCTTCTCTTCTGTTTCTTGGCCAGTATCAAATTGTTTCAGTGAGGATGAAACATTCTTCCAGTGCAAAACAACTTGGGCATTTGGCAAAAGAGGTTTGAAGTAGGAATGCAGGCTGACTAGGGACCCACATGGATTAAACCTCAGTAATGAGAATAAGTGGTGGTGACAGAAAAAGCAGCAACTGTCATTCATTGCAGGTGATATTATGGTGTACTTCTAGAATCCTAGAAAGTCAACTAAAAAATTAGATGAATCAATCAACATCTTTGGTAAATGTGCGGAATATAAAATAAAACCAAAGAAATCATCATCATTTCTATATACTACCAACAAAACCCAGCAAAAAATATAAAGAAATATTCCATTTAAAATAACAGTAGAGAATATAAAATTCTTGGGAGTCTGCCTACCAAGACAAATGCACGAACTGTGTTAAAACATTCTTTCTACAAATAGAGAGATTTAAACAACTAGAGAAATATTAATGGCTCAAAGATAGGCCAAGCCAATATAATAAAAAATAATAATTCTCTCTAAGTTAATTTACTTTTTTGGTTATAAATGAAAAAAGAATTGGAGGATGCCATCAAATAAGAGGGTATTCAGAGAAGATAAAAAGATAAAATTTGGGGGCAATCATATTTTAAAGAATGGGAGAAGAATGTGAAGTCAATAATAGAGAAATGAAACAAGAAGTCAGAGGCAAAAGATCTGTGATACTTCATTGTAATCAGACTGAAAAGGGAGAGGGTATGAGGGTGGAGGATCAGTATCAAACACAGAAGAGAGGTTAGACAGTAGGACCAGGAAAAGTATTTTAGTTTTAATAATTAAAGGTCAGAAGTCAGACTACAAAAGGCTACAGAGTTAGTAACCACTGAAAAATAAATGTGTGTTGAAGAAGAGGAAAAAGTAAGAGACATTGACCCAGGAGAATGAAAAGTTCATAGTAATGGAATTCTGAAGGCACAAACTCTAAAGATTTCTATTAGGAAGAAAAAGTAGCTCTTTAACTAGACAATCAATGGTTGCTTAGAGAGAAGTCTCTAAGTTTTATGCTCTAGGGTTTTTTCCTTGGCCCTGTTTTGTTCAAAATTTTTATTTTCTCTTAAATTTATTTTCTTTAAAATTTATTTTAATAATTTTTATTTTTTCCAGATTACACATCAATACAATTTAAAAATATTTTTTCTGATATTTTGCAACCCAAGCTCTTTTTCTTTTCCAATTCTCCTACCTACCCAAGAAGACAGGTAATACGATATAGATTGTACATATGTTATCATATAATTTTGATACATTGATACATTGAAACAAACATTTCCATGTTTGTCATTTTGTGAAACAAAACACATATTGCTTGTACTATACTAGAGAAAAATTCATGGGGGAAACTATGTAAAGAATAGTATATTTCAATTTGCATTCAGACTGCTGCTATTCTTCCTATGCTGATGGATATGATTTTTTTTTGTAATGAGTCTTTTGAAGTTGTCTTGGATCCTTGTCTTGTTGATAATAGTTGATTCTTAATTGATCATAATATTTTATTATTGTTTCTGAGTATAACATTCTTCTGGTTCTGCTCACTTCACTTTGCATCTTTGCATAGAAATCATTGCAGGTTTTTTTTTTTGGGGGGGAGGGATCATTTTGTTTGCCATTTCTTATCTCACAATAGTATTCCATTCAAACATACCAGAATTTGTTCATCCAGTCCCCAATTAATAGGGAGTTCAGTTTCTTCCCTTCAGTTTCCAGTTCCTTGCCACCACAAAAAGAGGTGCTAGAAATATTTTTGTACAGGTAGATTCTTTTCCCCTACCTTTAATCTTTTTGTGATATAGACTAGTAGTGATATTGGTGGATCAAGGAATATGCACAATTTGATAGACCTTTCTGTTTGGTTTCAGATTATTCTCCATAATGATTGTATCAGTTCAAGATCTGCCAAAAGTTTATTAGTGTCCCAATTTTTCCACAACCCTTCCAACAATTATCATTTTTCTTTTTTGTCATGTTATCCAGTCTGATGGGTATAAGGTGGTATTATAAAACATCCTAAGATGTTTTAATTTGCATTTCTCTAATTAATAATGATTCAGATCATTTTTGCATGTGACTTAAATTTTTACTTTTTTATTTAAGAATTTCCCATTCTCCTTTGACCATTTGTTGATTCATTCTTTGTATTCTTATAGATTTGATTCAATGCTCTATATAGGTAAGAAATGAAGCATTTGTCAGAGAGATTTGTTGTAAATATTTTTTCACAGATGTTTACCTTTGAATTTTGGTTGCATTGCTTTTGTTTGTGAAAAAACTTTTAAATTTAAGGTAGTCAAAGTTCTCTATTTGATACTTCATAATTTTCTCTAT
Organism: Monodelphis domestica; assembly: GCF_027887165.1. Taxonomy (NCBI): domain Eukaryota; kingdom Metazoa; phylum Chordata; class Mammalia; order Didelphimorphia; family Didelphidae; genus Monodelphis; species Monodelphis domestica. The sequence continues at coordinate 256,928,827 of NC_077230.1, forward strand.
GTCTTCTTTTGAACTAAATTCATCCCTTATCCATAGGTCTGACAAGTAAACTATCTTGTCCTCCCCTAATTTGTTTATGGTATCACCCTTAATATCAAAATCACATATCCATTTTGACTACCTTAGTTCATGCCTAATTTTTGCCATACTATTTTCTAGTTTTTCTGACAGTTTTTGCCAAATAAGATATTTTCCCCAAAGCTTGGATCTTTAGGTTTGTCAAAAATAGGCTTACTGTGCACATTTACCATAAGCTACTTTTGATTTCTCTGAGATCATAATTGACACTCTGCTTTTTTAATTTTAGCTGAAGCATAATAGATTTTGCTTCAGCCCATTACCTTTACTCTGTGTGTGTGTTTTCTTTAAATGAATTTCTTGCACACAGAATATTGTGTGATTTTGGTTTTTAATTCACTCTTCTATAGTCTTCCATTTTATAAGAGAGTTCATCTCATTTATATGCATATTATGATTACTGAGTGTTTCCTTCCATCTTATTATTACTTGTTTATTCTTCTTTTTCTCTCTTTTCCTTATTAATTTTTTTTGCTTCTGCTTACCTGCCTCCCTGAGTTTGAAACAGACCATTTATTTTCTGCCAGAGAGAGGTAACTGACTTTTAATACAAAAAGTGTCATCAATATTTTTGTGTATGCTGGTCTTTTTCCTATTTCTGAAATTTATCTGGAGGAATAGACTTCTAGTTGTCAAGATGGGGTGCTAATAAATACTTGGAGCCTGCTAGCTACTCTCCAAATTACCACAGAACAACAAAAATGCTTCAAAATTAATCCTGGGACAGGAAAACCAATAGAAGAAGTGGAGCAATATTCCCACTTAGAACAGAGTGAGAAACATCAGGAAGGCCCCATGTTACTGGGGTAGAAGCAGAGAGTGCTGAGCAAACCTCAGCAGAACTTAGCCATGATACACTACAAGTGACAGTGGAAATAGCATAGCTGGCTTAATCCAGTCTCAGCAAAGAAAGAGTGGAAACCAAGGCAATACAGGAAAGGTATAGTGCAAGGATCTCATCCCAAGAAAGTCCAGCCATGGTGGAAATGGACAGAAACCAATTTGAACTAGGGCCAAACATCATCTGATATAAATAGCTGAAAAACCTCCACAGAGACCACCTTTGCAGAGTCCTTAATATGGGACCAAGAGAGATGATCTAATCCTAGGCATAGTACAAGCATGGTACAGTACTCCCTCCATTCCAGATATTGAGCTAAGCTTCATCATATAGACACAATCAAGGGAAAAAATAAACCCAAAATAAGCAAAAGAGAGAAAAAGCATGACACTGGAAAAATCTTTCAGCATCAGAGATGACTAAAATGCAAGCTCAGAAAAGAATAGAAATACAAAAATGAAACCAGGTGAATCCTCGTAAAAAAATGTGAAAGGATGTCATGTCCAAAAGTCCAAGTCCTGGAAGAGCTCTAGTAAAAAAAAAATAAGAAAAAAACTTAGAAGAGAAGAAAATGGTAGGAAAAAAATCAACAGGAAAGATAAAAAACTTACAGAAGAAAACAGTCTCCTAAAAAAGGAAATATGACACCTCAAACATGAAAATAATTTCCTAAGGAAGGAGGTATAAAGCCACAAAGTAAGAAAACCATTGAACAAATAAATAAAAGAGTTGGTTTTCTGAAAAAATAAAATAGATGGATTAATTTGATCAAAAAAGGAAGAAAAAAACAAAATTAATAGTATTAAAAATGAAAGTGAGATTACAACCAAGAAAGAGGACATTAAAGCAATTACTAGAAAAGTCATTTTGTCCAATTATATGTCAACAAATATGATAATATAATTGAAATAGATGAATATTTAAAGAAATATAAATTACTCAGATTAACTGAAGAGGAAATCAAATATTTAAATAATGCCATCTCAGAAAAAAAAATTGAATGTGCTCCCTAAGAAAAAAGTCCCAGGGTAATATGGGATTCACACGTGATTGCTAAGGTCCTCTCCATCAACATGTCTTATGACCTTTGTTATTCTGGTGTATCAACTCTCTTGGAACTAATTAATCTGATTAAATCGATATTTCACAGAGTGGCCCCAGTTTAGAGCAGTAACAAATTGAGCTATCAGCCATAGATCACAGATTGAAGATTTAGAGTTGAAAGGAAAATTAGAGATCATCTAGTCCAACCCTCTCCTTTTTTTTTTTTTAAATGTGTCATTTCTTTATTATTACAGTAATAAGGACAACAGAGTTCCATTTTCCTTGTGTGGTATTGGTTATGACGGAGTGGGGAGTTAACAGAAGGATCGTGATATAGCCAGGAATAAATGATGATGAAATGATGATGAAATAGATGATGAAACTGAGTCCTAGAGAGATATTTGTTTTTTGCCCAAAGTCATATGAGAAGATGAAGTGAAAGAGTAGGGATTTGAACACAGGTTGTCTGACTCTAAATCTAGCCTTCTTTCATTATAACAATTAACCATCCAACAAGCATTTAAGTATTTTATACTAGGAAAGGAGCTAGATGGCTTAACAGATAACGTGCCTGCCCTAGAGTTAGGAAGACTCATCTTCCTGAGTTCAAATCTGACCTTAGAAACTTACTATATAATCCTGGGCAAGTCATGTAAGCCTGCTTGCCTCAGTTTCTTCATCTGTAAAAATGGTCTGAAAAAGGAAATGACAAACTACTCCAGTATCTTTGCCAGGAAAATCCCAAATGGAGTCACAAAGAGTCAGACATGACTGGAACAACTGAACAACGAAATGTGTGTGCTAGGCATGCACAAAGCCCTGGAGATACAAAGGCAAAACTCGAAACAGTCTCTGCTCTCATCAATGCCTCGTAAGACCCTTGGAACTGGGATATTGGCAGCTATGATGGTCACCAACCACAAGGCTGGAAAAATAATTTTCTCTCATCTTCCTTGTGAAGGTGTTTGTTGTCTGTACATACTTTGCCCTTCTGAGAGGGAAGGTTGCAATTAGCTTGAATAACTAGGAAACTGCTGTGTGCTCTTTCATAAGCTAGTAGCAATCACGGAGAACAAAGCATTTATAGCTCTAAGGAAGGTTTCATTATGACCATTCATTAGAGGTGGGCATTTGTAGTTAATTCCTTGAATATTTAAATGAGTGCCTTAGGTCTAGTCAAGCTCATTATGTTCCTTACATATTTAGAGATGTTTATCACTCTATTTCTATTATAACCATATTACACATTTTATTGATTTAAAATTTCAGTTATTAAATGAGAATCTTGCAATAACAGGCTTATAATTAAATTTACATTGTTTTGCATTTCAAAGTTGCACTAAATGGATACAAAGCAAATATTTATCGAGACTCTACAGGGCAAGAGAATTAATATTTTTCGAGGGTAAAAAAAATCTCTTGCGTTACTGAGATTAATAGGATATGAGCCTTTATGTGGTTTCTCAAGAATTAAGTGGGGAACAGAAACAGGACTGATAACTTTTGTGGTGAGGGAAGAAAGATAATTGGTGACACAGTACGTAGAATCAAGAGTCCTTGACTTTGAACAGGGACCTTTTAGTTAATAACTGTGTGACCTGCGGCAAAGCTTTCAACTTCTTTGGGCTTCCATCTATAAAATTATTGGTGGGATTTAAACCCTTACCTTCTATCTTAAAATCAATATCATGTACTGATTCTAAAGCAGTAGTTAGGGCTAGGCTAGTAAGTGACTGATGCTGGATTTGAACCCAGAACCTCTCATTTCCAGGTCTGGCTCTCTATTCATTTAGCACCTTGCTACCCCTTTGCTTTAATTTTAATATTTTTTCTTCTGTCACTGGACAGACTCAGAGAATATGAGTATGACTCTTGTAGTCTTAACGATACTACTTTTTAATTGAAAACTTTTATTTAATTAATTAATATAGAGTATTTTTCGATGGTTGCATGATTCATGTACTTTTCTTCCCCCTACCCCCTCCAACCACCCCAGAACCAATGAGCAATTCCACTGGGCTTTCTGTGTGTTGTTGATCATTAACTATACTACTTTGGGCAAATTAATTTTCCTTTCTTAATGTTATCCCCTTTAAACATTAAATGGAGATAATAATTCTTATACTACTTACCCTACAGGGTAGTTGTAAGAAGAGTGCTTTGTAAATTTTTTTTAAAACCCTTACCTTCCATACAATACTGTGTATTGGCTCCAAGGCAGAAGAGTAGTAAGGGCTAGGCAATGGGGGTCAAGTGACTTGCCCAGGGTCACACAGCTAGGAAGTATCTGAGGCCAGATTTGAACCCAGGACTTCCCGTCTCTAGGCCTGGCTCCATATACACAGAGCCATCTTGCTGCCTTACCTTCAATAGATTCTTATACAGCAAGGACTCAAGGCCTTCCAAGTGAATTCAGGTTTTTTTTTTTCATTCATAAAATGACGGGGTTCTACTAATAGAGAATTTGAGTTAAAAGGAAGGTCATCCAATCTTCTGAAATATATTGAGAAATAAACGCTTTGACCATTGGGTTTTATTATCATTTAAAAGGAGAGAAAACTACTTACTTTGCTTTCAAGGAGTCTTAGAGTTGGATAAGACCTCAGGGGTTGTCTTGTTCAAGCAATACCTAACAATCTCTAAGCTCCACCCTTCTGCCCCTTTGAGGGCCTTCTAGTGCAGCCCATTTCCTAAGGGGTCCTTCAGCTCTGTGATTTAGTGGTGATGCTGTAAGTAATAGACCTTGGAACGAGAGGGGATGTGTTAAAACATTTAGAAATCAATCCACTGAGCCACCCAGCTGCCCCCTGTAAATCTTTTTAAAAAGCTGAAGATGAGTGAGCTGTTAATAATGATGGGGAAGATAAGGGGGTAAACATTTATATAGCATCTATTATGTGGCTGGGTCTCTGTTAAGCACTTTTTATAATTATTATCTCATTTGATCTTCACAACAACCCTCTGAGGTAGGTACTATTGTTATCTCCATTTTTACATATGGGGAAACTGAGGCAGAGGTTAAAAGACTTGCCCAGAGTCACACAATTGAGGCTAGATAGGAAGTCAGGTCTTCCTGATTCTAGGCCCAGAACTGTACCCTTTTTTGATTGAAATGTGCAATTGAAATGTGGTTTTTTTTAAACCCTTACCTCCTGTCTTGGAACCACTTGGTTCCAAGGCAGAAGAGTGGTAAGGGCTAGGCAATGGCAGTTAAGTGACTTGCCCAGGGTCACACAGCTGGGAAGTGTCTGAGGCCAGATTTGAGCCCAGGACCTCCTGCCTCTAGGTCTGGCTCTCAATCCACTGAGCTATCCAGCTGCCCCTGAAAAGGTTTTTAAATGTTGCTTTGAGAGCACTAGCAATGACAGTTGACAACAACTCTATTTCCTGTGTCCAGAACAATTATCTGCATTAGTGATCATTAAGCCCACTGGGAATCTGTGTACTGATTTATTTGATGAATCCACAGGTAATTATAGTTTCCTTTTCTAATCACTTCAGGGAAATGAGACCTGTTAGCATTTAAATGGCTTGTAATGCACCAACACATCCTTTTAAAAGGTGAAATAGGGGACTAGATGAACAAATCACAGCATATGAATGTAATGAAAATACTATTATGCCATGAGAAATGATGAAAGGGACAGCTTCAGAGAAACCTGGGAAGACTTGGATAAAATGGTTTAGAGTGGAATGAGCAGAACTAGAGAGCAACTTCCCCACTAACAATATTGTAAAAACAAACATCTTTGAGAGGCTTAAGAACTCTGATCAAGACACTGCCCAAGCATGACACCAGAGGACTGACAAGAGCACACTACCCACCGTCTACGAGAGAAGAATGGACCGAAGATATGGAACGAGACGGGAATTTGTCTGGCTTCACTATGTGTATTTGTTATAAGATTTTGTCTTTCTTTTCTCCCCTCTTCTCTCTTTCTCTGTCTCTCTCTTTTTCTAATGTAGATGGGAGGGAGGAGGAAGAGAAAAGAAATGATCATTAATATAGAAAGCCTTAAAAAAACAAATAAGAAAAAAACAAACAAAAATAAATTTCTACATTTTGCACTGGAAATGAAACATTACTTCTATTCTTTTGCTCCAGCTTCATCTCTATATATTAAGTGAATAGCATCTTCCATGGTTTATCTCTTCATTTTGTCTGTAATAAAGATGAATGAAGTTCTTAATAAAGATGAACATGTTTAATTTGGCTGCCATGAATGGTATCTTCAATGAAAATGGCAGAAATGGATGGATTTTATTGGTGGGATGCTTTTTATCTTCTATACACAATCCAGTTCAATCTAAATCCTTAACAGGCACCTACTATGTGCAAAACCTAGCATTTGGTGCAGAAAATACAAAGACAAAATGTAAAGCAGCCTCAGCTCCCAAGGAATTTAAATCTTGCTGGGTCTAGTTAGGATTATGAATGTGACATTCATTCCTGCTTGGGGAATGGAGTGTTACTGGCTTATAACCAGGATATTCTCTCTCTCTCTCTCTCTCTCTCTCTCTCTCTCTCTCTCTCTCTCTCTCTCTCTCTCTATTTCTCTCTCTCTCTGTCTGTCTTTCTCTCTCTCTTTCTCTCTCTCTGTCTCTCTCTCTTTCTCTCTCTCTCTCTCTGTCTCTCTCACTGTCTCTCTCTCTTTCTCTCTCTCTCTCTCTCTCTGTCTCTCTCACTGTCTCTCTCTCTCTCCTCTCTCTCTCTCTCTCTTTCTCTCTCTCTCTTTCTCTCTCTCTCTCTCTGTCTCTCTCTCTCTGTCTCTCTGTCTCTCTGTCTCTCTGTCTCTTCTCTCTCTCTCTCTCTCTCTCTCTCTCTCTCTCTCTCTCTCTCTCTCTCTCTCTCTCTCTCTCTCTCTCTCTCTCTCTCTCTCTCTCTCTCTCTCTCTCTCCCTCACACACACACACACACAGTACCAGTGAGGAATTGTGGATAATGCTGAGGTTGTCAGCCTGAATGTGTGGAAGGATAGTGGTACCCAGCAATTACAGACAATGGTCAACTATGAATGACTTAACTATTTTCAGCAGCACAAGCATCCAGGACAACTCCAAGGAACCACTATAGAAGGAACTGACAAGAGTCTGAGTGCAGTTTGAAGCATACCATTCATCACTTTATTTCCTCCATGCACTTTTCCCTAGTATAAATGACATGTGTCTTTTTCACAATAAGAGGAACATGGAAATATATATTATGTGATAACATATATGCACTCTTTATCATATTGCCTGCCATTATGAGGAGAAAGATGGGTGGGTGGGAGGGAAGGAGAGAGCACAGATCGCAAAAATTTCCAAAAATTATTATTAAAAATTTCATTGACACATAGTCTGGCAAAAAAAAGATAGTGGTATTTTGAATACAAATTGTGACCTTGCTTAGACAGACAAATATTCCTTTAATGAAGACTGTTCTCTCTTCTCCTTTCTTCCTTTTTTTTGGGGGGGGGTCCATTCTTCCAGGTTTAGTTCAAATCCTTTCTTCTCTGTGAACTCCTTCCCAGGCTACAATGATTCTTATTTCTCAATTTTCTATGCTGTCAGTCATTCATTTAGCACTTGGTACCTACTGTCCTAATCTTTAGTGTTTTGATAATTATCTTTTTATATGTATATTTTATGTTCTTCTTACTAAATTATAATCACATTTAGGACAGAGATCTATATATTTCTTTTTATCCACAAGCCAAGTCAAAAGTATTTATTACGCACTTACTAGGTGCTAGGCATTGTGCTGAGTTCTGGAATTTAAAGCTCACATAACCTCAAACATACCTTTATTTTTTTTCAAATAATACCTTTAAAACTTGGGGCCCTTCAAATATTTATCAGTTGAATGACTGGTTGGCCAAGTATTACTGTAGAGTACCACAGGTTATGGAAGAATTGGAAATTGCTTTGAAGCTGCATTAAGGCCAGACCTGCTTTCTTGAAAAAATCCTCCCCAGTAGATTGTTATTATATTATTATTGTGCCTTGTCACTAGTGACAACAAAAGGTCAATTTCAGTCTTGAGGATCACAAATCATAGATAAATTCCATAAGGCTTCCCTAGTTATCTGGTGGCACAGAAAACAGTGACCTGGAGTCAGGAAGACCTGAGTTCAAATGTAACCTCAGATACTATCTGTATGACTCTAGGTAAGTGATTTAAACTCCCTTTGCCTCAATTTCCCCAACTATAAATGATGATAGTACCAACACTTAACCTCTCTGGATTGCTGTGAGATTTAAAACATTAAGCACAGTGCCTAGAATTTAGGCACTATATAAACACCAATTCCTTTTCCACTCCCTTCTACCTCAAAACTAGAAAGGTCCTCAAAGGCAAATGTGGAAACTGAGGCACAAAGTTACATGCTCGCAGGTCCACTCAGTAGAGGCAGGAATGGGGTAAGGTGGATAGAGGGCTGGAATTGGAGTCAAGAAGAACCATGTCTAAATCCAACCTTGGACTCTTACTTAGCTATGTGATCTCTTCCAGTCTGTTCCCCCTTATGGAAAGTCAGAGGTAACCATATCACCTATTTTTATAGGGTTGTTGTGAGGGTCAAGTTCCTTTCCAAACCTTAAAGGTGCTATATAAATGCTGGCTATGCTGATGGTAATGTCGCAGGTAAGATCTGAACTTATGTCCTCTGTTTCCTGAGCCAGACCTCTTTCTCTTGTACTTTGCTGTCTCAAGTCAGGTAAGAGGAATTAAGACTAAAGGAAAGGTAATAATATGGTCAGAAAGCCTGGATTGGTTACTAGGAAGTTGGATAGCAAGCTAATAAAACACTACAGCTATTAGATGAATTTTTTTATGAATTTGAGCCTTTTATTCTTTACTGTTTCTTGAGGTGAGGAGTGTCCTTTATTTTCCATAACCCTTTGTCCTCTTATCACTTATATTTCCTCTGGTGGGAGATGAGATTCTTTATTTATTTAATAACTGGCTGCTAGAGAAGCAATCGTAAACCCCAATGAACAAAGGAAAGATTATTGTGGAAAGATTTCCTCTACAGAACATTTAAACAGATTAATAAAAAGAATATTTACAGCCTGTAGCCATATCACCTTAGCAGGGGAAGAGCTGACTTTAACTTTTTATGAGAGAATAAAATTCATTTTTCACCTCTAAGTCCCCTTAAGTTGTCCCTACTGTACAATGAAATAGCTGAGGGATGAAATGTGAGCAGAATTTGTATGTGAATGTAAAGTGTAGGTGGGGAGAGGAGACAAGTGAGATATTATCTAATGGTTGTAAGTTCCTGACCACTAGACCTCCTTAGTTAATTCTGAATGATACATTGGGAGAAAGAATGAAAAAGTGGGGGGGTAAAAATCCTTAAATGTTATACTTGAATCAATGATATTCCAGTTAGTGCGTTATATACTCAAATCATTTAACCCGGCAGAAAAAGGTCTACAGGGTAATCTAGAAGGGAAGAGAAACGAATGCCTCCTCTCTTCCCATGTAGCTCTTTTTGGTTGTGTCTTCAGACTGCCTTCCTTAAAGGCAAGGCCAACATAGGGAGAGCCAGGATTAACAACAGCTGCCCTTTACTACTTCTTGGAGATTATTGTGTCATAAGAAATGTTAAATGAATGATTGCAAAAAAAACCTGGAAGGACTTATATGAAGTGATGCAAATGAAAGTGAGCAGCACCAGTAAGAGAAATTATGTACCACGATCAATTGTGGTTGACTTAAACATTATTAGTAGTACAGTGAGTCAAGACAACTCCAAGGGATTCATGATGAAAAAAGGTTATCTGCTGCCATAGAAGGAACTGATGGAGTTTGAATGCAGATTGAAGCATCCCCCTTTTCATTTCCTTTCCTTTATATTTTATGCTAGTATAAGTGATGTATCTTCATTGGCATGATGAACCTAGAAATACATGTGGCATGATAGCACATGTATAACCTGTATAATGTTACCTGATGTCTTGGGGAGGAAGAAGAGAACATGGATTGCATAATGTCAGAAATATTTTTTGAAGGAATGTAGAGGTGGTATTGTCGATCTATATTTTGCCCTGAAGTTTCCCAAACAAATTTTAAGCTATTTCTGTTAGTGACTAAAGATGTCTAGCTAATTACAGGGAGGTATTTTATTTGAACCTTCTACTCCTTTGGCTTCCAAGTAAACTACCCATTTTGATTCTTCTCTTGAATGTGGAGCCATTATTTTTTTATGACCAGTTCTTTCTCCTGCTTCTAAACCCTATTGTCAAATTCAATGCAGACATAAGCAAAAATGATATTGTAACTTGAATATACTATAAACCACTTGAACAGAAAAGAAGGAAATAGATGAAGACTTTGGGACACAAATTATAAGCCTGAAATGGAAACATGATATTTTAGTAATGGGAGACTTCAATATATACAGATGTCTTCATGAAATTTCTTTCTAATAATAGTTAAGGCAGTTAATAACTTCTATTCTGCATTAATGATAATTTCATCTTTTGAAAGGTGAAAGAAGAAACAAGGAAGATTGATATTTTGGACCTAATTCTTACAAATGAGGTAAACTAGATGATTATCTGGAAATGACAGGGTATTAGGGAATAAAGAGTATCATTCCATTTTAGAACTTGTGATAGAGATGGAGAGAAGAGTAATGTATCATCTGCAATGATTCCTAGATTTTAGGAGAACATATTTCAAAGTTTTACACAGTATTCCATAGCATAAAACTCTAAATGAAAATCTAGCTTTGGAGAAATGGGAAGTACTTAAGAAGGCATTTCTGAAGATAATAGAGAACCAATTAACAATGAAGAAAAGGGAGAGCTGTCTAAAGAGACTGGGGTGGTGCATCAGCCAATCTCAAATTGAAAAAGGAATATATAGAAGATGGAGACAAGAGTAGGCAATTGAAGGTTATAAAAGTGTAGCATGATCCTATAAGAAGAGTGTCAAGAATGATGAATTTCAGAATGAACTGGGGATAGTGAAGAATGCTGAGTTCAAGAATGAAAAATATTCAATTAATTGGGGTAAAGAAGAGGATCAAAGGAGAGAAACATTTACTTTTGGGGGAATATTAGGACAATCAGTGTACAACAGAGGAAAAGTAAAGTCAATCAACTCTTTTATTTCTGTTTTCTCTACCAAAGAGAACAAGCTTTGAACTATAATGTACAGAACAGAAATATCAAAATAGGAATTGAACTCTAAGTTGGAAATATAACACATTTTTTAATGAGTTTTTATGAGTTCAAGTCACCTGGCTTGAACTTGAAAAAAAAAGAGAAAAAGATAGAGTTTATACATTTCATAAAATTCAGGGACGTTGATATTGATTTTAAAAGTGAGTATTAAAGGAATGACTAATGAACACCAGAAAGGAAACAGTGATCAGTCATTAGACTAAGCTAATTTCTATTTTATTTCTTTTTATTTCCTTTTATGACATAGATTCAAATTATGATATAGATTCAAAACATATAAAAATGTTTATCTATATCTTAGAAAAACACTCGACAAAGTCTCTCATGTAATATTTTTATAGATGACGAAATGTTGACTAGATGAGAGTAAAATTAGGTTGATTTGAACTAGTTGAATGGTTGATCTTAAAGAATTGTCCTTAATGTTATCTTGGAAGAATATCTTCACTGAGATGCCCAAAGGATCTTGGCCTTGCCCTTTGCTGTTTGATAATATATGTATTATATATTATATATACTATACTATGCTATATATTATATATACTATACTATACTATAATAGTATTATTGAATTGGATAAAGGTATATATGTCTTGTGAAATTTGTATATAATCTATAAGTGGGAGGAAGCTAATATGTTGGATGATGGCATCAGGATATAAAAAGGTCTTGAAGACCTTGAACATTGAACTGAATCTAATGAAATGAAATTTTATGTGAATAAAGATAAAATATTATACCTATACCTGGGATAAAAAATAAACTCCATGAATATAAGATGGAGGAGTTATACCAAAATGAGAAAATATGATTTATTTACAGATCTTTCATTTGTGGAAGAAATTTTAATAAACTTTTATTGACTTCTTCGATCTCATATCTTAAGACTGATGGATAGAAAGACATGTATCTTAATGCATTCAAATACATCCTCTATCAGTGAAAATCTCAATGCTGCATCCAGTCCTTTTCACTTCATGAGATTTTTTTTCTCTTCATGTTCCCATAAATCTACCATGATTTATCAAGCTCAATGAAAAATTTATAAAAGTTTTTTAAAACAATTTTTTACATTAGTGCAACACCTAGATTTCCCATGTGTTATCCTTCTCTCAATAAGCCTGGGTCATTTCATTCTCTGTACATAAATATCTATGATGATGTATTTTATGAAATTTGCATGAATACCATTCATTTTTAATAATGTTTCCCATCTAGTTGTAACCAGTGCTATATGATTTATACATATATAACATCAACATGAGAATCTTGGTGTTAAAAAGAGTAATTTTGATGGCAATTTGGGATTACTAAAAGGGAATTGATTATGCTCCAATATTCTTTAGATATGGGAAAGTAGACACATGAGTTGGTACTTCGGGAGGTTATCTCAGATATCTTTTTTGATAATAATATTGCTTATGACATTTTCTATTTGTTTAGAATCTCTGCTTTTTGGTTTATCTTAAATTTAAATTCTCAACTGCTTTTAAAATTATGTAACTTCCTACACAGATTTCTTCCTTATATATTTGTACAGGTCTAAACTCTTTTTTGGGCTTCATCTTTTTTCAGTGGCATTTCCACATTCAAATGTGGCATATCTGCAATTGAGGTGTTGAGGTCCATAGTTGAGATATATAGTGTATCTTGGTAATAGTAGTGCTTTACCATTGCCAATTGACTTTTGCCTTTTTACCGGACTTGGCTGACTCTGGAAGAGAGAGACCAACAACTTTGGGCAAATCATCCTCACTTAAATCCAATTTATGTGCAAATCAAAAGACATCATCTAATGATGTCATTTTGGTCCTCTATAGGTATGAAGGACAACCACCAATAACAACCCTTAAATGGGTGGGTTGGCAATGATAATAAAGTCATAATGATAACTCATCTCTGTTTATTCTGTTTAGGTTTACCAAGCACTTTCCTTGCATCAGATCTTAGATGCAAGCAGACTATGTTATGATTCCTCCATCACCACTGAGAAAAAGTTGGAATGTATTTTTCATTTATTGTCTATTTAATGTTTTCCTAAATGTTCTTAATTGATTTTCATGTTAGTCTTTCTGCGGTTATTTTCAATGAATTTTTTCCCCATTAGTCAAAAAAAAGTGCTTAGTAGCTTTTAGTCTTCTTCCTAATGTTTCACAAATGGACCTTATTTTCTAAACTGGTGTCACTTTAGGATGTCAGGTCTCTCCTTCATATGGAGATTGTGTTTGCCAGTTGGGGAAGTTTTTGATATTTTAAAAAATTTCTTGGTTGTGGTTACTCCTTAACAATGGTTAAAAGGAGTAGGTGAAAAAGGCTTATAGCATATTGGGTGAACCCCCTGTGAATCTGAACTTCTGGGAGGATGGACAAGATTAAAAAAGGATAGGCAGGAAGGGATGTTCTATGAGCTGCAACTTTGGAGTGAATATAAAAATAATTTAACTCATATTCCTTTGAGTATTTGAGTAACCATCTCTAAGGATTAATGATAATCAGAATCAATGTATTTGCTTTTATTCATTTTTCAAAATTAATAGCTTATTTAAATCGGTTAAGTTGGAACTGTTATAAATTTACAAAATACCATTTTGCTTTATTCTTCTAATTTTTTGCTTAATTTGACCTTTCTATAAATCCAACAGTGTTCTGACCACAAACAAATGCTGATAAGAATCCCATATAGAAGTGTGATGATTAAAATTTTTAAGACTGCATCCTGGGTAAGATAACCAATTTGTTGATCATGCTAAAACTAGCCAATAAATTAATTGATCTGGAATCTCTCTCAATGATCAGAGACAAAGATATTCAGCATCTTGAGTCATTAAATATAATTTTGGAAACACATGATTCAGCCCTCCCCTAGACATCTCTGTTTTGTGACTACCTATTGAGGAGGGGGACTAACTTTTTTACAGTCTTTTTTTAATTCCTTCGTGATGATGGAAAATCACAGGCCTGATCCTAGAACTTCACTATCTAGAGGAAGAAATCAGGTTATGCCCAGTTTACAGTGACCTTCTTCATTCCTAATCTAGTTCATTTCAGTGACCCGAGGATGCTACCCTGCTGTTTCTCAGACATACTTGAGTTAAGCTAGTCCTTGTTTCCTGGACAAGATGGAGTTCACAATCTTAATTTCAATCATTCCAATTTAGTAGCTGCTTTGGGACAGGGAACATTCCTTGCATTGTCAAGAACAAAGGAATTGGGAAGGATGTTTGAAAGACAGAGAGTCTCAATTACAAAATTTTACACAGTATTACTTAGAAATAGAAATAATCTATCAGTAGAATACAAATCTTCTTAAAAGGAAACTTTTTTTTTGTTTGTTTGTAAAGGTATGCCCAATATGGTCATGGTCACATGGTATTGACCTATGATTTTATTGGAGTAATAAATCTCCCTTTACCAATTCAGATCAACTCTTGCTTTGTAATTTATCCTTTTATGAATTTCATGGGACACTGAAGCATTAAGGGATCCGTGTCACACAACCAGGATGGTTCAGAGGTGGACTGAAACCCATCCAGGACAACATACTGAGAAATATACTCCTTGAAAGTTGTAATGGCTGTGTAAAATTGCAAATGTTTTTGATCTTTGTAGAAAAGAAGTTCTAATGAGCAAGAAGAAGGAATGTCTGCATGAGAGTGTGATTTACTGCTAGGATTCGTGATATTTTTTCAGTCATAAATAATAGCTGATGTTTACATTGCGCTTTTTCTTTTACAAAGTACTTAACTTATATTATCTCATTTCATCCAGTGGCAGCCTCTAGCATAGTTACATCATGCCTCTGTGATAGTAGTGATGTGCCATTGACTGGATACTTTGGAAGTGTTAATGAATTTACAGTGATAACTCATATCTGTGTAGCATTTTAAGGTTTACTAAGCACTTTCCTCACATCAGATCTGTGAGGAAAGTAAACAAAATATAATTGTTTTTATTTTATATATGGAGGAATAGCATGGTGTAGTAGATAGAAGCTTGGCCTTGGAGTCAGGAAGGCTTGGATCCTGCCTATGAGACATAAGGACTGAGTGACCCTGAGCAAATTACTTTACCCTCAGTGCCCCAGGCAGTTCTCCAAAAATGCGCATTTTAGAAAAATTGCTCCTATATATGCCAGTGGAGAGATTTTCCACACCAGGAATTCTTTAAATCGATCCAAATCATAGTCCTGAATTCTTTTGTCCTCCAAGAGCATTACTGTATATTTATGTTTCACTATAGAAATCTATTCTGTGTGTATTATTTTTGTTGTTCAGTTATTTTTCAATCATGCCTGACTCTCCATTACCCATTTTGGGGGTCATGTTTTCTTGGCAAAGATAATAGACTGGTTTGCTATTTCCTTCTCCAACTCATTTTAAAGATGGGGAAACCAAGGCAATCAAGGTTAAGTGATTTGTCTATGATCCCACAATTAGTGTCTGAGAGCAGACTTGAACTCAGATCTCTCCGACCCCAGACCATGTGCTTTATCCATTGCACCATCTAGCTGCCTACTGTGAATTATAGTCTCTGTGTTTTTGCCCTTTTTTGTTTCTTATATTGCTACTCTTTTGAGGTACAGTATTATATAAAGAATAGAAGATCTACCTAGAATTCAGAATGAATCCGAGTTCAAGTTCCATACATTCTGGCTATGTGATGGGGCAGATTATTTAGCCTCTCAGTATCCTAGGCAACTACATCTTTAAATTGTAGAACAGTTGCTGGTGCATCTATAAAGGGACTGTCTATACTGGAAGCTCTTTATACCACTAAAATCACTGGTCTAAGTAAAAAAAAAACAAAAAACAAAAAACAACCCCTCCCAAACCAGACATCTGTCTTCTTCAGGGAGCAGGGTCTATGCCTAGTCTGCTCTTTGAGACTTCCCAGAATAGAGAATTTACTGCTCTGCACACTGGAAATTCAATCAATGTTGCCACCTGACTGGTTAGACTAAACTAGAATTGTCTTTCCTGTATTTTGCTCTGCAGAATATCCCACACACTGTGAAACTAAAATAGTTGTCAAATAATTTGTCCTCTAACCTAGCCATTCATACACTGAACCTCTTGGAGGTCAGTCATCTCTTATTCCAATGATCATAGGATATTTCTTTACCTCTGTTTTATGGAAGGCTTTTCAAGAGATCGCATACCCCTTGCACCAGCAGGCTGTCAAGTGACATGCTCCAAGGGAGACTCAATATCAATCTGTCAGGCATGATTTAGGAATAATGAAATGTATCTGGCTCTGATGTAGGGGGATGAATGAGGTGATGCACTAGAGGTCCTTTCACTGATTCCTTAACTTGCTAAATAAGGACATTTTCCCTCTGTGAATTACTTGAAGGCTACTATCTCCTTCTCTCCCTTAAATATTGTACAAAGGTACAACTCCCATTAAACTAGTTTAAGGTTTAACATGAAGCACACCTAATTGAATTAAAGAAGGCAGGAGTTATCAGCAAGAGCTAGAATTTGGGGCTCTTATCACTCAGCATTCCCCAGAGCTATTGCCTGGAGGAGGCTAAAGATCTGTGTGAGATCCTAAAGCTAGGAGGACTTGAACTCTTGAATATGCATCAGTTTCCTGAACAGAGTATAAAAGCAGGGGAAATCATCCCCTCAGAATCAGGGTCTATTTGACTTGAGTGGAAGAAGTTGCCAATGATCACTTTGACAAATAAAAACTAGTAAAGCATATACCTTCATTTTAAGTAGAAGTGTTTCTGAAGCTCTCCAAAAATGCATATGTAGAAGTCTTAAAAAAAAAACAACAACAAGCCAAATTCAAAACTAAAACCATCATTTCTTTATGTTCTCTTCCTCTATGGAAATGTTTAAGTCATTTGAAGTGTCCTGGCCCTTCTCAACCATTTACCTGTCTCTCCATGGGCCTGGGTTCCTACTTTTACCCAGTTGAGTTAGACCTTCCTTTATTAAGGTTGAAATAGATCCTTGGGCTTCCCTCCCTGTTGTCTGAATCTTTTCATTTAGCTCATGATATCTTAAAGGTCAAGATTCATCCTTCCATGTCATTCCATTGGATCTCTTCAAGACAATTTAATGTGAAAATGAGTCCATTATCTTGACTTGTTAATCTGAGCCTTTAAGTGACTTTGGAAATAAGTTTTGATTAAAAAGTTACACCAACACTACATTTTCAGCATCACAAGGCAAAACCTATTTAGAAAAGTTATCCCTGCAAGCCAGATTGAGCAGAAAGTTTAATTTTCCCCTAGTAACTGGGTAGGCAAAAATAAATTAAGAGTCTAGTGAATAAACAGGAATCTATAAAATTCCCTGAAATCTCAGCTATCCATCTTGTTTTTACTTCAAATGAATTGTGAAGTAAAAAATTACAACCATGATCAAATGTAAGGTATTTTAAGAATGAATACGTACCTATTTCTGAAGCAGCGATTAACAACACAGAAAAATATGCTTCAGTGAATACTTTTAGTTGAATCATAAAGTACTGTCTCTTGAAAGCCATTTGAAGAAGGATGTTAAACAGAACCAAAGATTTCATCCAGCCCATTTCCATTTTCTGAGTCTCAATCTCCTCACAATCTCCGTGTTGGTCTGCAGCTCTTAAAATATACATACTGGGTAGCTGAGTTAGCTGCCTCCCCTGCTCTTCCTTTTTCTAGGGGTGGTCCATATGATCACATATTTAGAGCTGGAAGAGATCAAAGAGAATCTAGTCAATTCTCCCCTCTCATTTTCTGGCTGAAGAAACTGAAGTGCAGAGAAGATAAGTTACTTGCCCCATCTCACTTAAATGGTAAATGTCAAGGTTAGAATTAAAATGCCTTCACTCCTGATCCTGTGCTCTTTCCACTGATTCTCAGCATGTAGATTTTTTCAGTTGGCATTCCCCCCTCCTCATTTCACAGGATGCATTTTATAAAATGAATTAGTTAATAATTTAATTATTAATTTAAAAATTTATTAACTATCTGGTTAACAATTTACATCGTTAAATTAACAATGTTAACATCAACAATGTTAACAATGTTACATTGTTAACAATCTAATAATTTAACTCAATTAACAAACAAATAATTCAATTTATTAACTAAAAATAAATTTCCCCTTTGAATTATTTTCTGAATTTTAGGTTTTTTTCTTTCTTGGCTACACTTGTCTCTGTCTAATGTTTGATCTGTTTTGTCCCACTAAGATTTTTCTTTGTACTTTCTTCTTTCATTGAGGAAGTATTCTTACCAGGGTTTATTTTTTGAATTTTCCATTTTGATTTTCATTTTATGATTCTTTTTTTAGAATTTCTCTTTTCCTCACTGGAAATTCATAATTCTAGTTTAAATTCTGTTGTTTGTCTTTTCTATTGGGATTTCTTCTATTGACTAACCCAGTAAATCCCCAACGAATCCAAATTCATGATGTTTTGTGATGCCAGAGTGTTCTTGCTTAACGTAGTATTGACTGCTCTTAATTAACACTGATTGAAGTTATGTACTATTGAACACACTGCTACTTAATTGCTTGTGGCAATGAATTCATTGCTACTGCTTTCCTTCTCATATACTAATTGCTGGAATGCAATTTATAGGTCATCTCTCATGACACTTTATATTGCTTATTTGCTTTCACACTCAACTTAACGAGTCCAATTTTTACCTAGAATTTGAACAAAATGGTGGTGAAAATTCTAGAAATGTGAAGCCTAGTAATGGATAGAGTAGATTTAATTCTACATGTAGAAACAAGAACATTATGAAATTTTGAAGAGATATAGGGTAATGTGCAGTAAACACTACTAAGTACAATAGGGAAGACAACATTTAGTCTGTTTTCTATTACTTTGCAGAAATGATCATGCCAAAGTTTCTGATGATCTTGGAGACCATTTGCCAGGAATCACTCTAAGGAAAAAGATTTGTAGGGAATGTTTGCCAATGGATGAACAGAAATGTTTGAATTAAGCTTAAAAAAGGCATTGTACCCACAGATGGTATTGGCACCAATAGATCTCTTGAGCCACAGGGAAATCACAGGCCTAAGTTAGGAATATTCCCAGGAAAAAAGCTGGGGTCATCTTGAGGAAGAACCTGTAAAAGCTTGACTCTATTCTGATACAGTCTCGACACACACTTAAGTTAGAAAAAGAGGATTAAACTGCTCATACACAGTCAGAAGACTTCAAAGTCTAAAACTACTTGACAAAAAAGGTGGCAACGACAAGAGAGATACTTTGGCAGCTGTGGAATATGGTGACAAGCATATATTAAAGAAGTGTATGTTATCATTCAGCAAAAATGGGAAAAACTCTCAGTCTTGGTGCTGTGTGTGAATAGTTTTTCATGGAGGCTAGCAGAGAGAAATAGTAAAATCAGCATAGGTGGGCAAAGTGAGATAGGGCAAAGTGTGCAAAGGTTCCATTTATTAACAGGACCCAAAGGATCTAATTGCTTTGGGGTTAGAACAAAACCAATGATTATTTGATATGTGTTGTTATAATGATCTCATGGACAGAAATTACCCTAGATTCCATGTTCTCAGCATCTAGATTTTTTCAGTTGACATCTCCTCCCCCCCCCCCCATTTCACAGAATAAGCTTTAAAAATTTCCCTTTGATATATTTCTAAATTTTCAATTTGGATTTTTTTTCTCTTCACTACATTTGCTAAAAGTTGGTAGTATGAGTGAAAGTACAAGCAGTGGTGGAAAGGGAAGCTAGAGAAGCTTTGTGATCAGTCAGGTCTTAAAAGAGTGTGAGAAGATGGAGGGAGTGAAGAAAGGAAAATGTTTAAGATGAACTCAAATATCACCCCATTTTAATTCATTCTCTGTTTGGCCACTAAAGCAATTTTCCTAAAATATAAGTCTGGTTATGCTATTCCCTCCATTCCTTACTCAATAAACTCCAGTGGGTAGGCACCTTATTGCCTCTGGGTACAAATACGAAATACTCTGGTATTCAAAACACTTTATAACCTGCCTCCTTCTGCCTTTCCAGTATTCTTACACCTTATACTCCAAATGAATAATCTTCAATCCAGTGACACTGTCCTCAGGCTATTTCACAAAAACAACAACAACAACAACAAAAAACACTCCATTTCTGTTCATTATTTCCCATTTTCCTGTATAGTAGCTTGTTTTGTATGTGTTTGTATGTTGTCTTCCTTGTTAGATTATAAACTCCTTGAGAACAGGAACTGTCTATTGCCTCTTTTTGTATGTCCAGTGTTTAGCACAGTGCCTGGGACATAGTCGGGGTTTAATAAAAGTTAATTTAATAGAAGAATTAAATTGAATTACCAGTGGAACAGGCATTCCAGAGAGCACAGTGGAATGGTCTTACAATCAGCTACTAGGAGTGGGGAACTGAGGGAATAAGATTATGAAAGTGGTTAGTGTGGAATGGAGAATGGGATTTGAAAAATGGAACCTGGGGAATCAGAATCCCAGGAATGGGCAAGTTTAATGTGGAAATAGGTTAATGATTGAGGAATAAGTTCAGTTAGTTATTGTTGCCTACAGGGGTTATATGACTGGAAAGGTGGTGAGGCAGGGGAGAGTAGGGAGGCCAGAAGGGGCAAGACAAGCCTTGTGGGATTGTAAATGGCTAAAGAGGATACCATGAGCATGGTGGAATGGAATAGGTGTGGCAAACTTTGTGAAGTTGTAGGTGGATAGAGAGAAGGATAGATTGAAATGATTTGCCAGCAGTGACCTGGGTTTAAAACCTGCTTACAACATTTACTAGATGTTTGATCCTGGACAAGACATTTAGCATGAATTTCAGTTGCCTCATCTGTAAAATGTGGGTAGTAATACTTATATTACCAACAACTTAAGTCTATTGTGAAGAAAATGCTTCGTAAACCTTAAAGTGTTATATAAATGTGTGTTTATTGTTATTATTATTCCCATCATCCAACTGGGGGAAAAAGAAGGGTATAAATAGTTACCAAACATCAACTATGTGTCAGTTACTGGACTAATCACTTTATAAATATCCCTTTTGATCTCCACGACAACTCTGTGAGGTAGATATTGCTAATTTTAAATTTACAATTGAGGAAACTTAGGCAAACAAAGACTGTTGCCCAGGTTCATACAGCTAGTAAGTGCTGGAATCAGATTTGAACTTAGATCTTCTTAAAGACTCTGTGAGGGCTTTGTGATATTCTTCCAAAACTTTACATCCATTTCCTCTTTTTGACTAAATGGTCTGTAGTACAGCCCTCTTCTATACCATCTTGCTGCCCTGTGAATATCCCATTTCCTCCAGAGAAGTAATTTAATGACTCTTATTCTTCCTTCTCCTTGCCTATATCTTCTGGTAGAAGAATGAAAAGACTATCAGTTCTTTTTTGGACACTATCATCTCTCTAATAAAACAGATTAACAACCTGCATTAAGAATAATTCTTGACTCAACATTTTTCCTTTATCCATAAAAGTTTTCCTTTAATGAGTCTATTGCCAAATCTTTTTTCTATTTCCAGACCATCTTTTGAATATATCTCCTTTCAACCAGACAGCCATCTCCCTAGATCGGACCTTCATAACCCCTTACTTAAATTATTGTAAAAGTCTCCTAATTGGTTGCCTCAATTTAAGTCTTTCTCTTCTTTATTTTACTATCCACATAATTGCCAAAATGACCTTCCTAAAGCCCCGACTGTCCCCTTATACTTGGAATCCTCTCATGCCTCAATTCTGCTTACTGATTTCCATGGCTTCCTTTAAGTCCCAACTAAAATTGTCAACTTTTACAGGAAGCCTTTTCCAACACCTCTTAATTCTTCTTTTTTTTTTTTAACCCTTACCTTCCATCTTAGAATCAATGCAGAGTGTTGGTTCCAAGGCAGAAGAGCAATAAGGGATAGGCAATGGGAGTTAAGTGACTTGCCTAGGGTCACACAGCTGGGAAATCTGGGCCTGGCTCTCAATCTACTAAACCACTCAACTGTCTCCACCTCTTAATTCTTTTCCCTTTGCTGTGTTAATTATATTGCCCTTTTCCTGTAATTAGCTTGCTTTGTACATATTCTTTTGGATGTTGACTCCCTTAGATTATAAACTTCTTGAGGGCAGGGACTATCTTGCTCTTGAGGCAGGGACTATTGCTTCTTTTTAAAATCCCTGACATTTAGCACTTGGCATAGAGTAGCTGTTTAATAAATGATTATTGATGACCATTACAACTATGTCCCTCATTTGCACAAGAACTTCCAATTACTCGCTGGTGCTCTAAAATCAAATATAAATTCATCTTTTTGATACTTAAAGTCTTTTACAAGCTTATTGTTAAATATTATTCCTTTTTCAGGAGTGATAGTTCTCAGGTCCCTTAAGACTTTGGCCCATGTAGGCTGTTAGTTTTTTTCCTGAAAAAGTATTATAAACTTCCCTCAAGAATTGATTGGCTCATGTGAACTGGAACGACCTCCAGGAAGTGATGCAGAGTGAGAGGAGCAGAGCCAAGAGAACCTTGTACACAGAGACTGATACACTGTGGTACAATCGAATGTGATGGACTTCTCTACTAGCAGCAATTCAATGATCCAGAAAATTCAGAGGGACTTATGAGAATGAACACTATCCACATTCAGAGGAAAAACTGTGGGAGTAAAAACACCAAAGAAAAACAACTGCTTGAATACATGGGGGGATGTAGACACTAAAGGAACGTCCTAGTGCAAACAGGAACAACATGAAAATAGGTTCTGATCAAGGACACATGTAATACCCAGTGGAATTACATGTCACCTATGGGAAGGGGTGGGGGAGGGGAGGGAGGCATAGAATATGATTCTTGTAACCAAGGAATAATGTTCTAAATTGACTAATTAAATAAAATTCTCAAAAAAAAAATCAGTTCATCTAAAAAAAAGGATTGGCTCAAGAATACTAAGATTTAGCCATTGAAGTAGCTTGCTCAAATACAATGTGGTGGGACTCCTTCTTTAGGTCTTTCACTTCAAATTGGCAGAATAATTAACATTGAACTCAGCTGAATCAAGGCCACATACTAAATAAACTATGTACTTTGGGTGCTCTAAATGCCCTTCCTCTGGATATAGAACTAAATTTTCTATTATGAAGTATTAGATAGATTAGAAAAATCTCATTTCACTCCATTTTCAGGGATAATCTACCAAGGGATCAGCCTTATTGAGATCTGACCTGTAGCACATTCTCCTACCTTAGATGTCAGCTGAACTGGCTTTCCTGATGTTCTTTCCATGTGAGATTACTTTTGTCTTCCATCTCCTTCTCTTTGCATGGGCTTTTGGAAAAAAGCTTCTGTGAAATACTACATGCTTAGTACAGTGCTAAACTTTGTAGTTACAAAGGTGCAAGTAAAGGCAGTTTATGCCCTTAAAAAGCTTATATTCTATTGGGGGAGATGACACTTTTAGGTGAGTGGCCAGAGGAAAAAAAATCTTTTTGATTTAGAAAGTTACAGGGACTGTGCCTAGAAGTATATGGGTACATGATTTTTCCCAGTAGAGAGTGAAGCATTGATTTGATCATTGTTCCAGAACTATAAAGCTAGGTGGGGAATGGGGAGGAATAAGCAAGGAAGCAAGACAGCAGTTGAGAAAACGTCCAAGAAATAAATTTAAGCTTGGCTGGATCCTGGACTACATATATAGGAGAGTGAAGCAATCACTAGCCAGGTCAGAAGGATTGCAAGGTGGGAATTCTTGTGAGTGAAAAGGTTAATTCCTCTGGGAAATGATTTCTAGACTGATTGTCAAAGTAGCTGGTGAGAAGTTGGCCAAGAAGTGAAGACATGATTATTACTGTCTTTCTTCCTGACTATTCTCTCATGAATTATGGGGAAGGGAACTTCTATTTTTATTCCTAAATTACAACTACTTCTCTCTTTGTTATCTAGTTTGCGAAATTTTCTTAAGCCTCCCACCTCTCCCATTTTCTGCTTAAAGCTCTCTTGATCAGATCTACATCTCTTTTGGGAAATAAATCTTTCCAAAGCAAATTAGATGTACTCTATTTCTGGCCAAAAGCTTGTTTATGCTTGTGTTTTACATGCTGATCAGAAATTCAAATATTCTTATTCAACTACTCACATCCTATTTTTCCCATTATCTTCTAAAATCCTTACTTTCAAAGAGTAGAAATGGTGAAAACATTACCTGTATAATTGTCTAGCCCTTTGTAATTTTGAAGGATGTTTTCTAGATATACAGAAAATATCAGGAAAGGCAATTCTCAGAAAGACCATACTGTCAAGGAAAACTAAAGACTAATAAAATGAACATTTTTTTTAATTAGTCACATATGTTTTATATATTGAGAAGAGAAATATCAAAGAAAGAATGAAATTGTGGCTTGGAATCAATGGTCCGTAGCGAAAATGAGACTATTGAAAGAAGGTAGAACTACTCAATTCTAATTCTGATTTATTTTTTCAGTAAGAAGAGAGTGGAAAATACAGAACAAAAATGGCTTATAAGGAATTGAAATCTAAAGAGAATAGTAAGAGAGTTACTATTCTATCTGACAATTTTAGGCCACCAGATTCAAAATAATGCGATATAACAAAGAACATTGAAAGAACCAGCAGAAGTAATTAGTAAGCCTCTGGACAGTTATCTTTGAAAAATCTTAGAAAATGGGAGAGATGCTGCAGGACTGAATAAAGAAAAATGATTTCATTTTAAAAAGCAGAAAGAGAACATAATTCATAAACTCTGTGAGTTTAATCTCAATTTAACTCAGTGATCTTGATTTTACTTTTTGGAAAATGTCTAGGATGTATTATTAAATGAATGCTTAAGGAATAACTAGAAAAAAAGGAAGTGATCATCATAGAGTCCACATAGTTCATCAGAAGACAATTCAAGTAAATTTAGCCCCATTCCCTTTTTAAAGAAAATATTATATTGGTTAATTGTAGTATGCTATATAATTAAAGTTTGTTTTTTTTTTTTAACCCTTACTTTCTGTCATAAGGTAGAAGAAGGGCAAGGGCTAGGCAAATGGGGTTAAGTGACTTGCCCAGGATCATACAGCTAGAAAGTGTCTAAAATCAGATTTTATTCCAGGTCCTTCTGACTCAAGGGCTTGCACTCTATCTACTTTACCATTTAGCTATTTTCATAGTTAAAGTTTTCGAGAAAGGTTTAAACTTGTCCACTATTTTTGAGGAAAAGATGGAGATATTTGGCTTGTCCATCATATTGGTAGGAGGACTTGAAACTAATGGCCAGACTCAAAGACTATTCATTAATGTTTGACATCTATTTGGAAGTAGATTTCTAGTGCAGAGTAAATATCATTTTTAACTCTTTTATCAGATAGTTTATAAATGAAATATTCATTGTTTTTACCTTTCATCTTTCATTCATAATCTGCTGTCATCTTCATAATTATTCCAAAACCACTTTCTCTAAAATCAAGAATCCTCATCATTCTGAATTGGTTTGCCCTGTTTGACAGTGGAAACCACCCATTTCTTCTGAATGCTTTTTCCTTCTTAGGTCTTCATGATGGGTTATTGTTCTATTATGGTGTTCTTTCTACCTGCCAGCCTCATCTTTCTTTTTCTCTGTCAAAGATTCATCATCCCTGACTTCACTCTTTTGCTCTTAATCTTTTTCCTGGATCCTCTTTTCTTTCCCTATAATTTCTTTCTTGAGGAGCTAACCAGTTTTCATGGATTCCATGAATTTCAAGGCTCATTTATATGTAGATTATTCCTATTTATGTGTATATGACCCTAATTTCTCTGCTGAGCCATAGTCTTGAATTTTCAATCCCACTTGACATTTCCACCTCAAAAGAGGGTTCCAAAAGAGAAGAAACCCTTAGAGAGAGCCTCAAGAAATCCATTCCCATCTCAGCACATATAGTTAAAGTGGGGAGGACATCTGTAATGAATGAAAAAAACTGGAAATAGGAAGAGAAAAAAAAGAGGACTACCATTAAAACCCAGGATAAAAGAATGGTCATCAGTATTAAATGGGTATACAGAAGGCTATGTGCAGTTGGACTGGAGTTCAAGAAAAAGATTAGGACTAGGGCTGGGTATATTGGTAAAGTAATCATCTTTATAGAGATGATGATTAAATCCAGGGGACTGAAGAGATTGCCAAGGGGAACAAAAGTTCTAATTCTGTGGTTTCATAATAATTTCCCCAAAATGCCCGTTCATGGTATTTCTCCATATCCCTCATTTTCAATTGTTTGTTCCAATTCACCAGACCTGGATTCTGGAGCACATATTTCTTATCACCCCTGTTTAGCTCAATTCATCCTGCTTCCCTCCTCCATTATTTGCTGGCAATTCCCACAGCTGCTCCCTTTCTCTTAGCTATTTTATTTGCTACAAGAACAAGTTAGCTAGTAAGTAGTCCAAAGAATCATAATTGAGAAGTTATTTATTCAAAGACAAGAAGTTATTGTAGAGGAGAAAGAACTTGCTTCTTGCCAGACCTTATAAGATGATTGTTTTCATATTGTTGCTTAGTGTAGTCTATTTTAATTGTTGTTTTTTTTTAAAATCTGAGTTATAGGGGCAGCTGGGTTGCTCAGTGGATTGAGAACCAGGCCTTGAGACAGGGCACCCAGGGATCAAATCTGATCTCAGACACTTCTAGCTGTGTGACCCTGGCTATGTCACTTAGCCCCCATTGCCTAGCCCTTACCACTCTTTGGCCTTGGAACCAATACATAATTAATTCTAAAATGGAAAGTAAAGATTAAAAAAAAAAAAACATTTGAATTAGGGCTAGTTCCCTATTGTTTTAGTTCATTCAGCTTGCCAGAATGCATTTATAGCCCACTTCCTTATGTTTTGCAGTTTTTATTTTCTTTCTTTGAGCTGGGGTGGATGTTGCTCTTTAACCATTGCCCAACATCAATTCCCAGTTCCTTTAGCCAGAATAACACATGGTTTATAATAAAAGAGGCTTGCATTGTAGGGATCAATAGTCAAACTGGTAACAAAGATGATTCAACTGAACTTTTTATACCAAGGAGATAGCCATTCCAATAGTACGAGAAATAATACAATATTCAGAGAGTCCTCCCTAAGTCTTTTCTTCGCTAAGCTAAACACACCAGTTCCTTTAACTGATAAGTTCATACTCTACCATGGTCTCTAGTGATCTCACTAACCTAATCCCCTTTTGGGGGTGTGTGCTATAACTTGCCAATGTTCTGTCTTAAAATATGACACTGAGAAGTAGGCAAAATATTCCAGATGTAGTCTTATGCTTTTACTTTCCTCCTCTGGTTATTTTCTTTAAAAATCCGTTGGCTTTTCATTTACATTTACTTATAGCACTATCTGGGTATTTTAGTGTCTTTCTCAACCTGTTCTCATTTTTTGGACTCAACTAGGGAAATTTTTATCTATTGAATTTCTTCTTTTTTCATCTTATTTGTTTCAAGCCCCTTTTTCTAATTTGTTGACATTTTCCTTCATTGTTATTGTGTTATTAAGTGAACTTGCCATTTTTGCCAGCTGTACATCCTTTATAAATTTAATGTTTGTTATCTATACATTAGTAATATAAGTGATACAGCCTTTCCTCACTCTTAAGGAGCCTTACACTACTCACATGGGTATGTGCACATTTACTTAATTACCTGAGTTGGCTCACTCAGTTCAGTCTTCTTTCATTTCATTAGGTCCAGGCTCCCAGAGAAGGACACACATGCAGTTATTTTCAAACTCTCTCAAGGTCTTATGGATAATCCCAGGGCTATGCTGGCAAAGGTTTAACCATTATTTTTCCAGAAAAAATATATTCATGGTACATTTAAAAGTTAAATTTGCATTAACAACTTCTTTTCCATCACTCTTTTTTAAATCTAAACAATCAACATGATAAATCAAGGCCACATTTGTAGCCAGGTGCTGATTTTCAA
This sequence comes from Monodelphis domestica, assembly GCF_027887165.1. NCBI lineage: Eukaryota > Metazoa > Chordata > Mammalia > Didelphimorphia > Didelphidae > Monodelphis > Monodelphis domestica. Next base: position 256,956,853 of record NC_077230.1, read on the forward strand.
AATGTAAAGGCTCATATTGAAAATTCAATAATGGAGTCTCCAGAATTGTTTTGAAATGGATCCCATAATCCCTTGATCCAGTTGTGAGAAATAAACGCCTACCAACTCACTGTAGCTTTTGAGCCCCCAATCAGGCATTTCTGTTTGTATAACCAGAAACTCACAACAATAACTTTTTTATATCTTAAACACAATAATTTTACATAACAATTAGGAAAATAAATAATATTACTCTCACTGCAAATACTCACATATTGAACTGAGTACAAGAATACACTACATGACAATCTATACCTTTATACTAATCTCTCCAAGCATTGTTCTCTGCGTCTGTGGGAGAGAAAAGGCTTACACTTACAGGAACCTAGCAGAGAAGTGCATAAGGGGGAAAACCCATGTGCTTAACTATAACTTGATTAAGTGTTTCAATGACATTTGTCCATTTAGAAACATCTGCACCATACACAACAGCTACTCTACTTACTGTTTGTTTACAGGTCCTCATTGCTCTTCAGATAAATAGCTTCTATACTTGAATATATCATCACAAGCTCATTCACCCTTGAAAAAGAGCTTAGAAAAAGGTCCTAAGGAGTAAATTAGAATCTTCTGGGAAAGTCTGTCCAAAGATACCAAGAGAGGAGATGGCATGCCATTCATTGAGAACAGCAGTAGGATAGGGAGGCTAGAATGTCAAGTGGATGAAGAAGAGAAAGATATAATAAACTAGGAAATGTAAATTGAGGCAGATTGATCAAGACTACAAAAGCCGAATAAATGAGTATTTTATCCCAGAGGAGAGAGGGAGAGTTACTTTAGATTCTTAAGAGAAGTATCAAGATCCAGCCTGAGCCATAGCCATATTACTTTTGGAATGTTGTTAAGGACAGGTTGGAGAGAAGAGAAACTTGAGTCAGGGAATCTAATTAGGAATTCATTGTGATTTTTCAGGTGAGATATAGGTAATAAAGGTCTGAATGAAGTGTAGTGGTGATGTGAATGGAGAGAATGAAGTGGTTATGAAATATGCTGAGGATGTTGACAAGACTTGGCAATTGATTGAAGGTGAGGGTAGAAGGAGAGGGACAAAGACAAATTGGTTTTGCCTGATTTGGAAATTCTATAACATTTTTTCTGTATCACAAATTTATATGTTGTCTACTGTCATATCTCTTATAGGATTATAAACAACTCAAAGGAAAGAACTATATATAATTCATACTCAGTTCTGTGGCACCAATACAAATAGTTGAAGACAGAAGGATTTATTTAACCAACAAATTTTATCTATGTGCTTCTTAAAAGAGTTTAATTTTTTTATTAAATTAAAAAAAAATCTCCACATTTAAATGGATGTTAGGTACTGTGAAGCCTAGACTAAATGTAACTGAGAGTCATGTTGGTTGAGTATTTGTTCTTAAAATCAATGACATCACTCTAGTTCAAGACCTGGATAACTGGGCAACTATAACAGTCTCCTAATTGATATCCTTGATTCTAATCTTTGCCCCTTCAAATTTATCCTTAATATCAGTGTCAGAACAACCTTCTTAAGTATATATGTGGCTTAGAGAGAGAGAGAGAGAAATAGAGAGAGAGAGAGAGAGAGAGAAGAAGAAGAAGAAGAAGAAGAAGAAGAAGAAGAAGAAGAAGAAGAAGAAGAAGAAGAAGAAGAAGAAGAAGAAGAAGAAACAGAAGAAGAGAAGAAGAAACAGAAAAGAAGAAGAAGAAGAAGGAAAAGGAGAAGGAGGAGGAAGAGAAGGAAGAGGAAGAGGAAGAGAAGAACAACAACAACAATAACAACAACAACAAAGATTTGTTATAGACCCACTATCCAGTTCCTAGTAACAGCCTACATCCTTACCTCCTTATTCTTTTAGGCAGACATATCTCATTATCAGACCTATTAACTTACTCTTCTCCCACAATCCAATGATGGAGTTCCCCATCCAAAAGCACAAGCACATCAAACTTTCATTCGTAGATAATCTGGGATAAGGAGGGGGCTGTTAGCTTTGCTTGCATTATAAAGATCCATATGTGGAGCTCATATTATAGACCAGAACTATAGACTCAGGAAGAGAACAGGCCTGGCAAATCCCAGAGTGCAGGGTTTCCAAATATTGCTGCAAATAAAGGGATAACCCAATAGTGGAGTGAGAAGGGATGGAAGAAGGCAAGTGAGAGTGACCCATTTGTCTTAGTTGCTTCTTTGGCAAAAACAAAATCTTTTTGAGAGAAGATTATAGATTTGGAGCTAGAAGGAGTTTTTGAGGTCATCTAGAACAAACCCCTCTCATTTTGCAGATGAGGAAACTAGATCTCAGACAAATCATTTGCCCAAAGTTGGTCACACTAGTCACTGGACAACAGCAGTAGAATGTCAGCCCGTGTCTTCTGATCCTAAATCTGGAAACTTTTATGCTACCACAGTGGGATTCTATCATATGGGGGTTGGGGTGTAGTGGAATATAATTATCTTAAGTGCATACATGCATATACATTTTATTTCAAAGAGATTTCATTTTGAGGATATATATGTGACCCATATTTGAACCCAGAACCATAACATATTCTCGAAATGCTGTATAGAGTAATTAAGGGTTAATGGACTGATACCAGAGGGAAAGACTTCCTAAAGGAAGGAGATATTAAAAGACTGGAAAAGTAAATGAGAATCTGCCAGTGGCTAATCTCTGAATTGTCTCCTGGCTCTAATTGTAGATAAAGACCTGTACTACCACAATGAGGGAGGGTCCCCATGGAAATGAGCAGATGAGATATAATGTAAATGTTTTTTAATGACTTTAGAGATCTTATAAGTGATGCTCTTATTAATAATGCTAACTGTATGGACTAATACATCTTGTCACATTCAACAAGATTAAAGTTCTATGAGGATTATTCCATTAAGCATGAGTCTATGTGGAATGAAATGGTTATGAAAATGAAATGTCACGCACTGTGACTTTGGCTTAAGTACTCTGGCTCTGGCACTCACAAAACACCCTCAGAAAAGGAACCATAAAAAGAAAAACTTATCCAGTGCTTTGATAGATCTGCATATTTGAAAGGTGAGCAAAGGAGAGCTCTCTAGAAGCAATCATGCATCCTAGGTCATGTTTGCAAATACAGGAGGTATGCCTCAAAGGTAATGAGAAAAATGCTTCTACAAATACACCAGGATTTGCATATCCAAATGAGCAGTTGTCCTTTTGAAGGTACTCATCATTGCCTTCCCCCAAGAAGAACTGAAGCAGACCATTCAGCAAACCATGCCACTGGGATCCAATGGCCTTAGATCTCTCATGACACTCCGGGGCTCACCTGACTGAGCAACTTGGAGTCAGCGTCTCATCGTGGTAGGACACGATAGATAAAGTGTCAACCAGGATTTTTAATTCACTATTTTGCCCTATAGGCAAGTCACATAATGCATATGAATGCCAAAGTAGCCTACTGATGGATACCTTCTTTAATAAAATTTACCTGCCACAAGAGTCCTCTATTGTCAATGGAATGGTACATACAAGGAAGAGCTAAGCTAGGACCCCTTGGGGGTAGCATTCTCCAAGAAAATGTCACTGCAGCAATCTTCCCAAGCAAGGCCAAGATCCAATCCTGTCCCTAGGGAACTGAGCTTCCCCATGCTAAGAACTGGAATCTTTTGGGTAAGACAAAGCCTGGTTCAGAGCTGTTGCTCTTAATATTACATTGACAGAGAAATTGGAAAGTCACTGCCATTCAACAGCAAAATAGTGATGGGCCTTGGGAGAGGCAGCCTTCAGGAGTGTAGGGTGTTCAAATTAAAATAATCACAAGAAACTGATTTTGGGGTAAGAATAGAAGTTTATTGATTATACCAGGTTTTTTGGTTAGGCCAGCGTCATAACTGAAAACATGACCAAGGTCTCCCTGGTTGTCTCTTAAAACCCAGCAGACAGCCTGAGCTGCCTCAGGCTGTCTAGTAAATAGATTTTTTAGAAGTTCATTATTCAGCTTCTCCTTTGACCATCTCCAGACATCTTTAATTGTGATAATTAAAAGGTGGTCTGTTTCCTATCCACCCTCCACCCCTCCCCATACCTACACCAAGGGAAGAGGTACATGGGAAAAGAACCTTTGTCCCCTTCAATAATTAAAGAGGTTCTATTAGAAAGGAAGACATTCCTTTAGATTCCAAAAGACAAAGAAAATGCAAAAAGTAGTAGACTGGATGGTATCTCTGACCTGAATCCCAGAAAGAGGAATACAGAGTCATTGTCCCGAATATTTAGGAATTTATACAGTATATGAAAAATAAATTCTCACAACGGTCATCCAGATAGTTTGTTACCCCATGGCCAAACAACATATTATGCCAGGCTATAGAGGTTATGAGTCAATAATAGGCTGGGCACATAAATAGGGACTCTTCAGTAGCAAAGATAAGGCTGCTGAAGCTGATGTCACTTGCCCATAGACGTGGACACACCTATCTATCACTTACCTGGGGAGAGTCTATGCACTGATAGGTTAATCACATTTGGTAGGGATTTACTGTTAATCTGGGTACCGTATTCTCTAACTGTGGTATTGCAGACATGATCTCCTGAGCCAGAGGTGCCGACACACTTGATGTTGCCATCCAACATATCATTGTGTGGTTTGGATGCCCCGAGTCCATTTCTGATCATGGCATTCATTTCATGTCAAGAGAAGTCCAGGACTAGATTCCAATAATCATATTCAATGGAAATTTCATATCCTCTACTGACCTCAAAACACCAATATAGTCGAGAGATGGACTAGATTCCTTAAAGAAGAACTACCATTTGTTGCAATGTAATACTTAGTGCATAAGAATGATTGACAGGCAGAGAATCTTCAGAGCTGGCAGGGGAAAGATTCTAAACAGTTGAGGAGGCTGTTGGTCTCTCTTGGGGGTTTCAAGAAGCTGGAGGTTGTTGATCTGTGCTCCTGGGGATCATCTTACAAGCAGCCCTCTGAAGCAGGAGTGAGTAGGAAGTTTTTAATACCCTTAGGTGGACTAAGGACAATATTGGGAGTTCCAGCCATTCTCTGGACCATCTAGGACTTCTCATCTGGACTACAGCCTCTACTTGCCAAAAGACTCTATCTGTAAGATCTCTGAACATTCTGTTGGACTGGCCCTTAGGAGTTTATTGTAGTCAAGACAGGATGATTAGATAGTGGCTTAAAATAGAGTTTAAGCTACCAGATCTCCCTCTCCCTCATTGCTACCCTCTCTGTCTCTGAAAAATAAAATCAAAATATTTTTATCTTAATCCCTCTGTGTTTCCTCCTAAACCCCTCCTAATTAATATTGTTATTTCACATTGCCTCTCCTAATCTAACTGTATTGGGAGACCACCTCCACACAAGTCTTAATGCACAATAGCAGGAACATTGCACAAAGAGACACATTCTCACGTTTTTAACTGCTAGGTCTGGAAATGAGAGAAATGAAAGGGGATTAATAATAGATATATCTTTTTATGACAATACAATACACAAACATTTTTCATTCCTAGAACCACCCACTATACAAGAGTTGCCAGAACAGAATCTGGGTTAGGATCAGCTTTACCAAGAGAAATCAAAAGACTTTTCTCTTTACTTATACCTAGAATTTCCCCAGAAGATTTAGACAATTCCAATCTGGATGTAGATTTGTATCTACCTCCCAGTGTTGTTATGAAAATACAATGAGAAAATATTTGAAAAGTGACTTACAAATCTTAAAATACTATTAGATGCTGTTATTATTGAAGACTATAATAATAATAATAATAATAGCATTTATACAGGGCTTGAAATGTGCTTTAATAATATCTCATTTTATCCTCAGAAAACTCTGATAAGTGCTATTATTATCTTCACTTTACAAATGAGAAAATGGGAGCAAATAGCAACTAAATGACTTGACCAAGGTCAAACAGCTATTAAGTATCTGAAGTTGCATTTAAACTTGGGTCTTTTGGACTTAAGGTCCATCACTCTATCTAGAATTCCACTTAATTGCTTTCTGTGTGGGAGATTGTTCATCATTTTCCATTGATGGGGAGATTATCATTATAAATTGTTAATCAGAGACAGGAAGCCCCAAATTGTTGGTTATCTCCATCCTATTGCTAAGGGAGAGAGGGTGGGAATAGGTAGGCAACTCAGAAAGGGAGAAAGCAGGGTTTTGGAAATATAATCAAGATAATATGGGTCTGGCAAAATTATAGTTGAGGAGGAATTAGTAGCACCTGGACTTGAGGACATGGATGGTTCTGAATGGATGTTGCAGTGGAGGGAGCAAAGAAGATGCCCTTGTTCCTTGAAATAAGTGAGAAGCAAGAATGCGTAGATCCCTAGTAACATTACACATACCAACAAAGAATTCTAGAGTCATTGCTTGACTTTTGTTCTGCTCATTACTACCCTGAGAGTCCAAAACATTGGGAAAAGTATCCTTTGCATGGTAACACTTCTACTTTAGAGTAAATTTATCTGACCTCTGTTTGCCTCTGTTTGCCAGAGAATGGTGCAGAAGGGATTCTCTGCCAAATTGTAAAAGCTTCAATTGCAAATGTGACGTAAGTAGTGTAGGATAGGGGATTTCAGGAGTGATGATATACTGACTTTGCTTAATGAATAAAGAAAAGAAGGAAGAACTTCTGTAGTGCATAAGCATAAACAAAATATATTCCCATAATGGTCAAATTAAAAAAGAAATTTCTTATAATGCCTGCTAGTTAATATCTTTCTGTTATGAAGTAGGTATTGTTCCTTATTAGTCCTCTAGAATCATGGCTACTTGTTAGTTGATCAGAACTCTTAATTTTAAAAAAGTTGTTCATTTTTATAATATTGAAACTAAACTATAAATTGTTCTGATTCTGTCCAATTCACCTGCGTAAGTTCATGTAAGTTTCTACATGTTTCTTTGAAAACATATTTTTTTCCTCCTTGCTCATAGTGTAATAGTATTCCATTGCATGAATGTACCACAATTTCTTAAACTAGTCCTCAATTGATAGGAATTTCTTTAGTTTATATATATTTTAACAGAAAAAATAACTGCTTTAAAATTTTTTGAATTTTAAAGATTTCTCCCCTTTGTATGTAACCTGGCCCCATCTACCTTTTCAGCCTTCTTCTACCTTACTCCATGCCACATACTCTTTAATTCAGTAACAATAAGGAGGCTGTCTGTTTTCCCTCCAATACAACAACATTTGTTATTTTCTTTTTTTGATCATCTTTACCAATTTGACAGGTGTGAGGTCAACGCTCAGAATTATTTTATTTTACATTCCTTTATTAATGATTTGAAGCATTTTTGTTTCTATTTTGTAGTTGAGGAAACTGAGGCCGACCAAGGTTAAATGACTTGTCCAGGTTCCATAGCTTGGAAGTGTCTTGAGGTCATATTTGAAAGGAGATCTTCCTGATTCTTGGCCCAGCATCCTATCCTTTTCACTACCTAACTGCTCTGTAGTGGAAGGAACCAGGCTATATTAGTTTAGCAAAGGGAAGATTTAGGGGGGACATGATATCTGTCTTCAGGTATTTGAAAGACTGTCTCACAGAAGAGACTTTGATTTGTTCTATTTGTAAGAGAGGGCAGAACTAGAAGCATTGGGTGAAAACTGTAGCATGACACTTGGAGGTTTTATATAAGGACAGTCTTCCTAAAAGGGAAAGCTGTCTCAAAGAAGCATGAGTTGGCTCAGGGGGTTGGATTTCCTCCCTCATGGAAGGTTTTTAAGCAATGACTGTATGACCATGTGCTTGTCATGTTGTGGAGGGGATTTTTATTTAGGCATGATTTAAACTGGGAAGTTTATATTGTTTTAGGTTATATGATTACTATAATGTATTTAAAAGAAATTACTTGTACATAGGTACAGCTGGTGGTATACTGGATAGAGTGGAGTTAAGAAGTGGAGTCAATGGAGTCAAGAAGACCCGAGTTCCAATCTGGCCTCAGAAACTTACTATTTGATCTTGGGCAAGTCACTAATCTCTGTTTGCCTCAGGTTCTTTAATCAAAATGAGCTAGAAAAGGAAATAGCTAAACCAATATCTTTGCCAAGAAAACTCCAAAAGGGTCACAAAGAATCAGATGAGACTGAAAATGACTGAATAACATTTGAATAGAAGATGTTTTATTAATTAATAACCACTTACATTTTGAAGGAAATCATCATCTACCCAGATTCTCTTCTTTTGGCTTAATAATTTGTGACCACATATCCTACTAGAAACTCTAGGACACAAAACAATCCCACTTTTTCTTGTCTTCTGTTCCTTAAACTTTTGAAAAATTTGGAGCTGATAAGATATTACTGTCCAATTTGAGCTCCGTAATTTAATATGAACAAGTTTCTCCCTAGTGCTCAAGTTTAGATCTAGAACCCATTTATAACTTGTGGAATAGCAGAGATAATAACTCCATTTTAGGCAGAGTTGAACCCAGCACTTACACATACAAGAGGAGAACAGGGAAGGCATACTGAGGAAAGAAGAAAGCTAGTGAGGGGCCCTGGAGTTGAGGAAGGGCAGTTATTCCTATCGCCTTCTAGGATAGACTTGAAAGCAGGGATTGCTGTGGGAAAGAAGTACACGCTTGCCATTACCTTGTGGAACAAAACCCAATTTGCCTTATGTTTGCTAGCTAGTGCACTGCTCTAGGGTCTCTGGTACTAAGCTGTTTGCCACAGGAGGGAGGCTACCTCACTTTGGAGGATCCCTCAACCATTAAGCCATGAACTCTAGCTACCATACTATCCTGGCTGCTTTGTATTGGAGGCAGCATGCTGTGCTAAAGAGCAATGAATGGCCTCCCAGTGCCCTGAAGGAGCAATTGTGCCTGTGGTTCTGAGCCTGGGTGCCTGAGAGATAAGAGCCTGAAAAACTCAAGTCCTCAGGGTGCTGCCTCCTAATCCATAGGTGGCCACACTTATGAAGGGGAGGAATTGCTGTTGTTTATCCAACTCCTCAGAGATTCCAGATTGTTTAGGTTGCAAGGGGCTAGCAAAATGAAAAAAACAATTATAATGTAGGCTCAAGGCCAGTGTAATTGGAAAAAGAATTCTCATTTAATAAGATTGTCCAAAAGAAGAGCTTTCCAAAAATATCCTTCATGTTGATATTGGCATTAGATGTTTAAAGGAACGATCACAAGCCAGCTGAGGACATGGAGATACATTCCCAGAATAGCTGTCTCTTCCTAATGCAGAAGTATAAGTTTATTGGAAAAGCTGCTGACAAAGTGGGGAGGGACTGAGTGTGGGGTCAGAAGACTGAGTTCCAGACCTACCTCAGATGCTCATTTAGCTATGTGAGACCTAGTTTTTCTATTTGCAAAAGAAAAAAAAAAGGATAACTTTGCTAGCTCAAAGGGTTGTAAGAATCAAATAAGATCTTGTAAATCATAGAATCCAGTACAGTGTTTACTTGAACACCATGAACCAGAGGGAACCTAATCCACCTTAGTCAGCCCACTCCACTTTGGGGCAGTTTTGCTTGGAAGTTTTCCTGATTCCACTAAATTTGCTTCTTTGATCCTTCCATTCATTGCTCTTGGTCAGCTCCCACTGCCCAAGTCAAACAGAATAAATCGATTCCCTTTTCCATGTGGCATCTTATCAAAAACTTGGAGACAGATCTTCTGTCAACTCGATCTTCTCTAGGTGGAACATTTCCAATTCCAGCTGATCTCTTATTGTATGGCCTCAACACCCTTTAGCATCCTCTCTTTCTTCCCTAGATCCTCATCTTTTCTTCAATCAATAGAAATAATTATTTCTCTTTCTTCCCAGAATAGAAAAAAAAGAAAAAAGGGAAAAAGAGACACTACCCTTGTAGCATATATTCTTAGTTAAGCAAAACAAATTCCCATATTGGTCATGTTCAAAAAATATGTCTCATACTGTACCCTGACCATTACCTCTTTGTCAGGAGGATGTAATTAGTATACGTCAGTATTTAGTTCTATGGAATCATGGTTAGTCACTGCAGTGGATTAGAATTCTTATTTAGGCCTTTTAACTTGTTTTTTATGTGTTAAATTGCTCTCCTTGTTCAACTTGCTTCACTTTGCATCAGTTCATATAAGTCTTCCAAAGTTTCTCCAAAACCATCACTTCCATCATTTCTTATGGGACAATAGCATTCTGTGACATTCTTACAATTTTTCATTCATTCTCCAGGGAGTATGTACCCCTTAGTTTCCAGTTCTTTTCTGCTACAAAATGATCTGCTATAAATATTTTTGACAGATACATTCTTTTCCTCTTTTTTTTTTTATCTTCCTGGGGATATAGTCCTACAACTAAAATTAAGAATATTTTTGCTTTTTTTTTTTAACCCTTACCTTACATCTTGGAATCAATACTGCCTATTGGTTCCAAGGCAGAAGAGTGGTAAGGGCTAGGCAATAAGGGTTAAGTGACTTGCCCAGGGTCACACAGCTGGGAAGTTTCTGAGGCCAGATTTGAACCTAGGACATCCTGTCTCTAGGCCTGGCTCTCAATCCACTGAGCTACCAAGCTGCCCACAAATTTTTGCTTTTTAAGACAGAGGCTTGGAACAAGGGCTTTTATACTACTGACAAAGAAGTGAGATTTTAAAAAATCAGATTTGATGCCTGTAGGCTCTAATAAGCTAAATATATTTTATGTATGACTATATTCCTTGGAGCTAAGCTTCAAGGAGTTGATAGACTTTTCTCCTTAAGGAGGGAAAGCCATTTTCACTTGTTGCCAGGTCGTTCTACCATTCTCACTAAAGATTTCTCCTTTTTTTTTCTGGGCTATAAACACACAGGCACACACAAGATAGGGTAGAGAGAGAGCTTAATTTCCTTTCTTTGGAGGAAGTGGTAGAATTTCCAATGAAAATTCCAAATGAAGCCCAATAGAGGGCAGCAGTTAGAATAATCTAGTAATGAGAAAGATGGGGAATTGCTTCTAGGCCATGTTTCAAGTTAAAAATCCTTTAACGGGGTCAATGCACATTCTGTCTGTAATGCTACCACTTCAGAACAAGAAGACTCCCTCCCAACCTGCCCTGGCTTCTTTAAAGATACAGGTTTGTTCAGAAATAAAGCTTTTTGTCTCTTTGATCCTGGAAAAGGGAGAAATACTATTAATCTCTAAGTGATGTTAACTATATGCCAAAAAATAACTTTAGTCCATTTGAAACAGGGAAATATTGAATGAAGTCTTCCTGTCTGAACCAAATGTGACATTTGAAGAGAGAACTTTTTCAAAAGGAATATTTACTTAAAAGATATAGCAGGGACCAACATACAAACATTTCCTCCAGTCCCTCAGGGGGCATACTTCTATATGGCTTCAGTTTGGAGGCCACGGGGATAGATTAGACTCAACTCAGTTCCTAAATAGCATTAGTCCCACCAAGTTAGTTCTGCTGGGTCAGAGCCAGAGCCACACTCCCTATTTGTTGCTGGGCCAGCTGCAATGTCTGCCCTGGATTCCTGGGTCGCCATGGTTTCTAATTCTGAGGCCAGGCTTCTTGGAATTAGAAAGGAAAAGAAAAAGAGGACAGAAATCTAGGCCCATTTCTCTAGGCTGGGAAGAGGGGGAAGCATGAAATAGGAAGCCCTCAGGTCCTCACTGCTGACTGAATGAAGCAAATGAAGAAGTTACTTTTACCTTCAAATACTAATAATAGAACCCCAAACCCTTGCAAGCACTGCTTTAAAGTCACGGGCAGTTCTGGCTATGTGGTCGATACAAAAACACTGTTCTTAGTTATGTGACAGATCAACAAAGAAAGTTCAGGGATGTCTCACTTCCCAATTCCTAGAAGCAGTCTTTAGTTCTTGCATATGGATGATGACTGCGTAGCCATAGGTGGCCTGGATCTGTGCCATGTCCCCATTACAATTTTATCAAACTATGTCTTGCTACAAGAAAAATCTGTAGCCTAAAAAAAGAAAAAGAAAGGCAGGCAAGGACCAACTGAGATGTGATACTCAATAGGGAGCAGGACTAGAAGACCAGTTAATGTAATGAAATCCCTCAAATACATTGGTGGTCATATAATGCATATATATATATATATATATATATATATCCTCAAAAAGGGGGATGAGACAAAGATGTAAAATTAAAAAAATTATGGCTTAGCAAATTTTGGAAAAGCAATAAGATTAGAATTTTTCTCTAAGAAAATATATTCAATTGACTTTCAAAATGTTTCTTAATGAAGTATGGAGGCCTTGAGTATATTTGGTAATAAGTTCTCAAAATTAGATTGAAGTTTTTACATATAAAATTGCATGAATAATTATAAAGAATGAAAGCAAGCCTTTCTTTTCTTATTTGGAAGTACCTGTGTGATAATACAGAGGGAAAGGAGGACTCATTTCCAAGTGTGAAAATTTATTTTTCATGTACTGTATTAATTCTGTGCCCTGGAGTAAAAAGGCCACAATTTATGTATATTAAAGAGGATTCCTGAGTCAAGGTTTTGGAACAACAGCCTCATCAAGAGGTCTGCAGATTTCGCATTTCCTTTGTTCTTAGGAATGTCTTCTGTTTTTTTTTTTTTTTAAACAGGATATGAAGAGGACTAGGGTTCTTTTTTTTGCATAAGTGTTCCCCAGGACATTGGGATGGGGTGATATGGATATGGATAATTTGATGGACTACCTATTAATTAGCTATTGGCCAGTTAGAGAAATCTTGGAACGTTCAAGGGAAAGATGAATAATGAGCTCCTAACGTTATTTATTGAGCTGCCTGACCAAGCATTTTTGGGTCTCTGGTTATTGAGAGAGGGCCACTGACCTCTGTCTCTTTATTGGTTATGATGCTGGCCTAACCAATAAAATGATATAATCAACAAACTGACATTCGTATCCCCAAATTAGTCCCTTTAGATAATTGTAACACAAGTAAGGCCCTCTTCCTTTAGCCTGTATTGATGCCATTGTCCATATCAGGTACAGAGTTTGGATAAAGATAGTATGAGCAAGTAGTTAAAAATCCTCTGAAGATTAAGGTGAATTATGGCTTTTTAATTTGTCGTTCTAATAGTTCTGTTGTTGTTAGGGTTAGATGCATACAGTTTGATTTAGTTCTAGTCACATGAACTAATTAAAGAAAGCCAATTAGATTGGATTTTGTCACGATCTATTAAATGATGCAGTTTTATTACTAGCAAGACTCAGCAGCTTTATCTAGAAAAGACCTAGACCCTGAAGATGGCCAAGGAGAGGCCCCCACAGACCCACTGTGATTCATAAGCAGATATTGAGAGATGCCCAAGAAATGCTTTGCAGACCTGAAAATCATGGGTGCTGGAAAAGAACAGACACTGCTGAAACGACTGCTATATTGATTTTCTTCACTCCTATATCGTAACTCTTCTTGTCATGTTGGTCATATGTTTGTATATGGAACCATTAGCTATTCTGGAAACTACTTATGATTTCTGCTTGCACTAATGCCATTGCAGGAACTGGGGACCTTGTTCTGCATGGTTGCTAGTCATGGTTTGTCAGCTGTATTTATGCAGAAGCCCAGGACCTTCCTTCAGGTAGTCTCTAGCTGCCTCTTTGGTCAGTAGGCTTTGATTAAAAGAGAGTGAAAGGGGATGCCCCACCATTTAAACACCTGCAGAGTTACTGTGATGAAATGCCAATATATGGGCTACAGATGTATTTTGAGTGTGCCAAGCTTTCAGAGCTAAAATATCGATTTGTGGGTTTCCTTTGGGGTAGTTTCAGAGTCACCGTGTGCTGTCTGTGTTCCTTGGGTGCAAGGAACTCAGTCCTATGCCGATTCTCAAATTATGATACAGATGAGGACGGAGGAGCATTTTGATTGTGGTGCTGCACCATGAAAATGGGAGAATTCTTGAGCAATGTTTCCCAGCCCCCTTTAACAGGTATATGTAAGAGCCCTCCCACTAAGGAAGACTGGTAGTAGGTACCATGTCTAATAAGACAGAGCCACACCATGCTGCTTTGATCCCACTTAGAAAGGAGCATCCTCTTTGGATTACAAACTTGGCTCTGAGACTCAACTTTCAACACCCTAGCCCCTCCGCTTTCAGAAAGGTGAACCTATCAAGATTGTCTTCTCTTGCTATGAAAATTCATCTTTTTTTTTAATTTTATTTTTAAATTTTTTAAATTTTTAAATTTTTTTTGAAAATTCATCTTTAAAAGCAGCCTGGGTCCTGTCCCCCCCAAAGCACATTTCCTTGCTTGTTATAATAAACTCCTTTTTCAACCTCATTTTCTCCAGCTTAGGACAAAGCCTTAACCAAGATTTTTCTTCCAAAAATCTTCGCAGCAACCCTTTGAGAGAGTTAATACTGGGGAACTACAGACAGCCCAGAACCGCTCGCATGTTTCCTAAAAACACAAGGAATTTGACTACTCAGTCAGAGAACCCTGCCCTGGGCTCTTCTTTGCAGCAGCACAAATAGGCTGAAGTTTAGCCTGTCTGAGCAGTAATTGGTGGCAGTCTCCAGTGCACATACTTGCTTCTACCTGAAGCATGCCCAGGGAGACCACCTTTGGAAGCCTGATGGTAAGGATTTTAAAAGATTGCAATGAGAGGCTATTATAAAGTAAAGTCTGGATGATGGTCTTTTAGTGCAGGGGAAGCTTTTATGGACAGGTAGGTGGCAGGGTGGATAGGGTAACCAGGCCAGAAGTCAGGAGAACTCATTTTATTAAATTTGAATCTATCCTCAGGCATTTACCAGCTCCGTGACTCTAGATAAGTCATGTAATGCTGTTTGCCTCAATTTCCTCATCTGTAAAATGAGTTGGAGCAGGAAATGGCAACTCATTGGCAATATCTCTGCCAAGAAAACACCAAGGGGTGACTGAGTGGCTCTGTGGATAGTTAGGCTTAGAGATTCTTAGAGTTCCTGGGTTCAAATTCAGCCTCAGACTCTTCCAACTATGTAACCTTGGGTAAGCCACTTAGCCCCTATTGCCTTTCCCTTATCACTCTTTTGCCTTCGAACCAATAGTTAGTATTGATTCTAAAAGGGCTCTACAAATTCTAAAGTTGACTTTAAAATGATTCTAAAAAGGTAAATGTTTGAAAAAAAAGAGAAAAGAAACCCCCTACTGGGGGGCACAAAATGTTGAACACAGCTGAAGAACAAACACAAACCTATCCCAAGGGTATCATCAGTCATCAGCATCTGACAAAAGAAAAATCAAAGCAAAATGATCAAACACTTGTGGGCTCCACAAGGAGAGCCCAATCCTTCTTTGCCAGAGTGGGGAGACACCTCTCTTGCTCTTTGTTTTATTTCCATCTTCCATGTTCTCCTTCACTTCCTTTTGGTCTGCTTGTTCTCTGAGGCTTATGGTCAGATTTTGCAGAAGAGAGAAGAATTCTGAGACTTTCTTTTATTTAAAAAAAATTTTTTTTAAACCCTTCCCTTCTGTCTTAGAGTCAATACTGTATATTGGCTCCAAGGCAGAGTGGTAAGGGCTAGGCAATGGGGGTCAAGTGACTTGCCCAGGGTCACACAGCTGGGATGTGTCTGAGGCCAAATTTAAGCCTAGAACCTCCCATGTCTAGACCTGGCTCTCAATCCACTGAGCAACCCAGCTGCCCCCAATTCTGAGACTTTCAAGCTGTCAGAGTCAGTGCAAGAGAGGCAAAAGGAAAAACCCTGGGACTCCCTTTCTGCCTTCACTCCTGGGTCTTTCCACATAAAAATCATTGACACATTATCTAGCCACCTAATCAGCAAGATCCACGTGCACCATTATCTTTGGGTCCTGCTAGGACTTGAGGAAATTTAAGAATGTTGGATTTCCCTGGATTTCACTTCAGGCACCCCACAGCTGCCTTCCTGACTGCTTCTGTCTCTCACGTAGCAGAGACCCCATTGGATGGATCTAAAGCACCAAAGAGCACCTCATTCCTATTAGGCTCATCTTAGAAATGGAACTTGTCCAAAATGAGCCAAAGGGCAGTTTCATCAAATGGCTCCAAGTATACCAAAGGCAAAGCAGATGCTGATTCTCTTTCCTAGTGAAAAGAGCCTGCCCCTGCCTTCCTGGGAATGTGTGCCTGGGAATCTCCATGGGCTGGTGCTGGCAGCATCCCAGCACGTGGGGTGGCCCTGATAGAGCTGAAAAGTGACCTTCAGGGCCCCAAGCTGGTGTCAGTCTAAAGGAAGCCCAGTCAGAGCTGAATAGGAGGCAGGCACTTCTGGGGAGGTGTGTTATGCTAATCACCACCAGCAATCAGTTATTTATCATTCTGGCAGGCATTTTCCATTTTCGCTAACAGGGTGGTTGATTGGATTTTGTTCATTAAATGGGCAGAGTCAAACTAGGTCTCAGAAACTGCTGCTGGCAGTAATTGGCAAGGCTTTCAGCTCTCTGAGTCAGAAAACTCAGGTCTAGAATGAAAACCTTCAGCCATGAGACATTCTTTCCCCATTAAGCCAGGCATTCCAGGAGCAGAGCTGCGTGAAGAAAAAACACTGCCTTTTCATTTATTTTTATTATTTTTTTATTCCTAGGCACCCCGGCACTCTCTCAAATGTTACTTATTTTTAAGAGTGAGAGACTGATCTCGGTAAGCCGCTGTGAGCTTCGAGAGGGCAGAAAGCGTCTCTGCCTAAATCACTCTCTCCGGAAGAGAAAACAAGGCTGCACACGCAGGCACCACACACTTGCAGTTAATGATGATGATGGTGATGGGAATGATTTGTTCCAGTGCCAGGCTAATGGCCCACTGTCACATGCTAACAAGCAGTGCCGGCCCAAAGAAAGCAGCTTTCTGTACCTGCTCTCTTTGTCATGAAATGCTCAAGCAATAATAATAATCAGTGGTAATAATTAAATGAAGCATAATTATAATTTCATTAAACAGATCAATATTCCCCAAACCGTGTGGCACATTTTTCTTAAAAGGACCATCAGCTCTAGCCAGACGTTCATATGTAATGTAACAAAGGTGCCCCTGATGATTGAAACAGACTACGTCCATGGATGTCTCCAGGTCAAAAATAGGCCAACTATGCACAGGTTATGGGTCTATAGCACAGTGCTTATCACAGGGCCTGATTCATAGAAGGCACTAAATAAATATTGATTGATTGTTATAATAATCTGATAAAAAAAACTATATATTGTTTTCTTCATATATATTAGATTTGATTCAAAATTGACAATTATTGAGAACACTAGAGAGAAGTGAACTGAGTCTGGAACATCTGGGTTTAAGGTTTTTTATTTTGGAACCATCACATCTATGTGAGCCCGAACAAGTCCTTCTGTGTTGCTGTTGTTCAGTTATTTCAGTTTTGTCCAATTTGTGACCTCATTTGGGGTTTTCTTGGCACTGATACTAGAGTGATTTGCTATTTCCTTCTCTAGCTCATCTTACAGATAAGAAAATGGAGGCAAACAGGGGTAAGTGACTTGTCCCAAGTCACATAGACAGTAAGTGTCTGAGGTCAGATTTGAACTCAGGATTATGAGTTTTCCTGACTCCAGGTTCAGCACTATATCTACTGTATCAGGCCATTCTCTAAGATTATAAATTATACAATAGTTACTTATTTGTATTTTTGGAGGGAATTTACTCATGAAGAGTTCCCAGAGATATATATGTATAGAAACATACACACACACAAATATATATGTATATATTATTATATGAGTCCACTTTCAAAAATGACCTTGTCCTGAGCTAGTAGGTACTGCTGAATAATAATGGACTGAGAGACGTTAAGTTCTGTTAGCATCTCCTTCGTTTCATGCGTTCCCAAGACCAACAGGGCCAGCCTACAGTGGAAAATGTATCAATAAGTAATCATTCCATTCCTAGGATGTAGCAGCTACAGCATCACTGATGAATGGTCACATGATCTGTCCGAAGGCTGCTAGCCACAAGGAACTGACTCCTTTCTAAGGCAGTCCATTCCATTTTGGGGTTATCGCTGATGTAGTCGTGAGCTCAAATCTGTCTTCTTGTAACATGATCATAACAGATTGAAGGGATCTTAGAGATCATCTCGTGTAATGCACCTCACTCTATAAAGAAGACAACTGAGTTCCAGAAACATCCTGTGATTTGTGCAAGGTCACAATGGTGGCATTGGGATCCAAACAGCTTCAAATCCCATGCTCTCTCCAGTGCTTAGCTCGGTTCCTGGCACATAGTACAATTAAGTTCACTTTAATGCAAATAATAAATACCCTGAAGTGGTTGCTTATATTTGAATTTCCAATATTTGAAGTAATAATTGGTCATTGATTTGGGCCCAATGCAAATATGCAATACAATGCAAAGGGGCTAAATAAGTGGTGGTCAGCTGACTATTTTTTAACATTATACTTTCTTCTCCATTGATCTTAGTTCTCTTTTCAGGATCCACATAGAATATCTCATCCCTATTCTACATAACACCTCTATAAATAATTCAAGATGGTTATCATGCCTCTAAGTAATATCTGCTTTTTTTTTCATTCTAAATATACTCAGCTCTTCTAAATGATCCTTTTCCTATAACACGGACACAATTTATGGGACATCTGAATGTAACATAAAATGTAAGTCATAAGTTTCATAATTGGGACTTCAGGTCAGCTTTAGGTCAATAGAGCAATCTGGCATTTTAGGAATTTTATTTCACGTTGTCAAATTGTCATGTGGCATTATCAATGTATATTAAAAGTGCAACTTCATTTTAGCAGGATTAGGAATGGTGGAATACTTCGATGTAGTCTCTGCTCAAGCAAGTCACCACCTCTATGCTGAAGATTTCTAAACCTACATTTCTGCAAAATCTCTCCCAAGATTTCAAGACTTGCAATTTAAATTGCCAGTTGATGAGCTCCACTGAATGTCCTGATGTCACTTCAAAGTCAACATGTCTAAAAATTTGTCGCCATTTTGCCTTATAGACTTCCTTATTTAAATCAATGATACTACCTTTTTTTCCAGGTGTCGAGGATTATAACTTTGAAATCTCCTTTGGCTTTATTTTCTTTCATCTAGTCAAACTGTGATTTTTAACTTCCACAATATTTCTTGCACCTGGCTCTTACTCTCTTTCTTCTTTATAGCCAACAATCCCAAGATTCCCGACTTCATTTGGATCCTCATCTCTCCTTTTTAAAAAAAAATTTTTAAAGCCTTTACCTTCCATTTTGGAATTATTACTGAACTAAGGCAGAAGAATGGGAAGGGCTAGGCAATTGGGATTAGGTGACTTTCCCAGGGTTATATAGCTAGAAGTATCAGAGGGCAGATTTGAACTCAGGACCTCCTGTCTCTAGGCCTGACTTTCAATCCACTGAGTCATCTAGTTTCCCTGTCCTCATCTCTCCTTATATAAACTACTGTAATTGATAATTATTGTATTCTCTGTCTGCAGTGTATCTCCATTTCAAGCCATCCTGTATCGTTATTTATGTAATCTTCCTTATGATTATTACTCTTCTACTCAAAAATACATAGGTTATTGCCTACCAAATCAAGTTTAAATTCCTAAACCTGTCACTCAAGATCCTCTTGTCTTCTCTTACAACTTTTTGTCTCCTCTTCTTTTCTCCTCTTCTTTGTCTCCTTCTTTTCTTGCACTTTCCTAATTCCAAGCTTTTGTTCATAACTTCCCCATCCTTGAAATAGACTTCCTCCCATTTCAATCTGTTGAAGTATTCCCAACCCTTGGCATTCTCTTTTTAAAATTTTGTTTCTTTTTTATTTTAAGCATCTTTTATTAATCTGTTCCTCCTACTCTCTCCTTCCCTACTGAGCAACTTAAAAAAAAATCATGCAACAAAAATAAATCCCTTAATACATATCAACATAGTCTAGCAAAACAAATTCCCACATTAATCATGACCACCAAATTTATGTTTCTTTTTATCACTTCTTTTGTTTGTAGGTATGTGCTTGACACTTTCTTTCAAGGCCCATTTTAGGTGCTACCTTTTTTATGAAGTCTTCCCTCTTCTTCCAGTTGAACATGATACCTCCCTCCTCAAATTTCTCAGACACGCTTGTCCGTCTCTCCTTTGCCCCTATCATTTTCTATTTTGTGTCATAATAATTTGTGTGTGTGTAATATTTCCCTGGTAGAAGCTCCTTGAAGGAAAGAATTGGGTTATTTTTAATCTTTGCTTCCCCAGGCTTAATACAATGTCTTAAATTGAGTCAAAGGAAATTGTTCAGAGTGACTTGACTCAAATACTTTTAAGTCTAATACAATTTCTTTTTTGATTTAGCTATTTTTTTTGGAAGGCAGTCAAGGAATAGTTCCTCTTAAATTCTCTTGAATAGGTGATACTATTCCCACAATAGCTGATTGTACTGCTACTGGAATGGTTTTATATGGAGGCATATGAGGATAATTCTAGAAGTTGGGACTACTTTCATGGATTCTCCTATTTTCAGTTCTTTTTTTTGAACAGAAAATAGTAGGCACTGACTGGAAATTTGTTCTAGCTGTGATATACAGTTATATCTAGACCTTTCCATTATAGCCGTGGGACCAGATTATTCCTATAAGATTAAAAGTTAACTATAAAATCCAAGCTCTATTTTACTTTTAAAAAAATAAGAGACTTCTAAAAGATTCTATCTCTTCTTTTTTCCTTTTGGAAATATTCTCAGTATAATCAAGGTAGTTGCTGTTTTGTTGGTAAATAAATGGTAGTAGATTATAAGCATCTCGAGGAGAAAGAATATTTTGTCATTTTCTTCATTTCCCAGAAACTAGCTTGGTTCCTGGCATAGAGTAAATGTTTACTGAATGTTTGTGTTTTTATATTAAAGTTTTTTTTATTATTATTTAAAAGGTGTTCATTTAACACATTTTGTTGTGAGGATCAAATGAGATAACACATAAGGTTCTGAGAGGAAAATTTAAATATTATTGTTATTATGTTTGTTTTTATGAGATGAGAGGATAGGGAGCTACCAGTTCCTTTATTGGGGATGGAGGAAGGGAAAGGCAAGGCATGAGCATTTATAGAGCACCTACTATGAACCAGGCACTGTGCAAAATGCTTTACAGATACAATCTCACTTGAGTCTTACAATAACCCTGCCAGGGAGGTACTGTTATTATTCCTATTTTTGTAGTTGAAGAAACTGAAGCAACTAGAGATCAAATGACTTGTTAGGGGCATAATGAACAGGGTCAAAGCTGGTATCTGAGGCCACATCTGAGCTCAGGCCTTCCTCTTGCCAGGTCCAGTGCCCCAACCACTGGACTACCGCCACCTCTTTGAAAAATGGATTCTTATTGCATTTGTTGTGCTTTTGAGATGTTTTTTTTTGACATGACTCAAAAACGGGAGTTGAAGTAGTGCGATAAACTATGGATAGGACCAATGAGGTAAATGAGGTAAATGAAATAGAACCAATGAGGATAAACATGATAATAGCATGGAGATTCTTGTATGGGTCAGTGCCTCAAACACCAGCATTTTCATTATGAAAATGTCACAAAGAATGCGTTCATCACCTACATGAGTGCTGCAGTCTAAAGGAAATAAATAATACTCTTAAGGCAGCTGACAGGAGAGAAGATAAAAGTCAATAAAAAGAGAATTATTTATTAAAAAGATCTAATGTTACAAGAACAGTACACAGAACTATAATTTGACTGTGCCTTCCACGTAGTATATACCATTATATATAGTATATATTTTTATATATACAGATTGTATACAATATATCTAACAGGTTGAAATGGGGCTCTATTGTTCTTTTATTTTGGTATGCAAACATTTGCTTTCACAGAGTTTCAATTGACTATGAGTAGTTTCTCAATAGCTCATATGACATTATACAAAAATACAGTCTCTTTCAGTGACAAAAAGACTGCACTGTTACAATCTCCTCCAGGAAAAAGCTCAGTACCGAAGCTGCAAAATAATGTAGGGAGATAGGGACCTTGGTCCTGTTTTCTACAAAGTAACAAACGTAATACATAAGTCCATAAACATTTAAAACATGTTTTATTCATAGGTTGTAAATGCAAAATACATATTCTGTTCATGTTGAATAAAAACACCTAATCACTGCTCCCTGCAAGAATAGGACATCATCAGAAACTTAGTTCCATGTGTAAATACGATCTATCGCATATGCCCCCTATATTGGATTAATGGATGTAAAACTCAATTTGATTTTTGTGAGCATGATGTTTTATTAGAATGTTCATTGGTAACAACTTGACCATGAATGTGTCTGCTTGGCCAAGACTGGCAAAGGATTCTATGGGAAATAAAGAAAAAGAGTTCAATTCAGCTGCTATTAAGGTAAAGATTATTATTGCCCTCTTTTGAATCAGTATGTTCCTGCCATGTGAATGGTGTGTGTGTGTGTGTGTGTGTGTGTGTGTGTGTGTGTGTGTGTGTGTGTTAAACATAATTTGTTCCTGCAAGCTGCCTCATACAATGGAAAAGTTCCTGGTCCACCAGCCAAGAAGAGAATGGCTCTCCTTTCATTTGCTTCATCAAACAATAGAATTGAAACTGATTGTTATTACAGGCATCCCTCTACCCTGTCCTACTCTCCACCCTAGATGAGCATTGGCTTTTACAGAAAGAGGGCTTCGATGAGACCCTTTTGTCCTCTGATCACAAAGATCCTCAGAATGAAGCTCACCATCTGTCTTTGATCCACAGCGATCTGATGATTAACATATCAATTTTTAAAATAACTCTTTGCTTGATTGGGATTGGCTTAAATACAACCTTCAAAAAATCAAAGCAAACCAAAAACACAACAATGAGTACCTGACACAAAGAATCAGATTGTTTTTTCTGAAAAAAAAAAAGTGCAAGAGACACAAGAGCACACATCCCTTTCTTGCCTCCCCTCCCATTTTCTGATTCTTTATTGATCTCTTATCAGCTATTGCCCTTTTCTGGTTCCCTATTATTCACTTAAAGATGTAAAAAAATGGACATCTTTGTACTAGGCAAAAGTACCTTGAACTCTCTTGGGGCTTCAAATCTCAATCAGCTATAAATAGTAGCTAATCCATGCCTGCTCTGGCACATTTATTGAGATATGCTTTCTCTTCTTGCTACTTTTTGGATGTAATCTCAACTTAGGCAAGTCTCCATGTGAATAGGACCAATCCACCATACTACTCCATAACCAAAGAGAATATTTTCATCCTGTCTTCCTGTATAGTCTGGATGAAATGGATACTGAGGCCCCTTCCAATTCTCAAATTCTGTGGCTCTGTGGTCCTATCTTTGCTAAGGAACATTTTTCATTATGTCTGAAATGCCAAAAAAGCTTGAGATTTCAAATGCAAATTGCTATCCCTTTCACTTCAGAGAATAAAAACAAAGTGATTGAAATTGTTGCATTTTCTGATGATGGCAATGGTCAGTGTTTTAAAAACAGTTGTGTGAGCTCTAAGGAACAACTCAACAAGTCTTCCTAATTTGAATAATTGGCAGGCCTTGGCAAGTGCTATGTGGAGCACAGGGTTGTTCAAAAATAATCTACGTAAAGTTGGTATATTCAAATTATTTTCTTCCATACAAAACATATATGCGTCTATATTTGCTTGATAAATTTTAGTTGACCAGAGAAAGATTGTCATGGGGAAACACAAATAAACCAAAAAAGGACTTCAATAGATTGAAAAAGAAAAAGTTATGCTGTATTCATTTAAATTTTTTCCAGTTAGCCTCTATAGTACATATCAGTGTCTGTAGCTGTTAGTGTGTGCATTTTCTGTGAAGTTAAACTATATTTTTGCTATTAAAAATAAACTTTGACTTCATTTTCAGTTAAATAATACAGTACTTGATGAAAGACAATAGCACTTAAAACAATCCCTTCTTAGTCCCCCTTCAGTTTACCTTGTACTAATGTCAAGGCCCAACTCTGCTCTAACAGCTTGCTCTGGGGATGCTTGCAGAACAGCAGATTGACAAATTTGACTATTTCAATACGCAATCATATACTTTTCCAGAAAATATTTCCTGTACTTATCCTGTAATGGGCAGCATAACCGAACTATTTTTCTTCTCTCCCACTGGTTTGTCGATTGCAACAGCCAGCCTTCGGGGAAATGAGAAACACTAGATTCAGAGTCTTTACCACTCACCCTCACTTTTTTATGTTTTTTTTTCTTTTTTCTTTTTTTTTTAAACAGTTGTACTAGACACCACTGCTTTAACAAACGGATGGCACACACTCAGGGTCATTAGATACAAAATCAAATTCAAACCTATTAAAAAAGTAAAGAATACATTTGACAGAAATTACCTTTGCTTACAAAAGTTCATTACATACAATCTGCATATTTTTATTGGGCCAAGAACTGTCCTCTGCTATTTGAGGACATTTACAAAAACTGAAGAGAAAACCTGATGAATAAGTAACATTTCCCCCCCAACACTCCTCTAAGTGCACCATGGGTAGTTCTAGGATTTTTAAGCTTAGCTCAGGGTTCCAGCTTCTCCACTCACATAAAGCTCCATCCACAGATGTGATCAAGCTAAAGCAAAACAAAAACATTAAGTCTGCCATCTTCACCACGAGGTTGAAGGAACCATCAATGCCAAGAGCAATGTTATTGACGATGAAGAAGTTGAGAAGGTATGGAGAGAAGATTGAGCACTTGTGATTTTCCCACCTGTTGAAACAAAAAGGCATCACAGGAATAAATTATGGCTACTTTTATGGGCAGCAAAATTCAGTAAACTTAATTCATGCAATTCAAGTAATGCTTAATTCAGGAAACTCCCTGAAAGCAACTCCAGCTCTAATATCATCTGTGATGGGAAACTCCATGTTTGTCAGCCAACAAACATTTATTTAGCACCAATATGGACCAAGTCTGGGGATACAAGCAAAGGAAAAATCAGTTCCTATTCTCAAGGAGCTCACATTGCAACAAAGCTGTACCTGCTTCATCACAAAGATTGTTTTAGAGGTCATTGAAACATGGTGTATTAAAAAGAGTAAAATAATTTGTAAATGCCAATTCAGTTGCACAAATAAGCGTTTATTAATCATTTACCATATGCTAGATACTGAGAATGAAAAAACAAAAAAAAATCCCAAAATATTCTGTTGTCATAGAGGTTACAATCTCCCAAGAGACACAATATCTAGACAGAGAAACAAAAATAAGAAGTTTTGAATAGGTGATGGAATATTATTGTGCAAAAAGGAATAATAAAGTGGAGGAATTCCATGGAGACTGGAACCACCTCCAGGAAGTGATGCAGAGCGAGAGGAGCAGAGCCAGGAGAACATTGTACACAGAGACAAACACACTGTGGTATAATCGAACGTAATGGACTTCTCCAATAGTGGCAGTGTAATGTCCCTGCACAATCTGCAGGGATCAAGGAGAAAAAAACACTATCCATAAGCAGAGGACAAACTGAGGGAGTAGAAACACCGAGGAAAAGCAACTGCCTGACTACAATGGTTGAGGGGACATGACAGAGGAAAGACTCTGAGCGAACACTCTGATGCAAATACTAACAACATGGCAATGGGTTCGAGTCAAGAACACATATGATACCAGTGGAATCACGCGTCGGCCACGGTGGGGGGGGGTGGGGTGGGAGGGAGGAAAAGAAAATGATCTTTGTCTTTAATGAAAAATGCATGGAAATGAACAAATAAAATACTATAAAATTAAAAAAAAAGAAGTTTTGAATAGTTATTATAAGTCATTATTAGTAGGACTCTGGAAAAGGAATCAAGGGGTACTTGAGATAAAGAAGAAGCTAAGGATTCTAAGAGATAAAATGAAGAGGGAGGACTTTTCAAGCATGAGGGACATTCTGTGCAAAGGGGAAAAGATGGACTAGTCTAATTAGAAGCAAGAGGGCTCTCTCTTGAAAAGTTCCTGCCCTCACTTGAAAAGAAATCCTAGGTTCAATTTAAAAAATGTAATTATGGCTATTCAGTGTTCAGGAGTTACAAGAAAAATGGTTGTCAAATAATCAGATAATTTAACCAATTCAGTCAAGCAATTAGTTTGGTGGGTGAACAGTTATATAGACGCTTGAAGGAATGGAATTTTCCAATGCAATCAGTTTAAATGCCTCCTCCCCTTTAGGAAAAAAGTATTTCTGCAAGATCACAACTGCATGGGGCTTATTCTATGGGTTGAATTGACAAATCAGTTCAAAGTATTTTAATTGTTAACCTAAACAGATATGATCTGTCTCCCTCTGCATCTCACTGTGAGTTGCTAAATTCAGGAATATTTTCCAACCTACATACCTTCTAGGGCAGTCCCTAGCCTTGGTTAAAAAAAAAGCCTAAGCCCTCAGATCTGATTTACAGAATTTTATTTTAATAAGAAAGAACTTCTGTCATGTTAAGCTAAGAACCTAGGAGCTCTAGTTTAGAGAATTTGGCGAAGACTTTAATTGTATTCACATAGTTTAGATTTATTTTTAGATGCATTTCTTCTATTTCTTCAACCGAACAAGAAACAGGAAATCTGGGAAGCTTCTTTTATTGGAAATATCATTAATTAAAATAGCTAAGAAATGTTATATTCAATTGGTGCAGAGATAGTGATGTGTGGAGAGTTTGTTTAACATTGTGTGAAAAGAAAATCAAGAAGTCAAAGCCTCAAAGAAGTATTATTTTTCTTTTTCATAGGCTTAATAAATGAGAAATATGAAACAGTTATATTCTATATTTGGCTCTGGTGA
Source organism: Monodelphis domestica (assembly GCF_027887165.1). Lineage (NCBI taxonomy): Eukaryota > Metazoa > Chordata > Mammalia > Didelphimorphia > Didelphidae > Monodelphis > Monodelphis domestica. Next base: position 256,983,542 of record NC_077230.1, read on the forward strand.
GGACTTTAGTAGATTATTTCAGGAGACAATTTAAAATATATTTCTCTCTGTCTCCCGGAATTTCAAGAAGTGAGTGTGCCTTCATGTATATACTTCTCTCTCTCTCTCTCTCTCTCTCTCTCTCTCTCTCTCTCTCTCTCTCTCTCTCTCTCTCTCTCTCTCTCTCTCCATCTCTAGAGAAATCAATGTATCTATGTATGTATTATGTTTGTATCTATTTAACTCTTGATTATCTATGTATCTAAATTATACATATTTGTTTATTTGCCCTTAAATCATTATAAAGATATGCATATATGTATGTACATAAAAGTACACAGAAATACACACATTTTATGCATATACACACAACTTGTATGTTTGTATATATACATATACATATACTGACCCATATTTGTATATGAATAGAAGACAGAGAATAGATAAAGTAAAAGATCCAGGATCTAGATAAAGGCTCAACTACATGAAAGGCATTGAGAGGCAATGTTGAATAGTGGATAAAGAGTTGACCTGGAAATCAGGAAGACTCAGGTTCAAGTTGCATCTTTGACATAAGTAGGCTCTATGATCCTAGGCAAATCAGTTGACCTCTCAGTGTCCCAAGCAACTCTCTAAGACTTTGTAATGAATATGCACATGTGCCTTTGTAAAGCATTGTGACTTCCCATCAATGAAGAAATAAAATTAGAGGTCTGGCCCAAACAAACAAAAGGACAAAAAAAAATTCCCAAACCATGCAGTGATGTGTTAAGCATAGAGGATACAAAGAGAATGAGAAAAATCACTCAAAGAGTTTAAATTTTATTGGGGATACAACATCCATATATTTCAGTAATCACCCCATAATTTGTGGAGCATGGAAGCAGTAATACCCAGAGGGATAAATAAGGAGAGGCTCTGTTCAGAAAGAAGGTGGAACCTAAGATGAATCGTGAGGAAAGGTAAGAATTCCAAGTAGCAAAGGTGAGACTAGGGCATATTCTAGACATATTGGACTGCCTGTGCTAAGGCATCTAGGTGAGAAATGGAATGTTATGTGGTAGAAAGAATACATTGACTGCCAATTTGGCTGGAACAGGAGAGTACCCGGAGTGGGGCAAAGTGAAATAAGAATGGAAAGGGATACCAGTCAGACTGTAAAGGGCTTAAAAATGATGATCAGAATAGTTGGTATTTTATTTTAGAGACAATAGGGAGCCACTGAAGCTCTCTAGGAAATCTGAGTTCTAGTCTCAGCTCTGCTACTTTCTTGTCAAATCGCTTAACATCTGTTAAATGAGGCAATTATACCCCTCATGTCTCTGAGGTCCTATCTTGCTCTAAAATTTCATGCTTCTAGCTGATCTAAGATGTTATGAGAATCTACATTTTTTTGAGGAAAAATTGGAATGGATCCAGAATAGAAAAGTGCATATGTAGCTTCATTCTTACAACAGAGGAAGATTTCATCCCTCACCCAATATAGCCAGGCAGCAGAATGCTCAGTATATGGGCCAACATAGTCTGCTAAGAGGGCATGACTCAGAGGGAGTTTAGGGCATGTTGCTGACCTAAGCACAATTACTAAAATTATCTTGAGGGTATAAATTAGCATCAAAGTAATTGGTGGTAATTATCATGTTGACAAAAACTTTGTTCTCCCAAATAGAAATTCTATACTTTTTTTTTAAAACATCAGAAAATCTACAAGCCATGGAACTTTTTCAAATATTTCCTTGAAACCCAGATCTATAGAATTTAGGAGTAGAAAAGGAGGTTGAAAAGTGGCTAATCGAGGTACTTCCTTTGAAACATTCCTATTAGGGAAGCTTGAATACTTCTAGTACTGGTGAACTCACTCTGTTATAAGATATCCCAAGACAACCGAGGACTTGGTTATATAGGACTCAAGGCAAGTCACCTAAGCACTCACTCTATGTCTCTGTTTCTTCATCTGTCAAATGTGGAGATTAGATCTGATGATCTCTAAGGTGCCTTCCAATTTTAAATATATCTATGATCCTACTGGGGTCACACATATCCATGGGGTCATGAAAAGTCAGAAAGTACATGCCTGAACAACTGAACCACAAAAAGTCATTGTATGAGCTTAGTTTTTAAACAGTTCTAATTATCTGAAAGTTATTTCTTAGGGAGTTTGGCTTAGCATTAATGCCCTCCATAATGATTCTCACCTAACTCTCTAAGTTTATTTCATATTACTCTTCTTTACCAATCAACTCTCCTTTCCAGTCAAACTGGCCTCCATACTGTTTCCCTGTGTACTCTTAAGAGGAGGCACTAGAAGGCACTTAATGAATACTAGTTGATTAGCTGATACACAATTCTATTTTGGACCTTTGTGATTGTTTGCTTGTTTTTTCCCCTGGAGAAGGGTTCTTCATCTCTGGAATGCACATCCTTCTTACCTCTATCTCTTTGAATCCCTAGCTTTCTGCAAAGCATATAAATCAGGCATTGTTGTACATGTAAGGCCTTTCCTTTTCCTCCCAGCCACCCCCCACCCCCAATTAGCTCTCTTTCCCTTTGGAATTAAATTTTTAATTATTTTGTACATTCTTTATACTCCTATATCTGTGCACATATTATAAACTCCTCTCAAATCCATCCCTTCTAGACTAGAATGTCAGCCAGTCGAAGGCAGGTAATGATTGGTTCTTGTTTTCTTATCCATGGTATCTAGTAGAATGCCTTGAATTAAATTTGTATGGAACATAGTAGGTGATTAATAAATGTTTGTTGAATTGAATGATTAAGCCAATTTTGGACTTCCTATAACTCCTGTACATTGGTTCTAGTAATGCCCTCTGGATCTATACCAAATAACTCTAATCATTCTTTCATATGACAGTCCTTTGAATATTTGGAGGCAACTGCTATTTCTTAATCTATTTTTGAAGCTAACCATTGCCAGTTCTATATTAATAGTATTATTGGCAGTCATAGCCAGGAGCAAATACCCAGGCTAACCCTAACAAGATTTGAATGGATCTAAGCAAAAAAAAAAAAAAAGCAGAAACTTAAATAGCTTACTTGAGAATGTATTAGCTTAGAAAAAATGAATGACATATTGAGCGCTGGGAGTTAACAAAGTTGAGCTGATCATAACAGTACTTACCTGAATATGATGGGACTCTGATTTGGGAGCTAGCTGTTCCATCACCTCCTTCACTGAATGCTCGAACTTCAATGATATAAACCCCAACATCAGGGAGAAGGACCACTGCTTGAGTTTTCTGTGTTTCAATGACCTGACTGTTGCTATGACCTTCTTGTCTATAAAAAACCTGCAAATACAAACATAGGTTTCAGTCCCCAAAAGCAGCTAGGTGATTAAGTGGATAAAGTGTAGAACTTGAAATCAGCAAGATCTGAGTCCAAATCATGCCTTAAGAATCCATGAGCTGTATGACTCAGCCTCAGTTTCCTCATCTGTAAAATGAAAAGATTACAGTTGATGGCATCTAAAATCGTTTTCAGCTCTAAATCTATTAAGTAGTAAGCACCCGAGTGTATTGGAAGGCACTGGGATTCCAAAGACAAGAATGAAACAGTAAAACATGGCAGAAGACAGTCCCTGCTCTCAATGAGGTCACAGTCTAACAAAGATACAGCACACAAATAGTTATGTACAAACAAGTGAGATGGGGGCCAAATCAAGAATGGGAAGATTTGAGTATTTAAAGGTATCTGGAAAGACTTCTCATGAAAGGTGCGATTTTAACAAGAATTTGAAAGAACTGGAGGGGCCGGAAGGTAAAGATGAGGACAGAGAGAATTCTAGGCTTGGGGGACTGTTAGTCAAAATACTTGGACAGATGGATTGTCTTTTTCTACATATAGCAAGAAGCAAAATGTCAGTGGATCATAGTAAGTTGAATGTGTGTAGGGAAAAGAGAGTAAGGTGTAAGAAGCCTGAAATGTTGGAGTGGGCTGTTATGAAGGATTTTGAATGATAAGAACTAAAATCATATGTGGGATAGAGAGGAGATGGAATGTGCAAATGTACATAAATATAAAAATTGTATATTATTTTTGCCAATTTTTTATTCTTGAAGAAAATGAGGCCATTTTTCTTTGGAATGTCTCTACTCTTCTTTCTTCTTCTTTTTTTTTCTTTAACGTATGCCCTTTTATTTGAACTTGTCTTAAGTCAGTGTACAGGTAAAGCTCCTCCCCTCCCCCAAGTACTGGCACCAATCTCATTAACTCCCAGAGAGATTGTTCAAGTCTTCATTCACATCTATGTTGGAGGCAGGGAGAGAATTTAGGGAGCCACTCGTTATGGCTGACAATTAAAAAAAAAGGAACAGGTTTTAAGGTGGAAGATGAAAAAAGGTTTTTTTTTAAAGGATTACATAATTCACACGTAAAGCAATACCACTGCCACCCTCCACTTCCTCTCCCTGGTCTGGATTTATATTAAGTCGCTCTGCTCCTGTGGGATAGAGCAAGACAGCCTTCACAGAGGCAAGTTAACTCTCTGTTACAATGCATTATACAATATTTGGAATGACTTATTAAAAAAAATGTACAATCAGAGTCCTGAAGACGCACTGTAGAACTTTGGGGATGTTTGCCTCCAACATTACTTTAGACTGCTCATCACCTTCCCTGTTCCAGTTTTTAAATCCTGAATCAAGTGCCAAAAACAAAACAAAACAAAACAAAAAAACCACCACCACCAACAAACAAATAAAGCCATGCCAATCTCATCTCTTTTTTGGGGCAATTATTATGTCATACCCTTTGACAAAAAACAAACAAACAAAAACAAACAAAAAAACAACCAAGAAAAAAAAAACACCAATAGTCCATTTAGAAGCATTTATGGTGGACAATGGAAGGCCCAGACTCATCATACTCCTGTTTACTGATCCACATCTGTTGGAAGGTAGAGAGGGAGGCCAGGATCAGGCCTCTGATCCAGACAGAGTATTTGTGCTCAGGTGGGGCAATGATCTTGATTTTCATTGTGCTGGGGGCTAGGGCTGTAATCTCCTTCATCCTCTGGGCAATGCCTGGGTACATGGTGGTGCCACCAGACAATACGGTATTGGCATACAAATCCTTACGGATGTCAACATCATACTTCATGATTAAGATGAAGGTAGTTTCATTGATTCCACAGGACTCCATGCCTAAGAAAAATGGCTGGAAGAGAGCCTCTGGGCACAGGAACCTCTCATTGCCAATGGTGATAGCCTGACCATCAGGGAGCTCTCCAGAGAAGAGCTGGATGCCGTAGTGGCCATGGGTTAAGAAATCCTAAAGAAAATCACATTTCTGATCCCCCCCACCCCCCCAGCTAAGATTGGATCTAGGTCTCTGAGGATACTTTGTAATCTCAGGAGGAGCAAACAACATCTCTTTATCTCCTTCTTACTGTTGTTGATGCCTTCCTTCCTCCTTTCCCCGACCTCCAATACTTGGGAAAGTTTTAGCTGGCTGGAGTAGGCACTCCAAATAGCTTTCTTTCAGAAGCAATTTGCAGTTGATTATAGACAACAAATACTGAGAGGAGACCATTAGTTTATTCCCTCTCTCCAGACCATTCTTTTCTCACAAAAGTCATAAGACCCAAGTTTTTATCTGAGCAATAGTAAGAGGTTACCTCAAAAGCCTGAAGGGAAAAAGGCTTCTTACTGAGGAAGTACAACAAACAGCAATTTTTATTATGGAAGGCCTTTTTCTCTATCTTATCCTCTCTTGGAGAAGAAATAACTTAAAAAAAAAAAGAAACAGTAATACATTAGTCCTGCCTGTTGCTAAGGCTCCATGGAGATTGAGTTTACCAGGGGAAGGGACTTAAGATGATACTATGGGGTGTAAACAGCCACATAGAGTTTGAGTGTAAAGCAACCAAGGGAGGAAAATTGAAAATAATTTTTTTTCTTTAATTTAGCTCAATTTTCTACTATTTACCCAGCATATAATTGCTGCTGCCCAAGCCCTGGATCTTGACTCTCCCTAATTCCTTCTCAGATTTTTTGTAATTTCTGCTTCTAATCCTAGTTTATCTTCACTTGTCTCTTCCCATCTGTAGCCCTCTCAGCTAGAAGAGACTCCAGGGAGTAATATCCCAACCCTTTCATTGGATAGATGAGGAAACTGAGGCCCAGGGAGGTAGTGACTCATTTGAGGTCACACAAGTAGCATCAGAGGTGGGATTTAAGCTCTGTCCCCCAGTCCAGAACTAGGTGATCTCACACTCCTTGACAAGGAGAGGGGCATATTTGTGCAGTGTGAGAGGCATCCAGCTCTGGATCAGGGAATGGGTTTTAAATCCTCCCTCTGATGCTAACTACTTGTGTGGGTGAGGTTGGTTTCAACTCAACTTTCCTGACTCCTGCCAGATCATACATCTGGTAGGTTTCAAATCAGCTCTCTATCCCCTGAGCCATGTAGTGTCAAGGACAGGTTTTATGGGACAACAGACTAGAGTATAATAATGAAAAAAAAATTAATTGGAAAAATATATACAAAGAAGATACAATGCAATTTATGGAGAGAAGACCCTAGCAATTTGGGAAATTGAGATTGGCTTCCTTTTGAGGATGACATTTAATCTGAGTTAGGAAAAATCTAGAGATTCTGTGAGGAGAGAGTGAATTGCAGGCATAGAGGGCAGTCTGTACAAAGGATAAGAAGACAAGGAATGTGTCGTATATGGATATTCTAACAGTGCAGAACATAATCCATGTATCTTTTGTCTTGTGTTATTCTTATTTATGTCCTTCCCCAAATCCTCCAAATAAAGTCCATGCAATATGTTAGAAACTTTTCTCTAGATCTTGATATAATGAATCATTTCTTCATCTGCTCTCTTTCACTCTTACTAGGGAACTGACCCCTTTCCAGACATTTTATTTCTCTTTGCATGTAATTTATTGTTGGTAGCATGCTGCTGCCCATTTTTGCATACTATGTGTTACTAATTGCCCTGTAGATGACTCAAATTTTGATTCCTCAGTAAACCGTGGTATTTCCAATTCATGATCATACAGTATAATTGGAGGATCTCTAAAATGCTCAAATAGGTCTGTGATTTCATTGATGTGTGCTTTTCCCTCTACTAATTCAATTCACAATCCAAGAGTGTCCATCTTACCTGTCTCTAGTCTATCACTTTCCCACATCCATGTGCTTCTCTCTTATATTATCTCTCAATTATAGAGATCATGTATGACCTCCCTACATGTGGAGAAGACATGGAAACAACTTATATCTTCAAGGCTGCAGGCCCTCAGATAATTTTTCATGATATCTTCATATTGTTCTTTGCAAAACGTGGCTTCTCATTTGAGTGTTTCACTCTGGTGGGCACCCTAAGCTGCCCTTGGGACATTAGATCATGAGCATCTTAAGGGCAAGAATATCTTTTGCTTCTCTTTGTATTGTTAATGCTTAGCACATTGCCTGGCACATAGTAGGTGCTTAATTAAATGCATATTAACAGTCTTCTTCTTGATGAGTGCCATATATTTTCACTATTTGTCCATAATCTCTGCTAGCTCCATCTTTAGATTTAGTTCATATTTTGGTCTACTGTAATGTTATGTTCTTTTGGAAGGAGTTGAAATTCTTATCCCAGAATAAGTAGGACTAGCCTAGAATGAAAACTAAGCTTCCTCATTTTTGTCTGTTTTCTTGAAGGATTAGTTTTGAGCCTTACTGTCCCTTGATCAGCAAGGTTTAGCAGTATCCCTACTCTAGGAGCTATATTCCTTCTTTTCCAGCTATGGACATCAAGTAGGACTCTGTATGTCTTTCTTAACCAAGAAGAAAGAATGATTCAGAAATTATCTCTCTAAAAGATTCAGTGACTAGAACTCAAGCTTTTGGACTTTTAGCTGAGGTGACTCTCAAAGCTGTGCTGCCCTCCAAAATCTCCCTTCTCTGTTGGAAGACTAGCTTCTGGGACCATGTTGTCTCAAGAATAGAAAGCTGAGATTTAGTAACTAATGCCATTTAATTTTCCACTTAGTGTTCATGCAAGCATAGGTCTCCTATGACCATGTGCTTTTGCTGTAAAGATTCTATTGCCATTTCCTTGAGTACCATTTCTACGTTTTTTTTTTGGTGAAGCATCACTCTAATGTTGGAGCCCCAATATGGTAGACTTTCACCATCACTTATGGAGAAAAAATATTTTATATAGTTTGACGCATCTTTTCTATTTCTTATATTTGTTATCTGCTTTCAGTTTTGTCTTTTAATACTCTGTGTTGACAGTAAATAGAAGATATAGTAGATATAGTGCTGGGCTTGAAGTTAGGAAGAAATAAGTTCAGATCTTGCCTGAGATATTAGCTATTTGAGTCTAAGAATATCATTTGACATTTGTGTCTCAGTTTTCTTATCTATAAAATGAGGGAATCAAATCCATGACTTCTAAGGTCCTTTCTTGCCTTAAATATATGATCTCATGTTTGATAAGGGTTAATTGGGTCTCAGTCAAACTTCCAGTAATATGTTTTTTCTTCATTGATTCTCAAGTTTTTCATAATCTTTCTCAATACTTCATAAGATTTTGCAAATGAGTTTATATTAGAAACTAAGTATATAATGTACTATAAAAACAGGCTTGATCCTACTGCTGGAACAAATTCCTTATTTGATGAAGCTATATTAACTCTTGCATCTCATAGTTTTTAGTGTAGTCTAATAATTGTTTATTTCATTGCCACCACCAACTCGGAATACATTTATAAAAAAATCATTTTCATTACATATCATACATAGAAGGGATTCACCACTGGGTAAAAAATTCACTAGATTACCTCCACAATGTCTTTCTAGGAATCTGTGAGGGAATTAGCATGATAGAGTGGAAAGCACCTTGTACATGAAGTCTGAAGACCTAGGTTTGAATTTCTTATCTATTAAATGAGAAAACTAATATTGCTGTTGTTCGGTTGTGTCTGACTCTTTGTGACCCTATGTGGGATTTTCTTGGCAATGATATTGCCATTTCCTTTTTCAGTGGCAAAACAAGGTTAAATGACTTGCCCAGGATCACACAGCTAGTAAGTGTATGAGGCTAGATTTGAACTCATATCTTTCCTGATTCCAAGTCCAGTGCTCTATCCACTGAGCCACACAGACATCTTGGGAATAATAGTTGTTGTGATGGTTAAATTATGTTATAATGCTTATGCTACTTATCTCACAAGGCTGTTATGAGGAGGATTAAGTGAGATAATTTTTGCAAAATGCCTTGAAAACTTTAAAGAGCTATGTAAATATGAGTGATTTGCATAAAAAGTGATTTACAAGAGTAAAGTGTTACACAAATGAAAGGAAATGCAGAGTTGTGGAAAAATGTGTCTTTTACATGGATGCCAAAGTGATTTTCCTAAAATGCAAATCTGATCGCGCCATTCTTCCATTCAATAAACTCCAATAGTTCCCTGTTGCCTTCACAATCAAATATGAGCTCTTTTGTATAGAGTAGTTTTTGAAAACATTTCCAACCTGGCCCAACTTACAGTTCTGACCTTATATAACTCTCCACTTCCTCCATGCTTCTGATGTACTTCTACCTCATCTTCACCTCTTTGAATCTCTTTCAGTTAGGTGGCTCAGTGGATTGAGAGCTAGAGCTAAAGACAGGAGGTCCTAGGTTCAAATTTGGCCTCAGACACTTCCTACCTGTGTGACCCTGGGCAAGTCACTTATCCCCATTGCCTAACCCATACCACTCTTCTGCCAATATATGTATTGATTCTAAGATGGAAGATAAAAGTTTTTTAAAAATCCCTTCAAAAAAGAACTTATTCAGTCATGTCCAACTCTTTGTGACCTCAGTGACTTCCTTCATGAGGTTTCATGATGTAGATCCTAGGGCAGTTTGCATTTCCTTCTCTAAATCATCCCCATTTACAGAGGAGGAATGGAAGCAAATACAGGTTAAGTGGCTTGCCCAGAGTCACACAGCAAATAAGTGTCTGAAGCTGGATTTAAACTCAGCTCTTCCTGACACTAGGCTCAGTGCTCCATCCTCTGCACTGAAACAATAACTACCAAAGTCTTTCTGGCTTCCTCATGATTCTAGAGTCCTTTCCAACAACATTTACCTGTATTTCATACATAGAGATATATGTGTATCTCTCTATCTATGTAAGTATGCACACACACATACCTCTCTCTATATTTATGTTCATTTCTCTACCAATAGGAGCTCCTTGAAGTCAGGTGCTACTTGAGTTCTGTCTCTGTATGCCCAGCACCTAGCAGAATACCTAGAATGCCAGAATCCAGTAAAGTGTTCTTCCTTCGAGTTCCTGAAACACAACATTCCACTCCCATCTCTATTGCTCTCACTGGCTATCTCCCACATCTGGAAGTGTCTCTCTCTCTCTCCCCATCACCACTTCTTAGTTTTCCTTTCTTACTTCGAGACTCACCTCAAGTTTCACCTTCTACAGGAAACTTCTGGGTCCCCTCAGGTATTAAAGCGTTCTCTCACGTTGCACATATCATATATGTTTTTAGTTGTCAATTCCATTAAAATAGAAGTTCTTTGAGAAAAGGGACTTTCTGCCTTGCTTTGTATCTCTAGCATGGAGCACAGAGCCTGGCACAAATGCTTGTTAATTGATTTAGTAGGCACTTAATAAATGATTGGTGATTGAAAACAAACTAACAAAACATTGGGCTTGGATCACAAGCTCTGGTTATATACTATGTTGGGGAATCTTTCAGCTTTAGTTTCTTTATCTGTAAACTGAGGATAACAACACTTATAATAGTTGTCTCACTGGATTGGTGTGAGGTTCAAATGTGGTAATTCATATTCATAGAATGTTCTGAGAAGCCTAAAATGGTATGTAAATATTTTCTATTTTTATTTAGTATTTTTTCATCTCAAAATGGACAGACTTTCAACTATCTCATGACTTAAATAGATTTTGTGGGCAAGCTTGCCATCTTACTAACATTTATGAAAATATTTCTTAGGAAAATTGTTCTGAGTCACAAGCAACTTATAAATAAATGTTTGGAACACATTGTCTTTATAAACTGAGGACCATTTGTACCTCCCCTCCCCTTGCTGTCCTGAGAATAGCTTTCCTATTAGCCCTTTGTCCCTCTTCCTTTTGTCTTTTGGATCTGAACTTGTATTAATTCTAATGAGAGAATCATTTCTCCAAGAAAGCATCAGGCACACAAGGATTTTATCCATTTTGATTCTCATTGGGAGAGAATAGAGATCAACATTTAACTTCAATGAGACTTTTAAAACATAGGCACTCCTTTCCCCCTGCCTTCAAAGCATACAAGAAGCTAAAGCAATTCTTTTTTGCTGAAAGGGAGGAGCTGGTTAAACTGTGATCAGTGTGACAAGGTTGGGGCTTCTGATCTTCTGAACTGCAGCTGGGTAAGGAATTAGAATTTTGATGATCTACAATAAGGGGATGAGAAGGCACATTTGCAAGAATGAGAAAGTATGCAAATCTAGGCAGTGTTGGCACGGAAGTGACTGTTTCAGAGGACAGTATAATTATGGTTCAATAAATTACAATTCTTATGACAGAGAAAAAATGCAGCCACCAATGCATAACTAATGCTTCCATGAAAACTGCTGTGAAAACCTGGACTGAAGAAAAACTAGCTCAAACTGAAATTTTGGAAGAAAAGGCAAGTACAGGGGGAAAAAAACACACCCACAAGCCTCACAACACATGAATAAATGACATTGTAAAGAAGAGGTAATGATATAAACTTTTTACCAATTTACTCAAAGAGAAGCAGAGTTAAAAGTCAATGTTGGCAAGATAATAAGAGGGGAAGAAGTTGGAATTAATGGTCATTCAAAAATGCCTTTGCCTTTGGACATGAACTTCTCTCTTAAAGAAGATAAGGAAGAGAATTATGGAAAGGTTCATACAATCATAGATTTAGAGCTGTAACAGAATTTAGAGGACATCTAGTACAATACTATCATTTGATCTGTCTACCCATCTATCTATTGATATATTGATCAATCATTCGATTCATTGATTTCTAAAGTTAATTCTCCCTATTTCTCACAGGCTAGAATTGCGATGACCACTCATGAACTGACTCCACTACTGATCTACCCTGAAGCTTTGACCTGTTTTGGTTCCAATCTGGGCTAGTTCTACCTTTCTTAGGTAGCCCCGTGACTCCAAAATCCTGAAAGTTCACCATATTGGTGCTGAATTTAGTGTGGACACCTGGTTGGCATTAGCCTAACTGCAGCTCAGAACTCTCAAGATTAAGTGATTCACCAACCTCTTCCTCACAGGAGTAGGCATCATAAATATGCACTGCTACCTACCTCACCCCCTCATTTCATAATTAAGGAACCTAGAGAGGTGAAACAACTTGACCATAGTTATGCAGGTAATAAGTGGGCAGAATTGTATTTGAATGTGATCCTATGACTCTATAACAAGTACTTTCCCCCTGAAGAACAAATCAAGACCTGTTGAAAATAGCTATTGACAGAAGGCAGGCAAGGGAAACCTTTGAAAATCTGAACATAGACAAATTGACAGGTTTACATGACAGTTATCTTCAGGCATGAAGGGAGTTCCTTGATGGATTGTCTGGCTTGTTTTCAATTAGAGTAAAAATGGAGAAAAAATTTAGCACTGCTGTTCTTGAAAGTATAATCTGAAAATGATTGTTACAATATTGCCACTTTAACTCATTCATTCAGCAAACACTTAGTAGTCACCTACTATGGGCAAAGCACTGTTTTAGGCACAGAGATGAAAACAGGACACAAGTCCTGCCCTCCGTAATATTCCAGAGATGCACTAAACCATTATAAAAGGGACAAGTCTCACAAATCACAGAGAGGGAGAATAGTGCAGTGGAAAGAACACTGAATTTGGGAGTACCAAATTTGGAATCATAGGACTTGAATTCAAATCCAAGCTCGTTCATTTGGTATTTGTATGTTCTTAGTTATTGAATATCTCTTGACCCTGGTTTTCTCATCTTTAAAATGAGGGGTTTGGACTATAAAACCTCTAAATTCCTTTCTATGTTAAGATTATGATCCTATAATCCCATAGTCAGAGGTAGAAGGAGAGAGCTAAAGGTCAAGTTATCTAATGAAAAACAAAACCAAACAAAATAACAAGGAAGGAGAGATTACTTTCAAATGGAAATTTTATGGGGGAGGCTTCATGGAAGAGGTGGCACATGAGTTTTCTCAAAGTAGGAGAAGGTGAGGGTGTGGCGTGATTGTGTTCCAGTTATGAGGCAGCATTTCTATTTTTTTGGAGATTGCAGGATAGGATTAGGGAATAGTGAGCAGTTCAGTTTGATTGGAACACGAGTATACAAAGAGATAACCTATGTAATATAACTGAAAAAGTAGGATGGAATCAAACTATGTAAAGCTTTAAATAGCAGAAAAAAATTGTATACTAACGGTAACAAATAGGAAGATATTTAAAACACAGAATAATGAGAGAAGTGTGAATGTGTGTGAGACAAAGACAGAAAGAGACAACAATCAGACTGCCAGACACAGATAGACAGACATAGAGAGACAAAGACAGACAGAGAGACAGTGACAAAGACAGAGAGACAGTTCTAAAAATAGAGAGAAGCAGAGAGAGATAGGAAGACTCAGGTAGGAAGAGAAGTTTGACAGGGAGATAATGTGAAAGAAAAAGATAGAGAGGCTAATATATTGGAAACATGAGTACTGAGTTTATTTTTTTCTATTGCCACCTCCTTGGAAAGATGGGAGATATGGGATTCTGGGAGGCACTTTCCAAAGGTATAAGGAAAGTCTCATGTATATTGTATGTATAATGTATACTGACAGGAAAGACTGAGCACTGGGGAGGCATTTATGGGGATTCACCCCAGATTCTGATTGTCTGTTTCCTTTTCTAAGAAAAAGAAAATATAAGTTTCAGAAGAGGGTCACAGGGAATAGCTTTTTAAGGCAAGAAGCACAATTCTTATACAAACCAGGAGGTATGCTTCTTCACTTGGGCATGCACTTGTGCAAAGAGAAAAAGGTGGTGGTGGGAGTGTTTCATAAAGATGATTCCTCCCTTCCCAATTTTCTATACTCAGTGACTAACTTCTGCAGAACAAAGGAGAGAACCAGGTTCATTTGGGGGATTATTAAGAAACAGGTTCATGCCAAATAGACAAATCCTTCTGTAAAATATGTAGCACCACTTGAAGGCAAACTCATAGAACTACAGAAATGAAATATCTGTATCTATATTTATTTATATATCTCAGCATTGGTAAAGAATTTGAGGCAGCATCCTTTCTTGTCAAAATTGGATGGCATGAGGACATCCTCATGATCTTAAAGTTTGGGGAATATGCTCAAAAAAAGGATCTTCACCACTTTAAGCATTCTTTTAGATGAAATAGATCAGATCAGGTACTTTTATTTGATGTTTTTATTCCATCCTCACAATCATTTATAAGCATGGCATTAATAAAATATGTAGTTGGTTCTAATTTGGGAGATGCAAAAAAGAGCAATAAGGGCTAGGACTTAATATTAATTGACCTGAACAGTTTATAAATATTCACAGCAAATTGCCAAATGTGATTCAGGTTCTAAAAATGAAAGCTATTAAATTTGGGGAAAAGCAATCTGAGACCATGGCCTACACACCAGGCATACCATTTGCATTCTTAACTGTTGCTACTTGTTGGCAGGGGCTGGGTCTGTGTGGGAGTTCTTGCTGATAAAAGTGGAATTTTTAATAAAGATTGCAGGAAGTCCAGATCTCCCAAACAGCATATGAATTTAAGTGAAGGAAGAGAAATATTGCCTTCTAGGGAATGCCCCAGTGAAATTAGATAGAACCTAATCATCTGAATGGGGTGTCATTGAGATAGACCTTTCTCCCATGCCTTTCTCTGGTCCTTTCTAGAAAGCAGATCTGAGTGAGAAAGAAAGTTCCCTTTTTCTCTTAGGTGTTCTTTAGAAGAATTTCTGTTTTTGCTTAATTTATTCTTACTCCATTGATTCTTTTTTTCTGTGTAATTTTGGAGCCTTTTGTCCCCTCTTAATCTGTATAAGGATGCAAACTTTGGAATAAAAGTCAGTATTTCTTTTCTTAAGGTAAAATAGACTGACTTGCAATTGAAATTCTGTTGGTTTATCTTGTATAGCTGAGGCTTCTATTTCCTTGTGCTGATTAATTCAAGATTGATTTAGGGCCTTTATACATTTTCTTAATCTTGGCCAAAAAAAGAAGCAATAGTTTAAATCACTCTAGGGAAGTTCCTTTTTATTCCTTGAAATGTATCACTCTTCTTAGTATCACCTAAAAGGGAGAAGTCTGAATTATCTTACTTAGAGAGCTGTTTCCTCTATGTTGGTATTATGACTTGAGATCCTCAGATTTCAGACCAGAATTTCTGACTCAGTTCTTATTTTCAGACCCCACAAAGAACCATTTAAAAAAACACCTAATCTCCATGGGCAAACAAGGAGTAGGAAATACCATGAACTGCACAATATAAAATGCTCCTAACTAGGTAAGAAGGTAGTTTTCCTTATGTACTGCTTGAGATCTTGGATCTCCATATGAATTTTTCTGTCTCACAAGCCAAAGGGCAGTTCCTTTTATCCAATCAGGAAGTATCTAAGAGTTAGCATTTATGTTCTCTGGTCACAGTAAGTTCTTCACACTCTCTGATGCCCCATAACTTATATTCTATTGTGAGGAAGGATATCTTATAATCCTGGTTAACTGAATTTTTAGGTTGTACACATGATGGAATAGCAACATTTTAACCAAATTACTCTCCTAAATTTTACAGCATATTCTGGTCTGAAAGAAATGTTTACCCATTAATGACTTTATGGGAATGAAGAAACTCATGGAGGGTAGAGGGGGAAAGGATTGAGTGTTGAATGTGATGGAATCTAAGGATTCCTTATCTTCTTTCTCTAAAATGAAAGAAACCAGTTCAATTATATGATCAGAGATTTAGAACTGAAAGAGGCCTCAGAAGCCAGAAAGTCCAACCCTATCATTTTACAGATGAGGAAGCTGGGTCCGTGAGAGTTTGGAGCATGATTTACCCAAGGTCATTTAGCTGCCAGTGTCCAAATTCATACCCAGGCACTCTAAATCCAAAGATCTATCCACATTCAACCATGCTGCCTCCTCATCCTGGGCTAAGGGGAAGACTCAAATCAACCAGTCAGTAAAGTATGTCTGCTCCATGCCAGGAAATGGGCTATGTCCTGAGGATTCAAAGAAAGGTAAAAGACAGTCTGTATTCTCAAGGAGCTCACAGCCTAATGGGGGAGACGATATGTCAACAACAACGTACGAACAAGCTATATACACAAAGAATTTCTCTATACTGGAAATCACCAGCTGAGGGAATTAAGAGATCAAGAAGGCTTCCTAAAGAAGGTAGAATTTTAGAAACCAAGGAAGCCAGAAAGTGGAGCTGAGGAAGGAGAACCTTTCATGAACTGGTGACAGCCAATGAAAATGTCTTGTGTTTGAAGATTGAGCAAGGATCAAAGAATAGGAAGGAAGCAAGCAAGTATCATTAGATCATTGTGTGTGAGTGGTAAGGAGGAGTATAAAGGGAAAAAAAAGACAAGATGTGTGTGTGTGTGTGTGTGTGTGTGTGTGCACATGCACACATGTGTGTAGTGGGAAGAAGGGCAGATTATGAAGGGCTTTGAAGCCCAACAAAGATTTTTATATTTAATCTTGAAAATAATAAGAAGCCACTGGAATTTATTGTTCTAGTCTAATTCTGGGATATGACGAATTTATATTGAATGAATACTCATAAGAAGTTCCTTCAGAGTTTAGGACTTAAAATTTCAGTCCAGAGACCCAAATTGCTTCATTACATTCTATAATAGTGGAACAATGCCTAATTTCTGTAATCATGCTTTTGCCTAATAAAAAAATTATCAAATATTTTATGATGATGGATTAGCTAAAACATTTATAAATCCTGTGGTAAATATTATTAAACTGATGATATAGTATTGGCATTTAAGGCATGATGATCTTAGGCATTATAGAAAAAAATAATTTTGAATCCTTTCTGATGAATTCACAGGGTATATATATATACACACACACATATCTTAGAAGTTAGAAATATCTGAAGGTGAAATTTGTAAACATTTTTGTGCTTATACATGTTATGACATGAGATGACTATATATGAAGATGCTACTACAAAGGGGAGCTATCTTTGTGTATGCAACGAAGAAGACAAATCCAGGCCCTGCAGTCTTTTCCTAATGAATAGTCCACCAATTTTTAGGATACTTGCACTGTTTTAAATCAGCTCTTCAAAAATTTACAAATGCAGTAGTAATTTTATTGAATTGAAGCCTCATTTATTGAAATGAAACCCTCAAGACAACTCCAAGGGATTTATGACAGAAAAGGATCTCCATTACCATAGAAGGAAGTGATGTAGTTTGTAGATTAAAACATGCCATTTTCACTTCATTTCCTTTGTGAGTTTCTTTCTTGTATATGTGATATGTCTTCTTTCCCTATATGATGAATGTGGAAATATGTATTGCACAGTAGCAGACGTATAACCTATATCTGTGTTGGCAAACCTATGGCACATGTGCCAGAGGGAACAGCTTTCTTCCCTCTCTCCACAGAAGCCTGAGGACATTTCTCCCATCATCTGCCCCTCTGCTCAGAAGCCCTTCCCTGTCTGGGGTAAGACTGGGGGCTCACACGTGGGGTGAGGGTTGCAGGTACTCAGTCTCTAAAGGGTTCATCATCACTGATCTATGTCATATTGTCTACCATTTCAAGGGGAGGGGGCACAGGGAAAGAAGGAGATAAGATGGACTATAAAGTGTTATAAAATGATTATTAAAAACTGTATCTACTTGTAATCTGGAAAAAAGAACATAAAAGAAATTAAGCCATTTTGTGTCTGCATGCCACATGTTGCCATCATTTGTTCATTTCTATGGCATCCCAGTAATTGGTGATCATGTTTCACTGGCCTTGAAGATATCTTTCACTGCCTCTTCTTTCTTCCATGATGAGGTAGCTTTTGCTTTGCTTTCTTCTTCTGACCCAACCATTTTAGTACTCTGTCCAGTGAAGTCATTTGGACAGAATTGACTTTCCTGCTCAAAGGAAAGATTCTTTTCACAAATATAATTTCAAAAAGGCTGAGGAAAAAAGTAAAATCATGGTCTATTTATGATAACTAAGGTTAAGAGAAAAGAAACTTTTTAGGAAATAACTATCTTATAGGAGAGTAGAGAAATACTAACCTTGTAACCCACGACTTCTGATTCATTTGCTAATGGTCTGACAGGCTCCCAACCAAGAGAAACCTGAGAGCCTTGCTGCTCCCACATAATGTTGCTTGGTGCTTGACTAGGAGCTGAAAAATAAAAGCAGAAGTAAGTTGACAGGATGCATTAAAATACATTTCTTCATTTTAATTTTGCTATTTCAATCTTTTATTGTGCTTATGGTTGGCTGGCATTATAGGCTGCCTTCCAGCTGGAGTCAGATAAGGTGTTTCTTTTTTGCTCCAGGAGTGTCATTTTAATAGCTACTCTGCTGAGCTTATGAACCTGAATCCTTTTATCTCCCTTCTGTGTCAAAACCGCTTAGCCTTGTTTCACAGGAAGATAACCTTTGTCTATTGTGAATGCAAAATTTCCTGTTCTTCTTTTGGAATTCAGATCTAAGTGTCAAGGCAAGGCTATGAATCAAAACGACCCTCCAACCCTGTTTAGTATGTGGCCCATGTGGAATCCAGAACTGTTGGAAGATGTTTTTCCTTTTTTCTGAAAAGAACAAGGAGCCCAGGTCACT
Organism: Monodelphis domestica; assembly: GCF_027887165.1. Lineage (NCBI taxonomy): Eukaryota > Metazoa > Chordata > Mammalia > Didelphimorphia > Didelphidae > Monodelphis > Monodelphis domestica. The sequence goes on from NC_077230.1 coordinate 257,002,360, forward strand.
TACGGGATTTCTTGGTGGCTGCACGTACTTCGCTGCTAGCTGGTCCATATCCAGCACCATTGTATGCCCTCACTGTCAGATGATATAATGTATTTCCTTCTAATCCTGTCAGAATGATAGATGACTCATTTCCCCCAGTTTTGACTGTTTCAGCTGCTTCTTCTTGTTCCATGTCTTTCCAGTAACCCACCTGTTGGCAAAACATGATGAGACAGATTAACTTATTAACATTTCCCCTCTGCTTTGGAGGTCTTGCACCTTCTTTGATATTGCTGAAGAGTCATATATTGCAAAATCTCTTCTGTCACCACACACACACACACAGAGAGAGAGAGAAAAGCCACTGAAATTGATAACCTTTGCTCTTCCTTTTCTGGAAGCATGTACGTCTGCCTCTCTCACACATGTGGGGAGTCATTATGTCACATGAGTGCTGAGCAGATCAATGAAATATATGGCCCTGTAGTCTGCTGGCATGAGGTGCTGGGACCAGCTCTGTGGAACAGCAAAGGATAAATGCTGACAGGAAATCAAAAGAGCTTCAGAGAAATCCAAGTCGAGCTCACCTCTCACAGGTCATCAAGACCATTTACCATGCAAAGCCAAGAGACTTTGAATGAATCAACTGGGAAAGGGGCATAAGCAATGTTTTCTTTCAGGCTCTGACTAAAGAACAGTCCCCAAATCTATGTCAGGATAATGAATAAGAGCTGACAGAATATCTTCAGATACCCTGTAGCGGGTCAGTCTTATAGAAATAGTATTGCTACCTGCCAGAGAAAGGGAAGGATATTTACTTGCTAGCCTTCTAGAACACGTTTCTGTCAAGTACAATTTGTCACAAGCACCTTGTTCTTTTCTTTACCCCAAAGTCACGATGACCTCTTTGGGAAACAAGTTCTTGATTGCTGGTGCTTGTACTAAATTTGCTCTCTTTGTGATACCAAATTACTGGCCTCTAATGAACAAAGTTTTATCCTTGTTCAGACAAAAAAAGTTTACCTCATAAAAGAGAGATCATTTTTCTAGCTGACCTGCCAAAGCACTGAACCTAAACCAATGCAAATGAGATAACCTAATTCATAAGTGAATGGCTCCCCAGGCTAAATTGAAAGCTCTGACCCTCTCTTGAACTAAGACCTGCTTTTCCCAGGTACCTGCTGGACAGTTCCACTTGGAAGTCCCAAATAACTCACATTTCCTTTGCTCTTTTAGGTTTGCAAAGGCACCTCCAACTCAGCAGCCCTGAAGTCATACTGTTCAGTTCTACCATTTCAGGCTCCCAATGTGCTCCTCCTCCTGACTTCCATTGTTACACTGAATTATCCTAGATTCAAGCTTTCTTGAGTCACCTTGGATTGCTATCTTTCCTTTATATCTCTTGTTGGGGAGTGTGTGGTATTACAGAATGAGCTCATGGAATTATTAAAGACCTGATACTTAATTCTGGCTCTGACACTTATTGGCTGTGATTTTGTAAGTCATCTCTCTTCTCTAAATTTCAGTTTCTTATCTGTAAACTGGGAATAATAGTACCTATACTACCTAGGTCCTAGGATTGTCATGAGGAAGGCGTTTTGCAAGTCTTAAAGAACCTTATAAAAGTGACAAGATGGCATTATCATTATCACAATCTTGATTTTGCTTGATGATAGATCAATCACAAAATCCTACTTATTTGTCTTTTCTACTTGTTTACATTTCACCTTTTTCATTTCTTAAAACAAAAATCTCAGTTAATGTTCTTACTACATCTTTAGAGAATAATAAGAGCTCCCTAACTAGGCTTCCCCTAAAAGTCATCTTAAATCTGGTTGTCCAGATTAAACATTCTAAAGTGTCATTTCTAAATACATCAGTTCTCTGTTAAAAAATTCCATGGCTATTTTTTTCCTATCTACCTAAAATATATACTCTTTATCTGGTCACTAAAGTTGCTTCACAATCTGGCCATAAGGCTCTTTCTTGGTATTATCTAATTCTTGTTAACATATCCTATAGTGCAGCCAAATTTGATTGTTCCTCATCCACCCCAAATATTAGTGCTTTATACTCTCCATGAATTGCACACAATCTTTCCTGTAATTGGATATCTGCAATTACTGAAATCTTTCTTATCTTTTATGGGTCAACCCTAAATCCACCTGCTTTATTAAATCTTCCCCGAATTCTCCATTCTCCCAGAGAATTGCATACCAAATCCTCTCACAGACTTAACATACTTTCCATAAAGATTCTTATTTTTCTCTGTTTCTCCTAGATGCTTTATGCAGAGTATGCATTTAATAAATATTTGTTATTATTAACAGTATTGATATGAAAAATCCTATTACTACTCTGAATAGAAGGGGGATATAATTATAAAAATCAGTAAGCAAATTAATTAAGAACTTAACATGTGCTAGGCATTGTATTAAGCATTGGGTATATAAAGAAAATAATAAAATACTGTCCATAAGGAGCTTATATGCTAAAAGTGAGATAACCTGGTTATAAATAGGTACACATAAGATATATCCAGAAAAGTGAAAAAAGGGTTAGTTTATAGAGAAGTGTTGGCAAAAGTTTTCAAGACTGCATGCCCAAACTACACCTTCAAGCTGCCTGTGAGCCTGGCCCCACATTACCCCAGATAGCAGAGGGAGGAAGTTCTCGACAGAGGGGCAGGGCATGCAAAAATGTCCTTAGGTGCTGTTGAGAGGGGGACTGGAGTGCTCTCCATTCAGCCACCCCAGCATCTGTGCCATACCTTTACCAACACAGTTATAGAGGAAGACACTAGCAACTGGGATATCAGGAAATGCCTCCTCTAATAGCATTTGAGTTGAGCATACATATATGCTTGACCTAACTTGAGAATCTGTTTGGTAATGCCCAAATCATTTATATTTGTTTCTTTTTATACCTTGGTCTTATTATCCCATGTTGGGGGACTAGATTCCTTCATTGACTTTGATTTCTAGGCAAATCACTAACTAGTAAAAAATTGGATCAACAGTGAACTTATAGGTGCTGGGCAGTATTAGAATTCACTTAGTCCATGAAAAAACACATTATTTCTTTCCTTAGTGGCATGCTCTATTTCCTGTTTATTTTTTTAAATGGGTCAGGATATCTGGAAAATTATTAAATATATACTTTGGATTGCTAGAACATGATAAAATGTAATATTCAACAGTCTATATTTAGCTACAAACACAGACTTTTGCCTTTTGGCCCTCTTTTGCTATTGAACATTTAAGATACTGAATAATCACTACAAATCTAAGTCTCTTAAGCTAAAGAAAAAATTTTTGTAATATCTTTTTTCATGGGATAAAAATCCAGGTTACAGGAGAGGAAACCTGGGGGAAAACTAAAGAATCTACAAACTATTTCTCTTTGTATCATAGTGGAATGAAATAGGAAAAACTGATGAACTAAGATTTTGGTCTAGTCTATTATACACACTGTTTTTGAGATCTTGGGAAAGCTTTAAGGTTTTCATTTTCCCAGGCAATTCTCTGAGACTATAGGCATGATAGTTTCCTGTTAATAAAGGGAGTTTACTTATATCAATGAAATAACAGAATCACTTGCCCTTAGAAGAAGAAATTAAAGGAATTAAAATAGGCAATAAGGAAATAAAACCATTATGTTTTTTTATACCTAGAAAATGTATAATTAGAGAATGTATACCTAGAGAATTAATAAAAAACTAATTGAAATAATTAACTTTAGCAAAGTTCAGCATGTAAAATGAATCACACACCAATAACCGGGATTTCTCTATACTTATTAAGCCCAACAGCAAGATACAGAAAGAAAAAAAAACATTTAAAATAACTGTAGACAATATAAATTATCTGGGACTCTACCTGCCAAGACAAACACAGGAACTATGTGATTATAACTACCAAACACTTTTCATACAAATAAATTCAGATCTAAACAACTGGAAAAACCTTAATTGGTCATGGGTAGGCAGAGCCAATGTTATAAAAGTGACAATTCTACTTATTTATTCCATGCCATACCAATCAAATTAACCAAAATGATTTCACAGAGCTAGAAAAAATAATAACATAATTCGTCTGGAAGAACAAAAGACCTAGAATATCAATGGAATTAATGAAAATAATATGTAAAAGGTGGTTTAGTTGTAATGGATCTCTATATTAGTAAGTGTATTATACTTTGTATTATATTATATATCTTTATATGTATACATATGTATAATATGAACTGTATTATAAAGTGGCAACAAATCTGGTACTGGCTAGGAAATAGAGTAGCAGACCAGTGGAATACATTAGATACTTAAAATGCAATGGTAAATGACCAAAATAATCTATTGTTAGACAAACTCAAAAAACCAAACTTCTGGAAGAAAGGGTCACTATTTGACAAAAACTGCTAGGAAAATTTAAAAAATAATATGCCAGAAATTAGGAATAGATCAATATCTCACAACATATACCAAAATAGATACATGATTTGGAAATAAAGGGTATTATCATAAAGGAAGCACAAAATAGTTTACCTGTCAGACCTAAGGATAAGAGTAGAATTTATGTCCAAAAAAGACATAAAGGACATTACCTGATATAAAATAGATAACTTTGACCACATTAAATTGTAGAGGGGTTGCACAAATAAAATCAAAGCAACCAAAATTAAAAGTTAAACAACAAACTGGGAAAAATCTTTATAACAAATCTCTAACAAAATCTTCATTTCTCAAATATATAGAGAAATGAGTCAAATTTCTAAGAATACAAAGCATTCTCCAATTGACAAATGGTCAACCTATATGAACAGGCAATTCTAAGATAAAGAAATTAAAACAAACTTTGTCATATGAAAAAAAATTCTCTAAATAACTATTAATTAAAGAAATATAAATTAAAACAAGTCTAAAGTACCATTTCATATCCAATACACTGACTAACATAAAAAAAAAGGAAAATTATAAAAATGTGCAGGGCTGCTGAAAAACTGGGATACTAATACACTGCTGATGGAGTGGTGACCATTCTGGAGAGCAATTCTGAATTATGCCTAAGGGGACATAAAACTGTGCATATCACTATATTTCATCTGTTTCTCAAAGAGATTAAAGATATTAAAGAGATATAAGAACCTACCTGTGTAAAACATTTATGGTAGCTCTTTTTTTTTTTTTGTAATGGCAAAGAACTGAAATTTGAAGGGATTTCTATCAATTGGAGGAATAGCTGAACAAATTGTGGTATATGCTTCTCATGGAATATGTTTTTGCCATAATAAATGAAGAACAAGATAATCACACACAAAAATCAACAACCTGGAAAGACTTCTATGAACTGATGCAAAATGAAGTGAGCAGAACCAGAAGAGCATTGTACATAGTAACAACAATAATTTTATAATGATCAACTGTGGATGATTTAACTATTATCAACAAGTCAAGGCTCTAGGACAACTCCAAGGGACTCATGTCAAAAAAAGGATAGTCACTATCATAAGGAACAGACAGAGTCTGAATGTAGATCGAAACATACCATTCTTCACTTAATTTCCTCCATGGATTTTCTCTAGAATCAACATATGTCTTATTCATAACATGATGAACATGGAAATATATTTTGTGTAATGATATTTGTACAACCTATATCATACTACCTGTCATCTTTAGTGGGATGGAAGGGGAGAACATAAAAAACAAATATTGAAAATTGCATTGACTTAATTTAGAAAAAAATAAAAATTTAAAATAAAAAAAATGCTTATTTTCTTTCCCCTCCATCCATCAAAGAAAAAAGGAACTAATTTCCATTGGGGAGGGTACTAGTAACTGAGAGAATTAGGTTGGACTTTGTATAGGAAGTGGTAGTTCAGTCAAGTCTTGAAGAAAGCAATGATTTCCATGAAGTAAGTGGGGAGTACATTCCAGGCATTGGGGAAGGGTTCAAAGACAGGATGAATTTTCTGTAAGGAAGACATATTTTGCTTTACTCAAACTAGCTTCCTTCTCATCTTCCTTACACAACATTCCTCCTCTAGGTATAAAGTCTGTAGTTTCTTCATGTGTGAATTGATCTTCCTCCTAGAATGGTGCTTTTTCAGACATGTGCCTCATGATGGATATCAACAAATTTATTTTATTAGAACTCTTTGTTCCACAAGTTTCTGGCATAGGTGAGGTAACCCATTCTGAACATAATAGCAATGGATAGCCTTTTTTTTTTTAAATTACTTTCTGTCTTAGAATCCATACTAAGAGTTGGTTCCAAGGCAGAAGAGCAGTAAAGGCTAGGCATTTGGGGTTAAATTACTTGCCTGGGGTCATATCACCAGGAAATGTCTGAGGCCAGATTTGAAGCTATCTATGACTTCCAGTCTCTAGATCTGGCTCTCTATCCATTGAGCCACCTTGTTGCTCCTAGTAACTGGTATCTTTTCATAGTGGTTCAGCTACTTTTTATCTCTTCATCTATATTCTAGTTGTTGAGCCATCCTTGGGAGTCCTCTTTTAGTTGTAGAGGAAGTCTGATTTTTAGATTTCCACTTTCAAAATCAATCAATCTCCTCCTCTTCATCTCCAATCAACAAAACTCACTGTTTTGGTATATCAGATAAATTTGATATGTCAGATAAGTAAACAAGTATTCTTTCCTCTCCTTCCCTAAAGAAAGGGGTTGACACTGCAATAATTATGAGACCTATGTCTTCTAACCCATACACTCCACATAACTTTTCCTTTTAGCTAACAGACTTGTCATCACCAGGCATAGTTTCTGCTCCTTTCAATCACTTTAGTGAACTTTATATGAGTTCAACCTTAAAATAATCCATTAGAATATAAACTTCTTGAGAGCAGGGACTATTTTTGCTTTTTCTCTGTATTCCAAGTGCTTAACTCAGTGCCTAGCAAATAGTTGATGAAGGAGTTGAAACTTTAGCAGTACAAATATGGTGACTCAAATTCTAATTGGCCTGAATACTTGCAGAAACATACTCTAACAATGGTCTTGTTTGAGAATTAATCACTTTATTTCTAGTGCATTTTAGGACTAATAAAACCAAAAAAGGCTGCTAGGTGTCATAGAGGTTCGAGTACCAGTCCTAGAAGTCAGGAAGACTTATCTTCATCAGTTCAAATCTAATCTCAAACACTTAGTTGTCCAATCCTAGGCAAGTAATTGAATTCTGTTTGCCTCAGTTTCCTTACCTGTAAAATGAGCTGGAGAAGGAATAGTGAGCCACTCCAGTGTCTTTACAAAGAAAATTCCAAATGAGGTTATTAAGAGTTGGGAATAACTGAAATGACTGAACACCAACAACAATCCTAAGAACTGGAACCCTGAGTTCCCTCTCCTCTAGCCTCCTTACTCATACAACATCTAAGATCAGCTCATCTCTCTCACTGAGGATTTAAAAATATTACCATCATTTGAAAGAAGGACATTTTATTAGTGAGAATATTTCCAGCTTGTTTTGATTAGGCAGAACCCTAGTCTCCAGACATTTTGAATGCTGTGTTTGGCACATTTCTCAATATGTACCTTGTGAATGGTATTTGTTGGTATGATGTTTCATGTATCATATTGTTTTGTGCCCAATAGATGATCATACTTTGAAGGATGGAATTTCAAAAATTCAAATTAGTTAAATAAACGATGCTTAGTCATTCTTTTTAATATTGATGAGGCTGTCAAACATTGGATTAGGGGATTTGAGGTAAAATATATTTAGAGTGGAGGAAGAACATCATGATGAGATAAATTTTTTGAATTGCTTGTATTTATTTGTCCCAGAAGATGTCACTACTGTCCAAAGAAGATAATATGAAAGAGGTTTGGAAATACAATAGGGCTTCTTATTTTGGTTTTAGGGTTCATTCCTATCTTTTCCCCAGACATCCCATGGGGGTGACATATACAGGGAGAAACATTTATGGAAACATATTATTATATATTATGGGAAATAATTAATTTGCATGAATGGGTTGTGAGGTTCATGAAATTCTTTTAATTAGAAGAATAAAATGCAAAATATGGTTTTAGGATATACCTTCATTAACAGCTTGAGGAAACTCCTTCAACCTAAAAATAGGTGTCTTTTTCACCTGATACAATCATATAGTGATAGAATAAAGGAAATTAATTTGAGGTGATGATTCTAAAAATATTTAGTCTCTGATGTTATGAAAATTTGGAGAAAACATGGCACAGAGGATTGCAGGCTGAAATAAAGAATGTAAGCTGAAGGAAACTTATTAATTGTTGAACTAGAGAAGGTAAACTGAGGGGAAACTGTTCTTCTTGCAATGACTACTGTTCCCTGGCTTGACTAGAGAGAGAGCTGCTAATGGGACCTGAACCTGCTTATTGGTAATAGAGGTAGAACAGAGAAATACTGGGGGATGCCACCATACAGGGATACTGGTACACAGGGGAACTGGCTCCTTCCCTCCCTCCTGAGTGAACTATAAAGATACTCTAGTTGTTTTCTCAGTCAATGGGTTTATTGGGATAACAGGATGGGAAACTGAGGTAAGAGGGATGAGGAATTTCCCTAATGAGATAAAATCGAGGGTTTGTGGAGTCACAAATGTAACTCTTAGACAGTTAGGAAGATGGAGAACAGTAGCCCTTTTAAAATTTTCTTTCTTCTTCACAAATCAGCCAGATCTCTCAGCTTAACCCCAGAAAGAAACAAAGTTCAAAGTCTCTCCTTTTCTCCTGGCCAGCTCAACTCTCTTATAGACCACCAACTCAAAAGCTTCTCCCCTGGTCAGCTTCCACTGCTCAGAGCCAGAGAGACAAAGACCAAGATCCAAAAGCCAAGTTTCTCTTCTCAGTGTCAACTTCAACTGCTCAGAGTCAGAGAAAACAAAAAAACCAAATGAGACTTATAAAAGTCTGATTTGAAAAAAAATTTTGAAAAAGTTTGAAGCCAGCTTTAAACCTCCAGGGAGAGAGTGAGTCCCAGTCAGAGACAAAGTCCCAAAGCCAAGTTTCTCTTCTCAGTGTGGCCAGCCAAAGCCCCCCAATTGCCCCTTCTGGGGACATTCCATTGGAATCTTCTCTTGACAGACATCTAGAGCTAGATCTCCAGCCCTGCATCTTGGTCCACAAATCCTGCAAAAACTCTCTCTCTTCAGGTCTCTATCACAAGGCTAAGCTTAGAATCAGAAAGACCCAAGTTAAAAATCCTATGTTTTTTTAGCTGTGTAGCCTTAAGTGTTTCAAATAAGTTCCTAAATCAGAGACTGGTTATAAGTTGACAGAAGTAACTCCATGAAGTTATGAAGAGTGAAATTAGCAGAACCAAGAGAATATTATATATAGTAACAGAAATATTTTTTGAAGAATGACTGTGTATAGCTACCTCCAGAGAAAGAATTAATATGTAGAAATAAGCAAGACATCATTTTATATATAAATATATCAAATGATGCCTTCTCTAATGGGGGAGATGAAAGGAATGCAAAGTATTACCTGAGTATTTTAATGTAACAAATAAATGAATAAATATTGTTTTAAAAGAGTGTATAGATCCTTTAAACATTCCGTTAAATAAAAAAATAACATGAACATCTCTGGAAGACTGTGCTCCAAAAGAGGGTGATATTTGGAGAATGGTCAAAGAAGGATCTGGAATTCTTAATGGAATATAGCATTATAATGGTATGCTTTCCCTTTGATATAAAAAGAAGTAATTTACTTTAAAAATACATTATTTCAATCTTAATTTGAAATTAAAATAAAATGGTAGGTCTTGAATGACTTTATCACTGTATAGCAGGCCATTAGTGTAATCCATGACTATGTGGTCTTATCTCCATTGGTAATGAATGGAATAGTGTGTACCTGGGGACCTATAATCATAGTAGCTTGAAATTTATCTGCTGTTGTAACCCAGTGGAACTCTAAAACTTGCTTAAGGATAGAGATATTATATTTTAAAACCATTCCTATAACTTCTGTAACTGGGAAATGGTACATAAGCCTCCTTATGTATATAGAAAAGTAATTGGAGGCAAGGGCTTGAAATTGCTGACCACTAAGCCACCAGGAGGGACACCTATTTAATAACTAGACACAGCCATGACAAGGCATTTATTTGTGTGTTGTTGGAAATGTTTGAAACTTATGCTACCTATTCATTATTGTCCACTGGAGGATTTGAACCTGTTTACTCCCAGACTTCAGTTCAAAGAACCAAGCTCTTCTGTAAAATAGATCATCTAAGTTAATTAGAACCCCAAACATTTTGTCTCACTTTGAATCTTGTGATGACTGCAAAGAAAAACTATCTGACTTTCTGATCTTTTTCTAAACTTTATTAAAAGAAAAAAAAAACCACCAGAGTTCCCTAGCTGAAATTATTAACTAGAGCCCAACTACTCTGAATCATCTCAGATTCCAAGGTCCCCCCCAAGCATAGGATTGGCCCTTATGTAGACCAATCCCCTGCCTGGAATTAGGGGGAAATGGCCCCTCCCTAGCATAGGATTGGTCCAATTCAAGACCAATCACATACCAGGAAGTAGTAGGGAGGGGCCCCTGAGGCAAGCAGGTGGATGCAGTCCCCCTCAGCCACAACATTTTAAAACTCATAACCTACTTTTTTCTCCTAGCAAGATAAGCTCTTCAAAGAAAACAAGTACACTGTATATGTATATACATGCACACATATATATATATAGAAATATCAATATCTATCTATAGATGAGAATATATGTATACACAGTAGTATATGCATATAATATGTTGAAATTACTATATTACATCCACTTCTACATAGTAGCAAATAGTTTGCTAGTCTGGAGTCAGGAAGATTTATCTTCCTAAATTCAAACCTTCATATGACTGCAAATGACTATACAAGATGTTGTTCAGTCATTTTCAATCTTGTTGACTCTCCATGATCTATTTTTGGGTTTCATTGGCAAAGATTCTGGAGGTATTTGTCATTTTCTCTCTGGCTGATTTTACAAATGAAGAAACCGAGGTAAACAGGGTTAAGTGACTTTCCCAGTGTCACACAGGTATTAAGTGTCTGAGGTTATATTTGGACTCAAGTCTTCCTAATCCCAGGTCCAATGCTGTACCCCTTGAGCCATCAAGCTGCCTTCACTAATATATAGCACTATATATAATACACACACATATAGTGCATCTATCTATATGCTATTATTATTATTATTTTAAATATGGGATCCCTAAGCTCTGAGAATATGATTTCTAGCAATAGTTATTTCTAAAAAATTCTAAATAAAGGCATAACAAAGGAATGATTTGTTTGGATTTTTGTGTTCAGGAAAAGAAAATTTTATCTGTAACTCCTATTATATATAGGGCACCTCAAAGCCTGGAAAGTTGTTCATGTACACTTACATACAGACGTAGACAAATATGCATACACATGCAGAGGAATTTAGGGCAAAAGGGTAAAAAAACAATGTCCTTGTCCTCTTGTCTGGTTTTTCTGATTCCTTGGCTTCATTTCCATGACAGAACCCAAGGAATCTCAGGGTGCTGAGTAAAATCAATGCCACAGACCTTGACAGCTTTTGCAATTTAGTGGAAGGTAGCTCTTGAAATGATTTGAGCACTATTCAGTTTGGAAATTAAAAATTTAATGTATTCAAGGAAGTTTTATTTATTTATTTATTTTTGGTTTGTTTGTTCCTTAGCTCTAAGCAGAATAATAGCTTGTGACAAAGAAGCTTGTCCTTTTAGGAGAGGAAAACGGGTTCAAAGTGAGACTAAATGTTTGGGGGTTCTAACTTAGATGATTTATTTTACAGAAGAGCTTCCTCCTTGGAACTGAAGTCTGGAAGTAAACAGATCTCAGCTCTTATGAAGAAAATCAACCACTTTTCTGTTTTTTTTTCTTTCTTTTAAATCAAATTTTATTAATGTTTCCTTGTTTTTGACATCAGATTTTCCCCCAGTACTTCTCTCTCTTCTGCCTCCCAGAGAACTATCATATTCCTTTTTCACTAAAAGCACTGAGGCTTAGACTCTGGGGTCCAAGAAGACAGAGACATGGTAGAATTCAGCGAAGGATTCCAGCTAAAAGGTGACTGGAGAGAAAGAGATAAAGGAGAACAAGAGAGACTACATGCTCAGTAGAACTACAAATCCAGAGGGGGTCAATGCCTCAAAGAAACTACTCCATGCCCACCAGAAAGCAGGTTCAATATAATAACATTCCCAGAAAATATTGGTAATCCTTACACACTGGTGGCCACCTTTCCACATATATGCTTACTTAGGTCACCCAGTTCTTCCTACCTGTATATTGCTCTCATGTAGTTCTCATATGTATGTCTCTTGATCATGGTCCCTACCTATATATGTTCAGTCTTCCCAGGAGCAGTGTGTTAATTTCTGGGAGACCAAGTCCAAGGTATATGAGAAGGGGGCAATAGCTATTGCTATTTTTATGATTTTGTTTTTTCATTAAATGCTTCTTTTGGAATGACTCCTAAAAAGAGGGGACTCACCTATGGTTTTGAATGCACTGTAGACCCACAGATAACTTTGAACCTGGAATAGAATTTCTAATCTACATGTGAGAGGCAGACTCCCCAAAGAGCTACAAAAATATACAGAACACTTTTGAAATGTGGTAAGAGATGGTATAGACTTAAAACTGGTTCAAAGAGTCTTTAAAATCTCTTTAATAATAATAAAAATATCAATAATATGTGTATATGCATACATCTAATATATTAATAACTAATACTATAGAGTTATTTTCATTAATAACTACCTCATATTAAATAACAATATTTTATAGTATAAAAATAAAGTATAATCTATAAAATATATCAAATTAAATATTACCAAAGAATATATAGAAACAAAGTATATAAATTTATTATAAAATATAACTGTATCTGTACATAATTTCATGTAAAATAATTTGGTATAATGGCATATTATAATGATAACTAACATTTATATAGGAGTTTAAGATTTATAAAATACTTTAAAAATATCTCATTTTGTCCTTAGAACAATAATAGAAGGCAGCTATTATCCTGGAAGGAGCTATTACTATCCTCATTTTACAGATAAGGAAACTGAGTTAGACAAAGGCTAAATGACTTACTCAGAGTCACACAGTAAGTCAGTGAGGCATGATAACCTTTCTGACTTCACGTCCATCATTCTGGCCACTATAAAAATGTAAGATTTAAATTAATATCCAAGAACTCCAAGTATTATATTTTATAATATTTATTAATAATCACTTGGAAGAGTGATTGGAAGAGAAGTTTTCCCAACCTCTTTAGCAGGAGAAGAGAGAGAGGGTCAGGGTCCCAGAAAACTATCTCCAAGACGTAAGGACTTAACGTGAGAACAAAAGTGGGATGCTGGGAATTGGAATCCTGGGGAGCAGATTCTAATTACACAATACGTAGCTGCCTGATACACTCATATTCAGACAGCTAAATAAAATGAAGCCTAGATAGGTTAAATGGTCACAGATTAGTAAATTGCAGAAGTAGAATTTAAATGCAGATCTTCTGACTCTTCATGCTTTTTCCATAATACCCTGCTGCCTTCTGATGATAGGGTTTTTTTTTTTGTTTGTTTGTTTTTTTAAACCCTTACCTTCCCTACCTTTCATCTTGGAGTCAATACTGTGTACTGGCTCCAAGGCAGAAGAATGGTAAGGGCTAGGCAATGGGGGTCAAGTGACTTGCCCAGGGTCACACAGCTGATGATAGATTTTTATTAAAGGAGGTTGCAGCTGCTTGAGGGATACAGCAAACCACACAGGACTTGGAATCAAGAAGACTCTTCCTGTGCTCAACTCCATTCTCAGATACTTACTAGCTGTGTGATCCTGGGCAAGTCACTTGACCCCCTTTGCCTCTGTTTCTTCATCTGTAAAATGAGCTGAAGAAGGAAATGGCAAACCACTCCAGTATCTTTGTGAAGAAAACCCCAAATGAGGTCATAGTGAATGGAAAAGATTGAATAACAATAGTAACAATAAACAGAATAGCTGTTCGAGATAGTTCTTGAACTTTTGAGGTTCCTGGCATAAAAAGACTGTGACTGCTCCCTTTTCTCTTTTTGCTAAAGGAATTAGTGTGTTCTTTCTCCAAAGTCCTGTCATAAGAGGAGGCAGGTTCTGCTAGGGAGCTGTGAGTTTCAGGCCCACCTAACCACTAATTAATTTAAGGATGTGCTCTTAGACAAGTCATTTAACATCTTTAGTTTTCAATTTCCTGGTCTGCAAAATGACATCGGACTAATTGATCTCTAAAGTCCTTCTCAGGGATGAATAAGTCTACAGTAGAATCCACTCATGGCCCCTCCTTGCATTCCATTCAGTCAAACAGGACTGGGCATGAGGAGGAACCGGGAGCCCCCATCCCATCTGTGACATGTCTGCATTGTATTCCCTAACTCAGGATCTGCTGGTTTCGTACATGACAGGAGTCACCTAGACCTCCCTGCGTTTTCTGCCCTGGGCCAATTTAACACACAGAAGGAACCATTTACTCTCTTTTGCCTCTGCTATAAGGAACCTTAGCTGTCAATCAACCTGGTTGCTACTGACAGTAATTGCTTTTTAAAGGCGCTAAAGCCCCTTATAGACAATTTCAGTTATATTTTGAACATCAGGCAAGATTTTAAAAAATTACAGGACCTTATTTTCTACACTCTGTGGTCACCAGGGCTGCCTTCATTTTAATAATGCTTCTCAGAGTAAATGAGCAAGTAGTCTTCTTGTGCCGCCCAGCATATCTCCCTTCCCTTAAACTTCCTTGTCCTTTTTGGGGGGTCTCAGATATTAAGCACCAGACTGCAAAAAACAGTCAACTTCTTGGGAACAAATACAACAGTAATTTCAGTAGTAGTTTACTTTAGTTTTTTTTTTTCTTTAAGTGACCAGCCCATGGAATATTTAATCAAAATATTAGTTTCAATTTAGTGCACTCTGCCAGAATGAAAATAAAACCAATGAACCATATAGAATTTTGCAGTTTATATAACACCTTGCAACAAAACTACGAGGCAGAGAGGCCAGGTATAAATGATTATGTCCATTTTATAAATAAGGAAATAGAACCTCAGAGAGGTAAAAAGATTTGCCTATGGTCACAAGTGGCAGCATCTGCACGAGAATGCAGGCCTCCCAACTCCTAGGGTTAAAAAAATGAGTCTTTATTATTTTTTTGTTTTAATATTGACTTCACTGCTTTTTCCCCTACACAGTGAGTCATTCCAGTAACGATGATTAGAAAACAAAGTGGAAAAAAACTGTTCATAAAATCTTACCAAAAATCCATTTATAATGTGTGTATGTTGTATGTAAATTGTAAAGGGTTTCCCTAATGATCATTTCACTCTGAGTCTGGTGAACTGAGAGTAACATGGCTTTCTAGAAAGAATATTTTCTTGGGAGCTAGGTTTTATTTAATATAACTGACATATATAATGATATATTATAACATATTATAACATTACATTGATATATTCTAATTTATTGATATATAGCAATATATTATAATTTATTATGTTCTCATGTGCTTATACAGAGCAATATATTATAATGTGTTATATTATTATATAATAGAGAATAGATAATAAATTAATTAAAATAAAATAATTTCTTTGTTGTTACATGGCTAAATGAACTGAGGCGTCTCTTTTCCCTGTTAGTTTTCAATTTCCTCATGAGTAAAATGAGTGAATTAGACAGGATGATTTTTTTTCAACCCATACCTCCTGTTCTTAGAATCACTACTGTAAATTGGCTCTAAGGCAGAAGAGCGGTAAGGAGTAGAAAATGGGGGTTAAGTGACTTGCCCAGGGTCACAAAGCAAGGAAGTGTGTGAGGCCAGATTTAGACAGGATGATTTTGAAGGTCACTTCAAACACTGTCTCACTTCTTTAAAGCACCTTAATTCTCCCTTTTAAATAAGAGGCATGTGAGAAAGTCTACTGTTTATTCCCCTTTACCAACTTATGAGCCGTGTAAGAAGCATAGGGGGTATTGTAGCAGAGATTGCTATTTTTTAAAATAAATTATACAATGTGGTTATGGATGAAGGTGTTGCTAGAGAGATGGCTGAACTAATGGGTACTTGGATGTATATGGACATAAGAGCACACATAGGTTGGGGAGACTAGAAACAGAGAAGGGCCAATAGGAATGTTTCCCCTTAGGGAAAGAACCAATGGGAATGCTCTCCTAAAGTGCACTGGTTCTTTTATTCAAACCTATTGCAATGAGTAAGAAGTCTCATTTAAGGAAGTGTATTACAGTAAAGTGACCATGGTTTATTGACCTAAACAAAGTTGGGGAATATTGCTGCAAATGAGAAATGTAATCTGGGCAGAGTTCTGGTCAGGCTGTACTTAAGGAGAATGTTTGGTTCAAATAAGACACAGTAGCAGACAAGGATATGACATATTAAAAATTTTGGGAAGGAAAACCAAAATGTTTTGGCTAGAGGAATAGTGCTCTATCTTTTTAGATAGATGGCAAAAAACTCCAATTCACTTAGGAATCCTTGTCTGAGAACACCAAGGAAACGTTCTTGACAGAACAAGGGAATAAATGGTTAATAATCTTTTAGATAACAGAATCTAAAAATGGTAGACTCTCAACTTTTGTATGATGAGCTGGTGTCTGAAAAGCTGAAATTGTTTCTGTTAGCTACATAATCAGATGAAAACAACCCATGAAGTAAATCTAATGAAACTGGCATAATAGCCATTTGATTTAAATGAGAATCCATAGCCTCTCAGAAAGGAAAGGATAGAAATGGTATATTATTTTGATATGCTTACTTGTTTAGCTTTCAATATTTAAGCTTTTATATAGCTACAGTGGAAAACAAAATGATTTTGTAAAGCAGCTGTTATCCTCATACCATATGGAAAATAAAATGGGCTTTGTTCTAGCCTTTTGGTTATTCTGGCTATATATTTTTTTCTTTTTTCCATTTCTATCTGAGGTTCTCTAAAACACAGACACAAATTTTAAAAAAGCTTTCTGGAATGCCATGAGTTATTGTAGGAAAAACTAAGATACTCATTGGTATTTGAGTTTTCAAATCTGACTAGTCACTTCATAAAGTAGAACCCACTCAATGATCATTCCCTCCCTTCTCCCTTCTCACTTTCCCTCCTTAAGAAATTCTCTTGGGGGCAGCTGGATGGCTCAGTGGATTGAGAGCCAGGTCTAGAGACCTAGGTTCAAATCTGATCTCAGGTACTTCCTAGTTGTGTGACCCTGGGCAAGTCACTTAACCCCCATTGCCTAACCCTTACAATTCTTCTGCCTTGGAACCAACACACAGTATTGATTCTAAGATGGAAGGTAAGGGTTTAAAAAAGAAAGAAATTCTCTTTATGAATTATTTTATTTCTTGAAGTAAAACTGGTTGCATTTCAAGGGCAATCAATTGACAGACAAAGCTCCAGTGACATGTCCAAGGAAGATGTATTTTAGAAGGTACAAAATGAACACCTGAAAACTGCACAAAACCTGAGAAACAGAGCTGTTAGGGCAGCCTTTTAAATGATGACACTGAAAAATGGAACAAGTTGTTTTATCTTTTATTACACCTCAATAATAAGTGCTAACAAGTCTAAGGTTGAAAGTAGGACAATGTTGCTGACTTGTCCGTCACTATAAAAACACCTTGTCACTTACTGTTGAGAAGAGGCCAGGCTATCAAAAGTTAAAATATAGTTAATAATAGGGTTACCAAAAAGGCCAGAAAAATGCAAGGACCATATAATTGGCTGTCATTGTGACATTATTCTAGGGACAGAATTTAAATTGTGATATTGAAAAGTTAACATCTAGTAAAGAATTATTTTCTTCTTTTATTAAATTCACCTTATTGGTACCTTAGCAGAACTAGAGAAATTGCATGGACAGAGAGACAGAAACTGATTCACTTTATATCAATTCATACAGATCTTGCCATGTTTTTCTGAAATTGTACCCTTTATCATTTCTTATAGTACAGAAGTATTTCATAAATCATGTCACAAGTAGTTCATCCTTTCCCCAATTGATGAGCATGTCCTCAATGTCCAATACTATTGCCACTATAAAAAGAGTTGCTATGTGTGTGTGTATGTATACGTTTACAAATAGGTCATTTCTCTTTTTCTTTGACTTCTTTTTTTTTTTAAACATTATTTTATTTGGTCATTTCCGAGCATTATTCATTGGAGACAAAGATAATTTTCTTTTCTCCCCCCCCCCCCCATCCCATAGCTGACATGCGATTCCACTGGGTATTACATGTGTCCTTGATTTAAACCCATTTCCATGTTGTGGGTATTTGCATTAGAGTGTTCATTTAGAGTCTCTCCTCAGACATGTCCCCTTAACCCCTGTAGTCAAGCAGTTGCTTTCCATCGGTGTTTTTACTCCCTCAGTTTGTCCTCTGCTTTGACTTCTTTAGGGTATAGACCTGGTAGCAATATTGCTGGGTCAATGGGTAGGCACAGTTTTATAAATCTTTGAGCATAGTTCCAAATTGTTCTCCAGAATGACTGGACCCATTCACAACTCCACCAGCAGTTTACTAGTGTTCCTATTTTCCCTCACCCCATCCAACATTTGTCATTTCTGATAGGTGTGAGGCATTATGTCAGAGTAATTTTAATTTGCATCTTTCCTTGAATAGGGATTTAGAACCTTGTTCATATAACTATAGATTGCTTTGATTTAATAATCTGAAGACTGACTATTCTTATCCTTTGACCATTTACCAATTGGTTGTTGATATTTTTGTTCACGACAATCCATAAAACAATGAAAAAAATAGACCTCAGTTCTGTACAACCCTCTTTTGGGAATGGCAGAAAAGAGAGCAGAGGATACTCAGAGTCACTTAATATGTTTATTTTTCAGACATTTAACTTCAATGTCTGTTAATGGATGCTAAAATTCAGGATGGAGACTTCTCGAATTTAGTATGTAGTAGAGAAAAACCTAATACTAAGCCTGTGCAATCAGTAGTCACCTGGCTATCATTTAGGAATATATGGGGCCGATCTTTCTGAGATGAGGTATAGTTCTAAATTTAAAATTAACTAAACATTTATTAAACTTTTCTTGTATGTGTAAAACAATTATATTTATTATTGGGAAGGAGAGGAAAAGAATCATTTATTGAACACCTACTGTGTACTGAGCACTGTGCTAAGTGCTTTACAACTATTTCATTTTATGATAGGAATACAGAGATGAAAAACAAAATATCCTTTGTTTTCAAGGAACTTATAGTTTGGGTGTATATATGGGTGATGGAGGAAAGATAGTTACATAAAATTTTATGAAAGAGGTCAGACTATAATTCAGTTCACAAGACAAGTCAACTATAAATTAAGAAGGATTTACTTTTAGTTGGTGGGACCAAGGTCAATTTGATGGTATCTGCATTGGGACTTGAAAGAAAAGAAGGATTTTTAAGAGCAAAGATATGCATGGAGGCTATTCCTGGAAAGGGGTTGATCTATGTGAATCCACAATGATCAAACACAATAGAATAATAGAATAAATTTAGTGGTATGGTTGGAAATGTATGTTATAGTCATATCAGAGAAAGCATTGTATAGCATATTACAGATTATGAATTTTAATAAATAGTAAATGTATGACATTCCATGCAAAAGATATTGAATTTGTAGTGTGGTGTTGTGAGGAACATTAAATGGGCCAGTGTGGCTGGATTATAAATTATAGAGGGCATCCAGGTTTGTAAATTGTAAGAATAGAAAATAAAAAAGAGCCAGGTTGGAAAGAGCTTCAAATGCCAAATATAGAGCCTTCTATTTGATCCTAAAATTAATAGGGAAAGACATACTGTAATTAATTAAGAATGGAGTTGATATAGCCAAATTTTCTCTTTAAGAAAATTACCTATAAAGCAGAATAGAGGTTGGTTTGTATAGAAGAGACATGAAGAGGTAAGATTAAGTGGAATACTATTTTAATAGTTTAATCAAGGGGCAGTGAGGGCTTGTATTAAGGGTAGTGGCTATATGACTAGAAAGGAGGGGTCTTATATGAGATGTCATTAAGGTAGAAATGACTAGATTTGACAAAATACTGGATATGCAGAATGAATGACAGTAGGGATAAGGACGAGAGCCAGGTTGGTACTGTACTTTATAATAATAAGAAATTTTGGTGAAGGGAATTATCTGGAAAAAAATAATGAGCTCTATGTTGAGCATATTGAATTTCATATGCCTATGAGATAAACAATATGAGATGTCCTGAAAGTAGGTAGTTATATGAGATTGGCACTCAGGAGAAATACTGGTGCTGGATATATCCATTTGGAAACCAGTTGTCCAGATTTATGAACCTATGGGAGATGATAAGATCAACTTATGAAATATCATCAAGGGAAAATACAAGAAAGCCTACGAGAGAGCTTTGGAGGATACCCAAGAGTCTAGAGATACCTTGCTAAAAGTCTAGCAAGGGAGTCATACAGTGATCATACAGGTAGGAGAACCAGTAGTGAATAGCATCCTGATCTTTTTTAAGGAGTATCTAGAGAAGATGATGATTAACAGAATCAAAGGCTTCAGAGAGGTCACTAAAGATAAAGATTGAAAAATGTACATTAAATGTCTTCTGTTTTTAGTTGTTAGGTAGAAGGAATTAAACCTAATCTCAAAGAGCAAACCTAGGGCCAGGGGGTAGAAATTACAGGGATACAAATTTTGAATCACTGTCTGGAAAATTTTTTAAGCAATTAGAATTGTCCTGAAATATGAGCTTCCTGGCTTTTAAATAGAAGCACTAGTTACTTCTCCACCATTAGAGAATCAGATATATGGATATTATAGGTTGGCTTCATGATTTGGTTTAGATCAGATGATATCCAAGATTCTTTTCATCTCTAATTTATTTGATTTAGTTTGAATGTAACTGATTCATAATGTCTAAACTGAGGCATTTTGTAAGATTTGTGATTTGCATAACCACACATGTGATAGTTGATGTTATGAATGTCATATAGACAGATTCTTAAGTGGTTTAATTTTAAGGGCACAGAGAGAGTTATATATTCTTCAAAATATCTCCCCTTCTTGAACTGTTGCCATCTGTAGAAATTCCTTCCTCTGATACCTAGACTGGTTCTCTGTTAAGATGTGCTTAAAGTCTGGGCAACTAGGTAACAGTGGATAAAATGCCAGGCTTAGTGTCAGGAAGAATTATTTTCCACATTTAAATATGTCCTCACGTACTTACTAACTGTGTGACCTTGGACATGTCACTTAACTGATTGCCACAATCCCTCATCTGTAAAATGAGATGAAGAAAAAATAGCAAATCACTGCAGTATCTTTGCCAAGAAAACCCTAAATGAGATCAAGAAGAATTTGACATGACTGAAGCACAATAACAAACTAGCAATTCTGAGAGCTTGGGCAAGCACCAGAAAATGACCTGGGACAAGCATCAGGAAAAACTTCTTCAAATTTAAAAAGTGTTCCCTTCGGCAGCACATATACTAAAATTGGAATGCTCTACAGAGAAGATTAGCAGGTCCCCTGAACAAGGATGACATGCAAATTTGTAAAACATTCTATTATTTTTAAAAAGAAAAAATAACACATTAACTGTTATTATTCAAATAGACCTCAGTGAAATAAAAGCTGGAGATCATTTGGTCCATTTTACAGAAGAAGAAAATAAAACCCAGAGAAGAGAAGTAACTTGCTTAAGGCAAAACAGATAGTAAATGGCAAAACTTAAACTTCAAATGTCCTTTTTGCCCAGTAATCAAAATTTTTTTTGAGAATTATTTTTAATAATGTAGAAATGATGAGTGTGTTAGATATTAAGGAGAGGGGGGAATATAGAAAAAATGAACAAAAGGGGGGCACTGAAATTAACTTCATTATTTTGCTCAACAAAGGTCCTGATTAAAAATAATTTCCTGTCATATATTCCACAAGTAAATAGTATTTAGTTATTAACTATCACTTAAAAGAGTATTTGTCATATGTGTGAGGCATTACACATTTGGTCAACATTGTTTTCTCTAACAATATTTTGTTGTTCAGCAGCTAACAAATCGATATTTTGTATTTTCAGTAATTATGTCCTATAGTCTCAGAATTCTGTTCATTTTGGTTATCTTGTGTTCATTCCTTGAGGCTGTTTTACCTTTGCTTGGGATAAGTTGTCAGTTTGATACATGTCCAACTGAAATATTCCCAGCATGGATTCTTTTTCTGAAAGGTGCCAGCTAGTGGGCACAAAGATGACAAGGGAATGCAAAGGTCTGGGTGTCCAAAATGTGTGTAGTGTCTGAGATAAACAAAATAGAACATACTATCCAATTACCAGAGACAATGGGCTGAGGCAGGATTTAATAAATAACAAACACAGGGTTCAGCCATTCAACTGCTTCCTAAGAGCCTTGCAATGGAAGTATGAGCAGTCACATCCAATATTCATTGCTGCCATTGTCAAAGATGGCTGACTTAATAAAAAAATTATTTACAATCATCTTAACTAGAATATATATGGGTTTATAATATATATTTTTTCTAGGATATACTAAATATAATGAAAATGATGATAAATATAATGTACATTTTCCAGGATATGTTTTATCTATCTATCTATCTATCTATCTATCTATCTATCTATCTATCTATCTATCTATCTATCTACCTATCATCTATCCATCTATCTATCTATCTATCTATCTATCTATCTATCTATCTATCTATCTATCTATCTATCTATCAATCTATCTATTTTTTTCTCTCTCTCTCTATCTATCTATCTATCTATCTGACATGTCTGTCTATCTATCTTTCTATCATCTAGCCATCTCTCTCTCTCTCTCTCTCTCTCTTTATCTATCTATCTATCTATCTATCTATCTATCTATCTATCTATCTATCTATCTATCTATCTGTCTATCCATCTATCTATCTATCCATCTATCTTATCTATCTTGTTTCCAAGGCAGAAGAGTGTTAGTGACTAGGCAATGAGGGTTAAGTGATTTGTACAGGGTCACAGAACTAGGAAGTATCTGGGGTCATATTTGAACTCAAGATTTCTTGTTCTGCTTTCATCTGAATCCTGGTTTTTGTTTGTGTAAACACTTTTTTAAAATTATGTAATCAAAATGATCTATTTTTCATCATGTAATGTTCTCTATCTATTTTGATTATAAATTCATCTCTTATCTGTAGATCTGCTAGGCAAACTATTTCTTGCTCCCCTGATATGCTTAGAGTATAATCCTTTATGCCTAAATCAAGTACCCATTTTTACCTTATTTCAATGTAAGCGAATGTGGGCATCGGAGGGCAAGAGTTATGGATGTATCTGAATGCATGTTTCCATGCAAAAATGTGCCAGAAATTCCTCTTTATCTACCTATATACCTATCTATCTTTCTTTCTATCTATCTATTATCTATCTATCTATCTATCTATCTATCTATCTATCTATCTATCTCCTTCTATCCATATATGCAAATAAATATGAGGTTTCCAAGATTCATATATCCTAGCAACTAATTTAGAACATGAGCAGAGCAAATAATGGATAGCTTGTATGAAAAGAAAGTTATTCAGTGGGATCTGATTTTTAAAAATGAGAAATCAAAATTGAATCACATTTTTAAATTGAAGGTAACTAAAATCTTTGGTGGGACGATGATTTATTTTATTTCTGTTTTTATTTTTGTGGAATATTAATAATGCTACTTTGTCACATTTGTATACTATGTTTGCAGTTTATAAAGGTAACTTCATGTTCTTTCTATAATTTGACTTTCACAACAACACTGAAGTAAACTGGGCAGATAGTATTGTCCCAGTTTTATAATAATAACTGATATTTAAATAGGACTTTAGGGATTGCAAAACATGTCACAGACATTATGTAATTTGAGTATCACAACGACCCTGTGAATTAGACACTAGAGAATAAATGATTCTTCCCATTTTATCAATGAAGAAACAAAGTTTGAGAAAAGTCTTGATGACCATGCATGTTGGAAGTGGAAATTGAAGTTGTCTTCTTGATTCCAGCACACTGTTACAGTACATGCTATACCATGATTACCCATGGTCAAAGAGCTAATTAGTCCATTTCCCCTTGTCCAGTGCTACTCAGCTTTCATGCTTGACTTTGATTTCATAAGACAAGATGATGGACTCATCTGTTTATAAATTTTCTGTTGATAACTGAAGAGGAATTGCCCTATTGATGATGATAGCAGAAGTTCTTTAAGGGCAGAGATTGTTTCAGATCATTACAATAAAGCAAATACTGCAATAAAGTGAGATATCTGAATTTTTTGGTTTCTCAGTGTATATGAAGGTTATCTTTATACTATACTGTAATTGACTAAGTACATAGTAGTATTATATCTAAAAAAGTGTCTATACTTTAATTAAAATATTTTATTGTTAAAAATTGTAATCATTCCTAGAACCTTCAGCAAATTATAATCTTCATGCTTTGGATGGTCTTGCCTCTACCACTGATCAGGGTGGTGGTGGCTGAGGTTGGGTGGCTTATTATTGTTAAAATAAGATAGCAATGGAGTTTGTTGAGTTGATTAACCCTTCCTTTCCCTTGAACACAAAGAGGTTATTGTAGGGTTATTAACTGACCTAAATATCAATATTTTATTGTACCTCAGGTAATAGAAATGTCTAAGGAGAGGGTGAGGGGAATGGAAGGTCAATGAAGCAATCAGAACACACACGATATTTATCAGTGTAGTCTTCCATGGGTTTGGCTTGTGGTGCATCAAAAACATTTTCTATAATATCAAAGGTCATTAACCACAGATAACCATAACAGATATGATAACAATCAAAAATTTTATAATATTGCCAATAAATTGCCAAAATATGACAGATATAGGATCTGAACATATGCTATTGGAAAAATGGTTCCCAAAAGACTTGCTGAAACTAGAGTTGCAACAAACCTTCAGTTTGTAAAGAACACAATTAAGGAAAACACACACACAAAAAACTAAGTATGTTCAGAGTTGGCACATAGTAGGTGCTTAATATATCTATATACATATATAAAGTATTTTAGTTTTGTGAAGGCTGACTTTTATTGAGTTCATAGAACTTTTTTCATAGAACTTATAAACAACATGTTTTGAGAGGAGCAGAATCATTTTAAAGAA
This sequence comes from Monodelphis domestica, assembly GCF_027887165.1. NCBI lineage: Eukaryota > Metazoa > Chordata > Mammalia > Didelphimorphia > Didelphidae > Monodelphis > Monodelphis domestica. The sequence continues at coordinate 257,027,534 of NC_077230.1, forward strand.
AGAAGGATTCGTGAGAATAAATTATCCATTTGAATTCCATAAAAATATTGATATTTCAAATTTCCATGCCACTATTAGGAATCCATTTTTAAAGTGAAATTTACTAAAGCAATGAAAGAAGATAATTTTGTACTTTTAAATTTTAATTAACAGGATCTCTGACATTAAGGCTTTTCAATCATCTCCACCAGTCTTTATACTTCTGGCAGTAACATAAATAATTATGCCCCCTTTTTCAATAATGTTTTGGACTTTGTTGAGTTTTTTCATAATAATTTACATAATCTGTATGACCTTAGTTTGGATGTGAGCCATAATGTCTATATCAATAGAATAGGTACAAATTTCCATTTTTTTACATATAGCCACATTATATGAGTATATCAAAGTTTAATAAAATCACTCTTTTAGAAGAATGCCATACTAGTGAAAACAACAAAGCTTATTATTCTGGTATTCTGTTCATACCTCAAATCCCTGTGGTCTTCCTAGACTCTCTTTAATATGTTTCCATGCAACAAGAATCTCTGATACAGATAAACTTGTAGCCTTGACATCTGTAGGAGCAGCACTGGGTTCTGTATTAAGAAAAATGGAAATAATAAAACTCCATTGGAACAAGTCATCTCTGTCATAATACTGCAAGGAAACCTGTCAATGACTTCTTGCATTTTACCATATTGGTTGAAATAAAGTACTGTAGTTGTTACAAAAACAAACAAACAAAAACCCCACCAGATAAAAGAATCTTTACTGGATTTCTCCATTTGTGTCATGTTTCATCAATATCTTCTTACTGGAAAATCTAGGAAGGCAAACAAAAGATCTCATTTCCTTGATTGACTGATGAATTACTCATTGGACAAACCAAACTAATTGCTGAACTCATTATCTATATTGTGTTAAGTGTATTTTTGCCAGCAGATTTTTCTTAGTGTAGGAAATAGTATTCTCCCTGTAGTCCTTAATTTACACACCCAGTTTATTATTTTGCATATGAAAATCACCACTAGATGTCTTATTATTAGAAAATCAAAATGGTGCCATACTTTTATGTTTTTTTTTCCCTTCTGAAGAATTAGGCATGAATATCAATAGGAAAATTTTGAAATATCTAATCAATTAATTATTGCAACATCCTTGTGAAATAGAGAGCTTTAAAAATTATCTTTCTTTACAGGTGGAGAACCTAAGACTCAGATTGTTTCTTTCTATACTTAAACTTTTTAATGGAACACACCAGGCAAACACCTGCTTAGGTCAGTCATACAATCAGTTTGAATGATACTTTTGGACTGAGAGGATGATTTCTTTGAAGTTTGACTTTTTAGTTGTGCTATAATTCCTTGCTTTAAATAAACCTGAAAATAGTAACCTAGGTGTATACTAAAATTAATTAGTCATTAATAAATATGAAGGACCATAAGATTATGCACTTGGCTAAGATCATAAGATCATCAAATCATGGAGCTAAAAAAACATTAGAGGTCAACTAAGCCAACTTCTATGTTACACTACCAAAGATGCTATACATCATTGAGGGGAAGTGACTTGACAAGGTCACAGAAATAGCAAGGAATAGGTATAGGATTCAAATCCAGGTCTTCTGAATTCTATTCCAGCACAGAACAATCCAGTTTTTAACAAAATAATTCATATAAATTGTCTTTTATTAAATAGTAAAATGTTCTAATATTTTAGAATTGATCAATTTTATAAAAAGTAATAGACAATTTACAACTTTATTCAGAAAGACATTTATGCTGTGAAATAACATCTCCTTTGCTGATTTGTAAATATCAGTATAGTCATCCAGAGTATGCTAAATTCAAGGAGCCACATCTCAGAGACTCACTCACTCATTGAAGGAACAATAAATATTTGTGGAATTGAATTTTTTTTTAAATGTGATTTAAACATTCAGTTAAGTATTCAATTACTCTCTCAACATGATAAAAAGGGGAAAAAGTTTGACTGTCTTTATCCAACAATTAGTTGTTTATTTTTTATTTTTATTATTATTTTTTATACCCTTACCTTCCGTCTTGGAGTCAATACTGTGTATTGGCTCCAAGGCAGAAGAGTGGTAAGGGCTAGGCAATGGGGGTCAAGTGACTTGCCCAGGGTCACACAGCTGGTGAGTTGTTTATTTTTGGCATGGTATATAACACATAAATTAGTAGCAGAGTCTACATTAAAATGATTATTGTGGTTTTTCAGTGTCTTGACCAGTAAAATTTTTCTTCTCTATAAGATTCAAAGAAATATGTCATGAATCATGGTATTTTAAATCTTGGCACTGACTTTTAAGACATGTCTATGGCGAGAGGGAAAGGTCTCAGTGTAGCTGCACAGACCTATCCTTTCATTCCTTCTTACATTAAATGACATTTCTCAATAATTTCAGAAGGAGAACCTTGTTTTCTGATTGGCATCCATCACTGAGTGCATTTTGGCTGTAGTTGTAACTCTCTATGAGGAACATTGAATTTCTGATTCTGCCACTGCTACAATGGTTGCCAAGTACATTACAAACATGGGTCAGATTGAAATGAGAGAATAAAGGCCAAATTTTAGTTCTGTCAACACTGAATCAAAAATAACTCAAAAATGTGTGACAATCTAGTAACCAGTGAAAATATTGATGACCCCCAGATACCATTGAGGAGAGCTCAAGCTGCTCTCTGGAAAATCTGTGTGGACTATAGGAAACCACTAGGGATGAGTGATCTCTAAATTAAATGGTAGTGTTTCATTATTAACCTCAGACTTTACTAGCTTTATTAACTAAATAACAGTCTAACAGTCTAACAGACTAACTAACTACCTAACAGACTAACATTACTAACTACAGCTTTCTGTGATTGTTCTCTTTTCTACGGATTGATCTGGAAGTTCTGTGGAAAATCTACAGTTTTCTATATCATCGTCATCATCATCACTGATTTAGACAATTTATAATAATTGATAAAGAGGAACTTTGGTGAAGATGTCCTTCTACCAGTACAGATGGGTCCCTCCTTAGCAAGTTGTTAAGAGGGTTCATGGCCACAACAACCTTTATATATCATTGTGTACTCTACTTCCTGACCCTAAGACTGGTTCTCTCTCTACTACTTTACTTTGCTATGCTTGGTTTTCTACCTTATTTATCATAAAAAAGTATGATTTAAAGTTATACCATACTCAAAGAGTCCAGGTAAAGAGATTTTTAAAAGCAGATATTGAAGTATTAGTTTTAGATTACTAGATAGGAAGTTCCTTTTGGCAAAGTCAAAATCAAAATTCTTTGGAACACACATTCACATGGATATCATTTGTCCTATGCCTTAGATAATGGTTTCTACTTTGGAATAACTGTAATTATACTTTCTTCCCTCCTTAGAATGTATTAATATTGACACTGTTTTCATGCATTTATCCCTCCATTCTTTGTACATTAATTGACAGAAAAAAGCATCTATAGGGATTTTCTACTAGTTGTTCATATTTAAAATTCTTATCAGGAGACCTGTAATGTTCCTTTTTGAAAAAATGAAAAACAAGCAAACAAACCCATAATTTAATCACTTCTAGATTATTCTATCTCACTAGTAACTGGAAGGAAATGTTGGATTTTAAAATGAGTTATCTGCTGATCCACAGGATTTAAGGTCTGATTCCTTCTAACAGGAATTCTATTTTGAATATAATTTTCTAGTCCACACATGTACTCTTTTTTTCAGACCATACTGCTAAGATATGTGTATTAAATGCTTCCCTTAGTTTTTATATTACAGAAGCTACCATGTACTTCTCAGAGAAAATTGTAGAGGGACTAATAATTTTAGAAGTAAAAAATGGGTAGTTGGGTGGCTGGGTTTTTTCTTTCTTTTTTTCTGTAAAGATGGGAAGGATTTCTCTTTTAGAGTTTTCACTAATGAAAGTTTAAGTAATTCTCAAACTGAAGCGTGTGTGTGTGTGTGTGTGTGTGTGTGTGTGTGTGTGTGTGTGTGTGTGTGTGTGTTGCTTGAACTGTTTTCAGAAAAAGCCAACCAATTAGTTCAGGGATTCTGGACTCCCTATTTGGAACGGGTGCTTGCTAATCAGTTCTCCCAAAAGGAATTTCTGCTGTCCCTCAAGCTTCCTGGCAGGGCCTAAATAAGCTGACTCAATGAAAGAAACAATAGAAATGTAGTTTTTATTTGGTCAGCCTTTCCTCAGTAAACAGAACTATTTTTGCCTCAGTTAGAATCTTCAACATGTTACAAATGGCTCTAAACATGCTGCTTCCTGAAATTTCAGTTGTGCCGCTTTGGCAAAAACGGGAACTAGATGGCATAGTGGATAGAACACTGGACTTGTAATCAGGAAGACTCATCTTCATGAGTTCAAATCTGGCATTAGATATTTACTAGTTGGGTGAGGCTGGGCAAATCACTTAACCCTATTTGCCTCAGTTACTCCTCTGGAGAAAGATAAAGCAAACCACTTCCATATCTTTGCCAAAGAAATATAAACAAAAAAACAAAATGAATGGGTCATGGAGATTCAGACAGGTCTGAAAATAACAATGAACAACCACTTTGGTAAATGGCTGAATAGTCTTATTTGAATAGAATTAACCAAAGAGTACCTGAAGTTTTACTATTGCTTTGGACTGGATTTATTTTTGTGTAGCTGCAAAGAAGGGATGAAAAGAGATCTCTTACCCTGTTATCTCTGCCTTGCAATCTTTTTAATCTGAGTACTAAGAGAAGCAGACTGAATAGTTCTTACTTTCATTATCCATCCTTTTCTCAATAACTGATAGAGGAAAAAGTAGGGTAGAGGGAGAAAAAAAAGGAGAAAGAATGCCTTAGTTATATAATGCTTTATCTTTTTCTCCTACTATTTCCTCTTTTCTTTCCTTTTTTCATTCTATCCTTATCCCTTGAGATTTCTTTGTCTTTTAAAATTATTTTTCTTCTTCTAGCCTTCTAACTAATACTAACTCTAGTTTTTGTTGTGAATTGTTCAAACAACAGTAGTCTAAGCCAGTAGTCTAGCCTGTATCAAATCATCGATACATCTTTGGGAATTCCCTCATCTTATTTATTCTGCTGTTATTTTCTGGTCTGTTTCACAATTCTGAACCAAGTTGGCATTCTATTCTGTAGTTTTCTTAAAGCTCACTCATGCAAGTTTTCCTTCTATGCATAGAATCATAGATTTAAAGCCGAGAGAGATTTTAGAGGCTATTAAGACTATTTTAGGAACTAAAGTCAGAGGCCACACTCTCATGATACAGAAGAGAAAACTCAGACCCAAACAAGTCCAGTAAATTGCCTTCGGTCATACAGGTAATAAGTGTTCAGAAGTGGGATTTAAACTCAGGTCCTCTGACTCCAAAGACACTTTGGATTTTATTACCCCATGCAAGAAAGCATTCTTACAAGACTGACCAGACTGGCAGGCATTATTATGGGTCCCATCTACCTTATTACTCTTTCTGTTGAATAAAAAAAAATTCAGCATATTGGTACAAGTTTGGGAGTACATTTCTTAGAATACATTGTGTAAAACTCATGTACAACTATGTATTCTGTCCTAGAGAGGAGAAGAGGTAGGAGGGAGATAGAGAATATGAATCATAAAATGTCAGAAAATGATTATTAAAAATTATATTGACATATAATCTGGAATAAAAGATTACATAGATATGGTATTTCAAAAGGCCAGTGGAACATAAACTCCGGTAGGTCTTAAGTTAAAAAGCTTTAAGCATGAACCTGGTAACAAGATCTCTTCATTGTCTAAAGGACTAGCTAGCTTTGGAGAGGATTATCACCCTTAGTTTGGTCACTGGGTGATGCAATATTGGCTGCATCAATTCATGAAACCGTACACAAAGGAGTGAAGGAGTTGCTATTTGCATAGGTAGAAGGACTGCCCTAATTGATGAAATCAGGTATTTTTTTTAAAGTACTGAAATATGAAGGTATTAATTATCTGATAGATGGCTCTTCCACTTCGTTTTATGATTTAGAGTGGACAGGCTGATTGATAGAATTCAGATTCTGTTAGATTAAAAGTTTTAAACAGCATTACCATGTTCATGAATATAAATGATACATTTGTAATAAGTGACCTAGCAGCTGGAGTTCTCCAAATAATATGGGGGGATGTGCTTGCAATATTGATTATACATCTGACTTCCCAGGGGGGGTTAGCAGCATTAATCAAAGGAGAGTTTAATAAACTTCTTAGTAGAAGGGTTATGATTTCATTATTTAAAAATTCAGTGAAGACAGCTGTAGTTGAACTTTTACAGGCACTAATCCAGATGGATCATCTGGCAAAGACAGGAAATTTATTCCTTGTATTTTACAACTAATATGCCAATTTATTAATTTTCAGGTTCACATAAATCCCACTGAGCCTAGTTTCAGCTAAAAGCTGATCCAGAGAATAACACCTCATGAATGTGTGGTTTTAATATGAACTGCAGAGGTTCTATTTATGAGGATGTAATTGCATACCATTTTTCCTAAATGAGGAACTAGGCTTTTTAGTTTAAATAAAAAAGAAAAGCAGCAATGCTCTTATGCACCAGAAAAGGAAAAAAAAAGATTAAGCATAAAAACTCAGAATGTTAGAAATAAATTCAGAGGGTCAGAAGACATTTTGATCTATGGCACCTTCAGTTCAATGGAACCTTTTTTCCCTTCTTTTCTCATTAGCCCTAAACTGATCCTGTATTGTTTTTCCTGTCAAAAGACACAATAACACAATCTATGTAAAAACGGTGATCTAAGTTTGACTTTTTTTTGTATTCTAAAACACAGCAGTATATGTAGGTTTGGCTTTCTATTTTGAAATACAGACCCCTGTTGAGTAATTCAGCCATTTTTATTGTTTGCATACAGAGCTTTTGCTTTTAGAAAAAGAGAATGAAGGAAAAAAAGATCAGTTCTCTTAGGGGACCAGGATCCAAATCAAGGTACTGTGAATTGGCATTAAACAAGTTTAGCTCTGGCTTGGTATAGCTTGATGTGTTCAGATCTTTTGTCCAAAAGTAGAGAAAGCAACGTGTGGTAAAAGTTGTAGGGGAGAATGTCTCTTTTGATATACTTGGACATGGTACTGCTGGAGGGTGATTTGACCTAACATAAAAGCATCACTTTGTTTTTGTCACCACAGTAGGGTGTGTTGGACATACTTTTCAATGTCTAAGATACGTGTGCTGATGGATTGTCTTTTTCAACTGGACATCTGAATATATGTTACAGTATGAATAATAGGCACCGTGTATCTACTTGGCTTTTTCCTATTTAGGTAGTTAGGCAGAATTCTATTCATTGCTTATAGATTGTAGAAATTAGGTTATCCAAGGGCTTAATGCAAGCAGAGTAATGTTGTCTTCAAACAGGAGCAGTTGGAATTTATCATCTCTAGGGAATTTCATTTCCATTTGGACTTATTCTGGATATTGTCCTTAATGATGATGAACACTGTTGGAAATCATAGCATTTCTGTTTTATTACTTGTTTGGTATTAATAATAAAAAGAAATGCTTCTTTCAAGGAAGTCTGCAATGTAAAAATATGCAGGGGAGATACTTTGTGGGAGGAAAGTCTTTAAGAAGGTTTTTATTCTTATGAATCTTGTGCTTTCTCATAGCCAAAAAACCAGGACAAATGTAGGAATCTTTTATTTCTATAGCTCTTAGTTATAAAGATGGGATCTGCTGGAAAATATAATGTGCAAAAGCCTACTTCTTCCCTTCTTGGGTATTAATTAAGGATTACCTCAACACATGTTTATGTTATTTTCTTTTAAAATTGTTTATTTATTTTTAACAGAATTCATTCTCAAGAATCTCAACCCCTCCTCTTGCATACCACATAAGACATCAGCCTCCAACAAAATGTGCATATATAAATTATGTCTTTCATATTTGTCTGTCAGATTTTTCTCGAGGTGGACATTCATAAGTGATTCTTCAAATATTAATTCTCTAGCTATGCAGAATATACTCTTGGTTTTACTTCTTTTGCTCTTCATTGTTTTGTAATTACATTTTTATGAAGATTTTATAGTTAAGTTATTGATCTGAAGTTGATTGATTTTTCAAACCTTTTTCATTAGATATAACATCCACAATGTCTTCTAAGCATTTATTATCCTCTTGTATTTAAAATATCTTCAAAATTGATTTCTCAATAGTCTCAAAATTGTGTGGCGGCTAATGTGAACTTCATTTATGCATACTTCTGTTATGGATCCTCTTCCTGTCTTTGTTTCCTTCAGTACTATTTCTTGGTGTAACACACTGAGTGTCATAATGTTAATGTTCAAATGTGTTGGAAAATAATTTGCTGATTTTGCAAACTTTACCAATTTTTACCTATTTTTTTCTTCTTTCAGTTTCATCTTTAAATGTCCTTAAGATGATTTGACTTAATAAAGTCCCCCGCCACATTTTTGTCAACTTGATCTTTTTTTCACCACTGCTTGTTATTTTAGGATGACATAGTGTTTATAATTCTCTTGGGAAATATTTCTGTGCTTGACTTCCATGTCTTTCTGGTTGGCAAGAGGATCAAGTGTTTTCTGGCCGAGGTGTCTCACCATCTCGCTTGATTATTTTGTGTGAGGATTGATTTGTATCCATTAAACTATCTTGGGAAATGATGATAATCTGAGGTCAATATATGTACTTTTAAATATTTACCTTTTAGAGGGGCATTGTTTGCTAAAATGATTCAGGTTGGAATTTGTTTAATTGAATTCCCTACCTTCTTATATTAATTTTTAAAATTTGGCATTAAATTTAATCTTTGCTCTAACAACATGATGGTCAAACTATGTTTAGAAAGCTTATTTGAAAATAGTTCCACATTATTAACCAGTCTTTTCTTGTTTAAAAAAATGTCTTTGGTTATTCAATTCTGAGTAGCATTACAAGATCATCGGTTTAGGTTGATAGAGATCTCAGATGTCATCTAGTCCAACTCCCTCATTTGTCTTGATCCTAGTTACAGAAAAATCATTTTAACTCATGACCTCTGACTCTGAGTTCAGCTCATATTATCAGTTTCTTTTGTCTGTATACATGGATATGTATTTGAGATGTGAAGTATCTGCAAGCTATCTTAAAAGGAAAAAAAGTGTTTTAAAAAACCATAAATAAGAGGCATCCATGCAACATAGAAGCATTTGGTGAAATTCATTTCCTGCTCCTGAACCATATCTTCAAATTCACTTTTTGCTGACTCCCCTGTGTCCAATTTGACATAAAAAATCAAGTATTAAAATATATCTTGACTTAAATTTGAGGAGTTTATTGAGTTTTCATAGAATTTATCTTCTTCAGTAGATTCTGTAATGGAAATTGGTGTGATGTCATTATGTTCATGTTCTTTTTACGAATGCTTGCCACAAGCAGTGAAAGATGAAACAACAAAGTATCTCTTGATTTGGAGCTTATTATTGCCTTTGTAATAAAACCAATTCTGTCAATACATTTATTTACATCTCCAAGAAGATAAGTTAACAATCTTTTAATTTCTATTTATCTTCTAGCTTTGTTTATAGTAAGACTATCATTACTATTTCAGTAATTCACTAATCACTAATTCTGCCATCAAATAGTACTTGGAAATTGATTTCATATATCAAGTATCAACAGTTAAATTATTACATATAGACCTCTAAGGAGTGTGAAACTAGCAACTTTGGCTCCTTTTCTGCCATCTTGCTCTGTTATTCCAGAAGCTATTTAGGACTGAAGATCACTTTTGTATTTTTGTTTGTTTCATGGGCATTCTTCACTAAAGAATTCATCCCCTAGAGTTAAGTCAGAGTGCTGGTGAAGACCCTCCCTAGGCTGGTTTTTAGAAAATAGACATAATCTGTTGCTAGGACTATACCTGAAAGATTCTCAACATGGTAGAGCCTGTCAGAGCTGGCACTTCAAAGAATAGTCTGTGTGGACAGAAGACCCATTGCATGCCAAGAAGAGTTACAAGAAGTTTTCTGTGGAGCAATCCTGGAAATAATTATTCATGTTATGAGTTGGGAATTTCTACCAAGTAAATAACTAGACTCAATTACTTCATTTCAATAGGAAATGTGTATATTTTCTTCAAAGATTTGAAAACAGACTCTCCAAAGGCCAGTTCTTTTCAGTTTAAGGAGGCATAGCATTGAAATCATGAATAATGAAGTCATTCATTTTTAAAGTAAAGGTTGACAAGGAATTTGCAATTCTAGAATTTCATGATTTCAGAGGAAACACTCTATGCATGTTCACCAAAGTCCCTGGCTTCATCTCACATAACCCTAGGTGGTATAGGTATGAGAAGTAAGAAACAATATACTGCTTGGGGAAAACACAGACCTCAAGCAAGTAAAGGGTTTTTTTTCCTTTGAATTTTGACAAGCTCAACAATATTAGATATTATTGATATATTTCTACCTTGGAGATCTCTGGATTATATAACTGTAATATTGCTTTCTTGGACTTTCCTTTTAAACTACCCAGGAACCTGAGGAGGTGAAAAGTGTAAGGCAACAGGATATCTGATGGGCATGTCTCCCATAAGTCCCATATCCTTCCGATGCAAATCAAACTGATTAAGTCCACAGCGGTTCTTGGTCCTGATTACTCTACATCTCATCTCTTCATGTAGCTTCACAGCAGCAATGCTCCTATTAATAAGCTTCCTGTTTCTGCCTCTAAGTGTTGCTATATTTTATGAAAATGAAAGACAAAGCTCATATATGAAAAACTACATCTGACCCAAAACTGAAACAACTTTTATTTCCAAAAATAAGCTCATTTTGTTTGGGAAAATTCAGTGTTGTTCATTCTTCTATTTTCCATTACAGAGGAAAAAAAACAAACTATTTTTGTTGAAGACAAATAATCTCTTGAGCAACTCAAGTTGTATATATGTGCATTTATGTTCTGTGATTGGAGACCTAAATAAGCTCAGAGAGCATTTACTATTCACACATGAACAAATAATGGCTAAAACTAAATTTCAAAGATTTTCATTTTTTCATTCTCTCAAAAAGGACAGGTATGGGTAAAATAAAATTTGTATTTCATCTGTAGTCTTTTTAGAAGAAAGCAAATATCCCTTTTTTATTTTGTAGCCTGATACCACTGTGGTTTCCCATAAGAGAAAGGAATCAGTTTTCTCTTTGCTGGTATGCTAAATTCTCTGATGTAAAAAGTGTGGTCTGAGCTATGGTTTTGCCATCTCCCCTCCTCCCACCTGCCCTCAAAAATTACACAGCTTTCAGTCTCCTAAAAGGGAAATTTCTGAAGGGAGACATGGAAATCACTCTGCCTGTGCTGAGAAAAGGCAGAGAGGGAGAGCATCAGATTTGTCTCCCATCCATTTTACCAGTTCAGGAATACTTATTGAAATCTGACTAGTACCTGCCTGGTTGTATAGTAGACACTAGTGTTCCTAGGGAAAGAACACTCCGATTCTCTAATGCCTTTTAATTTACTATGGAGTATTCATGAAGTTAGTGGAGAAATTACCCAAACCAAGGAGTTATGGATTATTTTAAGTCTTCTAAATGTAAATATTTCATTGCTCTATTTCATACTAAAAAATCTGGTGTGATAGATGACTATTCCTTTCCCCACTATTTCTGATCAGTTGCTAAGCTATGTTCATTCTTTCTTCTATGCACCTCTTTTCCCTGGCAACTCTTTCATTTAATCCCTTATCACCTTAGGCTTCTGTCTCTATCTTCAATGATAGATATCCCACATCCAAATAACCTGGCACTCAAGGACTTCCACAATCTGGTCCCAGTTTACCTTTTGAATTACCCACTTATATGACTGACCTATTTTAATCAAACTGTTTTATCCATTGGTTTACCTAATGGTCTTGAATTTTCCTGCTTTGTTGGCTTTGCTTATGACATCCCTTTGGCCTAGAATGATCTCCTCACTTTTCTTACTCATCTAAATTACACTCATCACCTTCAACTTCAGTTTATGCTTCACCTCTTCCAAGAAGGTTTCTATGAGCATCTGAACCTAAAGGTCTCTTATTAGGAACTTCTTCAATACTCATTAACTGTTACATTCACTGGACATTCATTTTATGCTATATTTTTACCAATAGTTTCTTTTGGGGAGTATTTATCTTTTCAGATCATTAACTTCTTAAAGACAAAGACTATGCTTTATAATTCTTTGTATTTCTCTTGATGATTCTAGAATAGCATTTTGAATAAAGTAGCACTCAGTAAATAATGTCTGGTCTGTCTAATTCTCTGCTATTAAAGTTGTAATCCTATGCATGTATGATATTGCCTTGCTTAATTTATTGCATGAAAAGAGAATTTGTTTTGGACAGATATTAGGTAGCATTCTTTTGTAGTGAAAAAAATTGCAAGAGAAATATAGAAACTGACCTCCCTCTGCTGAACAGATGACCACAATATTGCTGAAAGGTCCATCTCCTTTGTTATTGTAGACTCCAACTTTCACCTCAAAGGGAGTGAGTGGAGGCACACTTTCATCTCTGTATATGAATTTTGAAGCATCTGATGAAGTGACCATTTTTTCCTTCCAACCACGGGTTCCATTTGGTCTGAATGCCACAATGTAGCCAAATCCTTCCCCATTCTGAAATTCTTCTGACACTGGCTGAAGAAGCAAAGTGCAATTAATCATCAGAAACATTCAATATGTTTACACATTTGGGGCTTGCCACAAATCTTCCTAAATTAATGACTTTCGATAAAGAGAGAAACTAGAGCCTTTGTGGCTCCCTGGACACCTACCACAATGCAAAGCATATACTGAAAAATATATGTAAAATGAATGAGAAACCATGGGGACAGAATTGTAACAAAATGTTCTGCAAAATCAAGGCCTTTGAAAATAACATCTGAAAATTTTAAATTAAAATACATCTATCAATCCGTTACCAAATTGTCATTGTTTTGATAGCATTTAATTTTTGCTTTTTTTTTCTTTTTAACTACCTAGAGTACTGACATCTCTTAAATTAAGATAGGATTTTCTCCAAATTAATTGTGTCATAACATAAATTGTGCTTGGGTTCCAAGTTCCACTGGGCAAAATTAGATGGTTATTCAGTTGGGGAAAATCTGTTTCATTTGGTAGTCTCAGTGTGGCCACAATCACAATAATTTTAGGAGTAGATGTCATCATAATTCCTTATAATATAGTCTTCTAGTGTTGAACTTGTGTGCTTTGTGGCAATATGTACAGAACTGTGTCATATTTATTTTTAAATTTTGCTTGTTATATTCAAATGAAATTTTGCTCTCTAAAAAAAAATGTAAATGATTCAATCAGCCCAAAAACCAAGTAAAGGATATGGCTAAAAGTGACAAGTCTATGGAAGAGATTTCCTAGTTAATACAGGAGAGATACTCTCTTTATGGAGAGGCGAATTCTTATTGCAGTTAAAGAAATACCATCTTTTCACTTTTAAGTTTAGTTTGAATGGCAAATAAGGACTAGATCAGTTTTGTTTAGATATACAGTCCACGTACCCAGTGGGTTAAGAAGTTTACATTTTGATAAGTTTCAGAGGCAAACTTCAAAACTCCTGAGCTCAAAGAAGGTAGAATGCTGGGAAAAGGAAGGTGATTTGTGGAAAGATTCTTAAGAGAATATATTCTAGTATAAGTTGGACTAAGAAACTATTAGGGGATAAGATCAATTAAATTTTTTAGAAAATTATAATGTTTCTAACTTAGCCTGGATTTTTATGTTCCCTTTCATTGCAAGAGAAATTGATATAGTTTGTCTAATAATTTTGTATTATCTATTTTGCTAATGAAATATTTTTACATAAAATTGACTAAATGAAGAGTAGATATGTATTGTCTATTAAGGGGGTACCTGAAGAGACACTTCTATGAGAGGATACATTTAGAAGGAATAAGGTAGCAAAATCAATAAATAACAGACCATATTGATTAAGGGTCTGGTCAAGTCACTGAGGAGTTTTGCCCAGCTAGTTCCAAGTGACTACATGTCACAGTCTTGTAGAAAAGTCACCTGGGGAACTGCAGTGGGGAAAAAAAAAAGCTCATTTTGGACTTCATAACTGAGATGAAGACTCCAAACCACTGAACTCCATCATCTGAAGAAAGGAAAACTCAGGAACTTTTTTATGGCCATATTTTGGTTGAGGGAAAGTTTTTGTCCTTTAAATATTCAAGATAAAGTTCAGTGCTCTAGTAACAAACTTCCTTACCTCCCAGGCTATCACTAATTCATGCCTTCTTCCACTTCTGCCACTTACGTTAGCAGGAGCTGTCTTTGGAACTATAAATAAAAAAGGGTGGGGGTGGGGAGAAAGAATATTTGTATTATTTAACTTGTCTACAATAAAAATTCTGTGGCACTGTTCAAGTTGAGCCCAAACCATAACAATAACACACATTTATTTATATTTCTACTTGAAGTGATTTAAAGTTTGTAATCAATGAGCATTTATTAAGCATCGACTGTGTGTAGACATTGGGCTAGGTGTTAGGAAAAAGAGAAAATTAGATATGAAACTGCTCTTTGACTTCAAGGAGATTTCAGTCCAGTAAAGTTATGAGATATCAACTCTAATAGAGTTGTAACATATAATATGTATATTATATATTATAATATATAATAGCTATAAAGAAAAGAACATTAGAAAATCACAAATTGCATGAAGGAAAAAGATCATTAACAAGTGAGTATATTCTTGGACATTTCCTGAAGAAGACAAGAATTCCACAAATAAAAATAGTTATTAAACCTCTTCTTCACAACTCTGAAAAGTAGGTAATGCAAATATTGTTACCTATATTTTAAAGAAAATCAGGTTTTGAGAGGTTAGTTAATTTTCTGTGATTGCATGGCTTGTAAATATTTGACTTGGGATTCAAACCAAGATTTCTATTACGTTGTTGCCTATCAAGTGCAAATATTCTTTTTCTGAATTTACAATAAATGTCAATGTTACAGCAATGTAATATTTATTTATAGCACTTCATTAATGAGATAAAAGTCATATTATAATCGTCACAGGGATAAGTCTGCTTCATTCTGTTCCTAAAAGTGATTTCATTCCTAAACCCAACATCTTGCAAATGGTTGACCACAGAGAGAATTTGGTAGGATAGCATGTGGGCTAATGCTAATGCAAAGTTGAAATTAAAAGGACAACTTATTTCTCAGGCCCCACCACCAGTGAATTAACAATTTGAACTTCATGTATGGGAGCATCAAATATATTTGCTCTACACCCAAAGAGTGATGGAGAGATATGTGGCAGTTATGAGAAGGTGTATAGTCCATTATCACTGATGAAACAGAGAAAAGGAGAGAATAAGAATCATCTGTGATCTGAAAAGATGGTAAAGTGATCATGTTGCAAGAAAAGGAGATAAAAAGCTGGACAGCCTGAGTGTTGTCTCAACATCTTTGAAATGATGAAAGATATAGAGAGGCTTCTAGTACCTAGGCTAGATGCATTCTGGAGAGTTTATGAAAAAAACATGGGCAAAAATTACACAGGTAGATTGCAACCTGCCTCATTGGAGGGAATATTCACATAGCTGAGATCACAGAGCCACTGAGATAAATAGTAAAGTATCCATCATATATAAATATAATAAACAAATATCTGGAATCCTTGAAGTTTTTTGATAGGTACTTCCACTGATCCATTTAATATCTCAGGCTATTTTTTGAGGGATATTTAGAATTTAGAAGTAGAAATGGGTTAATGCTTTTTTGGAATGATAGAATTATTCTATTTTATCATTTATTAGGGCATTAGCACTATTAGAGAGAGAGGCATAGAGGAAAATCTTTCTTCCCATTACATAGTGAAAAGATAGCCAATATTCAGTTGCAGATGTAATTTTAAGTTAGAGGGAAAAAATACATTTATTAAATGTCCTCTATGTACTAGGCAATGTGAGAGTACTTTACAAATATTATATAATTTGATCTTCATAGCAATCTGGGAGGTAAGAGCTATTATTATACTCATTTTATAGATGAGGCATAGTAAGGATTAATAACTTGCCCAGAGCAGTTAGTGGCTGAGACAGTCCCAGCATTCTGTCCATTGTGCCGCCTACATGTCTAATTTTAAGAGACATGATATAGACATGCTTTCAACTTCTGTTAGATTAAATATTTTCAAAATTATATTTATAGAAGGGCTTTTAAGATATCCTATGGAACTATATTGGAATATTTAGTTTTCTACTTAGCATATTTGTACTGTATTTTTTCATGTCCTCACTAAAGAAAATTTAAGATATATGTGTATATAAACACCAATATACCTATAGGCATATATGTGTATGTAGACAATTCATAAATATACATATATGTATATATACATATGTGTATAAACACATATATGTGTGTATATATATACATCTGAATTTTATCAGCGTAGGAAATATTTGAAGTGACAACCTCTGTATAACTTTGAATTTTAGAAAAGTTGTATATCCCTCTTGTCAGCCAACACCAACATGGTGAGACTTTATGATTGAAAAATCAATCAATAGACTTCTAGTGAAAATGAAAACAGAATGTTCAATTTAAAATCTATTTTTTGTAGGCAATTGCAATTCATTTAATTAAATCTAAATATTCATGTTCAAAACATACTGTTAAACATGTCATAGTTAAAGAGGGATAATTTTTACAGTGTTCATATTCATACCAACATCTCCCAATGCACTTGCTTAAGTAAAAGTTTGTGCCTTAATTAGAACCTGTAATAAAATAAAATGTTTTTTTTAAATTTCCTAGAAATTTTACATTTTACCCAAAGAATTAGGCTTATCATAAATTTATCTGTTAAAATCTCTAATCAAGGGGTTATGCTTTAAACAAGCAAATAATTACCCTTAAAATAGAATTGCAAATAGAATTATAATTTCTAAATCTGCTAATTGTGCTTTCCTTATTTAGATTTTAAGTAGCATTTAGTCATTACTAGTAAAACATGAGGCAAAATTTGATTTTTTAAAATTTTGTCCTACCTATAATGAAAGTTTAGTAAAAAAACAATAGTTTTTATAAACATTTTAGGAAGGAAAGGATTAAATATCTGACAAAATTTCTCTGGTTTACCTTAATCTTGAAGAATGAGTTGAAAATATGGAGAATATATTAATTCATGTGTTGTAGCATGTTAATAATGGTAAGTGGGCAATAAAAGACTAAAAAAAGACATAAAGAATATGTATAAGTATAAATCAAGGTGGTCCAATTCCTTATCGTGTATGGACAAATAAATTTGGTTAATCCAATTGGAACATGGATATGGATATGCATAGAATTGGAAGGGAAAAACAAAAAAAGATCTCTTCTGTGGTGATAAGGGGAGCCTCTATAGAGGATACACTAAGAGACTGACGTTAATTTTTCTCAGTGTTTTTTCCCTTTTATTTAATCAATTTCATAAATCAGTCTTTTGTCTTTGCTCTCACAATCTAGTGTTCTCAGATGTCTCCATATTTCCCACTTAGCTGCACTCCTTTTGGACTTCTTTGGCCATTCCAATGTTCCACCCTTGCCATTGCTGGGTACCTACTCCTCACCTCCTCCTTCCTTCCCTCCTATTTAAATTTTTTTTGTACTAGATTGGTTGTCTTTCTTTTACATATTTGTATTTTCAAAGCTTAGCAAAGTGAATTTTGGAGGAATAAAATATTTCAGGTTGATGAAAGAAAGTAAACTGTTTAATTGACTAATGTACATGGAGTAAAAGATTGGATTTGAATATCTTTCATTTAAAACATTGGCCAAATAGACAATCAGAGGGAAGGTCATTTGTTGTAATACCTCTTCATAGGGGGGCTATATATGTGTGTATGTGTGTGTGTGTGTGTGTGTGTATATATATATATATATATATATATATATATATATATATATATATATATATAGAGAGAGAGAGAGAGAGAGAGAGAGAGAGAGAGAGAGAGAGAGAGAGATGTTAAAAGCAATTACTTTGTGATTACTTTGTGCCAGGAATTGTGCTAAATGCTGGGGATATAAAACAAGGAAAAAGACTGTATTCCCAACAAGTTCACAGATTAAATGGAAACCAGGGAGCTATAGAATTACTAGGGCATTGGGAGAGGTGGCAGTAATTACACATAATTATGTGAAACTGACCTCTCTTACAGAGAATTTGAGAATGAAAAGTATGATATAGACCATTGTATATTATCAGGGGATATTATTTAAGGGACCAGCTTTGTAGAGTTCTGAAAAATCAAAACAGAACAGCATCTGCCTTATAGTTATAATGTGGAAAAATGAACATAATGTTACTTTTTGTAGAAATTGCATAAAGGTACAAGAACACGAGGAAGGAGTTATTAAAGACTAACAATGTTAGAGTTATATAGTTTAGATAGTAAACAATTAAATGATGTCTTAGAATACTATAACACTAGAAAAAGAACAATATTTTCATGAATGTGATTCATTTATATAAAAGCATAACTATAAACCACATAAAAAGTTAAAATAAATTATTGACTTTAGCTGATTTATTTTTTCCCTTGTACAGGATCACCAACATTTCTTTCTACATGATTTACTTACTTATATGCCTCTACATAAAGTTAATATGGTAAAGTGAAATCCTGGGTTTGGACTCAGGAAAAACTGAACTCTTATACCTTAGTAGTAGTTTACCTTTGGTGAGTCCTTTAACCTTTATGTGCCATATATACCTGCCTAGGACTTATCTGATATAATATATTCTTTTTGAAGTCAGAGATTCTTGTAATTTGGGGGTACTAGGCAGATGGTACTTAATAAATGTTTAACTTATTGACCAACATATTAAAGCATACACCAGGAGCTATTCTGTCCTGGCTTGTTGCATGTACAAAATAATACAATATTATCTGAATAATCACCTCCACTTATGCCCCATCCCATCATGGAAAGATGTAGGCTTCTCAAATGTTGTGCCAGTGAGAATAAGCAGGGAAGTGACTGAATTTGGATATAGCAATGGACAATGTGATTGTCAGCTGAGGCCTAATCTACCTTAATACAGAGATATTTATCTTAAGAGTGTTGATGAATGGATGAAGAATATATTTTTGGCCACATTAATTCATTAAAATATCTTCCCTGCCTCTATTTTACAGTATATGTCAGTAGAGGGAGGTTTCACACAAATTATGTGTGGATCCTCAGAATAATGGAGTGGGAGTTCCATTCAAGTGAGAGTTGGAGGTTGGGATGGAGTAGCTATACGTTTCATCCAGATGATCATGGGCATTCATGAACTTTTTGCTAAGGGACGGTCAATTCAATTACATTTAATTCAACTGACAGTTTAAATGTCTCCTTGTTCTCTAAGGCCCTTATGATCAAAAGGCCAAGTAAGTAAATATGTGATGATTTGAAGGGCCTTCATTAGAGAATGAACATTTATTAATATTGAATTTGATTTTTGTAGTGGAAATTAGAATGCAATAATTCTAAGAAATTTAATCCATAGTATATCATGTTGTGGTTCATTTGTTTCAGTTAAGGTCAACTCTTTGTGACCCTATTTTATTTCTTTTTGTGGCAAATATATCGTAGTGATTTGCCATTTCCTTCTCTAGCCCATTGTACAGATGAGCAAACAAGGTTAAGTGACTTACCCAGGGTCACACATTTACTAAGTAGCTGAGATAAGCTTTGAATTCAGATCCTCTTGACTAGAGGGCTAGTACTCTATCCATCATGCCACTAAGCAGTACATCTGTTCATTCAGTTATTTTTAGTCATGCTGGACTCTTTATGTATATTCAATAATGACTAATTTAAAAATCATATATAGCTTATTCTCGGTTGTGCTACTTAGCATGGGCTACCCATCTCTGCTCTTATAAATGGAGGCTTTTTGACTGGGGGGCCCCAATGAAGCCAGAGGTTGAGGCCATTATTCGCTTGTTATGAGAAGTCTTACTAACAGCATCATGGAGTGAGAACCTACTTAAATGAATAAATGTTAAAAAAATAAACCTGTCAAAGGAGTGAATCTCTTTAGCAAACTGTAAAATATATAGTTACACAATGAAACTTTTTCAAATGAATAACTATTAAAAGAATAAATGTGTCAAAGGAATAAATTTCTTCTCCGGTGCATG
The DNA here is from genome assembly GCF_027887165.1 of Monodelphis domestica. NCBI lineage: Eukaryota > Metazoa > Chordata > Mammalia > Didelphimorphia > Didelphidae > Monodelphis > Monodelphis domestica. The sequence continues at coordinate 257,047,688 of NC_077230.1, forward strand.
AAACCACAGAATGTACAACTGAAAGGGAACATTTTCAAATGAAGGACTGTTAAATGAAGAAAACTATTAAAAATAATCATTTTCCAGGCTCTGAATCTACTCAAGCAATTTTACACTTCAGCATTGACTTTATATCACAGCATATCATTTTTAAATGATATTGATATGCTCATGAACAATAAATTCACTCTTACATATGATCTACCTGGATGAATGACTATTAATTACTTGCAAAAATGCATGTGATTTTTTGAGTACACCAAACACAGAGAAATGTTTTTACTTCTATTGGAGTAGGAGTTCTTAACTCTTTTCATGTCACAGATCCCTTTGGCAGTTTGGGGAAACTTCCGGACCTCTTCTCAGAATATTTTAACTGCATAAGATAAATTACTTAGCATTAGAAAAGAAATTGTGTTGAAACACAAATATTATAATATTTTTTAAAATACATTCATGGCTCTCCAGTTAAGAACCCCCAGGATGTTAATGGCACTTAACAATGAAGTATTATAGATATTATTATCTCCAAGAAAAAAAAAACAGAGCTCTAATGGAATGAATAATCCTGATTGTTCAGAGACTAGGGTTCAAAGTCCTTGTGAAAGAACTAGATTGGCCAATGAAGAAGATAGTTCCCTGTCTGGGCCTAAACCTAGCAAGCAGAAGAATTGTCACTACCTGAATGAATCTGCAATTGGGGTAGAGCCATGTCTGAGGAAGGGCAATGAGTTCAATGTCTTCCTAAGTGAAAGACCCCTTTTCTCTGATTTTTTTCAATTGTATTTTTCCTCTAGATTATTCTGAATACAATGCAGCAGGGTCATTCACAGTAATACTCATTCTTCCACTTCCCTTCTAATTGCTATTGCCTTGATTTCAGATATATTAGTTATTTAATAACTCTCATATTTATTAATGAAAAATTGGACTCGATATGAGGGAATGGGACTTGATTTTCTCTCAAGTCCATTCTAACTCCAACATTCTATGAGTTAGATGGCTCTTGTTGGTAGCATAAACTTAATGAAACCAATTTAATGGCTAATAGCTTTTTTTCCCCAATCAAGTTCATAGAAACTCACTTTCAGTCAAAGTAACTGCTCTTTTCAATTGGACATATTTTTCAGCATAATGTAAGGAAGACCTGATTCAGAATTAAGCAGCTAGATTTTTTTGTTCTCATATACTCTGTGAGCTGCTACTGATAAATGTCATGAGCTTATTAACTCACAGAATCAAGTTTGCATGCATGATTAGCAGGTTAAACTCTGATTCTTCTCAATTTCTTTTCTAGTCATGCTCCTCCATGAATAGTAATGTAACGGATACCCTGCCCCCAGGCTGCAAACGCCTGGCTGCTCCGCTGCAACTTCTGGCTTGGTGAAACGTGGAGTATTGGCGGGCTTCAAATTGTGGGCAGAGAACATCTGTGTAAAAGCCAGAAGTGACCAAATTGTAGCAAATGGCCACAGTTTAAACCTGCCAGAATGTCACAGAGTTCCTTATTGGAATAATAGCTGTAACGAAAGCCCATCCGCTAACCAAATATTAAATAACTAAATTAGGATTCAATTAAACAAAAGGAGGCAGGAGGAACCCATCTATCAAACTGTCTCCCTTCAAAAATCATTCCAAATTTCTGCTTCAGTAGATGTTTACCATGGTTCATTAAATAATATAGCTTTATTTAGAGGCCTGGGAAAGGCAAAGTAATTTAGGAGATTTTCAGTAAACCAGTGACCAATTTGGAGAAGTGACAAATATTGGAAAATGGAACTGAAAGTGTGCTTACATAATTTGAGGGTGGGAACTGGGGGAGGGGACTATAAAACTGAATTAAAAAAAATGTTTGCCTATGTGAAGATAAACAGTATGAAAAGTCATGTTGCCATATGTAGAATAAATCTTGAGAATGAGTCATAAATGAACTACTAAGAAATTACTAATAAGCAGTGGTGTAGTGTGGCAAAATGAGAAATTATGAGCAATATGAAAACTTGGGGTCATATTTGGACATATGTTTTGCATGATATCACATGCTATCATGTGATATAACCCATATCAAATTTCTGTCTCTGGGAAGGGGAAGAGAAGGAAGGAGAGAGAGAATTTGGAACTTGAAATTTTAGAAAACAAATGTAAAAATTGTTTTTATATGTAATTGGGAAAAATAAAATATTACAGAACTAAAAAAGGGGAAAAAACTTATGGTCTAATCTTATTTCTTGTAGGTTCTTGGTTAAATTGCATAATTAATTTGAGTGTTCATCTATCCTTTTTAAGATTACATTAAATGATTTTCTAGGGTGACATCCAACTTTGAATTTATGTGCTTCTAATGTAAATTAGAAGTATTACTTTCTTCCTTTGGCAGACAATTGTTTGTATATTTTATAGAAGACATTGGACAAAAGTTACTTTGTATATGTTTCTCTGCTCTTGTTCAAATTCTGAATTTCTTAAATGATGCCTTTATTTGGTGATGGTTAAGACAACATGGTAGAGAGAAGAAAGAAGGAGGAAATGGAGTAGAGATAGCATTTAATTAACAAAGAGACTGAAATGAAAATAAAGAATTACAAGAAAAGTCCAAGTCGGACTTAAGACACTCATAAGACCTAAACCTTCCTCCTAACCCTTCTCCATTTACTGGTTCTTTTCAAATTCAGATCTGGTACTTATTCTTTGTTCTTAAAGGCCCTGAAGAAAATTAGAACTCTCATTCAAAGCTGGCCATACCTTGCAGTCAAATAATATTTTGTTGTAATTAATATCTGCAATAATTATTCCATCTCTGCTTATAAATCTCCAATAGAAGTTACAAAAGATATGTGCCAAGGCAGTTTTATTATTAATAAGTTTTCAATATAATTTCAAATCTAGTCCTGATTAAGCCTCAGAAATCAATGAAATATTTATTTAATGCTTATTATATGTTAGACCCTGAGTTCAACCCTGGGAATCCAAATAACTCCATAAGAAAGGCACTGTAAATTTTATTCTCCTTTTATAGATAAGAAAATTGAGGTTCAGAGATATTAAGTGACTTGCCTATGATAACACAGGAGCTAAGTGCTAGAAGTGAGAATTATATCTTAAGTGTTTCTTGCTATAAATCCAGAACAGTATTCATTATACCAAACTGATTTTTACTAAAGTACTTCAGGGTTTCTATAGACTACTCAATTCTTCCTAATAAATGAGTATTTGCCTCTGAAGTTTATTATTTATTATTTTCTCTTCTGTAAATATAACAACAATTATTTTATTTTATTTATTTTAATAAATTGTTTACTTGTCTTGCTGAAAAAATCAAACATATTTATTTAATTTCCAATTTATTTTACCCTTTTCCAGTTACTCCAACAGAATACACTAAATTTTCATATTCATAATTTCAGAAAAACTTAAGGAGGAGGGGCGGCTAAGTAGTTCAGTGGATAGAGTCAAGTCTGGAAATCAGAGGTCCTGGGTGCAACTCTGGCCTCAGATACTTCCTATATGTGTGGCCTAGGGCAAATTACTTACTCCCAATTGCCTAAACTTTATAGCTTTTCTGCTTTGCAATTGATAGTATCAATTGTAAGACAGAAGTGAAGAGATTAAAAAAAGAAACTTACGGAAGAGTTCTTATGATTACATGATCTCGGCAAAACAATGCTTAAACCATTTTAGCTAAGTGATATCTTCTACTTGATTCTGACATGAAATAAATGCTGTGTGGAGGATAGTCTCCCATTACAGCTTGAGCTATTTGTGATAAGTGTCTTTTTTAGAACTACAAGAGAAAATTTAGTTAACATGTATTTTACTTATGACTGACAAGTCTTTGTAAATACAAAGAAATTTCCCCAAAATTCTTCTGTGTTATTTCATCTCCCAAATTATTCATCTTCTATTTTTGGTTCAGTCTATTTGTAAAGACTGAAATGAAATGGCAGCATTTTGACTTAAATAACACAACTATGGTTATGGGGATACACTGGTGGCCAGATCCTGTCAGAAGTCTTCAAAACTTTGATATGTCAGTAGATCTATGATTCAATCAATATCTCTAATCTGATGATACATCTACCATATGTCTCCCCTTTGACCCTCAACTTTCATTCTTCAAAGACTGTGGCATTCTTTGACTCCTAGTTTTATAGCATTATTCAGAGAATATTATTACTTATAAATTAAGGAATAGAGAGTTTGGGAGTTTTGCCTAAGGTCTGTGAAGATTAAATTTAACTCTCCCCTGATTGTGAAAATTACATTAATTCCCTTGCCCATTTTTAGATTTAATCACAAAATGTGTAAACATTCCACTTAATCATTAAGTGGGAGAAGTCTGTGACCTATATGGTAACGAATCAGAATCAAATTGACTGCCCCCTGGGCAGTGCTAACACAAAGCCTCAACAGTAATTGGTAGACAAAAAAATTGGGGGACGGCACAGGAAGTGACGCAAAAGAAAGTGTCTTTAAAAGGGAGTTACAACTTCCTGTGGAGGAGAATCATCTCAGATAGGTGGGAGAATCATCAGAGTTCAACTTGGACTTTAGCTTCTTCTGGCATTCTGAGTTTGAGTTGGAGGCTGGTGAAGAATTTGCTAACTGAACCTGAAACCCTGTTCCTGTGTAAACCTTAAAATTTCTTAGACTTATGAATGTTGGAAATTTCCCCATTGGGAAATCTCATACTGGAAAAAATTTCCTACTGATAGTAAGAACTCTATTGGAATGTGAAACCCCTTGGCATGGGAGGATCCTTCTCCTCCCTACTTAAGACTACTTTAGGACAGAAACCTTTTGCTAAACAATGGAAAGGGCTTTGACCTATACTTAAGCATAGAACAGGAAGTTCTTTGAGTCATGATTGATTTTAGAATTGATACAATAGAGATACTTGGAATGACAGAACCAGGTCTTGGAACTTCCAATCTCCACCCTACTCAGAGTAACAGGATTTAGGAAGGGCTGCAGCAAAGGATCAAGATTTAATTATTTGAGAATATGACCTTCAACAGACATGTGCAAAGCCACAGACCTGTGGGTGGTACTGGGTTAAGCTAGAGCCACCATTGGCACAGGGGAGACATCGACAATGATTGGTAGATGTGAGAACTGAGGGTAGGGAACTTAGATGGTTTCCTTAAAGATAGTGGGGTCTGAGGACAGGGGGAGGAGAGTTTTTTTTTTTCTCTGAGAGGAGGAGGTTTTGCTCTGAGCAAGGTGGCTCTGAAGGAGGACTGAGGAGGTTGCTCTGTGGGAGGACCAGGAGAGAAGGCTGGCTCTGAAGGAGGAGAATTCTCTGGAAACATTTCTTGAAAGGAGGCTTTCTTGAAGGTGGAGCCTGAGGTTGGCATGAGAAGCCTTACCTAGAGAGATCTTGGGTGAGTGATAAAACCAACTGACTGATTTATTCATTCTTATTCCTTTCTTACTTTCTCTCTTTTTCTATTGATTAATCAGAGTATTATAAATTAAATTTCTCTATAAAACCCAGTTGGCTTGGGCATATTCATAAATTGGGAATATATTCCCTGGCGACCATCTTATATTTATATAAAACCAAGACACAGTAGAAAACATATTTCAGCGGTCATAATTGATATATATATATATATATATTTCCCTTGCTCCCAAACATTTTAATTATCACAGTTTATGGCTCCCACTCTCTTATCTACAACTATTTAACACTCAAAACTATTTTAAATCTAACACCTGGTGAGATTGTCCTTGAATCACTTCTTTGGACTGACACGTGGTGAGTGAAAAAAGCTGACTCCTTTTCTGGATTTTCTAAAGAGACTAGCCTCAGGAGGGACCTACCTCTTTAGAGAGACATCCCCAGGTCCTCAGCTTTGCTGAGGCCTCTCCGGCTAAGGACTATCTCCCTGCCCAGGTTGAGCCAGGAGTGGGGAGTAAATTACTTAGTGCTTAGGCTAGATATATTACCCTATCCTCTCTCTGATTTTCTTACTTCACACTTTCTATATTTTGTAAATAAACTGTAAATAAATCTCTTTGGAATAAATTAAATTCCTGGCAACCCTATTCTTAAATATTCCAGTCCAGTCCAATTTTTTTATAAAATAACCTCTTTTTCCCCCTTACAGGTCATAGTGGTTAAAGATAGTATGAGGGCCAGAATTTGATTTGATATCCTTGATCTAAGGTACTTACCATTGCATACAACCTTGACTTTTCATGACTAAGATTCAAATTAAAAAACAAAGCATCTTTGACTTTTTCCTCTTGTAGTCTCCTTAATTAAATCTCAGAATAAAGTTGGTTGATTAGAACAATTCATCTTTTAGAATGCTGGTTGCTTATTTATGAGAGATTTCTATATAAGGTACAGCTTCCCATTTGATAAGAATTCTAAAGCTATCAATGTTCTTTTTAATTCATGCTTCCTGATAAAATGGAGGCCAAATAGAACATGGGGTTCAAGAGCATTAGCAGTTGCAGCCCAAAATGTGGTACCCCAAACTGGAAAATATGCTGGAAGTAATAGCTGCCCTTAATTCTCTTTCAAATGACAGCCATTCATGCATTTTTTAATGTGATTTCCTTGCTTTCTTAAGCAAGATTAAAAGGGCTTGAAATATGCAAGGATAGAGCTCATAGTAAAAAAAGACAGGCATTATTTGCTTGAGGTAAACCTGCAGAAAAGAAGGAAAAAAATCTTCTAAAATGCAGTTATTTTTTGTGTATTAATAACCATCAAATGGCCTGACTATAATTTTGTCTGTAGAAGGGAAAAGGTTTTTACTAAACCTTTAAAAAGTGTTCTTTAATAAAACTGTGGAGATTATATTATAAAAAAAGTCAAAAGGATTACTCAACCAAAATGGATTGTTTGTTTTAGAAATGAATATTTATATAGAGAACTCTCAAATTAAGCAGTAATCTTTGGCTTTGTTGAAACACAATTAACAATATGCAAAATCAGGGGGTGCTTTTAAAAAAAGGATATGAACATCACATTATGATTACCAGTCACTTCGATATCTGCATAGCAGGTAAATAAAATGAGAAATGACTAACCTATTATGTACTTAATTAATGAACACCTGTACACAATGAAAGCATGGCTGATTTTATGAAAGCATGAAAACCCAACCAGGCAATTAATGTTTAATTTAAAATTTGCATGCTGGAAAAGTAAAAAAGAAAAGCCTTGGGAGAAAAACAATTTTTAATGGGTAAATGACAAAGACAGAAAGGTTTTTGTTTCAATGTATCCAGACTATTTTAATTTTCACTTATCTTGATTATCCAAATTCTTTTTGGTAATTCAACTGTCTTAGGCAATGTATAGTAGCAAAAACAAAACAAAACAAAACAAAAAAAAACAACAAACAGTAGACAGAGAATTGGGAAAGTCTTCAGAGACTATGGTGTACAGTCCTATCTTTGATACACAGATATTTCCCTTAATTCTTCTACAATTGATCCTCTAGCCTCTGCTTGAATATCTAGTGATGAGGAACTTGAAACTTTACAAAATATACCATTCATTTTATTTTGGGGTAACCGTAATTGTGAGAAGGTTAAAATTTGCCCCTCGGAATACCTATTTTGTCCTTTGCTCTTCTGTGCTTCCCCCTTCCTCTCCCATCTTATGACTGATCTTGCTCTCTCAAGCCTCAGTTTTGGATGTTTCTACTATTTGCTCCTATTATTGTACTACTAAACATAGCCGGAAAAATTACCCCTCAAAATCATGACAATTGGGTCCACTATAAATTTCTTGCATAATCTTAATGGAGGCCTCACAATGGTAAGGCAATCTTTTTTTTTCTTTCTTTCTTTTTTTTTAACTTTCCTAATTACTTCATTATCCCACTCACCATGGTGGCTTATCCAATTCTTTTCATCTCTTTTCAGATTTACATTATTCCTCTTACCCTCTCAGTTGAGAAATTTGCTTCATATTTCACTGAAAAGAATGAGACCATTCACCAAGAGCTTTTTCTTATCTCTTCATCATTTCACATCACTCAGATATTTTCTTCCACTATTTTCACCTTTATTTCTTCCTCACATTCAAAGGTGACCCTTGTTCTTGAGTCTCCAAGTGAAATCACTTTATATGCACAAGTATCTTGTTCCATCCCATCTTCTGCAGCAGATTACCCCCTCTATAATTCCCAATCTTACTTATCTCCAATCTCTCTTTGTCTATCAATTGTTTCTCCATTGCCCACAAACATACCCATTCTCAAAAAACTCTTAACTTGAAAATACATCCATCCAGTATTTGGGCTAAATTCCTGGAGAAAGCCATCCAAAATTGATGTTTCCATTTACTGTCTTTTTTTCCCTCTCTTCTTAATTTTCTGTAGTTAATCTTTCAACCTCATTATTAAGTCAAAATTTCCTGTTTTAAAGCAGAGATCTTTTAATTGCCAAATCAAATGGTCTTTTATCAGTCCTGATTCTTCTGGATCTTTCTGCAGACTTTGGCATTGTTGATCATCCTCTTCTTGATACTATCTATTGGATTCCATGGCACTGCTTTATCCTGTTTCTCCTTCTATTTGTCTGACTGGCCCAAGTCATGCCTGCTTAAGATGGGTGTCCTGCTCTTTCATAAAGGCTCTCAGTGATTTTATGAGCTTCCATTGATTCAATGATCTACTGATGCTGATTCTCAGATTTGCTCATTCAGTTCTAACCTCTATGCTGACCTATAATCTCACATATCCAACTGTCTATTTTGGATGTCTTGTAGACATCTGGAACTCAACAATCCAATATTCATTTTTTCTCAAAACCCTCCCTCTTTCTAAACTTCCTTTTTAGTGATATGTCATCTCATAGATTCCCTTCAAAATTGGTTAGTATCCATGTCTTCATCCATGAGTTTGATTAAAATGTGCAATGTCAGGGGGGAATTAGCCCTTAGAGATATCCTACCATTCAAAATTCTATTCAACATTCTTTGCATTAGATTATTCAGTCAGTTATGAATCCACTTAAACTTTGTCTTCCTTTAGGCTGTATTTCTTCATTTTGTATGTAAGAATATCAAGAGCCTTTTCTATGTTTATATTTTATCATTGATCAATGATTCTTCCATTTAAAATTTATTGATCATCTGCTTTGTGTAAAATAAAGAATTGGATCTTTGGGGAGCTAAACTTTTGCATTGGACACAATCCCTACTATCATGGATCTCATTACATATTAGGAGGAGAGGACAACAAACACAATACAAACACATTATAAAATATCACTTGAAAACTGCATTAGAAAGTTGTAAAACCAATTGCCATGTGAAGTATCAGGGAAAAGGACTAGTAATTGAACTAAAAATAAATGAACTTAATCTCATATGATGTGTTCTCTATAAACAGATGCTAGTTCCTGGAGATTACTATGAATATGGATCACTTTCAGAATTTAGCAAGGCAAAAAATAGATCATTGCATTCTTCTTGCCCTTGAGGAATTTCAAGATAATCTTCTCACTGTGAGATATAGTCAATGTTTTCCTTCCCTTTTCTGTAGCTTTTTTCTATACACTTTCTGATCTGCCAAGTTTATGTACTCAAATGACTTCAAACATCATATGTATATAGAAGATTCTCAAGTAAAAAGAATGATAATTCACTTTTTCTTTTTTTAAAAATTCTTATCTTCCATCCTAGAATCAATACTGTTCTAAGACAGAAGGATGGCAAGGTCTAGAAAATGGTGATTAAATGAATTGCCCAGGATCACATAGCTAGCAAGTATCTGAGGACAGATTTGAACCCAGGACATCCCATCTCCAGGCCTTGTTCCCTATTCATTGAGCCACCTGGCTTCCCTAAATATCTCACTTTTTTTTTTTTAAATAAATACTTCACTTTTTAATAGAGGTTTAGGGTTTGCAAAGTATCCCATCAACTTTGTAAAGTAGGTAATAAATAGATGATTGCTCTAATTTTTCAGAGGAGGAAACTGAAGCAAGAAGATATTAAATGAATTGCCCAAAGTAACACAGTAAATACTGGAGTTAGTTCTGGTCTCATGAATCCAAGTGCAATCCACTTTCAACTATAACATGCAAAATGACATATCCTCTTCTAATATAAAACCCAGCATCTCTCTATATGTTTATACATGTTTATACAAAGATTTGCTAACTTGGCAAGACCTGCCTGAGCTTATGTTCTAATAGTCTACCCAGCTTTTGAAAACCTTTTGTCATTCTAATGCCTTGGTAAGCATTAGAGTACCACTTTGGTAAGAGTATCCAATTTTATTTTCTATTATACTTATTTTTGTAGGTGTCCTCTTCTCTTCCTAGACTATAATCACCATGATGGCACTAATAGGACTTTATCTAAACTTTGTACCTTGCCTGGCACTTAGCAACACTGGTTAGCACCAAATAAGCACTTTATAAATGGTGAATTAAGTTGTAATTCTATTTCATATTAATTCTGATTGTTTCTCTTAGTTTCTGTGCTTTCCACTATAACTAAAAACAATATTTTCTCAATCAAACACTTAGAAAACACTTTTTGAATTTCCAATCTGGACTATTATAATTCATATCATTTATCTCCTAACATTCAGTTTCTTTCTTTTCCAGTTCATTGTCCAATTTCTTAAATATTCAAATAGAGCTGTGATCTCAGAGATTTGGGGTTTTCCAATCAGTGCTATAGATCAATGGTATCCCACTCAGATAGAAATAGTGGCCCTTCATTCATGCATAAGGATTCCTGTGGACCATCTATTGACTTAAGTTTTAAAATGTTAGTTATCTGTGTCCAGTGGATTTTTATTATGAAGTTAAATATTTTGCAAATTATATTTTAATATGGTTTCAGGGCACTTATGATTGTTGTGGGTCTCATGTGACCCATGGGATTTCTTGTTTGATAACTATAATTCATATAGGTCATAACTAATCTTCTACAGAGCAGCTAAAAGACATGTGTCTCAACATGTGGCTACCTTGCCTTTAATGGCTCCATATTGGTATTAGAACAAAATACGATCCCTGGAGCCTTCTATTTAAGAATCCCCACAATCTGGCTGCAACCTGCCTCTCCTTGGTTCACATCACTTCCCTTTATATTCAGCTATATTTCTCCAAATTTGATTCCATTTCTGAACTCTATACACTCATATTACTTTTAAGCCACATGTGGTAGGTTTCCCTTCCCTTCTGATTCTGAAATAATATTTTCCTTTGCCATTCATTTCAAATGTTAGTTCCTCAAGGGGTCAAGCCTTTCCCAAACCCCACAGTGGTTAGTGCTCTTCTCTTTTTCAAAATATTTCCTATTTATTTTTCTGGGTATGTAGTATATCTTTCTGCATTATAGTAGAATGTCAGCTTCTTGAGGCAGACATTATTTGCTTTTTTTCTTTTTATATCACAACAGGCATTCAATGAATGTTTGTTTAAAAAAATTCCCAAGGTAAAAAGAACATTTAAAAAAATCTTTTCCAGACTAATTTAATAAAGCTTTATTTTTATATATATTTAATAAACAGAGTCTTTTACTTTTCTGATGTTTCTTAATTGTCCAGAGTTTCCCCAGATGAGGAATCCCAGTTTTCAAGATTCTTACCTGCTTCATTAGTTCGGATCATTCGAGATGGTGTACTTGGATCACCTGTCCCAATAGGGTTAGTTGCCACCACTCTGAATTCATATTCTACCCATGGGTTCAGGTCCACAGCCATGGCAGATTCCATGTCCCCTGTTATGACTTCTGGTACTGAAAAAAGAAGCAAATTTCAAGCCACTTGGAATCCTGGAGCAATTTATATGCTTTTATGAATGACAATCATGGATCATAGCTAGTAACAAGACCTACAGGTCAATACAGAATGTCTTATGACACATGACCATGGCTTCAACTCTAGCCTCATTAGTGAAATGAAAATATAACCTTCAGAAAATAAGTAACTGAATACATTACCAAAGAGTTGAAAACAGTTGGTACTTACACTCATTCATATGCATGAATCTTGTTCTTAGGAGAAATCATTTTGTAATTTTTCAAAACAGTAAAATATTGCTTCAGTATTTCAAAAGATATGTGCCTTTACTGGGGAGAGAAGGTATTTCCTTCCATTGATGTAAGTTGTTACCCTTAATATTTTAGTTGTTTTTTAGTTGTTTTAGTTGCCTAAATCTTTGTGACCCCATTTGGGGTTTTCTTTACAAAAATACAGGAGAAATTTGCCATTTCCTTTACTAGGTCGTTTTTCAGATGAGGAAACTGAGGCTAACAGGGTTAAGTGACTTGCCCAGGATCATACAACTAGAGTTTAAGTCCAAATTTGAACTAAGATCTTCCTTAATTCCAGAGCCTATTCTCTATGTACTCTGCCACCTAGCAGTCCTAATAGCATAGTAAGCTAGTCCTAAAACTTGGTCTTCATCAGATCTTACTAGGCTACAAGTTGGCGGTTTCTAGATTCCACATTGACAATACATAAAGTGGATCTTTGTAAAGCCTGACTTAATAAATGAAGAAGAATTATCTTTTTCCTTGCTATAGTTGCAGCTAAGCATTTCTCCAGAAAACCTTTGAGGTGGATGAGAAGAGGTCAGTCTTCCTCCTTTTTTTCCCACAGGATGTATATAGCTGTGCCCTGAAAGGTGTAATTTGACTCTAGCTCAGGGTTAAGTGTGACTGGCATTGTAAAATCAATTTCTGAATCTTGGTGAAGCATTCATTTATTAGCCATGACATTTAAGTTCATATTAAAAAGTATAGATTCGTACTCAGTTTTATACTCTCTTTGGCCTCTTGTTTCCAGTTTGTGGTGGCCTTTAAAAAACCCCCAACTAGCTTAGATTTCCTAAGCTGAACATCAAGAATAAGGTCTTGAAATAATTGTGAAAGCTTGAGGAGGATATTAAAACTTTTGATGAAATGGCACGCAATGTGGAGCAGATTAAGGGACAAACATCTTTTTTTATTAGGATTTTGATTTGAAACACAAATCCTGAGCAGATTAAAGATAATGTAGCTTTTATTCCCAAACAAATCTTTTTAAAGCCTTTAGAGCCATGTATTATTTTTCTTCTTACAAAGATATACTTTCTGTAACTATGGGGACAATTCTGTTTAAAACATGCAGGCTGTGTTCCCAGGAAGAAACAGGAGGAGATTAAAAGAAATATAAAACCCTGCATTCTGGAGTGGCTATATTTCACTGACACAGCTTCTTAAGGAAAAGATACCTAGAGACATTTGGTAATTATCAACTAGTTAGAAGCTAAGTCTACCTGTTGCCAAAACAGATCATAGAATGGTCAAGATTCAGTTAAAGACTAGGCAACTCGTTGACAAATTCAAACCAGAAATGATCCAAATGGTTTGCCACTAAAAATCACTTCAGCCAAAACAGTTGAACTGGTAGACCCTGTCAAAGAAATCAGCTCACTCTCCTTGCTGGGTAACATGAATGAAAATGTCTTTTTCTAAGGGAAAAATAATTTGACTTAGTTGAGAGTGGCCTGCAGGCTAAAATGTCTATTTGCTATGGTTACTTTTAGACCTCATTCAGCAGGGAAAAAATGATTCTATTCTCAGTAACTGCTAGGGGACTGCTTTTACTTATACCTTAAGTTTGCCCCTTAACTATGGGATGTGCTCAGTCAAGCTTCCAAGTACATCTCCCTACTTGAATTGCTAAAGAGAAGAATTCTACTACTCATATTTTTGCATTCAAATAGTCCCTGATGCAAGTTACAAAAGGAATCGCAAATGCCTTTTAAAATTCCAGTTTAGAAGGTTCCTTTCAATTTACAGGGACTTTATAGTCAGACTTGGAATTTATATATTTTTTATAAAACTCACTGGAATCTGGCATCAAGTTCTGGAAGCTCCTACACCAAGGGACAAAGGCTTTGAATATGCTCCTTTCAAAGATTGTGTCTGATGTGCAAGGATCACACTGTCTAAAAGCAGAGAGATATTCATCAATGGGCTTGCCATTTAGGTGATACATTCTTTGTCTATGGTGATCTATGAAATAAAACCATGGAGCTCAACTGGAGAGGGGGTAGGAGTCTGTTTACTTCTAAAGGTTTATTATACAGGAGAGGGATGATATAAGAGAAAAATAATTTCCCCCCCTAACTGGACATATTATCTGTTATATGGGAATATTTTATCATTCCTCCATGACATGGCACTGTACCCCAGAAACCCAGGCCAACTATTATCAGGGAAACTCCTTTGCCCTTGCATCCTTGTGACTCTTAACCTAGAAACACCCAATGACCCCACCCAGGATCCTGAGATGTTTACCCTCTTTTGTCCTCTAGATTTAAGGTGGACAAAGACATGAATCTTTATGCCTCCAGGCAGACCCCAGTCAGATGACCACCTCACCCCACCAAATGCCTAAGGGACTAACACTCTCAAAGTTACTCCACACCAGGACATAGCATCTAGTAGTAGTAGTCTCTCGATGACCAAGAATGACAATTGTCTTTGTGCAGTTTCATTTACCGTGTACCCTCATGTGGCTTTGAAGTCCAAAGGCTGAGGCGCACAGTGTGTGGCACACGGGGCCTGGGACGCCAGTTTTTATGGGAGGTGCGGTTGTGGCCTGGTGTCAGCGTTCATGCGCAGCGGCAAGACGTCGAGGTCGCTCCTCTTCAAAGGTGGCGGCGGCATGGTGAATGTGGGTTTGCCAGCTGCTTCTGTCAGAGGCAGCGAGTTCTAGTTGCTTTGGTGTCATGCCAACCCACTTCAAGTTGGACTTTAGCTGATCCTTGAATCTTTTCTTTGGTTGGCCTTGTTTCCTGAGTCCAGCTGACAGTTCACCATAGAATACCTGTCTTGGTGGGGTGTATGGGGTGCTCAGGGAGGGGTAGTATCTCTGGTATGGAGGGCTTGTCGTGCCCTCTTAGGGCAGCTCTTCAACCTCTAAACCCTCACCTGACACCCAACTCTCACTTGTGGCTCCCAGTAGCTGCTAGCATGCGGCAGTGGCCACACCCCGGGTCATCGACCCCTGGTGAACCAGGGCTTTGCTCACCCAGCATGTGAAGACTGCTTCTGCGGAACAGGCGGAAGAAACCAATAAGAAGGTTCAACGGCTGAGATGGCGATGCAGCAAAGCACTGTGGAGTGCTTAGGGCGTGTTGGAGCACAAAGGACAACACGGCCATCCAATGCAGCTGAGGAAGTCTACATTTGTAATGACTTTTTGTGCCACTGGACCCAGGCTTCCAACACCAAGAGAGTGGGACTGTCTTTGTGCACCGACTTTTCCACTTAAATCTCCCTCATGCACAAGTGTCTTTGTGCACACTCATCTATACACCATAGATGAAAAGGCACAAAGACAATAGTCATCCTCGGTTACCGAGAGACTACTACCACCACCACCACCTGTCTTGGTATTTGCTGTGGGTCCATGCGGATGACGTGTCCAGACCATCGTAGCTGGGTTTTGAGGACCATGACGTCGATGCTGGTGGAGTTGGCTCTGTCAAGAACTTCCTGATTGGTGATTCGGTCCTGCCATCGGATCCTCATGATTGACCGGAGGGATCGTTGGTGGAATTGCTCCAGCTGCTTCATGTGCTTCCGGTACAGTGTCCATGTCTCGCAACCGTACAGGAGCGAGCTGAGGACCACTGCGTTGTACACTTTGAGCTTCGTCGCAGTGCTTACACTGCTGAGTTGGAGGACTTTGGAGCGCAGCTGCCTGAGTGCCTGGCTGGCCTTTTGGATCCTGGCATTCATCTCGTGGTCTAGGGACCCGTCGTTGGCGATGGTGCTGCCCAGGTACTTGAAAGTGTTGACATTAGAAAGCTGTGTGCCGTCGATTGTAATGCACGGCTGGTTAGTTGGCCTCCCTGGTGCGGGTTGGAACAGCACCTCTGTTTTGCTAAGGCTGATAGTCAGGCCAAACAGTTTTGTTGTGGTAGAGAACCTGTCCACAATGGTTTGGAGATGATTTTCTTGGTGGGCCATGAGAGCACAGTCATCTGCAAAGAGAGCTTCCAGGATGAGTCTCTTTGTTGTCTTTGTTTTTGCAGTCAGGCAGCGAAGGTCAAATAGTGAGCCATCCAGTCGGTATTTGATGTAGACGCCCAGGTCTAGATCCATCACAGCATGTCGTAATACTTGGGTGAAAAATAGGTTGAATAGTACCGGAGTGAGGACACAGCCTTGTTTCACACCATTGGAGATGTTGAAGCGATCAGAAGTCTCTCCACCAGATAGGACTTCCCCTGTCATGTCGACATGAAAGAGCTGAATCACTTTGATGAATTTTGCTGGGCAACCAAGCTTGCTGAGGATCACCCACAATGCGTCCCTGTTCACTGTGTTGAACGCCTTTGTCAGGTCTATGAAGACAATGTAGAGACTCAGGTTCTGCTCAAGGCATTTTTCCTGTATTTGCATCACTGTGAAGACCATGTTGATGCAATCTGGTCAGAAGCCACATTGTGATTCAGGCAGGTTCTGCTCTGAAACAGATGACAGGAGTCTGTTGAGTATAACACGGGCGAGGATCTTTCTGGCAGTGGAGAGTAGTGAGATGCCTCTGTAGTTGTCACAGGCTGCTCATGAGCCTTTGTTCTTGTATAGGGATACGATGGAGGCATCTCTGAGTTCTGGGGGCATGTCTTCCTCTTCCCATATGCTGGTCAGCATTATGTGGAATGCCTGGAGCACCTTTCCATTTAAGGCCTTGTACACCTTGGTTGGGATCCCGTCTTTACCGGGTGCCTTGCCTGCACTCATTTGTTTAATGGCTTTTTGGACTTCCTCTATTGAAGGAGGGGCATCAAGTTGTTCAATGGAGCGGTTTTGGGGGATCTGGTCAAGGGAGCTTTGGTCGACTGAAGAAGGTCGGTTGAGAAGCTGACTGAAGTGTTCTTTCCACCTGTTGCTGATGCCTTTTTTATCTTTTATGAGAGTATCACCATCAGAGGATAGCAAGGGAGTGGTGGTGGGTTTCAATGGTCCATAGACAGTCTTGAGGGCACTGAAAAATTGCTTGTAGTTTTTCGCATCAGAATATTCACATAGCATCTAAAGAGTATATAAACCCCAGAATTGATGTTGTCTGGGGGATAGCCTCTCCATCCATTCTGTCCCCATGGGGGAACAGCCTTTCTTTTCATGCTGTCCTCCCAGGAACTGCTCCCCATCTTGCTGTTCCACCTTGCTATCCTCCTGGCCACTCTCAACATTACTTTCTAAATTAATAAATCTCTTTTTTGTTTTAAGCTAAGTTTTGGAGTCTTACATGCTTGCAAAAGGTATGCTTCTCAAACCCCAAGGGTATCAATGCCCATAACACTCCATATTCATTTCAGGAAGTGCTGGTGCTCACTATCCTAGGGACAGAATCAGTGGCAATTTATCATGTTTGAAGAGAGCTTGAGATGTTCCCTGGTGATCATTTTCTTTATTTGTAATGAAAAAATGGCTCCATTGACAATGAACAATCCTTGAAATATTTATGAAAAGAGATGACACAAAGTTTTATTTATACTCTAAATTCAAGGAAGCATTTGGTTGGAAGTGTAATAACAGGCAGGGGCTGGGACAGGCAATGCCTCGTTAAATGGTCAATGCAATTCCAAGATCCAATCATAGAAGTTTTAATATATTATAGGTATCCCTTCCACATGAATTAGAATTGTGGCACATAAATTCACATAAAAAAATTTGGCCCACTTTTCATACCAAAGAAACCTGATTTTAATTTTTTAAATTGGATGTTTATAGTACCTTATACACATTTATAAGTTATTAAACTTTTGAAGATATCTGTTTCTAGTCTTTGTATGTCATCTGCTGGCTTTTACATTCTTTTTTCTAAACTATCTTTTTACTTAACTTTAAAAAAAGAAATTGTACATATTCATGATGTTAAAAGATAAAATATGCTGATCATATACAATACCATATACATATTTTATGCATTCCTGAGTTTCTAAACTTTTTCTGTGTCACCTGCTGGACTTCACTTGTTGTTCACAGCTTCTGGAAAACCTCTCCAAAATAACCATTTAATTTCTTATGCCAGTCTGTTATGTGTCAAAGCTACAATGTGGGAAATTGTGATATGGAGGGGATACTTAAGTACTGCAAATTTTGGCACAAAATTTGTAGTCTGAGAATGAATTAAAATATTTAAAATGTACTTGTTCCATTATACTGAATATTATGATTTTTTAAAAATAACTATCAGGTTAGGTTTGGTATAGTCGACAGAATGTTGCATCTGGGGTCAGGAAGAATTCAGTTCAAATCCAGTCTGAGGTACTTACTAGCTGTGTGGCCTCTGGCAAGGTACTTCACATCTGTTGGCCTCAGTTTCCTTAGTTATAAAATGGGAATCATAATATAATGCTATCTATCTCATAGAGTTGTGATGAGATACAGATAATATTTGAAGCTCTTAATACAATGTTTAATACATAGTAGGTGCTTAATAAATGCTTTACTTTCTTCCATCCCAAAAGTCTTCTACTTTTTTAACCTTTTACAATTTGGCTTATCAACTTTCATGGTTTTAAACATCATCTATATGCAGTTGTCTCTCATTTTTACATATCTCCAGTCACTCTCCTTAGAACCAGTCCAAGGTCACGAATGTCTTATTGAACATTACAAACTGGATGTCCCAGAAACATTTCAAAATAAACATATCTAGAACAGAACTAATTTTCTCTCTTCCTAAACCTATCTTTTTTCTAATTTTCTTAATACTGTTGATGCTACCACCATCCTTTAGTTATATGGATTTGAAATCTTAGTGACATTGTTGACTCCAACATCTCTCATAGATGTTTCTTTCTCTATTCCCATAATTGCCACTCTCATTCAGGTCCTCATCACTTTTCACCTGGATTATGACAATAACTGGGGCATTGTGGTGACAGAATGGATAGAGCATCAGTCTTGAAGTTGGGAAGATGATATTTTATGAGTTCAAATATGGCCTTTGAAACCAGTTGTGTGATCCTGAGCAAGACATTTTACACTATTTAGCTCTTCTATAAAATAAGCAGGAGAAAGAAATGAAAAGCTACTCTAGTATCTCTAAAAAGAATTCCAAAAGAGATCATGAAAAGTTAGATATAAATGAAAAATGACTCAATAAAATTATAAAATTGCAATAATTTCCTAATTGGTTTCACTACCTGGTATCTTCCTACTCAATACACCCTCTAATCAGTTACTAAAATAACTTTTTCTAATATGAAAATCTGAGTATGTCACTCAATTTTCCCAATTCAAAATAAATTCCAGGGGTTCCCTATTGCCTCCAAAATCTTTATGGAACAATTCTAGATGTTCTCTTAGATCTGCCTTGCCAGTTATACTATATCATGGGTTAAACAGAGAATTACAGTCCTTAAAGATATTTGCTATCCAGGCTTTCTCTGATATTATTTGACATTTCTTTTGCTGAAAAAGTAACTATTTGTAATCACCTGAAAGTCTTTCTTTTCTTTATAGTTCAGCTATACTGACCTACTTGCTATTATTACTCCCCCTGCCCCAACAATGCTACATTTCCATCTCTTCAGTGGCTGTCTCCTCTACCTAGAATTCTCTTCCTCCTCACCTTCAACTCCAGTAATCCTCTGTTCCCTCCAAGAGCTGGTTCAAATATCACCTTTCTGGACTCCCTAGATGCTAGGTGTCTTCTGTCCCCAAACTAACTTATAGTCATTTTGTACATCCTTATCTATGCACATTTCCCCCACTAGAATATAACCTCCATGGGAGCATTTACTCTTTGTCATTTTTGCCTACTTATCACCAGTTTTTGGCTCACAAAATAACGTGCTTATAAATGCTTATTGATTGACTAATTATGGGTTGTAGAGTGCCCTGAAGAAAGGTGGAACTCAACAGAGGAGAATTTTATTACTTGTTTATTAGAAAATATTTTTACTTGTGTTTGTTGTTGTTGTTGTTGTTGTTGTTTTTTTTTTTTGGCTTTTGTTTTTGTTTTTGCATTGTAAATGGCCTCTTGTAAGTCTTTCATATTTTCTGCATTTTCTGTAAGGTGAAATTCTGAAATTCTGGTAACAAATATGTGCACTATCATCTTTAGTACCAAATGGGAGCTGAAGACCCTCCACAGGTTTCCATGGATATAAATTATGGTCAAATTATATTTTAATATTTCCTTGAGTTAACTCTGAATCTGGGAACAAAAGAAAGAATAACATGGTGGAGTGGAGGATAGAGATGGCCTCCAAAATTAAACTGATTCTACTAAGCCAAAACCCATCAAAATTTAACTCTGTGACCTAGCATCTCATGATGTAACACAACCTGGACTGCAGCGTTGTGTCAAAATTAAGCCTCCATATCTCTCTGAGGTTGGAAGTGGGGCCAGCCCATAAGCTTTATTTCTAGCTGAGGCTGGTTTGTCCCTCATGGGCAGCTTGATGACTTCTCTTCAGGGCTTACCATATTGGGGCCAGACAGAGTGGATTCCTCACTGATTTTAGTCCTACTACAATGCAAAACTCTTGGGCTGAGGCTTTTTTCTTCATCTCAGAAGGCAAATAATCTTGAAGATACTAAAGGAGCAACTCTGAACTTTCTGGTGTCTACCCAGGTAGAAGGGAGAATAAGCATTTATATAACTCCTTTGATGTGTCAGGGACTAGGCTAGGCACTTTTTTAGAAATACTATCTCATTTGGTCCTCACAACCACTCTGTGAGGTAGATATTATCATCTCCATTTTACAGTTGAGGAAACTGAGACAAATAGAAGCTAAGTGACTTGCCTAGAGTTAGGCAGCATAAGTCCCTGAAGTTAAACATGAGCTTGGATCTTCCTGACTCTAGCATGCCCATTTTCACTAGAGTTACACATAGGTGCTTAGTCTTATGATGGCTTGGATTTCCCTAGGGAAAAAAGAATAAGTTCTTGTGCCCCAGATAAATTCTTGCTATTCTGATTGGCTCATTTTCACCTCAGAGATGTATGGAGGCATCCAACCATATGGTACCATCCTGAAGCCTTGGATTCTCTTGGAATGAAAACAAACTTGAGGTCACAAGAGAGGCAGTACTAAATGTTCACTGTCAGCATAACTCATGATAATAGAGAGCAAAGTCCAAGCCTGCTACTCCCTAATATTGAATTCTTTGTTCCTCCTTCAGTTTCAGAAGTCACCCAATTTCAGAAGTATTCCTACCTCCCACCTTCAAAAGGCTAGATCTGCCTAGAAAGAAGGATCACAGAACTCTTAAATTTGGGGCTGCTGGAGAGGAAAATCCAAGGATGGTATGGTGTTTCCTAGCAACAGGTAGATAGGATAATTATCATTAAATAGATAAAATAGTTATTAAATGTCTATTCTTTACAGGCATTATGTGGTCAGGATTCTTGAAATCTGTAAATTTTCCATATTGATGAAATCATAGAACTGAACTAAAACAAAAATCAAAACTACCCCCAAACCATACTGTCAAAGAAAACTCAAACAAATATATGTTACCTGCATATTTACACACTAAGTTATTTAGCTGCTTATCTCACTGCATTTCCTAATCTGGGCTCCATGTGGTTTTCACTCATTTTATTTTAATATTGCAGATTCTTATATCTGCCTATTTCAAATTAGTGTAGATTTCACTAAGAACTCTATTCACCATTAAGGGTATTATATGAGGAACACAATGGTATTTACAAATAATATTTAAAGAACTGAGTAGAGAACCCTGACTCTATTTGTACCCTGAACAGGAATCATCCACAACAGTGGTGAATTTTCATGAGTTTATGCAAATTGTGTTTTGTTCCTTACTTGATGTCAAAAATCAACAAAATCCTTTCTTCAGGTATATTTGTTGTAGACTCATATTCTATTCTTATCTGTACAGGAGAAACTTTGTTTGAGGAGAGTCTTCATGAAAAAAAATTACAATGGATTTAAATTCTTCTTTAAAAAACATTCACAAATAATAGACATTGTGAAATCTAAGAGTCTCTAAAACTTTAGATCAGTTTTATCACTATAAAGGAGCTTACCAAACAGGCCTTTCCTGACTTAACCTTGCTTGTTATTTTGCGAGGAAGCCTTGAAAACAGATTTTCTAGAAAAAAACTTATAAAGGAAAGCCTTTAGTGTTTACTAAATGAAAGAATTCTATTTTGTGTGTCATAGAAATATAACATATTAGACTTGAAAAGCATGTTAGAGATCACATTGTTATAAGCAAATTGAGAAACAGGTTGAATTGCCCAACATCACCCAGCTGAGAAGTGTCTTTTGACTCAAGAAAAGGTCGTTTGACTCTAAAGTTGGCAGGGCTTTTTTTTTTTTTTTGTTAGAGCACAAATTTGATCCATCTTCCTGACTTCATCTTAAGGGTCATTTTCACTTGCTCAAATAAGTTATAGCTGTGTGTACTTTAAATGATGTTGTTCTGCTATCATCGCCTCAAAAATATAAAACAGTATAGAAAAATTGAAATACTACTTCCATTGCGCATCTCTTGACTTCTGGTTTTCATTTAGAAATAATAGCTTAACTGAATTTCATATCAAACATGTAGGCTAAGCTTCAAAATCCTTCTCCACTTTCCTGATAGGTAATTTTGCTTTTATTGGCATTATCCATTGTGTTTTTCTTTTTAATAATGTATACTCTAAATGAGTGTTCTCTTTGATTGTAATGTTTCTGTGTGGCAAAGAGACTAAGTGTGTGTTTGTTTAAAAAGTTTCTTGGATATTTTAGGCTTCTATATACACAAATACATACATATATACATACATACATACATATATTTATTTAAACACACATACATATACTTCTTTGTAAAATGGCTTCCTTTATAGTAAGATTATCAATGGAGATGTGATTCAATTATGCTCATAATGTATTAAAGATTTTACATTAAGAATTGAAAAAGTTAAATAAATATTTAGGAACTAAATGGTCTTTGATTCTTAATGATCTCTTCTCCCTTCCCTACCATTTTACCACTATCATTATAGAAGTAGAAAAGAACTGTAAAAGAGAGAGATTTTTTTCAGTCCATTTCATAAGTAACCTTGGCCAAAAAAATATGTTTTCTAAAGGTTAATTTCTTTATATATAAGGTGATGAATCCTTATATAACTAACTTTTCCAGGGGAGGGGGGAGGAAGATTATCTTATAGCTCATCAGATCATAGCTGAAACCTTTTTCATTTGACAGAACTCACTAGAGATTTTTTTCCCACTGATAGAAGTAATCAAAATTGTTTCCCCACCATGACAAAGAATTAGTTCAGAACTTTTGATATAACTTGTTTATTTAAGGTGATTTGAGAACTCCTCTAGCCAAAGGGGTTAAAAATTCTTTGGTGTGCTTTTTCTTTTAGAGTAATGGAAATAAGAACAATACAACAACATTAAATATTCATATGAATATTGCTGAGATTTCTTATCTTGTTGGCTAAATTTCCATCACTCCCATCAAATTCAGGTCCCATGATTGGGGGTCTAGCTGAAGCAGCAAATCACTCTGAGGCAAAAACAGGAGGCAGCATTTGCCAGGCAGGTCAAATGACTTCTTTACATATTCTGGTAGAGAGAACCTAGGATTTTGAACCCAACAGTTTTAGCAACAGCAGTGCCCACCTTTTCCACCAATATTGTCTTCAGTAGCGATTAAAATTAAGGTGGGACTAAGTATAAAAGAATGTAGTCACCGAAATTAATGCATCTCAATCTTCACACTTCTACCATATATATACAGGTACATACCCACACAGACAGATACCCACACATATACACAGAGACCACCACCATCATCACCACCTCTATTATCAGCCTTGCTTCTAGTTTGGCCATTAGATATCATTAAAGGGACCAACCATTATGTAGAAGGACACTATCATTCCCACCACTTCCATTGCCAGTTTTGGCCAACTGCCACCAGTTGAAAAGTAATTCCAAGAGCTCTGGGAATAGCAAATTTGCCTTTAAACCATGGATTCTGCTGGCAGTAGATCTAATGGCTCAACAACAGAAACTACTATGGTTTGATTAATAGAAATGACATTTAGGAAGATGTACTACCATCTGTTTTCTGTATCAGACTTGTAATTAAAACATTCTATATGTGTTATTTTTCCTTATTAGAATGTGAACTTCCTGAGAGCAGGAGTTGCTTGCTTTTCTCTTTGTATCACCAGCACTTAGCACTGGGCTTCACATGTTATAAACTCTGTATTTTTTTTTCATTCACCTTCCTTTGTTGCTTTGTTATTCCCTCCTTCCCTCCTCCTTTTTTCTCATTCATTTAGTTTTCCATCAGCCCAGATTACCTGTTTTTACTGTCTGCCAGCCAAGGGAGAAAGGACTTCGGGCTTGTAGATTGTAGGAGGAAATGGGGCTATGGTTGTCTGCAGCAGGACTCCAGGACAGGGTGGCTGTGGTTTCGGTGATCTCTTCAACGATCACAATGCCAGGTGGACCAGGAGGACCTATAGGCCAAGAGCAAGAAATACAGTTCTAAGAAAATATAGCATTAGGGAAATAATTTGGTGAACCTTAATTGAGTCATCATGTCAAAGAGATGCCTTTCCAATAAGAGCCTGATCAAAGGATATAATCACCTTAATGAAATACATATTTAATAACCAAAATTGATAGCACAAGTCATGGGATACAGTTGGTGTTCATGATTTCTGGGGTAAATTAATTATAGATTTGATTTGGTTTCTCACTGTATACTTTGAGGCAAGTACCAATTAACATCACATTTCACAGTGAAAGAAAAAGAATGAGAAGCAAAGCTCAGGAAATAAATGCCAATATTGACTAAAGCTGTTGAGGGAGCTCACAGTTTACAGAATCAGCAGTTAAAGGTGATCGAGGCAAAACACTTAGGAATAAAAACAATTCTGGGTTTCATTAAAACAGTGTCAACACATGGTACGTGAAGTGTTATGGCTAAAAGACTCAACTTGGGCTAATGCCTATGAATGGGGAATTACTATTAGTAAATTCACTATTTAGGGTTCAATTATGTATTAACTTAAGAAAAGATCATTGCTTTTACTGAACATTTTTAATTTGGGAAAATCTCAAAGGGGTTGGTTCTCCATTCTGAAAGTTAAGAATACAATTCTTAAATAGTTTTATATGGTTTTTACCTGGGCAGTCACTCTACTCACACTGATTAGCAACTCATTTGAATTTGTCATTTTAGAACTGCCTGTGAGTCTGAGGCATTAAATAACTTGCCTATGGTCAGGCCCCAAGAATATGTCAGGGGCTGGAATTGAACTAGGGTCTTCCTAGATACAAGGTTTTCTCTTCAATCCTGATAAAGTCTGCCTTTCTGCAATTCATGTGTACCTGTGATAATCAAGCATTTTTATTGTACTAATCATAGCAATGATTATAATAAAGGCTTTTTTTGAAACAAGAGAATAGAGATGACAACCAAAAGTGCAAGCCTAACTCTAATGAACAAATTTACAAAACCAGCTGGAATTTAGTTCTTAGCTGAGATGTCTACTGAACACTGATTACAAATACAAAATTTTTGAAATAGCTACAGTATGTTCTGGCTATGATGTGATGCAATGCAGTTTTTTTCTTAAATAATATTTTGGTGATTCTGGAGAAATAGGATGAAACAAAGCTTTGGTAAAGGGTGGATATGGGCGAAGATGTTACCTATGCTGCCAGATATGGTTATTTTGTGAGTTGGTTTTGCTTTACAAATCATTGTTATTCTTTGTTATACAGGAAGGATCTCTGGGTGCGGATGCTTGTGTGTGTGTGTGTGTGTACATGTATATGTGTGTTATATTGGGAAATTACTGGCACAAAAAATGAAAAGGTAATAATAACATTAAATAAAACAATGCTTTGAAACATAGTTGTTCTAAAATGAATATTTAATTTCAATATAAAGAAAATGTAAAATAATGTTTGTATAACTGAGGTGACTAGTTGTTAATTTTCAGCATGAATTCATGTTGGATTTTAGAAGGTCAGATAAGCTCAACTGAGGACAATAGTAATTTTCCAATTACATATATAACTTTTTAAAAATATATTGTCATCACTGATTTTCTTCCATGATACAACAGTCTTTCTACTAACATGTTTGCTTCAAAGATTTAGAATTCTTTCCTCCAACATAGATTCCCCACCTTCCCACCTTAGTAAATAGTATTAATGGTTGTTATGGTTGAAGGACATTCATCATTTAGTAGTAGGAAGGAAGGAAGGAAGGAAGGAAGGAAGGAAGGAAGGAAGGAAGGAAGGAAGAAAGGAAGGAAGGAAGGAAGGAAGGAAGGAAGGAAGAAAGGAAGGAAGGAAGGAAGGAAGGATTTAAGTGTCTATTATGTGCCAGGGGTTGTGCTAAGTACTTTACAAATATTATCTCATTTGATTCTCACAACTGTGCAAGGGAGGTGCCCATTAAATTACGTGCCCAGGGTCCCACGGGTAGTAGGTATCAGACTGGATTTAAACTTAAATCTTTCTGACTACAGTCCTCTTCCCTTTCTTGGCTCCTCCCTCCTTCCTTCCCTCCTTCCTTCCTTCTTTCCTTCTTTCCTTCCTTCCTTCCTTCCTTCCTTCCTTCCTTCCTTCCTTCCTTCCTTCCTTCCTTCCTTCCTTCCTTCCTTCCTTCCTTCCTTCCTTCCTTCCTTCCTTCCTTCCCTCTCTCCTATTTTTGTTTCAGTCAGTGGGCTTAGGAGGGGTAGGTGTGGAGAGAAATAAAGGTTTGGTCAATGAAAACAATAAAACATTTTAAGAGATAAAAATCCAATGGATAAATTAAAAAATATTACAAATCTCAGTAATTTTCCAAGAATAGTTATAAGAAAAAATTCCAAATAATATTTATCAATTGCTATCTCATTATTCACAAGCAAAAACAAAATAACCCTTGCCCTGAAGAAGCTTATGATTTGGAGGGTTATGATATATTTATAGTTGAGCATCCTGGAGGGAAGAGAGCAAAACAAGAGGCTAACTCCACCCCCCAACAATTGCTCAAGGAACATCAGAAGATGGAGAAAATACTAATATTTAGGACACTGGATAAGGGAATTCATTAATGTAAAACATTAGATCTACAAAATTGTAATCAAACTCTTCTGTGTTAATGATCAAATTGTGTGACTGTATGCTGTTATAATTGTTTAATGACCCACCATTACCATTGTTAAAAACCAAGAGCACCCAGGAGGGCATCATCTGTTCAATAAGTATACATTTCCTTGGTCATTTTTTGAAGACATTATTTAAATCTGCTGAAATTTTAAACTAAAAATTGAGAATTAAAGAAATAAAACATATGGTGATCTTTATACTTATTCTATAACTTTGATTTCATGCCAATGTCTCTGAAATATTTGTCACTAAAATGAACATAAGCACTGCTAACTAACCTACCACGAAGAATATGGATTACTCTAATTGCTTCTTTATTGTAACAAAACTTTTTTGGTATTTTTGACCCCTCATGGTACAAATGAAAAATCCATGATGTCCTCTTCTCAGGTTATATTTATGTTTATTTAAATGCCCAATAGGTCTTGTAGTTCCAGACTTTTTGTGAAAATATCCCACTTAAAATTATTTCTGTATAGTCTGAATGAACCTGTAAGAAATGCTGTTGAAGAGTTTTTGTCTATAAGGGTAAAATGTGAAATTTTGGACTAGATTATTTTTAAGATCCCTTCCAAACATAAGATTATATTTAATCAAGATAATTCAATAATACTGAGAGATATAATCAGTTAATTTAACTACAAAATAACCAGTTGATTCAGCCAGTCAATCAACAAAGACTTATTAAATCCTGGCTAGACACAGAAAGGCAAAAATAGTTTGTGTCTTCAAGGTGCTTACATTTTAATGGGAAGACAACATATAAACAAGGAGGTACATATAAGATACATACAAATTATATGAAAGCTACAATAATGGGGAAGGCTTAGTAAGTTGAAGTTGTGTAAGTTGCTATGAAATTCTTTAGTCATAAATTCAAAGCAGAAAATCCCATTGGAAAATTGACACAATACCTTAAGCAATAAAAACTCCTACAGCAATAGGTGTTCCAGTGGCTCTGTAAGCAAAAGGTTTGAGTTTGAATCTTGCCTTTGATGCTTGCTATCTATGTGACTACTGGCAAATGACTTCACTTTCCTTTGTGTCAATATGCTCATCTGTAAAATGAGAGAATTGAAGCATATGACCTGGGAAGTACTTTCAAGCTCTAGATTTGTGCTCTCCTGAATTCCTTCTCAAAGGGTATGGATACTGTAAAATCAAATGAATTATTATGATGCAAAGACTACTACTTGATTGGTTGTTCCCATCCTCCTCTTCTCTGCCTCCTAGCCTTGACTTTCCTCAGTCTTAGCTAAAGTCTTAATTTCTACAAGAAGCTTTTCTCAGTTCTCCTTAACTATAGTGCCTTTTCCTCTGGTGATTATATCCAACTTATTATATATAACTCTTTTGTACATAAATATTTGTGTCTTGACTCTCCCATTAGAACATGGGGTTCTTTAAAGCCTGGACATAGCATGACGTCTGGCATATAGTAGGCACTGATAAATGCCAGTTAACTGAGCATCTGAAATATTCCTAGAACTTAGAACATCAGTTGAACTCTCCATGGAGTCCATACAGTTGGACAATCTTCTAAAAGGCTGCTTTTGGTGTTTCAAGAATATCTAAGCCCTATTAGGTGGAGTCTAAAATGAACTCACCTTTTATTTAATTAGTTTTGCACTGGATTATTATTATTATTATTAATTATTAAGAGCATGTTGAAATGAAGCTTCTGCATGATGAATGATATTTGCATTTAACAAATAGGTATTTTCAAGGCACTGGCACTGTGCTAAATTCTAATGGACAATATCAAGATAATGACAATTTATGCATTTGTGAAGTATTTTACATGCATTGTCTCTCTAACTCCTAATAATTATGTGAAATAGATGGCTCAATGTAATTTCTATTTTACAGATGGGGAAAGTAAGGCTCATACAGAGCAATCAGTAAATGTAAGAGTTGGAATTCAGAAGAAAAAGATTCGCAATTCATTTTCATCTGTAGCTAGTAGCCAGGTGGTTCAGTGCTTAGAGTGCTAAACCTAGAGTCTAAAAGACTTGAGTTCATATATGATCTCAGATACACACTGGCTATATAAGGCTGGACAAGTCATTCGACCTATGCCTTACTCAATTTTTTCATCTATAAAATAAGGATACTAATAACACTACTACAGAGGGTTGTTGTGAGGATTAAATGAGACAATATTTGCGAAGTGCTACAAATGTAACAATGCTATATAAACATTTTTATTACATTTATACTTTAGCTGTCCCCATGACCATATCTCTTCTCCTAAGAAATTTATATAGTAATGGCAGAAAAAAAAACAAACTAAGAGTATACTATGGAGTACACATTCATATTCAGAGCATGTACTTAACCTCTTTTTTATAGAGAAAATATCCATCTTCAGAAATATGCTATATATTGAATATTCATAAACAAACCACTCAGAATTCCAACTATATGAAGTTTATGTAAAATTTACAACAGATTATTTATTCTTTTTTAGCCTCCATAAAATTGCTTTCATTGATAATGTTTAATTCTTTTTCAGAGAGTTAAAGTATGGTGAAAAGGCTTTATTAGTCAACACAAGGCATCTTTGAAAGTGAATTAATAAGGGATGAATTCCTTCATGATGAAAAATATATGACAACTAGCCAGGACCTGAGAGCTATGCAGATGTCACTCACTTAGTGGAAATCTCATTAAGTTTTATGCTTAGCTGTAATCATTCATAGTGTCAGCTGGACAGTTAAACTGGGAAGCTTTTCTCCCTGGAGTTGTTATTGTTTAGGTCCCCCCAAATCAAATTTTTATTTGAGAATGTACAATTTAAGGTAAAATTGTATAGTCTGCTCATATTTTCCTTGGCTGGTTTTGTCCAGAAAATGACCGATTCATAAATGGTCCATGACATACTTAATCTTGGTTGAGGTGCCATATTCTTGTGTACTAGCCACTTCTCTAACACTTACTGGATTAATCAGTATTGAATAAAAACTTGGGCAAATTACTAGTCGTACTAATTCATTTCATGTATTTGATGTTTAGCTATAGAATAGTATTTTCCCCTTGGAAGGGAACATCTTTTTGCTCTTTTAGAAAAATTATTTTTGTAAAGCAGGCAAATTAAACATATACATACATAAAAATAATCACAAAACAGAACTCATTACCTCAAGAATTCTCATTATTCTGATATCATGCTAGTAAGCTAATTCTGATGAATGAATTCAAGTTGAATCTTAGAATTTTGAAGTCTCAGAGGGTCATTTCATACAATTTCTTCATTTTACAAAGGAATTAGTAATAATGTGATCATAGGATGTCTTTCTATTCCAGCTACCTTAGTTTGCACATGAGGAAAAAAAGGTTCAGAGAAAGAAGTACTTTGCTAAGGTCATACAGTAAGTAGCAGAGCAGATATTGGAGCCCAGGTTTTTTTCCTCCAGATTCAGTACTCAGATAATGACTAGCATGCTAACACTCAAATGATATTTCAGTTATACATTTAATATAGCTGATTATGTAAGTGGAACTATTTTTTCACATTTGATTAAAAACTCCCTCCATACGTCCTTGCATAATCTTAAAACTCACAACTTGGGGGCAGCTGGGTAGCTCAGTGGATTGAGAGCCAGCCCTAGAGACGGGAGGTCCTAGGTTCAAATCTGGCCTCAGCCACTTCCCAGCTGTGTGACCCTGGGCAAGTCACTTGACCCCCATTGCCTAGCCCTTACCACTCTTCTGCCTTGGAGCCAATACCCAGTATTGACTCCAAGATGGAAGGTAAGGGTTTAAAAAAAAAAACCTCACAACTTACTTGTTAGTAAACTAATTCTGAAAATACTTGCCAATATTTAATTAAAATTAATTAAATTACTCATTTAATTAGATAATCTGTGTTTGTCAATTGAACTTTTGATTATTTAAATAGTTTTTATTGCTAGTAGTTCAGGAGTCTTTTTTTTCAAATATAGCAATTCTTAATTTTTGTCATGGATATATTCATAAAGGTCATAAAGAATAGCAAAATGAGTAACAAAGTGTTAGGGAGGCAGAAGGAATTTGGGACTAGACAAGTAGTGTCAATCTGAGTTTCTGTTTTCCTGATACAAAGTAGGATGATGAGTTTCTTAAGGAATGAATAATGGGATAATGGACAGAGGACATTTGGTACTAAAAAGCTGATCTGTAATTGCACTTTAAAGCCTATCATGACAATTTTTAACCTCCAATGGGTTCTAGGTCTGATAGGTCATTCAAGAAAGGAGAAACCTACTGATAATACCTTTTTATGGCTTCCCATTGCACCTAGAGGTATTTAAAGTCCCAATACAATCTATCTTCATTTCATCCTTATTGGACTCTCTCCTTCCCATACTACCCTGTTACCCAGTCAAATTCTCTTCTCTGTGCCTCACACCTGGCACTCCATCTTCTATCATTGAACTTTTACACTAGCTTTTCCCTGTGCCTGGAATATACTCCCTCCTCACCTCTGTCTCATAGTGTTTCCAAAAGATAGGGCTCAGGTGATATTTTCCACATGAAGCCCCCAAATTGCTATCACCTGCATTTCCAAACCATCTTGTACTTCATCATTTTAAATACTTCTTATTTATGCAATATGTATTTTACTATATAAAATTTGCTATTTAGTTTATTAGAATGTGAGCTTAATGCAAAGAGAAATTACTTCATTCTTTATACTTGTATCTCCAGCACTTAGCATAGTGCATGGAACATAGTTGTAGTTAATAAGAATTTGTTGATTGATTGTAGGTTGTAATTTTGCTGTTTACAAGCTCCATGTAACTCATATATCTTCCATTTTCTTTCCTTTTCCTAGATCTGTGTATACATTATCACCTTATATGGGAATGATAGACTGAGGGTATGAGTAAAAAGAAGGAATGAACCTACTAATTTTTGGTGTGCAACAAATGTCCAAGTTTTCCAAAAAGCTTGAGACTAATTCTCCTGGCCAACCAATCTTTTTGGCTTCATGATACATGCCAGGCATTCCACCCTCTCTGACCCCAGAACATGTTTTTTTATTTTTTTGTTTAATATTATTCTGTTCATTTTGAATTTAATTTTCATTTGGTTTGGTGCCTACTTTGCTTTTATTCCCTTGGTATTTTTACATGCAAAATTAAATTCTTACATGAGTAAAAAACATTTCAATGCTAATCTTTTATTTAAATCTATTAAAATTAAAGATGGCAAATCTAAAGTAAAGGACACAAAATAAGTTAAGGTATCCTGATGTAATGATATTTTAAAGTCAACTGATTTAAAAATATATATATATATATATATATATAAGCAACATGAAAGGAAAACAGTTTCTATAGATGCTTTCTTAAGGGACTACATGAGTCAGCGTGCAGAGATATATCCATCAACTACTAAATCATTCTACATGGACAGCCTCTAAAATAAAAATTTGGCTTGAAATATCTGTTGTGACTGTGTTCAATGATCTAATTTAGAATATAATGGTCAGGTAGTCATTTTAATGTTACACAATTACTAAGACTGCACATAAAATGGAAAAATATCTAGAAAAAAAGAAGTGAAACTATTCAGTCACTAGGATATTTTATGTACAAAACAATAGCATTTTTATCTAGATGTGAGATTCCTAGATTCCTCAAAGGACATTCAAGTGGATTTAGGTCTATCTTATGAAGCTACAACATCATTGCTTTTATTTCTCCTTCCACTGATCCTTTACCTAAATTTTTTCCACCATATTATTTAAATCTGCTCTATTTCCCTTATAATATTCTTTAATTCTTTACTTAATCTGTGAAATTGTCAAGTTAGGTGTTCCTTACCAAACTATAGGTCATAAGCAATCCCTACATTCCTATCCAGTGTAATTCTTGGTCATGCCTTCCCATAAGTCCTCCATAGGGGAAGTATTCTCATTACTTGACCCAGATGAATGTATTAAAATATTTAGTTTAAAGAGGTAAGGGATAAATCCTATGGATAAAGCTATCATGGATTGAAAACATCAATCTCTTACCAATTATTTTCATTGGTTCTTTTTATAATTTTTCATATGTTAAATGTCTGAGTCAATGTATTTTTAAAAGAATGTATATGGGTATTGAGGAAATCATGGAAAAATGATGAGGAAGTTATTTGGTGAGACCTTCAAACAATTCCCATCTATATCTACATGGTTATAATCAGCACATGCTGTCTTTTTGTCTTCCCCCTCCTTTTCATTGTTTTTTCTTTTAATTTCATCAACATTTCTTCAATTCCGTTGAATATCAGTTTTATTGAGAACATAATATTAGACTGTCTACTTATTTTTATCATATCCCTCATTCACTTTTTTCTCTGTCTATATTTCCTTTTGGCTTAATTCAGAAATATCTTTTGTCCACATTTTGATATTATTTGGAGGAGATGTGATAATAGGAATGATAGAAGAGAGAGACTGATCCCCTGGTTTTCTCCTTTGAAATTTAGGGATTAGCATCGTTACCAAAATAAATATAAAGTGTGATCATTTTTTTTTTTAGAAAATCACCATTGTAATACAACCTAGCAATAGTTCTTTAAGTATGGTTTTTGGATTCATAGTATTTTCTCTGATGTTGACAGGTAGTTCCTGGATGGTCTCATGTAATATCACAAAAGCTAAGTGGCACAGTGGACAGAGCACTAAAGTTGAATTAAAGAGATATCAATTATAGTTACAGAAACTAGCTGTGTGACCTGGGCAAATTACTCAACCTCTGCTTCTATAAATGGAGATAGTAATAGTATCTACCACCCAGGGTTACTGTGAGGATCAAATGAGATAAAATTTATAAAGTTTATTTGCCAACATTTGCACAGTTTAAAGCACT
Organism: Monodelphis domestica; assembly: GCF_027887165.1. Classification (NCBI taxonomy): domain Eukaryota; kingdom Metazoa; phylum Chordata; class Mammalia; order Didelphimorphia; family Didelphidae; genus Monodelphis; species Monodelphis domestica. Next base: position 257,081,633 of record NC_077230.1, read on the forward strand.
ATATAAGGGTTAATTGATTTTATTCTAATATAGGAATGTCTATATTGTCATTTTCTTTTGGATATTTCACTTAATAGGAATTTTAATCTCATTAAAATTTTGTAAGGCTTAGTTTTTATATGAGATATGTATATGGCATAGATCAAAAAATTTTGACAGCTACCATATTTTAAAAGTATATTATTGGTAGGCAATTGCTAATCATGAACCCTTAAAGTTATGGGTATTCAAAGTTCTCAGAAAACTGAAGGCAACAACCAACTCATTTTCCCCAAATCTTTGTCATCTGAAACATCAAATACATAGCATGAAGGCATGTTGGAGGTCTGTATGCCTGGAATAATTGTCTCAATTCTCAGCTTCATTTTGTTTGTCTAAGGCTAATTAGTGAGTAGTAAATATCCATTGTAAAGATTCTAACGTTGCATTTGAGGAAATACAAAAACCGTGTACCCAATTACAACAAGATTTGGATTAAGCAAAAATTAATCAATAAATCCAGGAAATAAAATAGTTCTAAGTATTTAATAATTTTACATGACTAAAGGATGTCCACATTATCTAAGTTCAAACAGCAACATGATGCTGTTCATCCACTGAGAGAAACTGCATCTGAAAGAGGAAAAAAAGAGAGACTTTATTGTTCAGAGGGAAAAAATGTTAAAGCAATTCAAATACTTTATTTTAAAAACACGGATAACTCAGATGCTGACTTGAAACATAGATTTCATAGGATTAATGTCTTAAGTTACTCTTATAAAAAAAGCTAAAAACAGATAAATAAAAGGAATCTTTGAAGAAAATACTGTATTGAGTGCTACAATGTACCAGGCATGGTGTTTCTGAAAAAACCTTCTACAAATCTGTTAAACTCTTTCTGTGTGTGACTCATTAAAGTTCTGTCATGGAAATGAGAATTGAAAGAATAATACAGGATTATACCAACTGCCAAACCTCTGCCAGTATGTTTTCTTAAGAGTTATTTATACATATGCTTGTTACTTATTCTGTATAACTGTACTGTTAAATGTTGTTATTCTGTTGTTCAGTTGTTTCAGTCATGTCTGACTCTTAATGACCGTATTTGTTTGGGGTTTTCTTGCAAAGATACTGGAGTGGGTTGCCATTTCCTTCTCTGGTTTATTTTATAGATGAGGAAACTGAGGTAAATAGAGTTAATCAACTTGTCCAAGGTCACACAGCTGGTGTCAAGTAGATTAGCTAAATGAACTAATGTAGCTAGAGTGGCTTGATATATAGCTTCAAGTGTTATAAAAATGCCATTACAATATTATTATTAGTTGTACTAGTAATAGTATTATTATTATTAGTAGTAGTAGTAGTCGCAACAGTAGTAGTAGTAGCAGTAGCAGTAATAGCAGTAGTAGTAGTAGCAGCAGTAATAGTAATAGTAGTAGTAGTAGCAGTAGTAGTGTTGGTAGTGGTAGTAGTAGTAGTAGTAGTAGTAGTAGTAGTAGTAGTAGTAGTAGTAGTAGTAGTAGTAGTCATAGTTGTCATAATCATCATTATCACATAATTCGTATCCAGGAGATAAATAAGATACTAATGTTGCATAGGGTGTTATGACTTAACACAAATTCCAGTTCAGGTAATCCTTTCTGTTCTAATGCCATAATAATATGTGATCCTTTGAGATGTACCTGTTTGATATTTTTCTTTTCAGTCAGTCTAAATGAATGGCTAACATCAGACTGGTTGGTTTGAGTTAGGGGCGCAATTTTGAGACATGGAACAGGGACTAGTTATCCAGCTTGTGTGGGCATAAATTCACAAATCTGACTTCACTAATTCCATGCTAACTAGCTGGATTAATCAGTAGTTCATTAGGGCTGAAAAGAGAGCTAATATTGCCTTCTAAGATTCTGACTTACTAGGAATGGGCTGTTTAGAGATGAGAAAATAGATTCTTAGAAATAGAACTTTCTTAGTAGTTTTCTTCTGGCTTGTGGCCACTTTTTACACATATTTTTTCCCCTATACCACTGTGGGATGAATTATACTATTGTACCATTAGGCTTGTTGGCACAGACTGACAGATAACTATTCTTATAGACTGATGGTAAACTTGGAAAAACATTGAAGACACCCTAACTCACTTGGAGAAATGGGGACAATACACTATAGTAAAGACACTTAAATATGGTAGCCTGAGAGGCTTGATCATTTGTAACAGATGCACTTGATGATGGGAAAGAGTCGGTAATGCCACCCATCTGGTATAGTCATGTGTGATCGATGCAGCTTATTAGTTTGGCTTAACATTCTGGGAGCCAAGTTTGTGCAACAAATAAATTCTCTTCAATTTACAGATGGGGCTCAGGTGAGGCAATATCTCAGGCAACAGTGATTTTGTATTTTAAGTTGAGTTTACTTATAGTAGTCCTATTACTGGAGGTGGCATGAAAGAAATAATTATATGATCTAATAACCTCCAGAAGAAAGCGTAGTTCAGAGACTTGTTTTGTCTGAGACTAATGAAAATGTCTGTTTACCAAATTGATCTGAGACTGCTGATGATTTGGTATAGTTGATTAAGTTCTTAGAGGCAGGGAAGGGAGAAGAAAAGGGAGAAGAATGAAGCGGAGGAGGAAGGAAGGAGTAACAAAGAGAAGAAAGAAGAGGAGGAGAAGAAGGGAAGATAAGTCTTTAGATACTTTTATTTTCTGTTTCTGGATTTGGAATCAATTTTTTTTTCTGGTTATGAATCCTGACTGCCACTTCCTACCTGTGCCACCTTGTCCAAGTGAACTTCATGAGCCCTCAGTTTTCTCACTGTAAAATGAAGGGGTTGGACTAGATTAGCTCTAAAGTCTCTTCCACTTCTAAATCGTGATTCTATGATCTTGTGTATTAAAAAAAAAAAACAAAAAAAAAACCAAAGGTAATAACCACACATTTGTACAAGTAGTGTATAGTTTTGTATGTATCTATAAATGTATTTGTATTTGTATAAAATGTATTTGTATATAATTACACTAAATACACACTCACACAAATACTCATATACTCTTAGAGTCAGCTGAAATGGTCTTTGCTTTTGTTGAACTGTTTCTTAAATTCTCTTTTTTTTGTACTTTGTTGAAAGAGACAGCTCAATGGAGTAGGGGGGTGGAGAACTGTATTTGGAAATGAATAAAAACAAAATGATTTACCTTTTTTTTTTTAGACTGGATATGTTATTTCATTGCTAATGGACATTTCCACCAGCAGCTCTTTAATTTATAGTTTTAGAGAATTTCCTAGGGTACTTAGACATTAAGTGACTTACCTAGGGTCATAGTATATATGAGGAGCAAGAATTGAATCTTTCATGCTTTCCATTTTTATTTTTGATTCGTATTGATGTCTAACAACAAAATATTTCAACAAAAATTTAAAAACAAGGAAAAACATATTTAAAAAGAATTGCTGAAAATTTGAGGTTTAATCTTACTCATACTTAGTTTATAAAATAATAGATTTGAATATTCTATACAGGACAATTTCTAAATATTTAAGTAGAACCTTAGAGGTGTTTCCTCTTACTTATGTGGTATTAGCATTCTTTGAAATGACCTAAAATGAGCTCTGGTTTTCTTTGAAGAATATTATAGCCTGCTAAACTAGTAACTAGAAAAGTACCAGAGAGGAATCTATATATTTCAGTTTTATGCAGAAGAAAAATTTCCTGAATCATATAATTATAATCATTAATGTTTCTATATTTAAATTGTAACTGAATTAAAGGGTGTCCCGAAAAGTCTTATAGCAGTTTAAGCTATTTAAAATTAAGTTATTTAAAACTGTAGTGCTTTTGGGGACACCCTATATAAAAAATTCTATCTAGCATTATGCCTCCACTCAGACCTATTAAAATGCTCTAAAAAATCCTGATTCAGTAGTAACTGGGCTCTACTGTATGCAAAGTTTTTACACCATGGCATATAGCCATACTTATTATCTAAAATCATAAACTTTTGCTCTATACAAAGACATTTTCTCACGTACTGTGAGAAAATGCTTTAAGTCTTGTTTAGAATATGTCTGGAGGAGGGAACAGGGTAGAGAATAGAACCTTTCCTCAAGAGGGCCCCTCATTTTATGGGAACAAATGCCAAGAGCAAATTTGCTACAAGTAATCAGCAGTAACTTGATGTCTATAAGAGATGAGATGACTCTTGTTACTATTAATAAGATCTGGAGGCGGAAAACCTGGGTTCTAATTCTAACTTTGTGACTTCTATTTCCCTGACCTTAGGCAAGTCAAATAATCTGTTGGGGATTCAATTTCTTTCCTCCATAAATGGGTTTGCCATAATATCCCTTTCTGCTCTAAATCTATGAACTTAAGTAGAGATCATTCACCATAGGAACTGCAAAGTCCTTTTAAAGTATTCATGTGTTAAATAATGCAGTTATTTTATCAAGTTGGAGTTAAAATGGTTCTGGCTCTCAAATCATAGACTGGAAGAAGGGACCTTCCAGTCCTCTCACTGATAAGGTAAATGGGGTCCAGAAAGGCTGCAATGAGCCAAAAATCCCAGGCGTGTTATAATAAGTGGCAAAATGGAAATTTAAATCCATGTCCTCTTACTTTCTATCTGGTGCTTTAGGTCACCTATTAGTTGACTGTTGAGTTCTGTCTCTTGCCTTGATATGAAGACAGTCAGCTAATGGTTGTTATATATCTTGGTCTCCTTGGGACTCTGGAATCTTCAGGTTGGAAAACTCCAGAAGAGCTTCAATTATTTTGGTTAGTAATGGCTTGAAGAGAAGATTATTATGGAGAAGACCCCATTTAGGGGGAAAAGTGGTCTACTAATTAATATGATATAGTTACTTATGTTTCCATGATACAGAAAAATGCTTCCTACAAAATAAGAGTAGTAGGTGTTACGCTAACTTTCAGAAAAACCTAATGAACTGATTGCCATCAGAAAGCAGTTTATATACCTTACTACATCACAGAAATGGACATGTTTGTTCCTTTTAAAACTTGCTTTTTAAAATTTTGGGGTTTTGCTCTAGTACAGTCCTCTAGATTATTTTTCTCTTTTCCTTCAACAAAGATAATCCTGTCCTAACTGGGGTTTATGGCAATTTGTTTTCTTTTCCATAGTACTTTCCAAATGTCCTTATTGTATTTTATCTTTTATAAATATGCTTATTTTTCTCCAACTTGTCCATACTATTTTCCATTTAGTGCATATACTTTTTAAAATTACAAAACACTTTAGGTTTCTTTCAAATTTTCAAGTACCTCTCCAAGCTTCCCAAGTTATAAAAAGTTATGGTCCTATAGTCCTATAGTATATTCAACTACAGTAATGACTTAATAGGGGTGGGTAGCCATCAAAGTAAATACAGTACACCTAGAATCAAGAAAACTTAAATTTACATCTAACCTCAGATACTAATTTTTTGACCAAAGGTCAATCACTTATCTCTGTTTCTTTATTTGCAAAACAGGTATAATAACAGCAGTTACTTCCCAGGGCTTTCATAAGGATCAAATGAGATATTGGTTGTATATTGCTTAACACAGTACTTGGCACATAGTAGGCCCTTAATAAATGCTTGTTCTCTTAACTTCATCTTAAGTACTAAAAAATGGCAAGTTTTAAATCAGGTTTCCAAGAATTATAACTGTGAACACAAATCTGTTTAACTGTATTCTTCTCTGTTTGCATAAAGCAATATCGATCACATATTTTAGAACAGACAGTGAAGAAAAAATTTTATTTAAATCAGAATCAACTTTACTAAGTTTTGTTCATCTATTCCTATTCTTGGCAATAACAGACTTCATCTGGTGCTCATGAGTTCTTTCTGACTCTTTCACCTCAATTGCTCTAACTCGTTAGAGAGCTAATTGGCTTTGTAATTTCAAATTAAAGAGTATGTAGTGAAACGGAGACATTACCTTTGCCAGGTGTTGCCAGAAGAACAAAAGCCAATCTGCAATTTTAAAACAATTTAAAAAAGGAACCAGTAGTTTCTTCTGAGCATGGTTAGTTTTTTCCTCCATCAAATCTGCTTAGGAATTGCTTCAATGAAGAATAATAAAGAAATAAAAATATGAAGTGTCTCATACTGTAAAGAAAAAGATAATTGTTTTAGAATGAGAGTGGGAAAAACCTTCAATAAAATAAAATTAACTTTTGAAGCAGAGCCCAAAAACTTACCATTCTGTCTTCATCTTGTCTGCAGATGGGTCATGTCATTAGTTGAATACTAGCAGACCATAAGCCTTCTGGTAATAACTTGGATATTTATAAACTGAACTGATGGAAAATCAATACTACCATGATAACTCATGAGTACACACATGATTCATATAAATGTATATATAAATGCATTTGTGTATGTGTTTAAAATTCTATTTCCTCAGTTTTGTGAAAAATGATAAGGTAATAGAACCATAAATTACAATTGAAATTTAGAGACAACCAAAAGAAAAGAAAATACCAAATTACTTTCTTCTGGAGTGAGATTCACAGGACATTGAATATATCTAAGAAAAAAATATCACAGAATCATAGATTTAAATATAGAGGAAACTTGTCTCAGAAACTATGTAGCCCAATGCCCTCACATTAGAAATGAGAAAATCAGGGCCAAAAGAGATAAAATGATCTGTTTAAGGTCAGAATGGGAATAAAATTCAAAGGTGGGATTTGAGCCATGTCTTCTTGCTGCAAAGTTAGTCTTGGAAATCAATCATTTATAAGTTTATTCTATATACTTTATGTGAAAAATGAATATTTAGAGCAACTGGTCAAATAACCATAAATAAAATCACTCCAGAATGTGTTTTTCTCATTAATGGCATAATATTTATCATGAAAATATAAAACAATTTATATTCTCAAATTAGATAATTATAAGAACAAGGATAATATAGTACCTAGATGCCTAAAATTTTGTTTTGTGTTTGTTTTTAAGTGGAATAAAAAAGTGAAAGTCTTTGCTAAGAAAATTTTGGTAATAATTAAACTGGCAAGTTGAAAATGAAAAAAATATGTTTCATCCCATGGTTGAACTCTATAGCATGTTAATCAACACCACTTTATCCCCAAACCCTAACCTAATCCTAATTCTGTATTTACATGCATACAGACACAATGACATAAACACATATATACAAACACATACATGTAGATTGGTTGAACTTTTTTTACTATAGATTTTATATTTCCTCAGGCTAAGAAGTCAATCAATTAAATGCAATTTTTAAAAAATAAAAAAATAATAAAATTAGCTAGCTCAATCCAGGCAAATCAATTTTTTTGATATTAGGTAGATAAAAAGATAAACACATCTGATTTGCCCTATTTTTTAAACAGTTTTGGAGAGATCCATGAACTCACAGTCCCACTATAGAACTTACTGAAATTCCACTGAGCCATAGTTCTTCAGCTATTCTGATATAATCTTGTTTCTACTTTCCATCTAGCACAGTTATAAAAAAGGCAATTTTAGCCCCAGAGGAAACTAAGATACCTTTATAGTAAATAAAATCCTATTTGATGTCATTTAATTTTATCAGGATGACATATATTTAGTCTGCATCACTTTAAAAACTTCTATCAGGGTGACAGCAATTAGCAAAAAAGCCAATGTTCAAAATTAGCTAAAAAGACAAAGGAAAGTTACCCTGCATTCAAACTAGCTTGTATATGGAATGAGAGCCCAAGATAGACAGACGAGTGACATGTTTATCATGTATCAATAGTCTTGTGGCCAGTGCTTACTTAGCACAGTGACCAGCACTTAGAACAGTTCTTGGCACACAGTGGGTTGATTGATTGATTGAACCCAAGAACTTGATGCTAGCCAAAAAGCTTAGAAATAATTACCAAGCTCAAGCTAAGAATCTTCATCTTATCCCCCTATCCAAATATGGACTAGAGATTGGTTCTATGATTCCATTAATATCGTTCAGTCATTTCAGTTGTAACTGACTTTCCATTTGAGGTTTTCTAGGCAAAGATTCTAGCCTGGTTTGCCATTTCCTTCTCCAACTCACTTTACAAATGAGGAAACTAAGGCAAACAGAGTTAAGTGATTTATGCAGGGCCACACAGTGTTTGAGGCCAAATTTGAATTCATATTTTTCTGACTCTAGACCTAGCTGCCCTTCTCTAATACAGTGAATTTTATATGGAAAAATGAAAAAAAAAGTATTCTCTGCAATTTATTAAGGGTTATATAGGGCACTGAGAGGTTAAAATGACATATCTCAGTTGTAAAACTAGTATATGCCCAAGGCAGGATTTGAACCTATGACTTCTGCTTCAAGGGCATCTTTCAATCTACTATGCTTCCCTTCAGAAATAAAATTTTATTCCATTTCATTTTAAGGACATTTGTATTTTCACATAAAATGAACAGAAACATTTGTTTTAACTTTATATTTTATTTAAATGAATTATTTGTGAATTAAGTTCCTATTTATATTAACTTCCTAATTAATATTATTAAAATCCTGTGGCTGTTCAGTGCAATAGAAAGAGTTCTGGGATCAGAGTGAGGAGAAACTTGACTTGGATTTCTACCTCTGACATTTCATTCCAGCCCCTCCATCATTCTGAGATTCAATTCAGTAATCTCTATAATGGTGATAAAATTAGATGTACTTTATGACTCACAAAGTTGTTATGAGAAGCAGTTTTTGAAAACTCTTAGGTGAATTACATGTGATTTGGAAATGTATTATTCATTATTTGAGAAATGAACCATAATTTTCATTGTGTCTCAATTTAACTGAGATCCTCTTCCTCACAACCAGGTCCCATACATTGTATTATATTGACAAATTCAGCTTCCCTTCCTATTGCTATTAAGTTTATATTCATATCACTGGAAGCTCTAAATTAGTAAAAATCTAGCTATCACACTCTGAAGATATGTGCAGCTCTTCAGTCACAATTTATACAATCTTCCAAAATGGGGAAACAAGCTCAATGCACATACAGTAATACAAGAAAAAGAAAACAATAAGAAATTGTTTTAAATACTTTATGCATTTTTCGTGCTTTGAATTTTTCAAAAGGAGTCAGAGTTAAACCTTTGGATCCATTGCATTCTTACCATGACCCTGTGTCTCTCTGGTGCTGTGTTGTACATAGGAAACCAAATAATAGCTCATAGGAGTGTGAAAGACAGAATGTTGTGACAGATTTGAGGTTGAGACAAGTCCAACAAATCACAGTACTGTCTTCCTCCTCACCATAATTATTCTGAAAGTAATATCAAATATTCCCTGTAGCAGTTTCTTCCCCTTTAGCTTGAGAACAGTAATATTTTATGATTTCAGATGCAGAGGAAAGAAAATCCTTTAACTCTCCCCTCCTATAGCCTCTGATACAATAAGATCTCTGTGCAAAGTTGTACAGCTCTGTGTGCTTAAGAGGGAAACCTCATATGATATTATGGCTAAAAGGGATCTTTGTCTTTGTCTCACGAATCTAGCATAGATTTTGCTTAAAGCAGGTAACCTAGAATGTTTGTGGAATAGCCTTTTCTCAGTTCTCGTCCTTTTTGACTTTACTAAAGCATTTATTGCTGTTAACCATTCTTTTCTCCTGGATACTGTCTCATCTCTTGGTTTTCATGGCACTCCTCTTCCATGTCTGCCTGCTCATTCTAATATCCTTTGCTGGATTATCATCCATGGTCTACCTTCTGGCAGGGTGCATCACAAGTTGCTCACCTTTGCCCACCTGTCTTTCTATGCTCCCTCTTTTGGTGATCTCATCTGCTTCCATGCATTTGTCATCTCTTTGTACATGATTCCTAGGTTCACATACTCATTCCTCACCTGTCTCCTGAGTTCAAGGTTCATATCATCAACTTCTTCTTAGATGGAAAAATAGGTGAAGAAAAGGAAAGCAGAGAGAAAGTAGGTGAAATTTCATGGGAATTATTTTTAAAAGGAGAAACAGACTGGGGAAGTTTGAGAAGAGAAGGGTAGGTTGGTTTGAAAGCAGCATTTAGTTTGTGTAATGCAAGGAAGAAGGAGAGTGGCTTAAAGGTATGTCTTGAATTAACTCCCATTGCAGTAGTGGATTTTTATGAATGCCAGGAAGGGAGAGAGCCTGAGGAATGGGATTATTACTCAACTTTGGGTCATAGAGGACAAAACTCTAGAAGGAACTAAGAAGGTGATTTTATTCTGAGAGCAAGTCATAATAGACTTTCATGACCCAGATATAGAGGTTGCTCCACAAGTTGTGACTGGAAACCTACTTGAAGATCAACTAGCAATAGTAATGCAGATCATGAAAGTGTAAAGCTTAGGAAGCTTTCCTTGTATGTGTAGCTCTACCTCTTGCTCTAAGCTTCCTTTAATTATGTTTAAATATAACTTCTTTTAATCTTGTAAACCATATTACTAATTTTTTAGCAGAATTTATGATGAAAACTTTCATCCTGAGCATAAAATATCTTTCTGTATGCTCTGAGAATCATGTTATTTGTTATAAAAGCAAATAATTTATATTTTTCTTCTTGTATTTTTTATAGTGACTAATCTTTTAACTTGTCTAAGAATTTTAGTTGTTTATAATGGAATATGATCATCAGTGAGATTCCCTCATTCTTTTTTTTCCCTCTATCCCTAAATGTCCATGTTTTAATGTTACTCTATCTCTCTGTTTTTTTGTCCTCTATCTTTCTGTCTCTCTGCCTTTCTTACTACCTGACTCTCTTGTTCTTTGTCTTTTTGGATTTTTTTGTCTCTGTTTTTCTGATCTTCTCTCTCTCTCTCTCTCTCTCTCTCTCTCTCTCTCTCTCTCTCTCTCTCTCTCTCTCTCTCTCTCTCTCCCCTGTCTTTCTCTCTCTCTCCCCTGTCTTTCTCTCTCTCTCTCTCTTTCTGTTTCTCTCTTCCCCTCTCTCTCTTTTTCAGTCTCTCTTTTCCACCTTTTCTTCCATCTCCTTTCAATAGGGCACTATAGTTTTATAGATTTAAAAAAAGAGTTCCCTGTGGTACAATTTATCCATGATTTTGTAATGTTTTGTCATACTAGAACAAGTCTCTAAAATTGTGTATAGTTGTGGAGGTGTGTATCTGATTTCATTTTATGCCATACCAGAATAATTTCCTCTAGCATATTCATTACTTCTATTATGCTTATACAAATTATGCATAATGCCATCATAATACATATCCACTGAATATTAAATGTATAAAACAAGTGATTTTTATGCTTCAGATGATTATTTATGGGGAAATTCCATTTTTAGAGGATGATAATGGTACTTTGGAGGTGAATAACACTGCTGACATTCACAGACAACATATAGTTCTAAACGGAGTAAAAATAAATATTACAAAAAGACAGTCAATTATTAGAGTACCATGTAGAAATTGTTTGTGTCTACCCAGGAATACTGGATTTAGGGAACCACAAAATTAAGCTTTGACTGGCTTTGGTGAAAGTAGGAGAAAGAGAATTCCTTAGATAAAATATATAGATTTCTTAAAACTCTACTTGTAGTATGTAAGTATGTTGGGAATACTCTCTTCTCCACCCTAGTTTGGTTCCACTGCTAAAATTGTTCACTCACTTTCTTAATCCTTAAATCACAGTGATCACATCCTATAAAAAGATAAGGAATTCCCTTTCTTTCTCCCATTCTTATATTACATACTTCCAAATACCATACTTGACTCTGCTACTGAAATAGTGGCTAGCATTATAAACGGTTTAACCTAAAGAAATGTAAATCTGATATTCTAACATGGGACTGTCAGAATGCATGAAATGAACAAGTGAATGGAGGAAGAAAGGAAAAAAAGAAAGGCACATAACAGTGACAAAATTCTCTATAAAGCCCAACTCCCAAGCATATAATTTTCTCTAATTACTGGGAATTATTAACTTAAAAATTGTCTGTGTCTGTGTATGTATGGGAGGAGAATAGAACAACTGTCAATTCAGTGCTTAAATCTGGTTTGGTCCAATTGGACAGCACAGTAGTATTTACTGAGCCATTTGTGTTAATTTTAGAGAAATAATACAAATATATAAGAGGAAATTGGCTACTTGATCAAACCAGCAATGTGAAAGCTCCTGAATTGAATGTTACATGAATATTCAGACAATAGCAACCTGTTTGGAATTGCTATCAAGTATAATTCTGGAATTTATGTATTCTCTCATTTCCTAGGCATAAAGCCAAAGGCTAGATGAGCAGAACATGAAATAGCCAAACCTGAATTATGTTCCAAGCCTTGTTTAGTTTAATTTTACTTACAAAGCAGGATGTGAGCATGCTATTTCAATTCACCCCCTTGGAATATAAAAAAAAAATAGTAAGGAAGTCCAATTTGCATTGTTCCTTTTGAAATGCTCTGATCTAAGCAGCATCATTCTGAATGACTACTAGCAAGTACTAAAGGATAGTGATAATCTAAAGTAGATTAGGTGGGCCAGAAAAATGACAATTTTTCCATAAATTTGACTGTTGTGAAAGGGAAGAAAGTTTATGAGACTCATTAATGTAGCACCAATGTGGACTTTTAGGTGATTAGATTTTTATGAAAGGGATGAACACCCTGAGTAAGCTGAATATTTTTAACAGACAAATAATAAAAATATATACTCTCCCCAGAAGCTCAGGGGAAACACAAGTAGTCTTTCTAGAGAGGGAAAAAGGTGAATGAATCTCCACACTTGAGGAAATAGCATTTCTTCTCTTAAAAACATATTTCTTTTTTTACCAATAACGGATATGTCAATAAACATTTAAATAGAAGAAGCTAAATAGAAATGTTGGAAAACATTTTGTATTTTCTCTGTAATATTTCTATAAGTCTGAGATTTAAAAATGAATTCATAATTAGAGGAAATATTACAAGATAGATAAATAAATGGCAAAGCATTATTCTAGACCTTGCCACCATTTGATTGAATGAGGAAGTTATGCCTCCAGAGAATGAACAAGGCTCAATAACATGCAATACACAATAATATTTAAGAAATCTCATGTGGAAGATTAAAAAAGAAAGCTATGTTTGAATCTGTGTTTTCTGTAAGACAGTGAGCATTTATCTACTATTTATTCACAGATAAGCTATATATTAACATTTTCAGATATTTTAAGTCCCTGTTACTTAATAGGTCTAAAAGTCCTCATGTTATACATGAAATTCTCTGTTTTCTGTCACAAAAGCATGAAAGAATGATTGAAACCATGACACTTGCCATGAATCTTAAAGTTTTACTTATAAAAATCCAAGTGTCATTGTTTCAAGTTTAATTTTTAAAGTTCTATTTGGTGTCATTGGCTAAACCAGTCCCATTCATCACAGTGTGCTAAATAAAGATGTTTATAACTTCTTGTTAGTACAAATGCTCTTTGGATTTGTTGGCTTTGTCATTAGCTATGGATCAGTTGACCATTTAGGTTCTTTCAAAGACAAAATGTTAAACAAAAAATGACTTATGTATTACAAAACTAGAAGTATAATGCACAGTACTGATGTGCTCAAAGTACATGCATTTAAATTCCTTTGTATGGTAATTTATGGTGATCATGCCTTCAGACTGCACTATGAACATACTCACCCCTAACAAGAAGATCTGCCTCATCTGACACACTGTCAGCTGTGGTCTGTACCCTGCAGCCATATCTCCCAGCATGCATCAGAAGGATGTTCCTGATCATTAAATCTGCAGAGGATGCTTGCTGAAAGAGGGATGAAGTGCCATTTTAAAATGTTGCAAATATGCCGGGTTCAAGGTGGTTTTTAAGGGGGATGGGGGACTTTGCATGTTTAGTCAAAGAACCCGTTTTAGGACTCTACAATTTATATGACGACAATTCAAAATTCAGACATGTCCTACTCTAAGGAAAACATATTAGTTATTTTTTAATCAGTTGTTAATTGAGAATAAAAGGCATAGATATGTTTACACTGCATTTAAAAAATTAAACAACAAAAGAAAGTCCTTTTAGGAAATATATTTGATAGGTACATTCAAATTCATCATAGCTTTCAAAGTTGCAGAAAGAGTGATCAGTGAGCAATGAAATGCAGCTTTTTTACTCATGGATTGCCTCATTTTTGTATTAAGAATGAATATATTTTTGATGGTCAAAACAACTTCTAGGAAAGTGAGGTGACAGAAGAGATCACCCATGCTGGATAACTATATTAACTGCTTAAACTGGACCATAGGAAATAGGCTCAAGAAGGGTTTATCTATTTTTTCCCCTACTTCCCTAACCATGTTCTTTAGCAAAAGATGAATTCCTTTCATAGCAATCAAGACCAAGATTAGCACCAATCTTTCTTAATCAGTGTTGTAACTTATAGCATGCACAGTAAGTTCAAAACATCCTATTCTTGGTTGGAGGATGATTAGAAGATAATCAGAACAACTGCAGTTACAGTGATAAAATAGGCATCGGGGAAAATACCTTTTGGGTTTTTCAGTTCATAGGAGTTGTGATGATGGTATATTTTAGAATGAATGGTGCAAAGAAACCATTCATTATTATATTTTGCCTCTTGCTCTCTCAGAGAAGAAATGATTTCCTTTATTATGATGCACATGTGAAGATTAGCTATTTATAACAACTAGGTGAATATTTGTCTCAGATAATGATATTGCAAAACTCAAATACTCTTTAAAACTCCAATGATACAGAGGATAGAGAATGGAATGAGTCTAGGAATCTCTTGAATGAGTTCTTATTGGCAATAATTGCTTCAAAGATCACCCATTAATAATATCTGAGCGTATTAAAATATTTAAGGTCTGCCATAAAAAATTGAAAAAGGCCAAAATGAGCCTTTTTGGATCTGAATTAAGTCACATGATGGATCAAGAAGAGGTTGAAAGACAACTTCTTATTGTCTCTGTAACATTGTATGTGGGATTTTTGCAATGGAAAGAGCTTTCTCTGTAAAGGTTCTGAAGTCTATATTCCAAGTCTATTTTTTTTTTTAATTTTATGATTCCATTGGAGAGGTGGTATAGTGGACAGTGGGCTGGTTTTGGAATGAGAAGTTCTGTCTCTTGCACATACTAAGGTATATGAATATGGGCAAAACATTTGATTTCTCAGTGCTTTTGGGAACTTTCTGAGACTAGATAAATTGCAATGTAGTTGAGGATCTTCATTGATAAAAGGAATTTCCATATGGTGAATTCCTCACATGGGTGAAATGAGAGATTTGAAAAACACACACATACATACAATAATAAAACATTACATTAAAAAATTTGCTTGTTCTTGGAGCACAGAATAGTGGACATTTTGTAACAATTATGACATTAAAAATTCTAACAATAATTGCTATTGGTTAAGAATGTTTTGTATACTGTAAATAACATGAATGCCCCCTTTTTTTCTGGGAAATCATCAGAAGTAACTTGCGGTTCTCTTGTGGTACCTTTAGTACTATATTGTTTCTTTGAGGTAATAATTTTAGAATCATACCTAGACTATTCCTTCATCTGGAAAACCTTCATTATAAGCTTGTATCAGAATTTTTTCCTCTTTGATGTTTGATAGAACTTCTGTTTCCTTATTATGGCATTCAGAATTTATAACTCAATGACTTAAAAGAATCCCTCAAAGAAGTATTATATTTTGATAACCAAATGTCAATTTAATTTATTTCCTCGGTAATGCTATAAATATTATAGTTATTATTAATTTTAAAATATATACAATAATATGTAACATAATAATATAATTTTATTTTATGTATTTCAAAACATCATTTTGAGTAAAGAGTCATTATACTTCTCTTGACAGTCAAAGGATTATACAATATAAAGAGTGTTATGAATCTCTGGTCTAGATATTGGCAAAAAATGGATATGCAGTGAGAAAACATTAAAATGTCATAACAAATATTTCAAAGTGTGTTCTTTTTGTCCACTGTATATCCTCCATTCCTATTAGCTTTGGGATAACCATTAATAGAAGACTATAACACAGAATGCTTTCTGAGCCTCACTTAGTTGGCCTACACTGTCTACTACTTCCACAGCTTCAAAAGGCAGACTATATAATTCATACAATTTATATTTTTAAAATGCAGATACAGACTAGTATATCTTTAAATTTCAGGAATTTGCTTTTTGTTTTCAAGTTTACCTTAAAGAAAATTGCTTTGCTCATCTCAAGGTCCTTTTACATCTATTATGACTAGTATTTATATCTAATATATGTTAAATCTATTATATATTTATACCTAAGACATTATATCTATGCACTTAAATCCATTATGACTATTATCATTATTATTAAGTGTTTTGCTTATATTGATGACAAAACAAACAGTAAATATTTATAAACACAATCCAAAGTTTTAAATCAAAAGATTTCTTATCTATATGTTTCAAGATCACTTCTTTATTTCTTTTTTTTAAACCCTTACCTTCCATCTTAGAATCAATACTATGAATTGGCTCCAAGGCAGAAGAGTGGTAAGGGCTAGGCAATGGGGGTCAAGTGACTTTCCCAGCATCACACAGCTAGGAAGTATCTGAGGTCAGATTTGAACCTAGGACCTCCCGTCTCTAGGCCTGGCTCTCAATTCACTGAGCTACCCAGATGTCCCCCACTTATTCATTTCTAAATTAAGGCCTAATTTTAGCTATAAATGACAAATGGTTTCCCTTTGATATCACAGGCATTAGCTCAATAGTACATCTATTTAAATCTATTCAATATATTCAGTGCCTACTGCATTGGAAATGAAACCATGATTTTGGATGCTCAATATGTTTTCAAGCCATAAATGGACCATAGGAAATTGAGGAGGAATCTTTTTTTGGATGCTGCCTCATTCAATTGTAGTCATGGACATTTTATATAAATTTAGTTTTCTAACTGATTGAAAATATTCCTTGATGTCTATTGGGTAGTGTCTTTTATTTTCATGTTTCATGCTTTGTTTACCAATTGTTTCCATAAAATATATGTTCAGTGTTAGTTTTAGATTGCATAAATTTTACATAAACATTTTGTACAGAGTTGAAGTACTACAATCTAAAAGCTGTTAGATCACATTAAACATGTATTTGGAAGAATAGAATGAATTGGGTTGTAGACATTAGTGGGAGGCAAAATGGGAAAATCATTAGTGTATCCAGAAATTAAGCTTAGGTCCTGTCATTCATTAGTTAGTTGCATCATCTTGGGCAAGTTTCAGTTTCTCCAAATATGTCTAGAGGGTGCTCTATACCTTTAATATTCCATTCTATCTATGGAATTACAAATTTCATTATTATTATGTCAAAAAGGCATAATTTTCATCTACCTTATTAGGTTTACTTCAATGTCACCAGAAGAGTTATTCAGTGCCACTATTTGACAATTAATTTAGGATAAATATTCACAAAGCAGGAATGGACTGATCAAAGGGCAGGTTGAACAAATGCCAAAGGGCCCAGGCTGTCCACCAGATGAAGATTCAAGAGTCACATAAGTAATATTATCAACTGGAAAATGTAAATCTTCCCTGTTAGGCAGATCTTTATTTATTTGTCATCAAAACACCAGTGTTTCAGAAATGGTTGCTAATTTGTTTAAAGTTTTCTGTCAGCTAAAATATGTATAATCTGATAAACTCTTTCATATTCTCTAAGGTGGATCCCATTAGTATAATGAAAGTTCTAAGAAGTCTATAAGAACCAGGTTCAGTAATACCTAGGAAAGAGAGTGGAAGACTGCAACACAGAATCATAGGATAATGTATGTATCCAGGGCTAAAGGAGCCTTAAAAAGCCTCTGATCAAAAATCCTGCACTTTAAATATGAGGAAACTGAATATTATGAAAGGTAAAGGCTTGCTTAAGTCATAAAGTGTCCTTACATCCAAGGTGGGGGTTGAAACTGGGTCCTCAAACTACCAAACCAGTATGCTTTCCCCTGCATCATGCTTCCTCATTCATTTATTCCCTTGATCCTGCATGGAACTTGAAAGAGACCTAGAAATCATCTTGTTCAACCTCTTTATCTTATGCTTGATAAAACTGAGACCAAAAATTGCCTCTACAAGACTGAAGGTACTTTAGTAATGTTCCAAATGCAATAGAGATTTAGTCTCAATTTTCCTCTGCTCTTATGTTTTGGAATCAATCCTATTTTATATAAATGGCCTTGCAACTCAACTAAAAAACACATAAATTATATATAGAAAGCATATATTAAAATCCACATCACAATGAGGTAACAATGTCTAAAGTTTGGGGGCCTGCTGAGAGCATGGAGAGACTAAGGGGCATCATGAGTAAAAATATAAAATGATTATAAAAAGAAAACTGATTTATAAGAAAATAATTTAATGGCATATAATTAATCATGTCTTCACAGCCTAAGGCAAATCGCTAGTTATCTAATTATATGATGAGTTTAGAATATGCTCTTCAAAGTCTATCAGCAAACAGAATTTTTAAAACAAATAAACTACATACACAAAAATGGAAATTTCCAGATTTGTTCCTTGGATGAACTTCCCTCTTGACCTCCTTGAGAAATTACAAAAAAGCACTTCCCCATAAACCTCCACTCACATATACACACACATAGTTAGTCCAGTCTTCAAAGTATAAATTAAAGAAACTATTATAGCTTGTAAGAAAAAAGAACTTATTCTAGATAATAATCTAGATAATAATCCTTATTACCTAGAATAAGTTCATTACAAAATATAAGATGTTAAAAATAGCTAGGAAAATTTGAACTGGGATAGATCAAATGTTTGAAGGTATATTAGGAGAACTCAAGGAAAACTGGAAATTAGTCTGATGGAAATTAAGCTTAACAACGGAAAGTAATGAATGTTGGAGGGGATGTGGCAAAATTGGGACATTAATGAGATGCTGGTGGAGTTGTGAATTGATCCAATCATTCTGGAGGGCAATTTGGAACTATGCCCAAAGGGTGCTAAAAGACTGTCTGCCCTTTGATCCAGCCATAGCACTGCTGGGTTTGTACCCCAAAGAGATAATAAGGAAAAAGACTTGTACAAGAATATTCATAGCTGCGCTCTTTGTGGTGGCCAAAAATTGGAAAATGAGGGGATGCCCATCAATTGGGGAATGGCTGAACAAATTGTGGTATATGTTGGTGATGGAATACTATTGTGCTAAAAGGAATAATAAAGTGGAGGAGTTCCATGGAGACTGGAACAACCTCCAGGAAGTGATGCAGAGTGAGAGGAGCAGAACGAGGAGAACATTGTACACAGAGACTGATACACTGTGGTATAATCTAATGTAATGGACATCTCCATTAATGGCAATGCAGTGATCCTGAACCACTTGGAGGATCTACAAGAAAAAACACTATCCACATTCAGAGGAAACACTACTGTGGGAGTAGAAACACAGAAGAAAAGCAATTGCTTTATTACATGGGTCAAGGGAATATGGTTGGGGATGTAGACTCTAAATGAACATCCTAGTGCAAAAACCAACAATATGGAAATAGGTTTTGATCAAGGACACTTGTAATACCCAGTGGAATTATGCATCAGCTATGGGAAGGTTGGGGGAGGGAAAGGAGGGAAGGGATATAATTCTTTGTAACCAAGGAATAATGTTCTAAATTGATTAAAATAATTAAAAAAAAAAGAAATTGAGCTTAAGGGGGCAACTGGGTAGCTCAGTGGATTGAGAGCCAGGCCTAGAGATGGGAGGTCCTAGGTTCAAATCTGGCCTCAGACACTTCCCACTTGTGTGACCTTGGGCAAATCACTTGTCACCCATTGCCTAGCCCTTACCACTCTTCTGCCTTGGAGCCAATTCATAGTATTGATTCTAAGATGGAAGGTAAGGGTTTAAAAAAAAGAAATTAAGCTTAGATCACTACCTCATACCATATTCTTCTATATATTTTAAATGAACATTATCTTAATTAATATAAAAAATAAAAATAAATTTAGAAAAGAAACCTCTTATAGCCATAGGTAAACCATATATTTCTTTACCAAACAAGGATGAGAACCAATCACAAAAGATAATGATATATGAAACAGAGGAGCTTTTGTACAAACAAAATTAATGCACATGGGATACAAAATGAAGCTGTTGAAGAAGGAGAAAAAATTTTGGAAAGTGATATCTAGAGATAAATAAGCAATTAACAAATAGATATCAGTAAAAAGTATAAAGTATTCAACAGAATTGCCAATTATTTATAATCAGATGAAAGAATTCTCCACAACTCTAAGAATAAATGCAAGTCAAAACAACCTTGAGTTTTTAAAAATAAAAACTTATATAGTGAGAAATTAGTAAAGATGACAAAAGATGGAAATAGTCAATTTGAATGGTTGTAGGGAGATAGGTACATGAAAACTTTATTGGTGGAGTTATGAATCAGAAGAACTCTTTATATACACCAATAGATTTATTTCAATATTTGTGATAGTAAAAAATTAGATCCAAAGTTGATACCCCTTGATTGGGAAATAGCTGAACAAATTATTGTACATGAATGTAATGGAATATTACTATAATTTTGTGAAATGATTATTGTGATGAATACAGTGAAGCATGGAAAGATCTATATGATCTGGCAAAGAATGAAATAAGCAGAACCAAGAACCAAGAAAACAATGCATATTATGATGATAACAATGTAAATATAAAGAATACCTCCTCTTAAAAATGGTGATTACTACATAATTATAGAGAACAAAGAAAGGTTGAAAGCAGTGATTTAAAGAAACCTCCTAGTCTCCCATGTTTTTCAGAGGTGGGAGGTCCCTGAGTGGGGTACATGGTACATTTTTTCCAATCTTTTGCAAGGCATTGATCAGGCTTGAGGATTTTTCCTTTTTTTTGTCTTTTCTATATTTGTCTTTTAAAATATTTATAATATGAGATGGTGTTCTTCAGCATAGGAGAGGCATATAGGAGAACCTCTTGTTGGTTAAAAAGCAAAATATACCAACAGAATGTATTTGAAAAGTATAAACTGAAAAAGATACTTCCGAATATTTCAGGAAACAAACTTATATTTTTTGATGGCTTTTGCATGGCACACCATACAGCAGGCAACAGAAATCTTTCATTTTTATACTCCATTTCTTAAATGATTATTTCATTTTTCTGTCTCCTTTCCTCCTCTCTTGACCTGATAGTTTCCTCTAATCTCTTCAAATATCTTTTTTTTTTTCCTTTCTTGGTCAAAAATCACATAATATGCTGCTCTATTATGGTCCTAGTGTGAACTTATTTTGTGTGTGTGTAGCTGCTCTATTATGGCCCTATAGTGAACTTTTATTGTGTGATGAGGAAATTCCATTAGTTTTCAGAAAAAGATTCATAGAAGTCATCAGAGAAAGGCAAGGAAGGTCTTCTCTAGCCTGTCCTTTACTTGACTCTTCCACTTAATAGCTTGCAATCCTCTATAAATAGGCTGCATCTCCATCACTGCCTATTGCTGACATAAAACCAATGGCTGTATTTTTCAAAGTACTGAGCATGTATTAGGAGCCAAGAATATTCAAGGAGCTAGAATAGGCTTATTTTTAATGGATCTCTGTTTTTGCTTTCTATATGCATCATATATATGGACAATTCTAAATAGGAGAGATTAAAAGGAAAATGATTTGATCTTGGAGACTAAATCTAAATTACCCTCTCAGTAGATTTACTGATCTTTCAAGAGGAGTAATGAGAAGAATTCATGAGGGAACCCATTATACTTAATCTCAGCCCACAGCTTGCAGTTCCTGATGGAAAACCTGCATGATTTAGTGCACTTTTAATGAAATGGTTACTTCTAACAGATGCTTGCTTTCTTACATTTACACTTCATTTTCACTTTCCCAGTCTTAGCAGTTAGGCAATCTCTTTTTTCGCATTCATTGATAATCATTTTCCTTTCTATTTTTCCTTGTTGGTCCCCTTGACTTTAAATGTTCTAGCTTCAGAGGTTCTTCTGACAACTAGAAATTTAGAAAAAAAACTGTGTTGACTGTCTACAGTGAGCTTTCCCCATGATATCAGAAAGACTAGAACACTTACAGATATTGGTCATACAATAGACTGCCTATAGGATGTTATTTAGTTACAGCCTCCTTCTGGATTTTGGGACTTTTCATTTTTGGCCTCTTAAAATATACTGAAAAGTCCACTTTTAGAAAGGGAAAGATACAAAGAAGTGGAGAGAACTACTTCTGTGTCAGTCTCCTTTCTGAATCTAATTTATTAAATTAATTTTACTCTTCCTCATATGCTTCTTTATTCCTTCCTTCTTTTACATTTTCCAGGTCTCATGGATTCTTCTCTAACTTATCAACAAATAAATCTACTTGATTCTATTGTCATCACTTTGCAGATGTAAGTTTGAGAGTCTAGGATGCTAAACTCTTCTTTTCTTCTAGGATACTTGAATTATAATTAAAGTATACTGTCACTAGCTGGCAGTGATGCTTTGGTTCTGAAACAGGCTCTGAAACAAAATGTACATATATAAAATCTATTTTCAGACTATCTCACTAAAGCTGAAAATGCAGTGCTACCAGACGACTGATCCCACTCTGACTGGCATGGCAATTTTGACCTGCTCAGTTTTTGGCCTGGATAGTTTTCTCCTCCCCTGGAAGCATGATGTCTCTCCCATCCCTGATAGCCTGTAATATTGTTTAGCTTTATAAAGAGTCTTGATCCACCAGCCCCAACATCCTTGGCAAAAGAGAATACAAATAGAAATCATTAGAATAGGGAGGTTCTTCTTTTCACTCACAGACTTTTCTCAAACAATTGCTGTTAAAATTAATCCAGTGAAATTTCTCCTAATAATCTTCATATTAAAATTTGTTTCCTTATAGAAGTTGCTTTTTTGATTTAAAAAAATCTTTTACCACCAATATTTTATCTGGAACAATAATTTGAACTGAAAGCTAAGTGGGATTTTTAAACATTGAAAATAATTTCATCACAATACTAAGAGTCACTGTGGGAGAAGTACCCTGAATTTGTAAAATTAAAAAAAAACTTAAAAAATAAATCAGTTTCAGAAAAGATTATACAGAAGGAAAAGTGCTGACTTTCCCAAATGGTCAAATTTAAGATTAATTTATGAAGAGTCTTCCTATACCAAAATTCAGTGTCTTTATAGCTGACATGTAAAAACACATGCATTTGCATTCTTTCATAATAATCACATGCCTATCCATTAACCAACAAGTCACTCAATAAATATTTATTTATAAGTGTTTACCATATGCCAGGAATTGTACTAAACTCTGGGGATACAAAGAAAAGGAAAATAATCTCTCCTCTGAAGGAGCTCACTTTTTATGTGGGAGACAATATTATGTATATACAACTACTTACAAGTATATGCAAGTTATAGACAAAGTAGATGGGAAGTAATGTCATGGAGGGAGGGATTAGACTAGAAAAGTCCTCATGCATAGGGAGGAAATTGATTTGAGTCTTGAAGAAAGCCAGTTGATAAGGAAAGGAGTTCAATACTAAATAACTTCAATCATTTAAAAGGAGAAAATACAACAAAATTATTTCCTTTTTTTTAATCTTCCTAGAAACTTTCTGAATAGGGTTGGCTGAAAGGGACTTATTTCCAAATGAATATAATTCTTAGGTGCATTATGAAAATGTAATATTTTGGACCTTAGACTGGGCTACTTGTCACAAAGTTACCTTGTAATAATCCCTAATTCAAGACCCGGATGTTTTGTTTGAAGTCAAGTGGTGAAATAGCAAAAGTTCCATTAGAGCAGTCTGGAGAAGCCTTTAATAACCTTCCTCATAAGAATATTTTAAATATATAACACTAATTTGATTACAAAGCAAACTAATTATATTGAAATTAGCTTATCAAAATACTAAACAACCCATAAACCAAGTCACAAATTTATATATATATATGATATTTATTAATTATGTTATATATACATTTTATTTATGTTTATTATTTATATTTTTATATATAAATATATTTTAAAGTTAATGGACCCCTATGGAGCAACCAAAAGGCACCTCATTTTCCATCATGTATTTCTGATTGTTCCCCTTCCAACATCTTTAGGCACACAGAAAGACTATATTGAAAAGAAAAAAAAAAACTTTGCTTCAAAGATATGGTTGGAATTTTAAAAAAAGGTAACCATTTGTTATTTATGGTAAAAACATTTAAATTCTCTATACATATCTCAGGATTATAGAGGTACTTATTAAAATGTGACCTTGGGGTTAGTATAAAGTTAAATGTGATAATATTGGCCTTTGGGATCCCAAAACAGAGATAGCCTACACATCAAAGAGGCTTTATCTGTTAGCCTTAAAAACATCTCACTATCTCTATCCTCTCTTATGGTTTTTCTGATGTCCAAAGATAGTTTAGGCCATGGAAAGCTGGGAAACTTGGGACTAAATGACCTTTTAAGGTTTCTGCTAATCTTAAGGTCTTATGAGTTTCCTAGCTATCACATCTATATCTAAAGTATATTTTCATTGGCTTACTTCTTTCAGAATTGTGAAGAAAGTTCTGAAATGAATTTTCTATTTCGTCTTTTGAATCTGATTGACCCTTTATTTTATATAAAAATGAATGACAATAATTAGTTTTAATGGTGGCTAACATTAGAACCTTATGTTGCCTCCAACTTTGCACAAGAATAAATCTTGTGGTTTTTCACTTCAATTGGAAGAGAAAACCATTTATATTGTCAATGAAAGCTAATGAAAACAAAAACCCTAATGGCTCAGAAAAAGACAACATTTTGTAAAGAAATATTTTGTCCACTCACTTTTTTCTACCATCTTAAATACTGCTCCAACAAAAACCATTGATAGAGAAATTAATGATATCAACATTCTTTCCAGCTTTCCCAATATAAACTGTCACTTTCCATATAATAGTAAGCAAATGACTATTTATAAATTCATCTATTTCTTAGTTTGCCTTCATTTGGCTTTTCCAGTATTCATTATAATTTGGGTAATTCTGCTATTAGATATTATCCCATTATTTTCTGGCTATCCTACTTATTAATTAAAGGTTATAAAACTTGTGTCTATAAGAATTAAAGAATAATTTTACCAAAGTCAAGATTCAACATCTCCAACAGGCCTTCCTTGACTACTCCCAATCCATAGTAATGATAACATAACTTTTTGTTTCCTCAGTATCATTTTTGTTTTATTTTTTGGAGTTTAGCATAAAAAGTTAACTTAATGAGCAATCATCATCCTTTATTCTTTTGGCAGGTTTTGGGGAAGAGAAAGGGAACCAATACTAATAATTGCTAATATTTTGTTTTATTGTTTTCAAAACACTACAAACATATTCTTATTTGATCCTCTGAACAATCCTGTGAGGAGAAAGATACATTATTCCAATAGTAGAGAGGACAGAACTGCTTAGAAAGTGATCTGTTGAGGTTATGCAAGTATAAAGTAGGCAAGACTTGAACATAAATCTTCAGAATGTAAATTGAGGTTTTTTTCTATCATACCACAGAAAGAGTGCTAATAGCAACAAAGTGACTATTAACTAACTGGAATTTTGGACTAATTGGAGTTCTTGCCTGAATCTATAAAGGCAAATGGCATAAACCATCCTAGTATTTCATTTAATGGGAAAGTAAGGTAGAGAAGGATGTCTTTGGTGAGGTAGATGGGGAGGAGAAAGAATCAGATAAGACTAAGACAAAAAGGAGTTTGATGCTTTGCATGCAGAAGAAACAGGAGTCATCTAGTAGCTTCTTATTATTCTTGCTAACCAGATACTAAAGTAACTTTTTTTTTCATTACCTCTTGAAAGAATACATATTCTATCAGAACCCTCTAAGTTAATCCACTACTGGGCAAAGCCCAGATCATCTTGCCCTACTTGTCCTCTTACCTTCCTCTGTTCTGGACAACATAGCTTTTTAGGATAGTAAGTTTATTTAGCACAAAGACTAGCCCTTCTTTGGTCTCCTGTAGTGCTAGGCACACAGCATGATTGACATAAAGGTTAATGGGAAAAGAATCATTACTAGAAGTTAACAGAAGTCTACTGTCCTCGTCAATAGTAGGACCTTGCTTGAACAAACCAGGGAGAAGAAGCCTATTGCGACTTCTGTATGTTTATTCAAGATTTATTTAATTTTCAAGAGGCTTTTGAATGAAGCTGATGGAAAGGAGCATCTTAAATGCAAAGAGAAGATGGTTATAAATCATTTCTACAAATTATGTCCCATTTTAATTGTTTAGCAAAAAACTGCACATCAGGTTATGAAATATGGCTATTGAATATGATTAATATTATTGGCAAACATATATTTATAGTATTTTATCACAACCAGTGAATACTTTCTCTCATCAAAGGGGAAGTTGTATACAATGTGTGCTGAGATGGTAGGAAAAGAGAAATAGAGATGGTGGCTTCCTGCTTTTGTTTCTAATAGAGTTGTTAAAACTCTCATCTAAATAAAGCTGGATTCATGATTGTGAGTTGTTATAGTCTCTTTAGCAGTAAGTATATATTCAATCTGCATAAACTAAAAAACTGGGCATGTTTTCAGAAATGGAACGAATCATTATTATAATTGCAGAGAAGAGAAACAAGTACCAAATCCCCATTAAATGTATTTATTACATTAGATATAAAATGCTTCCAATAACACTTTGAAGATATAAAATGCTATATAGACAAAGGAGAAAAAAGGTTCTAGTGCTTCATATGAACTGATAGGCACTTGGAATATGGTTTCTAAAAGCACACTTGATCAAGAATTCTTGGGGTACTAAGGAAAAGAGGAGGAATTATGCAGTTTCTGAGATAACATTAGACAAGATCTCCTTATTAAAAAAAAGGAATAGGTAAATAAAAATTCAGGCTATCTATAGAGGCAAAGTAAATAATTCATTCCTGCCAAGACACAAAATAATGAAATCAAGGAATTTGCCCCCTGCTCTCTAGGGTCAGGCATTTCAGATGGGTTTGATGGTTTTCTAATTAAAGTCATCTAATGTGTGATTTAAAAGATCAAATATCCAACTTTCTTAAAACAAAGATATTCTTTTGACCTGAATATTCATTTATAAAGATGTTTGAAAAATACTGTAATGATAGAAAATATCAGGGTTGTAAAAAAAGTGTCTTCTAGGCTAGGCCATCTGATTTTCTCTGCCTTTTTCACTTTAGCCACTATGATAAATTGGAGGATTTTCTTAATATACCCCATCTTTGTATGCCTAGCTGATTGTCATGGTCTAGCAAAATATATATGAGGAACCTTCAGAAAGAAGTCTAGAGTATTGGGTAGAAAATCAAAGTATTCCCCTAAATATTAAGGGTGGGAACCCTAAAACAAAGCAATACAACTGGGATCAGTAGATGACTTATTTGTATCTTTTCCCCTTGAAATCAGGGAGTACTTTTCATGCTTGCTGAGTAGAACAAAAGGATCTCTCTTATTGGTTCATATTGTTTACAAAAGAAGGCCAGGCTTTTTATATAAAACTAAATACAAAAAATTAGAATTAAAATAGAATTGACAGGAGGGAAGAAAAGAAAAATGGCAAAGAGTAGAAAGTAAAGATCAGTTGTGGTAGGGGTGATTACTATAACCATGGTAGGTGAGGAGAAGACAATGAAAACAGAGGAGAAGGGAACCATAGGTGAAGAGAAGAATGACAGGAGAGTTTTGTGGTGTGGCGGCTTCAAAAAGTTCCAGGGACCTCAATAAACCTTGAAAGAAAAGATATTGAATGTATTTATTATGTATTTGCATAAGTATGTTTTGAATGAGCCATACCACCTTAATTCTAATGGCCATTAATGATTTAGACAGGGTCTGGCAGTCAATAAATATTTATTAGAAACTTACAATGTGCCAAGAATTGTGCTAAAAGCAGGAAAAACAAAGGCAAAAACACTGTGCTTGCCCACCAGAAGAATACATGCTTACCTGCAAATTTACCTGTAGGGTGGTGTTGGCATTTCAAAATCAGGAAGATTGATGAATATAACCAGTAAAAAAAAAAAATCAGCATATCCTAGAACTGCAAAATAGTGTTGTTGGTTTTTCAAAGAACTCATTTCTGAACACAAACAACCATTTGAGCTGAGTCTTGAAGAAGACAGAGAAGCTAGAAGAAAAGTATGAGGAGAGTATTCAAATCATGGGAGAAAACCAATGTTATGTCACAAAGTATAGTAAGGGAGAAGGGGGAGCCCTGTGTCAAGAATATTGAGAAAGCCAATGTAGCTGGATCCTGGATGGGGGAAATGGGTGTAACTAGAAGGGCAGAAAAGGTTCAGGTTATTTGGTGGCTTTATATGTCAGACAGAGAAATTTATATTTGATGCTGGAGACAACAGGAAGTCAATGGAGTTTGCTGAGTAATTATTTGGTTCGAAATTTTGTGTGTGTGTGTGATTATTTAAGAAAAATCACTTTATCAGATGAGTAGAGGATGAATTGAAGTGAGGAAGGACCTGAAGCAGAACACAAATTAGAAGGTTATTGTAACAGTCCAGGTGAGAGGAGAGGAGAGAAGGGGATATATACAAGACAGGATCTGACGAAAGATTGGATATATGGAGTGAACAAAAGAGTAAGGAGTTAAGAATGATGCCTAGATTATGAGCCCAGGTACTGGAATGATGATTGTAATCTTGATGGTAATAGAAAAGTTGAGAAGAAAAGAAGATTTGGAACTCTTTAATAGGCATTTGTTTTAAGGTAAAGCTAAATTTAGTTCATATATTGAGTTTTAGATGATGGACAGAGCATCCAAGTAGAGATTCTCAAGTAGGCTTTTGGCATTGTAGAATTGGAACTTGAGAGAGAAGATGAAGCTAAAGGTTCTAAATAGTTGCTGACCTTGCACAAACATGGCAGGCAGTGTAGTTGATCAGGTCATCTAATAGCAAGAAGTCAGTCTCTCATTTTCTTAAACCTGGGAGACAGAGCACTTAAGGTAGATTTTGGTAAACATCACCAAAATAGACTATTTTCATCTGCACAGAAAACCATTCACATAACTGTTTGTGTTCAGAAATGAGTTCTTTGAAAAACCAACAACACTATTTTGCAGTTCTAGGATATGCTGATTTTTTTTTTTTACTGGTTATATTCATCAATCTTCCTGATTTTGAAATGCCAACACCACCCTACAGAAAACACATATAGCTTAGTCATTGCTCCTTTAGAAAATGATTTTCTTTTTCAGTGATCAGAGAGAGGTATCCTGACTTTTTTATTGTCTATATATTTTGCTTCTGTAGGAGGTATAGTTTAAGTTGAATATACACTTTAATTTTTTTTACTAGTTGTTAATTCTGAATTTGAATATCACATAATATACATCAATCAAATATTTTCTTCATTTATCCATTTCAAGTTATGATACCATTATCCATTTTCTCCTTAGAGGTTAACATGATTTTCTTATAATTTAGTCCTTTGCCTATAACTTGATGAAGCTGGGAACCCATGATGTAGAACAATTTTTATGATATATGTTCAGGTCCAAATTGGATCTTTTCTAGACTAATGTCATTGCCTTCTAACTGGTTTCTCTGCCTCATTTCTTCCCTCTCTAATCTATCTTTTACACTGCTTCCAGATAATCTACCAAAAATATAGCTCTAATCCTATCATTCTTTTGTTGAAAAAATATTCAATGGCTTCCTTTAACCTAATAGATATAGTTTAAACATTGGAATTTAGTTGTCAGTGTTCCATAATCTGGATCCCCACTACCAATGGGCCTTATCTCACATTATATACTCTTTAATTTTCTACCCATCCTAATTATTCATCTTTTTGAGAAAGGAGTAGAGGAAGAAACTTGCTTTTTACTGTTCCATTTGTTTATGTTCGAATATATACTCTACCCAATGTAACATATCAGAATTCTACCAAAACTTTAAGGACTAATCAAACATCATCTTCTACATGAATTCCTTGATAACTCCCTAAAGAATATAATCTCAACCTTTTTGGATCTTAATTCTCTCAAAGAACTTTGTACATCATTTTTGCAATTAACTATAACATAAAAAAAGAATTTATATTTAAATGGATATCATTCCTTTTCTAGATTGTCAGTTTACTACTAACAGGGACATTTTCTATTCACTTTGTAGTTTCTCCTCTGTGCCTGCCACCAGTGTATTGCACACTGTCTTGAACTCAGTAGAGCTTTAATAAATATTTATTAAGTTTAGTTGTCCTGATACGTATATAAACAGTGTTATAGAGACTGCAGTATTTTGCTGTGTTTTGGCTTAATTTGCTAAGACATTGAAGTGGATACTCCCACCAACAACTCGTTGGCTCGCCTTCTTTGTGGTTTTACCTAAATAGAACAATGTCCTCAAAACTGATCATAGTAAGGAGGGATTAGTTTGTCTGGTCTCTATTTACTCTACTCATTTCATTTCTTCTCTCACAGCCCCAACAGATAGTGAGCTAATTCTTTATTTCAAAAATAGGTGTAACCCTCAGGGACTACTGGGGGCAGTGCAGGACTATTTTTTCCTTATATTGCAGAGTTCTTCTAATTTTTTTTCCTGTCTCCTTATATCAAGATCTCTTTTCTAATGTCATTTATCATGGCTGTCATAATGACTGCTACTCACCACCCCTGTCACTACTTCTAATCTCTGTCAACACTTCTGTCGTCCACTGCTTCAGCTGCTAACTGCTTTTTAAAATTCCTCTTTCTTTTCCCTTTTGATTTTTTTTATTGTTACTTTGTCGACTTTTAGAACAGCGGGGCTTGCTTTTGTAGTTACTATCAGGCAATGAATGGAAACATTCCTTTCCTCCTAATATATTATATTGGATCTAGTCCTTTTTTGTGGTCCTCAAGAGCTACTCTTTTTTTTCCCATTCTGAATGCTTAAGGTTTTCAGAAATCTGATCTTCAAATAAGTTAGTTCTATTTCTGTATTTGGTTCTAACTTCTGGCAGCTAGGATATATCCTCAGGAGATAGGATTTGAGACTGGATCTAGGCTCTCAAAGGTATAGGTAAGTCCTTCTGCTATTGCATATTAGCACATTCTTTCCAATTTATAGTCTTAGAGAGTTGCCTAGAGCAGTGAGAGGTGAGTTGATTTTTTTAGAGTTATGTAGACAACATGGATTAGAGGTAGTTGTTGCATTTAGGCCTTTCACTTACTGGCTTACCGATTTGTCTCTATTTGACTAATGGTACCGGAGGACATATGAATCAAAGTACATAAAACTTATATATTCAATAGATTTTTTGCTTTATTTGTGTTTTTAAGACCACTATTGATGAAATACAGAAGTTCCTAGATAATTGTCCAAAGATTTCTAATGATAACAATACTTTTTTACATAATATTTTATTTACTAAATGCTTTGAAATATATTGTGTCATTTTGTTATATTCATGACTTTCTGTTTTAGGTAGATCCCATAGCCCATGATTTAGAAAGCTATTATTTTTAAATTATAGCTATTCAATTTTTAAATATTGATGTGATTTTTCTAACAAACTTCTTAAATTTTACCAGATAACCAGATTGAATCATGGTCAACTGGATCCAACTGTATTCATCTGTAGAATTGTTTTTACCTTTGAGTTCAAGGGTTTTTCTTGGAAAAGTCAAATTTTAACTGTCATGATAATCTCATTCACGATCTGCATGTAACAATCTATTGACCAGGCACCTTCCTTTTCATCTTCAAATACCTACCCAAAGCTTTTTTTCTTCTAAAAAACATTTTGGGTTGAAGTGTACTCTGCTGGCTAGAGGGAGGAATTCACATCTTTTGCTCTGTCAGCTTTGTTGTCCCTTAAAGGCACTGTGGTGAATGCAGTGATCCATAGAAACAGGGATTCTATTCCCTGAATCACTCTTTGAGGAGCAACAGAGCTCTGAAATGTTCTAGAGGATGATATGAACAGGACTTTCCCCTCTCTTTAAGCTTGCACAATTACTTTCTTAAATGATAACCTTCTTTAAAGCTAGCTTTTGATCAGTTCCACAAATATTTTGACACTTTGGACATTATCAAGCTGTTGCATTATGAACAACAAGAAAAGAAAAGAAAACTGTACCATGTTTGGAAGAATGAGGAATTAGTACAGAAAAAGAACTGGAGAAAGTAAGTTGCAGATAACCTAAGGATACATTCTGAAGCTTCTCTGTCCTAAATTCTATCTATGCTGGGTTTGTCCTATATATTTCCTTGATTAAATTCCTTGTCACAAAATGTACTTAATGCTTGATTCAGATGCAAATGTAAGCTTATTAAATCAGCTCTTATTAATTTTCCAAAAATATATTTCCAGAGTTTTTACTATATGTCAAGCATCACCCCCCAACATTTATACATATAATTTGCATGAGTGATTTTGTGATGATTATGGATATGTGTTTATATGTATGCATATATACACAGATACACATATATGCATTTTCTTGTTTGTTTATAAAACACACACATCCATATAGACCATAGAACCACGAACACATTTTTATTAGAGATATATAAAATGAAACATTGCTGCATAAAAGAGAGCTGAAATATTAAGCATCAGACATTTTGTGTTTGTTATATTTCAGAAACAGCAGTTGAAGGGAATATTTTAGTACCCCATTCCAGGGATTTAAAATTAGCAATATATATCATTTTGGCCATTGCTAACATGCAATGGTATTGTAGACAACCAGATGGTGTAGTAGATAGAACACTGGGTCTAGAATCAGAAAGACTCATTTTCCTGAGTTCAAATCCAGCCTCAGGTGTTTACTAGCTGTTGACCCTGCAGAAGTCATTTAATCCTGTTTGTCTTAGTTTCCTCATCTGTAAAATGAACTAGAGATGGGAATGGAAAATCACTCTAATATTTTTGCTAAGAAAACCCCAAACAGGGTCATGAAGAGTCAGAAGATTAAAACAACTGAACATAATATCCAAAGAATAAGAGAAGTGACAGAAATTTCAGAAAATCTCCTTTTCTCAAATGAAATATACCCAAATATAATAAACTATGGCTGTAGTCACAGTGTGAAATTAATTGCATTCTTTTGATTAAAAGTACTACTAAAGGATCAACCCAGTGAGAATGATCTGTTTATCCAATCTAAACAACTGAGTCTTTCTGAATGCAAGCATCATCTGTGGATTTTTAGATTTAATTATTTTTAAAGTATTATTACAAGTTCATTGTCTGTCTGACAACACATTATATGAAAATATTTGGTTTGCTCTGGAAAGTCTAAAATACAATGACACAAAAGTTAAGCTAATTTGTCACAGCATAGTTTTACACCAAAGGAAAGCTTCTACCAAAGGGTGTAACTTCCATCTTTAAAAACAAAAAAATTACCCTAAACTTTTTCCCCCTCCATAGGCTTTGAGGTATAGAAAAGACAGTTGCTTACTCTTTATAACTGCTTAATTCTCAGATTACATTTTAAATACTTGGTTCATATAAAACTCACCTAGGAACACAGAGCTACTCCAGAAAGCATTTTGATTTCTGTTACAATGAAGTAACAGAACCAAAGAAACTTAATCCACAATAAATTAGTACCCTATCCCTTTGGTTTGTCAGTTTCTCCCTCAAAACTTTTACCTCTTCAGTTCAGCCTCTACTCAGTACTTCAATTGACCTTCCTAACATACAGGTTGGATTGTCTACCCCCTATTCTATAAACTCCAGTGGCTCTCTCTATTATCTATAGAATTACACACAAAAGTTGGGCTTCAAAGTCTTTCACAACTTGACCCTTTCCTACATTTTCAGTATTTTTAGACCATAATTTCCCTTCTTCTTGCTGTTCCTCAGGTAAGACACTCCGTCTCTCATCTGTGCTTTTTTTTTTTTTTAATGGTTTTCCACTATGCCAAGATTTTTCTACCTCTTTATCTCTGTTTCCTGGGTTTCCTGCTGTCCTTTAAATTATAGTTAAAATCTCACTTTCTAGAAGAACCTTTTTTCTACTCCCCTTTAATGCTAATGTCTTCAATTTATCTGCTTTGTACATAATTGTTTATGAATCGACTTCTCATTAGACCATGAGTTCCTTGAGACTAAAAACTGTTTTGGGCCTTTCTTGGTAGATTTAGAAATTAGCCCAATGCCGGAGGGCACATAAAAGGTGCTTAATAAATGCTTGGTGACTGAAAATGGGACAGGAATTCCCTTCTGACAATCTAATCCTGACAATAGACATTCCCTCTTCTCAATGATCTTTAATATGACTCTTCCGGAAATAAACTCTCTGCCATTGAAGTTTCCGATATTCTACAGGAAGTTCATACTTAGTAGTAGATAGCTAATCTTTTCAATACTTTTGAACTCTTAGGTTTTATAATCCCACTTTTTATGAGAGTACAAAAACTTCTTAGAAAATGACATCTAATTTCCTTAACAACAAATGGAAATTTCCCATTGAAACATTTTCTGACATCCTCTCAGTTATTTTGAAGCCAGTCAAAATAAATCTATCAAATAAAGTGTGTTGAATGGTTATTCAATATGATGTTTTAGGCAGCTAGTACATAGAGAGCCAGGCCTCAAGATGAGAGGTCCAGGGTTCAAAACTGGCCTCAGATATTTTCTAGCTGTTTAACCCTGAATATGCTACTTAACTCCAAATGCCTAGCCATCACCACTCTTCTGCCTTGGAAATGACACTTAATATGAATTCTAAAACAGAAGGCAAGAGTTAAAAAACATGAAGTGTTCAAAGCAAAGAATATGACAAGGCTCCCATAATAACTTTAGAGACTCATTGACCTCCTGACAGCCTTCAATCATTAAAGAATGTGAATAGTAATATTAGTATGGAAAGCAGAAATGTTCATACCATAACTAACTTTAATAAACATCACAAAACCCAGTGTGATAATATCTACTTATTCATGATGTAAACTACAACCATCGCAAAAGATCATGTAATATGTATTACAGTTTCCTGGAAAATTTCTCTCATATATTAATCCCTGAAGTATTTAGTAAAACTATTTCCTTTCACTGTTAATGTCATCTACTGTAATAAAGCATTTTTTGTTTTATGGTATTTGCATGAATGAGTATAAGGAGAAACAGTATAATTTAAAGGTTATTTTTCAATTCTCTTACTCAAATTACCATTTAACATTGTACTAGTTTTGGTTGAATAACCTTTACTAATGAACTCAAGTTGAATTCAATTGAAAATTAATTCCAAGTATATGTCTTGCTGCTAAAGATATATCTGGTTAGAAACAGATGCCTTTCCCTCCTGCCTTGCTCCTTAACCTCAGCTTACCTCAGCCCTCTCTGCAAGTTTTATTTCTCTCCCAGAAATGATGTTTAAAAGTATCAATATGGAAAACACTATGTCTAGTTAACATTGCTTCAGGCACATTTTGGGGGGTATGTAAGGGATGAGGAAGGGGTAAGTTTGGAAGAGGAAAACTAGTCCTGAATTTAATATGTCTGTTCTTAGTTACTTCATGTTCTAAGAATTGTTTCTAGATGAAGGAAGCTGCCCTGGAAAACCAGCACAATGCCACTCAGGACACTACTTCACTGACCCTGAATATTAGGACGTGAGTTAATTTCTATGCCACATACCTCCAGAAAACCCTAAGCGGCAAGTAAATTTATATAAACACACATGAATGTAAAATAACAAGCAATGTCTCCCTAGATTTATTTTGGAAAAATCTGGAAATATTACCTTTGATAGGACCATATAGCTTACTGTTACAAAAACTGGGAATACTGATAACCAGCCTTGCAGCTCTCATGGGCAATTTCCACATAGCTCATTAAAACAATATTTCACCTAAAGCAACATTATGCTAAATGCACTTTATTTTAAATGGACCACCTTGGTTTGGTTATTGGGGTTCTGTGGAGATGAATGCATTTCTTCTAGTACAGCACTGTGAATTCTCAGATTAGACACTGATTAAGTACTCCACAAAGCCTCAAGTCTACTCAGCAGAGATAATAGTTTCATGCTTTCTGAATTCAGTAAGTTGGCCTTTACTCTTCTTTTCTTGAAGGGAAATTTGTGGATTAGCAAGGCAAATGAATAAAAGTGCCATTAGAGAAGCTTCTAAAATTTTCCTTTGGGAAAATAAAGAAATGAGACATCAGTGTGAAGCAACCTGTTCAGTTATTAATATGAAATTAATAAGATTCATAGAGATTTTGGAATATGATCAAGAATAGCATCTGAGAGCAGACACGAATATTTCGAAAAGATAGATAGCCTGCAGCACAGGCAGTCTCTTGCATTTGTTATATAATAGCTGCATTAGAATAGAGGACAAAAGAAACCGGAAATAATGTGAAGATGTGGCTTAAAAATAAAGGCCTCTCAAGACACTTTTTAAAAATCACTTGGGGGGGGGGCAGCTGGGTAGCTCAGTGGATTGAGAACCATACCTAGAGACGGGAGGTCCTAGGTTCAAATCTGGCCTCAGCCACTTCCTAGCTGTGTGACCCTGGGCAAGTCGCTTGACCCCCATTGCCTAGCCCTTACCTCTCTTCTGCCTTGGAGCCAATATACAGTGTTGACTCCAAGACGGAAGGTAAGGGTTTAAAAAAAAAATCACTTGGGGAATAATAAAAATAGACTGTCTGATCACAACACTAATATTGAAATTATTCTTCAAAATACTGAACTAACACACACAAATCATTGCATAACTATCCTCAAATATCAAATGATGTTAATTTATAAGTTTCATTCATCAAAGTAGCCCATAAATGAAGAGAAAAATTCTTTTTGCATACAATACCCAAACCTTAAAAGTTCAATTCAAAGTATCTTGTTATACCATGTTTTTATATGAAGTACATAGCAAAGCACATAATATATAGTAATGTAGGATGCATCTTTCTTACTGTATTGCTACTAAATCTATTAACCAGTTTCATCCGTATCTTATTATTACAATTGGTTTCTAATTTATAACAAAATTCTGTCTCTGGCTCAGTCTCTCTGTCTCTGTCTCTCATGCTTTGTTTCAGAGTTCTTCACATACTTTTCTCATTTAATCCTCAGAACCTCATTAGATAAATCCTATTAAAATTCCTATTTTACATATAAGGAAACAGACTCAAGAAATTAAATGACTTGCCCATTGTCATACGATTGCAGTCTAACAATGTTTAAAAACTCAAATCCAGTATTTTATTTACTATGCCAGGCTGACTTTCAACTCTTCTATGAACCATTCACAGGCATAGGTCCTCCTACTAACTTCAGGTGAAATAGAAAGAATTAAGACTATTAGTGACTGAACATTTCCCAAAATGATTATATTTTCTTTGGCCATCAAGTTTTAAAAGCATTAAAATCAGGCAATGATTATAGTCAGACTTTCGCCCCCTGATGGTTTATTATGTAAAGTAACTAGTTTTAAGTTCAGTTTAGTAGTGATGTCAATTAAGAATCATCCAAACTATATACTGCTGAAGACAGGTGGAATAAGAGCATACAGAAATTAAATGTGGAATGTGATTTTTTTTTTGTTCTTCCAGGGAAGTGTTCAGACGCAATTTTCAATATCTTCTGTCTCCCTTACTATTCAGTGGTAAAAGACAGAGTAATGCCATATCTTTAATGTTGTATCCACTGTAAAACAATCCCTCAAAATACAGAAAAATTATAAAGTCAGTACAAAAGACTTCACACACTGTAAAACTGAAACAAAATAGCAACAAGCAGAGTGAGTTTTGGGAAAATACACCCACAGAGCATCTGAAGAGGCAAGCAAGTAGGAAGTTATTTTTAAGAATGTTGTTGAAGTTGTTTTTCTTTTAAAAAAATATATATGTATATTATTGTTGATTTTTTCTTTATCTTATACTTATTTCAATGCATACCTCCTCTCTTCCCTATAACCAAAGAAGCTTTCTATGTGCCAAAGACAAAAAAGCATAATCTTCCAGAATGGAAACCACATTTGACCATGTATACAATGTTCTGTCCAAGTAGTCTTCTACTTCTCTTCAATGGAGGAGGAAGGAGCCATGTTTACTTAGGTTTCTAAGGACTTGCTCTGGATTTTCAGTTATTCAGAGTTCAACCTCCTTTTTGTGATCTTTCTGTTTACATTGTTATAGCCATTGGGTATATTTTTCATCTGGTTTAGCTTATTTAATTAGAGTTGGTCTTCAGTTCTTTTTTTATAAGAATTGTTTTGTGACAGTTCTTTCCCTCACTTTTCCTGTCACTGCCAAGTTTAGGGTATTTAGGACTGGTATCATTTGGTGTGGTAGAGGGAGGACTGCCCCTACAAAATTTTTTGCTCTACCACCTTCCCAATAAAAATATTTTCACAAGTTTTTTAAAATTGTTTTCAATAGAATTCATTGTTATTGATCACTTCACATTCTACAAGCTAAGATTCTAAGCCACTATTTTCCCAGGGTATAAGGTGGATAAATGAGAAGGGAGTTTGCTTAGATATTCACCTAAACAAGAGAGACTTATGGATTCAGACATATCTTGCATCATCCCAGGACTGTGTACTCGAGTTATTTTAAAACTTGTACTGAGAGAAATTTTTTATAGGATCTTGAGACAGATGGCTAGGTTTATGGCAAGTTTGCATCAATGTTGATTCATCAGAGTTTACTGACATCATCAATACTCTCTTACTTCATAAATACTTATTGGTAAGGCACTTATTTTTACTTTATGAAGAGCTGACACCCTCCAGATTAGTAGGAAAGGCATTTTAGGCTTTAGTTTACTAGTTTGTAAAATGGAATTGAATAACTCCAGTATGGTATGATGCCTAGAGAGCTGGACTCGGAACATGTGAAACCTGGGCTCAAATTTGTCTTCTAATACTTTCTGGCTAACGGAGTAAGATGTTTAATGTTTCAGTGTGGTGTAACACTGGGCAACCCATCTAGTTATTCTGTCTCTATTTCTTAATCTATAAAATAGGGATGATGCCAGAGCAGGGTTATCATGAAAATCAAATGAGACAACATACCTAAAGTGTTTGGCAAACTTAATGTGCTACAGATACTTGGAGTTTGGCATATATTTAGACTGTGTAAAATGGTACCATCCAGGTGATTAATGCTAGAGGACCTGCTTCTAGGAGTCTGGAAGAGGGGGGCATGGGTGGACATTCTGGATTGGCCTGTCATATAAAAGCAAGCAGTGTTTTCCCCAATGGTTGCAAAACTAGCTTCAATATTATTGGATTATTTTTTTGCAGGGGTAGAGAAGAAAATTCAGGTATAAAGGTACATGTTATTTCTTCACTCATAACTGGTGAGACCATTGAGTAAACTTAGAGTGGTCAATGATTCCCCCACACCCAGAAATGGGTATGGGATTTTAATGATTTTATTGGTTCTTTTCCTATCTAGGTATGCATATTCTCTAGTCTATGAGTTATAGCTGTTGGAGATCTGGGAGCATAGGAATCCCATCCAGATACTGGAGCCTTCTAGGTAATGAAGCTAGGAGGAACAAACATCAGGGACATTGGCTCCACTGGCATTTAGTCTTGACTTTGGTAGAATTAATACTATGTAGGAATTTAGCTCTATTGTAAGCCTAAGATTCCTCTCTTCCTTAGAGACTCAGATGGCATGGAAAGTGAGAATTATGCCCCCCCCCCCCTTTTGGAGGAAATTATTTTATGTTTTTTTCTTGCTATATATTGAAATTAAACATCCTTTTGGAGAAGATAATTCAATGTATTCAGTAGTTAAATGGGAGACCATGTAATAATGGAAAAGTCATCAATTCCTTGGTGTACCCCTTTAGGGATAAAATTCAACAAGCTTGGCCCACAGTGGGGCTAGAGTAACTATTTGACATATATGAACATGAGCTTTTCTTATTACCTAAAAAGCTAAAGGAGTTAGAAACAGCAGAGAGCTGAATATCCATTCTACAATCAGGAAGAGCTGGGGCCACACTTAAATGAGAGGTCAATTTGGAAAAAATATTTATAAAGACAGGAAACTATCCTTGGTAGTCTGGCAATTTTATATCTTACTGTCCGAATCTTTTAAATTCAATACATATTTACTGAATACCTAGTGGGTGCAGAATAATGAGGGATATAATAAAAGTACCTCCACTTAGGGAACTTATGTTTTATTGGGAGTGGGGAAGCAGATATAAGAAGTACATAAATGCAAAGTACATATATTATAATTCTGTGATTCTAACAAAATGATTTCAAGACAGAGAAAATGTCAATACTTGAGGAGGTGGGGAATGATTCTAAGAGTTTTAATGGAGGATGAGATGACCTGATAACTACTTTATATCAAGAATATTAAAACATTTACAGGAAGTATTAAATTAAAACTGAGCATTATTAGGCATATATCTTTAATATGAAAAAATCATTAGTTCAGGCCTGAAGCATATACACTAACTTGTAACAGAAACACAAACTGGGAACAAGCAAAAGTGTTAATTGTAGAAATAGAAAAAAAAACAAAAAAACAAATGATATTTTGTAAATAGAGATGGAAGGGAAAAAGCAAAGAAATTTTAAAAATAATGTAATTATGATCATAGGATAAAAATTGGGTTCAAGATAACCTATTTAGTTATATTCTATTTAGTATCTGGTAAAACATTTAATAAGTGACATTTGGTGTGATTGAATTGGAGAGGTAGTTTTCTGTGGTTATCAAGGGTAGGCCTTCCTCAATTAAAAAGTGATCTCCTTCAAAAAGGATTGTTGTCTCCATCCTCCTATCTCTCTTATTACCATCTTCTGTAGTACAAAGCACCTAGAACCTACTAGAGAGGAAGTAGGAAAGAGGAGGGAAAGCATGAATAAGCCTATAGTTGACATGGAGAATTCCACACTTGGGAAAGTGTTCTGGAAGAATGGAATTTGTTGCCATAGATTTGTACTCCACAGATTGAAAAAAAAGTATATGTAAGGGGAGTAATGACATTCTTTACACTGCCCTAGCAGTGATAAGAAACTCTTGGGAGTTAATGGATTGTTTCCAGGGACACTATTGGGAGTAAAAACTGAATTCATGATTTGACTAGGAATCAAGGGAGATACAGTGGGAAATGAGCTCATGGCTATCAATCAATCAACTCAACCAATCAAGTATCTATTGAGTACCTGTTATGTGCTTAGAACTGTGCTGGGCACTGGGGATGCATATATAATGATTTTTAAACATCTCCAATCACAGTTATCTATTCATTCCAACTACCTCTCAGGAAGGGTTAGACTTAACTACTTAGTTCCAGAAAAGGAAATGACAGAAAAACAAATCACGTCTCCATAGCTTTCCAAAACTTTCTAACACTTAGAATTGTCTCCAAATGAAACTGGTTTTCTCTTGAGGTCGTAAGTTCTCTGTCATTGTATAATCAGAGGCCAGATGAATGCTTTGAATACTCATTTAGGGAGCTTATTGTAGCGGACATTTCTGCTTGAAAAAAGGTCAGGGTTGGACTAGCTTATATGTAGTATCCCTTAAGATTCTCTGTCTAATTCAGTAGACAAAATCTTCAAAGGACCTGGTTCCTTCATTCCATGTCAAACTTTAACTTTTGGGGTAACTTCAAAAGTAATTCAAAAAGAATACACTAAAGAAAATCAGTTTGAAGTTCAGAGACATGTAGAATTGCAATTAGGTTTTTGGCAGAAAAAAGAGATTATAATTTTCAAAGATAAACAGAAAGAGCAGTCCTAACCACACTTAGGAATCTAGAAGAAGATTTTCCTTTTTGAGGTTCTGTGAGTTCAACTTTTACTTGGCTCCCTCCAATTTTATTTATTTTCATGCTATTAACATCTTCTAGGCAAAGAGAATGCTTCAAATTGAACAACCATTGCTCTTTAGTTTTTGAGATCGGTCTCATTTGAAATACAGCTATTTCAGATGACAAGGATAAAGAAAAAAAAAACCCAACAACCACAGTCTAACAGAGCTCAAAGGCAACAGTCATTGTCTCATACTATAAATCTAGGCATTAAGAGGACCTCAGAATCCATCAAATACAATCTTGTCCTTTTACAGATTAGGAAACTGAGACCTAGGGAAGAGGAAGAGAAAGGATGGAAATAAGCACTTCTTAAGAACTTTTATGAAAACAGAGAGGAGGGAGTAAATTGAATATGATGGGAAGATATGCAAAAAACCCAAAGCAAAACAAAATCAAGGGATAAGAAAGAAGAATGCACTGGGAAAAGAGAGAAAAAAAGAAAGTCAGAGAGACATTATGTCACATGAAAAATCAATACAGTGAAGGGGAAGGTGGGGATGGGTGGGCAATGCATATATCTTATTCATATTGGAATTCCCATGAAATGGGAATAGCATCCACACTCAGCTAAAGAAAATTATTTTACTCTATGGGGAAGTAAGAAGAGGAGGGGAAATAGAAAAGAGGGGGGTGGACAAAATAGATTCTCCATCTCCTAATTTCATACATTTTTATTGACTGTCTAGAATTTTCTCCTTTTTCATCTCTGCCTCTTGGCTTTCCTTACTTTCTTTGAGTCCCTGATAAAATATCATCTATAGAAAATCTTTCCAATTCCCTCTTTTTCACCTTCCCTTTAAAAAAATTCTGTGTATAAACAAATTTTGACAATTATTTTCTGACCTATGATTTCAGTTCCCTCTTAATTCTACTGTCTTTCCTTTGCTGCAAATCTTCTATTTATCCAGCTTCCTACTTATATATCTTTTTTGAATATGATTGCATGCATATTTATCCTTCTATTAAAATTTGAACTTCACAAGGACTGTCTTTTGTCTCTTTTTATGTCCCCAGCACTTTGCACAGTTCCTGGCAAATACTATGTCCTTAACAAATTTTTATTGACTGACAAAAAAATTCTGAGGGTATCATTCCTTTTAGTTTGCACTAATGATGTGTGTATACACATTCATTTCTGACTATATTGATATTATGCAAAATGAGAACTTTAAAATAGTGATTTCACATGTTCTACTTGGACTATATGATAAAATGAAACAAGAAATATTAAAATTTTGAGGCATCTTCCCCATACTTGACCCAATTGATCCTACAGGAGGCCCAATCTGCACTATTAAACTATTTTTTGGTTAATTCACAACCCCGTCCAAGAAATTATTTGTCTAAATAGAATTAACTCTTTGAATACAGAGTGAATAGTTTTCTCTTAAAATTTTTGGGCTTCATGAAATCATGTATATCGATGGTATTCTGTAGACATGGTCTAAGAAAAGTAAGCATAAAACTGGGAATACCACCATCACAGTACTATAATTCACATGTTAAAGTAGTACCTATGGCTTTCTGAGTTTGATATGTCCTTAATTTTTCTTTCTAACTGAAATAGTCATTCCATGTGAAATAAAATGATACATATTAGAATACCAAATATTAAGTTTCTCAATTTTAAATAGCTAATCAACAAGAATTTATGAGCATTCCTACTTTATACCACTATGTTAAGTCATGAGAATGCAAATGAAGGCAAAAAACAATACTTGGTCTCAAGGAGTATATAATCTAATGTAAACAACTATGCACAAACAAAAAAATTGGAGATTTCAGAGGAGGACCAGGAAATTAAGAAGGATCAGCAAAGACTTCTTGTAGAAGGTGAGATCTTATCTGGGACTTAAAGGAAACCAGGGAAGTCATAAAACAGAAAGGAAAAGAGAGAATTCCAGGCATTGTGGAAGGGTGAGGTGCTACAGAAAATGATAAATTGAGAGATGGAGTGTCTTAGCTGAGGAAAAATAAGGAGGCCAATAGAAACAAATCTGAGAATACATAGAGGCTTGAAAGGTAGGAAAAGGGCCAGGTTTTTGAGGATGGAGGATTTTCTTATTTTATGGGAACATGCCAGATTTTATCAGATAGGGAAGATGACATCATCAGACTTAGATTTTATGAAGATCAATTTTAAAACTAAGTGGATGATATATATTCAAATATAACTGTTTATAAGACAGCAACATTTGACTTGAAGAGTAAAAAATATCCCCAAATCCCATTTTTACAACTTATATGAAATTAAAACCAGTCACTCCCTTTTGTCACAAAAATATTATTTGTTTTAACACTATGCATACAGTCCCATAACTATTTTGATTTTATGTGTATTATATTAATTTAATTTCTAAGTTTTCCTATTGTCTAGCTTGATTCACACAATTTATTCAGTCATTCTAACTATACCAAAAATTCAGTCTCAAATTTTCTTAGAAGAAAGCTATTTTTCTCTTACTTCTCAGGAATATAAAAAATTCTTGCTCTTCTGTTTCTCAATATATCATAAGCTCACATTAACATGGTTTCTCAAATGTCAAATTATCAAATTATTCTCCTGGAATCATCATAATTATATGTACAAATAGCCTGACCTGAAAAGTACTATTATCCTTAAAAAGAGATTTCTAAAGGGGTTTTGAAATATTTATTAGCCAAAATATAGGATTCTATAAAGCTTCAGAGTATAAGGCTTGCATAACTACCAAAAGAATAAAAATTTTGATAAGTACAACAAAATCTTGACATTATTTCATTATAAATTCATTGGTCTAAGGAAGTAATATCTAAAAATTCATGGGGTATTTGTTAACAGGAAAAACATCAATTTTTAGACTTCAGGATTTCCTTTTCATATAACTATGTCACTTTTTGTACTCAAGTAGAATAACACTTAAAAAATCATTTCAATCCAATATGGCCACTTTTCAGTGGTTCAATTTTGTGAGATTCATGGTATAACCTTTAACTGATTGATCAATGAATGTATTAGCCTTTCCCAAAAAGGAAGAGGGAAAAAATAGCAAAATTAACAGAGCAAAATATTTTTAGGCCCTATGTATCATGAATTAATTTTTATTTAATTCTATAT
The DNA here is from genome assembly GCF_027887165.1 of Monodelphis domestica. NCBI lineage: Eukaryota > Metazoa > Chordata > Mammalia > Didelphimorphia > Didelphidae > Monodelphis > Monodelphis domestica. The sequence continues at coordinate 257,126,453 of NC_077230.1, forward strand.
TAAACTAGTTTTATTTTGAAAGTTGACTGAGTGTCTCAAATGGTTTAATGGCATTTTTCTGTTCATATGTTGCCCCATGACCAAAAGTTGAACCAAAAAGAAATGAATATTTTAAAATGTTGCTTCCCTCTGGTGAATCCTATCAAAGAAAATACAATGGAAAAATAACTGGACTCGGGAATTTTATGGGACTTAAGAGAAAATTAAATTTCTTCAAAAAATAGTTGATTATATTATAGTAATTTAGAAACTATAATGGTCATCTAAAAATTCTAGGGAAGTAATTAACTGGGACTAACAAATAGGTTTCTGATAGTAATGAAGGAGTAAGGCTTTGATGAAGATATTTTTCTTGAACTTATCTTTTAGTCATTTTTGAGGGATGTTTCCCACTAGAATGCCTTTTTGTTTTGAAGAAAGTTAAATGCTATACTAATTATATATTTCTGAAAATAACTGGTCATTTTGGATATATATATATATATATATATATAATTCAATTTAGAGGCTATCCAATAATATTTGTGTAGAAATTGAAGCAGGAAATATTTCAAGACATTTTGTTGCTTTTGATCTAGAAAAATAACAGATGACATGAAAAAATAATGTAGTGTCAAAAATTATATGATTACAAATGCTTGTACATGTCATATGACACCCGTAAGATATTCAGATCATAAAATATATGGTAAAACTACAACTTATAAGAAATTATTCAGTTTAAAAATGTAATTTCTAACAAGGGTTATAAAGATTATTTCATGTGTACATTTTCTCATTACTATTTTAATGCATGCTTTATAGCAAGAAATGATAATATAATATAATATATCTACTAGTAATTTAAATAATTTTCAGTCAAAGTTTTATTAGCATCCCTAAATAATTATCATTATTTTGAAGATTTGCTATATATAATTCTAATCTACTGATTACAGCAGTTATTTTGAGTCAATTATTTTCAGTTTTCATCTGAATTTCATAGTTGGGGAAGCTATTATCTGAAATTTGTGATACACACAAAAATAAGAATGTGTTTCACTTACTGCCCTGATGCTTTCAAAATGTCCACGTTCTTTCTCAAAATCGATAGGCTGTCCCTTCAAAGTCCAGTAGAAAGAGACATCCAAACTGGTGTCATGAATTGCCTTGCAATTGAGAACAACACTTTCTCCGACTGTTAACTCTGTCCTTTTGGGAGTAAGTTCTATCCTTGTAGGTTCTATGACAACACAGGAAGGAAGAAATGGTGAGACTGGTTTCCATGAAGCATCCTCTAGAATTTAGCTTAATTTTCAAACCTATAATATAACAAAGATATCACAATTTGTTGAAAGCATATAAATACTATACTTTAAATTATTAATTCAAATAAACAGAACCCTAATGAGATAAATTGTTTGCTTCCCAACTATAATTTTGTATTTGATAAATTGATTATATAATGGGAATCCCTGTGGTCTACTGTGAACTCATTTGGGCAGCATCCACTTAATTAGGAAATTCCAGTTATTCTAGGACTGCTACATGATGCTTGAATAACTGCTGTTTATTAAAAACACTGATTAAAGATGTATATCAGAAAAAAAAACTGTCTATTGATTAAGCCTAAGTTAAAAGTACCCTGCTTCAAATCATGGAAATGAATATTTCTCTTTGGCATCTTATAATTTTGATATAGAAGATGCCATGCTGCAGACTTCAAAAATGTAGAACTACAGACTAGGATAAAATTTAGAGAAAACAACCTAGGAGTATTTTCTTTTAGAAATTCAACATGTTATTTTTTTGTATGTGGAAAAAGAAAGAGGGGAATATGAAATACATACTTCAGTATCATAGCAATATTTTTTTCTTCCCCCTCAGATTTTCCTCTCTTAGCTCTGTGGCATATAAAATATAACTGTTGAATTACATGGCAGAGAGAGAATCCTGTTTTCACTAGTCTTGTGGAATTCTTACCCGTCTTGGGACACATTTACTGACCGTGGAGTCAAAGGACCTAGGTTTAAATCCTGCATATGTGAGTTATTTAACTTCATTCATATTCAGTTTCTTCATGAGTAGACTGAGGGGTTGTACTGTATTATGATAACAATGATCCTTATATAAATCCACAAAGTTACCCATTGGGATATTGCTTGGGTCAAGGCATTAGAAACATTAAGTTTTCTAATATTTGCATTACTTCTAAAGAACCACTGTGAACAAAGAACAACCATAGGACAGAATCTATTTTAAATATGAAATCTCAAGTAATTAAATTCCCTGAATATTACAATCAGGAAACTAATATCTTCAGAGAAGGCAGAACACACAAACTTAATTTAATCAGAGTACAAGTATAATTCAGTATTGTGGGTAAATAAGATTCTGGTTAACTAAGGGCCATGAAGTTCAATTTCTGTCACTAAATATATTCTAAAAGGGTGTTGATCTCCCTACTGCTTTAGTGGATAGAGTGTTCTAAATATAAATAAATCTACTTTTGATAATTTGGGATCTAGCATTGTCTCAGGGTAATTACTATGAATCATATCAACAGTGATTATAGAGATCTGTAGATAGAGAAGGTATAGAAAACTGCTTTGTATCTAGGGCCCACAACAAAAGTTCCCTTCCTTCCTTCCTTCCTTCCTTCCTTCCTTCCTTCCTTCCTTCCTTCCTTCCTTCCTTCCTTCCTTCCTTCCTTCCTTCCTTCCTTCCTTCCTTCCTTCCTTCCTTCCTTCCTTCCTTCCTTCCTTCCTTCCTTCCTTCCTTCCTTCCTTCCTTTCTTCCTTCCTTCCTTCCTTCCTTCCTTTTCTTTCCTTCGTTCTTTGTAAAATAACTTTATGGTACAAGTTTATTTTGGTTTCATCTGTGTCTCTCATAAAGATTGAGTCATTACATCTAGAAAAAGCTATAGGGAAATTTGGCACAGTGCTTGGCACACAATAGGTGCTTAATAAATGATTATTTACTGACATGACATTATTAATAAAAACATCTATATTCCAGGAATGACTGATGTGGATGATGAAAAGTCACATTTATAAAGTTTCTAAGAGTGTATAAAGTGGCTTTGATAGATCATGAAATCATAGGGTCATGAATGAAGATCTAGAAAGAATCTTGGAGAAAATCCAGAACCTCACCAAAAGTGAAGGTTCTGGTTAATAAAATTTGATTGTATGAAGTGTTGTCAATGATTACCCTATCTATGCATGGAAATGTATGACTAAAAGGATTACATCATATTTGCTATTTTGTGGTGATGGATGTTGCTTAATTAATGTTCCTTGCTTCAATTATTGTGTTCATTTCTGTTGGTGTTAAATTATGACAAATTTATAATATTAGAAGACATATATGATATCTAGTTCTTTTGATTAATCCAGGGAAGAAAAGATGTCATCAAAAGATTATATTATATTATATCATTTATTAGTGTATTATCACTATATTACAGATGAGAATCTTGAGTAGCAACTAAATGTTTTTAATCAGTTGCAATAATCCCCCTTCTATCCCTAGCCTTTTTGAGATAATTACTATTCATCACACCTGCTACTGGCCCAAATTCAAATGGTCCTTATGAAAATATAATGGGTTTAATGTTGATATGAAAACAGATATTTATGTTTGAGTGATAAGCAAAATTTCAAAAAGTTGCCCCTTACTTCTTTACCCTTTATTGAAAGAGAAATCAATATTCCATTGGCAGACTTCTTATACTCCACCCTGTCCTTCAAGAATCAAATGTCTATTGAGTTAGAGCTGGAAGAGAATTTCTATATCCAAACTTCTCATTTTATAGATAAAAAAATTGATGCCCAGGGAAGGTGACTTGTCTGAGGTCACACATGTTGTAAGCATCAGAGGTGAAATTTGAACCCAGGTCCCATGACTCCAGAGATAGTGCTCTGGGGTCCCTCAACAATGGAAAGATGATATTTGGTTGTTTTTGCTCTTACATTCTTAATATATGGGTGCACGCAAATAAAATATACATAATTCCTTGTTTATGGATAAAAGGCTTTCTGATAGAGAGAGAAGAACATATGAAACTGAGCGAGCATGCTGATAGAACTCTTTAGTTTGCTTACCTTTTACAAATACAGAAGCTAGGATTTCAGCTGAACCAAAGACATTTTCCCCTTGGCAAATGTACTTTCCCTCATCTGATTTAGAAGCATTTAGGATCCGGAGGCTCCCGTCTGGAAGAATAGCTATTCTGAAAATGATGAGAAAAAGGTTTTTTCCTATATTACTACAAATCAGCCAAGTTGTAAGAAATTCTCATGACATTTGAAATCACTTCTACTGGTAATGATAAATAAGATAAAGAACTCCTGTTAGAGTTAGTGATGGTAGGAGAAACATTTTACTCTTCAAGGAAGTTCCGCCAACAGCCCAGGTTGTATCTTCTTATATTATTCAAAGGGCTTATGGAGCAATTGGTTATTTTTTTTTGACACTTACTGACAGCTAATTTGAAAACTGGGAAAAGGTGACCCTGCATTTGGTTATTAAAACTTTCTAATATAATATCATCCAGTGATATTTTAATATTAAGCACAGCTATTTCCCCTCAAACTGAGAGTGACCTTAGAAATCAAATATAAAAAGATACCAAGGTAAAAAGTAGAAGAGGACAGGCAGAGAACATAAAATTAATTGTATACAGCCAAAAGATGATTTATGGCAGTTGCTCTGCAGTGCAAACTGTGCAACAAAGGGATGAAAATGAGATCTGCAACTTTGGTTGCTCACTCGGCAATTTTTTCCCTTAAGAACTTGATCTTCAGGGTTTGAATTTGGACTTTCACAAGATGTTTATTAAAAGATGACCTTAAGTCCTAGATGAAGGTGAAAAATTAATGTATTATTAAAGATTTCTAAAGGGATCATCATCTTTATTGGTCTTTGGGAAGTCTGACAATTGATTGGAAGTTGAGTGAATGAAAGGTGGAGGGAGTCTTAACAAATAGTACCTAACAAATAATAATAAAGCAACACTTACTTAAGATTTAAAGTTGGTCATGTATTTGGAATATATATCTGGTTTGAACCTCAAATCAACTTTAGGTGGCATATGTGGTAGATGCTATTATATTTTTCATTTTAAGGATGAACAAATTGAGTTTCAGAGAGGTTCAAGTTCAGGGATTGCCCTGGAGTCATTCGGCAAAGGAAGTGTTAGACATGGGACTTGAACTCAAATGTTCCTGACTCCAAACCAAGTGTTTTCATCATTATGGCAAACTAGTTCAGACAGCAGTTCTTTCCACTTTTTTGAAAATAAAAATTTATCTGAAGCCCGTATACCACCCTATACTGTATACCAGACTATAGTTCCCAAAAGAGGCAATATTGTAGAGTGGCTATAGTTCTGGAACTAAAAGACAGGAAGAAGCAGATTCAAATCTTACCTTGGGCATTTGCTAGCTGTGAGACCACAGTCAAATCAATTAACCTCTCTGAGACCCAGTTTCTTCATTGATAAAAAAAAGAATAATAACAACTATAGTAATTACCTCACAGAGTTACTATGAAATTCAAAGAAGAAATTCATAAATGGCAATTATTCCTCACAGTAGCCTGGGCTTTGGGAATTATTCTTTTCTAAGAATTTCCAAGGAATTCTCCTAATTAGGAGCAGGTGGAATGTCATCATCCTGCAAGGCCTATTTCTGAAGTCAAGTTGTTGCCTTATTTTCTGTAATTATTCCCACTCCACAGTAAAAATGGTGAAAAATGTCCTTTTTCCAAAGCTGATGCTAATATTGCATATTCTAGAGACATCCTTAGAAATTTAGGATTTAAGAACTTAGGGAAATAATTTTATCTAATAAAAGGAGAATGTTTAGTGTTGTAAATTAAGGTAATAAAATACCATCATGAAATTATGATTGGCTTATGTGAAGAATATAAAGAAATATGTAAAGGATTTTATAAAAAAATAAAGTCAAAAAAGTCCATAGTGCATATGAATTATGACCATATAATAAGAAAAATGAATAAGAATGAATGGATAACTGAAGAATTCTGATGGAACCTTGGAGGAAGCTACTAAAAATTATGACATTTTTCTACACTGAAATTCATTTATTTAAATGTAAATGGTAGCAAAGCAATTCAGTTATTTGTACTGATGTTTACTTTTAGGTTTATGATAAATAATTTTTAAAAGTAATATTTATTTCTGCCAGTTCAGTACTTATCAGGTCCCTACAGAAAGCAGATTAGGTTTTTTTTTGTGATTTTCATATCAACACAAATCATATTTTATAGCTTTTATTTTAACCATTTGATTCACAATGACATCCGAAGTGGCAACTAATGCAAATGTATGCACAGGTGAATCTATGTACTTTTACCTAATAGTTAACAACAATAATAGCTAGGATTTATGTAGCATTTTAAGTGTGTTACTTCATTCTCTACTCACAATATTTCTTTGAAGTAGGTTCTATGATTGTCTCCATTTTATAAAAAGGGAAACTGAAGCTCAAAGAAGTTAAATGACTTGCCTTGGGTCATACAGTTAGTATGTGTCTGAAATTTGGTTTGAATTCAGGTTTTGCTGACTATCCAGCTCCAATATTCTAAATACTTTATGACCAAAATGCCTTCTTTTCATTGTGGGAGTTCAAGCATTCCCAAAACAATGAACAACCCCTATCTTTTGTGCCTCTGTTCCAGTGTCTCTATAGCCCTGGAATATAGACAGAATTTCTCATCAGTTCTCTTCAGATCAGCTCATTTATCCTCCCTCTTCTGCTTCCTTATATTTTCTTCTTTCTTTACTCTTCATCCCCTACCCATCCCTTGTCCGATCCCAATGCCAATCAGTTGTTTGAAAATTATCCTGGATTTGCTTCTCAAGTACTAATCCCTATATCATACCACATAAGATATATGGAAAGGAAAAAAAAAAACTTTCCTATAATATTCTCCAGTCTCATAATTTGAGTATTAAATTTTAATCAAGTATTTCAATCAAATCAGAGAATCTCAGATTTGTCAAGAACTTCATTTTTTTAAATCCATATTCATTGTTCTGACTGGTAGATTATCCCATACCTGATATTTCAGAAAGATCACAACCATGATTCCCTTTACTCTATACTTCCTATCTTCTCAACAGCATCTCTAACTGACCTGTTAGACCCCTGTCACATTATTTCACCCCCCAAACTCTCATGCCTCTGTTTGGAATCATGATCAAATGAGCTCTGCTAATTTTCCAGGAAAGGCTGTGCAAATATACTTCCTTATGACTCTCTTTACTATCCTGTCATTATAACTTCTGGACAAAGTATCTTTCTCTAACCACCACTACCCAGTTTATGTTGCATCTCTCTGTTAGAATGTAATCTCTTTAAAGGTGGCTATTTTCAGGAAATTTGTGTTTATACTTCCAGGGCTTAATACAATGTTTGGTTCATAGTAGGCACTTGATAGATGCTCTTTTATTCATTCTTTTATTTCATTCATTAGTTCATAAGAATCTCTTCTACCACCTCATAAACACATGGTCATTAAAACTTTATTCAAAGACAGATTTTTCTGAGGGAGAAAACTACCACATGCTTCTTTGAGTGAGACAGCACACTCTACATCTTGATATCTATAAGGGCTAGGCATTTATTCTTTATATTGGTAATGGTAGCCGTCATGTTTTATTCTTTGATCCTTTTTAATAACAAAAATGTGTTATGATTCCCAAGGGAAATATGATTTTTTGTTATTGTTCAGTCATTTTTCAGTTGTGCGACTGATTCTTTGTGACCTCATTTAGGCTTTTTTTTTATTTTTGTCAGAGTTATTAGAGTGGTTTGCCATTTCTTCTCTAGCTCATTTGACAGATGAGGAAACTGAGGGGTCAAGTGATTTGCCCAAGGTCATACAACTTCCTGAGATTGGATTTAGGATGATGAGTCTTCCTAACTCTAGGACTCACACTTTATTCACTGCACCTCCTACCTGTCCTCCTTCCCAATTTTATATATTACTTATAATATTCTTTTATATTATTTATTAAATGCTAGAGAGAAAATGGTATTTTGCTTATAATTATGAAAACAAAATTAGAAAACAAATATAAAATAATTGTAAATACTTTATTTTTTTCAGGTATTTGCTCCTAGTTGAGGTTGCAAAGAGTTCTACTTTTTAGGTATGTATTATATTAAGAAGTTTCTAAGATTCTTTTTAACTCAGATTTGAGTATTTTGAGATTCTTATAGTAATATAAATTGTTGTATGAGATATACCATACCAAAAGAAAAACATTCGAGTAGGTATTATGTACTATCTTGAGCAAAATGATTGCTCTTATAGAAGGGTTCTTAACCTTTTTTTGTGTCACGAACCCCTTTGGCAGTCTATTAAAGGCTATGGACCCTCACTTATAATGTCTTTGAGTCCATAAAATAAAATACATAGGTTACAAAATGAATCAATTTGAAAATGCAATGTTTTAAAATACATAAGGTAAAATACAGAGGTCGTAATAATAATATTTTGAAATATAGTTATGTTACTACTGAAATAGTTATACACACATATATGTAAATATTGATATTTACATATATGTATTTAAAATCCATGGACCCCTGTTTAAGTAATCCTCTATTATGAGAATTCTAAAGATTATTAGGCAACAGTATTATCAGAATTTCTCAAGATAGTCGAAATTTTTTGATTAATAAACATGCATCTGGTTTAGAAGGCTGGTTTAAAAGTTCACTGACAAGAAATAATTGAGTTTTAGAAACTGACAATATTTCATATTTTGATTTAAGACAAGGTCTACCTTACTGACAGGAAGCAACACATTATATTGCCTTTTAAAGATGGTTTATGAACACCTCTGTACTTTAGGCTACCAACCCACTCATGTGATTAAGAACTTTCAACATGGCTATATTTTTTATCTGTCAGATGGTAGTGTCCACTAACTGAAAACCTATCACCCATTTCAGAAATTTAAAAATTCTTATGAGGGATTTTTAAAAAATCATTCAATTTATTAAAATCTTAACAGAAAAATAGTAATTCAATGGTTATTTAATGTTATTGAATTAAATAATGAATATGATCTGCTTTGTTAAAAAGTTTTCATAGCAAAAAATAATTAACGTTAGACAATTAAACAACAACAAAACCCTATTCACACATGAATTTTCTCAGTAATATCAAGGTAAAAAATCAATATGTATTGGGCATCCATAATAACTATCTTAAAAACTAAATCCATAACTGCTCAGAGGAAGAAATGATGTCATACTATTTGATGAGTCAATGCTATGTGTATGTGTTCTTTCATACACTGCCTCTGAAGACATACTGACTTTCTGAGGGTGTATGCCTACGACATACTAGAGAGCTTACAAAGTCTTGTTAACCCTATCAACTGCTACAAACTTCTTCAAAAAGACAAATTATATCACTAATACAAACCAATGAAGCATTGTTATGGAATATATAGCTTGAGGAAAGTAACCAATGGCTTTAGCGGCACAGGTTGATAGTTCCATCACCACCGCCATACAAAGCAGCAACTTAAGAAGAGCAGACAGATTTGGAAAGGGAAAAACTGGAAAACAGATGGAATATTCAAATGAGATTTAGATTTCTAGTCCAAAGATTAGGATATATTATTTAAAAAGAGAGTCCATGAATGCTTAGATAAGAGATGATTAAGAATCCCAATGATCTCATGAAGAATAGATTTTACTCTACTAATGCTATTATTTTTATCAGGACAAAATAGGCAGACCAAGGAAATGGCATATGTACTGGATGATTGGATTTCAGGAGGCTATTAGCCAAAGATTTATAGTGTGGCAGAAAATACAGAAAGAGATGTAAACTATGTGATAGGGAAGCACAGATTTAGAATTAGAAACAATCTTAAAGATTATGGTGTAAAACCTCAATATTAGTCAATTAATAATTATCTATTAAGCTCCTACTACCAGGCATTGTGATGAATACTGAGGACACAAAGGTGGCAAAAACAGGTCCAGATGAGAGGAGTCAACTGAAACTGAGGTCCAGAGTGATTGAAGGACTTGTCCTGGATCTCACCCACACATGAGATGTTACTTGAATCTTCCTGTCTCCAACACAAATTCTAGAACTTTTCTTGCACCCTGCTTTGCTAGAGACAACATGACAGAGTTGTTAGAGTTCTGGACTTGACTTTAGTTAGGATTGTATTTCAGTATTTCCTGTCATACTGTGAGATAGGTATGACAGATATTACCTCCATTTTATAAATGAGTTAGTTGAGATAGAGTTTTACTGATTTGTCTATGGTCACACAGTAAGACAGTGCTAGAGGTTTGTACTTGCTCTAACTAAAAGCCCAGCTCTCTTTCAACTAGATCACCATGAAAGAAGATGGGAATACGAGTTAAGACCTGGTTTAAAAACGAGCAGAATTAGTTATTGTGTACCAGCAGCTCAAACTCAGATCCTCTGAAGCCAAATTTGTGCTGTTTCTATTTTGTCTGGCACATAATTGGTACTTAATAAGTGTTTATTGACTTACTACACCATGCTCCTTCTATAGTGATCTTTCTTTGTATTTGGGTGTTCATTTTGCCACTTTTACTATCTTTGTCATTTTACCCAAGTGAGTATCTTGACTTCCCTGCATCCCAGTTTTTTATTTATAAAGTGAGATATTGATCTATATAATTTCTATAATTTGATGATTCTCATGTACCTGAGAGATCATGAATTATAGCACTGGAAGTGACCTCAGCAAACTTATAGAAGAGTGCTCTCAAGGTAGCATTGCATGTTTGTTTAAACTACTGTTTCTATTTCTATGTCATTATGCAAGACTTAATCCTATTTTTACTTGAACATAGGGACCAAAGCTTGCATAACATGATTTATAAAACTGCTCATAGCCCAAAGCTAATTTGTGGTGACTTTTAGATCCCTGATTTCATCACCAATCCTTATTCAACTGAAAGGAAACTAAGATCCAGAGAGGTTATGCAAGTAATAGCAGAACTAGAACTCAAATCCACCTACTAATTCATAGGCTATTTCCCCATTTGTGATATTCATCCAGTCTTTTCTTAAACATCAAATCAAACTTTTTAAATGACTCTAATTATTAGAAGCTTCTTTATTAGTTTCCTAGGAAAAAAATTGTAGTTTCTCTAGGAAAACCTGTCTTAATTCTTTCCTCACAAACAGTGCTTTTCCTGCTTCTATATGACAGCCCTTTAAACATCTAAATACTGCATTATCAATTTTGAGTTATCTGCAAACTGGATGAGAATTGTGATCTATTTTTTTTTTATCCAAGTCAACGTTAGAAATTTTGGGTGAACAACACAAGTTGAAGAACATATCCCTGAGGCATTCTACTACGTATCAGATGTACTTTAGTCATTCTCTAAGAACTTCTGAAGATTACTTTGATCTTTTATATCTTGGGTTTCAATTACTTAAGGATTCATCATTTTGTCCATGTAGGCACTCCTTGAATGGCCAGATTCAAAGAATGCTAATTGATACCAACTTGTAAGGAGATCTCGGTGGAGCTCACTAGGGATCTTGTGTTTCTGGTACCTTACATGTTTATGATTGCCTTGGATAAGACATAGAAGGAATACTTATCAAATTTACAGAAAATGCAAAGCTAGGAGGGATAGCTATTGTACTGAATGCCTGAATCAGCATCCTTGAAGATCATAGTAGGTGAAAACTTTGGGCTGAGTTTAATAAGATGAAATTTAATAGAAATATAGTTTAAATTGTTCACTTGGGTTCTTTAAAAAAAACAGTTTTGTAAATATAAATCGGGAAAGCATCATTTAAAATACTGTAAGCTTTATAATAGACTATAACAATGTAAGTTTGCAAAGTCATGTGAATAAAAAAGGATAAAATAATCTGGGGCTAAATCAAAATAAGCATAGGGAAGAAAGAAATCTATGCCAGACATATACTAAGTTTTTTACAAATATGATCTCATTTGATCTTCACAACAATCCTTATGGGTAGGTAATAATATTATTCCCCTTTTACAGTGGAGGCGACTGAGGCAGGTGGAGGTTAGGTGTCTGACCTGATTAAATATTTGAAGGTAGACTTTAACTCAGATCTTCCTATCTCTAGTCAGTTCACTATCCATTGTGTCAATTGGTTGCCAATTTTCTAGAAATAAGGAGGTGCTGATTTCTCTTTTATGCCATTTTAGGAATGTTGTGCTAAATTATGGGTACCACAATTTAGGAAGAAAAGTTATAATCTGTGTTATTTCCAAGTTAACGAATGGCGAGTCAGGTAGGAGCCAAAGTTATGGCTGCCTAAGCCTCGTGCCAGCTGACCACCAGATGTAAGGTACACACAAGAACCCATTGTGTTCAGGCAGGAGTCAGTTTGGTGGGGAGGCTGGGTTAAGACTCTCAGCAATGAACCTCTCTTTAATCAGGACCAAATGGGCAGTTGCAGTTTCTTGAATGTCCCAGAGACCCCCCCCCCAATTGGGACCACTGCTGAATTCATGTCCATAAATACGGACCAGGTACCTGCGAGTATTTGAAAGAGTGTTGAAGATCAACCAAATCTGCTCCCAAGGTAAGTTGGCCAAAATGGAGTACAGTTCAACCTGACTGCAAGATCCTTACTTGGCTAGTTTTTGTTTGTTTGTTTGTTTGTTTGTTTGTTTGTTTTTTGGTGTGTGTGTGTGTGTGTGTGTGTGTGTGTGTGTGTGTGTGTGTGTGTGTTTGTGTGTGTGTGTGTAAGGGAAGCAGTATCTCTACTGGAAGTAAGAGTGAGGATAGTGTAGTTCAGTGTGAATGGTTGGCTGAAAGCTTTGAAGTGGGATGCTGGGCTGGAAGTTTGGTTAACTTGGAAAAACACAGAATTACTAAAGTAATCAGAAAAACCAAGTCTTCAGTCAGGAAAGGGATAAGTCCAAATATCCAGCCTTGTTTAGAGCCCAGCATCAAAATTTTCACAGGGTCTATACCGTGGGGCTCAGAGGACATTATTCCTAGGAGCGACACTGCACTAGATGACAGCTCCAAAGGACAAAATAATTTGGGGAACTTACATATCTTTTGGGGAACCAAGGGACAAGGAAATACGATTGATTGGCATTACCATGGCTAAAAAGAAACGAGAGTGTTCAAACTACACTGACAGGCTTGAGAAAGGAACCATAGCCAGAGGCTAGAGTATCAGGGAATAGACTACTTAAAATGGACACTAAAAGGATGGTCCCTGCCCAAGTCTGGGTCTTCTTGGGAAGGTCTCTGATACAAACTCCCTAAGACAAAAAGAGTACTCAGCATTTGCTTAGCCCCCTCTAACTGGGATTATCCTTCTCCTTAGGATCCATTATTCAGTCTGAAACATTATTCAGGCAGAATCTGTGACCTCCCTAGAGGCAAACTCTCAAAGGACAAAAGGTCAAAATTGGGGTCTCCATCTTTCAAGCTAACTAAACTTGGGGTTGCTAGATCCCAAATAAACACAAACTTTGGGGTCCCCCAGTATGGCAATCATTTGAAGGAATTGTGGCTGTTTGGCCTGGAGAAAAGGGAGAACATGAAAACTATCTTCAAGTATCTGAATAGATGTTATATGGTACAAGAATTAGATTTGTTTTGATTGGTTCTGAGAAGCAACTCTAGGAGCACTGTATCATAGTGGAAAAGACCTGTGTTCAAATACTAGCCGTGATACTTTCTACATAACTTCAGGGAAGTCAAGAGACTTCTCTGGACTTCAGTTTTTTATACTATAAAATAATAAGTTGAACCATTGTTCCCTCTAGGTCATTGGGGAAAAAAATGTTTCCTAATAATTAGAAATACACAAAAGTAAAAAGGTCAGCCTGAGGAAGAAGGGGCTTTCCCTTCATTTTAAGTCTTTGAACAAAGGCTAGAATATTACTCCTTATAAGTATTTATAGAAAGGATTCTTTTTTAGATCTAGCTTGGCCTTATCAGATTCCTTCAAAATCTGAAATTCTGTGATTCTATGACGTGATCCACATTAAAACCATTTGAACTAGACAGCTAAGTGGCACAGTATATAGAGTGCTGTTCTTGGAATCAGGAAGACTCCATTCATCTTCCTGAGTTGAAATCTGACCTCAGATACTTACTTGCTAAGTGACTCTGGGCTATTCACTTAACCCCATTTGCCTCAGTTTCCCATCTATCAAAAAAGAAGGAAATGGTAAACCACTTTAGAATCTTTGCCAAGAAAATCCTAAATGGGGACAGGAAGAGTCAGATACAACTGAAAATGACTGAAAAAGAATAATTAAAACATGCCTTTGTATAATTTCTACATAAATGTAACAGTTAATAGAAAACCTAGTCATGAGCTGCAGTAATCCTTGGCTACTCTATGGAGCATAGCTCATTCCCATTTCCATATTCAAAGACTATCTCTTTTGATAGTGATTGCAAAAGTTGGTGATTTCTTGTTTATCAGTCCTTTTAGGATCCTGGATCATCTTTATATCTTATAGTATAGGATTTCACTGTAGGAAATAATAGGAATTTTTAAAAAATAAAAGCTAAGTAATGAGACTCATTGTGTAATTGAATAGATAATTAATATGTTATAGAGCATGTGCCTTCATTACCTTCAGAGAGAAAAAAAAAGCCCTAGTGTTGACAATCCTGAATTTTTAAAACCAAATTTTTATTTAGAAATATTATATGCTCATGGCTAGGCTAAGCCAATATAATAATCAGTATAATACTTAAATTAATTTACCTATTCAGTGCCATACTAATGGGATCTACCAAAAGAATGTTTTATAGAAGAAGAAAAATAATAATCACAAAATTCATATGGAGGAACAAAATATCAAAAATCTTAAAGGAAATAATAAAAAAATGTTAGAAGGAATGGGGTTCTATAAATTCTACATCTTTACACTAGAAAGCAGTAATTAACAACATGTTTTGGCTTTGGCTAAAAAATAGAAGGATTGATCAAAGGAACAAATTTGGCATACAAAATTTAGAAGCAGATGAGGTTTAGAATTTTATGAACCCAAAGACATCAGCTACTGGGGTAAGAACTCTATTAGCCTAAAAAGTCTTAGGAAAAATTATCTGACAATCCTAAGTTATAATCAGAAGCCTCAGTTATGATCTTAAACCACACAACACTGGAAAACTCTCTCCTGTGCCAGATTAAGCCTGTCTACTTAAGGTATATTTCTATTTTCATTATTCTTAGTGTTTCAATATAGGTTTCAACCTATAGTAATATCTGTACCAAATACATTTATTTTTCATTTTCCCCCTAAAAGCATTTAGCTTAGTACTAATGAGAAATTGATTTCATCAACAAAGAAAAATTAATCTTTACTTAAATAAAGCTAAGCAAGCAGTTCCTGTAATTACTAAACTGAGAGTCTAACCTTTCCTATTTATATTATTCTAAAAGCAGGAGATTTTGTGATTTGGGGTACATTCCAGTTTGGCAACATTTTGGTCCCAAATCTAATTGAGATAGTATTGTTTCATTTATCCTTCAACGTCTCATAATGATCTGATCAGTGATATCATTTCACCTTTTGGACATAGGACCAGTCAGTGTTTTTTTTCAAAGAAGATCCTAAAAAAGGGGGGGGGGTATGATTAAAAATCTGAAAATTTATTTCTACTTGAAAATCTATGAATTCTCTCCTTTTTCTGTCATTTATTAATTAACATTAAATCTAATTCCTACAGAAGCTATGAATGGATTATCATGACACCAGTACTAACAAGGTCACAGCAATTCCACCTAAAGAAGAGCTTTCTCATTTCCTAGAAGGAATGGCTTTTTTTTTCTCTCCCTTTAAAGTGTGTGGATTGAGTTAGAAGACATGACTAGCTAAGGTCTATAATGCTGATGAAACAACCTACATTATATTACTTTATTTTTAATTTTGTTCATTTATTTTACTCACATAATTTCTCTAGTAATTCAATAAATAGCACTTATTAAGTACTTACTTTTAAATTCCTTATTATCTATTTATTAAATACTAGTAAAAGCAAAGAGGGGCCTGAGCCAGATCATTTTTTAGGTTCTTGAGCTTTAGATATTTGATCTTAAATATAGCTCAGACATGAGCTAGTTTCTGGCATATGGACTTAGTCTCCATACTTCAATTTAGTCACTTACAGATATGTTGGGCAAGACCAAAATAATGGCTTCATTCAGTTCTAAAACAATATAAATCTGTATGCCTGATGCTGTGCTAAGAATTGAGAAGTTCCCAAATGAAATGAAATCATCTGGATCCTTAAGGATTTTATAGTTGGGTTTCCAGATAAGGGAAATAAGCAGAGAACAAATAACCATGTAAGAAATTACATCTTAAAGATTTATATGTGTTATGGGAATTCAGAGAGGGAAAGCTCATTGCTGATTGCTGTAGTGAGAAGTTTCATGAAGGGATAGAGGTTTGGACCAGGACTAGTATTGATATGCTACTTCAAAATACAAAAGTTGAAAGAAATTGGGGCAAATAGCCTCATTTTGACTATGGTATCTAAATGTCTCTGATAAAATATTTCTTGGACTTGGTTATCTCAATAATTATCTCAGTCATTTTGCACTTCGATTGGAATAAACACATCCTCAGTGTATCTGTAAACTGTGGAAAGAAAAACTGAAGCAAGTTTTGTACTTTCTGTCACTCAGGTGGAACAAGCAGCAGTTGGAATGTTAGAGAGAAGATATTGATAAAAATGACAGTTGGTGGGGGAGGGGACTGCAAGAGTGACAGTTGGTCTCAAAGACTCACTTTCCTGGCCCTCAGACTGGAAGGAGTCTCTCTCCTGTCTTAGGATAGAAGTACCTCTATTTCTTTCCCAACTGTGTATTCTACTTGGATCCCTGTGATCATGTCATTGAACAAAAGGATTTAAGGAGAGCAGTTTGAACTATAAGGCTAGTCTTTAGGGGCATCAGCACAAAGAGACAGGCCCAACCAGCTCTGAAGATCAGAAGCTTTTCTTCCTCTTGCTGTCTACTGCTAAAGATTTTGGACTTAAGAAAACTAACATAGATACATTATAGACAGAAATAAAAGAAACCCTCCACTAGTCTGTGAGGCCTGGCCTCAGCTCAAAAGCTGAGAGAGACTCAAACCCAATCTAGGGAAATCCTGATTCCATCTTTCCTGATACCTCCCAATCCAAACTTATTATTAAAATTCATCTTTATTTAAATAAACCGCAGACTTCCGGCCAAGATGGCGGTTTAGAGAAAGCTAAAGTTCAGATCTCCAGAAACCCTTCCCTACCGAACTCAAACTATATTCTCCTAAGGCACCGAAATTCAAAACAAACAACAGCATAGACCCCGGGAATCCTCCTCCTGGACCTGGACCTGGATGAAAAGGTATGCCCCCCCCCACCCCCCACAAAAGCCAGAACACGAGATCACTCGGACCTAAGGGGTAGGCAGAAGGAAGGTCCCAGGACCCATCCCCCAAACCCATAGCTCTGAGTCTGAGGCAGCAGAGGGAACCTCAGAGCCTCAGGGCCAGCTATCCTGAAGGCCGCTTCCTGAAAACAACCTGACCCGGTCGAGAGGGCACCCAGACAGCAGGGAAACAGAGAGAGACAGGAGGAGCCTGTAGCCCCCTGACCAGATCCTTCCATCTGAGTCTCACTGAAGGTCCCTGCCTCAGGGCATACTCAGTCTGAGGTTAATCCTATCACCAGCCCTCAGAACTCCAGAAGCGGCCCCTCCCCTCTCAGAAAGCAGGGTCATCTGAAACAACAGTAACCCTCAGGGCTAGCAAAAGGGCCTCAGGAGCCGGCTATTCTCAAGGCCACTTCCTGAAAATAACCTGACTCAGTCACAGGGGCACCCAGACAGCAGGGAAACAGAGAGAGAAGGGGGGAGCCTGCAGCCCCCTGGCTGGATCCTTCCATCTGAGTCTCATGGAAGGTCCCTTCCTCAAAGCATACTGAGTTCCACCCAGAGAAAGTTAATCTTATCAGAATCCCTCGGAGCCCCGGGAAGCTGTGGCCCCTCCCCCCTCAGAGTCCTGGCTCTCCTGGACTGCTAAGGCACAGAAACAGGGCCGAGCCAGGCTCAGATTGTGGAAGTAAAACAACAGAGAGGCATCGGGAGGGAACTGAGGAGGGCAGGAACATGGAAACACCAGCAATTCCTGTCTTCCCCGGGAAGACAGAACAACAACTGCATAGAATTGACAATCTGCCTAGGGCTAAAACCTCTGAACACCAGACAGAGATAAGAAAAGCTAGTCCTCCACACTCAGATAGAGATGGCAAACTCCACAGAAGCACAAAAGCCCCCAAATTCCAAGAAAAACAAGAAGAAGGGGGTGACTTTGGACACATTTTATGGAGCAAAAATACAAAATACAGAGGAGATAGAAGAGGAAACACAAGCAAATGCACCAAAACTTTCCAAAGGAAATGGAAACTCTCCACAAACCCATGAAGAATTTGAATCTGAAAGGATCAAAAAGATGGAAGCCCTCTGGGAGGAAAAATGGGAAATAATGCAAAAGAAATTCATGCATCTACAAAGCCAGTTTGACCAAAGTGAAAAGGAAAACCAGGCTTTAAAAGTCAGAATCAGGCAACTCGAAGTCAATGAGCAAGAATTAATAAAGCAAAGCCAAAAGACCAAGAAATTAGAAGAGAACATAAAATATCTCACTGACAAGGTGACAGACTTGGAAAATAGAGGAAGAAGAGATAATTTAAGAATAATTGGACTTCCAGAAAAGCCAGAAATAAACAGCAAACTCGACATCGTAATACAAGATATAATCAATGAAAATTGCCCAGAGATTCTAGAACTAGGGTGCAATACAGCCACTGACAGAGCTCACAGAACACCCTCTACACTAAACCCCCAAAAGACAACTTCCAGGAATGTAATTGCCAAATTCTAAAGCTGTCAAACAAAAGAAAAAATCCTACAAGAAGCCAGAAAAAGACAATTTAGATATAAAGGAATGCCAATCAGGGTCACACAAGACCTTGCAAGTTTCCACTCTCAATGATTGTGAGGCATGGAACATGATTTTTCAGAAAGGCAAGGGAGCGGGGTCTTCACCCAAGAATCAGCTATCCAGCAAAACTGACTATATACTTCCAAGGGAAAGTATGGGCATTCAACAAAATAGAAGATTTCCAAGTTTTTGCAAAGGAAAGACAAGAGTTCTGTGGAAAGTTCGATATCAAAAAACAAAGAGCATGGAATACCTGAAAAGGTAAATAGGAAGGAAAGGGAAAAGGAGAAAAATGTTATCTTTTTCTTTTACTCAAACTCTCTTCTATAAGGACTACATTTATATCATTCTATATATACTAATATGTGGGGAAAATGTAATGTGTAAATAGGGGGAAAAGAAAGACCAAATAGAATAATCTTTCTCACACAAAGATTCACACGGGAAGGGGATGGGAAGAAAACTCCTATAAGGAGAGGAAGAGAGTTTTTACTTAAACCTTACTCTCAGGGAAATCAACTCTGAGAGGGAAGAACATCCAGATCCATTGAGATCTTGAATTCTATCTTACCCAACAAGGGAAGGGAGGAGGGAAAACCAAGGTGGGTAGCGGGGAGGGAACACAAAAAAGGGAGGGAAGAAGGGGGGAAGGGGGAGGGAACAAAAAGGGAGGGACTAGAAGCGGAAAAATATCAAGGGAGGGGACAAGGGGGACTGATTTAAAGTAAATCACTGGACTAAAAGGTAGAGCTGAAGAAGAAAGGTTAGAATTAGGGAAGGATATGAAAATGCCAGGGAGTCCACCAGTGACAGTCATAACTTTGAATGTGAATGGGATGAACTCACCCATAAAAGGTAGATGGATAGCAGAATGAATTAGAATCCAAAACCCTACCATATGTTGTCTTCAAGAAACACACATGAGGCGGGTAGACACCCACAAGGACAGAATTAAAGGATGGAGTAAGACCCTCTGGGCCTCAACTGACAGAAAGAAGGCAGGAGTGGTAATCATAAAATATGATGAAGCCAAAGCAAAAATAGACCTGATCAAAAGGGATAGGGAAGGTAATTATATTTTGTTAGAAGGGAATTTAGATAATGAGGAAATATCACTAATCAACATGTATGCACCAAATAATATAGCACCCAAATTTCTAATGTAGAAACTAGGAGAATTGAAGGAAGAAATAGACAGTAAAACCATATTAGTGGGAGACTTAAACCAACCATTATCAAATTTAGATAAATCAAATCAAAAAATAAATAAGAAAGAGGTAAAAGAAGTGAATGAAATCTTAGAAAAATTAGAATTAATAGACATATGGAGAAAAATAAATGGAGATAAAAAGGAATACACCTTCTTCTCAGTACCACATGGCACATTCACAAAGATTGACCATACACTAGGTCACAGAAACATGGTATACAAATGCAAAAAAAGCAGAAATAATAAATGCAGCCTTTTCAGATCACAAGGCAATAAAAATAATGATCAGTAACGGTACGTGGAGAACCAAATAAAAAACTAATTGGAAATTAAACAATATGATGCTCCAAAATCATTTAGTTAGAGAAGAAATCATCGAAACAATTAATAATTTCATCAAGGAAAATGACAATGGTGAGACATCCTTTCAAACCTTTTGGGATGCAGCCAAAGAGGTAACCAGAGGTAAATTCATATCCCTGAGTGCATATATTAACAAACTAGGGAGAGCAGAGATCAATCAATTGGAAATGCAAATAAAAAACTCGAAAGCAATCAAATTAAAAACCCCCGCAGAAAACCAAACTAGAAATCCTAAAAATTAAGGGAGAAATTAATAAAATCAAAAGTGATAGAACTATTGATTTAATAAATAAGACAAGAAGCTGGTACTTTGAAAAAACAAACAAAATAGACAAAGTACTGGTCAATCTAATTTAAAAAAGGAAGGAAGAAAAGCAAATTAACAGCATCAAAGATGAAAAGGGGGACATCACCTCCAATGAAGAGGAAATTAAGGCAATCATTAAAAATTACTTTGCCCAATTATATGGCAATAAATACACCCATTTAGGTGATATGGATGAATATATACAAAAATACAAACAGCCTAGACTAACAGAAGAAGAAATAGAATTCTTAAATAATCCCATATCAGAAAATGAAATCCAACAAGCCATCAAAGAACTTCCTAAAAAAAAATCCCCAGGGCCTGATGGATTCACCAGTGAATTCTATCAAACATTCAGAGAACAGTTAATCCCAATACTATAGAAACTATTTGACATAATAAGCAAAGAGGGAGTTCTACCAAACTCCTTTTATGACACAAACATGGTACTGATTCCAAAACCAGGCAGGTCAAAAACAGAGAAAGAAAACTATAGACCAATCTCCCTAAAGAATATAGATGCAAAAATCTTAAATAGGATACTAGCAAAAAGACTCCAGCAAGTGATCAAAAGGGTCATCCACCATGATCAAGTAGGATTCATACCAGGGATGCAGGGCTGGTTCAATATTAGGAAAACCATTCACATAATTGACCACATCAACAAGCAAACCAACAAAAATCACATGATTATCTCAATAGACGCAGAAAAAGCCTTTGATAAAATACAAAACCCATTCCTATTAAAAACACTAGAAAGCATAGGAATAGAAGGGTCGTTCCTAAAAACAATAAACAGTATATATCTAAAACCATCAGCTAATATCATCTGCAATGGGGATAAACTAGATGCATTCCCAATAAGATCAGGAGTGAAACAAGGATGCCCATTATCACCTCTACTATTTGACATTGTACTAGAAACATTAGCAGTAGCAATTAGAGAAGAAAATAAAATTGAAGGTATCAAAATAGGCAAGGAGGAGACCAAGTTATCGCTCTTTGCAGATAACATAATGGTCTACTTAAAGAATCCTAGAGATTCAACCAAAAAGCTAATCGAAATAATCAACAACTTTAGCAAAGTTGCAGGATACAAAATAAACCAACATAAGTCATCAGCATTTCTATATATCTCCAACACAGCTCAGCAGCAAAAACTAGAAAGAGAAATCCCATTCAAAATCACCTGAGACAAAATAAAATACCTAGGAATCTATCTCCCAAGACAAACACAGGAACTATATGAACACAACTCCAAAACACTCTCCACCCAACTAAAACTAGACTTGAGCAATTGGAAAAACATTAACTGCTCATGGATAGAACGAGCCAATATAATAAAAATGACCATCCTACCCAAACTTATTTATCTATTTAGTGCCATACCCATTGAACTCCCAAAAAATTTCTTTAATGATTTAGAAAAAACCATAACAAAGTTCATTTGGAATAACAAAGGATCAAGGATATCCAGGGAAATAATGGAAAAAAAAACACTAATGATGGGGGCCTTGCAGTCCCAGACCTTAAACTATATTACAAAGCAGCAGTCATCAAAACAATTTGGTACTGGATAAGAGACAGAAAGGAAGATCAGTGGAATAGACTGGGGGCAAGCGACCTCAGCAAGACAGTATATGATAAATCCAAAGATCCCAGCTTTTGGGACAAAAATCCACTATTTGATAAAAACTGCTGGGAAAACTGGAAGACAGTGTGGGAGAGATTAGGAATAGATCAACACCTCACACCCTACACCAAGATAAATTCAAAATGTGTGAACAACTTAATCATAAAGAAGGAAACCATAAGTAAATTGGGTAAACACAGAATAGTATACATGTCAGACATTTGGGAAGGGAAAGACTTTAAAACCAAGCAAGACACAGAAAGAATCACAAAATGTAAAATAAATAATTTTGACTACGTCAAATTAAAAAGCTTTTGTACAAACAAAACCAATGTAACTAAAATCAGAAGGGAAACAACAAATTGGGAAAAAATCTTCATAGAAACCTCTGACATAGGTTTAATTACTCAAATTTATAAAGAGCTAAATCAATTGTACAAAAAATCAAGCCATTCTCCAATTGATAAATGGGCAAGGGACATGGATAAGCAGTTCTCAGATAAAGAAATCAAAACTATTAATAAGCACATGAAGAAGTGTTCTAAATCTGTTATAATCAGAGAGATGCACATCAAAACAACTCTGAAGTATCACCTCACACCTAGCAGATTGGCTAACATGATAGCAAAGGAAAATAATGAATGTTGGAGGGGATGTGGCAAAGTAGAGACATTAATTCATTGCTGGTGGAGTTGTAAACTGATCCAACCATTATGGAGGACAGTTTGGAACTATGCCCAAAGGGCGACAAAAGAATGTCTCCCCTTTGATCCAGCCATAGCACTGCTGGGTCTGTACCCCAAAGAGATAATAGAGAAAAAGACTTGTACAAGAATATTCATAGCTGCGCTCTTTGTGGTGGCCAAAAATTGGAAAACGAGGGGATGCCCATCATTTGGGGAATGGCTGAACAAACTGTGGTATATGTTGGTGATGGAATACTATTGTGCAAAAAGGAATAATAAAGTGGAGGAATTCCATGGAGACTGGAACGACCTCCAGGAAGTGATGCAGAGTGAGAGGAGAAGAGCCAAGAGAACATTGTACACAGAGACTAATACACTGTGGTATAATCGAACGTAATGGACTTCTCCATTAGTAGCGGTGTAATGTCCCTGAACAATCTGCAGGGATCTAGGAGAAAGAACACTATCCACATCCAGAGGAAGAACTGTGGGAGTAGAAACACCGAGGAAAAGCAACTGCCTGAATACAGAGGTTGAGGGGACATGACTGAGGAGAGACTCTAAAGGAACACTCTAATGCAAATACTAACAACATGACAATGGGTTCGAATCAAGAACACATGTGATACCCAGTGGAATCACCCGTAGGCTATGGGGGGTGGGGGGGAGGAAAAGAATACGATCTTTGTCTTTAATGAATAATGCTTGGAAATGACCAAATAAAGTATTATAAAATTAAAAACAAATAAATAAATAAACCACAGTCAGATAAGAGGACTATCATTTCAGGGTGACAAGGAGGGACCTGAACCTCAGGACAGTCATTCAAACATAAATGGTCCTTATCAGACCCCTGCTGGGTGACCTTGGTTCAAGGAGAGGCTTGTCCCTCAGGGGTGTCTGTGCTTACCTGCCCTGGGGTATCTTAAACATTAATCAATAGAAAAGACATCCCTCAGCCTATTATAGTTGGCTGATTTCTCAGGAAACCCAATTTTCAAAGACAGTCTCTCAGCAGGGGGTATCTCTCTCCTTTTACATCACTGGCAGCCATATTCTCTGTGTGTCCCTGCAACTCCTCCATTCCCTGTTAAGATACCTTCCTTAACCCGATACCTCTTCAATATCCCTACAATCCCTTTAGCTATTACAAAAGGAATAGAAAAAAATAATAGAGAAGTATTTAATACACAAAGGAAATACATCCATAGACATAAAGGGAAAGACATCCAAGGGAATACAGGCTCCCTAATGCCAGTAAGATTCCTCTTGATTCTTTGTATCTTCTCCAAGCCTGCTAAGGTTCAGCACAGGTTGGGTAATGGGGGCTCATTTTCTAATACAAGTAAGGAAAAGTTTGTTTCTGCCTGCTTATTTTCATTCTCTTCATTCTCTAATTCTAGGACTTCCTTGCCCTGGAACAGTTTGCACACCCCACTGTCTGCTCACCTTGGAAGGTCCTAAATCCCATCCCAATCCTCCCACTGATGACTTCCTCCTAAGGTGAAGGGGCATAGGCTGGCTTAGCTTTATTCTCCTTCTGCTCCTGTTGCTGAACTTCAACATTATTCCCTCTCATCAGTGATCCCTCTGCCCTCTAAACACCCAATCCATTTTTTTTGTTTCTTTACTTTATGCAGAATTTTACATTTAAGTTGCCTGAGATCTTAGGTAGGTGTAGGTCAAAGGAAATTGGAAGAAACCCTTACTTTTTGCCTTAGAATCAATACTGTATATTGGTTCTAAATCAGAAGAGTGGTAAGGGCTAGGCAATAGATTTAAGTGACTTGTCCAGCGTCACACAGATAGAAAGTATCTGAGGCCAGATTTGAACCAGGGACCTCTCATCTCTAGGACTGGCTCTCAATCCACTGAGCCACCCAACTGCACCCCCATACCTGCTTTTTAGCTCCTTGTTGTGCATTGCCTTCCTCTGTTAAAATGTAAGTTCCTTGAAGGCAGTGGCAGTCTCCATTTTTTTGGTTTGTTTTTGTATTTCCAGAATTTAGCCCAGTGTCTGACACAGAGTAAATGTTTAATGGATATGTATTTCCTTTCCTTCTTTATCCTGGTTTATTGGCCTAGTCTAGAAGAAAGGCTAATATAACTTATGAGATGATTGGCTACTGCTGCAACTTTTATCTGCTAAGAATTTCCACTATCCGGACCATTGAGATAAAAATTGTTAACTGAAGAAGCAAACCTGAATTCTGGCTGTGATTATCAAAGGTTTATGACTAATAGATTTTATATACAAAACTACATGGTCTATTTGGAGGATAAACACAGTTAGAAAGGCCAACACTAACCTTGAGTACACAAAATGAGTAGCAGAATTATTTCCATATTATCCTGAAGCCCAAAGAACCTTAATTTCACTGGAATGAGATTCTTGTAAATGTAAGACTGTTAATTAGATGTTTACAGGAAAATGTTTTATCCTTGGGGCAGTAATCATCCAACTAAAGAATTATTATTATAAACATTATAATAATGTCCAGTCAGACGGAACCAATTCTTTACTTGTTTCCATGTTCTTCATCACCAATGCTAGAATATTAACTATCAGTGATATCTTATAATATTGCTATAGAATGTCTAAAATTTCTGTTTTTTTTAAACCAAAAAACAATGCCATTTTTTATTTTCATGCAGATAGATTCATTTTCTGGTTATATTATAGATTTAGTGAAGTCACAAATTGCTACTTTTGATTTTGCAATAGTGCTGAGAAAGAGCTTGAATGCTCAGACTATTTCTGATAGGTATTTTCTACACCTACTAATTTTCTAAGGAAATTGGGACATGGTGGAGATTTAATGGTCAATGCTATGAACCAATAATAAATTATATACAATGACACTTACCACTTTTGGATTCTGATTCTTAGCATTAAAAGGGATCTCAAAGGTCATACAGTCCAACTTTTCAATCTCTTATAAAATATCTTTTGTAGTTATCATCTAGTCTCTGGTTGAATACTTCTAGGAAAGGAAAGTTCTCTAATTTTCTAGGGAATTTATTCCATTATTTGCTAGCTCTCAATTTCTATAGCATTTATTACCCAGAAAAAATCCCATAGCTTAACATGAACTTGCATTAGAATTTATTAACTGGTTTCATGTGTAACCTCATGTAACCTGTAGTGACATGCAAAGAAGGTGAGGCATTTCACAGATTAGGAAATTAAGGGTCAAACAAGTGGAATAATTTACTCAGTCACATAGCAAGGAATTGATAAAACTGAGCATAGACTCTACTTTTTGAGACTTTTGATCAAATGATTGTTTTATTCAAAGGATATTTCTTCTAAAGCTTTAAAGAATAAGTGCTCCCCCTTTTCCACATTACATCCCCCTTTAGATATCAAAAACCATGATCATGTCTTTCCTTAAACTGTATTTCATTTGACAACATTTCCAGAACCCCCATTGTCCTGTCCTCTAAATGTTCTGTAGCTTCATGTTGGTCTGCAGAGTGTTCAGGGAAGACTAGTACCTTAGGGAAGACTAGGGAAGACTCTTTTAAGGGTCTTTCTTCCTTTGGTGTCCACCTGCCACCCAGCTCTCACCTGAGGCTCCACAAAGCTGTAGCATGCTCAGTGGCCACACACTAGTAGACCGTCCTGGCAGGCAGACATTGATACTCAGGGTGAGGGTTACCGAAAGGCCTCATACCCTTTGGTGAGTTAGTGGGGTGTCTGTCTACCTCAAGCATGTGAAGCTTTTGTCTATGGAAGGGGTGGATAAGAACAATTTGCTCTAATGGTCATGAAGGCTGTAGAAGCAGGTGATACAACAAACCTATAGTTTAGTTAGATATAGAAACCAAGGATATCCACTGTATCCCAGGCAATCACCGGTTGTTTTGACTTTTATTTTGACACTGGACTTGATTATTCTAGAAGATAGGGAGACTGAGAACTTTGTGTACCTTTGCCTCACTTAAATCTAGTTCATACTTAAGTCATAAGACATCACCAGTGATTTCATTTTTGTCCTCTTTGAGCATAAAATACAACCAACTATTGTCTCTTAAGGTAACCATAAAAATCATATAGTGAGTTGGTTCCCCTGATAAGTGATGAAACTGAGACCCAGAAAGAAGATATTTGATTGATGTCTCATGGGTAACAATTCAATCCACTAATCCAATCCAATAAATATTTATTAATTGCCTACTATGTGTCAGGCACTGTGCTAAGCTCTAGGAACACAATAAAAATAGGATCATCCCTGCCTTCAAATAGTTCACAACTTAAAGAGAGAAATAACACACAAAAGGAAATAGAAAAGCTGTGTGAGGTGAGCCACCAAGAGGTACTAGGATACATGGGATTATTATTCTATAGAGTTGAAAGAAGGAAGAGCTATAGATGCAGAGTGAAGCAAGCCTGAAAAGTCCAGTTTCTGTCCTCTATAAAGGAAGGTATTGGGAGGAGTTGGGTATCCCCCCTCCCACCCAGTAAGAATGGAGGAGAGGAGGTTCTTCCTTAAAGCTTGATTTAGTAGTATCATGAGGAGATTAGAGATGATGAACACAATTTGGGAAGGGCATTTTGTTCTGAGGAGTTGAAACCAAATACTAAGTGGAATGAAGCATGAAGCAGTATTAGAAACCAACATAGGTCTTCTGACATCAAGTTCAGTAATCTTTCTATTATGGAATTATGGAGTGCTACTTATCAATGTCCCTTCTAAAATGTGGGCAAGGAAGCCCAGGCAATATTATGACCACAAAATATTCTGAGCATCAGAGACATTGCAGGACAATTGAGCAATGGAAGCACAGAGGCAGTGGCTACCATGGGTAGTCTTCAGAAGGGCATCAACCCATTGTAAAATATGCAACTATAAGGAGCTAAAAAATGAAAGTTATGAGAACCAGAACCGGTGACACTGTTTCTAGATTGACCTGAAAACAGAGAGTGAATATACTGACTGGAGGGAGATCCAGAGTCAGTTAAAACTCTTGATGGAAGGGACAGAATTCTGGAAGTGGGAGGGATGCTGGAATGAGAATGTATGGTGTTTCTATGTTCCTTATCAGGTGTTCCTTATGCTGTGTCTGAGAAAGGCTTATGAACATTGAAGGGTGTAGATTCCATTTCTCATCCAAATAATATTCCTAGTTAATTGAAGTCAAATGTGGTATTAAAATAGAGAAATAAGGAGATAATTTCAAAGTTATATCAGGTTGACTCACAGGAGGAACTAAGGAAAAAGATTCCAAAAGGAATTTCAGGACAGAATAAGAGAGGGATTTGAGCCTGGAGCTGGGGAGAGTTCCTGATGGCATTGGAACTTTGGAGTGACAACTTCCTGTAGGAGTTAACTGATCTTGCCTGAGAGGAGCAGTGCCCTGTCAGTTGAGCCCTCAGACCAGCTTTCCAGCTTCTGGACTTAGATTTCCATGGGTTGCTGCCTCTTTGTTCCTGCCCTGAATTTTCAGATACTTTTGTGTTCCTCAGAAGAAAGCCAGCCTAAAGAGACTTGTACCTGTCTGTAATCAAGGAGACTTTCAGGCTTTTTCCTGAAGGCCCTTGGGTGGCTCTGACATCCAGTCACCATCCTTATTCAGCAACTTAACTATATCACCTTTCCCAAAGACTGCTTTGGAATGGTCTTAGTCAGGATATCTAGAATTTAGGGACTTTGGGTTACAGATAAATAGGATAGGTGATACTTAGCAGCAAGTCAAAGAAGACAGACTTTTGCAAACCTCTTAGATTTGGAGGGTGGAGTAATTAGAGGTTCAGAGACAGGGAATTACCTTGGTTCTCCTTTCTATCCCATTCCTTGTTTATTTACAATATTAAACCTTTTATTAACTTAATATAAAAGTCAGATTCCATTACTAAGAGATCCATGTCTGAAGGCAGTCATTTTTGTCTATCAGCCTGGTATAGACAGAGACACTTGACTTTCAATCTTACTGCCTCTAGAAGTGTTATAATCCACATCTTTCAGGGGCATAGGGGAAGGCAGACAAAAATATTTTAGAAAATATAATTCAAGAAAAATAAATGAAGGGAGGAAGATAAGGAAAAAGGGTCAAGCATTTATTAAGCATGTACTATGGGCAGGCATAGTGCTAAATGATTTATAGATTTCTCATTTGGTTTCACAACAACACTGAGAAGTGAGTGCTATTATTAGGCTTTTACATTTGAGGAAACTGAGGCAGAAAGCAATTAAGTAACTTGCTCCTGGTCACACAATTAGTAAGAATTTTAGGCCAGTTTTGACCTCAGGTCTTCCTGAGTTCAGGATCAATGCTTTCTCCAGTGTACATGAAAGTTGCTAGTATATAACTGAGGCAAAATTAGAACACAGGTCCTTGAGTTTCCAGGTCTAATATTCATTCCATTGTGTAATGTGGCTGTTCCAATATAGAATATAAATCTTGAGGGTAGGTCTGGTTTTCTTTTTTTCTTAGTCTATACAGTGTCTATATCACCCATAAATTCTTTATTATGTGTGTACTGTACTGAATTGAATGAATATATATTGAGCTAAAAAGCCTGGACCAGTACTGGAGCCTAACAGAATGCCTGAGAATATAATACAAAGAATATATCTATATCTTCAGGGCAATTATACTTCAATATAGAAGTGAAAATTCACATTTCATAGTTTAAGAATTTAAATATTTTAAATATGTTGCAAATACATATATGCATATATGAAACAAGATTGATATCTAGCTCTGGTATCTTTATCATTTCCATTTCCATTATCATCATTTGGTTTCAATCACCATTGCCACCTGCACCAGAAAATTTATTTTTTTAGCATCTTATTCTGTATGACATTGTTTTAGGTGCTATAGAAAATGAGCTGCTTAATCTTGGTGATCAAAAGCATTCTTTTTCCAGTAAATATTTTCAGACATATTTATTGCACTAATATAAAAACAATTCATTTAAATTGCAAACCTTTTAATCAGATAACTGTGGCAGCAGTAAATAATTTTCAAAATGTTAAAATTAATAACCTTGATAGTTATGCTTCCATGTCTTTATAATCTTCTTTTACTATTATCTCTGCTAGTTAGTAATCAACCAGATTTTGATTAGCTTATTTTGTTTTAATTTTGATGAGTGATGTGTTTGTACCATAAAGTTTGATCTCTCCCTCTCCCTCTGCCTCTGCCTCTTTCTCTCTTTCTCTGTCTGTCTCTCTCTTTTTCTCTGGCACTCTGTGTCTCTGTCTCTCTTTTTCTCTCTGTCTCTGTGTCTGTCTGCCTCTCTCTCTCTCTCTCTCTCTCTCTCTCTCTCTCTCTCTCTCTCTCTCTCTCTCTCTCTCGTTATGAAAAGTAATATGGCCGGGAGCAATCTAATGAGAAAGATGTGATTCAATTAGCTGCTCTACAAGGAAATGCTGCCCTTTTTGAATGGCCTGCTATAGGAATTTTCTGGGACTATAAGAGATATAAAAGGTATAATGAACTACTGTGTCTGGCTCCAGTGAGAATGACCTCATTTAGTATGCCAGAAAGAATTAAATTAGCTGGTCCTCTGACTTGCAATGCAGAATACGTACCATCTATCTTTTTTTTCTGATGAAAGGTGAAATATCACTTAACAACTAGAAAACAGCACTTTCTAGCATGTATTATACTACTTATTATGATCAATATTAAGGGTGAAAAACACATTTGTTCCAGACTAGTAGACAACATATTGAATTGAATGTTTGAACCTTTACATTCACATTCATTTTGCCCATCTTTGTGGTTTCTGACTGGGTGGAGAATTAACAACCTAACAGCAAGTGTCTTCTTAAAGGATGATAATGAAGCTAATTTTAGTGTCTGAAAGAGGACATGAAATTAACCTGTTGAGGCAGGCAGTGTATTAAATGGTTGCCCAATACAGATGATGTTTTAACAATTTAAGAAAATTATAGTGGTAAACTGGCTGGTTATCACAACTTAATAAACAACACAGAATAGATGTTTTAAGACATCATTAATTTAGACTAATATGAGGTCTTAAGAATTAATTTTAAGTTTAAAGTCTTGAATATGTATAAGGAAATAAAGTTAAACTATTGTCAAATATATATGTATATATTTTTTAGCTATTGCTTGCATGAACAGAGATCTAGAGATGAAAAAGACCTTAGGAGATTCTTTTATGCCTTTATAACTAAGAGTAAGCTAATTAGTTCTTGCTAATAGAAATCTGTTTTAAATGAATGAATAAGAAATAGAAGTAGTACATCAGTAATCATTCTAACCTAAGCTTAGCAGGCCTCTCTTTGCATTACAATTATGTTGATCACAGGTAAATTAATAATTCTAAAGGGTAAGAAAACAGTTTATTTTTTTAGGAGACAAACCTTGTTCACAGTATTGATTTGTTTACAAAACCCCCTATTCCACAAATAACATGAGTCAACACTGATGAAATTCCTGTTATCACAAATTCTGCATTAGTGATTTCAATAATGAAGTTTCATGCTGATATAAAAACTTTATCCTATGTTTGCAGATCACTTTATAATTTACAAAGGATAAGAGTTATCAGGAAATAGTAGATAGAGAGCTAGCCTGGGAATTAGGAAGATCTGCATTCAAGACCTTACCTCTGAAACATACTTGAATTGAACGAGGTCCTTAACCTCTTAGTTTAATACTTCAAGACATTAAGTTGCAGAGAAATTGCCAATCAGCATCCAGAGGAGATGACCCCTTACCTTTAAGATTTTTCTATGCCAATAGAATTCCAGATCCATTCCTTGTCCTTATCCTTATCTCAGTTTTGGTTAAAATAACCTGTGAGGAAGGCTAATAATTGACTATTTCAGACAAAGAATCTAAGAGTTGGTGAAATAAAATTAATTGCGAAAAGCTGTCCAGTTATTTGCTAAATAGCATATCAATGACTTGAACTTGGGTCGTTTTAATTTGGAATTTTAAGCCTGTTCCTCTATACCAAACTAATATTGATAGTCAGTAAAACCACAAAATTCTGACCAGATAGACTTTTCCTTAAGAAAGTCAGTGAGCCAGATAATACACAGTATTGAATTTAAGATAGAAGGTAAGGGATTAAAATATTTAAATAAATGATAAAACATAAAAATCTAAACAAACAAATCACCAAATAATAAATCCTTGCCTAGAGTGACTGGTGTAATATGTGAATGCTCAATCACTCTTCATTATATCTATCTGTGAGATTTTTTAAAATTAGCTTTGTGCGTTCCATATTTACCAGCTCTACTGGAAATAAAAAGCAACTATTTGGGAATTTGTTATAATGTCATTACATTATCTCAAGATGAAATGCTAAATCACATTTGCCACTGGATTGCTACTACACTGATGAGGATCATGTTAAGGGAAAGAAGGTTTATATGGAGAAGAACATATTCATCACCTAAAGGGCCAAAAAGAACTCTTGATCTCATCAATTACAGGAGGGACTGATATGCATCATTTAATGGATGATGTACCATATTTGCAATCATAAGGCTTTTGAGGATATATTAGTAATACTTATCTGCTCCATAACCATAGAATAAAAGACAAATGAAAAGAGCAAGAAATTGAATGTCTAAATAATTTGTTTAAATGTTGGTATCTTGGTCCCTTACTAGTAATTGGTTTAAAATAATTGTAATTTTCACCTCAAAGTTTTTCTCAGAAATTGTTTGAATAATGACTTGTATATGTCCACCTCCAGAGAAAGAACTAATAAATAAAAATAAACAATTCATAGCTTTATTTATACACATGTAAACACATGATGTGTATATATTATATATCTTTTTGTCAAATGATGCCTTCTTTAATGAAGGAAGGCAAGAGTTACCTGAGTATTTTAATGTAACAAACAAGCAAATAAACATATTAAAAATGACAATCACACATATTACATGCCTATCTTCATTGAGTACTCATTAAAAGTACTTACTAAAAGTAGTAACTGTTTAAATTAAAGCCCATGAAAACTAAAACAAAATGACATCTGGTAAAAAAAAATATTACTTTTGAAAGTAATATTGGAGAAAGGAATTTAAATAACAAGCTATTTTGGTCTGTTTTGAAGGAATTATCATTCACAAAATAGATTTGGAAAACTTTAGAACTAGCTCCTCTAATTCAACCCCCTCATTTTACATAGAGGAAATGGATGCTCAGAGATCCTAACTGATTTACCTAAGCTAAGTGGCAAATCTCAAGTTGATTCCTTATCTCAGTATCTTTCCACTCCACCATTCTGCCTAAAAATGATTTATTTGATTTCAAAAAAGCACCTACCTGGAAAATGCATAATCAATTTGTACTAGAAATATTACCTTTCTAAATGTTGTTTTCTGATTTATCTTACTGAAAGTTATTGGAAAATATCATTTAAATTTTGAAACCCTAAATGTTGCTCAGATTCCTAGGAGCAATTAAAAAATTTTTGCTTTAGGAAAATAGAGCTTCCATTGCTAACAAAACACAAACACTATTTTAAACAACAAAAACAACAACAAAATGATAAAAAGTACATTGCCAGGGGGCAGCTGGGTGGCTCAGTGAATTGAGAGCCAGGCCTAGAGAAGGGAGATCCTAGTTTCAAATCTGGCCTCAGACACTTCCCAGCTGTGTGACCCTGGGCAAGTCACTTGACCCCCATTGCCTAGCCCTTACCACTCTTCTGCCTTGGGACCAATACACAGTATTGATTCCAAGGTGGAAGGTAAGAGTTTTTTTTAAAAAGCACATTGCCCAAGTAAAGATGGCAATTCTTGAATAGCTCTGGCCCAGAGTTAAGGTCTCTTAATTGCAATGAGACCACTGGGCTTTGGAAATACCTATTTTCACAACATTATCATTTCTTACAATAGGGATACACAATGAGTATCAAGGCAATTAGAATGTGATTTACTACTAATCACTCCTTACTGCAATTTGGAGATGAAATAAAACTGGAGTGTTTTACATTTGATTAAATTAATGAAATTTGAAAAGCAATCCCAAGAAAAAAACATTCAAAATATGTCATAATTTGATTTTTAAGGGTATATAAAGCCCATGGGTACTTTGTATTATTATTATTAGTGCAAATGATATGATATTTAAATAAATAAGAAGTAATAGTAAAGTTGTCCCGGACTTCTGTGTTAATGAATAGTTTTGAATCAGCTCATGCTGATTTGTATACGTATGAGAAATGAAAATAGGTTATAATTAAATTATTAAAATATATGCATTTTTAAAGCAAAACAAATGACATCACCTATCACATGTATAGATAGGTATAGGATTTGGGGTTTAGGCCTTAAAATTGCTCTATTGCAAAAATGAATAATATAGAAATAGGTATCAAGTGACAATTTGTTCAACTTGTCAGCTCTGAGAGCAGGAAGAGGGGAGAAAAAGAAAATTAATCATGTAAACATGGAAAATATTTAAAAAATAAAATAAAATTATGCACTTTTATTCACTAGAAATTGTTTTTTGGAAATGCTGACTATATCCTAATTTAACAATATTTGTGAAATACAACTTGGAATGATGGATAGAGAAGTGGACTCAAAGGACAGGAAGATATGTGCTCAGAATCATGGA
Source organism: Monodelphis domestica (assembly GCF_027887165.1). Taxonomy (NCBI): domain Eukaryota; kingdom Metazoa; phylum Chordata; class Mammalia; order Didelphimorphia; family Didelphidae; genus Monodelphis; species Monodelphis domestica. The sequence continues at coordinate 257,161,205 of NC_077230.1, forward strand.
ATTAGAGATTAGGAAGAGACATCAGGAGTCACATAGACCAAGCAAGAAAAGAATTTCCTCTATACTGTGCAAGTCAACTGGGTTATCCAGTTTCTGCTTGAGGGCATTTAATGTATAATGGCAAACTATTTCACTTTTGAACCGTTCTGATTATCAGTTTGTCTTTTACCTGATACCTAATTTTATGTCTTTATACCTATGGCTCATCTGTTTCTTCCCTTCAAGGACTGTTAAACAGAACTAGTCCAAATCAATCTTCCATTGTGTTTAAGTCCCACCTCTGATACACAATGATTGTATGATCCAAGACAAATCCCTTAACCTCTCAGTGTTTTAAGTGATTCTCTAAAATTATAAATTGTAAGGGGCAGCTGAATGGTGCAGAAGATGGAAAACTGCATTTGGAATCAGGAAGATTCATCTCTAAGAGTTCAAATTCAGCCTCAGACACTTAATAGTTGTGTCACCCTGAGCAAGTCACTTAACTTTCTGTTTGCCTCAGATCCTCCTCTGTAAAAATATCTGGAAAAAGAAAGAGCAAACCACTCTAGTATCTTTCCCAAGAAAACCCCAATGGGGGTCATGAAGAGTTGGATACAAGTGGAAATGACTACAGAAGAACAACAATCATAATCAGGTAAAGCTTTGTTGGTAGAGGAAATCTCCACATTACAAGTTCCTTGTCCAGAAGATCTCAAAGTATGGGTCCACACTCTTGGGGGTCCTTGAGTACCTTTCAGGTAACTGAGAGGTAAGAACTATTTTTCTAATAACACTAAGATGTTTTAATTTAGTAAATGATAGTTATAAATCACATTAAAATATTCTTTGTGGGAGTCAATAATTTTTAAGAGTATAAAGGGAATCTTAAGACCAGAAAGTTTGAGAACAACTACATACAATGGAAATCACAAGTGTAGCACAAAAATGGCTTTTTTAGTGTCTTTGATCTCTGTTTTTCTCATCAATCAGTAGGAAAAAATGTTATATTTTGATGATTTCTTTTCAAATACATTTTCCTGGGAATAACATAGAAGAATCATTTAAAAAGAACTCTGTAAGCAATGCATACAAATGGCATTTGTTTGCTCTTTCACAGAGTACAAACTATAATTTAGGGGATCTTACTAAAATATATTTATAGGCATTGATGTTGTAGAGTTATGGGAGAAGAGGGATAAAAAGGAATGAGTAAATTTCTGATCCTGGGCAAAATATAAGCAACAATGAGCCTTTGAGGTAGCTATGTGGTGCAGTGGATAGAGTATGGGTCCTAGAATTAGAGGATCTGAGCTCAAACCCAAGCTAGACACTTATTAGCTGGGTGAATGGGTGAGTCACTTAAGTTTGCTTCAGTTTTCTTATTTGTAAAATGAACTGAAAAGGAAGTAGAAAACCATTCTATCATCTATGCTAAGAAAACTGAAAATGGAATCATAAAGAGGTGGAAACAAGTGAAATGACAGAACAGTAATGACTTTAATACTCAACAATCAAAAAGGCACATTAACTATTAATTATATTTTTGACATTGAGTTTTGATATTATAAACATGAAGATCTGTGTGTGTGGAAGCCAAAGAAATGAATTGCATGGAAGAAGGAAGAGTAAAAATGATAAATGAGAAGTTGGAAAAGGGGAAAAGAAAAGAAATCAGTAATTGGTTTAATTTGTCCACCTTGACTATAGGAAATTTTACAGGAGGAGAAAAATGAAAACCTGTGCAATTTCTGTGTGACAAGGTTGACTCCTCAAAGGAAGATCCTCAAAGGTAAGGATGTTTAAAAAGTCCCGAGAAGAATGGCTTCACAAAAGACCCTTGATGGAGACTCTACTAAATGTTTCCTGGGAAGGCATGAGAATAAATATCTCAGGATAAGACAGCCCAGATGGATTTATCTTCTCTGTGGGAAGAAATACCCAAATTGCTAAAATTATAATACATTGATATATTGATAATGACAAATTATGACCTTCAACTTAAGAAATCTTGAGGTTGAAATGTAATGTGTTTTTATGGAAGTTTTCAGCTTGTTCCTATATAGGAATTTCCCTGTGAGTATACATTTTGTCATATCATAATAGAAGACAAGAAAAAAAAAGAGGCTCTCTTCACCATAAGTGATATCTGCAGTATTTCACTTCTACAATATATTCTCCATACAGTTTAAAAATTCATATTTTAACAATCTAGTTCTATCATATTGTTCCTAAGCTAAATTGGCACAGTGTATAGACTCCCAAACCTGGAGTCAGAATGATCAGAGTCCAAAATAGGTTGTAGGCTTTAATTAACTGCAAATTCTGGGAAGGTCACTCAATCTCAGTTTGTCTCAGTTTCTTCATCTGTAATATGGGAATAATAATAATGCCTATTTTCTATGATTGTTGTAAGGTTCAAATGAGTAATAATTGTAAATGCTTAAAATCCAAGGGGCATATTTTTGATGATTCAAAGAACTTGATGTAACCTTCACATAAACATTAAAATTTTATTAATTTTGGAGGAAGGATCAGACAGAAGATGACAGAATTATCTGAAGTACTATGAGAATTCCATTTATCAAGTCAAGACTATTGATTCTTCATGATATAGTGCTAGAGGAGACATTACAATTTGCTTAACAAGATTACAATGCATTACCAATTTTGAGACACTTAGCAAAGAGTTTTGACTTTTGATGTGGAGATCTGCACACTAAATACTAACCAATAAAGAACAGATTGTTGAGGAAGTTGAATGATGGAAATTTTGGGAAGAAATTATCGTAGTTGAGTCAACAACATTTATTAAATGTATGATATGTGCCTAGAATCTGAGAATGCCAAAAAGTCAAATCCAGAACCTCTTAAGGAGAATACCCAACTTAGATGGATACATAATCTGGGCTTGGGGGAAATTGATTTCAGAGATCAGAGAAAGCATGAGTGGCAACCTTTGTTCTACTCTAATATAGTGAGAACAGGCTTAAGAAGTAACAAGGATTCATAAGAATTTTAAAATTGTAAAAAAACAAAAATGAGGTTGTAAAGGCAAGAGAATGTCTAAAGAGACTTATGAATATGCGATAAATTTTTCAAATAACTTAGATTTCTAAAAATACAAAACACATGCATAAAGAATATAGAAGATAGGAACAAGGGCAAGTAACTGAAAAATAACTCAGAAAAGGTAGCATGGTCTTTTAAGAATAATATCAGAAGGATTAAAGTCCTGAATGAGATGAAGTTTGCTGCATCTGAGATAGGATTGGATTATTTGCTTTCAAATCCCTCAAATTCTCCTCATCATGTGAAATGTTCATCCATATTTTTCTAAAAATTCTTCTAAGAATATTTGCTCAATATTCTAGAGGACTTCCTCTGTCTCTTTAAATAGCTTGAAAAGTTGACTACTAACTTCCTATTTTCCTTCTGAATTCTCTGTTTCTTTGCTTTAGACTCAAGAGCAAATAATTTTCTATGAGGTTAATTGGGGATTTAAACACAGGATACAATAAGACATAGAATTAGAATATATGACTATCTTTCATGGTTTAAAATCACCAGTCTTGGTCCAACTACTTCTCAGGATATCTCCTGAGAGATATCCTACTCTCTCTCTCTCTCTCTCTCTCTCTCTCTCTCTCTCTCTCTCTCTCTCTCTCTCTCTCTCTGTCTCTGTCTGTCTCTTCCTCCACCTCCCCCTTCCTTTCTTCTTTCGGTACTTCCTTCGTTCCTTCATTCCTTCCTTCGTTCATTCATTCGTTCATTTGTTCGTTCGTTCATTCCTTCCTTCCTTCCTTCCTTCCTTCCTTCCTTCCTTCCTTCCTTCCTTCCTTCCTTCTTTATTTTCCTTCCTTTTTCCCTTCATTTTCTTTATCTTTTGTTTTAGTGTCAATCCTAAAATAGAGTAGAAGTAAGGGGTAGACAATTGAGGTTAAGAAACTTGCCCAGGGAAATATAGCTTAGAAGTGTTTGAGGTCAAATTTGAATTCAGATACTCCAGATCTTGTGTTTATCCACTATTCTAGCTGACCCTGGCACTCCTATTTTCTATGAAAATGAAGATACTTTCTTCAGACAATAAACCAGTAAACTCATTTTTATTTTGGGACAAAATTAAATTGATAGCTTATGAACACTTTGAAAAGGAATCAGTAATGGCTATGAACCAATATAAATGCATCAAAATCAAGGCATACCAGAGTGAATTCATTCCTTTTCTGATAAGGAAAATGCCTTTCATATAGTTTGTTTCAATTTTAGTAAGGCATTTGAGTTGTCAATTTCACATCCTTATCATCAAAAATAATTTTTTAAAAAGATCAATTTGTTAAACTAAGTGATACTGAGTCTTTTAACTAGGTAGGTAACCTATTCTATAGAAGAAAAAAGTCTGAGCTAAGAAACCACAGTTTCATTTATTCAAGTTTCCTGCCTCACAAAAAACAGTTCTTATATTATTTCTGAATATATAAACACATACATATTTTGTTTTTTTCTTTTGAGTAGTTTCAGCCATGTCCAGCTCTTCATAACCCCAACTGGGTTTTTCTTGGCAAAGTTACTGGAGAGGTTTGTCATATCTTTCTTCAGCTCATTTTACAATTAAAAAAATTAAGGCAAACTGGGTTAATATCTGGGGTCATATAGCTCATGAGTGTTTGAGACCAGATTTGAACTTAGTAAGATAAATTTTCCTCATTCAAGACATGCCGCTATCCATTGTACCACCTATCTGCTTTATATACACATATATATCTCTGTGTATACATCCAAATATAGATAAATGCATATAGATATATAGGCATGTGTTTCTGTGTGTGCATATACATTATATCTATATAAATACATAAAGACACATTCATATATATATTTATCTTTAATAGTTATCTTAAATAGGGGCAGGGAGATGGCTCAGTGGATAGAGAGCCAGGTCTGGAGATAGGAGATTCTTGGTTCAAATCTGGCCTTGGTCACTTCCTGATTGTGTGCCCCTGAGCAAGATGCTTAACTCCTAATTGCTTAGCCCTTACTGCTCTTCTGCTTTTGAATCAATACTTATTCATTATTTATTCTAAAATGGAAATTAAGTTTTTTTTAAAAATGTTATCTTACAGAAGAAAATGAGAAATTTTAAGTCCAAGCAAAATGCTATGAGGAATCTGGAAGAAGAGAATCACTTACATTTCAGATGGGCATCAAAAGAAGGGAAGGGGATAGAGAAGTTAGAAAGACAAGGAGATTAATTTCTGATAACTTCAATTTTGGACATATTATTTTTATGGGTTAAAAGGACATCCAGGTATATATTTCCATCAGGCTGTCAGAATTATGGGACTGAAAACTGGGAATGTAAAGGGATTTAGAAGTCATCTATGTACAGGTTATAATTGAAGTAATGGATAAACTATAATTATCAAGGGGAACATGTAGAGAATTGGATATAAGAACAACTTTTTGGAATGCCTGCAATAAAAAGTGGAAAGATTTGGAACCAGCAAAAAGAGACATGGAAGGAACATTCAGAGAAGTAGGAGAACTATGAGATTTCAGTATCTTGGAACCTATGGGGAGATGAGAGGTTAAGAAAGAGGGATGGTGCATCATGTTAAATATGCAGCAATAAGAGATCATAAGAGCATGACAAATAAGTAAGAAAAGAGTTCCATGTGTGGCAGACTGGAACATGACACCATTTCCTGCAAAAACATCAGCTTCTTATGCATCAAGAATGTCTATAAACATAGGCAGTTATCATTATCAATGCAAACTGCTCAAAAACATGATACAATAAAGAAAATAGCCTTACATATTTAAGGGATCAGAATTAAAGGGAAAATAATTCTTTTGAAAATCTGGTATATTTTCAAATGACTTCAAGGAAGTCATGAAATGAGAAATTCAGGAAGAAATGTAGTAAAGATACTGAAAAAAAATTGGTCTCTGAGGAGTGTGGGAAGGAGAAAAAGATAAGGAAATTGGATAGGGATGATGAAGAAACACAGAATGACAATGCTGAGGGCAGCAGACAGGGTAGACTTACCACCAGGGAGACAACTTAATCTTGGATCAATAGAGGAGGGAAAGCAAAGGAAATTAATGGAGAGAAAGATAAAATAAGGATAACAGACCCACTATAAATGGTATCCAAGATTCAGAAATATAATACAGAAAGAGTGGGATAATAAAATCTGAGACAAATGGCAAAACCAGAAAAGAAAAAAGTCATAAGGGCAAAGAAAAGTGGGAGTTCAAAGGAAGTCTTCAGGAATTAATGAAAATTACACAAATATGCATAAAATGAGTTAAGTTAAAATCTGTAATATGAATCACATGATCACATGGAAGGCTAGAGATACAGTGGATAGGATACTGAGAGAAGGAAAGACTTTATATAATACATATTAAATATGGAAGAAGATGATAACCAAACATAACGTAGGAAGCCAAGAATTTAGAATCATATTGTAAGGATACAAGATGGAATGATTCTTAGTTAAATGTATGTGATCATTTTCTGGGATGTATTAAAAAAAAGAGAAATTGGTATCAGAAAGAATAGAGGTTATAGTATATAAACCAAAAAACACTCAATCTCCTTATCATACAACATTTATTAAGCACCTAATTGGTGAGGGGCACTGTAAGCCTGTAGAGCCATAATTTTATGTAAGGTAGGATCACTTATTTTAATGAGTTTCAATTCAAGGAATTTACTATCTAGTTTGAGAATATGTAAATTTTCCAATCCCATGCCCATATCACTCATATCACTTTTAAAATAATAAGTGTTCCAATACTCCTTTGCAATTTGAAAAGAATCAAAATAGCTACAAAGTTTAGGGAAACAAATATTATTTATCTACATATGACCAAGTGATAAAGGAATAATTGTTTCCTCCCAATAATAATTTTATCATTATTTATTATGATATTACTATTATTTAAAATGTTTTAAATTATATTTAACTTTAAAATGATCTAACACAACAAGCATTTTCCTAGACAAAGTAGAAGAAAAGAAGGTTGTACCTGAAGCTCTTTTCTTTTTTAAGTATGAAATAAATTCATTGTGTTAAAATTCCAATTTGTCCTATTTGTTTGAGTTTGCTGCTAGCCTTTTTGTTCTCTGTGTGCTTAAAAAATTAAAAGTCTCTCTTTTTTTTTTCTTTTTGGTGGTGGTAAGGAAGTAACCTAATTGTTATCCTACTTCTAACACAAATTGACTTGATGATTAAGGCAGGTGTCCTCCCATGGTCCCAGGTAACTCTAACATTATTTGTTAAGAGAGGAATTGGAGATCTACATTTGTAGACAAGTGTTTCATTAATGTGAGCTCCCTACTCAGGAAAATCACAATTTAGGGGGAAAATGGCATCATACAAAAGATAAGTTTAGTGTGATTGAACAATTATTTTTCATACACCTTCTGCATATCTATCTTCCACAGAGTCTAGCATGGTTGGAAAAGTTGAAGGTGCAATTCTTGTTCTAGGAATTTTTGTTCAGGAAATATCGGGTAGGATATTTTATTGTTTGGAAAACAAGAGCTTTAGAAAGCTAGAGACAAGGAAGGTTCACTCAGGTAATTCATGGTAGAGGTAGACTTTGAAGGATGAGTAAAATCTTAATAGAAAGTTAGAGAGGAGATGATTTTATTTCAGGGATACCCAGAATAAGAAGTTAGGATATCTCCACCGATGAATCAGGTTGTCCCTGAAATATCTTACATTTAATTAATTAATGGATCAATTGATTTATAGGCCTCCACATAGTAAATGACCAAACGAAAACACAAAATCAAAACAAAATGTAAAGAATGGAGACAAAAAGGAACAAGGTATATTTTATAGTTGAAGTTGTTTTACCTGATGCAAACTGTATTGGGAGCTAATGAAGGAGAAAGAGGACTGATGAAAGAAGGTGGAGCCAGATTAGTTAAAGTTTTGAATGTTAGAATAAGTTTTGCCTTTTTCTTTGGGCAATGGAGGAACTATTAGTAGAGTAATTTCCTTGAGGGTAGGAGTTCAATGTTATACTTTGTATTTCTCACATCACCTAATACAGAATCTTACACACTGTAAGTAAAAACTCACATATGAAAAGCTTTCTCATTTAATTCTTCCTAACCTATTCTTATTAATGCATCCCTGTCTTCCTCTTATGATGAGTATATAGTTAAAGAATTGTGCTGTGAAGAGAATCCACATGTTCACGGGGGAAAATATTTTGTTATAAGAATGATAATGTATCAAAGGGAGAATTTTACTATTAATAATCTAAGCATAAAGCAGTATTTAAACAAATACTCTTTCTCTATGCCAGGGAAATGCTTTTTTGAATGGAATATAATCAATTTTAGTTTAGTTTTGCTGGTTATCTGTGAAGGAACATGATAGTGAAATATGCCACTCTTCTTTGCCATTTTTTATCAGATACAATGGGTAAGGTGGCAATCAAGTGAAGAAATATATTGACTAAGTACACTACCATTATTTCAGATACTGAACAATTACTATCCCATTTACTGAAATATTTACTAGTACGTACAAAATACTGTGCTACACACTGGGAGCACAAATTATAAGAAGAAACATGACTTGCTTTTTAAGAAGCTTATGTTTGCTGATAGTGGTGATGGGTTTGGGATATAACATAGTAATAAATAATAATGACATAACTTGAGGTGTAGAATAGACAATAAGAGCTGGGGAGATCAGAAAAGGTTTTACATGAATACCTCAACTGAACCTTGAAGAAACATCACCAGTCATGGCAGGACAACTTTTGCAAAGGTCCAGATATGGATGATAGCATACTAAAGTTTATGGGTAGCGAGGTGGTATAGTAGATGGAGCTCTTAGTCTGGAGTCCAGAAGACTCATCTCCCTAAGTTCAAACCTGGCTTGGTTATGTGAACTGGGGCATGTCACTTTATTCTGTTTGCCTGTTTCCTCATTTGTAAAATGAGCTGAAGGCAAACTACTACATTATCTTCGCAAAGGTCATGAAGAGCTAGACTATAACCTAAATGACTGAACAATAATACCAAAATTTAAGGAAGACCTTATCATACTACTTGTCTAGAATATAGTATATAAAAGAAAATACCATCAAATAGGATGGAGCCAGATTATGCAAGAATTTTAATGGCAGGCTGATGACTTCATAGTTCATCCTTGGAGATATAGGATGCATCCTTGGAGATGTAGGAAGGTAACACTGTTAGGTTTTTGCCATAGGAATAGTAAAGTTCAAAAGATACATGTTTGAAATAATTGCTACTCTATAATTGCATTTATGCCTATACAAACTACTACTCTACTTTTTAGGGAAAGGCAGGTATAATCAAACATCATAGATATTATAAACCTAATTCCCTTCAAATGTCATCTTATCTTGATACAGTTTAATCACCAATTCTCTCCTTTGGAGAAAAGTCATTGAGGGAATGATCTGGGAAACTATTTTAGACACATCTTGAGTACTCTAAGCTTTTGAGGATGCTTAGAAATGGAGCTCAGCTGAATTTAGACCTCTCAGTCCTTCTTCCCCTCCTTTCCTTCTCTGCCTCCTTTCTACCCAGGCTAACCAATGAGGCAATCTGGATTATTCAAAAATCTTAATATGGCCCAAACCTTTAGAAACCACATGGATACCCCCATTTTCTCATCTGGAAAATGAAGACATAAAAAAACAAATAAAAAATAATGGTAAAAATTGCAAATACATAAACTTAATTGACTGATCTGATTAGAAGATAATGCAGAAATTCAGATGAGAACTGATGATATTCTATACTTAGGGTAATATATTTGTGACTGGAGAAAAATGGATATATGAGACAAATTGTGAAGGTAGAAATGGTAAGATTTGCCTACACATGGACATATAAGGTGAGAATGAATGAAGGACCTTGTATGATAGGGTACTTAACAGGAACAGGAAAGTTGAAGGGGGAGTTTTGGGGTTAAGATAATAGCTAAAACTTGGGTGGCATGGAGGGAGAAGGCTGTTATCTGAGATAGACAGGTTATAAATCTAGAGAAGATAGACAGATTATAAATCTAGAGAAGGGGCTATTAACCTGGGATTTGTGAAACTTATTTAAAAAAAAAGATTGACAACTATTTCAATAAAATGAGTTCCCTTTGTAATTTTTTGCATTTTATCTTATGCGTTTTAAAACATCATGAAAAGATATTCATAGATTCTACTAGACTGCCAAAAGGGTCCATGACACAAAAAATGTTTTAAGAACCTTGAAAGAGACTTTAGGGTTTCCTTTAATCCAATCCTTTCATTTTACAGATAATGAAATGTGGGTCAAGAAATGTCAAGTGATTTTTCAAAGATTACGTGGGTAGCAATAGTGGTAGTGATGATGGTTGTGTTGGTGGTGGCGGTAATACTTATGTAGTGTTTTCTATGTTACAGGCATTGTGTTAAACACTTTACAATAATTCTCTTATTTATTCCTCATTCAAATCTTAGAAGGCAAGTGCTATTATTATCCCCATTTTGCAGATGAGAAAGCTGAAGAAAATAGAGGGTGACTTTCCCAGGGTCACATATCTAGATGTGACCTCAAGTTTTCCTGATGCCAGACTCAGCACTGTATCCACTGTCCTGAAGGCAGTGGCTGAAACTAATTTTTCTTATTCCAAATTGTGACAAGAAAATAACTTTAAAAGACTGATATATATTAATTTAAGGTTGCCAAGCAATTCAGCTATGTAATTCCTAAATGAAAACTCAAGTCAGCAGTCAACCTGTTATGGAGTTTTTAATTACAAACAGGAGGAAGAAAGGTATTAGAGTTAGAGAGAGAGAGAGAGAGAGAGAGAGAGAGAGAGAGAGAGAGAGAGAGAGAGAAAGAGAGAGAGAGAAAGGGGAGAGAAGGGAATAGGGCTTAAATACTCCCTCTGTTTAGGCTGGGCCAAAAGGCCCAAGCCCTTAGATAGCTGAGGCAAAGAAAAGAGATCAGTCCCTATCACTCACATGACCAAAATGGAGAAACAGTCTCAGGGGCCTCCACCTCCAGCCTCCTTCAGAGCAAAACTTCTCAGAGCACAACCTCTCAGAGCAAAACCTCTCGAACTCCCCAGTCCTCAGACTCCGCTATCTTTAAGGAAACCATCTAAGTTCCCTCCCCTCAGTTCTCACATCTACCAATCACTGTCCATGTCTTCCCTGTGCCAATGGTGGCTCTAGCTTAACCCAGGACTGCCCAGAGGTCTGCCCCTTTGCACATGTCTGCTGAAGGTCATATTCTCAAATAATTAAATCTTGATCCTTGCTGCAGCCCTTCCTAAATCCTTTTACTCTGAGTAGGGTGGAGATTGTAGTTTCAAGACCTGGTTCTGTCATTCCAAGTATCTCTATTGTATCAATTCTAAAATCAATCATGACTCAAAGAACTTCCTGTTCTATGCTTAAGCATAGGTCAAAGCCCTTTCCATTGTTTAGCAAAAGGTGTCTGTCCTAAAGTAGTCTTAGGTAGGGAGGAGAAGGATCCTCCTATGCCCGGGGGTTTCACATTCCAATAGAGTTCTTACTATCAGTAGGAAATTTTTTCCAGTATGAGATTTCCCAATGGGGAAATTTCCAACATTCATAAGTCCAAGAAATTTTAAGGTTTACAAAATCCAATTATGGATTTTGGAATATGCCAAGGAACAGAATTAGGACCAATGGATGGAGGTAACAGGGAAGCAGATTTTGGCTGAAGGAAGAGAAATCATCCAAAATGGAATGGGTCAGCTTATTAGGTAGTGAATTTCCAATAAAAAGTGTTAAAGTTGGGGTTGGATTACCAGTTGTCAAGTATTTTGGAGAGTAGCAATGGCTTGGACTTGATGGCTTATTTTTTTCTCTACCAATATTAAGATTCTATAAATCAGTATTTCTTTTATTTTTGTTTCTTTCTAGTTTGAAGAGGAAATTTGAATTAAAAAAATCTTATGCTCAAAATTCTAATTCATCTTATAGAAGTCCTGTGGACACACAGCAGATTTCCTTAGATCAGAACTTTCATTCTTATTTTGTCCACATTCCACATAGTCTCTGGATAAATTTATATGCATCTACCTAAATATATGTAAATACTCACAGATACACACAAATACACTGTATACAAGAAGAGTAAAGTGAAACACTGAGAAAATTATTTGAATAAACACCAAAAAAGACCCTCTGCAGTAATAAATTTTTAAGGGAGTGGCAGCAGGTCACCTCAACTAGAAAATGGGTATGGACATTTCAGGGGGAAAATGTTTGCTTAGTTTGAATTATCCAGATTATAGAGTCCATTACTCATTTTAATTCACATTACCATGGAGAACTATAAATACATGATCCTAACACTCATGAACTCATAAATAAACTCAAAAGAGATTACCTAAAGGACTCTGTAATTCCTAGAGTATGATACAAATGTTAGCTATCATTTTGTTAGAGAATAACGGTAGATGTATGACTTTCTTTTTTGTTGTTTCAATATCTTTATTTTTACCTTTAATTTTCTCCAGCCCTAATATTATGAATACATTCTTCTCTTCATATTTGCTGGTACTATTGTAGGCTACTGCCATGAAAGATTTTATAAGTTAAAATCTTTTTAAAACAGGCCATAAATCTCTTATACAATTTTAAATATAAGGACCTAAGTAAACCAGGAATTAAAATAAAGAGACTGAAACAACAAAATAAAAATAATTGGTCCAGTAACTTGCCCAGGGTCACACAACTAGTGTCCAAAACCATATTTGAACTCAGGAAGATATCTTCCTGATCCCAGGCATAGCATTTCATCTACTGTACCATCTATCTGCCTGTATATATTATATACATATGTTTAATATAGGCATAAATATACAAATATATTTATATACACACACATATACTATCTATCTATCTATCTATCTATCTATCTATCTATCTATCTATCTATCTGTCTGTCTGTCTGTCTGTCTGTCTGTCTATCTATCTGTGTCTGTCTGTCTGCCTATCTTGGTCAAAGTATAAATTAATTATGAATGTCTGGCATTTTTCATAAAGTGAAGTAAAATTTACCTTAAAAAAATCAATGCATATTTTTGTATGAACATGCTGAATCTAACTTTTAAAATTAACAAAGAACAGTAAAAGAAAGAGAAAATTAGATCAGAAATGTAAGTTTGCTAAGATTGGTTTCATTTTTAGTGAGGACTATTGCTTACTTCTATAAAAGTAGAAAAAAGTTTATTTTCTTCAAAAGAAAAATAAATAAATCAAATAAATAATAACTTAAATTGGGGGTGGGGAGTGGAGAATGATGAATTGGACTCTTTGCAGTTTCCAAGTCCAAATACAGATTGATATATGATTTGCAGGAAAGATAGAAAAATGTCACTGTCATAAACCACTGATAAATGGAAAAAATTTACTTCCATTTATATTGAATAGAAGATTAAAAATGGCATGACTATTCTGAGGATAAAGATTATTCTATTCAAGGTCAATGCAGTTCAAACTCCTAAGACCAGGATTATTATTATTTCTATTGTTATTTTGTACTTTTCCTCTTCCTCTCGTGGGTTTAATCTGCTCTTTATTGAGGCATAGATGATTTAGTCACATCTGTTTTCCTAATTCAACAAAACACCATTCCAAAGTTAAGACAGTGGTGAAAGATCTATAGATGCCGAGCACTGTGTTTATATGCCCTAAGCATAGCAATGAAACTACAGGCTTTGGTGACAAATAACGTCATGTACAAGAATTCTATAAATCACAGACAGCAATGAACCAAGAACCGAACTCTACAGAACACCAGAAGATATATCTGACAAAGTGGATGACGGGCCATTATTTAGCACCAAACAGTTAGCTATGATTGAAACCAAGTGGAAACAAGAGATCATAAACCCAGACAAGAGATGAAAGTTACAAAATACCACTGACGACGGAAAATGCAACAACATCCTGACCTAGCACAAATGAAATATTCCAGTGACTTGGTCAACAATCTTTTTTGGAATGCTGGAGCAAGTCATCTTTTGTGGCTTGATCTCCACATGGAATTTCACTACTTCTAAAATATTATACTTCCTTGTATTCAACTTGTTGCCAACAATAGTCTTGTGTTCTGTGTAGAATAATGGAACAGTCATTGCTGGAAAAGATTTTTGGTTTAATCTAATTCAACAGAATCTGTAAAATTAGAAGCAAGTGGTACACTGGATAGTGTGCTGGGTTTGTAGTCAGGAAGATCTGAGTTCAAATATGACCTCGGCTATTTACTGACTCTGTGACCCTAAGCAAATCACTTTTACAGTTTGTCTCAGTTTCCTCATTTGTAAAATAGGGATAATAATGGCATTTACCTCCCAGAGATGTTGTGAGGAATCAAATGAGGTAAAATCATAAAATACTTAACAGAATTTCTAGACTATAAGTTCTAGATAAATGCTATTATTATTTTTATTTGTTTGGTTCCTCTTAGGGACTAGTCCCTATCATTTTTGAGACAATTTCTATTCAGACTGATTCTGCCTCAAGTATTCTCAATTGCAAAATCTGTCATTTATGATTTATTAATGATTCACTTTAGTCAAGAAGGAAGTCAACAAAAATTTATTAAGCACCCACCATATTCCAGACAATGTGCTAAGCACTGAAATGCTTGGAAGATTAATAAGTAAGGTAGCCATTTGCAAGACAAGATGCTCCATTGCTTTAGATTTTAAACTAATGGGAACTTGCTGAAAGAAACTTGTTTCTTGACACAAGTTAAGATAGTATGATGTAATGTGAGTATATATAAAAGTAGACATGGAGAGGCTGGGCCACTATAGAGGACATTATACCTATCTCAGGAACTGAATCTGATAATAAATAATAGTTAACATTTATATAGTGCTATAGCTCACAAAGTACTTTTCTCATAGGTAGGTAGTATACATATTATCCTCATTTTACAAATGTCAAAAGTGAGGAAATTGAGGATCAGAGATATAAAGTGATTTCTTTAATTCACCAAATTCATGAGGAGAATTGAAAGTTGTAGATTAAAGTTTTGAAATTTTTATGAGCCAAATTCAGGGCTCTTTTCTTTCTACTATAATTTCCCTCCAGGGCTTTGTGTAATTTTGATGTCTGTTACCCTAAAAACTACATTGACTAGGAACCCCACCCAATATATACCTGTCTACAAGTTTACAAGTATACAAGTATACAAGTCTACAAGTCTACTTGTGATGTTTAATGTAATTGATTTAGATGTTTCTTTTTTTCCTCTTTAGAAGCTTAATTTCTTTTTCCAAGATTGAAATATTTAAGTTATGTCAATCCTGATATTCTATATATTTTTCCTTAACATCATCCATTTAATTTTGTTATTAAGTTTATTGGCATATTTTATGAAAAACAGACTTTAATAATGTCCTTTATGCTTATATAATCTCTTTTTCATTTTATCTTGTTGAAATGTTATATTATTTCCTATTAATTAAATTTTTGTTTATTATATTTAGTGATCAGTCAAAAAACATTTTCACAATGTGATATAATTTGAATTTTCTCTCAGTAACTAGTATCTGATTCCTCTCTCAATTTAAGAGGGTCATCTTTGATTTTCAATACAAAAAAAAATATGGTAAAGTTGATAAAGTCTTGGATTTGGAGTTGGGGACAGGGATTAGATTCAAATTCTTCCTCTAACTCTTACTATTTATAGAAAAATCATGTAAGTTTTATGAGCCTCAGTTTCTTCCCAATGTTTTCTGCCTTTGCTTTCTCTTTTCCTGATATTGGTATTGGAATCACATTTGTCTCATAGAAAGAGACTACTGGAATGCCTTCTTTCTCTTACTTTGCAAACCACTTATGAAATATTGAAATTGTTCTTGAATTTTGTTCAATTTAATTGTAAATCCACCTGAGCCTTTGTCTTTAAAATATGGACAATAATATATGTACTACTTACCTTACCGGATTATTTTGAGGACTGAATAATATGGTATAAGTACATTGAAAATATTTAAAATGCTACATGAAGATCAGATATAATTAACATTATCTTTACCTCCAAAGATGATCTCTTCAAGAGAGATGTCTACTGCAATCTTAATGAATATGCTTTTAAGTTGCTTTTGGTAAAAAACCTCCCATTATAGACTTCTTTAGACTTTCACTTGTTTGTTCTCAAGAATAACACTTATCCATTACATCATTGAATATGACCTTCCATTCAAGTGTTATCCACCTACTAGTTATGAATCTTCAAGATCACTGCTAGAAGTGTTTAACCTAGATTACATTAATTAATGTTCAAAACAAAAATATTTGGGGGCAGCTAGGTGGCTTGGTGATTAGAAAGCCAGGCCAGAGATGGGAGATCCTGGGTTCAAATTTGTCTTCAGATTCTTTCTAGCTGTGTGGTCTTGGGCAAATCACTTAACCTCTATTGCTTAGTCCTTACTGACCTTCTGCCTTGGGAGTAATATTGATTCCAAGATAGTATCATAAAGTTAAGTTTAAATATATGTTCAAGTTTGAAAAGAACCAATTTTGAAAAGGTTTCAATATAAGTTAAATTGATAATTTGTTTTTGCCCAAAGGCAGAAACTAATGTCATTTCCTCCAATATATTATAAACAGGACTACTGAATTTGACCCAAAAATGTCTAGTCAAATTTCTTTTGTCTACATCAGTCCAGTTCTATAACACTCAATTTTTTTTTTACTTAACTAGTCATTTTTCAGTGTTAAAGACAAGGAATAATCCATTTGAATTGATCCTCTGGTTCAAAAGAAAAGGAGAGAAAATAATTATGTTTTAGTGGTCAGATTGGGTGAGGAGAATTCAATTCTTTGCTTTGTCCATGCACTAGCTTATAAGCTTCTATCTTTGTACTCCTAAGAATTTAGCTCCTGAGTAAGGCTAAGTCACTTAGCAGCAAGGTGAAGTCAACTTTTGAGCAGAAGGACACAAAGATTTGTCTTCGAGAAACTATCATTCAAGTTATAAAAAATAGATATGATAGATAATGATAACAGATATGATAATATGTAAAATAGAAAAATGTGATAAATAAGTAGGAAAGAATTCTTGTTAAACCCTATATTTATTTAGAAATATATTCCTCTCAATTGTTAACTAGTAATTTCCGTATTGCCTCACACATAATACTTAATAAATGTTTATCGAATGAATTAAACTGAATTAAGAATCAGTGATAAAATTGAGTGCTATGTTAGTAGAGGTTTGACTAGCTATGAAGTGGAGGTTTCTTGACTTTTCCCAATCTCGACTCTTCCAGGTATTAGTGTTTTCTCCCTCTTGAAATGACTTTGTATAGACTAAATTTATTTCTTCAAAAAGTAAGTAAATCTATCACTTCAGTAGAATGTGAACTCCTTGAAAGTAAAAACTATTTCATACATAGGTCTAAGTTTTGGCTCTGAAATTCATTAATTATTGAATCTATAGGAGCCTCTATTTCTTTATCTAATAAAAGATGATGGCAGTAAAAATTATGACCTGCTTCGCAGTGGAGTTGTGAGGAAAATACTTTGTAAATAGATTTACTACATAAATGTGAATTGTTATTTTCATTCTTAAAGGAAAGATCTGATAACATTATTTAATCTGAACACTTTCAATTATTAAAAAGAAACTAAAAATTAGGTAAAACTCCAACTATTTCTTTGATCTTACTTCAGAAATTTTCATTAGCCTAGATTTATTTGAAAAAGGAAATATTTTATGAATAATAAATTCTAAGAGAAGAAAATAACCAAAAACATAATAAAACCATATGTAAAAAAGATTTATAGTACTTGTAGCATAATTATTTAATGATTATTAAATATGATTTATTTATGATTATTTAAAATATACTTACATATATAATTGTGTTTTTTAACAGTTTTAACAACCTATTTTAACAATGACAGATTTAAAGCTAGAATGAACCTTAGAGATCACTGCTATACCTCTTTCATTTTAAAGATGAGAAACTCAAATTTCAGACAGGTACCTTGCTTAGAGACATAAAGGTAGTCCAAGTGGCAAATTTTAATTCCATTTTTATTCCTCCAGATCCAGTTTGCTTTACATTTTACCATACTATAGTCTACTTCTTCCTTCTGAAATCTGTGTAGGTATTAATTATTGTATTTTCTTTTGAATCAATACTGGATATTGGTTCTAAGGCAGAAGAGTGGTAAGGGCTAGGCAATGGGGGTTAAGTGACTTGCTCAGGGTCACACAGCTAGGAAGTGTCTGAGGTCATATTTGAACCGAGGACTTCCTGTCTCTGGGTCTGACTCTCAATCCACTGAGCCACCCAACTGCCCCCAACTATTTTATTTTCTATAGTTATATCCATGAGATGCCTTGATTCTTCTGTCTTTGCCCTACATCACTTAATTTAAGTCAGATTAGAGAATTAGACTGACTCCTAGTTCTCCCCTCTGAGGCAAGAGTGACCAGTTCTCTTCAACCCTAAGACAGTCCTCAAAAATATTTACATGGACAGTTATCATGTTCTTCTTTTGCTTAGCCCCCTCTTTACTCTCCTCCAGGGCAAACAGTTTCTTCAATAATTTCTTCAATAAATTTCTTCAATAAATTCCTATATGCAACAACCACAAAGTCCTTTCTCAACCTTGTTGCTCTCTAGCTTAACAATGCCCTTCTTAAACCACAATATCCAGAACTAAATACAATACTCTAGTTGAAGTCTGACAAAGGCAGAATACATTGAGATTATTATCTTCTTGTTCCTGGAAATTATGCTTCTCCTAAAGGGAACTCAAGATTGCATTAGTTCCTTTTGTCTTCCATATTACTAACTCCTATTGAATTTTCACTCCACTAAAATCTCTGGATACATTAACAAATAACTGCTGTCTATTTATTCCTTCCTTCCTCAATTTATATTTGTGGAGTTGATTCTTTTTATCCTCAGCAAAAGACTCTGCATTTATTGCCATTGAATTTCATTTGATTAGATTCATCCCAGGGCATGCCAAAATCATTTTAAATCCTGTCTTTATTATCTAGTGTTTTAGCTGTCCCTTGAAACTTTAATGAACATAGCATCTATGCCTTTTTCAAAGAATCTGAAAAAAGTATTAATCAAAGCAGGGTCAAGTACAGATCCCTGGGATTTTCCACTGGATATCTTCTGCTATATTGACACTTTGGAAAAGTAGGATTTTTTATCTCACCATAAGCACAAGTATAATGCTTATCACAATGCCAAGCACATAGTAGGTATTTAATAAATGTTTATTGATTATATACCCTTCTCTAGCATTATAGTAGGTTCCTCATTTTCCATGTTCTTTCAAATCTCATTGACAGGGGAGCTGAAATCACATTTACCCAAATTTTTCAGGACCCCTAAATGTAGTTCATCTGGACTAAATACTCTCTTACAATCTTCTTATTTATCTTGGGTAGCAAATTCTTGTTAGTAATTTATGTTCTGCCCTTTGTAGCACAAAGGTGATTTTTCTTTACAAGGAAAATAAAAATAAAATCCTTCTCTTTGTTTTCATCCTTCCCTTCACCTCAATCAAATATCCCATCCTTTCCTTTTCTTCCAATAAATTTTAAAAGCTCTTTGTATTATACTTAGTCTCTCTCTTGCAACCTTACCTTATTTAGAGCATTAGTAGTCTTGACAGCATTTTGTTAAAATAGGATTAGGTCTTACTTTTCTTTTCTTTTTCTTTGTGTTCTTTAATTACATCTTATATTTGTGTTCATTTATATGGATTAACTATTCGTTTTTTTTTTAAACTCAGAGTTTGTTGGTAACTTTCCTTTTCATTCACTTCAATTTCTGAAAACCAGTGCCATTTTCCTTCCTCATTATAATGGTTTCCTTTTGTGTCTTTTGAATTTCATTCTTTAACCTGTCTCTTGCCTCCTGAGGTAGCTTCCTCTGAAGCATTTTAGTCCATGACATTTTTATCCATCTTTCCCTTAAATCTGATTTCCCAAAATCTTGAGTGGATTTCAGACTACACTCAGTTTTTCTCCCCTTCTCTAATATAAACTCTTTCGATGGAGTGGACACTTCCTTCTAAAGATCTCATCGTTTTCATTCCTAAAAAAGTATTCCTTCCCTGTTTTTGATAACCAGACCCAGAATTAAATTTAATTTATTAATGTGTCAAATTTGAATTTTTTTTTCAAATATGTTTTTGTGTCCACATATTTTTCATTTGATTTAGAGTCAATGAATCAAAGAAACTGAAAGGTGGAAGAGATGCCAAAACCCAACTAATCTAACATGTACTTGAATATGTATTATCTATACACTATAATCAACAAGTAGTCATCCTACCCTTGTTTAATCTTTGATGTCCCTTCCAATTCAGAGTCTATGATTCTGTGAATCTAGATTTCATTCTTTTCCTTGAAGGCTAATCCAAGGTTTCCTTTAAATGTTTTGTATTATTAGTAAAATTGTATTCAATAAATAGGAAATAATATATGTAGAAGTTTATTTTTTTCATTCAGAACCTCCTAGTTCGGCAAAATTTTATTTGCCTGGACCAAGGTAAAACTTTGGCAAAATCATCATATTACAAAATTTATTTACATAATTTACCAAACTCTCAACACTGCCCTTCATTTCCACTTTAAATGTTGTTTTCTCTTTATATAAACATGATCTCAAAACAGGATCTGGTATTTAGTTACTTAAAGTTTAAGAGGGATTTAAGCCCATGTGCTACTGATGGTATACTTTTAATTGTACAACAATAAAAAGATTTGCTTCCTGTTAAATGAATTTTAAGCATCAGTGAACAGGCTAGAAGGTGGTTAGAGGAGGGGGAAGCCTTCTTTAATTCTACAGGCAACTCAGGCATTAGCCTGAATATTTCAAACACTGAAGATAATTTTGAGGGGAAAGGTAGAACAATTTAAACCACATTCTGTAATTTAGCACAGGGTTTGATACATAATAAACATATAATGAGCAATTTTTCATTTGTTCATTCCAAATATGATCAAAATATAGAATGCTTTTTTGCTTTCTATTGAATATTGTTGTGAGATCATTTTACTTCTCATGCATTCAAAGTCACACTACATATAAAGCAGCATATAACCTTGAGAAATTCACTTAGTATCTCTGGATCTTAGTTTTCTCCTTTGCAAAATAAGAGATTAGGAGATGATCTCTGAGGTCCTTTTTCAGCCCTAAATCCTGTGATAAAATAGTCATTGTCCCTTCTCTACTCTAGTTTTCTTGAAGAAAATACCATTTTCTAAATGTCTCAGAATACAATAAGAATTTATTGAGCACAAAGGAGTTTTTTTTTTTTTATGATGAGCAAATCTTCAGTGTTCACAGGAAAAAGGGAGAAAGAATTTTAAAAAGTGGAAAAGTAAAATGTAGTAAAAAATTAGCACACAAATATTATGCATCAACTATTATAAAAGAATGTGATATTAAGGTAAAATTGTAGAGAACCCAGTCTGCACATTTAAATGCTCGGTCCTTTGTAGAACTAAGAGGATTGTAGAAGAAATAAATGAAACTAATATGGGTATGGAAGGGAAGAGGATGCCTGACCCATAGTTGTAGGATCTCCCAAAAGGGTTGTCTTGTAAACCCCCCACAGGGGATATGTGATCCACCTGTCCTTAACTACCTGTCCTTGGAAGAAAAAGGTTACATTTGGGGTGTGATGTACCTATCTATCTTTATGGGAGATACATAAGAGATTTTGACATTTTTACTCAGTGCTCACAGTTAAGTTGGATTTCTAATGCGTGATCACCTTCTCCATCAGTCTACTGAGGGGCAATAAAACTTCACCAAAAATATTTGCCATGAAATTTCCAAATTTACTTTTTCTGCAGGGGAAGGAGAGAGTGATGACTTGAAGGCAGGGACATGAAAGTTGACAAGATCTACCAGACTGACTTAGCCCTTAATTTTTAATGGTACTATCTTTTGGAATCTTGTTTTGTGTTTAGTCATTCAATTGTTTCTGACTCTTTGTGACCCCATTTAGGGGGTTTTCTTGGCAAAAATACTGTAATGGTTTGTCATTTCCTTCTCTAATTTATTTTCAGATTAGGAAGTGAGGCAAATACAGTCAAGTGACTTGCCGAGGATGTCACAGCTGATAAGAATTTGCAACTGGATTTGATTTCAGGAAGATGTGTTTTTATGATTTAATGCCCAATGTTTTATTCACTGTACTACCTACCTGCCCCTTAGACCTTAGTTTCCTCATTTCTAAAACAAAGGGCTTATAATCAATTATCAATTATCTTTAGTGTATCTTACAACTCTAATCTATTTTTGGTGCTATTCATACCTCAAGCTGCATGGTAAAGGTTCCTAGATCTCTCTGTTAAATTTTTAGGAGCCTATATTTCTCATGAGCTTTTGCTCTACCATATCTAGATAAACTTATTTTAAATGTCTGTCCTTCTAACCTTGCCTCTAACACTGATTTGTTGTCTCAACTAAGCTGATATGAAAATATGCTCTAAAGCAAATGGTTATGGAAGAATTTTTAAAAATTTTCAACCATATTTTCTATTTTTATCCCAGGTTATTAAAGTACTTCAATTCAATTAGGGATAGCTATAAGAAATTCTAATATAATATAATCAACATTCATTAAGTGCCTAATACATGCCAGGAACTATGCTAAGATTTATTTCTGATACTGAATTATTTCTACTGAAGCTCAGGTTTGCTCTTCAAATCTCTTTCCTTATTTTTCTGTTCCTAGAAAACCCAAAGACTGCTTTTCATGTTTTCTACCCTAGGATAATTTCTATTTTAGGGAGATATAGAAGTGAGAATTGTGGGTTCTATTCTGCCTGAGAAATAAAAAAATCATCTTAGGCTAGGCGTGTCTGTAGGCACACAAGGATAGAGTCACTCTTATCTGACTACATAACCTGATTTCATCTTTGAGATTTTGGTTTCCTAGGATTTAGCATATAATTTTTCATCATCTTAAAGGTATCAGGGAGGGACTGAGAGAATGTTGGATCACCCCTTCATTAGCTATTCACAAATTAGAGCTATGGAATAATAAACTTCCAAAATTGTATTTAATGACTCAGGATGCTGTAGTTCTTTGTCTTTGATCACCTAGAGAAATCATTGTCTAATAAATTAATTGGTTATTGCTAGCTTGACCAACAAATTGATTTTTGCACCCAGAACCCAGACTTAAAAAAAAAATTAATCATCCTAATGCTAGGCACTGGGGATACAATTAATAAAAAGAAAGATAGGCCCTGCCCTCAAGAAATTTACAACCTAAAAGGAAAAAAAAAACAAGGTTCAAAAGGAGACAGGAGAGAAGGAGGAATAAGACCAGGAGTTACCAGTCACAAGAGCATCTTGTTCTGTGGAGTTGAAACCAAGCAGAGTACCGGAAGCAAAGTGTAGGGTGTTAAAATACTAGCTTTGCCCTCTAAAAAGTAAGGCATTGGGAAGAGTTTGGTACTCTCCCCTCTAGCTCTCCTTCCACGACAGAAGGAGGCAAAGAGATGTGGCATCAATAAAAATTTGTAGCAGCTTGTGGATGAGATCAAAGGAGATGAACTCGAAATGACAGGGACATTTTCTTCTGTGTAGTTGAATCTAGTCAGTGACAGATACAAAGTGGAGCAAAATTTGTTGATTTTAATTGTAGTAGTTTTGGGGGTTGCTTTTCTAAAGTTTTCCCCCATATAATTAAAAAAGTATTAGTGCTTTACTTCCCTTTTTCTTAAAAAAGAGTTTTCTTTGATCCATTCACTTTCTCCCCACTTGATCCAGCTGCTAAATTAATGTTTTTTAAGAGATCTGCTGATGTCCCACTCCTAAGGAACTGACTCCTGTGACTCTCTGTTTCCTCTGGGTTAAAACAAATTACTCTATCTACTTCACAACCTGACCCAATTTATCATTTAAGCCTTAGTGTACACAACAAGCTCACCACAATCCCATCAAATGTTCCTTCTTTCTGTTCCATACACATTGCATTCCATTGCCCAGCTTTTGAAATGATTGTCCTTCATATTTGGAATACACTCACTCCTCAGCCTCTCCCCTTCAAGAAACAGCTTAAGCACTGCCTTCCCTACATGAAGCCTTTCCCAAATGAGACTCTTCAACTACCAATGCCTTTCCAACAACCTTTTACTTATTTATATTTAACCTCCTGTTTATTCTGTGCATAGACAATAGATATATGTGCATATACATATACATCAGAAGTGCACATAAAACTCATGTTCATAATATACAATATTTGTTATATTACATACTTGCTAACATATTATGTAGACAAATGTATATTTCTTCTGATGTATATAGGGGAGAAATGAATGTGTATATGTCCGTTTATATATGTGTGGAGAACACCCACACTACACATGCACCCCTAAACATACACTTCTGTTTGACCATGGGCTGCTTAAAAGTAAAGATTGCTTCATTTTTTGACCTTGCATCCCTAGTAACTAATATAGTCTAACTTGGAACATTCTAGATACTTAGCTGCTTGTCCTTTGATAACTCACTGACTTAACTTGGGCTACCCTCTCTCAGAACAGATCCTAATGAGCATTAATTTTTGTAAATTAAAAACTAAAACTGAGTGGGCATGTGGCAATTAATATCTTCTCATATCTCCTCCTCCAAGTCCCCATTAAGTAGTAATAACTCATATCTATGAAGTAGGTTAAGATTTGAAAAGCAATTTAATTATAACTGCTCTGCAAATATATATCTTCACTTTATATATTAGAATATTATGAAAGTATGGTATAATTAAAAAAAATCTGGATTCAGTGTCAAAGAAACTGGATTCTACCTAGGGCATTGTCTGTGCATAAAATGAGGATTAAACTACATAGTTTTTAAAGTCCCTTCTATCTCTTTTATATAATTACCTTTTGTTATTAATCCATTATTAATAAGCTTATAAGACATTATTTGAACCCAGGTCTTCTGATTCCAGATCTGTCACAATTTACAGTATATCACACTGTTATTAGGCAACCAATATCATCCCTAGGGGAAATAATTTATCTAATCACTGTATTATGCCAACTTAAAAATCTCTCCATCATTGTACAAATAGCCACTGGAAACTTTCTTCACTCAAAAGAAAAAAATATTGCAAAAATTCATGCTGCAAAACTTATATTCCTTTCTTTCCTTATAAGGAATCAGATAAAAATGACTGTTGTCACACAATTTTTTGCAACTGCAATTGTAATCGCTGATTTTTTTTCTTTTTTTAAGATTAAGAAGGGTCAGAGTTTGACTTGATGAAGGCCTACTTACAAGGGGGAAATGGAAACAAGTTAGACAGTTGAATAAAGGTCTTTGTTAGCACATTCCTGAGAGGTGGAAAAAAAAAACACTCACCAAGAAAAGACATTTCAAAAAATACTTGTAATTCTCTCAGTAAGTGCCTAACTGACCAAAAAGTTAAGCAGATATTAAAAAATGAGCTTCAAATTTCCAGCATCCTAAGACAGAACAAAATATTTAGATTTCAGAAACCAATTATAACTCATTTAAAGAAAACAAACATTTAAGTTTCAAAAAAGCTAAAGTAACACAAAATCATTCTCAAAGAGAATAAATCACTTCTTTTGTTGTTTATTTAGATGGTCAATTATGCTGATAGTTTTCCTTATGGAACTATCTTTGCATTCCTGGTGTAAATTCCACCTGATCATAGAGAATAATCTCTGTGATACAATGTCCATCAGTTGGGGAATGGCAGAACTAATTGTGATATATGATGGTGATGTAATACTATTGTGCTGTAAGAAATGATGAACAGACTTCAGGGTAAGCATGGTGGCAGTCTAGAGGTGGGACACTTCCTCTCCCCAGCAGACAATGATATAGACTACTCCAAAAGACCAAAATAAAAAATTCTCATGAGAACAGAGGGACTCTACAGTAGAGCACAGCATTGAAGGCACATGGGATTTGGCCATTTCCAAGCTCTAAGGGGGTGAAAAATCTCCCACTCAAATGTGAGCTGATCTACCCTCCCCCACCACAACTATGGAGCCAGAGTCAGAGCCAGCACGCGTCAGAATCAGTGAGTGAATGAAAGGCACCTATAGAGCAAGCAAGGGGCATCTCTAGGTCCTTGGGAGATAACTAAGACCACCAAAGACCTACCCCTCATAGCAGTTACACTTGAAATCTCAACAGGTGGGGGAGCACAGACTATGGGCACTCCCACACAGAGAAGAGCTGTGAACAGAGATTCAAGAGCTTGACTCAGGAAAAATGCTTGCTCCATAACTCCATAACAGAGAACTAGCCCAGCTCACTCAGATTTATAACTAAAAAGGGAAGGTAAAACCTCCACAGAGATGGCAATTTCTGCCCAGGGACAAACATTCTCCAAGAAATGCACAAAAAAAGGCAGTGACCCTCGAAAATTTTTATGGTGGAAAAAAACCCAGGTTACAGAGGAAATACAGGAGGAAATTCAAATAAACCCAAAACCTTCCCAAAAAATGGAAATTGTCTACAAGCTCTGGAAGAATTTAAATTTGAGCTTATCAAAAAGATGGAAGCCTTCTAGCAAGAGAAGTGGGAAATGGTTCAAAGAGAAAACCAAAAAATTATAGCAGAAACAAAATAATTAAAGCAGAAAACCAAAAGATTATAACAAAAAACTAGGCATTAAGGACCAGAATTGAACAACTGGAAATCAATGATCTTGCAAAACAGCAAGAATTAATAAAACAAAGTCAAAAGACTGACAAAATAGAAGAAAACATAAAATACCTCACTGACAAGGTTACAGATCAGGAAAACAGGTCACAACGAGACAATTTGAGAATCATTGCTCTACCTGAAAAACCAGAAATAAACAGAAATCTTGACATCATACTACAAGAAATCATCCAAGAAAACTGCCCTGATGTTCTTGAACAAGGGGGCAAAATAGACATTGAAAGAGTTCATAGAAAATCCTCTACATGAAATTCCCAAAAGACAACTCCCAATTGCCAAATTCCAGAGCTTTCAAGCTAAGGAGAAATCCAACAAGAAGCCAAAAAAAGACAATTCAGATACCAAGGAGCACCAATCAGGATCACACAAGAACTGGCATCCTCCACACTAAAGGACCACAAGGCCTAGAGCATGATATTCAGAAAGGCAAGAGAACTGTGTCTTCAACTAAGAATCACCTATCCATCAAAGCGGACTATATACTTCCAGGGGAAAGTAAGGGCATTCAACAAAATATAAGATTTCCAAGTATTCATAAAGAAAAGACCAGAACTAAGTGGAAAGTTTGATATCAAAACACAAAGATCAAGAGAAACATGAAAAGGTAAATAAGAAAGAGAGGGAAAAGGGGAAAACATTTTTTTCTTATTCAAACTCTCTTCTTTAAGGGCTACAATTAGATCAAATTTTATA
The DNA here is from genome assembly GCF_027887165.1 of Monodelphis domestica. Lineage (NCBI taxonomy): Eukaryota > Metazoa > Chordata > Mammalia > Didelphimorphia > Didelphidae > Monodelphis > Monodelphis domestica. Next base: position 257,188,627 of record NC_077230.1, read on the forward strand.
TATACCAATATATGGGGGTAATGTTATTTGTAACTCTCAAAAATTGCATTCATTATTATAGTAATTAGAAGAATCACTCAAAGGAAAATATTGGGGCATTAAAGGCTAGATGATATGCAAAAAAAAAAGAAAAAGAAAAAGGGTGGGGGAGTATCAAAGATGGTACCAAGAGATACTTAAAGAAATAAAACAAAAAGGATAATCTGTTTAACACAAAGATATACATGGGGAGGGGAGGGGAAGAATACTGTCATAAGAAGGAGAGGAAGAGAGTGCTAATAGGTAATACTTAAACTTTACTCTCAGTGAAATCAATTCTGAGAGGGAAGAACATCTAGATCCATTGGGATCTTGAAATCTATCTTTTCCTACAGGGTAAGTGAGAAGGGAAAACTAAGAGGGGATGGGGGAGGGAGTACTGAAAGGGAATGAAGGGGGGGGAGGGAACTTAACAGACCCTAAATTAAAAAAAAAAAACAAGAAGGGAACAAAAAGGGAGGGACTAGAAAGGGAAGCCTATCAAGGGAGGGAATGAGGGGGATTGATTAAAAGTAAACCACTGGTTTAAAAGGATATAGCAAAAGAAGAAAGGAAAGAACTAGGAGAGGATATCAAAATGCTAGGGAATTCACAAGGGACAATCATAACCGTGAATGGGATGAACTCACCCATAAAATATGGATGAATAGGAGAGTGGATTATAATCCAAAATCCTACCAAATATTGTCTATAAGAAACACACCTAAGGCAGATAGATACTCATAAGGTCAGAATGAAAGGTTGGAGCAAGACCTATTGGGCCTCAACTGATAGAAAGAAGGTAGGAGTTATAATCATGATATCAGAGAAAGCCAAAGTAAAAATAGACCTGATTAAAAGGGATAGGGAAGGTAAATACATCCTGGTAAAAGGGAGTATAGACAATGAGGAAATATCACTATCAACATGTATGCACCAAATGGTATAGCATCCAAATTTCTAAAGGTAAAACTAGTAGAATTGAAGGAGGAAATAGATGTAAAATTATACTAGTAGGAGACCTGAAACTACCACTATCAAATTTAGATAAATCAAATAAAAAAGTAAATAAGAAAGAAGTAAAAGAGGTGAATGTAGTCTTAGAAAAATTAGAGTTAATTGTTATGTGGAGAAAAATGAATAGGGACAAAAAGGAAAACACCTTGTTTTCAACAGTACATGGTACATTCGCAAAGATTGACCATATACTAAGTCATAAAAACATGGCATACAAATGCAGAAAAGCAGAAATAATAAATACAACCTTTTCAGATCATAAGGCAATAAAAATATTGATTAGTAAGGGTACATGGAGAGGCAAATCGAAAATAAATTAGAAATTAAATAATCTGATTCTCCAAAATTGGTTAGAGAACAAATCATAGAAATAATTAATAATTTCATTGAAGAAAATGACATGTGATGAGACATTCATTCAAACTTTATGGGATGCAGCCAAAGCAGTACTCAGGGGAAAATTTATATCCTTAAGTTCATATGTAAACAAATTAGGGAGGGGTCAATGAATTGGAAATGCAAATCAAAAAACTTGAGCATGAACAAATTAAAAACCCCCAGAAGAAAACCAAATTAGAGATCCTAAAAATTAAGGGAGAAATCGATAAAATCAAAACTGATAGAAGTATTGAACCAATGAATAAAAATAGAAGCTGGTATTTAAAAAAACAAACAAACAAAATAGACAAAGTACTAGTCAATCTAATAAAAAAAGGAAAGAAGAAAACCAAATGAATAGTATCATAGATGGAAAGGGAGAACTCACCTCCAATAAAGAGGAATTTAAGGCAATCATTAAAAACTATTTTGTCCAATTATATGGCAATAAATATGGCAATCTAGCTGATATGGATGAATATTTACAAAAATATAAACTGCCTAGATTAACAGAAGTAGAAAGAGAATTCTTAAATAATCCCATACCAGAAAAAGAAATTGAACAGGCCATCAAAGAACTCCCTAAGAAAAAGTCCCCAGGGCCTGATGGATTCACAAGTGAATTTATACAAACTATTTGACAATAAGCAAGGAGGGAGTTCTACCAAATTTCTTTTATGACACAAATATGGTACTGATTCCAAAGCCAGGCAGATCAAAAACAGAGAAAGAAAACTAAAGACCAATCTCCTTAATGAACATAGATGCAAAAATATCAAATAGGATACTAGCAAAAAGACTCCAGCAAGTCATCACAAGAATTATTCACTATGACCAGGTAGGATTCATACCAGGAATGCAAGGATGGTAATATTAGGAAAACCATCCGCATAATTGACCATATTAATAAGCAAACCAACAAAAAATCACATGACTATCTCAATAGATGCAGAAAAAGCCTTTGATAAAATACAACACCCATTCGTATTGAAAACACTAGAAAGTATAGGAATAGAAGGGCCTTTCCTAAAAATAATAAACAGTATATATCTAAAACCATCAGCAAACATCATTTGCAATGGGCATAAACTAGAAGCCTCCCCAGTAAGATGAGGAGAGAATCAAAGATGGCCATCATCACCTCTATTATTTAATATTGTACTAGAAACACTAGAAGTAGCAATTAGGGAAGAAAAAGAAATTGAAGGTATTAAAATTGGCAATGAGGAGACCAAGCTATCACTCTTTGAGTATGTTATGATGGTCTACTTAAAGAATCCTAGAGAATCAACCAAAAAGCTAGTCAAAATAATCAACAACTTTAGCAAAGTTGCAGGATACAAAATAAACCTCCATAATTCATCAGCATTTCTATATATCTCCAACCCTTTTCAGCAGCAAGAATTAGAAGGATTCCATTTAAAATCACCCTAGACAATATAAAATACTTAGGAATCTATCTGCTGAGACAAACACGGAAACTATATAACACAACTACAAAATACTCTCTATACAATTAAACCTAGATCTAAACAATTGGAAAAACATTGATTGCTCATGGGTGGGATGAGCTAACATAATAAAAATGACAATCCTACCCAAATTAATTTATTTACTTAGTGCCATACCCATCAAACTTCTAAAAAACTTTTTTACTGTATTAGAAAAAAACATAACAAAGTTCATTTGGAAGAACAAAAGTTCAAGGATATTCAGGGAAATCATGAAAAAAAAATGCAAAGGAAGGAGGACTTGCAGTCCCAGATCTCAAACTATACTATAAAGCAGTGGTTATCAAAACAATTTGGTACTGGCTAAGAGACAGAAAAGAGGATCAGTGGAGTAGACTTGGGGTAAATGACCTCAGCAAGACAGTCTATGATAAACCCAAAGATCACAGTTTTGGGGATCAAAATCCACTTTTTGATAAAAACTGCTGGGAAAATTGGAAGACAGTATTGGAGAGATTAGATTTGGATCAACATCACCAAGAAAAACTCAGACTGGGTGAATGACCTTAATATAAAGAAGGAAACTATAAGCAAATTAGGCAAACACAGAATAGTATACTTGTCAGATCTATGGGAAAGGAAAGACTTTAAAACCAAGCAAGAGATAGAAAAAAATCACAAAATGTAAAATCAATAATTTTGATTACATCAAATTAAAAAGTTTTTGTACAAACAAAACTAATGCATCCAAAATTAGAAGGGAAGCAACACATTAGGAAACAATCTTCATTACAAAAACCTCTGACAAAGGTCTAATTACTCAAATTTATAAAGAGCTAAACCAGTTGTACAAAAAATAAGCCATTCTCCAACTGAAAAACAGGCAAGGGACATGAATAAGCAATTTTCAGTTAAAGAATTCAAAACTATTAATAATCACATGAAAAAGTGTTCTAAATCTCTTATAATCAGAGAAATGAAAATCAAAACAACTCTGAGAAGGTATTACCTCACACCTAGCAGGTTGGCTAACATGACAGCAAAGGAAAATAATGAATGCTGGAGGGGATGTGGCAAAGTCAGGACATTAATGCATTGCTGGTGGAGTTGTGAATTGATCCAACCATTCTGGAGGGCAATTTGGAACTAAGCCCAAAGGGAGATAAAAGACTGTCTGCCCTTTGATCCAACCATAGCATTGTTGGGTTTGTACCCCAAAGCAATAATAAGGAAAAAGACATTTACAAGAATATTCATAGCTGTTCTCTTTGTGGTGGCAAAAAATTGGAAAATGAGGGGATGCCCTTCAATTGGGGAATGGCTGGACAAATTGTGGTATATGTTGGTGATAGAATACTATTTTGCTCAAAGGAATAATGAAATGGAGGAATTCCATGGGGCCTGAAACAACCTCCAGGAAGTTATGCAGAGTGAAAGGAGCAGAACCAGGAAAACACTGTACATAGAGACTGATACACTATGGTACAATCTAATGTAATGAACGTCTCCATTAGTGGCAATGCAGTGATCCTGAACAACTTGAGGAATCTACTAGAAAAACCACTATCCACATTCAGAGGAAACACTGGTAGTAAAAACACCGAAGAAAAACAACTGCTTGAATGCATGGGTTGAGGGGATATGGTTGGGGATGTAGACTCTAAATGAACATCCTAGTACAAACATCAAGAACATAGAAATAGGTTCTGATCAAGGACACAAGTAATACCCAATGAAATTGCATGTTGGCTAAGGGTAGGGTGGGTGGAGGGTTGGGAAGGAAACAATTTGATTATTGTAACCAAGGAATAATGTTCTAAATTGACTAAATAAACTTATTCAAATGGAAAAAAAGAAATGATGAACAAAATTATTTCAGAAAGAGCTGGAAAGACCTACATGAACAGATGTAGAATGAAATAAACAGAACCAGGAGAACATTGTATACAGTAACAGCAATATTGTGGAATGATCAATTGTTTTAGACTTAGCTATGTGTCAAAGAAGTTCAACCCCTCCACATCCTGAGTAGCTTGACCTGTCCATCAAACATTCCTGACATAACACAGGTATGCCAGGATTGCATCCCTTTATGTGCTATAAATCAATAAAAGTCAAGGTTTTGGGCTTGTGGGGTGGGAGAACTGAGAAGATAAGAAAGAAGGAAGAAGTTGGGAACAGAACAGACAGGTAATGGAGGAAGGAGGAAGAGACATGCAGGCTAGGGACAACATTGTCAGGTTACATTGAAAAATGATTATCTACCCTTTCTAATAAATGTTTTAAATATATATCTGGGTAGAGATATTATTTTAATTCTCATAGCTATTATCAGCAATATAATGATTCAGAACAATACTGAGTGACTTGGGACAAGGAATGCTATCCACCTCAAGAGAAAAGAACTGTTAGAGTTGGAATGCAGATGAAAGCATACAATTTTTCATTTGTTTATTTGTTTTTTTTTGTTTATAGGTTTTGGTTTTATATGATTAGTTTCTTACAAAAATGAACAATATGGAAATATGTTTTGCATGATAATACATATATAACCCAGATCTAATTGCTTGCTACATCCAGGAGTGGGGAGGGAAGGAAGTAAGGGAGACAATTTGTATATTAACTTCAGAAAACTTATTTGGAAACTTGTTATCACATGTAATTGGTAAATAAAAAAGAAATGAGAAACAAGATTATGATAAAAAAAAATACCTGGAAGGAATTATATGAAGTGATGCAAAGTGAAGTGAACCGAACAAGGAGGTAGTTTTATACAGTAACAACAGTAATGTATGATGATCAACTATGAATGACTTATTTCATCCTTTTTTTAGGAAAAAAGGGAAACATTAGGTTTCCCTACTTTTCCCTTTCTTTCCCTCTCTCAAACAACTTCTTGGGATTTTTGAAGATCCAAGTTTCTTCCTGGAGAGTTTTCCTAATATGATCTTCTTTATCTAGGCTACACTGAAGCAGCAGTAACAAAGCTGCTAAATACACCTTAATGTGTTGTTGTCTTTCCTTTGTACTGGAAGAAGACCAATGAAACCATGGCACTGGGATCAGAGCACAGTGCTTTCAACATAACTGGATTTTTCAATTAGATCTCACAGCACTGCAAGGATGCCCTTTGCATAACTCTCTAATTTAGTTTTTTTGGAGCCATAGAAAACCAGTGGGTAAATAGTGTTAAGTAGATAGCCTTTTGATTTAGAGAGAAGGTTAGGATCATTAAAAATACTATATAATTTCCCAAAGACAATCCACCCCACTCTCCTCCTATTTAATTCCAGGCCATTGATTGCCTTCTGATAATGTCTTTTCTAGCTATCTATACTGATGGACCAACTCTATAGGCTATTCACCCAATTACATATCATAAGATAAATTACACACCTCACAATTAAAAAAAATACAAAGTATACTGAATTCAGAGGCGGAAGACTTGAGTACTAGTTCTAGTACTTCCTAAAATTGGCTTACAAGTAACTTTGTACAAGTCATTTTACTTGTGACTTTTCTGATCTATGAAATAAAGCAATTGAACCAGATGATTCCTTAGGCTCTTTTCAGCACTTAGATTTTATGATTATTTGATTTCTATATACTTGTTCTTAATTCAGAGCCTGATTGGTAACCAAAAAGGTGATATCGTTCTGATTCTTTAAGTAATTATTTTCAAAAATCCAGTATTGTATTACTTTTAAGCATGAATCCCACTTCCTCTACTCCCCCACACATGCATGCACATACCCAATGTTTCACTAACAGCAATATCTTGAGCTTTTCTTGTCATTCCTGTGAATAATGGATAATTTGTCACTGTAAATAGAAGGCACTTAATACATTTTGTTTCATTTCATTTAATTTTGGAAGTTCCTTCACCTTGGAATAAATTATTCTTCACTTTGCACAGAACTTCCATCATCTAGTACTTCTAAATTTGAACTATAACACTCTGAAACTTAGGTGCAATTCCAATCTGATACCATTTCTAACCCTCTCAAAATGTCCTGAACTGTATGAATTTTTAAATGGCATGTGTTGTTTATTATAGCCCCCAAATAACCCAATTTTCTTTTCTAGCCAGGAAACTGGATATATTACATAATTAAATATGGAATTTATAAAAAAATTTTAGAAATACATAATGCTGATTAATTTCGATATTTAGATGAAATATTGGCAATTTAATCAGTGTAAATGGTATCAAAGGGTTGTTTGACATTAAAGTAGTGAACTATTGTATTACATTTGTGATTTGCATGGCAACTCTCTCAATTCATATTTATTCCACCTAGGAGGTTGAGATGTATTATTTATGAATTTGATTCCTCTCTCAGCATGAAATATTAAGGCTAGATATATATAGAAGTTAAGGGAAATGCTGATTTTCATCCAACATAAGTAACAGAAAAACCTAGTGGCAAAACCATTTCATGTTTAAAGGGTAGAAATTATGATGGATAGATTTATTTATATTATTTCACAAATTTTAAGAAAGGATAGTTATTTCTGTCAGAATACTAAAATAGGAGATGATGACAAAGAAACTCCTGGAGTGAAAGTAAGGGGACTAGAAAGAAACTCAAGTTGGACAAAGTATAAATTTGCATTGTTCAAGAAGTATAGAGGAGTCAGAAACCATGTGTTTTGTATTTTAAAAGTTCAACTTGTGTGCTGAATATCATAAAGGATAGGCAAGAATAGCATTTTTTTCTAAATTTTCTATTTATCAGAGAAGAAAATCTACAAAATACATTTAAAATATTTATTTTGAACTTCTGTTTTAATATTCCTTCACAAAATTAATTAATTTATCTTTAATAGAAAACCATATATTATATGGCTCACAAATAGTTGCCTAAATAATAATCTAAAAACACAGGTCTTAGCACTACACTCCTCTACTCAACAATCCTCAATAGCTATCTATTGTCTCTAGGATCAAACACCTACTTTTCAACCTGGCATTTGAAACTCTGGGTAGACAAATTCCCTTATACTATTTCAAACATTTTATATTATTCATCTTCTCAAACTTGAGGTGCCAGTCAGTCTGGCCAACATTAGATGTTCTTTAGATTAGGCAGACCATTTCCTGTTTTTGTGCTTCTTCCCAGGTTGCTTTCTCCCATTCCCCTGTCCCTAATCTTGCCTTGAAAGCATTTCCTCTTCACTCTTGCCTCTTAGAATTCATGACTTCCTTCAAGACTCAGTTTGGGGTACATGACCTCTAAGTGCCTTTCGAGAGCACTACTTTCTCCCTCCTGAAATTCTCTTTCTCTCTCTCTCTCTCTCTCTCTCTCTCTCTCTCTCTCTCTCTCTCTCTCTTTCTCTCTCCTGTCTCTCTCTCTCTCTCTCTCTCTCTCTCTCTCTCTCTCTTTCTCTCTCCTGTCTCTCTCTCTCTCTCTCTCTCTCTCTCTCTCTCTCTCTCTCTCTCTCTCTCTCTATATATATATATATATATATATATATATATATATATATATATAAAGAAGTCCAAAAAGTCATTAAACAAATGAGTGCTTGCAAGGCACCCGATAAAGACGGGATCCCAACCGAAGTGGACAAGGCCTTAAAGGGAAAGGCATTCCAGCCATTCCAAATAGTGCTGACCAGCATATGGGAAGAGGAAGACATGCCCTCAGAACTCAGAGATGCCTCCATCATATCCCTATACAAGAACAAAGGCTCACGAGCAGCCTGTGACAACTACAGAGGCATCTCACTACTCTCCACTGCTGGAAAGATCCTCGCCCGTGTTATACTCAACAGACTCCTGTCATCTGTTTCAGAGCAGAACCTGCCTGAATCACAATGTGGCTTCCGACCAGATCACAGCACCATCGACATGGTCTTCACAGTGAGGCAAATGAAGGAAAAATGCCTTGAGCAGAACCCGAGTCTCTACATTGTCTTCATAGACCTGACAAAGGCATTTGACACAGTGAACAGGGATGCATTGTGGGTGATCCTCAGCAAGCTCAGTTGTCCATCAAAATTCATCAAACTGATCCAGCTCTTTCATGTCGACATGATGGGGAAGTCCTATCTGGTGGAGAGACTTCTGATCGCTTTAACATCTCCAATGGCGTGAAACAAGGCTGTGTCCTCACTCTGGTACTATTCAACCTATTTTTCACCCAAGTATTATGACATGCTGTGATGGATCTAGACCTGGGTGTCTACATCAAATACCGACTGGATGGCTCACTATTTGACCTTCGCCGCCTGACTGCAAAAACAAAGACAACAGAGAGACTCATCCTTGAAGCTCTCTTCGCAGATGACTGTGCTCTCATGGCCCACCAAGAAAATCATCTCCAAACCATTGTGGACAGGTTCTCTACCGCAACAAAACTATTTGGCCTGACTATCAGCCTCAGCAAAACAGAGGAGCTGTTCCAACCTGCACCAGGGAGGCCAACGAACCAGCCGTGCATTACAATCGACGGCACGCAGCTTTCTAACGTCAACACTTTCAAGTACCTGGGCAGCACCATCGCCAACGACGGGTCCCTAGACCACGAGATCAATGCCAGGATCCAAAAGGCCAGCCAGGCACTCGGGTGGCTGCACTCCAAAGTCCTCCAACACAGTGGTGTAAGCACTGCGACGAAGCTCAAAGTGTACAACGCAGTGGTCCTCAGCTCGCTCCTGTAAGGTTGTGAGACATGGACACTGTACTGGAAGCACACGAAACAGCTGGAGCAATTCCACCAATGCTCCCTCCGGTCAATCATGAGGATCCGATGGCAGGACCGAATCACCAATCAGGAAGTCCTCGACAGAGCCAACTCCACCAGCATCGAAGTCCTGGTCCTCAAAACCCAGCTACGATGGTCTGGACACATCATCCGCATGGACCCACAGCGAATACCAAGACAGGTATTCTATGGTGAACTGTCAGCTGGACTCAGGAAACAAGGCCGACCAAAGAAAAGATTCAAGGATCAGCTAAAGTCCAACTTGAAGTGGGCTGGCATTACACCAAAGCAACTAGAACTCGCTGCCTCTGACAGAAGCAGCTGGCAAACCCACATTAACCATGCCGCCACCACCTTTGAAGATGAGCGACATCCATGTCTTGCCGCTGCGCGTGAACGCCGACACCAGGCCACAGCCGCACCTCCCGTAACAACTGGCGTCCCATGCCCCATGTGCCACACACTCTGCGCCTAAGCCTTTGGACTTCAAAGCCATATGAGGGTATATCAATAGATGATAATGCACAAAGACAATTGTCATTCTTGGTTACCGAGAGACCACTATTATATATGTATGTATGTATGTGTGTGTGTTGCATCTCTCCAATAATAAAGTCAGCTCCTTAAGGTAAGAGGTTTTCTTGTATTTGTGGATCATCAGAGCACAAAGGGTATTTGGCATATTAAAAAAGTAGTAAACACTTAAAATGTTAGTTGAACTGGATTATTGAAAAGAAAAATGGACAAGCTTATTTTAAATTGATGATTTTATTTCTCAATGAATTTTTACCCTTTTTCTCTGTCTTACATTTTTCCTCTTCAGTTTTATCAAAATATTGGCTCTGAAACACTAGATTATAAAGAAAAGTGAAAAATAGAATACAACCTAAAAAATACAAACAATATTTCCCAAATCTCTACATCCTTATTTTATAATTATTACAGAATGGAATATTAAAACATTGATAAATTGAAAGTTATAGATTGAGTCATGTAATATTAGGAAGAAGACTACATGGTTTGCAGACTACATGGTTCATTGCTACTAGTTATTAAAAAAAAAAACCCAAAAACATGAACCTAAAAGTTAAAGTGAGTTGCTATTGTTGTTTTGTCCATTTTTTGAAGAGGACCAGTGACATCACAGGATGATGGCATGTACATAATTCAAATTTAAGTGAGACAGAGACAGAAAGGCACAAAGTCATCAGTCTCACTCTCTCTTCCATAGTCACTGAAGTCCAATGGCAAGACAAAAGTCAATATGACTCTCAATAGCCCATGGTGCAGTGAATGACTTTGGTGTCTGATGTCTAACCAAGCTCTAAACACTCCCCAATGCCTGCCGAAGTCACCTTCCTGGTGATTGGAATTAATTGTTCTCATCCACCCATTTTTACCTGGGTAAGTCTACATTCTTGGGGTAGACATATCCCTAACTCCCAACTCAACAATGGTTTCCCATTGGCTGAGATGGTTTCAGAAGCTTCACCTTCTTGGATCCACAGTTGAGATTTTGGGAAATAGATGGATACTAAAGGTTGATGAAGAACCCTGAAAAAGATGTGATGATCCTTCAGTGAACTCTCCATACATCTTGGTCATACATATAGTAAGTGGAAGAATATGATCTAGACAGTTATGACTTGAAAAAAAGTAAACTTGTTACTGCTGAAAGAATCCAGGGTTCTGAAAATTCTAACTTTCAGGCACTGGTTAGACCTTTGAAAGAGAAGCACTGATGCTAATTTTGTACTATGATGACTTTGAATGTGTATTTTCTAGTTTTGTTAATTTCATATGGTTCTATGATGGAACATATATTTATAAGAAAGTATAGAATTGTGAAAGGAGGATAGGATTTGGAGTCAGAAGACCTGTGTTCAGTTCTTTGGTTTCAGGTCTTCCACTCCCTAACTTAACTATCTTTGTCTCAGTTTCGTCATTAAAATGAGGATAATCATACTTACACTATACATATTTCACATAGTTATTTTAAAGACAAATGAGATAATGTGCATGAAACTGATACGATGACAAATAAATGTAAATATTACCATGTTGACTCTGATGAGTTTGCAAGCAAATTAAAAAAGTAGAAAAAATCATTTCTCCAATATTTTCACATTTCCCTTTTCAGTTTTTTGGCATTCTTATTAATCTTAGAAGTCAACCTCTGAACTATTTAAAATTAATGAAATATTTCATAATACTGAACACTTATTTCTTCCCAATTTTTTCCCTGAAGTTTTTGCAGTTATAAGGATAGAATCAGATCACATGATGGGTCTCTGAAATAGGAAAAATATCTACTAAGGTGCCTGCTTGGCTAGTATTTTCCTCCCCAAAAGTAAAGAAACTGTCCTCATGACTTAATTGGTCCCAGGGACTATGGCTCATATTCTGGGTTTAGTTTTCTGGTTCACTGAGTACAAAGGCCCAGCCCATAAATGTGTAGGATCTCTTTAGGTTTGACACTGGTTTCTGATCAAAAACACAAGCCAAGAAAAATTTTCTGATATTTTCTTCCTCTCCATATTAATCCTCTACAAAGTATAAAAATGAAGTATAATGTCCAAGATTATTCCTTTAGGTATAACTTGGAGTAAAGTCATAGATACCCTAAAGCCTCTTACATTAGATTCTGCTGTTGTGAGTTACTGATAAAATTGCAGTCTTCCAGAGAAGTAATTTACATGTAAATAGCAACCAATAAATAGTTCCAATCATGTAACCAATAATCCTGCAATTTTTTTTTGGCATACCATTTCCTCCCAGAGAAACAGCATGAATAAGCATGACAAAATGGATCTGCTCTCTTGGAAAATTAGTATACTAATCTGCAAAATGGGGATAATGATAGCTGTAGAGCCTACTTCACTGGGTTGTTGTAATGATAAAGTGCAATTAAAAAAAGTAAAGCAATTTGGCACCCTAAAAGTATTATAAAACTATTCATCATATCTTGTTGTTATGCTGAAATAGTCATGTGTTTTCAGCTAACCATGTTTCCATTTTATGATGGATTGAAAGTGGATTTATGTCACTGGGTTGCTTAAATGACTGTTCTGAACTAAAGATGAATGAGATTTAATAACAGTTAGCGAGTATGGTGGCATATTCCTATAATTCTATTTCCAAAGGGACTGAGGTTGAGGGATTTCTTGAGCTTGGAAGTACTGAGCTGAAGTGGATTAGGATGATCTGAGGTCTATATCAAGTTCAAATAACCAATATGGTGAGCCCCTAGGAGCAGAGTGTGGAAGAGGAAGTGGACCAGTTTTCCTAAGGCAAAACTAAGCACAAGTAGGAAATGGAGTTCATCAAAGCTCCTATGCTAACAATGATCAGTAATTGGATGAAGCTTATAAGTAGCTGCATTTCCAGCCTGGGTGAGATGGAGAAATCTAGGCTTTAAAAAAGTTAATAGCATTTCCCACAAGACAGGGGAGAAGTGTTTTTTTTTTCTCCTTCTCTCATTTTTCACATGTAACGATTTTGTTTTTAGTCAAACTTCGCATAGTCCCTGGCATAAAACAGATGCTGTATAAATCCTTATTCCCTCCTGTCCCTCTTCCTCTTTAGAAGTATAATGATATCCAGTGATAAATAAATCCAAAAGGATCCTAGTACACACATCTTTGGAATCAATTTTTAGAATTAGGTGATGAGAATAGCTAGGTGTCTCAGTGAATTGAGAACCAAGCTTAGATAAGTAGGCCCTGGTTTCAGATTTGGCCTCTCTAATCACTTCACCCCCATTGCCTAGCCTTTACTACACTTCTGCCTTGAAACTAATATTCAGTACTCATTCTAAGATGGAGAGTAAGGATTTTTTTTAAAAAGCTGACATCTCAAATTGTTGCTATAGATTTATTTCTGGTTTTAAAAAGAAAAAATTTAAACATTAAAGAAGGTTTCATAATTTTCTAATTTATCTATATCATCAAAAGCAAACTGGAAATATAAATGGTATTTTGTGGATTATAATGATTAGCTACTTAAAGCTTTCTCCAGGGACATTTAAAAATTACAAGAAATTCTCAGTCTAAATAAAACATTAGGAAACAAGATGAATATTGCTAAAAATATCAAACATATTGTGCCCATTTTGATAGCTCAGTGTATTCCAGAGGTTTTCACTATGGTCATTTCTGTCAACTCTTGCCAGAGTCAGGCAATTCTATAAACTGTAAAATATGACACTAATATAAAATCAATTTCCAAAATGAAAAAAAAAACTATATTAGTTAAAATCCAAAGTAATTACAAATCCTCATTAACTCAGCACAGCTGAAGACAATAGATAAGTCTTAAATGCTGCCTGGCTTCAAATCAATCCCCTGCTATTGAATATTTGCAACAAGTAATTTATTATTGACTCAAAGGTAGCTCCCAACATCTGTAAGTCATTTTAACTTTTACATCAATAATTTTCCTTATTTCTGCTGCAGAATAAGAACAAATAGCAAAGAAATGAAGCTGAAAGACAGTATTTTCTCATTTCCAATTCTGGCTTTACACTGGCCTCTGCCTTTGCATCTTTCCTTTGCCATTGTGACTCTTGCAGTGAAACTTTGCTGAGATCAGAGGTGGCACCTCATGGCCTAGTCCTGCTAGACTGAGCTTTACTCCAGCCCTGTTGATAGCATAAGGGTAGTGAAGAAATTGCCTTCACTGCCAGAATATCTTCCCACCAGATATTCCAATAATGCTGTGAGATCAAAAGTGGTTGTTTGGAACAAAATGTGATTGTCCAAAAGTATGCCAAGTGCTGTACAGACCAAGGCTATACAAAGAAAAAGAATCATGCTACCATATTGTGATAGAGGCTGGCACTAGAGAAAAAGTGCCAGACTGAAGAGTAAAAGAAATTGATCACCTGGACAGGGGAGGGGCCCCAGCAGTGCCAGCCTCTATCACAATATGTAGTGTGATAAAAACACAGAGGATGGTCTTTGTTATCTTTTAATGCGTGAATGAAGAACCACTACGTCTTTGTTGCATTCAACCTATAGGAAAAATATAGTGAATTAATTTCACTAAAATTCTATTCTTGGAGGGAGATCCCTCTAAAAAGAAATGTGCTTTGTGATATGGTGCAAAATGGGTTGAATTTGGAATCAGAAGATGTGGATTCCAGTCTCAACTTCATTACATATTACCCTGAGTTGGACATCACTTTTACTTCTCTGTCCTTCAATTTTTTTCTCCTATAAAATAAATGATTTATTGTTAAATTATTTTAGTTATGTGTGACTTTGTGACCCATTTGGTATTTTCTTGACAGAGATGTTGGAGTGGTTGACTATTTCCTTTTCCATTTCATTTTACATAAGAGGAAACTGAGGCAAACAGGTTTAAGTGATTTGTCCAGGGCCACTTGACTAGTTTATGTCTAAGACCAGATTTGAACTCAAGAAAATGAGTCTTCCTAACTTCTGGCCTGACATTCTATCTACTGTGCCACCTAACTGTTCAAGGTAAATGAAAAGAATAAACATTAGAAAGAACATTGCACTTGGAAAGAAAAGACCACAAATTGAATATTATGTTGCTCACTTATTGGTTAGGTGACCTTGGGCAAGTCATTTAGCTCTCTCTGGAAGGAATGTGGGATAGGAATCTCTTCTCTCATGTATAAAATGATGGTGTTGAACTCGGAGAATCTCTATGATCCTATCAACTCCCAGCTTCAGATTCCATGACAACTTTAGACTCAGAGTGTTCTTGAATCAAGCATACTTTTTTCCAACCTCAATTATTAAAGAAGAAATAGAAATGAGAATTTCATATCATCAGTAGTGATTTTTTACAAATGGAAAAGTGATATTTTCAATTGTATAGTTAAGAGGTAGAGGGTGGTATGTGTGTAAGAAGATACTATTTAACTGAGCATGTACTTTTTTATTCAAGATGGCAAATAGTCAAGGGAGATACAATAGAAAGGTACCTTCTTATATGAGACTTTTCTTGATCTCCAAAGCTTTGTACCTATGGAATAACTTTGTATTTACTTATCTGTATAAGTGGTCTATTTCTCTTTATTGTTGTTCAGTCATTTCAGTTGGGTCTGAATCTCTATGACTTCATTTGAGGGTTTTTTTTTTTTCTGGCAAAGATACTAGAGGAGTTTGCCATTTGCTTCTCCTTTGGTAGATAAGGAACTGAGGTCAATAGGTTTAAGTGACTTTCCCAAGGTCATGTAACTAGTGAGTGTCTGATGCTGGATTTGAACTCAGGAAGATGAGTCTTCCTGATTCCAAGCCCAGTGCTCCATCCACTGCACCACCTAGCTGCCTCTGTATTTCTCTAGTAGAATGTAAATAGCTTATGGGTAAGGATGGTTTTGTTTTTGGAATCCTTAGCATCTAGCCCAGTCTTTTGCACGTCTTTAATAAATGTTTAAGATAACACATGTAGATACTTTTCAGATTTTAAAGTGCTATATAAATGCCAGCTATTACCAGTAGCTCTTGTGGTTGAATTCAGTTGAATAAAATCAAAGAATTATGCATTAGAATGTGAGATTTTCTCAGACTATACATAGCACAGTAACCTGAGGAACAAACAGAAATGTTATACCTGGGAAAAATCCATCTACTCCAAAACTCTTTATTTTACAAATGAGAAAACTCAAGGGCCAGATCAGAGAAGTGAATCAATGGCGGAGCTAGGACTAGAATCCAGATCACTTGGCTCCTAGTTTAGTGGTCTTCCCACTACATCATGTTCAATAAATTGTGATGTAGATCTGAGAAAGTACACGGCATTTCTGGGAAATCTGCCTAAAAGCCACTCTATCCGGAAGGAATTCTGCATCAGGTGTCAGGCAGCTGCTCTTTCTGCCTGGGAAGAATGAATTCACTTATCTCAGGAGCCTGTTATCTCTTCTTTCCTGAATACAAGCTCAGTCAAGCAAGTAGTGCTGATGACATGACTTTGATGGACAAATTTACTGGCTAGAAGGGAGGGAAAGAAGCTCAGGCTTTCCTCCCCTGCCACCTGTGATGTACTTTCAAGTTTAGTGATTCAATTTGCACAGTTATCACAAGATAGCTTCTTGGAAACCAATGTCCAGTATTTCATGCTCTTGGCTGCCTGCACTGCCTTTTCTCTGAAGTTATTTTTAGCTCCAGATCTTCATTTTGAGGAAAGAATTTAAACTCCTAAGAAGAACTCGGCCAAATTTTTATAAATGATGAGGATAAAAGACTCTGCTTCCAAAGGATAGATAAAAGTGAATTAGAGAAATTGTACATCTCTCTTAGGGAGAATAACCCAGAAAGGTGAAAGTATAGACATCATATGGTTAATCTTCACTTAAGAGTAAAAAGGGCAGCTTCCAATTTATGTCTTTTCCTTCCCTCCCAAAAGCCACCCACCACTTTTTTTTTTCAAATAAACCAAACTTAAAGGATATGGTTCCAATAAACCCTCATATTTCTTTTTAGGTAACAGAGTTCAGGTTAAACATGGAATTTTCTCTTAATTTCTGGCACTAAATGAACAAAATAAATATTATTACATAACATTAAAATATAGTATTTGAAGAAAGCGAAATTTTAAAGCCCTGGCCATGTAATTGAATAAGTTTTCCCCTTCTTTATTGAAGAGACCCCGTCTGTGTCTCAAGGTTCCTCACAGGTTGTATCATGGAATAGGAAATGAGAATTGAGGTAATTATTCATTAAAAAGCAAAACAATGTTCCTCCACATATATAGTCAAGTGAGTCAAAAAGCAGGTTGGTTTATTTCATGTGGATTATACATAACATTAATTTTCCACTTCATTTGTCAAAGATAAAACATGTTCTCCAATGCTCTGCGTAATACCTTGGCACATAGTAGGCACTTAAATTATTTTTGAACGATTTGATTGACTCTTCATATGAATCTGGCAATACTACTGGCTGCTAAACCCACTCTCAGTAAAACACCAGTGTTTCCACTCTCTTTTTCTAATGTAGAGACTGAGCATATGGATCCTATCTGGCTCTCTGATGTGAGAGCAATCCAGTCTTAGAGCCAGGGCTCTGTAGAAATGTCACATTGCTCTATTGGCATATTGGATGGTGTGGAAATCTCTAAACATTGGAAGAAGAGCAGACCACCCAGAGGTTGCTTTTCCACTAGTGGCTACTGGTTTGAATATATATAATCAACGCATTTTCTTGCTGAATCCCTCTTGTCATCATTAATATATGCACATTCCAGATGGCTTGCTTGAGCAAGGTTGTAGCCCAGAGCTATGGAATCAAAAGATTCTCCAGGTGAAATGTTAACTAGTGTATAATATGCCTAACTCTTGATTTCCATTTAAGCAATTTTATAGCTATTTTCAATGTGGATTTTTTAAAAAAATAGTTTGCTCTGATCTTAATAAAAACATTTTCAGGTACATCCTGAGATTTAAATAACAACAATAACTCCATTCTCAAATTCAGAAAGAAGTTTGTCCAGTCTTTGTATCTTTCTTCCTCTCATTTCTCAATTTGGAAATGAATTTTCTCTTCCCTACCACATTTTAGAATGTGTTTTAGAATAGTTAGAACCTCTCTTCCTTCAAGATGATCATGAATCTCACAAGATCACAGATTTAGCACTGATTCAACTCCCACATTTTACAAATGAGGAAACTAATATTGGGAGGAACTAAGCTACTTGCTCAGGTCCACACAGCTAGTAAATGTATGGATTGGATTTTGAATTTGAGTATTCCTGACTCCAGGTTAAGCACTATGATCACATGTCATAGATAATAGCTAGATTATCATCTACTACTTGAAGCCTTTCCCCATTCCTCAAATGCTAGGGTGCTTCCTCTTCACAATCTCTTATAACCACTTTGTATTCCAACAAGATATAAAGATCTCTGTTTCTGTCTCTCAATTTGTCTGTTCATACACACACACACAGAGGTGAGGAGAGAATACATCCCATATAATATATATTCTATACATGCACAAATATATAAGTATATATGTGGAGATAGGTGTGACATTTATATGTGTGTGCATGCACTTATATATGTCTTGCCAATCAGAGTGAGTATTTTAGCTCTTTCTATGGAATGTGAGCTCTTTGAATATTGTTTCATATTTATTTTTGTATCCATGATGCTTAGCACAATGCTTAAAACATGAGTATTTAATAAATGCTCTTTTGACTGATGATGGTGTTTAGTCATGTGATCAGAGTTTGCATATAATTGAACAGGTAATTTGAATATAATAATTCCTTTATCAACCAGTTCTTTATTTTTGCTCAGATTCAAACCAAAAGTTTCCTGGGTTAAGGAACTTTTCACTCCAGAGAGATGTTCTCTTTCTTCATTCGAAAAGAAATCCATACATCAGAGAAATATAATGAACAACTCTTTCTCAGTATTGAAAATTTAATGAAAAATAACTTTTGTTCCCCTGGTAGAAGGTTGTTCTTTTTTTTTTTTGACAGTATAATGTAGCTTTACATTGTAAATTTTATAATTTACATTGGCAATAACAATAGATAGTAAGATTTCATTTATATCTCTTCTTAAAAGTAAAATATAATCATTAGAATGAGTAGCAAGTTTAGAGAGAAAGCCTGAATTACACACCTTGGAGCTTCTCTAAAGTAACTACTGGCAGGCAGCTGGGGGACTCAGTGGATTGAGAGACATCCCCAGAGATGGGAGGTCCTAGGTTCAAATCTAGCCTCAGACACCTCCTAGCTGTGTGACCCAGGGTTTCACTTAACCCCCATTGCCTAGCCCTTACCGCTCTTCTGCCTTAGAGCCAATACATAGTATTGATTCTAAGACAGAAGATAAGGGTTTTAAAAAAATAATAAAGTGACCACTGGACAAACTCTTACTGGAAAATTCCTTTTTTAAGCTGGAAATTTTTATTCTGATTCCTCTTCTATAATTCAAAAAGACAATATTTAAAGAAATTTAACTATAATATGCAAATAAATTTTATGTCAAAGACTATCTTAAGTTTTCATTTATACAAGTCACCTTCAGTTTTTCTCTCTTTCATTCCCCCCCCACCCCCATTGTCAAAATCCTGCTGGTGCTACTACCAGAAATTTTTTTATTTATATCCTCTTTTCAACTCATATACAATCACTCACTTTAAACCTGAATCTTTTCCAACTGAACTCTTGATTAATGGCCTCCAAATTAATCTAGGCAAGTCACAACCTCTCAATGCCCACAGAAAAATATATAAAAATTTTAAGTTATATTGCAAGTAAGTTGATGATTTGCAAAAAAATGGAAGGCATTCTCATAACTATATTTCCCTTCATTAATAAAATCATGGGTGCTGATGATTGGGACCAAAAATGAATGATTATAATGATAGTGATGATAGTAAATAGATGATTACTATTAATAATATGGAAGAATTCAACTTGATTCAATAAACCTATCATGTATTAGGCAACTTGAACAGCTAGAGAGGTTCTATTGAAAAAATTTTACAAAGAATTTCAAACCATTAGTGATCATATGATAGATTATCCAAAATTAATAACAAGAGAAATAAAAGCCACAAGTATTTAGTATTACTTCACACAGAAAAAAATGGCAAAGGTGACAAAAGGTGGGAGTCATTAATGTTGGAAGGGTTGTTGAAAGATACAAAAATTAATTGTTAGTGGAGCTGTGAATTAGTAGAATTATTCTGGAAAGCAATTTGAAATTGTGAAAAAAAAAAGTGTTTTAAAAGTCCGTTGACCCAGAGACCACAGTGTTATGTATTGTTGTTATTCATCCTTCATTTTCAAAGGAGAATGGTGAAATCCTGGGGTCATTTCTTGATCTGTGCATGAATTGAGTTTAACTGAGGCAGTGTTGCCACAAAGTTGCCAACCTAACTTTCTCTTTCAGAGTCATCAAAGTCCAGTTGTAAGACAAAAAACTGGTGGTGGTTCTGGATGCAGTAGATGACCTTGACATCTTTGAAGACTGATCATCCTCTAAGCACTCCATGGAACTTCAGCAGCATCCATGGCGAACAAATTGTTCTCATCTGCCCATTCTGCTGGGGGAAGTCTTTACATATAGAGAAGTATGTACTGGGATATCTATTGGTAGGCATGTCTAACCAAAGAAGACTATTGAGAAAAAGGAAGGCTCTTGATGCACTAAAAGACCTATACATATGCATATGCACATACATTATGTGTATATTGCCATCATTACTTTTTGTAGTAGCAATGAACTGGAGATGAAGTCCATGTTCATTGATTGTAAAAGAGCTAAACATATTCTAATATGTAAATTTATGAAATGATACTATGCTATAAGAATTAATTAGTATCATGAATACAGAGAATCATGGAGAGACTCACATGAATTGATACAAAGCCAATTGAAGAGAGCCAAGAAAATAATATTCTCAATCTCTGTCTCTGTATGCCTTTCTGTCTGACTGCCTCTCCTCTTTATTCTCCTTTATATTAAGATGTCCTTCTGGCAACTGGCATAAGACGGTAGAAAGAAACAAATTAAAAAAAAATATTTAAGAGTGTCCAGAAAGAGTTGAATTAGATAGGATCTAAGGTTTCTCCCAGTTTGAAATCCATAATCTTTATAACTGTAACCTGGGTAGTGAAAATGGTAAGGATACAGGATCATTTCCCTCAACCTAACTAAAATTTTTTAAAAAAGCAAAATTCTGAATGATTTTAGAAATATTGATTCAATCACTTCTATGCCTCAAAGATGAGGAATATCAGAATAGCCAAACTGGAGAGTGAAAGTTATTTGGATGAAGACTCAAAGTCTGGCTTCTGGTTTCAGTTCTGCTGTGAATGCCTGAATTTCCTCGTGCCCAAAATGAGTGGATTAGATTTGATAGATGGACACAGCTAAAGTAGCTTCTGTCCATAAACTATTGAAAGAAATGTAAATGGTTGCTCTAGAGACTTCCCTTCTTAGGTGTCTGTCTAACAAACACCCCAGTCAGCAGTTGTGCTGTTCACTTTTGAAGCCTTTGCCTTTTACCTTGGTAGAAGGCTTAGCACATACACTGGGATGCTGCCTGCCAGTCAATTTCCTACTTCTCCAGATTTAAATGAATCTGGTCACTTGGATTACTCAGGGCTTTTGTTTGTGATATGCCATTAACCTTAAACCTGTTCATGTGTGAAATTTTTGATGTTTAAAGCATGAATGACCTCTCTGATAGTTTACTGACTTTTCTTTTTCTCTCCCTTTTCTGACAATCTCTTTTCCCTTTTGGAAAGATCAAATCGCTGCAAGGGAGAATAGGTCACTGCTTCTTCTGAATTTGTTAAACACAAGCTTTAAACAATCAGAGCATTTGAAATCTGTGAAATGGCCAGGAAGCTACCCTCTAATATTGAGATGAAAATGTGAAAGAAAGTGTTTGAAAGATAATGATAATAGTAATAGCAACAATGGTAATTAACAGCACACATAGAGCACTTTGACATTTACAAAGTACTTTCCTCATGACAACCTTATGTGGTAAATAGTCCAAATATCAATGTGGCAGTTGTGTGGTTCAGTCATTTTCAATCAGTTCTGACTCTTTATAATCCCATTTGGTTTTTTCTTGGCAGAATATTAGTGTGGTTTGCTATTCCCTTCTCCAACTCATTTTATAGATGTGGAACGGAGACAGAGTTAAGGGACTTGTCCAGGGTTACAATGATATTAAGTGTCTGAGGCCAGATTTGAACTCTTGAAATCAAGTTTTCCAGATTCCAAGCCACCCTTTACTGTGTCACCCAGCAGCTTCACAAATATCATTACCCTCACTTTATAGATAAGGAAACCAAGGTTTAGAGAAACTAAGTGAACTGACCAACGTAATATTGCTAGTATTGAAGTCAAGATATAAGCCCTTCTAAACTTCAAATCTGGGTGTGGATACATGATTATTAAAGAGACATCACAGATTTATTAGTATTGAACCAACTATTTGAGAAAAGGATTTTTTAATCTTTTGGCTAAAAATAGCATAAAATACCCTTTATATCCCTCTCTCAACTCCTCTGCCAATGAGTGAGTTCAGGATGCATCGTGGTTTTGAAATTAAAAGAAAAATGTGGACAATCTAGACTTGGATGTAAAATTATACCAACTATATCAGTCAAGAAGTTGAATTATGCTTCTTCCTGAAAAATATTTAAATATCATACCTCTTAAAGATTTTAATTAAAAAAACTTTAAAAGATTCAAAATAATTTGTCAGACCTAATACATTTTTTACCAGCTAACAAATCTGACACTTTGCAGTATGGTCCAATGTAAGATAAATTTGGACTGAAACCAGAAAGCTTAGATTGTTTCCAGATCAGTTATAGCTTTCAGGTGTCTAGCTTTAATAATTATAAGTTTCCTGCAGGAGACATTGAGAGGGCCTGAAAAAGGAGCCAAAATGAAGAAAAGACTGAACAAAGTATTGAATTTCTAATAAAAGTCAGATTTCTATGTTCCTTTATGTTGTCCTTGATGCAACGAAAAAGGACAAACAACCCTAACTCTTTCAGTTCTATATATTTTATTTTGCTCTGCCAAATAAAACCAAGAATCTAATTCAGTTTTCAATTCAGGTCAAAAAATGTTTATTGAGTACCTACTATATGCAGAACCTATGGTGGATATTGAGGGATGCAAAGAAGAAAAATTGTTTAAAAGTCTTGACCTGATCTTTAAGCATTCTACTGTAATTGATAACTGGTCAATTATTAGAATATAGCTGACAGAAGTAACTTCAAATGATTGACCCATCTATATACTAGATAGTTCCTTTAATTGACTTGGTCAGCTATATTAAGTTAAGAAATATAAATTTAGTAAATTATCAGATAAATACATTTTCCTAAACTAGAAGCCCTGAGTGTTTCATGAGTGGTGTGTGTGTGTGTGTGTGTGTATGTGTATGTGTGTGTGTGTGTGTGTGTGTGTGTGTAAATCATACCCTAGACCCCTTATTTAATGACTGTCCCTGAGATGCTTCTCCCACTTGAAGCAATTACAATTAGAACCCCAGAAATCTGGCCTGATCAGAAGAACCCACTATACCCCTGAATCTCACTTCATTTGTATGCCAATGGAACTGGCTGGCTGGGGAACCACATTGATGAATGCCTGTGAGTACAAAATGTTCTTCATCATTTGAGTGCTTATGTTCCTTTGTGGTATATTACCCAAGATCTCTGCAAAACATGTGCACAAATAATAAAAAAAAACTGGAATGTGATGGGAACAAAAAAAGAGATTTAGACAATAGAATACAGAAAAAATTGAGAAGAAAATACTTCCCTCAAGAAAATCAGAGAAGATGACACAGAACCTGTGGTGGTGGTGGTGGTGGTGGTGGGGAACTAGGAGGTTTAGTGGATTGAGAACCAGGTTCAGAGATAGGAGGTCCTCAGTTCAAATCTGATCTCATATACTTTCTAGGTATGTGACCCTGGACAAGTTACTTAACCTTCATTGCCTAGTCTTTATCACTCTTCTGTCTTGGCATTTAACTCCAAAATGGAAAGTAAAAGTTTAAAAATAACATTAATTTAAAAAGATCTAAGAGGAAACTTAAAAGTTTTTAATAGTTACTTATAATAAAGCAGTTCTTTCTGAGATGAAATACAATAGGGATCAAGAGATGGCTACTGGACCATTTTTTCTAGGATAAAGACGAGCCAAGATAATGAAGCTTGTAATTTGTTCTTTAGGTAATAGGGAAGCTCTGAAGTTATTTGGGCAGCTGCATTAGAAAGATGATGCTGAAAGACATATAAAGAAATGGTTATGGAAACTTTTTTTTTGTTGGCAAAGAATTAGAAACTGAAAGTATATCCAGAAACTGGGGAATGACTTAATAAGTTGTGGTATATACTTGTAATGGAATACTATTGTGTGATAAGACATGATGAACAGGATGCTCATACATACACATACACATAAAAAAAACAATCTGTAAAGGATTATGTGAAGTGATCAAAGCAAAGTGTGCAAAACCAAAAGAACACTTTACAGAGTAGCAGCAATAATGTATGACTACCAACTGTGAATAACCTGATTTTCATTAATGCAAAGATCCATTTCAACTCCAAAGAGCTCACAGCTCAAAGAGCCATCTACCTCCATAGAAGGCACTGATGAAGTCTGAATGCAGATTGAAGCATATCATTCCTTACCTTATTTCCTCCATGAATTTTTCTCTAGTATAAGAATATGTGTCTTTTTCCCAGGATGAACATGGAAATATGTATTACATGATAATACACATATGATCTATCTCTTTTTACCTGTCATCTAGAGGAGAGGGAAGGGTTGGGAGGGAGGCAGAGAACATGAATCATAAAATGTTAAAAAACAATTAAAATTATTTTAAAATTACATGAGAAGGATTGATTAGAGCAGTTGAGTTAAAAATAGAAAGACCAATTGGGGTACTATTGTAATAGTGCAGATGAGATGGGAATAGGGCTAGAACTAGATAATATAAATAGATATAGGTTGATGATGGATGGATGAATGTTAGAGGTAAAATAGAGGTAGGGTTAATAGGATTTTATAATTGATTGAATAGGGGGTAAAAGGTAAAAGAGTTAAAGATGATGTTCAGATTTTGAGCCTGGTCACTGATAGGATGGCAGAACTATCAACAAAGATTAAACAGTTAGGGTAGGATATATTGAAGGCAGACCTTCTGAAGTATCTGAGGCTTAGAGGGATGTCCAAGGAAAGTAAGTAATTAGTTTGAGATGCAAGACGAGAACTCAGGGTAAAGGATAGGGCTGGATATTTTGCCTCAGGAGTCATCTATGTGGAAGGGATAACTGAAGCCATGAGATGGAGAAAAAAGATAGAGCTACAGGTAGTGTCAAGCTCTTAAAGCATGGAAGGATGATAATGAACCAGAATATATGGCCAAGTAGCAATGACTGGACATACAAAAAAGGAGGAATGTCATGAAAACCAAAGGAGAAGATAGTTTATAGACTGAAGGGTGGCAATCAATGTTAAATACTAAAGAAAAGGAAAAGAAAAGAGACAGGAAAAATTGAAATCCAGTGATTAGTCTAGTATATAGGTAGTGGGAACCTTGAATAAAATTATATAATTAAAACTTAAAAATAATAATGCACATTTTTGCTAATGGGACTGACTTCATATTATGGTAAGGGTCTGATAGACAGGGTTTGGAAAGAAAGTTTGGAGAGAATGGGAGGAAGGAGGGCTGAATGGTGTGATGTCTATGCACATCATTGCAAATGAGGTATATGAGGTCTTCTGTAGTCTTTCAGAAATTGAATTGGACTTTCATCATAAACTATGGGCCTTTGACAAGCTGATTCCTTTGGAAATGTTAAGTAAATGTGAACTATTATTATTTTGCTCTACTTTTGAATTATTATATGTGTTCTAGGGATATCAATACAAGTATATGCATTTCTTTCTTTTCAAATTTCACTTTAAAGTGGTATTGTCAAACGAAGTCCAAAACGTCCAATTTCCCTTTACTATTAAAAATAGCTATAGCATTTGGTCATTATCACCATGAATAAAGCTGAATAAAATAAGAAAATGGGAACTTGCTTTCCTATTAGAAATCTTACCATTTTTATTGCTCTAGTTACAAGTAATGAAAAATTGCTGCAACAGTTATCCTATGGTAGTTCCTGGGAAATTTCAGGAAATTTAATTTCTAATACTTCACAAATTTAGAAAGAATAACATGGATATATTAACATATATAGAATTTTAAAGTATACAAATGTTCATTATATTTGATTCTTACACCAACCCTGGGAGGCAGGTGCTATTATTATCTCCAATTCACAAATGGACACAGAGAAAGGATAAGTGACTTGCCCAGGATCACACAGACAGTGAATGACTGGGACAGGTTATGAACTCAGGTGTTCCTGACTTCAGTTCCCATAATCTATCCACCACAACACTGAGCTTCCAAACAAGGACACTCCAAGCATATTCATGTCATTTATGAGTAGTAAAATCAATCAATTGGATATCAGAATAGATTTTCTATACCATTATCTGGAAGGAAAAGTCAGCATTATAGAAAATAAATCTTCATAAAACCTAGGATGTTGCAGTAATGTTAACTTAATATAGAAAAAAGACAGTGTAAGAGATCATTTAATTCAGACAAAAATCCTGTAAGATGGATAAAGACAATGAAATAACAGGGAAGGGAATTAAATCTGAAATGCTATTGTTACTCTTTAGTTTAGTAAGGGGAAGAATGATAGAATGAGGTTGGAGTAGTCAAACTGTTTATTATCTATAGCTAAAACTTTTCATTCTGAGAATCACAATGTAGTTCTCTGCCTTTGCCTCTGGGTTGCAAGGACAAGTAGGCCAGATGGCATAAACTTGTCGTCTGTGATGCTGTTATTACTTTTAGCAATCCAGTCTAGATTGTCTTTATTCCTTCATCCTCTACTTTCTAAGGCTGCTAAAGACGCCTGATTAACTGATTTATTTTATTAGTTTTAAAACCATTACCTTCTGTCTTAGAATAAATCCTTAGTATTACATACAAAGTGGGAGATCATTAAAGGCTTGGCAATTGGGGTTGAGTGAGTTGCTCATGGTCACACAACTAGGAAGTGTCTGAGGTCAGATCTGAATCCAGGATCTCCTGTCTCGAAATCTGGCACTTCATCCACTGAGCCACTTAGATTAATTTATTTTTAAAAGTTCACTTGAGGCTTTGTGGTCTTAAGTCATTTCCATATAAATTCTCTTCAACCCTGGGGGCTTTCTCTTGTGGCAAGGAAAAAGAGATAAGTAAAACCAACCAAAACCTGCAGCAGATCTAACAATATGTACAACATTCTCCATTTGTAGTCATGAAATTACAGTTTGGCAATTGGCTGTGACCTCATCAGTCATCTCTAGTTCAACCCATGCTTGAAAAAGCTTTCTTCATAATGAAATACTGGACAAGCATCCATCATGTCTCAGTGCAGCCCAGTCTATTTTTGGACATCTCTCCTTGTTAGCAAAATTTTACATTCCTCTCTACTAATTGTCCTTGGTACTACACCCCAGGGAGTAAAGAGAACAGATTCCTCTCCCATTTGACAGACCTTCAAAAACTTGAACATGGGAACTGAAACCACCTCCAGGAATTGATGCAGTGAAAGGAGCAGAACCAGGAGAACATTGTACACAGAGACTGATACATAAGGACAATTCTGAGGGACCTATAAGAAAGAATGCTATTCATATCAAGAGAAAGAACAGTGGGAGCAGAAACACAGAAGAAAAACAACTGCTTGATCACATGGGTCGATGGGGATATGATTGGGGATGTAAACTCTAAACGATCACCCTAGTGCAAATATTAATAATATGGAAATAGGTATTGATCAATGATACATGTAAAACCCAGTGGAACTGCATATCAGCTATAGGGGGTGGGGTGGGGAGGGAAAGGAAAGAACACGAATCATATAGCCATGGAAAAATATTCTAAATTAATTTATTAAATAAATTTTTCCAATTAAAAAAAAACTTGAACATGGGTCATTGTGTCCTTCTTGAATCTCTTCTGCAGATTAAACATCTCTAGTTCCTTCAACTGAATTCCATTTGACATGAACTCAAGGTTTTTCATCAACTTGGCTTCTTCTTTTAGATACTCTACAGACTATTGGTGCCCTTTCTAAACTGTTCCATCTTGAATTGAACCTAATATTCCAGATGTGGTCTGACCAGGTTGTTATCTGTCTTCTGTTTTCAGAGGATCAATGACATCATGATAAATGAGGTCTTGACTCGTTGGATTTAAGTGAGGGAGAGTTGCGCAAAGTCATCAGCTTCACTCCCTCTTTCAGACTCATCAAAAGACAAAACAAAAGTCAAGACAACGAGTGATGGCCTGGGATACAGTGGAGGATTTTGTTATCTGTGATGTCTGACCAAGCTCTAAGTGTTCCACTTCATGATCTGGAACGAATTTTCATCTGCAACTTCTTCTGGGGTTGGTCTTCCTAGGCAGGGTTGTCAGTTATCTTCAATTTAGTTTAGCCAGTTTGCGAATCAGTTTTTGCCAAGATGTACTGGTGTGCATGCTACACCTTCTTGAAGCCACAGAGGAAATTTGGGTGAAATGTGAACACCAAAGGAGCCTTGGAAGGGATTTACAGGTCCTCCCACCAGACATGCTAGCCCTCCTTGAATACACCATATACCTTTGAACAGGGTTAGAATACAGTGGCATCATCATTCCCTTATCATAGGAAGCTATGGCTCTCTTTTTAAAAGTTAATATGAATTAGAAAATCAAGGGACATAAACATTTTCACATAGAAAATAGCAGAAAAGAGAATTATATGTAAAGAATACTTTTAAAAATATATATGTATATATTTAATGTGTCAGTAGCAACATTACCCTAATTGTATGTCCCCTTCTGATCTTCCTTCTGCTCTCTTCTGGGCTTCAAAAGTATTTTTTTGATGTTTTATTTTCTTCTTTTTTATTGGAATATCTATCTCTATCCCTACTGTCCTCACCTCCAATTTCCTTCTCCCAAATAAAAATCCTTTAATAAATTTGTATAGTTAAATAAATTTGTGTTGTATTAATCTTTTCAGAAAGTATATGTCTCATTTTGCACCTATTATTTTCCACCT
This sequence comes from Monodelphis domestica, assembly GCF_027887165.1. Lineage (NCBI taxonomy): Eukaryota > Metazoa > Chordata > Mammalia > Didelphimorphia > Didelphidae > Monodelphis > Monodelphis domestica. Next base: position 257,217,842 of record NC_077230.1, read on the forward strand.
CTCGATCAATTTCTGGCTTCACCTTGGACTTTACTTACCATGCCTGTAGTAACTCCTTCATCCAGGAAGCTCATTTCACCTCCAGAATTCACAGGTTGGTATTACCCTCCACCTCCACTGAATAATTTCTACCAGAATCACCATTTAAGGAAGGTGCCCAGGTTAGCCAGGCTTATTCCCCTTCAAGCTTCACTCTGGACTGTCTCTACCATTCCTCCATACTTTGTATCTTCATGGCTTTGTTGCACTCTTTTAACTTGCTTTTATTTGTCAAATTCCCTAATTAGAACATAATTAAAATAATAGTTCCTTGAGAGCAGGGACTTTCTGCTTATATTCCAAGTGCTTAGCATAATGTGTAGCACATGGTAAAGGCTTAATAAATGCTTATTGACGAGCAAGAGGTGGGAGTCCTGCTTCATTATTATTTCTGTGGAGTAATAATTGATTTTTGCATTCACTAGAGTACTTCAAAGTTGTTTTCCTTTCTAATGCTGTGGTCACTGTATAAATAATTCTGGTTCTGTTCTCTTCAACATGCATCAGTGCATACAAATTATCCCATGTCTTACTGAATCTATGCTTTTCATGATCTCTTATGGGATCACTATATCCAATTACATCCATATAAAGTAATTTGCTCATCTATTTCCCTGTAGAAGGTCAACCAATTTGTTTTTGATTACTTTGAGGGTAAATTCCTAATATTTTAAAAGAGCAGCAAAATGTTTTGATTGTCATTACTTTGTAGTAAATTTGATGTCTGATAAAGCTAGGTGCCTTTCCTTACCTGTTCTTTTTTCCCCTTGAAATTTTTAAACTTTTATTACTCCAGATACAATTCAATCTGATAAACATTTATTAAGTATCTAGTATGAGCCAGTAGGCATTGTGATAAGTATTGCAAATAAAAGGAAAGTCTTCCTACTTATAAGAAGATTATTGTCTAAAGAGAAAAGATAATACACAATGGGAAGCTAAAATAAGGGGCAGAGGGTTCTTAGAGTTGGAGCATGATGTTGGTGGAGTTGAAATCCTACAGGGAAGTGGTGGCAAAAGAAGATATAGTTAGGCTTTTTAGCCCTCCAAAAAAGGAGGCTATTAAAGGAGTTTTTGTACCACCTTCCAGGACTCCAATCAGATTTCTATAATTTGCTTTTCTAGAACTTCATTTATAGACTTCTAAAAAAGAATCCATAACATACCTATAGTTATTTTTTAATAAAATTTCTGGAGAAATGTTCCTTAGTTTTATAAAGTAATCCTTTCATGGCTTGATTGGTACTACATTGAATTTGTAGAATCATCTGTGAAATATTGTCATTTTTATTATATTAGCATAATACAAGCATGAACAATTAATTCCCCCTAATTATCCAAGCTACATCTTTTACTGTATCTCAAGTTTGTATTACATATTTTGGCTGCCACATTACACTAATGACTCATTTGAACTTGCAGTTCACTAAAAGCCCTATATCTTTTTCAGACAAATTGATACAACCATGTCTTACTCACCTTGTAACTTTGAAGTTTTCTTTTCATTTTTTTAACCCATAGGGGACTTTACACTTTTCTCTAATGAATTACATAATAGATTCATCCCAGTGCTATATATCCTCTCAAGACCTTTATGGATCTTGACTCAATTATCTATTGTGTTGTGAAGAGTGAATCAAACTCTGCCTATCAATCAGCAACTTTTAAGTTAATCAATCAAAAACTTAAGTATCCCTACTTAGTACCTTACCAGTCAATAAGTATGAGAGTTTGCATGTCACTTGCTAGAGTGGGTGACAACTCTAGAGACCACTGCCCTGCCCCTGGGAAATGCTAGGCAAATTGAAAGACTGCCATTGGTTCCTGTAAAGTGGGGGAGCAGCAGGAAGTGATGTGGATAAAACTGCTTTAAAAAGGCCAGCTGGAGGATTCAGTGACTCTCTCTACATTGGTCAGCTGGACTAGAGGAGGATACTCTTTCCCTGTATCCTACCTCAGCTGTTGGTGGTGAGTGGAGTGATTCCTTCCTTAGTTCTTTGGTGAGGAGACCCTCTCTGCCTGTGGGATACTCCCTTCAGCAGGAGCTCTGGTGAGATTCTTGGTGGTCTTAGCCTTGTGTTCACTGAAGGTTCTTGGCAAATTCTCCAGGGTCTCCTGGCTCTTCAGATTTTGGCATCCTAATTAGGACTTTGGATTCTGGTGAGATTCACTTTCAGATTTGCATTTGTGGTCTGGAGACATTAGGATTAAACTTAGGGTATTTGTAGTTAGGCAGTACTTTCTGTTTCTTTAACCTTTTTCCACTTTCACTCTTTCCATTTCTTTGTAAATAAAGCTGCTAAAAGTCATTTTGACTTAAACTGTAATATTTTTTAAATGGACACCACAATATTACTTTAGAATTCTCATATTTAGCATACACCCTAAATTTTAAATTCTTGCAATGTTAATGCTACCTCGAAATATAACATCATTTAAATTTCATGAGTAGATGATACTAAGTTCTCACCTAAAAGAGTAGAAAGGTACATTTTTCTCATTTCTTCAGGGCTCAAACTTGTCTTTATTATTTTATTGATTTTATTTATAATGTTATGGTCATCATCTGTATTTTAACTAATTCAAAAGGTAGACAACTTCATTCTCTAAAGTATCAATTCATTTATCTTACCAGTTATAGGTTATTGCATATATAAAACAACCAATTGATTACCTGAATTATTATATGCTTTTCAACTTCTTGACTTAGTTTCTGATTCATATAGCCTTCAGAAACATAGTCCACACATGTAAGTTAAAGATGATTCTAGGTGGCCCTGTAGATAGAAAGCCAGGCCCAGAGATGGGAGGTTATGGATTAAAATCTGGACTCAGATATTTTCAAGCTGGTTGACCCTGAGTAAGTCACTTAATGAAATTGCCTATCCTTTGTTGCTCTTTTGTCTTAAAATCTATACTTAAGTATCAATTAGAAGATAAAAGGTAAAGGTTTAAAAAAATGATTCCAAATGTTTCTTGAGTTGACCCCTTCATTCTCTCCTTGTAGAACATTAAGCAGTGAACTTTAGGGCTGCAGTCACACCCATGCTTACATGATCCAAATGGCCAATTTTGCGAAACAAATAGATATAAGTAAGTCTGCCTCACAACTGAACTTGTCTTTCCTAGTTTGAAATCTTCAATCTAAATCTAGCTCCCAAAGGGAATGCCTTTACAGGCACATATATGCAAATGCTGGAAGATAATCTAATGGCATCATCCTTGCTACCAGAGTCTGAACACTCTAAAATAAAATATTGCTGAGAGAGACATCAATCCCATATTTCTCCATTACCATGGTAAATGGCTCCCCTGACCCCATGGCAATCTATAAATCATAGGCTGTGAAGATGTAACAGGACAATAAGATCTGTCACTGGACATTTAATTAAATACAGAGCCTTTCTAGGTGCTATTTATAAACAAATGTAAGTCATTTTTCTACTACTGTAGAAAATTATAGTCTATAATGTGGTTTACAAATTAGATTAAGATACACTTTTTGTAGATTATATGGTTTATAAATTAGATTCTCCTGTGTTTGTTCTCCTCCAATGTACTTTATAACATCGAGTGAAAATATATAGATCAAAGCCCAGAGTCTCATTATGAACTAGAGTGCATTTAGCTTTTGAAAAAAAAAAAATCTGACTACATTTTAAGCATGTTGTATGGAGGTAAAGCTCTGTGCTTTTTAAATGTCATTTTCAACATTGTTCAATATGTTAGCACTTAGAATCCTTTTTATTACTCTCTGACAGGTGTGCCATATAAAAATAAAGTAACATGCTCTATAAAAATCAACATAACATTTATTTACATTTTTAAGCTCTAATTTTTCTCATGTTTCTAAAACTCTCAGAAAGGCTCTCTAATGCTCCTACAGTTTTTTTTTTCCTATTTATCTGGCATCTTTAACATGGAATGAGTTTGGTACTTGTAGTCAAATCACATCAAATCAAATTAAAATCTAGCTTTAGATTCCAATGAAGTGATAACCTTTGAGGATCTTTACACTTCTTGAAGGTATGGAGAAATTTTAAATTGTCTGTTAGGCATATCCTCAGGGTTAAAATGTTCTTCCTGTTCCAATATACCCCTCATAATGTTGCCAGATTACTCTTCATTATGCATAAATATGATATTAGCATTCTACCCAAATACCTTAAAGGCTCTCTATTGCCTATTACAAAGTTCAAGCTTCTTCTCACATTATTTAATGCAATTTGCTTCAACAAACATTAACTTATTGAGTAACTAGTATGTGCCTGGTATTATACTAGGTACTAGAGATAAAAAGACTTGTATGTCTTTGTAAAGATATAAATGTTGGAGTTTACCAACCCAGACTGTGTCCTTGGGAACTCATCTTCTACTAGGGGAAAAGTATATACACAAGAGAAGTATATAAAAATATAGAGTTAAATTTCACTGATGGAAGAGTCCTAAGACTTGGGGAGTTGAACAAAGGCCTTGTAAAGGAGGGGGTATCAGAGCTATGATTGGGAGAAAGCCAGAGATTCTATGAAGTATTTTAAAAATCCCAGCAGTTAAAGCCTTTCACCAGGTGGTTTCAACCAATCTTTCATCTTCTCTTCTACCCTCCCCAAAATTCCATGTTTGAACTAAGTTGCTCTGTTTACCACTCTCCATATACAACATTCCATATTCTGCTCTCATTTCTTTGCAAAAGCTATCTCCATCATTACATGTTCTCCTACTTCCCGAGGCCATTTCTCTAGCCTAGCCTTGCTCTGGCTTGACTTCTCTTCTTTTGAAATCTTGACCTTACAGCCAACTAGTTTACCTTATATAGTCCTTTATCCTTGAATTCCTATCTTTCTTGACTTAGTCTTCTAAACTTGTACTTAAGTATTGCTGAACACTAATGGAAAAAGTAAAACAACTGAACTAACAAGATTTAAAATGAGCTTTATTTTATAGAATCACAATTGGGCACTCATATGCTTTTACCATTTAATAGGTTATATATAGGAATACTTCTCAAAGTGTGGTGAGGTAGCCTTTGGAGGTCCCCAGCACCCTTTCATGGAGTCTGTGGGGGTCAAAACTATTTTTATAACAATACAAAGACATTTTCATTTCTATTACAGTAAACATCAATAATGTTGATTCAAATAAACAGAATCTCTTTAGTGTCTTCAATAATTTTTAAGAGTATAAAGTGGTCCATAGACCAAAAAGTAAGAGGATTGATGTTCTAAAGCAATCTCTTCTATACCCATCCCAAAGTTTCCTCAACCTACCTTTGCAACCCATCCCTTGTCCTTCCTTAAAAAGAAAGGACCTTTCTGAATACTTTATTGAAATAAATTGAGCTTTGCCTTTGCCCCAATTCTACTCCTTAAATTACCTCAACTTCATTTCCCATTTTCTCCTCTTATGCCCTAGTTTCTGGGGATAAATTAACCTGGAAGGGATTTTACATTATGTACTCTCATACATTCCAAATCCCAAACTGGCCACTTTACCATTACCATTATTTGATATTCTTTCTCCCATTCAGGTGCTTTTGTTAATGCAGCTCTTCTTCTTTTTTTTTCCTTCTATTTTTGAATGATCTAATTCTTTACATCTATTTTTAGGGCCCCTAGATCTCTTCCATACTTAGCTCAAATTCTACCATTTACAAGTGGTCTTTTCTGATTCCCCTGAAATTTTTTGTTCACTCCCTCTGCCAAAGCCCTTTCTATTATTTTGTGTATAGGTTCATATTTACAGATTTGTATACATGGTACTCCGCACTAATATATGGGCCTCTAGTAGGCAACGATAATTTAATTTTTATCCTGTTACCCCCAGGACCTAGCACAGTGCCTAGAAATAGGAGATGCTTGTTGAATAGAATTGGCTTGGGCTGAAAATCTGTCATGTAGATTATACTAAGCCCTAGAGGGCAGAAGAAGCAGCAAGGGAGTGAATCTAAACTTCATTAAAGGGGGAAAAATCCATGAAAATCAGAACTTTCCCAAAATGTTGTGAGCACCTTCTGGAGGTAGGGAGAATAGGTACCCTTTCACTATAGATCTCTAAGTTCAGGTTAAACTCTTATTAAGAACTCTTTATGTGCTAAGCACCCAATTTCTGGAGATAGAAAGAAAGGATTACAAAGGCCTTGATTTCAAGGAATTTAAATGGTGGGATGTGGGGGTCACTAGCAAAATAGAAATAATTCAGTATAAAGTGACTATATATCGGATAAATAGGAGATAATCAACAGAGAGAAGACATAACATTAAGAGGAATCTGGAAAGCCTTCTTGTAGAAGGTAAGTATTTAGTTGGGGCTTGAAAATAGCCAGGGAAGCCAGGAGCCTGAGAAAAGAAGGGAGAAAATTGCAGGCATGGAGTTAGCAAGTCAAAATGGCTGGCATCAGTAGATAGAATAACTTGTTTCAGGCACAGTAAGGAGGCCAGTGTCATTAGAACCTAAAATGTGTGGAGAAAAATAAGGTTAAGGAAGGAGTGCAGAGAATTTATGTTCACTGGGTTGGATGTCCTCTGACACATTTTCAGCTCTGAGATTTTGTATTTTTCTGAAATAAATTCCACTCACAAAGCAGAACTAAAGCAGTCAAGAAGGCAAAATTCAGTTCATAAAAAGTCATTGCTTCTTTAACATACCATGGATTAAACAAGTGATTGATTAATTGGATTTTTTCCCACTTTTCAACTCCTGTTGTGATATTGTGCAGCCCTTGCTTTAATATTAATGGTCTATCTGGGACCATAAAATGTCATAAAATTATTGTGATTATAAAAGATCATCAAAAAATTTTATTATGTAGTGCTATAAAAAGGAGTTACTGCTTCATTGTTTTTTAAAAATGTTTTCAGCATCCTTGTAACAAGATTAATTTTGAATTATATTTTATTTGGGGAGATCAACTTGAGTTTTGTATGTAAGTAGTTATCTGTATAGTTTTGAATTAGTTGAAGATCTTGCTATGGAAGACATGGTTTATTTTGAAGCTTTTATTGATAATTTGCATATTAAAGCTATGGATAAAAAATGTAAAAGAAAAGAAGATATTTGTCCTCTCCATTACAGTAATTGAGGATTTCTCCTATTTAAAAATTTCTCCAGAATTGCTTATTGACCAATGCTTCTTGTTGCAATAACCATCACTTGGGAAATTCTTTGCTTTATTTGTCTAAATTTCAAACATAATGTATTCTTTGGGTTGATCTTATAGTCCAACTCCTTTTGCAAATATTATTCCATTAAATGATAAGAATTTTGATATATGAAAACAAAAGGCACTGGTGAAGGAGAACCTTTTTAAAATATCCCTTTTGCCTACTTTCCAAGGTCTAAAGGGTCTAGGGCCCCATGAGAATGCTAAATAGCGAAAAGCATAATTCAAGTAATGAGTGACAAACACAAGATAAACTCAAGATTGTTTCAGATGATCCTCCATTTCTTTCCATAATTCAGGTCCTTGTTACCTCTTTCTACACTATGGTATTATTCTTTTTAACTCACCTTCCTTCCTCCCATCTCTCTTTATTAAAATCCAATCTCTACTGCTCCAACTGTTTAGTCTTTCTCATTTGTTCTAAACTGTACATGCCACTCAAGTAAAAATATTTTAAGTATTTCCTCCATACCTTATAGGATAAAGTTCAAACTCCTTAACTCAGCATTCAACAGCACATATAATTTGACCTTGATTCCCTTTCCATAATTATTGCTTCCTCTTCCAATAAACCAATCTTTTGCTTGAGCCATCAGCTTATCTCCATCATACAGTGCCATATAAATTATAAAATAGAGGCAATAAAAATAATCTTTTAAACTGGAGGAGAACAATATCCAGGGCATTTGGGAGCTTGGTCTTCTGTCTTCAGAGCCAATGATCAATCTACTGAACATTGAAAGAAATTTATAGATAACAGTTTTTCTCTATTTTTTTCTTATTAAAATAAAAGGTACTCTAACATAAGTAAAAAAACAAAACCTAATTTGTAGTATATTCTAAGGTTTATTGAAGTTTTTGAATTAGTTCATTTTATTAATATAATTATGATATAAAATTCACTTCATTAAGCCTATTGACCCCATACTGAGAAAAATTAATTATTTTTAATAAATAAGAATGCATCTACTAGTCAATTTCTTTTGTATTCTACAGTAGTTTAGCTTTCTTTACTTTCAAATATGCATAAACATAGACCTTCATTAAAGGGGAAAAAATCACTGCTTAAAATCTTATAAGTTAAATTAGTAATGTACAAACAAGTCAATTTTCTACAGCACTTTTAAATAAGCCAGCAATGACACAGAGAGAAACTATTAAGTCTAGATTACGTGGAATTATTTTCCTGTTTCTTGGCTGAAGTGGTTGAAGGCAAAGACACAGAGAGAAGGGTTTACTAGGGAACTAAAAGAGTCCAAGATATTTACAAAAAAGTTAGGAAGAGGATAACCCTGAATTTACACTTGCTCAAACTGAATTGTTGCTTTTCCATCCCCTAACAATAGATATATGCTAAAACTCTTTCCTGGACCCTATTTTTTTCTTTTGTTACACATCCCTTCCCCCACCTTTTTGTGATTTCATCTCTTTCCCAGGATTAAGTTATTATCACGATACAGATCCATATGCTATCTGTGCAGGGCTCAAACCTCACCCACTAGTAGCTTGGCATTTCCTTTTGCCTTCCTAAAGGTATTTGACACACATTCTTTATTTCACCCCCAGATCTTCCCATCATACCAACTTCTTCCTTTTTGCTACTTGCCTCAAGATTCTTCAAATTACTTAAGCTTGCAAACTTGCTTCCTAAAGTACTATCCTAAAGCAATTATCTTAAAATCTTCACTTTTCTAGATCCTCCATATCCAATTAGTTGCCAGATCTTGCCAATTTTATTGTTCATAAGTATCCCCTTCTCTTTACTCTCATATCAACCACCTTAAAACATGTCCATATTTCTTCTCAACTGGACTATAGAAATAGCTTCCTAAGGAATCAGGAAAACTGAGGGAAAATTATAGCAAGTTCCTCTGATAAGAGCCTCATTCCTCAAATATATAGAGGAAGGAGTCAAATTTATTAAAAAAAATAAGTCATTGCCCAATTGATATATGGTCAAAGGATATGAATGAGCAATTTTCACAAGTCAAAGATATTTATAGTCATATAAAAGTGTTTTAAATCACTATTGATTAGAGAAATTCAAATTAAAATAATTCTGAGGCACAGCTTCATACCCATCAGAATAGCTAATATGACAAAAGGGGAAAATACCAAATGTTAGAGGGTATATGGAAAAATTGGGACCTTAATACACTGTTGGTGAAGGTGTGAACTAATCCAGCCTTTCTGGAGAGCAATACAAAATTATGCCCAAAGAACCATAAAACCCTTTTACCCAGCAATACCAGTACTAGGTCGGACCCCAAATAAATCAAAGAGAAAAGGACCCATTGATACAAAAACATTTATAGTATTTATTTTTCTCATGGCAAAGAATTGAAAATTAAGGTGATATCCATCAGTTGGGGAATAGTTGAACCAGTTGTATATGATTTGGATGGAATACAAATGTGCTATGAGAAATGAGGAGCAGGATGCTTTCAGAAAACCCTGAGAACAATTATGTGAGCTGATACAAAGTGAAATATGCAGAACTAGGAGAACATTGTACACAGGAACAGCAATATTATGATGATCAATTATGAATGATGTAGCTATTCTCAGAAATAAATTGATCAAAGACAATTCCAAAACACTTATAATGAAAAATGCTATCCACCTCCAGAGAAAGGACAGATGGAATCTGAACATAGATTGAAGCATACTTTTAAAACTTTATTATTCATGATTTTCATTTTTTCTCTTCTTTTTGTTTTTTCTTTTGCAGCATACCATACCTAATGTGGAAATGTTTTGCTTGATTGCTCAGGTATAATATGTATCAAATTGCTAGGTTTCTCAAGGAGGAGGAAAGATGGAGAGGGAGGGAGTTTGGAACTCAGCACTTAAAAAAGAATGTTAGAAAAGCCTTTGTTTACAGGTAATTGAGAAAAAACAATAATAAACAACATAAAAAACTAGTCAGCTTCCTAATTGTTTTTCCTGCCTCAGGTCTCTTCTTTCTCTAATCCATTCTCTACATAGCTGCAAAAGTGACTTCTCTGTCCCTAGTGCTCCACTGCTTTCCTGCTTTCCTCCCACCTCTAGAATATAACACTGGACATACAACAGAGAGTTGTAGCTAGATAGCTAGTGGGAGTGGCAGGATCAAGTGAGAGTATTTTTAAGGACATGGGAAATATGTGAGTGTTTGTAGGCAAATGAGAAGGAACCTGTAAACAGAAACAGAAGATAAAAGAAAGAATGAGTATAATAGTGGTGCAATTTGCTGAATAATAAAGGGGAAATGGAATAACTATAAATATAGAGGAGTTTGTCTTGGCAAGAAAAGGGGTCATCTCTTCATTTGAGATCAAAGTGAATGTGGAGATAGAGTAAGATTTCATAACAACGTGAAATGAGGAGAAAGGGATAAGGGGAAACTTTCAGTTAGTCCCTCAATTTTTTCAATGAATTATGAGGCAGTCTTCAGCTGAATTGAAGGAAGAGGACTGGGAATCTCTTTTAGAGTTCCTCATAAAGAATTGTAGAGTATGGGATAGTGAATCAAGGAGGATTCACTGCCTTGCTGCAATGAGGACCAACTTTGAGATTAGATAACATAAATGTTTAGTTAGAAAACAAGAAAGAAAGCTAAGCAGTTAGAGTGGAAGAGTAATTTCCAGTTTCTGAATCATGTATATGGTGCTGTTACAAGAGAGAGTGGGATCCAAAGAACTGCTACATCAGTGTGCATTTAATAAGTGATGAAAATCACTGGAACTAAGTAATTGTGCCGTCAAGATATTCAAATGGTTTTCAGGTTGAATACTAATGTGTCTATGAACAACATCAGGAAATAAGGTATAGTAGAAGGTTAATTATGGGCTAAGTACTAAAGTGAAAATTTTGGGAGGAGCTTGAGAGTTTTTACATGATAACAACAAAAGAAAAAGTTGAACAGATTCAACTGATTTTAAAGCAGAAAAGTTTATTGAACATATTGGTAGTAGAATAGCCATAAGAGTGTCATGAAAATAATAAGTATATATACTCCTCTTGGACCTTAGAGAAAAAGAGAAAAGAAAATAACCATAAATGGATAGGAGGCTAAGGATATAGTATCTATTTTCAGGTGTCTATCAATGTATTTATCATAATTCATAAATAAATCAATTCTTTAATTTTCTCTTCCTTCTCTTCCTTCCTTTCTCCATATTTTCTTTCTCTATTTCTCTTATTCTCCTTTTCTCTCTCACACTTTCTCTCTCACTCTTATTCCCTTCCTTCCTTCCTTCCTTCCTTCCTTCCTTCCTTCCTTCCTTCCTTCCTTCCTTCCTCCCTTCCTTCCTTCCTTCCTTCCTTCCTTCCTTCCTTCCTTCCTTCCTTCCTTCCTTCCTTCCTTCCTTCCTTCCTTCCTTTCTTTCTTTCTTCCTTCCTTCCTTTCTTTCTTTCTTTCTTTCCTTCTTTCCTTCTTTCCTTCTTTCCTTCTTTCTTTCTTTCTTTCTTTCTTTCTTTCTTTCTTTCTTTCTTTCTTTCTTTCTTTCTTTCTTTCTTTCTTTCTTTCTTTCTTTCTTTCTTTCTTTCTTTCTTTCTTTCTTTCTTTCTTTCTTTCTTTCTTTCTTTCTTTCTTTCTTTCTTTCTTTCTTTCTCTATAGTTTAGATGGTATTCCTTGGGACAAAAATAGGTTACTTTGAGTAATCCATGATATTGTAAGAAAATTCCCCGGACTAATTAGTCACATAAGGTAACTTTAGTTAAAGTTTGCATCTCCTTCAGTGTATAGTATAATTTTCTATATATAGTAGCTCCTAAATAAAAATCTTTTACATGATGTTGACAAAATTCTATTTGAACTGGTAGTTGTATTTCTCCCCTTTACTCAAGGATATGATTTACAAGCTCAAAGTGTTGACTCATACTAAGAAAAGATTGAAGTCACATAAGTTCCTTAGTTGTTTTAGGAATGTGCATAGGTCTGCTTTACATGGGCATAATAAAAAATACAAATATCATGAGGAAATAACATTAAGTTAAAATTAAGTTTCAGAAGGAACTTATGCTTTTAATCCTTTAATACTCAATTGCTTCTGAAAATTTAACTTTAGGAACTTGAATATTAATGGTCTTTCAAAAAAGATGTAATGTGGGCATTCAGTGGACTGGAAAATGCTACATGGATTTAAGCCTTTTATAAGAGAATGAGCATTATGTAAATAGCAGCACCTGGGAACTTGCATGCAAATATTCAGTAATCAGTGAACTCTAAAAAATTTTATTTGTATGAAATGAAAGGACTCATGTGTATATTTGTACATAAGGCACACTTTCAGAGGCTCCTTCTAAAGGGGAAGAAAGAATTTGTAAAAACAGACTGCTGGCTTGCATTGCTAAAGGGAGTTTCCTTTATTCTCTTTATATACAAATGGAATCTTAGGTCCAATGTCTACCTATCCATCTGTCAATGTGTACTTATATATATACATGTATATATATAACATATGTATATATATACATAAATATGTATATATGAGTATTAAAAAAACACAGGAACCTGATCTAAGGTAAAATAGTATTGAATCCTCTTCAAGTGATATAATTTTCTGAAGTACTAAGGAAGGCATATTATGATTTCCCACCCCAGCAGAATATAATTAAAATTTACTCATTTGGGGGCAGTAGGGTGGCTCAGTGGATTGAGAGCTAGGCCCAGAGATGGGAGGTCCTGGGTTCAAATCTGGCCTTAGATACTTCCTAGCTGTGTGACCCTGGGCAAGTCACTTAACCCCCGTTACTTAGCCCTTACTGCTCTTCTGCCTTGGAACCAATACCTAATATTGATTCTAAGATAGAAGGTAAGGGTTGCTAAAAAATTTACTTATTTGTTTTGTTGATAGACTCTCTCTTAGAAATCCTATAGCTGTTCAATTCAATTCAAAAAGCATTTATTAAGCACCCACAATGTTCCAGCTATATAATAAAGACAATATTCCCTGTTCAATATTTTGGGGTAATAACATGTACATGAAATTAAATACAAAAAATATGGAAAGTAATTTCTAGAGGAAAAATATTAGCAAGTAGGAGGAAACAGGATAGGCTTTTTGAAGGCAATGACAGAAGAGACCTTTGATTAAAGTTAGAAATTCTGTGAGGTAGAAATGAGGAAGGCATTCATTCCATTTATTGAGGATAGAATGGTCAAAGGCACAGAAATAGAATACAGAATATCTTTTATCTAGAACAACAATCAATTTATTAACAAGCTTGTGTGTGTGTGAAGTACCAGGAAAATAGATACAAAATCAATACAGAGGTACCTTGGCACTCATCATTAATTTCTTCCAGAAGGCAAATAAAATACCAAAAAGTTCAATTATTAAATTCATTTTTCATAAGGAATAATATAAATTGAATTAATCCAATACAGAGACCCAGAAAATCCAAAATTTATGACATTATATGTATCAATGGAATAGCATTTTACTAAATAAATATTAAAAAATATATGGATATAAATAAAACTATGATTAGATTAAATAAAATAATTTTAATTTAACTTTATCTTTATTGAGAGGAATTAATGGCCAAAAGGGATGGTACCCCTTTACAGAGAAATTTTACTGCACAAATATCACCAAAGCATTGAACTACATCAAACCAGTGACACATTTACAAGCCCACTTTTGAAATGATTCAAAACTAGGTAGGAAAAATGTTATTGTCCAGAAGAGTTGTCCCCTTTTACAAAATTTTAGTTCCTGTCATTTTAGAGTCTTTTTTCCCTCTCTTTTCTGTCCCTTATCACCACTGAACCTGAATTACCAGGTAGAAGCTTTACAAGAAATCCAGCCAATGATGTTTGTTTTTGGCCAGTTTCAAAATTCCCCTAACGTGGGGAAATGGTCTGTTGATCTAACAAATTTAAAATTCTGTTTGTCAAAGCTTTTCCAGGATGATATTTTTCAATAAAGTTTTGCACTTCCATCTTGCAAAAATATCCTTGATTAATGAAGTGGTGACCTCGTCCTTGGCCTCCTCCTCACCTGAAGAAAATTTTTCCAGTAGCTAATGCTGCTACCTTTGAAGTTACTGCGTCTCCTCACTACTGAGCTCTTCTTTGGGTTCCTAAATTCACACATGATCCTCTATTTCAGCTGGAGGGGGGATATGCTTCTCTCAAGGCCAACAAATTCTAGCAAGTGCATCAAGTGGCAAGCAAAAACTGAATATCACAACATTACTTTTTTTTTTTGTCAAAATGCATCAAATACCAAATTCAAGTACTGAGGTTTCACTGTAGTTTCTAGCCTCAAGAAATTTACATTAAATTGGGAGAGAGGACATGTGAATACATAAATATATACTGTAAAAATAAAAAGCAAACTGTCCAAATAATAAGCAATGAATTGATTATGGGTTATAAACTGATTTCAGATACTCTGCTTGCTGCGCTCACAGAGTCTTCTCAGTTTATATCAGTGAAGGAAGCTGATAAATGAACAAAATAAACATGGTAACTAGTTGGTGTAATGCAGAGGATGTTGTGTCTGGAGTTCAACTGGAGTTGAACCTGGGTTCAAATCCATCCTCTGACCCTGTATCACCCTGGGCAAATCACTGAACCTCTGTTTGCCTCCATTTTCCCATTCTTCAAATAGGGATAATAATAGAGCCTACCTCCCAGGGCTTTTGAGAGAACCAAATGAAAGAATAATTGGGAAGTGCTTTCCCCAGTGTCTGAAACATAGTAAGAACTATATAAATCTTAGCTATTATTAAATTCAAGGAAGGTTTTGGAGAAAGGACAACATGTACTGGAGAAAGACTTCATATAAAGAGAAGCTGTTGAAGAAAATCTAAGAGACATAAGTAAAGAGGGAATCCAATATGAACATGGGGATGACTAGTGCAAATATACTCAGAAGGAACTGAAATATTTTTTTTTTTATGAGCAACAGCAAGTTTGGGTGAAATTATAGAGTTCATGACAAGCAGTAATGAGAAACAATGCTGGAAAAAGAAGTAGGATCCAAATTATAAAACGTTTTTAAAATTTAAATTAAATTAAAATTTTAATTTTAAAAGTCAATTGGAGGAGATTGTATCTACCTTAGAGGAGCTTCTTATGAAATGGAGCAACTTGTATCAGTTTGGCAGCTATGAGGAAGATGGATTGGAGAGGGGAAAGACTTGTGGCAGGGAAAATGAATAGGAGGTTATTTCAATAGTCCAGGCAAGAGTTGATGAGAAGGTGAACTATGGTGGAAGGAGTGTGAATAGAAAGAATTGACATTGTCAATGCCATCCCATAAATTAATCAGTTGAGATCTACTAAGCTCCTAATATATGCCAAAATGGCACCACTCAAATATCTGTAGGTCTTCCTTACTGTCTTTTAAGATTTTTGTGGGCACTCAGACTATTCACCTGTTATCCTGTCCTTTTGATACTGAATGGTCTACCTTCTTTTCAGACACTACATATCTATATCTTTTCTGCTAGTTATTAGTTATATTACTGAATGGTTCCAAGCATTATGGGCTTAAGGTTTAAGGAGGTCACTGTTAGACCAAGAGACAGAGGTCTAGGTTTAATACCTAACTCTGTCATTAGCTATGTGACCCCGAGCAAATGACTTAATTTCCCTTTTTTCTAGTTTCCTTATTTATAAAAAGAAAATTACCCTTTTCTTTTCTTGAAAGTTGTTTCACTCTGTCTCCTTGCTGATTCTTTCACTCCTTACACCTAAGCCTGAGGCAAATATTTAAGCTATCAGTATCTCAAGGGTCAATTGAATCAGTAGGGGAAGGGTGCTGTCAGAGTTCATAGTCCTCAGACCATCACATCATCCCCCCAAAACTACTTATAATTAGATAGGGAAAAAGAGCAAAAAAACAAGAAATGCAACTAACGCTAAAAAGTTTTTATAAAGACAAAGAGGACAGTACAGACACAGAAGGGTACAGTTAAAGCAAAGGAAACACTTACAACATGCAAAAGAAAAATATGGATTGAACACAGATTCCAGAAGAACTCAAAAAAGACATCAAAAACCAATTAAGAGAGTCAGAAGAAAAGTGGGAAAGAGAAATGAAAGTAATGCATGAAGAAATGGGCCAATTGAAAAAGAGGAATCATGAACTGACAGAGGAAAATCATGCCTTAAAATCAGAATTGACCATCTAGAAAGTAATGATTTCAAGAGAAATCAAGAAGCAATAAAGCAAAATCAAAGGAATGAAAAAATAGAGGAAATCATATAATATCTTATTGAAAAATCAACTGTCATAGAAAATAGATCTAGGAGAGATAATTTGAGAATTATTGGGCTAACTGAAAGCCATGATCAAGAAAAATTCTTGGATATCATACTACAAGAAATTACCAAAGATAACTGCCCAGAGATCCTCAAAAATGAAAAGAAAATTGAAATTGAAAGAATTCGTAGATCACCTCCAGAAAAAAATCCCCAAATGACAATGTTGAGGAATATAATAGCTAAATTCAAGAGCCACAAAGCCAAAGAAAGAAATACTTCAAACAGCCAGAAAGAAACCATTCAAATACTATGGAGCTATAATCAGGATCACACAGGACCTACTGGCTTCTACATTAAAGGACTGAAAGGTATGGAATATAATATTCAGAAAGGCGAAAGATTTGTGTTTACAACCCAGAGTCACCTATTTTGAAAAACTGAGTGTATTTTTTTCAGGGGAAATAAATGGACATTCAATGAGATAGAAGATTTCTAAGCATTCCTGAGGAATGAAGTCAGACCTAAACAAACAAAAAAAAAATTGAAGGCCAAATAGGAGACACAAGAGAAGCCTAGAAAGATAAATAAGAAAGAGAAAATTTAAGGGACTCATTAAGGCCAAAATGTTTATGTCTACATGAAAAGAGGATTTCTATAAATCTCAAAAATTACTCTCTGTAGTAGATAAGATAGAAGGAATTTACTCAGAAAAAGGGTGGAAACGTAAGCTGATTATGATAATATGATATATTGATAATGTATCATGATATGATGCATATGTAAATGGGATGATATCAAACCATATGTATGATGATATGATATATGTAAAAATCAATCAAGGGGTGAAAGAGAGGGCTGAAGGAAGAGATAGAATGGGGTATATTATGTTATATAGGAGGCATGAAAAATCATTACAGAGAGGGGAGGATAAGGGTAGTAATGGGCAATGCTTAAATTTTTCTGTCACCAAAACTGGCTTAGAGAAGGTAAAACAAGTATACTCAGTGGGGTATAAATTTCTATTGTATCCCACAAAGAAGTAGAAGGGGAATAAGAAAAGGAAAGATGGAAGCATTTGGAGTAAGGGGGAAGAGAGGGGGTGACAAAAAGCAAAACACTGGTGAGTATGGTAGAGGCATGGAGAGAGAGATTGTAAGCCAAGATGCAAGAAAACAAACTGGGGACCTAACCTGCCTGTCAATCTAGAGGAAGGTTCCAAATGGAATGTTCCCAGGAGGAGAGGCAGTTGAGTTGGCCAGGGAGAGAAAATTGTGACTTTGTCACTGTCTGTCTCTGTCTCTCTGGCAGTGAAGCTGACGGCTGACTGGGGAGAAACTTTGGGACTTTGGTTTCTCTCTGGAGTTGAGGCTGGCTGAGGACCCTTGTGGGACTAGCTTGGTTTGGGGAACTTTCTGAACAAAGGAAAAACCTCTGCTCTCTCTGAGATTAGACTGACCAACAGTTGGAGGAAAGCCAGACTGAAGGAGAGATTTTGAACTTTGTTTCTCTCTGGGGTTAAGCTGAGAGACCTTGCTGACTTTGTGAAGAAGAAGAAAGAAGATTTTAAAAGCTGTTGTCCTCCATCTCTCTAACTGTATAAGAGTCCCAGTTTGTGACTGGACTACTTTCTCAAACCCTCAAATTCTCCCACATTTTAGATTAGGAACATCTTCATCCCTCTTACCTCAGTTTCCTATCCTGTTATCCCAATAAACCCCTTGACATGAAAAAAGGAAAAGAAAAGAGTATCTTTATAGTTTACTCAAGGAGGGAGGGAAGAAGCCAAAGGTTTCAAGAAGAACTGGGAGGTGAGGGAGGCAGGAAGGACAGGGTTGGAGAAGGGATGGAGTGAAAAGGAGGAGGAGATTAGAAAGATATACTGATCCATCAGCCATCAGTAAGGATCAGTAGGCAAACCCCAGAGCATTCCCCAGAGCAGTTCCCCTGTGTGGCAGCATCCCTGTGCTAGCACCCCTCAGCATTTCTCATTTCTACCTCCATTACCACCAAGCAGTTTCAGGTTCCCCTCTAGCAGTTCTTTAGTAAGCCAGTCAGAGTACAGCAGTCATTGCAAAAGAAATAATTTCCTCAGTTTATATTTTCTATTTCATGAGTAGGAATAGAGAAAAAGAGAATAGAGAAGGATTTAAAGGGGATAATATGATGGAGGGCAATATACAATTAGTAATCATAACACTGAATATGAATGGGATGAACTCACCCATAAAATAGAAGCAGATACTAGAGTGGATTAAAATCAGAATCCTACTATATGTTGTTTATAAGAAACACATCTGAGGCAGGGTGACATACACAGATTCAAGGTAAAAGGCTAAAGCAAAATTTACTATGTGTCATCTAAAGTAAAAGAAAAATAAAACAGGAGTAGCAATCATGATACCAGACAAAGCTAAAGTAGAAATTGATGGTGTAGTATTAGGAAAACCTTCCATGCAATTGACCATATCAATAATGAAACCAACAGGAATCACAATTATCTCAATAGATACTGAAAAAGCTTTTGATATAATACAAAACCTGTTCCTTTCAAAAATACTAGGTACTATAGAAATAGAAGGGCCATTCCTCAAAATAATAAACAGAATATATTTAAAACCATCTCCAAGTATCATCTGCAAAGGGGATAATTTAGAAGCCTTCCCAATAAGATTAGGATGCCTATTATCACCCCTATTATTTAATATTGTACTAGAAACGCTAGCAGTAGCAATTAGAGAAGAAAAAGAAATTCAAGGGATTAAAGTAGGCAATGAGGAAACTAACCTATCTCTCTTTGCATATAATATGATGATATAGAATCCTAGGAAATCAATTAAATGACTAGTGGAAATAATTATCCACTTTAGCAAAGTTGCAGGGTACAAGATAAAGCAATATGAAGCATGAGCATTTCTGTATATTTCCAATAAAACTCAGCAGCAGGAGTTAGAAAGGGAAACTCCATTTAAAATCACTCTATACAATACAAAATATTTAGCACTCTATCTACTAATACAATCACAGGAATTATACAAAAACAACTACAAAATATTTTTCATACAATTAAAATTAGATCTAAATAATTGAAAACACATTAATTGCTCATGGGTAGGACTAGTTAATATAATAAAAGTGACAATCCTACCCAAATTAATCTACTTACATTGATATTAAAAGCTTGCCTTGGAAATTATCTATCTATATCCTTTGATGATTTATCAGTTGGTGAATGGCTTTTTTCTTAAGAATTTGAATATATATTGGAAATAAGACTTTTATCAGAAAAAACTGGGGAAAAATATTTTTCTCCCCATTTAATTATTTCTCTTCATATCTTAACTGTTTATGTAAAAAAAAGCAGTGCAATAAAAATTGCCTAATTTTTATGATTCTCTCTTCCTTGTTTGGTCACAAACTCTCCACTTATGCCTCTTTTGTTTTGCTTGATACATATATGTTACAAGATTTTTTAGTCTTCTTTCAGTGGGAAGGAGGTGGAACTTAGAGGAAATTTCTGCTTATTAATTGAATAAGAATAATTAAAAGAACAAAAACAAGTAATGACAAAGTACATATTCAGGCCATTCTCATCCCTTTAAATGGAGTATATAATATTGAAAAATGCAAAATGATATTGAGAATAACAGTTGTGAGACAGTTTAATATGTTTAATTTGAAAACTATTTTGCTCAACAAAATTACTCTGATGAAAAGGTAGAGTGGTAAAATTTTATAGAGAAGCTTGAAACTTAAAGGGATTTCTGTCTAATTCTAATTTATTGTAATTTAATAATGAATAATTCATCTTTGAATATTCTTTTATGATCTCCCCTTGCATCCTAGACCCTCCAAGGACATTGCCAAAGAGGATGAGAAATGATCTCTGCCAAAAGCAGTTATAACAAATAACTGTAACCTGTTATCTTCAGTAAGCTATAACTTGAGATGTGATTAATTTTCCTTATCATTCTAATCTAGGCAACTGTGTTGTGATTATTTTGTCAAAGCAATTTCTCATTTTAGTAAAAATAAAAATCAAAATGGTTTTCTGATACTGAAGATGAACTCCTGGTTCATTGACTGATTTTGTACACTGCAGAGCCAAAATACCCTTCTTCCTTTTTATTACTTAACACCTTTCATTAATATGTGATTCTTTTTTTAAAAGAGTGTTAAGCATCCTCATCATTTTCTAGCTAGAGATTCACCATTTAACTTCATTTGCAAGTCTACAAGGAGGTCATCAAATTGATTAAGAAATCTGCACTTTATCTGTTTGTCTTCTTGTGAACAACATTTATTTTAACAGGATTTCTTCATGGTACTTTTGAAAGTGAAATAAGTTTATTTAATTTTCCTTTTCTTTTTTTTTCTCTTTTTGGATATATTCACCACCAAAGTCAAGTTAAATCAACAAGTATTTATTAAATACCTACCAGACAGGTGTTAAGTTATGGAGAGAAGAAGAAAAGAAAGAACAGTTCCACCTCTCAAGGGATTCAAAACATAATGGGGGAGATAATGTGCAGAGAAAAAAATGGATAAATTGGAGATAATATCATAGAAGGCAGAACTGTTATGGAGTACTATAGCAAATCTTCTTGTAGAAGACATGATTTTAGCTGGGCCATTAAGGAAATCAGAGAAGCAAGGAAACAGAGATGAGGAAAGAGAAAATGCCAGGTATGGAAGGATATCTAGTGAAAATGTCTGGAGTTGGGAGATGGAGGATCCAATTTGAGAGAGAGCATGGAGTGACACTGAATCATGGGGTATGTGGAGGTGAATGAGACATAAGAAATCAGAAAAGGTAGGAAAGGCAAGCTACTTTTTTGCAATGTTTCAGGGTTTTTGTAAAGTATTTTTTCTGTAATAGATTTAGGAGGAAACATATATTATGCTACTGGTTTATCAATATAGAATCCTCAGGTGGATCTTGGATCTCACTGATTCAAGAATTTCCTTAACATTGCAGATCCATCCATGCCTGCTTATCTAGCTCAAATCTTGTCAGATAAATTTGCTATAGGGGATGCTTCCTTGATTTCTCCTGATATCATGAAAGTTCTAGTATAATAAGTAATCTGACATATCCCTTTAATAACAGATACCCTCTTATAAACAATAATATTATTAAATAAATAAAGCAAAAGCACAAAAAAACTGACAGAATTTAATAGTGATTACATGTTATATGGACATTAAATTTATACTGTTTTATTATATACAATTAAATATTGTTTTGCTGCACCAAGTTTGGAACTATTCAAAGAAGAGATATAACTGACGTGAAGAAATGAGGTTTACTTCTGGTCACCTCCCCTGTGCTATCTAAATGATATGGTTGCTATGAGAAAAGTGCTATATTAATGTGAATTATTATTCAGTGATGCATACATAGAAGAAATGTGTGGAAATTTTACTACATAAAAATGTAGTACAACTTCATTTACATCATATTATTGAGGAATGATGTTTTCCATGTAATGGAATTTTCTGAATAAAAGAAACTTAGCTCCTTATCCACTAATATTCTTTCCCCTTTTCTACTTCTAACATAAATCTTTACAAAATGGAGTATATGCTTCTTTAACATACAATCAGAGCATATTGACCATGATTTAGTCATTTCTTGACAAGTTCAGGGGAATCGTTATGTGAACATCAAACATTGCTACATGCCATAATTACTCAAATTTAGACAGTTGGTATGATTTAAATTCTTTGGAGATCATTTCTTAATTTTGAAATTATTTGTTAAATAATAAAAAGCAGGCTAGAGAAAGAAAAAGAAAAGCCTGAGCCACGTGGAGCTAAATAACTTTCTTACATGCCTCCTCCCAGCATACTGGCCAGTCCAGATCCAGGCATCAGATCTCAGTTGATGGTGATTTCAAGACAAGGGAGAGATTTCCTTTTCCTCTACCAAATTATGCTCTTCATGACAGTCCCTTTCCTAAGCCTCTTTGCTTAGCAGACTCAGACTTGGTCCAGACAAGAGGTGGGAATGTTGGAATGACTGAGTGAGTACATACAGCATTTTTAAGCATAATAGGTGAGAGTAAGGAGGACTTCATCCAAACATCAGATAAATATGATTCCAAAGTTCAGGCATAAGATTTTTTCTTTTAAAAATCAAAAGTTTATTGGGGGGGGGGGGCAAAAGGAGTTCATATTAATATTAATTTTCATATATTGCTTTAACATTTGTTAAACATTTCACATATATTCATTTATTTCATCTTTACAACCATGTAAAGTAGATGCCATTAATAAGCCAATTTTTTTAAGCAAAATTGAGTTCTGTGAAATTATATTGACTAAGATTGGCCCTGGAGAGGAACTGAAAAAACGTATCTCTCTTCTATTATTGCTGTGAAAAGGAACTAGAGGTGTAAAATATTGAATGTGCTATCAGACACAGTAGAAGGGATGGTTAATTTTGCTAAACATTTTTTTTGCTTTTGTTATTAATCTTTGTTACAAGGCATGGTTCTCTGGGTAGAGAAAAGAAGACAAATATATTTGGACATAAATGTACTGCAGCAAGAAGGAATGCCAATTCTTTATAAATAAGCAAAAAAAGATTATTGCCATTTTTTAGATTAACAGACTGAGACTAATAGAGGTTAAGCATTCCAATTAACTAATATTACTAGACAAATGATCTTAGGCTGGCAGCTAGATGGTGAAGTAGCTAGAGTACTGTGCCTGGAGTCAGAAGGTTTTGAGTATAAATCCTGACTCGGACACTTAGTAACTCTGTAACCATGGACAAATTATTTAACCTCTCTGAGTTTCAGCTTCCTCATATTTAAAATGTGGATAATAATATCATCTACCTCACAAGGTTATTAGAATAAAATGAGATAACACACAGTATACTTTACAAACATTAAGTTATTGTTGAGTCATTTTTTTTGCTTGTCTTGCTCTTTGTGACTTCATTTAAGTTTTATTTGGCAAATATATTGGGGTGGCTTGCTATTTCATTTTCCAGCTCATTTTACAGATGAGGAAACTGAGGCAAACAGGATTTAAGTGATTTGCCCAGGGTTACACACCTAGTAAGTGTGTGATGCCTGGTTGAACTAAGGAATATGAGTCTTATTAGTCTTCCCAACTTCAGACTTGGCACTGTATCCGCTCTTCCATCGAGATGCCCATGAAAACCTTAAAGAGCTATATAAATGCTAAATACTATTAACCTATGGCTCTTGAATAGCATCAATTTAATTTCTGAATCTCCAAATAAAATTTACTCAATGGCTTTCTTCATGCTATATAAAGTACAAAGTAAAGAAATTATATAAAAGACTCCCTTCTTCACCCTTTATCACTAGAGTCCATGGGCTCCCCTGCAAACAAGGGGCAATGAGAGGGATACTAAGGTATTTATTCCCACCTCTGCCTGACTAGCAATCACACCCATTAGTGCCATCTTTGAACATCAAAGTCAGCCCATAAAACAGTATTCGCTTTCTATTCTTATGGCCCATGACCATACTGTTTATAAATAGCAGGTATGCTTCTAGGATATCTCTAGGTAGTTGGATATATTTTCTGCTTATTAACTAATTTTCGATAACCTCTCAGTGTTCCAACCAGCTCTCATATTAAGCGGAGCAGATAGAGGCTTTGCAGACCATTCATAAAAAGATGACATGTAACTCACAGCACTAATCTACCTACAATTTTATCTCACACAGAATTTTAGAAATGCTTAACATGGTCCAAATTGAGGATTTCAAATATGTGTTCTTCCATTATATTCCCCTTAAAATGTCCAGTGCCATCCTTGGAAAGTCACACATAATTTTGATTGATCTACTGCTAAAGGGAATTACAAATGAGTAACCAAAGGCCAATTTGAACTGCAAAGTACAAAGTTTCAACTGTCATGAACTATGAATAATTTTTAATGTCAACCTAGGCAAAACATGGGCTTTCTGGCCCCTAAACATGTAAGAAAGATCTCAATTTTGCTATTTCTGGAAAATATTTTCTATCTCAAAATTTCCAAATGATTCACAAATGCAAAGTAGTCATAATATCATCTTTCATTCCTTAAATTCCATCCTTCTTCTATTCTCAGCAACAGAAACTCTTGACTTTATCACATTATTCACTTTTTCTATAATTCTTTTACATTTAAGCCTACTGATTTTTCAAATTATTTCCACCTTAATTTTCTAGTTTTTAATTAACATCCCTCTATGCAATCCTAGTTAATTGTTCCAGAAATAGCATTCATGGCTTGCAATGAACTCTTGATATAATATTTGATTAGATTCTCAGATCACTCTGGTAAGTACTGCTAGTATCCTCATTTAAAGATGAGGAAACTGAGTCTGGGAGAGGATAAGTGGCTTCTGAAAGGTCAAAAGAAATAATACTTGTAAAAAAGCCTTTGAGCAGTGCCTGGCACACAGTTGGTGCTTTATAACATGCTGATTTTCTTCTCCTTTTCCCTAGGTCACACAGATAGTAACAGTCTGAGGAAGGAATTGAATCAGTCTTTGTGTCACTAAGACTAGTGATCTCTCCATTCCATTGCTGAATTTTAATCCTGCCTCCAACATTTATTAATTGTATAACCATGGATATTTTGATTAACATAGTTGAATCTCTGTTTACTTATTTGTGAAATGGGGATGGTGACCCTACTTGCCTTAGAGGAAAGTAGGTGGTGTATACAAGGTAGAATGTAAATCTCAGAATCAAGAAGACCTGATTTAGCTTCAAACAGTTGTTAGCTATGTGGCCCTCAGCAAGTCACTGCCCACCTCAGTTTCCTCATTTGTAAAATGGGGATAATGGTGGAAATTCCTTCCCATGGTTGTTATGAGGACCAAATGAATATTTGTAAATGTTTTTGACAACCTCAAAAAGCTATATATAAATGCTAGCTATTAGTGTCAGAGGGAAATTGTGAAGATTCACTGTGATCAAATCTTCTAGGTATTTTAAAAATCTCAAGTGGTATTAAAAAAGGAAGTCTTACTATTTTCATCTTTATTCATATTAGAAAAAATACAATTCTAGTGCTCAGGATAAGGGAAGCAACATAAAGAAGAGGAAAGACCGGTGAACTTGGTCAGGGACAGGATCAGCTGACTTGGCTCTAGTCCTGGTTCTGTCAGTAATTGACTCTGGCACCTTAAGTAAGTCCCTTTCCAATCCCGTCCTCAGTCTCTTTCCCTGCAAAATCAGAGTTACATAATGTCTTGCTGTCCCCTCCTATTCTAATATTATATGACTATATTAGCTGGGAACAGCATGGTGGCAAAGAGAAAAAAATAACAGAATAGAAATGTTAGAAGGATCAGAATTTACATCTCATCTCAGACTCTGTCAAGTTGGGCAACTGATTTGACACTTTTGCCCCTCAAATAACTTTCTCAAGGTTGATCAATGAAGTCTAAATCGGTTGGCATGTAGAGGAAGATCCTCAAACCGAGAAAATCAGAGCTACCATAAATAGGCTATATACCTCAACAATTTATGAAATGTCTATTGAATTTATTTTTATATTGTTATAATAATTTTGTATTTCCCTAGATTACATGTCATTATAATTTTAATAAGTTTTCTGATAATTTGCAATGTATGTTCTTTCTCCCTTACATCTCCCCCCCACTCTCCAAGAAGGCAGGCAATATGATATAGAACCTAAAGTTTCTATCTATTTGAGCATATAATACATATTACCACGATTGTCATGTTGTGAAAGAAAGCACATATTGCTTACACTAGATAAAAATTTGTGAAGTAAATAAAGAATGGTATATTTCAATTTGCATTCAGACTCTGTTCCTTTTATGGAGGTGGAAATCCATTTTTTCATGACTCTCATCTGCTGAATTTCAAGGATGTGTAGTTTTCCTGGGAATGGTACTGATATAATCCAGGAAAAGAAAAACCTCTTACTTGCTCATTTCATAGTTTACCATCAAACTCTATTTTTTAAAAATAGATCAATTTGCTTATTTTCATGTATCCAAAAGTATCACATAAAAGGATTTTTTGAGAGGTAATGAAGAGAACAAGTTGGAGAAGAACATTTCTCTTGAAGTGAAGGAATATAGACTCTCTTTTCTCTGACTGTCACAGGCTGTTTCCTTGAGATTTTTTTCCTTAGTGATAAACTTCAGAATTGTTCTTTAAAAAAGTAAAATGCCATATATCATATTCATATACCATATAACTTGTTCAGCCATTCACCAGTTAATGGATATCCCCTCATTTTCCAATTCTTTGCTACAACAAACAAGGCTGCTATAAAGATATTTATACATATGGTTCCCTTTCCTCTTTCTTTTATCTCAATCTGATCATCACACAATGACCAATTACAATTTTGGATGGCTGAAGCTGATGAAACAGCCTACTTATCACCTGATAGAGATGTGATGGTCTCAGAGATCACATTGAGACATATTATTTTTGGGGGGGTGGAGTGTGAAATGAAGTAGGAACATGACCAATATAGGAATTTGTTTTTCTTGACAATACATGTTTGCAAAAAAATAATTTTTTTTGGGGGGGGGGATAATGGAGGAGGAAGAGAAGGGAGATATTTGTTTGAAAGAAATTAAATTAATTTTTAAAAAGTATAAAGTCATTACAAAGAGAAAAAAGTATTACAAGAAGAAAAATACTGAGTTGGTCAAAGATGAGTTGAATTTCATAGTAATGAAACATATAAAACAAGATATTATTTGGAGAAGGAATACTGGAGAAAATTTTGTTGTAAAAAATAAAATATATATCAACACATTTTTGTTTTTAAAATAAAATGGAAAAAAGAATGCGAGTTGTTTGAGGTCTGAGATAGTTGTCTTTCTTTGTATCCCCAGTGCCTACAACAGTGTTTGGAAGATAATTGGCACTTAATAAATGCTCATTTAACTCAAAAACTATTAAAATGCATAAAGTTTTTGTTATCTTGTTCTCTGTTCTCCTTCTTCATTGTAAAAGTTGCTTAAATCCAGGAGGTATTAAGGAATCATTAAAGAATTCTGACCTGGGACCTTTATAACTCAAGTTCATATAATATTCTGTAGTATGCTTTTGTTGGAAAGGTTCTTATTTTGAATTTTGAAAGTATGAAGTACTTTGGGTTCATAAATACATATGAATATAGCAGGAGCTGCTTCATAATTAAGAGTGGGTGAGTGGATAGATATGGGGATGGGAAAAGAGGAGAAATTATTCAAAACCCTCTATTTTTATATTCAAAGGGTATGACTGAAAATAAATAAAATGATTAGCCACAGCCAAAGTTAGAGGAAAATGGCAGCAGACGTGTAATGAGATGTATAACTGGGGCACCAAAGGCCCACATGTGGATAAAAACTGATTGAGTTAAGCATTTACTGAAATTACTTTCTATCAGTGGCTTGGAAAGCAATCAGAAGCAAGGCCCACTGGTTTAAAATGAAAAGGCTTACATGTAAACCCAGTCTAAGTCTAAAGTATTGATTAGGTGAGTATTGAGGAGGAATTCTCACATTTCTCAAATTTCTCAGCTTAGCAGTCAGCACTCCCTGTGTGTTCATATTGAGTCTCTTAGACGATATAAAGGAAAAGCAGGAAAAAAGCAAATTCCAAAAGCTAATTGTAAAAATGAAAATCGTGTTTCTCTTCATATGTTTTTGTCATATTCATTACTTATAATGTGCTACTGTGCTACTTTAAAAATACATTTGGTGACTTAGGAGATTATTTGTTCATGGATTTGTCAATGGCCAAAATAATGTAGATCAACTGAATAATAAACAAATATAATAAGCATTTGTGTTTCTTTTACATTGGAAAACACTTTCTACCAGTGTTGGACATTAACTCCCAGTTAACTACTAGAACCAAATGTCTAAGAGATGTTGTTTTCTTAATGTCATAGACATTTATGAAGAAGTTTTACTATCTGCTTTGTTACTATTGTATCCTACTGGCCACCGAGTCTTTTCCATCTAACTTTTAACTTCTGTATGTAGTCTCTCCCATTATTATGTGATTCCCTGGAAAATAGAAGCTGTCTAGCTTTTCTATTTGTATCCTTAGCCCTTAGCACAATGCATTGTACTTAATGAGTGCTTAATAAATGCTTTTTCATCCCTTCCATAAACAGTGACTATTTTAGATAATAATGTCAACAATAATATAGCTTGGAAAACTACTATCTATACAAAAGCTGGATTAATAAGGCCATCAATTATCCAGAAATATCATCTGAATTATTATTTAAGTAGCAAAGAGCCTTGTACAATATCCTGTACAATCTAGGTGTCTAAAAATGTCTGTTGCCATTACTCAATTAAATAGTCAAGGGATATGCATAGGCAGTTTTCAGAGAAGAAAGTCATAGGAAAAAAATGCCCTGAAACACTAATAATTAAAGGAATGCAAATTAAAACAACTCTGAGGTACCATCTTATAGCTATGAGATTAGCTTAGATGACAGAAAAGGAAAATGACAAATACTACAAGGTATAAGGAAAAATAGCAACAGTAATGCATTGTTGGTTGGAGCTGTGAACTAGTCTAATAAATCTGGAAAGAAATTTGAAACTGCACAAAAAAACCCTATCAAATCATGTATCCTCTTTGAGTAAGTGATATTGCTATAAAGGTGTATATGCCAAAAACATCAAAAGGAAAAAGACAAATACACACATACATATTTATATCAGTTCTTTTTCGGGTGGCAAGAAAATGGAAACTTGAGAGAATGTCCATTAAATGGGAAAAAGTTGAATGTGATATTGCACAGAAGGGGTTAATTTCAGAAAAATACTGGGAAGAATTATATGAATACGAAATGATGCATAGTGAAGTAAGCCGAACCAAGAAAACAAATTACATTGCAAAAGTATCAACTGTGGTAAACATAGGAACTGATTAACATAATGACCCATAACAATTCCAAAGAATTCATGATAAAAAATTCTATCTATTTCCAGATAAAGAATTGATGGACTCAATGTGGAATCTAAAAGTTGTCTATTATTTTAATGTCTAAAATAAGTGTACTCAAATTTGTTGTATTACATTATGCCAAACAACCTGTACATATACATGTAGCCCCTTACTCACACTTTCCAGAAAATAATAATGAATCAATGATTTTATAGGCTACAGGAAATACAAATTTTCAATTAAAAAATCTTTCCTTTAGAACAATTGCTAAATCAAATTAGCGGGTATTTGATGTATAGCTATAGATATAATATGTGATCAGTTTTATTACTATTCTTCATTCTCATGCCTTTCAATCATTTCTTAATAAAACTAACCCAAAATGGATACATTTCCACTAAAGTTTGGCATGTCTGAGTTCTACAACTAGACATCTTAAAGATGAAGGTATAAGGAGAAGCAGGGGAAGAGGAAGAAAGAAAGAATAAATAGGTACAATACACAGGTTGTCACAGTTGGTATTTCTGAACAATCCTATTTCACTTTTTTTTTTAAACCCTTACGTTAAACCCTTACCAAGGCAGAGGAGCACTAAGAGATAGGTAATTGGGATTAGTGACTTGCCGAAGATCAAACTACTAGGAAATTTTTGAGGCCAGAATTGAAACCAAGGTCTATTGACTCCAGAATTGGCTCTCTATCCACTGAGTCACATAGATGTCCCAATCTTATAAGATCCAAATTTCTCCCTCTCTTCCTTCCCTCCGCATCCTTGGAGATGTTAAGTGTAATCATTAAAACTGGGTAGCCAACTGTAATAATTAAAAATTTGGTTTGACAAAAATAATAATGTTTAAAAAATAGAATTGTTGTGGTTGCTGTTTATAAAAATTAAACTATGGGAGTCAGTAAGCTGTCAGTAGCTTTATTTACAGCAAGGTAGAGATATTAAAGTAGGAAATATAGGAAGGAGATAGGAAATATCACCTAGCTAAAAATACACCAAGTCCTAACCTTAGAGTCTCCAGACCATGAATGCAAATCCGACTGTGAATCTTGCCAGAATCCAAAGTCCAGATCAGGAAGCCAAAATCCAAAGATCCAAAGATGCTAAAAAACCACTGAGAATCTTCAGCCTAAATGAAGTCAAGAATAAGCCCAAGAATTTGCGAAGCCAGAAGAGCACAAGAAATGAAGACCCTGAATCTCTCTCAGGCTCCCACGTTTATAGTTTTCTCTACCCATTAGCTCTCCTAGATCACTTTTCAGGAATCAATCACAGCCTTTCAATTTGCCTAGCACTCCCTCGGAGGTGTGGGGGGCATTAGGAGGGGGGAGTGGTTGGGACCTTGTAGTGCTTGAACTTTTGTCTTTGTTAGTGACTTACTAAGTGTTATGTGGGGGTACTTTAAGTTTTTGATTTATTAACTTAAAAAAACAAAGGGAATAAATATTCTCTTTCACATAAGTAATTTGATCTGGTGATACATGCATTATTATGTGAAACATATTTCTATATTGGTCGTTTTTTAAGAGAACACTTACATAAAACCAAAGCCTCTAAATAAAAACACTAAACTAAACACTAAACATTAAACTAAAGGTAAAAATAGTCTGCTTTGATTTGCATTCAGACTTCCAACATTCTCTGGAGTTGAAAAGAATTCTTTGTCATGAGTCCTTCAAAATTTTCTTGGTTCGTGGTATTGCTGAGAATAGCTAAGTGTTTCACAACTGATCATACAACACTTCTATTACTTGTACAATGTTCTCTTGGTTCTGCTTATTTCATTCTGCATCAGTTCATGTAAAGTCTTTCCAGAATTTTCTGAAATCATCCTGCTCATCATTTCTTATATTCCCTCAGGAGAAGCTGATGACCTGAAATCTCCTCTCAAGGAAGAATGACTCAAGTTTGGATACTCTAGACCCATGTTGGCACAAGCAGGAGGGTACTGTTCCCTTTACCTCCACAGGCGCCTTAGGACATTTCTTATATGACCCATCTGTCTTCCTAGTAGCTCAATCGGAGCCCTTTCTCCCTCCTCCTCTGGGGTAAGAGTGGGGTTTGGGGACTCATATGTGGCATGAAGATTGCAGTTTGGGCACTCGGTCTCTAAAAGGCTCACCATCACTGCTTTAGATCTTTTAAAATCACCCTGAATTGCTTCTCCCTTTTGACTGGAGGGCTGGAGGACAGAATCAGCAACAATGGGGATAGAAAGGAAAGAAATGAAGAATCCTTATCCTCTGGGAGCATAACTTGGGGCATAACAGAAATAGAACCCAGGCTGTAATCATGCTAAAATTTGGGGAGATCAAATGGTCCTCCTAGTATCTAAGGGATTCAAGGATGTCAAAGAAACAGAATTGGAAGGCAACGTACAGACAGAAACTACTAGGGAATTCAGAATACTGTCTCTATTATTTCTTCCTGTTTGGGGAACAAGTCACTAGTCAAAAGGATCTGGGTGGTCAGTAGGAGGTCAAGCTTTGGTTGAACCATTGCATACAGAAAAAAGCCTTTTTTGTTGTTATCATTCCCTCTAATGGTGAGACCAGCATTAATTAGAGAGTTAGGATTTAAGGAATCAATAGAGATTAAAAGCTCTAAATCCAAGACTCGGGTTCATCCCTAGATATTTGTTGCTTCTAGCAACAGCAGCCCCTGCAGCCAACAAATTCAAACTGTAGCTCTAGGGAGCAGCTGAGATGGAGCTGGGCTGCAAGCTTTGCCAAGCCTTCTGAGAGAGTTATACATTTAAAATGGAAGTAGAGCAAGCTACATATAGAGCATGGCAATTCCCTCAAGTGCTGTGCTTTGGGGTCCCTGAAGTGCTACAAGAAAAAAAGTGGCTGAGCACTGACTGAGTGTGGCAAAAAGTGGGGGCCAGGGGCTAAAAAAGAAAGACTTGAGGCTCATATACCTGTAATCAATCCCTTAAGATACTCCCCTTTATCACAAAGAGAAACAAAGAATTGGACTCTATTTTCCAACTTGTGGTCTATCTTTTTTTTTTAATTTTAATTTTAATTTTTTTTTTTTTGCTCAGACTAGCGGGACTAATAACAGTGGCTCCCTAAAATGAAAATGACTCTTTAGGTCTATTTTAATCTTTAATAGGTAACTAGTTGGCACAGTGGATAGAACATTGGTTTGGCGTCTGGAAAGGCAAATACTGCCCATTGACTGGTACTATCTGTGTGTGACCCGGGCAAGTCATGCAACCCTTTTCATTCTTTTTCCTCATCTATAAAATGATCTGGAGAGGGACATGGGAAATCACAGCAGTATCTTTGCCAAGAAAATACCAAATGAGGTCACTATGATTCAGGCCCCCAAAATCACTCAACAACAACAACAACAAAATGGAGAAAATAATGGTCCAACTTTCAGGGTAGTGTTGAGGATCTAATGAAATAATATGTGCAAAGCAATTTGCAAACTTTAAAGAGCTATAGAATTTCTATGGTTGTTGTTTATTTTAGTCCTCAGATATCCAAAGGAGAAAGGAGAAAAGCATATAAGCCAATGTTTTGAATCGACACAACATAGCCTCCCTTGTCTCCAACTCCCTTCTGCCCAACCCCCACCCCCCACATCTCCCCCAAAAAAGTTGTTGGGAAAACTAATCGTTGGTCTCAGCAGGAAGGAAAACACAATCTTACTCCACAGAAATGATTTAAAAGTATATAATAGCTTGAATGTAGTCGGCCACCCTCTAACTTTAAAAAGAAAAAAAAAGCCAACAGTTTTATAATTGCTTTTAAGCCCAGGTAGGAATAGTTTTGAAAGAAGTGCTATTTCGAAGGGTTTAGTTAAAATGATTTACCTGTAGGTTTTAAACAGCATTAAGTGCTTTTGGAAAAGAGTTCTGATTTGTGCTTAGTATGGATGGTGCTTAAGAGCCTGGGCTTTGGAAAGGTGTACCTCAGGAGACACATTTACCAGGAAAATGCAGGCCTTAAATACAGTTGGGTGTTTGTTTCCAAGACTATTTTCCTGCCTGTTAGCATTTAAACCACCCACCAAGGCTTTGCTAATACCCTCATTGAGAAAATGAGAGATGTGGAAGTTCACACCTTTGTTGCTGATACTTTTTTATTTAGTGTAAATTCATTGAAAAAACTGGACTGAATAGAGATTCAAGTGTGAAAAAGCTGGAACACTTCTTTTAAAACTTCACAGAATCATAGGTGATATTATTATTTAATTTTTCCTAGTGATGGGAGGTTTTTTTTTTTATAACAGGTTTGACAATTGCCTTTCTTTTCCTATTTCATCAAACTGAAGTTGACTTTCTTTTTTTTTTTACACAAGGATGAATAAAAAACCTCACCAAATCTTCCTTCCAGGCAATTCAGAATTGTTTCAAATTTCTCCTTATCATTTTTTAAAAATTTAGAATATTTTTTCATGGATACATGATTCATGATCCCCTTCCCTTCCTCCTCCTGGAGATGACAAGCATTTCCACTGGTTTATACATGTATCATTGTTCAAAACCTATTTCCATGTGTTAAAGTTATTCATATTTGTAAGAGAGTGATCTTTTAACATCAAAGCCCCAATCATATCACCATTAGACTGATCAATCATATGTTTATCTTCTGTGTTTCTACTCCCACCGTTCTTTCTCTGGATTTGGATAGTATTCTTTTTCCTAATTCCTTCAAAATTGTCCTGGATCATTTCATTGCTGCTAATAGAGAAGTCCATTACGTTTGATTGTGCCACAGTGTATCAGTCTCTTTGTACAATATTCCCCTGCTCCTTTTGCTCTTCATCAATTCCTGGAGGTCCTTCCAATTCACATGGAATTCCTTTCAGACAATATTCCATCTCCATCAGATACCACAATTTATTCGGCCATTCCCTAATCAATGGACAGCCCCTCATTTTCCAATTTTCTGCCCAAAGAGTGAGGCTATAAATATTTTTGTACAAGTATTTTTCCTTATCACTTTGGAATGAATTCTGTGACCTGAGGCATCTCTCTTATCTTCTATTCCTCTCAGTTTCCTTATCTGCAAAATGAATATTGGGTGAAATAAAAAAGGGAATGAAGTGTGTTATTCTCAAGATAAAGCTTCCATCTTGCTCCCCTCCAATAGGGAATGAAATGTATAAAAAAAGAAAAGTCTGCTTAGGCTTTCAAAAAAAGACCTCAAGGAAGTCTTGCTTAATTTGGGAAACAGACAGTTGGGAAATTCCTTATTTCACTTCAAGGACTTCCTCTGACTTTGGAAAAAGGAGAAGAATCAGGCCACCCTAACCTTACCCTTCCCAAGTAGCGGGATCATGATGAGCTCATGCTAGGTATCTTGGTGTTTTTTTTTTTTTTAACTGGAATAAACTTTGCATCTAGATTTTTAAGCCCTGTTGCCCAGACAATGAGAATCAGACAAAAAGGGAGGGAGTCTTGCTTCAGGAACCTATATAATGTTTGTTTCTGAGTCCATGCTTTGCTTTTGCCCTATCTAGGCACTTGGATTTTCTCATAAGAAAGAATAAAGGCTGTTCCTTCTATTCTCTGACACCAGGTTTGTAATTTAATTATTATTTGAGTGGATGGTTGTTTTTATCCCACACAGGATGATAATAATAGCACTTATCTCTAGTGTTTTTATGAGGATCAAATGAGTAAAGGGCTTGGTACTGTGCCTGGAACATAGTAAGTAAGCTATTATTATTTATCTGGTAGGTTGGATTTTGATATTTCATTTTGGGAAGCTGAAGCAAAGAGGTAGTAAAGGGGGAAAAAATCCACCTAGGTATTTGGCACGTTATTCATTTCACATATTGTATGAGACCTGAGCAATTTATTACTGAGCACTAATTGTATGCATAGAAATTTGCTAGGTACTGTGTTAGAAAGATAAATGATACATTGTGCCTTACCTTCAAAAGGATTATAATCTGGAAAGGTCACAATATGAAAGATTCAAGAAATACAACATAGATCAGAAGGTGAAAGTGCAGGAGGGAAGAACTCCCAAAATATATTTATTATGTATGATTTAGGAATTGAGGAAGCTTTTCCTATTTTTTTTTAAGAAGAGATGAAAATCAGGGAAGTTTTATGGGTTTTTAGTTGGGTCTTGAAGGTTGGACAGAATTTCTATAGTTGTTCCTTTATCTCCTCAACTAATCTCTTAAAATAGAAATCATCTTTCCAACTCCATTGAGAAACATAATTGTTTGTAGTAGGCTGGGATCCTCCTCACCAGTTAGCATTAAAATCAATATTTTAAAGATCAAATGAATTAAAAGCTTAATTTGGATACTAGAACCACCCTTTAATACAGTGGAACCTCTTTGATTGGGAATCTGCTGATTCAGTTACCTGTTCTTAATCATGGAGGGAAAGAATAAAAGAAATTGGAAAATTTGGAAATTCCAGAAAATAAATGGTTCATAAGTTTCAATGCACCTGCTCAGTTTATGAGTATAAACTATAACATGGTATACAGCCCAGTACATGATGTCTTTCCCTTTGTCCCTTGTGAAACTTTTCTCCAGTCACTCTTGCTTCTAGTGTTCTAAGCTGATCACATTCATTCATTGTAGTGTTATTATGGGTGCCTTTGCTTTAAAAAAGCCCCTATTTACTGAATAATGGCCACAAAGCTCAAGAGTAGTGATGGTGGTGGTGACATTGGTCCCCATCATGCACTGATACACTGATTTAGTGGTTACTAAAGAAGATTTTCCCTTATATCTACAGATTCAAAAATCTGTGGTAGGTCTTGGAATATATCCCCTGCAGATACAGGGGACCCTAATGTACTGACAGTAGTTTCACATAGAAATAAAAGCCACAACATGAGAAATTGTATTGTGCAATGATGCTATTATCTCAATGTTGGTGATAATGACTGGCAGATGTATATGCTCATATGACTTTTATATGCATGATTTTGCATATTAATTTCTATACACACATCTGTATATGTATGTGCATATGCATATTTTTGTTAAATGTCATATTATTTATATTATATAATTTATTATAGTATATATTCTATTATAGTTTGCATTATATACTATGTATGTATACTTTATGTGACATGTATTGTATGTCTATGTTATATTTTATATTGTATATTAGAATGTATTATAATAAACTATAAATATTTGGTTATGTATAAATCACACAAATTATTTTTAACCTGAGGGAAGAGCTACAGATTTTATTATTGTACTCATTTTACAAATAAGGAAACTGAGGTTGATAGAGGTAGTGACTTGCCTGGAGAGACACATACAGA
The DNA here is from genome assembly GCF_027887165.1 of Monodelphis domestica. Taxonomy (NCBI): domain Eukaryota; kingdom Metazoa; phylum Chordata; class Mammalia; order Didelphimorphia; family Didelphidae; genus Monodelphis; species Monodelphis domestica. Next base: position 257,254,439 of record NC_077230.1, read on the forward strand.
ACTAAGAAGTATTTCTAGTGGAACTTGAACTCAGATCTTCCTAATCCAGGTCCAGTTCTCCTTCCACCAAGCTATGTTGACTCTACCTTAGTCAGATATACACTTACATATGCAAGCAAACTTGATTCCTCAACAGTTTCTCCACCTCAGCACAGACCCATATTAATCTGTAATTCAGTCCTACTGCATCAGTTGGTAGAATGGTCAGTTACAATGAAGATCATGAAAATGTGGAAAGATAGAAAGCAAGTAATTAACTTAATAAACATTTGTTTATTTAGTGCCTATTATGTGTCAGGCACTGTGCTAAGTGCTTTACAAATATTGTTATGGTTTATGGATGCATGTGAGCATTTTAATTTGTGATAATAAAATATGAATATTTGTATATATATGTATGTAAATATATATATATGTATATATGTATATATACATATATATATAAACATATTTCCATTATTTCCTGTGTGCCCCATGGGTCTAACAATTCAGAAGTAAGGAAAAAATAATTAATTTTTAAAAATCAGATTAGAGCTGGAAGGGACTTTAAGAGTCCATCTAACTCAACCCCCTCATTTTGAACATGTGGAAACTGAGTCTCAGAGAACTTAAGTGAATAATCCAAAGTTGCATGGGTAATAAGGAGCCAGGATTAAGCTTTGAAGCAAAGTCCTCTGACCCTGAATCTATGGCCCTTTCTATCATGAAGCCTTCAAATATAACAAGCTAAACACAAAAACATCATCGTCAAGATATATAGCTAAAATAGTAGAGAGAAGATTCAGAGGACATTTAGGAAAAAAAAAAAGAGGTATTTTACAGCTGAGATTATTTCTTCCTCTGAGAGTCACACATCTTTTCAGACTTAAAACTTTAAAAAGTTTCTAGCTGTGTGAACTTTATTGATTCACTTAAAAACCCTTACTTTCTGCCTTAGAATTTATATCAGGAATACCAGTTGCAGGGCAGAAGAGTAGTAAGGGGTAGATAACTGGAATTAAGTGACTTGCCCAGGTACATACAACTAGGAACTATGTAAGGCCACATTGGACCCCAAATCTCCTGTCTCCAGGCCTTGTGTTTTATCCACTAAGCCACCCAGCTGTCTGTAGTTGTATGAACTTTAAAAAGTCATTTAATCTTTCCATATCTATAAAGTGATGATAAAGATCTGTGAAGATTGGATTTAGTTCTCCCCTGATTGTAACAATGAAGATACTTAGCTCTTCCTTTATTGTGAAGATTAAATTGTAATCACCTGATTTTAAAAATGAAGGTACTTAACTCTTCCTTTATTGGAATGATTGAATTGTAATCCAGTCTATTTTTAGATTTTAATCCCCAAAAGGTGGTAACTCAGTATTTGAAGTATATGTACCCACTTTAACTACAAAATGGTGTTAACTAACTACAAAAGGTGAACTAACCAAAAAAGGTGTTAAGTAACCAAAAAATGTATAATCTAACCAAAGAAGAGGTGAACTGAAGAGTGGGCAGTCCTAGAGAGGAGTGTCCGCTGCGGTTGGTAGATGTAAAATTTAGGGGAGGTGACACGAGAGGAAAATATCTTTAAAAAGAGGACCAGAGGCCAGAAGAGTTATTCGATTTGATTCTCATTAGATCTAAGAACTCTCACTGGGAGGAGAGACTGGAAGACAGACATTCAAACTTGGTTGTGGAACTGGACCCCTGGAGGAAATCTTGCAGGAGACCTCAGACTGCTTTCATTTTAGATGGTCACCATAGGTGAGTGAAAGGCTGACTTAGTAACTGCCTTTCTCGGAGGTATAAACCTCTAAGAAAGGCCCATTGTCTTGAGACTTTTTTCCCTGATTAGGGCCTTAAAATTTCTACCTGGCTCAGAGGAAGCCGGAGTTCTCTCTCTCTCTCTCTCTCTCTCTCTCTCTCTCTCTCCTTAATATCTTCCCTCTATTATAAATAAAACTGCCATAAATTATATTTTACTTTAATAATTCATTTTTGGGATTTAGAAATTAAATCCCTGGCGACAACCTAATTAATATATTCAAGCCCAACCAATAAAAATTAACAGATCCTACTCTCTGACCAGGATTGTTATAAAGAGGATGTTGCCCAAAGCATATAAAACCATACCTCAAGTCAATATAATGTGATGGTTATGCTGGGTTCTACAAGGCTATGCTAGTGAGGATGAAAGCTCTAAGAAATCCAGGCTAGACACTTTTACCTACAGAATTATCTTCTGAAGATCAGCGTTTCTAACAGAAAAAAAGGGTCATGACCAGCACTTGGCCATCAAGAGATTTTTTTTCCTTTTTTTGCAACAGCATCTTGTAAGGTATTAAATGGCTGATATCATGAATTATTTTTTGTCTATTATTAAAGGAAAAAGGAAATATCATGATGGGAAGTCTTTAGGTGATACCTGAAGAACAAATTTTTTTTTTAAAGATAATTTTTCCAATTGTTTTTCTTCATAATCAAGGTTATCATTGTTTCTCTGCTCTAATTTGTAATTGACACTCTAATTCCCATTAAGAGCTGCCATGGTTAAATTAGATCATGATTTATGCAAAAACTGAAAAGAAGTGACGATGTGATTCTCAGAGGAAGAAAAAAAATCTCAGCTGTAAAATACTTCTTTTTTTTTTTTTTTAAATGTCCTCTGAATCTTCTCTCTCTACTATTTTATGTTCATTAAAGAGCCACTGGGGGAGGTATGGGGATCAGTCAGTGGCATGTACTTAGATGCTTGAATTCCCAAGTATTTTAGATGTAGTTTGTATTAAGGACAAATTAAGCTGAAAGTTGTAGTCTGGGGGCCTTCGAAAAAGAAAAGCCTTTAAGCAACTAATGACTTGTTCAAGTTGTGCCTTTGTGGGAAACATGCCAGGGAACTTGGGTAGCAATTTATAGTAACTGTGGTAAATGAACCATAATTAGCAGTAGAATTTATGAACTGTTTGCTAAACTGGTAATTAGCTAGAGATGTAAAGGCACAAACTGGAGGTGTTCATAGCACAACAGAGCAAGACTTTTTTTGATCATCTACAGCTTAAACACATGGAGTTTAGGCTGTCTATTCTCTTGGGAGGTTGTCACATATGAAAAATGGAAACAATGACAGGGGAGGGAGGGACAGAGGGAGAAAGAGAAAATAATAAAAGAGACAGTGACACAGAAAGAGAGAGGGAGATAGAGTCACACAGAGAGTCAGAGAGAGGGGAGGAGAGAGAATAGAAAAGATAGAAAGTAGAGAAGAGAGACAGGAACAGGCAGAAAGAACCAGAAAAAGAAAGAGAGAGAACTAGAGAGAAAGAGAAGAGAGAGAGTGTGTGTGTGTGTGAGAGAGAGAGAAACAGACAGACAGAGAAAGAGACAGAGACAGAGAGACAGAATGAGATAAAAAAAAAACAGAAAAATCTTTGAGAATCATTGGAGAATAATTTTTGGAATTTGTATGTGACTATATTAAACTTTAGAAAGTAAATCAAAGAAAAGTCATGAGAGTTTATTGGACAGGGGCCTTCAGTATTTACAGAAAGAACCAATTAGCACATTTAGATTTTTTATGAAATACTAATCATTCTGATGAAAAGTGGCTTATTTGGATAATTGATGATAGTCTCATACTTCCATTTGATTAGTGCCATGTGACTGTCAGGAGGTGGTACTTTTAATGTGGTTATACACTCCAAATAAAAACACTGAGAGGTACCTCAATATTCTCAATATAAAATCTAATTTCATGATCCTTCCTTTACCTAAAGGAAAAGACTTTTTAGGTATTCAATTAATGTATGTTGATCCAAATCTGATATATAGAATGAACCTTATTTACATAGAAAAGAATGAAAGAGTTATGAGCACCATTCTTACTTTTAGTTGTCAATAAATATTATCTTTTTGCCAAATTAATAAAAACATCTGAGGGAATAGAATGATAAATACTTTGTAAATGTTAGACTAATACAGAAATATAAGTTATCGAAGCATATTGAATCTCAGCTTCCTCATCTGTGATAAGAGAAATAATTGCACTTTCTAAATCATAATTTTGTTTCTAAGGATAAAACAATATACATTAAAACTATTGTAAAATAGAAGAGGCTATAAATATATTGTATTGTTATTATTACTTTAGGTAAAATTAAACATTTATTTGAATATCAGATTTGTATTCAAATTATGGGACCATTTTGCTGGAAATTTGGACATTTCCTTCCATGATAGTGTCATTCAAAGTCCAATGAACTATTCCTACAAGATTTTAATTAGGAGTTGTGTTGTCAAAAATTCTACTAGATCCTATAATATCATAAGAGGCCAAAAATGGGTTTTGAGTTAAAATTTCTGGAAAGGGTAACATTTTCTTGGTCTATTTTTTTTTGACTTAACACTTTTTCTTTTTATTAGAAATGAGATTAGATTCAAGAAAATTCTTCTTACTCTCTCTAGACTCTTTTAAATAGGTCTGATATTCCATGTTTAATGGTCTTTGGCAATTTAATTATTTTCTTCTCAACACCTTTGTAGTCCATCCAGAAGATTTTTGCTATAGCTTTTGGGTCAACAACAACAAAGATACTTTGATGGGTCAATTCTCCTCTTGATAAAGACCAGATCACAATTTTTGTTATATTTTGACATTGTAAGATTAAAATTAATATCCAAATAACTCCAAGTATCATATATTATAAGATTTATGAATAATCACTTGAAGCAGAAGAAATATGAAGACAAAAGTAAAAGTCTGGGTAAAGTAACCTTTCCCAGACACATTTGGGGGAAGAAAGAGCAAGGGGGCAGGGTAACCCATAAACTTTAACTCCAGAATGTAAGGATGTAATGTGAGAAGGAACATGGGAAGCTGGGATTTAGAATCCTGGGGAGAGGATTCAAATTATACAAGATCTTCATTTTTTAGAACCAGAGAATCTTAGACTTGTTAAGTAACTTGGAGATCATCCAGTCTACGATCTTATTCAATGAAAGAATACTCTTTAGAGCAGTGTTGGCAAATGTTTTAGAGATCATGTGCTCAAACTGCACCTGTGAGCCTCCTGCAAGCCCCCTGCATTACCCTAGAGTGCTCATATTGAGCAGAAGGGAGGGACATGCAAAAATGTCCTCAGGCATGAGGGAGAGAGGAGATGGAGCAGCTCTCCCCACACACTGGGGCACATATGCCACCCCTTTGCCAACACAGCTTTAGAGTATCTCTGACAGCCATATACCCTCTATTGAGAGGGAATTCACTACCTCAAAAGATAGCCCAATTCATGCTTAGTTTTAAGAATTAGAAAACTCTACTTTATATTGAGATGAAGCCTTTCCAAGTTCTTTCCACTGGTCCTTTTCTGCCCTTAATAGGTACATAGAATATTTCTAATCTCTGTTCCATATAACAACTTTCAGATAACCAAGAAAAGCCATGGTAGTATTTCACAAACTTACTTTCCCCAGAGTTGTAAGAGGTTGAAATCCCAGTTTAGTTATTCACTAGAGTATGTAACAATGGCTAATTCATTGAAACCCTCTGGAACTTAATTTCCTTAGCTGAAAAATCCTTAGATTTTACTATAATCTTTTCTAGGTCATAATTCTATGATTCTATGATATAGATTGTGGCCATCAATGTTGTTTTGGTGTTCATAAAGAATATCTCAAGATAGAAGTTTGGGGAAAATTTCAGACATAATATGAACAATTCTGCTTAGTTTCATTAAAATGCTGTTACTCATTTAAATAATATGTAATTAGCATTTTAAGTGAAACTACTGCTACCACCGATTTCTTTACATTTGTAATATCTTCTTATTTTGATTAAATATTGGTGAATATAATATAAAGCAGGGTATAACATTTTAGACCAAAAATGTTATAGATTTCAGAGATTAGCTGAACAAGCCTTCTGTCTTGACTTGTAGAATCAAATAATGAAATATAAAATTCTAGGGGTATTCTAAATGAAGTTCTATGTAGAATGATTTAGAAGCAATCTACCTCTAAAACCTTGAAATCTCAGATTCCTGTTTCTTCTTAAAACCTCATATTACTCCAGCTCCCCAACACAAACATACACACATGCACACACACACACACACACACACACACACACACACACACATTGCTCTTTGTCCTCTTCTTATTTCAGTAGATTCCAGGAACATTATAGACCTGGACCAATCATTTCAGTACATATGTTTTTTTGGTAGAAACAGCTCCTATTCTTGTTTATTAATTCATTAGTACTTTACTTTTAATTTTATTAATTTCTCTTTTGATTTTTTAGATTTCCAAATTAATCTTTAATTGGAGATTTTTAAATTTGTTTTATTTTTAGCTTTTTAAATTGTCAATCCAATTCATTGATCTGTTTTTTTTTTCTCTATTTTATTGATATGAGCATGCTTGGGTATGACTTAGTCTATATCTACACATTTTGATATGTGGTCTCCTCATTGTCATTCTCTTCAATGAAATGTGTGATTGGATTTGTTCTTTGACTCATTCATTTTGAAGAATTAGATTATTTAGTTTCCAAATAATTTTTAATTTTCATTTTCATGAACCCTTATTGACTATAATTTTTATTGCATCCTCATCTGAAAAAGTTCCATTTATTATTTCTGCTTTTCTACATTTGGTTGTGAAATTTCTATGCCATAATACTTAGTCAATTTTTTCATATATACCACATGCTGAATAAAGAAGGCATATTCCTTTTTACCCGTATTCAATTTTATCCAGATATCTATTAAATCTAACTTCTTTTTTATTTTTTGGTTAGATTTATCCAGTTCTGATAGGGGAATGTTAAGGTCACCCACTACTATAGTTTTACTATCTATTTTCTCCATAAGCTCCTTTAGTTTCTCCTTTAAAAATCTGGATACTATGCCATATTGTGGGTATACACACACACACATATGTATATACACACACATACATGTATGGTTAAGTACCAATATTACTTTATTCTCTATACTAACTTTTATCAAGCTATAAATACCTTCTTTATCTCTTTTAGTTAGATTTATTTTTGCTTTAGTATTATCCGAGATCATGATTTCTACTCCTACTTTTTTTTTTTCTGGCTCAGTTGAAGTTCAATAAATTATGCTCCAGCCAGCCCTTTACCTTTACTTTGTATGTGTCCCTTTTCCTTAAATGTGTTTCTTGTAAACAAAACATTTTAGGATTCTAGTTTTTTATGCACTCTGCTATGTGCTTATTTTATGAGTGAATTCATCTCATTCACATTCACAGTTATGATTACCATCTGTGTATTTCTCTCCATATTGATTTCCTCTTTTAGTACTTTCCCTTTTCCTTTTACTCTTTCTCTCCACACCAGTGTTTTGCTTTTAATCACTCTTCCCCTTCCCCATCCCTTACATTACTCCCCTTCCCACTACCACCCTTCTTATTCTCCTACTACTTCTCTATAGGGTCTTTTAATTACCACCCCCCCAACTTCTCCATTGATTAAATTACTCACATCCCTGCCACCCTTTTCTTATTCTTTTCTAATTCCCTATAGGGTAAGATAGGATTCTATATCCCAATGAATCCAGCTGTTTTTCCATTTCTAGGGCAAATCCAATGAGATTAAGGTTTAAGTATTACATGTTACAACCCTCATTCTTCCCTCTATTGTAATAGGTTCCCCCCACACCCACACATCCTTATATAATTTTCCCCATTTTACTTCTTTATTCCCATTTCTCTTAGTGTAATCCTATTTTCACCCCTAGATTTTTATGCATATCATTCTAAACATCTTACTACTATACCCTTTGTTTATATGTACTTCAACTACTACGATAATGATAAACATTTTAAGAGTTACATATATCATCTTTCCATGTGAGGATATACACAATTTGACCTTATTGAAGCCCTTAATTTTTTTTCCCTTTCTTATTTACCTTTTTTATGCTTCTCTTGAATTTTGTATTTGGACATCAAATATTCTGCTTATGTCTAGTCTTTTCTTCAAGAATGCTTGGAAATCTATTTTATTAAATACCTATACCTTCCCCTGAAATAATATACTTGGTTTTGATGGGGTTAGATGGTTTAGATGATTCTTGGTTGTAAATTCAGTTTCTTTGCCATCTGGAATATCATATTCTAAGCCTTCTGGTCCTTCAATGTGGAAGCTGCCATATCCTGTGAAATCTTGACTTGGGTTCCATGATATTTGTATTTCTTCTTTTTGACTCTTTGCAGTATTTTCTCCTTGATGTGGGAGCTCTTGAATGTGACTATAATATTCCTGGGAGTTGACATTTGGGGTTTTATTGCAAGAGGTAATCTGTGGATTCTTTCAATTTCTATTTTACCCTTTTGTTCAAGAATGCCATGGTAGTTTTCTTTGATAATTTCTTATAACATGAGGTCTAACCTTTTTTTTTTTGTCATGACTTTCATGTAACCCAATAATTCTTAAATTGTCTTTCCTGGATCTATTTTCCAGGTCATTTTTTTTTCAACAAGATTTTTCATATTCTCTTCTCTTTTTTCAGTGCTTTGATTTTGTTTTATAGTTTCTTGATATCTTATGAAATCATCAGCTTCCATTTCTGGAATTCTAATTTTCAAAAATGTATTTCTTCCATGACTTTTTAGTCCTCCTTTTCCATTTGGTCCATTCTACATTTCATGGAAGACTTTAGTTCACTGGAATTTTTTGCCTTTTTTTCCAATAGGCTAATTCTGATTTTTTAAAAATTCTTTTCTTTATTGGATTAAACTTCCTTTTCCAGTTGACCAATTTCTCTTTTTAAACTAATTTCTTTTTGTATTACTTTCATTTCTTTTCCCTATTTTTCTTTGACCTGTCTTACTTGATTTTTGAATTCCTTTTTTTTAGTTTTTCTAGCACCTGAGACAAAGTCTCATGTTTTTTGAGGTTTGTTACTTGGATTTCACCATTCTTATGGTCTCTGTAGCTTGCTCTTTGTCACCATAGAAATTTTCTAGGTTTAGGTGTTTCTTTTGCCATTTTTTTTTCCTGTGTACTGGGAACTCTGAAAGCTAATAATTTTGTCTCCTCTTTTGAAGGTTTGCATGATTCAGCACCCAGAGTTACCTTTTGTCCTGGAACTGAGAGATTCACCACAGAACAGGTGTGAATGGGCCAAGCTCTACAGAATTATGGGCCCATTGTGGGCTGGTTCCAGGTCTTGTAACTTTAAGTGTTAGGTCTGGGGTGTGGAGTGCTCTGTTGTTGATGTAGGCAGGATCCCAGGATCTCAAAGTTGGTCTATGCCAGGCTTAGAACCTGGCACATTAGGTGGGGTTATGGGAGAGGGACTTGGCTTTAGAACTTGACTATGGAGGATCTTGAGCATGAGACTTCAGACTTCTTCCCTTAGACTGTCATGTGGTGAGTATAAGGCTTACCTCCCTTTCATTGACTTTCTGGAGGCAACAGCCTCTGGAAAGACCCCTTGGCTGAGGCCTCTGAACTCCTGCTGGGTTCAGACCAGGCTAGATAACTTATCCTTCCCTTTTTCCTCTCTCTCTCATTCTTAATTCCTTCCTTCTATTGTAAATAAACCACCATAAAATTTCATTCTGAATTGAGTATTTCATTGGGATTTAGAATTTAAATACCTCATGACCAACTAAAATATATATATTCAGTCCAACCATAAATTTATCCTTAACACTTCTGAACTGAGAGGGGAAAGAGCAACTTCACTGAGCTTAGTCTGCTGTAATCCTTCATTGATCTGAAAAGACCCAGATTAGCCATCTTTCCTCAAAAGTGGTGGATAGAGACTTTTTCCCTTTGGGGAAGCCAAGAGACTATCCACTCAGAAGAGTTCCCATCCATCTATATCTCTACATGTGGAAATTACACCAGCCTGACTCCACAATGGTTTTCAGGTACTCAGGTCCCCAGACCTGAACCCTCAACCCCTGAAGGGAATTTGGGTTGAAATCAGAAATAGAGACTTCTTATTTTCCCTCTTCCCTAACCTACCAATCCTGAATCTCTAGCCAATAAATATTTCTTATAAGTTATAGAAGAACTAAACATCTCATTCTTCAAAGTATACAAAGGGGGTCAAAATAATATTCATCCAAAGAAGAGGACAGTAACCACAGATTGAAGGGGAATTCCTCTTTTCCTTTCAGCTCTGGACATAGATCCAACTTAACCTTCTCTGGGACAGCTCTGCCTGGGAGAGGAAGTGGTGTTACTCTTTGTCTGTTCCCTCCCTCTCAGAGACCTGTCAAGCTTTGGTTCCTGATCCCCCTCTAGTACAATACTTACATACTATAAGATTTGGTGAAGGTATTTGTTAAATGGATTTTTTTTGCTTTCATTTATAATATTATAAAATTTCCCATAGGTCTCAGTGTAATTTTAAGCTTCAATAACTTAAAACTGAATTTTGGGGACTTTGAGGACATACTGTCTTTGGCTCAAGAGAGGACCCTCAGGTAGAAGAGAGGAAAATGGATATTTTAGGCAAAGAAGATGATATAAAAATGAAAGCTCAATAAAAAAATAAAAGTGAAATGAAATAGGTTCAATGGTCATTAAATGAATCAGGGTTTTTTAAAAAACAAGTTCTAAAGTTTAATATGTCCTTAAATATTCTTAAACAATTTTAGGAACTTTCTGAAATTCATGAGATCCATGATTCAATGAAAGCAGAGGTTTGAAACAAACTAGAACATCTCAGAACCAATTTTGAAAATGATAAGCTCAGTGTTATTTACCATTTTTAATTCATTTTCATTTCAAAACAATGTACAAAACAGCTCTCATCTTTGTATTCTTTTGATGAATCTGTTTTCTCATTCCTGTGGATACTTCCTTAAATGGTGTATATCATATCCCATTCATATTTTCTCATTGTATTTTCTTTGTATCATCCCATCATCCTTGAAAGAGACTCCACATAACTTTCTCTATTTTTTTCTGACATTATTTCTCTAACAATTAAATGTAAATATAAAAATTTTCTCTTTGATGCTCTATGGTTTTGATGCTATCTTTTATGGCTGTACTCAACTTTTAAATTATTGTCACAGAGAATGGACAGAGAAAGGATGGAAGAACTTTATCAGATCAAAATATATTGGAGCATAAATAAAAGTTAATAATTATATGTATATACATACATGTATGCATATCTGCATAATTGTTAAATATAAGATAGTTTGTGAAGAAGGGCAGTAGTAGTTGGGGGAGAGGCAAGAAAAGTCTCTAGAAGATGGCTTATGAGCTGCATCTTAAAAAAGAGAGGGACAGAAAGGCTCTTCAACTTCCCCCTTTCAGATCCAGATAAGTAAAATCAAAAGAAAGAAAGAAAGAAAGAGAAAGAAAGAAAGAGAAAAGGAAGAAAGGAAGAAAGAAAGAACGAAAGGAAGGAAGGAAGGAAGGAAGGACGGAAGGAAGGAAGGAAGGAAGGAAGGAAGGAAGGAAGTGAATGAAATCTTAGAATAAATTAGAAACTAATAGATCCCTGGAGAAAATTGAATGGCAATAGAAAGAAATATAACTTCTTTTCAGTAGTACCTGGCTCCTACACAAAAATTGATGACATTTTTTGGGCATACAAACTTCACAAAGCATAGGAATAAGTCACTAATTCATAGACAAATGCAGAAAAGGAGAAATAATAAATACATACTATTCAGATCATAACACAATAAAAATTATACTCAATAAAGCTCCATGGAAAGATAAATCAAAAATTAAATGGGGACTAAATAATCTAATGCTAAAAAGTGTGGGTGCAAGGACAAATTATAGAAACAATCAGTTTTATTAATGAGAGTAACAATGAGGAAATAACATATCAAAATTTATGGGATACAGCCAAAGCAGTATTTGAGGGGATATTTATATCTCTAAACATTTACATCAACAAAATAGAGAAAATGCAGATCAATGAGTTGGGCATGTAACTTAAAAACAACATCAATTAGAAAAAAAGAACAAATTAAAATCCTTATTTAAACAATTAAATTTGAAATACTACAAATTAAAGGAGAAATTAATAAAATTGAAAGAGAACCATTGAATTAATAGATAAGACTAGTAGTTGGTTTTATGGAAAAAAAACAATGTTTTTGTTGATTAATTTGATTTAAAAAAGGAAAGAATAAAATCTGATAATCAATATCAAAAATGAAATGGGTAAATTCACCAATAATGAAGAGGAAATGAAAGCAATTATTAGGAGCTATTTTGCCCAATTACCTACATCTGACTAAGTGAAATTGATGAATATTTACAAAAATACAAAATATACAGATTATCAAAAGTGGAAATAAAATCCTTAAATAATCCCATATCAGAAAAAGAAATTGAACAAGCCATCAATGAACTTAACTATAAAACATAATAATAAGTGGCTAATTCCTTAAAATGATAATTAGAATAGACCTAAAACCTTCAACAAGTATCATCTTCAATTGGGATAAGTAGGAAGCCTTCCCAATAAGATAAGAGGTGAACCAAGGATATTATTTAATATTTCATTAGAAATGCTAGCTTTAGTGATAAGGAAAGAAAAAGAAATTGAAGGAATTGAAGTAGATAATGAGGAAGCCAAACTATCACTCTTCACAGATGATATGATAGTATAGAGAATCCTAGAAAATCAACTAAAAACCTAGTTGAAATAATTAATACTTTAGTAAAGTTGAAGAATACAAAATAAATCAGCACAAATCATCAGCATTTCTATATATTATCAACAAAGTCCAGCAGAAAGAGTTAGAAAGAGAAATTCCACTTAAATTACTCTAAACAATATAAAATACCTGGGAATCTACTTGTGAAGACAAACATAGGAATTCTATGAACACAATTACAGAACATTTTTCACACAAATACAATTAGATCTAAACAATTGAAAAAAATGTTTGCTCATGGATAGGTTGTGCTAATATTATAAAAAATGAAAATTCTATCTAAATTAATTTATTTATTCAGTGTCATACCAATCAAACTACCAAATGATTGATTGTTTTATAGAACTACAAAAAATATTAACAAAATTTATCTGGAAAAACAAAAGATCAAGAATATCAAGGGAACTAATGAAAAAAATGCAAAGGAAGGAGGCCTAGAAGTACCAGATCTCAAACTGTACCGTAAAACAGTAATCATTAAAACAATCTTGTACTGGCTAAGGAATAGAATGGTAGAACAATGGAGTAATTTTGATACCTTTAACATATAGGGAGTAAATGACCTCAGCAACCTATCAAAATAATATCAATAATATCAAAATAAACCCCAAAATACTAACTTTTGGAATAAGAACTCACCCTTAACAAAATTTGCTGGGAAAATTTGAAAACAATATGGCCAAAGCTAGGTATAGATCAATATTGCACGCCCTATACTATGATAATATTACTATGATAATGTTAAAATGGATATATGATTTAGATATGAAGGATGATACTATAAATTAAGGGAATACAAAATACTTTACCTGGAAGATCTTTTGAGAAGAGAAGAATTTACTACCAAACAACCAAACAAGATACAGAATATTATAAGATATTAAAAGGACTACTTTTGAATATATTAAATTAAAAAGCTTTTGTATAAACAAAACTAATCTAACCAAGATTAAAAGGGAAATAAGAAACTGGAAAACTTTTTTTATAACAAATGTCTCTGATAAAGGTCTAATTTTTCAACTTTATAAAGTTGAAAAGTTTATATAAGTTAAATTTATAAGAATACTACCCATTCACAAATTGACAATTGTTCAAAGGATATGAACAAACAATTTTCAGATGAAGAAATTAAAACCATTAATAATCATATGAAAAAATGTTTTAAATCACTCTTGACTATAGAAATATAAATGAAAACAATGCTGAGGTTTTAAACCACCTCAAACCTATCAGATTGGCCAATATGACCGTAAAGAAAAATGGTAAATGTTGGAGGGGATGAGGCAAAATTAGAACACTAATGTTTGTGGATTTATCCAACTATTCTGGAGGGCAATTTGGAACCCAAAGGGTTATAAAAATGTGCAAACCCTTTGATCTGGTAATGCCACTACTGTGTCTTTATCCCAAAGAAACAATAAAAAAAGGAGAGACCTTCTTGTACAAAAATATTTATAGTAGCTCTTTTATTGTGGTGGCAAAGAACTGGAAATTGAGTTGATGTCCATCAACTGGGGAATGGCTGAACAAATTGTGGTGCATGTTGGCAATGGAATACTATTGTGCTATAAGAAATGATATATGATGATTTCAGAAAAAAAACTGAAAAGATCTGTGGGAACTGATGCATAACTAAATAAACAGATTGGAGAGAAACATTGTACACAATAACAGCAATAATGGATGATGATTATCTGTGAAAACTAGGCTACTCCCAGCAATGCAATGATCTCCGACAATCCTGAAAGACTGATGATGGGGAATGCTATCCATCTTTAGAGAAAGAACTGTTGGAGTTGCCTTTCACATCAGTGTATCCTTGGTTTTATTTTGGGGTTTTGGTTATATATGAATGTGCTCTTACAACAATGACCAATATGGAAGTGCTTTGCATGACAAAAAATATAAAATAAAAAACTTTTTCACTTAAAAAAAATAAAAGGTCTTTGCGACCTGCCCCCACTTATGTTCCAAGTTTTATTGGACATTACTTCACCTCCTGCACAAATTGACCTTCTCTATGTTTGTTGATTGTTGTACTACATTTCCCACTTCTGTCTTTGCTTTGACTGTCCCCCATGCTTGGAATGCACTCCTACAACTTTCTGCCTTCAAGATTTATTTTAAGTACCACCTACTACATGAAGCCTTTCTTGACTTCCTCAACTATGAGTGCCATCCCTCCTTAATTATTTGTATTTAATTACTTTGGTGTTTAATTTTATTTATTCTCTTTATATTTACATAAATATACTACTGTGCTAATAATGTGGAATAGTGGATAGAAAGTGGGCTTTGTAGCCAAGTGACTGGAAAGATGTGATACCCTCCATAGTAGGAGGGTCATTTAGAAAAAGGGGTGGGAGTGGATAATTTAATGAGATCTGTAATCTTAACCCATCCAGGACAGTTTATCTTATGAACAGATTCTCTACTAAACATAAAAAGTAGTTAGATGGGGCTGTTAATCACATGTCACTACCAACGAGCACAGATCTTACTCCTCAGGCTTCTTAGAGGTGATATGTGAGGTTAGGGGAAGCATAATGGTGTAAAGTAGGGATTTTCCCAGTGACACACAATTGCTAGTGAATTCCCAGGTAGTTATCCTGAGGAGGTTATCTCAGTGATCAAAAGGGGAGAGATTGGGTTCTGACATAGCAAGGGAAAAAGGGGGACCAGGGAATTCTGGAGTATCAGGGTAGATGCGATTCTGTTAAAGATAAGCCCCATGGCTGGCCATGAGGATAGCATAGATTGCTACTGATCTTCCCACTGTAATTGGCTAATCATATAGCATTTGAGGTCATACTAAAACAACTGGGGTGGAGGGAAGGTCAAACATAAATTCCTATTTGAAAATCAGTGATCTACTCTAGCTTCCTCATTTTACATATGTGAAAAACTGAAGTCCATAGAGGTAGAATGACTTGTACTATATTGTACAAATAGTTAAATAGAGCAGAAAATTTAATTATGTCCACTGATTACAAATTATTCTTTCTAGTCTACATGGTATGTAGCACAATGTCTTATATGTAGTAAGTAATCAGTACATACTTGAACTAAATTGAATATATTTGAAAACTTATAAAGTTAGATTTCATTTTTTTCGTATTCTGGCAATATCATTTCATTTAAAAGCCAGTTTGAAAAAAAATTCACTAACAAATATGAGAAGTTTTAAAAGATACTAAAGAAATTTTATTACTTATATATTTCTTTATTTCACTTTCTTCTATTATATAGTTTCTCAGACACTGAGGAAATGCAGAGTAGCTGAGGTCTACATTGTTTTATGTTCTTAATATTTAAAAGACATTGTCACAAAGGAAACAACAAAACAGCTTGTTCATTAGCAAACACAGCATGTAAGTTGAAACAGAGGGACAGAAACAAGACTTTAATTATAATCATGAATTCCTTTCCTTCTCCAGAAAAGGTAAGATGACTTCTTTTTTTTTCTAGTAGCATTGTCCTCTTGGGCTCACATAAAGAATATATTTTTTCCATATGTAGTGTTAGTCAGTATGAACTTGATCATCAGTGCCTAATAAACCACAACATGAATTCCCAATGAAAGCAAACTGATGGGTACTTCAAGTACAATTTTCTCAGAAAGCTAAATGAATAAGTTGAAAACAATTCTGCTCTAGCTAGTTTTCAACTTTTTTATACTGAAACTCTCCTGGAGATGAGGGGCACCATTAAGGAATGATGTGCTAGTCTTTGTTTAGATTCATGTCCCCTACAAAGCAAAATTATGTTATAATGCAGCCCCATCATGGGATAATTTCTTAATGCTGGATTTCTCAGTGACCCCCTTCAAATTACTGGCCATTATCCCACTAATTGATAAAACCCCCAGAAGTGAGAATTGCTGCCTAAACTACATTGGGATTTCAATAAATGCAAATAATCTGAAGCCAGATGTGGAACATAACAACATTGTAATGAACTTCCATCACTGCTCCATTCCTTTCTTGCTCTAGTATTCATTTGTAGGATAAAAGAAAACAAAAGAAACCCTGCTTTGATTCCATTTCCAATCTTCACATTAGAGGAGATTGTCTTTGTCTACAACAAATACAGGATGCTGAACACGTAATAATGGAGACAATATTCGTGCACTGCTGGAGTGCTTTTGGATGATTTTATTTTAACAATACTTAATGGCCAAGTAATGGAAATAATGAGCTGAAGTGAAAATCCAATATGAGTTTAATGAACAGAATACTTTGAGTGAGTGTATAGGAAAGGGGAAAAAAAACCCTTAAATGAAAAAAAAAAGCTTACGAAACATTTTACTACTTACTGCTCCTTGAGCTTATTTTTTATATCATGAAATATAATTATTAGTACGAAACGAACCTGAAAGGCCATATAGAAGAGACCTTCCAAAAGTAGAGGAGACAGTAAAGCTTCTTTAAAGTAACTTATTAAAGTAGTGTTTCAGTTACATTTTTTAGATGCATATAGTTGTGCCTAGATATGTTACATATGAACTATAAAGGCGGCCATGACATCCCTGTGGAACCAGTAACATTTTTCTCAGGATTCTGTGATAGGGTAATGAGAGAGAATGAGAATGCCATGATAGGAATATGAGGCTGAGACATGAAATGAGGGGTAAGCAATTCAATTAATGAGTTTATTCATGAGCACATCAAGGTAGCAACCCTACCTGAAGTAGGAATGAGATTATATTTAGGGACAATCTCTTGTTCCCATAGCATGAAAAGTAGAAATTAGAAGTAAGCTTGGGGTGAGCAATACAAAAATAACCAGAAAATCTAGTTTTGTGGGAAAATGGTGGTAAAAAAAATCAACCAATGTTGTTGTTTAGTGCTGTGTATACAATACCACTGGTTGACTAGCCAGAATTTTTATCTGTGACTCAGATGCTTTGGCATTGTAAAGACATAGTCTATATACTGTCCAAAGGGACACATTATGGCAAATTTTAGTCCTGGCATTAAAATTAAAAAGAAAAAGTTTGTGATTTTCTGTTATTTTTTTTAATCACTGGATTACATGTCTTTCTGAAATTCAAGTTTTCATTGTACTTCTTGGTACCACAAAATATGGCGATCTTTTCTGGAACTGTTCCCTCCTGGTTTTGATAATGGTGGTACATATTTAAAATTTAGATACTACTATTATGATGCATTTCTGCTTCTTTTCCTTCTATAGAATTATTTCCTTGAATTATTTTCCTAGAATTTAGAATAATTCTAGAATTATTTTCCTTATATAGAATTATTGCTTTCTTTTCCTTATATAGTTACTTCTTTTGCCCACATGATAAGATACTATTTGATTTTTGAAGTTCTTTCAAACTAATTTAAAATAATTGCTTATTGAACTAGCTTATACAGTTTTGGGTTAATTCCTTTGAAACTGGTTTTCCATTAGATAGAGGTTGTAAAAGTAGTGCACATATTTAAATATAGTAAGAATCAATTTGAACTTTTACTCCAAAAGGGAAATGGACACAAAATAATATTTTCTAAGCTTTGAAAAGTTTATTTCATCCCTATATAATTAAGATATATTTGCTTTTAGTATTTATCTAAATAAAAATGAGAGGAGCATAGATATAGAGGTAGTATACTAGATAGCATCCAGTCCAACTCCTTTATTTTATAAATGACAAAAATGGCATTCCAAACATTAATGTTCCTTACATCAACATCATTGTATTTATTCTTCTAGCCATTTTCCCCTTTGAGCATCTGTTCATATATGACTTATAAAAACTGTTCTGAGGTTGAGTATCTCTATAGCATAAAAGATTTGAATTTATAATAGTAAGAAGGGGTAGATTGCTGAAGTGAGAACATGTAGAGGTTTCTGAATAGCTTAGCATCTGCTATTATGCAGAATAATAAGATGACCATATCTCTATTGCATGGAATGGCTCTGCAGACAGGCTTCAGCATATTAGAACTATGACCTTTTTTAATGGTGAGATTCTGCTGTTGTGGCACAGAATCCAGTTTAGCTGAGCCCAACATTCTGACGAATCAGCTCAACACTAATTAGAAAGACACATATCTTCAGAGCAGCATTATTTACATTGACTTTTCATAGTGACAATTATTCATAGAGACCAAATATATTATGTCTAACAGCACAGGAAAATTTCCTCTTTGGGACTTGATTCAATAGTACTCAGAATTGTGAATTTGTTGTATTGTCCTGACAGAATGCTATAATTATACTCTCAATCTAATACAACTCTATTGATTTAGCCCAGTAATATATCACTAACAGAGATGAGTTCTTAAGAATTAGTGAACTAAAATAGCCGGCTCTTCCAGAGGATTTAAATCTAACTTTTTCTCAAAAGCAAAGAGAGGATCCCTCCAGAGAATACCTTTCCTTACCCTCATCCAGGCCAGCAAGAAAAAACCCACCAGCACCAAAACATGTTTGCCGAGGTTCAACATCAGGTTTAGAACAGTGAACAAACATATATTAGTGGCATTATTAGGTAAGAAGCAGATAAAGAGCTAAACCTTCAAAGCTGATGAATACTGGCTATGTAATATTGGGAAAATCGTTGAATCTCAGTGATTCAAGAGGAACATAAATTACACCACATTTGCACTTCTATATCTGCACAGGGAGTTTCTTCAGAGGGAACTTCCTTGATGAAATCACAGGCTCAGACGTCTTTCTTTATGTCCTTTAATACTAAAACAATTGAAATAAAAATTTTCTAAAATTCCATCTTGATGTTCAAAACAAAATCAAGGGCTCTCTCTGATTATCACCCAAGTCTATTCTCCCTATTAACTTGCAATCATTGAGGAAAAGACACAATATACTCGATTTTCCCTAAACCACATTTTCCCTCTACATGAAAGCTTTGTACAACTTTTTGTTTCTTTATTTTGCTCACAACTGTGACTTTAACTGCATTGTGAAGTCCAATGAGGAGCCCCTTCTACCAATTTAGAACATCACTTTCTCTGCGAGGTCACATATTCAGTAACTTTCAGAAGCAAGACTTGATTCCAGGACCTTCTGACTTCAGGACCAACTTTTTATCCACAATGCCAAGGTTTCTTTCCATACATGAAGTCACTTCATTTGGAACAGATATTTAAGAAGGGAGACTAGCCAAAGTCACTTTAAAATTAAATTAGCTAACCAATTTCAATTCTACTTCAAAATCCTTTGACAGACATGTAAAGATAATGGCCATTTTGAAATATAGAGATATGAGGGCTGGTCAATGAGAGCCTAGTCCTTTTGAGTGTGCTTAATACTATCTGCCACATGCCATCCTGAGTTTGCCTACCTTTCAGAATTCTACTTTAGAAAGTAATGGCATATAGGATAATCTAAATAGTTTAGATTATTCTATCTCTCTTCTAGCTCTATCACACCTTTAGTGAGATGCCACAGAAACTTAATTCTCTTTAGATAGAATGAAATCCAACTTTCTGACATTTGACAAGGCATTCTGGAGAATATGGAGCTCAACTTGGAAAGGTTCTGTATGATAGCAGTGATTTGATTAAATGCCTGACTCAAGCAAAAGTTGCCCTTTTATGCTTTTTAAATAAAAATCACAAACTATAATTCATGACTTTTAAAAATTACTTGAGCAATTTTAGCCAAAAACACACTGAATCTGGGAATATCTATGAGATTTATTTTTTTCAGAAAGCCTAATTTTTATAAGCTGCAATAAAAAAATCTATGAACAATTCTCGAGCTATATCTTATGACAGAATGAAATAAAAAAGAACTTGGCTTAGTTCACACTCCCAGATATAAGAGCAAATAATATAAATTCTAACAAGACAACTTGTACTGATAAAGTAGATATAATTCAATACTGCTGTAAATATTTTCAACTTTCTGAAATAAATGCTAAAGCAACAATTATAAATGATTTGTTTTCATTAAACAACAAGAGATGTTATTTGTTTCTAATAAAATTTACTTCAATTCAGATCAAAGAATCAGTTCACTTCCACAGATGAATTTTGTTCATACCTACTGGGAGAAAGCAATTCGATTTCTATATTGTACAAGCCTGAAAATGAATTGCATTTCCAATCTCTCTGAAGTCCTTCTACCTGAACTGGAAATTTTTATCATTCTGTGAATGCCACCAAATATGACTACCTTAAAAAAGCAGGTTTGACTATTGTGACTCAGTGATACCTAAAATTTAGGCTGCAACTGCCCCATATAGATAAAAGAGACTGATTGAATTTAATTAAAACTCTTGTTTCAATAAAAGTCACCATTTAGAAATGTTTTTTTTCATACCAACTTAATTATCCTTTTTTTATGCATTCACAGAATTATTCTGTCCTTTACCAATGTGTGTTTCATTTTTAGCCAGTGAAAACACAAAACTGACAGTACAGTGATTAAATTACTAAACAGACTTCTGACCTCTTGCTTTCTCTTACTGCTTTGTCTCCCTTCTTCCAGGAAATGGTTGGTTTTGGAGATCCTTGAGGTTTGCACTCTATGAGAACTTCTTGGCCTTTGGTAATTATTATTGTTTTCTTTAGTTGGTTTAGTGCAAAAGCAGGAGCTGAGGCTGTTAAAAAGAATTGTGTTAATTTCTCAGATAAACAGTCATGTGTGTCCATGACAATGAACTTTAGCCAATCATTCCTCAAGATTTTGCAATTTCTCTTGGGAACAAAATTATAATACAAATAGAATGAACATTAGCTTATCTTCAAATTTAAATGGAATGAGTAGAATTTAATTAACTTATCAATTAACAAAAGCCTTGCCAGTTATCCCTTGCAACAGGTTCTATTACTTGCTATATTTGGCCACTTGCTAGATCATTCAGTCCACTCACCGGTAATATGAAAGTAAAATTACAATTACCAGCAAAAAGTGTTCTTCCATAAAATAAACTACAGACAAATAGATGTAAGGGTAGTCCCCCTTCTCAGCCCCATTACGGAGCACGCTCCAAATCAAAAGTCCTGGAAATCTGGTGGGAGAGGGAGATGGTTCTATTACCAACTCCGGTCCCCAGGTGGCTTTTAGAACATGGAAACTAGAGCAAGCGCATGTGCTGGCATGATTTACATATAGCAAGGAAAAGAGGGTGACATGGCAGATTGTTCCTTTCTGTACATCTACGCCATCATCAGCAACTCAGGCTCCATGGCCAATTAGAGGACCTTCTACTATCCAAGCTTTCAAAAAAAAATGGCAATATTGAGCCTGCTTTGGGGAGAGGAAAAAAAGTGAGTGTTCCCCCACCTTCAGAATATGCAAATTATCCAGGAAAGTCATCTGCATTAAATCTCAGACTACTGTACAATATGCCCTTTTTTTTTTCTTGTCAGGAACACTTTTGAATTCTCTTTTTCAGGCTAATGGCACTGGAGCTCCTGTAGATAGCTAGTGGGAGCTTCCTTTGGGTTTATGTGTGTTTATGAGGTTGGGAAAATGCTTGTTCAGAATTTGTGTGCTCTGCTCTCTACGCAGAGATCAGACATGTTTTTCTTTTTTTAGCTGGATCTTAGCTTAAGCTTAAGCCCTTAAGATAACAATGAATGCTCTTTAATTGAAAAATGTATTATTTACATGAAAAAAAGTAGACTTCAGGGGTAGCTGGGTGGCTCAGTGGATTGAGTCAGGCCTAGAGATGGGAGGTCCGGGGTTCAAAATCTGACCTCAGATACTTCTCAGCTGTGTGACCCTGGGCAAGACACTTAACCCTCATTGCCTAGTCCTTATCACTCTTCTGCCTTGGAGCCAAAACACAGTATTGACTCCAAGATGGAAGGTAATGTTTTTTAAAAAAATAGAAATTATATTATTATATTATTATTATTATTATATTAATCTTCTTGAGCTGAAAAAGGTAGTTGTTTATAATGATGCTATTAATTTCTTTCTTCCTTTCAATGTTCCTTTCCCTTAGATTCTAAGGAACATATTGTTTAATCTTAAAAAAGGAACTAAAAGATATATTTCTATAAAGTCATAGTGTATTAGACTGTTAGCAACAAGCAGAAATCATATCATTGCATGTGAAAAATTAAGCATAGCAATAAATATATATATATACATATATATACTTAATTATAACAATATAGTCCATGGGGCACTTAAAAATAAAACAATGTGAATATTTTTGACTTTTTTTCTGATAATGAAGCAATGACCCTCCAAAAGATATAGTTGAGAAACCCAGTGTTTTGTAAAGATCTTGTGGAGCAAACTACCCATAAACTGTGAAAAAGAGGAAAGAAAGAAAGAAAGAAAGAAAGAAAGAAAGAAAGAAAGAAAGAAAGAAAGAAAGAAAGAAAGAAAGAAAGAAAGAAAGAAAGAAAGAAAGAAAGAAAGAGAGAGAGAAAGAAAGAAAAAAGAAAGAAAGAAACAAAGAAAGAAAGAAAAAGAAAGAAAGAAAGAGAAAGAAAGAAAGAAAGAAAGAGAGAGAGAAAGAAAGAGAGAGAGAGAAAGAAAGAAAGAAAGAAAGAAAGAAAGAAAGAGAAAGAAAGAGAAAGAAAGAAAGAGAGAGAGAAAGAAAGAAAGAAAGAAAGAGAGAGAGAAAGAAAGAAAGAAAGAAAGAAAGAAAGAAAGAAAGAAAGAAAGAAAGAAAGAAAGAAAGAAAGAAAGAAAGAAAGAAAGAAAGAAAGAAAGAAAGAAAGAAAGAAAGAAAGAAAGAAAGAAAGAAAGAAAGAAAGAAAGAAAGAAAGAAAGAAAGAAAGAAAGAAAGAAGGAAAGGAAGGAAGGAAGGAAGGAAGGAAGGAAGGGAAAGAAAGAAAAAACTAAAGCTTTAGGGAAAAATAAGAAAAAAATTAAGTATTCAAAGTTTTAAATGGTAGTTGCATAAAGAAAGGGAGTCATCTTTTGATAGCTAGCTCTTTGTTTTCAAATTGCTTACCTAAAACCTTCAGCTCAGCACTGGCATAAATAGATCCATATTTGTTCTCTGCCAAACACTGATACATTCCAGCATCCGACTGATTCACATTGTGGATCATCAATATACCATTAACCATCTCAACTCTGCTCTGTAATGGAATTAGAAATAATATCATTCCAAAAACCAAATAGAGTATGTAGAATTTCTAGGTGTTTAGCAAGACTAAAAACCAAACCCCTTAAAATCAATAAAATATTGGTACAATTTTGCATCTTTTTAGAATTTGTTTTGTTGTTTATACTTTTTTTTTAACAGTTTCCACTCTATGGTAAATGAACAATAGAAGCCTAACTAGAAAAGATCATAAATATGTTTTTAGCTCTTTAATCCTATTTGTTTTTTTACATAGAGTCTGTAATATTGCCTTGACAAATCAAACTGCCTTCGGTCGTTATGTGGAACATATGGAGGGAAAAAAGAAATCAACAAAGTGTGTTTGTGTATGTGTATGTGTATGTGTATGTGTATGTGTATGTGTATGTGTGTGTATGTGTGTTTATTTGCACACAATCTGCAATGGAATATCATGGGTCAGGACACATATGGGGTTTATGCTTTACAAGTTCAGCAGTAAGATGAAAAATTGTCTCTGTTCATAAGTGGGTTGCCTTTGATAATCTAAATCTAATCTTGAGACTGATTTTTCCCATAAAACAAAACCACTACATAGTTTGATTCAATCTATCATTATTGATAATATATATAAACACACACATTATATATATATATATATATATATATATATATATATTAGTTCCTTTGTCAGAAGGCACTTATTCATGGAGAGAGAATTCTTCAAACCAAATTGAAATATGATGATGGATGAATGGCCATATTTATATAATATTGGTGCTTGGGTGGATATGATTCTAAGACTGTCAAAAAATAAAAATGCAGTCAATCCATCAAATTGTTCTGGCCATTTAATGTGAAGTAAGCAATCAGATTGATAATTATCACCATTATCTTTTTATTTAATGGTTGGGGGGAATGCTCAAATTGATGAGATCATATATCCATCAAAATACTGAGTAACAAGTGAACCAGTAGTTTGGGTGAGCTGTAGACAAAATCTCCAATTTTCCATCACTATAATATAAATGATTATATGTATAAATAGGCAGTATTTATATGGCACATTAAGTTTACAAAGCATTTTATAAATACTATTTCATTGATTCTCCAACAACCCTGTGGAAATAGGTGCTTTTATTATTATCCCTATTTTACAGATGAGGAAGGTGAGGCAGATATAAATTAAATGACTTGGCTGGAGTCACACAGCTAGTAAGTAGCTGCTTTATTTAAATACTTTCTTAGGTACCATAATAGTCTCTTTTAAAAGTATCTTACTTTTTTGCATAATTGCTTTAATCATAAAACAGTTAATCCTCCACCCAGATTCTTGTTTTTATTTTTTCTAATAGTTTCCATAGCAATTACATAGAGTGGCACAACTGGTCTTGGAACCAGGATAGCTGGTACTCATTGAATAACCTCCATAAAATATAAAATTTAATAGAGTCCTGACCTTAAAATAAGGAAATCCTAAGTTCAAATATTATCTCAGACAGCTACTGTGTAACCATAAGCAAGTCACTTAACCTTTCTTGCCCTTGGTTTTTTCATCTGTGAAATTGCAGTTTTAGACATTGACTTTTACAGACCTTTCTAGCTCTAAATCTATGATCCTATGAGGCTAATAAAACAAAACAAAGAAAAAAACAACTAAAAACTAAAACTTGTTAGCAAATTTGTCAATATCCCTAGTTAACTAGAGATAAGTGGAATTCATCAAAAAGAAGGTACAAAATTTAGAGACAAATTGGAATTGCTGAAAGACCTCTAGAATGGTAATCAGAAGAACTACATTTTGTTCTTAGTTCTTTGACTAACCCTGAAATTTTGTGTAATTTATTTAAGGAATTCAACTGTTAAAAAAAAAAAAGAGGGCTAAATAACATCAACTTTTAGAGCTACAAGCTGATTCTACTATGAAAATCCTTTTAATTTTCTATTGAATTTTTCAAGCAAATGGCAGTGGCAAGTAATCATGTAACTGTTAAGAAGCAAAATATACACAGTGTAAAAGGAGCTTAGTGCACACTTTAATCACCTAGCGATGGCTTCACACATGTGGACAATATCTTTGAAACTGCCTGCCTGAGCATTATCTGGAATTTTTCTGCATTTACTCTCTCAAGATGAAGGAATACTTCAGTCACAGATAATGACATCTATGGTAAAGCAGAGAGTCTGAGGGCCTCCTTCTCTCTCTCTTCCTCCAGGTCATATGGCCCTAGAATTAGAACTCCGGGCCTTTTCTTCATTCAGTTCTCTTCTAGGAACAGTGAATGGAATCTCTAAACCCATAAAGGAGGGTATTAATGTAGTCTTGGTGTTGCAGTGAGCCCAGCAAAGAAGCTCAAGGAGCAGGGTAGGCGGCATGATTTGGAAGCTGCACTTGGCACTTGAGATGTTCAGGACTATATAAGAACTAAAATAAGCTGTGAGCCGAAGAGAATCCCATCCCCCTCAGGGTACCAGTTAAGGGTTAAGAATGTACAAGCCCCGTCCTGAGAGAGTGAGGCCAGAACATCCATGCTACACTAATGATCAAAAGCTGCAGAAAAATATGGGTAACAATAACATTAGGACACAGGCCTAAATCTGCCTTTCATTTTCCTGCCCACCATCATTTAAAAGCATTAAGAGAATCTACTTTTATTCTTGCATAATTTCAAAATTTCAACTAAAAGAAAAAGAAACTAGTTTTCTCCTTTATTATGTTCTGCACAAAAACAATTTCAGGTCAGTTATTGGCTCACTGCATACATTACCTGTGACAAGAGAGGGACTCCATTCTTCAACCAACGATATGTGGGCCTGGGCTTTCCAGTGGCTTTACATTCCCACCTGAGAGCACTGCCACTGTCTAAATGAGTATCATTCAGCTTCTCTACCCAATGTGGGTAGTCTGTAAGAAATTAAATATAAAAAAATGGTGATTTCAACATTTAGACAATATTCAGTCAATTCAAAATGCATCTAATTGAATATTCAGCATCTTTCCCTCATTAATTCATATGGATTTCATTAATAACCATAGGCGCTTAGAAGACACACTTATGAAAAAGTGAGAACCAAGCCTAAAATTTTTGCATTATATACAGAATGCAAAATGTACAGATAAAGTGACACTATTACAGATAAACAACACCACTTAAAAATATACCTCCTTAATTCAAACAGATGGTCTTGTTTTGTTAGCCTACTTAAAGGCATTGGACTCAAGTTTTAGTTATTAATTGCTGGTAAGTTTTGTATTTAAAGATACTCATTAACCCTTTGAGAGCTCCAGGTAATATTTAAAAACTATTTTTTCTGATTATTAATTTGACAATCACCAACAAACATGAACACTTTCATATGTAAAGGGCAGAAAAAGAGAGTTGTATATGACAATGTCTTTAGGTGCAGTATATATCATTTAGTATATAATATATCCAACATATTAGTTTCAAAAAGATGCCTCTGAATATCCTTCTGTTCTCTTTTGTACATTTAAAAAAGAAAATATGATGACATTTTCTTTTCTTTTTTCCTTCCTCCCTCCCATCCTTCCTTGCTTCCTTCCTTGCTTCCTTCCTTCCTTCTTTCCTTCCTTCCTTCTTTCCTTCCTTCCTTCCTTCCTTCCTTCCTTCCTTCCTTCCTTCCTTCCTTCCTTCCTTCCTTCCTTCCTTCCTTCCTTCCTTCCTTCCTTCCCCCTCCCTCTTTTCTTCCTCCTTTGGTTCCTTCCTTCTTTTCTACATGAGAACAGGAATAATACAACAAATTTTGATTTGATTAATAGTGTTATGCATCCTCATTCCACTGAATTTTTTATCTCTTAATTGGTACATAAATGTATGAGCTTGGAATATCTTCCAAAAGAACTAATCATCATGGGATGGAACTTTTTACTCCACCCCCAAAAACATTCAACAGTTTTAATATTGTAAAACTTCTCTCACAATTAAAAAGAGAATTTAATTGCAAGAGATTTACAAGAAAGATAATAGTTAAAATGTTTTTAGAACATGTACTGAAGAAGAGGAAAATACCCCCTAAACATATATAACAATGCATATTTAAAAGAGTTGAGATATTAAATATAAAAGGGATATTTATAACAAGTGAATTTTATACCAACTCTACTGTTATTCTAAGCTTCTAGGGACAAACTATACTCATTTCAGTTACATGCTAAGGGCCTTCACTGTTAAATTATTTAAAATTTAATATAAGTTAAACAAAATACCTTATGTGAGCTATTACTATATTTACTGTATCATCAACATATCCAGATCATCATAGCAGTGGGGGAAGAGGTGAGGTTACATGTAGTAAACAGTTTGTGATTACCATGAAAGTATGAGAAAGGTAGAGCTTGTGAATAGAAGTAATAATTATTTGAATGATGGAATGGTTTGGGGAGAAGAATGAGTAGAACAAAGATGGGGATGATGGTTTATAATTGTACCTTTGGGAGAATGGTGAACAGAATATACATATGTACTCCATTACAAAGTCTGGCTATAATTTTTATTTTCTACTATTGCTTAATATTATTTACTATGATTTATAGACTGGAATCAACAAAAGAAAGTAGTGGTTAGAAGTCAGGAATAGATTCAAGTCCCACCTCTGACACATACTGGTTTAAGGACCCTTAGCAAGTCTCTTAATCTCCTAGTGTCTGAGACAGCTCTCTACAACTGTAAATCGCAGAATATTTGTTGATTTGCACTAATAGTTGTGGTTTCCTCATCCAGTATTTCTGAGTGTTATCCGGATTTCGTACCAATGAAATCATAGGTGTAGACAAACAACAACAAACAATGAAACATAAAAATACTTTTGGTATATTTGAGAAGATCTTTTATAAGGTATATATGAAGTCACATTGATAAAACTTTTATGAGCTAAGAGGCATGGATATGTTGGAGCCCATACCAATAGAGGAAGATCCATATTTAAGACATTCAAAATATCTAGAAACATACATACACGATATGTTTGACAAAATAATTATCTCTCTTGTCTTAGATTATTCTTTTTTATGAACCTTCCATGAAAGCTTAACTTATCACAATTATGGAACATGGTTCATCAAATACATGTCACCTACACCCAAATCATTCTTCTCAGACACACCTTTTCCTGTCCTTTCTGCATATTTATTTGAACCTATATTCCAAGTACCAGTTCTAATGCCACCTATTCAAGGAGGTTTTCAGGCAAGTGCTGCATGACCACTTGTCAGGGAGATTGTAGAGAGGATTAATGTTGAGGTCCAAGTTGGACTATATGACCTCTGATGCCCTTTTCAATGAGGTGATTCTGAGATGAAGAAGACTATGCAGTATCAAGTGAACAGATGGGTGAAAAGAAGATATTTTTTAAAGTTGGCTCTAACCCCCAAAGAACAATATTATTATGCCTAAAGGTAGTAGATACTTGTAAGATACCTACAGTAAAAACAATGAAATTGGTTAAGCATTAGAATGTTTCTATAGAGAACTGTAGGACAATGAGAGATAACAAAATAGTCTTGACTTCTGGATAATAGAATAAGGTAAGAACAGATCTAGATTGTAGGGTAAATGAAGCCTGCATTGGATAAAATTGAAAATAAACCCGTTAACTTCATCCATCTGGCATCTGACAGGTCTCCTCAAACATCTATAAGACTGAGGAGATACATTCCATTTTAGACTCAGCTCATATTAAAATTTCACTGGCAGAATAGCACTTTGCAGCTGCTTAGGTAAAACTTGAAATTAGCTTAATCTTGGGAGTTTATTTACAAAACAGTAAAGCAGATGTCCAGAGCTATCTAGATGGCACAGTAGATAAAGTGTCCAGTCTGGAGTCAGGAAGACTCATCTTCCTGATTTCAAATCTAGCTTCAGGCACTTATTAGTTATGTGACCCTGGAAAAGTCACTTAATCCTGTTTGCCTCAGTTTTCTCATCTGTAAAATGAACTGGAGAAAAAAAATGGCAAACCACTTCAGTATCTTTGTCAAGAAAACTCCAAACAGGATCAAGAAGAGCCAGCTCTTAACTGAAATGCCTGAGCAATGAAAAAACAACAACAATAGATGTATACAAAGAAAACAATTGCTTTATTATCTAGTCATTGAGAACTTTATAGCTCACACACAGTGATAAGGGCAAGGACCTTTATTCTCAGTGCAAATTGACGAAATGAGATTTTTGTAAAACCTACAACATAAGTTATTAAGAGAGGCTTATTTTTATTATCCACCTCCTTCCTTTTTTGGCTCCTTACTTTCTTCTAGACCTGGGGTCCCCAAACTTTTTACACAGGGGGCCAGTTCACTGTCCCTCAGACCTTTGGAGGGTCAGACTATAAAAAAACAAATAAACAAACAAACAAAAAAAAAAAAACTATATACAGCAGTATTCACAGTGTGGAATCCCCTCTCCCAGATCGCTGCTCACCATGCTGACATCTTCCATTGTGCAGCTACATAATCCTTTGCATGGCGCCTTGTGCAGAACAAGGCGCCCCGCAAAAGACTATGTCACCAGAAGTAGTACTGTATGTGAGCAATGCTGAGCAACAATGAAAGAGGTGCCCCTTCTGGAAGTGGGTGGGGGCCAGATAAATGGCTTCAGGGGACTACATGTGACCCAAGAATCATAGTTTGGGGACCCCTGTTCTAGTCCTTTCCACTTAATCCATTCTGATCATCCTGTGATCTGGGGACATAGTTTTGCTATTTCCTCCTCCAGCTTGTTTTACAGATGAGGAAACTGAAGCAAAAAGGTTTAAGTAAGTTGCCATGGGGCCCTGAAGCTATCTGAGGCTAGATTTGAATTCATGAAGATGAGTCTGCCTGATTCAAAACTCAGTACTGGCTTTCTTGCTTTTCCTGGTAGCCAATTTCATCCAGACTCAAGCATTTTCCCTGGTTGTCCCCTTGCCTCTCCCTCCTTATCTCTGACTTCTAACTTCTTTAGTTTCCTTCATGACTCTGCTAAATTCCTACCTTCAATCAGAAGCCTTTCACAGTGCTGCTTTATCTTAGTACCTTCCTTCTATAATACTCTAGTTTATCCTTCTATAGCACATTTGAACATAGTTGTTTCCACATTGTCTTCCTCATTAGGAAGCTCCTTCTGAGCTCCTTGAAGAAAGGAACTCCCTGTTTTTGTTTGTTTGTTTGTTTGTTTTTTAGAGCAGAATGCTAGTCTGTAATAGGTACTTAAAACATGCTAGTGGGCTGACCACTGAAAATCAATATATTCACAAATTCATCTCATTTATGTTATCAGGAAAATGAAAATGGAGTCACAGCTACGAATGCCTACCATAATTATTTCTGTTTTATCCACCTGGTAGATGCCACCATTTTCATGAGACTGTACAAATCCATCAGTTAAAGGTATTTTAAAATTGTAATTAGTATATTTTCCCATAATACTGAAGGTTTTTGGTATTATTAACACACTTTTGTGTGATTTCCTACACAGAATTTCAATATTTATTTCATTATTCCCCAAACTTCTTGAAAGACCATCTTCTATGTGCAAAACACTACATAAATCACTAGGACAACAGATCTACAAAAGGGTATGTATTAATAATTACAAGACAACTTAGGAGGAAGAAAGCAGGAGGAACTGGGGATGTGGAGGTGGAAGAGGGAAATTTTCATAACATGCTGAATATGGAAATGTGTATTGTATCATAACACAAGTACAATACAATTTTTTTTAATGAAAGCATCTCTTGTTTTCCTCCACTTAGAAATTTAGTGATGTGTGCAAGAAAGGTCCACAGATTTTCTGCCTTTTTTTGGTCAATTAGCTGAAAACATTTATTTAGTAACCTCATTACAAATTGAAATGGAAGACAAAATTACCAAAAAAAAAAAAAAGACAGATTATAAGCTTCTTGTGGGCA
Organism: Monodelphis domestica; assembly: GCF_027887165.1. Taxonomy (NCBI): domain Eukaryota; kingdom Metazoa; phylum Chordata; class Mammalia; order Didelphimorphia; family Didelphidae; genus Monodelphis; species Monodelphis domestica. The sequence goes on from NC_077230.1 coordinate 257,286,003, forward strand.
AGGTCACTTTCCTTCCTTCTTTCCAATTTACTTCTCTCTCTGTCTCTTAGTCTCTGCCTCTCATTTCTAACTGAAGTTCTGGGAATATAATGGACACTTAATAAATACTTGCTGAATTAAATTCCTTCCTTCAAGGAAAATCACTATGAATCTCTGAGGATATAGGAAGCTGCATCATTCCTAGGGACTATGAAAAATATTTACAAATTTATAAAAACATATGAACATATTGTACTGTATCAATCAGGATTACTTTTCCTTTCTTATTAGTCATATCATTTATTTTTCTTGTGTGCCATGATTCTGTGTTCTAGTGTGGAAATATGAAACCCAATAAATAAAAGCATGAAAACAAACCATTATCATGTTGTACAGTGTTGATTGATGATCACAACTGAAATATACAAAAGTAAAGTATCTGTCGTTCTAGTCCATGACATACTGACTGCAACATGCTCTATATTCTTTGGTTATCTAAATGCAGTTTAGTTTTCTTATAAAAAGGCATGAATTGAATGGAAACTATAGTGGCTATTCTCATGCATGACAAGTTGTAATATTCATGTCATGACATAGGCAGAATTCTTTAAGGTATGAAAAAAGATGCCTTCTTTTAATGCTCAAAATACAGAAAGAAAGAAATAATGAAAAAAACAGTTTTAATTTTGATCCTTTTTGATATTATACAAATGATAGCTTCAATAAGAACAATACACTTTTGCCTGAGGTTTTAGACACTTTTCAAAATTGTACTTTTTTGCCAGAGGCATTATTTGTCTAGTTTTTTCTTCTTTTGGATAAAACATTGTCTTAAAAAATCATTTATTTATGTTAGATTAGGCAAGGAAGCTTCAACATTCATCAATTTTTTACTGTGTCCTTAGTGGATTTTTTGAAAAGAAGGAAAATACTTTTGTTTTGAACTTTTTTTTTTAAACCCTTACCTTCCCTCTTGGAGTCAATACTGTATATTGGCTCCAAGGCAGAAGAGTGGTAAGGGCTAGGCAATGGGGGTCAAGTGACTTGCCCAGGGTCATACAGCTGGGAAGTGTCTGAGGCCAGATTTGAACCTAGGACCTCCCATCTCTAGACCTGGCTCTCAATCCACTGAGCTCCCCAGCTGCCCCCTGTTATGAACTTTTTTTAACCCAAAGCTGATCGATCATATTATGATATGCCTTTTTCCTATCTGCTTCATGGATTGCCCCTCAAAATATTTTAATCATCCATGTTGGGAAAACTAAATGGAAACAAAACATTTATTTCTCTGCCATATCAGAGCAGGCAGCTAAATGGGTAGTCTATCAATTTAGTTCATCTTTAAAGAAACATATCTTGGACTAACACCATATAGATGAGGATGTGAACCAAAAATTGTATTAAAGGACAATATTGCACTGGAATATGGGTATTCTGGCAATATCTCTTAAGTTTCAAAAATTGTAACATGTTCAGTGGATATTAGCCAATACTACAAATCAAGGCCTGATAGTTTGTTCTTTTGATTGTCTAGGTAATACAAATGATGAAAAAATGTTAAAAATTCAGATTAAACTTAAAAGAGTGTTGTGTGTGTTTGTGTTCCTCCCTCCCCAGTAGGTTTTTTAATAAATTTTGTTGAATAAGTGACTAGCATATGAGGAGTATTAAGGATAAAGTTGACATGAAGGTAATTAGAAAATGTAGTGTAGGTACATGATAGGAATGAGATGATGGATGGCCCAAGTACTGTAAAGGAACTCCAAACTCTCAAATATTTACTTATTTACATATATATGTATATATATATATATTTTTTTAGTTTATTTTCTAGTCTAGAATCAGTACTGTGTACTAGTTCTAACACAGAAGAGTGGTAAGGTCTGGAAATAGGGGTTAGGTGACTTGCCCAGGATCACACAGATAGAAAGTATCTGAGGCCATATTTGAACCCAGAATTTGCTGTCTCTAGACCTGGACTAATATCTATTTTTAATGAGAAGAAATTCTTTAGTTAATTAAAAAGTTCCTCTATAAATGATGTGTGAAAAAAGAGACCCACAAAGATAAGAATGCTATAAGATGAGAAGTTACAGGATAGTTTTGATCTGCCCTAGTTGAAGGAGCATGAACCAGGTAATCAATAGACTTTTACTAAGTATCTGTTGTGGGTCAGCCACTTATTGAAGAATCTTCCCATATTTTATATGATTTTAAAAGAAACTAAAGCTGGTTCAATCATAATTTCTACATAGGGGTTTAGCCTTTCACCTAATATAATTTCTAGATGTACAAGCTTTCAGTTTTGAGACAAAGGAGAACAGAAAATCTTTATAGAATCCTTCATGGCTGAAGTTAGTTTATATATAATTTTTAATCTCTTAAACTCTATGAAAATCATAAGTAGGCACCCCCTGTGAAGGCTTTATTTGTCTCTTGGACTACTATACTTTAAGAATTGGAGTTAGAGGGAATTACTGGCTTCTCTCAGAGGTTCCCATACTCTCTCTATAAAGTTTAAATGGAGTTTTTCCTAAAGGAATTGCACTAATTACATACATAAATATGTGAATGTGCATGGTCAAGTTGGTGCTACCATTTCATTCTACCTTTATTGCCAATTCTATGAGCCAAAAGACAGAAAGATCTCATTGTCTCTCTAGAGTTTGAGGAGGAGGTTTAAAAGTACCCATGGCAGGAAGCCACCCTGAGCACATACTACGCTGAAAGGTTGTATACTTCCAAGGATGTGCTCTAAAACCTGACAAAAATGACTGCCAAATTCCCAGTCAATTCCAATTTCTTTATCTAGAAAATGGCCAGTTCTTTCTACTGAGAGATTAATGCTTCCTATAACCATGGCTTTGCCTGTGCCCATTTGGCCAAGAGTTCATAGTTAATTGTGCATGACTTAACAAGAATTCACAGATTGTTTCTTACTAGCTTGCCCTCCTACCAGGAGGTACAGAAGTAATGGCAAATAAAACCAGCATTCTCATCTAGTCATCCAAAGCAAATTGCTACAGTGTATGGGTAAGTGGCCAAGGGGTGCAAAACAGCTCTAGGAAGAACACTAAAGCATCCTCCAAATGTAGACCATGTAACCTGCTGTTTAAAAAGTTTTATTCTCTACTATATCTAAATTCTTACTCTCCTAGAAGGCTCTTGGGCATTTTTTCCAGGAGTCTAATAGGCAATCTCTATAATTTTCCACTGAGGTAACAGTAGAGTTCCATTCAACATAGAACTCCATTCAATTCCATTCAATAAACATGTATTAAGTACCTATTATGCACTAGCCACTGTTCTAGGTGCAGTGGACACAAAGACAAAAAAAATAGTAGTCCTTTCTGTCAAGTTCTACTTGGGGAAAACATCATGTACACAGATAAGCAAAAACAAAATATAAACCAAGTAAATGCAAATGAATTTCGAGGAGAGGACTCCTAAGGACCAGTGAGAAGGCAGCCCCTGAGTTGAGCTTTCAAGGAAGTTAGGGGTTCTAAGAGACAGAGGTAAGAAGGGTGAGCATTAGTGGTGGAAGGATAGCTGGGGGAAAAGTCATTGAAGCAGGGGATGAAATGTTTATAGGTAAGAGTATAAAGGCCAGTGAGGCTAGGGTGGATGTCATATGAGGGAAATGAAACTGGGTAGAAAGATAGATTGGAGCCTATCCTGAGTGATTTTAACTACAACACATGCAACCTTTTTGTGGAGCAAATTGAGAGCCATTTTAAAGTAGTTTCATAGAGGGACAGAGGAAGACATGTTCAAAACTATATTTTAGAAACATTAATTTGACAGTCACATTGGATTGGGAAGCAGTTATATAAAGGGAGAAAAGGGGGAGGACAAGTTGAGGAAAAGTCAGCAGTTCTTTGTTTCAGATGAGTTTGTGGAAGAAATAGTTTTCTTTTAGTCCTGGAAACTCTGCTTAGAAACTGACTAAATGTAATTACAGAATTTCAAAATTGGAAGGGACCTCAGAGATCTTATAATCAAAACAAATAATTTGTTTGAAAATATAATTCAACAAAAGTATAAATAATAAAAAAATATTTTATTGTACTTTCTCCCTGAAGGTATGCTCTGCATGCATTAATATTTTGATTCATAAGTATCTTGTCACATAGTTTGTGAAAGCAGTATTATCCTCATTTTACATGTGAAAGAATTGTTTCAGATGGGTTAAATGACTGGCCCAGGACTACAAAGACAAAAAAATGTCAGTCAGGATTCAAAACCTTATTCAAATCCAACGTTTTATCCATTATACAACAGTCGCTCTCAATTTACAATATATCAAGACTCTACTTGAACTTTTGTTGTTAAGGGAATTATATTTGTAACTCCTTGAGTTATTCAATAGTATATATTTTTTTATTTTTTGTTTCCTTTGACTCTACTCTTCTAAAGTCCAGGTTACATCCTACTGAGTTGGATTTCCATATCTATTACAGATACTAAAATGAAACACTTATATTAAAATTTCTTATTATTTTCACTTCATCATACAGTTCCCTTTTATTGAGGAGAATCAGATACAGGGGAAAAATATCTTCATTGCTTCTTGATTTAAGTTAACAGCAAAGAAAGGAAAAAAAAAAGTTAGATGCTCTATTTTAAGGAAAGAAAGATTTCTAGCTTATGTGCAGATCACTGAAGTCTTCCATCACAATATTCTCTATCTACCAGTTTTGTCATATTAAGTAGAAACTTATCATTTATTTCCTCCATCTGAGGTGGTGTTTTATAGGCTATTGATATCATGATATGTCTTCAGTTTATTCCTTTTTCAATCTTAATGCTTTCCATTATGTCTTCCTTCAAGCTCATAGATTTCCACATACATTACTATCTTCTTCATATACAATGTCAGTCTTTGGTTCCTTCTATTCTATTCCTTTGGAGTAGAGGTAATCCCTTCCATGCTGCATTTCAATAATGACCTGAATTATACCAAGTTTCAAAGATTCCTATGAATTTACCTCAAGTTAAAATCTTGAGGTTTAGAAGTCTTACTAATAACTTTTCCTTTTCTATTTAAAACCCTCTTCAACTAATCAGCCAGTCTCAGCTCAAACATGGTCCTTGGGCAAAAGACTATTATTGATCATTTTAGTCACTCTATTATTAACCAGATTGCTTTGAAGAGTTAATCTAACACTGATGCTATCTCACTATATCATATGAATAGAAAATGCATTTTATTTTCAACTGTCAATTTGGAAGACCACCAGAGTTCAACTGAATAGACTACAATAAACCCATATGAAACAGAGATGTTAGTTAGCCTATATTTATGCTTCTTGGAAAAAGCATGGAAAAGTTTTACTTCTCAAATCTAAAAAAATGGACAAGCTGTTCATTTGGTAGAAAGACATATATCAATTCTCTCTGTGTCTTTTAAACTAAAACCCTTGTCTTCTGTCTTAGAATTAATACTGTGTATTGCTTCCAATAGGGGTTAAGTGACTTGTCCAGGGTCACACAGCTAGAAAGTTTCTGAGGCCAGATTTGAAACTATGACTTCCCATTTCTATACCTGGCTCAATCCACTGAGACACCTAGTTATAGCCTACATCAATTTTCTTTAAAAACTGCCCAATAAATAAAAATGAATAAAAGAATAAATAAATAAATAAATGATGGCACTTTGAAAGAAGGGTTTAATTTTATAAATGAATTAGTCCACCTTTAAAAGACAGTAGTTTGTTCTTTTTTTTTTCTTTTAGGATCAGATGCATACAGTGTGGAAATTATTATTTTTACTACTAAATTTATACTACTAAAAATGAACAAATGAATTTTATGAAGAAATGAATGAAAAGCATTGTATTAGTGCTCACTAGACATAAGACACAGTGAGAAAGCACTAAAGACTTAAATATAAAAGCCAAAGAGTTCCTAACCTCAAAACTCTTTAATTGTATTAAGTGAAACAACATATTCAAGGAGATGGTGGCAAGAGAAGGCTGCAGACCAAGATGTAGGAAGCAGAGATGGCTGAAAGAAGGTGGGAGGTATGCCTACAACAGCAAGGCAAATGATAAAAGGGTGGTCAGGGTGAACAACTACATGGGATATTACAAATGGTCTGGTCTGAAGCCAACTGGATACAGTGGACTATGTGATTTGGTGTTCATTCAACTCTCAAAACAGCTCAACCCTAGAGTGAAAGTTTCAAAGATTAGTGAACAAAATTTTTCCATGTCATGGTCTCTGGAGGTCTATGTGAAAGTGGAACTTTGATGTTTGATGAATTGGTTTATATTTTGATGAATCCAGAGAGAGGGTAGGACAGTTATCATTACTACTATTAAACTGAATCTTGACTAATATATATTACAGGAACACCTTTTTTTCCTGATTCACTGTAACTTGTTTCCTTTCCTATCTGATTATGGACTGTATGGTCCTAAGGTAGAACTCTGAACTAAAAGAAAACTAAGAACTGAACTCCTAAGATTCTTTTTGGGATCCCAACAAATGCAGGCCTACTTTCTGAACACTGATGTTTAATTTATAAATCTCAACAATTTCCAGGTCTTCTTGTCAATCTAATCTAAATGGGACTTTGTTTTCAGAGAATATCCCTTGCCCATGTCTAACTTAAAAAAAAAAGTAAACTAATGTTTCTCTATTTACTTAAATTCATAATACTAATATCTAACATTTATGTTATTACTATTAAATGATATTCTTATCTAGCATTTAGAGATGGCAGTGTACTGTAGATATATTACTTCATTTGATCTTCCCAACAGCTCTGTTAGATAAAGGCTATTATTACCTCCATTTTATAGGTGAGGAAACTGAGGCTGGTGTGGAGGTTAAGCGACTTGTATAGTGCTATAGAGCTATTAAGGGTCTGAAATAGTTTTTGAACTCGTCTTCCTCATTGCAAGTCCAACACTATCTGTTGCAACATCCAAAAGGCTCTTTGGATTGAGGTAAAATTTTAAAGTTAAATATATTAAATTGTTAGACTCCTTATATCTATTTGAGAGTTTTCTAAAGATATATTTTTAATACCTATACATTGCCTACAGAATTTTTGGAGACTTGAATATAAGGATTGGTGGCAATTTTGTTTGTTTATTTTTTTAGGGAATCTAATTTGAGATTATTGACTCCTATGGGACGTCTCTTCTTGGATAATTGTTTGAACAAAAAAGGAAGTACAAACATATTTAATATGTTTAAAGTAGTTTATCATTATAGTTCTTAACACAAGTCGTAGGGATTTTCAATTATTCCTGAAATTAAAGGGTCAAAGTTAATGACTAGTTAACTAGCTAGGTCTTCAATGCTTCTTTCAACCCTAGAAACTATAAACATAATAGGTAAACTGTAAAACTAATAAAGCAATGGATTGATTAGAGGTTATAAACTGATTTTGATACTCTGCTTGCTGTGCTTAAAAAAGTATCTTCAGTTTATAGAAGTGAAGGGAAGCTTATAAATGAACTTCTCTTCAGGGTCAGGCACAAGGACACTAAAGAGACTCTTGTTATAAAAAATAAAATATTTATTGAAAATATAAGGATAAAGGAGGATTTCTAAATCTAAGAGATCCTAACTCCACCCAAATAAAACTCCCTGGTTCTGCAAGGAACCATTTCTCCTCTTTCCAGAGGCTACACTGATCCTTCCTGATCTGACTAACCCAAGTTTTTACTATTCTAAATAAACTAACACTATTATCCTTATAATTATTAACTTTTTCTCCAAGTTATAAAAATAACAAAGGCTAGCTGGCTGAGCCTCAACAAGAATCAAGTTAGGACTCTGAGCCTTAGTAGATTGAGAATCCAAAACAAAGACCAGGTCTTTCTTTGGTCTTCTCAGAGTTAAAACAATTTATAAAACAGCAATAGATAGTCGCTAGTGTTTCCTAAGTTGGGAAAGGAAAACACACACTTATCTCCTTCAGATATTTCCCTCTTTTCCTTCTACATTAGACAGTGAGAGAGAGAGAGAAAAGATGTCACTTTCTCCAAGCCCTCAGAGAGAGTGACTCTAACTCTACCAACTGCCAGAGACCAACTGACACACAGAGAGAGCAACTGTCACAGAAAAACTATTAGATTTGAAACTGACACACTGTCTCAGCTCTGTTTGAAACTTCAATTCTTTCTTAAGCCAGCTTCTCTACTTCTTATCTCTAAACTAATATGACAAGACTTAATTTCTAATAGCATGCTTATGCAACAAACATTTATATGATGTTAAAAATGACATTTCTTCCTTAAATTTTATTTGTCAGAAGACCTGAGCTCAAATTATAGCTTTGCCACTTTCAAATATTTTAACATGGAACTTAAGCTCTCTAAAATGATGTTATTGGACTAGATAACCTCTCAGTTCTCTATTCAACTCTAAATCCATGCTCTATCAATATTGCAAATTCAGAAATATTAGTACATACCCATTTGGACATAAAATTTAAATGCAGTCATGACTGTGGTAGGCAAAGACCACTTCTAAGGACAAAAATTCTTTCATATTGTCAACAATTACTCTGGTTCATATCCATCACAATCATCATCATTATAATGATCATAATGAGCAAATGTTTAATGAGCACCTGCTATGTACATCATGCTAGATTTGTGGATAGAAATATGTAGAACATTCATCTTCCCCTTAAGATGTTTATACTCTAGTGGATAGATAGCATAGGTACATTAAAAATAATCGATGATGACATGCTAAATACAATACAATACAATATTCAACCATTTATCAATTAGATTTAGTTAGCCAGGTAAATATGCAACTCTGTTCTGTTTTTGTCATTACCCTTATTTATAAAAATACTATTAAATTTGTGCCCCTTCCTAGTTCCTTGACTTACTCATTACCTAGCACTAAGTCTCCTTTTCTGGGCAGCTAGGTATCTCAGTGGATAAAGTGCTGAGCCTGGAGTCAAGAAGACATATTCTTGAGTTCATATCCGAATCTTACTAGCTGTGTGATTCTGGCCAGATCACACAACTCTGTATGCATTAGTTTCCTCATCTGTAAAATGAGCTGGAGAAGAAAATTATAAACTACTCTAAGATTTTTGCCAAGAAAACCCTAAATGTGATCATGAGGTGTTAGACATGGCTGACTGATAATTGAACTGGGTCTCCTTTACTGGACCTGGTACCACATCAATCCCAGTAATTGAGGGTGTCTTCCAAGGCCCTGTCCTGGTCCCTCTTCTCTTCCTCCTCTACACTGTTTCACCTGGTGACCTGATCAGATCCTGTATCCAATTGATTCAACTATCATCTCTACAGCAATAATCCCTATCTACATATCTTGTCTCCTGACCTTCAGAGAGCTCCAAGCCTTTTGGATGTCTCAGATTGGATGCCTCATAGACTTCTTAAATTCATCACGTCAGACACTGAACTCATAATCATTCTTCCCAAACCTTCCCCTTTCTAGGTTTTCTATTACTGTTAAGGGTTCTATTATCTTCCAAGTCACCAAGGCTCATTAATGTGACTCCTCACTCTCTCCCTTCTAATCATATCCAATCTGTTGTGAGGTCTTATTGATTTTGCCTTTGCAGCATCTCTAAAAATACCCCTTTGCCTCCTTTGATACCTGCCACTATTCTAGTACAGGCCCTTATTATCCCATACCTAGACTATTGTAATAAACTTCTTATTGGCCTCACTGTCTTAAATTTCTCCCCAGGGCAGTCTATCCTCTGCTCAGCTGTCAGACTAATATTTCTAAGGGCAGGCTTGATCATGTCACCACTTCCAATCCATTCAAAGAATTAAATTAAAATATAGAACCTTATGTACAGATTAATTGCCCCCATTTCTATTTGAGTTTGACACTATTGTCCTAGAAGAAACCTTTCCTGATCCCCATTAATGTAAGTGCCTTCCCTCTGTTTATCTCTAATTATTCTGCATGTATCTTGTTTGTACATAATTACACATAATTGTTTGCGTGCTGTCTCTCAATTAGACTGTGAGACTGTGAGCTCCATTATAGCTGGGGCTGTTTGCCTTTCTTTTTCATCCTCCTACTCCCAACTCAGCACCATTACTGGCTCCTAGTAAGAACTTAATAAATGCTCATTGACTTGACTTGACTAGATGACTTCTCAGGGACCCTTCAGATTTTTTGAGTATTGCTAATAACAACTCAAATTTACATAGCACACCAAGGCTTCTAAAAGCCTTCTAATCATGTGATATACACAACACAAGAATTATTATCCCTACTTTAGCTCATCACCTCTAATTTCATCACCATGTTGCTAACTCAATCTAGACTCAAACCACTTTCCACTTTCTCTCCAATGGTTAAATGAAGGGCAGAATGGGAGATTACCAAACTCCCTCCCAATGCCTTCCTTTTTAGAGGGCAGAAAGTGGAATTTTTGATTCACTCTACTCTGTATCTACTGCTCTGCCTACTTTCAATTCTTCTGAACAAGATGCCCTATGCCAGTTACCCCTTGTCTCCCAAACCCTTCCTAACACCTTTTGTGTGTTGTTGCCCTCCATTGGATTTTGAGTTCCTTGAGGGCATAGACTACTTTTCTTTTTATTAATTATATCCCCAGAGCTTAGAACAGTGCCAGGCATGTAGTAGGCATTTAATAAATGTTTATTGGATTGAAAATTAAAGGATGAAAATGTTGTCATTTGACTGAAGTCATTTGAGTAGCAAGCATGGGAACTGGTACACTCTGGTCTTCAGACTCTAACACTCTTACTTCCTACTCCTCCATCAGCACAGGTCCCCAGAGTATAAAAACATTTCAAAAAAGTTATGTGACAAAAAAAATCAAATGATGTGGGTATGGACATATCTTCATTGGTGGAGGGAACTCCTCCCAGATGAGGAATTCCCACCAAGTCTGGCCAGCACTTTCTCTGTAAATTATAGATTTAGAGTTCCTTTGAGCATTGAAAATCTAAATGGTTTGCCCAAAGTCACACAGCTAGCATGTATTAGAGACAACATGTGAATCTGGACCTCTCTACCTTCATACGGATATCTTCCTATGTACTACAGCACACTTAACATTTTGGTTTTCAATGCTTTTGTCTGGGGTATAATGTAATAGAGAGAGGGTTTGCCTTGGTTTCAGGACAGATAATTAGCTGCACAACCATGATTAAATTATTTCATCTCTCATTGCTCCAGACTAAGTTATAGATAACTGTTGAGGGAGTATCTCGATAGGAGTTTCCCACATAAGCCAGGTCAAAAACAAAAAAATAAAAATGGTTTCTCTTTAGAGACAGCTAGTGGTATAGTGGATAGAAAACTGGACATGGAGTCAGGAAGACCTAAATTCAAATCTGACCTTAGACACTTACTAGTTTGTGGCCTTGGGTAAGTCACTGAACTTCTGTTTACCTCAGTTTCCTCAACTGCAAAATGAGACAATAATACCATCTATCTTGCAGGGTTATTGTGATGATTGAGATTGTATTTGTAAAGTATTTAGTATAATGTCTATCAAATTGTAGGGTTTTTTTTTCCTCCCTCTCTTTCCTTTTAGGTCAGACTTTCCAAGAGTAGATTTTAAGTTTGATACCTCTGAGAACTCTTTTAGCTTAAAAAAAATGAAACTAGATAATATAGCCCATTAGCCTAGTAGCCTAAATGAGTTAATAAATGCAACTCAAATTTCAGCAATGGTTTAGGGCCATAAACAATCTCCCTTTATTTTATTATATATTTATTATAAGGGAAAATGAAGCAATTTATAAAGACTCTAAATTTTGTTATAATTTTAGAGTAATAATCTGCATAAATTTAATTTGTGTAGTACTTGAAATGGAAACCAATAAAAGTCAAGCTATGTCCTTATCACCAAGTAATTATGAATCTTCTAAAGCAGTTGATACACATTTATTTAGTCCTGACTATGTTCCAGGACATTTCCTAAGCAATAGGGATAAAAAACAAAATAAAATAAAACAAAAAATTAGCAAAAAACAGTCCATGCCCTTAAAGAACTTACAATATACACAAACTATTTGAATTTAAACTGAGATACAAGATATAAAAAGGTTTATGGAGGAGGATATATCTAAGTTAGTGTGCCTTGTAGATCATCCATACTTACTATAGACTTGTAACTGTCCACGGAAAGAATTTCTTCCACGTGAATTTTCAGCTCTACATTCATATATCCCTGCATCATCCAGTTGTACATTTGGTATTTCCAGCACTCCTTGAGATTTCCTCAGACGTGCTTTGCTTGGAATATAACCATTAACCTTCATCCACGAGATTGTTGGAACAGGGCTGAAACAGTTAGTGAGAATACTGTTAACACATTTTCCACTATTAGAAACATAGATTCTCTTATCTGGTAATTTAAGCACTTAATAGGCTAAGTGGTAATAAAACATAATCACAATTAAGGCCCATGTGCTGGTTGATATACTTCCCTTTCCATGTGGAATGTCTAATACGAGATGATAGGACAAGAGAAAATTCTCTTCATAATTCTGAGAAATTCTTCATTTGTACTATGCATGCACACACACACACACACTCACACACACACAAATAAACTGTTTGGTACCACCTGGATACTGTCACATATTCTTGATCATCTTTCCTACTTTTGAGAAATAGCAGAAGAATTTTCCCTTTAATGTCACTCTGAACAATTAAATTCCTATAGTTGCCTTCTACCTATTTGCACAACCTCCCATAGAATGTCCGGGCTAGAAGAGAACTTGGAAATCATCTGGGGAAAACCCTTCATTTTATAGGGGGAATTTGAGCTCAAAGAGATAACCAGTGGTAGAATAGAAAAGATAAAGAAGTATATTGAAACTTTCTTTGCCTGGCCCCAGAAATTTCTTCATCCTGGATGTTTCAATGAAAACCTAGACTTCTAACAATGAAAGTATTCACCAGCCCTGTGTCCTCTCCCTTGATTGGTGGTTTCTCTTAGGATCTCCATCTTAAGAAGGATATCCAGGTTAGCCATGTTTTCATTTCCTTCCAGCCAATACATTTGATTCTTTGTACTTTCTATACCATGCCCTGTGCTGGATAGCTTCATCATCTCTCCCTCTTCTTTTAAATTCCCTTTTAGGGATTTATTTCCTTGTTAGAATATGAACTATTTGGGAACTGGGATTGCTTTTCTTTTTGTTTGTATTTGTGTTCTCAGAGTTCAGCAATGTGTCTAGTATAAGGTTCAATGTTTAATAAAGCTTGTGGCTTTCTCTTTTGTTATTGTTCCTTTTCCTCCTTTATTTTTGAAGAGATTCAGTCACATCTCAGGTGATTTCTTGACTTGAGTATTAATTAAATTTAAGTAGGGTCAATTTCCACAGAGTCATCAAGCCTCACTTTTTCTTCCAGAGTCATCCAAGTTCAATGCCAAAACAAAAGTCAAGACAAGTGTCAATGGCTTAGAATGCAATAGATGTCTGTGGCATCTTTCATATTTGATCAAACTCTATGCACTCCATGGTAAGTGCTTTAGCTGCCTTCATGAGTGTTGGAACAAATTGTTCTTACCCCCGTAGTCCAACATGGAAAACCTTCACATGCTTTGGGTAGACAACACCCTAACTCAATGAGTTAGATTTGAGGTTTTTAATATTTGAGACCCAGGTTTAGCCAATCTGCTAAGATGATTTTACAAGAGTGTGCATACCATAGCTTTTTGGAATAATAGGTGAGAGTTAGGTGAAAGGTAGACACCAAGGATGGAAGAGCATCCCTGGAAAAGGCTCAGCAGCCCTCCTACCAGAGGTGTGAGTCCTCCTTGCACACCCCATGTACTCCTGCCTTCCCTTAAAAAGAGAAATCAGTGATTGGGGATACATACTCTAAATGAACACCCTAGTTCAATTATTATCAATAATATGGAAATGGATCTTGATCAATGACACATGTAAAACCCAGTGGAATTGTGCATCAGTTATGGGAGGCGGGGTAGAAGAAGGGGAGGGAAAGAATATGAATCTTGTAACCATGGAAAAGTACTCTAAATTAATTAATTAATTAAATTAAAAAAAACAGAAATCAAGATGTATGTGTGGAGAGGAAAGTAGTTACTGTTGATCATATTTGTAATAAGAAACCTATTGAAATCCTTTAGGTCATATCTTAGTATGTTTGAGGCTCTACAAGTAAAAAGATAGACATGCTGTGATTCAATTCCCATGTTGTTATGTTGTTGCTTTTTTATCTTTGTATCATAGTATAATGGTTGGGTTCACAAATGATCCATCCCATTTAGCCCAGATACTTCATTCAATGTATTAATAATAATTATAATCATTCAATTAATCTGAAAACATTTCTAATACATATTGCAGGAATTCTATTCAGATTGTTTGAAGGACTTGGTGGGTCTTCCATAAAATAGTAGACTAGTTCAAATCTTAAGAGTAGGAGTATCTAGCAGTTTAGTGGTAGAAGCCTTCAATGACATGATTTGTGAAGAATTTGATGTAGGGTATAGGTACAAGCACCCTTAGGTTCTCCTCCCCTTGGCAAGAGAACTTTGTGAATTTAGGAGAAGATTTGAGATTTTTTCTTAAGAAATTGGATCCTTTTCATGATCATAATAGTAGGTAGCATCGCTGGGACAAGAGCACCTGAGGAAATGCTGGCATTGGGAGCCAGATATATTGGGCTTTACAAGGAGCTCAGCAGAAAAGTTGCATCACACATAACAGAACATATTGAAGATACCACCAAAAGGGCTTCTAGCAATTGTGAATTAACCCTTTTATACTCTGGGTAGCACTTAGAAACCCTTTTCTGGACTTTCTAAACTTAAGCCTATTTTTTTCCTAAACTTTGTATGTAATAATGGGAGATTGTGTCATAGATGTTAAGGGGAATATGTTGAACCATCTCTCCTACTGTAGTAATATATTTTTCTAAAAGCTAAAGTGTGGCTTATAAATGATATCAATGTAGTCATGAGGGAAAATTCATTAATGGGTGGGTTTCTGAGCTCTCCTAGAAAAAAACCACTTTCACCCCAATTCACTCCTCAGTTCCTCAAAACCATAAGGGGAAATGTAGCAGCCACCTTCTTGGGACCCTGTCAGTGCTGGTTGGGGCTTAGAGAGTAGCTCCAGAGCTTGTTATAGTAGCTAGGAGGTACTTTAGAGAACACTGAACCCAACTTTCTTAATTTACCACTAAGGAAAATGAAGCACGGAGAACTATTTGCTAGTGTCAGAAGTGGGATTTAACACAGGGTCTTCCTGGTTTCAAGTTTAGTGCTCTATTCACTATTCACATTCTCTCTCTGAGGACACATACCATGGAAAATAACTCTCACATACCGCTGTTCACATTCTCTCATAATAAATCACATTCATGATTTTAGTGTTTTAAAGTTTACAAAGCACTTTTATTACAATGATCCAGTGAAACACCCAGTCCAAATATCATTTCCATTTTATGGATGAGGAAAGTAGTCACTAAGAGATTAGGTGACTTGTTAATAAACACACTTCACTTGGTAACACATTTGATGCTTGCTCCACCGTGCCAGGCGATTGCCTACATGTCTATACCAAAGACTGGGACAAAGTGTTTGATCTGGCCTCTGTCCTACTAAATTCTTTCAAGTTGCACCTTGCTCCTATGTTGAAAGGAACAAATATCTCCAGTCTCATTATTACATTGGCATGGGCATTGTACCCCCAAAACTATAGAAGTGTTTCAGTGTTGCTCCCTTACATTTTGTGACTCCTAACTCAAAACATCTGATAACTCCTATGAAGCCCTGAGAGAATTATCCTGCTTGGATCATCTTTTAGATTTGAGATGCACCTCTCTGATATCATGAAGTTACATCTCAGACATCCATCGGTCCTCTAAACTAAGAGGGTCACCCCCTATGTCTTCAGGCAAACATCCCCCCCTCCCCCTCCTGCCTATGCCTCAGTGCATACCACACTAGAGCTAGGTCTTCATTGTGGCATAGAGTCACATCTTCACTGTTGTAAAGAGTATAAAGACCCCAGAATTGATGTCATCTGGGAACAGTTTTCCATCTATGCTGTTCTACCTAGGAGGCAGTCTTCCACCTATGCTGTCCTCCTGGCCAGATTCAACATTACCTTCTAAATTAATAAGTTTCTCTTTTTATTTTTAAGCTAAGTTTCAGTCTTGCATCCTTGCAAAAGATACCCTTCCCAAACCCCAAGAGTTCAATTCAAGCCCCCCTTCCCCCACAACATAAGATACTGCCTTTCAATTAAGAGGTTGGCTATAATGATCATTACTTCAATCAATGAATCAACAAGTTTTTATTATAGTCTTACTACATTCAAGGCATTTTCTTAGTGATAGCTATATAAATAGACAAATACAATGAATGAAAATCTATACACAAAGAATTTACATTGTAAAGGAGGAAATCTCTGCATGTGTATGTGTATGTGTATATGTAAGATACAAATGTATGCACAAAATAAATATTAAGAGAATAAACAAAATACAAGTTAAGTAGTTACATATAAGATAGTTTGACTAGCTAGGGGAAATGAGGAAAAGCCTCATGTATTTATTTGGATTTTTTTCTATTGGTAACTGATTTCCAAATTCTTCCAAAGATTACTTTAGCAAATTATTAGATTTCTCCTTTATGTTTTAAATCTAAGTTAATAATTCATTCCAGTTCATTCATTTCCAAATTCATTCATTTCTAAATGTCAGGCTAGGTGGTTAGACACATTGTCCTGGTACCTTGATTCACAAGACCAAACACATATGCATCACCAATACATTCTTCCAACTTCTAAGTAAAAAAGTAAATCCAATTCCTAATAAGTGAATCCCTTTAGAATTAATATAATTACTTTTCCCCCTTTTATTCTCAGTCTCTCATTCAATTACCCAAGGAAAAAAAGATAGAGAGAAAGATGTATAGTGTTGTCCAAAGCTGGAGAAGATTTGACTGGTTACATATACATAACAAAGGCAGGAATTTTAAATAAGGTTCCTAAGGAAGGGCCTGGTCTCTAAAAAAAAGCTTTGAGGAGAGGATTTTGTGCCTCTGATTTCCTTCCAACCTTTTAGTTTCTTAGACCAGCAAAAGAATATTGGAGTTTGAGAAAGGGAGGGAAAAGGAAGTTTCTATCCTTGCCTACATTCTGTGGTTTATGGGAAGGGTAGCCTCTGTGCAGAATGGGTGGTTTGCTAACTGGGTACTGATCTGAGAGTTACAAGAATTTTCTATTCCTAAATCATCCCAGCTCTACAAAGCATAGGGAGGCTGCCCTTGATAAGCAGGAAGTTATTATTGTTTTTTAAAATAAGCCTAAAGCTTTAGAATAATTCTTAGAATTAACTGTTCCATGTTCTAAGAGCATGGTCTGTGGAGGTAGGATTCTTCTTTTGGTATGAGCAGTCAATTATCTAAAGATTAAAAGATTATTTTCATGATTAAGAAAATGATAATAAATTGTTAGTGAAAACTAACATTAACATAGTCCTTTAAAGGTTGCAAAGTGTTTCCTACCATCTCATTTTATCCTTATAACAACTCTAGGAGTTGGTGCTGTTATTATCCCCCTTTTATACAGAGGAAACTGAGGCAGACGAAGGTCAAATGACTTGCTCAGGGTCATATATACTTACATAACCAATAAGTATCTGAGGCTAGATTTGAATTTAGGTCTTTGTGACTCTGGGTCCTGCACTCTATCTACTGTGCCACATAGTGATTATGATCTTTTTTTTTTTTGCTTTTTTGCGGATTGAGTTACAAAGATCTTGCTTTTGTGTCTTCTTCCTCCATTTTTTTGTATTTGAAATTTATTTTGTAACAAACCATTTTACTTTAAGCTAAAATAAAGAAGGTATAGATTATTCTTGCACTTTTAGGGAAGATGTAGTACTGATGTTTCTAGCTGAAACCAGACAACAGAAGCAGGAAGAGCCTCCAAAATGTTATGTCTCATGGAGTCACAACTTTCAGAAACCCGCAGTAACCAAAGGACCAGAGGAATGTCATTAAACAGTGACCTCATGAGACTGAAAAGAAACAACTTCTCTGAGAGATATACTTTATGCCCAAATGCTTGGAGACTATAAACACGACAGAGACCATGTGAAACCTGTTATGGGCACCGAAGGGATACCCTTTTGGGTTCGGGAAGGATACCTTTTGCAAGCATGCAAGACTCCAAAACTTGACTTAAAAACAAAAAGAGATTTATTAATTTAGAAAGTAATGTTGAGAATGGCAGGGAGGATAGCAAGGTAGAACAGCAAGATGGGGAGCAGTTCCCTGGGAGGACAGCATGAAAGGAAAGGCTGTTCCTCCATGGGGACAGCCTGGATGGAGAGGCTTCCCCCCCCCACCTCCCCCAACAACATCAGTTCTGGGGTTTATATACTCTTTAGATGCTAGGTCCTGGTGTGGACAAGACCAGAGTGAGTGTTAGTCCCACAGGCATTTGGTGGGGTGGGGTGGTCATCTGACTGGGGTCTGCCTGGAGGCATAAAGATTCACTTCTTTGTCCACCTTAAATCTAGAGGACAAAAGAGGGTAAACATCTCAGGACCCTGGGTGGGGTCATTGGGTGTTTCTAGGTTACAAGTTACAAGGATGCAAGGGCAAAGGAGTTTCCCTGATAATAGTTCGCCTGGGTTTCTGGGGGTACAGTGCCCATGTCAAAACCCATTTGGATCATATTTTATTGTGTATAATAATATCACCAGATTTTACTTTCCCCTCCCCATACCCATGCATGTCCCCTGCCCAAATATATTAGCCATACTTTACTACATATGGACCAAGAGTCACAGACTACATGTTCCAAATATTTGTGTTTTCTATGTGGATACAATTCTAAATATATTCCCCATTTGTGAGCCACTCATTGCTTGTCCCTTAGGTATGCCAATTCTTCCTATTGATGATGCGCTGTAACGGGTAGAAATGTAAGGGGTTAGTATAAAAGGTTGGACTGGATTATTTAGGAGTAGGATTACCAGGAATTTAGTCAAATTCCAAAGAGATTTATTTTAACAATTTATTTAAAAAATATGGAAAGAGTGAAAGAAAATCAGAGAGGATAGGGTAAGATATCTAATCTACACACTAAGTATTTTGCTCCAACCCCTGGCTCAACCCAGGCAGGGCTAATTAGCCCTTAGCCAGAGAGGCCTCGGCCTTGAGCTGAGGATTTGGGGATGCAGGGAGCCTCTCTCAAGAGGGTAGGTTTCTCCTGAGGCCAGTCCCTTCAGAAAATCCAGGAAAGGAGTCAACTCTTTCATTACCCCACATGGTAATTTTAAGGAAAGTAGAAGCACTCAAAGATCCTCAGTTGGAGCTCCCCCAAAGTCAAGTTGAAGTCTAAAGACTAAAAGCCTCTCCACAGGAAGTTCTTGGCATTTTTAAAGACCATTTCTTTTCATCGCTTCCTGTGACTTTCTTCCATTTTATGTGTACCAATTACAGCTAAAGCCTTGATTAGGACTGCCCAGGGAGAAGTCAGTTGATTCTGCTTCGTCACCCACTATTGCACATGTGGGTCACAGACCTCCCCCATTCAAGTGTAAGTGGGGGTATATGCTTCTGGTGATTAAATCTAAAACTGGGCAGGTGAGAGTTAATTTAATCTTCAGAGGGCAAATTTATGGGACACTATGAGCCAAGCTTATAGAGTGAAATCCTCAATGACTACTTCTCATGCTAAGCTATTCCATTAAATGTTTTGATTTTGAAGCAGTTTTGTGTTCAAGTTCATTCATGAGTGAAAGGAAACCCATCAGTGAGGGTTTCTAAGCTATAATTTTTGATAACTATAGGAGTGCTCATTCCTTTCTCACATGAAGAAGTGTTAGTCACTACCCACAACTGTCCAGACTGCCAGCTTTCACATGTAAGGGTTAAAAATTAAAGGGTTGAACTAAATATATAAAAAATGTGGTAGCTGAAATTATTACTCAAGTCAGAATGACTTTTTATGGCAGTTTATTGACAAAAGGAGAAAGAGTGAAAGTAAGGAAATGAGAGTGAGTTGAAAATTACTCCAGCTAGGTCTGAACCAAGCAGGGCTTCAGAGGCCCCAACAAAGGGAGACCCAGAGGTAAATTAGACAAGGGTTCTAACCATGAGGCATCCTCCAAGATGAGGGTCCTCTCTGGAGACTAGTACCTCCAGAAAAGCCAGAAAAGAGAGTCAGTCTTTTTCAGTCACCCATATGGTAGTTCTAAGGGAAAATCTAAGAGCAATCTGAGGTCCAAAGCCAGAGCTCCTTCAGGGTCATGTTTGAAGGAGAAAGAGCCAGTCACAGGAAGTTTCTCCCACTCTTAAAGACAATTCCTGTCCTCTGGTTACTTCCTGTGCCTTCTTTCCACTTTACTTGGACCAATTGCATCTATAGCTTACCTTAGGACTGCCTGTGGGGCAGTCAATCAATTCTGATTTGTGATTAACCATAGTACACATGGGTCATAGACCTCCCCCATACTTAAGGATAAGTGGGGTGTATATGCTTCTGGTGATTAAATCTAAAAGTGGGCAAGGGGAGAGTTAATCCCATCTTCACACACAGATATTACTCTGCTAGCAGGATGGTCACATTGCCTAGAGAATTCACACCCTAGGTAGGTAGACAATGGGCCATTGTCATTTCTCTTTTGCCCTCACTATAATTGATATGGTCTCAATATATGGTACTGTCATACTTTCTCAATGTGCCATTTCTGCTACCATTATAGCCATACTACATTGCCTTATGGCCTTTCCACCTCCATTTCTTCTGATCAGAGGACCACTTCATTTTGAATGTACACAAGATTGGGTCTAATTCTATAATATTATCTGGACATTTCATATGGTCAACTATCAGTCATAGGTTTCACTGAGCCCTGCAAGAGGGCTTTCAAATAAGAGTTTTTTTTGTTAGCTTCTCCCATCACCCAAATGACTTTCTTTGTACAGCTACTATTCATTTTCATTAGCCACCAATTCAACAAATATGTGGCTTTCCGTACCAGTACCTACTTGATGCTGGCCATAGAGACTGAGGGGTGGACAGTGAGGGTAAAGTGATACTCATTATTATCTCTTTCTCTGTATTTTTTTCTAGTTCAAAATTTGTTTTCAGGTTTCTACATATTTTTAATATATGTCATATCTGAATATATACCTATATCCACATACTTTACATATATTTATTATAAGGTTTAAATTAATATACAATACTTTAAATATTATTTTTATAAAGTTTATTATCTGACAAAATAGAACCATGTGACTAAGTTTTCTACCTGCTCAAAAAAAAAAAACTCCCTCCACCAAAGACACCACAGGAAGGAAAAAAGAGAGCAAGTCACAGAACTCCACTCAATTAATATCCTGTTTACTGTCAGCATGTAACAACAGGAAGTGAGTAGGGTGCTGAGAATTGTGGTTTTGCTGGGGATCAAAGTTTTTAGGATAACAGATTCAAATTACACATTATCAAAAAATAAGGACTAGTCAAGTTTTCTTCTATTTAGGAATTATGATATTCTTTACTAATAAAATGAGAAAATCAAGGTTTATATTTGACATAAACTCAGTGAAAATTTCCAAAAGCACTCCAAAGAGTAAGATACCAGTTAATGGCAAAAACAAACAAACAAACAAACAGTGAAAGAATAAAACTTTTCTAACCTATGGAAGGGAAGAAGAGTTCAGGATATAGGATTCCTGATTTTAGGCACTCCTAAGTTTTGAATATGTTGTTAGAAGATTATTATTAAATTTGATACCAAGGACTCTGTTTACTCAGAAGTGTTCCTTGTGATATCCTATCCAATGGCTCCATATCCGGATGAAAAGACTTCACCTAAGTTGTAGTTTAGTAATTAATTCAAGATTTCAGCAGTGTTTAATAGGAAAAATAGTTTTATTTAGTTTTATTTGCTGAGTTTTGTACCTTTTGTACATCTTCTAATATAGTTGCCAGGCTCAAAAAAGAATCTTCAGTGTTAAGTTCCCACTCCAGGACCCTGTGACATTGCTGTTAAACTCTCTGGGGTCATTAGTTCAGGTATCATTTAACAAAAATATCTCATGAATTCTGATCAATTGAAATGTTTATGATGATTTTATGCCAGTTTTTCAGAAACTCTGAATTGATAGGCTCACTATTATCTCAGTCCCATCTTAGTATTTTGTTTTTATCCCTCACCCAGCCTTTCTTGCAACCTTGGACCTGAAACTGAAAGCACTAGATGCAGATGCCTTCTATCTAAAAGAAATATATACTCTTCTCTTAAGCCACACACACCTTTCTACCTGGATGGTTTGATAAAATTGTCTGCCTGAAAATCAAATAGGGATTGCCAGTGGAGGGAGGGAGAGTGCATCCTGACCATATGAAAGTACAAATAACCTTGTATAAATTGAATAAGAAGCTGAATGTGCACAGCACTGCTCAACTGATTCTTTTTCCTACCTTGTCGATAAAAGGATTGGTACTTAGATATATAAAAGAAGTCAGAGACCATCACCATCTGGGCCAAAAATTGTGTTTCTACTCCCATAGTTATGGATTGATGAGCCCATGAATCAGAGGTGTTAGCCCAGTGAGGAGGAAAAAATGGAATGAATGGAAGAATGAATAGAGGAAACTCATCACCTCAGTTCAAGGAACAAATTGCAAATAAGGGAATTATATATCCTTAGTTATTATTTCCAAATATAACTTTACAGATGTTTCAGAGTAGAGATGCTCTTCAAGGCTTTCTCTTTCCATTAGCCCAACTTATGTTCCTAGTCGCTGTCCTCATAGTAACAATCTCCCGGCTTCATTGTGACCTCTTAACTATTTTTGACTGCTGGAACTATATATTACCATAGGGGATGGTTATATTTTGTGCCATAATTGCTGTCCTTTTTTCTCATATTAGATTTGTCAGAAATATTCCTTCTGTTCTGTTCCCAATGGGTATCTTATCTGTTAGTACCAAGAACTTGGGTCTAAGTCATTTAAAATAGGCATAAAGTATAATTGAGCTTTGGTAGAGCTACACTAGACCTGAGTCCAAGGGGCAGGAATGTTGTGGTCCCTAGGGATTTGACTAGGCTACTTGGGTCTGTTAGAAAATCAAGGTACCTGTACAACTCTTGTGATGATAATATAACCTATAGACATGAAAGAAATACATTGAGAGAATCATAATGCCATATTATTCTTTAGATACACATATTCCACTCAAATACCAAATTAGCCACTTCAACAGATGGTCTGAATATGTTAAAACTCCCTTTTGGTGATGTGATAAACCCCATAAAATCCTGGTTTGAGTAGGGGTATAGCTCTCTAGTCTTCATGAGACTTCACTGAGGACTCCTCAGAGCTCTGTGGCCCATTGTTGCTACCAACCTGGACATGTCCCCATGGGGAAAAAGGGGACCTGTAGAGCTATGCTCTGGAAAATAGTATATATCCCTGTTAAGTATCTGCATGTTTCAATTCTGTGGTTATCAAGTAAAATAATTTTTGTTTTTATATTCTACCTGAATGAGTCAACCTTAGCAAATTCTAACCCTGCCCTTGAGACCAGTGTACACCTGGCCCAGAATGATGATGATGAAGATGATGATGATGTTTTCAAATATTCAATTTAAGTTTGGTAAAGTGTTTTCTATGCTGTATATTATTTGATCCTCATATCCTGTCTATGAGTGAGATGCAATTATTATGCCTATTACATATAGATGGAAACAGAGAAAGTAAATATCTCTTCTAGGGGAATTCAACTAATAAATATCTAAGAAATTATTCTAATTCAAATTTTCTTAATTCTAAATTAAGTACTTCATCAGCTGGTCATAATACTTCTAGTCAATTTTTAGAAGCATAAAGATATTAAATAAAATCTGGGTTAAATATTCAGGTACATGTTAACTCTTTCAAGGTCATTGAGACATATACTATATAATTATTTATTATTCCATCCCTTTTTCCTTTTTTATTAAAAAATTAATTCAATTATTAAAAAGTTAATAATTTTATCACAATAAAGGTTTCCAAAGAAATATCCAAGCAAATATCATGCAAAATATAATCTTAAATTAAGCAACAGCATGCTATGATTATGT
Organism: Monodelphis domestica; assembly: GCF_027887165.1. NCBI lineage: Eukaryota > Metazoa > Chordata > Mammalia > Didelphimorphia > Didelphidae > Monodelphis > Monodelphis domestica. Next base: position 257,310,064 of record NC_077230.1, read on the forward strand.
GATTATATATAACATCAGTGCTATGATTATATTAGATAATACATGCCATTTAAACATTATTGATTAATAGAGAAAGGAGGATTTATATTGTTATGTCATCAGTACTGAACACCTCATTTTATCTGAGTTTTGTTACCTCTAAATGTGAATTTTTATGGACATAATCATAATTTTTAATATAGGTCTAACATATCTAATGGAACTGATTCTAAACTTACAAAAATTCATTAATTTGACAGAATGCCTATAATAATAATAATACATTTAATATAGGTATAAAAATAACAAGGTCAACTTGAACAGGTTGGGAAGGGAAATTGTTTCTTACAAGTTATATATAAAAATAAATCATTCTAACCTTCTTTGCAAAGATAGGGGACTATATGGAATACTACATTAAATGCCTAACTTGGTTGATCTATAGGGTAGTTTTGCTAAAGAGTTTTTTTTTTATTTTAAATTTAAAAAATGAAAATGAAAAATGAAAAGATAATCATCTGGGAGAAATGTTGAGATATTATATTAGGAATTGAAGTGAGACAAAAACAAAAGATTTCAATAATTTTTAAATGCTCCTTTTAATAAGGAGACCACATTCAATCTTGGTCACAGGAACCTTCAAATGCCAGTACTGAGTTTTGACAAGACAACATATTCTGGTTTTGTGTTGTCTGATCATAGTTAATGTTGAAGATCCATTTGTGCAATGCACATTTGACTTCTTCCTTGCCAAAAGGAATACAGCTGAGTGGAGAAAAACTGGCATTTTGCTTGCTAATATTAATACCGAGCTTGGCACTGCTCATTAGCTTCAAAAATTTCTCAGCTAATAACATCAGAAAAACAATGTAATACAACATTGAAATTCTGCCACAAGCCTTTTTGTCATGTGCTGGTGAAGTGACAGCATGGAGAAGGCTGTTATGTCAAATTCTAAAAAGTAAAGAGATCACTGGATGAACTTTTAGCCATTGTTGAAGTCATTAAGTGTGTTTCTTAAAGATCATTTTTATATCTGTGATGAGGCAACTTGTAGAATCTGTCAAGGCAGAAAGAATACTTAGCTGTAAAGATTTAATGATTTCAAAGGAAAGCACTCCCCAACTGCAAATCACTATTCACAGACAAATTGTAGGTCTGTCTAATGGAGCTTCCTATTTTCCTTGCATAAGTCACAAGTGAGAGATGAATTTTACCTCTGACGTGAAAATGTATATGGATATTGCTCCTTTGTGACTTGTGTAAAAAAAAAAAAAGGGGAAGGAAATATTGTATATCTATGAAAGGAACTCAAAGAACCAAGTTTTATAACTTTTCACTAAGAAAGCACATAAAAAGCCATCATAAAAAAAGCTATTGAGATAGTTTTTTTAGTCTTTTATATGCCCGTTCCTCAAAAAAAAAGGGGGGGGGAGAGAGAGAACAAAACTTAACTGCTAAAGTGGGTGATAACAACTGTCTACTTAATATGCAGCAATTTCAGAAGCAAAAAGTTTTTTTTTATTAAAAGTGGAAATAAAATCTAACAGACATTGTTACCAGATTACATTTCAATTTATGTACAAAATTCTGACCTTGAGATCAAATGGACTGGAATAGGAGTTTGCCATTAGATATGGATATTCATTTGAGAGTAATTAGAAAATTCCCTCTCTATACTGAAGTATTCAGATATCTATCTATCTGTACAGACTTGTGCATACACAGGATAACCCTAATTTGAATTGAATTGAATGTTAGGATTTTAGATTTAAAGCTGACCAGGGTCTTAGAACCCATTTCCTGCTCAGCAATCTGGCTCTCACTTGCCTTTCTTGTCTCATTTCATATTACTCTCTTTTTTACCTAGTCTTCACTCTGTAAAATTAGCCTAATCATTTTTCCTTGTATATGACATTCCCTTTCTCAGGTCTCTTCTTTTGCCCAGGTAGTCATTAGTATCCAGACTGTATGTTCCAGACCTGCCTCTTAGAATTCTGAGTCTTCTTCAAGCTCAAATGTCAGCTACTATATAATGCCTCTCCTAATTGCTTTATGTTGTTCCATCATCCTTCCTCTTGAAATGACCTGTGTCAATCTAACTTTGATATACATTTATTCATCCAGGTACAGGTTTCTCTCCTCTGTTAGAAAAATGTAAGCAACATGAGGGCAAAAACTTTCATTTTGTTCCCCTATGTGAATTTCAAAACTACTCAACCCTATTCAGACCATTCTTTAGAAGATGGGATTTAGCTATTTCCTGATCAATAACAATAGAGATACTTGGAATAACAGAATCAGGTCTTTGAAACTATAATCTACACCCTACTCAGAGTAACAAGATCAGGAAGGGCTGCAGCAAAACTCAAGATTTAATTATTTGAGAATATGGCCTTCAACAGACATGTGCAAAAAGGACAGACCTCTGGGCGGTCCTAGGTCAAGCTAGAGCCACCATTGGCACATGTGAGAGACAGGAAGTGAGGGAGAGGACAGCTCAGGAGTTCTGGGGACTTCCTATGTGGAGGGGAAAAGGTTATTGGAGCCTGGTGCTTGGAGTGGAGGAGCCCACAGACTGTTTCTCCATTTTGGTCACGTGAGTGATAGGGACTGATCTCTTTTCTTTGCCTTGGCTATGCCTTTGGCTCAGCCTAAGCAGAGTGGGTATTTAAGCCCTATTTCCTTCTCTCCTCTCTCTCTCTCTCTCTCTCTCTCTCTCTCTCTCTCTCTCTCTCTCTCTCTCTCTCTCTCTCTCTCTCTCCCCCTCCCTCCCTCCTTCCCTCCCTCCTTCTAATACTTTTCTTCCTCCTGTTTGTAATTAAAACACCATAAAAAGGTTGACCGCTGACTTGAGTTTTCGTTTAGGAATTACATAGCTGAATTCCTTGGCGACCTTAAATTAATATATATCAGTCTTTTAAAGTGATTTCCATATCACACCTAGTACCATTTTGTAGTACCTACACAGTAGACTTAATAAGTGTCTAATAAATCCATAGTATAATGAATGTAATTCACTTGTTCTGAGATCTGAGGATGTGAGTTCAGAGACTCTCATCTCTGATGCTGTGTGACTATAAACAAATCACTTAGCCAATAATAGTCAATAGCCTACTAGGTGCCAGGTACTGTATTGAACACAGTATCAGAAATAGAAAAAAAAAACAAAAAAGGAAAATAGAAAAAAGAATAAGAAATAGAAAGACCCTGTCCTCAAGGACTTTACAATCTAATGGGAGAAAACAATATACAAAAGGAATCTGAAAAGTGTTAATGTATGTAGCTGCCAGAATGTACCCCACATGGAAGGATGAGAATGAAGAGTGAAGTTGAAACTAAAGCAGAGCATATGATGGGACATGAAGAAGACAGTTGAAAATGATAAGTCATCTATAAAGGGACATTATGGAAGGAGATTATTGCTCTGTCCACCATTGCTCCAGTTGAGGGGTAGATGCATGTAAGGGGACTGAGAAGGTGTTAACTATAAAAGCTGAATCTCCTTGACTTCTCTGCAGATTTTGGTACCTCTTATCCCTCTCCCTTGACATTCTCTCAGGGTTTTCAGGACACCATTCTCTCCTGGTTCTCCTTCTACTTCTAGGACCATTTCTTCTCTGTCTTTTTTGTTGGATCCTCTTACAGGTCACACTCTCTCACCCTAGGTGTCCCTTAGGGATCTGTCCTAGGATTTCTCTTCTTCTTCCTCTATACTACTTCTCTTGGTGATCTCATCATGGATTTAATGACTATCTCTGCTGATTCACAAATCTACCTTTCCTGACTCAGTCTTTCGGCTGACCTCCAAACTCACATCTCCATCTGTTTTTTTTTTCTTTTTTTAAACTGGATATTCAGGACACATCTTAAAACTCAGTATGTTCAAAATAGAACTAATTATATTTTTCCTCTAACCTCTCCCTGTCAACCAAATTCTATATTACTGTAGAGGGAAAGACCAGCTCCAGTCCCTCAGGCTTGCAACCTAGGAGTCATCTTGGATTCCTCATTATCCTTCACCTCCTATATCCAACCTATTGCCAAAGCCTATTAATTTTGCCTTTTCAGCATCTCTTGAATATACCCTCTTCTCCCCTGTTACAATGTCACCATGCTGGTGAAGATCTTTATCACCTTCATGCTTGGATTATTGTAATAATCTCTCTGCTTCAAGTCTCTCTCCACTCTAGTTCATCCTCCAGACACTAAAGTGATTTTCCTGAAATTCAGGTCAGATCATATCATCCTTCCAATTTAACAAACTCCACTGACTTTCTTTTACTTCCAGGAGGAAATACAAAATGCTCTGCTTGGCATTCAAAGCCCTTTATAACCTAACCCACTATTCCCTTTTCAGTTTTCTTATACTTTACCTCCCTACAAATATGAGAGTCCTGGTTATACCACAAATAAGACTATCTCTGTGGTACACTGTGGTAAAATAGAAGGTAAAGGACTTCTCTACTAATAGCAATGCAATAATCCAGGACAATTCTGAGGGACTTATGAGAAAGAATACTATCCATATCCAGAGAAAGAACTGTGGGAGCAGAAATGCAGAAGAAAAACAACTGGGGATATGACTAGGGATATAGACTCTAAATGATCACCCTAGTGCAAATATCAATAATATGGAAATAGGTCTTGATCAATGACACATGTTAAACTCAGTGGAATTGTGTGTCAGATATAGTAGGGGGTTGGGGAGAGGGGAGGGAAAGAACATGAGTCTTGTAACCATGGGAAAATGTTCTAAATCATCTAATTAAATAAAATTTTCAAAAAAAAAAAGTATCTCTGGCCTCTTGGCATTCTCTGGTTATCCTCCATATCTAGAATGCTCCACAATCTCTGGAACACCAGTGACCTCCTTGAAGTACCATCTAAAATACTACTCTCTATAAAAAACTTTCCCCTACTTCTTATTTCCAATTCCTTCACCTCTGTTACATATTTCCTATTTATCCTGTATCTGGATTGCTTAGTATATGTTTGTTTACTTGTGGTCTCTTCTAAGTTCCTTGACAGTGGGAACTATGTTTTACCTTTTTTTGAATCCCTAGTTCTTAACACAGTTATCTGACACATAGAAGGCACTTAATAAATATTTACTGATTGTTTGATTGATGTTAATGAAGCTGTTGCTGATGAATTTATTCTGAGGAGGGCATGATGGTCCTGAAGTTGAAATCAAGCAGAGTAGTTAATGGGCAATGAAGATTTAACTGGAAAATTCTCACCTTCCTTGAGCCTCAGTTTCCTCATTTGAATCAATAAACATTCAGCCAATAAACATTTATTAAATAGCTACTATATGTATTAATCTCATTCTTAAAAAAATTTTTTTAAACCCTTACCTTAAATCAATATATGTATTGGTTCCAAGGCAGAAGTGTGGTAAGGGCTAGACAACAGAGGTTAAGTGACCTGGCCAGAGTCATGTAGTTGGGAAGTGTTTGAGGACAGATTTGAACCTGGGACCTCCTGTTTCTAGCCTTGGCTCTCAATCCATTGAGCTACCCAGATACCCCCATACCTTACTCTAAAATAAGGGTATTGTAAAAAAAATAAAATGAGGGCCCCTGTGATATCTTCCAGATATAAACTTATAATCTTAGTGATTAATGACCTTCATTAAACAAAGTGTATAAGTTTGTGTTTTGTAGGTGGAAAAGGAAGAGAGGAGGGCATGTGTCTATTTCTATTTTTCCAATTCCGATATTCTATTAATTGCCTTTGCTGTATACTAATTCTCCTGTGGCTGACTAGTGAAAACAAACTTCTAGGTGGAAACTTTGGGCCATGGTTTAGACATATGTGGCTGTTTACCAACACAGTTGGTTGTTGTTCTTTGTACTTGAAGAATACCAAAATGACATCACCATCTTGGGGTCAATGTATAGTGTATCTGACTGTAGCTGATCAGACCAGCAGCATGAGTTCAGAAGGCTCTACAACAGGTCAGGCACAAAGAGTCAATATGAACCTTTGGGATCGAGATTCTTCTAAATTTGCAGAGCTCACATTTCTCTTGAGCTACTGCAGTTCTGCTTGGCTCAGAATGGATAGTACCTTCTTTTATAGGGCTGCCCTGTACAACAATCCTATGCTACATCTCCCATGTCTCACAATGGATTCCAAAGTATCAGTTTAGGATCTTGAATTGCAATAGCTTTTCTAAATGTGAAAGCAAATTAATTGCTCTGAGTACTATCCAAATTAGTCATATTATTTAAAATATTTAATATTTATATTTAGTATGTAGGTAAAATGAATAATATAAGTAAAAATGAAAATTACATGTATAGATGCAGTTATTTTTATATACACATATATTTAGTATATTTGTATATACATTTGTATATTTGTACACATATATTTAGTATATTTGTATATACATTTGTATATTTGTATATACATTATGTATATATATATGTCATATATGTATATATGAATATATATTATGTAAACTAAGACATATATCCTCATAAATATTTTATTATATCAATATGATATTCCATCCATGGAAATAATAGTCACAGTAAAGACACACAAATGGAGAACACATATAGGGCAAAAGAGATGCCATCAGCACTGAAGGGTACCTAATATCTTCTAATGATTCTACTGCATAGTCCCATAGTTCCTAACTGCACATGGAATATAGTTTAGTTTTTGATGCAATTAGATAAGTGCCTCTAGGCTTCCTGACTACCAGCAAGTATTTTCAGTTCTAGTTTCCTAGGGTGCCAGTGTCTAATGAGGGCATGCTGATGGCTTTTAGTCATAGCCAGAGGCTAGGAGTTAGACCACCCAAATAAGGATACTCCTGTCTTTGCCCAAAGGCTAAGATTTAGTCTTTCTTTGAATTACCAGTGTCTAGGGCTTAATCAGAGTCCTTTATTAGATACTGATATATCTCTCAAAGTCAAATTACCAAGATCTCTGATTTAGCATGTAAATAAATTTGACTTAGAAGAAAAGCTAAACTGAGGAAGAAGGTAACATTTCCACCCACCCAGTCTGCATTCTTGCCTTGATTAAAGCATAAATAGCTAATAAAAATGCTTTTTTAAAATTCTAATTAAAAGACCGAACCTCTTAGTAATTCAGATGATATGGGAGGGAAAAAAGAAGTTTTACTTCTTAGGAATAATTAGGTATAGTAAGGATCCACTCCTGCAAATAGTGTAAAAAAAAAGTATTTAGCTTCATCTAGGTTAAAATCTGTATGTAAGATACTTGTTAGTTGTTTGACCATAGACAAATCACTTAACTTTTGTCGGCCCCAGCTTCCTCAACTGCATAGCAGAGGATCACATTACCAGCAACTACCAATGGATCCTAAAACATAGCTGTGAAAATGATTGGGGTAAGAAAATAAGGAATAAAAGCTTAACTCCTGATAGTGGATGATTTTCCTTTTGGAAAATGTAATCATTCATCAGAAAGCAACAGTAAAATTGTTTAAGTGCAAATGACCCTAGTAATAAAAGCTCCCATTCAATCAGACTATGCTTGCAAATTAGAAATAGGATCAGTCAATCAAAATGGAGAGTTCATATTTGAATCCAGTGAGCTCACATTTGAATTCAGTGTTGCTCCTGAAATGCTTTAACCATTAATTCCACCAATAAATAATAGTGGGCTATTTTTCTCATCTCAGAGGTTAAGATATCACCAGAAGGCTTGCTGTTTCCAGGTTGAAACATTGTAAAGCCTACTTATCAAGGTTTACAATAAGCCTTATTTTAATTAATTATCCTAAATTACTTTGATCCTATAGAGTTATTGAATTTTAGCTTATCTGCAATGGGATATAATACATGGAGAAAAGAACAGAGAATAGAATACAGTAGCTGGTATTCTTCCTTTCTCGCTTAATGAGACTCCACTTGATATTCAGTCCAGGTGAGTTTATGTTTCGCACCCACATAGACTAATTTTAAAATATGTGCCTCATTCAAAAGTGAGACTGCACAACAATAGAAACTATAGAAAAAGAAAGGGTTAGAAAACATATTGGGAATTATGTTATACTAACGGAAATGGAAATGAAACAGTAAAAGACAGAGAGTGCATATTCAGTTATAAATTCCATTATATTAAAGTGAAGAGAAAATGTTGTTCTCATACTAGCATTAGATAAATAAGATGCATGTCTTGATCAAAATATGTATGAAGTCCCTAAGACAGTCTTTCTCTTTGAATGAAGCTAGTTTGAATTTTACTGTTTAATATTAAAGTGAAAATATGTAAAAGAATAACTTGAATATCTTAGACTATGTTATATAGCAAGTTAGTCAATAAACATTTATTAAGCATTGACTATTTTCAAGGCACTCTGCTAAGTGCTGAGAATACAAAAAGAGGTAAAAGATAGTCCCTGCCCTCAGAGAGCTCATAATATAAAGGGGAATCATGTTGGTGAGATTACCTTGAGTTATCAAGGAAAATGAGGTAATATGAATAGGAGAAGTTTGTTTAGAATCAGGGTTTTTTAAGATGGGTTTGAAAACTTTTTAGGTTTTTTTTTTTCTGCTAAATCATTATGTATTCATGGAATTCTTTTTATATTTTGAGTTGCAGATTCTCTTCCGCCTTTAAACTGTACCTCCACCAACTGAGAGGGCAAATAAAATGCTAATTATACATGTGAAATGCAATGTATATTTTTGTATTTGTTGTATTGAAAAACAAATTAAAAAAATACATAGCTCAGCTTGCACTCAGGGTTCATCAGTTTTCTCTGGAAGTGGAGAGGATTTTTTCATCATGAGTCCTTTGGGATTATCTTGGATCATTGTATTGGTGATGATTGGTAATGATCAGAATTGATCATTATTACTGTGATACACAATGATCTCCTGGTTCTCACTTGTAAACCTTAAAATTTCTTAGACTTGTGAATGTTGGAAATTTCACCATTGGAATGTGAACCCCATTGGCAAGGGAGGAGGAGGAACCTCCCTTGTGTGACAAGGAAATCACTTTAAAAGACTGATATATATTAATTTAAGGTCGCCAAGGAATTCAGCTATGTAATTCCTAAATGAAAACTCAAGTCAGCAGTCAACCTTTTATGGAATTTAATTACAAACAGGAGGAAGAAAGGTATTAGAGAGACAGAGAGAGAAAGAGAGAGAGAGAGAGAGAGAGAGAGAGAGAGAGAGAGAGAGAGAGAGAGAGAGAGAGAGAGAGAGAGAGAGAGAGAGAGAGAGAGAGAGAGAGAGAGAGAGAGAGAGAGAGAGAGAGAGAGAGAGAGAGAGAGAGAGAGAGAGAGAGAGAGAGAGAGAGAGAGAAAGAGGAGAGAAGGGAATAGGGCTTAAATGCCCCCTCCGTTTAGGCTGGGCCAAAAGACCCAAGCCCTTAGATAGCTGAGACAAAGAAAAGAGATCAGTCCCTATCACTCACGTGACCAAAATGGAGAAACAGTCTCAGGGGCCTCCACCTCCAGCTTCCTTCAGAGCAACCTTCTCAGAGCACCACCTCTCAGAGCAAAACCTCTCCAACCAACCCCCCTAGTCCTCAGACCCTGCTATCTTTAAGGAAACCATCCAAGTTCCCTCCCCTCAGTTCTCACATCTACCAATCACTGTCCATGTCTTCCCTGTGCCAATGGTGGCTCTACCTTAACCCAGGACCGCCCAGAGGTCTGTGGCTTTGCACATGTCTGTTGAAGGTCATATTCTCAAATAATTAAATCTTGATCCTTTGCTGCAGCCCTTCCTAAATCCTGTTACCCTGAGTAGGGTGGAGATTGGAATAAATAAATTTTGATCTATGCTGCGGCCCTTTCCATTGTTCAGCAAAAGGTTTCTGTCCTAAAGTAATCTTAAGAAGGGAGGAGGAGGAACCTCCCTTGCCAATGGGGTTCACATTCCAATGGTGAAATTTCCAACATTCACAAGTCTAATAAATTTTAAGGTTTACACACTTCACTTTGCATCAGTTCATATAGGTCTTGACATATTTTTCTGAAAACACCCTCCTTGTCATTTCTTATAACACAATACTTTATTACAAATACATGCCAGCAGCTGTGCAACTACTCCCCAGTTGATGAGCATCTCCTCAATTTCAAATTCTTTGCCACCACAGAAATAACTGTTATAAATATTTTTATACAGATACATCCTTTTCTTTTGGAGTATTGACTTCATGGTGGTATTGCTGGATCAAAGGCTAAGCAGAGTTTTATAACCCTCTGGGAACAGTTCCAAATTGTTTTCCAGAATGATTTAACCAGTTCACTACTCTACCAACAGTACATTAAATTTTGCCTCATCCCTTCTAAAATTTGTCATTATAGAGAGGTGTGAGGTAGAATCTCAGAGTTATTTTCATTTGTCTTTCTCTAATTGGTAGTAATTTAGAAAATTTTAAAAATGTTTGAATATACATAGTTTTGATTGTTTCTTTTGAAAAAATGCCTATTTATATCCCTTAACCATTTATCAAGTAGAGAATTACACATTTTTATACATTTATATATTTACTTATATGTCTGTATATTTGAGAAGTGAAACCTTTATCAGATTTAAATGTTTCTCTATTTCTTCATTTTCTTTTAGCAAGTTGTAGTTTGTACATATAGTCTCCCTTCATTGAAAAAATTCTGATGAGAGGGAGGTTCAAACATTGCCTACCACTCCATTCCATTTACCTCTCCACTATTAAAGCCCTTCTTTGTGTGTTTCTTTTATGTGAGAAAAGTTTCCCATGCTACCTCTCCCTTTTGCTTCTCTCAATGCATCCCTCTTTCTCATCCTTTCATTTTTTTTAGATAATCACCTCACACTCATATCCATATCCTCTAAGTTCTTAGAAGTTTCATTTATCATCTTCCCATATAGAAATATAAATCATTTAACTTTACTGAATACCTTATGATTACTCATTCATGTTTATCTTTTTATCCTTTTTTTGAGTAGCTCATATATTTTCATTAGAAATTCTTGGAAGTCTTCTATTTCATTAAATATTCATTTTTTTCCCTGAAGGATTATATTCAATTTTTCTGGGTAGATGATTTTTGGTTATAATCATAGTTCCTCTGACTTCCTGATTATTATTTTCTAAGGCCTCTACTCCTTTGATATGAAAACCACTAAATCTTGTGTGATCCTGATTGTGATTCCATGACAATTGGATTGCTATTTTTTTACTGTAATATTTTCTCCTTGATTTGGGAATTTTGGAATTTGACTATAATATTCCTAGGAATTTTCATTTTGATATCTCTTCCAGGAGATCATAAGAGGGCTTTTTTAATTTTTATTTTGTCTTAAGAATCTAAGATAAGTAGAGAATAAGTAGGAAAGTTTTCCTTGACAGTTTCTTGAAATATGATGTCTGGGCTCTATATTTTTTAACATGGCTTCTAAGTACTTTGATAATTCTACTGGAACTATTTTCTAGATCAATTGTTTTCCCAATGAAATATTTCACATTTTCTGTTTTTTTTTTCTTCTTTTGAATTTGTTTTATTGTTTCCTGAAGGCTCATGGAGTCATCAGGTTGCACTTGCCCAATTCTAATTTCATAGAATTATTTTTGAGTGAGATTTTGTACTTATTTTTGCATTTGGCCAATTCTGCTTAAAGAACAACAACAAAAAATAAACCCTTACCTTGTGTCTTAGAATCAAGATTATATCTTGGTTTCATGGCAGAAGAGTGGTAAGACCAAGGCAATGGGGGTCAATTGCCTTGCCCAGGGTCACACAGCTAGGAAATGTTTGAAGTCATATTTGAACCCAGGCCTCCCTTCTCTTGGCCTAGCTCTCAATTCATAGAGCCACCCAGTTGCTCCCAATTCTGATTTTAAGGAGAAATTTTTTCAGTGAATTTTGTGTCCAATTACCAGACCAATTCCCCCCTTTTCAAATACTGTTTTCTTCACTTTTTTTTGCTTCTTTTACTGAAATATCAATTTTGTTTTCATGATTTTCTTGTTTGACAGAGGCTGGCACTAAAGAAAAAGTGCCAAGCTGAAGAGTAGGTGAAATTCATCACCTCAATGGGGGAAAGGTCCCAGGAGTTGGGAATCCTGAGGAGGGAAGACTCTGGCTGGAGGGGAGAGCAGTGAGGCTCTCAGTCTGGAGAGGTGGATAAAGACTTTCTCCTCTGGGTTACCCATTTTTCTTGCTGGTGACTGGAAATCCTTCCCCCCAACACTTCCCAATTGAAGGGACTTCTGAAGAGAAACCTGAGCAGATTTTACCTCAGCTCCTATTTTGCCCAGGGGTGAGTCAACCTGACTTTTTCTCAGGGGGCTCAGACTGCCAAGGTCTGCATTCCCCCCAAACTTGAGGAGGGAGGAAAAGGGTTTAGATAGAAACAGGGACCCCTTCTCCCCACTTTCCTTTTCCCATTCTTCCCTGCCCATTATTTCTTTTGTATTACCTGATTGAGTTGACATTAAAAGTAATCTGTTCCCCAAGATGAGTGTGAATGAATGGATCAAGGGTCTCTTTTGGTCTCTAGAAGTAGGGAGGGACACAAAGGACAAGAGTGAATTGGGTAGAGCAGCTTCAGCTAAGGAGGGAAGGCAGAAGGAGGAAAATCTTCAAACCCCCTCTCCTCTCTCTGAGCCAACCGGTTACATCTGCTGTCTCCCCTTAACCCTGCTTTGAGTAGGGGGTTCTCCTCTATTTCCCCTTCTCTCCATATGGAAAGCCCAAGTTCTCCATTGGGGCACAAAACTTCCCCTCTTTTTATCTTTTTTTTTAAGACATATACAACATTGTCTCTTTTCCAAATTTTTCTTCTAGCACTCAATTCTTTCTTTAAATTTCCTAGGTATTTTTTTTTGCTGACTTTGGGTTCAATTAGCACTTTTTTTGAGACTTTGTTGCTCTTTTCATATTATTGTCTTCTTTTAAGTTTCTTTTAAGCCACTGTCATAGCATTTTATGATCAATTCTTTTTTGTTTGCTTGTTCATTATACCATCCTACTTCACCACTTTAGCCTTTTTGTTAAAGTTGAGTTCTGATAATTGGGGGGGGGGGTCACTTTACCAACTACTGGACTTTTGTGCTCCTATTTTCAGAGCTAGTTCTGGGAGTCTGAAAGTTTTTCGTGCTTCCAAGATTAGGTTATTTGTGGGGAGGAGTGGCCACTTTTCTCCTGATCTGTGCTTTGATTTTTACCAGGGAGGGCCCCTGTTCTTCTGTTCCCCTAAAGGTATAAGAAATAGTGTTCTTCTTATCCCTGGAACTATGACCAGGGCCTTTGCTTCCTTATGATTGATCACAAGAAATCCTCTCTGCCCTGGAACTGCTGTCCTGGATTGTGACTCAGAGCAGTATCTGGGCAATAGAATTATTCAAACAGTGCCAGTTGTACCCACTGCCAGAAAAAAGTCTCCTGTAATCTCTTTCTTACTGTTTGTTTAACTTCTTACCCTTACTGGGCTGAGAACTCTAGAGCTGTTGCTGTTGCAGTTGTAGTTGCTTCTATGGTCCACCACTGATGTTTTTGTTGCACTCCAGGCTTTTGCCCAATTTAGTGTTATAGACCTCTCCTGGGGACCTCCTTAGTAGCCTTTGAATGGATAAATGACTCTTCTAACTTTTGGTTGGATCTGCTGCTCCAAAATTTGATTTGAATTACGATTTTAAAATTTTTGGAAGGGAATATTGAAAAGATTCAGCTGGATCCTCGACAGTACAGACCCATCTTGACTCCATGTGGAGAACTTAAAACAAAACAAAACAAATTTTGATGCCTATATTTTATATTTGATTTTTTTTTGGTAATCTTTTTATATTTCATTTAATGTATTAAAAAAAAACATGTTTTTAAGACAGGTTTCATATTTTTCACCAGAATAAAGGAATTTATGATTCAAAAGAAACTTCTACTACAATAGTTCAAGAAAGCTCTTTGATGAACACAAATAATTTTATGGCCACAATGTGCTAGTCTTATGCCTGCCTTACTCTGCTGTGCTAGAATTGCCAAGACCTAAGAAAATAACAACTGGAGAAAACTTTCTTTCAATGTGTTTGTTGAATAAATAAAAGACAAGATGGTGATGTGATCTTTGCTGGTCCTGGGACTATCCATACCAATGACATTCCTGATTTTTTGTAGTAAGTTCATATACATGCATGCATATATCTACCATCGCTAATCTAAAGTGGCATATCTGCAGTTTAAGGAGAGCTCTTTTGCTGATGCTTTTCAGCCTTTCAACTATAATAATATCTTCTATACGTTTACTCTATTTACTTCAAGTCTTTCTCCACTCAAATCCCTCTCCCATTGAGTCATCAAAGTGATTTTTCTTATGGACAATTAACATCTGGATCAATAGCCTCTATGATCAAATACAAAAATCTTCTATTTAGAGTTTGATAAACTAGCCTTCCTCTGCCTTTTTCGACTTCTTACATCTTTCTTCATCACATATTCTGTGATTTAGTGACACTGGTCTTTTTATTGTTCCTGGAATTAGAATTTGCATCTCTCTTCTCCAGGGAGTTTTACTTCCTTTCCCTTATGCCTAGAATATTCTTCCTTCTTATCTCTGCCTCTGGCTTCCCTGGGTTCTTTCAAATCCCAGTTTTTTCTTATTCTCTCTTTATTCTTCTATCTATTACTTTCTATTTAACATTGTCTTCTCTATTGGAATGAGTTCTTTGAGTGACTATCTTTTTTTATCTTTTCATTACCAAGGCTTAGCACATTGCTTGGCACTTTTACTAGGAAAATCTATTCAAAATAGGATCTAGCACAAACTGAGAAGAAATACTTCATGCTTTTCCTTTGACAATTGAATTTGTAAAGCAACTGGATGAATAACATTGTCTCCAATAAAAGAATCAAGGTATTTAAATCCTATGCCTGATCACATTTTGTCACTTTCAGTTGGGGATTTTTTTCAAAGGGTGCTGGTTATATAAAATTGAGGTAGGAAATAATGTCGGAACTTGTCCACAATGAACAAGAATGTGATTACTGCATGTGCCACGGATGACCCTCTTTATGATAATAATACAGTGTTGTGGCAAAAACATAACTTGAAAAACTATAAAATGGATAAGTTTAAATTTGAGTGTTATTTGTATGTTATAGTAGAGGAATACAAATTTATTGTAATACTCTTATCTAAGCTTGAGCAAAAGATATTTAGTCTGATCTAACTCAGGGATTTTTTTGCACAGAGTATGTATATCTATATATTTCTATGTATAATCATAGAAATAATTATAAGTATAATAATAATGAACATTTCTATGGTGCTTTAAGGTTTTCAAAGTGTTTTACATGTATTATCTCATTTGAATTCATATTTTTTCAATTTAATTTAATACATACTTCCATGTACCAGCCACTGTGCTAAGCTCTAAGTATATAAACAGGGTAAAAGATAGTTCCTGCCACAAGGAGCTAAAAATTGAATGGGGAAGACAACCCGCAAACACCTATTAAGTAAGTTATATACTGGATAAATAGGAAATAATTAAAAGAGACAAAATACTGGAATTTAGCAGTACTAGGAAAGGCTTCCAATAGAAAGTAGAATTTTAGCTGGGACTTAGAGCAAGCTAGGCAGCTCAGCAGTTAGAACGGAAAAGGAAGAGCACTCTAAGCATGGCAGATAGCCAGAGAGAATGCCTGGAGCATGGACTCAGGAGTGTCTAGTTTGTGTGACAACCAGGAGGCTGATATCTCTGGGTAAAAGAGAATGTGTTAAAGGGGAAGGTATAAGCAGAATGGAAAGGAAGGCAGGGTGAGATTAGGAAGGGTTTTGAATGCCAGAAAGCATTTTGTATTTGTTCCTGGAGACAATAGGATGGCATTGGAGTTTATTGAGCAGGGGGTGAGGGTGACATGATTTAACATGGTTTTAGGAAAATCATTTTAGTGACAGAATGAGGAATAGTTTGTAGTAGGCAGAGACTTGAAGCAGGCTATTGCAGTCATCAAATTTGGGATTTGAAATTATCCAAATTTTATCGATGGAACTATGACAGAGAGGTTCAATGAGTTGCCCAAGTACCAGAAAGACTTAGGTCTTTCTGACTTTAAAGGTGCCTTCTCTAAGTTACATAGCTGCTTAAGTATAATTTCAGCCCTCTTATATGATAAAGGAAGTCAAATTAATTCATCCACATATTGATGCTAGAAATACATTCTGTCAAATAGTATTAAAATCAAACAAATCTCCATTCAAACACTTTGCCCACAAGTGTTTATTAAGCACCTACTATGTGCTAGGTCCTGTGGAAGGCATTGGAAATACAAAGTTCCTGGATCTTTCTTCAAATCTGGCTGGAAGTTTGTCCAATCTTCTTATGGAAGCATCAATTCTACTATGAAGGCCCCAAATGACAGCTTACCGAATTACTTACTTACTTAATGAATTAATCAAGTAGAATTTATTCTGTATTTACTAGGTATCAGGCACTGTTTAAGGCATTGGGACTAAAAGATCAAAATGAAAGCAGTCTGTGCCCTTGAAGAAGGGCAGAAATTGAACTAGGAAATGTGGGCCCTAATTTCAAAGTCACCATTAACTAGCTCTGAGATCTTAGTCAAGCTCCTTAATCTTTTTGAAGCTCAGTTTGTTAGCTACAGAGGTTGGGCTATGTGATCTCTAAGTCTCCTTATATTCCCAGTTATATTTCATTTCCAAGATTCTAAAATTTTATTCAACTGAAATAAGAGCTTCTCATTGTGAAGAGGTAGCAGACAAGGTGATGACCCCTGGAGATTATCACTTAGAAGGAACACCAGACAATTGCCTGAGAACAATAGACAGTGATGAGGTACCATCACCTAGTTCTAACACAAAACCCTTCCAGGATTGGCACAAGGAAAGGCAACTGCAATTCAAAGCCTCATCAGCATAGCCAAGCTGCATCAAGGAGCCAATTAATTGGATAGTGTTAAAAAAATGTGTTCAACTTTAGAATTCATGCTTCAGAAAATTGGACACTAAAGACCTTTTCTATATTTCCTTAAGGGATAAAATATAAATCTTTTTTAGTTTTTTTCTTTTAACTGTTTGGAGCTGTTGTAAGGGATAGCCTTAGGACACCATTTTCCAAGATCCTCAGGTACAAAAGATGCACAAAATAATATATTGTTAAATTATAAAAGAATTTTTCTATAAACCCATTGTTATACATTAATTAAAGCAATTGGATTAGAAAAATAACCAACCAACAAAAAAATGAAAGCTCAGGCCTTACTGATTAGAATTACATGTGATACTGGTGTCAAAATGATAGGGTCTGAGAGAAGAAAGATCTATTATAAAATATCATCTTTGTAGAGTTTCTGAATGAATTGAGATAGTCACATATATTTAATAATCAGAAATTTTGAATTTCTTTTTTGTTAATGTCAACTTCATGCAAGAAATACATGTTGTAAAATTATGCCTTAAGTGGATTTAATTTAGGAAATGGGTGAAACAGAAAAAGAAAAATGGAGTTTTGTTGAGACACAAACATACAGATGTTAGAGGCCACAAATTTTGCAGACCACAGATTAAATATATTCCTTATTCCCTCAAAACACTTAATTTTAGCTTAAAAAAACTCAGAAGTGGACAAAAACAGAACAGAAATAGATCACTAAGTTAACCTTCTTCAGGATTTTAAAGACCCAGTAAAAGTACAGCAGGCTTGCTTCCTAACCTTTTTTTCATTCCAAAGTAACATTATTACCTATTATTTTTAGTCAAAACTTAAAACAAAAAAAGAAAAAAAATTATAATTAATTTAATAAGAATTTCACAAAAGGTAGATTATGCTATAGTTTCTAACTTCATTACAAGAATCATTTCAAAATGTTATTGTCCACCCAAAAAAAAGGGATTGATTTTCCTTAACACTAAGGCTTGGTAATATCATACTTGGTGTTTGCAACATATGTCAGTTCCATGTATATATATATATTTCAAATTTTTTGCTTTTTTCTAATTGCCACAAGAAGGGTAATTGCAGAATTTGTGCTTTTATGCCTGGTATATAAGTTAAAGAAGATATATTAGGGAAGATGTACTGAGCACTTGCATCCTGTTTTCCAAGTGGAAAGATGGAACAGCATTAGGACTTGTGAAGAACCACCAAACAATAATGAACTTCATTAGCTAAGTGACTAAAAAAAATGCAAGGACCAATATAGGCAGACACTTGGAGACTCTGGGATATTGTTATATAATGAAATGAAGTGGGATTTAGAGTTTAGGTCTGTTCTCTTGGTCTGACTGTCATAAATGCTGCTCTGTCTCAGAGGATCTTGAGTGAGCTAATAATAAATGTGTATTTGCTATGAAGTCCCTGCTGTTTCTAACTCCTGGGACTTACTGCAGGGTCCAAAAACCTTGGCTGGAACAACCTGTATATTTTAGCTTTATTTTTGTGCTATATCATTTGAGGACTGGGAATGCCCAAAAGTCCTTTAAAACAGAACATGTGCAAGGTTTTAATGTGACTTGACTTCCTAGAATTTCTAGAAATTGCATCTATCCATTCACCCAGCTAAGGACTGCCTTATTTGGATAGGGGAATATGGATCTTAGAAGCCAGGAAAACCAGAAGTAGACCAGAATTCAGTGATCAAATTCAGTATTTGTATTTTCCTAAACATTCTTTCTCAAGTAGTGTTGGTCTGTCTGATCTCCATTTAAGGCAATCACATAATGGCTGTGGTTGCCCAGGCCATCTCTTAGGTCTATCAGTTTCACTGTGAGAATTAAATAATAATTTTAAAAGGAGAAGGCAGGGACCTTTTTTCTGCCTTTCTTTTCATCCCCAGCACAATGCTTGTCACATAGTAAGTGGCTAATAAATTATTTTTGAGGGATTGATTGAAAGAATTTAAAATTAAATGATTTAAAAATCATTAAAAAGAATATAAAAAACATATCACTGAAATTACATAAATTTAGAGATAGGTAATGGTTTTTGAGATGCAGAAAGATATGACATTAACCCTATAACTATAATACAAAATGAATTCTGACCCTCTTCACTAACACCAGATGACTGAGGCATTATATTTGTAGATAAGTAGATAATTTTGCCTGACAACAATGGTACATGACAACATATAAGATGAACAATAGCACCAGAATTTTTCATGATTACATTTCAGCTAAAGAATTAAAAGGTTGAGTGGGAGTCCTACGGGTATTACAATTGTTGATTTATTGTTTCTAGAAATCGGTGCAATCTATTCCAGAAACAAAAAAGGAAATATTTAGGTAGGTCAAATGGAGATATTTACATGGACTTCTACTTAATTTCCTATGGTCAGACTCTGAGGGAAGAT
Organism: Monodelphis domestica; assembly: GCF_027887165.1. NCBI lineage: Eukaryota > Metazoa > Chordata > Mammalia > Didelphimorphia > Didelphidae > Monodelphis > Monodelphis domestica. The sequence goes on from NC_077230.1 coordinate 257,329,343, forward strand.
ATTTGCAAATAGTAGGAATGAGAATAGAAATAGGAACAGGAAAAAATGGGAAAATATTTTGTATTGTTTTAAATATATACATCAAACAGATCAGGCATTTGATATGGAAAATCACAAGTAAAACACATTGAATATTTTCCTTAGATTTATATATGAAGTCCTTATGTTCAACCATAGTTCTCTAGGCCTCTTTAAGTCATGTGCCAATTTAACTTTTAAAATAATTGTTTAAAAACAAGAACAAAATGCCAGCCATGGATATCATAAATAAGCAGCCTCTGTCATTTAGTAAGGAAAACAAGAAGAGAAAAAACAACATGGTACTGTCAGTGTGGAATCTAGAAAGTGCCAAACTTGTAGCCTAGTAAGATCTGATGAACCCTAAGTTTTAGGATTAGCTTGTAAATTGGAGACCCCAAAGCTTGTACTTGTTCCCTGTTCCCATGAGAATCCACCTTCAAGGGAATTTCAGGTTATCAGTTTCAGACTAAATCATAGGTCCTAAGGTAAATGACAATCCCTGTTAGTTGGGGTTAAGCAAATGCTAAGTACTTTTTTGGTCTTAAGTAGTCTCCCCCATTTTATCTGAGATCCTTTCCTAGAAGACCCACATTTGGGCAGGGACCATCCTTTTAGTATCCAATGAAAGTAGCTCCTTCCCTTACACCCCTAGCCTCTAGCTATGATTCCTTTCCTAAACTTGATTGTATCCTGTCACTCCCATTTCCTTGTAGCTATGGTGATATCACTCCACCATCTTTCCCTGTCCCTGAATCCCTCAAATGGCATATAAGTCCCTCAAATACTTTTGTTCCTTGGTGTTGTTAATATAGCATGGTTGGCTCTCCCAAGGGTCAGTGAAGAGAGCAACCAAAGTCTTGGGACTCTGGGAAAGGATCTGAAATCCTCTAAATTCAAATCCTGCTTCTAACATTACTTGTATCTCCTTTGGCAAAACACCTAATCTTTCTGGGTCCCATTTTCCTCAACCAAGGTACTTTCTAAAGACTTGCACTATCTCTATCCAATACAGACTTCTATTTTGTCAGCACTATATTTAAGAAAGATTCCCTCTCTGAGTCAGAAGAACCTGGGCTCAAATCCTACCCTCTGACGTATACTGTCTGAACAATTCACTTTATGTCCCAGACCTCTCAGAAACAATTTAAGACTCTTAAGTTGCAAAGACATTCTTGAAAATACAATACTTTCACAGAGAGAATTTCATCTGGGAGTTCCTTATACTATTAAATTCATAGGTCCAGTTTGAATGTGCTAAGACAAAAAAAAATGCAGTTGAGACAGAATAGAGAATCACAGAATCTTGGAGTTAAAAAAGATCTCAAGGAATCCATTAGTTGATCCAGGCCAACTTACAGCTGAACCAGAGCCTTCTCTACAATATATCTCACAAGTAGTTAGTTAGTTAGCCTTGTACTGAAGAAATCCAATGAGGATGAACCCACTATCTCCTAAGATCGCCGAGTCCATTTTTGGATATCTTTAATTTTTTAGGAAGCTTTCCCTTTTATCAATATTAAATTTCCAACTTGTAATTTTTACCTAGTAACTAATTTACAGGGCCAAGAAGAACAAATTTTTTCCTCCTCATGATATTCTTTAAAACATATATATATATGTATATATATGTATATATACATATATAATGTTTACTTATTTTATTAAAATTCCCAGGTATCTCTTTTTTCCCCTCCCCTCCTGCACTAGAGAAAGCACCATTTATTAGACAAAAACAAAAACAAAAACTGATATACCTCTTCTTCTTTTTTCAGGCTAAACATCCCTGATTCTTTAAAATAATTCTAAAATTCAGGCCATTTACTATCATAGTTACTTTCCTCTAGGTATTTGCCATGTCCTTCACCAAGAATGGTGCTGAAAATTTAATCTAGTATTCTGGACGTGTTTTCATCAGAGAAGAGATATAAAATCATAGAAGACTGTCAGAGCCCTAGTCCTATAAACGATGTTTTTCTTGATAGTCAAAGACAGCATTAACTTTATTGCTTTCTAAGCATACTTTTTGTTCATAATAAGCTCAAATTTTTTTTTTCAGAGGAAATAATTTCTAACCAAACTTCTTTCATAATGACCTGTGAAGTGGATATTTTAAAATGTAGGTGTAAGATGTTATTTGTACTTAATAAATTTAATTTTAGTTGATTTAGCAGAATTTCCTAGACATTCAAGATTTTCATGAATTCTGGCTCTCATGGAGTACCTCTCTAAGTTATATCACTAGTAAACTTGAAGCCAGTGATAACAATATTAAATACCTGAGAATACTTATGGTCATTCCAAGTTGACAATGAATGATCCAAGAGTACTTTAGGGGTTTATATAGTCAACCAGTTTTGAATATATAATTGGACTGCAATCTTGCCCACAGTATGCCATCTTTTCCACAAGAATAGAATGAGAAACTTTTCTTATATGCTTTGCTAAAAAAAATTCTACAGAATTTTAAATCCATTTTTCAGTTTATCATATCACATAGTGAAATAAGGTTAGTTCAGCATTAATTAACTCTTTCAGTAAAAGTCATACTGGTTCTTATAAACAATACTTCCTTTCCCAAAGGGTCACTATCTCTTTAAAAATGTAATAAAATACCCCTTCAAAATACCTATCAATTTCTAAAAATTCAAGTAAATATTATAAGATAAACCCATAGAAATTATCAGCATATCATCAACAAAGTCCTAAAAGAAAAGATTGTAAAAGATAACCCATTTAAATTAATCATTGATAGAGTAAAATATCTAGGAACATATCTGCCAAAACAAACCCAGAAATAATATGAACATAGTTATAAAACTCTTTTTATACAGATTAAGCCAGATTTAAATAATTGGAGGAATATTAATTATTCAAGGATAGGCAGAGACAATATAATTTAAATGACAATCTTATCTAAACTAATCTAAATATTAAATGCCATCCCAATCAAATTACTAAAAAATCTTAGTCTGAACTAAAAAAAAAAACCCAACAAAATTCATTTGGAAAAAACAAAATTTTTTTTTTGTTTTGAATCTCAAATTTTTTGTTTTTGAGATTTGAATCTCAATTTTTTGTTTAAGAATCTCAAAAATTAATGAAAAATATGTAAAGGATGGTGGTATGGCAGTACTAGGTTTTGAAATATTTTTAAAGCAGTAATGATCAAAATTATCTGTTACTGGCTATGAAAAAGAAAATAGTTCACTGAAATAGAACAGATTAAAAAAAAGACAATTGTAAAGGCTTATTGTTATGTTGTTTTTGACAAAAGCAAAGATCTGATTGTTGGAATAAGAATTCACTATTCAGTAAAAATTGTTAGGAAAACTGTAAAGTAATCTGGTATAAACTACATATAAACCAATATCTTACACAATTTACCAAGATAAGATCAAAATGGACATATGGCCTAGAGAAAAAGGGAGATATGATAGGCAGATTAGAAGAATAGGGAACATGTTGCCTATCATATTTGTTAGAAGAAGAATTTATGAATAAAAAAGACAGAAGGAATTGTGAAATGTAAAATGGGTAATTTTGAATACATTAAAATTATAAAGTTTTTGTACAAATACTACCAAAATTGCCAAGTTTAAAAGGAAAGCAACAAGTTTCTCAGATATATTCTCAGATAGAGGTCTCATAGCTAAATATATAGAGAGAACTTTGTCAAATATGTAAGAATATCAGTCATTCCCCAGTTGACAAATGATTAAAAGAAATGAACAGACAGTTTTTGGTTGAATAAATCAAAGCTTTAAATAACCATATGAAGAAAACACTCTAAATCATTATTAGTTGTAGAAAGGCAAATAAAAACAGCACACATATCATTTCACACCCATCAGATTAACTAAAATAATCAAAGGGCAAAATGATAAATGTTGGAGGATATATGGAAAAATGGGAACTCTAATACACTATTTATTGGTGGAACTGTGAAGTGATCTAGCCATTTTGGAGAACAATCTGGAATTATGCTGAAAATGTTATAAAACTGTTTATATCTTTTGACTCAGCAATTCCACTATTAGGTTTATTTCCTAAGGTGACCAAGGGCAAAAGGAAAAGCACTTGTATATCTTAATATAGTTATGATAGCTCTCTTTGTAATGGCAAAATACTGGAAATCGAAAGGATGCCCATCAATTGTGGAATGGCCAAACAAATTGTGGCATATTATTTTAATGCAATTTTACTGTGCTGTAAGAAATGATAAGCAAGTTCATTTAAAAAGATGCAAAGATCTAAATGATGTTATGAAGAGTGAAATGAGCAGAATCAAGAGAACATTATATACAGCAATAGAAATAGCTTGATGTATTACTTGCATATGTCCACTATCAGAGAAATAATTGATTATAGATAGGTAAGATATATCTCTACTATCTCTCTCTCTCTCTCTCTCTCTCTCTCTCTCTCTCTCTCTCTCTCTCTCTTTTAGTCAAATTATGCCTTCTTAAATGGAGGAAGGTGAGGAAAGGAGGCAGTTATCTCCACTACTTTTGGGATTAATTATCACTTTAATTTTTTGGAGACTATTTTGAACCCATGTTACACCACCAAAAAAAAAATATAGGTGGATATGTGTATCCAAGAGAATTTTGGAATCTTTAAATGTTGTTGATGGTTATTATCAGCTTTGCTATTTGCCTTAAACTGGAGCTATGATTTCTCAAGTTTGTAGTGATTTTGCACTTAGGAACTATTATCAGTACAGTCATACTTTCTCTGTAATCTTTAATCTTTTTCAGAGTTACCTTGGCACTAAGAATTTAAGACACTTTTCTAAAGGTCACATGGGGTGTCTCAGAGAATTCAAGTTTTCCTGCTTCTTAAAGTCTTTAGTATCATTATTTTATTATTGTTATTTTAATTAAAAACATCTTAAAATCATACAAGACTCCTTAAAAGATACAAAAATATAAATAAATCTGGTGTTTCTCTGATTATTTGTATTAAATGAGGCACAAAAATTGGAAAATGTATGATTGCCATTGGTAATGATCATTGTCCAGAAAATAGTCCACACAATAGAGGAATTCCCTATACATCATATCTTTAAGATGCTTGTGTATCAGAATAATATGATGATTATAATACCTCTCTGAATATTGCAAAGCTTCCCAAGTGAAACATATAATCACTCATGAGTTTAGTCTAACTATATGTGAAAAATCTAGTGAATAAAGAATGCTTATTGTCCAGACTATTTGAAGGCCATTCTATAGAGTGGATCTATCAGCATATATTCTAAGCAACTAAGTAGTATGGTGCATAGGATGATAGACTTCATATTCAGGAAGACCTACATTCAAATTCAGTCTCAGAGAACTACTATGTGACTGTGGACATGCCACTTAACCCCTTTAGCCTCAATTCCCTTATTTTTAAAATGGGGATAATAACAGCACCTAATGATCAGAGTTTTATGAACAACAAACAAGGTAACATTGGTAAAATGATGTTCCAGCACTAAAGTTCTATACCACCTATTATGGTCAGACCCTGAAGATGGCCATTGAATAAGGTCCAGAATTGAATGGTAGGTGAAGAGTAAACTGACTTACTTTTTGGAAATTAGACAGTGATTTTTAATACAGTGTCTATTAGCTGAAAATTATTTTTTTTCTGACTGAGAGATAATGTTATAATGAATTCATAAGAAAATGAGCTCAATACCATAAAACTGCCAATAACAACAGTGACAGGTGGAAAAATACAGGTGCTGGTATTTTGTGTTGAAAAGAATTGAAAATAGAAGACATTTAGGGTTTTTTTATTTTGTTCCTTAAAATTTCATTTTTTTTTGTAATTTAGCTTATGATAATTTAACTGTTTATAAACCCACAGATTTAAAACATCAAACCTAATAGATTCAAATATGATTGTTGGGATGAAAATGCCCACAACCTAATGTAGCTGTAGGGGACAATAAAGAAGGGAAGTAACAAATTTTACTCAAATAACATTATTTCTATTAATGTCACAGGTGGCTCAAGCTAATTATAGGGGTGAAGGATAAGGTTAGGATATCAGGTGAGACAATATGAAGCCATATGCAATTTCATATCACTTTAGTTATACATTATGGATACAAATATATTTCATTTACTTTTATCTAATGAGAGCATATCAGATTGCTGAATATAAGTGAGTGTGAGGTGTAATATTCTGACTTGATTTAATTTTTCTTATAACTAGAATTCTTGGAGAAATCATTAAGATTAATTTTAATTTTAAGCACATATAATTCAGATACAAATACAAGCTCTTAATGTTATTATCATGAAATATTCCAGATTGCAGAAAATAGTCTTTTTCAGTGATTCCATTTGTTTCTTAGGTACCTGTCACTTATGTAATATGATGGGCTGATAAAGATATGATAGGCTACTAAAAGGGAAAGAAATGAATAAGCAATTGGATATACTTGTATATGAAGATATAGATTTTTATACAATACTCTTTTGACTTATGATCCAGGAACTATAACAAATCATCTAAATATGGTAAATAAAATGAAGGCATAGAGATGGAAGACTCATCTATACATAAAATACCCCCTGAGGAAAAAAATACCCCATTATTTTCCAAAAAAGAAAAATAACTTATGATCAAATCATATAAACTACATTTGGATATATACTGCATACACCCAGAATTTAAGGATAAGGTTATTGTCATTTTCATTGTGGATAACAGTAATTAAAATACAAATCAATGTGATTATATACCATTAATCTATTTCTGATCCTCATAATTACTTGCCTAAACATTATAATTGGTCTCCTAATTTCAAGTATATTCCTATTTTTTCCACAAAACCTTCATCTTCCACCTTAGAATCAGTGCTAAGTATTGATTATAAGGCAGAAAGGCCCAGGCAATGAGGATTAACTGACTTGCTCAAGGTGACACAGCTAGGAAATATCTAAGCACAAATTTGAACCCATGACCTCCCATTTCTATGTCTGGCTCTCATTCTGCTGAACCTCCTAGGGCTCCCTTCCCAATCATCTTCCCTTTTAATGCTATATTCCATAAGTACAAAACTGAAAATCCCTGATCTGCCCATGTCACTCTATTGTTCAAGAAGCTTTAGTGCTTCACTATTGCTTCAGGAATAAAATCCAAACACTTGTATTTGAGGCTTAAAATCCTCCATAATTTGATTTTGGCTTCAATTTCTAGGCTTCCTGAATATTACTTTATGTCATACTGACTTTTCAGCTAAACTGGCTTTTTTGTTTTATGGCCACTCCATCTCCTGGCTTCGGACCATTGCATGTACTTGGGAGGCAGTTAGGTTTTCCATACCTTAACCTCAGAGAATCCTTAATTTCATCAAGGTGCTTTCAACATTTCTATTCTGATCTCCCAAATTCCTAGTACCGCTTTAAATTTCTGGACATTTACCATTTATTTTGAATTTACTTATTTATGCTCCTTTTTGCTTTCCCTTTTATAACATAAGCTCCTTGAAGGCAAGGAGCGGCATGTTATATATACTTATTTAATAGTTATCCAATTAGTAAAGGAATTATTGATTAGCCACATATAGAAATCTTTCCAGAAGGGATCCAATGCAATTTACTTCAACAGGTATTTATTAAATGATTGCTATATGCAAGTCACTACTATGGTTAACTATTGAGAATAGTAAAAAGGGTGTGAAAAGACACCATTAAAATGCAATTGAGGATAGAATATGATAAGAAAAAAGAGAGATCCAGATAAAGAATACTAAAAACATTTTAAACAGAAGGAAAATTCTTTAAGCTGGAGAGGTTTAGGATAAGAAGTAAGGAGACCAATAAGAGAAGAATCAGTAAAGATTGGTCTCCTGGATGAGGAAAGAAAAACATTTCTTTTTTTTTTTAATTTTTATTTGTTAATTGGTCAATTTCAATTATTGGTCAATTTCAAACATTATTCCTTGGTTACAAAAATCATATTCTATTCCTCCCTCCCCTCTCCCCAGCCCTTCCATAGCCAATGCATAATTCCACTGGGTATTACATGTGTCCTTGATCAGAACCCATTTCTATGTTGCTGGTGTTTGGATTAGGATGTTCATTTAGAGTCTACATCCCCAATCATATCCCTTCGATCCATGTAATCAAGCAGTTGTTTTTCTTCTGTGTTTCTACTCCCATTGTTTTTCCTCTGAATGTGAATAGTGTTCTTTCTCAAAAATCCCTCCAAGTTGTTCAGGAACACTGCATTGTCACTAGTGGAGAAGTCCATTACATTTGATTGTACCACAGTGTATCAGTCTCTGTATACAATGTTCTCCTGGTTCTGCTCCTTTCGCTCTGCATCACTTCCTGGAGGTTGTTCCAGTCCCTATGGAATTCCTCCACTTTATTATTCCTTTGAGTACAATAGTATTCTATCACTAGCATATACCACACTTTGTTCAGCCATTCCCCAATTGGAGGGTATCCCCTCCTTTTCCAATTTTTGGCCACCACAAAGAGTGCAGCCATGGATATTCTTGTATAAGTCTTTTTCCTTATTATCTCTTTGGGGGTACAAACCCAGCAGTGTTATGGCTGGATCAAAGGGCAGTCTTTTATCACCCTTTGGGCATAGTTCCAAATTGCCCTCCAGAATGGTTGGATTAATTCACAACTCCACCAGCAATGAATTAGTGTCTCTACTTTGCCACATCCTCTCCAGCATTCATTACTTTCCATAGCTGTTATGTTAGCCAATCTGCTAGGTGTGAGGTGATACCTCAGAGTTGTTTTGATTTGCATCTCTCTGATTGTAAGAGATTTAGAACACTTTTTCATGTGCTTATTAATGGTTTTGATTTCTTTGCCTGAAAATTGCCTATTCATTTCCCTTGCCCATTTATCAATTGGAGAATAGCTTGACTTTTTGTACAATTGATTTAGCTTCTTATAAATTTGAGTAATTAGACCTTCATCAGAGGTTTTTGTTATGAAGTTTATTTCCCAATTTGTTGCTTCCCTTCTAATTTTGGTTACTTTGGTTTTGTTTGTACAAAACCTTTTTAATTTGATGTAATCAAAATTATTTATTTTACTTATTGTGACTCTTTTTAAGTCTTGCTTGGTTTTAAAAGAAAAATATTTCTTAAGTGGCATGCTAATCAGTCAAATACTAAAGAAAGAGAAAACTGGTTTAAAATAAATATACATTCATGAAATGTCTCCTATGTTCTAGGTACTAAGGATAAAAAACCTAAAACATTAAATGAGGCAGTTCATGCTTCAAGGAGTTTATATTCTTTTTGGTGTGATAACATGTACAGAATATATTTCTGTGTGAAGATAATTAATATGTACTATTTTCCTATAACTATGCACCCTTTTCTTATTCCTTGCAATTATATGAAACTAGATTTTGAACTGGCTGAATTCTCAAATAACTTTAGAGAGAAGTTGTTTAAAAAAAAAAGTAAAAGTAAATAAATGAACAAATAGAAGCCCAGCAACCCAGCATTCATCCTTCAATAAACTCCAAATCTCTTCATTCTGAAGTGTGGCAGGCAAATAAACTAGTTAAATAAGCTCTAAACAAATTAATAAAGAATACTTTTAGAATAAAACTATTTTTGGGCAGGGGAAGAGTCCACCATTGCCCCATCATACCTTTTCAAATAAAAGACACCCTGTTTTTTTTTCAGTTTTCTACCTTACCTGCTCCACCTTGTACTTTGGGGGTAACCTTAGATCTTGTCTCTCATAATTCTAGGCCATATTTATTCTTTAGAACCCAATGGACTAATTAAGAGTGCCTCCTTGGATCTTTAGTGGAGAATAAAGACCAAGAATGAGAAATTTAAATTTACCTATTAATAGCTAATTAGTGTATACTCTTGGTGGAGCTATGCACTGGTCCAGTGATACTAGAAAGCAATTTGTAATTATGATAAAAAGTAACTATAATTCTCTTATCCCTTGGTTCAGCAAACTTGCTCCTAGACATACTCCAAAGAGGTAAAATATGAGAAAGGTCTCATACAACAAAACATTTGTTTCACTTTTTATAGTGGCAACGAACTGAAAAATTTGAAGATGCTCATTGATTGGGTATAACCAAACAAATTATGGCAAATGGATTTAATAGAACATTTCTACATTGTACAAAACAATGAATATGAAAAATTCAGAGAAACAAATGTAGATGTATGAACAGATGAATGAAGAAAACAGAAGGAATTTTTGTTTCCATTAATTTATATTAGCTTAAAAAACAAAATATCTAATGGAATAATTCATGGTTAATTATGCAATCATTTTTTGATTCTTTGTATATTGAAATATTTATATTTGTTAAGGGCTGCTATATTTGTAAGAAAAAGGGGAATTTAAAATAAACATAAACTACAACATTATAAATGGAAACAATAACAAACATAAAACTGAACATTCCATAATTGTAATAATTAAGTTTGTTCTCAAAGACAAATTGTGACAAAATTCTCCCGTCCTTTTCTTTGAAAAAGGAGAAAAGGATGTAATCAGAAATGAATACTTTAGATAAAAAAGAAGACAATATTTTTCAATCTAAGAAAATTTGGGAAAAGGATACATATAAAAATAATACTCAATTCCTTCTTCTCTAATCCTGTGGTCATCAATCAGTTTTCTAACTAAAATTTTGTCTCCTGAGTGGATTTTGTTCATCAAGAAGGAGGAACATGATATTAATTACTTGATCTAGCTATCAGGGAAAATATACCTCACTTCATGAATTGATAAATTTACAAATTGTCTTTTTGTTTTACAAATTAATCCAGTATGGCATGGGTCAGTATGAGTTAATTATTCAGAACCTAATCATCCTCATTCTAAATTTATCAATTAATTAAGCCCCTTAGAAGAATGTAAACCTCAAATTTCCTTAGACCTATAATTGTTGAAAATTTCACCATTGGGATATTTCATACTTGGAAAATTTCTTACTGATAGTCTATTGGAATGGGAACTCCATTGGCATGGGAGGTTCCTTCTCTTCCCTTCTTAAGATTACTTTAGGACAGAAACCTTTTGCTGAACAATGGAAAGGACCTTGACCTATGCTTGAGCATAGAACAGGAATTTCTTTGAGTCTTGATTGATTTTAGAATTGATACAATGGAGATACTCCACCCTATTCAGTCCTAATAGGATTGAGTAAGGGCTGCAGCCTAGATCAAAATTTAATTATTCCAATCTCTACCATACTCAAGTTAACAGGATTTAGAAAGGGCTGGAACAAAGGAGTAAAGATTTAATCATTTGAAAAATATGACCTTCAACAGACATGTGCAAAAGCCAGAAACCTCTGGGCGGTCCTGGGTTAAGCGAGAGCCTCCATTGACAGGGAAATTGATGAAGAGTGATTGGTAGATGTGAGGACTGAGGGGAGGCAACTTGGATGGTGTCCTTAAAGATAGGAGGGTCTGGAGACTGGGGGGGGAGGATTGAGTTTTGGTCGGTGTGGTTCCTGGGCTCGGAGGAAGCTTGCTCTGAAGGAAGCTGAAGGTGGGGGCCTCTGAGACTGTTTCTCCATTTTGGACACGTGAGTGAAAGGGACTGATCTCTTTTCTTTGCCCCAGCTATCTAAGGGCTTGGGCCTTTTGGCCCAGCCTAAACAGAAGGGGTATTTAAGCCCTATTCCCTTCTCTCCCCTTTCTCTCTCTATATATATCTCTAATTCCTTTCTTGCTCCTATTGTAATTAAACTCCAAAAAAGGCTGACGGCTGACTTGAGTTTTTCATTTAGGAATTACATAGCTGATTCCTTGGCGACCTTAAATTAATATATATCAGTCTTTTAAAGTGATTCCCTTGTAACATTGTGGCTGACCACACGGGAGTCTAAAGAATCCTCTCAATAAAACTTTTTCCTTGCCTTTTTACTATACTGTTTCACCACTTAGTCCTTTTTTTTAAAAAAAAAAACTTGGCTTAAAGACACAGCTGCTAGAACACGTGAGTATAAAAAACTTTTTCTCTTTTCTCCTTAAGTTAAATTGGAATCAGCAGTTTTTTCTTTTTCTTCCCTTTAATCTTAAGGGACAGCTGGGTAGCTCAGCGGATTGAGAGCCAGCCCTAGAGGCAGAAGGTCCTGGGTTCAAATTGGACCTCGGATACTTCCCAGCTGTGTGACTCTGATAGACAGAAAACAGCTGTTTTTAAATCTCAGCAACAGGACTCTAAAATCCTGGCTGGAAGAACTGTTTCTAAATATCCTTTCCCTTAAGGAACAACTTCCTGGATTAAAAAAAAAAAAAAACCCTGTGGAAAGTTTGTTGCTTTGCCCTGCTCCCCACGTGTTTTGTGAAATTACAAAATATACATATAAAAATGAGTACTACATTCTTTGACAATTATATGGCAGCTGAAGAAGTAGGGGCATTGAGGAATGAAGGATACCTCCAAATTTTTATATTAATAGGTACTGTCATTTTTGTACTCCTCAATACTATATTTAGAGATGAAAAAATAAAAAATATTGAGGATAAAATAAAACAAAATGAGGATAAAATAAAACAAAATGAGGATAAAATAAAACAAAATGAGGATAAAATAGAAAATATTGAGGATAAAATAGAAAATGTTGAGGATAAAATAGAAAAAAATGAGGATAAAATAGAAAATATTGAGGATAAAATAGAAAATATTGAGGATAAAATAGAAAAAATTGAGGATACAATAGAAAAAATTGAGGATACAATAGAAAAAATTGAGGATAAAATAGGAAATATTGAGAATAAAATAGAAAAACTTGAGGATAAAATAGGAAATATTGAGAATAAAATAGGAAATATTGAGGATAAAATGGGAGATATGGAAGATAAAAATAGGAAAAATTGAGGATAAAATGCAAGCCCAATTAGAAGATCTAAAATGTTTCTTACAGGATCAATGGGCAAACACCCACTCTACCAGAAACAGACCTGTTTCTGAACCTTTGAATGAGGAAATTTCCTTCCCTGAAATAGAGATGGAAAACACCTTCCCTATAGCCCAGTTAACAGACTGCTTCTCTCGTGCAGTGCAAATCTTGTCTGAATTTAATCCCCAAAACCCTTCCCCTGCAATCCCAGCTTCTCATGTTCCTTCTCCTACAGAAAACCAAATTCCAATGCAAGGGAGATCTTGTCCTCCTAGAGAAACCTGTCCTTGTCAAACTGACCCACAGGTGCAAAATTCAACTAGAGGCCTGTTTCCTCTAAGAGAAGTACCTGAAATAGGACGAAATGGGGATGTGGTGACTTTAAGACATAGGATACCGTTTACTCCCCAAGAAATAAATGAATTTACATGAAATATCCCCACATATGAACAAGATCCTTTTCTAGTAACAAAAAAGATGGGAGACATATTTTTTCAATATAATCCGTCTTACAAGGACGTTGAGAGCTTACTACAGGCTTTTTTAAGTGAACGTGAAAAAAATAAAATAATTGCTCATGTCAACAAAACCCGGGGGCGTAATGCAGCACATTGGCCATCTCAGGATCCCGAATGGGACTATAATAATCCTGAGGACTATCTACAACTATACCGTTGTAGAGAGGCCATCCTCACGGCCATGAAGGAATGTGCGGACAGTACAGATAAGTGGATGGAACTGGAAAAAATTAAGCAAAAGGAAAACGAAACACCCTCCAGATTTATGGACAGAATTATCGAGTTTGGGGACAGATACTTAGATTGGGACTTAAATAAAGAGAATAGTTTAAGACAAGTTAGAAGAATCTTTGTAAATAATTCTTGCAAAGTAATTAAAAATTATTTTAAAACACAATGCCCAAGATGGTCAGATATGGACCTTGAAGAATTGCGAAAAACAGCTATATATGTTTTCAAGGGAAACGAAGAAAAGGAGAAAGAGAATAATGATGACATGGAGGAAATGAAGAAAAAAATGAGATGTGTAATAGATAGGATAACTAAATTAGAAAGTGGGCATGATAATGAACCAACGACAATTGCCCCTCTCCAGAAATCCAATTATCAATCCATTACTTGCCACTTCTGTGAGAAGAAGGGCCACAAAATGATGGAATGTAGAACCTTTCTTAAGATGTTTGGAAGGAATACACAGTTTAATAATGGTTTTAGAAATAATAACTATAGAAATTATGATAATGGTTATAGAAACCAGAATTCTAGAAATTATAATAATGACTATGGAAATAACTATAATGAATATAGAAATAAGAACTTTAGAAACCAGAATTATAGAAATAGGATTTGGGAATTTAATGACAATGCTCAAATTGAAGAAAATTTTAATGATAATACTCAACAATATATGAGAAATGGCGCTCGTCCAAAAATTACTCGAGGTGCTAATGATCCTCAGAGAGGTGCCCTTCAGGAGGGTGCCCAGGGAACTTCCCAGTATAATAAAGATGATTCTTCTTAGATTGTATTGATTTTGTTGATATTAATTAACCTTTTTCAGTTTTTTTTCTCCTCTCCAAATAGTAGGAAAGATGAATAAAGAACTTAAGACTATGATTGGCAAATTATGCACTGAGACCCATTTAAAATGGCCTGAAATTCTCCCTCTGGCCCTATTTTATCTTAGAAGCAGGCCTAGAGGAGACTTACATATTTCACCGTTTGAGATGCTTTTTGGACATCCGCCTATACAGGCTAAGCCTTTCTCCCCGGCTTATACATCGCTATTAGGGGGAGATATTACTATTGCTTCCTATATACAGGAGTTACAGCACAAACTACGTGAACTTCATGAATCCGGAGCTGCAGTACAAGCTGGACCACTAGACTTTTCTCTGCATGACCTGAACCCAGGAGATAAAGTTTATATCAAGAATTTCAAGCGAACTGGAGCAACTCAACCTTCATGGGAAGGACCATTCCAAATATTATTAACTACTCCAACATCTATAAAGATTGGAGAAAGAGACTCTTGGATTCACTGCTCACATGTGAAGAAAGCATCTTCTGCTGAGACTGATTGACTCTATCCTATCATATGAATTGTGACTTTATCTTATTATATGAATTGGAGATAATAATCCATAGACAAATGGATGTTTTTTTTTCAAGAATATATTGAATTACTGATTTTTTTTCCTTATTTTTTCTTATTTCTTTTTATTTTTTGATCAGAATATTTGATTTTTTTCTCATTTTTTTGTACTGAAGGTACACATAATTAATATTAATATTATTTTTTTCCCTGCAGTAATACAAGTTAATATATATACTCTTGCTATAATATCAATATATGCCTAAAAGCTTTAAACTATGGGAACCTGCCATTTATTGATAAAATATTATAGGACTGTGATTAATGTTTGTGTCTGATTCCAGGAAAAGGGATAAAAACAAGGAGCACAGACTAAACCTGAATAGTGCCAATAGAGCACACATGAAATATTAAAGTGAGACTCAAGGTTGCGACGCTTAACTTATGTTTAAGTCGTAGGACTTCCTTGTATCTACACTCCTTTCGAAGTACTCAAACAAGTACAAAGCTTGACTATCATGCTGGCTCCCTATATCTCTGAAGGAAAAAAAATCAGACAAGGGAATGACATTTCCCCATCAAAATAGAATTCTAATTCTTTTCTTCTTATATTATGGCAACTTCCTGTAGTCTTGGCTACAAATGGCTAAGTGAAATATTACTGCATTCTGTCCTACATACTTGTGGGATAGAAATTACTTTAAACTGGACCTATACAAGGTCTATTTTGAGTTTTTCTTATGTTTTTGATTATTTTTTCTATTCTTTTGATAATTGACACATACAACCCCATAACTGAACATTGCATTCTGAGCTAAACTTGATATTTTTTTTTTAATACTTACTTCAGGGGGGATTGTATTTTAATTTAAAATCTAAGAATTTTTGAATTTTTTTTGTTTGAGATTTTATTTTTATAAAAATCCAAGACTTTTGTTTAAGATTTTACTTTTATAAAAAATTCAAAGATTTTGATTTTGTTCAAGAAAAGATCTTCAAGAAAGAAGCTTGAAACTTTTATATCCAGAGAATGAACTGTTGCAGAAAGATGCCAAAAACCTACACTTCATCAAGAAGATCAAGAATGAACTTTGGATGTGATTGATTGGACTGAACTTTTGATTGAACATTTATTGTAACATTTATGCCAAAAGGGACTGCCCCTAATTTGGCTTTCTGTCAATGCGCCTAGCAAACATTGGTTTTGCTTTCTTTTCTTTTCTATTTCCTCTCTCACTATTCTAATTTCTCTTAGAAAATTGAATATTGTGTATATCTTTAGTTAGAAGTGAATTTAGAACTACAAAATGATTATGTTAAATGATCAATGGGGAGACTAGTCTCCCAATGATCATCAGGGGGGATTGTAAACCTCAAATTTCCTTAGACTTATAATTGTTGAAAATTTCACCATTGGGATATTTCATACTTGGAAAATTTCTTACTGATAGTCTATTGGAATGGGAACTCCATTGGCATGGGAGGTTCCTTCTCTTCCCTTCTTAAGATTACTTTAGGACAGAAACCTTTTGCTGAACAATGGAAAGGACTTTGACCTATGCTTGAGCATAGAACAGGAATTTCTTTGAGTCTTGATTGATTTTAGAATTGATACAATGGAGATACTCCACCCTATTCAGTCCTAATAGGATTGAGTAAGGGCTGCAGCCTAGATCAAAATTTAATTATTCCAATCTCTACCATACTCAAGTTAACAGGATTTAGAAAGGGCTGGAACAAAGGAGTAAAGATTTAATCATTTGAAAAATATGACCTTCAACAGACATGTGCAAAAGCCAGAAACCTCTGGGCGGTCCTGGGTTAAGCGAGAGCCTCCATTGACAGGGAAATTGATGAAGAGTGATTGGTAGATGTGAGGACTGAGGGGAGGCAACTTGGATGGTGTCCTTAAAGATAGGAGGGTCTGGAGACTGGGGGGGGAGGATTGAGTTTTGGTCGGTGTGGTTCCTGGGCTCGGAGGAAGCTTGCTCTGAAGGAAGCTGAAGGTGGGGGCCTCTGAGACTGTTTCTCCATTTTGGACACGTGAGTGAAAGGGACTGATCTCTTTTCTTTGCCCCAGCTATCTAAGGGCTTGGGCCTTTTGGCCCAGCCTAAACAGAAGGGGTATTTAAGCCCTATTCCCTTCTCTCCCCTTTCTCTCTCTATATATATCTCTAATTCCTTTCTTGCTCCTATTGTAATTAAACTCCAAAAAAGGCTGACGGCTGACTTGAGTTTTTCATTTAGGAATTACATAGCTGATTCCTTGGCGACCTTAAATTAATATATATCAGTCTTTTAAAGTGATTCCCTTGTAACAAGAAGAACATGCCATCAAAAGATTTGTTCTCCAAATCTGATCTTATGATCAGTCTTAGAATTTTTAAATTCTGAAATATGTGAAATATAAGAATCTCAGAAATCATCCATTAATATTCTCATCATAAAACATCATAGAACTGTTATATATCTTGTGGGAGAAGATGAAGTAAACTAATGAAGTGTGAAACATCAAGCCTAAGGCAGCATGTAAGTGGAAATCTGAAGTTGATGTAGAAACTAGATTTCTGATTCAGGTTGAACCTCAAAGTATAGTTTCATCTTGGTAAGGTCACTAAGTATTCAGGAATATATATATATATATATATATATATATATATATATATGAATATATATATACATATATATGCATACACATAGATACATACATATACATATATATGTTTGTGTGTGTGCATGCATATACGTATATGTGACTGGATAAAGGAAACTAGACAAAGGAAGGAATTAAAATGATTTCAAGTTTTTAAAATTTGAAGATAAAACAGTTTCATGATGATTTATGATGATAATACTATTGAGTAGTTTCTGAGGTTCTCGTGTAGCCTATCCCTGATTTTTAAAAACATAAATTATGTTCATGAGTCATACTCCTTCTGATAAAGATGAAAAGCCCTTCAAAGAAATGTTCTATGTCTTTTCAAGGAACATACAAATACACACAGGCATATACATAAGCCCACATCTATATAAGTATTTATTCAGAGTAATTGGGCTCTTTTTATTAAATTTTAATATCAAATTTCCACATAAGTTTTTGGCAGTTATATGATTCATGTTGTCTCCTTCCCTTCTTCCCTTCCTTCTCCAAGAACTGAAAAGCAATTTAATCTGAGTTGTACATGTATTATAAGAGAAATTGGGTTCTGAGTAACTTTTTTTATGCTAACATGTCATATTGGACTTATTTATAAAAAAGGTCAATTTATCAATATAAAATATCAAATTAAAATATATATGTTCCAATAATTCCAGTTTTTTTAACACTATATATAGTTATATTGTATCAATTTTTGGTATTCTTAGTTATTTTTCATGTAACTTTGCTTCACCTCTTCATTAGATCATAGTCAGTTTGAGGCCAAATATTACTGCTTTTTCTATTTCCTTTGAAATTTCCCACTGTGATTTCTAAAAAATAGTCACTCTACAAATTCAATTGGCTGATATTCTTCAATCTGTATATTTTGCATTAGTTAAAACCATTTTTTGATAAAGGTTTATCACAAAAATCCTCATTTTGTAGAAATAGAAATTTCGGAGTATCAAAGTAATGATAAAGCACATCAACAGTATTTACTTTAATCCTCAATCATATATAACTTCATTTATGAGGATAATCCCTCCAGCTATGGAGATCTCAACTATTCTGTGCTGTTAGGCAGTCTAATGAGTTGTTAAACTATCTCTTCAAAAACCTTAAGTAGTCAACCCACTAGTGATGAAGTGTTCCATATATAACTGGTCTATATATATTTATTTCAGAAAAAGGGAAGGTTAATTATAAATCCCAATATCACTAGAGATCACATTAATATTGAACCTTGAGAGGATTGTATATAAAGAAGGGAAATCATAGTATATTAGAATCAAATTTCAAGCTAAAAATGATCTGAGAGGACATGGTCTAACACCTTAATTCTATTAGTAAGGAAACTGAAACATAGAGAGGTTAAGTAATTTGCCCAGAGTCATACAGTAGTAAGTGTCTTAGGCAGGATTTGAAACTAAGTCTTCCTGAATCAAAGTATAATATCCAATCCACTACACATGAAGAATTTTTTGTAACTCAAAAACAAAAGAGAAAAATTGTGAACTATTTATGACTCAGCTTATTACAGAGTATATTGATACTTCATCTAAATCATTCCTTAAATTGCTTCTCATCTTTCCTGCCCAATAGGTTCTCTATTTTTCATAATTCTTCTACCAAGAAGCATATATTCAATCCCTTTGACTCAAAGAGCTCACAATACAAACTGCATCAACACATAAAAATTAATAAGTCATTTTAATAATAGTTAAGCATCAGAAGGTGAGTCAATGATGATTGGTAACTGAATATAGAGCAAGAAGAAGGAGCCAAAGGGAATTCATGCTGATAATTTTTTGATATATAAAATGACCATATTAACAACTATTATTTATATTATGTAACATTAACTGAAATATTGAAATAGGGATAAGAAGTCAATCTGCCTGTATTGATTAAGAGTTTGGTTTTAGACATGTCATCAGAAGTGATGATACCATGTCTAAAGGAAATATCTAATAGAAAGCTGATGTTATAAGATGTGGGAAAGAGATTAAAGATGGAGATGAAGACTGTGTAGGCAGCCCCATAACAATGGTTGCAGCCTTGAAAGTGGATGAAAACTTCAAGAAATAGTAAAAAATAAGAAGAACAAACTAAAAAATGAATCTTGGAGAATACCTAGTCTAAGGAACTTTCTTTCTTCTCCTTTCCTAGTTTTTGTTCATTAGGAAGGGAATGAGACACAATTTAATTAAATCAATAAACATTTGTTAAGTGCTTATTATGCAGTAGGAACTGGGGATACAAAAATGAAAAATGATACAATCCCTGCACTGAAAGAGATTTTATTAAATCCATTAAGAAAATGAGTGAAAAGGATTCTCATGATTCCATTTAGCACAAAGTATCAGGGAGGCTTCAAGGAAATGTTGACACCAGAACTCAGATTTAAAGGAAGAGTGATGAAAGATTTTGTTACATTTTTAGCCTTGATGGTATGACCAAGAGCCTGAGTGAAAGGACATCCAAATTATAACATTTCAATAAAATGTTTTTTTTTCACTTTGCTAAATAGATTAAGGGATAAATAAATAGACCTTTCCTAAATTCTAAAAATGAAAAGGATTTTACTCATACACAAAGATAACAAGTATATTATTTGAACATTAACATTTTCTTGAAAAATCTAATGTAAGCAAAAGGTCTTATTTGTTCATTGAAGACTAAAATTATTTTTTTACAGATTAAATTAATTCAAAAGAGAATTTTCCAAAGATATCAGTAAGAAAAACTTGAGTTGTAAGAAAACATTCCCAGTGGTGTTTGTCTTGTTTCTGTGATACATTGATTTGGTTATAATATGTG
The DNA here is from genome assembly GCF_027887165.1 of Monodelphis domestica. Classification (NCBI taxonomy): domain Eukaryota; kingdom Metazoa; phylum Chordata; class Mammalia; order Didelphimorphia; family Didelphidae; genus Monodelphis; species Monodelphis domestica. The sequence goes on from NC_077230.1 coordinate 257,349,801, forward strand.
TGCTTTACTTATTTATGTCTTCTTCAGTTATTGTTATTCCTTCTGAGAGCAGAGGACTCAGATTCATAATGGTGAAGCAAAATACCAACAGTCATATGACAAGTAGTGTCAGGAGCAAGACTCAATCTCAAATCTCCTTGACTTTAAGAGTAGCATCCTATCCATTACACCACAAATACTTCCTCTATTCCCTTCCCCCCCAGTAGGATTACATCTTACTCCAAAGAACTCTTCCTATACATTTATTTGCTCAGTATAAAGTATTAGAACACTATGCTATTCAAATACTCATTATTGGCAAACATTTCAAATGTTCTGTCATTACCGTGCACTAAAAAAGGAAATTTCTATTATTTTCTGTAGCTTATGTGGAAGGAATATGTGATGTTCAAGAGAATTTGTCATAATCTACAGCATGGTGTATTAATGAGATGTGTTATTTAATATTTGGGTACTTTGATCTTATGATAAGACCATAACTAAAGAAATATAACAAACTGGAATTGTTCTATGTGAATTTTCTAAAACTACCATAGCATGAATTTAGAAAGGAATACTCAAGCAAAAGGGTTAATTTTCCAAAAGGAAGATTACAACATGGAATTTAACTCATGGCTTTATGCACTAATGCCCTTAATTTTAATTATTCATATGCTTAAATGTTGCCAGGATAATCCTTACTATGATAAAATGGAAGTCTTTCATATCAGTTCCATCTGTACTGAGGATATGATCTCAGTAACAACAGTGCAGAGACTTCCAATAATTGGGACTGCTAACTCTCTGTTGGCTCCATCATGCACCACTTCCCCCTGAGGACTGAACAGCTATTGATCTCTTGGCTTAGTGACAGACTCCCTTTCCCAGATCTTCTGTCAATCTAGTGATTAAGCAGTTTGATTTTAGTTTGATAGACAAATACTGCACAACCCCAATTTATTTTTAATTCCTATAGTCCTTAGTGACTGGCAGTTCCAAATAAACACTATTAATAAATAATTAATCTGTAACTAAAGAGCAGGCTCTTTCAGGAAAACTTGCCAATTGCATACCACAGAAAGTCTCAGAGGAATATTTGTCATTCTCACTGTTACAGTGGACTAGAGAAGCATCCATTTGAGACAGCTCAGCTAAAGTCTGGGAGGGGGAAAAAACACAAACCATAGCAAAATGGCTTTATCAATTGATAACCGTTGCTTTCTTATTTGGAATAAACACATAAAAAGGAGGGGAAAAAACCCTAATGTCCTGCTTCTCTAATAAGCACTTGATGGAGTGTAACAAAAAGAGGATTTGTAAATGCTATCTGAAATAGAGATAAGCTAGAACTAAAAAGGGCAGGAAATTGAATGTGCTCTTCCCTCCCACCTCTACCTTCAGGTTTCAGATGAGTTTGGAAAGGTCATTCACATAATTATTACAGTAACTGGTCCAAGGCCTCTTCAGTTAGACTGATCTGATTGTGTGTTAATGGCTGCAAAAGCAAGATAAGGATGGTGTAGAGTAAAAAAAAAATCTGGAACACTATTAGCAGGCAGGATTGTTTTATTAGATAACCTCATGTTGCTTTATAGCATAGGGCTTTTCTTTTATTGTTTCAGCATAATGCCAGATATGCCCTTCTGCATGAAGTCATTTAAGCATTCAACAGCCAAGTTTTACTTCTTTATTATATTGGTGACTGCACACAATATCCAGTAATGTATCAGGAGAATGACAAAAGTCAAGTGGCCTGATTAGAAAATTTAATTGATCTGATTTGCTATTGCCAAATAGCCTAAAAACACCTGTCCTATCCCTCACATGACTGGCTAGATAGACTGACTAAATTATTGCAGTACTTCTGATTAACTTTCATCATATAAACTAGTTCCTGGTCAATAGTCAAAAGAGCTATTTTAAAATTATTATTTGAGTTCAAGATTATTTGATTTGGGATAAGAAAACAGGTGTCGTCCTGAAACCTGGTATTGTGCTGCAACAATATTATGCCTAGGTATCATATTTGTCACAATTCCCTACATATTTTATGTATCAGACTTCTTTTGGTGATATTTGATGCTGGTCTTGTCCTCTTTATGCTTTTTCTTCCTATTCAATCTTCACAGAATCTAATGAAATATTTTCAATTCTATATAATCAAAAGAATCTAATTTTGTTTTTAAAGATCTGTATTCTTTGTTTGGTTAAGAATTCTTCTCCAAAACATATTAGTAAAAAAGTACCCATTCCTTTCTTTCTCAAAATTTTTGAGCGATATGATCTTTTAGTAACTTACAACTTAAAAATCACATATGGTATCAGGCAGTAATGTTGAACCTATGGCATGGGTGCCAAAGATGCATGCAGAGCACTCTCTGTGGGCATGAGTACTGGTTCCCCGGTCCCTCCATACCCCTTGAGTTCATTACTAGCAAGGCAGAGGGAATTGGGTGCAGCTGCTCCCTTTCTCCTCTCCACTGTGCCTGACAACATTTTTTCACATCCCCCACCCCTCTGCCCAGAAGCCCAATCGGAGAGCACAAAGGGTAATGTGGGTGCCTCACAGGCAGAGCTGGAGGGGAGCAGAGTGCTCCCCCCCCTCTCTATAGAATCTGAGAACATTCCTCACTTCACCTGCCCCTCCATCTAGTAATCCAATGGGAGCTCTTTCACCTTCCTCTGTGTGTGTGTGTGGGGGGGGCATGCCCAGCACTCAGTTGAGGGGAAAAAGCACAGCACCTGGTTTGGGGGTTGGTCATAGCACTCCTGCTTGAGGGTAGGGTGGGGGTGGGGTCCAGCACTCCATCTCTAAAAAGTTCACCATCACTTGTATTAGGTATTGATCTAAACCTAATTTCTTTCCAAATTGCTTTCCATTCTGTCCAGAAGCTCTTGTCCAAAAGTTAATCCTTTCCCTAGTGATATATTTTGTTGTTAATTTATTTTTAGTCATATCAGATTCTTCATGACTCTCTTCAGGGTTTTCTTGACAAAGATACTGTAGTGGTGGCCATTTTTATTCCCCCTCTAACTCATTTTACAAATGAGGAAATTAAGGTAAATAAGTGAAGTAATTTGCCTGGGATCACAAAGCTAATGTCTCTTTATAAGAATTAAATTGTGGTTTTTTTACTGCTTTTGTGTCCTATTTATCTAGTCTAGTCTATCAATTTAGTGCTCTGTTTTGTTTAATTACAAAATAGTTTTTAATCATTACTGCTTTACATAGTTTTAAGTTTAGTAATATCACAGAAGTCCCCCCAGATTTTTCACTGGTCCCTACCATCACAATATGACCATTGCATTACCAGATCGCAAACTATGTTATAAAGCAGTCATCTTTAAATTTTTAATCCATTTTTTTCTATTTACCATATAACAATATATACATTTTAAAATTATGAGGGAAATTTATTTTTTTCTAATTTTATAAATTACTTTTTTACAATTTAATTCATCTAGAATTACATTTGTAAACAACAAAATAATATCACTATTTTTACAATTTTGGCTCAATTCAGTCTCGAGTGGTAAATATTTGTTTTTCCCCATTTCTACAAAGACTCTATTATAGTTGTACTTATATAATTCTTTGATGTTTTGAAAAATTAACCCTCATACACTTTTTGTATTTTGTAATTTGTCTTTTCATTTTTTCTCCTCCTTTCCTGTTTTTCTTAGTACTATATAGAAATATTGGTGATTTAAAATAAATATATATATAGTATTCTGCTACTTCACTAAAGTAACTAATTATCTAATTTCTCCTTCATTGATTGTTTGTTTTTGTGAACCATTATATGATCTGCAAAATGGGATAATTTTGCTTCCTTTTTGCTAATGTTTATAGCTACAATTCATTCTATTGTCTTATTGCTTATAGCTGGCATTTCTGGAATTATGTTAAATGATAGCAGAAAGAGAGGATACCCTTTTTTTTTTTGCTGAGAAAGTGGTGTTCCTCTCTTATAAGTATTGTTTATTCCTGTTAAATAAGTTTTTAATTACACAAGAGTTCTTCAATAAATATACTTTTTTGGATTTTATTTGTTGAATTTAAAAGACTAACCACCACTATCCCCATAAAACATGCATCGCATGTTCTAAAGCTTCTTTGCCCATTTAAGCACACACATGGAGGTGTTGAACCATTGCAGAGTGGTTACTGTATTCTATAAGAATTCTGAGACCCTGAGGGAAGGATGCTCTAGAGGTAACTTTTTTAGTGCTCTGTAGCTCACAAGTGTTCATTAGTGCCCTTTTTACCATTACTATTGTTTGACAACGATTCAGTTAGCCAGAATTAATTAGCCTTTGGACATATTTACTAAGGTGGTACAGTCAGAATACTTGTTGCACAACATTTTAAAAAATGTCTATAATACATCTCCCTTAAGTCCATGCTAAATCTAGGGGAAGTGGACTTAAGCTTATAGGGTGTATGTGGCATAGAAATAACTCATAGCTTCTGGTTGCTTGAAAACCTTTTTGCACTTTCTTAGGCATTCAAGAGTTTCCCTTACATTTAAGTTACAAACATTAGTTGTGGTACTGTTATGGGTCTTTCTGTACCCTGACTTTAGCTCCAGATGCAGCCAGTAATCTTTACTCTTCTGTTTCTGAGGATCATTCTAATTTTCTTTTGGGAATTTTAAGATCAACTATACCCTTCAGAGCTGCTCATGTTCTCTTCTGAACCAAAGGATGGTGGAAGGAGAACAAGACGAAAGCCAAAGTACACTTTCTTTCTACAAGTTATTCCTTTTCCTTGGGTTTAATGAGAATTAATGCTCTCTCCTCATTTATTGCTAAGTAGAATATGAATCTTTGTTGGATGTTCAAGTGACTTGTGTTTTCAACTGATTTTTTTAATAGCACAGTACATGACACTTAATAAACATTTAACTCATTTGTTGACTAGAGGACTCACAGGGCATTGTTAAGTTTCCTTAGCAGATCTGAATATTCTTCCTATCAATGTCACTGTAATCCATCTAAGGAACTTTTTCACTTAATCTGAAGTGTTCAGTTGAACGAGATTTGTTCTCACTCACAGTAAGTAGTTCAGTAACTACTTACTGAAAATGGGATGGGGTGACTTGTTTGCTTTACCCAATTAACTTTACCCTCAAACTTTTGTCTTCCATCACTTGTCAAACTCATAGAAGAAACTATTTTTACTTCTGTTTCTACTTCTCATTTATGTCTTTATGTTCTGTAATATGGCTTCTGACTTTATCACATAATTGTCCTTATTTCTCTGATATTTTCACTTAACTCTGACTTCTTAATCATTTGAGAGTTTTTTAGAATTATTCTATTGTCATTTCACTGCAGAAGTTATTTTAATAGCTTGGCTTTACTTAAGCTATTATAAATTTATCTTTCATAAACCTCTGGATTTTTCTTATACATAAACACATATATTAAATGTCACATACATGACATGCATTTATATAATTTATTTATATACATACATATATTAATAATATAAATATATACATACATACATACATAAAGACCTAATGTATTTTATGTTGTCTCCCTCTGTAGAATGTAAGTTCTTTGAGGGCAGAGAATAACTTGATTGGCATCGATGAATTTTTATCTCTTCTTTGTATTCTCAATGCTTAGTACCAATGTCTATTACAAAATAAATGTTTTTTGATTGAGAATTTTGACTCATTTTTCTTTGTAATAATATACTCTTGCATTGACATGTCATGGCTTTTTTCTTAACTGCCCTTAGAAAAGTCCTTGCAGGATAATATCAAGGGGATACTTTAAAAATTTGGTGCTCAAAATTACAACAGTTAACTAAGAGAGAATGGAGTAGAGAAATGGGGGTTGGAGTACCAGTATTGAAAAGCTGGTATGTTGGTCTTCAAGTACTTTTTTTTTGGTAACAATTACACCATGGTATGCTTTTTTATTAATTCTTTATCATCATTGCTACTCCTGCTGTATTTTGGAAGTTATTATTTGAGGTGATAAGAGAGATCTAGTCTTAGATTATATCTCACTTCTCCATTTTTCTGAGATGACTCTAGTGGTATTAATTTTTTAATTAAAATTATTAATTTAGTTTTATATCATCTTCATTTTGAAATATATTTCTAGCTCCATTCCTATAACCAAGCACCTACCACTTGTTACATGTAAAAAAAGAAAAAGAGATTCAGTAAACTAACCAATAATAATAGTGCCTGATAGTGTATGCATTATTTTATTCCACATCTATACTATCCCAGTTCTACAAAGAAGAGAACAGATTTTATTTTCCTATCTACTTTTCAGGACCAGCTTTGGTAATACATTATGGTTGGTTTTTTTAAATTTACATTGTGATAGTCACTGTGTATTTCTTGATTCTGCTAACTTTATCTTGTATCAATTCATACAAGGTCTTCTTTTGTTTCTCTGAATTCCAGTGCCATTTGAAAAATTAAAGAGAATGGGATAGATAACAGCATATCTTAAAAAAGGACATATGCTAATTTTAAAAACAAACAGAATAGAAATTAAATGAAATTTGCAAACAATGGCAGGCCAATGAGTTTGACTGCTACCTGCAAAAACTCTTGAATGCATTACTAAAGAGAAAAGTGAAGATTTTGAAATGAAAGGAATAGCCACAAAGCAGCAGTATAGCTTCATGAAGAACAGATTATGTATGATTATTGCTGTTTCCTTTTTTTGAAAGGGTTGCTAAACTTGAAGACCAAGGAAATTCTAGAGATGTAGCTTACCTAGATTTCAGAAGAGTGATAAAGTATCTCATTCTAATCGTGCAGAAAAATATGGAGAGATGTGTCTGAATTAGAAATATGATATATATATGAAAAAAAACTGAAAAATTAAAGGATATCCATCAATCAAGGAATGACTGAACAAATTGTGGTATATAATTGTAATGGAATATTATTTTGCCATAATAAATGATGAACAAATGATCACAAAAATGTGGAAAGACATATGAAATGAGGCAAAGTGAAGTAAGAAGAATCAGGAGAACATTGCATATAGGAACAACTATAATGTATGATGATCAACTGTGAATGACAACTGTTAATAACAATGCAAGGATCTGGCAAACTCCAAGAGATACATGATGAGAAAGGCTATCACTTTCACAGAAAAAACTGATTAAATCTGAATGCAATTTGAAGCATGCCATCCTTCAATTTATTTCTTCCATGAATTTTTCTCTAGTTTAAGCAATATAAATCTTATTTCACAACATGATGAACATGGAAATATATATTGTTTGATAACACAAATATAACCTATATCACAATATCTGCCACCATGGAGAGGAAGAGGTGGAAAGGAAGGGTAAAAAGCAGACTGCAAAATTTGAGAAAATGATTTTTGACAATTGTATCAATAAGTTAGATGAAAAATTTAAATTAAAAAAATATACCAGACCTATGACCCAAAGGTTTCTAGCAACCCTTTAGAGTATAGACACAATTAAAATGTAATTGGGTGTGGAACAAATAGGTAACTCGATGTGATTGAGAGTCAGATGTAGAGATGGGAGATCAGAGTTCAAATAAGACTTCAGACACTTCCTATCTGTGTGACTGGGAAAGCCCCTTAACCCCTATTGCCTAGTCCTTACTGCTCTTCTGCCTTAGAACCAATACACAAAATTGATGCTAAGGTGGAAGGTAAGAGCTTAAAAAATATAATTGGAAAATATTGAACAAAAGAAATAAAAATACATTAGATCATAGATAATTTTAATAGGTAATTTTCTAAGTCAATATACAACTGTCATGTACTGATGCATGTTGCCCCTGCTTCAATTTGAGTTTTCAACACTGGACAATATTTTGTAAATATGTATCAAGAACAGGATAAATGACTGGATTCAAAAGGCTGTCAATAATAGATTCTTTTCAGATTGGAAGTTTCTAGCTTGGTAAATTGGGAATCTGCTACTAGTACTGCCCTTTTAAAATATACTTTGAAAATAATCTGGATAAAAGGATAGCTGGAACTACTATCAAATGGGAAGAGTGACACAAAACTAAGAGGGATACTTAACATAGTGGATGACAGAGTTATGTTCAAAATAGGATTTTGACAGGTTAGAAAAATATTAAGCTAAATCCAATAAGATAACATTTAATAGAGATAAATATGAAGCCATGAACACAATTTAAGGAAGTATTGACTAGAGAACATTTTATCTAAAAAAAGAACTTGGATTCTTAGAAGATCCCAGGCTGGTGAGTAGAGTGATATATCAGCCAAAAATCTTATATAATTGTTGACTGCATTAAGAATGGCATAATTTTGAAGCTTAGGGAGATCATAGCTTCACTGTTGCTCTGTCCTGGTCAGACCACAAATTGTATTCAATTTTGAATACTATATTTTTAAAGGACAATGATAAACTGCAGAGATCCAAGAGTAAGGAAACTAGAATGATGAAGGACCTTAACTTCATGTCTTATGATATTTATTTGAAGCAACTGGGATATTTACACTAGAAAAGAATAGGCTTAGGATTAATGTCATAGCTGTCAAAATATTTGAAATGTTTTCAAATAGAAGAGGGCTCTTTTTGATCCTCTAGAGCAAAGGTTGGCAAATTTACCAGAAACCTAGGTTTATAGGACCTCTTAGTTCCCAGGTATTAATGAAACTAATGATAGGCCAGATTTTGTCCAGGAGCTATGGTTTGCTGATCCCTGATCTAGATAAAGAAGTTAAGGACAGTGGGTACAAGTTGAAAAGAGGAAAATTAGATTTGATATGAAGAAAAAACTTTCTAATAACTGCAATTATGCAAAAAAGAATGGATTTTATTAGTAAGTAGAAAATTCCCTTTTCTTGGAGATCCTGAAGCAAAGGGTATATTGTTATTTGTTGTTGATACTGCAGTGGCATTTTATTTTGCATCTAATTTGAACATTTAAATCATTCTATAGTTCTTTTGAACTTTTCAACTTAAGAAATTCTTTGATTCATATATTCACAACATTATCTACTATTCTACTACCAAGGTGAAATTCCCAGTACTCCCCTGCTGGCTAAGAAATGGTGTTATTTTTTTTTACTTAGGGAATAAGGTTTCATCTATTATTTTTAATTTGTTCTCAATTTACAAATTAATTAGTGTAAAGAATTACAGATAACAAACCTTTCTCTACTAATGATTTTGCTATTTATAGTCTCTGAATAGATTTTTAGAATCACTGAGAAAATAAAATTACTTGCCCAAGGTCTATCAAAATATCACAAAAAGCCTATCCAAACAAACCCCACCCTCCATTATTTTTGTAAAGACAAATATTTAGTTTTATTGAGGATTTTTATAGCTTTTCAAGAACATATTTCTAATAAAACCATTACTACTATAGAGATAATTTCCCAACTTCCATGTTACTTTATCTAAACTTTATCAAATAATTTATTATTAATGAGGGCTTAACCATGTTTGTAGAATATAGTTCAATTTAATTTAAAAATTATTGGCTCCAATAATGGGATGGACACTGGCGATACAAAGATGTTTTCATAAAATAGTACCTGTCTTCAAGGAGCTTATATTTTGCTGGTTGTTTTCATATGGGAGGCTCCTAATTGCATTATTTTTTTTTAAATTTACCATTTTCCTGAGTAATTATGGAGCTTTCCTAATAGAAAATCGAACCAAGGTATTGATCTAGCACAGTTTGCTCTACTGATACCAATTCTACCCTTTAATGTTTCTTGTCTCTCTTTTTTGAACTCAGGTGTAATTGAAGAGCCAAAGCAAGTAGAATATTAAGAAAGGAAGATATATGATTTGGCTGTTTGCTCTTGGGTCAAAGAGAACTTTAAGGATGAATTTACTAAATATATTTCATTATTTCCCAAAAGCAAGTAGTTTTTAACTTATTAAATAAGTTTGCCGGGGGAAATCTGTATATTATTTTTGCTATATAAATCAAATTTTCTAATTTGTTCTACAATATGACCTTTCTTTATATATATATATATATATATATATATATATATATATGTATGTATGTATGTATATCTTTAGTATAAATACCATTGTTTGAGAATTATTTAACTGGAGTTTGTAGTAAAACCTTTGGAATTATACCAAATGAAGCTGGGATGTATGTCTTAGTTGTAGTTCAGGCAGCCATGAGTATTAAATCTGTTATATGGTACTGCGATAAACAGATATTTTCAGGTATAAAAGATACAACATGGGAAAATATTAAAACCAAGCAATTTTTATTGCTATTTAATTTTCTGCCCAAGAAATCATACCTTCATTAATGTCCAACTTTTACAAATTTCATAAAATTCCTGGGTAAATATTGCTCTGATCCACATGTTTAAGAATAATTATTGCTGCTTTTTTATAGTGACAAAGAATTGAAAATTAAAAAGATGCCTATTATTTGGGGAATAGACAAACAAATTATGAATATGTGAAAATATTACAAGATAATTGTGTTCCAAGAAATGATAAAAGGGATAGTTTCAGAGAATGAGACATTCTTTTTGGACATGGCCAATGTCAGAATTTGTTTTGTTTTACTATCCATATATGTAAGAATGGAAAAATAAAAATTACTCTGATGTGTTAAATTCTTTCACTGTTATATTCCACATATTGCTTAAAATAATTCTTTGCATAGAATAATTGTGGAATGTTCATTGACAGATTAAATATGGCTTACTTTTTCCCCTTAAAGTAGTTATACTTTTGTTAACATAAAAATATAATTGGAGTTTTCACCCTAGGAAGAAGTTTCATTGGGACAATTCCATCAACTTTTATTTTTTATTTCTAACCCTTAAATGTTTGCTATGCTTTTCCTCACCCTCATGTTATAATAACTCCAATAATCACTTGTGTTTTTACATAGCTCACTTAATCCCTAAACAAATGTTTTGGTAGTTCATCAACTACTGAAGTAAAATGATTAGGAAGACATAGAGAGAGGTACAATTCAAGCAAATTATAATTATATGGTCTAGAAAGAACCTTGAAGTCTCATTGCCCTCAGAGACATGATGTTGAAAATAAATAATAATGCTTTAATCAAAGATAATCAAAATTCCAAGCCCCCCTCCAACTTTCAGCATGAGTATAGTAAACAAACACCACTGACAAGTTTCTGTACCTTTGCAGAAAACAATTATAAATGTAAACCTGGAATATAGGAGGGCAGTTGGGTCTGCTATAAATCATCTTGCTGATTTTTTGGAATGATTAGGTGTTTTACATGGAGACAGCTGGTACTATCATTTTATCATTATCTCAGAAGACGTGGAAGTAATCATGGGTTCAGTGTAACCATTATCACAATTAGGTCCTTATGATTTTTCAAACATTGGCTCATTATTTCTTATCTGAATGTGCATATTATCTAGACTGGTTAGCAAAAGCATCATCTTAGTTGACTTCCAATTAGATGATTTATGTTAGGGCTAAAGAAAACTCTAGAATAAGTCCTGATGACATTCAGAAATACTAAACACTAGCAAATAAGTGAATATAATGCTATAAAATATAGGAAAAATTTATGTGGCATCCCTTTTATTAGGAGAAGTTCACTTTTAATACGGGAAATAGCACATGCCAAAATCTTATACATTGTTGTCCTTAGCAATAATTAGACAGAAAATTTATAATTGGTTACTTAGTCAGTTTCTACTTGCCAGTCTTATAAAAATCTGGTATACACCAATGACATTCTGGGAAAATGAAACCTAGGAAAAAGTACTGAACCAAAAATTACATATGTCACCTTTTAATAAACAATTTTGTCTAATTATAGAAGAATATGTACTTACTTGCCAAGCGCAAAACATTCCATCTTGACTGTCATTCCCTTAGCAGCTGTAACCATGTAAGGAAAATGGACCTCAATTTTCGGCTCATATTCTCCCATCACACCTGGGAAATAAAGAATAGTCTTTACAAACAAAATTAATGACACAACTTTTCTTGAAGCCTGAAGATTTTTTTTTAAAGTGTATGGTATGGTTTAGTTATTTTTAACAGTAGGGATGGATTGTGTGAGATCAGTGACTCTTTCTCAGAATGGTCATGTTATTATAGAACCACAGAATGCCAGCATTGGAAAGGAACTTAGAGCTCCCCCGATCCAACCCAACATCACTTCTCTGCAACATACCTGACAAATGTCACCTTAGTCTTTGCCTATAAAGCCTTTTAGGGGTTGGCAGGGAGGGGTGGGAGGGAATAGTTTCAAGTGGGAACAATAATTCTATTCGTTCTATATGCTAGGAAGCTTTTCCTTATAGAAGCTCTAAACTTACCTCTTTTTAATTTCTATTCAATAGTCATAATTCTTCCTTTTGGGGCAAAGAACAAGTCTAATCTTTGTTCCACATGACAACCCTGCAAATAATTAGGACCAGCCATTTTGATTCTGAGACTTATTCTTCAGACAAAACAAAACAAAACAAAACAAAAAACCTAGTTCCTTCAAATGAACCTTACATGTTATAATCTTGAAATTCTTCACTATCCTGTTCATGATCTTCTGGACACCATCCCAAATGTCTAAGAGCATATTTACAACCTTCTAGAGCAGTGATGGCAAACCTATGGCATGGGTGCCAAAGATGGCACACAGAGCGCTGTCTGTGAGCATTTGGCCACCTTTCCTCCCCACCCCTTCCCCCAGAGTTCTTTACTAGAAAAGTAGAGGGACTCAGGCAGAACTACTCACCCCCCCCCTCCATGCCTAATGACAATTTTTTTACATCACCTGTACTCTGCTCACCAGCCCAATGCAAGCACACAGTGGGAGGCTCACAGGAGGCAGAGCCAGAAGGAAATGGAGCACTTGGACCACTTGCCTTCCCTCTCTCTGCACTTGCTGAGGACATTCTTCACTTCGCCCATCCTTCTGTCCAACAGCCCAGTAGTAGCATTTCCTCTCTTTCCTCTGTGGGATAAGGGGGTTGCAGCCAGCATGTGGGGGGCATGGCATCTGGTGTAGGGGTTAAGGTAGGGGTGGAGCCTGGCACTCCATCTCTAAAAGTTTTGCCATCACTGTTCTAGAATCTGTGTGGTAGAACAGAGTAACTTGACTTGGAGTTCCTATGTTCCAAGAACTGTCTTTAGCATTAAGCAAAGAAAGGAAGAGCAAATGCTGCATATGATATATTAGCTGGGTGAACATGGGAAAGTTCTTTAAATTTTCTGCTTATCAGTTTCTGTTTAATCAGTTAGAATTAACGGAGTTAATAATATTCATGAGTTGTTATGATGAGATAATATAAACTTTGAGGTGATATACACAAAAATTATGGCTATTAAAAGTGATAATTGAAAAAAAAATCATTGCTCACTAGTTCCCAAGTGGTTATTCCCCAAGGATAATGTTTATATTTTAGAATATGGTAAACTCAAAACTTTTATCCATTGTGCTATGAAAACTATACCATTTTTCAGAATTCTTCAGATACCAACCTGCTTGCCAAGAAATGATCATTTCAGTTGTCTACAAGTCTGCCTCATTTCCCTCAATATTCAAAGAAAACCAACTCATTTGAAGTTACTTTTTCACTTTAGTTGACCAGCTGAAAACATCACTAGGGTATAAATGCATGGGTTTAGTAGTAAGCTTTATATAAAGATAAACTTCCTAATATTTAGACATATTGATAAGTGAAGTGGTCTGCCTTGGGAACTAGTGGATTCCCTTCACCAGTATGTTTTAAGGGATGGATTGATCAAAGATGGAGTCAGTCAGAATTCTTATTCAAAGACAATCTGAATTATATAATCCTTGGATTATCTTCTACCTGAGATTTTATAATTTTGTTATTCTTTATGCCAACATGGAAGCCCCTTTTAATTGTCCATACTTTACTTTTTTTTCTCCAAATATAAGTACAGGAGAATATCCAGAGACTCTCCTACTTACTGCTTTTTATATAAAGTCCTTTACCTCCTGTTTACAAACTACCATGCATGCCTATAATGGTTTTCCTCTTAATTACCACCTGGCTTCCTTCAAGTCTGAACTCAAGAGATAAATTCTAGGGGAGGTATGTCCTGTTTTTTTAGCTATTGGATCTTTCCTCGCTAATATTACTTTCATTATTATAAAATATTATATATGTATGTTATATTTAAAATATGATATTTGTATAGCATTTTCAAACTGTAAAACAGTACATAAATGTAGCTATTATTACTTTTAATCTTGGTAAATCTATTTACACATGTCTCTTCCCTATTAGCACATAAGATCCTTGTGGTCAGGAACTGCTTTTGTTCTTCTGCTTAATGCTAAGTACATTTTTGGTACATGAGAAACACTTAATAGGTGCATGTTAATAGACTGATTAATTTAACACATGTGGGCTGACACATGACAAAGGGATTTACTTTACTTAGTTCCCCAGGGCAGAACTATGGGGCAAATAACCAAAAGCCATAGAGTGGGAGCTTTAAATAAATACATTTTATATAAGGAGATATTTCTTAAGAATTAGAGCCAAAGTAAAGTTCAGTGGGTTAACTCAGAAAATAAGCCATCAGTAGAGAACACCTTGAACAAATACATCTACTGAGGATGTTGCAGGTTTTTTAGTCTCAGACATGGATAGAATTGAATGAAGGCTTTTTTAACACCAAGGTTTCTGATTTTGTGGCTGGTAACAGTGACTTTGTGGCGATCTCTATCTTTAAAATCCTCCATATTTTTATTTAATCAGAGGCTGCAATGGATTGCGATGTTATTCTACTATTTTTAAGGATGCATTGAAACTATCCCATTCCTTGTGTTGCATAAGCTAATTCTGCCCTGTGAATAAGCCATCCCATTGTCTTATTTCTCCAACTAAATGAAACAACCAATATTTCATTTTATTTTTACTTTCATAAAAGTGCTGATGATGATCTAGTTTAATACCAAGCAATATAATTTTATAACTATGGCATAACCAAAAAAATTCAAAACAAATATCACATGGAATCAAAGTTCTAACATTGATTTTCACACCTGCTTAAAGAAAATGTTTTATTTTTGTATTCAAAGTGGAGATGAGTTGTTGGATCTGTCAGACTTTCTAAGTTCTTCACTGTTAAAATTAGCAGCCATTTGTTGGCTAGTAAGCCAATAGCTGGGAAAATTTTAACATAAGACATTCTACACTTCTATCAAAATGGGTTAAGAAATGATAGTTTTGAGCCAAATATATAGGATTCACTCTGTCTTATTTACTCTCTTAGATACCCAAGGCTCTGAATGACTACTCAGAGCAGAGTAGCTAGGGACAAGATGGGGTGGAAGGAGGTATGAGCATGTAGAGGTAACTATGGAGAGTGATAATATGGAGAGGAGAGGGATGTTTTTGCCACAATTGTGGCAATAGATTAATAGTTATATTATAATTGTTATTATAGCAAGATACTATGGCAATGACTTAATTATTTTCATAAATGTAATAGAATATAAGATCCTTGAGGGTAGGACCTTTTTTCTTTCTATCCCTAAAATCTGGAAAAGCACTTAATACTTAATTTTAAGCAATTCCTAAATAAAATGTTGAATTAATAAATGAATGCAAGGCAACTAGAGTAAACAGAAATATCACTATATTAGAGTCAAAATTTTTTCCCTCCTTCAAATCCTGGCTTTGCCACTTGTTACCTATATTATTGAATTTACCTTTTGAGAATTAGGTTCCTCTTCTATAAGAGACTATTGGATTAAATGAACTCTAAAACTTTATTAACTCTAAATATTAAGTCCAAATTTTAAAAATGTAACTGTCAAAAATGTTATTTTAATTGTATAGAGATATTGGAGTTAATATTTTATAATATCCCTTATACCCTATTTATAGGATATCACACTAGTCTAAGGCCCTCATAACTTCTCTGTTTTATTATTGAAATAACCTCATTAGCAGTTTCTTACATCATGGCTTTTCACTTCTTCGAGCAACTGCCAAAATCATTTTCCTAAAGCTCAGGTTTAATCACTCCCCTACTCATTAAATTCAGTTGGCTCCTTATTGCCTTTAGGACCAATTGCAAACTGTTTGGCTTTTTAAAGTTTTCACCTTGATCTCAAACTTAACACCCAAATAATTAACCTTTTTGCTCTTGCTCACAAATAACACTCTTGCACTGGTGTTGCCCTTTCTTGGAATGCATTCCCTTCTCTTAAAATTTCTATTTTGCTTTCAGAACTGTGCTGAAGTGTGAGCTTCTCCATCAAACCCACTAGTATCTTCCCTTCTAAAATCACTTATATTGCTTATGGATATATCATACATATATATGTATATATGTAAATGACCATTTTTGTCTCCCCTAATAGATTATAATTCCTTAAGGGCAAATACTATGTTACTTTTCCCTATTGTATTCCCACTGTCTATCACATTGCCTAGCATATAGTTGTTTTATTGGATATACTCATATTAAAAATAATATTAAGAATTATAGATTGAATTAAAAAATGGAATAATGTGGACTGAGATTCAGGAGAACCTTTGTTTGACAAATTCCCCCAATACCTACTGGCTATGTGACCCTTGGTAATCCACTCAGCCTCTCCATGTTGAAACAAACCTCTAAGACTTTTAAAGTCAGGAACAGTTGTATATTTACACTGCAAGAGTCAGAAATGTGAATTCCACACACAAGAAATAATAAGTATGGACCTCACAACAATATTAAGAAACTCAATGCAAAATTAATCAAATCAATTTTTTTCCCTTCTAAATTAGGATAAGCTTGAAGATCTTTAATAGAAGTGTAATTTGGACACTGATTTATACCAATGTCATCTAGGAATTTGTTTTTCTATACAAAAAATAGTTTGATTATAGTACAGTTTTGTAAAAATGGATTTGAATCCAGGACTCCAATCCCCAGAATCCTTTGCTCCACTTCCCCAGAGTGCTTTGTAATCACAATGAATTCTTGCCTGGGCAAGAACACAAATGATTATTTAAAGGAGTTCTCCGCCTACTGAGGGGTCTTTTTGGACTTCCATTTTGGAACAGATGCATCTCTTCCATGATGTGAGATTATCTTGTCTAGGCCTCTCTGGCCTAGACACGTGTTTCTTATCCTGTATTTTCTTTAATCCTTAATCTTTAATAAACCTCATAAAAATATAATACCCCTTACAGAGAGAAACTAATTTCTACCTGCCTCAGTCTCCCCTAAATTTTAATCTTTACAGTTTCTTGCATTATAACTGTTCAATGCTACTTAAGTTTCAATTTTGAAATTATTTTAATTACTGTCTTATCAAATCTACATTTATATATAACCATGCAATTCTCATGCCATCTACACTATTTAGATACAGCTGGTTAGAGAATAAAAGGCCAAAAAATAAAAAAAGAGAGAATGATTAGATTACACACATACTGACTAAAAATGTCATGTTACACACAAGGAATGCTGCCATATTTAGTCCTGACATTCTTGTAGAAAGTCTCTTGGGATCTTTCCATGATCCCTAGATAATTAGTACATCACTGAAAGAAAAATAATTCAGCACATGGGACTCTGATTACATAAGATGAACACTGGGAATATAAAAGAAAATATAAAGCCAAGCCCATAAGATTTATTAAATTTTCTTATTCCTCCTAAATTTATTGTATTAAATAATTTAGTTCTTAGTTTCTTAGGGTTTTAATTATCTGGACAAGCATCTTAATTCTGTCAATTTTCTAATTTTTCAAAAAAGTCATGAAGAGGTATATTAATTTGAGAAGCCTGGGTAAATACCAACTTAGTGCTAACCATAGTACCCCAAGCCATTGTTTTCTACCATTTTGTCACTGGATAAAAATAAAGGGTAGAAATGTGTGGCTCCTATTATTTTAAAAAATGTCCATTGGGAGTCATATTTATACTATACATAAGGAAGTTAAGAACTAGAGATCTATCATTTAGAAGAGATATGTTTCACATTTATTATTTATGATCCAAAAATTGGGATAGCCAGTATTTTCCTTTACTTCTGAGCATCAAAGACAAATTTGTCAAGGTCTTCCCTTTACATGCTGTACTATGAATGCTTTTTATAGTCTTTTGAGACCTACCACTTTTTTTTTTGTCCTGATCCAATAACTGTGAAACAAAAACAACATCAACATATATAAAGATCATGAACAACATTTGCACAGAAATTGGAGCTTTTATTCCATTTATGTTTATAGAACAGAAAAAGAGGCCTTCTAAAAGTAAGTTCATTTATTCATCAAATAAATATTTATGGAACACCTGCTTATATACATAACCCAGTACAAATCCCTAGAAACATTAGAAAAATAAAAGAGATTTGGTTCCTGCCTTCAAGAAACTTATCACCCAAGAATAAAAAAAAAACAAACTACATTGTTTTCAAACTTGGAACATTGGCACAGTCGACAGAGCAGATTCATTAGATGAAACTAGAATTTTCATCGGAAGGGAAAGATATTGACATTGAATGGGAAGTTAAGGTTTAAATAGAAGTATCTGAAAGAATATAATCATTTCAACTTGTGGATATTTCTTTACAATTGTAAAACAGAATAAGGATATACTAGGAATTATGATTTGAGTTAATCTATAGCCATAAATCTACAACATAAAAGTATGCCTTTCCTTAAAAATTGAATCCATGTAAAATATTTAGGTTTTTTTTTTGTTGTTCTAAGATATCTTTATCTTGTCCATACTGATTTTGTTTTGGTTTATTCTCCTTTACCTTTATGAACACAAGAAATGCTTTTAAAATAAAGCTTCCTGAGTTAGGTAATTCTATTTCACATCAGATGTCATTAGGTATGTTTATGGCAATAGTTTGAATGTTGAATGAATAGAGTTTTCATTTTGACAACCACAGGGGATTTCCTTTAAAAGCTGTTATGACTGGCCACATCAATGAGGCTTAAAGGATTGCAATAATGGTATCGAAGGAGAAGGAGTCAAAATGGAAATATAAGGGTACCAAAGGAATTGTTAATGTTCAATTCAATAATTACATTTTTAAAGGCCCTTAAATATTTCTCTGGTAAACTAATGCTCTAACTTAAAGTCTTCCATATGGTCCCCTCAGCTATGATTTCATCAGGAGTTAGGATTTTGATATGATACATGGAAAGATTCACATATTCTTGATTCCATTCATTTATAAGGGTAAAATGGGATGCTTTACAAATGACAAAGTTACTCTCATACATAATGTTTCATTGCTTCTATTTTTATCATTTTAAAGGGATTATTTCTTCCCTCTAGAAAAATTTCCTACACATAGGTGGTCAGAAATCCATCATAAGCTAAGTATCCAGCAGAAGGCAAAAATAAAAGAAATTGACAGTCACAAAGTGTGATATGGAAATCACTTTAAAAGACTGATATATATTAATTTAAGGTCGCTAAGGAATTCAGCTATGAAATTCCTAAATGAAAACTCAAGTCAGCGGTCAACCTTTTTATGGTGTTTTAATTATAAACAGGAGGAAGAAAAGTATTAGAGGGAGAGAGAGAGGGAAAAAGGGAGAGAAGGAAATAGGGTTTAAATACCCACTCTGCTTAGGCGGAGCCAAAGGCATAGCCGAGGCAAAGAAAAGAGATCAGTCCCTATCACTCATGTGACCAAAATGAAGAAACAGTCTGTGGGCTCCTCCACTACAAGCACCAGGCTCCAACAACCCCTCTCTCTCCTCTCAGGAAGTCCCCAGAACTACTGAGCTGTCCTCCACCTCACTTCCTGTCTCTCACATGTGCCAATGGTGGCTCTAGCTTGACCTAGGACCGCCCAGAGGTCTGTCCTTTTTGCACATGTCTGTTGAAGGCCATATTCTCAAATAATTAAATCTTGAGTTTTGCTGCAGCCCTTCTTGATCTTGTTACCCTGAGTTCCATGGAGATTGTAGTTTCGAAGACCTAATTCTGTTATTCCAAGTATCTCTATTGTTATTGATCAGGAAATAGCTAAATCCCATCTTCTAAAGAATGGTCTGAATAGGGTTGAGTAGTTTTTGAAATTCACAAAAGATGCCAGCATTTTAAAATAAAGGGCAAAATTCTGACAACTAATATACTCAACAGTTTTTTCCTCGAAAACAAGCATTTATTATGTCCCAAATACTATGTTCTGTCTAGCATAGTAGAAAAAGTTCAGTGGAGTGGAGTCTAGAGAGAGTTCTGGAAGACATTTGGGGGGTAGCTAGGCGGCTCAGTGAATAGAGAGCTAGGCATAGAGATAATCTAGCCTCAGATTCTTGCATTCTTGTGTGACCAAGGACAATTCATTTAACCCCAGTTGCCTAGCCCTGACCATTCTTCTGTTAGGCAGAAGATAAGGATTTAAAAGAAAAAAGACATTTCAGGCATTTCCTTAGGAATTTTCCTTAAAATAAAGGTTCTGAGAGGAACTAGCAGACAGAAAAAGGGAACAGAGGGTAGAATGTACTTCAGGTATGAGAAGTCTAGGTATAGAATGAACCTCAATGCTGAAAAAAAAACTCATGTTTATAACCATGGGTGCAAATGTAAAAAAATGGATTTTTTAAAATAAATTGTTAATTTTTTTCTTTACCATTTAAATCTGTAAATTTTCTTCTTGCCTTCCTTTTCTTATTATAGAGGTTGACATTCATGTAGTTGTCATCTACATTTCTGATGTTAAACACACTCAAGCAATCCAGAGTTTTTAAAGATTTTACTAGCATATTTTCCATCACAAATTCACACTGATTTCAATGGGATTTGAGAACATTCATTTCAAAAGGAACATTGTTTGCAAAGGGGAAATCTCCATGCCCTTGGGAGAGACCATATGTCCACAGACATAGTTTCAAAACTCCATGGAAAACTAAAGAATCCGTGCTCACAAGGCAAATTTTGAGAGCCAACAATAAATCTGACCCAAGAAATCATTTATTTATTTCCAAATCTGCCATAGTCACAAATAGACAAGGAGAATAGTCATAATATGTCAAATAAAGTTTTAGGATGTAATTCCCCTTGCTATATTTTGTACCAAGAAATATTTATTGAGTGCCTCTAATGGGCAAGTTTCTAAGCTAGGTTTTGTGGGATCTATGCTTTATCTTCACTTCTATTTCAGTAATCATACTACATACAGTTAGAGGAAGCTTAAAGAAAAGTTTATTTTAACCATCTGGTATCTAACACATACAGAATGGCATACATGACGCAAAACATTTTATTTTTAAAATTGCAATTCTTAATCTGTGACTACAGAAGCTCAAATAAGTGCTTTTGGCAGGAATAAATTGTTATATACAAATGTGTAGATATTTCATGTTGTATTTTTCTCAGAGGTCATAACCTTGCTTTTCCTAAAGCTGAGCTTTTATTGGAAAACAGATCAATTCCACCCTTTCTCTCTTCTAGTCCTCTCTACTAAGTATTTTGCACTTTTTTTTTTAGGATTGTCATTCAACCATAAGCAAAATGACCTTGATCTTCAATATTCTCCTTAATGATTTACTTTCCACAACAGATATTGGGCTTTCTCAGTATCATATCTTTAACCATCCTTGCCCACATGGGTCCCTCTTGGTATTACCTTCAGTCCTTGGGTGAAGAGAAGCTAATCTCTTCCTCTCTCCCGGAGTTCTTTGAAATCTTGAATAAAATACTATAAATCCCTTCCACACTCAAAATTAATGTCACCCATTTATGTCTTCTCTAAATTCTCTCTAGCTGTTTCATTGAAACATAGTTCTTGTTCTTGAGCATTTCAGAATTTGGCTCACATTTTTCTTCACTCTTTCCCCCATCTCTGACATTCAATGTTTCTTTCTTTAGAAACTACATTAAAAAGTCTTGCCCAATTTGGAAATGCAAGGAAATAACTGCAATGGTTGTATTATATAGAATTATGTCTCTAATTCTTTCTCAATGGTACATCCTCCTCTTGAGTGTCCTTTCACTATCAGTATAGTCTATCTTTCATAGCATATCCCCAGATTCTCTGCTCTTGCCTTTTAACATGGCTCATGTGCAACAAATCACCTCCAGTGATGAATCCAACTACATTTACCAATTATGAATTATTAAAATAGCATAATTTAATATTCTGTGTTGGAAATAAAACCTAAAGGACCCTCGTTCTCATTTTAAGGAAAATATATTGTCATATTATGTACATATCCCCAAATTAGAACATATGTTAATTTTTTCCTGGGAAAAGTCTTGATATTTTGCTAAATATATATAAAATTATATGAAGATTTTCTTTAAATTAAATTAAACTTAATTTAAATGTAGATATATTATAGATGTATAGATATACTCTGATTCATGTTTGCCAACCAGAGCTGAGGAACACATGAGGTCAAAACTGTAGCATTGTGAATAAGCTTCCCCCATCCTGCCCCTTCTGCCAACACCAGGCAAGCATAAAGAGGTCCTCTGGGATGGTTAAGGTCAATTACGTGGAAGAGTAGAGTGTTCAGAATAGAGTCAGAAAGACTCCAGAACTAAATTTAAATATGGCCTCAGATATTTATTAGCTGTGTGACCCTCAGCAAGTCATTTAACCATGTTTAACCATTTATTTGTAAAATGAGCTAGAGAAGGAAATGGTAAACCACTCCACTATCTCTGACCAGAAAATACTGGAGTCATGAAGCATTGGACTGACTGAAAACAACTGCATAACAGCAAAAGGGATGAATATAAGTATTAGGGACCTATTGTGTACCTTATCACAAAGACCCAACTCTAAAAAAGTGCAGGATCACAATCTGGTCCATTGGAAAGGCAGATGATTGCCAAATATAGAGCACTGGACATCAACTTAGAACAGTTTCATTTCTGGTCTCAGATATTTACTAGTTCTGTAACTATGAGCAAATCACTTAACTGCTCTAATATATCAATGTCCTTATAAAATGATGGCAGGTGTTGGGAGTGGAGGAGAATTGGATTTCATCATCTCCAAGGTCCTTTGTTGTTTCAGAAATATGATCCTAAGATCTTTGATTTAGAGAACAAATGTTCTGCTTAGTCAGAACTGGGGAATATTTTAGGGTACTTGATACTTGTTTAAGTACTTTCGGGTCCCTAGATATTTTTAATACTCTTTGGGAAGAAATCTAAATATGATGGTTTCTACATATTCTATGTATATGTCCTAAAGAACAAGTAACACTGGTTAATGTCTGGACCATGGTAAAACGGTTAGCCAATTCACAAATTATTATTGTGTTTATATATCTATTTTTAGACTTTTATTTTTGTACATGTTGATATAATTGTTAATAATCATTTCCTGATCTTTTGAGATTCATGCTTTCTTCCCATCCCCCAGGCAGCAGGTAATGTGATATATGTTATACATTTGTTTTCATACCATACATATTTCCATGGTCATCATGTTGTGAATGAAGACATATTGTTTACACTAGAGAACAATTTGTGGAGGAAATAAGGTGAAGAATGGTATGGATATCTATTGTAAAGATTAAAATGTTAAAAGAGTTTTTCATATTATACAAGGATAGCTTTAGCTTTAACCAAGTCTATTGCTAATGAAGATTGTACAGACATATGTTTTATTTCAATTTATTTAATTTTCTTTAAAATTTAAAATAAATTTCTTTTAAGTCTTTCATTTTTCAGTATGGATAAAGGGTCAACAAATACCTTCCTATTTTTTCTTAAATAAAGCACAAAATTGTATTTTATAACAAATAATTTATTTAATAAAAAGTAAACAGGACCTTAACTAATAACTTTATTCTCTAATTCTTCCTTTTTTTCAAGCAACATCTTTACTGACAACAATAGTTGCAAGTTTTATCATTCTAGGACACAAAAGGGATACTTGATCCTCAGTCTGATCTTTCAGTAGTCCATAGGCATTTTTTAAAGCACTTCCTGTGTGTCAGGAAATATTTAAAGGATAGACCAGTAGTATTTTATGTCTTTAGAAAAACCTCAAGTACAGTCCCAGAGATAGATTATCTGCCATCTAATAGCAAACCTAGCTAAGCACAAAGACCTTTGTTTAGCACCTACTTCAGGTCTAGATAATGAATTCTTTGGCCATGGTGATCCATGAAACAAACAAAAATATTTTCTAAGATTTCTAACATGAAACATAAATCATAACATTAGAGATACAATTATGAAAATATCATACTTGATTATCTTGGGTTTTTAGTTATGTAGCATTTAGTTATGTAACATTTAACAGATATTTTTACAATGAATGTTGTCATAAGTCACAATTTTATGAATATATTTTGATTAATTTAATTTCAGTACTTCCTATCTGAAAGCCATAGTACAGGGAGTTAGGAATACAAAAACAAATGGGAAATTTTCTGCCCTCAAGGAGTTTATCATATTTGAAGGGAAAGCAACATATAGAGAGACCTAATAAACATTTTGAGGAAGGAGAGAACCATAACACTGGTGGGTATTCCTGCTCTAACATTTGAGATCTCTAGCATTTGATCTCAGCCTAAAAGAAGATAAGAATGATGAAACATTAGAAGCAAATCCATTCTAAGCATTGCAAGAGATAGTATGATCAAGCACACAATGGTTGGTGGATAGGATAGAGAACTCTGAGGATTAGCTAACAGGGCAAACATATGAAGGTGAATAATACAAAATATAGAAGGAAAGAAAAGTTAGAGCCAGATTGTGGAGGACCTAAAAGATTAAAGTGAAGTTGTATTTCATCCTATAGGTCATAATGGGTCATTTTTCCCTCAAAGGGAAGTGAAAGGATGAGATCTATGTTTTAGGGAAAATGATGGTTTTATAAAGAATGGATGACATAGAGCAAAGACTATTCTTAAGGTATAAGGTTTGGAATTACACTTTTTAATGCAAAAAAGTGTGTGTGTGTGTGTGTGTGTGTGTGTGTGTGTGTGTAAAGGTAGAGTAGGAATTCCTAGTCCAACTCACAAAATCCTATTTAATTGGTTGCTAAACAATAATATTAATAGTATCAACCGAAGAAAGAAGGTTTTCTTCTTCCTTTCTGGATCTTTAGACAAAATTATGTGTATTAGAGGGCTGGTTTGGGTATAATGGAGAAAGAGTAGATGATCCCAGAAATAAGAAGGAGGGTGAGATGGATTCCCCCTTCAGTCTTCTTCAAATATGTCTCTCCACTAACCCTGCCTTTACTCCCCTCTAATAACTGATTAATGGGAGAACCTCTTCCCTTGGGGAAAGAGAGAGAAATCATCTCCCCCTTCAATATGACAAGGAAGTCACTTTAAGATAACTGACACTTTATTCTAACAAATGGTGGTTAGGGGTAAGATAAACAAGATGTCTTCAGGTTGGAGTTTGTAGCAGTCCACCCCTAGCTATGGGCAAGGGGAACAGTTGGTATGTACAGATTGCCTTAGAAGAGAGCATGCTCAGTCTTGAGCATGCTTAGTATTGCACATGGCTGGGAAAGCCTCTGACCCTTGACCCCAGCTTCCCCCAGGTTAGGTGGGAACACAGGTTTCTTTGTGCTCCCCTGGTTAAGAGAAACCACACCTATACCTTGTCATTAACCAATGAGAATCATCCCTATGTACTGTGTATATTTGCATATCAAAGATTATATATAGCCCAGCAAGCTCAGCCTCTCTCTCTCTCTCTTTCAGGCTAGCTGATGGCTGTCCTGGCAGGAGCTTGGCCTCTGGCCAAGCTCCATCTTTAAACCTTCTCTATCTCTCTTTCATCTCTCCGACCTGTGTGGTATTATATGTGGATCTCTGGACTGGTAAAAGCCTTTGGAAGGGTCCTTTGATCAGAGCTTAGCTATGGCTCATGGAAAATTAATAAAGACTCATTCCTGACACCTCATATCTCTAATTTGACTCCATCATCCCCCTCATGGTATCTAAAATTTCTATCCTGTCTCTATCTTCCTACCTTAAAGCTTCTCTCCCCTCTGAGGAAGCTTTAGAGTTTATAGGAAAGAGGGTAAGGAAAGAACCCCTCTGTCTAAAAATATCTTTCTCCCTCCCCCAAAGTTGAGATACCCAGGCTTGTCAGCCTGGTCTCTAAGAGGCTCAGGATTTGGTGACCCCTGGTCATAGCACAGCAGAGCCAGTGTCCAGGCACAATGTGTCACAGGAACTGTGTGAGATCTTTGGATGCTCTTCTTCTTCTCAGGGTTTGCCACAACTCTTGGTATCTTTGGGGGGAAATGGTGATGAGGGATTTTGAAATCTCTGATCAGCCTGCCACCCTTGGCTGTCTCAGGCAAGAGGGAGAGATCAAGTATCTCTGTCTGGAATCTCCTCTTCCCTCAAGATTCTAAACCTCCTTCACCATCCACCCCGCTGTGGATGCAAACCTCAGCATGTCCTCCAGGTTCTGTCCCTCAAAGTCTCTGGATCATTCCTCTATCACATATGCTGTGGGGAGATTGATTTTTTGTTATGTCCTAATCATGCTGTATTGGTGTCCTACCTCCTACCCTTTTCCTTGGGTCTTCAGATTCTTAGTGCTTTCTTTTTTAAGATTACTTAAGCTCCATATTACTACAAACCTGCATTATAACCCAAATGCTCATATTCTAAAATTACTTATTTATTCTTAGACAAACCTACTAATAGCAAGTTTGCTTTCTCCTCACCTGTGACTTAGAAACAAATAATAAAGCAATCCAACTGAACTACATAATATATGTTAATATAGAACTAATGAATAACAAGTAACATAACTGTCCAACTGCTCAGGCATCAGATAACCCAATGGAATGGGTGATACAAGAAATCATATTTCTCAATGTTCCTACCACTGCTCTTTCTCTTCTTCTCCCAGCTGGATTGTGATACCCCTTCTATCCTTATTCCTGGGAGAAATCAACATCTCTCACTCTATACCCACTCTCAGTCCTATTCCCTTCTTTATTACTCTCTTTTCCCCTCCCACCATTGGGTCTGTCTCGATGTAGTTTCTACAACCCTTCCATGTCTGAAAATTGCTGTTCATATTCCATGAATAATTAGGGAGTAACTTACTACAATTTATGGAGAATCATCTGGAATTACAATTTTCCTTGTCACCACACTCTCACTCTTTCTTCCACCATATCTTTCCATCTGCCTCACTACTATATTATCCAGACCTTAAGATGCTGCCACCTGATCTGCCAGTGTACTTTAAGGACCTCTGGGTCTTGCCATTGCATTAATTTATATGTTTTCTTTGACTCATTTTGTACATGAATACTTTGAAAATATGGACAATAAAGCTTTTCCATTTGATTCCTGGTACTTAGTATAGTGGTAAGCAAATAAGAAGTGCTTGATATTTTTTTTTCATTCTTATCAATCAATAAGCATTTATTAAGTGACTACCATGTACCAAGAACTGGGCATATACACATTTAATAGGTAAATTTGCCTGTGTTATTGTAGACCTATAATCTACTTTGTATACATAATTTCACTTGAGCCTCACTATAACAATTTTGAGATGACTGTATAAGAATAATTACTCATATTTTATAGATAAGGAAGAGAGAGAATGTGATAGAACCAAAGGGTCCTCAATTCAAGTCTTGCTTCTAACATAAACAGTGTGACCCTGGGCAAGTTACATAATCTCTTAGTTCCCTAGATAACATTCTCAGTATAAATTGACAGTCCTTTTACTACTATGTCACACATAGATTCTCCATGAACTCCTATTGTAGTGCTGTATTGGGAGCCAAGGAGAATAGCTGAAGGACTCTCTCTGTGTTGGCCTTATTTATAAGTCAAGAACTGCCATTATTGGAGTAAGACAACAGCAAGAAATTCCACTGTGATAGGTTTGGATTATTTTTTAAAGAAGGGTGACTTTGTGGGTAGATAATGAAAGAATATCTGAAATTTGCTAATGCAGTGAATGCTGCAAATTTTTGGAAATACCTCACTTAAAAATGAAACAATTTTTGAGAGAAAATATAGAGTATGTTGTAATTTTCAGCAGACTCTTTATTATTATGCTAATCCTAAAAAATAGGCTAAGTATTCACTAGACAAATCTTTTGACAGATAATTAACACCCTGAGTAACATGCACCTGCATACACTCTCTGTGGAAGAGCTCTACTAGTCCCCAGGACCAATAACAGCTCAGCACAATTCTAATCTCATTTATCTGGGATATTCTTTGCACATTTCCCAGTTAGCCTGACTGATTCTCTTTTTTTTCTGGTGAACTGAGAAATATTTTTCTACATTTTCCCAATGTTTATTTCAATGGAGTTGTGCTATATACACTGTTGAATCTATTAGCACCAATTTGTGGCATTTAAATTGTAAAGAGAATAACAAAAAGGATACTGGAATGGGAACATTGATCAAATGACTTATCCTGAGTCACATAACCATTAAGAGTCACAGGCAGGTCACTCGAACCCAAATTTTTATCATAGGCAAGCTTTCAATCCACTAAGTCATACTGCCCCTTTAAATAAATTATATTAGTAGATATTAGGGGAAGGAGGTCATAAACTGGAGTAAGGCTTAGGAAATTACAACTCAATTAGAATAATGACAATGGGGAATGGAAAGGAGGGAGAATATGTAGGAGAAACTATGGAGATTTAAGAAGGAAGACTAGGATGGTTTGCTATTCCAGATACTAAAAAAAAAAAAAAAACTGGATAAGTTAAAGAAAATGTCATCCGATTTGGTGATTAAGAAGTTGACCACAGTTTAGTAGATCTTCCTGTAGTGAAGGAGTGAGCTCTAGGTAAAGGAAAATAAGCAATAATCATTCAACATGTCATTAAGAAGCTTGTCAGTAAAAGGAAAAAGAGAGATCAAAATTGTTTCAAATGTAAAAATTGCTATGAAAAAACTGGAATTTTTCTACTAATGGTATATGAGTGGAGTGGTTTTCAGACACAGAAAACAGAATATTCAAATAGGAAACATTGCTTTTTTAGTGTCCATTGAATAATCAACCTCAAAGTTTATATACCACAGGGTTTGGCTTCCAGACTTAAATAATATATTCTTATCATGTTTCCATTTTTAAGGGAATTGAGTTTTCTGAGGAAAACATGTGTATATAATATAAAGTATAATTATATCTGTTTCATTTTATTATTTATATTATTTATTAAATGATCTTCCTAAGCTTCTAAGAAATGCAAAGAAAACTGATGCAATAATGTGATTGGGGGTGTTGATTTTTTTTTTTTTGGTAAAATTTATCTCTTTAGATACAATTTCAAATCATTTTTTATAAGTCTCTTTGAGGTGAAATTGAATTGTATAGAATGACTGATTGTCAAGGACATCTGAGCAAATGAGGTATTCATTTTATTCAGAAACCATTCAAGGATTTCTTGATGTTTTCATTTAATTTGCTTCATATCAAGTAGATAAGTTTCCCTTTGAGACACATAGCTAAAGAAATAAAAGATTAATAAAAGCCAAATAAGTTTCTGCATTCCTGCAGTTTGACATAAAGCCTTAATATTATTCTGTTTCCTTCACATAGATAAATACACCAGGATACTATGATAGGAGTGTTCTTGTCATATGCCTTCCAAGTTCTTCTGTTATTGCCCATAAATTGAAATTTCTGAACAATGGATTTAGTGTTGCAAGTAGAATAAGGAATCTCCTGGGTTCTTTTCTAAACCTAAAAAGAGGAACTTGGGGAAGGGAATGAAAAACATTTGAAAACACCTAAAACCTAAAACAGTTAAGATATTTCTTCCTCATAATATACTGATTAGAAATCTATTCTGAGCTCATTGAATCCCATAAGTGATGGCTAGACTTAATCTCAAGGCTTGGAAAGAATAGCCTGACAGCAAAGCTTCTTGTGATCATTCTAGTACTAAGCAAGTGTAGGAAGTATGGAATCCATATTAGGGGAAACTGTAGAACATACTATTCCATTTGCAAGTTGAGCTTTTTTTTTTTTTCAAAAATTTAGACATGTCCTTTTTTAATAACCAATGCAAATATATTTGCTGATCTTCCTATATGAAGTCACACTTTCTTGCCCAATCTTTTTGCAAATAACATCCTTATTCTTGAAATAAAACAAATGGCTTATTTCAGGAGTTATGTTAGGGCTTCTTTATAGATTATGCTTTTAGGTAATATCATATGCATTAACTTAAAAGATAGCAATGGACAAAATGTTGGACTGGAGTTAAGAAGATCTGAGTTCAAATTTGATCTCAGTAACAATTAGATAGATAACTCAGGGCAAGTTACTTAATCTCTCTTTGTCTCAGATTTCTTATCTGCAATAAGAGAGTAATAATAGCATCTACCTTTTAAGGGTTGTTGTGAAGATAAAAAGAGATAGTATTTGTAAAGTTCTTTACCAAAAATAAACCTGTATATGCATGCTATTAATATTAATATTAGAAAGTATACATGCAAAGAAAAGTGGAGAGTTTGAGTTTTAAAATGATAAACTTTGATACTGTAACTTTAACCCCTGTGGAAAGGAAAACTGAAGCAAGTTTTGCACTTTCTGCCACTCAGGTGGAACAAACAGCAGTTGTAATTAGAGAGAAGATATTGACAAGAATGACAGTTGGTGGGGGTAGGGGAACTTAGAGAGGGACAGTTGCTCTCAAGGTCTCTCTCTTTCCTGACACTCTGACTGGAAGGAGCTCTCTCTCCCTGTCTCGGGATAGAAGTCTCTCTATTCCTGGTTTTCCCAACTGTGTGCTATACTTGGATTTCTGTGATCATGTCATCGAACAAAAGGATTGAAAGGGAGTGGTTTGAACTGTAAGGCTGGTCTTAGGGGTGTCAGTCCAAATAGACAGGGCCAACCAGCTCTGAAAGTCAGAACTTTTCTTCCTCTTGCTGTCTACTGCTAAAGACTTTGAACTTAAAAAAAAAATAGCACAGCTTAACATAGACAGGAATACAAGAAACCCTCCACAAGCCTGTGAGGCCTGGCCTTAGCCTCAAAAGCTGAGAGAGACTCAAACCCAATCTAGGGAAATCCTGAATCCCTCCTCCCTGGTACTGTCCCAAATCCAAACTTGCTATTAAAATTCATCTTTATTTAAATAAATGCAGTCAGGACTATCTGACTGTCATTTCAGGGAAACCTAGAGGGAACTGAACCTCAGGACAGCATTCAACCATAAACGGTCCTTATTGGACCCATGCCAGGCAACCTTGGTCCAGGGGGAGGCTTGTCCCTCAGGAGGGTCCATGCTTACCTGCTCTGAGGTATCTTCAACATCAATCAATAGAGAAGATGTCCCTTCAGGCTATCATAGTCAGCCCATTTCTCAGGAACCCCATTTTTCAAAGATAGCCTCTTGGCAGGGGACATCTCTCTCCTTTTACCTCACTGGCAGCCATATTCACTCTCTCCCTTTAACTCCTCCATTCCCTGTTACAAACCCTTCCTTATCTCCTGTCCCTCTTCAATCCTCTACAATTCCCTTTAAATATTATACCCCAGGGTTCTTGAACAGACACTTTGCCATTAGAATTTAATTAAAAACTTCTAAGATTGATGAAACAATGCTATTTGATAGTGGATGGTAAGGATTTTTAAGCATAAATCCAACCATATCCATTTACCTGCTCAATAAACTACATTGGCTCCCTATTATCTTTAGGAAGATCAGATACAAACTCTCTGTTTGACATTTAAAACCCCTTCCCAAAGTGGGGAATCTAATCCGCCTCTATAAAGATAGTAAAGCACTTAGCACAGTATTTGGCATATAGTAAGCACTATGTAAATGTTAACTAGTATTAATTATCTTTCTAGTGTTGTATATTACTCTACTTCATGCACTACTCTGTCCAGCCAAACTGGCCTTGTTATTTTTTTTTTATACCATGTTCCATTTTCCATGTCTCTCCCACATGCATGTCCTTTTCACCTCTGCCTCTTAGGTTCTCTAACTTCCATGGAAACCTATTTCAAATGCTATTTGCCAAAAGCAGTCTTTTCTAAGACATTTTAGCTTTTAGTGTCTTTATATCTTTTTTACTACATATATACTTTTTTGTCATTGATTTTAAAAGGTGGGCTCTAAAGAAAAAAAATCGAATGTCTCATTCCACAAGTAATTTTTTTTAAATACAGTCATAGCAGGTTAAATGTATTTTTTTACATTTTAATTTCTGTAGAAACAGGCTTTCAGACTCCCCAGAAACATCTGTTATGATGACTGCATTTGCACTAAGACATTTTAAAATCCCTGCAGGAATTCTGGATGACCACAGGGTAATAAAAAGGTTTATCTACAGAGAAGCTTTATTTTTATTTTCAAAAGACAGATCTAAAGGTGAAATTCACCAATTGAAAACTTTCCCATTTAACTTTTTAGGGAAAGTTCATTTGGGGGCAAATATTCTCTCAATAATACTTTATCAAATAGAGATGTCTTAGATAAGTGCAATCTTAAATAGTCCTCAAAGTACAGAATGAGTCCAGACTTGTTTATGCTATACTCTTTGTCTTTTAAAAAAAGTTCTTTCTCTGTTCTTAATGTGTGAAGTAGAGCTCTTTATTTGATTTTATTAATTCTTCCTTTCCCTCCTGATTTTTTTTCACTCACTTTTCACATTTGAACTACTCAATTCCTGAAAAAACTCATTAAGTTTTTCATATTCCTGGGAAAGTATATTGAATTCAGAATAATGTTAAGGAGGATCAAAGTATTCTATGAGTATTTGGTTGAAGTTTAAGAATCAAAGCATTCTGGGAATATATGAAGGAGTTGAGTTTGCCAGGCTGTCAGAATATTTAATTCTTCTTTATTAATTCTTTCAAAAATATTTCAAAAAATAATAGCTTTGAAAAAAGATTTATTCAATCAAACATAAATAAGGAGAATAGGGCATTAGTTAAAACAGAGAGAAGGGGGAAGTTGGGTGGCTCAGTGGATTGAGATCCAGGCCTAGAGATGGGAGGTCCTGGGTTCAAATCTGATCTCAGACACTTCCCAGCTATATGACCCTGGGCAAGTCACTTGACCCCCATTGCCTAGCCCTTACCACTCTTCTGCCTTGGAGTCAACAATATTGACTCCAAGAGGAAAGGTAAGGGTTTAAATAAAAACAAAACAAAACAAAAAACACAGAGGAAGTAGGATACAGTGACCAGGATGCTGGGCTTGGTGTTAGGAATTACAAATTTAAATACCTTCCTCTTGTACTACTCATCATTGTGATGATATGCAAATCATTTTATTTCTTAGTTACTTTGGCATCTCCTTAGTGTGATGACATGAGAGAACAGGTAGAGAATACCAACAATGGAAGTTCTCTAAGCTAAAGAAATCACAGGTAATTCCAGTATCTAGGAATATGAAGAGAGTACAAAAAAAAATGATTATCAAAGTTAGAAGTTTCATGTTGTAGAAAAAAAGGATACATTTTCTCAATGAAGAAAGGTTCAATTATGGGAAAATTACAAATTCTATGGAAATTGCTGAGAGACAGCTACATTGTTCTCATGGCATCAAACATAAATAAATTGGTGTCAGGTACTAAGCTGAAAATCATGTTAAGAAATAAATGCTAGCCATGTATGCTGGCACCAAAAGTTTCAGGAAGAGGCACATAGAATAAAAATAGTTTTGAGAAATATCTTTAACCTCACATTCAGTGAGATTCTCAAAGTTCATTCCTTAGTAATGTCCTTATAGATTTTTTTATCACATGACAAAGCCAGCCACATACTATATATAAAATCTAATGTGGTACTTGACTTCTGTAATGAAATGCTTTACTATGAATGTACAAATGGGGTGTTTAAACTCTGAGATACTCAGGATAGATGGCAATACCTATAATTATGGGATCATCACTTCTGCTTGAATTGCACTAAAAAGTTAAAGTTCTAACCACTCATATTATTGAAAAAGTAATAATAATTATAACTCTACCATGAAGTATTAAAAGCTGAAAACTCCATTCTAAGGCTGATGAAATAAAAATGTAATGAGAAAGTGAAACTATAAAATGCAGGCAATTCATACAAGTATGCTATATGAAGCTACTAAATCGCAAAGAAAATAACTCCTGGGCTTTTATTTCAGGCGCCGTTTTGTCAGTAACTTTATGGTGCAATGAGAATGCTATTACAGTGAATACTCTTCATCTATGGATCATGTTTTTTTCTAAAAGCAGAATGTTCTTACTAAATATACCTAATCTCAATCTTTAAAAAAATGTAGTGTCCAAATAGAGTAAATGCCATTCTGGTTTTATTGGTTCTGTGTTCAAGCCTTTGATGTAATAGTCTCCCAATAAATTTTTATCTTTCCCATTTGAAATGGATGACCTCTTCTGTATGTGCCCTGTCACTTACCATCATTGCGTAGTGTGAGTGGTGTTGGAGGGCTAAGAACTCGAGCATTTGTCACGGTGTTTTTCACTAGGCATATGTAGCTGCCAACATCTGATGTTTGTACTTTAGAGATATAGAGATTGCCCGTCTCCTGGGAAATGAAGCGTCGGCTGTCTTCTGCCACAAAGGAGGGAAACTCATTAAACACCCAGCTATAGATGATCTCTGAAAACACACAAAAGAGAACAGAGAACATTGTACTGTAATAAGAGAATAACAAGACTGTCTTTGTGTACCTATCTGAAAGTCTTGGCTTCCTCTGAATATTTTTTTCATGTTTTATAGCTGCCACCACTCCTTTTCTGTCACTTTCTACTAATTCACTTCCTTTCATCTTTACTAGAAACATTCTCTTTTAACACATATGGATAAGCAAGTAAAACGATCAGCTCACTGGTCATGTCTGCAATTATATTTCATTCTGCACCTTTCATTTATAACTTCAAGAGCCCAAAGCCATGCTTGATCATTTGTTTTCTGAAGTCATGATTGATTACTACATTGATTCCAGTTTTGAGGTCTTTCAAAGATGTTTCTCTCTATAATTATTTTTTAATATCATGAAAACTATTCTTCCAATTCTCTGCATTATACTCTACAGCCAGTTCATTTAAGTCTTCCCAAATTTTTATGAAATTTTAATGCTTATCATTGCTTGCAGGACAATAATATTCTATTACATTTACATATTACAGTTTGTTCTACCATTCCCCAATTAATAAGTGCACTTTCCCTCCCTAGTTCTTTTGTACCACAAAGAGGCATCAAATATGCTATAAGTACTTTAGTAGATTCTTTTCTTCTGTTCTAGTAGTGGTATTACTGGATCACAGGTTATATATTGTTTAGTAACTTGAATATATATTCCCTCCCCTCCCTTTATTTTTTCATAGTCATTAGGCCAATTCACAATTCTATCTCCAGTGCATTAGTATACTTAACCTCTCACAAACCTTCAAATATTTATCATTTTCAACTTCTGTAATCTTTCATATTCTCATAGGTATGAAATGAAATGTCATTGTTGTTTTAATTTGTACTTCTTATATGGTTGCATTTCTCCTTTTGGAAAATTGCCTGTACTTGTTTTTTTCTCTCTCTGTATATCCAAATTGTTGTTTAATCCTCTTGAGTTTACCTTCATGACATCTTTCTTATATATTCCTGTTTTTCTTTTGACACTGCTAACCCTGGAATAGGTAGGTTCTTATCACCCTGCATGTGATCTTTTAGCCTCAAGTCAATCTTCCATTCAGTTGTCAAATTGATTTTCCTAAAGACATCTCTGCTCCATTAAATAAACTATAGTGGTTCCCTATTGTCAAATAAAAATATTCTGTTTGCCATTCAAAGTCCTTGATCCCTTTTTACTTTTTTATTCTTATATCTTACTCTCTCACATAAATGCAGTGGGTCCATTGACTGATCTTCCTTGAACAGAACTCGCCATCTCCCATCCACAGGTATTTTCACCTGCTCTGCCCCATGTTTGGAATTCTCTCCCTGTTCATCTTTACTTTCTGTTTTCCCCTCGCTTCTTTGACACTCCAGTCAAATTTCTACCTTCTATAAGAAGTCTTTTCCTGCCTCCCTTAATGCTAGAATCTTCTTTCTCTTGATTACCTGAAACTTATATACATATACATCTCTGTAGAAATATGTATATATACACATATATACATTTACATATATACACATACATATATATACATATACATATATATATATATATATATATATATATATATATATATATATACCAAATATTGATATATTTGATCTCAGTATTTTCTTCTCCAGGCTAAATGTCCTTGGTATCTTCAAAATATCGTCATGTAACATTGTTTTACAACTCTTCACTATCTAAATAACTCTCTGAATGATCTCCACTTTATTAACATCTCTTCAAAATGAGGCAGTATAAGTGAAGTTCTCTTTTATTTCTATTAACATTTCTATCTTTTTTTGTCTTTTCTCATGCCTATATGATTATGAAACATTCCCTTGATGTTGCTAATTTTCTAGAATAGATCTCTTTTCCATTCTACTGCTTTCTTCTATTTCTATAAATAGCTTCTTTAAGAAAACAAGATATTTCAGTCCCTCCCTGCACCAAAGAAGTCATTAGCCAGTAAATATATATATATATACATACATATATATGCATACATATATTATGTCTCCATTTTTGTTTCTACTTTTTGTTTTATTCTCTAGAAGTGAATATTCATGTTATTCTTCAAATATTAAATCTTTAGTGATACATTGTTTTTGAGGTTTCTTGGTTTTATTCATTTTGCCATTTCCTTGGTTCTATTCATTTAACTCTTTATTATCTAATATAGTTCTTTCCAAGTTTTAAAAAAATGTGCTTATCATTTCTCATTGAGCAGCAGTATTCCATCACAATCATATGCTACAATTTGTTCATCCATTTCTCAATTCCTCAGCTATTTGTAAAACATTATCAGAGAGTCATTTTGATTTTTTCCTCTTCTTTATCTTTGGAATGCTTTTGTTGTTGCCTCCTATACAATATTTCCAACTTCTCTCCATAATTCCTTAGGCACTCTAACAGAACCAACCTCTTAAATCTATTCATCATTTTCACTTAATATTCATAAGGTATTTTATTTAGATTTATACAATCTCAGGATCTCCCCTCCTTTCTTTAAGTCTGAATTTTTCAAGATGCTCAGATCTGGTTAAGAAGAGGTGACAAGAATATATAGAATTATTTAAGAAAGAGATTAACATCACTGATAATCACTGATCTAGACCCTTACAAACATCCTGGAGAATGAAGTCAAGTGGGTCTTGAGAAGCATTATTGAATGTAATGGTGATAAAGGTGATGGGATTACAGCAGAGATATTTAAATCACCAAAAAAATGCTGCTGTTTGTGTAGCACACAATGGGGCAGCTAATTTGGAAAACTAAACAGTGGCCACTGGATTAGAAAAGTTCAGTTTATGACACAGTTCCAAAGAAGAGTAATGCTAAAAAATGTTGAAATTACAAAGCAATTGTACCTATTTCACATGTCAGCAAGGAGGTCATGCCTAATTTTCTGTAGGTTGGGTTTCAGTGATATGTGAGTAGAGAATTACCTGGAAAGCAGACGACTTTTCAAAGAGGCAGAGGAACTAGAGACCAAATTGCCAAAATTTGCTGGATTAAGGAGAAAGTAAGAAATTCCTTAAAAAAACATTTACTTCTATTTCATTGGCTACACTAAAGCTTTTGATTATGCATCATAATAAAATGTGGCAAGCCTCAAAGAGATGAGAATACCAGAAAATATTATTTGTCTTATGAGGAAACTATATGTGGTCAAGAAGCAAGAGCTGGAACAGAAGTGATTAGTTTATAACTGGGAAACAGTACAGCAATGTTGTTTATCATCACCTTATTTATTTTACTTATATGCAGAGTACCTCATGTGAAATGCCAGGATGGATGAATCACAAGCTGAGTTAAGATTTCCAGGAGAAATATCAATCTCAGGTATGTAGATGTCAGAATGTGAAAAAGATTTAAGAAGCCTTCTAATGAGGCTGAAAGAAGAGAGTGTAAAAGATGGCTTAGAATTTAACTTTTAAAATGCTAAGATCATGGCAATAGGCCCCATCACTTCCTGGCAAATAGAGGAATAAGAAATGTAAATAGTGTCATATGTTATAATCTTGGGCTCAAAGATCACCACATATGGTGACTGCAGCCATGAAATTATAAGACGTTTGATTCTTGGAAGAAGAAGAACTATGGCAATCTGGACAGCAGATTTTTTTAGCAGATGTTTAAAAGTAGAGATATTATCTTGCCAATAAAGGTCTGAATAGTCAATGCTATGGCTTTTTCAGTAGTAATGTTATCACTATGAGAATTGTACTATAAGGAAAGCTGAGCACCATAGTATCAATGATTTGGTACTGTGGTACTGGAGAAGAATTTTGAAACTGCCTTGAACAGCAAGGAGATTAAATCAGTTAATAATTAAAGGAATTAATTTCAACTATTGATTGGAAGGACAAATATTGAAACTGAAGTTTTGACTACATGATGAGAAAACAGGACTCATAAAAAATCCTGATTTTGGGAAAGTTTGAAGGAAAAAGAAGAGGAAGTCGGGAGATGGATAGATAGTGTCTTAGAATCAATGAAATTAACTTGGACTGAATTCAGGACATAGTGGAAGATAGAAGAACCTGAGACATATTGTTCATGGTGTCACTAAGAGTAAGACATGACTGAACAGCTAAAAAAATAAACAATAAAAAGTGAATGTAACACTTACATTGTTTCTGATAATCATGAAGGATTATAAAATCATAAGTGTAAGGGCAGCTAAGTAGTTCAGTAGTTTGAGAGCCAGGTCAAGAAAGGGAGGTCTTGGCTTCAAATCTAGCCTCAGACACTATCTAGTTGTGTGACCCTAGGCAAGTCATTTTACTTTCATTTCCTAAACCTTATTGCTCTTCTGCCTAGGAAGATATTCACAATATTGATTCTAAGACAGAAGGAAGGGGATTTTTTAAAAATTATAATTGCTTTCCTTTTTAGCCACACTAACTTTTTGTGGAGAAGAAGCATGGTTTGGATGATAGAGAACTAGCCTCAGAGACAGGAAGCAAGACCTGGTTTCAAATCATGTCTCTGACACTTATGAGGCATGTGACTTTGGGCAAATCACTCCGTGCTCTCTCTCACCAATCCTCTAAGGTTATACATTGCAGAGAAAGTATCTATTTGTATTATTTAGTATAGATTTTCCTATATTATTGGAAAAATAGCCCAATTCTAAGACTGAAACTTTTATTAATTCATTTAAAGATAATACTAGTTTCTTTGGTAAACATATCACATCATTAACATATCAAGCTTGAAGCCAGGAAACTTTTAAAAGTTATTTTTATATGACCTATTTAGCATATCATTCTCATTGACTCATACAGAAGTATTTTTTAAAAATATGAGTTTGATTCCCTGTTTAATATAAAAATTTACCTTATTATATTAAAAATATTTTTATGGTTTGTTGACATTTGTGAATCCCAAATTTGCCATCTAAATATGTTAGTTATCCTTTGAGCTAGTTGCATTACCCAGTACTAGATACTTCTTTTATAATTAGACAGATTTCTCCTCAGTAGACGTGTGTAAAGTGAAAGATTATTAGGTAAATACTAGACTTGGGAAAAGGTTATCCTTGATGAATAGTAGAACATTATTAAGTTTAGTGAACTATGAGGTGGCCAAATATCAATTAACTGACTGTATGCTTTTTATTTTGAAAATGTAACTGTAACTCTAGAGGCTTAAGTAAAATAGTAAACACTGATTCCAGACTCCTGTTACATGGCCATATTCCTGAATTTATGTTGTGTGGTGTCTACTATCTGGCCATGGTACTGTGAAAAATTTTTATAAAAGCAGTAGTTTAGTCAGTTCCTAAGAGAAATATGTATATATTTGAGCAGAATGTCAAGTGTAGTTAGTGCTTAGTAAAATGCACTGATTCCATTTTAATTGAATTATAAGATATTAATAAGAACCTCACATGATAAAGAATGATGGTGATGGTTTACACAAGTAAAATTACATCTTCAGCAAAATATCAACATAGATTACAAGATGGCATTTGATTAAGCACCAAAATGATGATCAGTTTAGTGCCAAAGTAATTCAAAGTAGTGAAGGAGCATTGCAGGTAGAACCTGCAATAATGGAAGATTAAATAGATGAAGGAGAATTTATCTGGCTTTTGAAGGATGCAAAGGATATGCAGCTGCAGAAATTAACTTAGAAGGCATTCTAGTTAGAGAAACAACAATAGCAAAAATATGGAGAAAAATAAGAGTGGCATTTTTTATGGTGAGGGGGGATGAGAATGTGTTTTCCTATGGTTTCAGAGAATTAGTTATCAGTTCCTACATCTTTTATATATAATAATGAAACATGGCTAACATCCTTCTTGAGTCACAAGATAGAATCAAATTATCACAGCAATTTTTTTTAATTCTCAAAATAATGTTTTACTTTCCCTCAATTACATATAAAAACAATTTTCAAGCATTCATTTTTAAAGTTTCAATGACAAATTATCCCCCTCCTTCCCACCCTCTTTCCTTCTCTCCCTCTCATCCTTACCCTTCCCTGAGATGATAAGCAATCTGAAATAGATTTCACATGCTTAATCGTGGAAATTTTCTAAATCACTGCAATTTTTTCTAAAGTTGATATGATATATGATATGATATATGATAGTGGAAGAAGCACTAGTTGTGGAGTTAAGAGAGAAATATGGGTTCAGATTTTATGTATGACACATTGTATGATCAAGAACAATTCACTTAACCTGGTTCATCTCTAAAAATAAAATACTAATAGTAGTTGTGAGGTTGTTGTAAGGAACCAATGACATGAAAGAAGATAATGAATATAAAGCATGTTTAAGACATAAAGTGCTACCAAAATGTCCAATAGTATTAAAACATAGGACTTAAGGTCCAGCCCAGGTTGTACTACTAACAACCTGTATAACTCTGGGAAAGTCACTGTATAACTTTCAAATTGTTTCCTTGTTAGTCCGATATAAACAGACCTGTAAAGACCCTTCAGATCTTAATGCTCTTATATGCTATATTATATATAAAACTATTCAGTGTAGTATTACTCAATAGTTGAATTAAATGTTAAATAATAATTACATTAAAGTTTTAATATCATGTAGCCTAAAATAGTGGTGAGGAATTGATATAAATATGATTCAGTTAGGTCCCTACATAAAAGAACTGACACCTAAAAATACAGAAAAGGCATTATTATGATTCATATGGTATATTATATGAATCTGGGCTTGGAACTACAAGACTTCATTATCATGATACTTCTGTATACTAATAATCCAAAAAATACTTTTAGCCAGATGCTGAAATTTTTTCAATAAGGAACAACAAATGAAAATTTTTCAGTATAGCTTTTCAGGAAGAAGGAAATAATTGAGTCTAGAATGGTAGGCATGGACAGTCAAAGTAAACTCACCTTTAAATTCTTTGAGTTCAGAGAATTATTATCCCAATTTTCCAATAAAAGGAAGTCACACTACCAAGCTCACTGTGGTTCCAATACCTTATCCACATATTTTCAAGTACTATAATTACATGAGTTACCAAATCCTTTTTATGCTGACTATATCTAACTGGGATTTGTGACTGTACTTTTTGTGGCATTTTGTTCAGAAAATATTTTTTTAGCTAGAAAAGGTAGCTTCTGAAGTCCTCTAGGATATAGGGAAAGAGATCCTTAGGTTGTGACCCCCATGATCTTGCTAGTGCCTCCTCCC
The DNA here is from genome assembly GCF_027887165.1 of Monodelphis domestica. Lineage (NCBI taxonomy): Eukaryota > Metazoa > Chordata > Mammalia > Didelphimorphia > Didelphidae > Monodelphis > Monodelphis domestica. The sequence goes on from NC_077230.1 coordinate 257,391,449, forward strand.
TATGGGTAACAGAAAAGCAGAGCATATTGGTAAATTAGAATCCCTGCAAACACCCTTCCTTTTGAGTCTGCATGACAGAAATAGGCATTTCTAATAGATACAGGAGATATTTACAAGACACAGGCTCTATTATATATATAAGCTTTTTCAATGTTTCAGTCATGTAGATTCTTAAGAAATTTAAAGTCAGTTACCTCTCTTATTCTTCTCTTTTTCATTGTGGTAAATTACATGTGTAACTCCATAGTTTTAAACTGATCTTAGGCTATAGTTTCTGGCCTTGGGATAGAGATTCCCCATTGCCCAACACTTTGATAATCTTTATCCCTCAGACTTTAGGAAGCTTTCAGTACAGTCCAGTAGCAGTACTCTGCAGGGACACACACAATAGAGGGAAACACAAATAGAGGCACACAAGAAAAGCTACTAGGAATACTGAAATCCCAAATTCATACAACTCGTATAGGAAGAGTTTCAGCTAACTCTCTTGATTTCCCTCTTCCCACTACCCCATACTCTACAGCTAAATTTTATAATAAAATGGGCCAACATTAAACACCAGCCTTTAGATTCTCTTCTGTCTTTTATGTTTGTGAGCATCTGGAGAAGAGGTAAACTACTTTCCTTTCTCTCCAGGTCAATTGTCTTGGCATCCAAACTGTGGTAGCAGTCTCCTTACCTAGAGTTGTAAAACCTATTAACAGATAGAATGAATTCAATGGAAAGCCAGCAGAACTCTAAGTGAACCACTGGTCCAAATGAATCTAGTCATATACACAAAAGAGTGATAGGGGGATGGCAAAGTCAATATCATTATTGGCCCTTATGGAAGGTTTAATAATAATTGCATCTAAGAATCCAGAAGAGCAGTGGACTTAGTCATACTTTATTGCTAAAATGAACTTTTCTTTAGGCTTTTCAGGGGGAAAATCTTCAGAATTAGAGTTAGATAGGACCTTACAAATAGCTGGGCAAATTGAATATTTTACAGATGAGAAACCTGAGGCATAGAAAAGCTAACTGACTTGTCCACAGTAATACAGATAGTATCAAAGTTGGGTTCTGAGTCCAGGATTTTTTACATCATAATTTAATACTCTTTCCATTCCATGGTACAGATTTGAGTCATCATTGATATGTATTCTCTCCAATATCAATTGTCAATTACAAATAGTATCTCCCTGGTCCTAGGTTCAAATCTGGCCTCAGACACTTCCCAGCTATGTGACCCTGGGCAAGTCACTTGACCCCCATTGCCTACTCTTACCACTCTTCTGCCTTGGAGCCAATACACAGTATTGACTCCAAGACGGAAGGTAAGGGTTTAAAAAAAACAAACAAATAGTATCTCCCTTATGTCACTGATTGATTCAGTGCTGGATTTAGAATGACAACACCTGAATTCACATTGAGTTCCTCCTCTATAAAATGAAGGGTTAGGCCAGATGGCTTTTAAACTGAGATGCTGATAGAGTAAAAAATCTCATAATTATCTCTAATTTTGAGAAATTATTTGCTAGCCCTGAGAATTTTTTGTTTGTTTGTTTGTTTTTGTGGCATTCAGTCTGCATCTCCTTTCTCTCTCTGGATTCTCTTTGATCCCCTCATTCTCTACTCTTTGGCTCTGGGGACAGTGGGGGTCAACCTGCAGAGACCCTGGAAACTGTCCCTAACTTATCACCTTTTATCTAGCAGCAAGCTAGTTGTGAGAATTTTGAGAGGCGGTATCATAGAAATATCAATGGAGGCAAATTTATCCACCAAAATATACTGATTTTCTAGAAAGGTCCTGCCATTTATTCCAAGTCTATCTTGCTTTGCATTCTTGATCAGTTCCAGGAATCTGCATCAGGACAAACAACATTACCAGGGACATTAATTCCATAGGAGGAGAACTAAGAGAGCATAACTGCTTTCTCCTTATTGGAAATGTTGGGAGTCCACTAGAAGCCAAATTGCAAAGAGCTGAAAAATGAGAGGGAGGTAAGAGAGTGGAAACAAGGAATGTCTTCACCCTTTCCCACACACATACCCTAAGGGGCCTAGTGTTGAAAGATAGGACAGATATAGTACATTAGCTGGGTGGATGGTAGTCCTGATAGGGTAGCATGGATTAGTTAGGGTCAATAGTTTTTTTAAGGATGGAGCAGATCACAGCAAGTGAAAAAGAAAATGAGAGAGACTGAGACAGAGTGACAGAGATGTGATGATCAAATAGGCAAGTAGTAGAGGCAGATGGAAAAGGATATATATATATTATTAAAAGATTTCTATTATTGATTTTATATCAAACTCTGTTCTATTTATAACATGAATTATAAACATTATCTAATCTCTATCTAGAGATCTATATAGTTATGTAATATGAATTATCAATTATATATACTCTCCTTGCTACTTTACTTATGAACAGATTCCTAATAATTATATATTTTCTCACAAGTTACAAACTAAAATTGTAGTACTCATTTCACCAAAAATGTTTCTACTACCTTATTCAATTGACCTCCAAATTCAATGACATATATTAGCAACAAATGAAAAGAGGGCACATTCATTTATGTAAATCCTATTTGAATCCAAGTTGATGTTCATGAACATTCTACAATGACTTCTAAGACGTTGCCATAACTGAGATTAGAATTTCTCTTAGCTCTTACCCTAGCCCCCTCAAGGTTTTGTCTGATAATTTAAATTGCTTGCTTTTCCTAGATTTTTCAGCATTAATACTTTAGGATGTGGGTGATGCATGAGAAAGAATTACATTAAGAATTACAAATTAAATTCAAGGCTATGTAATATAGAGCTCCAGGATATCTTCAAATTTCAGAATCATTATTTACTGATAATTTTGCTAATAAGAGAATAAGTGTTTACAGACAATAAGTTTCTCTTCTTGGCTGTTGAAAAAGAACAAGTAATTTTGAGGGTGCTCAAAAATGCTCAATTAAGTCTTTAAATAAATTTTTTGAGTTTCACATAGCCAAGCACTTCAGGATTCCAGGAGGGAAAGAAAGCAGAAATGTTGCACACGAGAAAAGCTGACATTCCACATTTGGAATGGATTTTCTATCAATGCCAAAAATGAAAACAATAAAGAAAGCAAAACATTTAGGGATTCACTGATAACTTCAAATTTTAAAAAAAGTCTTTTCTTTTTTAAAATTAAGATTTATTTAAAATTCTTTTAAATTGTAGGTTAACTATCTCTTACAGCCAATAAACATATATTAAGTGTCTATTATGTGCCAAACACTGATAACAACAGCATCTACCATCTTAAGTTTTTCAAAGCACTTTTTATACATTTCTTCATTTTATTTTAATAATAAGTTTATGGTTGTTATTTCTATTTTAAAGAGAAGAAAAGTGAAGCTCATAGTCATTATTTATTTGCTGTCCAGGATTATACAAAGTAGTCAGTATAGGTCTGAGCTAAGATTGACTTAAACACAAGTCTTCCTGTCTCTGGTTCCAAAATTCTCTGGATGACACCACCTGGCTGCCTATACAAAGAATATATCTTCTTTTGGGGAGATTGCATGTATACAATTACATATATCATGTACATATTTACTTATATACAAACCAATTATAACATTTCAGGGAAGCAGAAGTAGCAGCTTAGGGGTTAGGAAAGAGATGGAGTTGATGTAATATTCTTAGCATTGGGGTAATTTAACCCCACAGCCCAAAGAATATTAAAGTAACAGTGAAATAGATGAAGATCTTTGAATGTCCAACTTTTTAAGATTTCTCACCAAAATAGTTATAATATAGATATTTTTTATCATTGTTAAATGCTCTATTCATTAAGATTATTTTTCAGGAATCACACTTATACCTACATGGTTTGTCTTAATGCTTTGTAAGAGGCATACTTCTCAGACAATAGTTGAAATCAATTCAAAATCACAAACTAGTATTCTCTCTATTAGAACCTGATTGACATATTTCTACATTTTTCTATGTATGAATCAATGAGAATTCTAAATGACAGCAAGAATCATTTCTCAGATGGTAAATGCTGAGATGTAATTCAAATAATGAGAAGGTAGAATGGGAATGTTACACCTGTGATGTCCTTAGAAAAGTGTTCTTTGTATATATATTTCAAATTCTTCATCTCACTATTCTCTAACTTTTCTAGAAGCCAAAGAGCAAGTACTTCTCATCTAAATAGAACAAAAGATATAAAAGAGGAACAGATGTGAGTAAATGGATATTAAGTGGAATGTTTGCCATGAAACTCATAGGGTAAATGGCTGTAAGTATTCTAGGCAGTTGAAGATTTAATAAACAATAGAACCCTCATGTGGAACACATTCCTTAATATTGATAGAATAGAAACATTAGAGGATATTCAAAAATTTGAGGTCATCTTGATATTTAACAGAATCTCTTCTTTTTACTATTTTTAAAGATCACATTGTCCAATTGTGTAGTTTAGAATAAAATTGCAAATAGACAAGGTAATGGGGCTATTATTACCCCTTTCACTCAACTTACCTTTATTTTTGTAATAAAAGATCTAAGTGGAAATTAAAGTTATTGTACCCACCAAAGATGTCTAACTACAGATCATCTGCTTTATTTTTATAGACATTATTATAGACTATATTAGTGAGAGGCAGCATGTTGTAGTATCTAGAAAGCCAGAAATTCATGCAAACTTCTGAGAATGGAGTTAACACACCAGATTAGAGAAAGCACACAGCTGAGATCTCTCAACATTCTCTTCTGAACAACTTTAAAATAATACCACAAATCTATTCTGGAGCAGCAGAACCAAAAAAAATTCAGAGTGAGACAGCATGCAAACCCAAATCAAATTAGTTTAGGAGGAGATTTATGATAGAGGAATGGCATCTGACGAATCTCTTATGGATGTAATACCTGTGTTGGGACCAAGTGTTGGTAACAGAAGCTGCAATGGACTATGAAACTTTTAAGGCACAAATAGTAAGGGAATAGTCAGCTGATTAAAAGGAAATTACAGGGGATCTCTGTGCTAGCATTAGATGAAGGACCATATGTTGTTTGGGAAACCCATAGGTTATAAATATTTTGGGTCACCATTAAGAGAGAAGCACTTTTGGTCAAGAGGAAGCAGGAGCCTTGAGGAAAAGGTTTGCTTTTGGTCAGAAGGGATCGGGGATTAAGAACAGAACAGTTTCTGGTCTCAAGAGTTCAGGGACGTGTCCTGGGTAATGATGAGAATACACATCAGGAGAGCAGTGCCTAGTCACAGATCATACCACCATAAAAGCACCCCAAACTTCCAAATGCCCCAAAATTTGCTCTGAAAACATGAGTGCAAATAAAATCTGAAACTTGAGACCATGCTCCTTCACTACCCACAAGAGGAAAAGGGATAAATTTGAACATAAAGTTCAAAATCAAAATATAAAGTAGAATAATGGACAAACAGTCTATACCAAGCAATTGAATATAGCAATCCACGATGGCAATAGGGAAGATCAAGACACAAACTCAAAAGATGTCAATAAATTACAACTAGCTGTAAGTAAAGCTTTAAAGAAAACTATGAATTTGACACCAGTCCAATAACAATTTGTAGGGAAGCTAGAAAGATTTTTTTCAAAATCAAATAAGAATAAACAAAAAAAAATCAAGTAATAAAGTAATGGAAGAAAATCATGAAAAGACAATTAAGGACTTGGTAAAGGGGCACAAAAAAGGGGAAAATATTACTTTAAAAACCAAAGTGGCCACAATGGAAAGATATATCAAAATTCACCGATGAAAATATCATTAAAAATCTAAAAGGAAGAAAAACACAAAAGCCTATTTTTATTATTTTTATTTAGAATATTTTCCATGTTACATAATTCATGATTTTTACCCCCTTTTTCCTCCCTTCTCCCAGAGCTGACAAACAGTTTCACTGGGTTATACATGTATCATTGTTCAAAACCTATTTACATTTTATTTATATTTGCAGTAGAGTGATCTTTTAACATTAAAATCCTAACCATATATCTATTGAACCATGTGCTCATTCATATGTTTTTCTTCTGCATTTCTGTTCCCACAGTTCTTTCTCTGGATGTGGATAGTGTTCTTTCTCATAAGTTCTTCTGGATAGTCCTGGGTCAATGCACTGCTGCTAGTAGAGAAGTCCATTATATCAATTGAACCACAGTGTATCAGTGTCTGTGTATAATGTTCTCCTGGTTCTGCTCCTTTAACTCTGCATCATTTCCTGGAGGTCATTCCAGTTCACGTGGAATTCCTCCAGTTCATTCTTCCTTTGAGCACAATAGTATTCCATCACCAACATATACCACAATTTATTCAGCTATTCCCCAAGTGATGGACACTCCCTCATTTTCCATTTTTTTTTTGCTACCACAAAGAGAGTGGCTATATTGTTTTACAAGTATTTTTCCCTATTATGAATTTGGGGTTCAAAATCCAGCAGTAGTATGGCTGGATCAAAGGACATGCAGTCTTTTAAAGCCCATTGTTTACAGTTCCAAATTGCCTTCCAAAATGGTTGGATCAATTCACAACTCTACCAGCAGTGTATGTATCCCAAGTTTGCCTCTTCCCCTACCTCATTTATCATTTCCCTTTGCTGCCATATTTACAAGTCACAAAAGCTTATTGAAAAAAATACTTCCTTAAAATTTAGAATAGGGCAAGTGGAATCTAATGACTCTATGAGACCTCATTTAACAATAATAATAATCTAAAATACTGAAAAAAGGGAAAAAAACAATGTGAAATATTTCATTAGGAAAAATGAATGATCTGAAAAAGTAGATTGATGAGGGATAATTTAAGATTTATTAGATTGGAGCAGTAGGTGAATCAGTGGATCAAGCAATGAATAGGACTAGATATGGGAAGTTCTGGATTTAGATCTTGTCTTAAATATTTTATAACTGTGATTCTGGGCAACTCACTTAACTTCAGCTGCCTAGCCATTACTTAGTACTGATACTAAGACAGAACATGAGAGTTTTTTTTTAAACAAGAATTATTGGAATACCTAAAAGTTTATGATCTAAAAGGAGCTAGAAATCAAGAAATTTGTCAAGGAAAAGTGCCCCAATACATTGGAATTAAAGCAAAAAATAGAAATTGAAATAATCTATCACCATATAAAAGAGAACCAAAAATGAAAACATACAGGAATATTGCAGCCACATTCCAGAGTACCTGGTCAAGATTACATGAGATTTAACAGCTTCCATATTAAAGAAGTGAAGGTATTAAAATATGACATTCTAGAAATCAAAAGACCCAGGATTACACCTTAGAATAAACTATCAAGCATAACAATATATTACTGCAAGGGGTAAAATGGATATTTTATGAAATCAAGGGTGTACAAACAGCACTGATGAAAAGATCAAAGCTGATTAGGAAATTTGACTTTCAAATACAAGACTCAAGAAGCATAAAAAGCATAAACACATAAAAGGGAAATGATAATGATAAAGATATGAAATATAAAAATTAAAAAGAGAAAGTTAATGATAATGGGGAAGATAATACATATAACTTCTAAAAATATCTTCTTTATTAGGGTAGTTAGAAAGACTATATAGTTAGAGTGTACAGGAACAAGTCAATTATGTCCGCATGATTAAAAAAAAAGAGGAGTGAGAAAGTGATACCTTGTAATAAATGGGAAGGGGGAGGAAGAATAAGGAAAATTTTCTTACATAAAAGAGGCATGCAAGGAAGAGCTTTTATAGTAGTAGTGAAAATAGATGGTGGTGGTAGACAATGCATAAACCTCATTCTCCTATGAATAGGTTTAAAATGGAAGAACATGCACATAATTAGTAACAGGAGGGACGAGAGGAAAAAGAGAGGAGGATAAAGAGAAGAAAAAATAGGGAAAATGTATATTTAGAAAACATAAATATTAATGGTACCAACTCACCCCTAAAACAATAGTGGAAAGCAGACTAGATTTGAAACCAGAATCTGATAACATGCCATTCACAAGAAAAACATCTGAAATGGAGAGACACACACAGAGTAAAAATAAAGTACAGAAGAAGATTTTTTTTTATGTCTTAGATGAAATAAAAAAGACAGCACTCAAAATCTCTGATGTAGCAAAAATAAAAATAGACCCAATTAAAGAGACTAGGGAAACTATTTTTCCTAAAATAATCATAAACAATAAAGTAATACCAATACTAAAGATATATGCCTCAATTGGCACAAAATCCTAATTCTTAAAGTAGAAGCTATATGAAGTACAGGAAGAAATAGGAAAAATAAGGAAATGGGGTGCCTCAATTTTCCCCTTCAATGCTAGATAAATCTAACAATAAGATAAATAAGAAGTCAAGGAGATGAATAGAATTTTAAAAAGGCTAAATATGATAGGCCTCTGGAAAAAATTTAAATGAGAATAGAAAGGAGTGTACCTTTTTCTCAACTGTAGATGGCATCATCACAAGAATTGACAAGATATTAGGGAACCAAAAACTTTATGACTAAATGTGGAAAAGCAGAAATTTTAAATGTACTCTTTTCATACTATAATGCACTTTAAATTACATTTAATGAAGGGCATGAAAGCATAGATTAAAGTTATTTGGAAAATAATTAATGTAATCCTAAAAATGAGTATATAAAAGAATAAATTTAAATAAACAACTGATAATTTCATTAAAGAGAATAACAAGATAAAGATTATAAAATTAGTGGGAGGAAGCAAAAATTATAACTCAGGGAATTTTTAAAATCACTAAATGTGTACATCAATAAAAAAGAAAAGGCTATATAATTCATTGGAAATGAAATTTTAAAAACTAGAAAAAGAATAAATTAAAAATTTCCACTTAATACAATGGAAATCTTGGAAATAAAAGTAGAAATTCATGAAATTGAAATAAAATAAAAAGATTTACCTCGTAAAACTAGGATCTTACTTTTATTTTAAAAGTAATAAACTATTATTTAGTATTAAAAAAGGAGAAAAACAAATTATCATCAAATATAAAATAGGTGATTGTAATATCATTACTAAATTATTATTATTATTATAACTATTGTTAGGAATTATTTTGTCAAATGATATACCAGTAATATTGCAAATATAAGTGAAATAGATAAATGTTCACAAAAATATAAATTCATCATTCTCAGAGAAGAGAATAATTAAATAACCCTATCTTAGAATAGTATTTGAACAAAACTTCAAAGAGTTCCCTAAGAAAAAATCTTCTGGACCAGATGGATTCAAAAGTGAATTCTATAAATTATTGATGGAACAACTAATCCCAATATTATATGAAAATTTTAAAAAATATACATAAAAATGAATAGCTAGAACAGTTATTGAAAAAAAACATAGAAAGAAAATTATAGAACAATTCCTTAAAGAATATTGATGTACAAAATCTAAATAAAATACTAGTAGGAGACAATAGCAACATATTACAAAGACCATTTGGATTTTTACCAAGAATTCAAGGCTGTTAAAATATTAGTCAAACCATCAGCACAATTAACCTTACTAATAACAACAAACAAAATCTTATGATGTCAATAGATGCAGAATAAAGCCTTTGACAAAATATACTTATTCCTTTTGGAAATCATATGATTAAATGGCTCCTATCTTAAAATTGTAAAACGTAGTACCTATCCAAATCCAAATGTTTTGTTATCTGCAATATGAATGAATATTAAACTTTAAAAAAAGAACAGGCATGAAGTTAGGATGTCCATTATCACCATTATTATTTTATATTGTAGATGCTAATTCTAGTAATAAGAAAAGAAAACAAAATTGAAGAAATAAAATTGGGGATGAGGAAATAAAAACTATCACAATTTTCCAATGATATGATGGTGTACTTAAAGAATACTAAAGAATCAACTAAAAACTAAAATGAAAAGATTTCAGCAAAGTTGTAGGATTTAAAATAAACCCACATAAATTATCAGTATTTCTATATTCAACCAACAAATCCAGCAGGAATAGATAGTAGGAGAAATGCCATTAAAAATAACTAAAAACAATATAAAATATTTATTAGTCTTTTTGCTGAGACAAATCAAGGGAGTATATAAACACAATTCCTAAACATTTTCACACAAATAAATGTAGATTTAAAGAACTGGAAAAATATTGATTGCTCATGGGGAATCTGAGACAATATAGTAAAAATGAGAATTCTACCAAAATTAATAAATTTATTAAGTGTCATACCAATTAAATCACCGAAAATTATTTCACAGATCTGAATAAAATATTAGAATTATCTGGAAGAAACAAAGGCCAAAAATATCAAAGAATTAATGAAAAAATATGAAGATTAGTTTAGTTATATCAAATAATGAAATATTTTATAAAGTGGCCACCATTAAAATCATTTGGGACTGTCGAAGAAATAGAGTAGTGAACCAATGGAATAGATCAGACACCATGTGATGGTAAATGGCCATAGTAATCTCATGTTTGAGAAATCCAAAGATCCAAATTTTTGGAAAAAATAATTCACTAATTGATCAAAACTGTTGGGAAAACTGGAAAGTAGTATGGAATAGGCTAAGCATAGACTAACACCTCACTCCAAATATCAAGGTAAATTAAAAATAGATAAATAACTTAGAAATAAAGGGTAATACTATGAAGTATTTAGGGGAGCACAATATAGTTTACATGTCAGGCCATGGATAGGGAAAGAATTTATGTCCAAACAAAACATAAAGACCATTACAAGATATAAAAAGTAAATAATAGGAAACTTTGATTACATTAAATGAAAATGGTTTTGAAAAATTAAAATCAATGCAAACAAGATTAAAAGGCAGACAACTGAGTATCTTTGACAACTAGTATCTTTGACAAAGACTTCATTTCTTTCATATATAAATAACTGAGCCAAATTTGTAGGAATTCAAAAATTCCCCGGTTAACAAATGGTCAAAGGATATGAATGGACAATTCTCGGATAAAGAAACTAAAATCATCTTTAGTCATATGAAACAAAAATGCTCCAAATCACCATTTATTAGAGAAATGTGAATTATAACAACTCCGAGATACCACTTCACATCTATTCGACAGGCTAAAATGAGCAAAAAAAAAAAAAAAAGAAAAGAAAAGAAACTTGGTAAATGGTGAAGGAGATGTGGAAAAATTGAGACACTAATACTTTGTTGGAGTTGTGAATACAACCATTCTGGAGAACAGTAAGGAATTATTCCCAAAGGATTATAGAACCATGTATACTCTTTGACTCAGAAATACCACCACTAGGTTTATATCCCAAAGAGATCAAAGATAAGACAAAAAGACCTACTTGTACAAAAATATTTATAGTAGCTCTGACAAAGAACTCTAAATTGAAGGGATTTCTAACAATTGAGAAATGACTAACTTTTTTTTTTCCTTTTAAACATTATTTTATTTGGTAATTTTCAAACATTATTCATTGGAAACAAAGATCATTTTATTTTCCTTCCCCACCCTGCCATAGGTGACACATGATTCCTCCAGGTGTCACATGTGTCCTTGATCTGAACTCATTTCCATGTTGTTGGTATTTGCATTAGGGTATTCATTTAGAGTCTCTCCTCAGTCATATCCCCTCAACTTCTGAAGTCAAGCAGTTGCCTTTTCTTTGTGTTTTTATTCCCACCATGTGTCCTCTGCTTGTGGGTAGTGTTTTTTCTCCTAGATCCCTGAAGATTGTTCAGGAACATGGCATTGAGACTAATGGAGAAGTCCATTACATTGGATTGAACCACAGTGTATCAGTCTCTGTGTACAATGTTTTCCTGGTTCTGCTCCTTTCACTCTGCATCACTTCCTGGAGGTTGTTCCAGTCTCCATGGAATTCCTCCACTTTATTATTCCTTTTAGCACAATAGTATTCCATCACCAACATATACCACAATTTGTTCAGCCATTCCCAATTGAAGGGCATCCCCTCATTTTCCAATTTTCTGCCACCACAAAGAGAGCAGCTATGAATATTCTTGTACAAGCTCTTTTTCCTTATGATCTCTTTGGGGTACAAACCCAGCAGTGCTATGACTGGGTCAAAGGGAAGGCAGTCTTTTAATGCCCTTTGGCATAGTTCCAAATTGCCCTCCAGAATGGTTGGATCAATTCATAACTCCACCGGCAATGAATTAATGTCCCCACTTTGCCGCATCCCCTCCAGCATTCATTACTTTCCATAGCTGTCATGTTAGCCAATCTGCTAGGTGTGAGGTGATACCTCAGAGTTGTTTTGATTTGCATCTCTCTGATTATAAGAGATGTAGAGCACTTTTTCATGTGCTTATTAATAATTTTGATTTCTTTAACTGAAAACAGCCTGTTCATGTCCCTTGCCCATTTATCAATTGGAGAATGGCTTGATTTTTTTGTAAACTTGATTTAACTCTTTGTAAATTTGAGTAATTAGACCTTTGTCAGATATTTTTGTTATGAAGATTGTTTCTCAATTTGTTTCTTCCCTTCTGATTCTAGTTACATTTTTTTTGTTTGTATAGAAACTTTTTAATTTGATATAGTCAAAATTTTTCATTTTACATTTTGTGATTCTATGTCTTGCTTGGTTTTAAAATCTTTCCTTTCTCAAAAGTCTGACATGTATACTATTCTCTGTTCACGTAATTTACTTATAGTTTCCTTCTTTATGTTAAAGTCATTCACCCATTCTGAGTTTATCTTGGTGTAGGGTGTGAGGTGTTGATCCAAACCTAATCTCTCCCACACTGTCTTCCAATTTTACCAGCAGTTTTTAACAAATAGTGGCTTTTTGTCGGAAAACCTGGGATCTTTGGGTTTGTCATATACTGTCTTGCTGAAGTCACTTACCCCAAATCTAGTCCACTGATCCTCCTTTCTGTCTCTTAGCCAGTACCAAATTGTTTTGATGACCACTGCTTTATAATATACTTTGAGACCTGGGACTGCAAGGCCACCTTCCTTTATATTTTTCTTTTATTATTTCCCTGGATATTTGTGATCCTTTGGTCTTCCAAATGAACTTTGTTATGTTTTTTTCTAATTCAGTAAAAAATTTTTTGGAAGTTCAATGGGTATGGCATTAATAGATAGATAAGTTTGGGTAGGATGGTCATTTTTATTATATTGGCTCGTCCTACCCATGAGCAGTTAATGTTTTTCCAATTACACAAGTCTAGTTTTAGTTGTGTGGAGAGTGATTTCGTAGTTGTGTTCATATAGTACCTGAGTTTGTTTTGGCAGATAGATTCCTAAGTATTTTATATTGTTTAAGGTGATTTTGAATGGAATTTCTCTTTCTAATTCATGCTGCTGAGAAGAGTTGGAGATATATAGAAATGCTGATGACTTATGTGGGTTTATTTTCTATCATGCTACTTTGCTAAAGTTTTTGATTATTTCCACTAGCTTTTTTGTTGATTCTCTAGGATTCTTTAAGTAGACCATCATATCATCCACAAAGAGTGACAGCTTGGTCTCCTCGTTGCCTATTTTAATTCCTTTAATTTATTTTTCTTCTCTAATTGCTACTGCTAGTGTTTCTAGTACAATGTTAAATAATAGAGGTGATAATGGGCATCCTTGTTAAACTCTTGATCTTATTTGGAATGTATCTAGTTTATCCCCATTGCAGATGATGTTTGCTGATGGTTTTAGATATATACTGTTTATTATTTTTAGGAAAGACTTTCTAGTGTTTTTAATAGGAATGGGTGTTGGTATTTTATCAAAGACTTTTTCTGCATCTATTGAGATAATCATGTGATTTTTGGTGGTTTGCTTGTCGATATGGTCAATTATGTGGATGGTTTTCCTAATATTGAACCATCCTTGAATTTCTAGTATAAATCCCATCTGATCATAGTGAATAAAACTTGTGATGACTTGCTGAAGTCTTTTTGCTAGTATCCTGTTTAAGATTTTTGCATCTATGTTCATTAGGGAGATTGGTCTATAGTTTGCTTTCTCAGTTTTTGACCTGCCTGGCTTTGGAATCAGTATGATGTTTGTGTCATAAAAGGAATTTGGTAGAACTCCCTCTTTGCTTACTATGTCAAATAGTTTGTATAGTATTGGGATTATCTGTTCTTGAATGTTTGATTGAATTCACTTGTGAATCCATCAGGCCTTGGGGATTTTTTCTTAGGGAGTTCTTTAATGGCCTTTTGGATTTCTTTTTCTGATATGGGATTATTTAGGAATTCTATTTCTTCTTTTGTTATTCTAGGCAATTTATATTTTTGTAAATATTTGTCCCTATTGCCTAGATTGGCATATTTTTTACCATATAATTGGGCAAAGAAATTTTCAATGATTGCTTTGATTTCCTCTTCATCGGAGGTAAGGTCCCCCTTTTCATCTATGTTATTGTTAATTTGCTTTTCTTCTTTCCTTTTTTTAATTAGATTGACCAGTACTTTGTCTATTTTATTTGTTTTTTCAAAGTACCATCTTCTAGTCTCATTTATTAGTCAATAGTTCTATCATTTTCAATTTTATTAATTTCTCCCTTAATTTTTAGGATTTCTAATTTGGTTTTCTTCTGGGGGGTTAATTTGTTCACTTTCAAATTTTTTGATTTGCATGTCCAATTAATTGATCTCTGCCCTCCCTAATTTGTTAACATATGCACTCAAGGATATGAATTTTCCTCTGAGTACTGCTTTGGCTGCATCCCATAAGGTTTGAAAGGATGTCTCACCATTGTCATTTTCTTCAATTAAATTATTGTTTCTATAATTTGTTCTCTAACTAACAGATTTTGGAGTATCATATCATTTAATTTCCAATTGATTTTTAATTTTGCTCTCCATGTACTCTTACTGAGCATTATTTTTATTGCCTTATGATCTGAAAAGTTTGCATTTATTTCTGCCATGTTTTTATGACCTAGTGTATGGTCAATTTTTGTGGATGTGCCATGTGCTGCTGAGAAGAAGGTGTATTCCTTTTTGTCCCTACTTATTTTTCTCCATGTATCTATTTAATTTTTCTAAGATTTCATTCACCTCTTTTACCTCTTTCTTATTTATTTTTTGATTTGATTTATCTAAATGTGATAGTGGTTGGTTCAGATCTCCCACTAGTATAGTTTTACTATTTATTTCCTCCTTCAGTTCTCCTAGTTTCTGCATTAGAAATTTGGGTGCTATACCATTTGGTGCATACATGTTGATTAGAGATATTTCCTTGTTGTCTATACTTCTTTTTATCAGGATGTATTTACCTCCCCTATCCCTTTTAATCAGGTCTATTTTTGCTTTGGCTTTGTCAGATATCATGAATGCAACTCCTGCCTTCTTTCTGTCAGTTGAGGCCGAATAGCTCTTACTCCAACCTTTAATTCTGACCTTGTGAGTATCTACCTGCCTCATGTGTGTTTCTTGAATACAACATATGGTAGGGTTTTGGATTTTAATCCATTCTGCTATTTGTCTATGTTTTATGGGTATGTTCATTCCATTCACATTCAAAGTTATGATTGTCACTTGTGAATTCCCCAGCATTTTGATATCCTCTCCTAATTTTGACCTTTCTTCTTTTGCTATAAACTTTTAAACCAGTGGTTTACTTTAAATCAGTTCCCCAACCCCATCTCTTGCTATGCTTCCCTTTATGGCCCCTCCCTTTTTGTTCCCTTCTTGTTTTTTTTTGGGGGGGTCTGCTAATTTCCCTCCCCCCTCTCCTTCCCTCCCTTTTTGAATTCCCTCTCCACTCCCCCTCTTAGTTTTCCTTTCTTCCTTACCCTGTTGGATAAGATAGAATTCAAGATCCCAATGGAACTAGATGCCCTTCCCTCTCAGAGTTGATTTCACTGAGAGTAAGGTTTAAGTAATACCAATTAGCACTCTCTTTCTCTCCTTCTTATAAGAGAATTCTCCCCCTCCCCTTCCCATGTGTATCTTTGTGTGACAAAGATTATTCTATTTAATAAATTTCTATTTCTTCAAGTCCCCCTCCCTTTTTCTTTCTTTTTGTTTTTTTTTTCCTCCAAATCATCTTTATGCCCCAATCCTTCCCTCTGAGTGATTCTTCTGATTACTCTATTAATGCATACAATTTTTGAGAGTTACACATAACATTTCCCTGATATATTAATATAAATAATTTAATCTAATTGTAGCCCTTATAGAAGAAAGTTTGAAAAAAAGAAAAAAAAAACTTTTTTTCTCCTTTGCCTTTTCTTTCATATTTACCTTTTCATGTTTCTCTTACTCTTTGTGTTTGGATGCCAAACTTTCCACTGAGATCTGGTCTTTTCTTAGAAATACTTGGAAATCTTCTATTTTGTTGAATGCCCATACTTTCCCCTGGGAGTATATAGTCAGTTTTGACGGATAGTTGATTCTTGGTTGAAGACCCAGTTCTCTTGCCTTTCTGAATATCATGTTCCAGACCTTGTGGTCTTTTAGCATGGCCACTACCATGTCTTGTGTAATCCTTATTGGTGCTCCTTTGTATAATAAGTTTCTCTTTTTGGTTTCTTGTAAGACTTTCTCCTTAGCTTAGAAACTCTTGAATTTGGCAATTACATTCCTGGGGGTTTTCTTTTGGGGATTTAGTATAGAGGGTGTTCTGTGAACCCTTTCAATTTCTATTTTTCCCGCATCTTCAAGAGCTTCATGGCCATTTTCTTTGATTATTTCTTGTGGTATGGCATAGAGATTTTTGTTTATCTCTGTTTTTTCAGGTATACCAATGATTCTCAAATTGTCTCATCTTCCTCTGTTTTCCTGGTCTGTCACCTTGTCAATGAGACATTTTATGTTTTCTTCTAATTTGTTAGTCTTTTGACTTTGCTTTATTAATTCTTGCTGTTTTGCAAGATCTTTGTCTTCCAGTTGCTTAATACTGGTCTTTAAAGTCTGGTTTTCCTTTTCAGTTTGGTCTGCTCTGCTTTTTGAGGCTTCCAGCTGTTTCTCCAATTGGGAGTTCTTGTCTATCAGACTGTTGATCTCTCTCTGAATTTTTCCCCCATTTTTCTTGCCAGATGGTTTCCATCTTTTGGATAAGCTCCAATTTGAGTTCTTCCAGAGCTTGTGGACAATTTCCATTTTTTTGGTAAGGTTTTGATTTTGTATGAATTTCATCCTCTTTTTCCTCTGTAACCTGGGTTTTCCCTCTGTAAAAGTTTTCAATAGTCACTTTTTTCCCTGTTCTTCCTGGAGGGTTGGTCTTGGGCACAATGAGCCATCCCTTTGGTGGTTTTCCCTTTCCTTTTCAGTCAGGAATCTGAGTGAGATGAGGAAGTTTTCTGTGGAGTTACATGGCGGGGCTTTTGCCTCAGGCAGGTTCTGGCATCTCTACAGCCTCTGCAGTTTGCTAGGGCGCCCACGCTCTGTGCTCTCCCGTGTGCAGGGGTCTCCTGTGAAACCTCTCTGAAGGGTATATCCCTGGCAGCCCTTGTCAGTTCCCTAAGACCTTGGTTTTCCCCCCACTCACTACATCGAGGAGTGGGGCTTTTGCCTCAGGCAGGCTCTGGAATTTCCGCAACATCTGCAGTTTGCAATAGCACCCATAGTCTGTGCTCTCCAGTGCTCAAGGGTCTCCTGTTTAACCGCTTTCCGGGGTAGGTCCCTGGCCCTCCTAATTAGCTCCCAAGGACCCTAGTGTGCCATCCCACTCACTACTGAGATGTCCCTTGCTCACTCACTGTCTCTGGTGAGTGCACTGGTTCTGACTCTGGTTCTGTAGGTGAGGTGGGGGAGGGTAGTTCAGATCATGTTTGGGTGTGAGCTTTTTCTCCTTCTTATATTGTGGAAATGCTCAAACACCATGTACCTTCATTTCTGCGCCCTACTGTAGAGTCCCTCCGTTCCTCCAAAGATGATTTTTATGTTCTTTTGAGGTAGTCTATTTCATTGGGTTCTGGGGAGAGGAAGTGATTCAAGTCTAGATTGCAGCCATGTTTACCTGGAAGTCTCATGACTAAATTTTTGATATATGATTGTAATGAAATACTATTGTTCCATAAGAAATGATGAACAAGATAGTTGTAAAACACCATGAAAGAATTATATGAAATGATGCAAAGTATATAAAATGAGCAGAACCAGAAAAAACATTATAAGATTTAACAGTGTAAGATGATCAACTATGAATGACAAAACTGTTATCAATAAGGCAAGGATACAGAACATCTCAAAAGAACTCATGACAAAAAAAAAAAAGACCATGCATTACCATAGAAAGAATTGACAGTTGGAATGCAAATTCAAGTATGCCATTCTTCACTTTATTTCTTCTATGAATTTTTCTTCAGTGTAAGAAATGTGTCTTATTTCACAACACAACAAATGTGGAAATATGTATTGTGTGAAAATATATGTACAATTTGTATCATAATTTCTGCCTTGTTGGGGGTATTTGAAGAGAGAGAGAGAAATGAATTGCAAAATGTCAGAAAATTATTATTAAAAATAATGTTGATATGTAATCTGGAAAAATATTTTTAAAATGTAATGCAACCCACTTTCAGAGAGAGAACTCTGAATACAGATTGAAGCATAGTTTTTTTTCCTTTCTGTGAATTTCCACAATATACAACAGAGTGCTTTTATTTTTTTTTTTAAATTTCTGTTGTAAACTGCGCTAATATATCTTCTTTAGATATTTGGAAATCATAAATCAAAATTTATTTTAATAACTGGGCTGAGCAGAGTAGCTCAATTACATAGATTTTGCATAAATTTTAGTTTTTAAAAGTAACATGGACAAAAGACAGAATGAAATCAGAAAACAAAAACTGAAATGAAGAATTATCTTCATAGGATTGGAATGTTCTGTATGTTTTCATTTCTGCAAAAAAATACACTATATAATTTTTAAGTGCCATACAAGATCATAGTAGCTAATGGTCAACTTAGAGATCCTTTAGTCCAATCCATTCATTTTATTGCTAAAGAACTTGAATCCCCAAGAATTGGAGTGATATGTCCCAAAGTAGTAACAGGATGGGTTTAGGTTTAAAGCTAGATCTTCTTACTTGAAATATCTATGCTTTTTATTCGACCTAGTTCTAACTCCTTGAAATTTCAGACTTAAAAAGGAATCTTAAATCCAGGCCAATTTAGAGAAATGGTAAGGAGAGATAAGAATCAATCAATAAAATAATTAATGTTGATTGAGCACTTAACTATGTACAAGAGAACTTTTGTAGATGATATGGGAAGAAAAAAAACAAAATCCTGCCCCTGAGGAACTTTGACAGTGAGAACCTGTTTTCTTCATTATCTCCTAAGCACAGACCTTTGTCTAAGTTGTGTTCATAGAGGTCTTCTTTGTCTTCTTGGGCTCATCCATTCCCATTGCTTTGATTATTATTCTCTGTGTAGTTGATTTCCAATCCTGTTTTAGTCCCTGGCTCCAGTCTCATATTTCCAGTCACTTGATGGTCATCCTCTACAGATGGAAAGCAGACAGGATCTAGAAATGAGTACTATGTTCAAGATTTTGAAAATAGAGATTGGCAATTTGGGCACATTGGGATCCAAAGAAATGGGATCACCATGTATGGTAAAGGGTCAGGAAAACAACAACATACAAATCATGATCTAAGAATGGCTCAAGTTTACTTTTCAATTTGACTCACTCATTACAATTTTCATAACATTACTCTTTAAAGGCTTAGATCTTGTTATTATCTCCTTCTCTCCATTACTATTAGAAAATCAAGTGCATAGGTTTCACTTGTTGACAGCTCCAAGTCTCTGTTAGTATTTCCTTTTCTGGAAAAAAAAGCTGAATGTTTAATATATTGAAAACTTGAATCATAATAAAGTAGTAGAACAGACTTTACTTGGTCATGGCTACTGTGGAAACAGTTGTGATATGTAGGATGGCAAGTTGGAGGGAGGGAGTAGTGAATAGGAACTCCAGGTGATTAGGAACCTCAGAACACTTTGGAAATTTCAAAATGTAAGGGGTTGTAAGAAAGAACAATGAAGTCATGGTTTTTCCTCTTTCAGATTCTATATCCCTTATTTTGCACAAAGTAGCAATTGTAGAATCCTGAGGAACTCATCCTGAATGACCTATTTGTAGACTGTAAAAGTTGCAAAAGTGTCAATGGCCCATTCATAGTTTTTAAACCTTTGTTCCTCCATCATATTGATGAAAACATAGGGAGCCTAACCCTTGACTAAGGACAACTGGATGATGCAGTGGATAGAATGCTAGATTTGTAGTTAGGAAGACATGACTTCAAATCCTATCTCAGACGCTTACTAGCTATGTGACCTTGTGCAAGCCACTTAGCCATGTATATTTCCATTTTCTCATTTATAATATGAGCTTGAGAAAGAAATGGGAAATCATTCTAATATCTTTGCCAAGAAAACTCCAAAAGGAGTCTGAAAGAATGATATATTGCTAAAATGGCTGAAGAAAAACAGATTATTGACTCGCAAAAGCCACATTCCTGATGATTTTTTTAAAACAAGTAAGCCATCTTTGTAGTCAGGCAAGGGAGTCTATCCTGGAACATGCCAAGAGTTATCCCTGCCAATTGAAAAAAAAATCCAAATATGAAAGAAAATCTCAGCCTTTGGGACACAATTGCTTTGTCATTTCCTTTTCACCTATTCCATGGGATAGCATGTTCAAGGGGAGATGATTTCCCTGAATGAAAATGTCATCTTGAAGCAGAGTAACTCCCTGAGTAGGAGATGCCTCTATCAGCATAAAGCAGGCCCAGAGAGTTTAGCTGTGGAGTTTACTTGTCCTGAGGCTGTGTTGAATAAAATAACATACCTGGGCATATTACACTGAAGCAGGATGAGGATACCACAAGAAAGGAAATATATATTGGGGCCCCTAAGTGCAAAAGTTGTGAATGTGTTCTCTTCTGGTGTATCTTTAAACTATTATATTTTATGCATATGACCACTCTTCCCACTTGGTGCTATATTTATAGGAGTATGAACTTCAGGTTTATGGGAAAGACATTCTTATTGGTTCATTTCAGTAAATGTCTTTCCTCTGAGTTACTTGTGTCCACTGGCTCAATAAACACATTAGTGGGATCTCATGAATTATAGTTTTAGGATTTTAAATCTTTAAGGTTCCTTGAATTCTAGGTACTCATCTAGAAGTCCAAACTTCATTGTTAATTGAAAGGAGTAGCCTTTAAATGGAGCAAGACATAGCTATAGTGTTTTAAATGACTGATTAGAACAACACAAGAGAGGAAGCTTGTTAAATCTTTTAAAAATGAAATTTAGCCTAACACAGAAGCACTTTAAGCTTTAAAATATTCCACTTAAGGTTCAGGAATCTTTGTTTAACTTATAAAATATTAATTTTCTTTTTTAACATTTGTAGACATATTTTAACAGCATTTGTTACTCACACTAAAAAGCAGCAGGGTTCTGCTTTGAAATTACACTCTATAGCCAAGATAAACCTCATTTTTATGTACATATGATTAAAAAATATTCACTGCCAAAGAGAACATAAAAGAAATGCCATTTGTTATAAAGAGCAACAGTCAATTGGGAACCATGAGGACATGTAGAAATTAGCTATGTGGCTGAAAAGGGCACTCCTTATTGGTCAGTAAAACATCATCAAACACTGTGGATAGATATCTCTGTCCATAGCTGAGTAGGCACAGAAGGTGATATAGTGATGTCTCAGACATGGGCATATGGAATTACCATCTAGTATATTCCAGTTATGAAGTAAAACTCTAATGAATTTTATTCTGGGGAATTTTTTAATCTATGGATTTCCTTACTATATAAAATCTCATTCTGCTCATTTACTCTGCCCCCATTATCCATTGCATATTTCCCAGTAATAACCTTCCAACATTTTATTTTACTAGACATCAGTTTTTCCCCAGTATGTATCAATGGTAAATACATAAAATTAAGTAAAAATAGGAAGTTCAAAGAGGCAAGAGAGAATGGGTGCTAAATAGCCTAGATTCTAAAGAGGAGCCAAGTATTCAGGAACTAAAGTATCAAGTCCTTAATAGAGAAGAAATGCAAACAATCTCAGCTAATACCATATTAAGTTTATTCCAAATGATTCTGACTGATGTTTAGTATATGGTTATGACAACATTGAAAAAGCAATAACATAATAATTATGGAAAATTTCAAAAGAAAATCAAAATGTAGTGATTTTTTTCTAAAGAAAAGAAAGAAAAGAGTATCAATGATTTCACAAGTTTATATTTGCCCTTCTCTGATGGTAGTCACACTATCATGCCTGCTAGAAGAATATGATCCTCTCTCTAACAGTTCCTTCTTTACCACACTCCTACCTTATATATAAAGGAGATGATGAGATGGTCTTCCTAAGTTGATATGGCCACAACACATACATGCTTAAATAACATATGAAAATTTAGTTGCTCTTACAATATCAATAAAAGAACCATTTCCCCCAATGCTAGTTTAGTAGATAAAAGGAAAAGGAAAATCACTGCCAAGCAGCTTATGAAGTAGACTTTTAAATCCAATATAATAATAATAAATAGATAATTATTTGATAATAATAGATAAATATTATATATAATCTAATGGTTAGCAAGTACTGTAATAAACTCTATACAAATATTATCTCATTTGATTCTCACAGTAACATGGAAGGTAGATGCTATTATTATTCTCATTTTACAGTTTACAAAAATGAGGTGAATAGAGAGTAAGTGATTTGCCCAAAGGTACTCAAATCTTAACTATCTGAGGCAGATTTCAACTCAGGTTTTCCTGAATCTAGACTCAGCACTCCCTCTACTATATCATCTATCACAATTATAAAGAATTTACTTATAATGAAGGAATATTCACATCTTATTCACTAAACACTTTAAATAATATTTCTTGATTCAGAATAAAATTGATAGGAAAATATTATTTTCATCAACTATATGCTATTCAATGCCATTAATAGTTGTCATTACAATTATTTGAAAAGATGTTGCTGAAAGGAGCCACCTATATTTTATTTAAAGTTAAATTTATCAATACAAAAGTTTGAAAACACTTGAATGATACCATAGTGGTGATGAAAACAAAATTTTTAAGTTCCCCTTAAGGTTGGGCTAATTTTTTTCAGGGAATTATATCTAAATTATATTTGAATGTTTTCAATTTTGAAGGAATTTCTTTTTTATTTTAAACCTTTACCTTCTGTCTATTGGTCCCAAGGCAGAGGAGCAGGAAGGCCTACAAAATGAGACTAAGTGACTTTTCCAGAATCACACAGCTTGGAAGTAGTTGAGGCCATATTTGAACCCAGGACGTCCTGTCTCTGGCCTTGCTCTCAACCACTGAGCCACCTAGTTGCCCCCTAAAGGAATTTCTTACTGCTTCAAAAATGCTCTAGCAATTCTTCTCTCTTCTCCTTGAGTCATCTCATAGTGCCTCATTTGATATAATAAATGTAGCTTTATAAAAATTAGTTGAAGGAATAAGCAGTTGACTGATAGAAAGAGTGTCTGGACTATTTAACACCAAAGTATTATATTTACATTTAAACATCAACTTTTAAGTTTTAAAATTGTGGTACTATGACATTAAAATGTCTCCAGATAATATTCATTGTGTAAACCATTTGTTGTTCACACCCAAGATTCACCTGGCTAATCTATTCACAGGATTCTATAGGAAATTTTATAAGTTCAATGAATAGTTTTTGTAATAGAAATTCTCATCAGTTTTGACTCTGATCTTACACTTCCAACATATATAGTGATCACTGAATTTTTCAGTGGAAATAGGTCTCAAGAAATATTTAATCCATTCCATTTTAAAGGTAAAGCTGAAAAAATTAAGTAACTTACTCAAGGATATATCAACAATAAGTGGGAGGAGAATAAAATGGGAGCAAAATGAGAAGAGATGATTTTTATTCACTTGACATGATTGAATAACTGGTTAGAGTATATTTTGAAATTATACTTTTGCAAGATGGCAGTGGGAAAGCCTGAAACACTTTCCTTGCTTCTACTCTGTCAATCTTCTCCAACCACCCTTAAAATCATCCTTCAAAACAAATCTTAGAGTGACAGGATGAACAAGGGAACACAGTAAAGCAACTTCCCTGCAGAAAATAACTTGAAAGGTATGAAGAGAGGGTCTGGTTCACTGAGGTGAGTGAGGAGAGTAGCATTCAGCAAGGTTCCACTAAGGAGTACCAGTGCAGGGCAACAACAACACTCCACACCCCACCACCCATCTATGGTTCTAGGTTCTGAACCTGGACCCAAGCCAACATTTATATCCTGTGACATTGCCTAAGCCAAGAATATTGTGAGCCCATCCATCAGCAATCTCAGTTGGTGGTTTAATTAGCAGTGGGAGTTGGCTTTCAGAGTTCCAAGTCCCATGGGCCATCATAACATCTTGGTAGAACTGAAACTCACCTCTCCCCCCCCCCCCCAAATAGAGCTAAGGTTAGCATCAAAGAAAAACTGAAGATTAAAAGAGTGCCTTTTTTGCCCTGAGAACAGAGCCCACCTTTAAGATAAAATTAAAAGTCAAGAAAAATGCTGAGATAATAGGCAAACATAAAAACCAAAACAAACAAAAATAATTTCACCTAATCATAGAAAATATTAATGGAGAAAATGAAGAGCAAGACAGATTCAGAAGGGGACAGTAAAATTTAGCAGCTACACGTAAAACTTTAAAGAAAAATATGAATTGATCTCAGGCTCTGCAAGAGTGCAAAAAGGATTTCAAAAATCAATTAAGAAAGTCAGAGGGAAAATGGGGAAGAGAAATGAAAGCAATTAATTCCTAATTGCCCAATTCTAATTTTTGAGGAATGATTTTTCTTCTTAACCTCTCTTTTTATCTGGTCAATTCTACTTTTTAAACTATTTTTCTAGCATTGCCATTAAAAGCAAAAGCAGAAGAATACAATTATATGCCAATTTCATTAATGTATATAGGTGCAAAAATTTTAAATAAAAAACTAGCAAGGTAACTACAGCAATATATCACAAGAATCATTCATCAGATGGGATTTATACAGGAATGCAGGACTGGTTTAATATTAGGAAAACTATCAGTGTAATTGACCATATCAATAGCCAAACTAATGGAAATCACATAATTATCTCAAAAGGTGAAGAAAAAGATTTTGAAAAAATATAACAGCCACTTTTTTTAAAAATTAGAAAGTATAGGAATAAATGTGTCATTCATTGTAATAATAAGTAATATCTACCCAAAATAATCAGTAAGAATTGTCTAAAATGTGATTAAGGTAGAAGCCTTCCCAGTAAGATCAGGACTGAAGGAAGGGTGCCAATAATCATGACTATTATTTAATATTGTACTAGAAATGCTAGCTTTAGCAATTAGAAAAGAAAAAAAAAGAATCACAATCGTCAATGAGTAAATTAAATATCTATCTTTGCATATGAGATAATGTATACTCAGAATATTCTAGAGAATTTAAAGAATTAGTTGAAATAATTAACACCTTGAGCAAAGTTGCAGGATACAAAATAAACCCACATGAATAATCAACTTTTCTATACACTATCAACAAAGTTCAGCAGAAAGAGATAGTGTGTTAGTAAGCTGTTTAGGATGATATGTAAAAAACAATCTAGGTGTGAAAAAGAGGATTGTACTAAGAGAAATGGGAAGAGAGAATTAAAATAGGGTAAATTATAGCAAATAAGGAGACATGGGGCAATTATTACAGTGAAGGAGAGGATGTGGCTATTGATGGGTAATACTTAAACCTTACTTTTTCAAAAGTGAATTCTATCAGACATTTACAGAACAATTCATTGCAACACTGTACAAACTATTTGTCAAAATAAGCCAAGAAAGAGTCCTACCTAATTCTTTTTTTATGACACAAATATGATGCTGATACCTAAGCCAAGAAGACCAAAAACAGAATAAAATTACAGATAAATTTTCTTAATAAACATTCATGCAAAAACTTAAATAAAATACTAGCAAAGAGACTAAAGCAATATAACACAAGAATTATTCACCATGAACAGGTAGGAGTGATATGAGGAATATAAGACTGGTTTGATATTAGGAAAACTATTAGCATAATTGACCATATCAATAATCAAGTTAAAATCTCATGATTATTTCAGTACATGTAGAAAAAAAAACTTTGACAAAATACAATAACCAGTCCTATTGAAAACATCAGAAAGCATAGGAATAAAGGGGCCTCTCCTCAAAATAATGAATACCAATATATTTTTAAAAATCAGCAGGTATCATCTTCAATAGGGATAAGTTAGATGCCTTCCCAAAAACATCAGGAGTGAAGCAAGCATGCCCATTATCACCACTATTATTTAATATTGTACTAGAAATGCTGGCTTTAGCAATAAGGAAAGAAAAAGAAATTGAGGAAATTAAAGCAGGCAATAAGGAAACTAAATACTTGCATGCCATCCACCTCCAGAGAAATAACTGTTGGAAACAGATAAAGATCAAAGCATGCTATCTTCCACATTAGTTTATTTATTATTTTATTTGGCAGTTTTGGTTTTATATGAGTATACCTTTACAGCAATATCCAATATGGAAGTATGGTTTGCATGATAATGCATGTATAATCCAGATCAAATTTCTTACCATCTCTGAGACCAGGGAGGGAAGAAAGGAAGGGAAACAATTTGGAGCTTATAATTTCAGAAAACATATGTTCAAAATTGCATTTATGTGTAATTAGAAAATAAATATCCGAATAAAATATACTTTTTATGGGGAGAAAACTAATGTTTATCTCTTCAAAATATACCTCCATGTTTTGGCCATGAGAAAAAGATTTCAGAAATTGTCTCACAAATTTACTGGAAAATGGTGGCCAATGGGTAACTTCCTTGTATATTATGCTCTTTTAAATCATCCTACCCAGAAATAAGATAAAGAATTTAGAACCAGAGCCTTATGATAATTTAACTGCTTCTTTATTGAAAAAAATTGGGAATAAATCCATTGCCTTTTGAACTTGTAAGTTTCAGTTTGAAGAATATGTGAAAAAAAGGCAGAAACCAACTTTTTGGTATAACAACACTAAGTGAAAAGGCAAATTTAGATGACCTGAATAGTAAAAGGAGGCAAAGTTAGGGACTGGTTTCAAAAAGAACTGTGATGCTCTGCGTGATAACTGGAAACTAGGACATTTACAAGAAACTAAAAAGTTCATAAAAGTCTTCGAACTAAGAGAAACAATTTTACTCTAAGTTCGTATTATACCAAGAGGAAAATACAAAAAAAAAATCTACATAGAAAAATTCCCATTTTCCACAGAAATTCTTTTGTGTGATATGTGATGTGTTTTAATTTCTTTAAGTGATGTGTCAATCTCTAATATCTATAGTCAATTAAGTAAATACTGGATTTAACATACCATAGAAATATTTTAATTTCTTTGAGATGCTGAATGTTCTCTCAGTTCTCAAAAATCATTTCCTAGAAGAGATGTTTACCACTTTATACAGTTTTATCAAGAATTCAAATGATGACTTAAGAAAATACCCTAATACAGGGAAGGAGTATGATGCTGATCTGATATATAGACAGAATTAAATGTAGTTATGTTGAGAATTAGATTTAGAAGTTTCAAGAAGTTAAAAGGATTGGTTTTAGAATATTCATCTTCCTAAACTCCCATGGAACTGAAGTTCTCTGTGCCCTGAAGTCTGGTCCTATGTATTAATTAGTTGCTAGTTATTAACTTTCCTTAATAAGATCCTGGATATGTGGTAGTTTCCTATGTTTCTGCATTTTACACATATCCTAATGTCGATTCAAACATGATCACTATTCTTCTATGTGAATTTCTGAACAATAGCATAACCAACATTTCTCCTTACAACTTTAGAACCAGCAGGAATTGTTTCCCAAATGTTTATTTATTAATTTTCCCTTACATACTCTTTATTTTTTCAGATCTAGTACAAGTCCACAAAATGGCTGTGGGAGCTGCTATTCTGTATACTAAATTGGCAAGGGGAAAACAATGAAAATTTTGCTAAAAATTGTTAGTTTACAATTTCAAAATAATTCTAAAAAACCTTAATTTTGCTTTTAAAATTGTTCTTTCTATCTGAATTTATCCATAGCTTAACATAGTAACAAAATATCCATAGCTTAACATAGTATATGTACAAATATAATTAAAAGTGTATGTACATATAGAGTTGAAAATAATTGGTAAATTCTAGTTCACTTGCTTTTCAAAAAAAGCCAAAATAGGTAAAAATATTAATACTTCCACTTCCCCCAACTATCCTTTTGTACTGAATTTGAATTTAATATAGATATGTATGTGCATTTCTAATCTACATTAATCTATAGCATCTATATCAACTTATGGCTAAGGAAGGAATATAAATTTACTGATGCACACATAAGAATATTAATGTAGAAAGATATATTTTATGGGTTCACAATCCACTACCCTGCTCCAAATAGGAAACTCATAGGAACAAATCTTTAAGCAGATACATGTCTCTTCATCTCAGATAAATGAGTGTTACAAGGTATTTTGCCCCCTCCACTTCTCATATCCTATGACATTTTTCTTGAATGCTCTTTCACTTCTATAACTTAGGTAATACTCATTAATCCTTCATGCAAATTCTTAATGAAGGCAATTCATTTGTCACATGCATTGAGCTACACAGAAATAACAGATCTTGTCTATTTATCAAGTGAAATTAAAGTTATTTCCTTTATGCTCTGAGGAGTTTGTCCCTATGGCTTACCTGTTTAAAAAAGAATAAGAAAGTTGAAAACACATATCTATCTTTTCTGAAATGTTACCACTGCAATAAATCAGCAAATTTTCATTTTCTTTGCACTTCTATGTGATTCTGGATAAAAAGCTATTTCTTCTTAAGTGTAGTCTGCTGATAAAAAATAGATGTTGCTGAAATTCAAATATTAATGCAAACTATAAAGAATTTTTCTTAGTAATTCTTGGTTTTTATAAGTCAAATTTTCATCTTAGTGCATTTAGAGATGACTTTTTTTCCTTAGAAAAGAAAACCAAGGATGAAATAGTAAAACTAATTCATTCTAGGGATGACATGACTTGGTTCAGGCATATAACAGAAAATACAAATGAAAAGATCATGCAAACTGAAATATCTGGTAAAATGGTTAACATATTACAATTTTAGTAACCCTTATCCAGAACATAAACAAGAACTGGCTTGCATATGTCTTTGCAAACAATTATTTTTAAAAAGAATAAGGTTTTTGTCATTATCCCATGTATTTATTAAAAATAAGTATCCCTTCCACATGGTACTTTTTCCCATCATAGTTTCAATATATTGCAAAATGAAATGGGAATTTTGGGAGAATATTGCATAATAGTAAATTACATGAAAAGGCCAACAGACAGCATAGAAAAAATGTTTAGAAACTCAGAAATGCAAAAAATATAGGTATATTTTATAATGTACATATTTTATCTTTTGTTACCATGTATACAATTTAAATATATAAAGAATTAAATTTCATGAAAAGGACTCAAAACTCAGTGGACAACACACAAAGGCTAGAAATTAAAAGATATTTAATATAAGATACTATAAACACCCTGAAAAAGAACAAGAGTAAAAAGGCTTCTCTTGTACAAAGGGAAGGTCAAAATGTTTTTTTAGATCATAGGGTATTACACCTTTAACTCTGCCCTTTCCAGGTGGAAGCAATAATTGTTCTTACTAGGTGTCAGGCATTGTGCTAATGAGGAGAGATACCAAAAAAAAAAAAAGGCCAAAACATGGTCCTGTTTTCAAGGAACTAAGTTAATGAGAGAAACACCATGGGGAAAATGTGTGCATTAAATACCTATAGTCAATGTAAATGGGAGAATATCTCAAAGGGGAGAGACTGGAATGTATGAGGGAGTCTAAGAAACATGGAGAGGGAAAAGGATGTTTGAAGAAGGAAGGATTTGAGTTTTGAGTTGACTCTCAAAGAAATTCAGAGAGGTAAGGTGGGGGGAAACATTTCAGTAATGGGGAACAGGCCATGAAAAGTCACTGAGTTGTGAAATGGATTGTCCTTTGAGAATAATAGCAAGAAGTATTTGGCAGGAAGTAAAGTATAAAAGGAAGGGACTATGTTGTAAAGGAATTTAAAAGCCAAAGAGAGGATTTGATGCCAGAGGAAATAGGGAGTCATTGTATTATATCAAGTGTGTGTTTGTATCTGTGTATGCATACATTGGAAAGGAGTGGGTTGAGATATGGTTGGAACTCTGCTTTACGAAGATCATTTTGGCAACATATCTCACTTTGGCAGATGATTGGAGTACACATAGACAAAGAAACAATAAAAACTAATAGGGTATTGCAAATAGTTCATTCCTGAGGTAATAAGAGCCTATGACATGGTACTAGCTTTGTTAATGAAGAAAGAGTATGTGTATGAAAGAAATGACAAGATTTATCAACAGGTTGGATAATGTGGGGGAGTAGGAGTGAGGGATTCAGGATGACACTTAGACTATGAGTACTTGACTGGAATGGAGAAATTTGGAAGGGAAGATTAAATAGGTGTATTAATAGGTAACCTTGCATCTTGGCTTGTCCTGCAATACCTCTCTCTCTTCATGTCTCTACCACATAGGGTAATGGAGAAAAAGTTTATTCTGTATTTGAGATGTTGAATTAAAATGTCTATTGGTTATCAAGTTCTCAATGGAATAAATAAAATTTATTGCAGTATCTTAAGGATAACATCACATGACTCAAAGAAGATATTTATCCAGTAACAATAAACACTGCTTAAGTTTGGTAATATTCTGATATATTGGTAATAATCAGAGATATTGTCGAGATATACATATTGTTTAAATGAAAATCTGAGACACTAGCAGTAGAATATCAAAGAATTATTTATTAAAGGTAGTTCACAAACATAGCTCCTTAATAGGAATGCAAGAAAAAGCCTTATCAATGGTGTTATTCCCTTGAATACTCTTTGCAACATATCAAAGACAAATGAGGTTAGCAAAATTATTTTTAACACCTGACTCTACACCAAAATATCTTTGGCTACTTTCTCAGACATCAATATGCAGTAATCTGTAAGAATTACATTATAAGCCAAAATTCTGGATATATGAATGTGTGGACAGATATATGAATTCAATAAATAGTCTATTCTTAAAACTATTTGTCAGTCAGGAAGCAATTCTTAAATTTTTACATATGTTAAGCTTCTAAATTAAAAAAAAATAGTCCTTTTTTATTCTCTCATCTAGCTATATCA
Source organism: Monodelphis domestica (assembly GCF_027887165.1). NCBI lineage: Eukaryota > Metazoa > Chordata > Mammalia > Didelphimorphia > Didelphidae > Monodelphis > Monodelphis domestica. The sequence goes on from NC_077230.1 coordinate 257,422,670, forward strand.
TATTTTCCTATTTTTCATTATGAATATCTTATTTGAATGGATCATGAATGAATAGTTTCAGGCATATGTTCATATCCTTTTCTTATTTTTAATCTTGTCTCTTTATACTAATTTTTATCTTTGTTCTAATAAGATGTTATTCATACTTTATATAGAGAGATGATTCATGAATTCTCTCCATATTAATAATGATTTATTTTCTGTTAGGATATAATCAATTTCTTTTTAATGATGTCATTTATTTTGACCATGCTAATATTTATTCTTTTCTTGAAGATTATATACATGAAAGTCAAATGTGAAGTTTTTGTGTATTCTTCAAGTCTATGTCTTTTCTCATTCTTTATTCCTGATTCATATTCTTGTATTCAAGTTATTGATTCCATAGCTAAATTAAAGTTCATAGGAAGAATAAAAATGGGTGCAGAAACATCTGCACTATCCATCAAATATTATGGTCAGGAGTCTAGAAAGCTCTACTTTACTATCTGTTGGTATGGAAGGGAACCTAGGTTCCCAAAAGTCATATCATCAGGTCATGAGCCCTGGCCAATTTTACCAGGCTTTCTGATTCTTAGTACTATTTGCCTTCATTCATGCTACTCCACCACTATATTTACAGAGGAATAACAGGGACACATAGATCACCATTCATTTTAAATTTTTCTTTTTTCTGTGGGTTACCATAGACAAAAAAAATCATTACCAAATAGAATACTGGTGATGAGCCTTTTCATATTTAGTCAAATCATGGCAAAGATATAGTAACGATATCAAATCAAATTCTGATCCATAAATCCAAAAAAAAAAGTCATAAGGAGACAATTTTTCAGACCAAGATAGCTTAAGGAAGCAAAACAGAGGACTGGTGGTCATGGAGCACAGCATGTGGCCAGGAGCTTATGGCAAGCAGAGCATTATGGTGACCAGGAACTGAAAATAAACCCTTATTAGGTACCAGAGTAGAAAGTTTGGGGGTTATTTACTCAACCATCAGGAACAATATAAGAAGAGGCTACAAGAACAGGATCATTGGTTAGATCTGTAAAAAATAGACTCGAATACATGACTACAATCCCCACAAGCCTTTACTCCACTTCCCCAAAATGCTTTGTAATCTCACGGAATTCTGAGGTGGGCCGAGATTGAGGAAGGATTTAAGCTGGTGGCAAAGGTTTTTGGGTCTCTTTTTGGACTTCTATTTTGGAGCAGAGGCGTCTCTTCCATGATGTGAGGTTATTTTGTCTAGGCCTCTGGCCTAGGCACGTGTTTCTTACTTGTATATTCTTTAATCCTTAATCCTTAATAAACCTCTAAAAAATATAATACTCCTTGCAGAGAGAAACTAATTTCAGTCTCCCCATAGTCTCCCCTAAATTTTAACTGTTACAGATCTACTGCTTATTACATAATTCTGAGGAGACCTGAGGGAGGATATACACATAGAGGAGTGAATGCTAGTATACCCTAGAGAACAAGTTCTGAAGCAAATAATAATTGTATATTTCTGATCCCAGAAGCATAGTGAGAACTTGGTTCTATCCTCTAGTACAGGATTGGGATATAGTGGGAAAGAATCTGAGACCAAAGGGGAGGTAACAATTAAGTCAGTCTCACCTTGAAGAACCTCCCAGAAGACCAACTGTGGCCAAGTCAAATAGGAGTATAATAAACCTCCCTACAAAGGATAAGTCTGTAGACCCCAAAGAAGGGTCAGGATATTGGAGAGCTCAAAGTAGAAGGCTAGTGAAGCTGACTTTGTCCTAGGTCACTTCAGTATACTAGAAATGAAAGTTTGTAGGCCCCTAGTCTGATCTATGGAATCACTAGAAGAATGTAACAGGAAAAGACCTCATGACAGATATTCCTTCCAGAACTGTGAAAAGCATAATAGAAATATGAAGTCCAAAGTCAAGAAGTAGTCTAGAAGATTAAACAAAGAAATGTGTGTGTGTGTGGGGAATTCCCCTTAAAAAGAACTATTATAGCAAGAGGGAAACTCAAAACAGAAACCCAGAAGAAAAGAATGAATTGAAAAAATTTACAAGAAAAGCCTCAAAGAAAATGTATATTGAATATGAGTCATACTAGCATTCTAAGAAGAGTTAAAACAAGGGTTAAAAAAAGACAAAAATATTTCCTTTAAACCAAAAGAAAACAGTAGAAGAAATAAAGGGGGAAAGTGAGAGCAATGGAAAATTGGAATTAAACAATTTAAAGCTAAACATTCTATGGGACATCAAGAAATATTATAACAAAGTCAATAGACTAATAAAGGAAGAAAATATGAGCTATCTTATAGCAAGAAAATTGACATAGAAAACATTTTGAGGAAAGATAATTTAAGACTCATTGAACTACCAGAAACCTATGAACAAAATTAAAGCCCAGGCATAATAGTTTAATAATTCATAAAACTGCCCACATCTCTTAGAACCATAGCACAAAGTAAAAATTGAAAGAAACTACTAGACATACATTAAAAGAGTCTCCCCTCCAAATGAAAATTATGAAAGATATTAGCTAAATTTCAGAAGTCCTGGACCAAATAAAGAATAAAAACCCACTTAATTCTTAATCAAGTCAACAACCATTCATTAAGTGCCTACAATATGCCAAGCAATATACTAAGCATTGGGGATATGAAGGAAAAAAGCAACAACAATTCTTTCTCCTATGGAACTCACTTTCTAATGGGAAGACAACAGGTAAACTACATACAAACAAGATAAACAATATTTACCCATAGTGATCCTAATAAAGCAGACCCAATATGTTTCCAGGATCACCTTCAAAGACTTTCTAGGGTAATACTGCCTCTTAAAGCCCATTTGATAAACTCCCATCACCATAGACTAGTAGGATTCTTAAGTGGATAAATGTTAGTAGTATCAGTATTCTAGGGGTAAATCTATAGTGGTTAATTTCCTAAATGCTAACCAACAAGTTCCTCACCCATATGATTAATCTCAATCAGCCAGTGATATCAGTTTTTTTTTGTTTGTTTTGGTTTTTTTTGCAAAGGGACTCACTCAAATGGCCTAGAAAGAATAATACTTACAGGGACAAATAGGTTGCTCAGTGGATAGAGAGCCAGATTTAGTGACAGGAGGTCCTGGATTCAAATATGGCCTCAGGAACTCCCTAGCTATTTGATACAGGGAAAGTCACTCAATTCCAATTGCTTAGTCTTTACAACTCTTTTATTTTGGGACCAGTACTTATTATTAACTCTAAGATAGAAGATAAGGATTTAAAAATAAAGAATAGTAGTTACAAAGCATTCATTTCCTCCCTCAAATATAAAATATCCTAGTCCCCTACAAAGTAATAAAAAATCTAGGCAGGACTTCTGGTCAAGATGGAGGCTTAGAAGCAGCAAAAGTTCAGACCTCTGAAAACCCTTCCTTACCAATCACAAACTGAATGCTCCTAGGGGACTGAAATTCAAACTTAACAACAGGACAGAGCCAGGGAACCCCCCTTCTGGACTCAAATCAAAAGGTATGCCCCCAAAAGCCAGAATCTTAGAACACTCGGGTCTAAGGTGAAGGCAGAAGGAAGGTCCCAGGACCCCTCCCCTCCAACCCAGAGTGCTGAGCCCCCAGCAGCAGTGGGAACCTCAGGGCCAGCAAAGGTGCTGTTCTGAAGGGCGCACCTTGAAAGCAATCTGGGCCAGGCTCGGGTCGTCCAACAGTGAAGGCAGGGAATCAGCCAGAAAGAGACTGGGGGGAGCCTGAAGCCCCGTGGCTGGGTCCTTCCATCAGTGTCTCACTGGAAGTTTTTGCCTTGGGGCACGTCCAGATCAACTCAGTTGAACATAATCCCATCAGGAGCCCTCAGAGTTCAGGGAGGCCAGGATCTCTCTCCCCTAGAGTGCAGGGCCTCCCGAAAGGACAGGAACCTCAAGGCAGGCAAAGGCACTGGGGTACCTTGTGGACAGTGCTGTGCCAGTCTCAGAGCATGAAAATAAGGCAGCAGAGAAACAGGTGGAGAGAACTGAGAGCAGTAACACTGGAAATGCTGGCAGGCAGGGGAGGGCAGACCCTGGGCTTCCCTGGGAAGACAGCGCAGCTGAGGAGGACTGACAATTTGGCTGGGGCTAAAGCCTCATATAATCAGAAGCATACACTGAGAGCAAGCCCTTCGCACTCAGATTTATGACTGGAAAGGGGAGGAAATACCATACAGATGTCAAATAGTGCAGAGGTGCAACAACCCCCAAACACCAAGAAAAGCAAGAAGAAGGGGGTGACTTTGGACACATTTTATGGAGCAAAAATACAAAATACAGAGGAGATAGAAGAGGAAACACAAACAAATGCTCCAAAACCTTCCATAAGAAATGGAAATTCTCCACAAGCTCTTGAAGAACTTAAATTGGAAATTATCAAAAAGATGGAAGCCTCTGGCAGGAAAAATGGGAAACAATGCAAAAGGAACTCAGCAATCTGAGGGACCAAAAATACAAATGCAGAAGCAGTTGAATGCCTCAAAAAACAGGTCAGACCAAACTGAAAAGGAAAACCAGTCTTTAAAGGTCAGAATCAGGCAACTGGATGACAATGATCTTGCAAAAGAGCAAGAATTAATAAAGCAAAGTCAAAAGACTAAAGAGTTAGAAGATAACGTAAAATATCTCACTGACAGGGTGGCAGACCTGGAAAACAGAGGAAGGAGAGACAATCTGAGAATCTACCAGAAAGGCCAGAAATAAACTGTAATCTTGATATCATAATACATGATATCATCAAAGAAAACTGCCCAGAGATTCTAGAACAAGGGGACAAAATATGCATTGAAAGAGTTCACAGAACACCCTCTATACTAAATCCCCAAAAGACAACTCCCAGGAATGTAATTGCGAAATTCCAAAGATTCCAAGCAAAAGAAAAAAATTTACAAGAAGCCAGAAAAAGACAATTTAGATATAAAGAAACACCAATCAGGGTCACACAGGACCTACCTAGCAATCTCCACTCTGGATGACCATAAGGCATGGAACATGATATTCAGAAAAGCAAGATATCTGGGTCTTCAACCAAGAATCAGCTATCCATCAAAACTGACTGTATACTTCCAGGTGAAAGTATGGGCATTCAACAAAATATGAGATTTCCAAGTGTTTGTAAAGAAAAGACCAGAGCTTTGTGAAAGTATGACATCCAAACACAAAGAGCAAGAGAAACATGAAAAGGTAAATATGAAGGAAAGGGAAAAGGAGAAAACTGTTATCTTTTTCTTTTATTCCAACTCTCTTCTATAAGAACTACATTTATATTAAATTATATATATTAATATGTGGGGAAAATGTAATTGGTAACTCTCAAGAATTGTATGCATCATTAGAGTAGTAAGAAGAATCATGCATAGGGAAAGTTTGGTGCAACAAGATGATATGGAGAAAGGGGGGATAGAAAGAAAAAGAGAGGGGGGAATCATTGATGGTACTAAGATATACTCAAAGAAATAGAAAAAAAACTAAATAGAATACTCTTTCTCACACAAAGATACACATGGGAAGGGGAGGGGAAGAATTCTCCTATGAGAAGGAGAGGAAGAGAGTTTTTACTTAGCCCTTACTCTCAATGAAATCAACTCTGAGAGGGAAGAGCATCTAGATCCATTGGGATCTTGAATTTTATCTTATCCAAAAGGGTAAGGGAGAAGGGAAAACAAAAGGGGGTAAGGGGACAGGGAACACAAAAAGGGAGGGGCTAGAAAGGGAAACATATCAAGGGAGTGGACTAGGGGGACTGATTTAAAGTAAATCACTGGCTTAAAAGGTTATAGCTAAGGAAGAAAGGTCAGAATTATGGGAGGATATCAAAATGCCAGGGAATACACAAGTAACAATCATAACTTTGAATGTGAATGGGATGAACTCCCCCATAAAATGTAGATGAATAGCAGAATGGATTAGAATCCAAAACCCTACCATATGTTGTCTTCAAGAAACACACATGAGGTGGGTAGATACTCACAAGGTCAGAATTAAAGGATGGAGTAATACCTTTTGGGCCTCAACTGATAGAAAGAAGGCAAGCATTGCAATCATGATATCTGACAAAGCCAAAGCAAAAATAGACCTGATTAAAGGGGATAGGGAAGGTAAATATATTTTGTTAAAAGTGAGTAAAGATAATGAAGAAATATCACTAATCAATATGTATGCACCAAATGACATAGCTCCCAAATTTCTAATGGAGAAATTAGGAAAATTGAAGGAGGAAATAGACAGTAAAAGCATATTAGTGGGAGATCTGAAGCAACCACTATCAAATTTAGATAAATCAAATAAAAAAATGAATAAGAAAGAGGTAAATGAAGTGAATGAAATCTTAGAAAAATTAGAGTTAATAGACATATGGGGAAAAATAAATAGGGACAAAAAGGAATACACCTTCTTCTCAGCACCACATGGCACATTCACAAAGATTTACCGTACACTAGGTCACAGAAACATGGCATACCAATGCAGAAAAGCAAAAATAATAAATGCAATCTTTTCAGATCATAAGGCAATAAAAACAATGATCAGTAAGAGTACATGGAGAGCCAAATCAAAAATTAATTGGAAATTAAATAATATGATACTCCAAAATTGGTTAGTTAGAGAACAAATCATAGAAACAATTAATGATTTCATTGAGGAAAATGACAATAGTGAGACATCCTTTCAAACTTTATGGGATGCAGCCAAAGCAGTACTTAGAGGAAAATTCACATGCCTGAGTGCATATGTTAACAAATTAGGGAGGGCAGACATCAATGAATTGGAAATGCAAATAAAAAAAAAACTTGAAAGTGAACAAATTAAAAAACCCCCAGAAGAAAACCAAACCAGAGATCCTAAAAATTAAGGGAGAAATTAATAAAATTGAAAGTGATTGAACTATTGAACTAATAAATAAGACTAGAAGCTGGTACTTTGAGAAAACAAACAAAATAGACAAAGTACTGTCAATCTAATTAAAGGAAAGAAGAAAAGCAAATTAACAGCATCAAAGATGAAAAGGGGAAAGTCACCTACAATGAAGAAGAAATTAGGGCAATCATTAAAAACTACTTTGCCCAATTATAAGGCAATAAATATACCAATCTAAGCAATATGGATGAATATTTACAAAAATATAAATTATCTAGAATAACAGAAGAAGGAATAGAATTCTTAAATATCACATATCAGAAAAAGAAATCAAACAGGCCATCAAAGAACTTCCTAAGAAAAAATCCCCAGGGCCAGATGGATTCACAAGTGAATTCTATCAAACATTCAAAGAACAGCTAATCCCAATACTATACAAAGTATTTGACATAATAAGCAAAGAGGGAGTTGTACCAAATTCCTTTTATGACACAAACATGGTACTGATTCTGAAGCCAGGCAGGTCAAATATAGAGAAAGAAAACTATAGACCAATCTCCTTAATGAACAAAAATGCAAAAATCCTAAATAGGATACTAGCAAAAAGACTCCAGCAAGTGATCAGAAGTGTCATTCATTATGATCAAGTAGGATTAATACCAGGAATGCAGGGTTGGTTCAATATTAGGAAAACCATACACATAATTGACCATATCAACAAGCAAACCAACAAAAATCACATGATTATCTCAATAGATGCAGAAAAAGTCTTTGATAAAATACCAACACCCATTCCTATTAAAAACACTAGAAAGTATAGGAATAGAAGGGTCTTTCCTAAAAATAATAAAGAGTATATATCTAAAATGATCAGCAAATATCATCTACAATGGGGATAAACTAGATGCATTCCCAATGAGATCAGGAGTGAAACAAGGATGCCCATTATCACCTCTATTATTTAACATTGTACTAGAAACACTAGCAGTAGCAATTAGAGAAGAAAAAGAAATTGAAGGCATTAAAATAGGCAATGAGGAGACCAAGCTGTCACTCTTTGGGGATGATATGATGGTCTATTTAAAGAATTCTAGAGAATCAACAAAAAAGCTAATCAAAATAGTCAACAAACTTTAGCAAAGTTGCAGGATACAAAATAAGCCCACATAATTCATCAGAATTTCTATATATTTCCAACACATCTCAGCAGCAAGAATTAGAAAGAAAAATCCTATTCAAAATCACCTTAGACAAAATAAAATACGTAGGAATCTCTCTCCTGAGACAAACACAGGAACTATATGAACACAACTACAAAACACTCTCGACAAAATTAAAACTAGACTTGAGCAATTGGAAAAACATTAACTGCTCATGGGTAGGATGAGCCAATATAATAAAAATGACCATCCTACCCAAAATGATCTATCTACTTCCATACCCATTGAACTTCCAAAAAACTTTTTTACTGATTTAGAAAAAAACATAACAAAGTTCATTTGGAAGGTCTAAGGATCAAGGATATCCAGGGAAATAATAAAATATATATATATATATATATATAAAGGAATGTGGCCTTGCAGTCCCAGATATCAAACTATACTATAAAGCAGTGGTCATCAATTTGGTACTAAGAGACAGAAAGGAGGATCAGTGAAATAGACTTGGGGTAAATGACCTCAGCAAGACAGTCTATGACAAGCCCAAAGACAAAAATCCACTATGTGACAAAAACTGCTGGGAAAACTGGAAGACAGTGTGGGAGAGATTAGGTCTGGATCCACACCTCACACCCTACACCAAGATAAACTCAGAATGGGTGAATGACCTGAATATAAAGAAACTATAAGTAAATTAGGTGAACACAGAATAATATACATGTCAGATGTTTGGAAAGGCAAAGACTTTAAAACCAAGCAAGACATAGAAAGAGTCACAAAATGTAAAATAAATAATTTTGATTACATCAAATTAAAAAGTTTTTGTATAAACAAAACCAATGTAACCAAAATTAGGAGGGAAGCAACAAATTGGGAAACAATCTTCATATCAAAAACCTCTGACAAAGGTCTTATTACTCAAATTTATAAAGAGCTAAAGCAATTGCACAAAAAAATCAAGTAATTCTCCAATTGATAAATGGGCAAGGGACATGAACAGGCTGTTTTCAGCCAAAGAAATCAAAATTATTAATAAGCACATGAAAAAGTGTTCTAAATCTCTGATAATCAGAGAAATGCAAACCAAAACAACTCTGAGGTATCTATCACATCACACCTAGCAGATTGGCTAACATGACAGCAAAGGAAAGTAATGAATGCTGGAGGGGATGTGGCAAAGTGGGGACATTAATTCATTACTGGTGGAATTGTGAATTGATCCAACCATTCTGGAGGGCAATTTGGAATTATGCCCAAAGGGCATTAAAAGACTGCCTGCCCTTTGATCCAGCCATAGCACTGCTGGCTTTGTACCCCAAAGAGATCATAAGGAAAAAGGCATGTACAAAAATATTCATAGCTGCACTCTTTGTGGTGGCCAAAAATTGGAAAATGAGGGGATGCCCTTCATTTGGGGAATGGCTGAACAAATTGTGGTATATGTTGTGATGGAATACTATTGTGCTAAAAGGAATAATAAAGTAGAAGAATTCCATGGAGACTGGAACAACCTCCAGGAAGTGATGCAGAGTGAAAGGAGCAGAACCAGGAAAACATTGTACACAGAGACTGATACACTGTGGTTCATTCGAACATAATGGACTTCTCCATTAGTGTCAATGCAATGTCCCTGAACAATCTGCAGGGATCATGGAGAAAAAACACTATCCACAAACAGAGGGCAAAATGTGGGAATAAAAACACTGAGGAAAAGCAATTGCATGACTACAGAGGTTGAGGGGATATGATTGAGGAGAGACTCTAAATGAATGCCCTAATGCAAATACCAACAACGTGGAAATGGGTTCGAATCAAGGGCACATGTGATACCCAGTGGAATCACGTGGCATTCATGGGAGGGGTGGTGGGAGGGGGGAGGAAAAGAAAATGATCTTTTTTCTCCAATGAATAATGTTTGAAAATGACCAAATAAAATAATGTTTAAAAGGGAAAAAAATAATCTAGGCAGAGAAAAGAGTGGTCAAGATCTTAAATAAAGTAGTAACCAGGAACAGATGTGGCCAAGGTAGTTCACTCTTCTGGAAGGGAAAGTATAGTAAATACTTGTTTATTGACAAGGTGACTAGGGTAATTACTATTTAAAATTTTATTTATTTATGCATTCATTTATTTATTTTTCTAGTTACATGTAGACACAATTAAAAAAAGCAGTATCTTCCACCTGAGAATCAATATTATGTATTGGTTCTAAGACAGAAGTGCAACAATAGATAAGTGTCTTGCCACTGATTACATTGCTAGAAAATGTACAGGATTTCTAATCTCTAGACCTGGCTCCCAATGCACTTATCTTTCCCTGAAGCAGTTTTTCTTTTTTAACAATTATTTTCTGATATTTTAGGATTCAGATTTTCTCCCCTTCTCCCCAAGGTGGTAAATGTTCTGATATCAGTTTCTGCTTTCATGGAATACATATTTACATATTGCTCATTCTGTGAGAGAAGTCATGTCTCACCCATAAAACAAACAAACAAAAAACTCATGAAGGAAATAAAGTGGAAGATAGAATCCTTTGATCCACAATCAGACTTCAACAGTTCCTTCATTTGCTGTGGGATGATATTTTTTTATTGTAGGTCCCTTGTGGGTATCTTGGGAATTTGCTTTGTTGATAATAGTTTAGTTCTTCACAGTGGATCATCATATAATATTTATTTTACTATATACATTGTTCTTCTTCAGCTTACTTCACTTTGCATCAGGGCATATGTCTGTCCAGGTTTTTCTGAACTAATCCAGTTCATATTTTTTTGTTCAACAAATTGACAACTCCTCAGTTTCTAATTCTTGGCCACTACAAAAAAAAGCTGCTAATTGGTTTTGTACAAGTAGTTCCTTTTCCCTTATAGATGTTCTCACATCTCACACAGACTCAGAAGTGGTATTGGGCAATGACTCTTAATTTAGCATCTCCAGAAGCTGTTTGCTTGGTCTCAGACTACAGGTTTCAGTAAGGAGAGGAGAGAAAGTTGAACTTTTAGGTAAGTAAATTAATTAAAAAGTCCCTTCTCCTTTTAAGTCACTCAGGGTAACTAGTTTTAGTTAACTTATATTTATCCCTGATTCTCCTTAAACAATCTTATGTAGGTGTATGGTTGTGAAAAAGATACCAATATAATCTATGTTGTTGAAGTATCTTCCTTTTCTTGCTTGCCTATATTTTTATATATAAATATATATGTGTGTATGTTCATAATTACATATTATAATTATATATGTATATATAATATACTTAAATATTACTGCCTCCTAACATTTCTAGAGTGAGGAATTTCTGTTGTGTATTTTAAGATTTTTATTTTTAACCTTTCCAATCTCTGTCATTTAACCTCCCACAAACCTTTATTTTTTCATAAAGTCTCACTGGGAAATCACCATTAAAGGAAAAATGCTATGTTAACTATTGTTTTTGCTAGACCATCCAAGTAAATGTCATTACTAATAACCATCAGAGTTACCTATAAAATCCTGAGAATAGTATCAATTGTGTCACTGGGGATCCAACAAGTCAGTTGTGAGTTGGGTGATTCCTGAAGGAGTGTTATACTAGCATGTTAGAATTTTCCAGATCTTCTGTTGGCGTAGCCTTCAAGAACCCCAAGTCATCACTACTTAACAATCACCTATTAGAAGAGAAACTCTTGGAGTTCTTGTCACTATATATTATTAGAATTCCATTCATTTGTTCATTCATTCAATAGGAATTTTTTAATATTTAAGATGGTCTTATTAAAGAAAATTCCCTCAAACAACTAATTTAAATTAAATAGTATGTCATTGTGAGCATTTGGAGGCAACCAAGGGGAATCTGATCCATGGAAAATGGGCATGCCCATTATTATCTTGTTTATATGGTATGATGAACATCTTATGATTGACTCATTTAGAATCATCCTCCATTCTCTTCCCTGTGTCTATAAAAATGGTCACTCCTTTCCAAGATATTCATTCTTTTCACCATTTTCCAAAGGCAGACCCCATTGCATCAGAGTGGATCTGTGTTCTCTGGGGATAGGAATGAACCTGTGTCTCAGAAGTAACCTCTTCTTAGGTGGAGCTGATAGCCTTGGTGATTTGAGGCATATTTTAGTGGGAGATATGCATACATTTCATTTGAGAGGTTAGTTTATGTAAAATGTTTATAAAAAACTAGTTTCTGTGGGCAAGTTGGAAGGGAGATGAGAAGGGTCAACAAGATAGGGGATTTCAGATTTTTCTAGGAAGTAGGATTATAAAATCTCATTTCCTAAGAGAGAGGCAAGATTTCTTATTTATCATCAGCTCTGGGATTTTCCTAATGAGTTGTTGTTATTTGGTCATTTCAGTTATGTCTCACATCCTAATGACTCAATTTGGGGCTTTTTTTGGGAAAGATATTACAGTGGTTTCCTTCTGAGTATCTCCATATTTAAAAGTTCCTGAGGTTAAGAGTTCAAGGATCAGATCATTTAGAGACAGTAGGGAATTTCCTTAGGGAAAAGAAAAAAAGGAAATGAACAGAATATAGTCTATGAAGTTATTGCTCAATTTCCTGTGTGCTGAGGAAAATCAGTGAGTTATTCAAGCAGTGAAAGCCTCATGAGAAGTGGGTTAAAAGTTTAGTAGTTCCAAACGTATGTTGTTGTTGTAGTTGTTTTCCTGTTGGTAAGTAGGGATGGGGTGAGTTTGAGTTTAGAAAAGGAGTCTAAACTATGGGTTTAAAATGCAAGTCTTGTGAGATCTATGTATGAGTAGGAATTTCATTACAATGCAAGGCTATTACCTCACTAGCAATCCTAAGCTCATCCCTCTTTTAGTAAAAGCTGATAGACTATTTGAGTAAGTTGTGTTTCAGTATCTATTCATAGGCTCAATATTTTAGCATCATATTTATGGAAATGTATAGAACACACTATTTTATACATTTTGGTGAGATGAAATAAATACTGAACTTTATATTTTGCACCTTCAGTGTTAGTTTAAGGCTGAGGAATTTTTTACCTACATTGCAGAGAAACTAAATGCAAGCTATAGCTTAAATATTTTAAGGAATTGTCACTAAAACATCCAATCTATCAGTCAATAACCACTTATTAAGTGGCTACTATATGCCAGGCACTCTGCTAAGCCCTCTCAAACAAAATGAAGGAAAAGGACAACACCAAACCTCACAGAGCTTATAATCTAATAAAGGAGAGAAAAAGTAAGCAAATATGTACAAATAATCTATAGCTAGTACAAATAGGAAATAGTGAAGAGAGATTTGGGAAAGGCTTCCTTTAATAGAAGGGATTTTAGTTGAGACTGAAGTAGTTTACTTCAATAAGGGAGTCCAGACACCTGGAAGTTCAATTAATGGAACCAATATTTGTTTATTAATATATTGATTAATAATATATACCTAACTGGCCAGGATGGCCTTCCTAGTGACAGCCACGCTGAGGAAAAGTTACAGACAATTTTTATAGGTTTACATACATGAGAGAGGTGAAAAGGTAAAATGAGCTCATCCAAAGCTAATGAAGGATATATGGCTTTAACTTTAATATAAGTGTAATGTGGCTTTAATGACTAGGGAAGACTGACCAGGGCAATTAAGTTTATCATACACAAGCCAGATATACTATAAATTGGGGAGGATGGGCCTTCCTTTGTATATCTTATTCTACACCTGGTTTATCCTGTCCTTGAGAGGCCATCCCCTAGTTCCCCTGATCATCTGTTCTTACAGACTGAGAAAGCTCATTCCTTATGCCTGTTTTCTATAAGAGAAAATATACTTTATTGATTATTACCTTTACCAATTGATCAGGGACTTCATTTTACTCTATTTCAAGACTTACAGGAAAGTAAGATAGCCACTATGTAGGGATAAAGAAGGAGAACATTCTAGGAATGCCAGAGAATAGCCAGGAAAAAAAGCTCGTCATTGAGATGGAGTGTTTTGTTCATGGAACATCCAGAAGGCCAACTTCAGCAGATTGAAGAATATTTGGTGGGGCCTAGAATGAAGACAGAATGGAGACAAGCCATGAAGTCTACCATTAGGATAGTAGAAGTGCCAGAGAAGATAAGGGTTCACATTCAAGAGATATTGTAAAAGTGAAATTGAGAGCCTGACAACATATTAGATATTGAGGGGGAGAGATAATGAGAAGTTGATGATTACTTTTGGCTGTGAGCTTGAAAGATTGGAATGATGGTGCTGCTCTTAATGCCAATAGAGAAGTCAGTAGGAGAGGGAGATTTGGGGATAAGATAATAGATTCTGTTTTGGACACATTTAGTTTACAATGTCTACCAGACATCCAGTTTGAAATTTCTGAAAGACAGTTGGAGATTCAGAATTGGAGGTCAGCAGAGGACCTGGGCATAACAGGAAGATTTGAGAATTATCAGGCTAGATACTAGTGTTAATCAAATCTTTAGAAGACACTGAAATCACAATGTAAAATAGTATAAAGAAGAGAAGAGTGCCCCAGGAACTGGAGGAACAACTAAGGTAAAGGGATGTGATCTAGATGAGGATCCAGCAAAGGAGACCAAGAAGGAATGGTCACATACAGATAGTATCAATGAGCAAAATAGAGATAAAGACTTTTGCTATGTTTTGTGGGGTCTCAATCCTGGATCCAGTCCAGAGTATTTTAGGGGGAGTTTAGGCCCTTATTACAAATACATGAAGTGTCTACTAAATATCTAGCACTAGTCATTAAAAATATCTTAGAAAGTTCTATAATATGTGTCATGTTAAAATCTATATTGTTTCTTTGTCTATTAATTTAATAATTGCATCTCTAATTTGTAATCTTAATGCTAGAAAATGTAGATTATATAAAAATCCTAGAAAGTCAGGGAGAGCCAAGATTCTAGAGAAAGTACACTAACCTACCTGATTTCTACCAAATTATCCTCCAAACAAATTTAACATAATGCCTCAAAAAGAATTCTGGAATGGCAGTACCCACAAAGGAAAAGGGTGAAACAATTTTTCTTCCTAAAATAACTTGAGATTGCCTTGAAAGTTCTATGCACCAGGGTAGTAGTAGTAGAGCACAGATCAGTGTGACAAGGTAGGCCTTACCTCACCAAGCTGGTATAGGACTTGGGGGCAACTAAATCAGCTTCTGGAACTCTCAACCACAGAAGGAAAGGAGATTGGACAGCTGGATACAAGGAAAGTACATGGGTCCCTTAGCTGACTTTGGATGCAGGACTGTGTTTCATTGTCCATACACAGATTCAGATTGAAGTCTTTGACCTAAGACCCAGAAGGAAGAGGAGCACTAGAACATACCAGTGCTTATGACTATTAGGGAGCAGGTGACCCTGATCACAGTTCCAAAAGAATGTTTATGATCACTCACAGTCTATAGCACAGGCTATGAGAGTATTAAACAGACTTCTCCCTAGATCATACAACCTTGGAAAAACTGAAAACTTCTATATCCCTTATCTGGGTCTTAAGGCAGCTGCACAAAGGTTCTGAAGGTAGGAAAAGTCCTTCCCTTTACCAAAGGAACAGAACCCAAATTTATTCGATTTTTTAAGTTAAAAGACAAGAAAAAGGCTTGAAATTGAAGAAAAACAAGACAAAACAAAACAAAAAGAAGCATAGAAAGTTATTTTGATGACAAGGAAGACTAAATAAAAAACTCAGAAGAGGACTGCCAAGTTAATACTGTTACATCCAAGGCCTCCAAGAAAGATATGAATTGGTTTCAAGCTCTAAAAAGAAATAATGGAGATTAAAAAGGTTTTTTAAAAATCAATTAAGAGAGGGGGAAGAAAAATTGGAAAAAGAAATTAAAACAGAGCAAGGAAACAATGAAAAAAGAGTTGATTGTTTAGCAAAAGAGTCATAAAAATACTGAAAAAAATAATATCAAAATAGAGAACTGACACATGTTCAAAGGACATGAATAGGCAAATCTCAGGTAAAGAAATTAAAACTATCTTTAGTTATATGGAAAAAATGTTCCAAATTACAATTGATTAGAGAAATATAAATTAAAATAACTTTCAGGCACTATGTCACACTAATTAGATTGGCTAACATGACAAAAAAAATGATAAATGTTGGAGAGGATGTAGAAAAAACAGCATACTAGCACACTGCTGGTGAAGTAGAGAACTAATATAATCATTTAGGGAGAGCAATCTAGGGAAAAATAAAAGGAACCATCAAACCATGCATGTCTTTTGACCCAGCAATACCACTACTAGGTCTATGTCCCAAAGAGATTAAATTTAGGCTGAAAGAACCTACACGTTCTAGCAAAGAATTGGAAACTGAAGGCATGCCCATCATTTGGGTAATGACTGCACAAGTGGTATATGCTTGTACTAGCATACCAGTGCACTATAAGAAATGACAAATATGATGATCAAAAAACATTGGGAAGACATATAAAGTGATGCAGAGTGAAGTGAACAGGACCAAAAGAATGTTGTACACAGTAACTATAATAACGTATGATGACTGACTTTGAATGGCTTACCTATTTTCAACAAGGCAAGCATCCAGGACAACTCAAATGGACATATGATTAAAAAAAGGATATTCACCACCATAGAAGGAACAGATTAAGTTTGGAAGCAAAATGAAATATGCACTTTTTAATTTTGTTCATGAAATTGTCTCTAATGTAAGTAATATGTGTCTTCTTTCACAACTTGATGACCATGGAAGTTCATGTTATATGATAATATATGTACAGCCTATATAATGTTACCTGCTTTCTTGGGAAGTGGGAAGGAGTGGAAGGGAAATAGAGAAAATGGATTACAAATCTGAAAACATATATACATATATATATAAATATATTTAAAACCCTTACCCTCCATCTTGGAGTCAACACTGTGTATTGGCTCCAAGGCAGAAGAGTCTGAAAACAAATATTAAAAAAATTTATCAACATATAATGAAAAGCAGAATAGATCAATCAATAAAAGAGGTACAAAAATCCACCAAAGAGAACTTCTTATAAAGAAGAATTGGTCATATGGAAAAAAAGCATAAGAATTGACTGAAGAAAAGCACTTTTTAAAAATGTAGAACTTGCCAAATGGAAAAGGAGATACAAAAGCTCATGAAAGAAATAATTCCTAAAAATTAGAGTTAGGCAATGGGAAGCTAATCACTCCATGAGGCATCAAGAAATAATGAAAGTCAAAAGAATGAAAAATAGAAAAAAACTATTAAATATCTCAATGAAAAAAACAAGTGATCTGCAATATAAATCCAGGAGTGATAATCAAGGAATTTTTGAATCACCTGGAATTCATAACCAAAATAGAACTTATCCATTATTTTTCAAGAAACTCTCAAGGAAAACTGCCCTGATATTCTGGAACTATATGGTAAAATAGAAATGGAAAGAACCCACTGATTATCTCCTGAAAGAGATCCTAAATGAAAGCTCAGAAATATTATAATCAAATTCCAGAAATCTTAGGTCAAAGAGAAAATATTACAAGCCATCAAAAAGAAACAATTCACACATCAGGGAGCCACAGTTAGAATAACAAAAGATTTAGCACCTCCCACATTAAAGGAACAGAAGTCCTCTAATTTGATATCCCCTAGGACAAAGCTGTTAAAACTTTAACCAAGAATTGCTTACCTAGCAAAACTGACTATAAACTTTCATGGGAAAAAGTGGGCATTCACAGTAATGGAGAAGTTCCAAACATTCCTGACAAAAAGACCCAGCTGAATGGAAAACATGACTCTCAAATACCATACTCAACAAAAGCATTAAAAGATAAAGTGGAAAGAGAAATCAAAAGGCATTCAATTAAATCAAACAGTTTACATCCCTGCCTGGTGTAAAAAATAGACTCGAATACAGGACTACAATCCCCATGAGCCTTTGCTCCACTTCCCCAGAATGCCTTGTAATCTCACCTGGGCCAAGATCGAGAAGGTATTTAAGTGGATTCAAAGGCTTTTGAGGGGCTTTTTTTTGGCTCTTTTGGACTTCCGTTTTGGAGCAGAGGTGTCTCTTCCATGATGTGAGGTTATTTTGTCTAGGCCTCTGGCCTAGGCACATGTTTCTTACTTGTATATTCTTAATCTTTAACCTTTAATAAACCTCTAAAAAATATAATACTCCTTGCAGAGAGAAACTAATTTCTACCTGCCTCAGTCTCCCTATCTCCCCTAAATTTTAATCTGAACAATGGAAAGGACTTTGACCTATGCTTAAGCATAGAACAGGAATTTCTTTGAGTCTTGATTGATTTTAGAATTGATACAATGGAGATACTTGGAATAAATCTCCACCCTATTCAGTCCTAATAGGATTGAGTAAGGGCTGCAGCCTAGATCAAAATTTAATTATTCCAATCTCTACCATACTCAAGTTAACAGGATTTAGAAAGGGCTGTAGCAAAGGAGTATAGATTTAATCATTTGAAAATATGACCTTCAACAGACATGTGCAAAAGCCAGAAACCTCTGGGCGGTCCTGGGTTAAGCAAGAGCCTCCATTGACAGGGAAATTGATGAAGAGTGATTGGTAGATGTGAGGACTGAGGGGAGGCAACTTGGATGGTGTCCTTAAAGATAGGAGGGTCTGGAGACTGGGAGATGGTGAGTTTTTGGTCGGTGTGGTTCCTAGGCTCTGAGGAAGCTTGCTCTGAAGGAAGCTGAAGGTGGGGGCCTCTGAGACTGTTTCTCCATTTTGGACACGTGAGTGAAAGGGACTGATCTCTTTTCTTTGCCCCAGCTATCTAAGGGCTTGGGCCTTTTGGCCCAGCCTAAACAGAAGGGGTATTTAAGCCCTATTCCCTTCTCTCCCCTTTCTCTCTCTATATATATCTCTAATTCCTTTCTTGCTCCTATTGTAATTAAACTCCAAAAAAGGCTGACGGCTGACTTGAGTTTTTCATTTAGGAATTACATAGCTGATTCCTTGGCGACCTTAAATTAATATATATCAGTCTTTTAAAGTGATTCCCTTGTAACACTGGGAAGATGATTCTTGTAAATCTTAAGAACTTTATCATTTTTAGGGCAGTTAGAAGTAGTATACACAGACAGTCAAGGTTGTGAATTGTATATGATAAGATGATATCTAAAAAAATAAAATTAAGTGGTGAGGAAAAAAAGAATGTTTTGGGAGAAATAGATTGGGGTAAAATATCTCACATGAAAGAGGAATGAAAGAGCTTTTACAGGGGAGGGGAACATAGGAGAGGTGAAGAAAGAAGTACTCAAACCTTATTATCTTTAGAATTAGCTCAAAAAGAGAAGAACTTACATAATCATTTGGGTATAGAAATAATTTTTACCTACAGGAAAGTATAGGGGAAGAATATAGGAGAAACAGGAGCTGATAGAGAGGATGGCAAATTGGGGGATATGGTGGTCAGAAGCTAAACACTTCAAGATGGACAAAGTGAAAGGAGAGATAAAATGATAAATGGGAGGGAAATTAGAAAATAATACATAGAATCATTATAGTAAAAAAAATTACAGGTATCTCTAATAAAGGTTTCATTTCTCAAATATGTTAAGAAATGAATTGAATGTATAAAAATATAAACCATTCCTCAATTGATAAATTGCAAAAGGACATGAACAAGTTAGTCTCAGATGAATCAATAAATCTCTCTTTGGTCATGTGAAAAAATGCTCTAAATTATCATTAATTAATATATTATAAATTCAACAAACTCTGAGGTACCACTCCATATCTATCAGATTAGATATTGTTACAGAAAAGGAAAATGACAAAACATAGAGATGTGAGAAAATTGAGACCCTAATATACCTTTGGGTATGTTGATTCAGCTATTCTGGAGAGCAATTTGGACCTAAGGCCAAAGGGCTGTAAACATTTTGACACAGAAATACTATTACCAGATTTGTATTCCAAAGAGATAAAAAAAAAATCTATTGGAAAAATGACACATGAATAAAAAAAATTTAAGCAGTTCTTTTTGTGTGGGCCAAAAATTGGAAAGTATAGGTATACCCATTTATTGTGGAATGGCTGAGTAAATTATAGTATAGGATTATAATGGAATACCATAGTGCTAAAAGAAATTACAAATAGGAGGAGCTGAGGAAAACCTGGAAAGTTTCACATGAACTGATGTATAGTGAAATAAGGAGAACCAGGAGAACATTGTACACAGTGACAGAAATATTGAATGATGAGCTACTGTCAATAAATTAACTATTCTCAGCAATACAATGATCCAAAAGAATCCCAAAGAATTCATGACAAAAAATGCCTACTACTTCTAGAGAAAGAATTGATGGAGTCTGAATCCAGACTTAAGCAAACTTTTTTTAAATTTTCTTAATATTTTTGTTAAATTTTCCTTCCACAAAAGTATTAACATGGAAAAATGTTTTACATTACTGAACATGTAAAATCTATACTAGGTTGCTTACCATCTCAGCAGGGGGTAAGGAGGAGAGAAAGAGAATTGAAGAAAATTAGAGACTCACAATTTTTAAAAAGCAAATGTTAAGAATTGTTTTTACAAACAATGGGGGAAATTAAAATGTCAGAATATTATTTTTAAAAAGGAAAGTTCTAGGATGTCATCAGGAAATTATTATTCTTAAAAATCTAATATAAGTTTCAAATTCTAGTATAATAATAATAAACCAGATGTATTGAGGTCAACACATCTAAACCTTCTACCACCCTTACAAAGGAGGAACTTCTGGCATTTTTATACTCATTATAGAGGTGAGGAAATTGAGGTTCAGAGAGATTAATGACTTGCTCTGGTCACACAGAAAATAAGGGTAAGAGTCAGAAATGGGGTTTCAACCTTGGTTTTCCTTCAGATCCAGCATCCTTTCCATTTTCTTACACTGTTTCTATGTGATACATCACTGAAACATGGGAAAGAAATTATGCTTTTGCATTATTGAAATCTACATGTATCTTAAAAAGCCATATTGTGACCACTTAAATAGGAAAATAAAAAATATTCTTGTCCACATTTGTCTTTTTAAAACTTCATTTCTTGCTTAAAATCACAGCCCTTCAAAGATTTGAATCTGAACTGAAGTTCCTTTGATGCCCAGTACTTTATTCTCTACTAAATCTTAGCTTAAGAGAGGAAAGGGCATTTTGCTTGCCATTTAAGAACTGTGTATTGAGGAATGTTGTATTTGTATGTTAATTACCCAGGTTTTCCTTGCTCCTCATTTACAATGGCTGCATATTTTGAAAAATGGACAATTTAAAAAGAAAACCTAGTATTTTAATGTTCATGATGCTATTTTCTCCACTAAATAATTTTCTGATTCTTCTTTGCAGTAGGAGAGGTGACCCTAGTTTTTCAAGAACATATAGATTACAAGTCCTTGCTAATTCTAGGTATAAAAAAAAAGATTTTAGAACAGATTCAATAACAGTCAATCCACACCTGTCATTCAAGGATGAGGTTAGATAAGTAAGTTCAGAGATGCATCAGCACAAAGTTTGACTAAGACTATTTGCAATCACTGCTGGAGAATTTTTACTATGTTGGAATGTACGAGTGATTGAAATACTCCAACTTATGCAATCATAGATCCAATACTATGTATATATTTCTAGATTTTTACGGAAATTGAGGAATTGGAAAGTCTAGTTTCTTTCCTCTAGGTATCTACATTCTTTCATCATATCTCTTCAAGTGAACTGCTTTCTTTCCTTCTCTGACTAGAAGGACTCCCAACAACTCATCCTGGAACCTAATGCTCTTTACATTTCATTTTTCTTTTGTTCCTCACATATCTTTCCAGTTTTACCTCTTTTTTTTGCCTAATGACAATCTGTTGCACAAGTCATTTCAGCCTTTTTGTTTTTTCCCAAACCCAAAATCTTCATTCCTGCTTTTGGATCTTTACTAAGATTTTCACTTTGGAATGCTTTTATTGCTTTTTTACTGATTTTGAGATTCTACCTACTTTTTAAAGGTATAATTAAAGTTCCACCTCCTCCAAAAAAGCATTTTCCAATTACTCTAATTCAAATTGATTCCCTCTAATCTCCTAACACAATGGGCAATTATTATGCATGTTTATAGTAATCAAGGAGAGGGAATACATTAGATATTTTTTTTCCTGTTCAATACAATTCTTCTTAAATACAGAACCAAATATTATTTGGTATATATGAAGTGATGAAAAGATTCCCCAAATTTAATTAAATATGTGGCTCATACCCCAAAGGGAGGAAAGTTCCAATAAATGCTAAAGTATTTATGCAGTACTCTATGTGAAAGTAAAGATTGGAAAGATAGATGCCATGAAAATGGAAAACGATGAACAAATCATGGCACATGAGTGTAATAAAATATTTCTGTGGTATAAGACATATATTGAGGGCAGCCAGGTAACTTAGTGGATACAGGCCTGTAATCAACTCTGGACTCATACAATTCCTAGCTGGGTGATCCTGGGCAAGTCATGTAACTCTAATTTTCTGGCCCTTACTGCTCTTCTGCCTTGGCACCAATACTGAGTATCAATTCTAAGATATTAGATGAGGGTTTATTTTAAAGTTGTGATGTATAAGATGAATATAGAAAAATCATGAGAAGATATACTGATGATATGATATGATGAACTGATATGAGTAAGGTAAGCAGAACCCAAAATGTATATACATAATTTTTGCCACCATGTAAATGAACAACCACACACACCAATAAAAACTAAATATAGCAAAATTGTGAAGATCAAACATCGCCTGGATAAAACACAAAAAGACACAGAAGTGACAAGTCCCCAGGTCTTACATATTGCACATGCTTTTGGATTTTTTTTTACTGTATTGAATAGTTGTATTGATTTTTTTCTCTCCCTTTTCTTGTCTTTTTTTTTGTTATTTTCAAAAATACTATTTACTTTATGGGTTGCCTCCATTGCATGGGGGAGGGTGTAAACCTTAAAATTTCACAGACTTATGAATGTTAAAAATTTTACTCCACATTGAGGAATCCTCCAATTCCCTACTTGAAATAATTCCATACCAGATAGTGAGAACTCTACTTGAATGTGAAAACTCCTTGCTATGGGAGGATCTCTACCCCATCCCTACTTGGGACTGCTTTAGGGGAGAAAACTCCTTGCTATGGGAGGACCTCTATTCTACCCATACTTAAGAATGCTTTAGGGCAGAAAACTCCTTGCTAAACAATGAAAGTACTTGAAAACCATACTTATAAAGGAAAGGAGTTCTTTGAGCCATGCCTATTTTTGGAATTGATACAATGGGATTCTAAGTGCCTATAAAGGTGGGGCAACTTGTAAACTACTTAGACCTAAAAGGTGAAAACTTACTCAGAGGTTTTCTCTTAATGAAATTAGTCGACACAGCAGCATTTTTTTCTGATTTACTAAAGAGATTAATCTACTCAACTGTGAATTCAAAATGGGCTGTCTTTTGGAAAACATCTACAGTGATTGGTAGATGGAAGAACTTAAGGGAGGTGACATAGGAGATTTTGCCCTTAAAAATAAGAAGCTCAGAGAAGAGCTGGAGATCATTCTGAAAAATTCAGATTGAGGAGAGATCATTCTGAAACATTCAGATTGAGGAGGACTCATTCTGAAACATTCAGATTGAGGAAGGACTGATTCTGAAACATTCATATGGAGGAGGGAGCTGGTGAAGCAGCTGAGATGATGCTGGCCTGGTGTCACTAGAATCCTTGTTTAGACAGACTTTGTGGTGAGTGTTAAAAGACTGACTGACTGATCTCTCTCTCTTAAGACTCAGGTCTAGACCATGTTGGCTTAAGGCCCTTCATACTTATTTCACTTTCTCTCTTTTCTTTAATTCCACATTTGTATTAATTAAAATCTCTATAAAACCCAGTTGACTTGGGTATTTGAATAATTGGGAATATTTCCCTGGCGACTACCTTATATTTGATTTAAAACCAAGACACTGTAGTGAAACATTTTCTGCGGCCAAATTTACTCACCCTCTCTTATATCTATCACAATTTATATCTTCCACCATTTTAACTCACTACAGTTTAAGACATCAACCATTTTAAATCTAACAAGGGTAAGGATATTGGGAAAAACTATAATGATGTAAAAGCAAAAGACATCAGTAAAGTCATATTTAAGAAATTAATTCAATATCTGGTTCCAGAGGAGTGAAAATTAAGGTAGGTATTAGTTCATATTTAAAGAATAAGTGTATATTTTCAAACATGACCTGAGTTATGATTTTCTTGGCCTTAATTTTACCTTGTTATCAGGGAGGAGTCTCTTAACAATTGATGGAGTCATTAGGAAATGACTAGTGTTCTTTTTTAAAGGAATCAACAAAATATTTGCAAAAATAATGAGTCCTCTGTTTGTTTTTTTATTCAGTTGTGTTCAAAATATCATGAAACCTTTTTGAGGCTTTCTTGATAAAGATACTAGAATTGTTTACCACTTCCTTCTCCAGCTCATTTAACAGATGAGCAGACTAAGGCAAACAGGGTTAAGTGACTTGCCCAAGGTCCAAAAATTTGTAAGTATCTGATATTGAATTTGAATTTAGCTCTTGTGACTCCATACCCAATGCCATATCCACTAAGTTGCCTAGCTGCCTGTAAGGAATGATTACATTTTGTGAAGTTATATGCTATCAGTATTTCATTCAGCACCATCTTTTTTTCCCATCCTCACTTCCTTCAATATTACCATGCTCACACTTTAAAAAGCTTTTGAGATTTATTCTGAGGATATCATTTCACTCCTTAAGATCAGAACAGAAAAATAGCAGTATTGAATGTGATAATTTTGGTGGGCAGAGCCTAAATTTAATGTGCCAATAATAAAAATAATACTAGGTTATATGTTAGCTATTATTATAAGTATACATTCATACACATGTGTGTTTATTATTTCATAGCTTACTATATGTCTGATACTGTGCTAAATACAATTTACAAATATTATTCATTTGATCTTCACAAACATCCCTTGGAAGTATGTGCTCCCATTATTCTCATTTTATAGAGGAGGAAACTGAAGTAAATATAGTTTAAGTGACTTACTTTGGGTCCTGCAGATAGTAACTATTTGAGACCAATTTTGAACTCTGGTCTTCTAGACTCCAGGGCTGGCACCCTATCCAGTGTCACTTAGATGTCTAGTGGTGAATAAACTACTTTCTGTTAGTTCATTTTTAACCTAAGGCTAGTCTTTTCTTTCAGCTCTTAGCAATTAGTAGACAAGAAGAAATTCTATTTCTCAAAATATTTTTAGTCAATTTTCCCAAATTATAACTCTCTTAAAAATTCACATGGTTAAGATAGGTTATTTTAGGGGCTCTCCCTTAACCATGGGATAACACTGGGCAAAATATGTTATGTTCTGACAAAAGCTTATTAGGGGAAACAGAAGACTTTGGGAAAAATCCAAGGCACCATCAATCTGCAGCATGTAACAAGGCTCAAGTTCAGTTAGGTTGTTATACAGAAAGTAGAATTTGCAATCATGAATAGTCATGAAAAATTCAGAATCACATTATTTAAATATCTCCAAAAATCTTTGCTATATGGGAAAATTGTGATAACCAGTAACTGAAAAATATTGAGTACATGGGATGAAAAAATAACACAGAAAAATGAAAAGATGTACTGGGAAATTTGAAGTGTAGATTTACAAGTTTTATTTCTCTCCCCCCCACACACACTCTTATTACTGTGAATCCCAGCACTGTTTCAAGGTCTCTAAAGGACTAATGTTGTCACTCTATGTTGCCATCCTAATTTTATAGTCATTATTTGTTGTACTCTCAGACCGCCATTTTGGGTTGCTGCTGTCTTGCACAATTTTTATATTATTACTTTCATCTCAGCCTGAGCTTTCATTTTAATTGCCAAAAAACCCTTCATCAAAATGGATGCTTTAATTTATCTGGGAAAATATATATATATAATTTCCAGTTGTGGATACTTGCTGTATGATAGTAACAACATAATACACATTTTATTAGTTATTTAATGAAGTCCTTAGATGGGATTTTAACAATTTTAAAACACAGCATGATAGTCATACTTTACAAGTGGGCAAGTACTCCATTCTACACCAGAATTGCCAACAATGATTACAGGAAGAAGAAAAAAAGTGCTTATATGGGGAAGGTAACTAAAAAGATGTTAATAACATTGACTCTTTTGTAACATTTTCACAAATGAATACTTGATCATGCTCAAAGTCGTAAGAACATCTTTATTGAGATCACTAGGGTGCTAATCTTTCTGGGACCATTCAAATTTTAATAATGCTTTAGAATATAGCTGTTTTCCTTGTTCATCTCTTGTCTGTTTTTTCAGGATCTACTCTTTAAAGGGGCTTCAGTAATTCTTTTCATTTAAAAATGAATAATCTCCATTTTAACCAAATTAATTGAGGAATAAGCACACAAAAAACAGGGGAAAAGAACAGCTTAAGACAAGCATAAAATTAATATTTTTAAACAAAAAACACCAAATTATCCAAAATCATTGAGTAATGATGAAGTCCATTTAAATAAATGTGATAACTCACAAAAATTCATCATATATACATATGTAAAGAATCAAAATGCAAAAATATACATAATGAATAAAAAATATATATTTTAGGATTGAGGTGCTCCAGCATATTAGAAAAGCTTGAAAGAATTTTTTATTTTAGGATTAAATATCAATCATTATGATAAAGACTTTAAAATATAGTTTGACTAATTTGCAATTAGTCTCAAACCATTCATATTTAACATTTTTGATTTTTCAACTTTTGTTTATAATTTCTTTATGTTCCAACACATAACATTTTGTAAAGGCATTATTTGGTACGGAGAATTAGTCATTTAAAAATTTTGCGTCATGAAATCATTAGAGTCTTAATTTTTGTAATTGTCTTTTGAGATATAAAATGTTTATCTTATTTTTTGTTAAATTTATCCAGCTCTGAAAGAAGAATATTAAAGTAGCCTATAATTATTGTGTTATTGTCAATGCCCTCACATTTTGGCTACTTTTAATAACTTTGATATTATATGATTTGATAGCTACATATACGTGTATACATACATGTATTAATTTGTTATACTGTCTGAATTTGCCTTTAAAATTAATGTCTATTTCTTATTTATCTCTCTTGCTGGTATCAATTTTAATTTTATGCAATTACCAATTTTTGTTTTAAGCAAAATTATGATTATAATTTCTTCTTTCTCCCAAGAATTACCAAAATTTGGATAATTAATTTTGTTCTAAGTGCTCATTCCACTATACCTTTAAAAATCAATGGTTTTACATTTACAGTAATTTTTTTCTTCTCCATTCTACCATTCTCTTCTATGGTATTGGTGAGTTTAACTCATTTTCATTTGAAATTAAAATGATTAAGTTCATGTTTTTATAGATTATTTTTTTTTCTCTTTAAAGAGAAGATAAAATAGTTTAATAGATGAAACTGGCCTTGAATTCAGGAAGACCTGGGTCAGTTACTGTCTGTCATACTTATCACATGTATGGCCATGGACAGATAAGATCCTTTTTGAATATCAATTTCCTAGTACTTAAAATGAGGCTAAGAAGACTAGTATTTTAGGTCCCCCCCCATAGAGTTGTTGTAAGCTTTAAATACCATAATTTTGAGTACTCTCCAAACTTTGAAGTGATAAATAAATGCAATTTTCTTTATCATTAAATAAAGACTAGGCCACTGTGATTGGATTTGTGCTACTTCTGATTTGTCACCTTCCTCGGGCCTTTTTTTTAAACATTCTCACTAATCTGATAAAACTCAAATTTCTGAAACATCTAAATCTCTATTTCTCCTCCTCCTCATCTCTCCCTCATTCTCCCCTCTTGTCTCTCTATAGTCATCTTTCTTTGTTCACTTTCTCCTTCCCCCTATTTCTTTCCATTCTCCTTTCCAAAAAATTTCTTCCCTTGTTATCTCTGTCTTCTTTTTTAATAGCTCAAATAAAAATGTGATACAGAATGCTCATCACTGTTCCCTGATAATCTTCCCCCACCTATCTTCCCACTTCTTCTTTGTAATCACTTAATTGGAACACCATTCATTGGTGGTATATCCTTCTAAATTAAAAAAAAAAATTTCTTTCTTTCCCTTTGGCAAACAACAGAGTTAGAAATATGCTGGATTTCTAGGCAAAAACAAAATAAAACAAAGAAATAAACAAAGAAATAAATAAACAAAAATCCTTAAATGTGACTTCAGGTTTTCACAGTATCTTTATTCTTTATACCTTTGCATAGACTTTCCCCCAAATTTAGAAGCATCTTCCTCATAATTTCTCTCTTAGAATTCCAACTACCCTTTAAAAATCAGCTCAAATTTAAAATTTTATATGAAGCTCGTTCTGATCATAGTAGTTGTTAGTATCTCCCCAGTACCTTGTATAATTATTTACCAATTAGTTGGAATAATGAATCCTATGAAGTGTTCACATTATTTGAATTCATACTATTGAAAGAGGTAATTAGATATAAAATATGGCAATTGTATACAGTCCATTGGAAAAATGTACTGAAAATTTTAAAAATAAGTTTTTCTTTTATCTATTGATTAATGTAACATAATATCTAAGGATAAGAAACAGATATTTTTAATTCAAGTCAACTACAAAGTGTTAAAATAGGGGGAGCATGATGATTCAGTGGATACAGAGGCAGGCCTGGATAAAGGAAGTCCTTTGTTCAATTCTAGCCTCAAACATTTCTTACCTGTTTAACCCTAGTTAAAACACTTAACCTCAATTACCTAGCCCATATTGTACTTCTTCCTTGTAACCAACACTTGGTATTACTTTTAAGACAGAAAGTAAAGATTAAAAAAATAAGAGTAATAATTATAGAAAGCAGAATTTAAATAAAAATTTAAATGACCAAATATTTTGCAAAAACATGCCTGCATGTTCAATATGATGAAAACATTGTTTTCTTCAGGATATTTTAGAAGTATAGATGAAACAATCTCCTATTTATTTAAATTTTCATATTATATAGAGGTAGGTGCAGAACTTTATCTATACCTTAGGAGATTTACAGGTTCACATACTCACATGATAAATGAAGTATTGTTGTTTACCCTGGCATATTATCTATAATTTATAATCCTTTTAATGTGATATTGTTGTTCTTTTAACATTTTTCAACAACTGAATTAAAATTACTTGAAAGCCAATCTTTACAAACAGCTTTGGTGACCCATGCTTTCTTATTTTGACCACTAAAGGATTAGAAGCAATCTCTTTCAGGATATATGAATTTTGAAACCTATATTAGACAATTATTGGTTTTAATATTTATTTTGTGAAAATATATGTATATGTTATATTTACTACTAAGCTTCTTTTGGGCAGGGACATTATTTTGCTTCTGTAACCTAGCACAACACCTGGTATGTGGGAATTTAGCAAATGGAGCAAGTGGTTAATTAATTTTATTTAGTGACTCTGTATGTCCAATTCTATGCTGACCTCTCATTTCTTTGTCATAGATGTTAGCATCTCATTGAAAGTTCATTTTTTCCCTTGATGAATAAACTGTTTTTGGGGGGATGAATAATAAGCTATTTCTGAATATAAATTAAAATTCTTTCATTTAAATTCTTTAAAAAATTTTACTTTTTCCAAATTCCATGTAGATGCAACTTTAACAGTTTCTAACATTTTTGTGATACATATTCTCTCCTTTCCTTCTACTACTCCTTGCTTCATGAGACAGTATCATTTTATTTATTTATTACATTATCATATTTTTTCAGTTCTTGAAAGATTTATTATTGCTTAAGTTATGAATTTTGACTATAATACTTAGACAATTATAGACTAGTCTTTTAACACACAATAGATTTCAATCTATACTTTTACCTTTAAAAACACTTTTAGCTAATTTTAGTATATGATTTCCTGAAGTAGATTTTTCTATTTTTTAAAAATACATTTTTATGTCAAAGGGCTATAAAACAAAGCATACCCTTCCCTCCGGTAGTATCAGTACTGGATCTGTATCCCAAAGACATTAAAAAATGGGAGAAAGGCCCTACTTGCACAAAATATTTATTGCTGCTCTTTTTGTGGTAGCAAATAATTTGAAACTAAAGGCATATCCATTAAATAGGGAATGACCAAACAAATTGTGGTATATGATGGTGATGGAATGCTTTTGTGCTCTAAGAAATGATGAACAGGATGATTTCAGAAAGAGCTGGAAAGGCCTACATGAAACTAATGCAGAGTGAAATAAACAGAACCAGGAGAACATTATATTCATTAAGAGCAATACTGTAGAAAATCACCTGTTATAGATTTAGCTTCTCTAAGTAATATAACAATCCAGGACAATTCTAAGGGACTTATGAGAAAGAATGCTATCTATCTACAGAGAAGTAACTATTGGAGTTGGAATACAGATCAAAGCATATGATTATTCCCTTTAATTTATTTGGGTTTTTATTTTGGTGGGTTTTTATGGGATTATTCTCTTACAAAATTGAACAATATGGAAATATGTTTTGCATGATCCAGCTTGAATTGCTCGACAGTTCCAAGAGCGGGGAGGGAAGAGAGGAAGAGAGACAATTTGGATCTTGTGACTTTGGAAAACTCATGTGGAAATTTGTTATTGCACATAAATGGTAAAATAAAATAAGATATCTTTTAATACATATATATTTTTTAAAGAAAAGGGTTTGGCCTAGGAAAAGAGAGAAGGAAATAAGGAGAAAGGAAGAAGGGATCATATAAATAAATTTTGAAGAGAAAGGGGAGGGAAAAGGGAATACTTAGTAAAGTGGTAATGGCAATAACATTATCATGTTAGTTTGATGACTGAAATAGGTTTCAGATGGTGCTATCATTAAAAACTCTATGAAGTACTTAAAAAGAGTTTTTTGATCTTCACTGTATATTTTAGACATTTTTTAAATATTTTATTTTTTCCAATTCCACATAATCTCTTTCTGACCAGATGTCTGTCTTCCATAACTCTTTGGTCTGAGAGCTCCAGAAGCTGCCAAAACAGTCACACACAAGGTGTTAGGTGGCTTTGCCAAGGCATGGTCTGTGCTGGCACAGGCAGTGCTCCACTCTCACTTCAATGAGACAAACATTTACTTCTGACCTCCTAAATTATTCTGTTATGGTAAATTATGTCACCCCATCATTTTGTTGGTTCTTCCATTACAGACTTCATTTTTTTAGAAAATTTTATTTAATCAATTTAGACATCATTCCTTGGTTACAAGAATCATATTCCTTCCTTCCCCTCCCCCCACTCCTTCCTGTAGCTGGCACGCAATTCCGCTGGGTTTTACATGTGTCCTTGATCAGAACCCATTTCCATGTGGTTGATGTTTGCACTAGGTGATCATTTAGAGAACAGACTTCATCTTGAGGTATTATTTTAATGTTATTCATTGAAGAATTTGGGAGAACTGAGGCAAGTCCCTGTCTTTATTCTGCCTCATTGACTCATCCCATTTTATTTTTAACATCAGCTGAATTTGGTAAGATTTATTCTAACATCATCATTTTGACTCTTGTCTTTTGGTCTTTTAATTATTTCTATATTCACATTTAAAGTCTGCCTTTCTTTTTCATAAACTATTGTTTAGAAAAAAAATAATAATTTCTTTTAAGCTGCTTACTATAGTACTATTGATTTAGACATGTAAAGAACATCCTGTGTCATCTAATTTAAAGCCTTCATTTTATGGTTGAGGAAAATGAGATTTAAAGAGATTAAATACTTGTCTTAGATAAGACAGAGTAAGTAGAATGTCAAAGAATTGAACCCACGTTTTTCTGATTCCAAACACAGCATTCTTTCAATTGCTCAACATTATCTTTTCCTTTTATTTTGGTTTCAGTTATTTGGGTATTTACTAAAAAGAAGTTTAAATGGATATAAATACAATTCATAAGTAGATCTTTATTTTAAGCATTTTACTCAATGAACTTGCTTACCTTTTTAATAGATTGAATACATTGAAATTATTATTTTAGTTACACTTATAATAAAGTTGAAGTATGAGATTTTGTGTCAAATAAAATGAAATGTGCATCTAATATATATATACAAATATATATATATATATATATAAGTTACCAGAATGAATCATGAATTACAACCTAAGGTAGTCAACTGAGTCAAAGAATATAGAGGAAAAATTCATTGACTAAGTGTACTCTAAAGTTATAGATTCATCAATCATAATCCAAGTGTTTTATATAATAGATTTCAATCTATTAAATCTTTTTTATTTTATTGATTTTTTCTTAAAATATTTAATTAGAATGGCATTAAAAATTTAACCCCACAAATATGACTTATTTTATGTCAAATGTATATAATATTTGCATAGTATATTATTCTTTCAATTATTTATCTAGTATTTAAAGAGTGGAACTTCCTTTAAAGAGAAAAATCTTGTTTTGGATATGCTCAATATGTTCTAGGCAACATGCTATGAAAAACATGTTTGAGGCATATGTATGTGTGTGTGTGTGTGTGTATTTTGTTCACTGAAATCTCAGTTGGAAATTGAATAAACAATTTTATCTGATTTTAGCCTATATTAATACAGATTTAGTTTCCACAGTTTGCCCTGAATGCAGTGGCATCCAATTCTAGAGGCACATTTCAGGAAGGACACTGAAATACTGCAATGTATCCATAGGAAGGTGATCAACATGGTAAAGAATTAGAAAATATTACCAAAAATCCATTGAAGTGAGTGATGATTCTTAGTTATAGAGACTAGATCATATAGGGAGAGGGAATGAAAGCTATTTTTAATTGATTAGGATGATTTTCCTTGACCCAGAGAACAGAATTGGGAACAGTAAATGGAAGTCACAAAGAACAAGAATTTGGGTTGATGTAAGGAAACAGATTTTAATTATAGGAGGTTTTGCAAAAAGGAAAACATTGCTTCTGTACATAACATAGAAGTAGATGCTAACTATCACTTGTAATGGATATTGCAGAAGTATATCCTCTTCAAACAGGAGTTGTACTAGATGACCTTTTGGGGAAACAATATGCAATACAAAGAACTCTAGACTGAGTTAAAGGGCTAGGATTTGAATCCCAGTTTTGCAATATACCAGGTGAGTAAGTCATTTAAACTTTCTGGGCTTCAGTGACTCATTTGTAAAATAAAGGGTTTGAACCAGATGACTCTATTGAGCTCTAAATCACATAATCATGCAATCTCTCCTAAATTGATAAATCTATGATTCTTTTCTTTAAAAAACGTGAAAGTATATAACGTGTTAAGGGGATATGCCTTCTATTTAAGTTAAGCCTCCTAGTAACTAGTGCTGTCTGCTTCAATCTCTGGAATAAATAAACTCTTTTAGTCTTACTTGAGACAGAGGCATTGGAAAAATCTCCGCAGTGGCATGGGTATTTTATTTTAGGGGAAATAGCTTCTCTATTAGAAAGTCTTCCCATCATCTGACATCACTTGTCAGTTTTTAGGGAGCAGCCACATAAAAACCTTAGAGGTAATGAAATTCTAAGGAAAGATTCAAGTTCTTGGTTAATTTAAGAATTAAAATAATAATCCATGCTTTCTTCTTATATTATTTTTACAATCTTTTGCTTCTTTCCTAGATGGACCCTATGGAATGGCGACTAGAGTAATACTTGTTGACATAGCCAAGACTGCAGCATACTAACACAAATCCCTAAAGCACAATCCTGTCAGAACTGCCCATTCTTCCTGCATCGTGTCCTGCTTTAATTGGGCAAGGTCAGCCAGTTTCCTCTCTTTAGACTTTCATTTTCCCTGAGGGAGAGAAATGTTCCAATGAATGATCCGCCATGTCTAAGGGCACTCACATTTTTGTGCTTGTTAGTTTAATGTTTCTTTCCAATACGTAGGAATCATGAGAAGTAAAACACATATTACTAGCCCTAGGACTAGATTTGCAGAGGAATCCTGAAATTAGGGCTGGTAGCAACTGACTCCTTGATTCTCAATTACAGAGAGTGATCTACTTGTCATAGGTCACTTGTTTATTATGAGGACAGGGGCTGAAAGTTCAGGGATTTTGCTTCAAAAAATGTGAGAAAACCATTTAACTTAAAGATTAATTTAGGCATGGAATAAAAAGAATAAAGCATCAACCCCCTCTCTCAAAAATAAAAAACTCAGACACATCTTTTTCCTTGATCTTTCCCTCAATGTGCTTCAATTTTTCATGGATTAGTGCTTTTATTTATTTGGGTAGTCACTCCAATGATACAGATGATAATCTCTCTTACCCTTAACAGACTCGCATGGGACTATATGCCCCAAAATGTTGATTTTTCTGGAGGATGTCATTCTTTGGATCACTTCCTCCAAAAACTATCAAAATCCAAGCTGAGACTTATCTGGAAAACTTTTCAAACTGGTAGTAATTGTCAGAGTGTATATACCATGCTGGCATAGCATTTTAGAACCCAGGGTCATTTTCATATCATTGTGAAGATACAAAGGAAGACACAATGGAATTTCTCCTCAACATAGAAAACAACAACAGAAAAAAGAAAAGAAGTTGTTAGATATAAAACACCTCTGTTTATCCTTCTCTATCTATATTATCTGATTTTTCTAAGTTATGAATCACTTCTCATACACTGGTCTTCCACCTGATTTGATGATATCCTATATCTGAATGGATTGTTAAAAGCCATCAAGGGCAATCCATACCTGCAAAAGATACTATTCTACTAACATTGCTGACAATGAGTCATACTTGAAAATCTCCAGTGAGGAGCAAACCATTACTCATTCTAGTTTTTTATATCCCTAATTGTTAGGACATTTTTCTTTATGTTGTTTCCAAATATGATTTTGAAATTTACACTTATTATTCTTAGCTCTTCAGTTTGAGACCCAATAGAGGAGGTCTAGATGTTCTTTCACATGTTATCTCCTCAGATACAAGAATATTGTTTTCAGGAATCTTAAGTTGAAAAATCAAAGATCAATGTATATGTTTTACTATCTTGCTACCTCAAATACTTAATGGTGTGTGGCCAAGAATGAATCAGTTAATCTCTTTCAAAATCAGTTTTCTCAAGTGTAAACTTCATTCTAGAAATTGAATCACATAGAAACAGTCTCAGGAGACTTAACTAGAAATATTAACCTGTGCTATTATGACAGCCAAAGGTAATGAGAATGTCACTTTCTTCACTTTAAGGTACTATAGAAATGTCAGTTATCTGATCATAATTGTTATAATCATTGTTATTTTTCCATTTCAAGTATCTAGTTCTGATATACTTCTTATGTATATAATTACTTATGTACATATTTTATGTACATAATTATGTTTTCTCCTTTATTTGATTGTGAGTTCCTTTAAAGAAGTGATTGATTTCACCTTTCATTCTATCCCCAACCCTTAAGAAAGTGCTTAGCAAATAGGTTCTTAGCAAATTCTTGTTAATTTGACTATTAGTACCTTTTTGAGACTCTAGTGACCTTCTCTTCCTTGTCCCACATTCAGGTTTGATTCCTTGGGACGAACCACATCATCCACTCAGCCTTAGCCCATTTACTCCTCTCTGCACCTTGAGATGTCAACTTGACCAGCAAGCTAGAGACTGGAGTTCTAAGACTAAGACTGGTGTGAATATAATGACAAGGTTCTCACAAAATCCTCTTCACTGTTTTAGGTGTGCTTGGACTACTTCTCTTCCAAACCATAGAAAGGTATTTGGGAAATAAGCACCTCCCAGCATGTAACTTTCATTTGGAAAAAAAGGGCAGAGAAAGGTGATGATATTAGAAGGATTAATTGGATAATGCTTGTGAAGTGCCCTGAGCTCTGAAGATAAAAGCACTTTATAAATATAAGGTTTGAGGACTTCACTAAAGCTGAAATGCCAGGGAAACTCATCTCAGGTGCTGAGCAAGATGCTTGTTCAGGCAACACTCTAATTGTGTTGTATGTACAGACATATTCAGCAAGCAGGCTGGAGGACACCCCCTGCTGTTTGCCATCCATGGATGGGAAAGCAGGTTTTTGCTTCTACTCAGGTCTTCAGCAGGAGGTAAAAATAATGACTACTCCTGCTGAACACAGGAGTCAGGAAGACAAGAACTGTTAGGCAGTAGCTATTATCCCTCAGAAAATGCCTGTTTTGAAATGGAAGGAATGGGTAACTAGAGGACAGAAAAAATAGGAAAAGGGGAGAAATGAAAAAATGTAAAAATGAAAGGAGAATGCCCTTTCAAAACTACTAGAAAACTAGGCCAAGGAAAGGCAGGAAAAAAGAGAATACAAAAAGGTAAACCTTCTTGGGTTTTCACTGCGTACCTCTACCTAACACACACACATACATACACACATTCTCACATATATGATATATCAAACTGAAGGAGAAACATCATAACTAATCCACAATTTTTAAAAGAAAAACTATAATAATGATATAGCTTGAAGAATACAAAAAAGGAGGACCTTAGAAACAGAGAGGGAAGGAAACACAAACAAAAGTTATTGGAGGGGCTAGACAGCACAGTGAAAACAGAATGGAGATGGAAGATCCTTAGTTCAAATCTGGTCTCAGACATTTCCTGATTGCGCTACTTTGGGCAAGTCACTTAATCCCGTTTGCCTAGCCTTTACCATTGTTGTGATGTAGAACCAATTCTTAGTATTAAATCTAATACATGAGGTAGGGATAGTGAAAAAAAAATTATGGGAGTCTACCTGCCAAGACAAACCCAGGAACTATAAAAGCACAACTACCAAAAACTTTTCATACAAATAAGGCAAATCTAAACAATTGGAAATATGTTCATTGTTCATGTGTATGCTGAGATAATACAATAAAAAAGACAGTTCTATCTAATTTAATTTTCTTCCTCAGTTGTATACCAATCAAACTACCAAAAATTACTTTCTCACAGCTAGAAAAAGAATAATGAAATTCATCTTAAAGTATGAAAGATCAAGAATACCAAAAGAATCACTGAAAAAAATGAGAATAGTGGCCTAACAGTACCAGATCTCAAACTGTATTACAAAGTATTTATCATCAGAACAATCTGGTAGTAACTAAGAAATAGAATGGTGGACCAATGGAATAGATTAGAACAGAGTAGTAAATAAACATAAAAATCTAGAGTTTGATAAATTTCAAAGATCCAAGCTTTTGGGATAAGAACGAGAGTAGACAGGAGTGGGATAAACCCTCCGCCAGCCTCTAGGGTCTGGCCCTATACTCTGAAGCTAAGGAAAAACTCCAATTCCAACTGGATTATTAAACTTTATATTATTTGAATTCGCAGTTTTTCTTAAATCTTCCAAACTTAGTGTTTCCCAATCTGGGCATTGGAATTTAAAATACGATCTAATAGGTGTGTTACTGCCTTTCACAAATTGTCTCCTTATGTGTTGCAGATTATATTCAGTTAAATTTTCAAATCCAAGAACATCCTCTGCTACTTCAATCACTCTATTGAGGAACTCAGATGGATGTTCCCCACTTTCCTGTCTCAATTTCTCAAATTTTCCCCACGTATCTGGTCTTTTTGAAAAACTTTTCATTGCTTCTAATAGATCTTCTCTGGCCTTTCTTAAATAACATAGATTTTCATTATTAGATAACTCTAAGTCTGTTCCTTCCTCTGGCCATGATGTTAAATTTGGATTGTTTCTTGTTTCATCAACGAATTGTTGTTTTTCCCTTTTTGAAAATAATTCTGAGAGAAGAATTTCAGTGTCCTGGAAATCTGGATCATAAAGCCTAATTGCTCTTTTAAATTCTTTTAAACATCTCATTGGTTCACCCCTCCTTAGGCAACCTGGTGGTCCCTCATTCCCAGGGGGTCACCATATTGATGCCGAACTTAGTGAGGACACCCAATCGGCATAGCACACAGCAGCCGAGAACTCCTGGGCTCAAGCAATCCTCCAGCCTCAGCCTCCCGAGTAGCTAGGACTACAGGCGTGCACCACCAATAAATATTAATATTTATTAATATTAATAAATATTACTCCTTTTAAGGAGTGACAGGTTTCTGTAGACAATGGATCCCAGGCTATAGCCAAATAACAAAATGCCTTACGGACTTAACCAAAAACACAGTCACAGAACCTTTGCAACTAATGAAAGAGCATCTCCAAGCCTTGGCACAGCTCAAAGAAGCAATCGTAACAGCTCCAGTCTTAGGTATTCCAGACTACAACAAAGAATTCCATCTCTTTGTACATGAAGCAAGAGGCATAGCTTCTGGAGTGTTAGTCCAAACATTAGGACCTAATTTTAGGCCAGTGGCATATTATAGTACACAGCTAGATATAATTGAGAAAGGAATGATTCCCTGTTTGAGAGCAATCGCAGCCACAGCAACCATGATCCAAAAGTCATCTGATTTGGTATTAGGATCAAAACTTAATGTCTACCCTGCACACCAACTAGAATCCATATTGAAGAAATGTCATTTACAAGCTTTCACATAGCAAAGACTTTCTCAATATGAAATTGTGTTGCTAAGCAATGAAAACATCACTTTAAAACATTGCCAACCATTGAATCCGGCATCCTTGATTCCAGATCTGCTGTTAGAAGGGGAACCCATACATAATTGCCAAGAAATAATATCAGTAGTAGAAAAGCCAAGAAATGATTTAAAAGACACTCCCCTGAAACAACCCGACATTGAAATGTATACCGATGGTTCGAGCAGGATAGTTAATGGAGAAAGGTATACTGGAGCAGCAGTAGTAACACTAACAGAGACATTATGGTATGCATCCTTACCAAAGCACGTGAGTACTCAAGGGGCAGAGCTAGTTGCTTATTAAATGCTCTGCAAATTGGTAAAGATAAACGGGTCAATATTTACACAGATTCCCAGTATGCATTTTCAGTAATTCATGCCACTGCAGAAATTTGGAAACATAGAGGATTTTTGACAAGTGCAGGTAAAGAGATCGCATTTGCCAAACTAATAATGCAACTTCGTGAGGCTGTACAACTTCCCAAGGAAGTGGCAATAATCCACTGTAGATCACACACAGG
This sequence comes from Monodelphis domestica, assembly GCF_027887165.1. NCBI lineage: Eukaryota > Metazoa > Chordata > Mammalia > Didelphimorphia > Didelphidae > Monodelphis > Monodelphis domestica. The sequence goes on from NC_077230.1 coordinate 257,461,727, forward strand.
GGCTAATGATCGTGTGTCTTTAGGAAACCATAGAGCTGACATTACAGCAAAATTTGGAGCTAGAGAAGGACCTTTTCATGTATTGAATTTCTCAATAGTTGAACAGGACAATTTAACTGATGCCTATAATGAGCAGGAAATTCAATCGTGGATAAAGAATTTAGGAGCAAAACAAATAAGAGGAATATGGTTTTTGCAACTAGGCAAGCCCATCCTGCCTAAAAATTTATTTTATCACATGTGCACTGCAATACATGCACAAGGACACTGTGGAACCCAAGCTGTGATCGATTCAGTGAGACGATTTTGGACTGCACCAGGAATATCCTCATATGCCATAAGAATTTGTAAAAAATGTAAAATTTGTATGCAATTCAATCAGGGAGTTTATAAGACCAAAGGCTTAGGAGGTCGTCCCTTAGCATATACTCCAATTGAATGCATATAGATAGATTTTATCAATATGCCAAAGGACAAAGGGTTTAAGTATTGCCTTGTCATCATAGACAGACTGACTAGATGGCCAGAAGTTTTTCCTTCCAAAAAGAACAATGCAGCATTTGTGGTCAAAATCCTATTAAATGAAATCATACCTAGATTTGGGATTCCCTCAAAATTGGACTCAGACCATGGAAGTCACTTTACTCAGTCAATATTAAATGAAATTTATAAAAATCTAGGAATACAAGCAACATACCACACACCATATCATCCCCAAAGTTCAGGGCAAGTGAAAAGATTAAATAAAGACATTAAAACATTGATAGGAAAATTTTGTGCAGAACCACACCAAAAATGGACAAACATTCTGCCATTAGTTCTGTTCCATCTTAGAACATGACCCAGTGGAGATTTGCACATCTCTCCATTTGAGATGCTATATGGACACGCAATTTGGCAAGGAAGGACTTGTAAACCAGCTTACATTGCCATGATAGGTGGAGATTGTCAATTAACAAAATATATACAAGCTTTACAGACAAGAATAGCAGAATTGCATGAAATGGGCTTGCTACAACAAACAGTACCCCTGGATTACAATTTGCACAACATCAAACCAGGAGACTTGGTATACTTAACAAATTTCAATAGAAAATTGGCTACAGACATAAAATGGACTGGACCACATGAAATATTGCTTACTATCCCAACAGCTATAAAATTTGCAGGGAAAGACTCATGGTTTCACTGTTCCCATGTGAAACCAGAAAAAGTTCAACACCACTGTAACAGATATCGAAGATAATTAGACAACAGATAGTGATGAGAAATGAAAACAAAAACTGATTAACAAAAAAAGGACACCACAAAGAAATAATCGTGACACATAATGTTTGAGACAACTTTCCAGCCCAGAGGAAAAGCAACCCAGAGGAAAAGCAACCCAGAGGAAAAGCATTCCAGAGGAAAAGCATCCCAGAGGAAAATATTTTAAACCAGCCCAGAGGAAAAGCATCAAGAAAAGATGCTAGAGACTTTGAACTCTGTAAATTTGTTTAATAGATACTAGAGAAGTGAAATAACAAAAAAAGCTGAAATGGATAGCTAAGACTTTGAACTTTGTAAATTTGTTGATATAAGAAGAGGAAAGATAACAAAATGAGACTTATATGTAAGATTGAGTGTGTTGAAATAATAAAACAAAAGTAATTTCACATATTAGGGAAATAGCATGCATCACTACATAACATGGAAGAAAGAAGAGATCCATCAGTCAACATGAGAAGTAGAAATCTGAAGAAACTTGATAAGTATTAATTCAACACAACACTATTAGACACAAAACACAAAATCACAAACTGACACATTGAGAGACCTTGTTTATATAAACAAGTGTCTTAAATTGTATTTATGCAAAATGTAAATATGTATATAGTTAGTTCCATAAGATCTTTGGCAAATAGAAAGATCAATAGATATTTCTATTTGACTGACATCATGATGTGGAACAATTTGTATTGTTGTATTATATGTAAATAATCTCTATACACAATGTATTAGTTTTAGTTCACATAGAGTAAGTAGTATTAGCACTAAGATTCGAATTTCTTGTAATAGTTTTATTCAACATTTTTTATACTGAATTTATTGTAAAACTCCAAAACTACCCTTGCCCAAATTTTCCTCCTAAGAATTCCTTAGAGTAGATTTAGTAAATTGGTAACTATAATATAAATATGTGACCTTGGGAAGGTCACAACAAAAAAAAAGGGGATGATTGTGGAAAGGAATTTAGGCTGACAGTTTGTGGGGGAAGGGCACAACTGGGAGTGACAGTTGGGTCTTTTAACTAGCACTTCCTTCAGGCCATGGGGAACTAGCTTCCAGGTATTGGAGGAGAGAGGAGCTTGTTCAGCCCAGTCTGGAATGGCATGCTCTTCTTGGTTCAGCCCGAAGACACAGGCTTCTGAAGGTTAGAATTGTTCTTGTTTGCTTTCTGTCTACTGCTAAGATTCTGAATTAGAGAGAACAAGAGAAGACGGGAGTGGGACAAACCCTCCGCCAGCCTCTAGGGCCTGGCCCTATACTCTGAAGCTAAGGAAAAACTCCAATTCTAACTGGATTATTAAGCTTTATATTATTTGAATTCGCAGTCAGATAAGTGGATTATCTTTTCTGGTCGTAGAGGGAGCTGAAAATCAGATCAGTCATCAAGGCAATAAAAGACCTTATTGAACCCCTGTTGTTTCCTCTCAGCAGGGGACATCTCCCTCCCTTGCCTCACCAAGCAATATACCCTTTCTCCCCTCAACTATTCCATACCCCAAACAAACCTCCCATTATCCCCTGTTTTCCAACCTGATACCTTTGGGATACAAACCCTGTAAGTGGAATTGTTGGACCAGAGGTATACATAATCTTGTGGCTATTTAAGCCTCACAGGACTAATGTTGAAAAATACTATCCACCTCCAAAGAAAGACTGATCAAGTCTGAATGCATATTTATTTATTTTCTTGAATTTTTTGTCTTTTTTCTTTTATAATATGGCTAATGCAGAACTATGTTTTGAATGACTATAAATGCATAATTTATATCAAATTGCTTTCTTCTCTAGGATTGATTATGTGTGATGGGAGCTGAGATTTTAGAATTCAACAACTTTAAAAATGAATGTTAAAAGTTGTTTTTACATATAATTGAGAAAAATAAATCAAAAAAAGAAAAAAATGCTGCCTACTTCTAAACCATATTCTATTACTTTCTTTTATCAGTTTATCTTCATGCCATGTCCTTGTGCTTCAGTCTCTACCTCTGACCTCTCTATTCAAATTACATTCTGAGGTCCTGTTCTTCTAAAATAACATTTCCTACTGCACCCACACTCAGCAAGCTGCTATCCAGGCACCTCCATCTCATGCTCCCTACTTTCCAATTTTCCCCTTCTAATAATGAAATGAAGACTACTATTCCTAGAAAGGAATTATTAGTAAATTGTACAAAGGCTCTTCTTCCTATAAATTTAAAGACCAAAACATCCTTCTCTGGCCAACACTCTCCTATATGTATGTTATTCTTCTACTATAATGTAAATTTTTAAGAACAAAGACTTTTTTTGTATCATGCCACCAGTTCTTAGCACAATGCCTAGGACATATTGTGTTTAATAAATATGTTTTAATTTATAAATGCCAGGGCATAACACCATTTGAATAAAGCAATCTCACACACAATTTTGAACTTATTTACCTAGATGAAACTTTTAATTAGGTCAAAGCACATAACTAATTCTAAATCTACCTCTCCCTACACCCCTCTAAAAAAGACAATTGATGTCTTATTTAGTTGACTTGAACACTGAATTTTTTGTTTTCTAGTAAACATCCTGAAGTGAAGTCAAATCAGGGCAATTTTTTCTTTGGATTTTGACTCTCATTTTAGTATAGCTGGTACTCAAGAAGTTTACTCATCTAAAGATGCTAGTCCATTTAGTCTTTATTTTCTTTTATGTATGGATAACCTCTTTGGGGAAAAAAGGAGAAAATAAAGATTTCAATGAAGCAGGAAAGATAAAACCTACTATGATGACATATCAAGTACTTTTAAATGTATCAAAGACTTTCTTTTGAAAATCCAATGTACTAAAATAAATATAACAAAGCAGAGCTTTGTTCAAATGCAATCATCAAGCTGAATCTTTGTTTTGTGTTCTTCCTTTGAATTTCTAACTTTGCCAGGCACAGTTAAATCATCTAAGGATTCACAATGTATTGAATTTTCTTTCTTTCTACATGTACACAGAATTTAATAAAATTAATTGTAATCCAGGAAAACCAAAGAGAGGAATATATATGTATACATATTGCTCTGTGAAGATGTCTTGGTTTGGGAGAAAGGGGAGGTATGTCAAATTTTATGATTTGTTCTTTTAGAAACTAGCAAATAACTGACAGAAATATTTTCCACAAAAACCCAGCAGAAAAGAAAAGTTTGTATTAAAGCCCAATTTGTCTATGTGAATTGAGATAATTAAAAATCAACATACTTTTAAACACACTATTAAAATCATGTAATACAACTAAATTAGTATTTATTTTAGTATTCCATCCTTTTATTCAACATGTCTACATGCTCAGTTACTTTGGCTAACTTTGAAAGAGAAACCAAAAATACATCCATCTGTACATCATTAAGGAACAATCATTTCATTTCTCAAAAGAATTTAGCTCTCTATAAACAATAATATTTTAATAATGTTAGTGCCTATTTTTAAATGGATATACATACTTCATTTTTTCTATTTTCATCAAGTTGACTAAAAATAATCTATCTGGTCAAATATTAACCTCATTCAGAATTTAATCTGTCTGACTGCCCAGACCAGTGATGGTGAAGCTATGGCAAAGGTGCCAAAGGTGGCACACAGAACATTCTCTGTGGGCACAAGGTTACCACCCCCTCTCCAAGAGTTTGTTATTAGAAAGGCAGAGGGACTCAGTGGAGCTTCTCCCCTCCCCCTCTCCATCTTGCCTGATGACATTTTTTCATATCACCCATCCCTCTACCCAGCAGCTCAATGGGAGTACACAGGGGGTAAAGAGGGTAGCTAGCAAGAGGCAGAGCTGGAGGGGAGTGGAGTGCTCAGAACACTCCCCTCATTCTCTCTACACTCACTGAGGACATTCCTCACTTCTCCTGTCCCTCCACTCAGCGGCCTAATGGGAGAGCTTCCTCTCTCCATTGTGTTGGGTAAGGGTCTGAGGTGTGTGTCCCAGTTCTCAGTGTGGGGGAGGGGGAGAGGCTACTGAGGGAGAAATTTTTTGAGAATTGTCTTTTTCATTGAGAAATGAAGTAAGATTGTTACACAATTATTATGTGCCAGTAGTAGGAACTAAAACCTACCCTTCCTAACACCATGTCCCATCCTGAACCCATTATAGCACATATCAGCAAAGCATTTTAGAAACCTTAAAATACTGTACAAATGTTAGTTAATAGTAGTAGGAATAAGAGCAATAAAATAGTATAGTATGGTAATAATAATATAGTAGTTTCTCTCTATACTACTTGTCAAAATATACCATAGTTGTAATAAATTCAGTAACTAATATTCAGGTTTTCATATAGACATAGCTAAATATCTAAATTTCATTCTTGATCTACCTCGAGTGTCAATTCATTTCTTGTGAACTGAAAACAAAATTGCTTAGTGATTCCTAGACATTCGTTGCAAATAACTTACATAATGGATCTTTTTAGTGGTTTATAAATTTTAAAAAGGACTCAAAGATAAAAAATTTCAAAACATAAAATAGTAAATTTATAATTTTAGTAATGATAGGTGTCAGTGCTACCCTTTAGTGATAGAGGGTCTTAACACACATCCCATCAAACTACTACATCATCTGGGCCAGTGATAGCAAATCTTTTAGAGATGTAGTGGCAGGCTGAACCCCACCACACTTACCAGATCAAGAGCTGTGATTGCCTCCCCAGAAATGACATGCTGTGCCTCTCCCCAGCACCCAATACAGGAGCACATCCTGCCCCCCCCCCTTACCTACACAATGACAATGAGTTGTTCATCTTCATAGATGAAAGGAGTTAACTTATCAATACTTATGAAATCAGTATTGGTTTTTGGTACCCTTCATGTAAGAAGAGGCCAAGTTATGAAGGATATAAAAAATACAACAAATGTAAAATCTATTTGGGGGACAAGTGGATTCTTAGCTTAAGGAATATTTGGTAAAACTAGATCATGCTATGTTTTGTAATTGAAATTCTCAGGAAAGATAGAAGGTAAAGATTTTTAACAACATATTACTAAGCCATGATGGTGACATTTGCATTTGCAAAGGATTATAACATTTTAGGGTTCCCCACTGAAGTCTTACCAAGATGCCTCAGAGCAGTATATGTGTGTGCAGCAGTGATCCTGAATTTCTTGAGGCTATGGTAGTGCTGAATAAGTTCTGGCAGAACCTAAACTCATTTTCAAATATTAGACTGATTAATGATGGTTTTGCTCTCCCAAGGCTAGCCTCACTACACTGCAAGAAACTTATGACTAGATTGTTGGTCACAAGGAAAAAAAAAAAACTTTTTCAGCCACACATTTTCAACTAATGGAGCCTAGATGGATGTTCTCCTGTGGGATTATTTTCACAGGATTTGGGACTAAGGCTGGCAGCAGAATACTGCTAATGTGAAGAAATCTCACATTTCAAAATAAAGAAGGGTGCCAACAGAGGCCTTGACTGGTGAAACTTGTCATTTGGTCACCAAGTATATACTAAATGGTTCTTATGTGTCATGTTTTTTTAAAGCAGGTCTTTTTGTGCTTAAGTATTTTCTCAACCTTCTCAAATACTGAGTTTCTAGCAGTCTTGAAATAGTTTCCCCCCAAAAAATTTACTAGTTAAAATAAGAGTTAAAATTAAACTAAAAAGAAAAAAATGAGGAGAAAACACACAAGAGTTAAAATAAAAAGAATAAAAAATAAAACATAATTCTTAATGATAATGATTTAATTATATATATATTTATATATATACATATATATATAATGTAAAAATAAATTGATTTCCTTGTTTTACAAATAAGACAAATAAGAAAACAGATCCAAGGAGCAAAAGTGTCTAAACCAAGGTCTAACACAGGTAGTAACATATTTGAAATTCAAATTCAGATTCTATGACTCTAGCTTCACTATTCCTCCTAATGTTCTGACTTAATCAACATAAGCTTTATACATCCTTTAAAGACTTCTCAGGCTTACCAGGCATTGTCATCTATGTGTAAGATACCATTGTAGTCCCTATACATATTAGGAAGCCATAGGAACATTTCTATATCAGTCAAAAGTGTTTCTGGATTAGTGCTCTGGGTTTTCAAAATCTTATTAGAGAGAGGTATAACTTCTATTTATCTGGGTTCATAAGTAGATTTAGAGGGTGTGTCAAGCATGGAGTGGAAAAAAGAGACTCAAAGCTTTAGGTGACTAAGATTGTAAGAAAACTCTAGTTTATCAGTACTATAATGTTTGACTTATTAAAATATAAAGATCTATATGGAAAGGAGAGATCAGTAAAGTCAACACCAATTATTTTTCTTTCAACAGTCTTCTCAAGTGATGCGACACATATATAAAAGAACATAGTCTTATGTTTTAGGAAAATCTCATTTAAACTTGCAAGTCCCTTATTTCTTTTATTTCCTATCACTTCTAAAATACATGTAAAATTAATTTGGATATGAAAGTGAAGTTAACTTTGAAAAACTATAGGCAACACAGCATAGCATAAAATGAAATTACTGCTTTGTTATACTTTTAACTGAACCAATTAAATCATATTTGAGTTAGAAACTGGTTAAGGGTGATACTGTAAGTTGACACTATTAAGGACCTCTAAAACAAATCAAACAGCTACAAGATATATTTAGGTTTTAATGATCTCAGTGCTTTGGCGACATATTCTAAGTATGCTTTACATGTTATTTTAGTAAACTTTATGTTGATATTTCTGAAGAAATAACCCTTAAATATTGCATACTCATATTTTTAGAGATAAGAGATAGACAAAGGACTTTCCAAAATAAGGAAATTCATTCAGGCCATCATCTTCTCTACAACTTATATTCTTAATGATATTTAAAACACTGAGAAGTTCAGTAACTTTGACTGGGTTCATATGGTAAGTAGTCTAAGAAATATAGTTTGAACCACACTAAAAATGCAAAAAATCAGCAGAAACCAAAGGAAGCATTAAAATGTGAAAAAGTACGAGATATATAAGGATGTGAAGACATGATGTCTACTGAGAAAATGGAATAGAAAAAGGAATAGATTTTGGAATAAATATTCAAACCAATAAACACAACCATGAAGACCATCTATTGAGTAATAGAGGTGCCAAAGTCTGTGACAATTAACTATGGGTCCTTGAAATAGTTATTTATTAAATGTTTATTAAGTACCTACTCTGTGCCAGCCATCATGCTAAATGCTGGGGATACAAAAAGAGGTGAAAGATAGTAGTGATAACATACAAAATATGGTATGAAATAGTTGATAAATAAAGATTGGCCAGAAGTGAGTAAACTAATTTTGGTAAACATGAGCTACATTATTTTATATGTTGAAAATTCAATCTTAAATTTAGGAGATTTTACAAAATACTAAAGGGCTATGCAAATGGAATAAAATTTCATGATAGTATGATTCCTTAGTCCATAGATGTTCAGGTTAAATAATGTTTTCTGAAATGAAATTATAAATTCTAAAGCCTGATTAATTAAAAAATTTAGTCTTGACCATTGGGGCCTATCAATTGGCAGGCATTTATTCAATATTTACTGGGTGTCAGGAATTGTAGTAGGTTAGGGAGATATACAAAAAAGGTAGTAGTAATCTTTATTATCACAAGGTTGAAACTATAGGTCCTAGATTTGATTGCCTACTCTGTCACTTTTACCCTGTGTAATTCTTAAGCAAAGCTATGTAATATCTCTTGGCTTCATTTTCCTGAACTTTTAAATGAGGAGATTGAATGTACTCCAATATCCTTTTCTATGATATTTATAATAAAGTGAACTAATTTCATCACTATACACTGCAAAGTTTGCAAAATGCCTTAAGAACACTATTTCATTTAAGCTTCAAAACAATCCTGAGATAGATTGCATAAGTATTATAGTGTTCTTTTTACAAATGAATAATACAAGAATTAATTTGTCCATAGTCACAATCCTTCTAAATCTCAAAGATAAGGTTAGAACCCAGGTCTTCTATACTCTATAGCACTTAGGGAGGCAAAGTTGTACAGCAGAAAAAGTGCTGGATTCACATGGGAATTGAATTTGATTTTTAGCTCTGCCACTTATTATCTGTGTGATGTTAGTCAAGGACTTAACCTCTCTTGGTTTTGGTTTCCTCATTTATAAAATTAGATATTATATTTTTTTAAAAATCAAACATTTTCTCTGTTAAGTTCCTTTCCTCCTTTTTTTGGAAGTCTCTGTGAACCTATCCTATTTAGATCATTATGAATTTTCATAATATGAAGATAAAGTGTGGTACTAGTAGAAGATGGTAGGATTTGTCAGAAGATGGGTTCAAATAGTGATGGCTATATACTAGTTGTGAGACTTTAGCCAGGTCACTCTGAGATTCTGAACTTGCTTACTTATTAGTGAAATGACAGGGTTTGACTAGCTTATCAGGAATGTCCCTTCTTGCTCTTATTCTATGATTCCATGACTTTTTAAAGGAGAAGAAAATATTCTAAGGAGAAGGTATTATGAACAAAATTTCCCATAGGTATTATCTATACTGGCTAAAATTTTTAATTGAGAGAGTTTTTAAAAACTCACTTTAAAAAGTTTCTTGTTATCATGTCAAAAAATAACCAGTGAGCTCCTGAATTTTCTTTTTTGTTTCCTCTGAATTTTATTTTTCCAAAAATAATTGTAATATAAAGTAAACACAAATAGAGAAATAAATTACTCCAAATTATATGAAGTATTCTATATGGAATTCAATTATTCTATATTATTAAGAGTTGTTTTTAACATTTTTTTAAAGTCAGGAATCAGTTTTAAATTAGTATAGTAGAATTCTCTTTATTGTTTACTCTAGGGGAAATGTCAGGTGTGGACTATTCTTTTCCATTATGCCAATATATGAAAAATGAAAGTCAATAGATACTGACTTCTTTGTTAAAAAGACTATCCATGCTGATATTATCTAAAAACTCCTAAACCAATTTGAATACTATAACAGATATTCTGAATGCTTTTTTATTATTCATTTTTGCAAATCTCTCCTATTCCAAGTATAACCCTGAATTTTAAAAGTACAAAGAGCTGTTTCTTGGCAACCAAACTCATTTAGGGCAGATGTGCTTAACCATCTAAGAAAGAAAAAAAAATATTCATTTTCTGGTAGATGAATAACAGCTTCAGTAGCCAATCAAGATTTTTTCATTTACATACGTTGCTGACGGTGATTGTTATTGACCTCTTGGGAAGCAAACAATGGGATTTAGTAGTTCTGTCAATCTCTAGCTTTTGCTTTTGTCAGAGGAAAGTGTACAGCATTTGAGGAAATGAGAATATGGAGGTTTTGGCCATTTCTGTGTTTTATTTCAAACTTTGTATAAATTGACAAACATCATTCTATATGATTGCTATTCTAGGATAATGAATGAAGAATCAAGAAATGCTTTATTGAATGTGATTAGAAGGAGCTCAAATTTCAGTGTATAGATAAGCATTAAGGGATGAGAATTAGGAACTTGGTAATAATATCATAAAATGCTTAGGACAACTTTGCTATTTTGGCATGGAATCAGATATTCTGTGGATCTGATCATATACTACTTTAAAAAACTCCTAGATCACAAGTCAAAATAATTCATTGGTGAGATAGATCTATTCTTTCTATCCCCCAACAACAATGTTATAAAGAGCTTTGAAGAAGTTATTGATGTCAAACTCAGAAAATAAGAGCTCACATGACCAGTAGGAAATATTAATCAGGTTATGAAGCATTCTTTGTTTTAAAAAAAGTAAGTCAAACAGTATTTGGTATGATGTAGTTGAAAAATCTCTGATTTTAAAGTCAAGAGATCTGAGGATGGTCGCTATATAATTCTGAGCAAGTCATTGGAGTTCTCTGAGCCTCTCTTTATGTATCCATAAAATAGGGATGTTCACATTTATACTCTTGTCATAAAGTTGTTGTGAAGAAAAAAAAATAAGATACAAAAGTATCATATAAAGGTGTGTTGTGGTTGTTATTGTAAAGTTTGTATAAAGCTCTTGTTTCTTCTGGATATTTTGCTTATTTAATATCAAACTGAAATTCTTTAACTTGATTTTTCACTTTTATTTTTTAAACTTTATAATATTCATTATGTCAAATGATGAGTAAGTCTAAAGTAAGACTTCAGAAATGAAATGTATAGAATCAAAAGGATTCTAGCATTATCAAATATTAGGGCTGATGGAGATTGTCGAGTTTAAGCACTTTAACAATTTTATTTTAGTGATGAGAAAGAACATATTTTCAACCAGTATGGCTATTATTTCTTCTAAAAAAGAAATACTCAATGCTTGCACATTTAGTTTGTCAGTGAAACTCTTTTTAAAAGAGCAAAATTTTATCATTTCTATCAATTAGGTATTAAAGTGAATCAAGTATGAGCTTTGTTAGGCAACTATTATATGGCATGTACTCTTCTAGCTGGTAGGAATATATAGATAAAAATATTCTCTTCCCTCTAAGACTTTACATTCTATCAGCAGAACAATGTCTGCACACAGAAGTTCATATAAAAATAAACAAAGAAACAAGCTAGCTTTTGATGTGAGGCACTAACAGCTGAGGGAGGGAATAGAACAGAAAAGACTTTTTGGTAGGGGGTTGCATGTTAGTTGAATTGAGAGTGCAAGTTCAACTTTCAGTGAGTTGCCTCACAAGGTGCTGAACAGATTCAAGTTGGTGTTTCGTGACCAATTATATAAGCTATTGTGGATGATTTGTTTTTAGTAAAACTTAGACTGGTTGGCTGCTGAGGTCTCTATCAGTTTTCAAATTCTGTGATTCTATATGATGAAACATGAGGAGGGAATGTGTTATAGAAAAAAAGAGGAGAAAAAGAAACATTGAATAAATATAGTGCCCTGAGAAGGAGGATAAAGGATTTCTCTATCTCAGCAAACAGGAAAATAGCAATTCATAAAGATCTTGAAATTTAAGATTGCCAGTTTTTTCTTGGCAAAATATAAAATAAAATAAAAAGGAATTAATCAAGAAGCAGTGTATATAATCAATCAGGGGTACTAGGCTCCTGCGGTTCTCATAGGAAACCATAGAGACTGTAAAGGAGAAATGAAGAACAACTGAATTTAAAAAATGGGCTTAATTTGCCTAGGGCAACCACCAGCTCAAAGTCGTATTTTTTGTAGTATAACATGTTTGTATTCATTAAAAAAAATCCACAAATTAGCACAGCTTATGAGGGAAGATACAAATTCTTTATCTATTTCCTGATAATTCAGTTATAAAATGTGCCATTTCCTACCATCTCTAACACCATATTTGTGCCACTGTTAGTTTGCATCTAATTCAGGCAGAATGGAGGCAATTTTATATCTGTCAGAGAAAAAAGGGTACACATTAGAAAGATGGTCCTTCACACCATGCTATAGTTCTAAGGATAAACAGAAGAAATATAGTGAATTCTATAAAAGAACCATCAGATGACAGAATCAGCTACTTTTGTGAATACAGGAAAATTAAAGCATTTCATATTGTTTATTGTAAAAGTCATTTACATATAATCATAATTCAGAGGCCACAAAATTTACATGTTTCTGTATGTGTAACCTATCTTATGTTCATGGCCATTTTATGGGAAAACAATACTTCATTAAAACTTAAAAGTCTTTGATCATTTTCTGCAATTGTTCCTTATTGAAAGAATCCTATTACAATCTCTTAGTCCATTTCTATAAGAAGTACTTAGCATGGTTCTTCCTTCTAAATTAGGGACTTTTCCAATGAAGATACTAAGGTAGAATTGGTTTCCATAAAACACTGACTATATATACAACCAAGTCCTGCTTATATTTAACATTCGATGAGTCTGGAGTCCCAAGTGATCGAGAAGAAAATCCCAGAAGCTACATGTTATGTAGGATAACCGAAAAGAGGTAACTATAGAAGGTCAGAAGCCTTATAGAGGCAGAAGTGACATCACATAGACATGTAAGGCAGGGGAAACATTGATAGGATGGATTTTTGAGGCTCTTTTTAAGTTGATTAAACAAGGCAATAGAATCAAGTCATAATTTCTCTAAGGGACTCTAATATATGGTGTCTACTCTAGTACTTTAAAGAGATGCACAGAAATGAAAACCTTATCTGTATCACATTTCTCCTACCATGACCAACATCACTGGTATCATCATTGCCAAGTTCCATTGCTATCATTAAGTAGGAGCAGGTCATTTTAGTCTTTAGAATTGTATCTGCCAGCATGTAATTAGAATCAATATGAAAATATGGTTCAATTTACAGAATTTTAATCTGTAGATCATGTTTTGACAATATACTCATATTGTTATTGAAAGACTCCTATAGTATAGTTACTTTCTATAAGTATAATAAAGCTTAATCCCTTTAAAAATAAGAATAGCTAGAATAGGGGAAAGAGTGAATAAAGATTACTAGAATTGGGGGTATAACAAGAATTCAGGGTATAATAGATAAAAATTATTAAATAATAAATAAAGGAATATAGTACCCAGTTAATATCAAATCCTTTGTAGGGAGTAGTCTTTTTAGAAGGCAGCACACATTATTTTAAGCAGCTGATTTCTTTTAATATTACTGAACTAAGTATTTAGGGAAGACATGATCTCATTTGTCAGCTTTAGTCTACCAAAATAAAATTAAATATAATTTTGAGAAAGTCACATTTTATTTCTTCCATATTGACCATATGCCATATGTGCTTAATATGATGACTAATTATATGGATAATTGATAAAGTTTGCCACCAATCTCTTAGCACCTAAATTTTGACCTTGAGTGCACTCTTCATGGACCATTGCTATGTCTATGAATCCTTCAGAAGTGTTTACTTGATGGTTCATGATCAGTAATGTTTGTTTATGTAAAATAAAAAATATATTTCTGCCAGTTTTCTTTTTATTGTGTTTTTTCCCTTTCCAAATCAATCATGGCAATGGTTCCACTTGTTTGCTTTCTTATCCTGATTCCAAAGCAAACATGGCCCAGAGTTAATCTCTATAGTAACCATCCTTTGTAATTTGTATTTTTCATGCCAGACCAATGAAAAGGAGATTTTTGCTCCTCCTTGCTTTCACTTCTAACAACAATTAATTCTCAAACATATGTATTAATAGTCCCCAAACCCTTCTTGGACCATTTCCTACTGAACAACTAATATGATGGGGAAGTAGATGTCATTTCTACATTGAGTTGACATGAGGGATATAAATGTACAAATTGAAGTTAAATTTGCACAAAATGAAACTAGTACTCTCCATAATCCATAAAAGTTTTGTGGATCAAAAACTATTTTAGAGGGTTAACGTTTAGCCCTCACCCCACCAACTTAGGAATGTATTTCTTTTCAATGAATATAATGCTGAGGTATACATAAAAAGATATCCTCAGTGCAGGAGAAAATGTCCTCCTAGGATCAAAGACAGAAATAAAAAAAATACCACACTGGTTATTTAGTTCATTTTGCATCTGAGAAAACTATGGTCCAGAAATATTAAATGACTTATGCAAAGTCAGAAAAGAGGTGCATCAAACTGGAAACCAGTTCCTTAAACTTTACATCCATTCACAGGAATTCTTAAACATAATTTGAATTTTGTTAAAATCCAAACTGACAATGCTTATTCCTCAATTAATACAGAGTGTCTCAAAAGTCTTAGTGCAGTTTTAAACTATTAACCATTAAATGAACTTAAAAATGAACATTAATAAATTTGGTGGAGTTGCACCAAATTTTTGTGACTACCATAAAATTCTAGGCCTTTTAAGTTATTGATAGTATGGAAGCAAATCCATGAGAAAAATGTGTTATATGAAAAAATTATTATTTGTTTATTAATGTTAAGTAAACACTTAAAATATTTTAAATTTTGAAATATAATTTAGAACTATTCTCTTAACTCCCAGAAAATATTATGTAGGTAAGAACAAAAGAGTTAATTTGAACTTAGAAGCCTGCCCTCTCTCAGCCATATATACCCACTTCAACATTATCAAAATAACAAGCGCTTCTAGCTTGTGGACAGAAAAAATTCTATCACAATGACATAATTTAAAAAAATGTTCCTTAGCCAGCAGTCTCTTCATTTCCTACCTGCCTACACTCTTTTGGACTGGACTCCATCATATTCATGCCTATCCACTCCTATTCTGCTTTTCCTTTTGTCGGTTGCCTTCCTCAATTAGATTGTGATCTCATGGAAAGCAGGGACTATCTTCTTTTTGTATTTGTGTCCCCATAACTTAGCACTGTACCTGGCACCCAGTAGGAACTTACTGTATTTATTTAATGACTATATCAACTTCAAAAAGTTTCATTTCAAAATCTAGTTTTAAAAAGTCTACAATAACCCAAAGGCATATCAGAAAGGGGTCTGTTATCAAAGAAAGGAATATTTTAAAGATACATCTTTATTTAATTTTTGTTATTTCTGATTTTCAAAATATATCCCAGAGTTGTGCTCCTCTACTGCATGTCTAACAAAATTTAAAAGCAATTTTATATTTCATGTTAGTCATAAAGGAAAAGTGACCAGAGTACATGGAAACTGAATGTTATTTCATTTTTTTCCTCTAGATTTTATTAATTTCTTATTAAGGGATAGCTCATGAGCTTTAGAGCATATGGATCTTTGATTTCCTCTTTTATGCAAATATGGGTTTCTAAGAAACAAAAAGTGCACTCATAGCTTACCAAAACTTTAGGGAACTCATCTCAAACTATAGAACTCAAGCCTAAGAAAGAAGCCATGATTTGCCAAATGGGTACATGCTTAATGTGCAAAGAGTTTATTATTCTACATCCAAATCTATTAAAAACTACTTATTCCTTACCATGAGTTTTACAAGCAAAAATCCTAGTACCCAGATGCTATATTTTACAGCTTTAGTGGAAACTTTAAAAATTGGTTTCTTAATGGTCTTGGTTACAGTATAGTAATGAACACTACTAAAGTGTCTTGCTTATGCCTTGAAAGAGGATGCACAATGGTATTCAGTAGGTATGTAACTCAACTCTGACACTCCAAAGAAGTTTTGAAAAGTTTCTATCTTCCCTCCACTTCTCTTCTTCATTAGTAAACTTCAGGTAGTATTTAACTCACTGGTGACAACAGAGACATAACCATGAGAGCCAAAAGTTAGAATGGCAATAAAACAATCTTATCAGAATTCAGTCTCTCAATGGCATTCAGAATGAAGGATCTTTAATTGCCCCTCTCTGGTACTCAGAGATGTATCGAGTGCAATATACACATTTCATTTGGGATGTTTCACAGTCAACACACCACACCATTCAAAGAAATGAGCATATAGTCAAAGAGAACAGAAGCAATCCATAACGGGAATCCTACTGTACCTGGTGAATGAGGCGGAGGAGAACACATCAGAACAACCCCCTGGCCTTCCCTCACAGAGACTGCACTTCTTGTCCGGCCACTAAAATTTCCCAGATCTGTCAACATAACACAGCATTTAGATGTATGGCAGGAAGGAGCTGAAACTTTTATTACTATTATAACTTATACTCCCCTCCCTCCCACCATCACCTCATTATTATGCTGACAAGGCCTCTTTTGATTTGTTAATCAGTGATAGAAGGCTCCTAAAAATAAATCTATATCATCTTATTTTAACTACAAAGATTTTTAGGTTACATCCAGTTATTTATTACTCCTTGCAGTGAACACATATGTTGTCAGTGGGGAGATATTAAGCAATACACCATTTATAACAGACATTTAATAGCTCTTTTATTTCTTTATATCATTTCCTGTTTATTGATTTTTTTTCTTCCACCAATAAAAGCCATCCATGCATAGTGAGAAGAGAAATAAAGGTGGTGAGGGTTGCCTACTGTCTAACGTGCTGCCTGTGGAGACTCATTATATATGTCGCTGTAGGAATACAGGATATAGTAAGTACACAGTTGGAATTTACTAAATTATAGAGTCCTAGGTGATCTCACTTAATATGAAGAGGATATGAAGTGTTCTTTTCTTCTAAATGTAAGTCAGGAGGTCATGTTGCTTCAGTTCCATGGAAGCTTAAGAATGGACTGAATTATTTAATGGTACCCATTCATTTTTGATGCAGGTCTGTAGTTCTGGCAGTGTTCCTGCAACAGGAAAACCCACTTATATTTATGAGAGATTACAACACGAGAGGTCAATTCCCTATCTCTGATATAGACTGCACTTACCCAATTAGAATGGATATTTAATTTTAAAAAGATACTGAGAGAAAAAAGATAATAATAGGAAAAAATCATTTGGATTTTCATATCTCTTATGTGAGTCTTTTTACTGCTTCCTCCTTTCCCTTTCCTTGGCCTACTCATCAGTGGTAGGCATTTTATAAAATAAGAGGGAAGTAAAAAGAGATAGTATGTGTTGGGAATTCATTGGTCACAAGTGTATCTTTTATGCTTGGTATGACCAAATCTCAAAATAAACTGTAGTGCATTTAGACAGGAGTCCTTAACACCAAATGCTGAAGGCCAGAGAGCTTGGCCTTGCTCTTGAGTTATTGCTTGAATGAATTCCAAAGCTTTTTGCTAAAAATCTCTTATCCCAGTTCTTTTGGAATTTCTACACTGATCTGCTTTAACACTATAATAGAGTGACTAGATTTTTTTCCCCCTAAAGCAAATTCAAACTGAAAGGAGTTTCATTTTAACTGGAAAGCTGACAGGGTCACCACTGAATAGGCTCTATGATGTGATTTGAAGATCTAGCTGCCCTAACTGGCTAGCCATTAGAATTACTCCTTCAGGGTAAAATGTTTTCAGAAGCTACTTTTAAACTAAAAGTGGGTGGAGCAATGCATTAACTCATTGGTACCCATGACCACATTTGGTGTTATTAACATCCTATCAGAAATTAATTTTTTTCAGATGCTTTAAGGAAATCAAAAGGCACAGCATTCACTCTTATTTCCAATCACATTGTATACCTTTCTTACTATTAATGGCCAATTCAGTTAGGTTCTGTATCCTTGGACACTTAAGCTGATTAGAAACTTCAGAAATCCTACAATTCTGGCAATCAAGTTTCTGTTTCTAAGTCCATTATCCAAATTTTGAATTACATCAAAAAGAACAGCTAAAACTATTAAGATGAATTTTGAAACAGCCACTGCCTCAATTAAGTTAATCTTAAGTATTAGTGAGTATCAAATCAACATAGTTTTATAACACATAAAGTGAATCAAGAAGTATGTTATTTAAAAATAATTGCCTTTAAAATTTCTTTAATGAAGACACTGAACTCTTAAAGAGGTAGGTACTTGGTTTTTTTTAGAGGTTTAATGGAACACACACAAGTAGTTATTTAAATATATATTACATTTGATGGGTGCTAGTCTGATAAGAGCTCTTTACTTATTGAAAGAGAGAAAAACACAAGAAATTGGCACTTCCATCTTTTGAAGACTATACTTTTCTATTTGAGATATGTTTTCTTAATTTTTTATTGAAATAAGGCAAGAGGGAAAAAATAAGAATCTTAGTAACAACAGCAACTCTTTATAAAAGTGTTTTAAACTTAGAAAGCTTTTTACAGACATTATCTCATTCAGTGGTTAAAACAACCATTTAAGGCAGGTATTGCTGATTTATTGTCCCCATTTTTCAGATGAGGAAACTAAAGTTTAGTGAAGTGATTGGCTAATGTCACAGTGAACTTAGGTCTTTCTGATTCTGGAGATCAGCAATCTTTTGAGTACACCTTGTTCCCTCCCTAACATACTGTTTTAAATTGTTTTTTTAAAAAAAATAAGTATCATATGCCAGTACAACCACATCTAAAGATTAATAGTCATCTATTTGTCAATAGTCAATGCATTATTCCATCATTTATTCATTAGGCTATAACAGTTATGAATATTTGGCTATAGTTTAAAAGTTTTAAAAGTTTTTCACATATATTATCTATTTTGACCATTAATAATAACCCTGTGTGCTAAATGCTGTAGGTATTATGATGCTCATTTTAAAGAGAAGAACAGTGGGGCTCAGAGATGTTGTGACTTGCTGAATGACTCACATGTTCAAGTGACAAGGATGAGCTTCCAACCCAGATCTATCTCGACTCTATTGATAATGTCTTCTCTCTTATACTAAACTGATAGGAATATAGTAAGGAAAAAGCAAGCACTATGTTGGGTTCTGGGGGTAGAAAGATACATCCATAAGTGATTCTGCTCTCCAAGGTCTTACAGTATAATTGAAAAGGACATATGCAAAGAATTGTGGCACAATAAAGAAATAATCAATTTAAAGGGACAGATAGGTAGCACAGTGGATAAAGTATTGGGGCTAGATTGAGGTCAAATTCTGCCATTCTGCCTCAGACACTTTCTAGCTAAGTGACCCTGGGCAAGTCACTAAATATTGTCTGCCTCAGTTTTCTCATTTTTAAAAATGAGCCACAGAAGGAAATGGTCTACCACTCTAATATCTTTGCCACAAAAACCACTGAGAGGGTTACAAAGAGACACAACTGAAACAAATGAACAACAAACAATGAGCAAAAGAACATAAATATTATTAAAAATAAAGTAGTTGACATTCTATTTCTTAAAGTTAAGGCTGTGATTATGGAGATCCTTAAATATCAGCATAACCTCTATTAATAAATTAGTTTACTTTGAGCCAAAAGGTAATATAGTGGTTTGTGGTCCACATGGTTCTTTATTCTGATGCTATAGGAACTTTATATTAAATAAAAATTTGGGAGCATAATCATTATCATTCCAAGGCTCAGTTAGGAAAATGTTTTAATATTTAGACAGAAGTTTGATTCTCTCTATTAAATTATATTTTTACTTATTTCTAGCTAATTTATGGCTTTTATGTGGTTGAAACAAAATCCAGGTTACTGGAAATATTTTGGTAAGTAAGCAGTCGAGTATATTGCAGTGTTTGTTAATATATAATAGGAAGTGAAGTTGGGGACAATATAAAACTTTTCTTGGAACTTCAAATAGTCCTTGAAAAAGTGGGTACACCTGTAGACACTGGCTGGTGTCTCCTGCTACAAGATTCCTATAGAGCTGTGGTTCTTCTTTTTCTCACCTTTCTTTGATACAATTAAGTCTTACTTTCCTTTTGTCATTTTGCCTTTCCCTTGTGTTTTGGATTCTTTCCCACTCAGTTTTTGATGTTCCTTACTCCATCTTCTCCCTTTTCTGATACTATAGTAGCTCCTCCTTTTTGGTACAAGTTCTTCAGTTTGAAACCAAGTTTTTAATTCTCTTAAATAGATTTTCCTGTCTGAAAGGAAATGTTTTTCATTAGTTATAGAAGATGTCTGGACCTTGTTAATGCATAGATCAGAAGGATTGAAATCATTCTGACTTCTGACAGAAGTATTCTTAAATAGCAAAGTCAATTAAGTCAAAGTAGAATGGAGGATTATCAATGTAGATTTCTCTTCCGTTCTTATATGAGGTAAATTTTTTAGGCTTTATTTGTTAGGTAATGGATATTTATCAAAAGTTTTTGGGTGGAGGAATTTCGTCAGAAAGGAAAATTAGGATGATGGCTTTAGTAACAGTGAGAATGATACCAAAGTTTCAAAGACAAATAGTAACAAGAGTCCTTGCTTTATAGTATCAATATTTTAGATGTGAAATGATAAGTTCTTGACTTGGGACAATTGTAGTGAAAGAAAAGAGGAAATGGATCTGAGAAATGTTGGGGAAATATAATTGTGAGGACTTAAAAACTAATTGGTTATAGTGCATGAGGTAAAAGGAAGAGCCAAAGATGTCTGACTAGTAATTAAAAGCATAAGCTACTGAAAGCAGTGTGGATAGCAATTATATAACTAATCTATGAATCAACTTTAAAGATCATGAGTGGAAATAAAGTCAAAGAAGCAAAGAATCCATAGTCAGAAAGGGGAATATGACAGTCTAGATTTTAATCATTCAGGCAGTATAGTTGGCAGAGAACTGTACCTGGTATTAGGAATAACTAATTCGAATCTTGTCTCAAACACTTACTAGTTTTATGATCTTATGTAAGGCATTTAACTCTCTCAGCTTCAGTTTTTTCACTGGAAAATGGGAATTAAGATATTATCCAATTCCACATGTTGTTGTGATGATCAAAAGAAATGAAGGTGTAAAAATCCTATTTAAATGCCAATTATTAGTTTCAATTGAAAGTGAGGTTCAAATCCTAATGAGTTATAAAGGTTCTACCTTAGAATAGTAATTTATGCAAACTAAGGAATTGGAGAAACTCCAGATTAAGATTTCAGTGTGAATTCTGAAGTGTCTATGCAGGAAGGGAAAAATGAAAACGCTGTTGAATTGAAGTGCATATCTGATTGAGTGTAAATTTCAAATATTTATAGTGACTCCAATCAGCAGTTTTCTCTTTCCTTCTTAAGGTATTCCCCTGATTGAGGGTGAGCCTTTTTTTAGAGAAAAAAAAAATCATAGGTGAAGTTGTGAGAGGAAGTATAATGTAGAGAGTAAGACTTTAAACCAGAAAGCCTGTATTAAAGTACCTCTTCTCAAAACATTAGTTGTGTGGACCTAGACATATCATTTAATTTTTCAGAACTTCAGACAACTGTATGTAGTTCTTATAAGTTCTGAAAGTCCTTATTTCAACCCCCATTCTCACAGATAAAATAATTAGTCTTAAATCAAGGCCCTGTTTCTCTCTTGAGTTATAGGGGTGCCCCAGAAGAATTAGGAGTCAGTCAACAAATATTTAAGGGCTACTATGTGCCAATCTGTCATCTTACCTTTTCATCTCTAAGACACTAAAGAGCAGAGAAGGCACACACCTTCATTGATAGAAGGGGTTTCTTCATTGGGAGTTTCCTGAGTCAGTGAAAATATAAGTCCAGTCCCTGTATTTTTGGTGAGGTTGGTGTTTTGTGGCATTAGTATGATATCTCTCTAAAGGTATTCTATCTTAAAAGTTGCTTATATTTATTGAAAACATACATGAATATACATTTAACAAGAAATTTCTTAAATATCCCTATTACACAAGACATCTTGCCTCAAAATAAACATATAATATGAATATTTCATATTTATTAGGACATTTTAAAATCACTTTATTGTACTGTTTTATTATCTTAATAAATTCCCAAGGACTGAGATCAGATGCATTTCCAGAGAGCTCAGATTCAAGGTTTTATCTAGAAATTGTCTGAAAGTGCAAAAAAGGGAGAAGCCTGGCCTTAGTTGTGGCCTGAGACAACAGTGAGCTAGGGAAGACCATCAGTACTAAGTAGTGCCTATTGTGATCATACACAGTACTCTAAGAATTTCCTCTTTTGATTGTCTCCCAAACTTTTCTTTCATGTAGAAGCACATTCTCCACTACTCAAACACAGATGGATGCTTAGTTGGGTATAGTCCATTTGTTCATAAAGAAATATAATGTGAGGCCTAAAAATAAAAAATGAATTCTTTCTGTAGAGGGCACTTTTCCTCTCCTTGAAAATAATTTTAGATAAGTGGTCTGCACAGCAAGTCTCTGGATAGTCTAAATCAGGATGACTGATGGCACAAAAACAGTCTTTTTCAGGAGTGAGTTGTTTGAGTGAAGACAAAGCTAGTTGTTCATTCATTACTAGAAACAAGAAGCAAGGCTAAAACTGTTCAGTGCAGAAAGACCCATTTTCTATTAGATCTACTCTTTTAAAACAAATCTGGAATAAGGGGAATCTAAAATACTACTGTTGTAGTAATACACTCACATATATGTGCACAAATGATTCATGTTTCCTAATTAGTCCTAAGTCTTAAGATTTAAAAAAAGTCTTGTATGTAATATCTTATATACCATGGAAAAATGAAGTAACAAGAAGCAATCAAGATCAAAATAGGGTTTTTGTTTGAGGACATGCTTTAACTTCTCTAAATTTTAAATGTGGTGGTAGTAAAGTGATAAGATCATAGATTTAAAGTTGGAACATACTTTAATTTCTTCATTCAACTAAGGCCTAGAGAGGTCAGGTGTGTTGACCAGAGTATTATTAGCAGTAAATAGGAGAACTGGAATTTGAGCCCAAATCCCCTGACTCTAAATCCAGGGTTTTTTCCATCATGTCTTTGTTAATTTTCCTTTGTTAATTGATTTAAATACATATCTTTTCATATGGCTTTTTTGGGGCAGGGACCATATTGCTACTTTCTTTGGTATCTCCAATGTGCCTGAAATATTAGTAATATAATAATAATATAATATTAATAAGATAATAAATAAATGTTTTATGGTTGATTACTATTGTATTGGCTTTTCATTCACCATGCTAAATAATAATATAAATCCTTACTCTAACTTAAATAGAGAAATTAGCATCATATTTGTTGTGTTTTACTACATAGACACAGGTTTATTGGAAAAACTATTGTGATTTATCATATTAGTAAAAAAAAGAGTAAAGAGGTTTTATTTTTTAAAAGCAATTCATTTCCAAGGACACAAAAATACTTACACAAAAAGATACACATATAGCCAATTTTATACGTATTTTACATGCATGTGCTATATGTATATGCAGTATATATGTATATGTATGTATGTATGTATATATATACCCAGTTATTTAATGTACAAATCATCACTTCTTTAGTGTTCTCAGAATGACAAAATACAATCTCCTAGAGAGATTTTTTCATTCCTTGCTTTTATATTTCCAAGGCAAAGAATTGTGTTTGGTTCACAATAGACATTTTATAAATACTTGATTAATTAATAGGTTAGTATTTGCAGGAACCATGCAAGAATCCATCTGTATTGGTCCATTTTCCTCCAAAGCAGAAGGCAATTTGTCTGAATCCTTAAAAAATGCCTTAATGTGTACTGACTTTTGCCTTTCTATATATCCCCAATGCAGAACAGCACATAGTGGGCATTTGATAAATGCTTATCAACTGACTGATAGGGGGAAAAAAAGTGGTGACCTGTGTTCCAGGGATAAGTATTTTTAGACTTAGTGAAGCTGGTCTTCAAATGATAGGCATTGGATGAATACTTATGCTAAAAATCATTTTTGTTGCTTAAATGAACAACATGTGACAGTAAGGACATTGATTTGTCGTGTGATGACAGTCTCATCACTTTAGTAGACATTATTATATGACATTAGTCACATCTCATAGAGCATAAGTAGGAGCACTGAATAGAAATTATGGAGAATCAGATTTAGGTTGGAAGCGTGAAAAATTTTCAAGCATTTAGAGCCATGCCATCATGATATGGGCTGCCTTGGGAATTTGTGGTTTTCCTGTACTAAAAGTCTTCAAGCAGAGGCTGAATGATTACTTGAGAGCTATTGAGTAGATTCATATATAGATCTGAGATTTCCTTACCCTTCCTAATGAAGTCTGACTTGTTTTTTAGTTGAATTTCTTATCAGAACCTAAGTTTCTCTCACATTTCTTTGGAAAGGGCCATTCCTGGTAACTCTGAATTTTTCTTCAACCCTATAGAATTTTGTATTTACATAGATGCCCCCTCATTAACTATAATACAGCAAAAGCCCCTGGTAAGCTATCTATCCACATAAGAGAATTAGAAATGTTTTGCCTGCCATGAGTTTACCTATATGCCCTAAGTTGAGTTCATCAGTATACAATATTTCATGAGTTCATGAAAGGTTCAAGGCAGTGAGGTAACAAAAATGTATGAGATGTTTAATATTTAACTGGAGAAGCAAGATATATTTGAGGATAACCAATGCTTTAAGGTATTTTCATCATATTTGTAGATAATACAGAGCTGAAAGGGACAGCTAATATTCACTAACAGAATCAAACTTTCTTTTTTATACTGACAGGCTATACTAATATTCTGAATTAAGTTAAAAAAAAAAGCTTACTGGAGGCTAATTTAAATAATGTCCTTGGGTTAAAAAAATCTATTATAATAGTACCATGTGGGAGGAACCTCAAAATTCATATGGAATTCAATCTCAACATGTGTCAATTATGTAATTTGACAGCCAACAAAGCTAATGCTGTATTTAACTGCATTAATGGAGGTACAACATCTTGAACAAAGTAAATGATAGCCATATCATACTCTATTATGGCAAAAATACATATTCATAAAATCCTATTTCAATAGATCATTACATTTTAAGAGAAATATTGATAATTGATATGCATCTGGAGGAGAAAAAACTAGAATGAGGAAAGTTCTAGAAACCATGTAACGACATAGCACCACCAAAAGATGTTTAACCTCAAAAGAAGATGATTTGGGCAGAATAAAAAAAAAATCTTCAAATATTTAACAGTTTGTCATATGAAAGATGGATTAGAATTATTCAACATGGCCCCAGACATGAAAATTAGAGCAAACAGAAAGATACTGGATCTCAGTATGAGAGAGAACTTTCTGAAATGTATAGCTAACAAAGGAATGAATTGCATTGTGGGAAATGAGTTAACTGTTGATGAAATAGTCATGTATTGGATAAATTATCATCTTGCCATGGATACTGTAGAGAAGACTCTTATATTAGAAATGAATTTGGTTTTAGTTTACCTCCATGGGCTTTTCCAACTTTTAAGATTTCAATTTGTTTGTTTATGTGTGTTTTAATTGGGGATTGAGATATTTCACATTACTGAAAAATAAAAATAGAAAACATGTTTTCAACTTTCTTTTCTCTAAAAAATTGGAGTCAACTTTGCAATCAAGAAGGAAAAATTTTTTTTCATTAGAATAGAAATTGTGAATGACAAGTGGCCAGAGAAAGGAAGAAGAGATAAGGGAGACAAAGAAAATCTCCAAACCAATCTATTAAATCCTAGAAAAGAGAGAATAGCATGCATTCATCTCTGCATTATTTGTATATAAAAGAATCTGGTGATAACTTGTTCCTATTTCCCTGTCAGTAAATAAATGGAGTGTACCAACTACTGAAATACAACAATGTAAGTATGGATTAGAATTTTTTAGAGTTCAGATCCATTTTTAATCTAAAAATATCTATCTAGATATTTTAGAATTCAGATATATTACTAGTGATAGAAATGGAAATGGGATGTGCCTTTTCATAATCTTTGAAAAGAACTTAAATATTATTTAATCCAACTTCATCATTGTAAAGATAGCATAAACGCCTGGTCAAAGGTCACATCCTTATTAATGGAACAAGTAAAATGAAAACCTGTGTTGTACATCTAAGAAAAGAGTTCTTTTTCAACATCCCTCTTCCTTCTTTACTGTTATCTCATATCTATTGAATTATAATAACAGTATCTTATTAGACTAGATTTAGGATCCATGGAAGAGTTCTGACAAAAACTGTGAAATTATAGAAACTCAAAATAAAGCTATTGGATATTGCATCTTGTGTGCTATTCTGAAAAAAAAAAACAAACAAACAACAACAGCAATCTAGTTAATCACCACCATCACTACTCCCAACCTCATGACTTTAACACTTCCCTCATTTTCTAACTTTGCTTGGATACCCAGAAGCAAGTAGGATGCATTTGTAGCTTTAGAGCTGAGGGGACTTTAGAGAACCAGTCCAATTCCATCATTTTTTAGGTAATGGCTTTGAGGCTAAAAGAGATTAAGTGATTTGTCCAGCATCACATATCTAGAAGTGTCTGGGGACATTATCACAGAGTACATGGATTTTACCCAAGTAGGGGAAACACCAGACCCACTCTACTTTAGAATGCCTTAGGGAAGAGGATCATCAGCAGGGGCAGCAATGGATGCTAGAGTAGTAACAGCACCATCACTGCAGTGGCAGATCAGGCCACACAGCAAAGTCAGGAACACTTGAAGCATGCCAACAACCCTCCAAATGAACATAGAGGAACAGAAATATCTCAAAATGAATACTAGAATGGCAAAACAAATACAAGAGGGGAAGAAATGCTCTGGTCAGAACAGAGACAGTAAGGAGGATTCATTTCACTGTGGGTCAAGGAGAATTTGCTGTGCTGAACAAGCTTCAGCAAGACTCAGACATGATATAGCACAAGTAGCAGGAAAAAAAGCATGGCCAACTCAGTCCAGGTTCAGCAGGGTAAGAGTAGAAATCAAGGTGATTCAAAACAAGCAACAGAAGGAAAGTGGTGCCCCATAGTCCAGATGGAACAGATGCTGATTGTGTTTTCACACAGGCAACAATAGGAGGAGATCAACCTAACAAGGTCCAGCCTCAGAAGGATTGGGCGGAAACCAACTTGAATCAGTTCAACTGAATAGCTGCAAATGTCCAGAGCGAAGACCAACCAAGCTACTTCTTTACAGTGCTCAATCTGAGAGAGAGATAGCTGAGCCAACCCCAGGCACAGAATAAGCATGGGATGATCTCTCCCTACCGCAGGAATGGAGCTAAGCTTCAGGATACAGACAAAATCAAGGGGAAAACATAACCTCCAAAAGAGTAAAAGACAGAGGAAAAAGCCTGGCACTAGATAAATATTTCAACAAGAGATCAATGAAAAGACCAGAAGAGTACCACAATACAAAAATGAAATCATGTGAAGCCTCAAAAGAAAATGTAAAAGGATGTCAAGATCAAAATGAATCCCTGAAAGTTCTAAAAAGGAATAGAAAAATGAATAAGAAGCTTAATAAAAAAAAAAACTAGAAAAAGAAAACTAGAAAAGAGAATGATAGTAAAAGTCAATAACTAAAAACAAAAATTTATTGGAAAACAGTTCCCTTAATATATATATATATATATATATATATAATACTTGAAACAGAAAAATAAACCCCCTATAAAATAAACAGAAAAATAACCCCCTACAAAAGGAAGCACAAAACCTCAAAGAAGAAAAAGGCTCTCTAAAAATTAGAATTGGATAAATGGAAGCAAATAACTTATGAGACAACAGGAAACAATAAAAGAATTAAAAGAATTAAAAATTAGGAAAAAATTATAATCTTCCACAGGAAAATAACTAACTTAGGAAATAGATCCAGTAGAAATAATCTAAGAATTGTTAGATTACACAAAAGTCATAGTCAAAAAAGGTGCCTTGATCGCATCCTGAACAAAATCCCAAATTTAAAAATTCCAGGACTATTATAAACAAATTCCAGAACTTCTAAGCCAAGGAGAAAATACTATAATTAGCCAGGAAATAAACAAAACAAAATAAAACAATTTAAACATCATGGATTACACAAGGGCTAGCAACTTCTACATTAACAAACAAAAACAAAAACAAAAATCCTGGAAGCTATGGAATATGATATTCCACAAAGCAAAGGATCTATACCTATAACCAAAAATCACACATAAGGTGAAATTGGACATAAAATATCTAGGAAAAGTTTAGTTTCTGCCATTGCCTCTTTAGTCTTGAGTAATTACTCATATTGAGTTTGCATTCTATCTAGTTTAGTGTTTAGATAGTTCATTTTTAACATTAGATCTCTCTTTGCAGTAGTTTGCTTGATGCTTGCTTTTAAATGTTTAAACTGCTAAAAATTTGATCATCATGTAAAAGCACATGATAAACAATAGTAGCACAGGGACATAAGAGATTAGTTGAAGGAGTGTAAGTGAGAGTACTGGCATTAGAAAGTCATAGGCAAGTAAATTTTGCACATTCTAGCATAATAGTGAAAAATGAGAGAAGTCATATGTAATAGAGAAAATCCTATGGTGATTTTTATGTAGCTAATTCATCAGGATTTCTCAGAGTATGGATTCTTTGTATCAAGTTGACTGAGAAATGGATTTTGTAGCCATCTAGAGTTCAGCTCTAGCTGCTTCCACAGACCCCCTGCTGAGACAAAGGTTCCAACTGCCCAAGTTGACAATTGGACCCTTATTATCAGACAGTTAGATTCTTTGTCCTTTTTAGCTCATCTAACTGTAAAAAATAAATTTGGCAAGTTGTAAAAATAAAGTATTTAGATGGAAAAACTGTTTAATATAGGTTCAAAACTTTTCAAAACTGTTTAACTCGCCAATCAGGTTCACACTGTTCGGATACTTTTGGATACTCTATATAGAGGTAATCAAAAGTATCCTCAGTGATCAAGTGAAGCTCAAATATGAACTTCCCTTCAGGGACAGGCACAATGATGCTAAAAAGACTCGTTATAAACATAAAATATTTATTGAAAAATATAAAGATGAATAAAGTATTTCTAATTCTATGGGATTCAAAATCCACCCAAATAAACTCCCAGGTTCCACAAGGAACTGCTTCTCCTGTGTTTCACAGGCTACACTACTCCTCCTTGATCTGACTAACCCAAATTTATACCATCTACATAAAAACTAGGACTATTATTCTTATAAACCTTAACTTAGCCTTCAAATTATAAAATAGCAAAGGCTCACTGGTTGAGTCTCTACAAGAATCCAGTTAGACTCAGAATCCAAGCCAAAGACCAGATTTTTCTTTGGTCTTCTCAGAGTTAAACAATTTATAAAAACCACAATAGATAATCAATAGTTTTTCCCATGTTGGGAAAGGAAAACACTGAGCTTCTTGAGATTTTTCCCTCAGAGAGAAAGGCAAAGATGTTACCTCCTCCAGCCCTTAGACAAAGTCTCTGAGAGTGTGTCTCTGCCAACTGCCAGAGAGCAACTCCCAACTGCCAGAGAGAGTAATTGATAAAGAAAAATGGTTTTAACTGTCACATTAAACATGTTCTCTCAACTCTGCTTCAAATGCCAGTTCTTTTCTCAAGCCAGCCAATTTACTTCTTATCCCTAAACTAATAAAACAATACTGATTTTCTAATATCATCCTTACAATATGTAATGAAATACATTCTAGGCATTCCTGACTTCAAGGCATTCCTGATAAAACTTGGAGCTTAAAAAATGATCATCAAATCTGACAGTCAAAGAAAAAAGTAAATAGAAAAAACTCAAAGGAATCATCATGGTTAAACTAATCACACCCTGACATAGGGAAATGATAATTAGCATACTTAGGATTTCTACAGTAAAGTGATAACTAAAGTACTTAATATACTTAAAGTAATCAAGGGAAACAATGGGATAAACTGATTACATTACTAGTTATAAGGTGATAATTAAGAAGCCTTAGACATGAAGTATAAAAAATACCTAAAATACATAATGATACTTAAGGTATTGAAGACTCTTAAGAACTTTATCACTATTAAGGGAATAAAAATAAGCATACATAGACAGAGAGATGGGAATAAGTTGAATATGATGGGATTGATGTCCAAAAAAAGAATCAAGGGATGACAAGAAGTAGTACACTGGGAAAGAGAAAAGAAGCAAAAGTTGAGAGTAGATTCTCTCACATGAAGAGGCATGTAAGAATCAGTACAGTGGAAGGTAAGATGGTGGACTGATAGGCAATGCTTGAAAACTAGTAGAAAATGTTAATAATGTCCATATTCAGATATAGGAATTTATCTTACTAGAGAAGAAGTAAGAAA
Source organism: Monodelphis domestica (assembly GCF_027887165.1). Classification (NCBI taxonomy): domain Eukaryota; kingdom Metazoa; phylum Chordata; class Mammalia; order Didelphimorphia; family Didelphidae; genus Monodelphis; species Monodelphis domestica. The sequence goes on from NC_077230.1 coordinate 257,492,385, forward strand.
GGAAGGGAAAACAAAAAATATGAGGAAGGACAGGCAAAAGGTATGGGAAACTCAAAGAAACAGGTAAACAGAAATAAAAACAGTTGTGAATAGGGAAAACCTGAAAGAAGAGAAAGAGGACAATTAGAAGTGTCCAGGGAGGGATTTGAACTTGGACCTATCTACCATACTAGCTAGATGCCAAAATTAGGGAATTTGGATATATATATAGTCAAAGATTGTAAGAATTTTTAGTTTGTCAATAGTGATATTTGTGGAGAGAAGATTCAAAACATTAATATGATTTTTTTATTTAATCAATTTATAACATTGTTCCTTGGTTACAAGAATCATATTTTATCCCTCCCTCCCCTCCCCTAACCCTTCCCATAGCCCACTCACAATTCCACTGAGTATTACATATGTCCTTGATCAGAACCTATTTCCATGTTATTGATGTATGCACTAGAATGTCCATTTAGAGTCTACATCCCCAATCATATCCGCCTTGTCGCATGTAGTCAAGTAGTTGTTTTTCTTCTGTGTTTCTACTCCCACAGTTTTTCCTCTGCATGTAGATAGTGTTCTTTCTCATAGATCCCTCCAAGTTGTTCAGGAACACTGCATTGCCACTAAAGGAGAAGACCATTACATACGATTGTACCACAGTGTATCGGTCTCTGTGTACAATGTTCTCCTGGTTCTGCTCCTTTCACTCTGCATCAATCCCTGGAGATCATTCCAGTTCACATGGAATTCCTCCAGTTCATTATTCCTTTGAGCACAATAGTATTCCATCACCAACAGATGCCTCAATTTGTCCAGCCATTCCCCAATTGAAGGGCATCCCCTCATTTTCCAATTTTTGGCCACCACAAAGAGTGCAGCTATAAATATTCTTGTACAAGTCTTTTCCCTTATTATCTCTTTGGGGTACAAACCCAGCAATGCTATGGCTGGATCAAAGGGCAGACAGTCTTTTATCGCCCTTTGGGCATAGTTCCAAATTGCCCTCCATAATGGTCCATAATGGATCAATTAATAACTCCACCAGCAATGCATTAATATCCCAACTTTGCTACGTCCCCTCCAGCATTCATTACTTTCCATTTCTGCCATGTTAGCCAATCTGCTAGGTTTGAAGTAGTACCTCAGAGTTGTTTTTTATTTTCATCTTTTTCATTATAAGAGGTTTAGAACACTTTTTCATGTGCTTAATAATAGTTTTGATTTCTTTAACTGAAAATTGCTTATTCATGTCCCTTGTCCATTTCTCTGAAGAATGACTTGATTATTTGTACAAATGATTTAGCTCTTTATAAATTTGAATAATTAGACCTTTGTCAGAGGTTTTTGTTATGAAGATTGTTTCCCAATTTATTACTTCCTTTCTAATTTTGGTTGCATTGGTTTTGTTTGCACAAAACCTTTTTAATATGATGTAATTAAAATTATTTATTTTACATTTTGTGATTTTTTCTAACTCTTGCTTGGTTTTAAAATCTTTCCTTTCCCAAAGATCTGACAATTATACTATTCTGTGTTCACCTAATTTCCTTATAGTTTCCTTCTTTATGTTCAAGTCATTCACCCATTCTGAGTTTTATCTTGCTGTAGGGTGTGAGATGTTTATCCAAACCTAATCTCTCCAATACTGTCTTTTAATTATCCTAGCAGTTTTTGTCAAATAGTGGATTTTGGTCCTAAAATCTGGGGTTTTTTGGCTTATCATAGATGGTTTGATGAGGTCACTTACCCCAAGTCTATTCCACTGATCCTCCTTTCTGTCTCTTAGCTGGTACCATATTGTTTTGATGATCACTGCTTTATAGTATAGTTTAAGATCTGGTACTGCTAGGCCACCTTCCTTCACATTTTTTTTTCATTATTTCCCTGGATATTCTTGATCTGTTTTTCTTCCAAATGAACTTTGTTATGTTTTTTTTCTAATTCAGCAGAAAAATTTTTTGGTAGTTTGATGGGTATGGCACTAAATAAGTAAATAAATTTGGGAAGGATGGTCATTTTTATTATGCTAGCTCATCCTACCCGTGAGCAATTAATGTTTTTCCAATTGTTTAGATCTAGTTTTAATTGTGTGGAAAGCATTTTGTAGTTGTGTTCATATAGTTCCTGTGTTTGTCTTGGCTTAGATATGTTCCTAAGTATTTTATATTATCTAGGGTGATTTTAAATGGAATTTTTCTTTCTACTTCTTGCTGCTGTAAGGTGTTGGAGATATATAGAAATGCTGATGACTTATGTGGGTTTATTTTTTTTTATCCTGCAACTTTGCTAAAGTTGTTGATTATTTCCTTGAGCTTTTTAGTTGATTCTCTAGGATCCTTTAAGTAGACCATCATATCATCCGCAAAGAATGATAGCTTGGTCTCCTCATTGCCAATTTTAATACCTTCAATTTCTTATTCTCCTCTAATTGCTACTGCTAGTGTTTCTAGTACAATGTTAAATAATAAAAGTGATAATTGGGCATACTTGTTTCACTCCTGATCTTATTGGGAAGGCTTCTAGTTTATCCCCATTGCAGATGATGTTTGCTAATGGTTTCAGATAAATGCTGTTTATTATTTTTAGGAAAGGCCCTTCTATTCCTATACTTTCTTGTGTTTTAATAGGAATGAGTGTTTTATTTTGTCAAAGGCTTTTTCTGCATCTATTGAGATAATCATGTGATTTTTGGTGGTTTGCTTGTTGATATGGTCAGTTATGTGGATGGTTTTCCTAACATTCAACCATCCTTAAATTCCTGGTATAAATCCCACTTGATCATAATGAATAACCCTTGTGATGACTTGCTGGAGTCTTTTTGGTAGTGTTCTAGGGATTTTTGCATATCTGTTCATTAAGTCTATAGTTTTCTTTCTCTGTTTTGATCTGCCTGGATTTGGAATCAGTACCATATTTGTATCATGAGAGAAATTTGGTAGAACTCCCTCTTTGCTTATTATGTCAAATACTTTGTATAATATTGGGATTAGTTGTTCTTTGAATGTTTGAAAGAATTCACTTCTGAATCCATCAGGCCCTGGGGATTTTTTTCTTAGGGAATTCTTTGATGGCTTGTTCAATTTCTTTTTCTGATATAGGATTATTTTAGAATTCTATTTCTTCTTCTGTTAGTCTAGGCAATTTATATTTCTGTAAATATTCATCCATATCACCTAGACTGGTATATTTATTGCCATATTATTGGGCAAAATCGTTTTTAATAATTGCCTTAGTTTCATCATCATAGAAAGTGAGATGTCCTTTTTCATCTATGATACTCCTAATGTGGTTTTTTTCTTTCCTTTTTTTAGTAGATTGACCAGTACTTTGTCTATTTTATGTTTTTTCAAAACAACAGCTTCTAGTCTTATTTATTAGTTCAATAGTTCTTTCACTTTCGATTTTTAAATTTCAACCTTAATTTTTAGGATCCCTAATTTAGTTTTTGGCTGGAGATTTTTCATTTGTTAGCTTTGAAGTTTTTTTTTTTATTTGCATGTCCAATTTATTGACCTCTGCCATCCCTAATTTGTTAATATATGAACTCAATGATATAAACTTCCCCCTGAGTACTGCTTTGCCTACATCCTATAGATTTTGAAAGGATGTCTCAGCATTTCCATTTTCTTCAATGAAATTATTAATTGTTTCTATGATTTGTTCTCTAACTAATGTGAGATTTAAAATGGTTGAGGTCTTAAACTGTAGTGATTAAAATAGTGGAAGATATAAATTGTGATAATTATAAGAGAGGGTGAGTAAATTTGACCACAGAAATATGTTTCACTACAGTGTCTTGGGTTTAAAATCAAATCTAAGGTCGTCACCAGGGAAATATTCCCAATTATTCAAATACCCAAGTCAATTGGGTTTTATAGAGATTTTAATTAACAATACAATGTGTAATCAAAGAAAGAGAGAGAGTAAGAAAGGAATAAGTATGAAGGGCCTCAAGCCAATATGGCCTAGACCTGAGTCTTAAAAGAGAAATCAGTCAGTTTTTTAACACTCACCACAAGGTCTGACTAAACAAGGATACTAGTGACACCAGGCCAGCATCCTTCCTCAAAGAGTCTTCCAGCCAGAGATTGCTTCAAAGGGCCTCTCTCAAGAGCCTGCAGAGCTCCTACCTCAGAGGGACAGAGTCCCTCAGAGGAGCTCCTCAAGGAACTCTCCTTCAGAATGAGAGTCAGAAATTGAGAACCTCAGAATGAGTCTTCTCAAAATGAGCTCCCTCAGAATCAGGTCCAGCTCTTCCCTGAGCTCTTATTTTTAAGGGCAAAATCTCCTATGTCACCTCCCCTAAGTCCTTACATCTACCAATCACTGTAGATGTTTCTAAAGGACCTCCCATTTTGAATTCACAGCTGAGTAGTTTTAATCTCTTTAGTAAGTCAGAAAAAATGCTGCTGTGTCGACAAATTTCATTAAGAAAAAACCTCTGAATAAGTTATCACCCTTTTAGGTTTAAGTAGTTTACAAGTTGCCCCACCTTTATAGGTACTTAGTATCCCATTGTATCAATTCTAAAATAGTCATGACTCAAAGAACTTCCTGTCCTTTCCATAAGCATGGGTCAAAGCACTTTTCATTGTTCTCAAGGAGCTCTCTGTCCTAAAGCAGTCCTAAGTAGGGTGGAGTAGGGATATTCCCAAGGCAAGGAGCCCTCACATTCAAGTAGAATTCTTACTATCTGCTAGGGAATTTTTTAAGTAGAAGATTCCCCAATGGGGAAATTTCCAACATTCATAAGTCTGAGAAATTTTAAGGTTTACACTAACCAATTTTGGAATATCATATTATTTAATTTCCAATTAATTTTTGATTTGCTTCTCCATGTACCTTTAATGATTATTATTTTTATTGCATTATGATCTGAAAAGGTTGCATTTATTATTCTTCTTTTCTGTATTTGTTTGCCATGTTTTTATGCCCTAGTACATGGTCAATCTTTGTGAATGTACCATGTGCTGATGAAAAGAAGGTGTATTCCTTTTTGTCCCTATTTATTTTTTTCCATATGTCTATTAACTCTATTTTTTCTTAGGTTCCATTCACATCTTTTACCTCTTTCTTATTTATTTTTTTATTTGTTTTTTTTTAATTTGTTTTTATTTATTTATTTATTTATTTATTTATTTATGCTGGGGAATACACAAGTGGCAATCATAACTCTCCTAGTTTTGTCCTTTCTTCTTTTTTATATCCTTTTAAACCAGTGGTTTACTTTTAATCCATCCCCCTAATCCCCGCACTTAATAACCTTCCCCTTCTTCCCCCTCCCTTTTTGTTCCCTTCTTATTTTGTCAGGGTCTGTTAAGTTCCCTTTCCCTCTCATTCCCTCCCTTTTTGTATTCCCTTCCCCTCTATCCCACTTAGTTTTCCCTTCTTAATTTCCCTATAGGGAAAGATAGAATTCAATATCCCAATGGATCTAGATGCTCTTCCCTCTCAGAATTGATTTCACTGAGAGTAAAGTTTAAGTATTACCTATTAGCACTCTCTTCCTCTCCTTCTTATAAGAGTATTCTTCCCCTCCCCTACTCATGTGTATCTTTCTGTGATAAAGATTATCCCATTTATTTTATTTCTTCAAGCATCTCTTGGTGCCATCTTTGATTCCCCCCTCCCTTTTTCTTTTTTTGCATATCATCTTATAACACGTATTACCCCAATCTCTTCCTGTGAATGATTCATCTAATTACTATAATAGTGAATATAATTTTTGCAAGTTACAAATAACATTTTCCCCATATATTAATATAAATAATTTGATCTTATTGAAGCCCTTAAAGAAGAACATTTCAATAAAAAGCCACATTCTTCCCCTTTCCCCTCTCTTTCTTATTTACCTTTTCATGTTTCTGTTGATTTTTGTGTTTGGATATCAAACTTTCCACTTAGTTCTGGTCTTTTCATTACAAATTTTTGGAAATCTATTTTGTTGAATGCCCATACTTTCCCCTGGAAGTATATCATCAGTTTGGATGGATAGATGATCCTTGGTTGAAGACCCAATTCTCTTGCCTTTCTGAATATCATATTCCAAGCTTTGCGGTCCTCTAGTGTGGAAGCTGCCAGATCTTGTGTAATCCTGATTGGTGCTCCTTCATATTTGAATTGTCTCTTTTTAGCTTCTTGTAAAATTTTCTCCTTAGCTTGGAGGCTCTTGAATTTGGCAATTACATTCCTGGGAGTTGTCTTTTGAGGATTTAGTGTAGAGGGTGTTCTATGAACTCTTTTGTTGTCTATTTTGCCCCAATGTTCAAGAACATCAGGGCAGTTTTCTTGGATGATTTCTTGTAGTATGATTTCAAGATTTCTGTTTATTTCTGGGTTTTCAGATAGACCAATGATTCTCAAATTGTCTCTTTGTTTTCCTGATCCATCATATTTTCAGTGAGATATTTTAAGTTTCCTTCTATTTTATCAGTCTTTTGACTTTGCTTTATTAATTCTTGCTGTTTTGCAAGATAATTGGCTTCCAATTGCCTAATTTTGCTCTTTAAGGACTGGTTTTCCTTTTCAGTTTGGTCTAATCCACTTTTCGTGGCTTCCAGCTCTTTCTTCAATTGGAAGTTCTTGTCCTTTAAACTGTTATTTATTTTTTTAACTATTTTCCACTTTTCTTGCCAGATGGCTTCCATCTTTTTGATAAGTTCCACTTTAAATTCTTCAAGAGTTTGTGGACAATTTCTATTTTTGGAAGGTTTTGGTGTATTTATTTGTATTTCCTCTTCTATCTCTTCTGTAGCCTGGGTTTTCCTCTATAAAAGTTATCCAGGGTCAACCCCTTCTTCTTGTTTTTCTTGGTGTTGGGAAGTTGTTGTTCCTGGGCACTGTTTGCCATTACTTTGGTGGTTTTTCCTTCTCTTTTCAGTTATAAATCTGAGTTAGATGGGCAGGCTCTCTGTGTGTAGAGGTAAGGAGCAAGGATTTTTGGCTGAGTCCAGCTCTCAAGTCTCTGCAGCTTCTGCTGTTTGCTGCCCCACTCTGTGCTATCTCCTGCAAGTGCCCATGGTCTGCACTCCTCAGCCTGCTGGGGGCTCAGGTCTAGCTACTCTCAGGAGTATGTCCTAGGTGGTCTTAATCAGTATCCAAGGACCCAATAGTGTCCCTCCCTCCCTCACTGATTCTAATGCGTGCTGGCTCTGACTCTGGCTCTGTAGGTGGGGTGGGGGAGAGTAGATCAGCTCTCATTTTTGTGGAAGCTCTTTCACCTCCTTATGGTGTGGAAATGCCCAAATCCCACATATCTTCAATGCTACACCCTACTATAGAGTCCCTTTGTTCATATGAATTTAGGGATTTTTTTTTTTGGCTTTTTGAGGTAGTTTTTATTGGTAGGTGGTAAGGAAAGGAAGAGTTCTGCATCTAGACTGCTGCCATGTTTAACTGGAAGTCCAAGTTCATATAATCTTACTGGTCATTTGTCTTATGTCAAGAGTATGTCATTGCTTCCATTCCTATTGCTTTTTGGTGGATTTTGGTGGATTTATATAAATAGAAAGTGTTGTCAAGGCAGCAGCAATTATAATATATAAACATTTCATTTAATTTATAAATTTCTCATGTTTGTAGTTTTAATTTTTAGTAATAGCAAAAGATTCCCAAATTGGGAAACAGGAGACCTGAGTTTTGTTCTTTGGTTTGCTAATTTTGATAAGTCACTTAAATTCTGTTTTCAAGTCTTCAAACTATAAAATGGAAATATGATAATTTTATAAGAGTCATCCTATAGGAATCTGGAAGTTTCTAGAGTTGGTGCTAGCTCCATGTAATTTTTATAGTAATGTAATTCTCTCATGGTGATGTCTTTACTGTTTTACTGATGCTGACACAACATTAGCTCATGAATTATATGCTTGTGATGTTCTGATTAACTGAACATGATGAGTAGAGATAATTTCAGTTAAATTCAAATTGATTTCATTTGAAACTGGTTGCTTTTATCAAGCAATTTAAAACTCTTGCAAGGTGACATATTCTGTGAATAATATCACTATTATTTTCATCTTAATGATAACTATTGACCATCAAAAATTGAGTAATTTTTGTGAGGGGTGAAAATATTATCAAAAAAATCTAAACTAACTAGACAAAATCATTCACATTCACATAATTTACATTCTTGTAATCCCAAAGAAATCATAGACAATTCCTGTGCAGGCAAAATTAGCGTTTACTTGCAAGAATGTTCAAGAACCTGTTGCTTGCTAAACAGATGTGCAAAATATTCACAAATGTCTGGCATTAAAAAAAACAAAAACACAAAACTCTGTGAACTATCAGCATCCATAGTCTAATTAATCAAGAATGAAATATTACCAGTATATAATATACTTGGAGAGGAAATGTGACCTTATATATCTGGAAAATGACAGAAATATGACATGAATTAACCTACCAGCACAGACCAGAATGGTTGTGACTATATTATTACATGTAAAATGTTAAGCAATTTTCCAATGGTTTCGCTCATTTTATAGACAAGATATTCATTAAACTCCAAGTTGGCATAAAAATGAGGACAGCTACCAATTTAGATTACAGAGTCAGTATACAAAAAGCTTTCAAGAAGCAAATCTGAGGTTTTGTGGACTACAAATACAATGTGAATCAGCAGTGCAACAAAGCAGACAGGATGATAGAATTTTAGGTTGAAGGCAATGCGGCAGAATAGATACAGAATTGACCTCGAAGCCAGGAAAACTTAGAATTCAATAATTACTTTTCATGGATACCTATTATGTGGCTTTGGGAAAAGTCATTAGACTTCTCAGGGATTGAGGTTATAAGTTGCAGATCCTGTTTAGTAGGTCCAGTCTCTCTCCCCCTCCTTAAGGGAAGTACAATGTTAATAGAAAGGGAGGTTACCCTGCCCTGATCAAACCAAATTTATAGTGTTATAAATAGATTTAGGAACCACATTTTATAAGAAACGATATCAACCTTGAATGTCTACAGAGAATTATTTGGAAGACTGAGAGGACTAGAAATCTTGACATAAAAGCCATTAGAAAATTAATGAAAGGAAGGAGCTGAGGATGAGTGTGTGTTATTTGTGTGGCTTCTTACTCAAAGTCTTTCTATATAGACAAATCTGACAACTTTTGCTTTTTTCTTGCTTTATCCACCTGATTTGTCCCCACTGTCTTTTTTCAAATTCAACATATCCAAAATCTAAATCTATTTTATTACCTGCATAAAAGACATACTGACTTTTTGAAACCTGTCAATGGTTCTACCATATGCCTAGATCAGAGGATATTAAATTTGTGTGTGTGGCAGACTCCTTTGGAAGTATAGTAAACTTTATGGATCCTTTCTCAGCAAAATGTTTACTCATAAAATAAAATGTATAAGATTATTACAGAAAATTATTACATTAAAATAGTCCCCAATTTAAAAACAAAGTGTTTGTTTAACCAGGAATATGAATACATGACTCCTAGATTGACTGCAGAATGATCAATGAATTGGAAGTAAAAGAGGAGATAGGTAGTAGACTAGACTCTTAAAATTTTAAATCTTTCTATTAGCCTTTATGTAGCCCTCTTATAATTTCTCATTTACAAATTGATCATTTTCTTATTTTTTTTAAATTGAGCAATTTATATTTTTGTAATATTTATTAATTTCACTTAGACCGACAGTTTCTTCAAGTGATATTGGTGGATTTTTCCCATTTTTATTTTATCCTTTGATTCTATACTATCCCTAGATTGTCTATAACAATTTCTTGAAATATGATACTTAGATTCTTTTTGGATCATGACTTTCAAATAATTTGATAATTCTTAAAATGTTTCCTTTATATCATTTCCTGATGAGTTGTTTATCCAATAAGATATTTCACATTTTCTTCTTTTTTAATTATTTTGACTTTATTGTTACTGAATATTTCATGGAGTTTTCATTTGCTCAACCCTAATTTTAAAGAATCTTTTTCTTCATGGAATTTTTGGACTTTTTCCACAAATGTTGGTGCTTTCTACATCAGAATTACAACTAGGGGCTTTACTCCTTTGTCATTTATCACAGGTTTCCTTTTGCCCTGAAACTGTGACCCAGAATTGAGAATGAGCAACAGAGTTGGCACAGCTTTTTGTCTCATAATAGTGACAACAAAGAGTTCCCTATATTCTCTTTCTGAATAGTTTTATGAACCTTCTCACTATGTCTGGGCTAAGAGCTACTGAATCTATTGTTGCAGCCACAGCTTCCTCTAAAGCCCACTACTGGTGATCTTGCCATATGAACTTCAATCTGGCACCCAACCTTGTATTATATACCTGTTCTGCCAACTTTCTAAATTGTCTTAGGCAGGGAAAATGTCTCTTCTGATTCAGAATTTTATGTGAGGATTTATTTTAATGTAGTTTGAAGGGAATGTTGACAGAGTTCAACTGAATTACTTCCTCTACTCTGTCATCAAATTTTAAAATCCTCTATCCTTATTGGCTCTAATTCTATATCTTCTACTCAGTTTTCATGCTTTCATAATATTTTGTATAGTACCACTCTACTGATACAATTCTCAAAAGTTATCATTGATTCTATTATAGCTCAATCCAATTTTCTTTTCTCATTTCCCTTGATCATTTTTCAAATTTTGACCTCACCATCTTTTTCTACTATATATGCCTTCCTTCTTGGGTTTCCATGACACACTTTGTCTGTGTTTACTGGGCATCTTGCTACTTGTCTTAGTTTCCTATGCTGGATTATTGTATGTCCTGCATCACCTATACGATTATCCCCAATGTCTCTGTTTTCCCTTCTCTATACAAGAGGTTCTTTAACTTGCCTCCACTGACCCAAAAGTGGACTATGGAAAAATTTCAGGAGACTTATGAACCTGGTTTTCTAATATTTTGATAAATAAATTTCAATACAATTAGTTTCTTTTGTCATCTTATGTATTGAATTATATTTATCTTAAACATTTTTTTTTTCTGAGAAGTCCACAGGGTTCTTCATACTGTCCCAAAGTCTTTCACAAACACACACACACACACACATTTCAGAACGTTTGTCCTACACTCATGTTTTCACTCATTCTCATGAGTTCAATTCACAAATCTACAAAGTACTAAAATTTCAGCATTTCTATCTCCATCTAAGACATAAAGTGGATAGAGTGCTAGGCTTCATGTCAGGAAGACCTTGGTTTGAAAGCCATCTCAGACATTTACTAACTGTGTAACCCTAGTCAAGTTACTATATAATTGAAAATCTGTTACCCTAAAAAAGAGCTACATATCCTGAGAACCCACTGACTTCCTGTCATTACCTACTTCCTGTGGACAGAGGATAAAGGGAGTGGGTGTTGAGGTTTGTGCTACTCTTTTTGGCATGATTTAGCATCAGTGCTGATGGTGGTAAGGTAGGGATTTTGAAAATGGCTAATCATCCATGGGCATGTTTGTTTTTTTATTTTGTATCCTCTTTATTCCTTGACTTCTAATGATCATTTAATAAACCTCCTAAAATATAATATTTTATTATTTGAGATATAATTTTAAATTTTACATTACTTAATCACTCTCTGACCCAGTTTCCTCAAATGTAAAAGGGAGATTAATAACAGTACTATTTCTTCTTTACTAAGTAGCTGCTAGATATCTCCAACTGGTAGTCAACATGTAACCCATAGCTATTTTCTCTCATAATGCATTCCATCCTCTACATTTTTGTTGAAGACACATCCTTTTAGTCCATTGGATTCAGGAGCCAAAAATCATCTTTGACTCTTTCTTCTCCCTAAACCTATACATCTAATCAATTCCCAAGTCTCGACAAATCTATCTCTACAAGTGTTGTCACATCTAAGCCCTTATTCACATAAGTCTGATAACTGATAAAGTTCAAAGCTTTTATCACCTCTTCCTGTGGTACTCTTAGACTCCTAAATCATTACTCTACTTTGTCTCTTCTCTCATCCAATCTAATCTCTAAGCTGTTGCCAAAATAATATTCCCAAAGGCAATGGTCTGAAAACATTTCAACTTGGCTTTTAAAATTCCCCATGGTTGTAGTTCCTACCTTTCCACATTTACTTCATATTTTACTTTGTATATTATAGTCAAACAGACCTCAGTAATCACATATGCCAGTCATTTCAGTACTCTAGAATATAACTTGACCTGTTAACTTGAACCTGTCAATAGCAGCCAAGTGCATCCCTTACTGTCTCTTTATTCAAATATCAAATTCCTTCTAGCTAATTTTATTCTCTCCCTTATAATGCACAGATCCTTCTCTTTGTGGAAAAAATACAGGAGCAAAATTAGTGTTGAGCAGCCCAACTATTGAGTTTTCCATCCATTAAAGATCAAGGCTGTACTAAGTTTCTTAGGCTCCCACGATAGTTAAAATAAATAAGAACAACATAAAAATAAAACAATAACAGTACCCTCCCATTTTTTTTTTGTTCTAAGCTTTCTTAGAAGCCTCAAGTCACCCTAGCACTGTTATCATTTGCAGGAAGGAGGGTTGAGTGCATAAAGTTGAGCAATATTTGAAAGTCTGAATCAATTGGAGTCTTAACCATTGGAGGAAATATTCACATAGATGAAGTCATAGATGCTCAAAATGTAGAAGTATTGAAGATTTCCAATGCAATATCTCATCCAAACTTCAGATAATTTGGACTATAATAAGAGTAATAATAATAAAATGGCATTTATAGTACATCTAATGTTTTGTAAAGCATTTTACTTGTTAACTTGTTTGATCCTCACAAGATCTCTGTGAGATGTAGTGCTATTATCCCCCCTTTTCAGTTGAGGAAACAGTCTCCACAGGCTAAGTGACTTGCTCAGAACCACAACATCTTTAAGTGACTGAGATCAAAATCTATCCTGCATCTTTTATTATTGATGATATTAATAAGTAATTGATTTTCTTCTGTAACTGTTTTTGTCTTGTAAATGCTTAGATCATGGTTCTTTATCTCTGAACTTAGTTGAGAATTCATTTAGTCATTTATAACTTAAGTTTAGACATCCAATTTTCCTGCTAATCATTGATCTTGCCTCAAGGAATTTTTCTAGCACTGAGGACTGTGTGAGTAAATTAGGGAGTTGTGTAATATCTTTAAGTCACCAAGCTATCCTTTAAGAATGTCTGGTTTGCTATCCAAAATTCTAGGCTCCTGTCTTGTACCTGAACTTCAACAATGAGCATTTCTTAGTCTAATGAGAGAAGAATGGAGATCATTGCTAGCCCTCATTGCCAAACTTCCCATCAATCATGCTACTCCCTGTGCCTGAGCTCTATTGCCTCTTATCCCATGATGTCATGGATCCTGCTCTGTTCTTTGTTCTCTTATCCCAAAAACTCTATAAAAAGGGAGTTGTCCTATTGCTCAGCTTCTTTGGGAGATGGTTCTAGCAGGATAAGGTGGCTTTTCATATACACTTGACTAAATATAATATGCCTCAATCTGGGAAGATCTTTCTATTTGCTGAAGTGCAGCTTTGGGACAGATGCACATGGAGCAGTAAGAGAAGAAGGGGACACTGACTTACCCAGTCATATTAGCTGAATGAACCATAGTGATCAATGAGGTGACACATTTTGCAGTTATACTGCCCTAAAATTCTTGCTCAGGGTCTCTGGCATGAAAGGAGGCAGGCCACAGACCCATTTATTGATAGGTAGCATGCCTCTGCTAATAAATGCTACATTGTTTGGAGATCTGCTTCAGTTTATGCTTTCAATAAAATTTAATTAAAACATTCATGAGGCAGGATTTGAACTGAGGCTGTCAGGTTTTCACTCTGTATTTGCTTCATCACTTATCTGACTTAGAGAATAAGCATTTATTATGTGTCTATTCTGTAATAGACACTTTGCTAAGAATGTTACAAATAATATCTCATTTGATTCTCCCAACAACTCTAAGAACATACCATTATTATTCCCATTTTGTAGGTGAGGAAACTGAGGCAGAAAGAGGTTAAGTGATTTTCCCAGCATCATATAACTAAACTCAGCATTTATTGCCATATTTTAATTCAGATCTATTTGACTCAAGACCAGTATTTCACTTTATGCTCTATCTGGTTGCCTGTAAGGACAGGTATTTTTTTTTAATTATGTAGATGAGGAGAATGAGATTTAGTAAGTTTAAATGATTTTCTCACTATCACACAATAGATTCCTGATCAATATAGGTTTAAAACTATTTAAATGTGTAGGTTTGGAAATAATTTTACTCCTTATACCTTATAAATAGCTCAACTTGATGTAATCTTTCAATAGCCACATGCATTGCTATTTCTTTTCAATATATGATTCAGAATTGGGATGTTTAATGTTGTCTCATTTTTTAAAAAAATGACAATTCTTTAATGAGATCAAACTGTGGAATATGGGATGAGTTATTTATAGGCACTTTATCTAAATGCACCCACTATCTATTACTCAGAGATAAGAAACTGAATTAAGATTCAGGATAGATGTGTTAAGGTAAGCCTAGAGGAGACAATGTCAGATTATAATAAAACTTTATAAGTAAGGCCTTTTGATAAATATAACTGTTCAGAGATAGATAATCCCTTCCTATAACTTGCTATTTTCACCCTATTTATCAGACATGAATAATTCAGTCTAAGTATTATTAAAAAAGTGAAAACAACAGTAAAAGAGTTCACATTGCTATCATATCTTTGGGCAATTTTGGACTAATATTAATTTTTGTGCTAAATATTAATAATATCTGTGAAAGGATTCAAGCTGTCTAGTGATAAAGTTGCATTGGATGATAGATCATTGATTCTTTCTTTTTATGTTTCTTTTATTTTCCTTCCTTTTCTTTTTTTCCTTTCTTTTTTCTTTCTTTCTTTTCTTCCTTTGTTTCTTCCTTTCTCTTTTCTTACAAAAGACAGCTAACTAATGAATTATAAATACATAGCAAAAGTTAACCTTGAAGATACTGAACTTTTTAACCATATATGTAATTCAGAAGATTTCTATAATCCATTCTCTACCTTAAAGAATGATAAAATAAGATAAAAAATACAAAGATAGTTAAATACTATTACATATGTAAAAGCCACTAGATATAATTTAATTCATTTTTTTACTTAAAAAATGTATTTTCAAGACTCATAACGTTATCCATCAACTATTAGTGTAATAATCCACCAGTCATTTCTCTTTAATTGCCACTTGGGAAGTTTTAAATTTATTTAAAACATAATTATATAAAGTAAAAACTCAAAGAATAGCTTTTCTTTGCTCAAAGTGAGTTTTGAGGTTAAGTATTATAGAAAGAAAGGAAAGACCATGAGTAGGGAAATAATAACTTCATAGAATTAATCCAAATGTCCATCATTCTCTTTAGAAATTCACAAGGTCAGTATTTTCCTCTGTAACACTTGAATATGTGGATTTTAATGATTCTAAACAGACTATATATAGGGGTAATTTCATTGCTTACTACATTAGAATAATGAATGATCCAAAATATTTTTAATAAGGAACTAATGAGAGAGCATTGGTATGAATTATAATAATCCAGGGCTGAATTTCTCTGTCACATTAAATTATTTTAATATTTAAGAAAGTCATTTTTTTTAAAAAACAAGATGAATGGAAAAATAAATAGGGACAAATAGGTATACATATTCTTTTCAGCAGCACATAGTACATTCATGAAGATTGACCATGTAATAGGTCATAAAAACATGGCACACAAATGCAGAAAAAAAGAAATAATAAATGCAACCTTTTTAGATCATAACACAATAAAAATATTGATCAGTAAGTCTACATGGAGAACCAAATCAAAAATTAATTGAAAATTAAATAATATGAATCTCCAAAACCAGTAAGAGAACAAATCATAGAAACAGTTAATAATTTCATTGAAAAAAATGGCAATGATGAAACATCCTTTCTAAATCTATGAGATGCAGCCAAAGCAGGACTCGGGGGAAAATTTATATCCCTGAGTTCATATATCAATGAATTAGGGAGGGCAGAGATCAATGAATTGGACATGCAAATCAAAAAACTTAATCGCGAACAAATTAAAAATCCCCAGAAGAAAACTAAATTAGAGATCCTAAAAATTAAGGGAAAAAAATCTAATAAAATTGAAAGTGAATGGGGCAGGTGGGTGGCACAGTAGATTGAGAGTCAGGCCTAGAGACAGGAGGTCCTGGGTTCAAATCTGTCTTCAGACACTTCCCAGCTGTGTGACCCTGGGCAAGTCACTTGACCCCCATTGCCTAGCCCTTACCACTCTTCTGCCTTGGAGCCAATACATAGTATTCACTCCAAGATGGAAGGTAAGGGTTTAAAAAATTGAAAGTGAAAGGACTATTGAACTAATAAATAAGACAAGAAACTGGTATTTTGAAATAAACAAACAAAATAGACAAAGTACTGGTCAATCTACTAAAAAAAAGGAAAGAAGGAAAGCAAATTAGCAGTATGATAGATGAAAAGAGAGATCTCACCTTCAATGAAGAGGAAATTAAGGCAATCATTAAAACATATTTTGCCCAATTATATGGCAATAAATATGCCAATCTAGGTGATATGGATGAATATTTACAGAAATATAAATTGCCTAGACTAACAGAAGAAGAAATAGAATTCTTAAATAATCCCATATCAGAAAATGAAATTGAACAAGACATCAAAGAATTTCCTTAGAAAAAATCCACAAGGCCTGATGGATTCACCAGTGAATTCTTTCAAACATTCAAAGAAAAGCTAATCCCAATACTATACAAACTATTTGACATAATAAGCAAAAAGGGAGTTCTACCAAATTCCTTTTATGACACAAATATGGTACTGATTCCAAAGCCAGGCAGGTCAATAATGGAGAAAGAAAACTATAAACCAATCTCCTTAATGAACATAGATGCAAAAAAACTAAAATTCAATACTAGCAAAAAGACTTCAGCAAGTCATCATAAGGTTTATTCACTATGATCAGATGGGATTTATACCAGGAATTCAAGGATGGTTCAATATTAGGAAAACCATCCACATAATTTACCATATCAACAAGCAAACCAACAAAAATCACATGATTATCTCAATAGACACAGAAAAACCCTTTAAAAATATACAACACTCATTCATATTGAAAACACTAGAAAGTGTAGGAATAGAAGGGTCTTTCCTAAAAATAATAAACAGCATTTATCTAAAACCATCAGCCAACATCATCTATAAGGGGGATAAAGTAGATGCATTCCCAATAAGATCAGGAGTGAAACAAGTATGCCCAATTATCACCTTTATTATTTAACATTGTACTAGAAACACTAGCAGTAGCAATTAGAGGAGAATAAGAAATTGAAGGTATTAAAATTGGCAATGAGGAGACCAAGCTATCATTCTTTGCAGATGATATGATGGTCTACTTAAAGGATCCTAGAGAATCAACTAAAAAGCTCAAGGAAATAATCAACAACTTTAGCAAAGTTGCAGGATAAAAAAAAATAAACCCATATAAGTCATCAGCATTTCTATATATCTTCAACACATCACAGCAGCAAGAAGTAGAAAGAAAAATTCCATTTAAAATCACCCTAGACAATATAAAATACTTAGGAACATATTTAAGCCAAGACAAACACAGGAACTATATGAACACAACTACCAAATGCTTTCCACACAATTAAAACTAGATCTAAACAATTGGAAAAACATTAATCGCTCATGGGTAGGACGAGCTAACATAATAAAAATGACCATCTTACCCAAATTTATTTATTTATTTAGTGCCATACCCATCATACTACCAAAAAAGTTTTCTGCTGAATTAGAAAAAAACATAATAAAGTTCATTTGGAAGAAAAAAGATCAAGGAAATCCAGGGAAATAATGAAAAAAATACAAAGGAAGGTTGCCTTGCAATACTAGATCTCAAACTATACTATAAAGCAGTGGTCATTAAAACAATATGGTACTAGCTAAGAGTCAGAAAGGAGGATCAGTGGAATAGACTTGGGGTAAGTGACCTCAACAAGACAGTCTATGACACGCCCAAAGATCCCAGCTTTTGGGACCCAAATCCACTATTTGATAAAAACTGCTGGAATAATTAGAAGACAATATCGGAGAGATTAGGTTTGGATAAACATCTCACACCCTACAGCAAGATAATCTCAGAATGGGTGAAAGCCTTGAATATGAAGGAAACTATAAGTAAATTAGGTGAACACAGAATAGTATACATGTAAGACCTTTGGGAAATGAAAAATTTTTAAACCAAGCAAGAGTTAGAAAAAGTCACAAAATGTAAAATAAATAATTTTGATTACATGAAATTAAAAAAGTTTTTGTACAAACGGAACCAATATAACCAAAATTAGAAGGGAATTAACAAATTGGGAAACAATCTCCATAACAAAAACCTCTGACAAAGTTCTAATTACTCAAATTTATAAGGAGCTAAATCAATTGTACAAAAAAATCAAGCCATTCTCCAACTGATAAATGGGCAAGGGACATAAATAGGCAATTTTCAGTCAAAGAAATCAAAACTATTAATAAGCACATGAAAAAATGTCTTAAATCTCTTATAATCAGAGAGATACAAATAAAAAACAACTCTGAGGTAGCACCTCACACCTAGTAGATTGGCTAACATAACAGCAATGGAAATAATGAATGCTGGAGGGGATATGGCAAAGTCAGGATATTAATTCATTGCTGGTGGAGTTGTGAATTGATCCAACCATTCTGAATGGCAATTTGGAACTATGCCCAAAGGGTGCTAAAAGACTGTCTGCCCTTTGATCCAGCCATAGAACTGCTGGGTTTATACCCCAAGGAGATAATAAGGAAAAAGACATGTACAAGAATATTCATAGCTGCACTCTTTGTGGTGGCCAAAAATTGGAAAAAAGATGGGATGCCCTTCAATTGGGGAATGCTGAACAAATTGTTGTATATGTTGGTGATGGAATACTATTGTGCACAAAGGAATAATAAAGTGGAGGAATTCCATGTGTACTGGAATGACCTCCAGGAATTGATGCAGAGTGAAAGGAACAGAACCAGGAAAACATTGTACACAGATACTGATACACTGTGGTAGAATCAAATATAATGGACTTTCTCCATTAGTGGCAATGAAGTAATCCTGAACAACTTGGAAGGATCTACGAGAAAAAACATTATCCATATTCAGAGGAAAAATTGAGGGAGTAAAAACACCAAAGGAAAACAACTGCTTGATTACATGGGTTGAGGGGACATGATTGGGGATATAGACTCTAAATGAACATCCTAGTGCAAACATCACTACCATGAAAATAGGTTCTGATCAAGGACACATGTAAAACCCAATGTAATTGCGCTTCGGCTATGAGAAGAGCAGGGGGAGGGAGGAGTAGAAAATGATTTTTGTAACCAAGGAATGATGTTTGAATTTGACAATAAAAAATAACACCAGAAATGTGAAAAGTTAGGCTTTTTTTTTTAAACCCTTACCTTCCATCTTGGAGTCAATACTGAGTATTGGCTCCAAGGCAGAAGAGTGGTAAGGGCTAGGCAATGGGGGTCAAGTGACTTGCCCAGGGTCACACAGCTGGGAAGTGTCTGAGGCCAGATTTGAACCTAGGACCTCCCGTCTCTAGGGCTGGCTTTCAATCCACTGAGCTACCCAGCTGCCCCCTAGGCTTTTGTTTTAAGTGACTTGTTTTCTTTTATTTTTAGATTTCAGAATTTTCAATTCAATCTATAGAGACTCATTGAGAACCTCACAGGAAAGGTAATATTTGTTAGTTTTGAAAGTAATATACTCTTGTAAATATCACACAAAGAGCTGTTCTAGAAGAAGATGGTACATTCTATGCATTAGTTTGTAAAATCTCAAAATAAAATATAATTACATCTTAAACAGTGAAGAAAATGACAATGAAATTCTGTGAGCTAGGAAGATATTCTCTCTGATAATTTAATTTTTTAAAAGCACAAATCGCATTACCTAATGTAGCATAGCAGTTTTATAGAAATAACAATTTACAATTTGAGAAAAGGAATGTTTTAATACTTAAAGGATCTCCATTTTCTTTTGTTCAGTGGACATTACTGTCACTGGTTTAGATCACTACCCCTTTATAATTTGTTAGAGTGTCTTAAAGATTTTTTTGAAATGCAACATTCTCTCTGACCATAATGCTTATGATTTTCTTATCCCAGACTCAAAATGCTTTTCTATATTTGTGGTACATTCCAGACCTTCTTCCATATTGCCATTGTCTTCAGGAACTCATGCTCACATCCATAATAGGATAAGCTGTTAGAGTAAAACCTTAATGCAAATACATTAAAAAATAGAAAGGAAAATCAAGACTTTTTTAGAGTGAAGGAATCAAAGAAAACCAATTGAGAAGTAGATGAAATTTCTTGCTGAATTTTTTGTTCTTTTTCAGGAAGGGTTATTATCATATTGGTGTACAGATTGAGGAAATATAAAATCATGAGTTATAGAGCTATCTATGGTACAAATTGGCTGTGTAATGTTGGGGAAAAAACAGTTGAATCATTTTGGGCTTCTATTCAACTCTAAAATGAGAAGCTTGGGTTAACCTAAATTATTTATAAGCTCATATCCATTTTTAATTGTCCATTAAAACTAGAGAATATTTATCCAAGCATATATTCCACTATTTCCTTTAAGGGAATTACCTCAACCAAGCAAAATATGAATATATTTAATTTTATAAGGGAAGGCACTGAACCAGATTCAAACTTGGCACTTTTCATTGACCACTTGACTAGAAAGCCAAGTTTGAATCTGGTTCAGTGTCTTCTCTTATAAAACTGGGATAACATGCTATAAAGGACCTATAACATAACGGTGTTTGGAGGGTCAGACAATGTAATGTATATAAATAATTCTGAAAATTTTAAAGCTTTTCTTAACTGCTATAATTATTATCAATAACATAATCAGTAGGCTTTTTGTTAGAAAATAGTTGTGTGCCTACAGTTTGCTAGGTGTTGTGAATCCAAAGAAAATGGTGAAATGGTCCCAGTCCTTAAGGTTATTTACATTCTTTTGGGGGATATATCACACAGCTGTAGAGGTATTAATAACAAAACCGCTTTTTTACTCACCTGTCTGTTGGGGAAGAGGCAAAACTGGAGATGTGTTTTGAAACCTTTATCTTCTGTCAGTATCAATTCTATAATTCTAAACCTTTATCTTCTGTCAGTATCAATTCTAAGACAGAAGAGTAGCAAGAACTAGGAAACTGGGATTAAATGACTTGCCCAGGGTCACACAGTCAGGAAGTGTTTGAGGCCAGATTTGAAGGCAGGTCTTACTGACTACAATCCTGGCTCCCTATCTACTATGCTATCTAGATGCCTCTGGATAAAAGATTTTAAAACAATTGCTGTGGCCCCCTCAGGGAAATTATACTTTCATCTTCAGCACTGTAGATTTTAGCAAAATGATTCAATTTCTCCCCCCTCTTTAAATTAAATAAAATTCTATCAGTCTCTTTCCTTTTTAGTTTGGCTATGTAACACTTTTCATAATTAACTGCTGTGTGGTATTAACTGTTGTACTCTGCCAAATTTGCTTTCAACTACTATGTGTATTGCTGAGCACTTAGTATGGTCCTGGAAGCCTGATCAAATTCTTTAAGATGTAAATTACTTGTTTCCTTGCCTCTGCATTTCACATTTGCTGCTGTATAGTTAAATGAAGTACCAGAGATTTGCAATTTTTTAGACTAGCTATACCTTCAACAATTCTATCTGAATAATTCACACATGGTTTAATTAAAAAATCATAGGAGGCAGCTTCATTTCATAACTCAGCTGAATAGTGATCAACTTCTTAGCCCATCCTGAGGTGTTGGCTCAAAATCAGATGCTTTTCTTTAAAGAGATTCTTTTTTCCCTCCCTCTTTCATGGAATTTTACATTTGTCATCCTTCTCTAGAATTAACTAGTATAAAAATGAATTGACTGGATCCTTCTCTACTCTTCAGCCCAGAGACCTAAGCTCAGTTCCATCTATAAGGAAAAAATACCCCCACCACCATTTGTTAGCAGAAGTCCATGGACTGTCATGGGGCAGGGTGGCATAAAACTTAAATAAGATGCTTTCTAGGTGCTTAAAGTCTGGTAGGAGAATAAGGAAGCATCCCTGATGGTTATAATCAACAGTATTGCATAATAAATTAGATAATGGATGAGAATTACTATTAAATTTAAAAGCAAACATTTATGAAAGCATTTATGTGCAAGGCACTGTGTTCAGGGATGAGTGATCCAGACCAAAAACTTAACAGTATCTTCCCTTATGGACTTTGCATTACTTTTATATATGGTGTCCCAAATGACTTAGTGCAGGTTTAATCATTAATAGTTTAAAATTTCACTAAGATATTTGGGACACCTTGTATAATACTCAAGCATAAAGACTGATTGAATGTACGCTTTCTTTAATTTAGAAAATTTCATTATTAGGAAACTCAATGGGAGAAGAAAGTACAGATTCTTCTGAAGTCTACCACTTTGCCCTCCAAGCAACTGTGGTAAAATGCCTCAAAACAATGTCTAGAGCATCCTAACCCACAAAAAGTGGAGTAAAATAATTTTTCAGGTCACAATACCTTAAAAGTGGTCATGAAAGATCTATTTCAGAGGTGGAATTGGAGGGAAAAGGTGCATGGCAAGGCAGACTCCATTGCTGTAAAAGGCCTTGGAAGCAACAGAATCATCAAAAGCTTCCTGACCATCTACCACAGATGATAAGGGAGATTGGACAACTAGTTAGAATGAGATTATATGGGCCTCTTTGCTTGCTCTGGGAGCAAGACTTGTTGCATTGACTATGCATTGATACAGGTTTCAGTCCTGGGTCATAACTTCAGGGTAAGGAGGAACATTAGGATAAAACAAAGCTAGTGGTCCCAGGGAATCATGGGGCCCTGGTAAATTATAATTCCAATGTAGAAAAGAGTACTTGTGTTTGCTCACAGACCAGAGTGCAGCATGGGAGAATATTAAACACATTTACCCTTAGGTCAGACCACCTTGGAAGAAGTGAAAACTCATAGATCTCCAGAGACAGCTCTGAAGGAAGTTGTACAAAGAACCTGGAGCTTGGTACAGAGTCCAACATTAATGCCTTTTTTTTTAAGGCTGGAAAATGAGCAAACAATAAAAAAGGAAACTCAACATAGAAAGTTATTTTGGTGACAGGAAAAAAACAAACAAACCCAGAAGAAGACAACAAAGTCAATACTGCTGCTTCCAAAACCTCCAAGAAAAATATGAATTGGCCTCAAGCCCAGAAAGAATTAATGGAGGAGCTCAAAAAAGGATTATAAAAATCAAATAAGAGAGGTAGAAGAAAAAATGGGAAAAGACATGAGAATGATAGAGGAAAATCAAGAGAAATGAAAACTGCTTTGATATAGAACCAGAAAGTAAAATAGAAATAGAAAGAATTCACCAATCACCTCCTGCAATAAATATTAAAAAGAGGACTCCCAAGAATATTATAGCCAAATTCTAGAACTCCCAAGTCAAGGAGAAAATATTGCAAGCAGCCAAAGGGAATGAATTAAAATATCATGGAATCATAGTCAAAATAACATGAGATTAAGCAGCTTATAAATTAAAGGATTGAAGGGCTTGGTATATGATATTGCAGAGGGTAAAGAGCCAGAATTTCAACCAAGAATCACTCAACAAAACTGACCTAATCCTTCAGGGGGAAAATGAGTACTTGGTAAAATAGAAAACTTTCAAACATTCCTGATGTTTGATCAGAGCTAAATGGAAATTTTCAAATATAAGAATCAGAAGTATAAATAGATAAATAAAGGAAAGAAAAATCAAAAGAAATTTTAAAAGTTTGATCTATTTATATCCCTCCATGGGAAGATGGTTCTTAAAATTCCTAATAAAATTATCATTATGATGGCAGTTAGAAGAAATATAAATAGACAGAGGGAAAGGGTATAAGTTGAATATGATGGGATGATGTAAAAATAAAACCAAGGCACGAGAAAGAGAAAAGAATTGGGAGGAGGGGGAAACAAAAAAATAAATGGGATAAATGATTATATAAAGACATGAAAGAGCTTTTACAGAAGAGGGGAAGATGGAGGAGGTGGGGTGGGAAGCACATGAATCTTACTCTTATCAGAATTGTCTCAAAAAGGGAAGAACACATATAATCAATTGGGTATAGAAATCTTACCCTATAGGAAAGTAGGAGGGGAAGGAGATAAGAGAATGGGGTGATAATAGAAAAGAGGACAAACTGAGGGATATGGTGGTTAGAAGTTAAATACTTTTGAGGATGGACAAAATCATAGGAGACTGAAAAGGATAAACAAGGAGGGGAGGAAATAGGATGGAGAATAATACATGATAATCATAATTGTGAAAAAAATTATAAAAGCTCTCTAACAAAGACCTCATTCCCCAAATAAATAGAGAAATGAGTCAAATGTATAAGAATATGTCATTTCCCAATTGATAAGTGGTCAAAGGATAGGAACAGGCAGTTCTCAAAGTAAAGTTCTTTATAATCATGCAAAAATGCTCTAAATCAGTATTAAGTAGAGAAATGCAAATGAAAACAAATCTGAGGTACCACACTATACCTATCAGGTTAGTTATTATGACAAAAGGAAAATGACAAAACCTGGAGGGGATGTAGAAAAATTGAAGTATTAATACATTGTTAGAAGAGTTGTAAAAGGATGAAAACCAGTCTGGACAGTCCAAAGGCCTATTAAAAAGTACATACCCTTTAGCACAGCAGTACCATTTCTAGGTTTATATCCCAAAGATTAAAAATAATTAAGTAAAAAGGGGAAGGACCAATAGATACAAAAATACTTGAATCAGTTCTCTTTGTGGGATAAAGGATTGGAAAGTGAGGGGATACCCAAGAAATGGAATATGACTAAGTTATATATATATATATATGACTAATAGAATTCTATTGTTCTATAAGAAATAAAAAGCAGGAAGAGCTCAGGAAAAAAATGCAAAGACCTACATGCATTGAAGCAGAGTGAAATAAACAGAAACAGGAGAATATTGTACATAGTAACAGCAACATTGAAGGAAGAACAACTGAATAACTTAGCTATTCTCAGCAATGTAAGGATCCAAAACAATCCCAAAGGACTCATGTTAAAAAATTGCCATCTGCTTCTAGATAAAGGACTGATAAAGCCTGAGCACAGACCAAAGCAACCTTTTTTTTTCACTTTCTTCTCATTTTTTAAAGTTTCCTTCCATAAAAGGATTAATATGGGAAAATAATTTAGTGATTGCATATGTAAAATCTATATTAAATTGCTTCCCATCTGGGGTGGGGTAGGAAGTGGGAGTGAGGGAAGGACAGAATTTGAAACATGAAATTATTTTTTAAATGTTGGAAACAGCTTTTACATGAATTGGGAACAATAAAATTATATATATATATATATATATATATATATATATATATATATATAATTAGGAAACTCCCTCCAGTAATGCAAGTTGGAACCTCTGAGAGCTAAAATGTGTCAGAGGAGGGCCTTGTACCTAGGATTTGGTTCTAAGGCAAGTTGTCTAATTATCATTCTACCTGTCATATGGTACTTTACAATTCATAAAATATTAATTCATCATTGTTGAAGTGAGGAAACATGGTTTAAAGATTTGACTTGCCCAAAATCACAGTTAATGAATTAAAGAACTAGAACATAAGCCAAGGAGCCCAAGTCTTCTGACTCCAAATATACTGACTTTCCCTCATTACTGTTTCCTCAGCAATAGAAGGCAGCCCTTCGAGATTCACCTACCCTTTGCTCTCTTGATTCTCTCTCTTTTTTAAATTATTTAGAATATGTTTCCATGGTTACATGATTCATGATCCCCACTTCCCTCCCCACTCCTGGAGCTGACAAGCATGGCTTTGGTTAAACATTTATCATTGTCCAAAACCTATATCCATGTTATTCATAGTTGCAGTAGAGTGATCTTTTAACATCAAAACCCTAATCATATCCATATTGAACTACATGATTGATCATATGTTTTTCTTCTTTGTTTCTGTTCTCACAGTTTTTTCTCTGGATGAAATAGAATTCTTTCTCATAAATGCCTCTGGGTCATTGCATTGCTGCTAGTAGAAAAGTCTATTACATCCGATTGTGCCATAATGTATCAGTCTTTGTGTACAATGTTCTCCTGGTTCTGCTCCTTTCTCTCTAAATCAATTCATTTAGGTCATTCCTGTTCACATGGAATTCTTCCAATTCATTATTCCTTTCAGTACAATAGTATTTCATCACCCTCAGATATCACAATTTGTTCAGCCATCCCCGAATTGATAAATAACCCTTCATTTTCCAGTTTTTTGCCACTACAAAGAGAGTGACTATAAATATTTTGTACAAGTA
This sequence comes from Monodelphis domestica, assembly GCF_027887165.1. Classification (NCBI taxonomy): domain Eukaryota; kingdom Metazoa; phylum Chordata; class Mammalia; order Didelphimorphia; family Didelphidae; genus Monodelphis; species Monodelphis domestica. The sequence goes on from NC_077230.1 coordinate 257,518,793, forward strand.
TTTTCCCCTATTATCAATTTGGGGTATAAACCCAGAAGTGGTATGGCTGGATCAAAGTCTTTAAAGTCCTTTGGGCATAGTTCCAAATTATACTCCAGAATGGTTGGATCAATTCACAACTCTACCAGCAGTGTATTAGTGTCCCAATTTTGCCACATCCCCTCCACCATTTTAATTTTCTTTTACTGTTATATTAGCAAGTCTGCTAGGTGTGAGGTGGTACCTCAGAGTTCTTTTTATTTGCTTTTCTCTAATTATGAGATATTTAAAACATATTTTCATGTGTTTATTGATAGCTTTGATTTCTTTATCTGAAAACTGCCTATTCATGTCCCTTGCCCATTTATCAGTTGGGGGATGGCTTGATTTTTCATGATTGACTTAGTTTCTTACATATTTGGGAGATTAAAACTATGTCAGAAAATTTTGTTATAAAAATGTTCTTCCAGTTTGTTGCTTTCCTTCTAATTTTGATTGCGTTTGGTTTTGTTTGTACAAAAACATTAGTTTAATATGATGAAAGTCATTCATTTTACATTTTGTAATGTTCTCTAACTTTTGCTTGGTAAATTCTTTGCTTTTCCACAGATCTGACAAGTATACTATTCTATGTTGACCTAATTTATTTATTTCATTCTTTATATATGTTATTTACCCATTTTTGAATTTATCTTAGTATAGGGTGTAAGATGTTGATCTAAACCTAATTTTTCCCATACTATTTTCTAATTTTCACAGCAGAATTCTTGGGAGGCTCAAATTAAGTGTCACCATCTACATGAAGCCTCTCTTGATTCATTTCCTCACTATCCTTCAGTTTGCTCCTGTCTTACCCCAAAGAAAAGCTTACTTTGTAAAATGTTAGAAAAGAAAATGAAAAGAAAAAGGATTTATAGTGTAGGGCCATGAAAGTAAGTAAGGAATGAGTAAAACATAGAAAGTGTTGATGGTTATGTAAAGGGGTGTCTATTTAATAAAGCTTATTTTTGACTGGAGGATAGAGTATGGGTTAGAGATTGAAGTCAAGGAGACTAGCTAGGAATCTTTAACAAAATACAGCCAAGAGTATTGATTGAGCTAACAAATGATTGAGGACATCATCCCTGGCATTGGGGAACTTATAGTTTATTTGGTGAGAAAGAAGCATAATACAATTGGAGAATCTTTTTTTATAAAATAGCCTTCATAGAAAAAGTTACTCTCATTTTTCCAAAAAATGAATATGGTACAAATAAACAGTGAAAAATTATTGAGTAAAGTGGCAAACAGTGTGTATCTGGATGACATGGAATTCTTTCTTTAGAAATGCTTTATGTTGTTACAAAGGTCCCTAGCATTATAACATCTTGGGTTTTAAATTCTTGCTTCCTTGTGAATGTGCTCAATGCAAAGCCAGGTCCTCCTAAAACATTGCCAAAGTTTATCTACCACTGGAATCGTGTATGTTCTGTAATGTCAAACATATTATGGTAAAGGCAAATTTTAGAGACCAGGAAGCACATACCAAAAAGAAAGTGAAAGGGAGAAACAGAGGCAGCAGTTACTATAGAAACATTTTCCTATTTCCACTTACTATGCTATTGCCAACAGTCTGGCATTAGGAAGACAACCAGGGGCAGCTGCCTCTTGCAGCACAGGCTGGCAAAGTACTTGTGACAGCTGCACAAACATTAGACAACAATGAAAAGTGTTTTGCCTCCCACACCTCTCTTCTCTCTATTTAACAATGGGGAACTCTACATCAGAAAAAAAAATTGGCCACCTTACCTGCTCTAGCCAAATGGAAGCTAAAGTCATCATTCCTATTGTTTAAAGACACTCTTTTGTGTTTAGCTCAATGGAAACAAGTGAACTGAATGTTGCTAATTAATGTCATGGAAGAAATGCCATTTTATTAACAGAAAATGAGCTAGTACATTAGCATTTCATGAGAGACAAATATTTGGTGGGAATCCAAAGTAAAGTTATGAGCCAAAAAGATCAAGTATGTTTATAGTTGTCAACTTCTCTAGGCTTAATTTGCCTTATTTGTAAAAATAACACAATGTTTTCTGAGGTCTTTTCCATTTCTAATATTCTATGATTCTTCATATTGCTTTCCATGTGTAACCATCAGCAAAATACATCTCCATGAAAGGCATGCCAGAGTTGTAAGTAATGCTTGGGCATATCACTAATATCTCTTTATTCCTTCTTAATTGATGGTTTGGCCGCAAAGGGGCAAATTAAGCTGACCATACGTTTGGACATCCCAGAGCTCTAATTGTATAAAATGCTTGTTGGATAGTTCCATTTTCATGTTCTCCTAGCTACTCAAATTCAACATAAAATAAAATTGAGCTGCCTTCTTCTACATTTCCTTTCCTTTAATTGCTACATTTCTCTTAATGATACTACCATCATCCTATTCACTCAGCTTTATAACCTTGAAGTCACTTTTGACTCTATTCCTTCTTACCAAAGAGGTCCAAATCAGTTGCCAAATCCTCTCAATATTTCTTTTAATTTTTTAAATTGTCCCTCCTAAGTCCTAATGCCAGAATCCTAATTTTAGGCTCAAACCCTTTTAACCTTATTTTTTTTTTTTGCAAAAAGTCTCTTAAATTGACTTCCTGTTATCTAGGCTATCCCTAAACCATATAGCACACTATTTATTCTTTGAGTAATTTTCCTAATGCACTACTATGATCATGTTAAGTCTATTCAAAATATTTATTTTGTTTTTTGAAGCCTACTAAACAAAGTATAGATTCATAACTCTGGCACACAAGATCCTTCACTGTCTGGCTATAATCCACCTGGCTAGCTTGATCTCATGCTATTCCCTTTCAGACATTTTATATTCTAGCCAAATTGGCCCATTATGTATTCCCTATTATTGTCCAGCCACCTTTTATTTAGATGTTCTCATTGTATCTGCTATGCTTTAAAAAAATGGCTTTCCTTTCCATGCCCAAACACACCCACACACATACACACACATATACACAGACACACAAACACACACACACACACACACACACACACAACACTGTTAACTGAACTTCATCACTTCCATCAAGGCTAAATCAAAACTATCTTCTTTGTGAAGGTTTCCTTATCCACCCCTTCCCCTATAATTTAATGTTTTCCTCCTCAAATTTCCTAATCAATTTTTCTTGGTTCTCTTAATCAAATTCATCTCTCTCTTTTTAATGGTTATTTGTATATTATCTTTCCCACCATTGGAATGAGCTCCTCTGAGAGTTTGTTGTTTCATGTGGATTTCTTTCATTTCTTAGAGTGTCTTATATAGAGTGGATGTCTAATTATTCTACTGAATAGAGATATAATTTAATTTAATCACATGCTTCAAGTGAACATGGAATATATGCAGATATAAGGGACAAATCAAATGATAATACATATCTAGTGAGGACTTTAAAATGAGTGTTGATGTGGTCCAAGGACTTTTAGGCATTGGGGCAATCTCAAATCAGACATGGAATTAACATGATAGAATCTTACAGATGTGTCTTTCAAATCATGAATATGGGCACAGAGATGCTTTTCCATGAATGAAGGTTCTCAGCCTGATTTCCATCTGCAAACAGGATGATTCTTGTTCTTCCCAATGACTACTGAGAACTCTTCCTACCCTTATGTTGTTGGCCTTCATATAAATTCCTTGGAGAAACTAAAATAACAGCAACAAGAACCATTTAGAATACAGTTTCTTAACTTGAGGTCTGTGGACTTGTGCTTTTTTCTTCTTCTATTTTGATCAATAACAATGAGTTAAGAACTCTAGCTTTAGTTCATCTTGACTCCATCAATCTTAACAATTTGCCAAAGAATCTGCATTTCAAAAGCTAGTTCCAACAAATATTCATTAGTAGCAATCTTTGTAATCTATAGTTCTGGAAGCCATCAAATATACACTGTTTGACACAGTTGCAGGTAGAATCTGGGGACTGCATGGTGGACCCCAGGAAGGATGGAAATACCCACTCAGACTCCACTGTGTGACTCCTCAATTACTAACACTCCCTATTATTGCAATTGTTACTTATGAAATCAAACCAAAGGATTCCTATGTACCTATTTGAATAAGGGATCATAGATGGGACCTCTTTAGACATAAACCCCCAACAAAATTGTACTTAGATTCTCCACTCCCATATATAGGAGCTTACATAATAGAAGGCCAGGGACAACAAGCTTCCCTGATCCAAATTGTTTTGTTAGCCCCCTAGGCTAGGCAACATGTCAAGGACACCTTAGTAAAATATTGGAGAATGAAAGATTGATACTGGAATAATACTTGGAATGGGGTATATTGATTGTATCCTTTGAAATCTGATTGATTGTGTAATTGGTTCATGTAACAAATAATTATTCTTAGCTTAATGTATGTCTGGTACCTCATGGGTCAATGAGGAAGTGACCTCTAGTTGAGGTACCCCATGATGAGAACACATGTATCTTCTGCAAAGTTCTTCATTTTTGTTAGAATTTATGGAAACAAAGAATATAGGATAATTATAGAATGTCAATCAGACGATTTTGTAAAAGTTAATGTATGACCTTTTCCATTATCTGTAAGGAAGCATGTATACTGAAAATGAAATTGTGCGCCAAATGTATGTGTAATCATTGAGTGTATAAAAGTAAATCAATGTGAGCCAGAACAGAACAGTTACTGCAATGCCTGGCTTCAGGTAAAGCTTTAAATGTCCTGCATCTCTCATGCCATTGACACCATTCTCCTGCAAGGGTCACCTGAACCCTAGAGGGCTGGATCTACTCACTACAGTTGATAACATTCTTTTTATACAGGTGGTAATATCTGAAAGTCAATCAATCCTATATTCCTATATATCATATATAACCTATATATATATATAGGTTATATATATATATATGTATATATATATATATAAATCCTATATAACCAGTGTACATGGCTATACAAAAAAATGAAAAGGCTAGATTTTCTGGTTCCAGGATTAAAAGAACCAATGATGAGAGAGTGAAGCAATTGTCAAGAAGAGAACAACCTGAAAGGTAGGTAGAGGACATCTGGAGCACTGGGGTGAAAAGGGAGCACAGCTAACAGGAGGCTATCACAAGGAGTAAGGAGCAAGCCATGAGCAAGCTCTACTTCTACCCTACATCCACTGTGCCAGGTTCTGAACCTGAGCTCAAGCCAACAACCAGACACTGAGACCCTGCCTGGGCCAATAGTGGTCCAAACCAATAAAAACCCTATAAAATTCTAAGCAAACCTGCAGTGAGGTCTGCTTAGGGCAGTCCATGCAAAGCACCCTGATTTATGTGGGTCCAGAACAAAGACAGAAGTCCAGAAAGAAGTAATTAAAAAACCTTGGAGCTACAATCAGGATCACCCAGGAATTAACAGTTCCCACATTAAAGGATGAGAAGGAATGAAATATGATATTCAAGGAGATGAAAGATCTAGGTTTACAATCCAGAGTTACCTAACCAGCAAAACTGAGTATTTTCTTTGAGGAGAAAAAAAATGGTCATTCAATAAGATAGAAGATGTCCAAACATTCCTGAGGAAGAGACCAGACCTAAACAGAAAATTTGAAATCCAAACACAAAACCCAAGAGAATGTTAAAAATAAGAAAGAGAAAATTTAAAGAACTCAATAAGGTAAAATTGCATGTATTCCTACCTGGAAAGAGGATATTTGTAATTCTTAACATTCTTATTCATAGTAGAGCTGTAAGAAGGAGCATACTTAGACAGAAGGTGGGGAGTAAGCTGATTGTGATATGATAAACAAAAAAAAAATCAAGGAGTGAAAAAGAGGATTGCACTGAGAGAAAAGGGAAGGGAGAGATGAAATGTGAAAAATTATAGAACATAAAGAGACATAAAAAATTATTAAAGTGGAGGGAAGGATGAAGGTGGTGATGGTATGCTTAAACTTTACTCTCATCTTAACTAGCTCAGAGAGGGAATAGCAGCCATACTAATTGGGGTATAGAATCCTATCTCATCCTACAGAATAAGATAAAGATATCCTATAGAATAAGTGGTAATAGAAGGGAGGGGGAAGAAATGGATGTGATAAAAAGCAAAACACAGGAGAAGAAGAACAGAATTAAAGGAAAAAGAGCAAGATCAAAAGGGGAAAATATGATGGAGGGGAATACAGAGTTGTTAATCATAAATGAGGATGTGAATGGGATGAACTTACCAATAAAACAAAAGCAGATAGCAAAGTGAATTAAAAACCACAATCCTAATATACATTGTTTACAAGAAATATATTTGAGGCAGGTAGACACACAAAGTAAAGTAAAAAAAAATCATCTAAAATAAAAAAGGAGGAGTAGCCATCATGATCTCAGACAAAGATAAAAGCAAAAATGGATTTGATTAAAAGAGATAAGGAAGGAAATTCCATCTTCTTAAGAGGTACTATAAACAATGAAGTAATATAAGTACTAAACATATATGCAACAAACATGATAGTCTCCAAATTTTTAAAGGAGAAATTAAATGAACTTCAGGAAGAAATACATAGTATAACTATTTTACTGAGGGGCCTCAACTTCTCTCTTTCATATCTAGGAAAATCAAACCAACAAATAAATAAGAAATAAATAAAAGAAGTAAATGAAATCTTAGAAAAGTTAGAATTAATAGATTTCTGGAGAGGACTAAAAGACAATATAAAATCATCTTTTTATTAGTACATGGCTCCTACACAAATATTGATCATACATTAGGGCATAAAAACTTCACAATCAAATAAAGAAAAGCAGAAGTAATAAATTAATCATTTTGGATCATAATTAAATAAAATTATAATAAAGTTCCATGGAAAGATAAATAAAAAATAATTGGTGGCTAAATTATCTAATGCTAAAAAAAGGGTGGGTCAAAAAAAAGAATAGAAATAATCTATAATTTTATTAACGAGATCATGACAATGAGGAGATGACATAACCAAATATATATGATACAGCCAAAGCAGTACATATTGGGGAAATTATATCTCTAAATACTTATTTCAATAAAATAGAGAAAATGTAAATCAAAGTATTGAGCATTCAATAAAAAACTAGAAAAAGAACAAATTAAAAATTCTCATTTAAACTCTAAATTGGAAATCTTAAAAATTAAAAGTGAAAATAAAATTAAAAGGAGACTAATAAGTAGATCTAGGAATTGATTTTACAAAAACAAAATAGTGTTGGTTAATTTGATTTATAAAAAGGAAAGAAGAAAATCCAATAATCAGTATCAAAAATGAAAAGGGTGAACTCACCACCAAAGAAGAGGAAATTAAAGCCATCATTAGGAGCTATTTTACCCACTTATATGCCAGTAAATCTGAAAAATTAAGTCAAATGGATGAATACTTTTAATAATATAAATTTCCCAGATTAGCAAAAGAGGATATAAAATCTTTATATTAGAAAATCCCTATATTAGAAAAAAATTGAACAAGTCATCAATGAACAACCTAAGGGCAAGATGCATTCACAAGCGAATTCTACCAAACATTTAAAGAACAATTAGTCCCTATACTACATGAACTATTTAGAAAAATAGGCAGAGAAGAAATCCTACCAAATGCTTTTTATGGAACAAATATGGTATTGTAACCTGAGCCAGGAAGAACAAAAACAGAGAAAGAAAATTTCTTTTCAATTCAAAATTTCAAATTCACAAATGAATAAAGAGGCAAAATTTTAAATAATATATTAGCAAAGCGAATACAGCAATGCATCACAAGGATCACTCCCTATGAAGAGTTTGGTTTGACACCAGGAATGCAGGGCTTATTTAATATTTTTTTGAAAAACTCAGCATAATTGACCATATTAATAATCAAACTAACAAATCACAGGATTATCTCATTGAAGTCAGAAAAAGGCTTTGAAAAAATACAACACGTTCTTATTAAAGACACTAGAAAGTATAGGAATAAATTGGTTATTCTTTAAAATAATAAGTAGTGTGTATTTAAAACTATCAGCAAATATCATCTGCAATAGGGATAAATTAGAAGCCTTCCCATTAAGATGAGGGGTGAAGCAAAGATGCCCAATATCACCACTATTTTTTAATATTGCACTAGAAATTCTAGCTTTAGCAAGAAGGGAAGAGAAAGAAATGAAAGGAATTAAACTAGGCAATGAGGAAGCTAAACTTTCACTCTTTGCAGAACATATGATTTATACTTAAGGAATCCTAGAAAATCAACTAAATCTAGTTATAATAATTAATAACTTTAATAAAGTTGCAGAATTCAAAATAAACCATCAGCATTTCTATATATTACCAACAAAGTCCAGAAGCAAGAGTTAGAAATAAAAATTCCATTTAAATTCATTCTAAAAAATATAAAACACCTGGGAATATATTTGCCAAGGCAAACAACAATTATTTGAACACAATTCAAAAGCACTTTTTACAAAAATAAATTCAGATATAAACAAATGGAAAATATCAATTTCTCATGGGTAAGCTGAGCTAATATAATAAAAATGACAATTCTACTTAAATTTATTTATTTACTTAGTGCCCTACCAATCAAACTATCAAATAATTATAGAACTAGAAAAAATAATAACAAAATTCAACTGGAAGAACAAAGGGTCAAGAATGTCCAGGGAACTAATAAAAAAAATGTGAAGGAAGGTGGCCTTGCAGTACCAGATTACAAACTGTGCTATTAACAACAATCACCAACACAATATGGTACTGGCTAAGGAATAAAATGGTAAATCAGTGGAGGAGATCAGATACACAATATACAGGAGGTAAATGACCTCAGGAACCTTGTGTTTGATAAGCCCACAGATCCTAATTTTTGGAATAAGAATTCACTCTTTAACCAAAACTGCTTGGAAAATTGGAAAACAGCATGGCAGAAGTTAGGTATATGTCAATATCTCACAACTTATATCAAGATATGGCCAAATGGATATATGATTTAGATATAAAGAGTGGTACCATAACCAAATTTGGGGGGGGTTCAGAATAGTTTACCTGTCAAATCTTTGGAAAAGGGAAGAATTTATGACCAGACAATAGATAAAGAATATTATAAGATATAAATGAATACTTTTGATTATATTAAATTAAAAAGCTTGTGTACAAACAAAATGAATCTAACCAAGATTATAAGGGAAATAACAAACTGGGAAAAAATTATAAATTACATTTCTGATAAAGGTCTAATTTCTCAGATTTATAAAGAATTAAGTCAAATTCATAAGAAATGTATTCATTCCCCAATTGAAAAATGATCAAATTATATGAAAAAGCAATTTTCAGATTAAGAAAGCAAAGCCATCACTAAGCACATGAAAAAAAAAATGTCTAAATCGCTCTTGATTAGAGAAATGCAAATTTAAAACAATGCTGAAGTACCAGTTCTGAACTATCAGATTGGCCAATGTGGCAGTAAAGGAAAGTGGTAAATGTTGGAAGGGATATGGCAAAATTCGGACACTAATGCATTGTTGGTGTAGTTGTGAGTTGATCCAACCATTCTGGTAGACAATTTGGATATACCCAATGGGCTATAAAACTTGCATATCCTTTGATATGGTAATAGACTACTACATCCCAAAGAAATAACAAAAAAGGGGAAAGGACCTACTTGCACAAAAATATTTATAGCTGCTCTTTTTGTGAAGGCAAAGAATTGGAAACTGAGGGCATGTCCATCAATTGGGGAATGGCTGAAAAAATTTGTGGTACATGTTGGAAATGGAATATTAGTGTGCTATAAGAAATGATAAGCAAGATGATTTCATAACAAGCTAAAAAGGTCTGTGGGAACTGATGCTGAGCAAAATAAACAAAATTGGGAGAACATTGTACACAATAACAGCATGGTGATTATCTATGAAAACTTGACTACCCTCAGCAATGTATTGATTTGGGAGTCTTATGATAAGAAAGTCCTCCACTTCCAGAGAAAGATCTGTTGGAGTTGTCTTTCACATCTGTGTATCTTTGGTTTTATTTTGGGGCTTTGGTTATGTATGAGTGTGCTCTTATGACAATGACCAATATGGAACTGTATTACATGACAACAAAAAATGAAAAAAAAATAAATAAAAACATAAAAAATACTTGTGTTTTGATAGTATACAGTTGCTAGACATCTGACTATAAATAATAAAAATAAATTGATTAACAATACCAAGCCTTAGCTACAAAAAAAAAAGCTATAATCCTATTAGTACATTTTCTCTCTTGAGTTGACTTGTGACAGTATTGTGGGATGGGAAGACCATGGAGACATGAATTCTACTGCTACTACTTCTAGTTCTGTTACTAATTATCAATCTGACCCAGGACTAGGTGCTTCCCTGCCCCTCTCCCCTTTTCACCATTGTGTAATATTAGGATAATTTTTAAAAACTCCGAAGTGGGCATTTCAAGATTCTAGTTCTTGCCCTACTTCTATCTCAAACTAGTAGTATGACAGTGGTGTCATTATATTCACCTGTAAAATAAGACGTGGTCCAAATAATTTCTAAAATTGTTTCTAGCTCTAAAATTTGGATTCTTTGTCATAGGGACTTCATGACTTTTTTTTAGAGAAAGAACAATGTGATGAGAGAAGGGAAGGGAGATATGAGGAATACTTTATATCAAAATGGGCTAGCTATAAAACATCAATATAGGAAATATTTACTCAAGAGAATGGTGTGGAAAGGAAGAGAAAGTCATTATAAAAATAGTCCTGTAGGTAGTTAACCAAGATATTATGAAAGAAATAATTGACAACCTTCAACAATAAATATTTTATAGTACTACTGAAAATAAAGAGCAAGAAAAGAACACATATCAATCTAAAAGACTCAGAGGTGTCAGAAATTATTTAAAAACATAACCCCCCCCAAAAAAAAAACAAGCTTTGATGCTTCAATGAATCTGTGATGTAGGTACTCCCTCCATTGGTGAAAATTGCAATATATTCATACCTTTTTATGCTTTTTATTTCTTTTTTATATATGTTCCATTGGTATTCTGAAGAAGGTCCAATCAATACCTTGGAAACTTTTCTCTCAGTCATTAAATATTTTGCTGATACTAATTGTAACATTAAGTTGTCTATTTTCTCTGGATTCTTCTGGTAATATCTGTGCTTGATTCTATTTTTTTATACTTCTTGGTCTCAAGACATCATTGGTAATATGGTGTAGTTTACTAATTCTAACTTACTATTTCCATTGCCCTTTGACTCACACATAATTTAAATAATGTTTTCCAAGACTTCAAACAATAACCATCATCAAGAGTGAAATTGAAAAAATGAGCTTTTGAGTTAGGCAGCAGCTTGCCATCATTAAAAGTATTGCTTAATTACTCTGCCATTCTGCCCAGTATGCTTTTCCTTTGTAAATCAGGGTGCAGATTGTTGTCCATTTGTAATGTCTTCTTATGTTTAGTGAAAAATAAATGCATCTTACAATCTGGGAAATGATCCAAGTATTTATTTTTTATTGTATAGATTGTTAGGCATAGCTCACATATTTCACTAATAAGGTTATGTGATATTCTAAGGCTGGATGCAATCAGATCAATATCATCCATAAACAAGCACATCCCAGTAACCCTCATATTTATAGGAAATCCCTCTTCTATTTGGATTTTATGGCATTGTTAAATATTTTTAGTGACCATATGTCTCTAGTATAGGCCTCCCTTGATATAGATAAGAGGATGATTGATCATATGATAAAAATGAAAAAAATTACCAAAGTGAATTTACTGTTTTAATGCCATACCAATCAAACTACCAATAGGATAATTTACCAAGGTATATACAATGATAACAAAATTTATTTGGAGGAACAAATGATCTAGAATGTTAATGAAAACAATGAAAATATCATCATAGAAAGGGAATGACATTACCACAGCTCAAATCATGGTATAAGTAGCATTATCCAAAACTCTTTGTCATTGATTAAAAAGCAAAAAAAAAAACAAAACCCTTAGATTCATGGAATAAACTAGATAAGGAAGAATCAGAAATAATGGAACTTAATAATCCAGTGTCTAATCAATGTGAAAACATAAATTACTTAGGAAAGAACTCCCTATTTGATTAAAAAATCTTTAAGGAAAACTAATAGGGTAGAAATTATTTAGACCAATATCTTAATAATCTTAATGTGTGTGTGTGTATATATATATATATATATATATATGAGAGAAAGAGAAAGAGACAGACAGACACAGAGAGAGTAAATATTGCTTTTTTAATGGCATTCTGCTGGCATCACATCTAGTAGCACCCAACTTTTTCCTTCAAGATAGTTCTAGAGGGTCTGCAGAGGCATTTGGCTTCTTTCCTTTATTATCTCTTAGCCACAATTTACAATTTTCATGTCCTTCCGTCGAGGTGTCTGAATATAAAAGCATATAAAATAAGCTAAAGATGGAAATTACAAACCACTTCAGTATCTTTGCCAAGAAAACCTCAAAAGGGGTCCACAGAGAATCAGGCATGACTGAAAAACAACTGAACAACAACAACACTTCATATATATGTTCATTTCTGGAATAAGCAGAGATGAAGTCTGGTACTCATGTAGTTGTTTCCTTCTTTGCACAGACATAATTGTTTTATGAAACAAAGACTTGAACATTTGTGTTCTACATAGGCAATGGAGTTAAAAGGAAAAGAATCAGAACTGGAATAGTGATTTTGTTGGCATAGGAGACTCTTGAGTGAAGAAACTTTTACCATAGTTGATATATGCTATGCCTGGAACCTGGTGCTAAGAGATGTTCTTGCCCATGGTCACAGAGTTAGTATGATTTGAGTTAGATCTTCCTGTTTGAAGGCTCTCTTTCCACGCTCCCTCACAATGAACATATAATACTCCTCAATGAAGGCACATTTGCCTCAAAATACCTTCACTTGGGTATATGACTATGTAACATTTAATTTTACATGTTTTTCATTAAAACTTTTTCTCTTAAAATGTTATTGAGAGAAGGACGAAGCATTTGTTTTTAAATAAAAACTCTTAACTTCTGTCTTGGAGTCAATTGACTCCAAGGCAGAAGAGTGGTAAGGGCTAGGCAATGGGGGTTAAGTGACTTCCCTAGGGTCACACAGCTGGGAAGTGTCTGAGGCCAGTTTTGAACCTAGGACCTCCCATCTCTAGGCCTGGCTGTCTATCCACTGAGCCCCCCAGCTTCCCCCAAGACTAAGCATTCTTGTAGTTTTTGAGTACTAGGAATATTGTCTCTTTAGTTTAATTTTTACCTTTTTCGCTGTATTTTCTTTGCTTATCTATTTCTACAGGTGTCTTCCTATGCTTACAGATTTAAAGGATTTGTACATGTAACTAAACATCAGAATCCCTGAACAATTAGACAGAAAAATGAAAAGACTCCAGCTCTTGCATGTCATTCCAGAAATGTCTTCAATAAAAGACAATGACCATTGTCATTACTTTCTCAGCCTGATTAGGCAAATTCATGGTATCAATTGACAATACTTTTAATATCAAAATCCTTTGGTTTGCTATGTAAACTTGTTCACAGCCTGACCTCTCCTCATAGTTTTCCCTCCTCAACCAAACCCCTTAACATTGCTGGCTACTTTCTAGGTAGCTCCAATTTTACTTTTTTGAAGGCTTTCTGTGTTCTCCCCAAGGGCTAGTATCTTTCCTCTGAGATTACCTGCCATCAACTCTGTATATATCATATATGTACTTAATTAATTACATGTCTCTACAATTAAAATAAAATCACAAGGGCAGGTTACCATGTTTTTACCTTTGGGGGCATCTCTAGTGTTTAGGTTAGTGTTGGGCATATTGTATAATCAATGTGCAACTAAGTAAAACAAATACTAGAACACCAGACTTGAAGTCAGGAAGACTCATTTTCCTGAGTTCAAATCTGAACTCAAGTATTGACTAGGTGTGTGATCCTTGACATGTTACTTATCCTTATTTTTCTGTTTCCTCATCCATAGAATAAACTAAAGAAGGAAATGGCAAACCACTCTAGGATCTTTGCCAAGGCAACCCCAAGTAGGGTCATAGAGAGTCAGACATGACTAAAATCACCAAACAACAATTATTCAATAAATTCTTGTCAATTGAATATACTGTGGCAACTAAGTTATTATTGTTGTTCAGTCATTCATTCATGTCCAATTTTTGTGGCCCTATGGAATATACTGATCATGGAGTTTTCTTGGTAAAGATATTGGAGTGGTTTGCCTTTTTTGTCTACCATGATTTAAGGCAAACAGAGATTAAGTGACTTATTCAAATTCACAAAGTGTCTGAGGCTAGATTTAAACTTGTCTTCCTAAATCCAGAGCCAGTGCTTTATCCAATGAAGCACCCACCTATCTAAAAACTAAGATAGTCACCTATTATGATGGAATTAACAGAACTTCAACCCTATCATTTATTTAATTGAAGTGAAAATTAGAATATTGTAGAACTAGGTCATTTCAATTTCTGGTATTTTGGTGCCTCAGAGCATCAGGAAAATAGTTATGTGAATAGGCATGTCTCCCTCAGCATCCAACAACACATGACATAGGATAACTGCAATAGAATATGCAGTTTGTAAAGCAGATTTGACAAGTATTAAGGTTACACAAATAATTGTTATCCCTTTTGCCACTGTTGCTGAACACCTTTAAGCTGTCTTAAAGGAAGGTAGGGAAGTTAAGAAGCTAGGATGAGAAGGGAGAAAAGATAAAAAGAGGCAAGATTTTGAGCAAACTTACATGATGAATCAAAGGATTTTGACATTGAAAGGATTAGCAACTGGAACTTTTAATCTCTAATGAGAACTAATACAAATGGGCAGGATTTTTCATTGAAGAAACATTTAGGATAACACACAGAGGGCTGCCATGATTGCTCTGTCTATGGTAATAATAAGCATTAATGGTAAATGGTGGCATTGTTCACTAAAGAAAACCAATGCAGTAGTGCCCACAAAATAAATAATAATATCCAATGATGTTGTGGGATAGCTCTTAAATTTTTTTGTCAATGAAATATAGCTAGCTAGATGGTTACATCTAGATGTATAGATGTTTACAGATAGATGAATAGATAAGTAGATGGATAAACAGATAGATGGATAGAAAGGGAGAGAGAGGGGCAGACAGGTAAATAGAAATAGTTTTGTTTTAAATCAACTTTTCAGGAATATTAATTGTTCAATAAATACTACATTGTAAAAGAAATCTGGCTTGATATATGACTGAAGTGGGGAGAGGAAGAAAGGTTTTGTACATTAATTTACAAGAACAGTTATATAGTAAAAACCAATGTTTGTGCTGGCCTCTGTCCTCTCTTCATTTATCAACCTGAAAAACACTGTAGTTCAAAAGAGCTTCTGTAGATTTCAGGCTTGTGTCCTTCACATTACTAGTATTTTGGTTATTACTTGGTATTTGACTACTATGATGTATGTCCTAACAATGCATTTCAGTGTCCTTAAAGTAATTCTCTTGTCCATTTTGCTGTCATTCTTCCATATACCAGATGAGAACAGCTGAATATCCTTGTGTTCATTCATCTTCTGCACATGTTAAGTTAATTAAAATCCAACAAACATTTGTTAGGAGCCTGTTATGTGTAAGGAAACAGGTAGGCACTGAGGATAATATGATACCAACTATGACATTTTGTCCCTTAAGGAACTTTTCATTTTGCTTAGTGAATAAATATCACAGATAAGTAAATACAAGATAATTGAGAAGGAGGAAACTATTCATAATTGGAGAGAGGGGAAAGTTTTCTCAAAGGAGAAGGAACTTTATCAGAGTCGCAGGAAACAAAAGATTCAAAAAGGCAAAAGTGAGGAAGGAATACAGAAAAATCACAGGCTCTACGCAAAGCATCAGATATAATATCGAAAGTTAAGTATTGAGAGCAACTAGTAGGAATGTTGACTTGAACACAAGAGTATATTTTCAATTTGATCTGTGATCTTATAAATGTAGAAATTTCATCCAACCACACAGATTTCGATCCCTCTTTGTCTTTCCATTCTGCATTATCAGTATTCACTTTCATTCATAGCATACCAAATGATGTTCACTCAGTGTGGAAGGAACTTTCTTTACTTTTCCTGATATCATGGAGATCCTACTAAAGCTCACAGCCTGTGAAGTGGTCATATCTTTTTTCTCAACTCGTAAGCAGATCATCTTTTTTAATCACATATTTCTTTGATGCTATCATTTACTACAGGTCTTCCTAGTCTGTGTTAAAAATTTGAACCTGCCCACAGTCTCCACTAGTTCATGAATAACATTTATTTTTAATTCCAAAGAAAATAGCTTATAACATATGCAGCCAGAAGAACATTGAACTTCAAAAGATAGGCATTAGTTTCTCCAAGAAGTTTCTGATATTCAAAGGAACTTAAAACCCCTACTTTCCATCTTGGAGTCAATACTGAGTATTGGCTCCAAGGCAGAAGAGTGGTAAGGGCTAGGCAATGGGAGTCAAGTGACTTGCCCAGGGTCACACAGCTGGGAAGTGTCTGAGGCCAGATTTGAACCTAGGACCTCCCATCTCTAGGCCTGGCTCTCAATCCACTGAGCTACCCAGCTGCCCCCTCAAAGGAACTTTATAATTTCCTAGAGACAATCTAGCTTCTTCTATTGTTCAATTCTGGGGCCAATAATATATTTGCTATTACTAGTCTACAGTGCTTTTTATATTTTGGTTTTGGGGATACCATTTCTGCCTCCCCACTAGGTTCATTGACATTCTGTCATTAGAATCCAAGAGTGATGACTTTACTGTCATTAGTAGTGAAAAGTTTATTTTAAAAATCATCATAAAATTCTCTATTTTACTCATTTTTTTAAAATGTTTTTTGAGTTTTTTGATTTTTTGGGGATTTTGGGTTTTTTGAAAAACTTTCTTTATGATAGTTTTATCTTGAATTATTTCTCTCAATCCTGTGAACAACATTACTTACAATGTTCTTTGTGCAATATTTTAAATGGAATTATATTTGAAATAGGTATTGCCTGTTACTGCCTTCTATCATACTTTGGTAAGAAAATCACATCTGATATCTAAATTTTTTTTAGATTATTATTGTCTTTTTGTTATGGAAATTGTTTTACACAAGTTAAACTTCTATGTGAAGTTATGGCCTAATCCATGTCTTTTTTTTCAATCCAATTCCTATTTTTCATACTTTGCTTAAATATGTCAGGCTATATTGATTGAATATATCCATTTTCACACTTTTTCCTTTTTTTCTTTTTTCCTTTCTTCTAGTTAGGTACTAATTTTAATCAGTTTTAACTGTAAAATAGCTGATTTAGGAATGATTCCTATTGTGGAAATGAGTTTTTTCTTGTTTTTAAATATACTCAATTTCATTCTTGCTGATATTATTCACTGTTAGTCATATCTATTTATAAATAAAGTATTCTAGGCATATAACAATAAGACTTTTTTGAGTATTCCAAATCTCTATATCCTTTTTTTTCATATTACTGATCCATCTTTTCCAATGTATTTCTCACCACCATTGAAGTCATTGAGTAACATGCATTAAGCCCTTAATATATGACAGGCATTGTGCTAAGCACTGAGAATTCAAGGAAGGAATAAAGTCATTTCAGCCCTTGAGGAGATGAATTCTAATAGAAGGCAATACATATCAGGAAACTGAAAGAGAAGGGACAGAGACAAGGGTAGTAGCCATGCATCAGACTGGTAGTAAAGATCAGAAGAGTAAAGAGGGTCTGGGAGAGAAGAATGAAGATGGAAATGGCCTGGGCATTGTATTTATAATGGAGAATCTTGGAATAACTAACCAATCAGAAGCAGTAGGTATATGGATGGATGGTACTTCCAGATTGAGAAGTCCAAAGGTAAAGTGAACTTTCAAGATGAAAGGATTTCTGTGAAATTCAGAGTAGAGAAGGTCTGAAGAGTCAGAAGTATATCCTGGAGAAGAATGAAAATATGGTTGGCCTACGTATCCTCCTTAAAATAGACGTTCTGGGAGGAACCACCCAACCAAGGCCGACTGGTCTGAAGTAGATGGTGTTTTGGAGTTTTATGTACAATTTCTTTACCTCTAGAAACTCTAATAATCTTACTCTTCTGTAGAAGATTTTGCCATATAAACTGCAGCTACTTTCATAGTGGCTTCCCCTTCCAAAGATAAATCATGAATTCTGCAATATGAGAAATCAAATAACCCATGCAATGATATTTCTTATTACTCCTCAGAACATGAGAAAACTGACTCTTTTGACTCCTCTGTTTTTCTTTCTGTAGAAAGCCAATGAATCATTCATCCATTTTAATAACATGTTCTTTTGGTTTCACTTATAGTAATGTATTATAATGTGAAGGGAGAGGTTACAAAGTATAGCCAAAATTAAGAACTTGAGAAGAAGGTTATACCTTTCACAGAAAATAGGGAAGTTTTGAAGAAGAGATTGTTTAGGGGAAAAATTAATTTAATTTTAGATATATTGGGTTTAAGATGTCTCAATATCCAGTTGTTTGGGAATCAACTACATAGAGACAAAAGTTAAATCAGTAACAGCTGATGAGATTACAAAGACAATACAGAGGAAGAAGAGAAAAGAGCCCAGGACCAAACTATGAGAAATACCTAAAGTTAGATGGGATAATATGGATGATGAGCCAGCAAATGAGATTAAATGAAGAGTGGTCAGACTTGACAAAAGAACTGAGAGAGTAATGTTAAGAAAATCTAGAAAGGAGATATTACACATAAAAGGCAGTAATCAAGGATATTAATTTCTGCCTGGTTCAAGAAGGATTAGGCATGGGGTTGTGTTAGTAAATGGTAAACAACCAAATTTCTAAAAAATGAATATGCTTCCAGGTTTAATATGTAACAGTATATACTTTTAATCTAACTTTGGTTCAATTTAACCCCAAATTTAGATTTAAAACATTAATATTTTCTCTGTGTCAGAAGAAAAAGTAACCAAGACCTTTGGGTACAGTGGCAAAGTTGATGGGAAAGCATTTTCTTTAATATCATTTACACTGATGAAATCAAATAAGTTTCTGATGAATGGTTTGACAGTTCCAGGGTCTTTGATTGCAAGAATTTTCTTTTTGTGATCTCTAGGAGTAGTCATTTTTGAAAAGGTATGAGATGTAGCACCAGAAGCAGTTGATAGGCTCTATTTTCCCCCCGGAGTTTATTTCTGAAATAACGATGTCAGCGGCTGGGCTGAAAACAAGATTTGTAGATGGCAGGGATGAGTTGTGGGAGTGAGATGGGTTCCTTTGGTAATCCAACTTCCTCTTGGTTAGTATTGATAGTGGCAAGAAAAGTGGGATCCTTCTTCATAGAGATAATTACCCTCTATGATGACTGAAAAGAAAAGGCTGTAAGCAAGGACTGATGATTTGTGAGGCATTGCCCATTCTGTAAAGATTAAAATTTAGGGGAGACTGAGGCAGGTAGAAATTAGTTTCTCTCTGCAAGGAGTATTATATTTTTTAGAGGTTTATTAAGGATTGAGAATTTAAGAATATACAAGTAAGAAAAAACACGTGCCTAGGCCAGAGGCCTATACAAGACCTCACCTACATTATGGAAAGAGCCACATCTGCCCCAAAACGGAAGTCCAAAAAGAGAGAGAGCTCAAAAGCCTTTTCAATCAGCTTAAGTACCTTCTCAATCTCGCCCACCTCAGAATTCCATGAGATTACAAAGCATTTTGGAGAAGTGGAGCAAGGACTTGTGGGGATTGAAGTCCAGAGTTCAAATCTCAATTTTACAATTCCAATGACCATGGGCTCAAGTTACTAGGATATCTACATGATGATCATGACGAAAAGGACATGATTTGATTTGCCAAGAAATGCTGTCTCCTGTTTTTCAGTCTGAGTGATTTGCTTTAGCTTATTAGATAATACTTATAAACCAAGACTAATCACAAAATAATCCCTTAGCACTGATAGCACATGCAGATCAGAATGCCATTCACAGTACCTAGTAATGTCTTGGACTCTGGTTTTCTTCTATAAACGTAACTAGAAAGAAGTTAGCTCAAGATGGACAATAATGTTATGCATCATTTTTAAATATGTTACCACTGCTGAAAAAACTGTACAGCCTGTAGCATAATTCTGAACAAGACTATCCTTCCCACAAATCACAATAATGATCTCAAACCCAATGTTAGTAGCTTCCGAATTCTTATGGTGAGGATTTGTGACTTAGTTTATACCCAGCAGTTACCATTATGGAACTTCTATTTCATTTCTTTTTTAAAAAAATAAAAATGTCTTTGTAATCTGCAGGTGCTACCTAAGGAGATGGTTTTACATCATGACTTAAGACTTTTTACTTAATGAATGTGATTGAAATAAGAATGATGAAGCTGTCATTCACAAATATGAGTTCCAATGAATAATAAAAAAAAAACCCAACCAACCATAATAATACAAACTCAAAGGGACCTTAGCAAGGAAGCCATACAAAAGAATCCTGCATAAATAGCAAACAGCACAACTATAAATCATTACTTAAGTACTGAAATACCTTCTCTGTTCTGGTTGTAATTTAAAAACAGTCGAAGTAGAAACTATTGTTTTTACAATCATTATACTTCACATGTTGAAACTAGTAAGCTGCTTATATCATATGGCTCTTTTTCATAGTATCCATGCACAACTGATCTACTATATATCTTCTGGCAGTTTATTTTATCATACATTCTTGAAAACAAATAAATGTATTCATGGTGCATGCCATTTCTAAAACATCCAAAATGTGCATATCCCTGTAATTAATACATCTGAATTTCAGACATATCACAGAGCTCTACTAAATAATTACTTCAAATTGTAATTAAAACAAGCTTGCCAGCTCCTAAAGCCAATTAATATCTTCTTAGTTGGTATTAGTTTCCACTGAACAGCTCCTAATGAAGCATGCCAATTTGTGTAGGTGTACTTGTTAAGTTCTACCTCAGAGACTCATCTCTGTTTTCACGTCTTTCTCCACTCCTTCTCCCCTCTACTCAAAAGGTTTTTTTTCCCATCTTTTTTAAAAGTTGCTGTTTATTGAACTTTTTTCTTTGGAATCCAAATCTGTGATTTCATTGGTTTAGAGAATCTTCCCCACCCCAACAAGAGGATAATACATCTTCTAGTTTTAGATCTGTGTAGTTCAGTAGTTTCTCTATAGTTTGACACTAGGCATTGAAAGGAAAAGTAAATCAATAAGTATTATTAATAATCTTTTATTTGCCAGGTCCTGTGCCAAGCATTGGAAAACTGAAGAAAGAAAAAAAAATCAATCTAGTAACTCATAATTCAATGTGGTAATTAAAATACAAACAATTATGCCCCAACAAGAGACATAGAGGATAAATTGGAGATTGTCTCATGGAGAAGTTATAAAAATAAAGAAAAAAATGAGAAACCCTCTTTATAGAAAGTGGAATTTTAGTTGAGACTTGAAAGCAACTAGGGAAGCCTGGAGGAGGAGATGAGAAGAATGAAAGTTCTGGACTTGGGTGATAGATAAACTTCCTAGAGTCAAGAGTCGCTTACCCAAATTCATATAGTATAGGTTAAAAGCAGAATCTCGGGCCCTCTACTGCTTATACTATATCATCATCTTCATCATCATTATCATCAAGATAAATATCATATAAAATATATGTATATATTATAAAACTACTATAAGGATATATGAGATAAAATAAAATTATGTGAAGAAATCTATTATCAAAATAATAATGCTTATTGTTATGATTAAGTTCTTTGTAGTGTGCTTTCATGAAATCCAAGTTTTAAATTTTTGTTCGAGAAAGATCTTCAAGGAAAGAAGCTTGCAAACTCCTAAAATCCAGAGAATGAATTGTTTGCAGAAAGATGCCTATAAAACCTACACTACATCAAGAAGATCTAGAATGAACTTTGGGTGTGGTTGATTGAACTGAAGGTTGATTGAACAGTTATTTTTA
Source organism: Monodelphis domestica (assembly GCF_027887165.1). Lineage (NCBI taxonomy): Eukaryota > Metazoa > Chordata > Mammalia > Didelphimorphia > Didelphidae > Monodelphis > Monodelphis domestica. The sequence goes on from NC_077230.1 coordinate 257,540,779, forward strand.
ATTTACACTCTTTTGCCAAAAGGGGATTGCCCCCAATTGGTTTTTGTCAATGTACCCAGAAAAGCATTGCTTTTGCTGTCTCTCCTCTATTTTCCTCTTACCTTTAACTATTGTTGTTTCTTCTTGGTAAAATTTTGTATGCACCTGTTGTTACAAGATTTAGAGAAAAAGATGATTATATTAAGTGACCAACTGTGGAGACTAGTCTCCAAATCATCATCAGGGGGAATTGTTAATTTTAGATTTATTCCATCCTGCTTAGTCTTTAGAATTTTAGCAACCCGGAATATATATACCCCCATTTAAGGATTAAGTGTGGGAGAGGAAGGTCTATGACTCATATGTGCTAGTAAGTGATAAATAAGAAACAACTGACTAACCCCCTGGGTGGTCCAAAACCAAGTTTAAGCACCCCTGGTACATGTGAGACATAGGAAGTGATGTAAATAACTGCCTTTATATTTCGTGTCACTTCCTGTGGGAGGGACTTTGGGGGTGGGACTTGACTTGGAGAAGCTCAAACATGGGACCTCAGACTGTTTCCTTTAGACAACCACATGGTGAGTGTTTAGCCTGACTCCCCTTTTCCTTGGCTCTTTCTGGAGGCACTAGCTTCCAAGGAGGCCCCTCATCTTGGAGGAGGACTCATGGCAAGAAGCTGAGCTAGATTTAATCTTCTGGGAAGGCCCCTTGGCTATCTGAACTCCCCCTGACTTAGACCAGGCCAGAGCAGATCTTCTTCCCTTTCTCTCTCTCTCCTCCATTCTTAATTTCTTCCTTCTATTGTAAACAAACCACCATAAAATTCCATTCTGACTTGAGTATTTAATTGGGATTTAGAATTTAAATCCCTGGTGACCAACTAAAAATATATATTCAGTCTCAACCCTAAAATTTACCCTTAACAGTAGGTTCAAAGAGCCTCATATATATAATCTCATTTGATCTCTATAATACTGTGAGGTAGGTGTGATTATTTTCCCTATCTTATAGTAGAAGAAACTGAAGCTTAGATGACTTTCCCAGGGTGTACCACTAATAAGTGTTCTAAGGCAGTAGATGAACTTGTCTTCTTGACTCTAATTCTAGCATCTGATAAAAAAAATACTGGTCATATCTAAATTAAAACCCCAGTTTCCTTACCTTAAAAATATACACATTCTGTTATATCCATAGCTAAATAAACTGTGCTGCTTAAAACCACAGTTAGCAACAAGGATAAAGATTTTTACATCACTAAAACTTAATTGTATACATAGGAATAGTGAAGATCACTTAAAAAGGTCAAAGAGCTAATGTTATTTGCAAGGTAATGATTTTGGATTTCATCTATATTAAATACAAATTCCTTATCTTGTAGGATAGAATAAATAATTGAAATTTAGCTCATTAAAAGTGCTTCTGTCATCTTAGTATGAACACTAAAGTCCCTAGATCTCAGATACTAAATGATGGCAACAAAGATTCTTCTGTTAATGACAAATGGCTATAGAATGTTATTCTTTTCCTTTTAAATCATTCTATATAATAAACTTCTTTCACCAAATATGCCATTAAATTCTAAAAAATAATGAACATATCTGTCAGACCCTCTGACTTTATTGGAATTACTATCAGAAAGGCTTCCAGAAAATTTGGTTCATAAAAAGGAGAGAGTTGGGGACAAGTCCCTTTTAAAGCATGCTTGTCATGATAATCTCCAGACCATCTTATACCTCAGTACTTGCCCAGGCCATTATCACTGTTCTTATTTCCCTTTCTTATTTTCCCTAACTCTATGGTTAAATAGTTGCTCATTGGTCTCAATCCCTGGAATTGAGAACATTGAATAAATTCTGGCTCTTGATGGGGCATGGCCATTGAATTTGTGCTTATTTGATGTACTTTCCCTAGGAAAAGATCAATGCATTGCTTTTCTGGAGTTTGCCTAGTTACCAACAGATGTTCACTGTTATCTGGGAAGGAGAGGACACTATGTTATTCATATATGGAACCTATTTTGTACATAAAAGTATAAATGCAAGTCTTACTTTATACTGACTTAATGAAGACTCATATATTAACAAATAGAAAACCTTTTCTCTCCTCAAAGGGTTTACCATAAAAACATGTTCTTATTCAGTAACATCCATTGTGTCCAACTCTTCATGACTTCATATAGGGTTTTCTTGGTAAAGATATTGGAATGGTTTGCCATTTCTTTCTCCAGCTCATTGTATAGATAAGGAACTGAAGCAAAAAAAAAGAGTAAGTGACTTGCCCAGCATCACACAATAAGATCAGACTTAAATTCAGCAAGATGAGTTTTCCTGACTTTAGGCCTGGCAATCTATTTGTGATGCCACACAAACTATCAGTAAAATGACTTCCACTAGGTCCTGTTGGTACAATGAACAAATAAGAATGAAAATCTCTATATTCTTACCCTTAATACCTTAAAAGTGATTCTAGGATAGAAATGGCTATGCAAAAATGTATTTTGATTCCTAAAACTGTACAGGAATATTTGATGCATCTCATTTAATTTCTGAATCATGTCTCACCACTTAAGCAATGGAAAGACATCTTAAGGAATTTTAAACTTTATGGTTAATAGACATAGTTATGTCCCTTCCCTCTGATCATTTGCATTTCCTATGCCTTAATCATTCAATTCTAACCTTTCAGAACAACATTCACACACACACATACAAATATATATATATTATGTGACATCACATAATTCGAGATTTGTCATATTCAGACAAAGTGGTTCAGTGGATAGAGCACTAGGCCTGAAATCAGAAAGCCTCATCTTCATAAGTTAAAATCTGGCTTCATACACTTACTATGTGACTCTGGGCAAGTTGGTTAATTCTGCTCAGTTCCTTATCTGTAAAATAACTGGAGAAGGAAATGACAAATCATTACAGTGTTTTTGTACTGAGAACACCAAAATGAAGATTTGTGCAGGATTGAAAATACAACATGACTATCATTCCCCATAGACTTATGAAGTTGTTTGATATTCTTTTTGTCATCATGTTTTTTTTTTCCCATTCATCTCCTCATTTTCTACAATAAATTAGCTCCTGTATCTTTATGTCTAATTCAAAAAATCTTTGTTTGTTTAGCCAAAGTCTGTCTTTTTTGGCAATCATCTTCCTGACTTCTGCTTGTTTCTCTTTTTAAAAATTCTCCTCCTCCCAAACCTCAGTTGTTTTCATTAGGAAAAGAAGAAAATGAATGAACTTTATTTAAACACCACATCTGGGTATAGATGATATAGAATGTATGCTGCTTAATAAAGAGAAAAAAAATGGGACTTCATTCACAAAACTACTCATAAGCAAAATGACTTGTGCCCCACTAACTTCATTATGACATCCTGACACAAAATACCACTCTTCAAATTAATAAAGTGGAAGATGAGAATATTTATAAGTAATCGTGAAAGCTCTGATGGTTAATGCTGAAACCAATTCATATTTTATTGGCCTACAAAGGGCACATTTTATTTATAAAGCTAAAGGTTAAGATACGTGAATTAAATGGGACTGGGAAGTACTTATTAGATAGATAAGATGGAAATCTGTAATGCAAATATGGAATTATTCACTAATAAAAATGCTTTAAGTGAACAGCCTAAAACTCACAAATGTTAAGAGAGCTAGGTGTGGTTTTTTGTCCTTCATTTTTGAAGAGGACCAATGACATCATAGGATGATGTTTTGACTTATGCATGGATTGGATTTAAGGCATATGATGAGGCAGAGTTGTGCCAAGTAATCAGCCTCATTCTCTCTTCCAGAGTCATTGAAGTCCAGTGGCAAGACGAGAGTCAGGTCAACTGGCAATGGTCCAGATGAGTGCATAACTATGGCATCTTTGATTACTGGCCAAACTCTAAGCACCCTGTGTAAGAGGGAAATGCCAAAAGGAATAGAAAAGACTGAATTTGAAAAGGAGTCTCAGGAAGAGATGAGATAGAACCCAGCTGCCATGGGGGATGGGATGGAACTTTCCAGCCAAGCTAAAAGGAGGAGCAATTGGGAAGCTAAAGATTCTTTTCTCCTTGGTTTGAAGAGAGAGGGAACTAATCCTTACTGTGAAGACTGCATATATCCCTTAAAACAAGAGCTTATTCTAAAGAAAGCTCCCTGATTCAAATTCCTGAAACATCTGTAGAAGGGAAATAGCTAGCGACTTCCTGTTGTCCTCTATGCTCATTATACTTCAACACTTTTACCCAAATAAATAGCTATTTTGATTTTACTAAAGGCTCAATCATATTCAATGTGTTAGGAGGGAAATTACAAAATACATCATCTAAAGAAGCAGGAGGCTGAGGGGGATTTTCACTTAACTTTTCGGCTCTAGTCAGACCAGACTCCATAGCTAAAAGCTTTCCTTAGGGAAAGGGAAGGAAGCAGTGGTGCTACCTTATATTTACTCCCCTTTCCCAATACTGTGGTTCCTTTTTGATTTCCCCACTAATACAATCCCACAGCACTTATTTCAGATGCTTTCAAAACCACTGAAATAACTGTTTTCATCTATCCATTCCTGAGTGAAGTCTTCACATTATTGGGGTAAATATACACCTCAATCACTGACTGGTGCATGGCCCATTGGTTACCTAAGGGTAATTTAGGTTAGTCAATAGAAATAATTTATTGGGGTATGGCTGCTGCATAAGCTCTGTTTCTTGCAAGCACAGGAAAAAACTTGAATGTCAAGAGGTCACTAAAACAGGATGGTCCAACCTGAAAAGGGCTTGTCAAGCCCTCATACTGGAGGTGTTAGTCCTTCTTGAATATCCCCTGAAGTTGATTAAGAGTGATAAACTTGGAATGAGGAAGACCTGAGTCAATACTCTCCTGAGACACTCATTAACTATGTGAACCAAATAATATAATTTCTTTCAATGTTAGTTCCTTCATCTGTAAAACAGGAATAATAGCAACAACTTACCTCATAGGCTTTTTATGAGGATCAAATGACAATTATGATGCTTTGCAAATTTTAAAGCTCTACATAAATGTTAGCTGTGATAATTATGACAATAATGATTTTTTTTAATTTTTAAATTAAATTTTATTTTTTTAAAACCCTTACCTTCCGTCTTGGAGTCAATAACTGTGTATTGGCTCCAAGACAGAAGAGTGGTAAGGACTAGGCAATGGGGGTCAAGTGACTTGCCCAGGGTCACACAGCTGGGAAGTATCTGAGGCCAGATTTGGACCTAGGACCTCCCGTTTCTAGGCCTGGCTCTCAATCCACTGAGCTACCCAGCTGCCCCCTAATGAAGATGTTTTAGATTTATTTGGTATATACTTATTAGAATTAATAGTTAAAAACTATTGGACTACCAAATCAAAAAAAGTTAATGAATCAATGAATATGAATTGAAAGAAATATCAGAGGATCATTCAATATAGCCCATATATCAACAGATTTTTTTTTTAAACCCTTACCTTCCGTCTTGGAGTCAATACTGTGTATTGGCTCCAAGGCAGAAGAGTGGTAAGGACTAGGCAATGGGGGTCAAGTGACTTGCCCAGGGTCACACAGCTGGGAAGTGTCTGAGGCCAGATTTGAACCTAGGACCTCCAGTCTCTAGGCCTGGCTCTCAATCCACTGAACTACCCAGCTGCCCCCAACAGATTTTTTTTAATGTAAGTTCAGGTTAGCTTTTAGGGCCTCACTTTCTTTATCTGTAAGATGAAGTACTTTATCTAGGATTCTCTAGCTCTGACATTGTCAGATTTCAAGATTATTCTATAATTTGACAAATAATTATCCAGCTTTTGATTAAAGACCAATTAGAAAGAGAAACTACCTCTTGAGGCATCTGATTGGATAGCTCTATTTTTAAGGCAGTTTTTCCATGAATCTCACCAAAATATTCATCTCTTTAACTAACATCTTCTGACTCTACCTGCTATGGGGGTAGAGGGAGAAATGATCTTTCAAACACAAATAGAAAATGTCAGGGCAGTTAGGAGGCATGATGGATAGAGTACAAGGCCTGGGGTCAAGAAGATGTATCTTCCTGAGTTCAAATCTTGTCTCTGACAATTACTAGCTGTGTCACCCTGGAAAAATCATTTAACCTTGTTTGCTTCAGTTTCTTCATCTGTAAAATGAGGTGTAGAAATAAATGGCAAACTATTCCACTATCCTTGCCAAGAACATCCCAAATGAAGTCATAAAGAGTCTTAAATGACTAAAAACAACCAAATAATAAAAGAAAATGTTGAAAACTTTTTTAAAAGCCCGAAGAATAATTTAAATAGAAAATTACCTTAAGCATCAGTAAAATAATGTTACTCACTAGTATGTTGTCATTTGTAAGACCTTTAGTCTTCTAAGAGTTCAAATCTGGTAAATTAAAATGATGAGTAAATCAGCAGAACTGGTCATTTCTTGGACATTTTTGGAAACATTTATTTTGCTTAACTGAAGCCAGAATCAACAGTTCTAATATTAATGGTTGGTTCAGCTTTTTTTTTTCCCTCACCTTTTGGGCAGATCTCATTGACTTTACCACAAAAAGACATGCTTGTCAGCAAATGAGATTACAGAAACTTATGGGCTGTGTTATCTATTTAAAGCTCAGATTTATTTGTATCTTTATGAAATGTATTCACTTATGTTACTGAAGAAAGTTATAGTGGGTAAGGATAAAACTCTCCTTTCAGCATTTAGGGAAAGAAAAGATAACACAGGAAGGTTCAATTTCTAAAAAAAATCGGAATGGAAAATTAATACAATTTTGGAAAGTATTCTACTCATTGAACCTTTCAATTCATTTGGTTAAAAACATCTATGATACCCTGGCATCTCATTATCACTCCTACAGTTCCTTTTTTCCTGGGAGTGCAAAGTAATTTACATAGTTAACTTACTGTGACAGGGATAATCATCATTATTTCCTTTGAACAGGCAAAAAGAAACTGAGGCACATCCAAATTAAGCACTTTGGCTGCCATTTCACAGTGGGTGAGGAAGGCATAGGATTTGCCATCCAGGAATCATAACACTGGTAAAATCCTCCTCTTAGCTTACTTGACATAAATTGCTTTGCAGTTTGAGAAAGTTGAAAAAGGAAAAATGAACCATCTATAAGACAGAATAAAATCCACTTGTTACTTTTAACCTAAGAAAAAAGGCTCTGGGTTTATTGTAGTCACATCACTTGTGTTTGGACTCCAGCTCTACTGTATATTCATATGGGCAGCTAGGTGGCAAAGTGGATAGAGTACTTTGCCTTGGAATCAGGAAGACTCATCTTCATGAATTCAAATCCAGCCTCTGATATTTACTACCTGAGCAAGTCGCTTGACCCTGTTTAACTCAGTTTTTCTATCTGTAAAATGAGTTGGAGAAAGAAATGGCAAATTATTCCAGAATCTTTCCCACAAAAATCCCAAGTGGGGTCACAAAGAATTGGACACGACAAAAAATGACTGAACCACAACAATATATACTACTACTACTACTACTACTACTACTACTACTACTCCCATGCACACACACACATGTCATTTAAATTTTCTATATTCATTTGTACAGAACTCTAAAATGAATGTTGAAATCCACATCTGAAATCACTTGGTTGAAATTTGTGAAAAAATACCCATGTTTTTAATTCATTCACATATTTTTTTCTCATTTAATACCTCAGGATATAAAAATAACTATATGACTAGAAAAATGGAGAAAAAATTCTTCCTGAATCCCTTTCTTTAAGACCTGAGTTCAAATCTTACCCTTTAAACTTATTAGCTGTATAACTCTAGGCATGTAACCTTTTTGTCTAAATTTCCTCTCTGTAAAAGGAAGATATTAGCATTTACCTCCCAGCATATTATGAGGCTCAAAGAGCATAACATATCTATTGTGGTTTTCAGTCATGCTTTGCAAATCTTAAAGAGCTAATTGTTATTTTGTTGCATAATGGGGAGAGAGGGAGTTCTCATTCTTTAGAATTTTATGAAATTTTCAACAACCCACATGCTGAAGAATAGATAATTGGGTTACTACCTAATATGTCTACTTGTGAAATGAGACCTGACTCCAGATCGCTAGAGAACATAATGCTGTGTACCGGCATAAGAAATTTGGTGAATTGGTAGAAAGACTTGTTTTGGGGGAAGAGATTTGTATAGTTCCAAAGAATCCTCAGGAGAGACACATGTGGTAAAAGAAGCTGAAGACATTTAGCAGAAAGTAGCTCATTAACATGCCCCTGATTTCCAGACTGCCTCCCTAAAGACTTCTACAAGGAACACAAGGTGTGAGATGAGGATCTCTTTGTTTTAACTGAGATTGTATCTTGCTACAAGCTAAAAAGTTCATTTACTCTTGTATATTCTTTGGTGTATTCTAACCTGTAAAACTTCTCCTGTTATTTTTATTTGTTTGGGTTTGAACAAATAGTTTTATTCACTATTTGCTCTTTGTGATGGCACTTTAAGTAATGAGGATTTGTTAGGAGTTTCAAAATTGCTGAGAGTACATTAAGAGTTACCCTTTCCTTAAGAGCAATGAGCCTTTCCTTCTGCACCAGCCTTGTACTCTTAGAGTGCCAGTATTTGAGAGGACAGAAAAACATTATTTTAACCTGATATCCTGGGAAACCAGAGTGTTTTTTCAATGGGGAGGGACTAGATTCCAGAAAAATCAATCAAAATACCTTACCTATGAGCCATGTCTATACAGTTGGGAAATCCATGAATACTTGTTTATATTATATAGATGAAATAAATCTTAAATTAAAGAAAAAAACTAAAGGCTCCCTCAATTTAATTTAATTTATTACAATAAAAATTATTATGTAGAGACACTCTTTTGAAGATATAGAAATAAATGGTGACCTAGCCCTTGCCTTTAACCACTGGGTCTAGGGATGGAATACAATGGGTAAAAAAATATGAGGTAGCATGTTATAGGGGTCCCAAAAACAACACAGCTAGGAAAAGATTAGTATGAATAGTGAATACTGAAGTGGTCACATATACTACTTAATTTAATGCTATAATTATGTAAAATATGGTAAGTGGTTCTAGTCCAATAGGAAAATACAGTGTGAATTTAAATGAAAGGATCATTTCATGGAAGTCCTTGTTCATGTTAATAGGTACTCAGTTGCACAGAAAGAATAATCTTAGAAATTTGAGGACCTTTCCCCAAATGCATATACATGTTTACTTACAGGTAAAACAAATGGATAATTCTATGATTTTTCTGAATTCAAACTAGGAGAAACTGAGACATGATAATTTAGCCATCATCCAATCTAAAACCACATAATTTCCTTTCCATTTATCATGAACCTTGATCCCTTTGTGGAGTTATAAGTAAATAATTTAGAACTTTGAACCACTGTGACAATTAACATGCCTGGATCATGACTGCCACTCTGAAAATCAATAGTCTATATCATAGCTGCTTCATTGAAAGCCAGTCACTAGAGTGATTCATTTTATTGTGATAACTGCTAATGAATCATGGTCACGCTTCAAGAAGCAGACATTACAATTTGAAGCTTTCCCAGATTCTACCATCAGGGAGTATAGGGTGAGATTATTTTTGCTATTCATTTACTTTCTATACACAATCTTTCAGTTTTTTACATCCCTTCCAGTATCTACCTTAGTTGAATAAAATTCTAGTCTGTTGGCCTTTTATGTGTGATGTAAGAGATCTTTCCAACCAGTGTTTAAAAATTTAACAATACTAGTTACTGCTTTTTTTGTTTTATGAATTTTAATTAAATTACATTGTTGCCTTTGGACTGAAAGCATACTTTTATAAATCAAAAACATAGAAGTTTTGTTGGAAATGAAAAAGAATTCAATAAATGTACTGCTTTTAGTAACAAGGTATACCCATATTAAAAACTTAGAGAAATTATAATTCTAAAATATTAATTTTTCCACAACCTCTCAGTTTCTCAGTAGCTTCTATTTTCTTAAAGCACAGAATGGCAGACTAAAGGTGGGTGGGAATTTGGAACATATCCTCATCATTGAATTTTTTCCTAGCAAATCATTCTTCATATAAACATGTTAATATGTTCATATAAACATGGTATAAATAATCATTTTAGCATGGTGTAAAGGTTAAATATATCTTTAATCCAGTTAATATGATTTCTTTTTCTGTTTCCAATCACTCCACTTTTTAGTGACTGGGTCACCCTTTCTTGTCCATACTAGAGATTCAATGACTACTCATGAGCCTAATCCTACTCCTGATCAACCATTTCCAATCTGAACTGCTCTTTTCCATTTCCATCCTGAACTAGTTCATTTGTTTATATACAGGTTGGTGTTCAACATGCCATTCCCAGGGGCTCACCATATACCTGGTAAACTTAGTGCAGGATTCTAATAGGTTTAACCTATTACAACTGAGAACCCCAAAATGACCCATCTACCGCAATCTCTCTGAAAGTAAGAATTTTATGTGTGAATTTCCACACTAGATCCATTGATTTTATAACATGTGATTCAAAAGGAGTATAGTAAAAAATACTTTAAAAAAACAATATGGCTTCAGGATAGCAGAGGCAGATGAAATAAGAGTTGAATTATCCTTCAAATTTAACAGATACACACAATAAATGTTCAATATAACTTTTTAATCTGGAAGATAACATATACTAAATCTCCACCTCCCCAACTTTAGTATTCCAAATGTATCAACTATATACCAGTCCAATCAGAGGCCATCTAAGATGTCCATTTACCTTATTAAAGTATTCAGGGAGCTAGTATGGTACTACTTAAGCATCTTTGCCAAGAGAACACCAAATAAGGCTGAAAAGAATTAAGCAAGGCTGAAAAATGTATGAACAAAAAAAAGCTGACTGTTAGGTATTTTTTTTTCATTCTGCTTATTGAAATTTGCCTCTTTTCAACTTACTAAGGTCCTCACTTTTGATCTATTCCATAATCATTTTCAAATGCTTCAAGAAAACTGTCCAATTCCATGTATAAATCTTCTCTTCTCCTAAAGAGACAATTCTAGTTTTTATTTTCCATTATTGATTCTTCAGTTAACATGAATATTAGAAGGAAATGGCTAATTATAAATTCCATAGAAAAATAAATTTGCAACTGTTATTATATCAAAATCATTAAAGACTAACAGTAATTAGTACTTCAAGCATTAATCTCTGTCTGGCTAATAAGATTACCTAAATGATGCCTATATCATACTGTATTTGGATTTCATCCAGTACATTTTTTTAAAAGAAATTTAGATTTTATCTTGGAACTCTAATTTTACAGTGTTCTACTGTTAGCAGAATTTATTCCTGCATTATACTACAAAACCTTATTGCGAATTTTCTGCCAAAATTTACTTTAAAATGTTTTAATATTACTGTTTAAAAGTGAGGAGTTAAGTCTTCTTTGCTCTTCTCTTAAACATTCTGTGGTATTAGTAGTCAGTCAAGCAATCAGTAAGCATTTATTCTGTACCTACTGTAAATGAAGATTTTGAGAAGTGACAAAATGGATCTGCAGAAGAAGCAAGAAGCTTAGAACTTGGTAAAACACCAATCAAATGAGATGGAGACAGTGTTCCAATGGAATATTTAAGGGAGCAGTTAGGAAGCCCAGCAGTTTGAACTTTCTTCTCTGGCTGTTGGAAGATAAGTTGGAAGACAAACTCTCTCTTTGGTCATTGATTATCTATATGATTGAGTGCTGAGAAAACTTTTGGGTTTATATCAGAAGAAACCCATCAGCCTTTGCTATCAACATCTCTTAGGGAAAGATAATGTTATTTCCTGGATTTAAATACATCTTAGAATCATCAATCAATGGGAACAATTTATAAAATTAGGGAGACCTATTTTCCTCTCACCCCTTCCCCTCACCTTACCTCCTCTATTTAAAAGAATACAAGACCTCTTTGTTGCAAGATTTAATTGTAAGAGTTAGTTATTAAAAGAAACCTTCAAATTTATCATTTCTGAGAAGAACATTCAAGACAGTTGAAGGGGAACAGGAAGTGGGGTAGGGGGAGGAACCGAAGATACAGTCTTTTCCCTAGTTGACTTTCTGGTGTTATGACTTTAGCATTTCCTATTACCATAATTCCCCTAATAGCAGTATCTACCACACTACTATGCACCAAGCACTTTAATAGTAGTGCATTTTAATAAGCGTGTTGTAGCAAAATGGTGGAGTAACAGGAATTTCTCGATAAAATTATAGAAAATTCATCAGATTGAGTCCTGGTACTAGTAGCCTCTTAAATTAATGCATACATATCATAGATCCAGGTAGAACAGAGGCAGGGACCAACACCTAGATGTGCTGTGTTTACAGGTTCTGGTTATATAATAAAAAAAAGAAAATGTTCCAGAGCAAAGACATAGTTCTGGAGCAAGCAACAGGTCAATAGTGGCCGAGTCCAGTACTTCCAACTAGTAACAAACACATAACATTGCTGCTCAGACAAAACCACGATCAAGAATTTGCCAAAGCTCAGATCAGGATGGAAATGAGCAGACTTTGCCCAGGACCACACCACTTTGGGAATATTGAAAGTTTGAAGGTCCTCTGCCTGAGATACTGGAATTATACCATATTCAATTTCCCAAGAAATCATTGTGGGGTGTGGGGAGAGAAAGGAAGGTGAGAAAAATTATATTACATAACTGGGATGCACAAGTAGAAATCTATACAAAAAGGGAAGGAATTAAGATAAGACAATAACAAGTGAAACTTGCTCTCCTGAATTTTTCAAAAGAGGTACTATACACACACACACACACACAGATATATATATATATATATATATATATGTGTGTGTATATATATATGTATGTATGTATATATACACACATACGCATACAGCTGGGTACAGAAATATATTTTTGGGAAAATAACTTATATGAATCAATACATACAATATAAACAGAAAACATGGAATATATCCTTAGAGGGAATGGTACTAACAGCCATGGGGATGGGGAAGGGATGGATTTCAATAATATTCGAGATAATTTGAGGTTTTTAAATCTATGATATTGATACAATGAGTTCATGGTATAAACTTCTTTGCTGCCAGCAAACAAATGAGATATTTTGTTCAAGTCAGGAAGTCTTTTTTAGAGACATGAACTCTATTACATTCTGATAAAGCCTTGGGACTCTTCTCAGAAGACTACTTTTCATTATAATTGAAGAACGCATTAAATTTCAATTGAAGGTTAGTCTATATGAAGAAATAATTTTTGTTCCCATTCAAGTTCACAGATCACCTGAAAAACAATCACAGATATCCTAATGGAGATTACTCTATCTCCTTACAGATGTGTTAACCACAAGCTAAGTCCTCCTTCTCTGAGCATTGATGGTAAATCAGCCCAAGTTAACTTACAGTAAATCAGAACAATTGATAATAAAAAAAACAAATGTTTCTGTTCCCAAAGTCTCTCAAACTTTTACCTCCATCTCCTTTCCATTCTTATTATCACAATCCAATTCAATTTTTAATACTATATCCTTATTCCCCTGTTCCCTATCTCTTCTCCTATTAATGTAGTCAAAACATCATTACTAGAGTAATCTTCCTAAAGTATAATACTGGTCACATCTTTTCCTGCTCAAAAACCATCAGTGGTTATCTATTAATTATCAAATGAAATCCCTAGCCTGACAGTGAAGGCCTGCCAAATTTGACTGGAGTCTTTGTCTAACCTTCTCTCTCACTACTCTCAATCAAATGGGATTATCTTTTATTCTCCTTTAACATTTTTTTGTATGCTTTCAAACTAGAAAGTCTTTCCTCCACTCTAGTCTACAAGATCTGCCTATCAAAATAATATGTTGGGTAGCAAATAGAGGTAAAAGGTTACATACTACATTAGCTAGAAACAGAAGTGATCTAGGGAGCTGACGAGGTCCAACTAATTCAAATTCAAGGTTCAAAATCTCCATGATTAAGCACCTCAAGAAGCTAGAAGTATTTTTATTTTTTTCCCTTCACTATTATTGCCATTAGACTTCATATATCTTTCCTAAGGTGATTAGTTTACACTGTATAATTATAATTAAATGTGTTTGTGTTTATTTTTGCTAGTGAATTAGAAATTCCTTGAAGATAAAGGTTGTCTTATTTTTTACTCATCTCAATTCTCCTTCTCCTGAATATCATATTCCATTCCTTTTGATCCTTTAATGTAGAAGCCTCTAGGTCCTGTGTGATCCTGATTGTAGCTCCATGGTATTTGAATGGTTTCTTTCTGGCTGTTTGAAGTATTTTTTCCTTGCCTTGGTGGCTCTTGAAATTAACTATTATATTCTTGAAAGTTGTCATTCAAGGATTTCTTTCTAGAGGTAATCTCTGAATTCTTTTAATTGCAATTTTATTTTCTTATTTGAGAATCTCTAGGAAGTTATCTTTGATAATTTCTTATAATATGATGTGCAAGGTTTTTCCAGGTCAGTTTTTTTTTAAATAAAATATTTAATGCTTTCTTCTGTTTGATTCAACTTTATTGTTTCTTGGTTTTTCATTAAATCATTAGTTTCTAGATTGTCAATTCTGATTTTTAAGACATGATTTTCCTCTGTCAGTTTTTGTTTCTTTTCCAATTGGTTCATTTCTTCTTGCATCATTTTCATTTCTTTTTTCCACTTTTCCTCTGCCTCTCTTAATTGGTTTTTGAAGTCTTTTTTTTTTTTTTGAGTTTTCCAAAATCTGTGATCAATCCATATTTTTCTTTTGGACTTTGCATTGGTTTCCTTTGCTTTCACTGTCCCCTTCTGTGACTGTATCTGCTCTTTGTTTCCATAAAAATTCTTTAGTATTTTCCCTATCTAATTATAGGTAGGCTTGGGGGGATGGTGTGATGGTCTGAGGAGAGAGAGCTCTGAGAGTCCCCTCTCCTTGCTGATTCAATTGAACCTTGAGATGTTGATAGGTTAAAGAATTGCCTCAGGCTTAGGTGTAAGCTTTTGATGTCACTCTGATCTAGATCAGATCAGGGATTGATCAAATTCTAGCCCCAGGCTTAGGCTCAAGTTTTTTATCTCACTTTTATTTGATTAAATCACTCACACCCTTGATTGTCCTGTCTTGGAGCTATGCAATGAGCTTTTGGCAAAAATATCAGGACTTAGTACATATTACTATCAGACATCTCAAAGTTTGAACTAAGTACTTATCTCAAACCCAGACAATAATTTCCTGTACTGAGTCTTAGGACTTCTTCATATGTGTTAAATTTCAAGAAGTATGGGTTTGCTTATACAACTATTTGCCCAGGCAGGATCTCAGGGTCTAGATATTGGTTTGGTGATAGGTTCTGAACAATGGACAGCAGATGTGGGTTAGGGGGTGTGCGGCTTGCTCTTGGCTTTCTCTTCCCTCCTTGCTACAGTTTCTTATTGGCTCTGCTCTTCTCTTAACCCAGTGCCCCAGATGTTTTTTACCTACCTTTTGGGTTTTTCTTTTCTTGAAAGTTGTCTTCTTATTGTTTCTTTTATTCCTTTATTCGTTTTGTGGAGATATTTTAATCTTGGTTGTAAAGGATTCTCATGGCGACACAGAGCTGCTCTGGATTACTCTGTCATCTTGGTCCCACCCCTGGAAGTCCTTGATTCTTCTTTTCCCACTCTACTCCAAGTGAAAAATCTATTCCCCTTCTAAATTGCCCATCTCTCCTTTCTTTTGTGTTTGATTGGGTTGATAACTACGCTGAGATTTTTCACTTTTGCTGAAACATGGTTGGGGCTTGAAAAGATATTTTGAGGGAAAATGTATTGATAATAAAAATTAATAACATTAGCTAAGATTTGTATAGTACTTTAAGCTTTTAAAAGCACTTTAAATGTATTATCTTATCTGATTTTCTTAATAACCCTATGAGTTTGATGATTTTAATATTCCTATTTTACTGATAGGTAAATTTAAGGCAAAAGAGGTTGAATAGGTGTAAAATATTTAGGGCAGGGTATGAATTGAGGTCTTCTTGACTCCAAATATATCTTAACCATCACTACCACATTTATATGACTCTTGATTGGAAGTCATAGCCAATGAACCTTTGATTTTTGGTTACATATTGTGCCTGTCTTTTCCCACAGATTTTTTTTTTCATGACGCAGAGGCCACAAAGTTTATACAAGTGCTATATGGTCAAAATGTTTAAGTCTCAACTGTTTCCTACTTTCATGGTGTCAAGTTTATTTAGTGAGTAATTAAAATTTCCCTTTCTCAAAATATATGCTCAGCACACATTCAGTACCATGTAGCTACTTATAAGGTTATTTCCAGATCCACTGGCAAAAAAATACCATGCAATATTAGGTATGTCTACCACTGAGAGTAGTGCTTTCCAATTAGGTTGCTTAGTGGGGGGTAAGAGTAAATCAACATTTCCATTTCTAGATAGCATCTTTAAGCTAACATTGCTGTGGAATATATTTTACCAGCCAGAAGGCTGAGATTGCAATAAAGTCTCTGGAAAATTTTAATTGTGACATTTTCAAATAGATCCCTAAGGGATGAGCTGCCCTTTCCTAATCACCTGTGCCATGAGGAACTAATACTTGGTATCTCAAACATAGAAGAAAGTTAAACTAAAATGCAGTCGGAAAAGATACATCAAATCCTAAATTTAACCCAAACTCTGGCCCCAGTGCAAATATTAGTGATTATCAATTCATCCCATTTCATCATATCCAAGGGATCCTTATTATTTGTTATTGTTATCTGTTTATGGGGATGGTATTTTTTGAATTCAGTAGAGTTGTAATCATTTATTGCCAAGTGAATGTTGTTGTTTAAAATATTATAGGAATGTAGAAGAAACAACTACCTTGGTGGTTTTAGCAAATGGATGAAAGCATGTTGAAGTGAACTGAAAAGACCCCCTTATACTTTAAAATAAATGTCCTATGTACAGAACTAAAAAGCTTAAGACTTGCACCAAATAACCCAGAAATAAACCAAATGTAGAAACTAAGTAATAGAAGCTTCATTAGAAATTTAAAGTTTTGTTCTATTTGTAATGCATATAAAGATTATCTGAAATGTTTCCCTAATTCTTTGAAATATGAATTCTCTATCTAATCCTTAATCCATGAAACCTCTTGATTTTTGCCTTATTTTCTAACATTTCATATTTGTTTATATATATGTATGACATGCATTGTACATTACACATATATTTGTGTATATATGTGTGTATATATATATATATATATATATATATATATATATACTTGATTAAAACTTTTTTCAGACGGTGACTAAGGATATATGTTTATCTTTTTGCCTAACATGGGACCTAGCACAATAGGTATATTTGCTGAGTGTATAAATTAAAATAGTTAACCTTGATTATCCATAAATGGTTTTGTTATTTTATTAATATATAATTTAATTCCATTGTGTTTTTCCCCAAAGCTATCAGAACAGTTTTGGGACATTTCACTCTGATATACGGATCCAGATTTATGTCTTAGGAATCATTGTTTTAAAATAAATAAGTCAAAACAGAGTTTGAGAGATATATTTTCTGAAAAATGCATACTTAAATGAAATCAAAATTATTTTCATTTTACTTAAACAATTTCTACTTTCCAATAGCTCACATGATTCCTAGGAGTTAGAGATGAAAGGAACTGAAGAGACTATATTTTCCAAGTTGAACAAAAAGTAGGGAGGATAAAGTGGTTTCACTAAAGTTACCCAATGTGTTGAGTATACTCAGATTTTGTGAAGCATGTGGGAATTTGCTCTCTGTTCATGAAGAAAATAGCAACAAATGCTAGAAATATTTGCTCCCTAATTTTTACCATACTAAGAAACATGAATTATGTACAATATTTGTAATGCCTTGGAGACCTATATTGTTTAATATAAATTCTTGGAATCATTGCCTAGAATACTGTAGCATCATTTATTCCTTCTGTTCTCTTCTCTCTTGTTCTTCTGTTCTTATTAGATCCTTTCCTCCTATCACCTATCATTGTTACTTTCACAATTCACTTTCAAAGAGGTTGAAATCTGTGTGGGAATTCAATCTAAGTGTGCTAGAGTTGCACAAAGTCAAGTGCCTCACTCTCTCTTCCAAACCATCAAAGTCCAGTGGAAAAACAGAAATCAGTATTACTGATATATTTGATGTATGACCCATCTCTAAGCACTCCATAGTGCTTGCCTCAGCTGCCTTCATGGCCATTTCAATAAATTATTCTCATCCTTCCATTCCTTTGGGGAAAAGTCTTCACATGCTTGGAATTGACATTCTCTTATTTCACCAGTAGTTTTGAGACCTGTTGGTTACCCTCAAACTGGGTTAGTCCATCTGCCAAGATGTGGCTGCTATTCATATTCTGGCTTCTTGGATCCACAAGTAAGAATTGGGTGAAAGGTGAACACCAAAGATGGATTATCTGATCTGAAAATGGCTTGGCAAGCCCTCATACCAGAGGTTCTAGTCTTTCTGGAACCTCCTCACATCCCTCCTATCAAATTCAACTTGCACTTTATCTTTATAAGTACTTGAACTCCTTGACTTCTTTTTCTTCTGTTTTTAGTCACAAGGAGGCAACTTTTCCATATGCTCAAATAAATAACAGTACTTATTATGTGCCAGACACTGTACTAGATGTTATGAGTGAACACCAGAGAAACATGTCTTAAATGCTCTTTTCAATGAGATTAATATTGACTACAGAGGAAAATAGAGATGAAACAATTTTAATTTAATAAGGGCTTATATTAACAAACATTGTTAAGTGTCTATTGTGCATAAGGTGTTTTGTTTGAGCACACTATATAGCTAATAGTATATACAAATGCAAGGTTTGCAATGTCCTGAACAAATGTTATCTCATTTATCCTCATACTAACCCCTGGGAGGCAAATACTCTTATTATCCTCATTTTACAGATGAGGAATCTGTAGTCAACAGAGGCTAAGTGACTTTCCTTGAGTCACAAAGTAAGTATCTAGGGCTATATTTGAACTCTAGTCTTCTTAACACCAGGTAGAGTGATCTATCCATTGTGCTAATAGTTGACTTCTATTTTCTAGTGACAAAACACATTTTCTTCCTGATCATCACGTTCTACATTTCCTCACTATTTTAAAATGATATAAATTTTTCAAAAAGGAAAACCACATTTCTATTGATCTTCAGAATCTCAGTCAGAAAAGACATTGGTGTTTATCAAATCTGATACATTCTATTCCAATTATGACAAGCTTGACATGAAGGAAGAATATCTATTTAGAGATGAGCCTGGACTGGCTACAAAGAGATGAATCATTATTACTTTTGCATACTTGCAATAATTAAGCCAACAGGCAGAAGAGAATAATTTGAAAAACTTGCATCATTTCCTGAAAAGATATTTAAATAGTCTTCCAGTTAAACTTTCCGCTTTGGGTTTCTCTCATCCACTATACTGAAACAATGTTCTTCCAAAAATGCTGTTGTCATGTCACTTTCCAACTCAAAAATCTATGACTCCTCAATTACTGTATCGAGTTCAGATTCCTAAACCTAAAATTTAAAATCTTCTGTAAGTTTTTCACTATTTATTCAACTTTATATCATACTACTTACTTAACATAAATTTTCTACTCCAGGAAAGTTGATCTCGTTATTATCTCTATTACTCACTATGCCTATTCTTACCTTTGTTTATATACTTTTCACTTTCTTGAATACCTTTTCTTTTTTCCTTAATCCATCCATACTTCAAGGGTTATTTCAGGTCCCACCACCTCTATCAAGATTTCTATGAACACTAGCCCAGAGAAATATATATATATATGAGATAATTACAAAGGACATTTGAGTAAACCTTTTTTTCTTTTATGCTTAAATGGCTAGATTATATAACACATATGTATCTCTCATTTCTTCAACTAGATTTAATTTAATTTTTTAAATGTTTATTTTATTTTTTTAATGTAGGTACAATTTCCAATAAATATTTTTTGATAATTTGTGATCTGTATTTCTCTCCTCCCGTCCTCACTCCCTAAGATCCAGGGGATACAATATATATTGTACATGTGTTATCATATAATACATATTTCCATGATTATTATTTTGTGAAAGAAGACATACATTGTTTATATAAGAAAAAAACTCATGAAGGAAATAAAGTTAAAAAATAGTATGCTTCATTCTACATTCAGAATCCATCCATTCCTTCTATACCAGTGAATGTTTCTTTTGAATTGTCTTTGACTCTTGCATCACTGGTAATAGCTCAACCATTCACATGTGATCATCATACATTATTGCTCTTACTGAGTTCTTATTTTACTCACTTCACTTTGATTCTCTTCACATAAATCTTTTTATTTTTATTTTTTTGTAATCATCCTGTTTGTCATTTCTTATGTCAAAATAGTATTCAATTAAAATCAAATACCATAACTTGCTCAGGCAAGACAGAGGTTCTTCCACTTGCACTGTTCTATCTGAGAACAAAACAAAGAGGAGACTTACACATTTCGCCATATGAGATACTTGATGGACAACCAGTATGGATGGGAAGGACCACTAAACCATCTTATGTTTCCATGATGGGAGGGGAATGCCAGTTACATACCTATCTGACACAGATGCAGATTAAGCTGAAAGAATTGGGAAGATTAGGATTACTAGTGCAAAGGGTCCCACTAGATATCTCACTACATAACATCAGGCCAGGTGACAAAGTGCATGTGAAAAATTTCACCAAGGGAAAACCTACAGAGCCCAGGTGGATTGGCCCATATGATGTAGCCCTCACTATTCCTACATCGATCAAACTAATAGGTAAAGATTTGTGGTTTCATGAATCCCATGCAAAACATCATGATGCCCACGGATCATGCCCATCATGACACCAGAAGAAAACTTAATTGAAGCCCTAGAATCCAGGCAGACATAGATGCATCAAGAAAAGCCCTTGATAAACAAAAAGAATAGTTTAGGGACAAAAATGGATTTTTTAAATCTGAGAGGTAGCATAGAGACAGAATGTATTATACTTCAGAAATATAGAAAATAGCATACAGGTAGAAAAAAATTCTTACAGGTAGATCACATTAATGTAAGATATAGGATAATTTATTCTCACTGAAATAGTTAAATATTACACAATTAGTAGAGAGATATGCATTATATTTATAATTACACATTTGTTATGTTCACAAATTGTTACACACTGTATTGTACAAACTCTTAATTTTTGACACATGTACTTCTAACCCTCCTTCCTGAAATTCATTCCCTAGCATAATATAGGATACTAAGATAGTAGTACATAGATAGATTAGGATAAGATTTATTATTTTGTGAGGGGGAGGTTGGGTGGGAACAGTAAAGAACATAGATAGTTTAGAATAGAAAGATATAGAAGGTAAGTAATTAGCATGGAATCATGGGGACACCGTGCTCACAACAGGAAATTGAGGATTTTAATAGAGGTTTCAAACCCTAGAACTGGAGTTACAGTCTGGGAAATTGCCGGAGCCTCAGCTATGGTGGGGGAGGGACTAGAGGAGATGTTCTGGAATCTTGGGAGAGCAAGAGTTTTCTGTCAGAGAGAGTCAGTTAGCTCTCTCAATCCTGAGATAGCCTAAGGAAAGGTCTGGTCAAGACTTTGCTCCTGAGGAAAGACTTACATCTTTCTCCCAGTGACTGGATACCCTTTTCCCCACCAGTTCCCAACTGAAGTGGCCAGTGGAGAAGACAGGAAACAGCTGACAAGATCACCTCACAACTACTGGTGCCCTGAGTCTGTACAGTGCCCAGGGGGACCAAGACCAGGCTGAATATCTCAGGGACACAAAGATGTCAAGGCCTGGGTTTCCCAACTTGAGGAGGGAGATAAGAGTAGTTAGAATAGGGACACCTTTCCCTCTTTCCTCACAAAAACCTTTCCTGCAGTCATTTCCCTGTGTTATTCTGAAATTGATCAGTTAGAATAAAGTTTGTCATCTTTCCCCAGCTGACTCTAGTGTGAGTGGAAACCAGTTCCAGCTTGAGGCGGGAGGGTAACTCTCTCTCTTTCTCTCTCTCTCTCTCTCTGTCTCTCTCTGTCTCTGTCTCTCTCTGTCTCTCTCTGTCTCTCTGTCTCTCTCTCTATCTCTCTCTCTCTCTTTAAGGAAAGACTTTAGTAGTAGAGGGAAGTCAAGAGGAAGTTTGGGGTTGAGCAGTCATAGCTGAGGGGAGACTGAAGCAGGGAACTACTCACTCCCCTTTTCTTCTCCTTTGGCCAAGTTAAAAAGCACCTGTCTCTCCTGAACCCTGTTTTGAGGGGAGTGTCTCTACTCTTTCTCCCTCTCTCTCTTTACCACCAGACTAAACCCTCTATTACAATTCCCCAATTGATGGACATCCCATCAGTTTCCAATTCTTTGACACCACTAAAAGCACTACTAAAATATCATTGTACAACTAGGTCTTTTTCTTCTATCTTTGATCATTTTGAGATCCCACTAGACTGTTCAAGATTATGAACAAAAGAGAAATAATAAATTAGTAGAAATAGTACCAGATTTGGAATTAGAAGAACTGGTTTTTTTTTTGGCATATCTGTTATTTGATCTCTGAGTGCTCTTGTTTTTTTTTGTTTTTTTTTGAGGTCCCTAATATTCAAACACAATAAGCAGTGTTTAGCATAGTATTAAGCTTGGTATATATGCATCCAGATAGTTTATTGCATAGAGCTCTGGACCTTAGAATCAGAAAAAAACTACTTCAAAAATTTCCTGAGATACCTAAGATTGGTGTGATGTTCATTCATCTTCTACTTGGCTAGGTTTATCCACAAAATGAGAATAATACCTATTGCAAGAATTCCACCTATTGAATTGTATGAAGATGACGAGATAATATTTATATGACACAAACATTAAAGTGCTATTTAATATTATCTCATCAATGTTTAACAGGTGGTTCCAAAAACATGCTAATGATACACTTAAATTAAATCTGAGTAATCAAACATTACTCAATCATTTCCTTAAGTCTAGACAATAAAGAAGACAAAAAAAATCTAGTTTTGATTTGTAGGTTTGACAAATTCTGAGGTGTAAATGTTGACACTAAAAATTTAGCAGTCAGGTTTTGCAAGCTAGTATGACCTGGTCCTAACATACTTCAGGCTGTAATCAATGGTAATATAATAATTTCAGAGTAAATATTAAGAAGCCAAAGAACACATTTCTTCATCATGTTATTAAAGACTTGGGTGAATAAGATGTAAGAGAAAGAAGACTAGAGTCCTTCAAAAAATTTGATACTTGGACCTTAACTATCTACCGAAAGATCTAAATCAATGCTCAGATTCTTCCATTTAATAATGAAAGAAATACACTCTTGAGAACTGACCACTTACTGAATGCTAACAAATGGATAGAAATGGTTAAATTTTCTTTCCAAACTGAATGCTCTAAGAATCATTATGGGTCCAGAGCACTGTTCTATATTTAAAAGATTTTTGAAACCATATGGCTGGAATCTTAAATCATCAAAAAATAATTAAAAGAAGTAAAGGAAAAGTGGAATAGAACTATACATAAGCCTAGAGTTTAATGAGATGTGGAAAATGCAATAAACTAAACAAATAACACATTCCTATTAATTAATGAGCTGTAAAAGGTTTCCAGGTGGCTTAGGCAAATAACAGGTTGCTTTATTTTTATTTTTCCTAATTTCTAAAAAAGTAACATGTTTTTATAATTATATGATGTACATTATTTATTTGAAGTTACCTAGTGTTTAATATGTATTTGTTTCATTTTAAAATGATTGTTCAAATTATTTACATTATTATACTTATTAAATTTATTATAATTAACAGACTATGAAAGGTCTTTCTGAGATTTTCTTCCAGTTAAAACAATAAAATGATAAATAATTGGACTAACTGTATTAATATAATGATCACAGGCTTGGTTCAACAATAAAAAATATTATTTTTCATTTACCTATTACTTTTATTTTTTATTTTCTTTTTTCTTTCAACTGTCCAAGAATTTCTTAATTGTTCATCAAAACATGATGAATATGGAAATATGTATTACATGATAACACATGTATAAATTATGTCATATTACTTGCCATCTTATAGACTAGGGATAGGTAGAGGGAATATGAATTGCAAAATGCAAAGATTATTAAAATAGAATCTAATTAAAGTATGGAAAACTACAAAAATAATTTAATGGGTAATTTTTTCCAGAGGTATATTAAATATTCTGTAGCTCATCCTTCTGAGACTTTTAGAAGACTAGAGTAAAAGAGTAGAGAAGTTCAAGTAAGCTAGAAAATAAATTTCAACTTATACTTACTGCAGGTCTTAGATTTTGCCTTGAAGAAATTTCTACTCAATCTTTATATGGGCATTTACAGAGGAGGAAGAAAAGTAATCCACCACAGGACTCCCATGGTTGTCCTGAATTGTAGCACTGATTGGGGTTTACATAGTGCTGAGAGCAGAGGAAAACTGAAAAAAAAAAAAATTGGTGGAATTGTTCTTGGAGGCTTGGAAGACCTAGAGCAAATTCCTGGTGCAGACTAAATGATAGGCATCCAGAAGAAGTGGATTCAGAATTGCCTCAAACAGAGATGATGGCAGCTTTCCTAGGGAGAACAAGAAGAATTCTAGTCCACAATTTCTCAGAGTGTGATTGAGGAAGGGCTATTGGGCTTGTTTGTTTGAAAAGGGAAAGAAGTAGCACTGAAATCCAAAACCAGAATAGAAATGGGAATTTTATTAATTCTCACTAAAAAAAAATGAAATTCATGATTACAAAAAGAATTCTGTATAGATTTCAGAAGAAAAACTATCATGGAACAACAATCATACAGAAGATTATTCCAAATCTTTAACAATGAGAGAAAAGTAAATATAGATACCTCTCAGATTTCACTTCACACATGCCAAATTGGTTAAGAAAAAAAGATAAAAAATAGAAACAACCATACTCTGAGGGGCACATTGATACATACTTGGGGTAAATGTGAATCAGTCTATATTGTATGGAAAACAATGGGAAATTACATGAGAAAAAGCTGTTTATATCCTTTGATCCCATAACATTATTATTGGGAAGTCCTACTAAGATGGGACATAATATGAAGATTAGCTCCTCACAGCAAGGGCTTGCTCATCCCTTTCCAGGGCTGTTCATTCTGCTTTGGTGTCCACCTCTCACCCACCCTCATCTGTGGCTCCAACCCTGCTCAAACAATCTTGGCAGGTAGGCTAAAACAGGTTGAGGATAACTGGCAGGTCTTAAATCTGCGGCTGAGATAAGGAGATGTCTACCACAAGAATGTAAAAACTTACCTCAGTGGAAATGGGCAAATGAGAGAAAAATTTGTTACAATGACTATGAGCTGAAACATGTGCTGTGAAGCACTTAGAACTAGATGAAATACTAAAAATGCCAACACCACCATTACATTCTGACTTTTTTCTTGCCACTAGATTTGGATGACTGGAAAAGAGAGGCTGACAACTTTATGCAACTCTGCTTCACTGAAAGCCAATTCATAAGTGAGTCTAGACATCACTTTGCGAGGTCATCTGTCCTCTTATAAAACTAGGACCAAATAACATCATTGGCAGGCATTGCCCTAAGAAGTCAATGACACATAAAGGGGTTTATCTAAAATCAAATGTTCATAGCATTATTCAGTGACAGCAAAAAACATGAAAGCAAAGAGTCTGTCCATTGTGGGGAATGGCTGAAAATGTCATGGTGCATCAATATTATTGTGACTTAAACATTGATGAAGTCAGAGAAATAGAGAAACTGAAGCATTGATTCAGAGCAAAGGAAAGCCCAAAGGAATAATATCACACAATGACTATACTAATCAAGATGAAAACAACACCAAAATGAAACTTGACTCACTGGTTACAATGAAAAATTTTGGTTTCTGAAAAGAGAAGATAAATAGTCTTGTCTCAAAAGAATGATGAAAAAGAGCATATGGAACCTTATGTAGGCTATCAGATGTGATTGTTTTACTAATTGCTTTCACTTTCTTTACTTAATTACAAGGGAGAATTCCATAATGTTCCTAGTGGAACAGATCAGGAAATGATTTTATAACAATAAGGAAACCTAAAAGGACTCAACTTTTCAAAATAGGAATAGCCTAATGTGAGACATCTCTGAATAGACAAAAAAGGATCTGTATTTTGAAGGAATATTATTGCTTGAAATATATTTACTGAATAATAAGAGGATTCATCAAAATATCTTTTCTTCTTTAATGGCATATCAAGGAGTTTGATGAAATAAAATCATTGATGGAAACAATGCGACACGGATGAATAAATCTTGAATTGTTATTAACAAATTGATACTATTATAAAAATCAGTATTAATTTATGTAATCAACTCTTTAATGAACAGTTTAGCAAGACTACCTTTGAGGACTTTACTACTTTGAAGACTCAACTAAAATTAACTTTTCCCCAAACCTTTCTTTCCTTCAATTTGTTTATTATTATCCAGGTTTTTATCACCTTCCCAGTTTTTAGGCTCAAAAATACTTGTCATCCTCACATACCACTTATTGCATCCCCATATCTAATCTATTGCCTGGGCCTATCGATTTCATCTTTACAATGACCCCATCTCTATTCTGATATTGGCACCACTCTGGACTACTGCAATAGCCTGTGTTTCATGTTTTGAGTCTGTCCCCATTTCAATCCATCTATTCAGTCACCAAGGGGATTTTCCTAAACGATAAGTCTAATTGAGTCTTACCCAGTCAATAAACTTCAGCGATTACCTATTGCTTCCAACGACAAATATAAAATCTTCTGGCATTAAAGGTCCTTTATAGCCCAGCCTCTTCCTACCTCTCTAGTCTTATTATACCTTATTGCCCACCATGATTCAGTGACACTGACCTTGCTATTGTAAAACAACATTCTCCATCTTAGCTCTGGGCATTTTCTTTAGCTATCCTCCATGCCTTCATCTCCATCTACAGCTTTTTCTGGTTTTCTTTAAGTATGAAAATCCTATCTGCTACAAGAAGCTTTTCTTGATCTGCTTTAATAGTACATTCTCTCTGTAAATATTTCTTATTTCTTCTGTATTCAGTTCATTTGTACATATTTGTCTGTTTTCTTCCCTCATTAGATTGTGAAGTCCTTGATATTAGGGATTGTCTTTTGCCTTTAAAATCTGAGTGATTGGCATACAGCAGATGTTTAAGTAATGTTTGCCAACTATATTTACCACTACATAATGCTATTTCCTTATTACCCAGTTAAGAGCTGTGCTAAAACATTTCTGGATTAAAATAGATATCCAGCCTTTTCTATTCCTGGTAAACTTTATTACTAAAATATAAAAATAACTTAGATACTACAAAAGTGATACAGAAAGTGCAATAGTATATTAAAGCAAAAAAAAATAATGAAAACCTCTAGACATTGTGGGAAAGTTTTATTTTCTACTTTTCCCCCCTAGACAAATTACTTAATTATGAATTACTAGTTTTCCATTTCCTCATTGGAAAAAAATAAGTTGGACTAGTTAGTTGCCAAGATCTCTTCTCTCTCAAGATATTTGATCTTGTACCACTTATAAGCTAACTGTTATTTTTACTAATTCTAGGGTTACAGTTCTAAGTGGAATTATTCCTTCATAATTGTGGCATTCTAGATCCATTCACCTTTGCTCTGTTATTAACATCTGATAATTTGAGCATCTTAAATAAGCTTGAAGATTATTAACCCTTGACCTCTCAAATTTATCTACTGTCTTCAACTAGCGCACTTAAGTTGAGTTGCTTCTAATTGCTATACAGGAGATTCATGTGGATAAATTAGGATTGTTACATAAGCGGCCACTATTCACCATATTTAACACCCAACTACAAACTGAAGCTAAAAGGGAAGAAAAGGACAAATTTCTAATTCTTTCCAGTTCTTAAGACTTTTTTTTTTGCCCAATAAAAAAGGAATATTCACAAGGAAGAGAAAAAAAAAACTCCTAGATTCTCAGATAAATATAGAAAAGTTGGGCATTTTTCTGCCAAAGGGGTGATTGTGTTACTATCAGTTCCAACTCCCCTCTTTCCACTCCAGTTGCAGGTCTCTTTATGGAGTGCAAACTGTTTACTAACAGTGATTGTGGTTAGAATCATATGTATCAATCTGAATAGTATAGATAACACTGAAGATACCATTAGCTAATTACAAACAAATTTAGAATCTAAGGCAATTTCCTAACTGGAACTATAATTTCTTCTCACAAAACAATAATAAAGATACTTGTTGATGGTTTAGAAAGTGAATGAATCTATCTAAGGTAGCTAGCTAGATTTCTGGATGTGGAGTTACCTAAACCAAATTTCAAATCTTGGTTCAAATATTTACTAGGTATAGGACCCTCCCCTAGTTACTTAACTTCTGTTTGCCTCAGTTTTCTGATCTGTAAAATCAGGAGCAAACTTATTTCCCTGGGTTGTTGTATAAAATGAGATACTAATTTTAAAGTGATTTGTAAACCTTAAAGCACTATGTAAATATTAGTTATCATAATCATTATTGCTATTATTTTTCATTATCTGTAAGACAGGGATAATAGACTTACAAGGCACAGATGAGAAAAATTTAGTGAAAGTATTTTTGAAAACTCAACTGCGCTGTGTAAATATATGTATAAATGTAAATAATTAGCATTATTATGATAGAAATAAGCTTGGGACAAACTTCATTACTATAGTAGTGAATATTCCCTGGACTATTGCAAAGTTTTTTTTTTCCCCCCATAGTTTGCTTTCTATGGTGAATAAAAATATTTTAATGAAAATGCCAGGGTAGGAGGAATGTATCACTGCATCCAATTCTTACATCATAGATGATTCCTTCTGGAAGTTCTTTGTAAGTCAAGAGAATTTTATTTTATACAGTTTGGAGAATGAGTGTCAGCCATGATGACATCTATTAAATGTTATACCAAGGTTTTTCTGAATCTTTGTTATAACTGGGAGATTTTAGATAATTTAATTTCTGACAAGGCTCAGGTTCTTGTACAATTTAATTGTACCTTCTCAAATATGTTTTGATATTTGTACTCGTGTATAGATATTTATGACTTCAATCTATGAGCTTCTGATATATAATTCTAGGCAACATGTCTTGTTTTGCTAAATATTTATTTTTAATTTTTTTATTCCATAAGGATAAGTCTTATGTCATTTCTGGTAGTGATGAAATGGTCCTAAATTATCATCAGAAATCTCAATTTTCCTAGTGAAATCCACATGCTTCAAGCATTTGTTCACTATTTCCTTGACAATATACATTTCTAAAGGTCATATGAATTTGTCTATGGAGCCATCTTTTGAGCCCATTCTGGGCTCATATTTATATAATAGACTATTGAGGGAATCCATTTTATGTTATACTGGAGAGATCAAATGGTTTGTGTCTATTATCAGTCTTCAAAATTGTCAACAGAATGATGCCTGTTTGACAAAATATTTCT
Organism: Monodelphis domestica; assembly: GCF_027887165.1. NCBI lineage: Eukaryota > Metazoa > Chordata > Mammalia > Didelphimorphia > Didelphidae > Monodelphis > Monodelphis domestica. Next base: position 257,570,281 of record NC_077230.1, read on the forward strand.
GTAGTTTTTTAAACTTCATCATGTGTTTTGAGAAATATAATCATTTTTATGGTTAATAATTCTTAATGCATTAATTATTTGAACAATAAAATAAAATTTATTTTAATTGTAAATTAAAATTAATTTTACATTACTCTATTGTTATAATTAAGAATTAGAGATATAGAGAAAACTGGTCCCTAAGCAGCCATAATTGTAGAACCATGAAAATATATGGAATGGTTGGCAGTCCCAACTCAACTGAAAATAAATGATGCCTCTGCTTAAGTGGAAAACTTTAGAGTTAGTCAGAAGCCTGAGTTGTTGCCTTGATACAGTGCAATTATCAGTGAACCCCAATTATTTGTTAAGTATATAAAACAGAATAAAAAATGTATGACTTGACTTCAAACAAACAAACGAAAAAAGTGACAGAAATGAAATCATTTATAGGACATTTTTTCAAGTCCTTGGTTCTCCTTATGATTTGATGGCTAAGATTCCTTTCTTTTAAAAGGGAAGCCTGTTATTTCACTATATTTTTGTTAACAGAAATTTTTCTTTGTTTTTCTTCCTACAGGAGGGTTTGGTAAAATAGATTTGCTATTATTTGTTTTAAATGGAGAAGGAACTACAGATTAATGCTATGAAGTCTTGCCTGTACTTTCAGATGAGATCACTTTTATAGATTTACTTAGTTGTTTTGCTTAGTTTTGAGAGACCTCTCTTGGAGTAGGGACAAGCTGTAAATGTTTTTAATTTTCAAATTGCATCAATAAAATCTAAAAAAACATGAGAAAAGGGATCGGCCATGTGAGATCCTTACATTGAAATGAATGGATATTTTTTATTCTCTATTTTGCACAGTAAATATAGAAGGCACTTAATAAATGCTTGTTGATTAGCAAAAATAAATAAACCTAAATATGATGTCATTTTTAACCTAAGAAAGGTTTTCATAAACTGGGATCTGATGGAGAAGAGAGATCATGATGATCAAGGGTTGAGATAAATACTTTGTGAGGATCAATTGAAGGAAATGGGGATATAACTCAGAAAGGAAAAAAAAGAAAGTTTCTAGGGGAGAGGAGCAACACAATTATTTAAAGCTGTATTTTGTTATATGAAGGGTTGCTATATGCTGATGGGTATGACTTTTCTGCTTAGGCTAAAGAAGAGTTCTATGAACAATGTGTAGGAATGACAAAGAAATATATCATGGTTCAGTATATCAAAATATAGTGAATGGATTTTCCTTGACTGCAGGGCCTTCAGAAGAAAACAACTGATTGACAACTTATTAGTGATATTAAGGTGGAGATTTTGTTCAGGTATAAGAAAGAAAGAAAGAAAGAAAGAAAGAAAGAAAGAAAGAAAGAAAGAAAGAAAGAAAGAAAGAGAAGGAAGGAAGGAAGGAAGGAAGGAAGGAAGGAAGGAAGGAAGGAAGGAAGGAAGGAAGGAAGGAAGGAAGGAAGGAAGGAAGGAAGGAAGGAAGGAAGGAAGAAAAGAAGGAAGGAAGGGCGAGGGAGGGAAGGAGGGAGGGAGAGAGGGAGGGAGGAAGAAAACAAAGAAATATAGTACACTTCAATCTGCATTTAGACTCCATCAATTCTTTCTTGGAGGGCAGATAGCATTTTTCATCATGAGTCTGGGATTTTCTTGGATCACTGCATTGCTGAGAATAACTAGGTCATTCACAGTTGTTCATCAAAAAAATATTACTGTCACTGTGTACACTTTCCTTCTGGTTCTGCTCATTTTGCTTTTCATCAGTTCATGTAAGACTTTCCATTTTTTTCTGAAATCTTTTGGCTTGTAATTTCTTATAGCACAATAGTATTACATAACTATTACATGCCACAACTTGTTCAGCCATTTCCCAATTGATGGACAATTTCTCAATTTCCAATTCTTTGATACAACAAAAATTGCTGGAGTGAATATTTTTGCACCAAAAGGTTACCTCCTTTTATCTCTTTGGGATACAGATCTAGTATTCATGTGTCAAAAGTAAGGCATAGTTTTACAGTTCTTTGAGAATGGTTTCAAATTGCTATCCAGAATGGCTGGATTAGATCATAATTCAATCAACAGTATACTGTGGAATATTTTCAATGAAGATTTGTGATTTATAAGTATTTTATTACATGATAGGGGTGTATGGGGTGCTCAGGGAGGGGTAGTATCTCTGGTATGGAGGGCTTGTCGTGCCCTCCTAGGGCAGCTCTCCAGCCTCTGACCTTCACTTGACACCCAGCTCTCACTTGTGGCTCCCAGTAGCTGCTAGCATGCGGCAGCAGCCACACCCCGGGCAAAGGCTTCGACAGGCCGGCTAAACCTTGTGAGGGTAGCCATCGGGTTGACCCCTGGTGAACCAGGGCTTTGCTCACCCAGCATGTGAAGACTGCTTCGGCAGAATAGGTGGAAGAAACCAACAAGAAGGTTTAACCGCTGAGAGGGCGACGCAGGAAAGCACTGTGGAGTGCTTAGGGCATGTTGGAGCACAAAAGACAACAGGGCCATCCAATGCAGCTGAGGAAGTCTCCAGGTGTAAAGACTTTTCGTGCCATTGGACCCAGGTTTCCAATGCTGAGAGAGTGGGACTGTCTCTGTGCAATGACTTTTCCACTTAAATCTCCTTCACGCACAAGTGTCTTTGTGCACACTCATCTATACACCATAGATGAAAACGCACAAAGACAATCATCATCCTCAGTTACCGAGAGACTACTATTACATGATACATCATTATGGACCAAGGTAATTGAATCTATTGAATCTCAGGCATTTAGTGAAAATGAGAAACATATTTAAAGCCTGAATTAAATAATGATCCCCCTAAAACTTACAAGGTTGCCAGCAATTTGGATGAATACTTTGTGAAACATTTATGGAAAAATAAGGATAAAAATTACTTTCAACAAGAAAATTATTTCAAAGAGAGTTGTGATGAAGTCAGATGAAAAAGTAAAAATATTAATTGCTCATGAATAGGCTAAGCCAATATAATAAAAATGACAATTTTATTTAGTTACCTTAATTATTTAGTGCTATATCAAACTACCAAATGTATATTAAAGAGCTAGAAAAATAATAACTAAATTCATCTGGAAGAACAAAAGGTCAATAATATCAAAGGAAATAATGGGGGAAATATGAAGGAAAGTGGTCTACCTGTACCAGATTTCAAACTGTATTATAAAATGGTGAACTTCAAAATGATCTGGAACTGGCTAAGAAATAGAGTGGTGTATCACAATACATAGCAGTAAATGACCATGGTAATCTAGTATTAAATAATACCCCAAATCCATATTTTCAGAAGAACTCAGACACACTATTTGATAAATAATTACAGGGAAAACTATAAAACAGTTTGAACAAAACTAGACATAGCCCAAAATTTTATAACATATACCAAAAACAATAAAGGATCAAATTGAGTCAATGATTTAGATATAACGGCTGATATAATAAACAATTCAGAGGAGCAATGGATAGTTAAAATGCCTGAAGTAAAGAAAAGGAAATAATTTATGACCAAACAAGCAATAGAGAGAATTACAAGATATAAAATGAATAATTTTGGCGATATTAAATTGAAGAGTTTTTATACAAATGAGAGCAATGCAGTAAAAGTTAGAAGGAAAAAAGAAAATTGGCAAAAAAAAATTACAGCAAGTATTTCCAACATAGTTCCAATTTCTCAAATATATAGAGAACTGAGTCAAATTTATCAGACTATAAGACATTCCCTAATTGATAGTCAAAGTTGATGAATGGATAGTTTTCAGATAAAGAAATCAAAGCTATCTATTTTCATATGAAAATTCTCTAAATTAAATTAAAGAAATGCAAATTAAGACAAATTTGAGGTACCACCTCATACCTATCAGATTGTCTAATATGACAGAGAAAGGAAATGACAAATATTGAAGGGGATGTGGAAAAACTCAGTCACTAATGCACTCTTAGAGTTGTAAACTCATCCAACTATTCTGAACAGAAATTTGGAACTATATTCAAAGAGCTTAAAATTGCATTTCCTTTGATCCAGCAATGCTATTACCAGGTCTGTAACCCAGAGAAATAAAAAAGGACTAAAGGACCTATTTGTACAAAAATATATATAACAGCTCTTTTTGTAGTAGCAAAAAATTGGAAATTGAGGGATGTCCATCAACTGAACAATGGCTAAACAAATTGTGGTACATAATTGTAATGGAATGCTATTGTGCCAATAATAAATAATGAGCAGGATGCTTTCAGAAAAACCTAGATGCTAAGTGATGATGCCAAGTGGAGTGAGCACAACCAGGACAACCTTGTACAAAGTAGAAGCAATATTGTATGATGATCAACTGAATGACTTAGGTATTACTTGCCATAGAATGATACAAAATAATTTCTAGATGACTCAGGACAAAAATTGTTATCCATCTTCAGAAAAAGAACTGATAGTATCTGAATGCAGATAGAAACATACTATTTTTCACTTTTTTAAATTTTTTTGTCTTTTTTCCACAACCTGATTAATATGGAAATATGTTTTGCATGATTGAACTTATATTTGGAAATCATTATTTTTAAAAACAAATGTTAAAATTGCTTTTAAATGCAATTGGTGAAAATAAAACATTACTTTTAAAATGAGAGTTGGGAATTTGAATGGATAGAGAGATTATTCACCCTTACGTAACAGCATTCCATAAATCCATTACGAAGTGTGTAGGTACAGAAAAATTACAATGGACATATGTGTAGGATAGAATGGGACCTTGAAAAAAATGGTAATACAAGTTTAAAAAAATTATATTCAATTACTAATTTGATTTGTTTAAAATTTTAAAACATCTTTGCAATAAAATGAATATACACATACATACACACAAATTAAATTTCAGTAACATCTTTGGAACAAGTCTGAATGAATGGAGCAATTATTCACTAAACTTTTTTTTTTTTTATTTTGGCCACTGCAGTTATTCTGTGATACACATGAAAGTTTGACTCCTCTTCATTTCATGTTATTTTTTTTAATTTTTAAAAGAATAGGAGCATCAATATGTGTCATTTGAAGTCTAATAAAAATCCAAATTTCCCTTTTACGATATTTAGTGATGTAGCTTGGTGGTACCATAGTTAGAGTATTTGGCCTGGAGTTAGGAATATCCAAGTTTGAATTGAACCCTTGGCACTTTCTAGCTGAGTCATGCAAGAGAAATCACTTATCCTCTTTCTGACTCAGTTTCCTCATTCATAAAATGAGAAGAATAAGAGCACCTATCTCATGGGATTGTTCTGAGGATGGATAATATTTGAAAAGCACTTTGCAAGTTTTAAAATGCATATAAACGCAAGCTATTAATAGTCATTTCCACAAACTCTAGATTAAATCTTTAGCTTTTGTTTTCCTTCTTTAGTTTTCCTCTCATGTATCACTTCCAGCTTGCCTGGGAGTACATGTTTTTAACAGATACATCCTTCCCTCATAACTGCCCAGTATTTTCAGTCTTCTCTTCCTCATTACTGCAATAATTGCCCAGAAAAGTTCATAATACCAGGCTTAGGTTAACCAATACTTAGTGGCTAGAGGAGAAAAGAATAAGAAACCACTCCTCAACTTTGCCCTCCTTTGCCTCCCCCACATGTACAAACCTCAAATTGATGGAAGAAATAGCTGAAGCTTTGGTAAATAAGGAAAAAAAATATGAGCTCCAATATAGCACTAGAAGGCTACTTTCTCACCTTTTTTCCCTCCTGGCTGATGTTAGTTTCTAAATATTTTATTAGGATTAATATTTTATAATGATGCAGTATAGTTTGGGATGTTAAGATGTATATTATACTGTTTTTCGGCATTTATAGTGTCATAAAGCGAGGAATTAACCCAAGGTACACACACACAAATGTCCAGTGTTTAGAATGAGTCATCATTAAGATAAATTGAATCACTAGGTTATATGCTATTATTATACTGCAGAGAAAAGCTGGCTGGTTTATTAAGCAAGGTCCCAGGAGGTGGCAGTTCCTTCTAATGAACCGTCACATGCATACTTGGCTGGAACATCCAGTAAGCTGTACTTCTCCCAATAAACATTTGATTCATCTATCTGGTTTCTTGTTCTCTCTATATATGATCTCAGTATTGGTGACTTTTCAATTGAAAAGGGTTACTTAAATTATAGTCAATCAATTAATTCTTCTAATACCTAATTGAAGAAATGGATTTTTTATTAAAGAAACAAAAAGGAAAATGACTATTAGGAGAGTTAATTTCAGTGAGGACCTGTGCTTAATGCCTCTTGAGTTGTTTGTATGTTCTCTAAATTCTCCTGGCAGGTTATTAACACCGGAGTTGATATAAGCTTAAAGATGGCTAACTCATCTATTAATGAAGAAAAGCAATAGCGTTCTATGGCTTTGTAGAGATGATAATTTGTGTCTATGATAGAAGTAAGTCTGCGCATGTATGTGTGTGCAAAAAAAAAAAACACTATTTTGAGCATAGATAAAAGCACACTCTTCTGCTATAGAAGAGCTAACTTGAACATTGGCCAAGGAGAATATTTCTAGCTCCAAGAAAGCAGCTAAAAATTCATGAATTTGAATGTTTTCCATCCATTTCTTCTTAGATCACTGTCATTTGGGGATAGGTTTTTGTGACATCGAAGAAATATCTGTGATGCAGAGGGAGGTATCAAGGTTATCAAGGTAAACAAGATTATGTTGATAGCTAATTTTGAAGTTTTATTTTTAAATGCTCATTTAAGCTTATCCATATTCACAATGAAAGCCAGGTAAGTCAGGAGAGAGAGAGAGAGAGAGAGAGAGAGAGAGAGAGAGAGAGAGAGAGAGAGAGAGAGAGAGAGAGAGAGAGAGAGAGAGAGAGAGAGAGAGAACAATTCCTTGCAGTTATATTACTGTTGCAAATAGTTAAGAATCAGTACTGAAACAGTAAAATAAAACTTTGACTCTTTTTTGAGCTCACCTCTTAATGATTTATCTAGAAAAAAGAGGAGAAAAATAAATGACTTATTTCTACTAAATAGTTATTTAACTTATTGTTGAAGAGTAGCAGTTATGATAGCAATAAACTTTTTTTAAAGGTACATTCTTTTTAGATGTGTAGATAGAGGAGGACCACTAAATGGCCGTTTGTTAAAAGGGACAAGGTCCCTTTGGTGCTTCTGTTCCTTGTGGAAAAACAGAAGCAGTATGTTTTCTAAAGAATTTAAAGGAAATTCAAAGAATATTGGGTCTTGAGTTAAAAAGATTTAACTTTGATATAGGTTAGAGGGCCTGGGACCCACTTGAGAAAATTAGCTCCGCAGCGTAGCTAGGTGGCTCAGTGGACAGAGTCAGGTTTAGATACTGGAGGTCCTGGGTTCAAATTTGACCTCAGATACTTCTTAACTGTGTGACCCTGGACAAGGGATTTACCCCCATTTCCTAGTCCTTACCACTATTCTACCTTAGAACCAATAAATGGTATTGATTCTAATATGGAATATAAGGATTAAAAAAAAAGTAATTTAGTACTGTGTAACCTTGTGAAATCACTTAAGCTCTTGTTCCCATTAAAAATGTTTCTAGATGGCAGAGGCTCTCTTGCTTTTTCTATTTCTACTTCTAAAAGTGCCTACCACATATAAAATAAAAAAAAGAAATGTTGATTGCTTATGTATGCATACATTAATATAGTCATTAATTCACAGAACAAAATATTAAAGATAACTTGTACATATATGTTTATGTAAATGTTATTTCTGAATTTTTCTAAATAAATTGGTATGGTGGCATCTAGGTGGCTTCAATTGAGAGCCAGGTCTAGAGAGAGGAGGTGCTAGGTTCAAATCTGTCCTCACACACTTCCTAGCTTTGGGACCCTGGGAAAGTCATATAATCCCTTTTGCCTAGTCCTTAACCATTCTTCTGCCTTAGAACCAAAGTATACATTCTAAGATAGTAGATAATAATAGTTTTATAAAATAAATTAATGATGTTAGAATGAAGCCAGGTAAAATGAATGTTTTCTGTGTGAGACTAGCATGACTTCACCAGAGAGATTGCATTAATGTCCACAGTAAAGAAATTAATAATTTTTGGTAGAAAGAACACATTAAATGATAATGTGAAATTATCAGTAATCTGAACTCTTCATTTTAGCTCTTGGAAACTAGTGTTGATATGGTTATAACAGAGGTGAATTCTTTCTTTTTTGCTGTATCAAATCATCTTGTTGAAAATGGAAAAACTATGCCACTCAATACATTTTATGAATTTTAAATTTTAACTCAAATAAATTATTCAGATAATTTTGGTGTTATTTAGTCCATCCCTATGGGAATTTGAGAAAGAATTATAGGTAAAATAACAAGTGTAAGAGATGCTAAGGATGCAAAGGCAAAGAGAAATACTGATAATGATGATGAAAATAATAAAGTATTTTGTATTTATAGATAGCCCTTTCTGGTTTGCAATGCACTTTACAAACATTATCTTCTTTGATCCTCATTACAATGTTGGGTGATAGGTACTATTATTATCCTCATTTTACAAATAAAGATACTGAAGCAGAAATAGGTCAAGTGACTTGTCTAGAATCACATAGCAAATAAGTAACTGAAGCTAGATTTCAATTTAGGTCTTCCTGACTGCAGACCTGCAATTATTTACTGTTAGCATTCTATTAGGCATACACAAGTATAAGTGAATACAAGACTAGTTTAGGAAAGAAAGATAATTAACTAGGATCATCAAGGAATGCTGAGGAAAAAAAAAGAATGTTGTATTTGCAATACACATTATAAAGTACCCTCTACAAAAATAAATTGAACCTGAATGAATGAAAAACCTGAAATATTTAACTCCAAGATATATATTTATATATATATATATATATCATTTTATAAAGGAGAAGAAAGAGAAGGAAGAAGAGAAAATAGTAGAATACAGACAGTTCTTTCAGTAATGACTTACTAAAATAATGAGATTACATTTCTATGATCATAAGTCAGACTTTCAAGGCCAGCATTTATTTTTGTGCAGTTAGAGTAAAGACACTTGATTTAGTGACTTCTTCACTTCTAGTTCGACTCAGAAGTTATTTCTTAATTCCTGAGTATAATGAACATTTATAAAATTTCATGGATTTTTATCTAAACCAGCCTACTACAGTTGAGGCATTGTCAGGTGAATGATTTTTGTGATATTTTGGTTGATATTAATGGTCTTATTTAATATTCCATATTGATAGCTTGTAATTGTAATTTTGAGAAAAATATGAGGTTTTACAAATTCAATTTAATTTCTTTTGAGTTAATAATAGAAGTTAATATTATTAAATGCTCAATTCTGTGAATTACTATTGAATACATTGTCTTCTACTGTATTGGTTGAAAATAGAATGTGAGAAAACATAAATGGAAAAGAAGTTTATTGTTTCTCAATTATTTGACTCAAGTGGCTCTGTTGTTAGGTCATCATAGCAGGAGAAAATATATTCACAGAGATAAGATTGGTTAAGGAGTAATCCAAAAATCCATGGAGACTGGAACAACCTCCAGGAAGTGATACAGAAGGAGCAGAACCAGGAGAACATTATACACAGAGACTGACATATTGTGGTACAATCAAAGGTAATGGACTCCTCCACTGGTGGTAATGCAGTGACTCTGAACAACCTAGAGGGGTATAGGAGAAAAAACACTATCCACATCCAGAGGAAAGACTGTGGAAGTGGAAACACTAAGAAAAACTACAGCTTAATGACATGTGTCGAAGGAGGTATGAATGGGGAAATAGACTCCAAATGAACACCCTATTGCAAATACCAACAACATGGAAAGAGGTTCTGATCAAGAACACAGGCCATACCCAGTCAAACTGCGCATTGGCTATGGGAGGGATAGGAGAAGTGAGGGAGGGAAATAAAATGATTTTTGTAACCAAAGAAATTCAATGTATGAAATTAAAAATTAAAATTAAAAAAAGGAGTAATCCAAAGAGTAAATCGATAGATAACTTACATTCTAAAAAGAAATTAAAAAGCAAAGTCTGACACCTTAATTTGACAATTCCAGTCACGATATCTTGTCTTAAAGCTAAGGTTGGGGAATGAGAGAATAGACAGCTCTTTCTATAGTAAAAAGTTTAAAAGCATATTAACTATAATTCTGGAATTATAGGAATGAGAAAGAACATTAGAAATATTTTCCTTTTTTGCAGGGTGTAATTAAATCATTTTGGATAGACACATGCATATTAAAGATGTGAAGGAAAAGATATACACCCATCCTTGAGACTGTCTTGCAGTAGGGAAAGAATATTGTATATTCATTGTAGAGCAAAGGATTTTTATGTTGTTAATTCATGGTTAGTTTGAATATAGATATTTCCTTCCTAAACCACGAAAATATACAAGTATTGTAATAGAAAAAGGAGAGAGATAGAATAAGATTTAAGAAAAGTGGAAGGCTGTCTTTAAGGCACATACTAAGAAGTCAAGGGAAAAGATTTTAGTAGGCAGAAGGCAGAGGAGGAATAGTTTAGAAGTGATAACTTCTAGAGAGTAGTCACTTCCTGTTGGAAGTTAAGAGCTTCCTGTCTGGGAAAGGTGGAGGAAAGGAGGGCTTATCAGAGCTCTTTTACCTCAACCTGACTATGGAGGAGCATACTCCTAATTCATCTTTGGAAGTACTCTATTTAGCTGGGAAAGGTCTAGAAAAGGATCTGACCATACCTGCTGTGCTTTTCGGAAGCTTTTATTTAAAAAATCCTGTCAAATCGGCTTTCAGGTTTTACCCCAGGGGTCAGAACCCCTGGGATGAATTTAGCCATTGGAGTTCATTCATAATGGTTTTTAAAGACAGCTTTTGTGATATAAAGCTAACCAACTACTGAGGGTCATAAATAGTTAGCTTAGTTAATTTGGGGACACCTAGATATCAACAGGGAACTGTTAATTTAGCCATAAGACTAGAAGGCTCCCTCTTGTGAGGGATGTAGAGGATTTTGGGAAGTTAGATAGATCCCTTAGAGTTAGGGATCACTTGTTCTAATCCTCAGTTTGTATTCCCTCTTGAAATAAAAGAGATCCTTTTTTTTTTTTAATTTATCAATTGTCTCAAAGGTGTTTGCACAACTGGCCCAGTGAGAGAAAATGATTCAGTTTCACTTTCACCAACCAGAGGTCAAAATACCTGGCTGGGTATTAAGGGGGATCCCTGAGTGGATCTACCAATGTCCGCATCTGTTTGTTTCCCCTTATATTCTTTTTTTAGTATAAAGGACATTGTCTTATTAAGACCATTGGGTATTATTTTATTTTTCTAAGGAGTGGTTGTCTCTGCAACACTTTCCTCTTCTACTTTTTTATTGACCTCCCTGATTCAAGTCTCAATAAAAATTCTATCTTTTACAGGAGGTCTTTCTCAACTCCTTTTAATTCTAATTCCTTTCCTTTTCTAATTATTTCCCATTTATTAAAGGGGAAAGCACATATTTGTACAAAAATATTTGTTGTACCTATTTTGGGGGGGAGCAAAGAATAGGGGTCATCCACAAATTGGGAAATGGATTGCCATATAATGGTTATAATACTATTGGGCTATAAGAAATAATGAGAAAGGTGATTTTAGAAAAATCTGGAAAAACTTACATGTACTGATACAAAGCAAAAAGAGCAGAATCCGAAGAACATTGTACACAGTAACAGCAATATTTTTGATGAACAACTATGAATGATCTAGTTATTCTCAGGAATGCAGTGATTCAAGGCAATTCCAGAAACACAGGATGAAAAATGCCATCTGCCTCTCAAGAGAGAACTGATAGATTCTGAATGTGGATTGAAACATACTTCTTTCTTTCTTTCTTTCTTTCTTTCTTTCTTTCTTTCTTTCTTTCTTTCTTTCTTTCTTTCTTTCTTTCTTTCTTTCTTTCTTTCTTTCTTTCTTTCTTTCTTTCTTTCTTTCTTTCTTTCTTTCTTTCTTTCTTTCTTTCTTTCTTTCCTTCCTTCCTTCTTTCTTTCTTTCTTTCTTTCTTTCTTTCTTTCTTTCTTTCTTTCTTTCTTTCTTTCTTTCTTTCTTTCTTTCTTTGTCTCTCTCTCTCTCTTTCTTTCTTTCTTTCTTTCCTTCTTTCTTTGATTTGAAAAATACTATATTTCTCTTTCTTTTCCCCATTCTCCTTCTCTTTTCTTCTTCTCTTCATCCTCCTCCTCCATCTTTTTTTATTTGATATCTTCCACAAAATGACTAATATGGACAAGTGATTTACAAGATTGTACATGCACAGTCCATAACAGATTGCTAACTGCCAGGGGTAGGGATGGGGTGGAGGGATGAAAAAAGTGTGGAAAGAAAGGAGAGAATTTAGAATTCAAAATTTAAAAAAAGATTGTTAAAATTGTTTTATAGGGGGAAATGAAATATTATTTAAAATACTTTTGCCTTCTACAAAAATATCTTCCTATTTATTTTGAATAAACATTTCTATCCTGTATAGAGCTTGCTTTGTATTTGTTCTCATATTCTCCTTACAATTAGACTATAAGCTCCTTGAGGGCAGGAACTACCTTTTTTCCCCCTTTTGTACTCCTACTGCTTAGCACAGCTCCTAGCACACAGTATGCCCTTTATAAATATTGATTAATTGATTGAAAAGAAAAGAAGCCCTGGAAACTTAACTGGGCAAGTCAAAAGAACAGGACCTATTCTTTCCCCTCCCCATCTCTAACCCTTGCATCAGGGTTACAATGAAAAAATGAACAAAGGTGATTGGAAATACATCCATGAAAGGACTATCATTGTCAGATTCTTAAAGAGTTAGAAAGATGATTTATCGAAAACAGGAAGTCAAACTCAGGGCAGAAAGGCTAAACATGCTTTCAAAAGTGTAAATAGCACTCATTTGCTTGTAAGGCCCCCTGCTTCAGTTTATATCAAAGCTCAATTAGTTTGCTGTTTCTATATTGCTTGATGTCGTCTAATGTTGAATTAAGGAAAATAATTCAATTTGAAAACTTGTTGAACAAGAGGAACTTTATTCCATAATTTAATATCTCTTTTGAAGCTTCCACCTGTGATAGAGACATGAAGAGAGAAGTTTTTGCAGGACTTGTGGACAAAGATGCAGGGCTGCAGATCTAGTTCTAGATGTTGAATGACCCCGGTTGGTGGCAGTTTGAGCTGACAGGGGTGAGTGGCTTTTGGGACTTTGTCTCTGACTGGGAGACACACTCTCTCTCCCTGGAGGTTTGAAGCTGGCTGAAAGACTTTTGTGAGGCTTATTTGATTTTTTTGTTTTCTCTAACTCTGAGCAGTTGAAGTTGACACTGAGAAGAGAAACTTGGTTTTTGGGACTTGGTCTCTGTGTCTCTGGCTCTGAGCAGTGGAAGCTGACCAGGGCAGAAGCTTTTGAGTTGGTGGTCTATAAGAGAGTTGAGCTGACCAAGAGAAAATGAGATACTTTAAACTTTGTTTCTTTCTCGAGTTAAGCTGAGAAATCTGACTAATTTGTGAAGAAGAAAGAAGATTTTGAAAGGGTCGCTGTTCTCCATCTTTCTAACTATCAAAGAGTCACACTTGTGACTCCCCAAACCCTCAATTTTACCTCATTCAGATTAGGAAAAATCCTCATCCCTCTTACCCCAATTTCCCATCCTGTTATCCCAATAAACCCCCTGACTGAAAAAGCAACTGGGGTATCTTTATAGTTCACTCAGGAGGGAGGGAATAAGCAAAGGCTTCAAGAAGATTTGGGGAGGTGAAGGAGGTAAAAGGGAGAGGTTGGTTAAGGGAGGGAGTGAGGGAGGAAGGGGGTTAGGAAATAGATTGATCCATCAGCAATCAATAGGGATCAGTAGGCAAACCCCAGAGTAAACCCCAGAGCAGTGTCCCCTATATACCAGCATTCCTGTATGGTGGCATCCTCCAGAATTTCTCTGTTCCACCTCCATTATAAATAAGCAGGTTCAGGTGCCTGTAGCAGCCTATCTAGTCCCAGACAGACAGAGAACAGCAGTTTCCCCTCAGTTTACCTTTATATTTCAACAAGTAATAGTTTCAGTCAGTTTATTCTTTATTTCACACTTAAAGCACGATGACTAAGGCAGAAAATAACTCAAATATATATCATAAAAAAGAGTTGATGGAACTAGATGGTGTAAGGATAATTTTAGGGTTGTGACCTAATCTAAATTAATTTGATTGGCAGAGAAAATCCCAAATAAAATACCCGTCAGTTTGGAAATTTATGGTGATTTTAATTAATATAGACAGAAGGAATTAAGGAGAAGAGAGAGAAAGAGGATATAGGATTTCTCCCGCCTAGCACAGGCCAGGGGAAGTTCAAAGACATCCGCCACGAGGTCTTTGAAGAAGATTAGAGGCTTTTCTAAGAGGATAGTGTTTGGAAGGTAAAGGAGAAAAGAATTAGCCTAAACTCCAAAAGAGCTCAGATAAGATGCCTGAACCTGAGCTAGCTACTAAGCTTCTCCCAGTATAGTATCAAGGAAAACTCACTGCCAACCCCGGACAATAGCTGCCACCATGCCAAGATGCCGAAAGGCTCAACAATCTGCCACCAGAGCCACCTTTCCGTGGAAAGAGCCCAGAGAGAGGACATGACACAAAATATATAGACAGTCTTTATATAACTTTCCTGTGTCTCACATGTACCAATGGTAGCTTAAGCTTGACTTAGGATAGCCCCGGGGTCTGTCAGTTGTTTCTGCTTTGTCATTGGCTAGCACATGTCTGTCATAGGCCTTCTTCCTAAATACTTAATCCTTAAGTATGGGTGTAGACATTTCTGTTTTTGTTAGACTAAGTAGGGTAGAGTAATCTAAAGTTCACAATGTTTGGCTCAGAACAGAGAAGATGTTAGGGCACATGATAGGTGTCTATAAATATTTGAAGCACTGTAATATAAAAAAGAATTAATTTTTCTAGATGGTTCAAAAAGATAGAAATAGGACTAGTAGTTATGTTAGAAGGGTACAGTTAACGTACAGGGTCATTTTTCAGTATCAGAGATGTCAAAAGTAGAATGACATCTTTGTAGTGATGGGTTTCCCAAGATGAGCTGGATAGCCATTTATAAGGGATACTGTAGTGGTGATTCTTTCATGGGTGAGAGTGTAAAGATTATCTAACTAAGCAATTTCACTTCATATTAACTGCCTTATGCCTTTGAATAGCTGTGTATTATCTGCATGCAATCCTTTTATATAAGCACTTTTTTAGTGTTTTTATAAAGAATGATCCTGATTATTATTTGATTAAAATAAACATGTGAAAATCAATACTCAATAATTATATTAAGAACAAAAATTATCTGACATTTCTTTGCAAAATACCTGTGAAAGGAGAGGTAGCATGACCTGTCTTTAGCAACTTGGAATATATCAGACTTCTTAAAACAGTGGTACCTCTTGGCCTTGAAACTATAGAATTACTTTCACTGTTTGTATATTAAGACAGGGGGACTTACATGATGATGCACATCACAAGAAGATTAGGAAACAACCTGAACTTCTGAAAGAATGACATCTTCTAAAACCAGAAATTTTGGTTTTCCCCTTCTAGAGAAACATTCACCTGACCTCTTTGGGAGGGTAGTTTATGTAATTAAAATTTTTTGTGTAGGCTTGGGCAATTCAAATCTCAGGCCTTTGGATGAACCAAATTGGGCCTAGACATTTTGTATTTTGCAATTTTCAACAATAAAATGTCAGTATAACTCAGATAAATTCTTCCCATTATTATTTATGTATTCATTTACTTTAAACAGGAGATTGTAGTATATGGTGTCTAAGGTTCTTTACATTACTAAGATATTAAAATTTATGAATATGATATGGAAATGTATTAATAAACAGTACTTATAATTATCAGTTAGTTAATAATATTTCATGACTTATTTGAGCTTACAAAAGTCCTAATATACCAATTTGGTACAAAAAGAGGGTAATTGGTAAGGAGGTTAAAGACAATTCCTTTTTTTTCAATTCAGCTAAAATAATTATTCTTATAAATACATTAGAAGATGGGAAGCACATTATCTTTCAGATTTATGAATTAGAAGAATTTTAAATAAATAAGAATAGAAAGGATTGTGAAAGGTAAAAATTAATAATTTTGAATATATTAATTGAAAAGGTTTTATATAAATAAAACTAAGGTAGCCAAGATTACAAAGAAAGAAAGAAATTGGGGGTAAATATATAGACAATTTCTCAGAAAGAAGACATATCTAAAATATTTAGAGAACTTTGCTTAATATATAAAATATATCATTCTCCAATTAATATGTTGTCAAAAGTATGGGCAGACAGGTTTTGGATGAAGAAATCAAAGCTATATATGTATATGAAAACATTTTCTAACTCATTATTGATTACAGAAATATAAATCAAAATAATTCTAAGCTATCATCTCATGACTCTGGCTAAAATGATAAAAGAGCAAAATGACAAATTTTGGAAGGGAGGTGGAAAATGGTGACACTAACACAATGTTGGTGGAACTGTAAAGTAATATAAGCATTTTTGGAGAGTAAACTGGAAATATTTTTCTACAGGGTTATAAAATTGTAAATGCCTTTTGACCCAGCAATAGCACTATTAGATTTATTTTCCAAGGTAATCAAGGAAAAATGAGAATTGTATATATATGTATATATATGTAAATATATGTGTGTGTTCTTAAATATTTATAGCAGTTCTTTTTGTGGTGACAAAGATCTAGAAAGATCTGACTTTTGTGCCAAGAGAAATTACAAATGATATATCAAAAATAATCTGGAAAGAGCTATATGAAGTGTTGAAAAGTGAAGTGAATAGAACCAGGAGAATATTGTACATGATGACAATAATGTATAATGATCAACTGAATGACTTAACTTTTATCAACAAGGCAAGGATCCAAGAAAACTCCAGGAATTCATGATGAAAAAGGACACATATTTCCATAGAAGGATTAGATGGAATCTGAATACAGATTGAAATGTAACATTCTTCACATTATTTCCTCCAAGAATTTTTCACTAGTGTAAGCATTATCTGTCTTATTTTTACAACATGAACAGGTAATATATAGTAAATTATAATATACACCATACCAATGTATAAGCCTGCCTTCTTGGGGCAGGTGAAGGGAGAAACAGGAGAGGGAAAATATTTTTTAAAAGTTCATTAGTTTCTTGTTGAGTAGGAGGGTTTTGAAAAGAAGTAGGGTTAATGGTAATCATATAAAAAAAGAAAGAAAAGAACATAGATGAATCATTTAAAACTGCAAATAAGAGAACAAAAAGAAATGAACAAAGAGATCCAGACAGGCAAAACAGGGTTGGAAATAACATGTTAAATTATATGTTTTAAAACATATCTATGTAATGGAAATGCCTAATTCCAAATGTGATCTGCCCTTTTCTCCCCTATTCTTTGAATGTGGAAATGCTCATGTTTGTTAATGCTTATCAAGTTCATAATAATAGAAGGGAAAATTTTCAAAAAGCCAGATTAAGAAATGAAGACAGTTCAATATTTAAAAGCCCTTAGAAAGTAGAAATTGGCCATTTCTACAACATCCCAGGAAGTGATAAAATTTTGTTGTACAGAATATAAGATGCCTCCCTATGAAGAATTCTACCCTTATTTATTTGATTTTGTATAGTTTTTCTTTTCAGAGTTCTCAATTTATTCTAATATTTTTAAATACAGTGAATCAATCATCCCACATACTATTGTTTTAGTTGCACCTATAAATATTTCCCCTCAAACTATAGGCTTATTTGAAACTATGACAATCATAATGAAGATAAAAATAATATAATAAATAAGTCATCTTCAAGTAACTGACTTTGAGTTGGGGGATAATAGGAACTTGTAAGTATGATTTGACACCTAAAACTGTTTTTTATCATTAGCTAGAGAAAGTTTTAGGCATTTTCTTTATGCATTACACTAAGTAAATCCAACTTTAATGTGGTGTCATGAAAAATTCAATATCCAATGTGTAAAAATCCTGAATTTTCATCCCAAATGAAAATATTTCCTATATATATCTATAAATATGTATATATATGTATATATATATATATACTAAAGCAAGATTTATGAAATAAAATTATTAGATTTCATTGTTAATTATTTAAAAATTTTTGATAGTTAAAAATCTTATTAGCACAAATGAAACTTTTTTTTTCTAGTGTCCTTTTTATATGAAGAATGGCAAATTAAGTCAAGAAAGTAAATTTTAAGTTTTTAAAAGAAAATGATTGCTTGATTTTATGGTTCTTACTTAAAAGGGCTATGATGTTTTAGCTACTCCAGAAAATGACAGTCTTTGGGAGTGGTAGTGACTGGCTACTATTCTGCAGTATCATACTATACTCTAAACTCTTGAAACTTCAGCAGAACATTTTAACCAACCGCTTCAAGAAAAAGGGAGAATATTCCAAATTTAAATAATGTAAATGCTCAAAAACCCAATATATTCCAATTTAGATATCAACTATCCATTATCTTTAGACTGTCAATATGAAGTTTTTGAAGAGATTGCATAAGGAGATCTCACTCTTGATTCATTTTATTTTTACTTTCTACCATGAATTATTTGTGAAAATCAAAACTTTTGATAGATTGCTTAGAGCTTTCCATTTCCAAGCTCAGCGGGGTGTATGAGATGTGTGCAGTGTCACATTATCAATTTCAAATTCTCATCAACATGGTAATAGGTTAATAGAGTGACACTGCTTTACATAGCAGCTTTTTGCTTGTCTCTGGTGGGAAAAATCACTTTAGTAAGTGAGAATATTATACTTCTGATAAATATTAGTAAAGCGAATAAAATATTACATTTTATAAATATCTGATTGAGAAATAATACCAGGTATTTCAACCAAAAATGCCTTGTATTTATATGTTTTTCTTTAGGAAGGTTGGAGAAAGGCACTAACCAAACAGCAAACAAACAAACAAAAAAAACCCCTGATAAACATGACTTCACCAATCTATCAATCTTCTCTTCAGGCCTTTGAGGCATGTAGTTATTGTTGCTGAAGTACATACAGTATCATCATTAAATTGTACTCTGATAATAACTATTCATTTAGCTGGGAAACAAATTGAGAGATCCTCAGGGGTAGACATTTAGACATTTGAGGGATAAATTCATAAGGGAAGATGGATAAGGTTGCAGTAACTGTCCTGGTCCATTAACACACAAAGTGAAATAAAGATTTGTGAATGAATGAAAAAGTGAACAGCTTCAAGGATGTATAATAACGATAAATAAAAGATTACTTCACAAGGAAGACATTTTATCTTATCTTACATCCATGCATAGATTGCTAAAGTCAAAGAAGTCATGTCTTGTAGATAGCTTGTATATTTCTATTTTGGACCTAAGAAAATATAATCAATCAAAAAATATTTATTAAATACCTACTATGTGTTAGGCACTGTCATATGGATAATATTGCAAACTCTCAAAAAAACTGTTATCTCCATATCATAATGATGCATTGCTGACAGGAAAAACATGAAACAAATACAAATACAAAATCCCCTCAGACCTCTGTTCTTCCTTTTTGTGGTGATGGTGGAAGAACAGCAGAAAAGGGCAGAATCATTCAATGTGGGTGCTGTTTACTATTAAAGGGATTTTCTTAATCTCTCCCTCTGTCTCCATAAGAGGGTAGAAAGCAGGATTTTTAAGTAGATCAGAACTGACAGGAATCAGTGAGCCAGAGCTCAAGATTCCTTTACCAGGGAAACTAGGACTGAGGAGAGGAAGTTGCCCACCCATTGACAGGAAGTTGAGTCAAGCTTAGGTGACACCCATAGTTAGGAAACTCACATGGTAACCAGTAAAAGGAAATTGATAGAAAGCAGGTAGATAAAATGCAAACTGATCAACGGAGTAACATCATAAAAATGCATGTAGCAGAGAAAATCTAGAAGCAATAAGTGGTGAAGAGGTGAGGAGGAACACTGGCACACAACACTACTTGTGCCAGAAGGAGAACAGGGGACCACAGTCATAGTTTCAATGGCTAAAAGAGAGCAGAGGCCAGGAGAGTATTAAATATAACCCTCCTTACTCAACATGACCTTGTAAGAACTGAAAGCAGATAGATCCCCAGAGCCAGCTCTAAAGGTTAATTGCACAAAGATCCTCAAGCACTCAGAACTCTCTTCACCCCAGGAACAGAAGTCAACTTAAAAAAATTTTTAAGCCCTTACCTTCTGTCTTAGAATCAATACTGTATATTGGCTCTAAGACAGAAGAGTGGTAAGGGAAAGGCAATAGGGGTCAAGAGACTTGCCCAGGGTCACACAGCTAGGAAGTGTCTGAGGCCAGATGTGAACCCAGGAACTCCCATCTCTAGGCCTGGCTCTCAGTCCACTGAGCTACCCAGCTGTCCCCCAAAGTTTTTTTAAATGAAAAGAAAAGGAAAAGGCTAGAAAATGAGATATGTTTTTTAAGGTAGGAAATTTAGTATAGAAAATTATTTTGATAATAGGGAAAACCCAAAGATAAATTCATGAAAAGACAAGTCAGTACTGCTGAATCCAAAGCCTGTAAGAAAAATATGAATTAATCTCAAGCCAGTGAAGATTGAATTTAGATCTCCCCTGATTGTAACAATGAAGGTACTTAGCTCTTCCTTGATTGTGAAGATTGAATTGTAATCCTCTGTCTATTTGTTGATTTAACCCCCAGAAATGTAAACACAGTACTGAGTTGAATGGGAAGATCTGCCCATGTTAGGTCTGATCAGCAAGGGTATAAATCTTCCACTTAATCAAGAGGTGGGAAGTCTGTGACCTACATGTGTGATGGTGGAGAATGAATTAGAATCCACTAATTGCCTTCTGGGCAGTCCTAGAGCAGAATGTCTGCTGTGATTGGTAGATGTGAAATTTAAGGGAGGTGACACAAGAGAGAAAGATCTTTAAAAAGAAGACCACAGAAGGGATTGGGGATGAAAGAACTCTGACTCAGAGTAAAGACTGGAGGATAGACACTTGAGGAGAGACTGGAAGGGGAACTGGACCCTGGAGGAATTCCTACAGGAGACTTCAGACTGCTTTCTTTTTAGACTGCCACCATTGGTGAGTGAAAGGCTGATTTAGTGATCCTGTCTTTAGTGAAAGTAGAGCATTCTGTCTCTCTGTCTCTGTCTCTCTGTCTCTGTCTCTGTCTCTGTCTCTGTCTCTGTCTCCGTCTCCATCTCTGTCTCTCTGTCTCTCTGTCTCTCTGTCTCTCTCTCTCTCTCTCTCTCTCTTTCTCTCTCTCTCTCTTTCCTTTTCTCTCTTTCTTAATATCTTCTCTCTATTGTAAATAAACTACCATAAATTCCATTTACTTTAGTAATTCATTTTGGGATTTAGAGATTAAATCCCTGGTGATCACCTATATAAATATTCAGAGTCCAAACAAAATTAAATTTAACAAGCCCAAAAAGAATTGATGGAGGAGCTCAAAAAGGATTTTTTTTAATCCAATAAGAAAGGTAGAGGAAAATTTGGGAAAAGAAATGAAATTCCAAAAAATCATAAGACACTCAACAGCTTGGTAAAGGAGATACAAAAAAATAAAAACAACTAGAGAAATGTCCTAAAAATAGGTCAATTATTAAAAGAAGCACAAAAATCCAATGAAGATATGTTCTTAAAACAAGCGGAACTGGCCATATGGAAAAAGAACTATTTAAAAAGTAAAATTATCTAAATGAGAAAGGTGGTACCTAAGCTCACTGAAGATAATAATTCTATAAAATCTATTTGGATATGTGGAAATTAATTACTGTATGAGACATCAAAAAACAATCAAAATCAAAAGAATAAAAAAGTATTTAAAAATGTGAAATTTCTCACTGGAAAAATGTAAAAATAGACTCGAACTCTGGACTTCAATCTCCAGAAGCTCTTGCTCTACTTCCCCAGAATGCTTTGAATTCTCATGTGGGCCGAGATCGAGAAGGGATTTAAGCTGATTGCAAAGGCTTTTTTTTTTGTCTTTTGGACTTCCATTTTGGAGCAGATGTGGTTCTTTCCATAATGTAGGTGAGGTCTTGTCTAGGCCTCTCTGGCCTAGGCACGATTTTCTTATCCTATATTTTCTTTAATCCTTAACTTTTAATAAACCTCTAAAATTATAATACTCCTTGCAGAGAGGAACCAATTTCTACCTTCCTCAGTCTCCGCTAAATTTTAATCTTTACAAAAGCAACTAATATGGAAAATAAACCCAGGGGAGGTAATCTAAGAATTATTGAACTATTTGAAAACCATGATCTAAAAATACTTAAATGTTATCTTTCAAGAAATTATCAAGGAAGACTATGAGAAGTAGAGAGTAAAAATAGAAGTAGAAAGAATCTGTCAATTACTAACTGAAAGAGATCCCCAAAAGATGACTTTTAAGTCAAGGAGAGACTAGGTAGCCAAAAAGAAATAATTCAAATATCAAAGAGCCACAGCCCAAAAAACACAAGATTTAGCAGTTTCTACATTAAAAGACAAAAGGGAGTGGGATGTGATATTCCAGAGCCAAAGAATCTAGAACTTCAACCAAGGACTTTCAACTGAGGATTTTCAAATATTCCTAATGAAAAGACAAGAGCTGAATGGAACATCTGACTCTCAAATATAAGACTTAAGAAAAGCATAGAAAATTAAATAGGAAAGATAAATAAAATGACATTAAATAAGTTTAAACGGTTCACATCCCTACATGGGAAGATGATTCTTATAATACCCACAAACTTTTTAAGTATTAGAATAGTTGTATAGTGATTAAAATTATCTTGAGATTTTTTTTTCTTAGTTTAAAAATAATTTATCAATTGACTGTTCAAGACATCATAATTGTGGCCAAATGACTCCCTTAATCATCATAAGACAAACAGAAACTCCTGGCCCAAGTAAATATATACATTTTTAGGAGCACATTATTCAGGTCTTCCCTTGAACATCCAAAGAAATTTTTTTTTGTGTGTTTTTGTTTTTTTTGTTTTTAATTTTTATTTGGTCAATTTCAAACATTATTCCTTGGTTACAAAATCATATTCTATTCCTCCCTCCCCTCCCACACCCTTCCCATAGCTGACGTGCAATTCCACTGGGTATTACATGTGTCCTTGATCCCAAAGACATTTTTAATTCTTGATTCCTAAATGAGATTAGATCTCTCAGATCCCAAGTCCTTCCCCAAACCGATAGAAGAGATTTCACTTGTTCATAGGAAAAGCATTATTATAGAGTTTTTCCTCTCAGTCCAAGACTATGAAAGGACCACATTCTTTAGGATATAAAGAATGAAAAACATTTATATTGAATGGAGTCAGGAATTCTCTCTAATATAATCTTTATAATTCAAGCTCCTGGTATAAAATAATATAGTATATAAAATACAGACATAGTACAACACACAAATATGAATTCTCATATAAAAGAGGAATGAAAGAGCTTTTATAGTGCAAAGGAAGACAGGGAAGTTGGAGAGGTAAGCACTTTTGAACCTTATCTCATCAGAATTAGCTCAGAGATAGAAGAACATACATGATCAATTGGAAATAGAATATGTTTCCCTAGAAAAAATTACAAAGAGACGAGGATAAGAGAGAGGGGGGAGCTTATAGAAAAGAGGGAAATTTGGGGAATGTGTTGGTCAGAAGTTAAAGATATTGGGGGAATGGACAAAATGAAAGGAGAGATAGATAAACAGAGTGAGAGGAAACTAGGATAGAGAGTAATACATAGTTGTCATAATGGTGAAAAAAATGCTTAAATGTTGAATAGGTATATGAATATATATGAACAAATATGAACAGGTAATTCTCAGACAAGTGGATTAAAGTTCTTTATAGTCATGCAAAAATTATCTAAATCACTATCAATTAGAGAAATGTCAATTAAAACAAATTAGCTATTATGACAAAAAAAAAGAAAATGATGAAATTTTGAGAGGATGTGGGAAAATCAAGACACTAATTTACTGTTGGGAGTGGGGATTGGGAACTGGTTTAACTATACTAAAAAGCAATTTGTACCTATCCCAAAAGGGCTATAAAATAGTATATACCCTTTGACAAATCACTATCATTACTGGATTATATCCCAAAGAGATATAAAATGAAAACTTGAAGGACATATATGTATAAAAATATTTAAAGCAGTTCTTTTTAGTGGAGACAAGGAATTGGAAAGTTGGGAAATATCCTTCAATTGGGGAATGGCTGAATAAGATTTAGTATGTAATTGTAATGGAATGTTATTGTATTGTATAAAATAACAAACAGGAGGAACTTAGAAAAGCTTATAAAGACTTACACAAACTGAAGCAGAATGAAGTAAGTAGAACAAGGAGAATATTTTACACAGTGGTAACAAAGCTATATGACGAACAATTGTAAATAACTTAGCTATTCTCTACAACACAATTATCCAAAACAAATACCAAAAGTCTCATGATAAAAAATGCCATCTTGGGGTAAACATGGCTGCAGTCTAGACACGAATCACTTCCTCTCCCCAGCAATGAAAGAAATAGACTACTTCAAAAGAACATAAAAATCATCCTTGGAAGAATGGAGGGACTCTCCAGTATGACACAGTAACGAAGGTATGTGGGGAGTGAACCTTTCCACACTATAATAAGGAGGAAAAGCTTGCACAAAAACATGCACTGAGATGTCCTTACCCCTCCTACCTCCCCCACGGAACCAGAGTAGGTGCTCAGAGTGCTTACCAGGGACAGCAAGTGAGTTAGGAATGTCTCTGTTGGGGGGTAGGGTGGGGAGGGAGGGGGCACGCACACACCAGGGTGCTTTGGAGCTAAGGAGGACTACTAGGAAAATACCTCTCAAGCCGGTTTCACTGGAGAACCCTGCACACCAGAGAGTGTGCAGTCTGCAGGGGCCCTTGCAAATTGAGAACAGCGTGGAGTCTCCGGAAACTGTAAAAATGGCCAGAGACAAAAGCTCTGCTCCTTGATGTAGTGGGGGGGGGTATGCTAGGGTCCTTGGAAACTGATAGGGACTACCAGAGATCCACCTCTCAGAGCAGTTTTACAGGAGATTCCTGCACACTAGAGAGAAGACCATGGGGGCAGGTGTGCTAACAAACCATGGAGGCTAGGAAGAACTAGTCTGAGGCAACTTAAATCTACAGAAAACCCATCCATATCACTCAGACCTCTGACCAAAAAGGAAAGGAAAAACCACTGAAGGGATGGCTCACATTGCCCAAGACCAATGCTCCAAGAAAAAAGGGAAAAAAAGTGACTATTGAAAACTTTTATGGAGGTAAAACTCAGGGGACAGAAGAGAAAGAGGATGAAATTCAAACAAAATCAAAACATTTCCCCCAAAATGGAAATTATCCACAAGCTCTAGAAGAACTCAAATTGGAGTATATGAAAAAGATAAAAACCTTCTGGCAAGAAAAATGGGAAAAAATTCAGAAAGAGGTCAACAGCCTGAAGACAAGACCTCACAATTGGAGAAAGAGCCACTAACAGAAGGGAGGACCAATCTGAAAAAGCAAAACCAGTCCCTAAAGACCAGAATTAAGCGACTGGAAGACAGTGATCTTGCAAAACAGCAAGAATTACTAAAGCAAAGTCAAATAATTTAGGAATTAGAAGAAAACATAAAATATCTCATTTACAAGGTGACAGAACAGGTAAACAGAGGAAGGAGAGACAACTTGAGAATCATTGGTCTGCCTGAAAAACCAGAGATAAACAAAAATCTCGATTCCATACTACAGAAAATTATAGAAGAGATTTACCCCAATGTTCTCGAGCAAGGGGGCAAAATAGAAATAGAAAGGGTTCATAGAACACCTTCTACACTAAATCCCCAAAAGACAACCCCCAGGAATGTAATTGCCAAATTCAAGAGCTTCCAAGCTAAGGAGAAAATCTTACAAGAAGCCAAGAAGAGGAACTTCAGATATAGAGGAGACCCTATAAGGATCACACAGGACTTAGCAGCGAACATGCTAAGAGGCCACAAAGCATGGAACACAATATTCAGAAACGCAAGAGAAATGGGTCTCCAACCAAGAATCAACTACCCATCAAAACTGACTATAGACTTACAGGGGAAAGTATGGGCATTCAACAAAATAGAAGAGTTCCAAGTATTTGCAAAGAAAAGACCACAACTCAGTGGAAAGTTTGACATCCAAACACAAAGAGCAAGAGAAACATGAAAAGGTAAATATAAAAGAAAGGGAAAAGGAGAAAAATGTTATATTTTTCTTTTATTCAAACTCTCTTATATGAGGACTACATTTATATCAAATTATATATACTAATATGTGGGGAAAATGTAATATGTAACTCTTAAAAATTGTATGCATCCTTAGAGTAGTTAGAAGAACCACACATAGGAAAAGATCAGGGCATCAAGATGATGTGGAGAAATGGGGGGGAAAGAAAGAAAAAGGGAGGGGGGAATTGTTGATGATACTAAGATATACTTCAAGAAATATAAAAAAAACTAAATAGAGTACTCTTTCTAACACAAAGATACACATGGGAAGGGGAGGGGAAGAATTTTCCTATAAAAAGAGGAAGAGAGTGCAAATTGGTAATACATAAACCATACTCTCAGTGAAATCAAGTGAGAGGAAAGAACATCTAGATCCATTGGAATCTTGAATTCTATCTCATCCAACAGGGTAAGAGAGAAGGGGAAATTAAGGAGGGGGAGGGGGAGGGAGCATAAAAATGGAGGGAAGGAGAGGGGGGAGGGGAAGGGAACAAAAAGGGAGGGGCTAGAAAGGGAAGCATATCAAGGGAGGAGACTAGGGGGACTGACCTAAAGTAAATCACTGGTTTCAAAGGCTATACCTAAAGAAGAAAGGTCAGAATTAGGGGAGGATATCAAAATGCCAGGGAATCCACAAGTGACAATCATAACTTTGAACATCAATGGGATGAACTCACACATAAAATGTAGATGAATAGCAGAATGGATTAGAAACCAAAACCCTACCATATGTTGTCTTCAAGAAACACACATGAAGCAGGTTGATACTCACAAGATCAGAATTAAAGGATGAAGTAAGACCTTCTGGGCCTCAATTGATAGAAAGAAGGCAGGAGTTGCAATCATGATATATGACAAAGCTGAAGAAAATATAGACCTGATTAAAAGGGATAGGGAAGGTAATTACATTCTGTTAAAAGGGACGAAATATCGCTAATCAACATGTATGCACCAAATGGTATAGCACCCAAATTTCTAATAGAGAAACTAGGAGAATTGAAGGAGGAAATAGACAATAAAACCATATTAGTGGGAGACCTAAACCAACCACTATCAAATTTAGATAAATCAAATAAAAAATAAATAACAAAGAGGTAAAAGAGGTGAATGAAATCTTAGAAATATTAGAGTTAATAGACATATGGAGAAAAATAAATAGGTACAAAAAGGAATACACCTTCTTTTCAGCACCACATGGCACATTCAAAAAGACTGATCACACAATAGATCACAGAAACATGGCATACAAATGCAGAAAAGCAGAAAAAATAAATACAACCTTCTCAGATCATAACTAAATAAAAATAATGATCAGTACAGGTACATGGAGAGCCAAATAAAAAATTAATTGGAAATTACATAATATGATACTCCAAAATTGGTTAGTCAGAGAACAAATCATAGAAACAATTAATAATTTCATTGAAGAAAATGACAATGGTGAGACATCGTTCCAAACCTTATGGGATGTAGCCAAAGCAGTACTCAGAGGAAAATTCATATCCCTGAGTGCATATATTAACAAATTAAGGAGAGCAGAGATCAATCAATTGGAAATGCAAATAAAAAAAATCGAAAGCGATCAAATTAAAACCACCCAGCAGAAAACCAAACTAGAAATCCTAAAAATTAAGGGAGAAATTAATAAAATCGAAAGTGATAGAACTCTTGAACTAATAAATAAGACTAGAAGCTGGTAATTTGAAAAAACAAACAAAATAGACAAAGTACTGGTCAATCTAATTTAAAAAAGGAAAGAAGAAAAGCAAATTAACAGAATCAAAATTGAAAAGCGGGACCTCACCTCCAATGAAGGGGAAATTAAAGCAATCATTAAAAACTACTTTGCCCAATTATATGTCAATAAATGTACTAATCTAGGTGATATGGATGAATATTTACAAAAAATATAAACTGCCTAGACTAACAGAAGAAGAAATAGAATTCTTAAATAATCACATATCAGAAAAAGAAATCCAACAGGGCATCAAAGAACTCCCTAAGAAAAAATCCCCAGGGCCTGATGGATTCACAAGTGAATTCTATGAAACATTCAAAGAACAGCTAATCCCAATACTATGCAAACTCTTACATAATAAGCAAAGATGGAGTTCTACCAAATTCCTTTTTTGACACAAATATGGTATTGAATCCAAAGCCAGGCAGGTCAAAAACAGAGAAAGGAAACTATAGATCCTAATGAATATAGACGCAAAAATCTTAAATAGGATACTAGCAAAAAGACTCCAGCAAGTGATCAGGAGGGTCATTCACCATGATCAAGTAGGATTTATACCAGGAATGCAGGGCTGGTTCAATATTAGGAAAACCATCCACCAATTGACCATATCAACAAGCAAACCAACAAAAATCACATGATTATCTCAATAGATGCAGAAAAAGCCTTTGATAAAATACAACACCCATTCCTATTAAAAACACTAGAAATCAGAGGAATAGAAGGGTCTTTCCTAAAAATAATAAACAGTATATATCTAAAACCATCAGCTAACATCATCTACAATGGGGATAAACTAGATGCATTCCCAATTAGATTAGGAGTGACACAAGGATGCCCATTATCACCTCTATTATTTAACATTGTACTAGAAACACTAGCAGTAGCAATTAGAGAAGAAAAAGAAATTGAAGGCATTAAAATAGGCAAGGAGATGACCACGTTATCGCTCTTTGCAGATGATATGATGGTCTACTTAAAGAATCCTAGAGAATCAACCAAAAAGCTAGTGGAAATAATCAACAACTTTAGCAAAGTCGCAGGATACAAAATAAACCCGCATAAGTCATCAGCATTTTTATATATTTCCAAAGCAGCTCAGCAGCAGGAATTAGAAAGAGAAATCCCATTCAAAATCACCTTAGACAAAATAAAATACGTAGGAATCTATCTCCCAAGACAAACACAGGAACTATATGAACACAACTACAAAACACTCTGCACACAACTAAAACTAGACTTGAGCAATTAGAAAAACATTAACTGCTCATGGGTAGAATAAGTCATTATAATAAAAATGACCATCCTACTGAAACTTATTTATCTATTTAGTGCCATACTCATTGAACTTCCAAAAAAAATTTTTTTTAGATTTATAAAAAACCATAACAAAGTTCATTTGGAAGAACAAAGGATCAAGGATATCCAGGGAAATAATGGGAAAAAAAATACAAAGGAAGGTGGCCTTGCAGTCCCAGATCTCAAACTATATTATAAAGCAGTGGTCATCAAAACAATTTGGTACTGGCTAAGAGACAGAAAGGAGGATCAGTGGAATAGACTTGGGGTAAGTGACCTCAGGAAGACAGTGTATCACAAACCCAAAGACCCCAGCTTCTTGGAAAAAAACCCACTCTTTGACAAAAACTGCTGGAAAAACTGGAAGACAGTGTAGGAGAGATTAGGTTTGGATCAACACCTCACACCCTACACCAAGATAAACTCAGAATTGGTGAATGACTTGAACATAAAGAAGGAAGCTATAAGTAAATTAGGTAAACACAGAATAGTATACATGTCAGAACTTTGTGAAGGGAAAGACTTTAAAACCAAGCAAGACATAGAAAGAGTCACAAAATATAAAATAAACAATTTTGATTATATCAAATTAAAAAGTGTTTGTACAAACAAAACCAATATAACCAAAATGAGAAGAGAAGCGAGTTGGGAAACAATTTTCATAACAATAAACTCTGACAAAGGTCTAATTACTCAAATTTATAAAGAGCTAAAGCAATTGTACAAAAAATCAAGCCATTCTCCAAATGATAAATGGGCATGTGACATGAACAGGCATTTTTCAGCCAAAGAAATCAAAACTATTAATAAGCACATGAAAAAGTGTTCTAAATCTCTTATAATCAGGGAGATGCAAATCAAAACAACTCTGAGGTATCACCTCACACCTAGCAGATTGGCTAACATGACAGGAAAGGAAAGTAATGAATGCTGGAGGGGATGTGGCAAAGTAGGGACATTAATTCATTGCTGGTGGAGTTGTGAATTGATCCAACCATTCTGGAGGGCAATTTGGAACTACGCCCAAAGAGCGATAAATGACTGCCTACCCTTTGATCCAGTCGTAGCACTGCTGGTTTTGTACCCCAAAGAGATAATAGGGGAAAAGACTTGTACAAGAATATTCATAGCTGCACTCTTTGTGGTGGCCAAAAATTGGAAAATGAGGGGATGCCCTTCAATTAGGGAATGGCTGAACAAATTGTGGTATATGTTGGTGATGGGATACTATGGTGCTAAAAGGAATAACAAAGTGGAGGAATTCCATGGAGACTGGAACAACCTCCAGGAAGTGATGCAGAGCAAAAGGAGCAGAACCAGGAAAACATTGTACACAGAGACTGATACACTGTGGTTCAATTGAATGTAATGGATTCCATTAGTGACAATACAACTTCCCTGAACATTCTGCAGGGATTTAAGAGAAAAAACCCTATCCACAAGCAGAGGACAAATTGTGGGAGTAAAAACACCGAAGATAAGCAACTGCTTGACTACGGGGGTGAAAGGGACATGAATGAGGAGAGACTCTAAATGAACACCCTAATGCAAATACCAATAACATGGAAATGGGTTCTAATCAAGGACACATGTGATACACTGTGGAATCGCGCATCAGCTATGGGAGGGGTGGTGAGTGGGGGAGAGGAAAAGAAAATGATCTTTGTTTCCAAGGAATAATGTTTGAAAATGACCAAATAAAATAATGTCTAGAAGGAAAAAAAATTACCATCTGCTTCCAGAGAGAGAAGTGAGAGTCTAAATCCAAACCAAAGTAATTTTTTTTCACTTTCTTATTTTTATTCTGATTGTATTCTTCCACAAAGGGTTAATATGGAAAAGTGTTTCCCATGATGGCACACATAAAGTCTATGTCAATTGCTTGCCATCTCTGTGGCATGTTGGGAAAGGGAGGTAAGGACACCAAGACTCAAAGTTATTTTTAAATGTTGGAAACTATTTTCACATGTAATTGAGGAGAAATAAAATAAAAAAAAATAAAATATGAGAACATTTTCAGTCACTACCACAATTGCATATTTTTGATGTATAAAATAATATGATACTTAACAAAGCATTTTAAAATTAGGGGAAAAGTTTTATATATTTTGGCTTATTTGCCCCCCTAAAGCAACTACATGATTTAGTTACTTCAAGCAGTATTATTCCAGTTTTACATCTGTGGTGTATAAATGGAGATTTTGAACCTTAGACTTCATTCCCCTGAAGTTCTTTGTATTTCCCAGTATTCCCTATAATCTCTCCTGTGTCTCCACATTGGTGAGATCACATTATTGGTATTTAACTGTATTTAACTGGCAGTAATGGTTCCTACATTCTCTCTTCTTGCATGATATAACATTAGCAGTAATGGTGGTAAGGCAGGTAAAATTTGAAAATGGCTAACCTACATGTGGTTTTTATTTTGTATCCTCTTTATTCCATGATTTTTAATGATTATTAGAGATATAGATTTAATTTTTATTGTAGAAACAGGATCTGAAGAGCTGAAATAATTTGCACATGGTCACACAGTAAGTTTTAGGTGCAGGATTCAAATTCAATTTTTTCCCCTTTCTCTAAGAATAACATTTTATTCACTAAACTATGTGGCTTTTCTTATTAAGACTGACATAAGATCTATAAATGAATGAGGTTAGCCATAAGCATGAATGATAGTTACAATGAATGAATACAAAAGGACATACAGATCTTATATTTCCTTACACTGTAGTTTCCCTTATATTTTATTCAACATGGGCTGTTCCTTTTACAGATAAAGTTGAAAACAGTATGAACACTTCTCCATTCTACTCAAAGTATCTAGTATTATCTCTTGTCAATGAAAATGTCAACCCTATTCCTTTGTACCTAATGATTAAACCAGAAGTCAAATTGTTTTGAATTTACTTCTCACTTTTCTGTTCCCATTCTTAGATCTTCTGGTACACACATACTCTATATGTGTATATATATATATATATATATATATATATATATATACACACATGCATATGCATATGAAGAGAGAAAAAATTATAAATGAACATTTCACAACCACACTATTAAAGTAAGAAAAAAATTTATTTAAAACCCTCAATATATGAATCCATCAATGATTATGAATTGACTCTAAGGGCCAAAGTAATCCAGTTCTAAATTATTATCCTATAAATCAATCCAAATTTATTTCTCAATTCCTTATTATGGTCTAGGCTCTGTAGGAGGAATGAAATACAATAAAATTTAAAACTATGTGTCACAAAATATACTTTAAAATCTTTCAGTTGGTTTCAAGATTATAAGAGGTATAAGTTTAGCCAGTCTGTTAATCATGTAATTTGTATGGACCTGAGGGATGTGTCACAAAGATGGTTTTCCATCCTGTAATCAATTATATTTTTTTTATTTTAAGGTATCCTCTAAGATCATGTTTTCTTTTTTTTTTCTTTTGTTTGTATACGGGAAAAGGTCTAAGTAAAATGTCAGGTAAATCAAGCACATTTTTGATGTCTCCTCTTATTGTGACAAGGATTTATTCTTAATCAGAATATTTCTTTAAGTTATTAATAAACCTCCACAGCACATCAATAGCATAATTATGAAAGTGTGATATTTGATGAGATCATTTAATCTGAAAATAATGATTAAGCAACAGAACATTAATCTACATGTACTAGAGAATCACAGTGGGTCTGAAAGGTTTAAAAAAAACCCTCGTCTATCTTAGAATCAACACTATGAACTAGCTCCAATGCAGAAGAGTGGCAAGGGCTAAATAATGGGAGCTAAGTGACTTGCCCAGGGTCACACATTTAGAAAATATATGTGGCCAGATTTCAACAGAGTATCTCCCATCTCTAGACCTGACTCTCAATCCAGTAAACCACTTAAATGACACTATCTGAATGTCATTTCACAGAGATTAATGTTTGTGGACCTTGCCATTGGTCAGATATAGTCCCAAAACCTGGCAAACAAAAACTCTTAATCTCTGTCTAAATTGGTCGTAACGGATTATAATTTAAAGATTAGAGTATTGATTTCATAGCACAATGGGTCATTTTATTTCAATTCATGACTAATTTTGTAGTTTCAATTTTTATAAGAAGTTTATTATTTTCCTTGAAAATAAATAAATGTAGATAATGGGAATAGTAATTGTCAGTGTTATACAGTAGATGACACTAAACCTGACTTCAAAATTCTTCTTTTATATTTACAAGCTCTGTGAGTAAGGAAAAGTGATATTTTCTCTAAATCTCAGGCAAAATCTCAAAATATATGCCATTTTAACAGATGGTTCTGATCTTCATCAGTGGGGAGGAATCCTGCACTAACAACATCCCATATCCTTGTGATATTTACAAAATGACCATTAATCAGTATACCACAGAAAGATAGCATAACCTATAAGATATGTTATAATTGTGTTTAACTAAGATTTTTCAGGCCTTGCTGAATTTTTGCTGAAATGTCATTGTGGTCCTCCCGATACCTCATGTGATATGGTGACATAATGGTAGGAATTGTCTTTATTACTTGTGTTACATATTCTGAGGCCAATAGATAAACTGAAAGATAATCTTTTTCTCTTTCCCTTCAGTTTATAGTTTTCTCTTAAATAAATTCTATTCATAGTAACAAGGGTTGTTTTTGTTTATCGTATATATGGGGCTTCTAAAAGTAAAAGGTTCTCAACTACCAAGGAAACCATAATTTTGACTATAGGAAAAACTAAAATATTTCCATTACTATTCTTGGTATTATCCAAGTTGTGAATCCTGGATAATTAATGACCTGGATAAACTATGGAATGACTTCTTCTTTTGTCTTACGCTTTTGTTTACCCCATTATAAATATATATATATATATTTAGTGTAGTATATCTGAGTATAGCAGATAGGAGTGAAAGAATATGCAAAGAATAACTTTCTATGAGAACTTTAGAATATAATACTAAATATAAAACTCAATAATTATAGATTTTATATTCACTATAAATCCCTACCTTCATTTTTTTATACTTTTAAATGTGGCCACCAAGACTATTGAAGATCAAAAACCTATAAACAAGGTAAGTTTTCAAATACACTCCCTGGCCAAATCAAGACCTCTTTGCAGTGCAGCTGAAGCAGATTAAAATGAAATTGGGAAATCTCTAAAAGAATAAATTAAAATTGAATAGAATATAAATTATATTAATATATGTTTTTGAGATCACTATATGCTAGTAGGGATCATGATATATTTGTTACTTTGGAACAGAAAGTGTTTATCTAGATATTTTAAATATAATCTCCAGATAAGCAATTTTAAGAATTTCTGAAAAAGCTTATTAAAAAAGAACAAGTTTGGATTAAAGAAATGAGAGTCTGCATTCTGTATAATGGTCCATAGAAACAATTCTGAATATGGATTTAGAGTACTTGTGTTTAAATATGTTCCTTAGATTTGCTGTGTGACCTTGACCACATCACTTTTATATTGGGCTTCAATATTCTCATCTATATTTAGTCTATGATTTTACTGGGATAAAATTACTTCAATAAACTCCTTCATGGATTAATATTCCAGAATTTTCTTTTTCTACTCTACTAAAATATACTCTTTTTTACTAATCTTTATTTTTCCTTTCAGGAGCAAAATTGAGTTAATTAGATGACTAGAAGACAATTTTATCCAGAGATCCATAAATCTCTCAGGAAAAGATATGGTCTCTCCTTTCTGCAATTAGTTCTTTCATATATTTGTTCAACATTAAAAGAGCAAAAGAACTTCATGGTAACAACATATTTTACTCACAGGCAAACTGAAGTACGGCTTCTCTGCTCAGAATACTTCCCAAGGAGTTAGCTGTTAAACACTGATAATGACCAGAATCCTTAGCTTCACTTGGGTTGCTGATAATGAGGTTTCCTTCAATCAAACTGTAGCGATAATCACTTTCCAAGTCTATTTCTGTTCCATTTCGTAGCCATCTTGGGAAAAATCAGAAGAAATACAGATAAGGATTACATGGGGCATTCTCTTCTTCCCTGGGGATTCCAGAATGTCATCCAACTGTTGTTTTTGAGGCTTAAGGGAATGAGTGCTCAAGAGTGAATTTCTACCTGTAATTGGGAACAGGGTTGCCTCGAGCTTCACAATTCAGTGCCACTTTCTTCTCATCAGAATCAGTAGGGAAAATGATATCATCTGGTTCCTGCACAAACACTGGCCCATAATCCACACTCTCTATAGAAACAGAAAAGGGCATACTTTCAAAACCCTCCAAAGACATTGATTCATTAGCTCTCCTCCCACATTGCCTTTTAAAAACCATCTACTTGGATGCAAAATGCCTCTTATTCTTGATGCATTTTAAGGTAAAATATCAAAGAAAATTGTTGCTATATCAAATTCAACTTCTTAATTGAAAAGGAGATCTGAACAGACTTTTTTCAAACTGATTAACCTGGCTTTGAAATGTATTACACAAGCAATGAAAAAAGAAATATATCAAGTTTTTGATGCTGTACATGTATTTAATTTCTTTGTATCTTTGTTTTTCATTCCTTATAGAGATAATGAAAATTATACAAACCTCACATGCTTTTATGACAGCTAATTAATAATTCCATAATCCTTAATTTTTTGCTAATATTTTAATAGTACATTTAATAATTAATTGTAGAATCTTATTATCCTAAGAACCAAATCATTAATTGATTAATTTATTGAATCCCAAATGATCAACATTTTTCTAGGCACTGTGAGTGTGAAGAAACCACTGTTTGATTCCAATCAATGCCGTAAATAATCTTGCCCTAATGAGTTTACAATTTCTTAGAGCAAATAAACACATTATAACTCAAGCATCTTGAAAATATTAAATGAGAAGTAAGTAATATAGACAAAAACTAAGTAAGAGAAGATAATCATCAGAGTTCAGATGATCAGGAACAATCTCAGCATGGGAAACCCTCCAAACCTAGAATTTAAATAGAATTTCAAAGGAAGATTATTAAAATGTATGTAGAGAA
The DNA here is from genome assembly GCF_027887165.1 of Monodelphis domestica. Classification (NCBI taxonomy): domain Eukaryota; kingdom Metazoa; phylum Chordata; class Mammalia; order Didelphimorphia; family Didelphidae; genus Monodelphis; species Monodelphis domestica. The sequence goes on from NC_077230.1 coordinate 257,606,618, forward strand.
AAAAAGAAAATTCTTTAATTAGGAAAAGAAAAGAAGCAAAGTTATAGTGATGAACAATGAATCACAGATCATAAGAACTGGAAGGAAACTTAGATATGATTTAATACAAAAGAAGAGATCATAATAAACAATGAAGTCCCTCAAAGGTTGAGACTTGCTTAAAATCACAGAAAAACATAAGTAATAGAACATGACCCCAAATAAGAACTCCTTTTATTCTACCTAGTATTCTTTCTATACAGTCATGATGACTCCTGATTGAAGGGTGATATCATACAGTAGTCAGAGACCATAATGATTGGAAAGACATTTGACATCATCTTCTTCATTGTTGTGCAGGTTTTTTAAATTTTTATTCTTGTAACTTTTATTTTAGTAGAGATTGGAAAACATCTCACTGAGCATGCATGAACCTCCAGGAGTGCCATCCCATGGAGCATATGTTGAGCTCCCCTGGCAACTTCCAAGGAAATTTGTGGTTTAAGGCTAAAAGAATTGCAGCTTTGTGATAAAAAATGTAACCTCCCATCCACACTGATTAGATGTTTCCTGAAGGACTGCAAAAGCACATTGGTACTGCCTGAATAAGGGGCCTTAATTTTAAATTGGCTAAGAGATCTCTGAGGCACTGCCTATGAAACATATGAAGGAGACTTATGGCATCAGACTGTCAGGGGAACTTTAGAAGAGAAGAGGCACTATGATGTTCTTAATGGTCTTTGATATACCAAGCATTTGGTAAGAAAGAAGTGATCTGGGGAGAGTAAGCTGTGTCACCCTCTTCTTTAGGGCACTTATTCTGAACCCCTTACTGTGTCCCCAGACTACAATTATTTGACAAAGAGTAAACAGATGTAATTCTAGCCCAATAACTCTCTTGGAAACAGGTGAAAAAAGGAAAGATATCTAACTCCAGTAGTGCAGGATTATAATTGTTTCTCTTTATTTTTCCCACAAAAAAAGTTAATTATCACCTTCCTTTAAAGCTAACTGGGCCAGGTCCCAGAGTAGGTATCTAATCAAGGCACACATAAGCCAACTATCTCTCTACATCACTACACAAACTCAAACGGAAAGCAATCTCTGCATGCTACATATTAACTTTAAAAACCACAAGTCAGCATTATCTATATTGTATAGTATTTTATTAATTTTGGTAAATATTTTCAAATTATATTTTTATCTGACTGTGGCCAAAGTAGGAAGTATTTAAACTTACTGTTACATGTTTAATATCTCTTCTCTATACAACGAAACTTGTAAGGTTCCAACAGTATTGCTTTGTTAAATGTTTGAGTCCAAGAGGAATGAAAACTGCAATAAGGAATATTTTTAGTATGTATAGTGATCAGGTGGTGACTTGGAAAATATTCAGGAAGTGAAATACAAGAAAACTAATAAGAGAAAAAGTCAGGAATAAATGTCACATTCCATTTGGTACCAAATGGTCCTAAGAAATTTTGGCTTAAAAAATAGAGGAAAATAATCCTTTGAATTCTTCAAATAGAAATAATTAGAGATAAGGATTCATATAATAAATAAACTTAATTGCTCTTCTAACATCTCGGTGTGTTAATCTTTATGCTAAAGAAGTAGAAAGAGATTTTAATATTTTTATGACAGGAGATTACACTGTAGAAAATTCTCTCTAGGATTAAAATCATAAGGAATATGGTTCCATATGAAGACCTGAAACTCCCATAACTGTAAAAAAGGTCTTATTTACCTATTATGGCTATTGCAAAAGATATACTAATGGCTAACTTGACCTATTAGTTTTAGCAAGACTGGTCGTGGCTCCTACAGTGGAATGTTCAGATCCCTTAAATAAATAGGATCTTTAGGATGCAGTCACCATATCTAAAACTGAGGTAGGGTGTCAACACTCCAGCCTTCAGGAGCTGGACTTAATTTTGAAAACACTAGAGCTCTTTGTAATTCAAATAGAAATGGAACAAAGATATGCATACATTGTCATCATTGTTACTTAATATAATTCTAAAAATAGTAACTGAAGAAATAAGTAAAGAAAAAATAATTGAGGTTATGAGCATTGAAAAAGAGTAAATAAAGTTACAGTTAATTGGGGATGAATCCATTATTTTTCTTGCAAACCTCTAGAGATCCAATCAAAATTTAATTGCAATAGTTTAGTAAAGTTGCAAGACATAAAACAAAACCAAAAATAGCAATATTACTGTATGCTCCTAACAAATTACAATAGTAGGAGACAGAAAAAGAAAAATTCATTCAAAATAACTATAAAACCTCTGAGGTTTTATCTACAAAGGTACATACACTAAGACTTGTAGGAATATAACTATAAGACATTCTTTAAAGAAATATAAGAAGATTTAAATAGCTGGAGAAATGTTAATTTTTATAATTGGGCTAGGCCAATATAATTAAAATTGTTATAGTATAACTATTTCAAGCTGTTTAAAACATAGACCAGATTACTGATGAACAGATTAGGTAAATAAACCAAGAAATAATTGAACATAGTAATATTGGATGAACCCTAGGACATTTCTTAGTATTTTGAAGACTATATTTTTAAAAAAAAAAGACAACTCCTGAGAAACCTGAACAGTTTGGTAGAAATTAGATTTAGACCAACATTTATAATATGTACCAATCAAGTTCCAAATGGATGCATGATCTACACTTAGAATGATGTATCATTTTTTAAAAATAGAGTAAAAGGAAGGGTATTTGTTTTACAACTATGGTATGGAGAATAATTCATACCTTAAGAAGGGAGAGAGGCAATCCTAAAATATAAAGGTAATGATTTCCATTGCAAAAAAGATAAAAGGTGTTGGGGTTTTTTGCATGACAAAAATAAATAGAGTTAGGATTAGAGGAGAAAAAAAATTAAATGAATAGGGTAGAAAGGAGAAGAGCATGAAAATGTGAAATAAAAGAGGAAAATAACAGTGATATATTTCTCATTTTTCTATCCTGGGTTTCTTTTGTTTAATTTATGGGTGTACACATGGCCACTTTAATCAGTCCCCTTTTCTAGCAGTGAGGTCCAGGTCTTAGTACAGGTCCTTTGTTCTGATATTCACCCAATGCAAATAGAAATAATCAAATGCTTAGGGTATAAATGGTTTGCACAATCAAATAGTATTTTCCTACCATTTAACTATATTGCTTAACAACATTGAAATCCATAGAGCACTGGACAGTTCTTTTCTAGCACCTCACAGGTACATCCTCAGGGCATATCTGTTCTTAGTCAAAATCCCCAGTGAAGAGTTAAAGAGTAAGAAATTCTAAATTTGCTCCCATAGTCAGTGACTCCCATCATTCTATTTGTCCCAAATTACTTGAATTTTTAAACTCATCTCCTTTAGTTTCTCTGTCTTAAGAATGACAGCCTTAGGAATGAAAGGGAAAACAAAAGAGTGGGTCTGAAATCACCAATTAAACAGCACTGCCCTCATCTCTTATCATTCGTGTTTGTATAGCACTTTAAAGCTTAGGAAGGATTTTTCTCTTAACAACCTTAGGAGTTAGATAACACAAACTTGGGCCTCATCTTTTTGCAAAGAGGAAACTGGTTCTGGCACAGGTCAGAGTCTCAGGAAGCTAGGAAAATTGCAATAGGTACTGAAAACCCATTCTCTTCTTTTTTTTTTTTAAGTTATATTTTATTTGATCATTTCCTAGCATTATTCATTAAAGACACAGATCATTTTCTTTTCCTCCCTCCCCCCCACCCCCCATAGCCGATGCTCAAATCCACTGGGCATTACATGTTTTCTTGATTTGAACCCATTGCCATGTTGATAATATTTGCATTAGAGTGTTCATTTAGAGTCTCTCCTCTGTCATGTCCCCTCAACCGCTGTATTTAGGCAGTTGCTTTTCCTCGGTGTTTCCACTCCCATAGTTTATCCTTTGCTTATGGATAGTGTTTTTTTCTCCTAGATCCCTGCAGATTGTTTAGGGACATTACACCGCCACTAATGGAGAAGTCCATTACGTTCGATTATACCACAGTGTATTAGTCTCTGTGTACAATGTTCTCCTGGTTCTGCTCCTCTCGCTCTGCATCACTTCCTGGAGGTTGTTCCAGTCTCCATGGAACTCCTCCACTTTATTATTCCTTTTAGTACAATAGTATTCCATCACCAACATATACCACAATTTGCTCAGCCATTCCCCAATTGATGGGCATCCCCTCGTTTTCCAGTTTTTGGCCACCACAAAGAGCGCAGCTATGAATATTTTTGTACAAGTCTTTGTGTCCATTATCTCTTTGGGGTACAGACCCAGCAGTGCTATGGCTGGGTCAAAGGGTAGATATTCTTTTGTCGCCCTTTGGGCATAGTTCCAAATTGCCCTCCAGAATGGTTGGATCAATTCACAACTCCACCAGCAATGAATTAATGTCCCTACTTTGCCACATCCCCTCCAGCATTCATTACTTTCCTTTGCTGTTATGTTAGCCAATCTGCTAGGTGTGAGGTGATACCTCAGAGTTGAAAAACCCATTCTCTTCTTAAACGAGTTTTAGCATCCCCTTTAGCAAACTCTACTTCTGTGAAAGTTACCGAAAAAGTACCGCTAGATATCAGGAGACTTGACTTCAGTTTCTAGCTCTGGATCTAACAAAACAACATGCACTATAAATAGAAGGCAGAATGGGAGAGGGTGGGCTTAACTAGAAGCTGAAAGATCAGGAAAGGCTTCTTGATGAATGTGACACTTGAGCTGAATTTTGAAGAAAATGAGGGCTTCACAGAGATAAAGGGACAGGGAGTAGGTTTTAGACCTGGAAGCTAGGGAGAGTTAAAGCAGGGAGATTGTATAAATTATCTAATTATCTTGAATGATATGATACTCAATAATTTCTCTGTCACTGATACATTCAATTTAGAGTTCCATGTGAAGGAATGGTCATGGCATGTACATCTGATGACATTATTTAATTTAATTGTTTAGTACTAAACTACACAGGTTATCAATTGGTGTTTTGTGCCAAGTAGCATTGACTTTATAGTTGCTGTTGCTGTTAAAGAAGGGTGTAACATGGGAGAAAAGAGATTTAAAAGCTATACAACATTGAAGAAGGACCTTCTTGATACACAATAAATCAAAATCTTTCTTGCTTTCTTTTTTCTTTTTTTTTTAATAATTTGAGCCCACTGAGACATGGGTGGATGAGCACGTGACATTACTTTCAGTTTTTATTTCCCTGGGGTAGTATCTGTTGTTGTTGTTTTTTAGCAGATATTTTATTAAGAGACCAGAAATATCTATAGCTGGCTATCCCTATGATGTTAGCGATCATTTATCTCTGGAGGTTTTGTGATTGTGGGACGCAGGTAACATAAGAATGTGTACTTTCAAATCTCATGTGCTCATTTTTCATAGCATCTTAGGAAGTGAACAGAATTAAAATGTGAGACACTGAAAAATTGAGGTACAAATGTAATATACTCTGAAAAAATATTCTTTCATACTAAAAAAAAGTCACCCTAAGGATTTCAGGGGATATGTGATCCTTTTAAAGTTGTGGTAAAGAAATTGCCAAGTGATAAATCAATCTCTAAATGTTCTCTGAAAGGCAATCATAAAAGAAATTATTTATCTCTTTCTTATCCTATGTCTTGAAAGACAATATCATATTAGGGAGAATATCAGGGAATTTTGCCAAAGCTAGCCATATTTATGTTACATTGTATCTAGCTCTATTCTCTTTCCTCCCTGGGACAATGGACTTTAATTGGTGAATATTCACTTTATCCTGCCCTGATCTCAGGTCTATCATAATGTCTCCCAGTTATTTTCATGGAAGTCAGCTCTTCAAGTTCATTGCTCTCACTTCCTTCAGAAAAACTCTCCTCCCTGGCCTCAGGCCCTTAATATGTATTTTCCCCTGTATTACTATGAAATATTTTTGAGTGAAGATACAGCCTTACTTATGTGTATTTGTATTCCATTAGCATAGTAATTGGCACATAGTGTTTAATAAATACTTTTTAACCACATTCAAAAGACATTTAATTCAATTTCCCCTTTTTTTGTTGTTTTTGTTGTTGTTGTTGAGACATTTCCAGGCACTTAGGGAAAGTCATTTCTCTCAAGCCATTATGGAAGATAGTTATAAAAAATATATCTAAAATAAAAGAAACTGTGTACAATTTTATAAAAAGAGATTTGTCCAATTGTTCCAAACCAGTTGGTATTAGAAGCAGCTGGTGGCACAGTGGATAAAGTATTGGGTTTAGAAGTCAGGAAGACCTGAGTCCAGATCTTGACTAAGACACTTAGTAAGTGCATGACTCTGGGCAAGTCACTTAACTTTGCTTAGCCTTGATTTCCTCAGTCAAAAAATGGGAATAATACTAGCACTCACCTTGGAGGGAGAAATTAGGTCAAATGAGATTATGATGAATAAAATGTGCTTAGCACAATGCCTGGCATATAGTAGGTACTATGTAAATGCTTATTGTCTTCCTCCTTACTTTGATGATGCCAGGAAAATAATAAAATGAAGACATTAAACATGAGAAGAATATTCTACTTTTATAAAGGAGAGAACAAAGTTTTGTTTTAGGAAAAAAATTATAGCTACTCTGCATAATAGTGGTATCAATTTCAAGGAGAAATAGGTTTAGTAAATCATACATTTAATCATATATATTTTCTAATTATCTGAAGCAGGATTCAAATCTTGATCTTCTGAGTCCATATTTTTAAAAATATGGCTTGAAATAATCAAATGGGAAAATGTAAATATTACTTGGGAACCTTATAAAGAAACAAAAGAATCTTAAGAGTTGGGAAGAACTCTGAAATCATCTATTTCAATTTTTACCCAGTGTAGGAATTGACTTTACAAAAATCTTAATGGAAAATCATTCAATCTCCACTCAACCATTTCCTTTGAATTTGAGGTCAATACCAAGGCATTATTTTTTAAATGAACTTCTTTTCCTGTTTCCTGTCAGATGGGAAGGAGTTGATGTTTCCATGAGATTAATGAATAAAATAAAAATGAATAAAAATATGAAACCCTGAGAAAGACACTTACCTTTTATACAAATATATATTATATATGTGTATATATACATAAACATATATAACCTATATTATATATCCATGGACATATAATAATATATAAGCTATATTGTATATATATGTAATCTATGTTATAAAACCTAATAGAATTATTGTGCAAAATGAGCTAATCTTCACTTGCTATGTGATTATTAGCTATATTATATAAGAATGATAAATATTATTATTTCATTTTATAAAACAGTCCCATAAATCAAAGGTGTTAAACATATAGCCCAAAGGCCATACATTCAACAACACTCCAAAGTATAGTCTGAATAAATTTAAAATGTAATTGGGAAAATTTTAACAAAGTAAATACAAATGCAATAGAACATTGATGTTGTCAATATATGATTTTATAAGTTAATATGAGGCCTAGATGAAAGGGAGGTTCCTATGATAGGGATCAAATAAGCAATTGGTTACACAACCAAGAGGTCAAAGAAGGAAAATAATAGGTAGGTTTCTTTATAACATGACTTTCCTTCCCTTTTTTGAAATTTCTCTTTCTTTTTCTCAATTTAGTCAGTTTAATAACAATAAAAACATTTGCTCTTAGGATAACTTAAGTATTTCAGTAAAGAAATCACTTTGGATAGAAATAATTTAATTTAATTTAATAAACAGATCTAGATGACACAGGGATAAGAGCATTGGGTTTGAGAAAAAAAGAAAGAAATTTGCATGAATTCTAATCTGGCCAATGAGCAAGTCACTCCTCATTTGTAAAATGTCAGTGTCTTCGCCAAGAAAACTAAAAACGGAGTCATGAAGAGCCATGTATGACTGAATAAGATAAAAAAGACACTGTGCTAACTGCAAATGGGTGCTAATTAAAAAAAAAAGTCCTTTCCTTCAAGAAGCTTATAATCTAATACAGACAAAGGAAGTTGAACAGAATTGGACAATAAGATCACAAGATAGAAAGCAAATAGAGCAGCTGATGGAAAAGGAAGTACCAGGAAAGCTCTGAGATCTTCGTAAAAGAATGCTTTGCAGAGATTTTATGGGAAGACCCAATTGAGAAATGTGAGAAAACGTGGAGTATTAAAAACCAAGTTAGTCAGTGTAACGATATTTCAAGTGATCAACTTATCTTGGAGAAGTACAATGTGGAAACGAAGCAGAACAGTTGATGTCAAATAAGAGAATCAATAGGCATTTGCTTCATTCTAATACAAATGAATTCAGGTATAATAATTAGCAATTGAAAAATGATAAAGGCAGGAATAAAACAAACATTTTAAATTACTCTCTCAATCTGAGTCATTTCCCCAAGCAGTGTAAAATCTTGCAGTAATTTACCCAATCATACTCATTCTCACTCTGTGAAGCATTAGTGTGAGATTACATTGTTCTGCACCAAACATTAGCTGTGCCAAGTTTCCCTTATACTCAAATAATCTGACACTTTGATAGCAATTTCTAGATATCTATATATGTCAGAGTAGTTCTTAGTCTCAAAAAACAAAATAAAACAAAACAGAAAAACAGAACAGAATAAAAGGTACCTTACTTTACTCTCCCCTCCTAATGTGCACCAACTTTTATTTAGAAAAAGAGAAAAGAAACAAATTCAGACAGTGAAGTATTTAAACCTTCAGCACAACTGAAAGTCTACAAGCAAAGGCTAGATTTTATTAGATACACTATAGAGAGCATGCAGCCTTTATAGGTGGTCCTGTCTAGCTCTATATCTAGGATGATAAAATGGTCTCAGAGAATCCTTCCACCTGTGAGTCTACACTTTGCTAAAATAAGCTATTCCTAGATATGCAGAAGTAGTCCTGAATCATTCTGATTCTATTTCTATATTCAACTAAACCACAGATGACATCAGATGTAGGTGATGGAATGTCAGAATGTGCCAAGTTATGAAGGATTTTAAATGAGAAATAAAGCCTTTATACTGGAAATAAAAGAGAATCATTGGTATTTATTGAGTAGGAAGTTGACACTGTCAGACCTAAACTTTACAAAAATCACCTTGGCAGCTAAGTGGAGAATGGACTGGATTTGGAGAGATGATGCAGGGAGACTAATTAGAAGATCATTTCAATAATTCAGGAAAGAAATAAGAAGGCCTGAATTAGGATGACAGCTTTGTGAATAGGGAGAAGGGGACATATATGTTGGATGTTATGATCAGCACAGTCCTTCTATATTGCCAGAGGGCAGGAAATATCCTTTTCCAAATAATTCCTTTGTGCATAGATTTAGATTGAAGGGATCTATGGTTTTGTCATACAATTCTGCTCATATGTGCTAACTAGTAGCATCAGAAACTAAATTAATGGGAGTTTGAAAAGAAATGTCCCTTCTGGCCTCTCAGAAGAAGATGCCTCTCATATCTGTCACTGATGCCATATTTTGATATGATTACTACCACAGACTTTGAAATGTTTAATTATAAATTGAATTTTGAGATAAGTTTCACAGTTACAATGTGTGAAAAATATTTCACACCATGTGAGCTTCTAAAATATTTTCTTGGATAAAATATTCACAGCTTTCTTTTTCATTTCAAGTTACCTTTTGAACACTTAAATCATTTTACTTTGTAAAAGTTAAAAGAAAATCATATATCGTCATTGCAAAACTTCTTACCATTGCTATGATTACAGAAGGACCATTTGCTAAAAAGTGATACAAAATATGTTTTACAACTGGTAGGAAGAACAAATCTTAAAATGTAAATGAAATGATTGTCTAGTAGATGGCTTGCGAATATTTTACCCCTCCGAAAATTTGATTTTCATTTTAAAATCCTCATTCATTCTGTTTAAAATCATGCATTCATCCACATAAGTCATCACCATTTCTGTACATTTCTGACACATCACAGCATCAAGTATTAGAAAGAGAAATTCCATTTAAAATCAACCAAGACAATATAAAATATTTGGAAATCTATCTACCATGACAAACACGGGAACTATATGAACAGAACTACAAAACCACACAATTCCACACAATTAAAACTAGATCTAAATAATTGGAAAAACATTAATTGCTCATGGGTAGGATGAGCAAACATAGTAAAAATGATCATCCTACCCAAACTTATTTACTTATTTAGTGCCATACCCATCAAACTACCAAAAAACATTTTTTACCAAATTAGAAAAAAAAAAACATAACAAAGTTTATTTGGAAGAACAAAAGATGAAGGATATCAAGAGAAATAATGAAAAAAAAATGGGAAGAAAGGTGGCCTTGCAGTACCAGAACTCCAACCACATCATAAAGTAGTGATCAACAAAACAATCTGATCCTGGCTAAGAAACGGAAAGGAGGATCCGTAGAATAGATGTGGGGCAAGTGATATCAGCATGGCAGTCTATGATAAACCCAAAGATCCCAGCTTTGGGGACAAAACCCCACTATTTGACAAAAACTGCTGGGAAAACTGGAAGACAGCATGGGAGAGATTGGATTTGAATCAACATCTCACACCCTACACCAAGATAAACTCAGAATGGGTGAATGAATTGAATACAAAGAAGGAAATTCTAAGTAAATTAGGTGAACATAGAATAGTATACTTGTCAGATCTTTGGGAAAGAAAAGATTTTAAGCCTGAGCAAGAGTTACAAAAATTGCAAAATATAAAATAAATAATTTTGATTAGATTAAATTAAGAAGGTTTTGTACAAACAAAACCAATGAAACCAAAATTAGAAGGGAAGCAACAAATTGGGAAAGAAATCTTTATAACAAAAACTTCTGACAAAGGTCTAATTAATCAAATTTATAAAGAGCTAAATCAATTGTACAAAAAATCAAGCTATTCTCCAATTGATAAATGGGCAAGGGACATTAATAGGCAATTTTCAGTTAAAGAAATCAAAAGTATCAATAAGCACATAAAAAATGTTCTAAATCTCTTATAATCAGAGAAATGCAAATTAAAAACAACTCTGAGGTACCACCTCACACCCAACAGATTGGCTAACATGACAGGAAAGGAAATTAATGAATGCTGGAGGGGATGTGGCAAATTGGGACATTAATGCATTGCTGGCAGAGTTGTGGATTGATCCAGCCATTCTGGAGGGCAATATGAAACTATGCCCAAAGGGTGCTAAAAGTCTGCCTGGCCTTTGATATACCTCTATCACTGCAGGGTTTGTACCCCAAAGAGATAATAAGGAAAAAGACCTGTACAAGAATATTCATAGTTGTGCTTTTTGTAGTGGCAAAAAAATGAAAAATGAGGGGATGCCCTTCAAACAAATTGTGGCATATGTTGTTGATGGAATACTATTGTGCTCAAAGGAATAATAAACTGGAGGAATTCCATGTGAACTGGAATGACCTCCAGGAATTGATGCAGAGTGAAAGGAGTAGAACCAGGAGAACCTTATACATGGAGACACATATACTGTGGCACAATTAAATGCAATGGACTTATCTAGTAGCAGCAATGCAATGATCCAGAACAATTCAGAGGGATTTATGAGAAAGAACACTATCCACATTCAGAGGAAAAACTGTGGGATTAAAAACACAGAAGAAAAACAACTGCTTGATCACATGGGTCAAAAGGGATATGACTGGAGAGGTAGACTCTATGATTATCCTAGTGCAAACATCAACAACATGGAAATAGGTTTTGATCAAGGACACATGTAAAACCCAGTGGAATTGTGCATCAGCTACAGGAAGGGGTGGAGGGAGGTGAGGGAAAGAACACGATTCTTGTAACCAAGGGAAAATATTCTAAATTGACTAATTAAATGAAATTTTCAAAAAAGTAAAAAATAATAAAATAATGCATTGCTCAGAGAGTCAGTATTTATTAAATATTTATTAAAATTGTGGACCTGAAGTTAGATGTTCTGGTTTTAGACTCATTTCAGAAACTGATTAACTGTGTGGTCAGTGAATCTCTCAAAGATTTAGTTTATTCATCTGTAAGTAAGGCACATGATAATTGTGATACCAACTTCACAGGGAGGTGAGGAAAGAAAATATTAAAGCTCCTTAAATATTATCAGAAATGCAAGGATCAAGCACAACTCCAAGAGACATAAGATATAAAAGCTATCCACTGCAATAGAAGGAAGTAATGGAGAGTGAATACAGATTGAAGCCTACTGTTCTTCACTTTATTTCCTCTATGAATTGTTCTCTAGAATAAGTGATTGGTGTATTCTTCCACAATATTATGAATATGGAAATGTGTAGTATATAATAATACACATATAATGTATACCATATCACTTGCCATCTTGGGAAGGGGAGAGAGATGAGAATGAGAGAGAAAACATGGATCAAAAATGTTGGAAAATAATTACTGAAAATTGTATTGATATATAATTTAGGAAAAAAAAAACATTAGAAAATAAGAAAATCTAGAGTGAAGCTGGCATCAGCAACCTGGGAATAGATAAAGGAATTTGAGGCAATACTCATCAACTATAGCTTGTCTAGTTTTTACTCTTTAGTGAAGATATAAACATTTACATGATTCTAGAACCAGCTGCTAAGGGCATGGTGGAGATGAAAGGAATTTATTCTAGTAAGCCAACATATTAAATGAATATATTCGAGGAGTACCTGTTAGTAAAGAGCCAATCAACAAGCATTTATTAAGTGCTTAATATGTGCTAGGTATTATGGTAAGTATCATGCATAAGAAGAAATGTAAAAACAATATCTGCCTTTAAAAATTTTACATTCCAGTGGGAGACACACTATGCAAATAACTACCTAGGCACAAGATAGAAATGAAGCAGGTGAATGGTAATCTGAAAAGGGAGGGCACAATCAGTTAAGGGGAACCATTAAAGGTTTCCTATTGAAAGTGGTACTTGTACTGAATCTTGAAAAAAGTCAGTGAAACTAAAAAGCACCATGACTCATTCTTTAAAAAATTAAACTAGAATAAAATTAACTTTTTTTAAATACTTTAAAGCAAAAATATAATCACTTTTCATTTGAGGTAGAAAATATGTCTATGGTTGACTGGGGAGTTTAATAATCCTTGCTTTAAAGGTAAAGTTCAGGAATAAACAGCTGGCTGAGAGATTGCAGATTTGTCTAATCACTGGAGAACTCTGACCCACTTGCTTCACAAATCTAGCAAATTATTCATACAGTTTAGATATTTTGATTCTTCCTATATTAAATGAGGTATTTATGCTGGATTTCCCATCTATGAAATTATCTTTGATCATTTTTCCTAGCTACCCTGAACTGAGAAAAAAAAAACATGAATTGTAATGATAGAATAGGTAGGTCTGTTTTGCATTTTTTTTAAACCCTTACCTTCCACCTTAGAATCAATACTATGCATTGGTTCTAAGGCAGAAGAGTGGTAAGGTCTAGCCAATGGGGAATCAAATGACTTGCCCAGGGTCATACAGCTAGCAAGTATCTGAGGTAACATTTGAACCCAGGACATCCCATCTCTGGGCTTGGTTTTCAATCCACTGAGTCACCCAGCTGTCCCCCCGTCAACACAATTTTAAATAATTTTATCTGAAAATTTTCTCTCCCTTTCCTTCCCTTCCCCCAAAAGCAGATAATATGAAATAGAATATACATGTGCTGTCATGAAATATATGTTTCCATGTTTGTCATGTTCTATAGGATGACACATTGCTTATATAAGGAAAAAACTCATGAAAGTGGTAAAATGAAAAATGGTATGCTTCAATCTGCATTCAGTTGCTTCTATGGTAGTGAATAGCTTCCTTCATCAAGAATCTCTGTGAGCCTTTTCTAAGGAAGGTATCAGACTTTCTTGTTGGAGAACCTAGAAGCTTCTTCACATACACTAGCCAGCAGGCTCTAAATGAACTTAAATCCAAGAAGTATATAGATCCAACTGATCCCTAGGATTGGGGAGACAATGGGATAGGGCAAGGGGTAACATTCACCCAGGGGTAGTAGTGATAAGGACAATAAAAGTGTCTGAATTTGTGTGACTCTACCAGAATTGGCAATGATTTCTTTTCTGTTGCCTATAATCCAGATGCAATTCAGTGAAGGAAGCCCTGAAACACAGTTTGAGAACCTTGATTTGAATCTGCCTTCAGAATTTTAGATAGGTCATTTAACCTCTCTGGGCCTTGATTTCCTCATCTATAAAAAGAGTGGGCTAGAACAATGGTCCGACAAAGCAGTGGGCACCAACATAGGACAAGCCATGAGAAATTAGTTTGCTCCAAGATGATACATGCATCAAAACTGGGTGATTTTCCGAATTACATCAATGTTAACTTAGCAGAGACCTAAGAAAGGGTTATTTAACTTAGAAAAAAGAAACCACTGAGTTAATGTAATTACTTCAGGTAGTTGTTGAATATAAGGAATGTCACCTAAAAGATTTCAAAAGTTGATTAAGGATTAAACTGGAACTTTTCATAGTAATAGAGGTTAATTGAAAGACCTTTAAGAGTTAGAACCTCAAGCATTTACAGAGCAAGAGCAAATTGAAAATCGTGGGATAATATTCTCATGAACATGAAAAAACAGGTAAAAACATGTGACCTCTTAACCTAATTCTTATACTCTTCCAATACCAGGACTTTCATTTATTTATTTAGTTAGTCAGTTAGTTTTGCTTTTAAAAACAAAGGCTTAAATCATGACTCTAGTTGTAAACTTTGAAAAATGTTATGTGGAAGGTCAATTACACTCTGGCTATGCCTCTCTAAAAAATAGAACTAGGACCGAGGGGTCAAAATTCTGAGGAAATAGAACTTGTCTTAACAGAGGAAGGAAGAGAAGAAGAAAAGAAAGGAAGGAAATATACATTTATTAAGACCTACTGTGTTTCAGGCCAAGAACTTGGCAAATATCTCCTTTCATTCTCACAACAAGTCTGTGAGGTACATGCTATTACAATTCCCATTTTATATCTGTAGAAACTAAAACAGAAGTCAAATGATTTGCCCAAGGTCATACAGCTAGTACATCTCTGAAGTCAAATTTTAATTTGAGTCCTCCTGACTGCAGACTTAGCCTTTATCTACTCCACCAAACTTGCTGAGCAATTCATCCAATTCATCCTGAACAAGCTGCCTTGAAACTACCCTATCCCTAGAAATGTCTTAGGAGGAAGGACATTGATGCTGTCCATCAATGAAGTGGTAGGGAAAATTCTTGTATGGATACCTTTCTATCAATTCCTTAATGGATGAGACCTGATAAAGTGAATTAACTGAGTCAATATTATAGACCCAGTTCAGGCACAGTCTGAGGGAAAGAGAAATTCTAGCAAATGTGTCTAGAAAATATACTTTTTGAAGAACACTGAGACAGTAGTAAATATTATGTACAATAGCCATTTTGTAGGGAAGATTTAGAGGCAGAAGTGGATGTCAGAAGGGAAAACGCAATCCAAAGTAGAAATCCATACTATCACCTGAGTGAAAGTCTTCAGGAAGTCTGGGTCTGATGTTCAGGCTGCAAGAGCTCAGTGGTGGCTGGATTTGTACCCCAAAGAGATAAAAATGAAAAAGACTTGTACAAGAATATTCATAGCTGTGCTCTTTGTGGTGTCAAAACATTGGAAAATGAGGGGATACCCTTCAATTGGGGAATGGCTGAACAAATGTGGTATCTGTTGGTGATGGAATACTATTTTGCTAAAAGGTAAAATAAAGTGGAGGAATTCCATGGGGACTGGAACAACCTCCAGGAAGTCATGCAGAGCGAAAGGAGCACAACCAGGACAACATTGTACACAGAGAATGATGTATTGTGGCGCAATCGAATGTAATGGACTTCTCTGCTAGCAGCAATACAATGATCCAGGACAATTCTGCGGGACTTATGAGAAAGAACACTATCCATGTTCAGAGAAAGAACTGTGGGAGTAGAAACACAGAAGAAAAAACATTTGCTTGATCACATGATTTCAAGGGGATATGATTGGGGATATAGACTCTAAATGATCTCTCTATTGCAAATAATAATATGGAAATGGGTTTTGATCAATGATACATGTAAAAGCCAGTAGAATTGCTCATTGGCTAAGGGAGAGGGGAGGGAGGAAGGGAGAGAAAGAACATGAATCATGTAACCATGGAAAAATATTCTAAATTAATTACTTTAATTTGTAAAAAAAGAAAAAAAAAGAGTTCATTGGTGGCTGATGGGGAAAAGATCATTAGAAAATGGGAATAGGATGGGTCAATTTTTGATACTTTGGGGCCTCCTAGGTATATTTAAGTCTTCAGACTGTCTGAACAAAGACAGTCAGTTTCCCTGAGTCTTTCCTAAATATCTGGCAATATATCTTGATATTCCACAGCTGCCAACATGAACTACCATGAATCTTTCCAATGCTAACATGTTAAGATAATAACATATTGCCTAAATATCATATTGGACTTTAATATCAAAAAATAATAAATGTTAAAACTTTCTTTAAACCATAAATCATTATACATATGCAAATGTTATTAGTAGGAGTTGGGGAAAAGATTTTGCCATGTTAGGGAACTTCCAAGTTGAGGACTCCTTCTATTAGCAGATATTTAAGTCTTACAGTAATAGAAAGTAGCTTGGGACAATTACCTATATCTTAATTAGTAAATTAAGGTAATTGCCTCTGGTCTCCTAGTTAAATATGTCCTAATGCCAGATATGAACCTACATATATCAAAATACAAGTCTAACCTTCTTTCCACCATGTGGTTGTTTCTTTCTCACTATTATTATTCTTAGAAGTATGAAGAAGTGTGGCTCTTTTTCTAAAACTACTACTAAACTAAACTAAAACTAAAACATAACTACAGTTAATGAATAACATATTTTGCCCTTCATTCATCATTCTTAAATACATATAAGACATATATACGTAATAGGAATAGGAAAAATTTAAAAACATACATGTATAGATTTTGAATGTGTTTAAGACCTACCTATGTCAATAAAACCCAACAAGAGATAGAAAGAGAAATCCTATTTAGATAACTGCAGACAATATAAAATATTTGGATGTCTACCTGCTGAGACAAATCCAGGAACTATAATATCACAAGTATAAAACACTTCTCATGCAAATAAAGTTAAATCTAAACTACTGGAAAAACATTCATGTTCATGGGCAGGTTATGCCAATATAATAAAAAATGATAATTCTTCTAAATTAATTTACTAATTTAGTGCCATACAAATCAAACTATCTAAAATTATTTTAGTGAGCTAGAAAAATAATAATAAAAGAAGATTATAATAAAATAATAAGATAAAAAGTAATAATAAAAGAAGAGCAAAAGATCTAGAATATCAATGGAATTAATGAAAAAAAATGAAGGAAGATAGCTTAGCTGAACCATCAAAAAGTTTTGACACTGACTAATAAATAGAGTGGAGAGCCAATGGAATAGGATGTGCACTCAACATGCAATAGTAAATGACCAAAGTAAGCTAGTTTTCACAAACGCAAAGATCCAAGCTTTTAGAAGAAAAAAATTCACCATCTGACAAAAACTGAACTAAAACTAAGAAACAGTATGATAGAAATTAAGCAGATTAACATTTCATACAAAATACAAGGTAAAGTAAAAATGGATACATGATTTAGAAATAAAAGCACAAAATAGCTATAAAACCTATGGATAAAGGAATAATTTGCATCAAAATAGAAAACATTATGAGGTGTCAAAGGGAAAAAAAGTATTGTTAGCTTTATTTTACAAGTGGGGAAACTGAGATTCTAAATAAGGTAAAATCATTTGTCTGGGAACACCCATGTTGGAACTTGGATTTGAAATTCATGATTCATGACTTCCATGTCCCCGGATACAGCTGGAACCCTATTAAAGCATGAGCTCCTTTAGTGTAGGGATTGTACCTTTCATTTTCTTTATATTTCCAGACCTTAGCACAGTGTCTGGCACACTGTCAATGCTTAATAAATGCTTGTTGACTTATTCATATACTTCTGCATACTTTTTCTTCCCTAGTTTTCCATGACATTACTTTTTTCTTTTTTTCCATCTGATCTATAAAACTATTCTTTTTCAGACTCAGCTTTTGGAAAATTTATATTTATATTCCACCTACTACTGGCACAGTTTCTAGGACAAAGTAGGAACTTAAATGTATATTGATTGCCTGCCTGCCTGCCTCTTTTCACACTATACTGTGACAGTGATCTGGGTTTGTGGCTTCAATAATCAATTATATGCAGAAATGTCCTATAGCTAATCTTAGTCTCTCTAAGGACCATTTTACCAATTGCTTTGTTGGATATCTTGAAGTGGATCTCAAATCAACATGTTGAAAACTGAACTCATTATCTATTCCCCAAATTTCTACCCTTTTAAAAACTTATCTCTTAGTGAGGACAACACCATTTCTCACTCACCCATGCTTTCAACCTTGGTGTCATCCTTGACTCCATCCTCTCACTCTCCCAAGCCTTGACTTTCTACTTTTATAGTATTTCACATAAAGTCCTCTCTCCATGTCCATAACCATTACCCTAATTCTTTCTGCCACCATCTCTCATCTTTTAATGGCTTTCTAAATGGTCTCCCTACCAAAAGTCTCTCCCAAATTCAATTCATCCTCTACTTGACTGCCCATAGAATTCTTCCTATACTCTAAGTCTAACAGTGTCTCTCCTTTTCCTACTCTCCACCTCATTGTGTTCTAGTCACTTCCTCTTACCTCTAGGGTCATACATGAAAACCTCTATCTGGAAAGCTCTTCATAACATCACTCCTGCCTACTTTTCCAATATTCTTACATTGTATTTCCTCAATGAAATCTGTAAGTAAACTATTATAGCATATTTGTGATTTCTTGAAGCCAACACTCCATCCAACATCTCCAAGACTTTGAACTTTCTGGGGCCATATCTTTAATTCTTCCTCTCCTCACTTCCTACTCTTAGTTTTCTTAGCTACCTTAGAGACTCATTTCAAATGATTCTGTCTACTGGATGCCTTTCCCAGTTCCTTTGACTTTCCCTACTTGTTCTCTGGTTGCTCAAAATTTTGTTTCAAGTCGTAATAGCCATTGTAGCTCTGGAGGCTGGTGAGAGTGAATCAAAAGTTCAAGTTACCCCCTGCATTATTCAAATGCATTGCTCTGTTCTGACTCATGAGACTATAACTCTTAGGCTGTTTTTATTGTCTTCACAGGAGTAAAATTTTTGGCTCTGATGAGCTCTAGTCATTATTAGTAGCCCAGGTAAACAAACATATACAGAAGTACAGATGTCCACTGTGACCTGTGAAGATTGGATTCGGCTATCTCCTGATTGTAACAATGAAAGTACTTAGCTCTTCCTCGATAGTGAAAATAAAATTGTAATCCCCAGTCTATTTCTAGATTTTAATCCCCAAAGTGTTAACTCAGTATTTAAAGTAGATCTACCCATTTTAACTACAAAAAAGATATAAACTAACTACAAAAGGTGTGACACCCATTTCATACATTGAGTGGGCAGTCCTGGAGAGGAGTGGCTGCTCTGATTGATAGACGTAAAAATTTAGGGGAGGTGACACAAGAGAAAAAAAAGGCTTTAAATAGAGGAAACAGAGGCACACAAGGGTCAATCAAGAATGAAGAAAAGTCACTTGAAGGAGAGACTGGAAGACAGACATTTGAGGAGAGCCTGGAGGACAGATACTCAGACTTGGAGTGAAGACACTTGGCTGTGGAACTGGACCCCTGGAGGAGCTTGTGCAGGAGACCTAAGACTGCTTTCCTTTTAGATGGTCTCTGTGGTGAGTGAAAGGCTGACTTAGTTCCTTGCCCTTTCTGGAGGTGTGAACCTCTGAGAAAGGACCATTGTCTTGAGACTCCTTCCCCTGGTTGGGGCTTGGAATTTCTACCTGGCTCAGAGGAAGCTGGAACTTTCTCTCTCTCTCTCTCCTTTTATCTCTTCCTTAATATCTTCCATCTATTATAAATAAACTACCATAAATTCAATTTACTTTAGTAATTCATTTTGGGATTTGGAAATTAAATCCCTGGAGACCACAAATTTAATATTCAGAGTTCAACCAATGGATTTAACAGACCCCCAGTTCTCCACATAAATACAACAGCATTGCTATTAATGTAAAAAACAGATATGAAAGTTCCCCCAAAGGTTCTAGCAGAGAAATCCTAGGCCAGAAGTTACTACACACCCTAGGAAAGTAAAATCAATATACATTAAAAGTCAACAGATATGTCTGTGTATTTTTGTATACAGTATATGTGTATTTTTTAATTTAATTTTAACAACACTCCTTTTACTTATTTTTTAGCAACACTATTATGAGCTCTAACATTTCCTTCACAAGCTCTTCTCAATAAAGAAAAACCCAATCCTTTCAGCAATTAAGCATAGCTAAACAAATGAAAACCACACATTTATCTTGTTTAACAATTTCACTCTCATACTGCACTTTGACTGCAACAACCCTCTGGCAAAAAAAAAAAAAAAGAGTATCCCTACATTGCCTGTGCCCTCTGGAGTTATATTTAGACACTGAATTGATCAAAGTTCTTATTAAAACCTACGAAGTTGTTTTCCTTTATGATGTTACTGTATAAATTCCTCTCATGATTTTTCTTATACTATGCCAGTTCATATGTTTCCCTTTCTCTGAAATTGTCCTTTACATCATTTCTTTTGCCATAATTATTCTTCATTATATGCATATACCAAAATTTAATCAGTCATTCCCCAGTTCTCGGCTCCTCTTTTGTTTACAATTCATTGTTATAACAAAAAAGCTGTCACAAACATTTTTGTACATATAAGATTTTGTCTTTGATCTCTCTGTGGTATAAATGTGTTATTACCATGTCAAAGCATCAGTATCATTTATTTGTTTTAGGGACATAGTTTTGATTGATTTACAGAATGGTCAAAGCAATCCATGGTTCTACCAAAAGTGAAATATTGTTTTCTTATGTGGTCCTTTCAAAAATAAGAATTTTCTTTTTTATAATTATCTTTGTCAATCTGACATATTGATATAGGACTTCAGAGCTGTTTTAATGTATATTTCTCTAATTAATGATTTGAAAAATCAGATATACCTGTTGATAGTTTGAATTTATTCCTCAGAACTTCTCATTCTTATTTTTTGACCATGTGGGTGCATTTTAAAATTAAAGTAAAATTCTTGTGAGCTAGAATTGATGATTTCATTGGCATAGGGCAGTATTGTCAAAGTGAAAAAAAGGGGACACTAATCTTTTCAGAAGTATCTCTATCAGCTGAATGTTGCCTTAGTTTTAAAATGCAATTTAATGTGTGTATCATTACAGTTTTTATTTATTTTGTTAAACATTTCCCAAATTCATTTTAATTTGGTTCCACATTTTTTTGTGAGTAGCATGGTAGCTGGCTCTATTTGATATCTCTAGTATAGGGCACATAGTACATAAATATAAATTGGTATAGGTGAAGAACTTCTTCTTCCAACATAGATTGACAGGACATTTTCTGAAACCTATAGTCTTAGAGAGTTTCTAGAAAGCACTGAGAATTAAATGATGTGCCCAGGAGTACACAGTCAAATATAAATTGAACCTATATCTTCTTGACTCCAACCCAGGTTCTCTATGCCTTTTAACAATCTGTCTCTTATTATCAAATGTCCATTATATAAAATATCATAATTCTATTCTTTGAAACATAACATAGATAGGACACTATCCCCATCAGGCTGTACTCTTTTAGACTCTCCATTATGTTTTAAGATCATCTTCATCTTGCAAGATGAACTTGACTCTAAAATTCATGCTTAATCTATTCTTGCCCTTGCCCATTTTCAGCTTTGTTTTGCAAGCTATTCCCCCCCCCCCATTAAATTGCAAGCTCCTTGATTTAGGGGTAGTCTTTCTGCCTTCATTTTTCTGTTTCATTTTTTTAGATTTTTATTGACTGACTAACAATCATAAAAGACTAGACAGCTTGTTCTTGAAGAATTAGAATAAGATTTATAGCTTCATTTGCTAGGCAACAGATAGGGTTTAACATGTTGCTTATTAAAGACCCTGGGAAACTCCTATATTCATGTTGATTTGAGGTTATTACTCCTTTATTAACTTATGTAAGTTCATGTACATCCTTGTGGTTTCCTTTAGTTGAATTTTTAAAACGTGGAGCTAACTACAAACATGAATTTTCAGAAGTGGAAGATATCTTGGGACCTTTTCCACTGGTTTTTTAGTATTTGTGGGTGACAAGAATAGTCTTAGAAAATGGTTAAATGGTAGTCTTTGACTATATCTTTCATCAAGACCTGTAGGTTATTATTTGTTGAAAGTTAATATTAATTTGTTACCCTTTTTGGCTTCCCAAACAACCTTTTGATTTTAAAGCTGGAAACTGGTTTGATTTTAGGGCTGAAGGTAGAATATATCACCCCCAGGCTGAGACCATGGGTGGAATCCTCCTTTCTTTTGTTTTGTTGGGAATTTGGTGAGGAAAGAACATGAGGGAACATAAAAATAATTCAGATTTATTGTTTGGGAAGGGGAGGAAGGAACAGGGATTTTAGGAGAAAATTATACTAGATATCTTAAAATCTAATGTCTATAAACTATCTAAAACTATCTAAGCTAAAACAGTAATTTTCCCAATAGCCAAATCTCACACAAGGAGTCAAATCAAAAGACCAGGATCTTCAGAGGTGATGTATGCCTTCAATATTCTTTTCCTCAAGCTGCCAGCAGTTAGATTCAAAGATTTCCTTCTTTAGTTGGTATTAGGAGAAAGCAGAAACCTGTTTTTCTCCAAGCCTTTAAACAAGGTCTTTTAGGAGAGAAGTCTGTCCATTGGGCATGGAATCTTTCCCAGATCTCCAACCTTAGGCTCCCATGTAACTCTTAGTCACATGCTCCTGTCAATCTCTCACTCAGACATTTACCCGTCTCAGTTTTTTGCAAACAATTCATTCTTCATCACATTCCCCCCCTTTTGCACAAATCAAAAATCATATTGGAAACACGTTTTTTAATATTTGTGCACAATATGAAATACTTACCAATTACATAAACTATGACATCTACCCAAAATTACAAACAACCTACACTCAACTGTCTTACTCTAACTAATACTAACCTATTCTAGGGAATTTTAACAAGGAAAAAGGAAAAGGAAAAGGAATTAAATAATGAACAAGTACAAATGTCAAACAGAAACAAAATCAAAACAGCAAATAACACCCAACAAAAGATGAACATAACTTCCATGCAAACATCAAACTCAAAAGACTCTTATCACCTAATACAGAAAATTGTACTACTACTGCAGTACATTAACATTAAACTTAGAAAAAATTTTGAAAATTACAATAAACACAACATTGCATAAGTTTTACACTGAAAATCAAACCAAATATTAAACTCACTTATGCAAATACATGTAATAATAAATATTAGTGAGCTATGTGCATAATGTACAGATACACATATAGTACATACATATACTATATACATGTATACTACACATATGCACATATATACGCTTATGTACACTTCATATTTGCATATATTTACATATATACACTACAAGACAATTAATTTACAATCCTATTATACACCCTATTTACATATACTTACATATTTATTTACAATTTTGTTTGATATGTGATGTCATATGTTCTTTTTGTTGTGTAATATATGATGAAGTGCAAGTCAGTATCTGGTTTTCTTATCTCATCTTACTTATTCCTAACTAACTAATCCCCATCTTCAAAATACTTCAGTCTAACTAAATTTCTATACCTAAACTAAATCTAAGTATGTAACTACATTTTGTTAGTAACTAAATATCTATAGCTAATTATAACACTGTTAGTACCCTAACTATATATACATTGTTTCACTCATTTAAGTAATGATTCAATGTAACCTAACCAAGCTTATGTTTTGTGTTTATGTTTTATTATGCTGCTACTTTTGCTATGTCATGTTGTGTCCAGAAGGCCCACCTCTTGTCCTGACCTGATTGAAGTCTGAGACCTCTAATTAGAGAGATTTAGGAAAGAGACATCATATCAGAAACTGACAGAGGGGCTAGAAAGTCAACCTTGTGTGTTTTATCTTTCTGGAGCCAGGTACTCAGGAGGGCAGGCAGTCTGGCTTGGGGCTGGCTTAATCTGTTCTTCTTTCTCTCTTTCTGTGGCCTGCATTTTACTATTTAGTAAATAATTATATAATTAAGATATGGTCTCCAGAGAATTTTAATTGTAACAGCCTCAGAGTTTCAATATGAACCTCTTTTTCTTCCCAAGTATAAATTGATACCAGGGAGAGGAAGCAATTCCTGACCCAATGATAGGACTAAGGGGAAAAGGAATTTAATGTTTGTTGTTTTGTCAGCTCTGATTTAGTCTGAAGGACAGATTTTATATATTTATCATATTAATATGTTTTATTCATAGAGTCATCCTTTGAGAAGTTGCTGGAGATTAACTAAATAGCATACTATATACAAATTTTACATTTAGATCAAGGTATTTCTCAAAGAAATCCAATGGTTAAAAAAATAGAATGTGGTTTTAAATTATGCAAAATCCCTTGTGTTTAATAATATAAATTTAGTATAGTTTTATTTTAATTTTTAACATTTCTGTTTTAAAAATTGGAAAAGTCTTTTGTGATTATTCATGCATGTATGCAGAAGTTAGTGTATACTCATATATATGTATATATATACATAGTATGCTCTATCTAATGAAAGATGAGACAATATTTTATAAGACAAAGATGAGACAAGATCATGAGAAAGATCATGTTGTAATGAATTGGAAGCCATTAAATGGAGTTAACACAAGGACTAAAATGTCTCTTTTTCTTAAAAAAAAATCCTTTATAACTAGCTAATTGAATAACTATTTGCCTCTCCAAAACTTTTAAGAACTCTAATTTGGGAGTATTTAATGCAAAAAGGGGGGGATCTCTCCACCCCCAAAAGATGGAGACTTTATTTTAAAAGCATAGATAATGAAGTCAGGGGATCCTGTTTTGAATTTGTCACTGACACAAATTATGTGACCCTGGGTTATCCCCTTAACTCTGTTTGCCTCAGTTTCCTAAATGAGCTGGAGAAGGAAATGGAAAATTACTCCAGTCTCTGCCCCCCAAATCCCAGAGTTATGAAGTCGAATATGTCTGAAATGACTGAACAATGTAGCCAGAAAGAAAAGAAGATTTTAAATAAATTTTTAAAATTCCCCTTTTTTCTTCTGTCAACTTATCTTCTGGAAACTCCAAGTTTGCTTTTTTCTCCCCATTGGGAATTTGCCCTTAGGGGAAGTCCCAAACTGATTTTGTCTTAGACTGAACAAAGGATCAGCTAGCATCCTTTAATTGTCCTGAATAGGAATTATAGAAATGCTCAAATCTAAATCACCCTTTTTGTCTCAGAAGTTTCCCTTTGTAAACCTTAAAATTTAATTATCACACCTTATTGTATCAGAGATCCATTCCTAGGAAGACTAGCACCTGCCTAGAGCCATCCTTTTGTATCCATTATAGTAGACCACTCTTTGGTACCCCAGCCTCTGGCTACAGCCTCTTTCCCAGGTCTGCCAGCATTGTATGTTTGCTGTGCTTAATTCCCCCAAAGGTATATAAGTCCCCGAGTTTTATTATTCTTTGGAGAATCATCTCTGGTGGTGATTCTCTCAGAAACACTGTCCCCAGAGCCCCACAGTTTTGACTGGTCTCTGTGTGGTGTTTGAAAATTAAGGACTTGTCTCTTACCAATTAAAGATTTGATTTTATGACTATTTTAATGGTTCTGAGTTTTTCCAAGTTGACATTTCGATTCTAATTTTCCCCTTCAAGTTCTCTCCTTAAGAACAAAAAAACTAAAAAGTACCTCATGGATAATCATATCTGGAGCTAGAAGAGAAATAATTAAAACATCCTTAATTTACAGATGAATTTACTAGCCCTCAGAAGCTCTGTAATTTGTCTTAAACCCTATGGCAAGAAACTAACTAGGTAGCTGGCATTTAAACACCAGTCTTCTATTTTCAAATCTAGTTCACTTTCCATTATCTGTAGTATGTGCTGGCTTGCTAAAAAATTCTATTTCATACATTTTTTAGTCCTGAACTGTTATTTTACTGACATAGGAAACTTTTTGAAAGAGAATTCCCTTTACCCTTTGTAGAAAATAAACACTTTCTCTGCAATTTAAAAGTCTTAGAATTGCCTGAGAGTGTTAAGAGCTTAAGTGGCTTATTGAGGGTCAAACAGTCTGTATAGGTCACAGATGAGAATTTCAATGAAGTCTTCCTGCCTTTGAGGTTAGTTCTCTGTCCTCTATACCATTCTGACTCTTAATGAAACATGCCCAAAGCTTCTATATCTCTTCAACCGATGCAAACATAAACATACTTATGTACCAACTCTATGGTATGACCAAATAGGTCATATTTGTCATCATAATAGAAGAAAGCATAAGAATTTTCAATGAGTTTGGCATAGTCATTATATGATCAACATATATTTTAGTCATCATAAAAAACCCAAATGTTAATGAGTAGTTCATGTATTTAACCTACTAAAAGGAAGTTACAGAGTGACATAAAAATTAAAAGTGGGAATGATGACTGTCTAGGAATTGAATTCATGGGAAACTAATTCAATGTAATTAAATAAGCTTTTATTAAGCATTTATTACATGCAAAGCTAGGTGGAATGTGGGATAGAGCACTGACCTTAGAGTCAACAGGACATGAGTTCAAATCTAGCCTCAAACACTTATCAACTGTGTGAACCTGGGGCAAGTTGCTATGGCAGAAGGAAATGGAAAAACATCCCATATCTTTTTTCAAGGAAACCCCAAAGTAGGTTATGAAGAATGAGACAGTGTAAAAAATAGACTCGAATACAGGACTACAATCCCCATGAGCCTTTGCTCCACTTCCCCAGAATGCCTTGTAATCTCACCTGGGCCAAGATCGAGAAGGTATTTAAGCGGATTCAAAGGCTTTTGAAGGGGCTTGGCTTTTTTTGGACTTCCGTTTTGGAGCAGGCAGTCTCTCGCGTGATGTGAGGTTATTTTGTCTAGGCCTCTGGCCTAGGCACGTGTTTCTTGTATATTCTTTAATCTTTATCCTTTAATAAACCTCTAAAAAAATATAATACTCCTTGCAGAGAGAAACTCATTTCTACCTGCCTCAGTCTCCCCATCTCCCCTAAATTTTAACTGTTACAACAGGATTGAAACAACTGAATAGCAACAACATGAAGGGCACTGTACCAGATGATGGGGATGCTAAAATAAATTGAAAACAAGTCCACATACTGAGGGAGACTTTACCATACTGGAGAGATGAAACATGTATAGGTACAAACATACATAACTGCTGAAGTTGAGTCAGGCTTGGATGACACCCACAGTTAGGAAACTCAAATGGCAACCAGTAAAAGGAAATGGATAAAAGGCAGGTAGATGCAATGAGAACAAGAGAGCGTAACATCATAAATTCAGGTAGCAGAGAACCTCTAGAAGCAATAAGTGGTCAGTCATATCAATTGATACAGAGATTATACCAAAAAATGATTGGAAAAAACGATTGGTTTTAATTCATATAAATCATCCTAGGTGATTAGGAATGAGATTAAGAGTAGGATTATTGCACTACAATGGAAGTCATTGTTACAATAATCAAAGAAATAATGAGTTTTGTTCATGCTATATACTATGAGATAAGTTGTCTGTCTTAGTCAAAAGATGATCAGAATGAAATTGTATTCATCATGTAGACTCAGATCATTTATGATATAATTAATATTCAGAAAATATCAAATTGAAGAGAAGTTAAGAAATAATAATAAAACGAATCAGGGCAATATAGATACTTTTTTCCTTTGACCTAACCAACATATATATATATATATATATATATATATATATATATATATATATATTAGATTTATGTTTTCGGTAGAAATTAAAAGGGACCTTGGAACAAATATAGCCCAACTCTGCAATTCTATGATTCTATGTGAACTTTTAATGGGCATTGATAAGAACACCTGGATCTTGAAGGCTTTCAGATCCACTTCTGTAAAGTATTATTTTATTTGCACTTTCAATGAGGATTGATAAGAATATGGGGGAATGATAATTTCAGCCATAAGGTTTCAACCTCCTCCCTATGAAACATTTTAGCTAAGTTACTAAAAGGGAACAAGCCAACTGCTTTGAATATTCCTTGTACATTAGCCATCCTTTATACATTTCTTCCATACTCTCCATTGATGCCTTGATGGTTCTAAAAAAGCAGAACATGAGAGGAAAAAGGAACCAAAAAGAGAGGCATGAATATCTATACATATGATGAATTATTGCGGAGCAGCCAGGAATTCATTGAATTCATTATTTAGCCTAAAGAAAAATGGTAACCTACTGATCACAAGATAATGAATCAATAAATACTGCTGATTTTAATACAAAGCAATTTTAACATTATGACAGTGTGAGGATTCCCCCTGCCATCTTACACAGTCATAAGCTGTGACATTTTAGGGCCACTTTCCTTTTGACTATTCATTTATAACTTTACAATTTCAATGAGTCAACAAAAGCATTTCTTGGGTGCCTTCCTAGGTGTGTTTGAAGTAAAAGACACAAAGAAAGGCAGACAGGCAAAAAGACAATACATTCTCTCATGGAGCTCATGGTCTAAATGGGAGCAATAACCTGCAAACAACTAAACATACGGCAGATCTCACACACAGACACAATGAAATAAATTAGCAAGCATTTCTAGAGAAGAGTATTTTTGATTAACAGCAAACTCAAGGGTAATTGAGGTCATGTATTAGGCTGCACCAAAGAAACCTTACATATAGCTCTTAATCTTCATTGGCAGAGCCAATTTGTGAACTGTAACTGAATTTTCTTTGACATAGACTTGTAAAATAATGATGCACAAGAAACCCAAATTCCAAAAGTCACTGCTTGATCTGACTGACTAGATTATATAGACTGACACTGGAGTCAATGTGGTGGCAAGCTTCAAGCAAATCTAAAGATAACTAAGGTGATATTTAGCATTCCAAATAAAATACAATTATAAGCCATCAATACTCAGTGCAGGGGAAAATGTCAATGCAGCAATTATGAAGTGATGCTACATATTTCAAATTTCTGCATAAGGTGACAGGTCATTTGGCTTCAACTTCCTTGTTCTTGGCATTATATTATTTTGTGCATGTCCAGCATTATCCCTGATGGCTTAATGCCCTATAGAGGTATTTGTGTTTCTGAATCCTTTCAAGGCCATGGAAGGGGAGAGGAAATTTTGTCCTAGCCTTAAAGGGGCATTTTGGGGCTGCACAAAGTGTGTTTTAGTAGAGATATATTCTTGCTTGTCCATACTAATTTATTTATTAAATTCTTAACTTCAGAGAAACACAAAATCTCAGTAGAAAAGAGGATAGTTGAACGCATGAATCAACGACAAGTTTTTGTTAAGAGCTTACTATCTGCCTAGTACTGTGCTAAGCAATGGATATGTATATATACAAAAGCAAAGGTAGTCCCTAATTTCCAGGAATTTACATCGTAGAAGGGAAGACAACATATACAGTTGAGTAGAAGCTAAAAAAAAAGGAAATTAGATTTGGAAAATGACATAGATGGTGAGCGAAGTCTAGAAATTGAATTGATTATGGTTCCTGAAATACAAGGACTGAAAGAGTTATGATGACAAATGAAACATGGTTAAAACCAGGTATAGATATAGTGGAAAACTGAGGATCCAACCAGTAGGGACAGTAGGTACCCTGTGGCGATTCTAGCCATGAAAAGCTTAAATAGTTAAGGTATCTCAAAGGT
Source organism: Monodelphis domestica (assembly GCF_027887165.1). Taxonomy (NCBI): domain Eukaryota; kingdom Metazoa; phylum Chordata; class Mammalia; order Didelphimorphia; family Didelphidae; genus Monodelphis; species Monodelphis domestica. Next base: position 257,636,484 of record NC_077230.1, read on the forward strand.
CACATATTCCAACCATTACCTGAAAGGGGAATAAAAGGAGCCCATTGTCATCCAAGGTATTCCATTAGCATTCTTTGACAACTATGTCTATTTGTTTGAAAACTTTACCTTACACTGCACCAGAATCGATCTTGTTGCAACAACAACCCATAGTTCTACACGCTGGTGCCAGATTGTAAAAGAGAGAGTAGACATGCATGCAAGACAGAAAGCTGAGGACAGAAGAGCTGTCAATCAAAAGGAACATTCTATTTGGAATGTCCCAGAAAAGACAGTTGGAGCCAAGCCAGGCTGAACTGGGCAGAGAAGCTTCCGAAATGGATCCCTTTTGGCTTCTGGAGCTGGGGGAGAGGCTTGTGAACTAAATTTTTGGCTGCTTGTGGCTGATGGTGAAGACCCTGAAGCTTTTGCTGACTGACTGATGTTTACCTGGCTCATTAGAAGAAAAAGATGACATATAGTTGTCCTCATACCTCCCTGACAGACTTTGCGTCACAGTTGTGACAGAACTGCCGTTTCCCCAATATCCTCCTAACCCTCATTGTAGAGAATAGGGAAACCTATCCCTCTTACCTTATCCTCTACCCTTGTCCTGTCTTCCCCAAATAAACTCCTTACTTGAGAAAGAAGAGAAAACAGTATCTTCTCTAAACCTCATAGTTCACACTGACTGAAACTGAAGGGAAAGGAGGAGGGGAAGCTAAGGGCTTCAGAAGAGGGGAGGAAATGGGAGGCATTGAGGGAGGAGGATAGGTAAAATCTTGAGCCATTAAGTCATCTAGTATTGATCACACTCAGAAGGAACCCTCAGAAGTATCTCTCTATTACAAGGTCTAATGCCTCTCTTTCTCTTGCAAACCTCTTAAATGCTTGAACACAGTCAGTCATGTGTCCTTCCCTTCTTCCTCCTTTCATTCCCCTTAAACCCTGGGTAATTCACTTCTGTAGACTCAATCTCCTCAGTTCATTCAACTTATCTCCATTCTGGGTCTGTATCTCAGAGAGGACATTTCTTTCCATAAGTTTCATTATCTAACCTTGAAAAGTAATTATGGAGAAGAGAACAATATTGGTGTTTTCATAGGAAAGCACAATAGAAGTTCTCAGTACCCACTCAAGCTTATAAACCATTTAATATATGGAATTATAAACTCATTTCATCTGACACGCAGCAGGAATGTGGGAGGCATATTCTGAAAGTTTTCTACCTATAATAGAGAAAACATGATGTTCCAAGTCCCTAGCCCATAAGATGCCATTGACACATAGCCTCTGCTGAGGATTCTTATGCTTGCCTGATGTTATGGTTTATCCAAGTAGGACTGCTGCCTTCTTTTAGACAAACTTTATTTTACTATATTATGAAAAGACATCAAATCTCTTACATAACTTGGATCTAAATATAAGTATTGGCACACTTTTAGGAGGAAAGTAATAGAAAGCTTCATCTTGAGCTACATTCTGGTTTGGGTCTCCAAATCCATCTATCTCACACTGTCAGGTGTGATTTTATTTTTAGCAGTCTGAGCTGACTCATGAAACAATGGATCCATATGACATTAGTGTTAAACATTTAAATAAAATGTGGGAATTCTGACTGCAGATCTTTATGTATTCATAAGATAAAAAGGCCAGGTGGTTCTTAGTATAAAATCTACAGAGATAGTGGGTGACTCCAGTGTAGAGCAGTGGGCCTGAAGTCAGAAAAACTCATCTCCTCCAGTTCAAATATGGTTTTAGAAGCTTATGAACTGTGACCCAAGGCAAGTCACTTAACCCTGTTTGCTTCAGTTGTTTATCTGTAAAAATGAGCTGGGGAAGGAAATGGCAAACCACTCTAGTATCTTTGCCAAGAAAACCTCAAATGGGGTCACAATGAGTTGGGCATGACTAAAATGACTGAAGAACAACATAGCTCTGTCTTTTTTCCAGGAGCACTTTGGGCCCAATAGTAGAATCCCTGATCAATCACTTCTTGGAAGAAGGCAAAGGACCTAGGTATTTATAAGAACCTTATGAGACATACTGTGTAGATTTTTATTATCTTTATTTTAGAGATGAGGAAACAAAAACTGAGAAGTGGTAAAGTGGCCTGATTCTGCTCACAAAGCCATGGTGAGGGCTAGAACTGAATCTGACTAGCCTGACTCCAAGTCCACATAATAGCCTCTATAACAACTTCATATCATGACAAAATATGGATTATATATATAATTTATTGAAATTCATGTAGTTTTGAGGTTTGACATAGAAGAATCTTTAGGTCCCATACACGAAATTCACCTGTTTTTTCAAATCCACAAGATATAAATCCTGATGTCTTTTAAAAACTGGCTTACTTGATTCCCACTTTTTTCTGAGGTGGAGAGGAACCCAGAGTCAAAACTAGTGGACTTTACAGGTGCAATTTTATCATAGTAAGAATGGGCAGAAGGATTCATCTTTGTGAATTCAAATCTTTTCTCAGATACTTACTTGCTATGTGACCCTGGGCAAATCACTGAGCCATATTTACCTCAGTTTCCTCATCTATAAAATGAACTAGAGACGGAAATGGCAAACCACTCCAGGATCTTTGACAAGAAAATCCCCATTAGGATCATGAAGAATTGTACCTTCATAAAGTGAACCAGAATAAAAGAGCGAACAATTGTGTATTTCCACTTCCCAAAGGACTTCTTTAACAAATGATTAACATAAAAACATTTATTAAAGACTTATTATGAGCCAGGCACTGTACAAAGCTTCAAGGATAAAAATAAATTTAAAAATAGTGTCTTCTTATGGGTATCCCACCATTCAGTCCTAAATTGAATCATACCTAGAACAGAGAATGGTACTAAGAGATACTGGCATCTCATTACTTCCACACTTCTGCCTAACTCTCAACTACTTTCCTCTATCATTACTACACTCTTGATTCCTTAATTCTATTGTATTACCAATAAGAACCTATATCCTCTGTTATTATAGCAGTTTGTAAAAAAAAAATTCCTGACAGTGACTTCTGCTTTAAATTTAACTTTCTTTTGGACCATATCTAGTTTTGAGACAATCTGACTTTGGGTCCTTCTGGCTTCCAGCTTTGAAAGAGAAGACTGAAGATGGCATTTATGCTTCAGGTTGCTGAAAGAAAAGTCTTTGGGAAGAAGCCAACATGAGAAAAGTTGGTAGTATCAACTATGCCCCTCTATATAGCTTGCTTCAATAGAGAATTCAGGGAATTTCCCTTGGGTGAGGTCTAGTTAAAATGTCTCAATACTAGATATGATCCAAAAGAAAGTCCTTATAAATGGTAAAGTCCTTCAGTTGTTTTGTTTGTGGATGACATGTTGCTGATTACTTCAGGCCCAGAAATAGTGCCATGCTACCAAAATAACATTAATCTAGCTTGTCAACTCTGTGGCAGCATTGTCCATTGCTCTGAGGACTTATAAACTACTATTTATCATAATTTTTTGTAATGTGTTTGGGCTACTCAAAATTTCTTCCCTCTTTACATATGGGATTTACTTTCTGAAGTTTCATTTTAAACAATTTATTCTCTCTCTCTCTCTCTCTCTCTCTCTCTCTCTCTCTCTCTCTCTCTCTCTCTCTCTCTCCTCTCTCTTTTTCTCTCCCCAATTTCTCCCACCCACCTTTTTCCCTTCCTTATTCCACCATTCTCTCACACGAATCACATTAAAAAAAAAACTTTGACCTAATTATCCATTCAGTAAAAATATCAAATGGTTGTGACTGCTTTTTTCCTACCTTTGAAAACAAAATATAAAGCCCATTCATCAATTCATATAATTTGGATAGAAAATAAAACTAGACATTGATCAAGATCCAGAATTTAAGAAGAAAGAAAATAAGCCTTGTATTTGGGAAATACTGAAGCACTTTTAAAAAATGACCTCAAGCTTCTCCCTGAAATAAAAATCCATTTTTAAACAGTAATATTCTTTTGGTGACGCCATATGGCTGAGAATTGCTGTGTAATCTGAATCTCTATGTCTTTTGTCATGAGACCCAATGCTCCAAGCATATATGATCAAAGGAGTGTAATTGGTGAGAGAGGAAGGAGGAAAGCTCCAGTTTCTTCAAGTCACCTTAGTTTCATTGGGCTTTAAACTTGCTTTGGGTGCTTCTGGCTTCCATCTTTGAAAGAGAAGATTGAAGATGAAAAATCCACTTCAGACTGCTGAAGGAAGAGTATGTGTATGTGGGAAGAAGCTGACATGAGAAGAGATGGCAGTAACTACTATGTTCTTATCTATAGCTTACTTAAATAGTGAATTTGGGGGATTTCTGCTTGGGTGAGATCTAGTTCTATCTGTCTCATCTCTGTTTCTCTCTCTTAGTTGAACTGAGCTCCCTCATTCTCAAAGGGAGATCTCTTTCTTTCTTCATTATTTGGCAAATATTCTTCTATGTATAATTTCTCTGATTTCTATTTTATTGTTGTTGAATAGATGTTTTTTTCTTTTCATATTTATTGTGTGTATTCATTGGGAAACTGGTATGTGGTGTGAAGGAAGTCAAACCTTGCTTTTAAAGCTTGGGATACTGTTTGCCTCAATAATGAACAATGATCAGAAGCACAGCTGAACCAAAAAAATCACATTGTCTAGTCAAATATTTCTTAAAGGATCAGACAGACATAATTTAACCTAATACTCCCTTTCCCTAAGGAGAGCAGAATTGCAAAGCCTTTTTGCCTCAATCTCCTTCATCTTCTATAGGCAGGGAGTTAAAACTCTCTTAGAGAAAAGTGTAGAGTAAAAGGAGGCTAGAGATGCCTATTAAAATTCCTTTCAAACCACATGATGATACCTACATGCTAAATATTGGGGAATTACCTGTGGGAGCCTTGTTTATAGAAGTATAATTTCCAGTTGCTTAATTTTGCAAGAAATTGGATAGCCCACATTATAGCTGAATACCAAAACCTTTGAGGAATTTAAATTTCAGGTTCCCCAAAGGATAATTGAGGGATGCCTACTAAGTATCAAAAGACTCTAGTGTATAACCATTGATAAATTGTACACAAGAAGGGACATAAAATATATCATCAAATAAATCAAATGACTAGAAAAGTAATACAATTACAGTCAGGATCAAAAACATGGGATAGGAGGTAGAAAATTCATATGCCACATCTAAAGAAGGCTACATGAAAGAAGCATACAGCATATCTGATGAAGCCTTTTAGGAAGACTGGTGTAAGACAGGAATGAAAATTGCAGTACATGAGAAAGTGTGAAAGAGTTTTGATCTGTGCCCTCTTAGAAATTATTTACATCATTAAGATCATGGAACAGATAACAAATTGAGGTACTAAAAACTTCATAAATTATACAGGATATTTCTTTACTTTCCCATTTCTTTAGTGAGGTACTTAAGTCTTCATTGAAATTATTTTCCCTTTATATATTCTCTGGACTCTCCAATTTCTTTGGGGCAAGTGGTTTTTAATTCTAGCTAACTTTGGTGAAAGTACATTATCTTTTCCCTATTAATTCCATTGCTTGAACTCCTTGCACAAATGTGCAAAAGTCTTATCCAATGATAAGTTTTTAATTGAAGGCCCCCCTAAATAAATATATATGTATTATATGTGTGTGTGTGTGTATGTAAAACTAACACATTTTGGAGTAGTGTTCCTATTATGAAATTTTCCCAACTTCATCCAATATAACCAACAAAATGTCCTTACTTCCAATGGAATTACATCATATCTCCTTCTCTAAATCAAATTTTGATCTCCTTAAAGGATTATATAAAGGTGCAAAATAACTGTTAATTCAACATTGTACCTCCATGCATATTTTCATTTTAAAAACATTCAAGTCTTTGGCGACAGACTTTAAGTTTGAACAGAAGTATAAATGCTATCAGTAAGCAGAAGTATATTTTGGGCAATAGATCCTTTTTTATATCTCTGAAAACCTAAGTTTTAGGCAACTATTAGTATGTTGTTCATAAGATTGGCTTTGTTGATCATTTAGCAGAACAGTTAGGGGAAGGGCAAAGGAGAGAAGAAGAACTTGTTCTTTTGCTTTTACTGAGCTATGTTTTCATTAGTGTGGGTACTCTTGCCACCCATTTACTGTACATAATGACTCCTTCATACTAGGTTTACTATATGTGATTCTTGTGATTTCATTATAAATTTACAATTTAAGATCTACTCAGCCAAGCGGAAATATTTGTCTTTTTCTTTTTGTACTATCTGAAAAGTAACACTTAAATAAGACATTTCTTGTTTCTCATTCCCCAATCATGGGCATCCTATATCCTTTTACAGACATATATATTCTGGATAATTTCTATGCGGTGACTTTCTCAATTATGAGCTATTATTCAGAAGAAGTTAAAGGAAGTTTATATCTTACTGTTATTCATCTTCCCATTCTCCCTGGTAACTAATTCTTCTGAGGTTGTTATGATGGTATTGTAATGGAAAGAATGCTAGGTTCAAGATTATTACTAGCTGTATGACCTTGGATTGTTCACTTAATATTTCTGAGCCTCAGTTTACTTATGTGTAAGATAGGGACAATGGTAATACCTTCCCTTCAGAGCTGTTGTGAGGCTAAAATGAGATAATATTGTAAGCTGCTTTGTGAATCTTAAAGCAATACATATATATGTATATATATGTGTGTGTGTGTGTGTGTGTGTGTGTGTGTGTGTGTGTATTCAAGATGATGTTGTTATTATTAGATATACAGTCCTATCCAATTAGTAAACTTGCTAAATACATAATATGTTTCAGGTACTTTGCTAGTCTGAGGTTACAAAGATAAAACTCATCTATCTCTGGTTTACATTATAAAGGGAAAGAAAATATACATTTGTACAGGTACAGACCATACATACAGATTAAACAAGAAACAACAGAAAATGACATGTGGATGGAATGTCTTTCAGGTATCTAGAAAAGCTTGTGGGAAAATACCAATGTGAGAGGTGATGTATTTTGTACCAGGAACAGCAAGGAACCCAGCTGACTAGATTGTAAAGTCTATAAAAGGGAATTTAATGTGTAAGAAGGAAAAAAAATATTGGGTCTAAATTGTGAAGACTTGAAATGCCAAACAGAGGAATCTATATTTGATTCTATAGTGATATGAACATTGGATTGGAGAGTAAAAAATTGTGAAGGAGGAAGGAAATTTAGGAGGTCTTTTTAGCTCACTAAAAGGCAAACCAAAAACTTTGATTTGATTATTTGATTATTTTGACTCTTTACCACCTTCCCCAAAGGATTATAAACTTGCCAAGGTCAGGAACTTTCTCCCCCCCCCCCTTTTTCTTTTGGTTTGTTCAAAGACTTTTACCTTTTAGGAACTTGATAAATGTTTAGAGGGAATTGAATTTATTTAGACAAGTTCTCTATATACAATTGTTTCTTCTGTTCTTTAATTAATTCTACTATTAAGTATAGGGTATCGAGTCACACATTATATGTGTCACATCTTTGCCAACACAATACTTGTATTCATTGGTTGTTTGAGATCAAGAGATAGGAGCCTCCCATCACTTCCTGAATAGTCAGGCTGCAACAATTTTCAAGAATAAGAATTTTATTATTTACTTTCCTAAATTTCAGAAAATAATGTTTTTAAATACAAGATGACATTTCATAAAGAAAACCTTCCAAAGAGGTATAAATTTCATGCTGAAGGGGAGCTTGGAGGATCCAAGGTCAAATCCTTTCATTTTATACATGAAAAAACCTAGGTCAAGAGAGTTTAAGCATACAATCTTTTGTTTCATTTTTTCCCCCTAACAATCCCTTTTCTTGACTCCCCTTTGCACAGAAGTGCAAAGGTCTTACCCAGCTTGGTGAGAAGTGTGGGTCTTGCCCAAGCTTCAGTCAATTGTGAATTCTAGAGATGTTCAGGAAATTTTGCTTGCATTAAGTTTTCCTGTTGCCTATCACAGGACTCAGCTACACTGATTTTGCATTTGTTTCTAGGATTTACAAATAAAGCTGATTGAGGATTCATTTTGGAGAAAGTTCCATGGAGTTGGCTGGGTAGAGAGATTACAGGGAAATCCCTAAATTTTCAAAAAGATACACCTTTTTTAGGAGCTATTATGTTTATTTTCTATTTACATGATCTCAAAACAAGTAGAAGTTTCATGATGTGGCTCTGCAAACCTATGTGGATACAGATTTTCAATAAAGCAGAAAAATCAGAGGAACTATAGGATATCATGATGACAAACCAACTGGGTATTTGACTGCACTTTTTACTTCTCAACTAGTTTTTTTAGCACCATAGTCAGTGTATGAAATTCCTAGTCATTAGAAGATCAGAGGAGTGACCTGTGAATTCTAGAATAACATCATTTTGTAAGTTATAGCAATAGTGGAATAAATACTATAAGAAAAAGATAATTAAACATCATAAAAAAAAACTAGGTTAGTTTAAATTGAGAGTTCTGGTCAAGATGGTGGCTTAGAGAGAGCTAAAGTTCAGCTCTCCAGAAACCCCTTCCTTACCGATCTCAAACTGTATGATCCTAGGACACCGAAATTCAAAACAAACAACAGGATAGATCCAGGGAACCCTCCTCCTGGACCTGGATATGAATCAAAAGGTACGGCCCCCCAAAAGCTAGAATCCGATATCACTCAGATCTAAGGGATAGGCAGAAGGAAGGTCCATCCCCCCCAGCCCAGAGCACTGAGTTTGAGGCAGCAGGGGGAACCTAAGAGCAAGCAAAAGGACCCAGGGCCTGCTATTCTGAAGGCCCCACCCTGAAAACAAACTGAGCCAGTTGCGGGGGCACCCAGACAGCAGGGAAACAGAGAGAGACAGAGGGGAGCCTGTAGACCCCTGGCTGGATCCTTCCATCCAAGTCTCAGAGAAGGTCCCGGCTTTAAGACAAACTCAATCCAAGCCAACTGAAGTTAATCCTATCAGGAGCCCTCAGAGCTCTGGGAAGCCTCGGCCCCTCCCCCCCAGAATGCAGGCCTCTCTGGACCACAAAGGCTCTGAGATACCTTGGGGACAATGCAAAGCCAGGCTCAGAGAGAGGGAGTCAGGCAACGAAGAAGCATTGGGAGGGAACTGAGAGCAGTAACACCCACGAATGGACAATTTGCCTGGGGCTAAAGCCTCTGAACACCAGACAGAGATAAGAAAAGCTAGACCTCCCCACTCAGATAGAGATGGCAAACAGCACAGAAAAGTCTCAACACTCCAAGAAAAACAAGAAGAAGGGGGCGACTTTAGACACATTTTATGGAGCAAAAATACAAAATACGGAGGCGATAGAAGAGGAAACAGAAGCAAATGCTCCAAAACTTTCAAAAGGAAACAGAAACTCTCCACAAACCCATGAAGAATTTGAATTGGAAATGATCAAAAAGATGGAAGCCTTTGGGGAGGAAAAGTGGGAAATAATGCAAAAGAAATTCACACATCTACAAAACAAGTTTGACCAAACTGAAAAGGAAAACCAGGCTTTAAAAGTCAGAATCAGCTAACTGGAAGAAAACGAGCTAGAATTAATAAAGCAAAGCCAAAAGACCAAGAAATTAGAAGAGAACATAAAATATCTCACTGACAAGGTCATAGACTTGGAAAATAGAGGGAGAAGAGACAATTTAAGAATAATTGGACTACCAGAAAAGCCAGAAATAAACAGCAAACTCGACATCATAATACAAGAGATAATCAAAGAAAATTGCCCAGAGATTCTAGAACAAGGGGGCAATAGAGCCACTGACAGAGCTCACAGAACACTCTCTACACTAAATCCCCAAAAGACAACTCTCAGGAATGTAATTGCCAAATTCCAAAGCTTTCAAACAAAAGAAAAAATCCTACAAGAAGCCAGAAAAAGACAATTTAGATATAAAGGAATGCCAATCAGGGTCACACAAAACCTTGCAAGTTCCACTCTGAATGACCATAAGGCATGGAACATGATTTTCAGAAAGGCAAGAGAGCTGGGCCTTCAACCAAGAATCAGCTACCTATCAAAAACTGACTATATACTTCCCAGGGAAAGTATATTCATCAATATAAAAGATTTCCAAGTTTTTGCAAAGAAAAGACCAGAGCTCTCTGTGGAAAGTTCGATATCGAAAAACAAAGAGCATGGAATACCTGAAAAGGTAAATATGAAGGAAAGGGAAAAGAAGAAAAATGTTATCTTTTTCTTTTATTCAAACTCTCTCCTATTAGGACTATATTTATATAAATCTATGTATATTAATATGTGGTGGCAATTTAATGTATAAATAGGGGGAAAAGAAAGACCAAATAGAATAATCTTTCTCACACAAAGATTCACACGGGAAGGGGAGGGGAAGAAAACTCCTATAAGAAGGAGAGGAAGAGAGTTTGTACTTAAACCTTACTCTCAGGGAAATCAACTCTGAGAGGGAAGAACATCCAGATCCATTGGGATCTTGTATTCTATCTTACCCAACAAGGGTAGGGAGAAGGGAAAAACAAGGGGGGTGGGGGGAGGGAACACAAAAAGGGAGGGAAGGAGAGGGGGGGGGGAGGGAACAAAAAGGGAGGGACTAGAAAGGGAAAAATATCAAGGGAGGGGACTAGGGGGACTGATTTAAAATAAATCACTGGCTTAAAAAGTTAGAGCTGAAGAAGAAAGGTTAGAATTAGGGAAGGATATGAAAATGCCAGGAAGTCCACAAATGACAATCATAACTTTGAACGTGAATGGGATGAACTCATCCATAAAACATAGATGAATAGCAGAATGGATTAGAATCCAAAACCCTACCATATGTTGTCTCCAAGAAACATACATGAGGGGGGTAGATACCCAAAAGATCAGAATTAAAGGATGGAGTAAGATCTTCTGGGCCTCAACTGACAGAAAGAAGGCAGGAGTTGCAATCATGATATCTGATAGAGCCAAAGCAAAAATAGACCTGATTTAAAGGGATAGGGAAGGTAATTACATTCTGTTAAAAGGGACTTTAGATAATGATGAAATATCACTAATCAATATATATGCACCAAATAATATAGCACCCAAATTTCTAATGGAGAAACTAGGAGAATTGAAGGAAGAAATAGACATTAAAACCATATTACTGGGAGACATGAACCAACCACTATCAAATTTAGATAAATCAAATCAAAAAATAAATAAGAAAGAGGTAAAAGAAGTGAATGAAATCTTAGAAAAATTAGAATTAATAGACATATGGAGAAAAATAAATAGAGGCAAAAAGGAATACACCTTCTTCTCAGCACCACATGGCACATTCACAAAGAATGACCATACACTAGACCACAGAAACATGCAGAAAAGCAGAAATAATAAATGCAGCCTTTTCAGATCACAAGGCAATAAAAAAAATGATCAGTAATGGTACATGGAAAACCAAATAAAAAACTAATTGGAAATAAAACAATATGATACTCCAAAATCATTTAGTTAGAGAAGAAATCATAGAAACAATTAATAATTTCATCGAGGAAAATGACAATGGTGAGACATCCTTTCAAACCTTTTGGGATGCAGCCAAAGCAGTAATCAGAGGTAAATTCATATCCCTGAGTGCATATATTAACAAACTAGGTAGAGCAGAGATCAATCAATTGGAAATGCAAATAAAAAAACTTGAAAGTGATCAAATTAAAAGCCCCCAGCAGAAAACCAAACTAGAAATCCTAAAAATTAAGGGAAAAATTAATAAAATCGAAAGTGATAGAACTATTGATTTAATAAATAAGACAAGAACCTGGTACTTTGAAAAAAAACAAACAAAATAGACAAAGTACTGGTCAATCTAATTAAAAAAAGGAAAGAAGAAAAGCAAATTAATAGCATCAAAGATGAAAAGGGGGGCAGCACCTCCGATGAAGAAGAAATTAAGGCAATCATTAAAAATTACTTTGCCCAATTATATGGCAATAAATACACCAATTTAGGTGATATGGATGAATATATACAAAAATACAAACTGCCTAGACTAACAAAAGGAGAAATAGAATTCTTAAATAATCCCATATCAGAAAATGAAATTCAACAGGCCATCAAAGAACTCTCTAAGAAAAAATCTCCAGGGCCCAACCAATTCACAAGTGAATTCTATCATTCAGAGAACAGTTAATCCTAATACTATACAAACTATTTGACATAATAAGCAAAGAGGGAGTTCTACCAAACTCCTTTTATGACACAAAGATGGTACTGATTCCAAAACCAGGCAGGTCAAAAACAGAGAAAGAAAATTATAGACCAATCTCCCTAATGAATATAGATGCAAAAATTTTAATAGGATACTAGCAAAAAGACTCCAGCAAGTGATCAGAAGGGTCATCCACCATGATCAAGTAGGATTTATACCATGGATGCAGGGCTGGTTCAATATTAGGAAAACCACCCACATAATTGACCACATCAACAAGCAAACCAACAAGAACCACATGATTATCTCAATAGATGCAGAAAAAGCCTTTGATAAAATTCAACATCCATTCCTATTAAAAACACTAGAAAGCATAGGAATACAAGGATCATTCCTAAAAATAATAAACAGTATATATCTAAAACCATCAGCTAATATCATCTGCAATGGGGATAAACTAGATGCATTCCCAATAAGATCAGGAGTGAAACAAGGATGCCCATTATCACCTCTACTATTTGACATTGTACTAGAAACATTAGCAGTAGCAATTAGAGATGAGAAAAATTGAAGGCATCAAAATAGGCAAGGAGGAGACCAAGTTATTGCTCTTTGCAGATAACATAATGGTCTACTTAAAGAATCCTAGAGATTCAACCAAAAAGCTAATCAAAATAATCAACAACTTTAGCAAAGTTGCAGGATACAAAATAAACCCACATAAGTCATCAGCATTTCTATATATCTTCAACACAGCTCAGCAGCAAAAACTAGAAAGAGAAATCCCATTCAAAATCACCTGAGACAAAATTAAATACCTAGGAATCTATCTCCCAAGACAAACACAGGAACTATATGAACACAACTACAAAACACTCTCCACACAACTAAAACTAGACTTGAGCAATTGGAAAATCATTAACTGCTCATGGATAGGACGAGCCAATATAATAAAAATGAGCATCCTACCCAAACTTATTTATCTATTTAGTGCCGTACCCATTGAACTTCCAAAAAATGTCTTTACTGATTTATAAAAAACCATAACAAAGTTCATTTGGAATAACAAAGGATCAAGGATATCCAGGGAAATAATGAAAAAAAAAACACACAAATGATGGGGGCCTTGCAGTCCCAGACCTCAAACTATATTACAAAGCATCAGTCATCAAAACAATTTGGTACTGGCTAAGAGACAGAGAGGAGGATCAGTGGAATAGACTGGAGGCATGCAACCTCAGCAAGACAGTATACAATAAACCAAAGATCCCAGCTTTTGGGACAAAAATCCACTCTTCAATAAAAACTGCTGGAAAAATTGGAAGACAGTGTGGGAGAGATTAGGAATTGATCAACCCCTCACACCCTACACCAAGATAAATTCAAAATGGGTGAATGACTTAAACATAAAGAAGGAAAACTTAAGTAAATTGGGTAAACACAGAATAGTATACATATCAGACCTTTGGGAGGGGAAAGACTTTATAACCTAGCAAGACATAGAAAGAATCACAAAATGTAAAATAAATAATTTCAACTACATCAAATTAAAAAGCTTTTTTACAAACAAAAGCAATGTAACTAAAATCAGAAGGGAAATAACAAATTGGGAAAAAATCTTCATAGAAACTTCTGACAAAGGTTTAATTACTCAAATTTATAAAGAGCTAAATCAATTGTACAAAAAATCAAGCCATTCTCCAATTGATAAATGGGCAAGGGACATGGATAGGCAGTTCTCAGATAAAGAAATCAAAACTATTAATAAGCACATGAAGAAGTGTTCTAAATCTCTTATAATCAGAGAGATGCAAATCAAAACAACTCTGAGGTATCACCTCATACCTAGCAGATTGGCTAACATGATAGCAGTGGAAAGCAGTGAATGCTGGAGGGGATGTGGCAAAGTAGGGACATTAATTCATTGTTGGTGGAGTTGTGAACTGATCCAACCATTCTGGAGGGCAATTTGGAATTATGCCCAAAGAGGGATAAAAGAATGTCTACCCTTTGATCCAGCCATAGCACTGCTGGGTCTGTACCCCAAAGAGATAATGGGGGAAAAGACTTGTACAAGAATATTCATAGCTGTGGTCTTTGTGGTGGCCAAAAATTGGAAAACGAGGGGATGCCCATCAATTGGTGAATGGCTGAACAAATTGTTGTATATGTTGGTGATGGAATAATATGGTGCAAAAAGGAATAATAAAGTGGAGGAATTCCATGGAAACTGGAACAATCTCCAGGAAGTGATGCAGAGTGAGAGGAGCAGAAACAGGAGAACATTGTACGCAGAGACTAATACACTGTGGTATAATCGAATGTAATGGACTTCTCCATTAGTGGCGGCATAATGTCCCTGAACAATCTGCAGGGATCTAGGAGAAAAAAACACTATCCATAAGCAGAGGACAAACTGTGGGAGTAGAAACACTGAGGAAAAGCAATTGCCTGACTACAGTGGTTGAGGGGACATGACAGAGGAGACACTCTAAACAGACACTCTAATGCAAATACTAACAACCTGGTAATGGGTTCGAATCAAGAGCACATGTGATACCCATTGGAATCACACTTCTGCTATGGGGGGTTGGGGAGGTGGAAAAGAAAATGATCTTTGTTTTAATGAATAATGCTTGGAAATGATCAAATAAAATATTATTTTTTTTAAAAAACTAGGTTAAAGTACTCAGTGACATTTGACTAAATATACTAAGTTGAAAAAACATACAAATGAAGGTCACATTTGCAAGTATTATAAGAGTGTTCAGGCTTTAATTAGTAGCTGATAAATGTCATTTAGCCTTAGCCACTGACCAACTGTCATGCATGAAAACAAAGACAAATGCCACCTAAAAAGTCAGGATCTGTCCCATTGTCACCAAATAGAGAACTGTATACAGATTAGCAATGGGAAACTGCCAGGTTGCTATACCCTGATATCCATGATTCTGCTTTCAAACATCAAGAAAAAAATATGTTTTGTTTGTGACAGTTTGTGATAGTTCATTAATAGTCTGAAATTTCAAGTATGACCCCAAAATATGTTACCTTTCTATTCAAGTGTCACAGTCTTCTTAATTCTGAGAACCTCTTGTTATTTCTTACAATTAAGTATCTTGCTTCTTTACTTGCAGGAAGAGATTAAATGCTTTAAAAATTATTTTAAGTAAAGGTTCTCAGTTCCCTTCCACCTTTTATTATGAAACTGTCTTCTGAAAACACTTACAATTTTTGACTGAACATAAAAAACAAATGAAGACTTAAAAAATACTTGGAAAAGCCTGAGATCATTATCACGATATTTATTTTAATTTTTTTTATCTCCACACATTAAACAGAGTTTAACTTTTAGTCTAGTTGGAGAGATTAAATTAAGATTTTAGCATCCCAGAAAGATGAAAGAATGTGAACACTGCTTTCAGGGTCAATGAGTTTGATATATCTATTCCCACACTCGCGGAAAGGACAACAGCAGCAGTTTCAAATGTTGAAATGGAAGGAGAGGGAATGGGTTTCTGGTGACCCTGTAATGAATTTGATAGTAATAGTACCAGAACTGATACTAGCTAGATTACTGGAATTACAATGTTAAAATACACATTTTTCTTATTTTATTTTTGGAAAAGGATGAGAATGACATTTGTTTTTAAACTTTGAGAATTCACAGTGAAAAGTTATAGTAAGAAATAGTATATTTCTTATATATATCTCATATATATCTATATCTATATATATATCTATATATCATATAGTAGAAAATTGCAGAAGTGGAGAATTGGGAAGCAGTTTTTAGACAGAGTTCATGTGTTAAAAGAACCAGAGGTATAATGGACTTCAAGCTCAAAAGTGTTCACTAGTACAAAGTGGTAGCCCTCAATACTTAATGGGAGCTTACAACTAAATTAAAAGAGATAATGCATATATAATGAGAGAAATGATAATCACAAAATCCTGTATCCTTCTCAGGTCAAATCTAAAATATGGTACTTGGTAATAGATCCATCACATTTTTATGATGAACTGACAAATAGGAGTTCATTTAGAGCAGAATAACCAGGAACATCAAGAAAATATTGTATAAGAATTTTCTGAAAGGGCTGTGTACAACATGACAAAAATGGGAATATGTATTATATGATAATGTGTGCACAATCCATATTATATTCCCTTTCTTCTTAAGGAGAGAGGAAAATGGGATAGCAAGAGGGGGAGGAAGAGAGAAAAAGAGAGAGAAAGGACAGGGATTGCAAAATATAAGAAAGCAAATAGTAATACATTATATTGATTTGTAAAGAAAATGAAATTTATTTTTTAAAGGAAGGACTAAGTTATGTTTAGGTCTTAAGAGTTTTCCATTTGTAAGAAGGAGACATTCATTTTTCATGGCCCTAGAGGACAGAATTTCTTTTAAAAAGATGAAACAGTTATAAAAAGCAGATTTCAGGTATTGTTAGGGAAAAATAACTTTATAAAAATTCAAGTAGTCCATATGTGGAATGACCTGCCAAAGGAAACACACTATCTTTGACAAGTAGTCATTCAACCTCCATTTGAAGAACTCCAGGGATTATCTTCAAGTTAAAACAAGATAACATCCTATCAAAGTAATTGTATAAAGGTTGTCTGTTCAAGTGGAGGCGGGGAAGATAGGTGGCATAGTGGGCAGAGTCCTGAAATTAGAATCAGGAAGACTCATTATCATGAGTTCAAATCTGGCCTCAGACTCTGTGACTCTAGGCAAGTCACTTGAACTTGCTTGCCTCAGTTTCTCATCTATAAAGGAGCTTCAAAAGGAAGTAGCAAACTACTTCAATATCTTTGGATACAAAGAAAACCCCAAAATGTGGTCACAACATGTCAGACATGACTGAAACATCTGAACAACAACAGTTCAGGTATGGGCTGGACAAGGTGAACTCAGACTTTTATGAATTTGTATGATTGAAGGCAAAGGAGATAGAAGAAAGACTGCAATTATTCTTTGGTAGATATAATAGTTAAAATTTGAACAAAGATGGCTATAAAGCTATTGTCCTTTGAGTACTATTTAATTACATGAATTAATATCTGCATGCACAAGGAAATTTTCTTAAAGGATCATATTATCTTTTATCAGGGCACACAATAAATAAATTTTATCAAATAGAATTCTCTCCTTTTCCTCCTCCTTTTTAACCCTGCCTCAATGAAATAAGGAATTATTTACATTACAGTAACAACACATATTTTCCTTCAATTTAAACAGGAGATTGAAAGAAAAAAATCAAAGGGGATGTTCATTTCTACTACGCTTGGAAGTTTATATTTTATTTTCAAAGGTAGGAAAAATGTTGATCTGATTATTCATGAAAAGCCAAAATAGGAGAGTTATAAAGTAAATAGGGAGAAAAGTCAAGGGCAAGGTCTATAAAGCTTGACAGAAGTATTGGAAACACCAGGATTCCTTTGTTCATGATGATACTAGGTTTCAGTTCCTATGAACTCAAACTCAATTTCAGGACTCGAAAAACTTTAGCTAGAAAGCTTGAACATAGAGTGTGTGGTGTATTGAAGTTGTATGGCTGAAAGACTCCATCCCATAGTAGTAAGTCACTTTGAGTCAGTGGAGTCTTTCTTCCATAGATAAGGAAAATCCAGATGAATGTGGTGGTCATGCTGGTGAACATGACTCACAGACCATTGCTATAGCATATTATTTTTTGTTTTACTTGTTTGCTCAGTTGAACTGGAAATTTCAACATTTCCTTCCCCTTAGCAGAGAGGAGTAGCACATTTTTATATAACCTATTTGATGATTTCTGAAGTTACTATGATACCACCAGGGGAATGACTTTTCAGATCTCTTAACATCCTTAGCTTTCTTTAGAGCTCAGCTCACATGACACATCCTCACTTCCCCCAAAGTATATTTTTTTGCTTTTTTGAATTTATATTTATTTTTTAAAATTTATATTTGTATTTAATTTTGTGTATGAACATAATGAGAATTTTTTATGGCTAAAATACAACACCAAAATGAGACCTAGGGATAGGGTGGTTTCACTGATGATGTATTTACATAATAAAGACAGAAATATAATCTAGTTAAGTAAAGAACAGTGGTTTTACTTCTGTAATTTACTATTTGTTCTTTGTCAAATTTACTTTTATATGCCAAGAAAGAGAATGAGAGTTTCTAACTCTGTCAGATATTAGTTAATCTATATTCAGACATAAGGGTAAAAATGAAAAGATTACATGCATTCTGACTAGTTTTTTTTAGCAAGGTACAGTGGCTAAAACTAAAAAGCTGTTAGCTAGCTTTTATCAGAAAAATATCTCCTAGTCATTATATGGCAGGTCAGAAGTTCTTGAACTTTTTTTTTTAAATTTTATGGATCCTTTTGGTAGTCTGAGAAAGCTTAGTGTTTCTCCTCTCAGAATGTTTTAAATGCATAAAATAAATATATAGAATTACAAAGGAAATCAATTATATTGGCATGAAGATTTTTTTTCTCCTATCTACATTCATGGACCTTTGAAATCTCTGTGAAACCTATGGGAGTCTATCAACCCAAGGTTTAAAACCTCTACCCTAGCTAATTAAAGCTAAGATGACTAACAGGTAGCCCTAAAGAGATGAAAGGAAGGCAGAAGTTACTCTGAACTATTAGACTAAATATAATCTAAGAACCAAATCATGTTACCTTCTGTGAATTTTAGATTTACTCCACCCTGCTTAGTCTTTAGAATTTTAGCAACCAGGACCCATGTGTGCTAGCAAGTGACAAATCAGAAAAAAACTGACTGATCTGCTGGGCTGTCCAAAGCCAAGTTTAAGCAACCATTGGTACATGTGAGACAGAGGAAGTGATGTAAAAAACTGCCTTTATATTCCATGTCACTTCCTGTTAGAGAGACTTTGGCAGTGGAAGTTGACTTGGAGGGCCTCCAGCATGAGACCTCAGACTGCTTTCCTTAGATGACCATGTGGTGAGTGTTAACACTGACTCCTCCTTCCTTGGCTCTTTCTGGAGGCACTAGCCTCCAAGGAGGCCCCTCATCTTGGAGGAGGCCTCCTGGCTAGAAGCAGAGCAAGATTTTATCTTCTGGGAAGGCCCCTTGGCTGAGGCCTCTGAACTCCCACTGGCTCAGACCAGGCTGGAACAGATCTTCACTTTTCCCTCTCTCTCCCTCATTCTTAATGTCTTCCTTCTATTGTAAATAAAACACCATAAAATTCCATTGTGACCTGCGTATTTCATTGAGGTTTAGAATTTAAATCCCTGGTGACCACTAAAAATATATATTCAGTCTCAACCCTAAATTTTATCCTGAACACTTCCTATGCTAGTTTGTGATTGTTTAGTCATTTTCAGTAATGTCTCATGTCATGTCTCTTTCTAACCAAATTTGGAGATTTTTTGGCAAAGATATTGTAGCAACTTGCCATTTCCTTCTCCAGCTCATTTTGTAGCTGATAAAACTGACATAAACAGGGTAAAACGATATGTTTAGGATCACACAGGTAGTAAGTGTCTGAGGCCAGATGTGAACTCAGGAAGATAAGTATTCCTGACTTTAGACAAGGTATTTTATCCTTTGTAACACTTAACTAGCTCTGTGCCTCAGGTTATTCTTATATAAAATAAAATGGTGGTATTAGATGGACTCTTAAGCTTTTTTTAGGTGTAAGTCCTATGAATTACTATAATTCTGATCCATTCTATGATTCTATGA
This sequence comes from Monodelphis domestica, assembly GCF_027887165.1. Classification (NCBI taxonomy): domain Eukaryota; kingdom Metazoa; phylum Chordata; class Mammalia; order Didelphimorphia; family Didelphidae; genus Monodelphis; species Monodelphis domestica. The sequence continues at coordinate 257,656,324 of NC_077230.1, forward strand.
GTTTATGATTTCAGAATTATACCCTATTTTTAGAGGAACAAAAATGTCTTATTTGCAAATTTAGGCAGTTAAAACTACATACTTATCATTATCTGAAAGGATATGAAAAGAAATTGACAATGACAAATTTCTCATACCTTAGAATTTTAAAGGAAATTCTGTATTTGGTTACATAAGGAACAAAAATGATGATTTTTCTACCTAGTTCAACTAACAAAAAATGTAATACATAATAAATTCCTTAAAAGAAGTACTTGAGTTGAGATATATACTACATCTGAACAGACTGATTTCTGTTCTACCTTGCCATAGATTTAGACAGCCAAATTGAAATTATGTACATTATTTATAAATTATTAACTGGTTCTAAATATGCTTCACAAGGCTGGCTTTGCTGAGGTGTTACATCCATCCCTGCAAGCCTCATAAAACAATAGCAGGGCAAAGTTGCATAGTTAACATTAATCCTCATCAAAGACAGACCAGCCTTAGCAATTACCTGGAAAAAGGTCAGATATCACATTTCTTTTTGCTGACTTTAGTGGCAGATCTAGTCGCCCAGCAGGACAAAGTATAGCATGACTCCTTCTTTTCTCCTTAAATGTTGTGTCATCAATATGCAGTGCCATTTGCTGATTCCTGAATCTTATTCCTTGGAAGTTAGATTCTAATGGTGATCAACAGTTATTTTTATAGGCAGATTGTGTTATGTTATTTGATCTTTCAAGTTTATAAATTTTCTTCTTAATGTATGTACACTTATTTCAGATGGAGCTTCTTGGAGAAAATAAGCACACAGGTATAGTAAAAATGAAATTTGCACACAGAATTCTTGTTATTTCATAAATGTTTAGTTTCCCTTACCTTTTTCCTAGTAGCACAATTTATGTATAATATACTGCTTGAAAGTACTTTCATATAGATTTCAGCCATGATACTCTGATTTCTATAGCACATTTAAAGAGATATACAGTTAAATATAAATGAAGTTCAGATATTTAGACTTGAGTAGAGAACATAATATTTGTGTCTAAAATGTTCTGCTTAGTTCTAGATATCATATTTTAAGAAAGATATTAAGGAATTGATGCAGAGCAAAAGGAACAGAACCAGGAGAACATTGTACATAGAGACTGATACACTGTGGTACAATCTAATGTAATAGACTCTTCTACTAGATGCAATACAATGACCCAGGACAATCCAAAGGAACTTATGAAAAGGAAGGCTATCCACATCCAGAGAAAGAACTGTGGGAGCAGAAACTCTGAAGAAAAACATATGATCAATTACATTGTTCGATCAAAACCCTGATTAGGGTTTTGATGTTAAAAGATCACTCTACAGAAAATATGAATATCATAAAAAAAGGTTTTGAACAATGATACATGTGTAGCCCAGTGGAACTGCTTGTCAGCTTTGGGAGGGGGGAAGAAAGAATGGTGTGTATGTGTGTGTGGGGAATCATGAATCATGTAACCATGGAAAAATTTTCTGAATAAAAAACTTAAAAAAGAAAAATATTAGTAATGTTGAAAGTATCCCAACAGGGTTAATAAGAACATGCTATATGCTAAAGGAATTTGAGATCTTAGCTTGGAGAAGATAAAGCTGAATAGAAAAGGAGGTATATTGTGGATAGATCACTGGACTTGGAATCAAGAATATCTAAGGTCAAATCTGGTCTCAGATACTTACAAACCTTGGGATCATGGATAAATCACTTAACCTCTGTCTGCCTCAGTTTTTTAAACTCTAAAATGAGGACAATATAGCACCTATCTCTCAGGGTTATTGTGAGGATAGAATGAGATGCCATTTTTGAAGCATTTAGAAGACTGTTGTTAAATCAATATTTTGGAAAGGGGGAAGAAAGGTAATACAAAGGGAAAACAGCACATATAAACAATATTGAATTTATTAACAGAGAAGGGATGAAAGAAGGAAGGAAAATGGGAAAAGGGAAATCTGACTGATTTATCCTCTAATTAAACCTCTATTTAACTACATTAACTAATTACATACATTCCTAAAGGCATGTCCAACAGGTAACCAGATTTCTCATGAAGAGTCCTTGGTGAGTCAGGTACAAGAGTCCAGCTAATGTCCTCAGATGTCCCAGCAAGGTAGAGATCTTTTCCCCAGTCTGGTTTTCCACCAGGAAGACTGGAGATATTCTCTCATTGCAGCTAGTAAATCCTCAAGGCCAGTTGTTTGATGAATGGATTTTCAGGATGTCTCAGTCACACATCTTTCTCCTTCAATTTGCAGCTCCAGAGTGCTATTAGAAAAGCTCTCTCTTCAACAGTTTGGAACCCTGACCCAGTAGTTTGGAATCCAGGTCTGTCAATATGGCTCTTGCTATAATTCCCTTTCCTTACTACCGTGTCTAGTACAGAGTTGACATTTATGACTATCCATTCCATATATGTTAAGGGTTGCCATTTTGAAGAAGGGTTATCTCTAGTCTCATACCCTAGAAACTAGCAAATGTTACAACTCAGGGATTGGTTTATTATTTTGTTGATTTCCAAGACTTAAGAAAGCAATAGAGAAAAGGAAAATAATGAAATTAATTGTGAACTTATATTGTGATACTATTTTTTTTTTCAGAAAGTGGCTTGTTAAACAATTTCCAGGACCCTATGGTTTAAATTTGTATTGTTTGATTCCAGAGGGGATGAATAGGAGGAGTAGTAGAAGTTAAAAAGAGGTATATTTTAAATTTAATCTAAAAAAACGTTCCTAATAATTGGAGGTGGCCAAAATTGGTTGGAGGGAGTGGGGCAGGTAGGTCACTCAGTGGATAGAGAGGTTCAATGACTAGTATGTGAATAGAATGTTAAATTTGGAGAAGGTAAAATGCTTTCTTGATTTAAAAAAAAGATTATAGAACCTGCAAATTATAAACCTGTGAACATCCCTTCTATGTCTTAGAAAATTCTAGAAATGAATATTCATAAAATGGTTGCTAAGTATGCAGGAAAGGATGTGGTGATTACAAAGAACTAGCAAGGCTTCATTAAAGACAGATTATTCCAGGCTAGTTTCATTTTCTTTTAAGATTTCTAAACTAGTAGATGAGAAGAATGTTGTGGCTATAACTTCCCTAGAAGTGAATAAAGCTTTTGGCAAAGTATTTCATACTATTTTTAAGGTGAAGATAAAAAATATAGACTAGGTGATAATGTAATTAAACAAATTCATAATTGGCTGGATGGCTAGAATCAAAGATTTAATAGTTCAAGGTCAATAACTCAGGGGATTTTTTTTAATTGAGTACTGAGAGATCTGTGTCTGGATTTATACAATTTAACATTTTTTCTCAATGCCTTAAATGAATGCCCAAATTAGTCAGTCAAATTAAAACAAATTTAAATACCTATTTGTCAGCAACAGTGCTAGATTACAAAATTCTAAATTACAGTTTTACAACAGTTCTAGATTACAAAGAAATTCAGAGCTTATATCACATTCAGTGAAACAACATACAAACAACTATGTACAAACAAACTATATAGAGGGTAAATTGAAGATAATCATCAGAGGGAAGGCAGTAGCATTAAAAGGAATCAGGAAATGCTTCTTACAGAAACTGGCATTTTACCTGCTACCTGAAAAAATCCAGGAATGCCAGGAGGTAAAGATGAGAAGGGAGAGTAATCTAGGCATGGGAAACAAGCAGTAAAATGCCAGAACCTAGAAATAGTGTCTTGTGCCATGAACAGCAAGTAGACCAATGTCACTGGATTATGGAATATGTAGTGGGAAGTAAGGGAGGGAGAGGGATTAAAAGTGTAAGGCGACATGCTCATCAAACTGCAGATGACATAAAACTGGGAGGAATATCTAACATACTAGATGACAGAACCAGGATACAAAAAGTTTTTGACAAGCTAGAGCATTGGACTGAATCTAATGAGATAAAATTCAATAGGGAAAAAAATGTAAGGTCTTACACTTGGGGAAAAAAACCCATCAACTTCATAAGTATAAAGTGAGGCAGACATAGTTGCACAACAGTAGTTCTGAAAAAAGATTTGAGGTTTTTAGAGAAATGAAAGCTCAGTATGAGTCAGCAGTGTGATGTCAGCTAAAATAAAGCTAATGCTGTCTTGAGCTGCATTAAGAAAGTTAATAGTTTCCACTAGTAGGGAAAGAAAAGAATATTCACACTGTACTTTGCTTTTATACAGCCTCACCTGTAGTAGTTTAATAAATCTGATGTCACAATTTTAAGATGGACACTGATAAATTGGACAGCATCTAGAAAAGGAAATCTAGTACATGGTCAAGGGCATTAAGTCCAAGTTATACCTGCAGTAGATTTCTCTGTGCTCTGCTTCCTCATCTGTAAATTATAAATAAGATTTCTTGCACTAGTTATTTCACAGTATTGTTTTTAGGAATGTGTTTTGGTTATTTCCATTAGTATAGGAATAACTATCATTCTAGCTAGTAGTCAATACCTTTAAGAGTGATTGGCTTTTTCCCCTTTAAAGATGAATATAGGACATAAAAGGAAGAAAAAATAAATTCTATTACCATCAGATTCAGGGTTTCACAAAGTTATCAAAAGAACTGCTATCAAAATGTTGGGAAACCCTTTGACCCAGCAATATGACTACTCCAAAGAGATCAAAGATGAGGAAAAAGACCTACTTGTACAAAAATATTTATAGCAGCTCTTTTTGTAGTCAAAAAGAATTGACAACTAAAGGGATGCCCATCATTAAGGAACTGACTGAACAAGTCATGATATATGATTGTAATAGAATACTATTGTGGTATAAGAAATGAAGAATAATCATTAGAAAGCCTAGAAAGACATATGAAATTATACAATAGTGAGTAAAACCAGAATATTGTACATAGTAACACCAATAATGTATGATGATCAATTGTGAATGACTTAACTATTATCAGCAATATAGGGATCCAAGATACCTCTGAGGAATTGTTATAAAAAAGGCATTCATTGTCATAGAAGGAATTGATGGAGTCCAAATACAGACTGAAACGTAACATTTTCCCCTTTATTTCCTTCATGACTTTTTTATTGTTTAAATGATATATGCCTTCTTTCACATAATGAACATGGAAATATATATTTAATGATAGCACATGAATAGCCTGTTTCATATTACCTACCTTCTTTGGGACAAGGGAAGAAAAGGGAGGAAGGGAGGGAGAGAGAGACCATGGGTCACAAAATGTCAGAAAAATATTTTTTTAATTATATCTACATGTAATTGGGGGACATATAATAATAATAATAATAATAATAACAATAAATCAGAAAACTGTATGCAAATAAGAAACAATCTGAGCCTTGTTCCAAAGCTTAGAATTAGAAGCAATGTTTGGAAATTTCCAAAAAGACCAATTTAGATTTTGTGAAAGAAAAAAAACACAATAACAACAATGATGATGACTATCTAGAGTTAGTACTATCTAAAAGCAGAATGGACAGCCTCAATAGCTTCCTCTTCCCTGGAATTTTTTTTAAACCCTTGCCTTCTTTCTTGGAGTCAATACACAGTATTGACTCCAAGGCAGAAGAGTGGTAGGGCTAGGCAATGGGGGTCAAGTGACTTGCCCAGGATCACACAGCTAAGAAGTGGCTGAGGTCAGATTTGAACCTAGGATCTCCTATCTCTAGGCCTGGCTCTCAATCCACTGGGCTACCCAGCTGCCCCTGCTGGTAATCTTTGAAACAGGTAGCTCAGGGAAGTTTCAAGGGCATTGAACTTAAAGTCAGGAAAGACATGGATTCAAATGTGATATTTTAGCACTTATTAGCTATAGGGCCAAAGTCATTCACTGCATCCCAGGCCATCACCAATCATTTTGGCTTTTGATTTACTTCTGGACTTTGGTGACTCTGGAAGAAAGAGTAAGGCTAGCAATTTTGTGCAACTTAGCCTCACTTAAACCCAATCCACATACAAGTCAAGATATCATGATTTCATCAGTCCCCTTTGAACAGGAAGAACAAAAACCAATGGCCTTGGGACCATGATGAAGTCACTGAAACTCACTAAGTCTTAATTTTTGCCCATAGAAAGTGGATGTAATAATGCCTGTGCAATAGGAAACATGTTTCAGACTCAAATAAAGTCATGTACATAAAGACCTCTATAAAACTTTCAATGACAAAAAAAACATCAGTAATTATTATACGAGTGGAAGCTAGGTAACTCCTTGGCATAGATGTAGAATGGACAGTTGTTCAGGTATAGGTTATTAGGTGGCGTAAGAGTTCCCTTCATACTTTTTGATTCTATGATTTTTCTCTCAAGATTTAAGCCAACTCAGTCTCTGCCCTGAGGGGAAGAATATTTGGCTCATTGTCTTTATTTTCAAAAAATATACATTTGAATTCTATAAATATTATGATAATTTTTTCATGTATCTACATAGGTTTCTTGGCAGAGAAAAAAAAAAGATCATGATTTCCCTTAGCTAAAGCATATAGTTTTGAATTATATATGATTTCACTTTTTGTCACAGAATCAAAAAATCAAAATTATTTTGAGTTATGGGGCTAGACAAGATGGCCACTGGGGTCTCTTTCAATTTGGAATTCTGTGACTAATGATTTAGCAAAAAAACAAACCACTTACCAATTTACCCAACAACTGGCCATTCTGCCTCTGTATGAAGACTTCTAATGTGGAGGAACCAATTACATCTCAAAACAACCTATTCTACTTGCAAATCACTCTAAATAATAGGAAGGCTTTTTTTTCCAGTCATGAAATCAAAATATGCCTCCTTGCAATTCCCATGTATTAATTCTTTTCCTGCTCTCCAAGTCAAGCACATATATTTAATAACCTATAACAATATATAAAATCAGTAAACACTTTGCAATCATTAAAGCAGTATATAGTTGTTATCTAAACTTTAAATAGTATATAATGCTTTTTTCCATATTGTAGTCCTTAAATGCTTGAAGTCGGGTATATCTCCGTACCCCAAAGATTTTTTTCTTCTTAAAACTAATGATATCTATTTCCTTTGACTGATTTTCATAAGCCATGAATGTAACTTAAGGACCTTTGCCACCTTGGATCCTTTGCCCTGGAAACTCTCCAGTATATTGCTGACCTTCCTACCTAGATGACACAGTGGATTAAGAGTTAAGATAGAGTTAAGGTAAAGTTTAGATAGAGTACCAGACCTGAAGAAAGAAAAACCTCAATTCAAATCTTGCCTTAGATGCTTATTTTGTGATCTGGGTATGTCACTTTACCCTGTCAGACCAAATCATACATTGATTTACTTATATTCAGAGAAAAATGATGGAAGTAGTCTCATTTAATTTTATTGATAGTATATTTTAAGCTTTTTTTTCTTGTTTGAAATAGTTTCCCTTTTACATCTCCTAATGGGATCTTAAACTATAATGTCCATTTTGGGGTATCATACTTTAATAACATGGTACCCATCTTGAGAAGCAGAAGGCAGATGTTTTTCCTATGGCATTTATCTCCCAGAAAGTGATGCTGTTGCCTTGTATAGGAAATTTCCCCAGTGGACCCAGAAATAAAGATTTCTTGGATTATGTAGCATGTCAAGGTAGAGTAGAGGAATAGCAGCAGCCTTGGGGAGATTCTTTCTTTTTGCCTTACTCTTCCACTAAGCTTGATGAAGAAACCCATGCAACCAGTGGAGAAGCCAAAATGCATGAACAGTCGAATGATTAGGATTTGAGAGAGCTAAATTGGATAAGGAACAGCTTAGACAAAGAGAAGAATAGAGAATCAGCAGAGCTAGGACTGGTCTTCCTGAAACTCCAAGCAATAAGCCAGAATTCTAAAGCTTCTTTTCTTTCCCCTACATAAACACCTGGCTCCCAATATGAGAAGGGTATTTTGCCTGAGCATCTGATCTTTTCAGTTTATTTCAGCTCTCATGCAAGAGCAAGTGAGGATAAATTTCCTTAGGTATATCATGGAGAAAATTGATACAGTTATACCATCTTCTAAGCATGTAACTGGGTCTATAGTTTATCCCCTTTTTAAATAGCCTTATTAAGTTTGTTTACTAATGTAATGATCTTTTGTAATAAGTACTATTAAATGGCAGCAAAATGTAAGAGAGTGGCTAAGTAGGTGAATGTACTGGTCAAATGTTTTGGTTTGGTGGACACAAATAAAATTTTAGATTGAAACCAGAACCATTCTGTAGCCTAACTGGGGATAGAGTCAATGAGTGCTTGACAACTAAATTCCTCTGTTTCTGGACTGAGCACAGCTAGTTTGACAGATATTCCTAGTGTCCCCCTAGTGGCTATATATTAGAAAAAAAGATGAAATTATTTTGAGGCAATATGGAAAGCTGTGATCTTGCAATCAGGTAATACACAATAGAAAGTAATTCCACCTGAACACCTTACTATTAAATTATTCTACCAAATTTTGGATGAGGGAAATATACAAGAGATAGTATATAGTTTATTGCAAGCAGAAATGCTGTCCAGATCATTAAAGATGAATTACTCAGTTCAGAGACTATTTTCTAAGACACTAGATAGCCAAAAGGGAAGTTGAAAGCTCAACAATAAACCAATGATGTCCTCTTCTCTCTATATTATTTTAGTTAGCAATCTTACCAGCTCCCATGGTTTCAAATATATTATGCAGATAACTCTCAGGTCTTGTTCAGCCTTAACCTTGCTCTCAGCCTCCAGCATCATATCACTGACTGTTCATTGGACATCCCAAACTGTATATGTTATTTTAAACTCATCATATCCAAAACTGAATCTGTTATCTTTTCCTCAAAACCCTTCCTTCTTACTTTCCTTCCAAAGAATTGATAAATAAAATAAACAAGACATAGTTTTAAACATATATATATATATATATATATATATATATCTTTTTGCCAAATGATGCCTTCTCTAATAGGAGGAAGGGAGGAAGGAAGGAAGGCATCTGGGATTTAAATTAACAAACAAATGAATACAATTTTTAAAAGCTATAAGTGTTTTTTCTAGTCTCCTGGGTTTACAACCTAAGCTTTATACTCGACTCCTCACTTTTTCTCACCCCACCATAACCAAACAGTTGTCCAGTCTTTTCTTATCATTTCTAGCTTTGAAGCATTTTTTCTCTATCTTCCCTAATCTTCCCTTCTCTAACTTAGACACTACTAACCACCGTGGTGTACTATTGCAGACTAGAGTCTGTTGATGGGTCTCTGACTTAAGTGACTCCTCACTCTCATCCACCATACTAGGCTGTCAAATTGACCTTCCTATAGAATATATCTGACCCTGTCACCCCTTTAACTTCAGTAGCTCCCTATTTTCTGCAAAATCAAAATTGTTTTAAAATCTTCTAATTTGCTTTTAAAGCTATTCATAATCTACCCTCTTCTGAATTATTCTTTCCTCTTAGACTTTACCCCTACAAATACTTATTCTGTGATCCAGTGATACCAGATTCCTTGGTAATCCTTGCATTAAATGCTCCATCTCTTTATTTATCACACACACACACACACACACACACACACACACACACAAACACTGGCTATCCCATTAAGCTGAACACATCCTCTCTCCTCCCACTTTCACTGATTTCCTTCAAATCTCAACTACAGTTCTATCTTCTGAAAAAAAAAAAGCCTTCCACAATCATCTTTCTCTAATGTTTTCTCTCTAAGACTACTCCCTTTTTATTCCATATTTGTCTCATTTGTGCATAGTTGTTTGTCTATTTCCTCCTCTTTAAAGACCATGAGCTCTTTGAGAGCAGAAATAGTCTTTTGCCTTTATTTGTAACCCCAGGACTTAACTTGGTACCTAATAAATAGTAAGGGCTTAATATCAGTTGACTAGTTACTATAAGATTGCCTTTCAGTGCATATGCTTCTCATGAGGTACAGTAAGAACTGTAGACCCAAGAGTAACAAAAAGACTTTCAATAAAATGAAGAATGTATGAAAAAAAGATATGTGGGTAATAAAGAAACTTGGGTGAAAATAAATGAACAATTATTCTATAGTTTAGAAAATAAATTCACTACCTCACTGATATCAATCGATTAAAGTTTAAAAACAAACAACTGACATCAGACATTTTATGAAGTTTAGAAAATAATGAAAACAATGACATGTGGAGGCATCTGTAATTTTAAGGGAAATCTGAACAGGTCAGATCAAGATTCCATTTCAGATAATGGTGACTTTATGAACATTTCTCTTAAATAAATTATACATAATTTGGTAATGGATCATCTATTTTCTTGTAAATCTTTAATAAAATTATCATCTTCATCATTATATAGGATATTAGCAACTCATAATTAATTAATTCATTCAATTAAAATTTATCTCTGGCATGACATTTTCATGAGGAATCTCTATTGTCCATAATTCCAGAAGAGTGTTCTTTTTGAGTTGCCATTTTGCTAAAATAAACTTTCTCTCACACGTCTTAGTTTCTTCTTCTCCTCTCTCTAAATCCACTGACCCTATATGCTTAGTTTTTTGTTGTAATTCTAAAATTTCTCCTCTTGTCTGACTTCTTTCATCCCATTTTTGTTACTATTCTACTACTGCAAATAGACAAACAAACCTTTGGGCATCATTGCCCTACTACTGTCTTCAGAGAAATAGTGATAATAAAAAACCTACTGTTTCAACTGTGAGTTCTTCTTCCTGGGAAGCAAAAGTTGTCAATTCTTGGGGTCGGGGTGGTAGAGGGTGGGAGGAATTGTTGCTAGAAATCTTTCTTAGAATTATAAGAGCATAGAAATATAAAGACAATAAACAGTAATAATGAAATAATGAAATAATGAAAATAAACCACAAAGTAACAACAAACAACTATAAAAAAATTCACAGTTGTAGAAACCACAGAAATCCCTAGTTAGATTTTCCTAACTTGGTTTATTGTATATAATATAACTATGGCATTAGTGATTTCTCAGGATCACATGTCAACAACTCCAAGTCAACAAACATTTATTAAATAGATAATCTGCACAAAAAAGGACCTACTACTAGTCTGTATCACAAAGAAATCAAAATTTGGGGAAAAGGACATACTTGTACAAAAATATTTGTAGCAGAATTTTTTGTGGTGGTGAAAAATTGGAAACTGATGAAATGTCCATCAGTTGGGGAATGTCTGACCAAGCTATGGTGTATGATTGTAACAGAATACCATTGTGCTATAAGAAATAAATCTTGGAAAGAATTATATGAAGTCATGCAAAGTGAAATGAGTAGTTCTAGGAGAATGTTGTATGAAGTAATAGCAATAATGTACAATGATCAACTGTGAATGGTTCGACTCTGATCAGCAATGCCAGGATCCAAGGTAGTTATCCACTGTCATAGAAGAAACTGATGAAGTCCAAATACAAATGGAAGCACACCATTTTTCACTATTTACTTCATGATTTTTTTGGTATAGATTAAGTTTTTTCTTTCACAACATGATCAACATAAAAATATGTTTTCCGTGAAAGCAGATATATAACTTCTATGATATTATCTTTCTTCTTAGGGAGGGAGTAGGGAAAGAGAAAGGGTAGGGGGAAATCTGAATCACAAAATGTCAGAAAATAATTATTTAAAATTGTATCTGCACATAAAAGTGTTAAAAAAGTATAAAAATTATACTAGATATTTGAAGACATAAAAAGATTTCTTAAAATACATTTCCTGCCTGAAGAGAGTTTCTATTTTAAAAGTGTAGGATAACTCTACATATAAGTACAGGGTTCATTAGATTGTAAACTTCTGGAGGGCAGAGATTGCCTTTTGCCTCTTTTTTATCCCTAGTGCTTAGAAAGCACAGTGTTTCACATTTAGTAGATGCTTAATAAATGTTTATTTAATTGAATTTATAAAAACTAAGTGACAAACAGTTGTGATACAGTAGAAAGAGCACTGAAGTTAGAGTCCAAGGATGTGTGTTCAAATCCAACTGATGCAATGCATATGTGACCTTTGTCAAGTTGTTTCAGGTCTTTGGTCTCAGTTTTTTTAACTGTAACAGGAAGGATTACATTCAATTGACTCTGAGGTTTCTTTTAGTTTTAGTTCTGTGATTCTAACTGTTATGCAAAAGATTCATTGGAAGAAAGATCATGGAAGACTTTGGGGTAGAGGTTACATTTGATTTTAGCATATTTAGAATCTCTACTTATATTTTGGAAAGGTAAAATGGAAATTATGGCTAATTTCTCTATAATGAATAGGATCATCATCATAATTGTTTTCATTTACCTAATACTTTTTGGTTAAAAAGTACTTTGCAAACAACTATTTCAGCATACGTATTCTCCGTATTCTCCACATTCTATAGTGGAAGAAACTGAATTTCAAAGAGATTAAATGATTGTCCAAGGTAATACTAGTGAAAATGGCAGATAAACAATTTATCAAAAATTTCAAACTCTTAATATTCTGATCTGGCTGGGCTTGTTGAAGAGGGAAAATCAAACAGAAGAATCCAACATTGGAGAACTACAAATATGTGAAATTAACTCTAAAATGTATTAAGGTTTACAAAGTACTTTCTTCAGAATGACTCTGGTATGTAAGTATTTATAAGTATGATTTCACAGAGAGAACTATTTTTACAGATAGACTGGGAGAGGTTAATAGTCATACAGATAATAAGTATTAGAACTCAGACATGAAAAAGGGTCTCTTGAGAGTCTGGTATCCTTTTCTTGTACCATACTGTCTTACATTATGCTAGGTCATTATATGGAGACAAACTGCTGAATATAAAGGCAGTCAATATGAAGTTTCCTTGTATGGAAGCACTCAAAGGTAGGCTGGATCCAAGCTAAAACTGGCTAGTGAGAACTCATTGTTAAAATTTTAGTGTAAGCATTTATGTTTCAGAAATCTTCAACTACCAGAAATCAAACTTTGATTTTTTTGTTGACTGTCTAGACTTAAGAAAATGATGGAGAAAATGTTAGCAACGCAGCTTAAACTTATAAGTATTTTTCTTTTTTTCATTTTTTTAGAGCCAGTTGTTAAATATTTACAATTATACCACTGGAAGCACTCCCTAGTCATAGCTAACTAAGCTTTTTAAAGGTATTGCTACACAAAATATGGAAGTCTCTAGTCTCAAAACAAATTAAGTAACAGGAAAGACTCAAAGAAAATAAGAAACAATTACTTTACTTGAGCTAGAAATGCAGAGACTCAAGTTAAAATATTTTCCCCTTGTCTATTTATTCTTAGAGTAATATAAAAGAGAGATTTTTGAAGGTGTGCGTGTATGTGTGTGGGGGTGTGTGTGAGTGAGTGTGTATGTGTGTGTAATAAGAAATGAAAGATTAAGTAGCATTGCTTTGGTGAGAGTTTAGATCCTGGTTCATAAATTTACTTTTTGAGGTAAAAACAAAAGTCACTCTCTACATAATTAGAGACATTCATTTTACATAGTTGGGCTGTAGCAATATAAAATAAGCAATGATACTGCAGATAGTACATTATAGATCTAATTGTATAGTTAAATTAATATGTGTTATACCAATTAAAAAATTAAGGGTTTACAGAACCAAACAGAATTCATTTGAAACAAAGGAGATTGAAAATCACAAGGGTAATATTCTTTTTAAAAGCAATATTAGAAAAAGGTCAAACATTATCAGATCTTAAATTCTCTTATAAAGGAATAGTCATTAAATTATTAGCAACTGGTCAAGTTTTGTTTTTCTTTTAAAGAAAACTAATAGGAGAGATTAAACAAGTAAGGCCTATAATCAAATGAACAGATTAGTCCCTGTTCCCTGAGTTCCAGAACAAAAACTATTAGCGTAATTACCTCCTATTTGACAGGAATAATTAGTAAAACGTGGGCATTATTTGACTGATGATATCTTTTTTATTATATATTAAAATAAACTAGAGATGGATATGTAATTTAAACAAAAAAGATCATTTTATAAGAAAAATATTTAAAGTTAATGGAAAGAGATAAATTTCATCATGGTGGGATATAGAAATCATCAAAGTATAAAACTTCAAGCATAAGATATTATAATCTTTTGCATAAACAGAATTAAAATGAACATTAACAGAATTAACAAAAAAATTAAAATTATTTTTAAAATATTCATCTTAAATATCTGTCAAAAATTTGATGCACAAAATTCATAGGGATTTGATACAAATATAAATAGCTGAGACATTCCATAGTAGATACATGGTCAAAAGATACATTTTTCAAAAGAAGCAATAAAAATACCAATAAACACATGAAAAATTAAAAATAATGAATGAGAATTAAATGAAATATGAGAAAGAGAACTATAGGAAACTAAAAACAGCTCTGAATTTTCACTTAATACTAACCAAATTGTCAAACCTACAGAAAAGAAATATTTCATGTCAGAGTCTGAGCTTTGACTTTATCCAATCATTCTGGAAAATAATTTGTAATTATTCATGAAAAAATTTTCACATCTTTTAACACTCTAGAGATTCCACTAGTAACCTCATACTTTTTAGAAGTCAGAAACAAAAACAGAGTCTCCATATATACTTAAATGTCATTGCAATACTATAATGGAAGTAAAAACAAAAAAAGAAAAATCTGGAAACAAAATTAAAGAACATCATTTAGAGACTGTCTGAACAGATTTTTAATATATAAAGATAAAGGAGTATCACTGTATTTTAAGATGGCAAATACGATAAATTTAGAGAAATGTGGTAAGACTTCAATGAACTGATATGTAATGAAGAAAACAAAACCAGTACACAAATACTATGAATAATATAAATGAAAAAAAAATTAACAGGCAGAAGAACACTTAAATGGAGGATATTTTCCTCTTTTTATTAGATACTATTGGGATCAACAGGGAAGAAAGTTGTACAATCTGTGAGAGAAGGTCAGTATGCTAGCTGGATTTTGTCAACTTTTCTTTATTTTAGTTGTTTTCATTGTTGATGACAGTGGTATGTGTGTGTTATTCTAAGGTGAAGTATATTGTTTAATAAGTTAAAAAAAAACAAAAGATAGATATTGATAAAATTTGAAAAAGAAAGGGAGAAATAGACATACATAGATTTGGAAATGCAGTGACTGAGAGACAGAGATAGGCACCAAAAATGTAGGAAAATAGAGAAGGGAGAAAGAAATGAGTGAATCAATTAGATACTTCTGCAAAACATTTAAATAAACTTTTTTTGAGACTAAATCAATGAATTTCATCCATCTTTCAGAGAGCAGTGCTAAAGAAATAACACCCAGCTGTTTGAGTTAAAGGTAAGAGCAGCCCCTCTCCAAGAAGAAGCAGGTGAAGAAAAAGACAATCATGTTTCTTGTCACAAAGAACCTTTCCATATCAGAGGCAGAAGAATTCATTAAAGTATTCTTGACACCATTACAGATTCTACCGTGAAACTTCTGGGATTCATTATAGTCATTTGAACCCTAATTTGGTCTCTGTTACTACTAAGTCCCACTTGATTCAGCTTCATACCTGAAACCCTCTGACTCTGCCTCAGATCAAAGCTTGCTTCTGTTTCACTAGTAACACACATTTGGTTGTTTGATGGAGATCAATTAGACCTTTAAAAAGACAAACGTTTGTTGTCTCTGAAGATACACTTTGGTGAGGTGGACAAAGAGCTAGCCTCAAATTCAGGTAGATCTTAGTTAATATCCAGACTCTGCCGCATACTGATTGGACATCTCTTGTCCAGTGACAATCTATCAATACCCATGACAAATCCTAAAAATTCTAAGCCACAGAGAAAAGGAGTTTCTTCACCAAGAAGTTTCCTGTATCAGTGAAGACACAGGTGTGGTCACATGCTCTTGAATAGAATAATATATAAAAGTAGCTTCCTAGGATAATTGGGAAATTGGGAAAATTGGGGAAAACTGGGAATTTGGGGGAATTGAGAATTGGTAAAAAACAGTACTTGTTTGGCTATATGTTTATGCATTTAATCAAATATCTCCTATTTACTTTAAAGAGATGATCAGTCCAAGTTTGGGGTAGTTAGGTGGCAAAATTTATAAAGTTTCAGGTCTGAAGTCAAGGAAGTAACTTTTATTTTATAGTTTGCAGGGGTTTTTATTTATAAAATGATATTCTACTAGATAATGTCTATTTCATTTTAATGAAGATTTATTAATAGTCTTTGATGTTTAAAAGCAAGAGAAATAAAAAAGGCATTTAAGGAAGAGAAAGACCTGATAGAAAAGGGTTTTAAAAAAACCAAAAGCACTATAGATCCCTATCCAACTACCATTGTCACTGGAATCAGCAATCTACCAACTCTATCATCAGTTCACCCAGAAGAAGGCTGAGTAGCTATACTCCTATCTTTCCTCAGGATTCTAAGAATTACTTTAAGGAGTAATTAAATTTTCTTAATGCTAAAAACTAGTATTGTTATTTTTTTTAACCCTTACCTTCAGTCTTGGAGTCAAATACTATATATTGGCTCCAAGGCAGAAGAGTGGTAAGGGCTAGGCAATGGGGGTCAAGTGACTTGCCCAGGGTCACACAGCTTTGAAGTATCTGAGGCCAGATTTGAACCTAGGACCTCCCATCTCTAGGCCTGGCTCTCAATCCACTGAGCTACCCAGCTGCCCTCTAGTATTGTTATTCTAATGTGTTCTTCTCAATACCAATTACAGGTTATAGTTAATTTCTCTCTTATATCACTAATTGACCTAGTGAATAAAAACAAAATTCTAAAACAAGAAGTTATAAATTACTTTCTAAAAAAATCTATCTTCCATGTTAAAAAGAAAAATAATTACTTGACGTGGAAAATAAATATAACAGCATAGTAAAGGGTCTAACAAAAATATGAATTGTATACTTTAATAGAAATTGTTCTCTCTCCTGAGGATTAAAAGTTCAGAGAGACTGCCTCTAGGTGAATGAGTTAAATTTTTATTTTGATTTAATGGAATATGTTCTCTTCTCTGCTCCCTTTGATCAGTTGTGCAGAGAGGATCTCATCCCTTCTCCCTCCTGAGTAACCTGACGTGTCCATCAACATTCCTCACATAACACAGTTATTCCAGGTTTGTGTCCATTATGGGCTGTATGTCAATAAAAGGCAGGGGTCAGGTCTTTTCTGGGCTTCTGCCTTCTTGAACCTACAGGGGGCTGGGAGAGGTAGATGAGGAGAGAGAAAGCTAAATAGAGGCTAGGTACACGTGGTTTGAGGTCTTAGAGTAAGGCAGTGAGATTTAACTTTAGTCTTCTCTACCCTTTCTATTAATAAGCTTTATATATTTAATAACTGGGGAGTTATTTAATTCTTACACAGTAATAATCATTTTACACATACCCTACTCTGTAACTCTCCTGCAATGTTCTTCATCCTCTGCCTTAAAAATCACTATTTCTGTTGTTTTTTTAAAGAAAAAGTTCATTCCTTGACAGTTTGAAAATGTACAAAAAGGACAAAACCCACATAAACACTGAATATCATTTTGCAAAACAATCTTCCCTCACTTCTAAGTCAGCAACCTCATCATCATAGATTTCTGTTATTTCCAAGGAACAAATTCAATGAGGATTTACCTGTCAAAATTTATAACAAGTGATTTCCACATTGTTTTTCAGCCTGCTCTCACAATCTGTATCCTTAAATAGAATTTTCAAGTATCCGGTGACACTTGGTAGAAGGTGCTGAACTAGAGACTGGCCCCCTGCTGTCTCTGACAATGGCACTAGCTAAGCATTCAGATAAACAAATGTTTGCTAACTTCAGGGTGTTGTTAATAATATCTAGGTATTTCTTAGAATTCCAGGTATTGAAGAACTTATATAGAGTTCATTAGAAGTTATGAAAAGGGGAGCAAATAAGAGTAAGACAATTCGATGTATATTATCATGGTCTTCTTTGCTTTCATGTGGAGAGATTCTTTTTTGCCAGGGTCATGACTAGTATTTAATGAAATATAGGATATTTCAAGGAAAAATCAGATTGGCCAGAGTTGAATACTTAAGATTCAATTCTGATTGGATAAATCTATAGTAATTTGGATCTCTGAAAAAATTGCAAGTAGGTAAAAAAGTTTTAATGGAGTTATAAAAAGTTTAGTCTTTTTGAACAGTATAAAAGGCTTGGCATTCTTTTACCGTTTCTATTAAGGGAGTGAGACATAAAATCCCTAGGATGAATGTGAGACTACCTTTTTATCCAAAGCTTCCTATTGAACAAGATAGTGATAGGGGATCTCAACATCACCTAGTGATTCAATGTGTACAAGTATCCCTCCCCTCCCCAAGTGAATGCAAACTCTTTAAGGGCAGGGACTTTTCCTTTTTCTTTTTCTTTATTTTTAATTTTTTTTCTAGTTCCTCACACTTTAAACAATGTAAAACATTCTATAATTTCTTATTGAATATGAAGAATATATAATGTGTTTTATTCAACCTAGCTAGAGAAGAGTCTAGCAACTTAAAACAATTTTTCGGAACTTCAAAGAAAATGGAGGGGTCACTGAATTCCCATTTAATTCTGACAAAGAACAGAAGATAGATATTACTGATAGGTTAAGAACATGTTGAATATATTTATTTACCTAAGAAATCTTTTTGCCAGACTCTAAGCAAATTTGAAGAAGTTAATGAAATTTCCCTTTTGTCTTTAGTGACTCACTAATATTCATTATAGTACAGTAATGGGTCCTTGAAATATAGTTTATTTTAAAGGGTCTGTGTGTATATGTGTTTGTTTTTGTTTTGCCAAATAGGAACTCCCTTTAAATATTAGGGAGTTGCCTGAGTTTAAATAAAGCTTAGGTATTTGCTCATATTCACATAAATAGTAGTATCAGAGATTTAAACTCAGATTTTCCTGATTTCAGAGTGGCCTTCCTAGGCACATGAGTAAGTTGTATGTAAGGGCTACAGTTCATTCAGTACTAATGTTAAGGAACATCTTATATCCAGTTTCAAGGTCTCAAGATGCTTTTTAATGACATCAGGTAAATGAGTCAATGATCTGCATTAGTGGAGAGAATTTCTTCAACTGGAAGTTACATATACTGATAAAATGCTATTCCTATTATATGAGAGTTGCATATATATATATATATATATGTGTGTGTGTGTGTGTGTGTGTGTGTGTGTGTGTGTGTTTATATGGAGAGAGAGAGAGAGAGAGAGAGAGAGAGAGAGAGAGAGAGAGAGAGAGAGAGAGAGAGAATTTTATCAGTGTAGAAAGTCCTTGGCATGCAAATTATCTTCAAGAGATGATCAGATCAGAAACCTATGTTTCTTGAGTGCCCAAACCCATCCATATGAGACTTCCTCCACAATGGTGTCATTGAACATTGATTTCCACCATTAAGGAGAGAGCCTCATTCCAAAGGGCTGTGAGATCCAGGTTATATCCATATGTAAGTTGGTCTTGCTTACCATTGGGTGGCTTGCCCACAGTCACAGAGCTAGTATGTGTTAAAGACAGTATCTGAACCTGTGTCTCCTTAACTCTGAGTTCAGTTCCTGGTCATAATTTCATGTTGTCATAATATCTCATATTTGTATTAAAACATTGACCTTCATACTTCAGGTTATCATTGGTAGCAGTATTGGAAAAGACACAAAATTTTACAAATGATAGCCAGAACAATTTAGTTCACTAAATTGACATTTCCTTGAATAGTTACTGTGTCTAATAGGATTATAATAAGATAGAAATTTGGTCTGAATCATTCACAGTTTCAAAAGATTCCCCATTGGCTCCCTATTTCCCATCAAGTATAGATTTCCTAGCCTAGTGTTGAACAGTATCTATCGAGTAAACCCATTTTCTTATGCAAATCTAGCTCCTATTCATTATTCCCAAATTTTTTCATTTTTTTCAAATCTGGTCAGTTTCATTATTCCTCCCTTTGACATTTGTCACAACAGAAATGCATTCATCCCATTGGTCTAGTATTTCCATCACTTGGAAGGAGGTACATTTATCTAGTGGAAGTGGAGTGACTAACACTGGAATTTACAGCCACCATCAAAGTCTCAGTTTTAGACTCATAATTTGCTGTGTTCAGGCTATCTGTAATTGATTGATTGACTTAGACTAGTTGACTCCTTGGTATTTATTGTCTTTTAGACATGTAGAATATAAACAACAAAACAGGAAAGCAGGATTATTATAGCCATGAAAAGGAAGCGGAGAGCTTTTTACACCATGTATAAAGGTACAAATCTCTGTGGAGAATATGTAAATGTGCTATTTAAAGGATGCAGTAAACTTCAAAATGTCTCATCAGTATCTCTATACAACAGTGTGGGTTTGAAAAATGATCCAAAAATTATAATGAATGGAATAAATAATAATAATAATAATAATATCAACCAATAATAAAGAATAATGATTTCCACATAAGCTAAGAGGGATAAAAGGATATCTAAGTCCTCATGGAAATGTTACCAGGTTTAAACAAAAATGAAATATTTTTGGACTCGTGAGAGCATGATAGTTCACATTTATATATGTTATTATTAGAATTCTCTTCATTTAATCATTCAGTCACAATCACAACTGTAAAGTGATTGTGTTGTGCATAATTCTCTACTTCTTTTTTGCAAATGAAGAAACTGAGGCTCAAAAAGGTTTATTCAATTGTTCAACCTTACACAAATAGTAAAGATTACAGATTGAACATGAAACAAGGACTTCTAGTTTATTATTGTTTTTTATTTTTTTTAAAAAGCAAATAAAAAGTAATATGTTAGTTCCTAAAAACTTCTCCATATATAAAAAGAAAAGACAAGAATATTTTATCTATTAAATACGATTAAGAAATCAGTTTTGAAAGTCACTAGAAGCTAGGCTATTCATTATTTTTCCGTGGTCAATGAAAATCATCTTGTGTTATCTGATATTAAAATCAAAAATGTATAATGAGGCCAATTCTGAAAGAGATGTATTTTCTATTATGATAGTTATCTCTTTTTTTTAATATTAAATTTATCAATTTTATATGAGACCTTCAAATCCACATTCCCCCAAGAGTGTATCTAATTCCATCCAGTAGAGGGCAGTGCAGCATATTGCTACAAGTCCTAAGTGTAGACTAAGGATACACCAAAAGGAATAGTTTCTGTCTCGGGATGAAAAACAAAAAAAAAAAAAACAAAAAAAAACCCAACAGATAATGTCAAGAACTCTTAAAAATCCATGTAGGCTTCCTTGAGTATATTTCCAAAGCCTCTTATTTTAATGAGAGCATTGCAAAAAGCTTTAAAAGCATTTTTTTCTAAATGTGCATAACATGGATTTGAATAACATGGACAAATATATCATAACCTTTAATACAAGAGATGCTTTCATGCATACTTGTAGGCTATGGGAAATATGAAGACCCAAGGGTAATACAAAAATGAATACAGTGCAACCATGCCAAGACCTAAGAAAGCCAAATACCCAGAATATCAAATTAGCATTAAAATAATAAAAAGGGGGGATGTCAATATTGTGAAGAAAAATCACAACAAAGTATTTTTTTCCTTCTAGTAACTAATTGTAATTTATCTGGATACTTTGATATGAATGTAGAAAAATACTAATGGGAAAATAGTTTGCTAGTAAGAACTGTTATATGCCTCTTTTAAAAATGTTTTATAAAATTTTTATTGCAAAAGGAAATCCAAGGAAAAAAGACTCTAGGGTCCATCAAGGCTATTCCTAAAATGAAAATTCTTTTTTCCAGTGGGAAGTGGACTGTTGGTAGTGCTGCTCATTACCATAAAGTGAAGCTAGAGTGTTCAGGTTCTAATTGTAACATGAAACTATTTAAAATCCATGTAGCTCTCTCAAGAGAGACTGAATCTAAAAAGCTATGAGATTCCAGTAGATATAATACTCAAGTCATGTAAAGAATGATTATTCCTCTTCTCACTACAAATGTAATGTCCTTTAGTGTGTGAGAACTCTTGGGTAAATTAAATATTCATCAAAACATAGTTCGTTAAACTAGAGTGGATGGTAACCTTTATTTTGAAAATTATGTTTTAAAAAGGGAGAGAATTCTGGAAAGTCTGATGAATTGATATTTTATCAACTCATTCAATCATTTTATGAACAATATGTATTTCCCAGATTTTATGTTATTTTGTAAGGTGTATGTCATTAAATAACAATGGACATAGGTGAAAATGGCTTCATTTAAAAAGTAAGATGTTTTATTTCTTAATGTGACAAACAATGGAAAAATATATAAAAAGCAAAGATGAAAAGATTCTCATTCAAAGTATATCTGATTATGTCCAAACATCTAGGTCATGGCTCAGTAAGATGATTCAATACATTCACAGAATATTTAATTTGGATTGAAAAATAATAAAAATTGGTTAAAGAACTGTTGGGGAATTGGGGTAGGGGAACTATTGAATTAGGGAAAGAAGACATTCAATACCTTTTATTTTTTAATTTTAGAGGGTCTCCAGCATGGAAATTCTTTCCATTTTTTGCAGTTTCACAAATTGCAAGGCTCCTATAACTCATGATCTTAGATCTTGGACTAGAGTATTGAAAGGTAAAATGACTTTTAGGTGCCCTCACAATTGTATCACCAGTGCTTAAAGAAGATGCTTAATAAAAATTTAACAACTGACTTCCTTTTATGTGTCAGAGTATTAGGAGAGATTAAGGGATTTTATCATACTCAGTTCAGATATATCATATCATATAAGGAAGGAAGAAAAATGCTAAAATATAATTAAGTGTTTGAGTGAACAGAAATTGGGAAACTTTTATTTTTTTTTAACGCTAGATAGTTTCCCCTTCAAATTTACCAAATTAATATTTGGGATTTAAAATTAGATCAATAAGACAGATTTGTCTGGGCAAATAGAGATTTATAAATGATATTAAGAAAATAAATATATTATATTTTATACAAATACATATGGACTAATTTTCTTTTATTGTCAACTAAATCCAACCTTCAAAATAAGTAAAGTCTAATTTAAAATTATTATTTTATTGAATATAGTATATAATTTGTAGAATAGAAAAATGTTGTAAAATATAATATCCTTGACTATTCTACTATTTTACTTCAATTTTTTCATGAAAAATGAATTTTTCCTAATACCAGTTAATATTTCACTTCCTCTGTTTTATTTTTCCTTTGTATTTATGAGGTAAAGTGTTTGGGGATATAGTTTGCATGAAAAATACCTCACAAAATTAATTTTGATTCTAAAGTACCCTAGGGTGTTATTACAAGACATAAAACTATATAGTCCAAATGACCTTAATCAACCAAGGAATTTGATGATGCCCCAGGAAGGAATTTCTAACAACTATTATATATGAATAAAGTATAAAAGAAAATAACCTTAGAATATTTGACTTGCAAATCTTTATAGCTTATAAATATAAGCAAGGCAGTTGAATCCTAATCTGAAATGTCTTAATCAATAGCTTCAAGACCATTTAATTTCAAAGAGAATTTCCTGGGGAGCTTCGAGCTGGTGTCAAGCTGCATGTGACTAGTGGTGTTCATTTATACATTTATAGGACAGGGGGCAAAAGGACTAAAATCATTCTTCCCCAGATATTGCAATATTACTCTTTAACCATTTGAAATATGTTATGACACAACCAATACTTGTTGAGTTGAATTAAAAAGAAAGAGAAAAATGGTTTTTTTTAAAAAACAAGATCAGTTAGCTAAGATTCCTATTAAAAAGGGGAGGGGAGAGCACTATTGTGCTCAAAATTTCTTTCTTAGCCAAAATGAATAATGGTCATACATTAGAAAAGACCATCCACAGCTAAGTCATGAAAGGAACCTAAATGATTTTCTCTTGCTGAGGACATAATCTTACTAGAGATCATCTATTAGAGTTTTCTTTATAGAAACCTTCCTAAAGTGGACAGAAAGTTATGACATAAATACTCACATTTTAAATATCAAAGAACTTATTATTTTTTAAATGAACAAAGGTAGTGATGCTCAAATACCTCTCAGTTCAAATCACATAAACCTTTGACAGTGAGATCAAGATGTAGCAAATGATGTGCATAAGGGAGGTGGGTATAATTTGATAAGGCAAGGAACTTAGAAGGTAATTTGGAGGAAGTGAGGTCTTAACCTCTACTGTTTAAGTTGGATATTCTTGGGAAGATTTATATAAAGGAGGACACCATTTTTATAAAGGTTGTTATTTTAATTATGTAATTTTCCATTCGATTCTTCAGATATCCAGTACCTACTCTTAAAAAGGTAATGGTTCTAAGGAATGAGGCACATAATCAGTGTCTTATAAATTACTATTATTTGATAACAAAGATAAAAAAGTCACTACTTCAAGGAGCTCTTAATAATGATCTTACTCACTTAGAGAAGAGAGAGAATATGCATTTATTAAGTGATTACTATGTGCTAGCTACTATCCTAAATGCTTTTGCAAATATTAACTCATTTGATGTCCATGATAACCCTGAGAGTTATGTGCTATTAGTACCTTCACTTTACAGTTGAGGAAATTGAGGCAGAGAGATTAAATTAATTAACCAGAGTCAAAAATAGCTAAAAAGTATATAATTGGTACTTAGGTCTCTCTGACTTCAGGTCCAGTACTTTATTCATTGTGAAATCTAGCCCTGTGTGCCTAAATACTATAAGGTAGAGTGATAAAAGCAAAGGAGAGATATAAAGTTCTGGGAAATTTTGAAAAAGGAGAGAACATATTCTGGTGACAGGCAATTGACAAAGGTTTCATATAGGAGATGACATCTGATATGAGCTTTGAAGGGAGAAGGATTTTACCTGGCAGATATAGAATGGAATTGAAATGTAGACATAAGAGGTCTCTCCTGCTCAAATGCAGGTAGGTAAGAGTTGGCAGCTCATAGCTTAATTTAACTGAAATGATAATGCATAGGAAATGATGAGGGAAAGCCTAGAAAAGTAGATTATCAGCCAGATTATCAGCCATTTTGTGCAATTATCAATTGAGAGGAACCAATACAGCGTTTGACCAGGACTCAGAGTTGAATATGTTATTTTGGAAGCTATACAAAAGATGGACAAGAGAGGGGACAGGGGTTAGGTAGAGACTCTAATTAGGGAATTATATAGCAGTATAGGTGAGAGGCAATAAGGCAAAAAGAAACAGAAATTGAATAGAGAGGAAAGTTACAAAAGATATACTAGTTGAATAGACAGATAATCAATTGGATATAAGGGATGAGAAAAAAGAAATTAAATTTTATATCAATTTAATAAACATTTATTACACTGGGGATACAAATGAGTAAAAGAATGGCAGTCCCTTTGCTCAAAGAACTTATATTCTAATGGGAGAAGAAAACACACACATTCACACAAAGATTAAAAAGAAAGGAGGAAGGGGAGAAGGTACCTGTTGCTGAGGTACAATGATGGTGGAGTTAAATCTAGGAGTATAAATAGTGGAAAATGGTTGAATTAGGAGATATGAAAAGGGGACCAGAGATTTAAGAGAGGATCATACTGTAGAGCTGAACTGGTTCATCAGGGACTCAAGATAGGAAAGAGGAGACAGAGGCTAGTGCATAGGATTTGGTTTGGGACAGAATTGAGGAGTTAAGGGACTGGAGATCACAGGGATAGGTTTATGTAAGAGGTTTATAGGTAGGGATAGGTTTATGTAAGAGAAGGCAGAGAGAGAGGTAGAGAGCCAATAGATTATGGTTGGATAACAGGGTTTTAGAATTCTTGAACATAGACGTGATAAATTTGGAAGTGATGGCACTGCAAACTTGCATTCAAGAGGGAATAGGAAGGAATGAATTGCCATACTCTGAACCAGTAGGTTATATCGACAGCAAGATCCTCTTCTCTTTGATAACATTTTGTAGACAAACTGGGGAGGTTTTATATAAATAAAAGTACAAATAAGTGGATTTGAAGTGATTGAATGTTCAGATCCAGAAATGAGTCATTAATGGACCTTTATCAACTTGGAAATAGACATTGATGGCTTGCATAAGGATCTGTGCATAGCCCAATCTGTTTTACTTTTTTTTTCAGAGCTTTATATAGGACCTAGATAACATGACTATTACAGTTGTAGATGGCAAAAGACTAATAAGGATAGATAATACCTTTAATCGAATGGACTGGATCCAAAATTATCTCAACAACTTTGGCCTTTGAACAAATAATTTAATAGGGCTAAATGTAAAACTCTAATTTGAAGGTCAAAATATCAATTTCAGATATGCTAAACTGGGAATATACAGTTATAGAATGATGTTTAGCTATAAAAATCTAATTATTTTAGTGAACTGTAAACTCATTATGAATAAACAACACTTTTGACTGGATTATATATTGACCTGACTTATTGATGAAAAGCTTATGAAATCGTAGTCTCCACTGATAGAAGTATAGTATTAAGTGAGAGGGTTGATGGTTCCACTGTGTTATGCTCTAGTCAGCCTATACCTACAATATTATGGCCAGTTCTAATGTCCATATTTAAAGAAGACATTAATGAAGGTGGAAGAGATGTGTAGTGATCAGGAAGTTGAGATAATGCCATGAGCATTAGCTGAAGGAAATAGCAACTATAGATGGAGAAAAGAAGACTTACATGGAAGATGATCAATACCTTCAGATATCTAAAATGCTGCAATATTGTTCTTAGTTCCAGAGGGCAGAACCAGGAGGTGTGATTAGAAGTACAAAGAGTAGATTTAGTATTGATATAAGGGGGGAATTTTTTCCTAATAAGGAAACTGAAAATATGAAATAGACTGCCTTAGAAAGTAGTGAGTTCTCCTCATAAGAAATCCTCTATCAAAAGGTGGATGACCATTTGTGTGGAGTTTTGAAGAGATCCATTATTTGGGTTCAGGTTAAAGGACTGTGATTGTATGAATCTGTAAATGTCCACAGTCACCTAGAGTTGAAATTTCAAGTTTCTTTTTTCTTTTCTTTTGTTTTTTTTTTATCCTTTTTTATAATTTCTGACCTCATGACCTCACCTTCACCATACACTTGTGTTTCTAATTGTTGGAGTGAGTTTCTATAAAAATTCTTTTAATGGAGATATTGACACCAATGAAGAATCCCTTGTTAATTGTTAATTCACACCAGAAGCAAAAATATGGAAACGAAGGCAACATGGCACAGTGGAAATGCATTGGCTCTTAGAACAGAGGACTTGTGTTGAAATCTTTTTTTCTGACACTTAGTATGACTAGTCAAGTCATTGACCCTGAGTCTCAAATGAAGAGGGTGATCACTTCCGAGGCACCCTCCAGTTCTAGAATTCTGATATCATGTAAGTAATATGGGATGAATACCACAAGAAATACAATAATAGAGAGTTCTCCATCTTTTAAGGCTGGACTATCTCTCCTTTTAAATAGCTCTTCATATTATCTCAGATGTGAAAGAGTCCTAAGAATTCATTTAGTTCAACTCATACATGAAGAAAAATCACCAATTAAAAAAAAATTCTAGTGGCTACTGTAACTGGTAATGCTTTATATTCAGCTGAAATCTGTCTCCCTATTATTTCCATTAATCCTTGTTCTCACCTCAGACCAAGAAAATACTTATGGTCCCTCTTTTATTTACCAGCCCTTCAAATATTTTGAATACTACAATTATGTATCCTTAAAGTCTTCTCTTGCATAAAAATCTCTATTCTCTTCAACCAATTCTCTTATAGCCTGGTTTTCACTTTCTTCATTTCCCTTGTTAACTTTTAATACAATCTAACTTAACTCCTGTTAAAGATATCCTTCAATTATCACTGCTGCAGTTCATTTTAGAATATTTTGTGGTTTCTTCTATTTTTATTATAGGTATAATAATATGGTTTTTTTAGAATTTTGTAATTATAAGCACTATCTTTCCTTGCTCTGTGGAATGTAAATGAATTTATTTTGCTTTCTATAGAATATATTCATAAATACACACATTTATATGAAGTTTTATTAATACTTTCTTCCCTTATTCAGATCCTTTTTTATATATTGAAATTTTATTCTCCTTATTTTGTAGAATATTTGCATTCCTATATAGAACCAGAAGGGGAAAAGGCATGAGCACCTTCTGAAGGAATATCCCAAGACCATTCTTTCTGCATTAGGCCTGCAATTTTTTATTTAAAAATTTTATTAGTTGCTTTTAGAATATTTTTCCATGGTTACAAGATTCATGTTCTTTCCCTTCCCTCCTCTCAATCCTCTCCCATAGCTGGAGTGCAATTCCACTGGGTTTTACATGTGTCATTGATGAAAAACTGTTTCCATATTATTAATATTTGCACTCAGGTGATTGTTTAGTCTATAACCCTAATCATATCCCCATCAACCCATGTGAACAAGCAGTTGTTTTTCTTCTGTGCTTCTATTCCCACAATTCTTTCTCTGAATGTGGATAGTGTTCTTTCTCATAAGTTCCTCCGAATAGTTCTTGGTCACTGCATTGCTACTAGTAGAGAAGTCATTTGGTACATTTGGTACACACAAATGTGGTACATTTGGTTGTACCACAGTGTATCAGTCTCTGTGTATAATGTTTTCCTGGTTCTACATCAATTCCTGGAGGTTGCTCCAGTTCACATACAATTCCTCCAGTTTATTATTTATTCCTTTGAGCACAATAGTATTCCATCACCAACATAGGCCACAATTTGTTCAGCCATTACCCAGTTGAAGGGCATCCCTTCACTTTCCAATTTTTTGCCACCACAAAGAGCGCAACTATGAATATTCTTGTACAAGTCTTTTTCCTTATTATCTCTTTGGGGTACAAACCCAGCAGTGCTATGGCTGGATCAAATGACAGACAATATTTTAGTGCCCTTTGGGCATAGTTCCAAATTTAGGCCTTCAATTTAAGAGGCAGAATTCCCTGACTAGCCCCATGTTCACATTAATTGGTTACCATACATTATGCCTATGTAATTTTAGTTGAACATCTCCTTCTTTTCCTTTCACCTCTGAAGCTAGTTAAATAATTCTTCCTCTGTTTCCTCAACTGGAAGTATCCATCTAGTCTGAAATAGCCTGATAAGATATATGATAATAAATAAGATCTTCCACATCTTCCTTATTAGTGGACCTCAAATAAATGAGAAGTATTTGGATGCCATATTTTCATTCTATTCATCTAATTCCTGAATATATAAGTACAAAGTGCATATCTGGAAGCTGGGGTAACATAAACTTTATTTTCCACCAATCAGCCTCCTGGAACCCCCTAGAATGAAGGAGGACCTCTAACATGCATTAGAGATAGGAATTCTATATAAAAGGAAGATAGATTTGAAATCATTTTCACAGCATCACTCTAGTCTGGATGCAGATCTGTAATACCACAAAACTTCTGTGCCATCTTTAGCAGGCTATAAAAAATATTCTCTAATAAATCTTTCTTGGTTACATAAATCTTAGTGGTGGGTTTTCTCCCTTTCTCTTTCAAAGACAGATACTAGGCTACTACATGGAAAAACATTTGCCACTAAATGTAGAAATTGAAATAAGGAGGTAAAACTAATCTAGGCACTTTCTCATTTTAAAACTCCTTAAACTCACTTAGTAAGCCCTCATTCTGAATATTGTTGTGTGGCCCAGAGTCAGTCCTCTGACAGAATAAGGACTGTTTTGATTCAACCTTTCCATCCCTAGCATCTGGCACAATGCTTTGAGCAAATTACACCTTTAATAAATGTTTGCTGAATTGAACTGGGCTTTCATGGTCATACACATTATCTGGGTAACAGCCCAGAATAACCTATATTGGTAGGGGCATTTGGAGTTATCTAATTCAGATCCCACCTGACATAGGAATCTCCCTAGTACTTGTTTCTAGTAGCCCATATAATGTTCAATTGACAAAAGAAAAAGATAAAGGAATACATTTGGTATTGTTCTAGTTGTAGTATGTGTGTGTGTGTGTGTGTGTGTGAATAATCTCATCCTATTCTTTTATCTAGTTGTCTGCTACCCAGCTGCTTTTACTCAGACACAACAGAAAGAATATTAATGTGTGCCCTCAAATTAATTTATGACCTTGGTTTGCTTATAAACAATTAATAGTCAGAATTGGGAATACAAGAAAAGCATCTAATCGAAGTTAACTAGAGCTATTATTAATTATGTCAGTATGGAATAGGCAATATTAATATGTATGATCTTCTTGTTTTCAGATCATCATCTGTATTCCCAAAATACAGACTGTCTTTGTAAACTGGCTGACATCCCCTGGCCCTAAGGACTGTCATACAAATCTCATATAAGAACTTCACTGCTGAAATTGCCTGAAAAATCTTATGATAGCAGGAGAAGCAAGAAATATTCCATAAACCAAGTATTTATTTCAAATAATATTTTGATTGGTCTATTAAACAAATAAATCAAATTCTTCCTGGAACTTCCCCTTACCCATTTAGTCAGAGCCCTTCACCATACATTAATATTTTTGAGGCTCAGGGAAATGATCTGTTGGGGAAAATGGAAACCTTCATTCATCAGTGCTCTCTTCCTTTTACCTCTGCACTTACTGTTTAATATTAACAAAAAATCTACTTTAGTTTGAAGCTTGAGTCTTGACTCTTCATATGCCTGCTGTGTGTCACCATTTGGTGGTCTCATTATCACTTTCAATTTCAAAATGTCTAAAATTGACCTCATTTCCCTCCCCCAATTAGTTCCTCTTCTTGTCTTTCATTGCTCTCTTATATTTACCAGTTATCAAGTCTAGAAACCATTTACCTCTCTCTTGCATTCCTGCCTGCCAGTCAGTCATCCAGTTCTTTTTTCTTAATTAATTAATAAATACCTACCAAGCATCTCTTAAGTGTCAGAAACTATGTTAAGGATAAAGTCAACCCTCACATTTTACTCCCCTCAAAAAAGAAGTCTTACACAAATTAAGTCAATTAAACAGTAAAGTTTGGGGTGAGACAAGTTCAGTTCTAGACTTTTTGAGATTGAGGTAGAACATTCAAATGGAGGTGCCCCAGTAGGTTAGAAACGTGCAACTGATTTTCACTCAAAGGGGATAGAAGGGCTATAATTCAACACATTTTTCAAGCCTCTACTATGGCCTGATAATACTACCATGAAAATAAATGATAATTATTCCTCTCAATGAATTCATGTCAAGAATGCAAAATAACACAATTCAATTAAATAAACATTTAGTAAATGCTTACTATATGAAAAATTGTGGGGACAAAAAGGTAAAAAATATCAGAGCTCATCCCCTAAAGACCTATAAGAATACTTAATTAGAATGTGGAATGATGATAATGGCAATATTAGTTGACATTTATGTAATCCTTAACATTTGTAAAATACTTTGCCCACATCATCCTTTTGGACATTTATGTAAATAACTATAATGCAAAATAGACATAAATACATAAAGGATGTACAAAATGCTACAAGGGTTTAAGATAAAGGGAGATTATATCTGGTTCAAGTATCTAGGAACATTTCTAAGAGGAAGGGACATTAGGATTTATTATTGGATATTAGGATCCATAATTAGTATTATAAAGGAAGTTTACTGATAAATTATTTTGACTTTATTTCCTACTGAAATTATCATTACTTTTGAGTTGTAATGTCACAACCTTTTACATCTCAGCAAATTAAAATTTTTGCAAGGAAGGAAAGAAGTAATGTATTTGTTATTGTCAGAAAGTCTATTCTGAGCAACTATTACTGTCATTATGCAAAGCTCACCAAATCTAATTATTCTTTTTTTTTAAAACTAGCAGCTGAAATTGTTAAGTAAGATGCCTTTTGTCCCAGAAATAGCTCATAAATTCCTTGAGGGCAGTTACTCTTCATATCTCTCTTTATGTCTGGAACACCTAGCATCTTGACATATACTAGGCCTCTAACATTTGTTTGTTGACGGAGAAGAAAAAAATATTGCTTCCCTTTTAATCAAGATGATTTTAAGATCTTTTGCTTTCCTCAGATAGTAATTTTAAGTATAATCTTATTAAGTGAGGAGGCATCTACTTGGAGGAGTTAACAGAAACAATCTCACAAAGACTGAAAAATCTCAAAGTTTAAATCCCTCCAGAAGGGGTGACAAGGCTGAAATTTACCTAAGTTGCTGTGTAAATGTTCAAAGGTCCCACAACAGCAAGTTTAAGTGAGCAAACCATTCCTTGTATATTTGTTTAATGGGGCCACTCCAATTTATAGTCATCTTAGCTGATGGGAACAATCTGCAGCACCCTCATTCTGATTCTATATGGGACAAAATCCTGTGGACATTCTCTTGGGTCTTCCCTTCATTTAATGGTGTCTAATATTTATGTTGTTCATAAAGAGAATGAGATGTATCTGAGACAGAAACAAACCAAAAAACCTTTCTGTGGTTCATGAGAATGCACGTCTTTTTCCTATGAGTGCCCTAGAGAGCCAGCAAACAAATCCTAAGACAATTGTAATTACTTTAACAAACACTTTTAAATGCTTACTTGGTGCCAGGCCTTGTGTTAAGTTTTGATCATACAAGAAAGGAAACAGAACCAACCAGATCTTTGAGTGGCTTAATTTCAGAGAGTCGATAAAAGTGCATCTAAAATACCTATATGAGTAAATATAATCAGTCTGCTGGCCTTGCTTTCACAGGGTGATCTCTGTTAGGAGCCTGTCTGGAAAGTCTTGGATAAAACCTACTCACACTCAATTGCAAGAAACAGTCAAGAATCAAAACAGGCTAAACTGCTTCTATTCCTAGCCTACCCCTGTCTCTCCCCGTGCAATAATGGCATTCTCAGAAGCTAACAGGCTGTCAAAGCACAATTTCTCTTTAGTCCAGGCTGTTCTCGTTAGTCGACTTTTGCACATTATAGCTAATTGCACACTAGGATGTAGGAGTGCCTTCATCACAATTAAGAGATAAGTGTTTTGTTCCTCAGTTAAAATAAGAAACTAAACAAATTCAGATGTCTCTCAATGAACACATTTTGAGACTTACAATTTGTTAGCATTTATTCCTATCTCTGCATTTTGTGAACAGTCCTTTTGTGTGTGTCAAAATGCCACTTGGAAAAAAATCTTTCTGCTATTTTGCTGTAGAATTATGGTATAATTCATGTGCCAGCTTCTTTCCTTCTCTGTTCGTCCTTTACAGACTTGCAAAAACTGACAACTAATGTAGCAGAAGGCAAAAGTCAAGAGAAATACTGGCTTTGATTTTACAGAAGCTGTTGGAAGATCTCAGATGATTTTGCAAATCCCATGGGTTTGTTTAACATTTTTTGAGTAACTACCTGGCACAATACGGGGAACATCTCCATACCTCAATCCGTTTCCTCTAAAAGTTTATATTTAAGGAGATAAATTCAAAGGTATTTTTCTTCCCAAACCAGGTAAATGTTGATGGTTGAGGTGTTAGGGGTAGAAAAAGGGCATTCCAGGGATGGAGAATAGCCAGTACAATGACACACAGATGGTAGATGGAGAATATGTGAGAGGAACTAAAAAGGCTAAATATGGAGAATAAATATGGAGATGGAGAATATGTGAGAGGAGCTAAAAGGCTAGATTGGAGAGAGTGCAGAGTTAGGAAGAAAAAGAATATACAAGGAGGGAGGGAAGTGAGGCCGAGATAAAGATGTGAACTTTTTAAACTAAACAGAGAAATTAATATTTTATTTGTTTCATTTCAGAGTCAATAGGAAGCTATCATAGTTTATTGATAAATATCTGTGCTTAAGGAAAATCATTTTGGCAGCAGCAAGGAAGCTAAGCAATAGGAAAAGATGAGTTTGGAAAACCTCAAGTACCAGGCTCTTGGGATAACCTAGAGCAAATGTGATAGCAGCCTGTTTGACACAATATGGTAGTTCTGTGAAAAGAGAGAAGGGATTGTATTCAAGAATATGGTGGAGGGATCTTTGGACCTGGAATTGGGAAAATCTAAGTTTAAAGTCAGCTAAGGATAACAGCTTTGTGACCTTGAGAAAGGCATTTCACTTTTCTCTGCCTTAGTTTCCTCAACAGTTACATGAGAATAATAGTAGTGCCTATCTCCCAGGGATGTTGTGAAGGTTAAATGAGATAGTAATTGTAAAATGTTTAGTACAGTGCCAGCCTGGCACATAGTAGGTGCTATATTGATGTTAATAATGAGGATGATAATGAAGGGGATGTTGTTGTGGAGGAATGAATTAGATATGTAGTGTAAGGGAGCATAATGAGTTGAAAATAGTGCCAAAGTTTAAAATGCAAATGAGAATCATGATGAAGCCCTTGAGAGAAAAAAGGCAACATAAGAAAGAGATGAAGTCCAAATGGTAATGGATACCCATTTTAAAAAAAACCTCACTAGACCAAATTCTGTTCCAGTGTAATAAACTACAGAAAGAAAACTTTGGAATATTTTCAACCCCCTGGGTGATTTCAACAGACTTATTTCATATAAATTCTACCAATGCAGGGCTAGAGGGATATAATCAGAAAAAAAGGCCTAAAAGATTTAGAAAAATGTTTATTATTTGTGGCATTATATAATTGTTAAATTTTAAGTGAAATGTGGAAGAGGAACAAAGATAGCAGTATGGAGTAGCAGTATGGAAAGCTGGAACTTCTCTGAGAATCCTCTCAAACCAAACTTAAAATAGCACGTCAAAACAAATACTGGATTCATTTAACCAACAAAGGGACTTGCAGAAAACAACTTGAAAGATAGAGTGAAAGGGTCTATTTCATGGAGTAATAGGGGAACAGAAAGTAAAACTGCACAGAAGAGTGCAAACCCAACCTATTGGACCAGGTTCTGAACCTGGTCACAAGAATCAAAGGGCTGAAAAAGTTGATTGCACTGAGAGAAAAAGGAAGAGATAATTAAATGGGATAAATTATATCACCTAACAAGGGTATGGGAAAAAAAAAAGAAACAACTATTACAGTGTAGGGGAGGATGAGGGTGGTGACAGGAAATTTCTAAACCTTGCTCTCATTGGAATTAACTCAGAGAGGGTATAATAATCAGACTCCTTAGGGTATAGGAGTATAAGAGAATAGAGTGGTAGGGAGGATAGTAATATAAAAGAGAGGAAATTGGGGGTGTGACAAAACATATACATATTTAAACCTTTTATTATCATATATTATTTTGTTTGACATTTTTTATTATTACATTTCAAGAAAAAAAAAACAATCCAACAAATATTTATGAAATGTCTTCAATGTGTCAGACACTGTGCTAAGTGATAAAAACACAAAAGAATGTATAATTAAAACATTTTCAATATTTTAATGGAATCTATGTTCTCATTTTAGTGAGAATATTAAAAGGTCATAGACTGTACTTCATCTGTGCCTGTCCATTCTGTTCAAACCACATCTGTGTTCTCTAACAAATCCTCTAAAGGGAGGTCCATTACTGCTTGGAAATTTTCTACATATTTCTTGACATTGAGTGGATAGTCAGTGCTTCTTCCTTTATTCTTACTACATAGTTTGGCCATTTTTTTCTAATTCTGATTATACATTTCTATAGCTGCTTGTTTTGTTCAGTTCCTTTTTTCCCCCCCTTTGATAATATGTTGGCACTTTTTTGCCTCTCACATGAATCTTTCTATTGTCTTTTGGTTCATCTTAGTTTGAATTCTTTGGAATCCAAGGTATTCCATGACTAGCAGATCTGGCCCTCTTCCTACCTTTCCAGTCTTCATGAACCTAATTCTCCTTCACAAACTCTAGGTTCAAAGACAATGAAATAATGAAGGTATTGTTCCTTAAACAAGACATTCCATCTTCCAACTAGGCATTTCTAGTCTTCTATGCCTAGAATTTTCTTACCTCTCATTTGTACATAAAAGATTTTGGGACTTCCTTCAACTTCCAGTTAAATTCCAACATTTTACAAGAAGTCTTTCTTGATCAAGTCTTGAGAACAGACTATTTTGGGCCTTACTTTTGCATCTTATGTTTATTCTGGTGTCTGAAATATAGTAGCCTTTCTTTAGATTTAATTTTTAAATGTTTTTTTCCAGATTGCATATTGATAAAATTTTAATAATTGTTTTCTGACATTTTTGATCCATGTTCTCTCTCTCTTACCCTCTTCTCCTCCCCACCATAAAGGCAGGTAATATGATATGGATTATGCAAGTTATTATATAATACATATTTCTATGTTCATCATTTTGTGAAAGAAGACATATATCACTTACACTATAGAAAAATTAATGGAGGAAATAAAGTGAAAAATGTCATGTTTCATTCTGCATTGCAACTCCATCACTTCCTTCTATAGCAGTAGATAGCATTTTTCATCATGAGTCCCTTGGTGTTATCCTAGATCTGTGCACTGCTGATAACACATAAGTTATTCATAGTTGATCATTGTACATTGTTGCTATTACCAAAGACAGTGTTCTCCTGGTTCTGCTCACTTTTGCATGACTTAAAATAAGTCTTTCTAAGTTTTTAGTGATCATCTTGTTCCTTATTTCTTATGTTACACAATAGTATCCTAACTTGTTCAAGCATTACCGACTTGATAGTCCTCTCTTCAGTTTTCCAGCTCTTTGCCATCACAATAGAGCTGCTATATTTTTGTACAAGTAGGTTCTTTTTCCCTAGATATGATCTCATATACCATTATCTTAATAAGTTCTGGCTGATTGACTGATGTTACAATGATGACAATTATAATTGATGTAGTTGTAGGATATTTGATAAAACTAAAAAATGAACAGTTCATAAGATTATTTTGCTATTGAGGTATCAGAAAGACTTTATATATGATTCAGCACAAACCTGGAAAAAATAAATGAAAACACCTGTTCTAATGGTTAACATCATCATTTAGTAAATTGGGACATAAACACACTGTATCATTGTGAACTTATCTGACTCTCTGGAGAGCAATTTGGAACTATGTCCAAAGAGATAAGAGACCATGCACACTCTTTGATTCAAAAAACAAGCACTAGGTTTATATCCATAGAAAGCAAAAAAAAAAAAAGGAATAAAGATCTATAGGTATAAAAACATTCATAGCAGCTCTTTTTTTAGTGACAAGGAATAAGTAATTGAGGGGATATATATTAATTAGGAAAATGGATGAACCAATTGTGTGTGTAGATGATTGTAATAAAATACAAAATATTGTACTATAAGAAATGTTTTCAGAAATATCTGGGAAGATTTGAATGAACTGATTGCAGTGAAGTGAGCAGAATGAGGAAAACATTGTAAATAGTAACAACAACATTATATGATGATCAATTAATGAATGGGTTAGCTATTCTGATCAAACAATTTCCAAGACAATTTCAAAATGATGATGAAAAATGTTATCCATTTTCTGAAAAAAGAATTGATGAAGTCTGAATGGAAAATGAAGCATAATAGTTTCACTTTATTTTTCTTTTGCTTTTTAGGCCTAATATGGAACTATGTTTTACATTATTTCATTGATAATTGAATAATTGATAATAAAGTTCTTGCTTTCACAGTGGGTGGGAGGTATAGGAAGAGATATGGACATCAATTATTTTAAATTCATATTAAAAATAAATAATTTTAAAAGGGGAAAAATCAACATTTTATGAATAAAAACAGGATATTTTTATGTTATACCAATATTTTAAAAATCATTATTTAACCTTTGTGATGATGTCTTGTATCTTTTGGCTATAAGAATATAAAAAATGCTTCTGTCAATTGGAAAATCAGTTGGGGCAATACTCTGAACCTTTGATTGGTGGTGTGCTGAAGGCATGTTATATAGTTCATTCCTACAACATTATAAAGGGGAAATAGAGAGGAAATTGTTACTAAAGACAGAACTTAAGGCATATCATGTTTCTAAGAACTATCCAGATTTCTACCTGTTATCCATGAAAACTTAGAGAAATGAGAATGAAGGAAGAGAAGTTACAAACTTTATAGGTAGGGTTTTTTTTATTTTAAAGTATTAAAAAATCTACAAAATAAGAAATTTGACTTACCAACAACTGTGTTTGTCAGAGACAATCATTTCATTGATACAAATATGGGTTAATTAATTTAAAGTAATGTGATGCTTTTTTAATATTATCTTATGAGACTATGTAACAAGCCCAGAGACAAATGCTACCAAAAGCTTTATATAGGTTTAAATTTAGTAATATAAAATTCATTCTTATTGATGAATTTTCAGGAATTTTTTTTGGATGGGTGGATGGGATTCTGAAAGCTATTGCTCCTGTTTGACTATCAGGTCTTTTGTTTCATTTATTTATTGTTTCAAGTGATATCAGAATCACTTAGGAACTAATTCTGTAAGTAATATATTGATAATAAAAAATTAACTTTTTTGGAAATGTAACTTCTCCTAGATATAACATTTTTTGAAGAAATGGGACTATTGAGTCATGGTCTAACTTCTGGGGAGGAAAATGTAGGCTTTCTCCCTGAGAAGGCATCATCTCTATTGTAACTTGTACCCCCATGCCTGGCTTTGTAGTCACAAACTCTAGAGTTCTCATATCATGGTACTTCTCCAAAAACCTTCATTTCCCCACAAAGTTTTTGGTAGATTGAGAGCAACATCTTCAGCAGTATTCCACCAGTGTTTGTTTTAACTCTTGTTTCTACCTTACTCCACGGATTCTCATTAGATAAATTTCTCTCCCAATTTGAAAAAAAAATGTTTACAGTGTTAAACGTAGGAATTCCCTAGGGGTAATAATTTTTATTTGATTTGATTTTAAAATAGCATTGGTCATGGCTGTGCCCCTAGGATCCAGAAGTGTGATAAGGAACTTAGCTAAGAAACGTGGGCTATTTACACTTCATAGCTTAATTGTGAAGAGTTTTTTTCTCTACTAATCCATACTTGCTTTCCTACTTTTATTCCCACATAGGAGCGGAAAACCTCAGAATAGTAAGTATCATAAATCTAGATATCTGTATACATCCATGGGAAGAAATTGGGATTCAACAGAATATCAGAGAGTTATTTCTATAGTGATCACAGATTTTATTCTCTTTCAAGGGCAGTCTAAAGCAAAAGGCAACACACAAGATTGTGTAGGGTGCTAGTAGAATAGGACTCAGTGGATAGGGAGAATTGTATTGAATGTTTATAACTTATAAGTCTTTTATATGTTTTCTTCCTCCTGTGGAGTGAAATAAAAGCTGTCGTCTGCCAGGTACATACTGTTGGCATAAGTGCTTATTTAGTAGCTAAGTATCCTTTTATTAGTACTTGTGGAGAACTGGACTTAAATAAATCAATAGCTTGGGACACCCAACAAAATGTTACACCCAACAAAATTAACTCCTATAGAATAGTAGGACAACATTATAATACATATTTATAAATGTATGTGTAATAGATTTTACATGGTAGGATTGGTAATGTGGGGAGGGAAAGCAAAACTTTTATTTCTTATAATTTAAAGAAACATTTCTCCTCTGGAATGGGATATATTTAAAAAGACATGAATACTATATATATATATATATATATATATATATATATATATATATTTAGTAATGAAGCTTTGCTATGAAAGAAAGAAGGAAGACATAATCCAAGTAATTTATATATGGTATAAAATCAAATATATGTTAGTCTAATGAAAATGTATCTAAAGGAATGAAAAAGCAATAGATCATGAATTTTGGTTCTGAATGTCATTGACTTATTGTGTAACCTGAGACAAGTCACTTAAAATCCCTGATTCAGTTTTCCAATACTCAAAATGGGTGATACTTCATGTGACCTACATTAAAGTAAGTACTTTATAAGTCTTAAAGTGATATAAAATATTAGTAATTATTCTTTAGAGATACTTATTGGCATTGCCACAATTCAAGGTTAGTCTACTGGGTCCCAGAACAGAAGTTGGCAAACTGAAGATGCTTAAATGAAAACATTTCTAAAATGTGTTTCCGAGAATGTCGAAGGTATTTGCAAATTTAAAAGGTTTCAACTGAGGCAAAAAATGTACAAAACACTACTAATAATTGTCCTTGGTTGTGGATGTAATGCCCAAAACAGGAAAATGATTCTTATATTAATATATTTATAGTGTTTAAAAAACTATCTACATGTATCTAATGACCACCACAAGTTATCATCTGTAAAAAAATGTTTTTACTTATTTTTCTAATGTTTTTGTTTCCCCTAGAATGTATTCTTCTAATGAAGTCACTTCTTTGCTTTTCTACAATTATTTAAGAAGTTATATCTCCTGTTCTGTAGTTTAGTTCTAATTGAGGCATTTATATGAATAAGTATGCAATCCATTCTCATTAGGGAATTATTTTTTACTTTTAAGATAATATATTCTGAGCCTGCCAATATGAACACTTAATGAAGGAAATTTGCTGAAATGCCAAGCAAAAGCAATAGGGTGGTTACTTTTTTTTAACCTTCTGTACACAAGATCAATCATGGCAATCAATCAACTATTTGGAAGGATTGGTTTCAGTAATTACTAAGTGGGATAGTAAAAGAAATAAAGGAAGTCTGAGCAGAAAATGTAATGACCTATTAAAGTTCTGCAATTTAGATTTTAAGATATGTCCTTGACATGGGCGAAATCTA
Source organism: Monodelphis domestica (assembly GCF_027887165.1). NCBI lineage: Eukaryota > Metazoa > Chordata > Mammalia > Didelphimorphia > Didelphidae > Monodelphis > Monodelphis domestica. Next base: position 257,696,849 of record NC_077230.1, read on the forward strand.
TTCATTTCTACCTAAGGTACAGTGGGTTCTGTGTTTAGTTTATGATTATAGATTCCTAGCCCTTCAGAGAGAGGTTTCTCTTATCCATATGGTAATTACAATGAAGTGCTTTGACCATTTCCATTGCTATATACATAATATGATCGGTAATAACCACATCCATAAATATATCATTTCCTGTATGAGCATTGCAGTTCTCTTAATATGTTGTTAGATTTTAAAAAGAGGTTGTACTCTTCATAGAGCAAAGTGACCTTATTCTAAAGGGAGGTCATTTGTTTAGATAGCTAACTCTACTATCAAGTTAAAGCACCTTTTGGCTTTGGGATCTATCAGTAGAACATAAATTCCTAGATAATCAGAACTCTTATTTTGGTCTTTGTATCTATAGCACCCAGGACAGTAACTGGCAAATAGCTTGTGCTTAATAAAAGTTTGTCAAATTGAGTCTAATTGAATTGGATATTAGTGGATTTGATCTGTATGTGTTTATTTGTGTTGTCTCTTTTAGAATTCAAATTTTCTTTTTGAAATTTAAAAAATATTCATTTTCTAACATGTTACAACACATATTCCCTTTCTCCCACCCAAACCTCCTACCTCACCAAAAAGGGAGGCAATATGAAATAGAGTGTGTGTGTGTGTGTATGTGTGTGTGTATACATACATACATACCTATATATACATATGTATATAATATTTATTTCCATTTTCTTCATGTTGTGAAACAAGACACATATTTCTTTAACTAGAGAAAAATTCAAGGAGGAAATAAAAGAAAGAATGGTATGTTTTAATTTGCATTCCAACTCAGTTTGTACCTTCTATGGAGGTAGACATCCCTGTTTTGTTAAAGTTCAGAATGTAAAATTCTTGAAGGAAGGTACTTAATCATTTTGATTTCTATAATGCTTAGCATAGTGCTTAGAATACAGTAAGAACTTAATAAACATATGTTGATTTGTCCTTGGACATAGTTTATTTATTGAGATGGAAATCAGAACCTAGGAGTCTTGACTTATCATTACACTTATTCCTTTCCTCTTTGCCTCTCAATGTCAAAACTTTTTTCTTTTTTTTTTCCTTTTCATGGAAAGCAGCTTGTGTAAAACTGGGGATTAAGGTGAGGAGGGATTAGAAGCAGGTAAAATAACAGAGAAGAAAAGTTAGTAGTCCGGTTTGTCTAATTATGAAGAAGAACAGAATGAAAAAAGGCTAGAAAAGTAGTATCTTAGAAAATGGGCTTAATAGTTTATATTTATTCTATAGATGAGAGGAACCACTTGAAATATTTAGAGCAGGACTTCTGAATTTTGGCAGCTGTGTAAATGACAAATTGGAAACAGAAGAGCCTGAAGTTAGGGATACTACTCAGAAAGTATTGAGGGTATGAACTAAAGAGAGTCTATTTGTAAGATCTTGTATGCCCGAAAATTCTGTATGCATTTAAAGCTATTAATATCTTAACATTTTGAGCTTTCATAGGTTTAACCTGCACTAAGAATTTTGGGAGACTTAATAAAAATTATTAATCCATTGCTCATTGGCTCTGGGAGAAAGGAGAGAAGAAGGGAAGGAGACAATATAGATCATATAACTTCATAAAAGTTATATGGAAATTTGTTATTAAAATTTAAAAATAATAAAAAGGAGTGGTGTGGAAAGGAAATAAAAACAAGTTCTGGACTCTCTGCCACTGTTGGATCAAGCAACAGTGAGAATATTAGAGAGAAAAGAAATTGACAAGACAGAAAGTTGGTGGGGGAAGGGGCAACTGGGAGTGGCAGTTAGTCTTGTGACTAGCACTTTCTTCCTGGTGGGGGAAGAATGAGGACTTTTTTTCTTCCCAGTCTCTGGATAGAAGTGCCTCTATTTTCTTCAGCCCAAAGAGACAGGCCCAATCAGCTCTGAAAGTCAGAACTGTTCTTGTTGCTTGCTGTCTACTGCTAAGATTTTGAAATTAAGAAAACTAGCACAGATATAGCATAGACAGGAATAAGAGAAACCCTCCACCAGTCTATAAGGCCTGGCCAAAGCTCCAAAGCTGAGAAAGACTCCAACCTTATTTAGGGACATCCCAATTCCCTCTTACCTGATACCTCTCCAATCCAAACTGGTTATTAAAATTTATCTTATTTGAATATCACAGTCAGATAAGTGGACTATCTTTTCAGGGGGCATAGAGGGAGCTGAACCTCAGGACAGTCATTCAACTACAAATAGTCTTTATCAGACCCTGGCTGGGTGACCAAATTCTGGGGAAAGCTTGGCCCTCAGGAGGGTCCATGTTTACCTGCTCTGGGGCATCTTTGGCATAAATCCATAGAGAAGACATCCCTATAGGCTATCATAAGTGGCTCATTTCTCAGACACCCCTTTTTGTTCAAAAATAGCTTCTCAGCAGGGAGCATCTCTCTCCTTTTGCCTCACTGGCAGCCATAGTTCCTCTCTCCCTTCAACTACTTCTTTCCCTGCTACAAACCTTCCTTATCCCCTGTTCTTCATATCTACTCATCTTTCCCTACAAATATTACAGTAGTCAATCCCTCAACATATGCACATTAAATTTTCCTGACTTTAAGCATTTATGTGTCATTTTCACTTTCAGGTTAGAAATTCAACACATTCACAGCTATGTTCAGTAGAGAAAAAAAAAATGAGAGGCTCTATGCTGGCAAGTTTGTGGAGCCGTTAGTAACTTACTAGGGGCTTGAGTGGTCTTATTCTCCCTACCACTGTAAAGAGTTTCTCAAGCATTTATTGCATATTTTCACTATTTGCCTTTAAAACTCAAGTTTGGGGTTGCAACCATGTCCCCAAAGCATAGTGTGAGTCCTTTGGGCTCTTAAGCCCAAGTGTGCAAAATTGTAATTAGGCTCACTGAAAAAATAAAGGTGTTATGTATGCTTAGTGCTGGAATGTCTGCAGCTGCTTTCAGCTTTGAGTTTGGTGTTAATGAATCACTGATTCATTATATCTGCAAAAAAAGGAACGAATTCAAGAATCTGTCCCAGAAAGTGCAAGAGGAACATCTGAAATATTCAATGAGGGAATTGAAAAAATGGAAAAGTGGCTAAGTTTGTGAGTAAATGAGATGGTTGTCACCCCGCCTCCCCTTTGGTGCTTTCTGCTGAAATCCAGAGCTAGCCAGCTGACTCTAGTGCTGACCAAGGTGCCCCAGGCTAGAGTTCTGTCAGACCAGGCTGGGAACTCACCCTGAGGCATGTGTTTTTCATCTGGAATACTTTAACCACTGAGCTGAAAGAAAATTAGAGATGGCAGGTTGCCCCTTTCCCTTTTTTACCTCAGGGTCCTTTTGATATCTCAGCCCCCTACCCTCCTGATCCCCTTCTGCATTGCCTCTCTCCCTTCATTTTATGAGTTATTTCATAGTTCCTTTGTTTGGAAATTTCATTTTATCAGAATTAATATTTTTATTTAAAATTATATACAGACAAGCGTATTTTTAGCAATCTATAGCAAAAGATTGTTTTTGTTTGTGGTGAGAACCTAACACCAGTTTTCCCAGAGGTTCATGATTTTTTTTTAATTTTCTTGTCTATGCCCATGAGGATTAATTGTACATCAAGAGGGCTTGGTTGCTGATTGGATATAATGGGTGGGGCAAGGGATCAGCAAGAGAGAATGGAAGCTGATGTCTCAGAAGTCAGAAGCCTAGGCCTTCCACCAAAAAGTCTTGTTGCCAATGTAAGCAAAACAATTCTCTTCTGTGAGTTTTGACTTGTCAATTTCTTGATACTATTTTCTTAAAATTCTGCATTTTAGTTTTTCATTATGAGAGAATAAATCTTTCATTTTTTATGTGATAAATCTTCCCATAGTACAAGTAGAAAAGAGATGTCCTTCCCTCTATATTTTATATATCTAATCAACAATTATATCCACTGTGCAAGAATATATTTATGGAGGATAGTGGGAAGAATTTGATTTACAAGAATGGGTTGTAGATGAAGAAGATTTTAAAACCCATCTGGACTTATGTGGAAAATCTTTTGAGTTCTGATTGAATTAAAGTCATTCATTAAAATGGCTTGGGCATACCATAGGGAAATAGTTATTCTTAAACTTATGATGCTATCAATAGCCATTGTATAACATCTGACTTATTATGCATTAAAGAAGTCAATTGACTATACACTCATTCAATAAGAAAATACTTTGTAGAATGCATCAAGTCAATTACCACCAACTCTGATGAGGGCACACTCATATTAGGTAATACAGAAATAGTAGGAAATGGAAAATAAAACCTCAATTCTCAAGGAGCTTATAGTTTAATGGATAAAACATATAATAAATACATGGAGTGGCCCAGTACCTCATACCTCTCATACAGATTAAATATGTAGATGCCTACTCACTTTTTGGTCTGACTTATGCTCCCCAGCTCATCCTCACACCTTGGCATGTCTTGGTTTTGAGATTATAACAGCATGATTACACTTAAACTTTCTTAGGATCCTAGAAAAAATCCTATTGTATATTTATTGTTGAAGAGGGAGAAAGAGGGAAGAAAGATACACTTTCTATACTCATTACTTTAGTTCTTATGCCCTTACTAACATGCTTCTATTTAAACAAACCTACCATTCTTGATAATTAAACATTTTGATCTTAAATATAAGCATTCTCTTAGCAATAAGAGAAAAAGAAATAATAGCAAATACTCATATAATAAAGAAAATGCAGGAATAATATATATATATCACAATCCTAATGTGAATGTAAGGCAAACTTTCTCCTTTCATGCACTATGTATTGGTGAGGGAATTTAAGATCCCACAGAAATACAGCAGAGAAATAAAAGAATGAAGAAAACCCATGTGGTTGATATTGCTTAATACTCAGGAAAGCAGGCATAGGTAACAATGTCCTCATCAGAAATGTCTCCTTCATATGAATTTGCTTCTCTGTTGCCTGTTTCCCTCCTTTTTTTTTAGCTTTTCCACATAGCTTTTCTTTTTTTTCAAATTGATACAGCATAAACAATCACCATTAACTGGGCACTGAAAAATCGTTATGGTTTTAGCTTAACTAACATTGCCATTTAAGCCAGAAAATGATGGACAAGCCCAGCCAACTCTTCCCTCACTAAGATTCACTAAGATAGTTCCTTCAACTAGTGTTTGTTGATTTTGTAGCAGTCAGAGCTCATGACAAAAAGATTACCCAAAAGGCTTGTTTTTTCCCTCTCAAACCTGAGATCAAGAACTTCTGAAATGCTTCACTTCTTTCAAACTGTAGGTGGCACTGAAGGGCAATAGGTGGCAATCAAGCCTTCATCTGGTCAATCTGGAGTTTTCTGTCAGAGGATCTCATTGGTAGAACTCAAACAGAGCTGCCCTTTTTAATCCCTTTGCTCTTTTTTTCTTTCTTTTTCTTAATCTGAACCTTCTCCTATTTTCTTCATTCTTCAGCCACTATTTTCAATAGATAAATTCAGTTTCCTAATACTCACTCACCCCTCACTTAATTGGGTAAAAACTCATTAAATCTTCATAGTTTCAACCATTATATAGTCTTCAAGAAGGTCAAATTAAATCAGCTTCTAACAGCTGGATTTTATATGTGTATACACCAATACCCTCACATCCCCACCCCCCATACCTGCATACAATGCTAAACATTTCAGTCCAACACCACCCCCATTCCCTCCATTTGAATTTTATTCAAATTGAAAAGCAATATCCTAATATCCTTTTCAATATGATTTAAGCTTTTACATTTATGTCACTGTTTTTTTTTTCTTATCCTTATTTTTTCCATCAAACAGTTTATCTGAAAAAGTATTTCTTTAAGTGGAGATTCTAGAAGTTTTTATAAACCCCAAATCCTTTCCCCACTGTTGAGGCAATAAACTCTTCACGTACATATAAGGGAGGGAGAAAAATCAAAAAAGACTTTTTGTAGAACAGAGGATTTTAGACGGGACTTGAAAGAACTAAGATGAACTAAGAAACGGATTAGAAGAGAGAATATTCTAGACATGTTTGTAGCAGTCAAAGCTCACAGCAAAAAAAAAAGTCCACCTAAGTAAGTGAAAATGCTGGTCAGGTGATTTCTCTAGAATAGCAAAGAGCTTAATATCACAGAGTAAGCAGGTGGTATAAGGAGTTAGGTGATAAGAAAGCCAGGAAGACATGAGATTGTGAAAGGCTTTGAATGCTTAACAGATTATATATTTTATCCTAGAGGCAATAGAGAGCCAATGAAACTAATTAATTTATTTATTAAATGGGAAGGGGGTAACATAGTCAAACAAATCAATTTGATAGCTGAGTGGAAGATGGAGTGGATTGGGAGGAGATTTGAGGGAGAGAGACCAACAAGTAGACTACTGCCATAGTATGACAAGGCTGCATATATTTTACCTTGTTTATTTAGTTTATATGCAGAGTACATCATGGAAATACCAGGCTGGGTGAATCAAAAACTGGAATTAAGATTGCCAAGAGAAATAGCAACAACCTCAGATATGCAGATAATACCAATCCAATGGCAGAAAATGGAGAAAAATTAAGAAGCCCCTTGATGAGAGTGTAAGGAAAGAGGATAAAAGCTGGCTGTAAAAAAAGGGGAAAAAAACCACTAAGATCTTGGCAACTGGTTCTATCATTTCCTGGCAAATAGAGGGAGAAGAAATGGAAGCTGTGTCAGGTTTTATATTCTTGGACTCAAAAATCACTGCAGATGGTGACTACAGCCATGAAATTTAAAGACACTTGCTTCTTGGAAGGAAAGTTATGGCAAATCTGGACAGCATACTAAAAAACTGAAACAGCACCTTGCTGACACAAGTTTGTAACGTCAAAGCTATGGTTTTTCCAGTAGAGATGAAAGTTGTGAGAGTTGGATGAAAAGGAAAGCTGAGCACTACAGAATCAACACTTTCGAACTGTGATGCTGCTGAAGACTTCTGAGAATCTCTTGGTCCACAAGGAGATCAAATAAGTCCATACTTAAAGAAATTAATTCAGACTATTAACTAGAATATCAAATACTGAAGCTAAAGATTAAATACTTTTACCACAAAATGAGAAGGCAGGACTAGTTGGACAAGACTGATGTTGGGAAATATTGAAAGCAAAAGGAAAAGAATATATTAGCAGAGAATGAGATGGATAGATATTGTATGAGAAACAATGGACATTAACTTGGAACGTCTTTGGGAGCTATAGTGTATAGGGTCGTGTAGTGTTGGATGTAACTGAATGACTAAACAATAAAAAAGTGAAACAATTGAAGTGTTCCTAAATCTTAAAGGCATATGCATGCATGCATGTATATATACATATATATATACATATCTGTACATAGACACACATATAACATACCTTACATAAATAGAAAATATAATTAAAATTAACTATATTTTAATAATTAATGCATTTGCCAATTAATAAATATATTTAATAATATCTGTATATATTTATTTATATATACTTATGTATGGAATAAATTTTTCTAATTGCAAATTTGAAAAAATCCCTATCTTCAAGTCAAACAATATGCAATTGATTTGTCCTTGAGTTTTTCTTATTGTGTGACTTTGGAGAAATTCTTGTTATATGAGCTTCAGTTTCCTCATTTATATAAATTGGAGTAATGGTAGTTATATTCACTTTCTTAAAGGGCTATTTTGAGAAAAACACTGTGTCAATCTTAAAATATCATGTAGATGATGTGAATTGTCATTAATACATTATTCATTATATAGAAGTTAAAACACTTTTTTAATTCCTATAATTATATCATTAGTTATATATATTTAGTATTTGTTCCCTACTCTATTTAGTACTTATATTCAGTACCTTTTAAAAGACAGTGTTCTAATTCCTTATATCTAAATTCCACCATTTTATATTTTCTATTCTTTTAGTTGTGCATAATGAAATCAAACTAGTTTCTTCCAAGTGACTGTCTGACAGTGCTGTAAACTCATTGGAATGGCCTATGGGACATTCATAAATACATGCAATAGCTCAGTTTTATTGGACATATTTTTGCAAACATTCATTCCAGGGAATATATATAAAGGTTTTTAATACTAGACAGTCAAATAACAGCAGGATACGTGTAATAGAAAGAAAATACTTAACCTGCCTTGAGGTAGATAAAGCTCTTGGGATCTTCATTTAATGAAACCTCCCAAATTGAATAGGACAAGAAGTATAAAGCTTCTGAAGGGTTGATTTTTAAGCTGTGCATTACCAGGAAGAAATAGAGCCTGCTGGAGGGTGAGCTTTTGGGACAAGCTGGTCCCCTGGTAGCCACATTCAATGAATGAGGTAAGAACCTGCTCACACATCCAATCAAAAAGTGAGCCTACTTGGATAGTCATCCCAATGAGGCAATAAAAGAATTAAGGTCCCACTACTTTTTCAAAACTGAATTCTGCTCTATCAGGGATAACCTCTCTTAAGAGACTTGTATTATTTCAAGGAACAGTACAACTTTTTCATTTTACTGATGAGAAAATTGACTCTGTTTTGAGAAGGTTGAATGATTTGTTTAATGTCTTGCAGAGAGTAAAGGAGAGAAAGTGAGATAATCTTTCTATTATACCTTTCTGACTGAGTCAAGAAAACTAGAATAAAGGTTTATCTCTGATACAAGCTGTAAGAATACATTCAGGACAGTTCGTCTTTCTGATTCTCACTTGAGGGACTGCTAGGTGGCACAGAACAGAGAGTTCTAAGCCTCAAGTCAGGAACACTCTAGTTGAAGTTTGTCCTCAGATGGTTACTGGCTGTATAATCCCATGCAAGTCATTTAATCTCCTTCTATCTCAAATTCTTCACCTATAAAATGTGATTAATAATAGTCCTTCCTCTCAGGGTTTTAGGGATAAATGAGATCATATCGGTAAACTGGCACAGAGTAGGTACTAAGTAAATGTTTGTTGATATGATTGCTATTTTTTCATCTGTAAAACAAAGATGGGCAGCTAGGTGGCACAGTGGATAAAGTGCTAGGCCTGGAGTAGGGGATACCTGAGTTCAAATCTGAATCAGACACTTGCTAGCTGTGCAACCCTGGATAAGTCACTTAACCCTGTTTGCCTCAGTTTCCTCATATCTAAAATGAACTGGAGAAAGAAATGTCAAACTATTTCAGTCTCTGCCAGGAAAACCTCAAATTGGGTCACAAAAAGTCATATATATATTTGAAATGACTGAACGACAACGACAAAATGGACAAATATTATACAAGATGGCTCAGTAGATAGAGCACCAGGTTTGGAGATGGGAGGTTTCAAGTTCAAATCTGGCCTCAGACATTTCCAAAGTGTGTAAATCTGCACAGATTATTTAACCCTAATTGTCTCGCCCTTACCTCTTTTCTGCCTTGGAACTGATATTTAGTATTGATTCTAAGACAGAAAGTAAGAGTTTAATTAAAAAATAAAAGAACACTATAAAAAATAAGGGTATAAATAGAAAAGAAGATGATCCTTGTTCTCAAGGAGACCACATTTAACTGGAGAAGACAATGCAGGTAGGAAGTTTCAGCTGCAAGTTAGATAGAAAGACTTAATGGACCTTAAGGTTCAGGAGCAAAGAAAGTAGTAATGCAACTTCCTTAATGTAATTTCCAATTTTACAGAACTATGTTTTGAGATTGAACCATTTGAAAATGTCAAAAATTTTGGAGGAACTTTTATTTTCAAGTTTTCAGTAGCCATGACTTCTGTGAAAGTGGGCACTACTACCTCTTGAGGGTATACATGTTTCCACTAGATGATGGCTCTGGGAGTGGGCCTAGAAGCAGAATCTGTGGTCTGGGGTGGTAGGGGCCACTGTCATTCCCAGGGGCATTAGATATTATCTTCTGGACAATCTCCTTCAGGGAAGGGAAGATTCAGGGGAGACAAGGTGGTCAGGGCAGTGGTACTAGCCATGGGGCATGCCTGCTTTCTGCTCTTCCTCACAGTGCCCTTCTTTTGCACCAGCTGTGTTGGCTGGCCTCCATGACAGCATCCATTGGTCAGAAGTTGTGGTAATGGTGGCAGTCTTCTTCCAGAGTTTGCTAAACTCTTTCCAGTGCTTATGACAGTTCCTGTTTTTCCATGATAATTAAACAGTATTTGATGTTGGTGATGGAAGGGATGGCTGATCTCTTCCCTGAGGATTTTCTTTTCTTAATGATGGTTTTTAGGACTAGACCAGAAATAAGACCTGTGGTCTGGAGAGCCCTGCTGTTCTTGGAACTTGTGGATTCTTGTTCCTATGACATCAAGGTCCAAGAGGAGGTGGTGATTGATGTAATTTTTGTGATGTGGTGTTTGACTCCCTTGCACTTCACCTACATTGGTATGCTTATGAAGTTACTGAAGTCACTGGTGATGAGTTTAAGATTTAAAAATAATCAACAACAATGCTCTCTGGCAAAAAATAATGCTCCTAATTCAGATGACTATTTCATAATGTTTCTTCTTGAACTACATTGGTATGAAATATTCAAATGAATCCATAATCTCAGTGATGTGGACATTCTGTTCAACAATGTAGATGATAATTCTCTCAGGCCCACCCATCCTCTATAACTTTTTTCCATGTTCTCCAATAAGTTCAGGGTAGAAGTTCAACCCCAAATGCCAGGGACCTTACTTTCTACTGTTTCACTGAATGGAACCAATGGAGCCCACAGGCTATTCATCAGATATCTTGCTGCTTCATCTTGTGACTAGCCTCTCTCCTTTTTCAATCACATATTTTTTGAAAGTCTTTTATATTATTTCTAAATTGTAGTTCATTGTAATGTATGGCAGTTGCCTGTTATACCTACCTTATACCGTTTTCTATTGCAAAAGGGGATTTGCATAAATGTTTGTTAGAAATTATCTATTGTTTTCACATTTATTTATTAAACAAAGTATATAGATTACCAGTAAAATAAATGGATGCACAGCCTGTTGATAATAATGAAAAAAGAAAATACATTTTTAGTGTCCTCTATTCTAAAAGTTTTCAATATTAGTTTCAAGCAGACATTCTTTGTGGGTGTTACATTTTAGGAAAGAAATGGGCAAACCAGTATGTCCAGAGGAGAAAACCAAAATACTGAAAGATTGCAAGATTATGTATTATAAGGCTCAGTTAAATGAAATGAGACATTTATCTTAAACATGATAGTTGACTGTAAGAGCTATCATGTAGAAGAAGGATTAGACTTATTCTGTTTAGCTCCAGAAAACTAAATGAGGAGTAATAGAAGAACTAAAATCTAGGTTTAATTTAAGGAAAAATTTCCCAATAATCAAAATTATTCTACATTGAAATTGGCTGCCTTGGGATTAGTAAATTTCTGATAAGAGAAGGTCTATCTTCAAGCAAAAGCAGGATGAAAAGTTACTGGAGATCGATAAAGTACTTTTGGGAGAGCTGTGAACTGATATAGCCATTCAGAAAAGCAATTAATACCTATTCCCAAAGGTTAATAAATTCTGCATGCCATTTGACCCAATAATACAGTTACTGGGTGTATACCTCTAAGAAGATAAAAAAAAATAAGAGTCCTACAGACATAAAAATATTTAAAGTGGTTCTCTCTGGAAACTAAGGGAATGCCCATCAAATGAGATATGTCTAAATTATAGTATTTGAGTGTAATGAAATATAGTGTCATAAATGACAAAAGAAATCGTTCATTGGTAGGTAGATGCATCTGTGAATAGAGAGCCCATCCTGATATTAAATATAGCTTTAGATGCATCCTAGCTATGTGACCCTGGGCAATTCACAACCCCAAATGCCTGGCATTTATGGCTCTTCTGTCTTGGAACCAATACTTACAATTATTGGCCTTAAGACAGAAGATAAGGGTTTAAAAAAATAAACAAAAAAAAAAGGAATCAACTCAGAGAAACTGGGGAAGAATTACATGAACTCTTATCTTGGAGGAATTTTTATCAATTAAGTGACCAAGAACAGTTCCAGAGAATAGATAATTATGGATACTACCCACCTTCTAACAGAGAGATGATAGGAAGCAGAATTAAACAGGTTCTTTTGGCCATGGCCAATATGGAGATTGTTTGTTGACTATAGATTTGTTACAAGACTTTTGTTCTTACTTTTCGTCTTTATTTGGTAGGTGGAGAAGGGAATAGGAAGAAGGGCAGACAATGCTTGTCAATTGAGAAAAAAAAAGATTAAAATGATTGGTGAGGTGGAAGAGGGGATTTCCTTGTCAGATATGGGTCTGAGTATCATTATGACTATTGAATTCTCTTCCAACTTTGGGATTTCATGATAAAATCCCTCCCAAAATTAGTAAAAGGGTATGAGTAGCCACTTTAAGATACCTTTGAGCTCCCTAGCTGTCCCTAAGCTACCTTTAAAAATGCCACATTCATTTTAAAAAGCATTGAAGTTTATGAGAGCTGGGGTCCACTGGCTATTTGGATGGTGTGTCACTTGCCTCAATGGACTGAATGCTTAGAATTGGAATAAATGTAGAAATAGCTTAAAGAGAATTTTTCTCTTTGAAATAGGATTGTATGTTCCAGAATGCCTTCCTTCTAGTATTCAAAAGTCCTTGAAACACCTTTTACATTATTAGCTGCCTCTTAAAAACTGAAAATTAATCAATAGATATCTATTGAGTAACAACTATGTTCAAGGCACTTTTATTAGTAAATTCCTTGGAAAAAATGTTCCTGGTACATAGTAGGTACTTAATAACTGATTGCTGATCATATTGGACTTACAAATGTTGCCTTTTTTTGGCTTTATATTCCCTAGGACCCAGCACAATGTTTAATATATATGATACTTAACAAACTTTAGTTGATTTGAATTGAATTGGAACACATTGGGTTAAAAAAGGAATATATCTATTTACATAGGATTTACACTCCAGCTTGGAAAACAGTATAAAAATAAAACTAACAATGATTGGAGCTAGTGTGAGTGTGGTCCAGACAGTGACAAAGAAGTTCACAGGACAAAAGAGGTTGCCAAAGACTGTAGGAGTAAGAGAGAAGATGGCCTTTAGGTTGACTTAATGGGGTAAGATTTTAGATATTGTCAAGAGAAGAGAGATGCCAAATAGGAGATTGTTATTAATAATGACATAGAGGCAGATATGAAAGTCAATGGATGCACCAGTTTGGCTGAACCTGGAAATTTCAGTAGAAGAGAAAATTGAACTTCTTCAATTTAAACATATCATATATGTATATATAAATTGTATATGTATAATGTAAAATATGTATAAAAATATTCTACTCACTTTTAGTTAATAAAAATTAATTCTATTACTATTTTGGTCAATTTTCTTTTCTCCAGTTTTGAAACAAATGCTCTTTAGGCAGACTAGTTATATTTTAAAGTCAAGACCTATGATTTCATCGATATAAAGAATTCCTTAAATGACTTTCTTTACTAATGTGAGTGACTTAAAATTGTAGGAAGTTGCCAAGAGAACTAGAAAGTTAAGGCAGCTGTGTATCTTAAGAGGTCAAACTTGAATAGATCTTTCCGGTTCCAAGGCAAGGTCTCTATCCATTATGCCAATCTGTCTTTCATGATGACATCATAAAAGAATAAAATCAGTAGTTTTTTTTTTTTTTATAAGGCATAGTAAAGAACAGAACCAGGAAGATCTGAGTTCAAGAAGTCCAGCCTCTGACACATGGTGGCTATTTTACCCTGAGCAAGTAATTTAACTTCTCATTGCTCTAGGCAACTATCTCAGACTATACATATTTTTCAGAGCATGGTGACTTGCTTTGATTGAGGGACGTTTCTCATGAATAAAGTTCTCTATTCCAGTGACATTGCAATTCCAAGTCCTATCTTATAGAAGCAATGTCTTGTTAAATTTTCCTATAGTCAATGGACTGCAGTGTAATCCATGATTCCAGTTGCACATTGGCATTTAAATCGGTATTTGGCTTTGTTTTATTTTTCAAACCTATTGACTGAGCAAAAGAAGTTTCTGCCCCTTTCTTTCCTTTTTCAGAAAGACCACTCTATATAATAACTGCATTTCCTTTCAATGTCTATGAAGACTTTGAGGCTTTATTATTTCAGGGATGAGTATACTGAAATACCTTGAAAATCCGTAGAATTTTTTTGGGAAAAACCCTTAAAATCCATTGTTTTGTGTTAAAGCTTTAAATGGAGGGCTGAGATGAGAGTTTTATTTATGGCTACATTTAGGAAATCGAATGAAGCATTGGCCAAGTTATGGGAGCATCAATATACTAGATCCTATAGAAACAAGGATGATTATAGCTACATTCTATGTACCCAATCCCAGTTGAACAACTGGAGCGCTCTCTGCCCTGATTTAGTAGTGAGATAAACATTCTTACAAAACCACCTGAAAATGAAATTGTAATTAAAATAAAAACTTAACTCTAAATAATTGCTCTCCTAAATCTGAATAAGGTACATACATAGAAAATTGATTGATGTAACCAGGAATGTTTTAGCACAGAGAAAAAGAGTGGTAATGAGGTCAGGATAACTGTCTTCAAATATTTGAAGGGCTATCATCTGCATTTGATGAACTTCATCTCAGGATGTGGAGTGAGACAGTGAGGAAAAGCTGCAGAGAGGCAGATTTCTGCTACTTCTGAGGGTAAAAACAATTTCTTTAGAAATGAATGTTGTTCAAGAGAGGACCAGCTATTTGGGGAAGTAGTGTGCTCCCTTTCACTAGGGGACCTTGAGTGGAGACTGAATGGTCATTCTTGGAGTAAATGGCTTCTGAGGCCAAGTTTTGTGCATCTATAATCTCATGGATCTGTTCTTATTTCCACATATCCAATCGTACAAGACACCCGGAACTTTACCCAAAAAAATGCTTTTATTTGTTTGAATGACAAGCAAAATGAAATAAATGCTTTGACACTTATGATAGAATCTATTTCAACCTCTTTCTTTGAGAAGGTATAAATCTTTCTTTCTAATGTAAAGCTATACTGGGAAACACAATCTGTTTTGAATTTCAAATATCTCCTCTTCCTACCCACACACATAGACACCCACCCAACTTCTGTCTAGCACACAGGTGTTTGTCTGGCACCGATGAATTGCATTTTATTTCCATGGCAGGATTTCTCTATGTGTGTGCCATTTACATGTTTGAAATCTATATTTTAGGGGGGGTTTTGTAGTCACAGAAGGGTGATTTCATCTGTGTAGAGAATTCACAGCTTGGAAACTCCTTCCATTGGTGCATATCAGTAACCTGTCTGTATCTTTAAAAATTAAAGAGTCACCTGGTCCATTGAGAAATTAAATAGCTTGCCTGTGGTCCTATGGCTCATATGGCCAGTGACAAGAAACCTCCTGACTTGAAAGCTCTTATCCATAATATTATTTTGTTTCTCCTAATATTTGGAAGCACAGTGATTCATAAGAAGGTTTTATATTTGCTGTTTACATATGTACTGTGGGGAACTGAAAATCAGTGAAAAAATTGTTAAAATAATTTGAAACAGAGGTGTCAAACCTGGGGCCTATAGGTAGCATGCAACCAGCAATACTCCCTACTAATGCTGAACCAGATTAAAGTATAATTGGGAAATATTTAATGAAGTACATGAAAATACAAGAGGACATAGATAATGTGAATATGTGGTTTTCTAAGTAAATATATTTCCTGCAAGGATTCTTATGTATGGCTTCAGGGCCCCCAATGTCTATCTGAGTTTGACACAACTGATTAGGATGAATGAAGCTATTTTATTTAAGGAAAATTATATAAATTATATAAAACTTAGGAGAACATCTGGAAATTATTTTAATTTAGAAAAAATATGTAACTTTTGTCTAAAGTGAAATAGAGTTAATGTTGATCATCTTTATTATTTTTTTACCACAAATGTAATTCCAATCAGCAATTCAGGAAAACAATCCCAAATTATCAGGAAGTTAGAAAAGAAGACCCATGAGGTAAAGTTATAAAGAGAAGCCTATTAACAATAAAGCTAAGAAGTGCCTTAACTGTTGTTTTCTTTGTATAGAAAGGGTTTGTAAAAGGCTACAGACCAACCTTCATCTTTAGAAAATTACTCTCCTTATTTCGCTTTTAGGAGAATCTGGTGCATCATTCAAAAACAAAAACAAAAACAAAAACAAAAAAACAACCTTATCTTCCATGTTGGAATCAAAACTAATTATTGGCTCCAATGCAGAAGAGTGGTAAGGACTAGGCATGTGGGGTTAAGTGACTTGTCCAGGGTCACACAGCTAAGAAGTATCTGAGGCCAGATTTGAACCTAGGACCTCCTTTCCTTACACCTGGCTATTAATGCTCTGGAGCTACCTAGGTGTCCCTACCTTTTTATTGTTAATAGTACTATAAATTAATAAAATAAAATCATTCTTACAGGGAATGTTTGAGCCTATATAACAAAGGATTACAAATAAACATGATAAAGAGTCTGTTTCATATCTGTATGTATAAGTGACTTGCTCAAAGTCACACAGGCTGTAAGTGACAAATGTGGGACCTGAATCTAGGTCCTTTGATTAAAAATCCAACACTCTTCCCAATGAAGACCCATAAGAAAGAGGAACTGTGTGTTAACTTTCTTTGATATCTCCCAGGAAAGCTTACTCAGTTAATAATTCAATCTATCAGGAGTGGTCAGAAAACAAGATGACACAAAATACCCAAAGTTGATGGAGGACCTAGCTCTGGAATGGAGCCTCTCTTCCTTTAGCTGCTATAGCCTTTCTCTCTAAGGTTACTTTCCATCTTCTCTGGATGTATCTTGCATCCACCAATTTATACAGGTGTGACTACCTCATTAAACTATTAGAAGACTGAGGACAGGAACTGATTTTGCTTATCTTTGTATCCCCAGAGCTTGGCACATTGCTTAGAATACAGACAATGCTTAATCTACACTTATTCAGTGTTTGTTGAATGACTGGTAGGAGGTAATTGGCAGAGCCCAATGGAAGGACATGGGAGGAAAAGTCTGAAGAAAGTTGAGAATGCATTTGGCAAACTTGGAGAATTATAGGAGCTGAACTTGGAAGTGGAAGACAATTTAATCCTGGAGGACTGAAGACTGTCCTATTTATTAAATAAGTCAATATCATTGATCTCTCTATTTCTATTTACCTCCCAAAATTTCTTTCATATCTTTACATTATTATAAAGAAACACAATGGCATAAGCCTTTATAATCAGCTTCTTAGATAGTTAGGTTTCTGTGCTAAGTTGTGTGTTCCTTAGAAGATTTTTTTCTTTTGTAATTGTAATAGTTTGTGTGTGGCAGCATACCACTTCCTAAAGAATCACTCAATCAGATGGGCACTTATGTTTTGGGGAAGATTAGAGAGATTTTATAGCAGCAATAAACATCTAATTGCAAATCTATTAGCTTAAATACTGTTTTCAAAAGAGGAGAAACCACAGCAGAATAATTTATTGTCCATTTTTCTTTGAGGAGACTACTATTCATTAGCAAGCCTAAATTCACATGCAGGATAAATGTCAAGTCTGTTTCTTTGTTATCTGTGCCACTCTGACCTTTAAAAAATGTTTTTCAAGCCAGATGACCTGAATAACCAGACAGTATTATCAGGCAACAGTCATTGGGTAGGAGGCAAGCAAGGTTGAAGAAACACATTTTCTATCCCTTTCATGCATGACTGGGGGGAATGGTGAGTTCTCTTTGGTCCTCCATTCCAGATGGCACCAAGTAGTATGGGTGCTTTATTAATACCTTATTAATCAATATCTTTATATACCTTTCTTGTAGAACTTTAAGAAAATTCCCTTTACCAGGAAAATTCCTTTAATCATTTAATTTGGTTTGTTAAATAGTGCTGATGGTTTGCCTTCACTATTCACATTTACTTGATAAGTCATTAAGTGCTAAAAAATATACTTATAGAAATTGTTGATCTGCTTTTATAGGTGCTGTAGAATTCATATCACGTGCTCACATCATAGGAACACAGATTCAGAGTTGGAAATGATTTTAGAGATCATTTAGATCAGCCTCTTCGTTTTATCAATAGAGAAAACTTAGACCAAGAAAGTATGAATGACTTACCCAAGGTCACAAAGGTAAAAGTAGCAGAGTCAAGATTTGAAACCAGTTTTGTTTCCAAAACCAGTGCTATTTCTGCTATATCATACTACCTCTAAGCTACTGAGTTAAATGACTTTTTGGGAGATTGTGGGGACGATCATTTAATTACATCACTTCCTGTTTAAAAGGATATGAAGTAATATGCCAAGTGTAATGTCAAAGAAAAAGCAAAGATTTTGAGTTCATTTGGGAGTTAAACATGTAAAGATAGAAAAAGGAAAAGAGAAGTGAATTTATATTTTTCCTGGCTTAAGTAAGCTAAGATATCAGGAACCTATTGGATTAGGACATGATTTCAATGGTTATTTTTGCCTTTTTAAACCAAGCAATTTCATCAAACAAGAGAATGACCCTCCAATATCACAACATAATTGTACTAGAAGCATTCAAAGAGAATTTAATTCCTTTAAATAATGTATTTTAGAGTTATGAGAGACTCCATATGACAGAAGTACTGCAATTTTCTTTTCCTGAAGAATCTAACAAGAGCTTATGAATAAAGAGTATGGTAATTAGCAGCCTTTTTCCATTGAATGGAGAAAGTCAGTATTCACAAGGTATTAAAAAAGAGACTGCTGGGTAATAGAAAGACTAAAGAGGGTAAAGGAAGATTGCCAATGAAAATTTAGAAGGGAACTCGATCTATAGTTTGTTGGAAGAAGGTGCCTACTTTAGATAATTGGGCTTGGTTGAATTGGGTTAACTTATCCTAAGCTATTTTCCTATTCTGAGTCTTCATAAATATCTACACAACTAAATAAACTTCTAAGTTAATTTTGGTTTCCCAAGTGGGTTTTCCTTTGGGACACAGACACACACTTATTTAACTCAACTAACATTTATTGAAAGGTGACAGATTGAAATACCATGGGACTATAAAGTCCTAATTCAAAAAATAATTTGATAGTATAGTACAATGGAAAGTTAAATGGATTTGGATTCAGAATATCTGGGTCTGTCATTTTGCTTGCTATACAAACCTGGGACCTTGGTTAAGGCATTTAACTTCTTTGGAATTGATATTCCTTATTCTTAAATAAAATTAAACTACATAATATCTGATGCCCTTCCATTTCTCCATCTATGATATTTTGAACCAGTGAGAGTACATAAGTAATATGTTCTGTTCTGAAGAATGGTTAAGGTAGACTTATAAAGAGAAGTGGTAGGGCATAGTGTATGGAATACTGGAGTAGGCGTCAGGAAAGCCTTAGTTCTGAGCCTGTCTCTGAAATATAATGAGGCCATTACCAAGTTACTCAATTTTCTTGAGCTTTAGACAATTCTCTTCAATTTATCTAGTTCACAGATTATATTCTATCTTGGTGCTCCAACAGAATCCTGGATGCTTGCTTAACCACCTTGAAATTCATATTATTTGCTACAAATGACTAAAGAGAATTTTAGCAGAAAACCAATCTCTGTGGAGTTCAGCCAATATGAATCAATTTTCTAAAGGCTATGTTAGCCCTGGATAAGCTGAACATAGATATTCTAGACTTACAAAGCTTAGAATTCTAGAGGTATCTATCTAGAGGTAATAATAATAATAATAATAATAATAATAATAATAACAGTTTATATTTCAATACACTTTAAGGTTTAAAAAGTGCTTTATACACATTTGATCTTCAGTCTCCAAGTCTTTTTGTACCACTGACCTAACTCCTACATCACAATGAATACTTGTTCATTGAAAATGTTCACTGCAAGAATATTTTAAGGCAAAACCAAAATAGCAGAGTAGAATAAGCACTAGATTAGAAGTGAGAGGACTTGAGTGTCTAGTCTTAATTCTACCACTGACTGCTTGACATTAGACAAAACACTTAACCTCTTGTGTAAGTTTTCATAATTTGTAAAATGAGGTGCTTGAAATAATTTCTAAAATCTTTTCCATTTCTAACAGGCATGAGTCTGTGATTAAGTTTCTTTAACATTGTTCTTTTCATTGCTCTTGGTGTCTCGCTGGTGCTTCACATGTAATAGGCACTCATATTACTTGTGAATAAGCCAGTCATTCCAATAATTAAGACATAATGTCTGTTTTCTTAAAGGTGAGAAATGAAGTGGTAACCTGACTGCTGTGACCAATGGGCAGCCAAACAATTGGCTTTCATGTAGAAAATGTACACATTCTGTGGACTAATAATTTGACTTTTATTCTTAGTTTAGAAGTCAGCGTATGTGATAGTATATGACAGTTAATTCCTTCCCAAAATATTTGTTTCCAGTTTTGTAGACATCATGAAAATTGTAATAGTCAGCCACTTGTTTGGGAATGTAGAGAAGGGATTCCTAGTCCGATACAAATAGGTAGGTAGAGTGTCGTCTACCTCTTTATCTGAAAGCCTGAGAGCTATCCGTCTCTGAAGAGTCTTCTGAATCTGAGATTTTAGGATTCTATGATTTTGTGAAGTAGAATTAGCTATCCAAATAAAATCATTAGCTCAAAGGCAATTGATTATATGTCTCCTACTGTTTTCATGACTAATTCAGAAGAAACCATAGCTGAGTCAATTGATTGTGCTATTTAAGCAGACCATTATCAAATTGGCCAAATTTGACTTACTTCTGGAAAGAAGTAACTTAGAGTATTTCATGTTAACTCATCTTTATGTTACTCAGGGTTCTAATATAGATTTATTAACAAAAACAGGAAGGCCATTTTTTGCTTCTGGCTGTCCTTTTCATAGAAACTCATTCAACAAACATCTGTTAAGTACATTCTCTGAATAAGCCATACATAAACATTATGCTGGCACCATTCCTCAAAACCTACTAAATAAAGAGTGACTCCAAAAAGATCTGTTTTAAAAAAATCCCTCTCATTTAAGGTCAGCAATATTTTTAAACCCCAAATGGATTTAGAATATTGTTTTCTTTTAACATTAAATGCGTACAGCCTTGAAAATGGTTTCAGAGATAAAAACTACATATTATAGATTGCAAATAACAGGGTTAGATATTGTTCAGCTTTAATCTTGTCACATCAGAAACTGAAAAGGGCTTTAAGAGTTATTATGAGTCATAATTGTTTTATTTATATCATAACACTGGAACAACACAATATGGAACCAATGTACCCTGGAGGGATACAGAGAGCCACAAAAGTAATTCTTCCTTGTTATTTCATTCGTAGCAGAGCTTCTAGCATCTCGCTAGACTCAGGACACTAAGTACACTAACAGAGACAGGGAAACATATACCCTTTGGAAGCCTTAGGAGTGGGATTTAATAGACAATGTCCTAGAGGAGAAGGAAAGAAACTAAGTGGCTTTTCTGACAGTTTTCACTGGAGGTGGCGTCTTCATTATCTGTCTAGGAAAAAGAAGCAGATAAAATGAGGACTGTGGTGTGTACAGGGACATGTGGACAATGGATTTAGTTTATCAGTATGTAAATCTTGACAGGGTGCTATGGAGAGAGCTAGAGGTGACCAGATTATATTGCAACTAGGAAATTGCATAGAACATCTCCTCATCCCAAACTCCTCATTCCCTTAAATAAACCCTACTTTGACCACTGATATTGTCCTAATGATTCTATGAGGCTGTGAATCATGGAAGATTTCTAGGCTTTCATATATCTAATTATCTTCATTTTACCTGGTTAAATGTCTTTGGTAGGGGTTGGGGAAGCTGGCATTGGTTACCCTGGGGTCAATATCAAGCAAGGAATTGGCAGACCTTCAATATTATTAATGTCTGGGACTGTAGAAACAACTATAAGATCACATGGCATCCAACTGCCTTTACTTGAAAAGACATATCTCTACAGAATAAAATAGGAAAATATTTATAATATTATCTTGTATATCTAAATCCAAATTCCCACCTTTAATCCCAAACTGATCCTAGATTTGAAACATAGCTGTTCTCATTTTCTTTCTTCAAATTTCCTTGCCTATTAGTCTGTTGCTATGGTTAAATTTTTATCAGGCAGATACCCTCATCTCCCCTCCTTCCTGCTTCTGAACCTTTCTATTTGTTCATCTTCACCTGACTTATATTTTTTCCCCTCTAGTCTCAAAGGGGTGAAGTAGCCCTCTATAGGGCTAAAGCTAACCCAATTATATTTATTACATCATTCCTTCTATCCTTGTCCCAAGTCCTTGAGCCTTTGATTACCACACACTCATTGAATTCTGCCCCTGCTAGATCTTTCATTTCTACTTATACTCTCCATTCTGTTGTATTCTTAAAAGAAAAACAAAACAAAAATCCATTGGTGGTTGCCACTATTCCTTCACACTATAATACTCTCTTTCTTCTCCTATACTTCAAGTTTAGAAAACATCATCTATATTCACTCTCTTCAATTTATTACTTGCTCTCCTGTGATTCCTTGCATTTTAGCTTCTACTTTTTGCACTTTAATGAACTTTTTGGCTTTAACATCACCAACAACCTCAACTGCCAAATCAATGGATAGAGGGACTTAGTCTTTATCATTCTTAATGTTCAGAAATATTTGATGCTGTTAGCCATCCACTTCTTATATTTTTCTCTTTCTATGGCTTTCATTTCAGTTTTCCTTTTTTTTCTGTTCCTTTTCATTTTTTACTGTTTTATCTTCCTCATTCTAATACTGAAGTATGAGGATTCTCATGAATTTCTCTCCAATGACCTTTCTCTATGACAATCATATCAGTTCTCATGAATGTTGCTATCATCACCATGCAAAAGACTTTCACATTTTTTTCACCAGTCTTGATAGATGTATTGAATCCTATCCTCTCATTTCTAACTCTCTATTGAGACATCTCCAACTAGATATTTTGTGGGTCCCTCAAATTCAAACATAGCTAAAACTGAATTCCTTACTTCCCTCTTTAAATCTTTTCTGCTTCTTAACTTTTTCTACTTCTCTTGATGGCATCATTTTCTCAAGCACTCAAGCTTGAAATCTCAGGCTCATCTTTGACTACTTCCCGCTGTCCCTCACTTCCTACATTTAATAAGGGGCCAAGTTCTGTCAATTCTACTTTCCAAATCTCTGATATCTATTCTCCTTTCTATCTCTTCACTGCTTCTACCCTACTTCAGTCCCTCATTACCTCTCACCAAAGCCACTGAAATAGCCCCATTACTGTTTTCTTGCTCCAATCCATTTTCCATTCTGTTGCCAATCTAATCTCCCTAATGCACATGTCTGATCGTGTCCCTTTACTCTCAAAAATCCTCTTGTGAATGCCAAAGATAGGATAAAACAGAATAAGGATAAAAAAAAAACCCTCAAATTTAAATTCAAGGTCCTCATATCTTCCTTTTTTTTTATCTTCATTCCTTCTATGTTTTAGCCAAATTAGACTACTAACTTTTTCCTGTTCTTGTCTTATTCCTTTTCTGCCTCTTAAGAATCTTTTAAAAACTATTCTTTATGTGTAGAATTTGCTCTTTCTACATATTTTCTTTTTTTTTTAAACCCTTACCTTCCATCTTAGAGTCAATAGGCAGAAGAGTGGTAAGGGCTAGGCAATGGGGGTCAAGTGACTTGCCCAGGGTCACACAGCTGGGAAGTGTCTGAGGCCAGATTTGAACCTAGGACCTCCTGTCTCTAGGCCTGGCTCTCAATCCACTGAACCACCCAGCTGCCCCCTCTATGTATTTTCTTACTGAAACCCCTCTCTTCATTTAATGTCCATTGTTGGCTCCTCCATAAAATCTGCTCCCTTCTTATCAAAAAGTTTTCTGAAACTCTCAATCTCAACTACTCAGCCTTTCCTATTATTTCCTAGCCTTCTCATTCTTAATATCTTTAAACTGATTTCTTAATATGTATTGCAACATTAGAATATGAACTCTTTGAAAGTAGGGAATTGTACATTTTGCAGTTTTGTATAATAGAATCACAATAATGTTTTACACATACTAAAAGCTTAATAAAATTTTGTTACATTTAATAACAAATTAAGATGTGGGAAGGGGAGCAGGCAAATACAATGACAGCTGCCAGAAATTAAATCAAAGAGAAAAAATAAGAGAAAGTAATTAAAATACCCCCCCAAAATATGAATTAATTTGGACTGAGACCACATGACTGCCCACCATGACAATTTCTGAAAGATTAACTACTTCTAGTGAATACCATGATTAATGTACATAATATAGAATCAGTAAGAAAGGAAGAGATTATCTTCAGTACTTTCTGTTTAAGAATATAAGGAATAGTACAATGTCTATGAGAACAATAGAACTATTAATTGAGGCCAAAGACTGAAAGAATGGACTATGGATCTAGTTAATTTAAAATTGCAAAAATAGTATGGTTTAGTCTGGTGTTCAGTAGATAATAATAGAATAGTTCATATTTATTCAGTCTTCATGATTTAATAAATCCTTATGTACATCATGTTATTAGATTACCACAGAATCCTAAGAAACTATTATTATTCTCATTTTACATATGATGATACTGTTTCAGAAAATTCATATGATTTCCCTGGGATCACAAAATTAGACCTGAATTGCGGTCTTCAGAATTCTAAAACAATTCCCTATCCATTATGTCATGCAAGTGGAAATGTTAAGATGAATTTTATACAAAATGGTTACTATTTTAAAAAATGATCTAAAGAATTAATTTAAATAACCTGAAAAACTAGCAAAGTATCAGATCATCAGGGAAGGATTATAGCTTATCATCTCTTGACATGTTACAAATGAGGTCTTATTATAACTAGAATTTTATTTTGTGCCTTTTAAGACTAGATCCTCAAGTCAGTAAAGAAATATTAAATCAGCCTGATTGGAAATGTTATATCTGATCTAATGAATGATAGTACTTTTTTCCCCTTCTTCTACTTTGGCTTGCTCTAATTCACTAATAATGCTATTATCATTGCCATAATTATAAGCCTACCTAATTCTAATAAGGAAATTGAATATACCTCCATGTTTTTGAGAAGGGAAAAAATCTTCGGTCATTAGATAGTTTGATCCCTCTTTACCAACTATGAACATTTTTTAATATTTCTTTTAATCAAGGTACTGTTTATCAGGTCTCCTACAGTAGCCTCCTGCTAGTAGGTCAATAACTACATAAGGAACAAATAAAATAGAGGACTATTCATATTTCCAACATTATAAGAGGGTTCCCACATGCAATTTTATAACTCACCAAAACTCTACTGAAATGGACAATTAAACAATTTTCTTGACTTTCTTAACCCACTGGAAATTTGTCATCATATTTCTAAGAAAGAATAATATAACTTTGTGAAATATGAATATAAAAATAAATACATGTTTAGACCTATAGAAATAACTAGGGAAAAATCTGAATTCCTCAAAATTCAGAAATAATAGTATTATATGATGAAACCATAAAGAATACAGAAGAAAAAGAAGGCAAGACATATTGATAGAGGGACTTAATAGAAAAAAATTGAGAATTGCATTCTACTATAACAATGAAACAGTCAGGAAGAAAGAAATCTGATAAAAGAGAATAACAAGGATAAGAAAACATTTAAATTTTACTATCATAGAATGTTCCCCCATCTTGCATAATAATCATCTTATTTTAAAAAAAACTTGGTAATATGCTGAAATTTTGCACATGACAATTTAAGAAGATATAAATGTCTATGCAATATTACTGAAATTTCCATGCTAAGAAAGTAATTAACATCTTTATGTCCTTTGAGTCCGAGATCCCATTGGTAGATATATAAGCTAAGAAAGCCAATGATATGTACCAGAATAAATAATAAAAATCAATTTTTATAGTACAACTTTTTGTAGTAGTAAAGAAATGTAAATAGTCAATGGCAATTTTTGGAGGAATGGCTAAACAAAACATGATATGTGAATGTAATAGTATTTGACACTCTAAGAAATGAAAAGTATGCAGATTCAAAGAAGCATGAAAATTATATAAATTGGTACAAAGCAGAACCAGGAAAACAATATACCCAAGAACTAGAACAATGTAATGTGAAGACTGGCAACAAAAGCAGGAGAGAATTCATCATTCTCCTTTCTTAGAAGAGGTTGAGGTGGATGATTGTGAAACATTGAATATACTAGGGGCAGCTAGGTGGCTCAGAGGATAGACAGCTAGGCCTGAGGACAGAAGGACATCAAATCTGGCCTCAGACATTTCCTAGGTTTGTGACTCTGGGCAACTCACTTAACCCCATTTGCCTAGCACTCACCACTCTTCTACCTTGGGACCAATACTTAGTTTCATTTCTAAAACAGAATGTAGGAGTTTATTAAAAAAATTCAAATGTATTATCAGAATTGGTTATATAGATTAATTTTGACAAATATTTTTCTTTATCTTTTAAAAACCTTCATTTTATGGAATGATTCTCTGGGAGGAAAGGGAAGGATCTATTGGAAAATACAGATGACATACAAATAAATCTTATCAATAAAATGTTTTTAAAATATTAGCATTGGATTACTCTATGACTTGCTGAAACTTTGATTCCAGAGAGTATGAGGCAGCTGTAAGTGTTGGTCTTAGAAAAAGTCATAAGACCTGGGTTCAGTTTTTTGCTCTAATAGTTGTTATCTTTCTTAACAAAGCTACTTTGCTATATGGACTTTTACTTTTTTAATCTATAAAGTAAGGGTATTGTCACTAAAATAAATTTATTAAAGTGGTTTATAAACTTTATTATTTATAGGAGTTCATTTTGATTCTTCCTTTTTTTCTTTTTTAACTTTTATATTGTTTTACCATTTTCCTTTTCTTTCACTTTCTACTTAAAGAATCCAATAACTTAATATTATCCCCTAGTGATTTTATGTACAGAAAATCCTCCTCTTCCTCAACAGTTGTTAACCAACAACTTATTATAATCTTATTCTTGGTTACTGTACAACATCTTATATGATACTTAATACTTGTAGACCGATTGGCCTAGATGATAGACATATCAAGAAATTTAAAGAAGCCTATCTCTGAGGGTCTTAGAATCTAGTTTGGGAAACCAACCATACTCACCAAAATCATAGCTAATAATACAAGGAAACACTAAGATTCCTTCTTGTTATAAATCTATGATACAATCATTATTCATTCTGCATTGCCTGAATTGGCCTTAAACTTTTCCCAAATCATGCTCTGCTTGTTACTTCTAACTATGACTGATAATAAAGGAAATGTGGGGAACTTCTGGTGGCATTACATCAGTTCAGAAATGCATTTAAGCTAAGGAATATAAAATTTGGGATTAGAGATTTCAAATAAAAAATATTTATTTTTCTACAAAGCATTTTCAGATGAATCAATGTATCAAGTTCTGCCACCTGTCTTGATAGACTATTTCCACAATTCCAAATTTCCCTGAGGCAGATAAATGTTTTTCTTCTGATAGTTAATGTAAATTCTCTCTTAATTTCATCCTATTAGACCTAATTATACCCTTATGATCCCTTCTTAATAGGCTACAAATGTAAGAGATGTTACTAGAATATCATAGTTTGCCTATTGTAAACTCAAATTAGATGTGTCTCTTTAATCTCCCCAGATCCCAATCACTTAATTCTCCAAATTATTTTCATAACTCTTCTAAGAACTTTTCCCAACTGCAACTCTTTGGACAATTGCATGGTAATGAGGTAAGCAAGTTCCAGACTGTATGTGAATAAAAATTCCAAATGCAGCCTGCTCAAAATAATGAAGACACTCATGCCCCTATAATTTTTGACATATTTTCTGAGTCTGTGATTTCTGTAAATATATCCTGAAAACATCTGGTTCCAGTATTAGATTTTTCTAACCTACTACCGTCATCCATTCCTGGCACAAGATTGAGTATGCATCCATATGTTGCTTCTGTCTTATTTGTATTTATTTGAACAAATACTGCTTAACCTCCAAATAATAGCAAAGGGAGTTTAAAAAATGGGGATTTTTTTTCCAACCAAGTGTGAATCTTAAAATTTCTCAGACTCTACGTTAGAACATTTGGTTAAGGCTATTCCCCATTTTAAACAATGGAGGTACTTAGTCAGGAATGTATGTGAGAACTTTTACATTACTCCACCCATACTTAGGCATACTTTAGGGGAAGATAAAGTTGTAAACTCCTTACTGAACAATGAAAAGTACTTAACCCATACTTAAAGTAAAGCTAAAACCCTTAAGCTCCATCTATTTTTAGATCTAATAAAAAATGTGCTAAGTACCTATGAAGGTCAAATTAATCACTAAAAGTCCAAGAAAGCTTAGCAAGAGGTGTGAAGTTTTAGTCTATCCAGAGAAGGTTATAACAAGATGTGAATTAAGAATGGTCAGTCCTTTGGAAAACATTTACCGTGATTGGTAGATGTAAAAATTTAGGGGAGGTGACACAAGAGAAAATTTTCTTTAAAAGGAAGGAGCTGGAGGGTTCTGAAAGAAAATTCAGCTATGGAGCTGAATTGGAGGTTGGTCTCTCTCTCAGTGGCTCAATTTAGTTCAGCTTCCTGAGCTAAACTGGAGGGTCTCTCTGAACACTAGAATCTTGCTTAGAACAAAATCTTGTGGTGAGTTGATAAGACTGACTAGTCTCTCTTAAGGCTCAGGTATAGGTCATTTTGGCCTAGGCCCTTCATACTATATTTCTCTTACTCTCTCCCCCTTTCTTTAATTCTTTATTTGTATTAATTAAAATCTCCATAAAACCCAGCTGACTTGGGTATATTTAATATTTGGGAATTTTTCCCATGGCGACCACTTTATTTTTAATATAAAATCAAGACACTAAAAATTATCTTACAGTTTTGGCAATTCAAAGCCTTAAACCCATATTTTTTTGCGGTCACAGTTTATGGCAACCATTCTTTTGTCTGTAACAGAAGAGACCCAATAGAAAAGCTATACATTATTGTCCTTTCGCAACTTTGGTCATTGCTTCTGTCTTTGATACCATTATAAAGAAAATTAAGAAAGCTTTCATATAAACTTGGAGTTTATATGAAACTCTCAGCAAGTTGCCAGTAGTTATCTTCAAAGCAAGTGTGGCCCTTCTTTAAATTCAACATGACATATTAAATGGCAGGAAGCAAATAACACCAGCATTTAGGTGTTAAAACTGTGCTGTGTTCTGGTCATAGACATAATCCTGTTTATCCTCTATATTCAGGAAAATGATGGCAAAATTAATTTGATTATACTGTATGGAAAGGAAAGGGTGGGCAGCATAATAACAATAAAAGGGCCAAGTCCTATAAAGAAGTATTATTTGCTTTTTAATTTTTTAGTATTTTTTATAAAGAGAAGATGAGAACAATTAGAAGATCATGTAAAGAAAAACAAAACCCCAGTTGTAGTTTGTGGACTTTCTTCTCATAGCATTGGCAACCCCCCACCCCTGCCATCCAGTAATAAACAAGGGGGAAAATAGAATGATAACAACAAGCAAAAAAGGGTAATGTTAATAAAAATAGTGATGGCTTTTAACCACAAATGAATTACTTATTATGAAGATAGGGTAAAAGTCCCTTGAGAACAAGAACTACATGCAGCAAATTTTTGTATTCTCTGTGAACTCCTTGCAGATCAAAGACACTCAGATATTCACAGCATGAATTGATAACACCATATAGCTACCATCCAGCAATGTTGCTGGAATAACTACAAAAATAATGTTTTTAATCCTTTTCCCCACTGCACCCTGTAAAATTGAGATTTGAACTCTGGACTTCAATCCCCACAAGCCCTTGCTCCACTTCCTCAAAATGCTTTGTAATCTCACGGAATTCTGAGGTAGGCTGAGATCGAGGAAGGATTTAAGCTGGTGGCAAAGGTTTTTGGGTCTCTCTCTCTTTTATTTTGGACTTCCGTTTTGGAGCAGACGTGGCTCTTTCCATAATGTAGGTGAGGTCTTGTCTAGGCCTCTGGCCTAGGCATGTTTTCCTTATCCTGCATTTTCTTTAATCCATAATCCTTAATAAACCTCTAAAAAATATAATACTCCTTGCAGAGAGAAACTAATTTCTACCTGCCTCAGTCTCTCCTAAATTTTAATCTTTACAACCCTGACCTCCCATAGCCAATAAGTGACCATTTCATTATGTTTCTTACTTTACTCATATAGCCACAACTATTTCAGGTCCTTATCCCTTTTTGTCAATATTACAATAGTTATCGTGTTTTATGTCTTTTTTTTTCTCTTATCCTACTCTACATAATTATCCAAGTGGCATTACAAACCACATATCTGTCCATATTCTTCTCTTATTTAAAAAAAAGTCCAATGACTTCCTATTGCCCCTAGGCTAAGAGGCTGATTCCTTTGTTTCTTAAAGCCTTTCCAAGTCTTACTTCAGTCTACCTTTCTAGAAGTTTTTTATATTACTTTCCATCATCATTCCATATTCCAGACAAAATAATATGTTTTCTAGTCCTTGTTCATGGAATCATATCTTCCACATTTTTTAGCCTTTTTACTGTCTGTTCCTTATTCCTAAAAAGGAACATGCCTTATCACCTACCTCTAAGAAACTCTAGCATCCTTTAAAACACAGTTCAACCATTAGCTTTTTCCTGTCATTTCCCTATCCTCTAAGTACTAATGTCTTTTTCACTCTAAATGTATTTTGTATTTATTATATAGATACATATGTATATATATATTTTTACAGTAGAATTTTGTTTTCATATGAGCAATATATTCTAAGACCCCCTTCTGGAAATTGAAAAAAAAGGCATGTATTGTAGCAAATGCCATTATTTTAAAAGTATTTTTTATATAAACATACCTATCACACACACGTGTATGTATGTATATTCTGTATAATACTGTGGTAGATGAAGTCAAAATGGCGGAGTAGGGTTATTGAAAGCTCAAACATCCCTGAGAATCCTCTGCAACAATCTTAAAAGAATGCTGAAAAATGAATAGGGGAGTAACAGAATGAACAAGGGGGATGAGGGAGGCAATTTTTTTGGAAAAAAACAACTTGGATGGAAGGGTCTAATTCATTGAAGCAAGAGGAAGTATAGCTTGCAACAAGGATACTGTAACAAACCAAGAGCAAGTTCCTATACTCATCCTGCTGCTCCAGGTTCTGAACCTGGACCCAAGGCTATTTTGAGACCCCCAAGACCCTGCCTAAGGTAACAGTAGAGCATTCCACACTCACTCCTTCATTTGCTGAGTCTACAGGGAGGCCCCAAGAGTATATCAAAATGCTCTGAGTTCAGCAAGTCATTAGTAGGCCCTAATGGAGACTGAATCAGCAGTGGAACATGGTTTTCAGAGCTCCCAGCCCACAGGCCACCATACTACTTTGGAAGAATTGAAACTGAAAAAAAACAAAACAAAACAGAAATAGAGTGAATGGCAGTAGCAAGGAAAAACTGAAGTTTAAAGAGTTCTCTCTCTACCTTAAGAAATAAGATCACCTTTATGATAAAAGTAAAAGTCAAGAAAAAGGCTGGGTAAATGAGAAAATATAAGGAAAAAAACCCTAACTATAAAAAAATATTATAGAGATAAAGAAGAACAAGACATAAATCCAGAAGGGGGCAGTGAGATCAAATCAGTTACATATAAAACTTCAAAGAAGAATGTGAATTGGTCTCAAGCTCTGGAAGACTTCAAAAAATACTTCAAAAATCAAAATAGAGAGGCAAAGGAAAAATAGAGAAAAGAAATAAAATGGATGAAAGAAGAAAATAACACCTTAAAAAGAGAATTGACCAAATGAAAAAAAAGAGGTATAAAATTGAATGAAGAAGAAAATTATTTAAAAAATAGAATTAATACATGAAAGAAAACAAAACATTTAAAAATTAGAATTAGGAAGAAGAAGCTAATGACTTCATTGAACATCAAGAAACAATAAAACAATCTCAAAAGAATAAAAAATAAGAGAAAACATGAAATATCTCATTAGATAAACAACTAACATGGAAAATAGATCTAGGAAAGGCAATTTAAGAATTATCAGACTACTTGAAATCCATGATAAAAAAAATTAGACATTATATTACAAGAAAATATCAAAGAAAATTGCCCTGATATTCTTGAACAAGAGTGTAAAATAGAAATTGAAATACTCCTCCAATCATTTCCTGAAATACACCCCTCAGTGACAATTCCCATGAATATTATAGCCAAATTCATGAGCTCCCAAGCCAAGGAGAAAATATTGAAAGGAGACAGAAAAACATTTCAAATATCATGGAGACAGAGTCATGATTACACAGAACTTAGTAATTTCAGCATTAAAGGACCAGAGGCTTGTGATATATTTCAGAAGGAAGATGAATTAGATTTACAAAAAAAAAAATTTACCCATCAAAACTAATTATATTCTTCAAAGGGAAATGGTCACTTAATAAAATAGAAGACTTCTAAGCATTCTTGCTGAAAAGGCCAGACATAAACAGAAAATCTGATGTTCAAATAAAAAGAAAGTATAAGTGATTCAATAAGGGAAAATTGTTTATATTCCAAGAACAAAAGGTGAAATTTCTAACTCTTAAAATGTTTATCATTATTAAAGCAGTTAGGAGGAATATATGTAGATAAAATGTAGAGGAACAAGTTGTTTATGATGATAAGATATTAAAAAAAATCAAAGAGTGAGAAAAAGGATCATAACAAGAGGAAAGAGAAGGGAGAAACAGAACAGAATAAATTGTCTTTTTTTAAAGAAGAATGAAAAAAAATATTACAGTGTAGGGTAGGATGAGGATGGTGATGGACAATGCCTAAACCTTATTCTCATCAGATTTGGCTCAGAGACGGAATGAAAATCACACTTATTTGGGAATAGACTCCTTTCTCATCCTATAAAGAAGTAGGAGGGTAAGAAGACAAGGGGAAGGAGATAACAAGGGAAGGAGAAATGGGAAGTGGTGATCAAAAGCAAAACATTTGTAAGGATAGACACAGAAGAAAAGGAAAGAGCAGGATCAAAGGGGAAAAATAAGATGGAGGGGAATACATAGTTATCACAACTATGAATGTGAATGGGAAAAACTCACCCATAAAACAGAAATAGATAGCAGAGTAGATTAAAAACAAGATTCCTATTTTATGTTCTTAACAAGAAAAACATGTAAGGGCTGGGGAGAATCCATTATGCTTCAGAAGAAGTAAACAAGTAAACAGGAAGAATAATCAAAATTTCAGACACAGCTAAAGCAAAAATAGATCTAATTATAAGCAATAAGGAAGGAAATTATCTACTGATAAAAAGTCCTATAAAATGTAGTTTAATATCAATACTAAGCATATATGTACAAATGAGATAGCCTCCAAATTTTTAAAGTAGAGAATAATTGACCTTTAGGAAGAAATAGATAGTAAGATTCTACTTGTATTGATCCTCAATTTTTCCTTCTTAGAACTAGACAAAAAAATAAACAAGAAAGAAGGTAAGATAATGAATGAAATCTTAGAAAAGTTAAACTTAATAGATCTCTGGAGAATGCTGACTGGGAATAGAAAGAAATATAATTTCTTTTCAGAAATGCATGTTACCTAATGGGGTAATAAACCCAACACAACAAAGATCAATGCTCAGACAATAAGCTTAGCTTGAGTGATAACAGTAATGAGATAAGAAGAAAACTGTAGGCCATCAGTGCCTTCAATGGATTTGCACAGAACACAGAGATTGTACTGACTTGGGTAAACTTATAAAAGGGGAAGAAAAAAAAAAGAGCCAGAGGGCTGCTGCCAAATGGAGTCTAATATGCTCTGCTTGAGTAGCTGTGCATAGGGACTTACATTGAGAGGTGAAAAAGTAAATATATATATATATATATATATATATATATATATGTGTGTGTGTGTGTGTGTGTGTGTGTGTGTGTGTATGTATACATATATTATACATAAAATATATATATATATATTTTTTCCCCCAAGAGCCAATGGGAGTGAGCAGAGATAGAGATATAAGTTATAGGGTGAAGGCAGAGCAGAAAGATAGAACAATAACATGGAATAATAGTTCTACAATTCCCAAATCCAGGAACTCTTGTAGAATCCTAATGATCCAGGCAAGGACAGATTTCATTTTTTCCTGACAGATTAGCAGATATCCATGCTAACCACTGAGAGCATTTATGTAAGAGATGAGAATGACTGACAGTTTTCTTGGTCTTCCTTCCATGCTCTAAGGTACAATTTCCCCACATCCTGATGATTTTCTCTCCAGAGGTTTCTTTCCCATCAATTATCTCAGTTGGTATCCATTGGCAGGTAGTGACAGAATGCTTCTACTCAATTGCCTTCTCTATCTTATTTAGCCCTGGTAAAAAAAAAAATGCTTTAAATGCTTTTGTATTGGATTGGTGGGTAATATATGGTCTGATAATAAATGGCATTGTATTTGATGGGGACACAAGCCATGATTTGCTATATTAGAAAGAATTGTGAACTAAGAGTCAGGAGAACTAAAGCAATTTTCTTTTTACTCATTTTGTGTCAATTGATATGCTTTCCTAGTTCAAATTCTTCATAATCATTATTCCCTAGAATGTAATGATAATCTATTACTTTCTCATACCTTATATTTAGTCATTACCAAGTTAGTGAATACTTACTTTATTTAAAATTCTCTTTCTCTCTCTCTCTCTCTCTCTCTCTCTCTCTCTCTCTCTCTCTCTCTCTCTCTCTCTCTCTCTCTCTCTCTCTCTTTCTCTCTCTCTCTCTGTCTCTGTCTCTCTCTCTCTTCCTGTCTCTCTCACCTTTTCTCTTTTCCTTAATATCTTCCCTCTATTGTAAATAAACTAACATAAATTTCATTTACTTCAGTAATTCATTTTGAGATTTAGAAATTAAATCCCTGGTGACCACCTATATAAATATTCAGAGTCCAACCAAAATTAAATTTAATAGCCCATATATATGTAGAAAGATACACATACATACACATATATTAAAACACTTTCCTTCTGTCTTAGAATTAATATTATGTAATGGGTCTAAGGCAAAAGAGTGGTACAGGCAAGGCTCTGGTGCTTAAGTGACTTACCCACAGTCACATCGTTAAGAAATATCTAAGGCCAGATTTGAACCCAGAACCTCCCATTTCTAGGCCTGGCTCTTTATCTACTGAGCCAACTAGCTGTCCCTCATGTATGTTTTTTATTAATACTAAAGACATCTCTCTCCATTTATTGTCCAACTTATATTACTGACAAGCCTATGAATACATGCTTCAATTGAATCAAAACAAGGGAATCCCCTTTCACATTTTAGAGCTGGAAAAATGAAAACTGCCCTCCCTGAGCACTCAACTAAGGGACAGAAGCTTTTGAGATGTGATGTGTTATGATGAAGGCTTTTTTTTCCCCCTTCAGAAATGAATATGGTTTAGCTGGTTCAACAGGTTTGTTGAAACTCAAAAGTGACTGATCAGAGCAATGCAGCTCCTATTTAGCATTTGTGTGAGACACTGGGATCATGACATGAAAGTGTAGGTGTTTAATTAAAATCCATAAAATTTCTGTGGACCTATGTTTAGGTAGAGTGTCAAATTTTGAGGGCAGAGAATTTCAGGGTCCCTTAATTCACTTTTAGCCCATCAGCCTAGATAATTGAGAGTTTATCACCTAGATAACAAGAATAATGTGGTAAATAGCAAGTAAACAGAGAGCAGAAATGGCCTAGTGCTTTGTTTTCATTGCCCCGCTCCCATACTCTATTGTGGTTGCCCTAGTGGTAGCCTCCTGCCAGGTTTCTGTCTAGTTCCAGACACGATTGAAGGCAGGTTCTGTTGCATGCCTGAAACACATATTTCATGGTACTTGCAACAGATGCAAATATTCCTAGTTTCCTTATTTCTGTGTTTTGGCTTAACTGATTAACTTTCAAACTCTATATTATTGTAGTCTATATCTTCATTTGAAATGCTAGAGTACATATTCTTTTATTTTTACCTCTTTCAAATATATTTTCTAAAGAGGTAATTTAATGCCTGACTATTATACTCTAAAGGAAAAAAAAAGGAAGAAACATGTCCAATGGAGTCACGGGTCACACACAAGACAACTAATTCTACATTTAGGAGAAATTCCATAGCCATGCACAATCATAAATCTGTTCACAAATGATAAGTTATTCTATTTAAAAAAAATCTTTGATTCATGTCAAACACAAAAAAGCTATTTTTTGCTTGGCCGTGCAGATAATTCAATTCTCTTGTAGTTGCAGCTTTTGTCCTTTCACAATGTATGAATGTAGCAAGAATCATTTCTTCAGCAACACATTCTGTAAATGGTGGGAGAAAATAGATTGTTTATTTTCTAAAATAAAATGCCCTCGGTTTGGTTGCATTCAAACTCATGGCATGAATAATGGAATTACTTTCCTAAGTCTAGAAATGTGTTCTTTATGCCCTTGGACAAGAGAGAACAAATCTTAATAGGTACCACTATGATAAATTCCATACTGCTGGGTTTAGAGCAGTTATGATACATGAAACAATTTTCATTCTACCTATTTACAGAGTAGCTCAGAAACAACTTCAGTTACATCTTGGGGGTGATATGGCTTACAAGTGCTGAACATTACCCAACAATCATTGCAGACAGATTCGTTAACTGTATATACTCTGGAATCTTTGGCAATATCAACCCTACCATCATTATGCCCCATTCAGACTGTGAGAACCAATGTGGCAGAAGGGA
Organism: Monodelphis domestica; assembly: GCF_027887165.1. Classification (NCBI taxonomy): domain Eukaryota; kingdom Metazoa; phylum Chordata; class Mammalia; order Didelphimorphia; family Didelphidae; genus Monodelphis; species Monodelphis domestica. The sequence continues at coordinate 257,733,537 of NC_077230.1, forward strand.
AAGAATGCTGGAATGTATACCAGGAGACCTCAGTTCAAATCCTTCCTGAGATACTTTCTGGCTCTACAATCCTTGGCAAATCACTTAACATCCGACTTTTCTCATCTCTAAAATGGAGAAAATGGCCCTTTAATAACCTATCTTGCAAAGATATTATAAGAAAAGTTCTATATAAATTTTAGTCTCCTTCAATTAATCAGCCAATATTTATCAAACACTATTTGCCAGGTACTGTATTAAGTGCTGCCGACCCCAAAGAAAAGCAAAAACTATGGTTCTTGCCCTAAAAGAAATCATGTTTTAATAATAGAAAGACATATAAATTATTGCATACATATGAAACATATATGGAATAAATAGAAGGTGGTCTCAGAAGAAAGATACTAGTGGAGCTGCAAGAAGAGGGAAGTGCCAGGAAAGGGTTCTTGAAACCAATCTTAAAGGTAGGTAGGAGGTGGAGGTGAAGGGAGGAAACCTTCCAGGCTTGGAAGGCAGCCAATGAACAGGCACAAAGTAGGGAGAGTAATGTTAGTTTATGGTGTCAATATTGGGAGGAATGTCTGTTACTATTGAATAATATTGTCTTAGAACCATTTGACCTATAGTTGCACAATATATTCTGTTAGTGTTCCCATTTTTGCTATTTATTATTTTAGAATATTTTCTCTTGATATCTTTTATAAATTTAATGCCAAGATTTTATTTGAATTTTTTCAGGGTCTTATTCTTGGGTCAAGACCCTTACCCCATATTCTAACAATTTAGTGAGTCAGCCCTGAATATTGATCAATTTGTCTGGCTCTCTTGGATCATGATTATCAAATGTGTGTCAGATGAAAACAATTTTTTTTAATCAATTTGCCTGTTAGCACAAGGAAGAAAAGGAAAGGAAGGGAATAATCATTGTTATAGTGCCTTCTATATGGCAGACACTGTGCTAAATGCTTCATACACATCTCATCTGAGATTTGATCCTTATAACAAGACTGTGAGGTTAGATGGTAGTATTATAATCCTCATTTTACAATTCAGGAAACTGAGGCAAACAGGTTAAGTCACTTTCTGAAGGACATACAGCTAGTGTGTTTTAGGAGGATTTGAACTCAGATCTTCCTGAATGAAAGCTCAATTCTGTATCCACTATGCCACTCAGCTACCTTTAATAAACATTGGTGGCACAACAATGATATGATGTGAAACAGATATTGTTGGAGGAAAACAAGAATTTGAGAACAGTGTCCAAGATTAAATTTTGGCAAACATAGACATTTCTCTTTATTTCTTCTTCCTATCATCCTATGAACTAATCACTATATATAACAATCATCTTTACTTATCAAGTCTCAACTTCAGAAACAAAGAGAGGGAAGAACAATAACCTCAAAAAATTTCATTGGAATAAATTATAATAATAAATGACCACTTGTAGGTTTTCCTTTTATGTCATACCTAAAGATTTTTATTTCTTTCATTATGAGTTATGCAAAAGTCGTTAGGGACAATTCTTCATTTTAAAAGGGGCCTTTATTTATCATTCTTCTTGGTCTAGTTAACATATGTATCAATTGTCAATTTAATGAATTTCTCTGCTCAAGAAACTTCAGGCTTTGCCCACTCACTATGCCCAAGTTCCACCTCTTACACAGGGCTATTTCTTTTTTTTTTTTTGAAAAATTTATTTAATTAGTTAATTTAGAATATTTCTATATGATTACAAGATTCATGTTCTTTCCCTCCCTTCTCCCTAACGCCCTACTGTAGCCACTGGGTTTTACATGTGTCATTGATCAATACCCATTTCCATATTATTAATATTTGCACTAGGGTGATCATTTACAGTCCACATCCCCAATCACATCCCCATAGACCCATGTGATTGAGCAGTGTTTCTCTTCTGTGTTTTTATTCCCACAGTTCTTACTCTGGATGTGGATAGAGTTCTTTCTCATAAATCCCTCCAAATTGTCCTGGATCATTGCATTGCTGCTAGTAGAGAAGTCCATTACATTCGATTGTGCCACAGTGTATTAGTCTCTGTGTACAATGCTCTCCTGGTTCTGCTCTTCTCACTCTGCATTAATTCCTGGAGGTTGTTCCAGTTCACACAGAATTCCTCCAGTTCATTATTCCTTTGAGCACCACCAACATATACCACACTTTGTTCAGCTATTCCCCAATTGAAGGGCATCCCCTCATTTTCCAATTTTTTGCCATCACAAAGAGTGCAACTATGAATATTCTTGTACAGGTCTTTTTCCTTATGATTTCTTTGGGGTACAAAACCAGCAGTGCTATGGCTGGATCAAAGGGCAGACAGTCTTTTAGCACCCTTTGGGCATAGTTACAAATTGCCTCACAGAATGGTTGGTTCAATTCACAACTCTACCAGCAATGTATTAATGTCCCAATTTTATCACATTCACATAGCACTATTTTTTTACTACCTAGTTGTACATGCATGCTCCCATTTGAAATTTCTTCACATAATACTGTATACACATTATATTGACATATCTCTGTAGATGAATCACCTCAATGGAATATAAGCTTATTGATGTCAGGAGCTGTTTAATTTTTGTCTTTTTATTCCCAGTGCCTAGCCCAGTCACTGCCACTTAATAGGTGCTTAATAAATAAAAGACACATCTTCTTGAGTTCAAATTTGGCCTCAGATACTTACTCACTGTGTGACTCTGGGTAAGTCACTTATCCTTTTGCCTCAATTCCCATCTGTAAAGTGAACTGGAAAAGGCAAAGGCAAATCACTATAGAATCTTTTCCAAGAAAACCCCAAAAGAGGTCACAAAGAGATGGAAATGACTGAACAATGAATAAAGTTTGGGGAGACAAAGAATAATGAAATAGTTGCTTAAAGAAGGAATACTACATTGGCCTTGACTGGTAGAAAGAGAGATATAATCCACAGGACAATCCTCTCCCCATCCTATTTTATTATTTGGAGGTGGTTGTCAAGGGCTTCTATGACTTTGACTAGTCTAGGAAGGCAATTTGGAATTATAAAGAAAATGTTACTAAGCAATGTATGTACTTTGACTTCGCTATGCCACTGTTAGGTTTATACTCAAAAGACATCAAAGAAAAAGGAAAAGGACCTTTATGTACAAAGAAATATTTATAGTTGCTCTTTGTGTTATGGCAAAAAACTGGAAATGAAAGGGACATCCATAAACTGAGTAATGGCTGAATAAGCTATAGTATATGAATGTAATAGAATATTATTGTGCTAAAGGAAATGATAAAAGAGTATAATTTTAAAAAGGTGACAGATTTCATATGAACCTGGGAAAAGGTCTAAATATCCATGTGATCTTCATGAAGAAAAAAATAAATTAAAAGAAAATGTCTACCTAAATATATGGAATTGAGGCAAAAGATGAGGAGTCTTGAGAATGAGAAAGGAAAAGGAATTGGAGCTAAGATAAGATAATATGGGATAGAAATGGAGGCATTCACTCTTTTACTAGCAATTAGCTTTCAGGCTACACAAACTGTTTTTTATGTAGGAATTCAATGCATAGTCTCAGACCAAACTCTGGCTTCAATATACATCATTCAATTCCCCAACTATTGCAGAGCCAAAAAAAAACCAAACCAAAACAAAACAAAACCCAAAACAACAACAACTAAAAAATAAACCCTAAATACTTCTCAATATACCCCCTTTAAACCTTTTTTTAAGCTTCATGATTTTTTTCCTGACTGTAAACTAGGTCAAAAAGATATTGGCCCAAAAGACAGCCTATAGAACCTCAGGATATTCCATCCTTCTGTTAATAAGCAATATATGCTGCGATTAAAGTTTATTCCTAAACCTATATTCTTTTCAACACAAAGAATAAGGTACCCTCAAGCAACCAATGCAACCCATAGGTCAAGTGGACACAAAAATAATTGTGGTGTTAGAGAGTGCCTGTAGGCTTGCTTCTAAGTGAAATATTGTAAATTGGGCACTGTAGGTTCCTCACAGTCATGATCATTAAATCTCCATAGCACTGTAGAGGGCATTTTTGCATATTGTAATCTATTTCTGTCATATAGAATCCTGATTGAGCTCCAAAAGCAAATGAGGCCCCATTCAGAATATAAACATGCAGACTTTGACCAATATGTCAGTCTTCATGAATTCTTTCCCAATATTTCCAATACTTCACTGCTAATCTAACTGAAAAGTATATCCCTGCTCTAACCTTCTCAACAACCCTGGCCAACCTTCTAACTTACTTGTCATTCTCTGTTTATGCAGTGCCATCTCTGACAGAATAGACATTTAAACTTTTCTTACATAGTTCTCCCAGCTTTCTAAATTCAATATGCACCTAAATTTCTCTTTCTGCCCTGCCTCCATAACCTAATTCTATTTCCAAAATTTTTCTTTTATATGTATTGTAACCAGTCTTTGAGGGTAGAAAAAAATAGAATACATAATTTCCAATTCCTATGCCATCAGCATTTTATAGAGAAAAAGAAAAAAAATAGAGCTTTGGAGTACAGGATTTGAGTTCAAATCTCTTTTCTGAAACAGAGCATGGATAGTTTTAAGTCATAATCTCTAAGGGCTTTAGTTTCCTTATATATGAAATGAGATGGTTGAAAATCACAGCAAAGCACTTTTGTGTCCAATAAAATATGTCCTATCTTTGATAAAAACTTAATTTCATTCCTCAAATTGCCACTGATGTCATCTTTTGGGAAAGCAAAATGAGATTGAGATTGATATTCCCAAGATTCCTCTTAGGCACAAACCAGGGAAATATTGTGAAATTCCAAATTGTTCCTGTGTCTCTTATATCATAATCCTGGGTCCAAATGATAAATGAATTTTGCTATACTTTACCACTACTTTGTTTTATATCCACCAAATCTTTTTGAGGTAGTCACACATTATTGTTGTTTATTATCCTCAAGCACTTTTTTCTTAATTTAAAAAATGAATTGTGACTAAGATTTAATGGCTTCTGAGTTCTCCTCCAGTTTTAGATCTATGATCCTGTTTTGGGCTTTGGGGACCTGAGGAAAATTGGGAAGAGAAGAAAATAGTTAGAAAAGAGACATCATAAGATGAAGGTGGAGAAAAAGGAAAAGGATAATGAAAGTGATCTGAAGTGATTAATACCAAGCCATACATGGTGATGGAAAATGGAAAGGGGAAAAAGCAAACACACCAAATTTGGCTCTCTCATATAGGAAATATTACAAGACAAAAGGAAATAGACATTTATTAAGTGCCTATTATGTGCCAACTACTGTACTAAGTAAATTGCAAATACTACCTCATTTGATCCGCAAAACAATTCTGGAGTTAGATATTATAACTATTTCCACTTTATAGTTGAAGAAATTGAGGGAAATAAAGGGGAAATGAGTTGCCTAGTGTCAGATAGCTTGGAGAGCTCACTTTGTTGGGCCCTCAACTTTTCTCTCCAAGTTTTAAAAGCTGGTGTGTGTGTGTTTAATTATTATTATTATCCATAAGAGATTAATATGAATCCAATAGGACCTCTTTTTACATGACCAATATATTCCAATACCCTATATGTAAGTTGAAAATCACATATAATAGTAAACCCCATTATTTAATAAGTATCTCTTATATGAACATGCCTAGATAATCTAGGATGTTTCTTGGGCTTTTTGGAGTGACTAGTATCACTACTCTTGTACTTTTGGGCTGTTATTAATAATTAAATAGCATTAACAGAACAAAGAAAAGTATTGTTCTGACAAACACAACTCATTACAAGTGAGAACTCCAGACAAAGATCGATATGAGAGTTACTATTTGGTGCAAAACAATGTAATAACTCACACTAACTTTTCTTGAAGAAAGAATGAGCATGATTGGGTGAAGTGCTCCAAGACTGCTTGGGGAAATGATGCAGATCTAGCACAGAATCAAATATGTTTATTTTAAGTATTTTTTCTGCCTTTTTATTGCCCATTATATGTACATGTATATATATACATACATATATATATATACCTGAATTAGCATATATTATATTAATCTAAAATGAAGTCCTACTATATATTAAATCTATCTATCTATCTATCTATCTATCTATCTATCTATCTATCTATCTATGAAATGATGTTGTGAATTCACTTTTCAGAGGTGGCAGACTGACATTTGTCCCTCAAAAGAGAATGAGGCTATATTTGAACTCAGGTCTTTCAAACCATGAGTTAATACTATTGAAATGTTGATATCATATACTTTCTGATTTTCCCACCAGTAAACTCTAGTAAAAACAGCCTTTGGATATTAAATCAGGATGCTTAGATTTAAACCTCTTTTCTGCTATTCCAGGCCTCAGTTTCTTCATTTATAAAATGAAGGTCTTGAAGCAAAAGATCCTCATAATCTCCTGAATTTCTAAATGTTAAGAACTCTTCCCAGATCACTTACCAGAGCTAAAATGATATAATGATTTTAAACAAAATAAAACAAAACAAAAACCTCTCTCAGGCTAAAATGTTAATATCTGGTAATAGCTTAGGGTGTTACTCCTCCCAGCCAACATTTGCATTTTAATAGGATTCTTTTAATACCTTACCTCAAAGGAATGAGTGATGTGGGGATTTCAGCAACCTTGGCAGGACCAGAGAGGTAGATATTTATGTACAGAGGAACTTCAAACTGCTTAAAATAAATCAACAAATTGCTAAATATTTATTGAAAAATGGCTATGTGCCAAAGGAAGTTACAAGTCTGGGTTAATAACCTTGAGTTCCTATTAACAGAGTCAGGGAGGTCATGGATTATACTTAATACACGTAATAGAGAATATTACAAGATAGTACTAATTTGTATGATAACTGACTATAACCTTAAGATTTAGAAAGGAAAATATAATTAGTATCTGCTTAGAGAATGAGAAACAGGGATAGCTTAGGGTATAGAGTAATATTCAGAGGGAGGTTTCAATGAGAAGACAGGACTTGAACTACACTTATAGGATGGGTCAGGTTCTGTTAAGTGGAGAGACAAGGGCAATTCTAGTCCAGAACCAAATGAACAAAGCTCAGAGGTAACACTAAAGAGAGAGGTACAAACAAAACTTAATTCTGACTTCAGCAGAATATACACACAAGAACTAGGTTTAAATCCTGCTCAAATACTTACTAGTTATATGATTCAGAGAAAGTCACTTAGTTTTACTGTATCACAGTTTTCTCAGCTATAAAATGGATATAATGATAGCATCTATCTCAGGGGATGTGGTAGGAATCCTCATCATAATATCATTATTTGGGAGAAGGAAGAAACAGTTCAAAATAGAAGCTGTTACCAGACTATAGAGAATCTTTGAAGTTAGGTAGAAAAGCTTATAGTTGTTGGGAAGACATTATGGATTGGTTCCAACCTGCACCAGGGAGGCCAATGAACCAGCCGTGCATTACAATCGACAGCACGCAGCTTTCTAACGTCAACACTTTCAAGTACCTGGGCAGCACCATCGCCAACGACGGGTCCCTAGACCACGAGATGAATGCCAGGATCCAAAAGGCCAGCCAGGCACTCGGGTGGCTACACTGCAAAGTCCTCCAACACAGAGGTGTAAGCACTGCGATGAAGCTCAAAGTGTACAACGCAGTGGTCCTCAGCTCACTCCTGTACATGGACACTGTACCAGAAGCACATGAAACAGCTGGAGCAATTCCACCAACGCTCTTTCTGGTCAATCATGAGGATCCGATGGCAGGACCGAATCACCAACCAGGAAGTCCTCGACAGAGCCAACTCCACCAGCATCGAAGTCATGGTCCTCCAAACCCAGCTACGATGGTCTGGACACGTCATCCGCATGGACCCACAGCGAATACCAAGACAGGTATTCTATGGGGAACTGTCAGCTGGACTCAGGAAACAAGGCCGACCAAAGAAAAGATTCAAGGATCAGCTAAAGTCCAACTTGAAGTGGGCTGGCATGACACCAAAGCAACTAGAACTCGCTGCCTCTGTCAGAAGCAGCTGGCGAACCCACATTCACCATGCCGCCACCACCTTTGAAGATGAGCGACGTCGAGGTCTTGCCGCTGCGCGTGAACGCCGACACCAGGCCACAACAGCACCTCCCGTAACAACTGGCGTCCCAGGCCCCATGTGCCACACACTCTGCGCCTCAGCCTTTGGACTCCAAAGCCACATGAGGGGACACCATAGATGAAACTGCACAAAGACAATCGTCATTCTCCATCACCGAGAGACTATTATACATACATGGATTTGTTAGCTGAGGCAAATAAGGTTCAGATTATTCTGGTAACCATAAAGAGAATGGACTCAGTCAGTTACCATTTATTAAATGCCTCCTTGCACCAGGCACAGTCTTAAGGTCTGGGGATAAAAAGAAAGAACTAAACAAAACAAAAACACAGTTCTAGCTTCCAAGGAATTCACATTCTAATGAGAGAGGCAAAATGCAAATCACTGTGTGTACATATTGTCAATGTGGAAATCTAGAGATCCCCAGTTTATTTAGTTGGGAGGTGGAAACCCCAGGTTTTGACCTTGTCATGGGAGAGGTTTCCCCCTGAGGGAGGGTCCCACTTTGCCAGACAATGGATATCCTGGTAGTTTGGGTGGGAATAGCTAATCCCATCATGTGTTAAGTACCTCTTTTGTCCCAATGGTTTCTCCCCCTAGGCTAAGGTCCATTACCAAGGTGGCCCAGACTCTGGGCTGAGTCTTTCCCTCACTATCATTCCTGTCTGGAACTCCTCATTTTCCTTTCTTATCATTGTAAAGTCAATCAACTGTCACTCTCACCCTAAGCTGGCAGGTCATCTAGAGTGGTATATAGGTCCCCTAAATTCTTTTGTTCCTCGGAGTCCATCCTGAGTAAGTGACCAGGACATCCAGACTCTGTGCAGTCTTGGGGAGCAGCTCTGTTGTCATGGCCTATTAGCGCTGAGCTCTTTTAGCGCTAAACCCCTTTAGCCTTTGATTAAAGAGTGATTTTGATTATTTAATAGTTCTTTGTTTTTTCTAGTTGACATTAAATATTCAATATAAATTTGGGACCATCTCTGAATGAAGAAACTGGAATTGAGAAAGGCTGGGAAAGAATTCTTTCTGAAAAGGATCACTATAATGGAGACTATTGTTCCTGGGGAAATTGAGTATTCATTAAGTGCTGATTGTCAGTCAGTCAATAAATAAGTCCTTCTAGGAACCTTGTGTAGCTCTGTATGTACAAGTAAAGGCAAAAGATAGACCTTGCTTTCAAGGTGTTCACAGTCCAATGGGGAAGGCAACATGCAAACAACTACATATAAAGAATACATAAATGGACAACTGGAGATGAACAACAGAAGGGAAGGATAAGAATTATGAAGGATCAGGAGAATCTTCCTATTTAAGGTAGGATATTAGCTAGGACTTTCAAGAATCCAGGAAAGCCAATCTAGGCATAGGGGATAGTCAATGAAAATACTTGCACTCAAGAAAAGAAATATATTCATTATAATAGGTCAATATTATTTAATTGCAGAATAGAGTGTCTGTGTGTTTGTGTGAGTGTAAGAAGATTAGAAAAGTGGTCATGGGTAGAGGCAATTTATAAAAGGCTTAATAGAGGATTTTGTATTTAATCCTGGAGATAATGGAGATCTAATTGACATGGGCACTGTACCTCCAGAAACCCAGGGGAACTATTATCAGGGAAACTCCCTTGCTCCCTTCCATCCTCATGACTCTTAACCTAGAAACACCCAATGAACCCCCTTGGGTCCTGAGATGTTTATCCTTTTTGATTGTCCTCTAGATTTAAGATGGACAAAGAGATGAATCTGTATGCTTCCAGGCAGGCCCCAGTCAGATGACCACCTCACCCCACCAAATGCCTGAGGGACTAACTCTAGGTCATGTCCACACCATGACATAGCATCTGTTGTAAAGAGTATAAAATCCCCAGAACTGATGTCCTCTGGGGGACAGCCTTTCCATTCATGCTGTCCTCCCAGGAACTGCTCCCCATCTTGCTGTTCCACCTTGCTATCCTCCTGGCCATTCTCAACATTACTTCCTAAATTAATAAATTTCTCTTTTTGTTTTTAAGCTAAGTTTTAGAGTCTTGCATTCTTGAAAAAGATAACCTTCCTGACCCCCAGGGGTACACATCCAAACCCCATGACATAATGAAGATTATTGAGTGAGAAGAGGATCAGGAAAGGGTGATTTTGCTAGATTTGCACTTTAGTAAGGTCATTTTTGTGGCAAGAGGACTTTAGTGCGGTACCATTTTGAAAGGATAGCTGGTCACATCACAGGATGAACCTTGTAAAATCTTGCAGAGACTTCAAACTTTAACTCGTGTTAATGATAGAATTTCTGGCTCAGCAGTATTACCCCTATTTAATTAAGGGGAAATGTAAATTACAGCCTAGCCCTAATCAGTTCTGGTGTTCTATCTGCAAATTTCCAGCTTGAGATAGCAGCTTTGGCTCAGGTGCTTGCTGATCAGTTTATTATTTGACCTGATATATATACCTTCCACTTCTGCTATTGGTTTTTTGATATATAAGACTTTCCCTTCTCCTTTGCCCTTTGTAAAATTCCAGCTACAGCCTATCAGCTGATGTATATACAATTGGCAATGGCACCAATTCACAATTTCTTAAATATCTTTATATGACTTTGTTGAATGGAGGATGGACTGAAGAGAGGAGAAAATTATGGTAGACAGATCAACCAGCAGGCTCTTTTAATAGTCCAGGCATGAAGTAATGAGGGTCTGCCCTAGGGTAGGAGCAGAGATGGAGACATATTGTTAACTGTGGATATTTAAAATGTAATAGGGCATAACTGTGGCCTTTTAAATTGTAATCTTGTAGACAGTGAGTTCAGGAAAGCCTCCATCCCTGCTCAGTCTAGCAGCATTCTTAGTAACCCAGATAAGACCAGTTAGTTGAACCCATCCAAGACAAAGTCCTACAGATATTCTAATTAAGGAACCCTAAAGTGTTCAGACATCCTCCTTAGAATAGCCAATATGCAAACATTTGGTGCAGATATACAAATGAGTCAACCCAGGGTATCAAATCTAGATCTGCTAAAATGGGTCCAGATATACTAAAATGTCCAGATAAACTCCTGATCTGCAAAGAAAGCAGATGTGTCCAATAGAGCTGTCTCAGAATTCCTATAAGAATACCTAAACTGCCCCAGTTGCCCAGTCTAAAAAGAAGTACTCCCTAGAACTCCCTAAAGGATAGCTTTCCCCCAGGGATCTAGACTATTTGAGGGTAGCTCAGTTTCTCCTTTTTTTTTTCTATTTATTTTCTTAAATAAATGCTGGGATTGCTAGGACATTTTTAGTGAAGGCTTAGTGTTTCCTGAGAATTCAACAAAATATAAGATATATTATGAAGGTGGGAAAATGACTTGGAAATAAACTGGATCTAGGTGGTAAGAGTGAGGAGGAAAGTTTGACAAATAGGTTTCAACACTGCATGAATGGGAAGATGGTAGATAATAAAAGGGAAAGTTGGAACTAGGTGGGATTTGGAAGAAGTGATAATGAATTCCCATTAAGGGTTTAAGATGTGCAAGGACTGGTTTGATATGCCTAATTGACAACATTAGGAAAGAGGCAGACAGACAGAGACAGAGGAACAGAGACAAAGAGACAGAGATTGAGAGTCAGATACAGACACAGAAACAGACACAGAGACACACACAGAGAGTCAGTGAGGTGAGTTAAGGTTGTGTCATAATCTAAACCTGAGGTGGTGAACATCTGGATTAGCAATGGTAGGAAGGGTGAGAAAGGAATGAGCAGACATTTAGAATTGAATGGGATCTCAGAATACAAGTGACATGGGCACTGTACCCCCAGAAACCCAGGCGAACTATTATCAAGGAAACTCCCTTGCCTTTGCATCCTTGTGACTCTTAACCTAGAAACACCCAATGACCCCACCCAGGGTCCTGAGATGTTTACCCTCTTTTGTCCTCTAGATTTAAGGTGGACAAAGACATGAATCTTTATGCCTCCAGGCAGACCCCAGTCAGATGACCACCTCACCCCACCAAGTGCCTGAGAGACTAACACTCTGTAGGTCACATCCACACCAGGACATAGCATCTAAAGAGTGTATAAGCCCCATAACTGATGCTTTTGGGGGACAGCCTCTCCATACATGCTGTCCTCATGGAGGAACAGCCTCTCCATTCATGCTGTCCTCCCAAGGAACTGCTCCCCATCTTGCTGTTCCACCTTGCTATCCTCCTGGCCACTCTCAACATTACTTTCTAAATTAATAAATCTTTTTGTTTTTAAGCTAAGTTTTGGAGTCTTGCATGCTTGTAAAAGGTATCCTTCCCGAACCCCAAGTCTATCCTTCCCGCCCATAACACAAGTAGTTCATGTTTCACCCCAATTGTCTTATTTTACATTTTAGGGAAACTGACACTAGAGAAATAAAATTACTAGATGTGTGACCCTGGACAAGTCACTTAACATCTGTTTCCATTCTGAACAACAACAAAATAGATGACACAATAGAGAAGCAGAGAGTAAGAAAACTAAAAGTGACTTTAAGATCTATGCTGACACTTTAAAAGTTTTCATTCAATTTAAAAGACAAAAAAAAGAGTGTAGCTAAATCTAGAGGAACAGCTAGGTGGCATTCTAGGTCTAGAATCAAAAATATTCATCTTCCTGAGTTCAAATATGATCTCAGACACTAACTAGATGTATGACTCTGGATGTCACTTAAGCCTCTTTGCCTCAGTTTCCTCATCTATAAAATGAACTGGAAAAGGAAATGCAAACCATTCCAGTATCTCTGCCAAGAAAACCACAAATGAGATCTTGAAGATTTGGACACTGACTGAAAACCACTGAACAAAAGCTCACTTTAAAAATGGAGTTTCAGATACCTATGGATATAATTCATCTCTTACCCTTCTTCCTTTGGCAGCAAATATAAGAAGCTTTTGCCTCACAGAGAATGTAAAAGTAAAGATGAAAAGATGACCTAAAGAAGGAAAAGTAATCCTCAAAGTCTACATTAACTACTTAGCAATGCTTAATCCCTAGTAAATCAAAGATTTGCTTTCTGTGATATCTGGTTAGCCTTCAAGAAAGCATCTTAATATAAACAATATGTTCAGGAAGGAAGTTAATATAGATGTCAATTTTTACATTTCCTATTTCTTTGGGGTATTAGTTTCTCCATTTGATGTTTGACTACTAACAGTGGAATTTCTGAATATTTCTGGATATGTATTTGCATATATATCTTGTAAATGTCAAACACATGATATATTAAGTCCTAAGAAAACCTGCTTAAAATGTAATTATGAAAGGTATTAATATATGAGCAGATCCAAAATTCACTCATTCAATTTCAACAATTAAAATATATCCAATTATGAGTCAGAATATGTAAGTTCTGTAACAAAATTTGCTCTTTCTGATTTTAATATTTTATTTTTTTATTTCACATAGTAGGGCATAATGGGAGCAGACCATGATGTGAGTATTCACTAATAAGACAATTCCAGGCTATATTTTATTCATTAACCCACTGATCTATTCTTTGACCAGTGTGATTCAGAAAGGCTCTGTTATATTTGAAATTCTTTTCAAAAGAAAGCCTCAGCATTTATTTCTGGCCTCAGAAACTTTGTAGTTACATGACTAGGCAAGTCACTTAACCCTGTCTACCTCAGTTCCTCATCTGTTAAATGAGCTCAAGAAGGGAATGACAGGGGGCCAGCTAGATGGATAGTTCCTAGTTGTGTGATCCTGGACAAGTGTAAATCTTGAAATCTCTCAGACTTGTGAATGTTAAAAATTTCCCCATCAGGGAATTCTTAATTGGAACAAATTCCCTACTGAGAAACATTTCCCATTTTGATGTGAGAACTCGCCAGGGTCAGAAATGGGAGGACCTCTACTCTACCCGTACTTAAGACTGCTTTAGGGGAGAAAACTCATTGCTAAACAAAAAAAGTACTTGGATCCATGCTTATGGTGGGGCAAGGAGTTCTTTGAGCCAGGCCTGTTTTTAGAATTGATACAATGGGATGCTAGGTACCTAAAAGGGTCAGCCAAGTTTTCTCTTGATGAGATTAGTTGACTCAGCTGTGTTTTCTCTCCTTCAGACTTACTGAGGATCTTGGTCGACACAGCAGCATCTTTTCTGATTCAGACTTACTGAGGAGATTTGTCGACTTAGCAGGAATTCAGATGGGCATTCCTTTGGAAAGTGTCTACAGTGATTGGTAGATGTAGGGACTTAGGGGAGGTGACATGGGAGAAAAACCCCTATATAAGAAAAAGCAGATTCTCTTGAGGGATATCCTTTTGGAGAAATCCTTTTGGAGAATCTCTGATGAGGATTGCTTGGGAAGAATCTCTTGAGAGAGGCTCTGGAGAAGGAAAGCTCTTGGAGGACAATCTCTAAGAAGGTCTCGCTGGAGCTCCTCTAAGGGGACTCTGTCCCTCTGGAGGCTCTGGAGAGAGGCCCTTTGGAACAGTCTCTGGCTGGAAGGCTCTCTGGTGAAGTCAGCTGAAATGGAGCTGGCCTGGTGTTACTAGAATCCTTGTTTAGTCAGACCATGTGGTGAGTGTTAAAAGAACTGACTGATTTCTCTCTTAAGACTCACATCTAGGCCATATTGGCTTGAGGCCCTTCATACTTATTCCTTTCTTACTCTCTCTCTCTTTCTTTGATTACTCATTGTATTGTTAATTAAAAATCTCTATAAAACCCAGTTGACTTGGGTATTTGAATAATTGGGAATATTTCCCTGGCGACCACCTTATATTTGATTTAAAAACCAAGACACTGTAGTGAAACATATTTTCCGTGGTCAAATTTACTCACCCTCTCTTATATCTATCAAAATTTATATCTTCCACTATTTTAATCACTACAGTTTAAGACCTCAACCATTTTAAATCTCACATAAGTCACTTATTCCCCATTGCTTAGCCCTTACTTCTCCTCTGTCTTGGAACCAAGACACAGTATTGATTCTAAAACCCATTTAAGGGTTTAAAAACCAAAGAAGAAAATGGCAAAAAACTCCAGTATCTTTTCTAGGAAAATCCCAAATGAGTTCACCAAGGGTTGGGCATAATTGAAAATGACTAAACAACAAATTATTATGGGGAGAAGACAGTAGCAAAGGTTGAAATTAGAAGGTGTTACTTGAGTTTGACTTTTGAAGGGTGCTGGGCCTTTGAAGGGCCATCTGAGGATGGATGGAAACAATTTTTCAGTGCCCTCAAGACTGTCTATGGGCCATTAAAATCCGCCACCACTCCCTTGCTATCCTCTGACGGTGACACTCTCATAAAAGACAAAAAATGCATCAGCAACAGGTGGAAAGAACACTTCAGCCAGCTCTTCAACCTACCCTCGTCAGTCGACCAAAGCGCCCTTGACCATATCCCCCAAAACCGCATCATTAAGCAACTTGATGTCCCTCCTTCATTAGAAGAAATCCAAAAAGCCATTAAACAAATGAATGCAGGCAAGGCATTCGGTAAAGACGGGATCCCAACCGAGGTGTACAAGGCCTTAACTGGAAAGGCGCTCCAGGCATTCCACATAGTGCTGACCAGCATATGGGAAGAGGAAGACATGCCCCCAGAACTCAGAGATGCCTCCATTGTAGCCCTATACAAGAACAAAGGCTCACGAACAGCCTGTGACAACTCCACCAGCATCGAAGTCATGGTCCTCAAAACCCAGCTACGATGGTCTGGACACGTCATCCGCATGGACCCACAGCGAATACCAAGACACGTATTCTACGGTGAACTGTCAGCTGGACTCAGGAAACAAGGCCGACCAAAGAAAAAATTCAAGGATCAGCTAAAGTCCAACTTGAAGTGGGCTGGCATGACACCAAAGCAACTAGAACTCGCTGCCTCTGACAGAAGCAGCTGGCGAACCCACATTCACCGTGCCGCCGCCATCAACTTTGAAGATGAACAACGTCGACGTCTTGCTGCTGCGCGCGTGAACGCCGACACCAGGCCACAGCCGCACCTCCCGTAACAACTGGCATCCCATGCCTCATGTGCCACAAACTCTGTGCCTCAGCCTTAGGTCTCCAAAGCCACATGAGGGTACATCAATAGATGATAATGCACAAAGACAATACTACTATTTTGCTATTTGTGGAGGCAGTTCCCTACATGAACTAAATCACAGCACTTTTCCATATTCAGAGCAATAGTATGGTTAATGCCAAAGTGGTTGTTTCATTCTTTATTAGGAAGTTAGGACAATGTAGCCCATTCCTAGACAACTTATTGGACAGCATCGGCAAAAGTAGTACAAGGCATGTTGACTCAGATGTGAGCACATCTGCATCATTCGAGGGAATCGCCACATCAGTGAGATGAGTACTGAAGCATAACCAAGTTAAAAAGTTGGTAATAGTAGTAAGATAATATTGAATTTGTCCTGGGAAGGATTCTTTCTTTTTAACTTTAAATCAAACAATCAATACACATATATTGAATGCCTAGATTCTTTCCCTTGCACTCCAGCCAAGATCCTATATTTTCACCCTGCACCTCCTTGCACTTTTCTTTAACATTCATTTCGATTCTCTCAGTACTATGTTCCAGGAAGTGCTAAGCCTCCAGAATACAAAAAGAGGCAAAAGAGAGTCCCCACTTTTAAGGAGCTTACAATCTAGAGAAGATTTTCACCAGAAAATGGGACAATAAATAGCTAATGTGAAATATGACCATAAGTTTCAATTTTGTTCTAAAATATTATTTAGGACAAGCAACAGAAATTGGAAAGTAGCTACCCTTCACCTCTTCTCTCACTTAGACTCCAAATACATAAAGATGTTTCAAAACTGAATAAGGTTACTATCTACATGCAAAAGTTTTAAGGGGGACAAAGGTCCAAAAAATATATACAGTGCTCTGACCAGTGAAAAAGAGCAACATCAACTTGTTCTGTGTGTTTTTTCCATCTTTGACAGCAACAGTATTTCAGAAGATAACAGATATGAGGTATTTATGACAGGTGCATTACAACTTAGGAACTAATCTTACACACATGGCTGTTAACGTGAAATATGGATTTTAATAATCCCAGCTCTGTGAGATATGTGATCCTGCCTGGTGGGGATGTGATTAGCCACAGTCTGCGAGATTAATTGAGATATATAGCGCACGACTACAGTTAGTGAACTCCAAACCAGTCTGATTATGCAGGAGTCTGCTTAGCTAATGCTGTATCCTTATGGATAAAATAACATATAAATCATGCACTCTGTTGTGACAGGGAGGAGAACCCATCTTTCCTTAAATCATAGAACAGGTCACTAAAATAAAGTGGTTGTCTACTGGCCTTGGGGAGTAGGGAAAGCGTAGGGAGAGGAATGATATCAGGAGAAAAATACACTAAGAAGAATGAAAATCCTCCAATTATTATAACTTTATTTTAAATTACTAATATTGAGGGGGAAGCTGGTAACTCAGTGGAAAGAGAGCCAGGCCCAAAGATGGGAGGTTCTCGGTTCAAATGTGACCTCAGGAACTCTGTAGCTTTGTGACCCCAGGCAAATTATTTTTCCTATTTACCAGTCTTCTGCCTAGGAATTAATATATAGTATTGATTCTAAGACAGAAGGGAAGGGTTCAGAAAATTACTATTACTGAATGTTGTTTTCTTCCTGAAGTAAAATAAAGAGCTATTATTTTAAGAAAGTTAAAATTTCAGAAATTTTGGTTGTATTGATCCTTTCCGAAAAATAAAGTGTTGTTCTTTGTGTAAAGTTTGAGGGGAATGAGTGGATGGGAGTTTAGGGAGTGATTAATGAATGATAGTGTAGATCAATGAGTATGCATATACTAAGTATTTATTAGGTTTCAGGTACTTCTATGGTACCTATTAAGAGGAAATATTAATTCGAAGTAACAAAGTCTCTGCCCTCATGGAGCTTATAGTCTCCTAGATGTCCCCCAAACTCTCCCCAATGTGAATTGCCCCTTCCTTCTGTTGCATAGCACAGTAAGGATCTCCAAACACTAAAGAATCTGGCAAAGGAAGAATGTGGGTGGTAGGTGGCTTCTCAGAGTGCTAGAGTCTAACATCATTTGGGTTTATAGTCTTACTAATTGAAATTTTGTTATTTTTATGAATCTATGATATGAAATGTGGATACTTCCTCTATAAGTAGAGAGTACAACCCCATCTATGCCTTCTTAATCTCTATAATTCTTGGTGATTTCCTTCAATAAATTCTCCACAGAGGATTGATACTCTAGAAGCCTTCCTCAGAATGTTTTAATATTTCATTTCACATCAATTTGTTTTCCTTTATCCATATTTCTCTATAAATATTTCCAGAAGGAGCAATCTTATTTGAATGCCAAAGCAAATTTCCTATAGAATGATATCAGTGTAAAAACCTTTCATATCATAATCTAATCCAAACATTCTTAACCTGGAATTCATATATGCATATTTATACATATATATATCTATAGTGGTAGTCTCTCGGTGATCGAGAATGACTATTGTCTTTGTGCATTATCATCTATTGATGTACCCTCATGTGGCTTTGGAGTCCAAAGGCTGAGGCCCAGAGTGTGTGGCCCATGGGGCATGGGACGCCAGTTGTTACGGGAGGTGCAGTTGTGGCCTGGTGTCGGCGTTCACGAGCAGCGACAAGACGTCGACGTCGCTCCTCTTCAAAGGTGGCAGCGGCATGGTGAATGTGGGTTCACCAGCGACTTCTGTCAGAGGCAACGAGTTCTAGTTGCTTTGGTGTAATGCCAGCCCACTTCAAGTTGGACTTTAGCTGATCCTTGAATCTTTTCTCTGGTCGGCCTTGTTTCCTGAGTCCAGCTGACAGTTCACCATAGAATACCTGTCTTGGTATTCGCTGTGGGTCCATGCAGATGACGTGTGCAGACCATCGTAGCTGGGTTTTGAGGACCATGACTTCGATGCTGGTGGAGTTGGCTGTGTCGAGAACTTCCTGATTGGTGATTTGGTCCTGCCATCGGATCCTCATGATTGACCGGAGGGAGCGTTGGTGGAATTGCTCCAGCTGCTTCATGTGCTTCCGGTACAGTGTCCATGTCTCACAACCGTACAGGAGCGACCTGAGGACCACTGCATTATACACTTTGAGCTTCGTCGCAGTGCTTACACCGCTGTGTTGGAGGACTTTGCAGTGTAGCCACCCGAGTGCCTGGCTGGCCTTTTGGATCCTGGCATTGATCTCATGGTCTAGGGACCCATTGTTGGCAATGGTGCTGCCCAGGTACTTGAAAGTGTTGACGTTAGAAAGCTGCGTGCCGTCAATTGTAATGCACGGCTGGTTCGTTGGCCTCCCTGGTGCAGGTTAGAACTGCACCTCTGTTTTGCTGAGGCTGATAGTCAGGCCAAACAGTTTTGTTGAGGTGGAGAACCTGTCCACAATGGTTTGAAGATGATTTTCTTGGTGGGCCATGAGAGCACAGTCATCTGCGAAGAGAGCTTCCAGGATGAGTCTCTCTGTTGTCTTTGTTTTTGCAGTCAGGCGGCGAAGGTCGAATAGTGAGCCATCCAGTCAGTATTTGATGTAGACGCCCAGGGCTAGATCCATCACAGCATGTCATAATACTTGGGTGAAGTATAGGTTGAATAGTACTGGAGTGAGGACACAGCCTTGTTTCACGCCATTGGAGATGTTGAAGCAATCAGAAGTCTTTCCACCAGATAGGACTTCCCCTGTCATGTTGACATGAAAGAGGCTGGATCAGTTTGACGAATTTTGATGGGCAACTGAGCTTGCTGAGGATCACCCACAATGTGTTCCTGTTCACTGTGTTGAACACCTTTGTCAGGTCTATGAAGACAATGTAGAGACTCAGGTTCTGCTCAAGGCATTTTTCATGCATTTGCCTCACTGTGAAGACTATGTTGATGGTGCTGCGATCTGGTCGGAAGCCACACTGTGATTCAGGCAGGTTCTGTTCTGAAACAGGAAACAGGAGTCTGTTGAGTATAACACGGGCGAGGATCTTTCCATCAGTGGAGAGTAGTGAGATGCCTCTGTAGTTGTCACAGGCTGCTCATGAGCCTTTGTTCTTGTATAGGGCTACGATGGAGGCATCTCTGAGTTCTGGGGGCATGTCTTCCTCTTCCCATATGCTGGTCAGCACTATGTGGAATGCCTGGAGTGCTTTTCCATTTAAGGCCTTGTACACCTCAGTTGTGATCCCGTCTTTACCGGGTGCCTTGCCTGCACTCATTTGTTTAATGGCTTTTTGGACTTCCTCTATTGAAGGAGGGATGTCAAGTTGTTCAATGGTGCGGTTTTGGGGGATCTGGTCAAGGGCTCTTTGGTCGACTGAAGAGGGTCAGTTGAGAAGCTGACTGAAGTGTTCTTTCCACCTGTTGCTGATGCCTTTTTTATCTTTTATGAGAGTGTCACCATCAGAGGATAGCAAGGGAGTGGTGGTGGGTTTTAATGGCCCATAGACAGTCTTGAGGGCACTGAAAAATTGTTTGTAGTTTTTCATATCAGCAAAACGCTGGATTTCTTCTGCCTTTTTTTCCCACCATTGGTCTTGCATCTTCCTGATCTCACGCTGAGCCGTGGCTTGGAGAGACTTGAATCTGTCCTTTTTAGGAGCAGAGTTTGGGTTATTTTGCCACTCCATAAAGGCTTTGTTCTTCTTGCTCAATAGGTCTTCAATAGCAGTGTTGTTCTCATCGAACCAGTCCTGGTGGTTACGTTGTTTTGGGCCTAGGACTGTCTTTGATGTTTCCTTCACTGTGTCTCTGAACTGGTTCCATTTCTCGGTTGAGCTTCCAGTGAGTGGTCGCTTGGCAGACATCTTGTTTTCCAGGCAGGACTGGAATGTTTGCAAATAAGATGGATCTCTAAGACGACTCACGCTGTAAAATGCGCGAACTGTCTGGGTGCGTTTTGGACGGCGAAGCGCAATGCGCATTTGAAGAGTCGCTCTAACCAATTGGTGGTCTGCCCAGCATTCAGCTCCTCTCATGGCCCTGGTGATCTTTTCATTGTGGATGTCTCACCGGTGTACAATGATGTAGTCGATGCCACTGTTTTGATCTTGGGTGCATCCACATTGTTTTATATTTGTTCGCCATTCTGAACACAGTGTTCGTGATGGTGAGTTCGAACTCTGAGCATTTGCTGAGTAGCAGTAGGCCATTGTTGTTCATTTTGCCCACGCTGTGTTTGCCGAGCACTCCTTTCCATCTTTCATGGTCCTGGCCAACGTTGAAGTCTCCCAGTAGTATCAGCTTGTCATTTGTGGGCACTGAGTGCAGGTCGGCACTCAGGTCAGAGTAGAACTGCTCGATGGTCTCCTCTGTGCTGGTCAGTGTAGGGGCATATGCGCTGATGATTGTGGCATACCGGTCTTTGCTGAGAGGCAAACAGATCTTCATGAGCCTCTCCCTGATGCCCACAGGAAAGTCTGGCAGTTGTTTGAGCAAACTGGTCTTGATGGCCAGGCCAACACCGTGGATTCTGTCTTCATTTGAGGCTCTACCTTTCCAGAAGAAGGTGTATCCAGTGGTGGGTTCACTGAGTGATCCCTCTTCTGGTAAGCGTGTTTCGCTTAAGGCTGGGATGTCGATGTTATATTGCGTCAGTTCTTTACCAAATAGAGCTGTTCTTCTCTCAGGTCTTGGGGTATTCTCCCTATCAAGTAATGTCCTGATGTTCCATGCTCCTAGTTGGAGTTTCTTTGTACTTTTTCTTTGATTACGACCACTTAAAGGGGATGACTCACCAGCCGCGGTGTGCTGACCGGGTGTTTGTAGGGCAGGCAATGTTTGGGACACCTTTTCTAGTCTCCTCCCTTGATTAGAGTGAGCAGTGCTGTCCTAGAGAGGGCTGCTCAGTCGCCCAGGATGCTGCCGAAAGTCCTTGCTGCCCACAGGGCCGAGCGACCACTGGTCTGTGGGCCACCTACGTGCAGGATCGTGACTACAACTGCCAGTGGTCACCTCCACCTGTTGCGTCATCACTCCCCCATCGTCGCAGGTCTTGAAGAGGGTGGACTGGATTAGGATAGATGAGTGTGCCCAAAGATACTTGTGCGTGAAGGAGATTTAAGTGGAAAAGTCATTGCACAGAGACAGTCCCACTCTCTCAGTGTTGGAAGCCTGGGTCCAGTGGCACAAAAAGTCGTTACACCTGGAGACTTCCTCAGCTGCATTGAATGGCCATGTTGTCCTTTGTGCTCCAACACACCCTAAGCACTTCACAGTGCCTTACTGTGTTGCCATCTCAGTGGTTAAACCTTCTTGTTGGTTTCTTCCGCCTGTTCCGCTGAAGCAGTCTTCACATGCTGGGTGAGCAAAGCCCTGGTTCACCATGGGTTGACGACCCAGTGGCTACCCTCACAAGGTTTGGCTGGCCTATCGAAGCTGTTGCCTGGTGTGTGGCCGCTGCCACATGTTAGCAGCTACTGGGAGCCACAAGTGAGAGCTGGGTGTCAGGTGGGGGTCAGAGGCTGGAGAGCTGCCCTAGGAGGGCATGACAAGCCCTCCATACTAGAGATACCAGAGGTACTACCCCTCCCTGAACACCCCATACACCCCATATATATATATATATATATATATATATATATATATATATATATATATATACCATATACACACATGCACACACACATATATTATATATACATAGCTATTTTTATAGAAATATCTATCTGAATAAATAGAGAACTACATTTAAATATAATTATTCTTCTTTTTTATCTTAGATATTTTATTCTCTATATTTAAATATATTGTTTGGAGAAAGGTTCCATGGGCTTTGCCAGTTTATCAGTGCATTCCACAAAACACACACATATACATACATGCACACAAAAGGTTCAGAAGCGAGGTAATAACTCATTCTTCACTTCTAAAAAAATGTCAATCATTAAATGCATGTCTTTTGAGTATGAATGAATTTTACTCACAAGACTAAAGTATTGCTGGATACTATGTTATCCACAAATTGGAGCACCTAAAGAATCTTACAATGCCCTTTCCATTGGGACTATATTAGTAAACATTCCCTCTTCTTTTTAATTTTTAATTAATTAATTAAGAATATTTTTTCATGTTTACATGATTCATGTTTTTCCTTCCTCTCCTCCCATCCCCTCCCATAGTCAACTCTCAATTCCACTGTGCTTTACATGTGTCATTGATCAAGACCTATTTCCATAAGTAAATATTCTCTGAAATATTTTAAATACTGTTGGGTAGCATACCTGTCCTTGCAATATGCCTTTCATGAGACTGATAATCTTTAATGAATGAATCTTCCATATTTGAATGAATCTTCTCTTGATCAAGAAATTTTTTATTTACAATATAGATCTATTCGTGGATAACATCTTTTGGAGTGATTTCTTAAACTGTTAGAGTCAAATACCATTTACAGACAGTTATGTTGCACAGAATGTTCCATTCTCTATTCCTTATAGTCAGCTGTGCAATTATCTAACTTAACAAACACATTCAATATCTTAACAATGTGTAAGGCACTATTAAAAAGTGTTCTGTTATAATTTTCTATGAAAGTATACTTGTTCCCTTCTTATATTTTCATCAAGCATACCCTCAAATCATGTATAGAAATTTTTCATGAAGATTATGTAGATATTAAAAAGCACCAACAATATTAGTAATACTGTGATTTTTTTCTATCACCTTTAAAAATAAAAATATAATCTGTGGTCTTTAATAATTTTTTTTTTCAGAATTTTACCATCTTTAAGATAGCTTCAAAATTCATCCCTTAAAATTTTCAAGATTACACATCTACAGCACAGGTTTTCTCAGAATATATTTGATTGTTAACAGCTGTTCTTTCCAATTTAATTTTCTTGACTTCCATTTAGGGGTTCAATTACCATGAAGGATGGGCATAGATAGTTTTAGAAATGCTATTAAATCTATTCTATTTCACATGTATTTGTCTTCCTATCCATAATCATCTATAAATGTATTCAGAAGGATCTATCTTACTTGAATTCCAAAACAAAGTTCATATAGGCTGATATTTTCTTTGCTGTTTTATCAAAATGATATTATTTATTGCTTTTAGATACATGCCTGTTATTACTTTGCAAATAAGCTTATATTCTAAACTTGTGGTTTTATTGATTCCACATGAAGTTGGGTTCCACATCTTCCACTTGGCTAGAATATTACTGCTTAAGGGGGGGGTTCCAAGTTTAAGGGGTTACTTAGGGTGAATGTTTAATAGTCCTTGCATTCCTCTAAAAATGAAAGTAATTAGTCAATTTCTTTGTTTTTACCTATTTCTAATTTTTCAGAATAAAAGCATCAACTAGTACTTAAATAGCACTTTGAGGTTGCAAAGCACTTCATAAATATTCTCATTTGATCCTCACAACAACCTGAAAAGTAAGTTCTATTAACTTCAAAATACTGATGAAGATAAAGGAATCAGAGAGTTTAAGTCTCTTTCCTAGATCACTTAAGTACTTAGTGTCTACAGTTGGATTTTAATTCAAGTATTCCAAATTCTAAGTCTAGTGCTCTATCTGCCATGCCTCCTAGCTGAATATAGAATAAATAGTTTGATTAAATAAGTTGAGTTGGAATCAGGGCTATGTTGAAGCCAGCTCTTACTGACTTGCAAGTCCCAACTCTAATACATTCAGTGTAAGCATTTACACCCCATCCCAATTTGACATAGAGTAGAAATTAGAGCATGGTTTATTGTTTTGTTGATTATTTAGACTTAGAAAATGATAGAGAATATGAAAATGACTAAAGTAGATTAAACTTAAAAGTATTTCCTGTATACTTTTCTTCTCCCAACCATTCCCTTAGAAAACTAATCATTAAACATTTACTGGCACATCACTGGTTGGGAATATTTTTGAATCTCACATTGATGTAGCAAGACCTAAATAAATGCCTACAAAACATCTATAGACTATACACTTCTTTTTTAGTACTTTTTGTGCCATTTCACTACTTCACTCAAAATGTGGTAAGGGAACCACACAAGAATGAAAGTATTTTTGTTTCTTTGTTTGCTTTTTTAAATCAGCATTGAAGATAACCATAACTCAAGGATGTATCACCTAGCGGTCAAAGTAATAGCACTAAATCATTCTGTTTTCAACCAGACTAAGTAAGGCCTAGCCTTTGGCTGGGACTTTACTAATAGTAATGGATCTTCCATGTGTTTATTTTGAATAGAGTGAATGTTATGTTTAAGATAATTAAAAAAAATTTATATGGATTCACCATTGTATTGTATTTCTCTTTTCTAAAGAAAAGCCCATCTAAATTCCAAAGGCTTATTCTTCAAAACTTGTTTGGTAAATTTTTCCAGTGTGATTTTGGGACTCAGTTTCCTTACCTATAAAATGATGGGGTTGGACCAGATACCCTCTAAGATCTCTTCCATCTTGAAGTCTGTGACTCTATGATCCTATAAAGCTTGCTACCTGGTGATGGACTACCTATCCCTACACTAGCAACTCATATGACCTTTCTGATAAGGTGTGGAGGGCTTTGTAATGTATATTAATGGAAAAGGAACCCACAAAGGCAATACCACGAATCTCTGAAGACTTGAATTTAATTGAAACATGCAAGCACTTGAATAGGATCAATACCAAAAGGACATTAAGAGAAATAAAATGTTCTTTGGACATGCAATGGCTTCTTTAGAGTGGCACAAATTCTACTTATTGTAGGGTTAGGTCTGTCAGATGACTGATTGAGATGAAGCAGGTCCATACCATTAATCCTTGCCTTACTCTTCTCTTTGACTATCTTAGGAATTCTATAATGAGTTTGAAATGCTTTTAAAGATCAGCAATGTCTAGAGATTCAGAACAATGCTGACTGATTAACCATGAAGAACTAGTTGAATTATCTGTACCTGTACTTATTTATTAAATGGCTCAGAAATCTACAGAAATTTAGAGAGGATAAGAAGAGACTTATACAATTACTTAGCAGAATTAGAATTTTTAGTATGATTGAGGGTTTCCAATGCCACTTCTCTGTAGCAATTAACCCTGGAGAGAAGGGAGATCAATAGAATCAAGATTACAGGAATTTAAGCAAACATTGTTAAACACCCACCTTGTAGTAGCTCTGTATTTTTGTGAGGTATCATCAAAGGGACAGAATGACTTTCATGTGAAAAAAGACCAAGACTTTTCAGTTTATTAAGGTGAGGGATTAAAGGAGACATAATTGGACTTCAAAATATCCAGAGGGTTCTAAATAGAGTAAAATTAGACTTAATAACTGAATCCCAATGTTTGAATAGGGTTATATAGTCAACACACTCTCCTAAGCCTCAAAGCCTCAATTTTATCTGTAAAATGGGAGGGAGAAAGAGGAAGCTTGTATCTATTAAGAATCTAATTAATATATGATAGTAACTATGTTAAGCACTTTAAAAATATTTCATTTGATCTTTACAACTACTCCATGAAGTCAGTGTTATTATTATCCTAATTTTACAGATAAAGAAACTGAGTAAAGAAACTGAGCCTGAGAGAGGTTAAATGATTTATCCATAGTCTCAAAACTACTCTGTGTCTAAGGTTGGTTTTGGACAGAAATCTTCATGAATCTAGGGCTAGCACTCTACCCACTGGGCCAACTACCTGCCTATGGCACAGTAATCTTGTGATATGTCCTTCTTTGGATTATTATCAGAGTCAAATGAGATGTTACACAAAGCGTTTTGCAAACACAAAATAAACAGACATCCTATCATCATTGTTATCAATCATCACCATCATCATCATCATTATCATTTCTCCTGAGACATGGGGAAGAGGACATTGTAGAAATTATAAGGTCAGTAAAGTAATAACTATTTTGTATTGGAGGAGATTATATTTTTATGGAATTTGTTTTTCCAATAGTGTCTGCTGAATCTTTTTAGACTGCCAATATATTTATCAATGTATCCACTAATAGAAGGTCCTCAGTAAGTACTAACTAAGTGAATGAGATTAATTAATTAGTAGATATGTTAAGTAAAGCTCATCATAACAAGGTTATCTTCAATATTTATCAATTTTTAAAATTTTGGCATTATCTAAAAAAGATCACTTTAAAAATTAATCTTCTAAGTATAAATAGATAGGCAGGGTAGATAGATTTGCATTAATATGTAAATTGATCCTTCAAGTATATATTATTAGCTTATATTTTCTGTTTCATGGAGGAGGGAAATGATATAGAAAAAGAGACATTCATTTGAAACTTATGAGAATTAAAGCCTACTTACAGTCCTGCCACTACCTTGATTTTCGGTCATAGGCAATGACTTCATCTCCCTAGGGTTTGGTTTCCTTGAATGTGATATATCAATTAATAACTCCAATATCCATTCTTGCTCCAAAATTCTGAGTTTATGATAATTGAAAAATCCAAAATTAAAACTTTTGGTGAAATGCTTTCCAAAATATCCATTGCATTTACTGAATTAAGAACAATATGCCTAAAAGTCTATTTTTCAGTTGAGATTAACACTGATCCTATATCAATTTCTTATTTACCTTATTTATAATTAATTTTGTTCTGTAATTGCTTAAGTCATGGTACTTTGTCTTTGAATTTAGTTCAGAATTTAGCTGTGCTATAATGGTTTGAATTCAGAAATGTAGCTCTCTTGCTTGCCTCTGCTAACCTGGGGGTATGTAGCTTTCCATAATGGAGGCAGGTCTAACATCTTTATACCAGTAAGCTATTCTTTAAAGATATCTGGAATCCAAAGAATTCTGGACCACTGTCTTCTAGGTAGACTAAAATTATAAAAAAATTCTTAGTCATAGGAGGGAAGGAAAGGGGTTGTTGTTAGCCCCCATTCCTAATTTTTAACCATATTATTCCCCATGCCTCAGCCATATAGCTACTAGCTAATTATATTGTCTTCAAACTCAGGATGTTATCCACTCTGTTATTTTCATTGTTTTTAACTCATGAAAAATTATAAAAGAAAAATTTTCCTTTTGCCCGGAGTCTTCGGCTGGAAACTGAGAACAACCATTGACCCATCTTATTCTTAGATTACCAGCTCTGATAATAAAATGCTATCTTCCTTGAAAAAAGCATGCCTCAGTTTACCTTTTACTTAAGCTTTACTTATAATACAATAATATAATATAATACAAAATATATGTATATAATATATATATAATACAAAATATAATACAATAATAATTCTCTCATTTTTTAAATAAAGAATTCTAAAAGTAATTTTAATTTAATTTAACCCAAAGAAAAGGTTGTTTCTATAAATTATCTTGTAGCCAAGAAGAGAAGTGATTAAAAAACAAACTTGTACAGATAATGACATGATGATATAAAGACCTGAACTGCTTTAAAAGAATCAGATTGAAGATAGTTGGATGCTTCCTGGTTTCCAAGCACAGATGTGATGTTCTAGTAAGAAAATAATTTATGTTCCAGAAATCAGACATGTGGACTTTCTCTTTAAAAAATGTATATTCTACTGGTATTTTTATTCCATTTTTGAGTGTTAGAAGGGCACTTATCCCTGAACAACAGACAGTACATGATAGATATAGGCCACCAAAGGAGGAGGGAAAAAATGTTTCACATTTAGGAAGTGCTTATATGTTCATTAAGGAAGTAGGGGGAATTGCTAACAGGGGACTTGTAGTGAAGCTCTCCAAATCACTGTGTTACTAAGAGATAGAACAGTTGGCATTTGTTATGAGGTGGGATTAGGGAATCACCTGACAAAAATTAGCACAGGATAATAGAACTAAGATATTAATTTCATGATAAATGATTGCTCTTTTAGATCAGTGGGGTATTGTCTAGTTTTGTCCAGATTTGTTGAGGGATATTAACTATTATCTCTATAGCAGATGTCCTTAGTCTTATTTTGATATTGAGGAAAATATTTTTTCTTCTTTTTAGATTAATTTTATTTAAGCTCAAAAATGTATCTGCAAAGATAAGCATAGCTTTTGTACTTATTTAACAAGGCTAACAGTTTGACAAAAATACCAAGAAACTGAAGAAACCACTTGCCTTAGAGTTTAAAGAACCTTGTTTTGAATCTCACCTATGACATTAATTCTATGCAACCCTGTACAAAATACTCTACTTCCCTTGACATTAGTTTTCTCATCTGTCAAATGATAGAGCTGGACTCAATAGACTTTGGGGTTTCTCCCAGCTTTAGATCTATAATTGTATACTTTGTAAAAAGTGTTTTGTTTTTTTATGGGAGTTTTCTTCTAATATGTTTACTCTGTCTTTAAAAGTTATCGTCAATATACTCTATGAGATCATTCTGCCTAAAGTTCGAGAGAAGATTCAAAAATCTTTGCCAAAGCTTTGGGAACCAGTATCTACTCCAACCCAAAAATCCATTATAGGACAACGGCATAAAGGAACCTAATTGCTTATCTTCCTTTCCCAGATAAGACTTTGTTGGTTCTCTCTGAGGTGAGAGAAGCCACAAGGTAGGAAGATAGAGACAGGATAGAAGTTTTGATACCACGAGGGAAGTGACGGAGTCCTAATAGAGATATGAGGTGTTCAGGATGAGTCTTTATTAATTATCAATGAGCCACAGCTAAGCTCTGATCAAAGGACCAATTCTGTAGGCTTTTCCAGTCCTGAGATCCATTCCACGCAGGTCAGAGAGGTGAATAGAGAAAGATTAAAGATGGAGCTTGGCCAGAGGCCAAGCTCCTGCAAGGGCAGCCATCAGGTAGCCTGAAAGAGAAGGAGAGCAGAGAGCAGAGAGCAGAGAGAGCGAAGGCGGAGCTTGCTGGGCTAGATATAGTTTTTGATATGCAAATATACACAGTACATAGGGATGATTCTCATTGGTTAATGACAAGGCATAGGTGTGGTTTCTCTTAACCAGGTGAGAACAAAGAAACCTGTTTTCCCGCCTAACCTGGGAGAAGCTGGGGTCAAGGGTCAGAGGCCTTCCCAGCCATGAGCACTACTGAGCATGCCCAAGACTGAGCAATCTGCACATACTGTTTTCCCCTTGCCCATAGCCAGGGGGCGGACTGCTACAGACTTCATGCTTAGCAACCTAGATTTAAGGACAGCTAAGTAGTAGTATAGTAGATAGATTGTTTTAACCTAATATCAAGAAGAGAAGTTCAAGTTTGGCTTCAGACACTTAGCTGTGACACATGGAGTGCTTTTTTGACTCTCCTGAACTATAAAATGGGGATAATAATAACACTTATTTCACACGCACAGTGATGTTGTGAAGATCAAATGAAATAATATTTATGAAGTTCTTAACACAGTGCCTGACACATAGTAGATCTTTTCTCTCCCTCCATTTTCTCTTTCTTTTCCCATTTGCTGTCATTCTTTATTTTCCCCCAGTTAATAAGCATTTATTTTCTTTCCCTCCCAGCAAACCCCAAATTACAAAATAAAAGGGAAAACAACCCTTCTAACAAATATGCATATTCAAGCAAAATAAATTCCCACACTGAGCATGACCAAAAATATATGCTTTATCCTCCCAAATTCATCAGCTCTCAGTCAGGGAGTGCAACTTGCTCAAATTCAAAGAAGTAGTTAATGTCAGAGGTGCCATACGAAACCAGGTTCTCAGACTCTGGAGGCAACACTCTCTTCTATGCAATTCTAAATTAACTGTTGTCACTGGTGCTAACCTTCCTGATTGCTAGTTTCCAGAATACACCATCTATATTAGTGCCAAGAACACTGATAAGAGTTATAAGACATGATTCTGACTAGACAAACTAAGGTGAATCAGGACTAGCTCAGACAAGTTTCTGTTTGCAGAGGATAGTGAGTGATTGAAGGGGCAGTAGTAGACTGAAAAAAGGAGGAAGCTTACAGATATTGACATCTAAATCAAGTCCTTGAGATCCAGGGAGCCGACATCACTTCTCCAAAGGAACACAGCAGATTAAGCAGCAGAACCAGGACTAGCAATGAGGTCTTCTGACTGACTCTCAGTGCAATTTCAGTTCTACCACACTATGCGACCTCTCTGTATAAGAAATGGAATTTATCCAGTTGTAAAGCTTTGCATCAAGGAGCTTGGCACAGTATCAGGCACACTCAAAAAGTTGCTTGCAAAGTTGACTGTAGCCCTAGTAGACGCCATATACATGCTTATTCCCTTCCTCCTCTTCCTTCTCTTCCCTCAAAATATATTATTCTGTGTTTGCTGTCAAGAAGTCAAAACTGGATGATAAACAAGAAGAGTCAATCTAATTGGATTTCTCTATGTTTTCATAGGTAGTATCCCAGCAAAGGGAAGGACAACTCTCAAACTGGTATACCTTATTTGAACAGATCAGTAAGGATAGGAAGTAGAACTGTTATTTCAGAGATTTTAAGGAACTCCTAGATGAGAAATTCTCTCTACCAAATTTCTGTCAACTAGATTATTTGGGATATAGAGCCCTGAGCCTTGAGTCAAGAAGATCTGAATTCAAATTTGATATCAGATGCTTATCTGTGTGATCCTGGGCAAGTCACTAACTCTTTGTTTACCTTGGAGGTTGCCAGGTTGCCTAATGGATAGAGCCCTGGGTCTGGAGTCAGGGAGACCTGAATTTAAATTTGGCCTCAGACATTTACTAGCTGTGTGACCCTGGACAAGTGACTTGATCTTTGTGTGCCTTAATCCACTGAAAAAGAAATGACAAACCATTCCAATATATTTGAGAAGAAAATTCCATGCAGGGTCACAGAGTCTGACATGACTGAATAGTTACAACAAGGATACCAAGAGGTTTTAGTCCTTTGACCAGAGCTGCACAGTCGCTATATAGAAGAGGCAGGTTTTAAATACAGGTCTTCCTGGCTCTGAGGTGAGCTCTCTATTCATTACCCTCACAATGACTCTTCTATGGGCAAAGCTAATTGTTCCTTCAGTGAAGTATTTTACCTTGATTATAGCTCTTTGTGAATGAAATGATATGTTTGGATTTCATAAGGTATTTAAATTTCACAAATCTTGTACTTCACTGCAGGGATCCAAGCTCAGCAAATATATTTTCTCATGCTTACAGCTGTGAACAAGGCAGAAATCTTAATGGAAACAATTGGCCTTGGACTAGAAGGGTAAACAAAAGCATAATTTATGAACTTAGTTTTCTCCTTTGCTATATACAATTATCATATGGCTGTGAGTCATGGAAAACCACAGTTTTCAAAGAATGAAAAATGAGTATGACCCAAAGAGTAATAGAGAGGCATATGGTGGGTGTGAATAGGCTGCAATATATTAGGAATAAAGAATCCTGAAAGCCAGGGTTAAGTGTATCATCCAGGAAATCTATAACCAAAAATAAGATGGGTTGGTCACATGGCAAAAATTCTGAAAACTTATGTGATTCACACTCATCCTATCCATGTTAACAGAAAGTGAGGAAAGCCATCATGATAGTTTGGGTGGGCCTGACTATCATGAAGAACTCAATTTTATGATTGGACTAAATATAAGAGAATGTGGTCACCAATTTTAAAAATTAATACAGCTCAAGTCAAAATGACCTTTGTAAAAATAATAAATGGTGAGTTATAAAAATAAAATGTTTATTGAAATATATAAGGATAAAAAAGGATTTCTAATTTTAAGGGATTCTAAATCCACCCAAATAAACTCCCTTGTTCTACAAGGAACTGCTTCTCCTGTGTTTCATAGCCTATGCTAATCCTCCCTGATCTGACTAACCCAAATTTATACTATCTAAATAAAAACTACCATTATTATCCTTATAATTCTTAACTTTGCCTTCAAATTATAAAATAACAAAGGCTAGCTGGTTGAGTCTTAAGAAGAATCAAAGTTTTTCTTTGGCCTTTTTAGAGTTAAATCCATCTATAAAAACTACAATAGAGAGTCAATAGTGTTTCCCAAGTCAGGAAAGGAAAACACTAAATTCCTTGAGATCTTTCCCTCAGACAGAGAGAGAGGCAAAGATGTTACCTCCTTCAGCCATGAGAGAGAGTCTCTGAGAGTGTGTGCCTCTGCCAACTGCCAGAGACCAATTCTCAACTGCCATAGAGAGTAATTGATACAGAAAAAAATGGTTATAACTGTTAGCAATTGAAATTAACATGCTCTCTCAGCTCTGCTTCAAACTCCACTTCTTTTTCAAGCCAGCAACTACTTTTTATCTCTAAAATAACAAAACAATACTTATTTTCTAAATACTATCCTTATAATTTTAGTAGCTTTATTTCCAAAAATAAGGGAAAGAGTGAAAGTAGAGACATGGAAAAGGAAGCTAGAGAAGATATCTAATCTAACACACTAAATATTTGCTCTTGTGCCTGGCTCATCTCTAGCAGGACTCATTAAACCCAGCCTGAGGGCCCAGTGATGAATTAAGCAAGGGTTTCAACCACGAGGCCTCCTCTGAGAGAGAGGCCTCTCTGGTGCTCATCTCTCCAGAAGCCAGGAAAGGAGGGTTAGCTTCTCACTCACCCAGGCAAAGCTCCAAAGGAGAGATCAAGGAACAGTCTTACCAGAAGCAGTCTGAGAGCCAGAGTCCCTGGGTAAAGTCATAGCTGTAAACCATAGTCCCAGTCCTAGCTCCTCCAACCAGAAAATTCAGGACAAAGACCTCTTAGACTGGAAGTTCATCATCTTTTATAGTCCTTTTTTTACTGTCCCTTCCTTCACTTTATGGGGACCAATTGCAGTCTTTTAATTTGCTTAGTGCTACCCAGGGGGTCAGTGTTTGTAGGTTCCACCTCTTGTCGTATGAGGGTATGAACTCTTATCAAAGGATTAACAAGTTTCTGAAGATTGAGTTGAAAGGGTAGAGCTCTGTAAGTGGCTTGCTAACTACCTGACTTAGTGCTGAATAGGGGTGTTCAAGCTTTGGTTGATTAATTAAAAAATAGGCAAGGGGAGAGTCAATCCTATCTTTACAATATGACAAATTTATGGGGGGTGAGGGCAAAAGTTCCAGGTGTGAATTGATTTGTAATCTATATTATTAAAGGAATCATTAAATTGTTGATTTGGGGCTGAGATATTAGAATTTATCTAGTTCACTTCTCTCTTTTAAGAAATGAAGGCTTGATATTAAGAGGGTAAGTGATCTTCCAATGGTCTTAGAAGTTAGAGACAGCATTTGAACTCATGTCCTACAGACCCCCCCTAAAGTATTCTTTCCATGCTACCATGCTACCACATCTATGGGATCAGAGATTGACTGTAATATTTGAGTACAATCATTCAGTATTCATGTATGAGTCATGATGGCTGCAAAACACAATCAGACATTATGATATCCCAGTTTTACTTTAAATAATAGTCATATTTTTCTATTATGAAGTCTTGTCTTCTCTTTCCCACCAGCTCTGAAAACACCATATTTCTACAAGATTAGACCTATTCAGCAATAATAGGATCCTAAAGTAGGTAATGTATTGCTTACTGATATAGGAAGTCATATCAAAGGGCAGTTTTAGCCAACATGACTTAGAGAACTGTCATTTCAGGGGACATAGAGGGAGCTGAACCTTAGGACAGCCATTCAACTATAAACAGTCCTTATTGGATCCCTGCTGGCCAACTAAGTCTGGGGGAAGGTTTGTCCCTCAGGAGGGCCTGAGATTACCTGCTCTGGGGTATCTTCCACATCAATCCAATAGAGAAGACGTCCCCTCAGGCTATCATAAGTGGCCCATTTCTCAGGAACTCCATTTTTCAAAAATAGCTTCTAGTCAGGGGGCATCATTCTCCTTTTACTTCACCGGCAGCCATATTCCCCCTATCCCTTCAACTCCTCTATTCCCTGTTACAAAACCATCAGTATCCCCTGTTCTTCAATTCCACCCATTTCCCCTATTAATATTACAGTTTCTCATGTCACTTTCTGGAATAAGCACTCAGTGTTGCAAGATTTTGGATGAAACCGTAATCCTTGGGTATGCTTGAGGAAAAGAGGCTACATAAGCATTGGCCATCGAGTCAGAAAGGATGGCCCATTCAGGAGTCTTATGAAGGAATGACTGCCCTTTGGCACTCTCTTCCCATCTGCTAAGCTTGCAGAGACCCCATGAGATTCTCAAGACCCCTCTTTGGGTGGAAAGACTTCTCTTCTCCCTTCTCAGTTTTCCCACCTCTCCTAGAAATCATAGTGGTTGTTTATACATGGTACAAAAAATAGCTTCCAAGGCAAGCCTAACCCTATCTATCTATCTATCTATCTATCTATCTATCTATCTACCTACCTTTTTCTTTCTTTCCTTGAGTATTAATGATTGGATAGTCATCTTGAGAGATGATCTTTTCAAGAATAGCTATATTAGAAATTTGATTTGTCTTAGATACTTTCAATTAGATCTGACTATTAAGCATAAGGAACTTTCTGCAACAAAATGTTTATTGGAGAAGATGAAGGTGAAAAAAAAATCCATTCCCACTTTGATGTCCTAACAAAAAGGCCTGACTACATCTGATACACAGAAATCAGCTGGTCCCCAATGCTTGCTTAATGACTAGCATGACTAGCCATCTACATGCCATGGTTTGATGGAAGTGATGGAAGATGGGGACTTCAAGGGATTGTATAGAAAGCTCAGATTTATTCAGTACTCTCACAGAATGTTTCATATTTTGATGTTTTAAGTATCAACATCCCTGGAAAGCAGTAATAGGAATTATGTGTTATTTTATCATCTTTTAAGTCTTTGGCAATGGCACTTATGAATCTCTGTGTTTTAAATAGTTCTTCTGGGTAGAGGAAACAAATACCTGTCCTGTACTTATATGCTGAATAATTTTTACATATCATTTTTGGAGATCTTAGATATTACCACTAAGCTTCAAGATATTTTTCTGGAGTTCTCTACTCTGATGTGGGGACTTAAAGAGTAAATGTGAGGGGAAAAGACAAATTTGTCTCTTTAGAGGCCAGGCTTCCTCAAGGCTGAACCCAGTCAGGATATGAGACCAAGCTAAGGTACCCTTAGTGGGAGAGAGCCCCTTACACTCTCTTGGGCTAACATTCTTTGATATCTTTATCACTGTATACCCAGAAAAAATCCAGGTCATTGTATACTAAATACTTTTCTTGAAAACAATTTTAAATGGGGTCTGGATCAATTGTCTAATTTCTTAAATTGCCATTTATTTAATTTCGAGTGTCTTAATAATGATAATAACCAGTGTTTGTATAGTTGTAATTCATTTTATACACATAAACGCACACACACACACACAACACACATACTGATATACTTCCTCCCAGATGGAGTGTTGAGAATCAAATGGGATCTTTTTTCTTTCTTTTTTTTTCTTTCTTTGTTTCTTTTTCCCCTTTGTTTCTTTTTCTTTGTTTCTTTTTCTTTCTTTGTTTCTTTCTTTGTTTCTTTCTTTGTTTCTTTGTTTCTTGGTTTCTTTCTTTCTTTCTTTCTTTCTTTCTTTCTTTCTTTCTTTCTTTCTTTCTTTCTTTCTTTCTTTCTTTCTTTCTTTCTTTCTTTCTTTCTTTCTTTCTTTCTTTCTTTCTTTCTTTCTTTCTTTCTTCCTGCCTTCCTTTCTTTCTCTCATTTAACTATACATATCTCATATAATATCCATCTATCTTTCTATCTATCTATCTAATCCATCCATCCATCTAATCTTATTTGATTCTAACAACAACCCTGTTGGGAAGAAAAGGCTATTACTGTCTCCATTTTTACAGCTTAGGAAACAGAAGCAGATAGAGATTAAATAACTTGCCCAGGGTCACATAGTTAATGAGTTTATGAGGCAGAATTTTAACTGAAGCACTTTCTACACTGCAGCAACTAAATCATGAGTATTACGTAATAGGAAAGTAGATATACAAACAGGTATTCTTATATTCCTTCAGAGAAACTATAATTCTACAACCCAACTAGTCAACAAGCATTTAGTTATTTTTAAACCCTTACCTTCCATCTTGGAATCAATTTTGTGTATTGGTTCCAAGGCAGAAGAGTGGTAAGAGCTAGGTAATAGGGTTAAGTGACATGCCCAGGGACATACAGCTGGGAAGTGTCTAAGTTCAGATTTGAACCTAGGACCTCCCATCTCTTGGCCTGGCTCTCAATCCACTGAGCTACCCAGCTGCCCCCTCAACAAGCATTTATTAACCATTTACTGGACACCAGGCACTGCAATTTACTTATACCTGTGGTTGGGAAAGCTTGGTATAGTTGCATCTTCAAATTTATTCATGCAATGTGTTCACAGAAATTTTATAAACAAATCTTTATTTAGCACTCTTGTCAAATTAACTTTTCTGTTTTCTCTTTCACTTTCCCATTTTTATGATATTTCTATTGATAACAATAGTCTTTTTAGATAATGTTCTATAAACCGATTTGAAACAAAGTAAATAACTGTGGAACCAACAATTACTTATCATCATTTCATTGTATCTTTATCTCTCAAGATCTGTAATCAAGTCTTGGGAAGAACCTGGAGACCCAAAATGTATTATACAAGTCTGTATTTTAAAATTCTCCTCACAAAGTATATGTTTTTAATTATTAAGGGCAGGCACAAGGATTTATGCAAATATGGTCTAAGATTCTAAGTAAGTCCTTTCCTGGGTCACAGGGCAAGTTCAGCATCCCATATTTAACCACAGTTTTTGCTGAAATATAATATAGTGCATCATGCTACATTATTAAAAGTTTTCCAAGTTGCTAAGAATCTATTCTGGGAAAATTCTACATATAAGAAGACTGTAGACTCTTAGGTTCCTTGTAATCAGTGTCTGCTGGTATCAATTATCACTGTGGTTCCTGAAATGTCGGATTCGTTTTCATGAAGCCCAAGAAGAGTGCTGTGAAATAACAACTCTGTAACTTGAGTGATTAGAATTAACCCTACAGCCCATAAAGTATGGCTAAGTGAGCATTTGGAAAATTCTATGTGTGCCTTCCAGTCATGACCTTTGAGAGGCACCATAAGCTCAGGGGCTATGACACTTGAAGCTAGCTAAGTGGCAACTTAACTATCTAGAAAATTACTCCAGAGTCCTTTTTTATTGTTTTTACAAAAAGCATTTAGTATACAATGAACTGAATTCTATTGGGCAAATAAACCATTCTGTGGGTAGGAGAGGCATTATGCTGCCAGGTTTATAGTATTTCTTAAATCACTCTTCCAATGGAGCAAGTGACACCTGATTGAAAAAAAATCATTTCCCACTTTCATGTCCCATCAAGGAGGCTTGACTACATCTTTAAAGCATCTGATACAGTAATCAGCTGGTGCCCAATAGTTGCTTATTGATTAATAAAGTCAAGCATCATCCTAATGATAGCTATAGAACCAGAACCACAAAACTTATCTGACAGGTATTGGGTCAAATTTGAAATAAAAAAAATAGTTACATGGAACAAAACTGATGAAAAAGTGAGTATTAATTGAAGAAAGGCTGAATAAATTACAATATAGAATTGTAATTGGATATTAAAGATGAGAAAAAGG
Source organism: Monodelphis domestica (assembly GCF_027887165.1). Lineage (NCBI taxonomy): Eukaryota > Metazoa > Chordata > Mammalia > Didelphimorphia > Didelphidae > Monodelphis > Monodelphis domestica. The sequence goes on from NC_077230.1 coordinate 257,772,019, forward strand.
AATAAAAAGATGAATTGAGAGAAATGGGAAAATTTTAAAGAAAGCAGGTTTGGGAAACAATATTCACATGACCACAATAACAGAAATGAAAACATCACTAAAATTTAGCTAAACTCAGATGAAATGCAATGATCAGTACTAGTTCTTAAGGGCAAAGGGAAAACACCTCTCTCCCCTCTGGAAAGGCAAAGGACCCAAAGTAGCAAATCTTGCCAAGTGGCTAGGCATGGTTAGGGCATGGGTTGACTTTGGCAGTTTTCATTGTTATAAGAGAATATGGAATGTTGGTGGGAATGGGGCTAGTGGTAGATATAGGCGGAAGTGAAAGCATCAGGGGATAATTGAAAGCTAAGTATAAATCTTTAAAAATTGTTATTTTAAACTTTCAGGTTCTTATAATTGTGTTTCTGAAGGGGGTCAGTTGTATCTAAATTCTAGGAGAGTTTGGGTCTGGAATATGATGTGTGTATGTTATGGATTTAGAGATAGAATTGAAATCCTCACTCCACTTTTAACTGTGTGTTGTTATCTGATGATGTTTCTGCATTTGCAAAGGAAAGGAGTGCTCTCCCTAATATCTGAGGTTCTTTCTGGCACTAAATGTACGATACTGAGAGGAGACATTACTTTTCACATTTCACTTGAGTCACCTCTATAAGACTTTGCCCAGATGGGTATTTAGGAGAGGCAGTTAGGTGGTAGAGGCTGAGTAGAATCAGGAAGACCTGAGTTCAAAATTGACCTCAAACACTAGCTAAGTGACCATAGCAAGTCACTTCTTTAATCCTGTTTGCCTTAGTTTCCTCATCTGTAAAATGAGCTGGAAAAGGAAATAGCAAACCACTCTAGTTTCTTTGCCAAGAAAACCTCAAATGAGATCACAAAGACTCAAACAAAATGGAAAGGCAAATGGATTTTCAGCAAATTATCATGAGGAAGGGATAAAAAAATCAATTGTTCAGTTCAACAATCATTTATTAAGAGCTTCTTAATGCTCAAGGAATAGTATAGGCACGATTAAATACATTTTGCATGATCCATCTTCAATTCTATGTCACTCCTTCACTTAATTTGGGAATGACTCACTGAAAAAAATGAAGTTCATCTTTTTAAATGATCATTGGGATACAACTATAATTTGACTAAAAGGGCACCATTTCTTGGTATACACAATACAGAGCTGGATGTTGAGTAAGGCTGACCTTTGTTCAATCCTGTCTTTGATGTTGACTGTGTGAGGAAGGATAAGTCACTTAAAATTAATATACCTCAGATTCATCATATTTAAAATGGTTATAAGAATATCTATTTTAGTGTACTTTAGAACATTGCTGTGAGATCTAAATGAGATAGTTAGGCAACTAGATGAAGGATAAAGTGTTTTTCAAATCCAACTTCAGACACTTACTAATTGAGTGACCATGAGGAAGTAATTTACCTTTTGTCTGCCTCAGTTTTCTCATTTATATAATGGATAAAATAATGATACCTAACTCCCAAAGTTGTTGTTAGGATAAAAAGAGATACTATCTAGAAAGTTCTTTAAAATGCTATTTATTATAATTATTATTATTTAGAAAATTTTAAAACTTTAAAACACTATTAATGATTATAAATATTATATTTGTTATGATACATCATGAAAAATGAATATTTTATAATCTGAATAATTTTCACAATAAATACAGGCATTTATTTTGAGGAAATGAAAATATAATTATGGCCAAAAAAATCACAGTGAGATTGATAGCATATATTTAAATTAATTGCATATCTGAATGTGACATGTAAATTATCAGCATTTACTTAATAATCAGAAACAGTAAATTTTCAGATTATTAACTACATAATAAACTTCCAAAACTATTGGAGTAGAACTATTGAATACTAGAGATGGAAGGGTTTTTAGTGATCATCTCATACAAATTCCCATCCCAGAAAAATGGAACAATTTGGTCCAAAGGCCAAAATCAGAGGAGTGAAAGACAATAGAGTTGCTGACCATAGTGACAAAATTCCTGGTTTATCTAGATAGATAGACAAACAAATTAAAAAAATTAAAAATCCAAATAAGATGCCAGACAATAGTAAGACCTTTTCCTGTTATATTACCATTTATAAAAATAGAAAACTGTGTAAAGTCACTACATTCATGATTTACTAGGCTGTCAACACATTTATATAATGCTTTTGATGAATTTGATATATATATCTTAGTGCTAATGGAGAAAACACATTTGATAATGAGTAAAACTGTTGAAGGAGATAATTGCCATTCAATTTAGAGATTAAGGCAGTTCAAAATAAGAAAATGAGATAATCATAAAAAGTTGTTTTTTTTTGAGACTTAATTCAAGCATTATCTTCTTCATGAGTCATTTCGTTATCTTCCAAGATGCTAGCAACCTTCAATCCCAATTATCTATCTATCTATCTATCTATCTATCTATCTATCTATCTATCTATCTATCCACTATCATTTATCTATAATCTATTATATATCTATACCTCTAGATATGACTATATATTCACATAAATATGAAGATATCTATGTCTTATATATCTATCCCTTGAGCTAGATATAGATATATTCAGATAAAGAAATAGCAGATAAATCTGTTTATCCATAGTTAGCAAAATTATATGTAGATATATAATTTTGGAGGATCTCAGGACAGATCAAGTCCACTGAAGAAAATAGCCATGCTTGCCTGAGATTTCTGGCCATGACCAAATCTCACACAGAGGTGCTGCTGCTTTCAGCCAAAGGTCATGTACAAAGCTAAGCTGTTCCTAGGAGCTGTTCTCTAAGCTGTAACTCAGATAAGAAAAGATTCCTTCCCCAATATGATCATTATCAAAACCTTGGGCCTTTCCTCATTCTGAAGAGTAAAGAATTCTTTACACTATCTTGACTGTTAGAACCAAACCTTCCTTCCCACAAATTACGCAGGACAGATTAGCCATCACTCTTTCTCAATCTACTTAATGTTTGTAAAGGAACTATGGTAAAGTTCCAGTGTGAAGTTATTTTATAAACAACAGTCTGTGGGAAAGTAACACTCCCACCCCAAGAATGATGTAATTCTTGGTATTTTACTCTCTATAAAGTCTTTCTCTTTGTCATAATAAACGGAGTTCATGGACATCATGTCTCCTTGTCTAGCCATTATTTTATCTCTTGATCTTTATCCATCTCTCTCCATCTCCCTCTATCTCTCTACCGCCTTTCACAATGACTGAACTCTAGCACTTGTCTCACAGTGCCCCCAGCATGTAATAGATAACATTTATATGCTGCTTTACACGAGGTAACATTCAAACTCAGATCTTCCTGAATCCCAGTTCCAATATTCTATTCCACTACATCACCCAGGCTGCCAGTATGTAGTACATATCTATGCATGTACATGTCATCTCTCCTGATAAAATGTAAACCCCTTAAGGACAGGGATTATTTCATATTTATTAATGTTGGGATTTGGGGTGTTTGTTTTTTCCTTTAAAAAACTTTATGGAATGTATTAAGAAGTAGTTTGAATATACACTCTAATATATATATATATATATATGTAAATATATATATATATATACACACAAACACAAATGAGTCGGAATGTACATTGTATATATGTATGTGCATATATTTGTACATATATTTAATATTTTGTACAGTTATTTTTTAATTGTCTAACTCTTTGTGGCTCCAATTAAGATTTTCTTGGCAAAAATACTGAAGTGGTTTGCCATTTCCTTTTCCAGAACATTTTAAAGATGAGGATTCTCAGGTAAACAGGATTGAGTGACTTGCCAAGGATCATATAGCTAGTAAGTGTCTGAGGCCAGATTTGAACCTGGGAAGATGAGTGTTCCTAACTCCAGGCCTAGCACTTTCTCCACATGCCAGCTAGCTGCACCATCCATATATATGTATATATAGATATATAGAGATACAGATATATCTCTCTATATAATATGCATACATATATATTTATGTGTGATCTTAGTCAAAGTATTTCATAATACATTAATACATGTATATGTGTGATGGAAATTAATGTTGAAATATATTATTTACTAGCAATATTTCTAGGTGACACCACTTTTTTTCCCTAAACCTGAACCTCTGAAAGTCAAGCATCAGCAGTTCAGCTCTCGTGTTAAGGTACCTCTATTTTTCCTTAGAGAAACCGTTGTTCCTTTATAAATAAAATCACTCTCTCTAAATCATTTGAAAGCATAAGCCAGTTTTGTCCTTGTTAAACATATTAGCTAGATTTGGGGTGATCAGCTATACCATAGGGGAAATGAGTTCAAATTCTGTCTCAGACTGCTGTTGTGTGCTCTGGGTAAATCACTTAGCTTTTTTCAATCTGCTTCAATTTTCTCAACTCTAAAATAGGAATAACAGTATCATTTAACTACTTGGGATCAAATAAGATTACACTTATAAAATGATCAGTATGGTTCCTGGCACATAGTAGATGCTTACTAAATGCCTATTCTCTTCCACAGGTTAAGGGAAATTAGTATATTAAATGACAAAATATTTAATTCAATCATTTCATTGATGGAAATTTAGAGATATTTTTCACTGTTTCTGTGGAATGTCAAAAATAATAAGGCAATTTAAAAGGAATTTTGTGCCTGAATTTGTCAGTTTATTTAGTAATGATATTTCTATTGATGGTATACCTTTATTTAAATATACTTTCTTATTTAACCCATTTTTCCCACTGTCTTTGAGGGGGGAGCTAAAAAAAATCTGCTTTGAAGAAGCATATTTAACCTGCTATATAATGAAAATGATGAAAACTCGCAGTTCATGAATTAACTGAATTATCTCAGACATTCGATTCTCTCTTTTGATCTACAGAAAAAAATCCCAAAACATTGAAAGAGATTAATTTAATTCTACTTTATTTCTTATGCGTATGTTTAATTGAATTGCTCCCTTCTAATAATGATTACCATCACATAGGAAGTGATACTATTGACCCACAACAGCAAGACACATGCTATGAATGTTTTCCCTAGTTGTTGTAATGGATTTGTGTTGATCCATCCATACTCCATTTTCTAACCTCATTATAAACAACATGATAAATAGGTGAGACTATGCATGGGTGCAAAATTTGTAACCAGAAAACAAAGTCAGTGCCACTCATGAATGTACAACTAACAGGAATCAGCTAAAGATTTAGCAGACTGTGAATTTTTAAACAGATGTCTAAAAGTTTACTTTAGCAACTTAGCAACTTTGCAGTTTATTCACTTGAGGCTATTCCCTTAATATGGCAAATTACAAATTATGTACAGGAATGGAAATTTTGTGGATTTTGAGCTAACCTTCAAATATAAATATATACTTTGAATTCATTAAATCTATCTTGATTTTTATTACATGCTACCAAATTTTTTAATTTGATACTTGTCTTGATGTCATAGGCATGTAACCAAGTCTTGCATTTTCTCTCCCATCCCTTTTTAAAAAATATTTGTTTCTTATACTTTTATTTTCTTACTTTTCCTCCTTAGATTAACTTTCTTGATATTGTTCAGTCATTTCACTCATATCCAATTCCTCATGACCCCAATTGGGGTTTTCTTGGCAGTAATGCTAGAGCAGTTTACCATTTCCTTCTTTAGCTGATTTTACAGATGAGAAACTGAGGCCAAAAGAGTCCAATGATTTGCCTAGGGTGACATAGCTAGCAAGTGATTGAGGACATATTTTAACTCAGGAAGATGAGTATTACTGATTCTGGGCTCAGAATTCTCTTCATTGGACCACATCCTGCCCTCACTTGATTTATACTGACTGATACTTGCTTGTCAGAGGTAATAAGAAGAGTTGCCATAAAGTTCTCCTAACTTACTAATTAGTTGCCATAAATGACCAAATTCTTGTAATCACGTAATTTTGAGAGGCCCAGGGACAGAGAGGATTATGTTCAGTTTCAGAGGAACCATTGTTTCATTGTTCACGGAAGCAATGATACTGTGAGGAGGAAGCCTCATGGTTCATTGCCAGATGTGTTGGGGAAAGACCAAATGAGCACTGGTTGGTGATGTAGTGACAGAGAAACTAGAAAAATTAAAGGACCAAGAGTTATAAGTGGGTTAATTAAAATTCTTTCATAAGTCACTCTAACTAAATGGTGCTATAATGAATAAACTCTTTACCTATTCCTATAGTTTTGATTACATTCACTACCCCTGTGACTTTTTTGATTCCCATCTATATGTTGTCTTCCTTTATTTAGATATTAGTTCCATGAGGATAGAGATTCTCTCAGTTCTTAAATTTGGATCAGTATCATTTATATTAGTATCTGGCATGGAGCAGTCGTTTAAATGGCTTTTTCATTTGTTCATTCATGCTCGTTAAAATATAGCAATCCCACTTAGGGTTGATGTGGACTAGTTTTTTTTATTTTTATCCCTAATCCTTATTTTTTCCCTTTCTTTTTCTATCTCCTAGGTAGTTCTTTTTTGCTTTCTTTCTTTTTCACTCACTAAATAATCTCTCTCTCTCTCTCTCTCTCTCTCTCTCTCTCTCTCTCTCTCTCTCTCTCTCTCTCTCTCTCTTTCTCTCTCTCTCTCTCTCTCTCTCTCTCTCTCTCTCTCTCTCTCTCTCTCTCTCTTTCTTTCTCTCTCATTTAATGTCTGATGTAAGAAGCTTCCAGTGAAGTTTCATTCTACCACTATACCAAACAACTTAGAGTAACACTGAAGATGTGTCGAGGCAGGACTAGAAGCTACCTCAACTCTGCTCCAAATTGAGATTGATAATACTTAAAAGCCACACAAACACACACACATATGTGTGTATGTATGTATGTATGTATATATATATATATATATATATATATATATAGTTTCAAATGACTCACAAGAACCTAAGCATAATGAATAGGGAGATTGTGTTCTCTATTTTCTAGATAAGGAAGCAGAATTTTTTGAAGAAACTTAAGAAAACACTGATGCAAAAACAATTTTTAAATCACTTTTTCATTATGCCTAGAACATGGGGATTCCAAAAACAATTTAGAGATTATAATGAGCATAATGATAAAGACTAATCCCATCTCTCCCTTAATACACATAAACACTCAATTTCTTTGACTTTTATTTTTCCTTCCTCAGATATGTATAAGGGCATGATTACCAATCTATCTTATACTACTAAATTCCAAACGCCTTTATTAACTTAATTCCAGTACTCCAGGACAGCTGTAATTTCATCAGTGAGGGGGCATTCTCTGCTATTTCAAATTGTGAATCCTTCAGATTTAAGGAGTTGTGGCAGATCACCATCATTAGAGAATGGCTGAATCTCATAGGTGAAGGGGCTTGCAGAAAGGAAGCCGCTTTACAAGATTTCTGACAAGTGATAAACTTTTACCTGAAGACCTCAAGTGATAGTTCAGGAATACTCTTTCAGGCTACAGTGATTTTGTACAGCTCTCATTGTTGGGAAGGTACCAGGGGACTATCTTGTATTGATGAGCATCTCCAGACCTGACATGATTGGTCCTTAAGTAGGAGACATAAAATCTAACCTAACCCCATTCTTTTTGTTTGTTTGTTTCTAACCCTTTCCTTCTGTCTTAGAATCGATACTAAGGATCAGTTTTAAGGCAGAAGTATAGTAAAGGTTAGGCAATGGGGGTAAAGTGACTTGCCCAAGTTCACATCAATAGCAAGAGTCTGTGGTCACATCTGAACCTAGAACTTCCCATCTCTAAACTTTGCTCTCTGTCCACTGCATCCCTGCCTCTCCAATCTTATTCTTGAAGCCTCACTGCCCAATCAAGGCAAAGTCTGCTTGAGACATATTATCATAATCCCAAGAACCCAACATCTCTTCCATAATATTAGCTAATAACTGGTGGCATTTATATAGTACTTTGAGATTTACAAAGTGCTTTACCAAAATCATCTCATTTCATCTTCATAATAATCCTGAAAGGCAGCTGCTATTATGATCCTCGATTTACAAGTGAAATGGAAGCAAAAAGGTATACATAGCTGCTATAACTGTCCTTGGGTAATTAGCCCAACTTTTTTCTTCCTCAGATAGAGGTTATGTGATTGCTGTGCCTCATTTTTGAATTTTCCTGGTAACAAAAAGAAGGAAATAAGCATTTTGCAGTACTAACTATATACCAGGTATTAAGTCAAGAACTTTACAAACAGGATCTCATTTGATCTTCACTAACAGCCCTGGTGCAGTAAAAAACAAAAAACAAAAAACAAACAAACAAAAAAAAAACTGAAGCCAGCTGGGTAAACTGGGTAAATGACTTGCTCATGATCATGAAGTTACTGAATATTAAAAACTGAATTTACACTCAGTACAAGGTTTTATACACTGTGTCACCTCATTGGCTATACCTCTTACATGAAATAAGGCAAATCAAATCTTTTTTTTCTGAGGAATAGCCCCATTAAGTACAGAGGTCACAAATAGGCAAGAAATCCCTTGGCCCAAAGAACAAATAGAAGTATAACCCTAACCAAAGTTCTATGCTTCTGTAATAAAAGTAGCAAAGAAGTAGAAAAGGAGTCAGAGAGTGCAAAGAATAAGAGGGGTAAGAACATTAATAAATATCCTGCAATAAGCCCTAGACTAACTTTCCCAACTCCTAGTCACTTTGGTGGATCAGAACTCCAGAAAGCAATGATTATTTTTTCCTCAGGGTGCTAGTGGTAACCCTGCATGTTTTGGTATTGTTTCTAGAAATGTAAATCATGAGCTGCCCTTCTTGTTTATTAGTTAGCCAGATGGAAGTGAATTAGCTTTATTTACTAATGTGATTTATCTCAAAAGGATGCTTAGGACAAGCCTTCTTCCCCTTTTCCCCAAATAAAAATCTTAGGACACTCTTTCCCACAAGTATTTAGTGAGTCTTGGAAAAAATGCTTAGATAGCACACGGGGCAAGAGGAATATAACAAAGCACTTGTTTCTATAAAAGCAATTTTCTTCTTCTGGAGACTTTAGGAAGTTCCCATAAATTGTAGTTCTACCATGCATTCCAGAGTTTAGGGACATCTCAGACACTTAAAGTTTCCTTTCTTTGATGTGTTAGATTTATGCTTAGTCCTCATGTAGATGATGCCTTCATCCTCTGCTTTTCTAGGGACATTTGTAAACCTTGAAATTTCTCAGACTTGTGAATGTTAAAAATTTCCTCATTGGACTGGGAACATTCCCCATTTTGATGAGAAAACTCCTTGCTATGGAAAGGACCTCTACTCCACCCGTAATTAAGACTGCTTTAGGGGAGAAAAATCCTTGCTAAACAAAGAAAGTACTTGGACCCATGCTTATGATAAGGCATGGAGTTCTTTGAGCCATGCCTGTTTTTTTAGAATTGATACAATGAGATGCTAGGTACCTAAAAGGGTCGGGCAAGTTTTCTCTTAATGAAATTAGTCGACACAGCAGCATTTTTTTCTGATTTACTAAAGAGATTAATCTACTCAGCTGTGAATTCAAAATGGGCTGTCTTTTGGAAAACATCTACAGTGATTGGCAGATGGAAGAACTTAGGGGAGGTGACATAGGAGATTTTGCCCTTAAAAATAAGAGCTCAGGGAGAGCGGGAGTAATTCTTAAACATTCAGATTGAGGAAGGACTGATTCTGAAACATTCAGATGGAGGAGGGAGCTGGTGAAAGCAGCTGAGATGATGCTGGCCTGGTGTCACTAGAATCCTTGCTTAGGCAGACCTTATGGTGAGTGTTAAAAGACTGACTGACTGATCTCTCTCCCTTAAGACTCAGGTCTAGGCCATGTTGGCTTAAGGCCCTTCATACTTATTTCCTTTTTCTCTCTTTCTCTCTTTTCTTTAATTCCACATTTGTATTAATTAAAATCTCTATAAAACCCAGTTGACTTGGGTATTTGAATAATTGGAAATATTTCCCTGGCGACCACCTTATATTTGATTTAAAAACCAAGACATTGTAGTGAAACATATTTTCTGAGGTCAAATTTACTCACCCTCTCTTATATCTATCACAATTTATATCTTCCACCATTTTAACTCACTACAGTTTATGGGCTTCACCATTTTAAATCTCACACATTCATACCATTAATGATATGTTATAAATTCAGTAGGCCAATCTTCCTTGAAGGAGGAACTAGGGAAGGACAAAGACGCTCTCCTCTGTTCTCCACACCCCTTCTGTGATTGTGAGCTGAAAATTTTATTTGGAACTACTCTATCCCTAGACTGACTGGTTAATTCAATCTCAGATCCTAAATGGTTTTCTATTTTATTTACACTATTCCCTTGCCCATGTGCATACAGCATGACATTTTCTTAAACCAATAATGATATTCATATAATATTTCATATTTCATTCCTTTAATTTTTTAAAGTATGTATTTTTTGGTTATATTTAAATACCTGTTAATACCTCCTTCCTTCCCCTCTCCCATTAGAGAAGGTATCATTTGACAAGGAGATATATGTATATATAAAACTGTGTCTTACTTATTTCTATTTTTCTCTGGATGAAGAAATCTTTCAACCAAGTTTATGCTTTGACTTGTTAGAGGTGGCTAAGAATCATATACACCTATTTTATACCTATGAATGATTAATTCTGTAACTCAATCAAAGAGCTGTTCTCACTTGATAAATGTATGAGGGCTTAGAGCAGATTATTACTTTTATTACTTGGGTTTGAGGGGTGGTATATAGTCCTCTCACAATTCAGTAAGCTTATGATATTCTAACTAAAATATTTTTCTAAAGATAAACAACTGGACAAACAAAAATGAAAAAGCACTACTTCAAGAGTTAAAAATATATCCTTTGAGTTTAAGCCCTGCACCTGACACCTACTACCCATGCAACAATGAGCAAGTCAATGAACCTAGCTCAGATTCTTCCTCCTCATCTGGTAAAGGAAGAAATGGGCAGCTAGGAGATATAGAAGTCAGGAGCACCTCAGTTCAAATCAAGCCTCAGACACTCACTAGCTGTGCAATCCTGGGCAAGTCACTTAACCCTGAACTAGAGAAGGAAATAACAAACCACTCAATTTTCTTTGCCAAGAAAAGGGGCAGGGAAGGAAGGAGAGATTTAACTGGGTATTTTAATGTAACAAACAAATTAATTAATTTATAAAAGAAATACCAAAAAAGAAAACCTCAAAAAGGGTCATGGAGAGTTGGACATGATTGAAAATCACTAAACTACAGCAACAAAAAATGAAGAGATAGAAACAGAAGACCTTTATTTCCTCCAAATCTATGCTTGTTTGAGGGGGATCTTTGTGGTAAAGGAAAACTTTACTAACTAAAAATATGAAATGTCAACTCCATAATAAATTAACATATATGTACATGAGTCTATCACTATCTATCCATTGAGCTGTACCTCTGATTTCATTAGTATGAGGCACTCCTAGTTAGAAATAATTTCTACTACTGTAAATTGTTATTATATTCATTTTAAAGCAGTTGTTAGGTTAATGACAATATTAAATGACTTCTTTGTGGTTAAAATACTATTATGTGTCAAAGTTCAGACTTGAACTCCAAGGCTATTCTTTTACTTCATTATGTCATGCAGCTTCTTTGATATGCCATATTAAAATAAAGTCAGATTCTGTTTTTAATTATGTATTCCCACATGCACAAGAATATAGAAGTACATACAGCTCCCCCCAAATGCTTCTTTCTCAAATATTCACAGGATCAGCTAATCAAGGCAGATAGATGGCACAGTGAATAGAATTCTGGGACTATTATCAGGAAGTCTCATTTCCTGAGTTCAAATCCTGTCTTGAAAACCCACTAGCTGAGTGACCTTGGGCAATATACTAAACCTCATTTACCTTAGTCTCCTCATTGGTAAAATGAGCTGAGAAAGAAAATGACCTTCCTCCTTTACCTTCTCCTGTTCCTCCTTGTTTTCCTACTTTGGAAAAAAAAAGGTAAACCTCTGTAGTATCTTTTCCAAGAACTACCCAAATGGGTCTGTGAAGAGTCAAACACAACTGAAAGGACTAAACAATATCATGTAGTCTGATCCTTTCATTTCACATATGAATTAATTAAAGTCCAAAAGGGTCCAGATAAGATAGCTATTAATGAATGGAGCCCAGGCTCAAACCAAGGTCTTTTGACTTGAACCCCATGTTTTTTTTTCCCTTATGCCATTCTTTTAAAAATATGATTTGAATGATTATAAGCATTATGAGAAAGGAATACTGTGGGCTGGGGAAAACACGTTGATTAGACTTCTAATTGTCATAATAATAGGTGATGTGTATATAATCCTTTTCATACATTATCTCAATTAACCGTCATTGTAACACTGTGAGATAAGGAAGCACTCCAAGTATTATTATACTCATTTTGCAGATGTGAAAATGGAAAGCAGAGTGACTAAATAGTTTTCCCATAGTCACACTGCTAGTGTGTAACAGAATTTGTAAAAATTAAAAATTAGATATCAAATATGAAAATGTTATATTTTAATGGATTTATTAATGATCATTAGAAATAAAGGAGTAAGAGTGATACAAAATAAAGACCACATGCTAATGACTGATTAGCCATTTCAAAATCCCCACTCACCACTGCCATGCTCTCTAATAGGGCCAAAAAAAGGGCAGGACCCTCCACATCCCAGGCTAATATCCCCTGTCTACAAGAAGACATAACTACAGGAAGTCAGTGGGCTCCCAGGAAATGCAGTTCTTTTTAAGGGTACCAGATTTTCAATTATACAGATTCAAATCCAAACATTCCTATTCTAAGATTCAACAGTGATTCCACTGCAAAGCACCTAGGATTTAGTGATTAAAAACGCACGAAGTCACTAAATTTGAAAGCTGGAAGAAGCTTTTGGTGCCATTTAATCTAACTCAATGCAGATAAAGAAAGAATCTTTATCTAAGAAGTTGAAAGCAAGTTTTATGTTTTTAAGACCTCTCCTGCTTTCAGGTCTTATAAATTGAGAACAAGAAAAAAAAATCGAGGTGTTTGAATCCACTAGGTAATGAGATTAGCATGATATTTCATGTTGACAAGGGTCCAAGAATATCACAGGCCTATATTAAATAAAATGAAATGCTGGAAATTCAAAGGTTTTTTTTCAAAAGCCACATTCTCCATTCCTTTGGCAGAGTGATGTACGTTCCCTTGTTTGTCATGCTGCTGCCCTTTCAATCAGATCGACAATCAGTGGGTTGGCATCAGCAGATGCCTGTGGGATTGTAGATACCTGGTATACAGCAGGCTCACATCACTGAGCTGGACTCCTCATCAGGGGCTCTTGCTTCAACGCTCAGCCACTAAACACTTTCCAGCTTTTGGAATCTCTCCTTAATGGGAGCAATAATCAAATAAACCCAAGTCTTTTTCTTAGCTCCAGCCAATAAAACATACATGATTATAGAACTCAACACACTATCTTTGCCCAGATTCTGCATCACTTAGAAGGTATTCATTGTCATATGACAATAGGAAGCAGTCTTTTATATCACCAAACCTAATTCTGCAGGCACCTTTCAAATGTTTCCTACAATGAGGAATGGGAAAGATGCTGACAGGGAAATATAACTTTAAACAAATTTCTAGTTATATAATGTGCTTGAGCTTCTAAGAGGGTATTCAAACAAGGCATATCCATATTTTAAAAACCTAAGCACTATGGCTGCATATTAGTGAAGAGCTCAAAGCAATATGATTAGCATACGACAAGATCCCAGGGCCCTAAGATTTTTATATACTGCAGACTTCTTTAATTTGCAGCACTTTTATTTGAGTAATAAATTTATCCTTTGCCAAGATTTGTGTTTAAAGCTCCAGTCAGTGGAGTTATTTCTCTGAGGTACAAGTTCTAGAACTCACTCAAAAAAACTTAAGTTTTTTCCCCCTTCCTTTTCTTAACAAATACCAATTTGTAAGGGGGGAAAATATATCGCTTCTGCAAAGTAATGCAGATTTGAAATCTGCAGACTATAAAATTTTATAGGCAGAAGCTCTTGTTATTTTATTGCAGCAGCCTCCTCACACGTGTCACGGAAGCATGCACTGATTGCAAAGGTCTGGCAGAAGGCCCATAAGAAAGAAATGTGGTTCATTTTGACCAATTCTCTTTGCATCACGAAAGCTGAGAAACTGACCTGAGTCTGGCCCATCATCAACCAACCACTATTAGGTAGCTTCCAAACATCCATCTTCTCTCCTTGCTCCCTGTCCTACTGGCTAGTTTGTTTTCATCATTTATATTTTCATAATACTCGTTAATCTTTTTTTGTTTTAGAATTTTAATAACCTTTTACTTGGACATATCTTTGTATGCTGCATATTTTATTTGCTGAATAACTCCAATCATTTCAGTTTCATAATTATCCCAAGAACTAGTGATGGTGATTTCATTTTGTTTTGTTGTTTCTTTTGACATGGTTTTGGGTATTTCATTCTGGTGGGAGGAAAAAATGGTAAAGAAATTTCCTATACCAAAGCAGGTTGGAATTATTCTGCAATTTATCCCATGGGTTTAAGTTACTTTTCCAGGGTAACATGTCCAGTTGGTGTCAATCAGGATTAATACTCAAGTCTTACTGACTCTAAAGTCAGCTCCCAGTCTATTATGCCCATTATCACTCAGCACCATTATTAGCATTCTCATTTTACATATGAACAAACTGAGGCAGTCATAGGTCACATAGGTCACAAGTAGCAAATACGATTCTAGGGTCTGTCTTCTGATATTTATTTTATACATTTCTCACAATGCAATGCTGCCTCTTAAAAGCTAATTTAACTTTTATTGGCCATTTAATAAAAGGAAGATTCATAGCCAGCCATGTGGATGACTGCGTAAGAAGAATATAGCTTGTTTCTCAAATGTCCAGGGGTCCATGTTCTTTACAATGGTCTATTTCCTACTGAAAAATCTGCTTTTACATTTGTGCCTAGCACTTGATATTGTTCCCTGCCTGAGTTTGCTGCTAGTACTATGCCAAGGTTAGATGTTCTACTCTCACCTTAATAGGACTCAGCTCCATCACACCAAGCTATTAGTTGAATACAGTTCTTATAGTGAGTGTTGTAATGATGAGGGAAAGAGGAAGACATTCAAGAGATTATTCCATAATGGAGAAGAGTCCTTTAAAAAGTCACATGTGGGGAACTCTAGACAACTAGGAGATTAAAAGCAACAACAACCATAAAACTCTTTAAGGCTTGCAAAGTGTTTTACACATATCACATTCTATCCTCACATCAATCCAGAATGGTGGGCATTATTAATTCCATCCTCATTTTACCAATGCAAAAACTGAGATGTTGTTGGTCATGTATCTATGAAGTGTTTAGAGACAGAATTTGAATTCAGTTCTTACTGACTCCAAGTCCACTAGCTATCCTCTTCACAACAAGCTGTATCATGTAGCAGTAAGACTAAAAATGAATGAAAACCAACATTGGAAACAGGGAAGAAAGAATCAGGAAAGAGGGGCATGGGGCTAAAGACAAACTTTACACAGTTTGGCAAAAGGCTGAACAATGCTCATTATCATTTCATATTTTTGAAAGCACTAGTTATTCTTTTATTCATCTATTCATCCATTTATGTAATCATTAGCCATATTGTACAAGGCAGAGAAGATAAAATGATGATAAAGATATGGTTCCTCTTGGACATTACTGATTTTAATCATTGCTATGAATAGTTTCATGTTTAAAAATATATATTCTGGCAGCAAAAGATTGCAGATGGAAGTGAGAGAGTAAGGAGAAGATGTAAATACGCCATCCAAGAGGGAATAAGGACCTGTTAGTGGTTATGGAAAGCAAGAGAAAAGAACTAATAACAGAAATTCTACAGTCTATGTAGAATTGAGGGGATTTGGTCACTCAGAGGAAATGAGAAGGGAGGGAGGAAGTAGCTAACTCCAAGCCTGAAAACATGGGAAAGTGATGATGGTGTCTGAACAAAAAAAAGAGTCTAAAGGGAAACAGGCTTGGGGATATTTTGTACATATTGACTTCATAGTAAAATGGGAGTTTTTATATAAGAAAGTGAACTAAGTCTGCAGTCTGACTTGCTTATGTGGACTGCATAACTAGACAAGTCACATGAATTCTAACACCAGCTCTACCACTTATCACCTTAAACAAATATCTTCATTAGGGCCGGTTCCTGCTAAAAATCTTATGAATCACTTTTCAGTGGAGGTTATATCCAATTTATAACCTTATAAACCAGAAACATATTTGGGAGATATCTACATGGAGGAAGTTATTGAAATCGGGGGCCTGAATGAAATTGTCCAGAGAAAGAATGAAATGAGAGACAGCAAGAGAACCGAGGACCAGCTCTTAGAGAACACCTAAAATGAGGAATTGGAAAGAAAATGAGAAGACTGAAATATATTGGGTAGGATTTAGAGAGTTAGAAGAAAAACAATTATAAAGCTAAAGGATAAAAGATTAGCCAGTAGAGGAAGGAACGGAGGAGGAAGATGGGATGGGCAGTTTAAAAAGCTGCAGGAGAATCAAGGAAAATGAGACATAATTAGCCATTTTTTTCCTGAAAATGCAAGAAATGTCCTAGAATGAGCCCACTGCAACAACCTATGTTACTGTGGAATTGAGGGAGGGAGAGGAAGAAGTGCCCTCAGGATAATGCAATTGTCAACCTTTAAATTCTCTATCCTGGATTAAAACCCCAGTCAACTTAGTTTAGTTATGTCTCTAAGTAATAAAAAGAATGTGGTGGATGGGGGTGGGGTTAGGGGTTGGTAATACCATCATATTTAGTGGTTAGGAAGTTATGGGTGATCTGTGAGAGAAAAGTTTTGACAGAATGGTAGAGAGGCAGGAACTTTATTATATCAGGTTATAGAGAATTTGGATAGTGAGGAAGTATAGTCATTGGTCATGCCTTTTTCAAAGAGTTTAGAAGGGAACAGGAAGAGAGAAATGGTATGATACCTGAATGAGCTAGATAAGTCAAGTAAGACTCTTTTTGGATTTGGGAGAACAGAGTATTTTCTAGACAGATAGGGAAAAAGTTAAGATGAGAGAATGAAGACATTTAAAAGAGGATTGCTACTCAGAAAGATGGTGAAAAGTGGCAAGAGGAAAAGAACTATAAGTCCAAGTAAATGAATAAACTTTCATCTATAGTAGGAATGTTTCTTCTTAGACTAGAGGAAAGAGGAGAGAAGGTGTGGATGTCAAGAAAGCTTGAGAAATGGGGGAGAGCAGGTGAGGTAAACACTGTCTTCTCAGTGGAATAGGAATTTAGATGAGTTGGGGATGAAAGAGAAATGAAAAGATTTTAAAAACTTACTATAGAGAATAAGATAAAGGGATGAGAAGAAAAAGAAATGAAGACTAATAAAATCCTGAGGAATACAAATTGATATATGAGGTCAGTAGGAGGAAAGAAAATTCCTGAATCATAGGATAGTTGGTGGATTACTAGAAGAGGAGGAATTCAAGCAAGTCTTAAGGATGGATATGTCACATGTTTCACTTCCCTTCTGGTTTAGAAAATATTCCAACAGATATTGTTATTACCTGCATAAAATGTTTCTAATGTATTTTTATTTTTAATAGCTAATATAATAGATTAGTCCTGAAGCAATCAATAGGAAGAGTCAAAGAAAGATGGGCAAGGGAGAGGTGCAAAAGTTATGGAATGCCATTAAATAAAATTTCCAGTCTGACATTTTCTTTTTTCTTGAAACTATATTTTAATATTTACTATAAAATGGAAATATCAGAAATGTTTCTAAACCTCTTTATGTTGTACATTACTTAACCATTTTTATTAGTATGTGGGCTTTAATTTCTTTGCCAATTTCTGAGCTTTATACCAAGTTTTTTTTTTCTCATTTACTTGGATGAGCACCATTTGCAACTATATTCTCATTTATAAAACACAGATTTGCCCACAGTCTTGTATTATCATAGCCATAGGTAAAAAATGTTCATCACTTAGAGCACATTACATTTTCAATACTGTGTATTAGCTCCAAGGCAGAAGAGCGGTAAGGGCTAGGCAATGGGGGTCAAGTGACTTGCCCAGGGTCACACAGCTTGGAAGTGTCTGAGGCCAGATTTGAACCTAGGACCTCCCATCTCTAGGCCTGGCTCTCAATTCACTAAGCTACCCAGCTGCCCCCTGGCTATTAAAAAAAAAAAACCTGATTAATGTAAGAATTAGTTTAGGATAGTATTAATGAGACAGCCCATTATTTTTCTTGAAAAGGAATTTTATTTTATTTTAACTTAATTTTAAATTATTTATACTGTATTAGTTTTCAAAAACATCTCTTCTTTCCTACCCAGTCATTATTTTGTTAGAAAGACTAAAAAAATAGAAAAGGTAGATGAAGTAGTTTAGCAAAACCAACATAGACAAAAATGCATGAAGTTGCCTTTAAGTTGGAAAGGTAACTCAGAGATTCTTCATGGAGAAGAAACACATAAAGGAATTGACAGAGATTGTTTAATAACACATCCAAAGGCAAAAGACAGTTCATTCTGTGGGACACCATGATCTGTTGAGGATGAAGATACCAAAGAATTTGACAAAGAACTTATGGCCCCATGCCATAAATCAATTTATATTTCAAAATTTGGTGTCTTAAGTTCAAAGATAAAAATTTCTTGAGGGAGGTAAAAAATAGGTTGGAAGATATGTTTAAGGAATAGGGAGCAAGAAAGGCCAAAGACTAATAGACTACACAGAAGTCTTATATATCATAAATAGTTTCTTTGAGGAAAAATGGAAGTAGAAGATGCTGTTCATAGCAAGCAACAAATAATATTCCAAAACTGAAATTTTGTCATAAAACAAATGATTTGTTACTAATTTGTAGTCAATTCTGAATCAGCTATCTATGTGCTGAATTGTTAGAAAAACTTCAAAATTAGTATAAAAGTAAAAAGCACTGATAATGAGAAAAAGATGTAATGTACAATTAAATTCATTACAAGCTGACCTTTTTAAACAAAATATGAATGATAAAAACTGAGATGTGGCTAGAATAAAGAACATAGGCCACGACTAAAGCAAGTTTACATCAAATTTAATTTTTGTTCATTAACTGTCAGAAGGAGATGAAAGGATTTTAATAGTTCCTTGGTTAATAAATCCTTGATTTTTTTTTTTGCCTAGTAGAAAGATATAGCAAACAAGGGCAATAGAGTTTAGTACATAAACTCAATTGAAGAGTCATATAAAGAAAGAAAATGTAAGATTGTTAGTTCCATCACTTCATAAAACAGAGAGAAGCTGAGGAGGGCAAAAACAGTTTCTAGAAAATTAGACATGAGAATCAACTAAACAAAACCAACCTTAGGGCATATGAGAATGTAACCAGTAAGAAAACAACAATTTTTATTAACAAAGTCATTTTGCCATCAAGAACAACGGAGTACCCATTTTTGGAGTCAATACTACATTCCCAGAAGCATTTATAACAGAGGCAAAAATAGCACTAAAGAGACAAAGATAGGTCAAGGAGCTAGATTAGTACAAACACTGAACCAGACATGTGTATATAAGTGTTGTGTTAGAGTTTTCACAATCGTAAAGGCATTGACAGATCAATTAATAAGGTACCTATGGTAGGGAAAAGATAATGTGGAAGAAATATTGGACATTTATAGATGCAAAAAAAAAAGGAGAGTAGGGAAGGAGATAAAGGAGAGAACACGAAAAACTCTCAACCTGCACATTTGCTTTCTCATCTTTAAGAAGTAGACTTTCATAAGGCATATTCTACAGAATACTGAATGTTGATCATCACACAACTGATTGAAAGATATAGAGAATAAAAGACTCACATGTCCTAATTCCTAGTTGACCAGGTAAAAAGAGCATTTTTATTTTGTAGAACAAAACACTGCCTTAATGCTCCATTAGTAATAAAGTGTAAGATGATCAAGTGAGAATGACAACTATTATCAACAAGGCAAGAATCCAAGCTGTCTTGCAACAAGTTATCAAGATTATATATCAAATTCCTTGACATATATACCAACAGAAATCACTATGTTTGACAACCACCATCAATAAAATCGGGAGCATGTCAAAATTGTTAGTTATTCTGATAGAATATAGACAGAGTTCAAGTTGAAGAGAAATTACTTTAGATGTTAAAAATACTATAGCTCCTCCTGTTTACGGACAATGTTGCTTCAAGTTCTGTAAAACTGAAAATTCTCATGGATGACATTCATCATGCCACATGATTTGTCCTGACCATCTACATAGGAAAAACCAAGAAGAGTAATGACTATTTTGTAGCTCAGAAGTGCCATACTCACTGTAAGTAAAACTCTCCTGATCCTGCTAGAACCAGATTAAGATAAAATTTGGAGATGTTTACCAAAGGAATCAAAAATATAACACAACATACATTTTATGCTTTTCTAGGTCAATATGCAGCCCACAGGTTTTTATTTCAGTTTGATACTATGTGTCTGGATTAGAACACACAGTTAATTCTAGAGCTCCTACAGTGTGAATCTTTGAAGAAAGTGCAAGTGTGTAGTAAGTTGGTACAATAATGAAACAGGAGGAAGATAATGGGTTAGATGGCCTTTGGAAAGTTACAAAACTCCTTTAATGTGTATGTGTATACATACATATGTATAGGTTTATGTATATGCTTATATATATAATTTGAAGAGCCAGAATAAATAAAATTATCAAAAAAAGTATAAGTATGATTTTTAAAATCTTCCATTCATTTGATGATAGTAGAGGGGACTGATCATCCATCTATTGGGTTGGCATCCTCATGATATAAGGAGAAATCCAGCAATTCTCAGGCAGATTGGGTGGATTCTTAGTGGAAATCTTATAGAGGAGAAACATAGACAAGAGTCACACAAGATGAGCATGTATGGATGAGTCTGCAGTCATCATTGGAGTTATTCATAAAAAAGGTTTATATACCTATTTGAGTATCTGAATATATTTTGAAACAAAAAATAATCTGAATTTAGATTCATAATGTAATAACTCATAAAAAATTTCTAAGAACAATAATACCTCAGTTTTTGTTGACATCAGTTATCATGGGTTTGGTTTTTATCCATTTTTTTCCGATAAAATATTTGTCTAAGTTTCCCTTTATTGTCACCATGCTCAAGTGACTTCTCTGAAAATTTTGAGAAAACAAAGGGCAACCCATACATTCTCTCAATGTGGCATTTTTCTCGGTGTGAACATCATTCCCCGTGTCTAGGCAAATAATTCCAGTCCTTGCCAGTGTTTCTGTGCTTTTTTATTGATTGCAAGTGTAAATACTATAATCACATATAAGTGATTATTGTGTATACAGTATTCAGTTTAATGTATTTATTTTGAATTTTTCAGTTTCAAAATGTACATAATGCACATGAGATAAAAATCACATGTGCTCAAATCTCAGTGTCCCTGTTAAGTGCTTCCCTTGCTAATAAACTAACTCTTTCCTTTAAGCTACATCATGGGACCAAAGAAAGTTTCCAGATAGTGCCTTGATACCTAAAGTCCTTATGGAGGGGGAATTCCCCTTCCAAACAATAATTTTTCTCTCCCCTCCTAGCTGTCTTCCATATGCCAAGAAGAGCCTTTAGAAAGGTGAGTGAATTAAATGTTCATTTATTCTTTACATTAATATTTTATATTCTTTTTATAGTAATTTCTTATTGTTTTTAGTATTAAACACTATATTTATTATCTATAAAATGTGTTTTTGGTATGTATTTTGCAGTGTATAGAATGAACTAATTGGATTTACATTGATTCATATGGAAATAATTGCCTCAGTTTTCATTAGTTTCAGATTTCCTCGATTTTTTTCAAACTGATTATTGAGGAAAACTGAGGTATCACTCTGTGTATACACACACACACAGACACACACATATAAATCACATAATTGTATTTAGTGTTGGAAATGATTTTATAGGTTTTCTTTTTCAACAATAATCGTTACTTATGTAGCTACTAGGCACAAGGCCATATACTAGGTACTGGAGAGAGATGAAAACAAAAATGAAACGATTCTTGACTTCAAGAAACTTACATTCTATCAGAAGATAGAATATGTAAAGAGGTAGATAAATACAAGTTAATTTGGGAGGGAGATAGTACTAATGATGATAGCACTATCAAGACAATAAATAATAATAATAAGAGGCAGCTATTTATGAAGAATATACATAATGTTAGACAGGGTCAGAAAGAATGTTGTTTCAGTCTTGCCTTCGATATTTATTAGTTGTGGGACCTTAGGTAAGTCATTTAATCTCTCTCATGTTCAGTTTCCCTTCCTATAAAACCAAAATAATAATATCTCACAAATAGTGCTAAATAAATCATCAATAGGCTTATGAGAATCAAATTTTTAAAATACATGTAAAGTGATTCAAAAACCATAGGTTTCCTATAAATGCTGGCTGTTGTTATATTATTGTATTTTCTAGGGGGACCAGGGAAGATTGTAGAAGATAGCAACTGTTCTAAACCTTGAAGTTAGCTAAGCATTTTAAAAGGCAGCTGTGAGGAAGAGACACATTCAGGAATGGGGGACAGCCTATGGAAAAGCATAAAGACTGAGGTAAATTATCATATTCATGGAATAGTAGGTTGGGAAAGTATGATTTGAATGTAAAGTATGAATAGGAGATTAATGGGAAATAAATATGGAAAAGTTAAATTAGAGTCAGATGTTGAAGGCTTTTTAATACCAGAGGTATTTACAGTGGAGAAAATTGCTCTTCTGAAACTTTGGGGGCAGGATACAGCTACACGTGCTTGAGGAAGGTTATATTGGCAGCTGTGTGGAAGACATTTTCAAGAGAGGAGAGACTAGAAGAAGAGAATGTTGACATAGTCTAGGGGTAAGTTGAGGTGTGAAATGAAATGGTATATATGTAATTAGAAAGAAGTGAAAGATGCAAGAAGTACTGTAGAGGTATGTAAAATGAGATTCTTCATTTCCCACTTTGCTCTACTTCTAGGCATTCTCTGTCCTGTCCCCAGGAACCCCCTCATCTTGCAAGAGCTAATCAGTCTGGGAATTCATACCTCATCCTTCCCCTATGTCCGTTTGCTATTCTGATCAGAAAATCAGTGAAGAGCTTTTTTGGTATCTCCATTTAAGGAAATTAGAGAAACCAAAACTCCCTTCTATTCCCCCTTGGCTGTACTCCTTAGCATCATGCCTCCACAAAAAAGGTGCCTTTCCCTCTCCCTTCATTTTCAGTTTCCTTTATTGTTTTCTTCCCCCCTAGATTGTTAACTTCTTAAGAGCAAGATTTCCTCTTTTTGTGTATTTGTATCCTCAGCATCTAGCACAGTGTCTTACTCATAGTGGTGCTTAATCAATATTTATTGACTGACAGATTGACTTACATGGTAATTGATTCTTTAGGATAAGTGAGAAAGAGAAAAGAGTTGGGGATATCTGAGGTTGCCAACCTGAATAACTGGGAAAATAATGTTTTCCTCAACAGAAATAGTGAAATTGGGGGAGGTGAGTTGGAGGGAGAGAGGAAGGTGTAGAAGATGAATTCTATAGTGTACATGTTGAGTTAGAAATTCCATTAAAGAATGTAGTTGGAAATTTGATATGTAATTGGGGCTGAGAGAAAAATGAGAGCTCAACATGTAGGATTGAGACATCACTGCCTCTGTTCCTTTGCATAAACTATCATTTCCATTAGACATTATAATAAAAAACCATGGGAACTGCTGAGATATCTAAAAGGGAACATATATAGAGAGGCATAGGTGGTAGAGGATAGACTATTGGTGGCTACTCTAAATTAGCAGGAAGAAGATGGAAAGATAACCCAGCAACATCCTTCTAAATACAGGAAGAAAAATAGTAGTGACAATTACCAACATTATCAGCTCAGAATTATATTGCACTTTATGATAAAGGGCCCCATTCATTATTTCATGAACTGGTGCTGCCATTTAGTATAATAGAAAGAATATTTAATTTGTAAAAGAAAATGTCTGAGTTCTTATGTTCATTAGCTATGTGACCTGGATAGGTCATTCCCTACCCTCTAGCATCCATTGCTCTTTATAATGAAAGTGTTGTAATAGATTAAGAATTCTTTATCTTTTATTTCATGGAACCCAAGCCAATCTGCTAACACCTAGCGACCTCTTCTCAGAATAAGATTTGCAAATCCATAAAACAAAATATAGAGGATTACTGAGAAAATAAATAATATGGAAATCAAAGTTCCTGGACCTCTCAGTTAAGAATCTCTGGACTAGACAACTTCAAGTTCTAACATCCTATGCTAATGAATCAATTTTATTCTACACTGTACCAGAACATCTGAGTTCTACCTGTGCTGCCAGTGAGGAAGGATATATAACCTTAGAAGGCCCGTAGTCAGTCTTGTTAAGTTGATTCATAAAGTAGTGGACGGTGCTCTTGAAAAATGTGTTTAAAGCTTGTTTCCTTAGAGAAAATGTTTTTTTGTTGCTGACAGCTAGAATAAGTGCCAGAGACAAAGAGAAAACTATTTGAAAAGTTTAACTTTTAAAACCATAGCATCTAAAATAACACATCCATTCCCACAGGTGTAAACTGAGAAGAACAATGTTTTGCTTCTAAATCTTCAAAGTTGCAGACAGGTTTTAGCTGGGTAAGTCCCAAGATACCTATTGGCTCTAAGTAACTAACATTTTCTTACTATGAACAGTGGATGTATTAAATAATATTGCATGATGCTGAAGGAGGCTGTGACAAACTCTAACTTTTGATTTGTATTGTTGTTATGAATAGCTTAGAAAATTAGCTGGTATATGTAGACGGGTTCTAGCATTTTTATTATATATATTTTATTATAAAGAATGTACATTATTTATATTTGAAATCTATTTACATATACATAATATAATATATCCTATATATTTATATATTATATAATATACAAATAAAATATGTAACATATTTTATTACTTTATATAAGTCTATTATATATAATGCATATTATATATACTATATGTTATACATGCATAATTTATCTGGCAAATTAGGGGTTTGATCTAGAAGCTTACAAATGTTAAATCCTGAACTGGGACATGAGGGTTCATGCACTCTAACTTCTCCAGTTTTACAGTTGAGAAAACTAAAGATCATGAAATATAATTTTTCTGTTCTAGGACAATTCAAGACAATGGCCAACATTAGAATCTAAGTTTCTTGATCCTTATCTAGGTCCCTTTGCCCTTATCAGTTCTCTACAGAAGAGCCTGCATAAGAGAGCACATAGAACACTCCAGGTACAGCTGGACTGTCTTCACCATAAAAGTATAAGGAAACTACTTAAAGTCACTTAACTTTTGTGGTTCTTGGCATCTTCCTCTTTAAAATTCAGATAATTAAACTTATTGTGCCAATTTCACTGAGTGGTTGTGATGCTCAGGCAAAAAGATATGTAAAATGCTTTGAGAACTTTAAAGTTATGTAAAGTAATTTACTCCTACAATCATTAAATGACTTAAAGTTTTTTTATAGAATATTCCTCCCTTTTTTATAAGCCAACATTATGTCATAGATAGAGGATGTCATCAACATTTTAAAACTCAAACAAGGAAATATTTGTCTACCTATGACATACCATCAGAGATTAGTAGTCACAAAGTTATAGCTAAAGGGTCTGGGAACATTGGAGATGCTCTACTGTTAAATATATACACATAGGGGGCAGCTGGGTAGCTCAGTGGATTGAGAACCAGTCCTAGAGATGAGAGGTCCTAGGTTCAAATCTGGCTTCAGCCACTTCCCAGCTGTGTGACCCTGGGCAAGTCACTTGATCCCCATTGCCTAGCCCTTACCACTCTTCTGCCTTGGAGCCAATACACAGTATTGACTCCAAGAGGGAAGGTAAGGGTTTAAAAAAAAATATATATATATATACACAGATATATGCAAATATATGTGTATATATATATATATATATAGATTTGTACAGAGTAGGCACACACATAAAGAATGCACATGTATTGTCTGTGCATATAATATATTCATATACATGTATATCAATATGTATACATGCCCTATATATATATACAAATAATTTTAAAACAAATATGTTTTTGAAAACAAGATTACATATGTATTTAACACCATATAGAAAAGAATGGATGATTCAAAGCCTTAAGATATGCTCCCTAAGAATCTTACAAGTCAGCATGCATGTTTTTTTTTTTGGTGCCATAAGCATTTTAAACTTACCAAATATTTCTCAGATTGAAGACAATTTCCCCAAAGAAAACTCCCCAAGTTGAGGCACATCATTCTCTCACATGGAGGACTAGTATAAAAGTGCAGTGTCAGAAAGTCAATTTTTGGGGGGAACCACAGCACCCCAAACTTTTTTTTCTCATAATGCTCTTACATTCATAAAGGCAGAGTTATCCCCAGCCCAGGCTTAGAAATGGCCAGTGGATAGAGAATAAGTGAGATGACAAAAGTTGGAGTTAGTTTTCTCCTGTGTAAAACTCTGTTAGATTTGGTACTACTAATATTTCAAGATCTATAGTCATACATCTTGGTAGAACTTAATAGGATAGCCTGAGATGATTGCCATGGTGAAAAAATTTCCCAGCTTCTTGCCATCCTTCTGATGAGCCTCTTCAAAAGCAATTAAACTGAGCCCATATGTGAAGCTTTCCAACCTCAGACTATCAGACTTGTTAAAGTTTGTATTCTATTGGTACAGTCTTTAAGAATTCAGGGTCCAACTTCCAGGAGGCAAGATGGTGACTTAGAAGCAAAAGTCAAGTCTTGTAATAAAGAGATAATCTGTGTGACTATTTTTTTTTTTTTGTGGTAACTGGATACACTGGCAGGTTAGAGGGCTGCTAGTAGAGGGACACCTGAGGTCTGCCTAGTTAAAATGGGGATAGATGTACTTTGAGAGATAGAGAGGTGCTGCCACAGGAGAATGCTCTGGGGTCTGCCTACTGATCCCTACTGATGACTAGTAGATCAATATATTTCCTAACCCTCCTCCCTTCACCTCCTTCCCTTCTTCCACCCTCTCCCTCCCAGTTTCTTCTGAAGCTTGTGGCTTTGCCCCTCCCCCCTGAATGGACTATGATATTCATGAGGAAAAACTACTTCCTTTCTTTTCTCAGGAAAGGGGTTTATTGGGATAAAAGGACAAGGAAACTGAGGGGGAGGGGTATGAGGGTTTCCCTAATCTAAAAAGAAGATTATGAGGGTTTGGGAAGTCACAGCTGTGACAGGGGGACAAATGGAGGACAACTGTTAAGGCTTCTTTTCTTCTTTCAATTCACAAAACCCCCAAGGTCTCTCAACTTAATTGCAGAAGTCCCCCTCAAGGGTCCTTCAGCCTGGGATAGAAGTTAATAAGATCAGTTCAGCTTCTTTCCCCGACAGCCAGGCTTGCCTCCCTTGGTCAGAAAAAACCCAGAGAGAGCCAGTCTCCTTTCTTGGTCAGTCCCCCCCAGAGAGAGAGACAGAATCAGCTCATCCCCCTCACCAGCTCCAACTGCCTCCTGGGAACATTCCTTTTGGAATCTTCACCTTGATTTTGCAGATCAGGTCCTTTACCTTGGTCTGCATGCCTGGATTGTCCTGCAAATCCTCTTCTCTTCATTTCTGTTCCACAATCCTTTGGAAAAACCGTTCCACAATTAAAAAAAAAAAAGGTACTTCAAGGGTGACACAAAAACAAGGAAGAGTTAGGGATCCCTCCTGCTCAATTCAACTTAAAAGGTAATAGAAGGTTGAATTCTCAGGTTTAAGGAAAAGGAGGAAGGTCCGGGAACTCCTCCCTCACCTACTGTGTCAAGACTTCTGCAGTTGCTGGTGATTGCTGGGGTCTCCTGGTGAGAGCTCCAGTCCAGAGGGAGTGCCTTGCTGCTGTTTCATGGGGCACTCTGGCCATGGCTGGCAGGGAAACAGCTGGAGGAGAGGGAAAGAGAGGAGACCACCTAGGTCTCTGGGGCTTCAGCCACCACACTTCCATTCTTCGTCTTCTGCCTCAGGGCACATCCACCTCCACTAGAATAGCACAGCCAGGTTTAATGCAATCTAGATGTAGTGCAGATAAGAAGGCTTCAGAGGACAGGGAAGCCAAATCTCCAACACCCCACCCCCATCTACTGATCTCAGTGAGAATCCAGTTGACTGGGATCCCAGGGCAAAGCCTGTAACTGCAACAGAATACCTTAGTACTATTATGGTAGGATTTGGGGTAAGGGAAACACAAGAGGAAAACATACAAATAAATTCTGATTTATTGTTTGGGAAGGGTAGGAAAGGAATAAGGGTTTAGGAATATACTTATTCTTATACTTAATTTAAACGATTATAACTAACTAAACTTTGTTGCTAAACTAAAATATTAACTTTCCAAATATCCCAATCCCACACCAGGAGTCCAAATCAAATAGGGCCAGGATCTTATCCTGTTAGATGTCCAAGTAGGTCCAGACTGATGCTGCCAGCAGCCAGGTCCAGAAAAACTCCTTCCTCCGTTGATCACAGACAAAATCCTATTCAAGATCCTTCCAGGAGAGCAGATAAGGTCATTCCCAGAGAGCAGACACTGAGAAGACAAACCATTGGGCATAGAATCTTGCCAGATCCCAAGGCTCAGACTCCCATGTGACCCTTGGTCACATGCTACTGTCAATCATTCCTTAAGATTTGCATTTCTCAGTTTTTGCAACAGTTTTGCAAATTGCAAACATTTTCATCCTTTATCATATTATCAGGGCCAGATACTTGGGACTCTGGCTGGGGAGCATATAGGGAAGGGAAGGGGGAGGGGGAGGAGAGGAGGACAAATTTAACTCCCCTTCAGATTCCACACTTTCACCTTTACCTTCTGCTTCTGCTGGCACCTGGGGAAGATCTGGCCTCAGGGCTCTTCTATACAACAGGCCAACTATATCTGCCTAATCCAGTTATGTAGCAGAGCAGAGAAGAAGCCCCTTCAGGACAGAATAGCCCAAGCCCACAGATCCAGCAAATAAACAGAGGAGCAAGAATACAATCAATGACTATGGGAAAAGAAGGAAAAAAAATATATGAGTAACCAATAGAAAAAGAAAAAAAGAAATTGCAATTGACAGCTTCTATCCAGATAATGAACAAAGAACAAAAGGAATAGAGGAGTACCAAGGAACACCAAGCAAAAAAGTCAGGAACTCCAGAAAATGGGACACAAGCTTTGGAAGAACTCAAAACACAATTCAAAAAACAATTAAGAGAAGATGAAGAAAATTGGGAAAAGAGCTTAAAAGTAAAATAGATCATCTGGAAACAGAGGCACATGAACTAAAACAAGAAAATAATTTCATAAAAGTTAGAATTGACCAGCTTAAAAATGAGGTAAAGAAAGTTAAAGATGACCTACAAAGAAAAACAATCCAAAAGGAAAAGGATGATCAAAAAGCCAGGAATGAAATTCAGTCTTTTAAAAATTAGAATTGAACAACTAGAAGCAAATGACTTCACAAGGCAGCAAAAGTTGATAAAATGAAATCAAAAGAATGAAAAAAATGAGGAAAATATAAAACACCTCATTGATAAAACAACAGACTTTGAAAATAGATTAAAAGAAACAATTTAAGAATTATTAGATTACCAGAAAATCATAACAAAAGCAAAACCTGGACATCATTCTATAGGAAATCATCCAAGAAAACTGCTCTGATATTCTTGAACAAGAGGGTAAAGTAGATATTGAAAGAATCTACAGATCACTTCCTATATTAAATCCCCAACTGACAACATCCAGGACTGTAACAGCCAAGTTTAAAATTTCCAGACCAAGGAAAAGATATTATAAGCTGCAAAAAAGAAACCATTCAGGTATCATGAAGCCACAGTTAGAATAACAGAGCACCTGGCTATGTCCACACTGAAGGACTGGAAGGCGTGGAAAATGATATTCCAGGAAGCAAAGGAACTGGGTCACCAACCAAAAATCAACAACCCAGCAAATATTGACTATATTCTTGCAGGGAAAAATATGGTAATTTGATAAAATAGAAGAATTCCAAGCATCCATAAAGAAAAGACCTGACTTAAACAGAAAATTTTATGCCTAAACACAGAACCCAAGAGAATCACCAAAAGATAATTAAGAAAGGGGGAAACAATTTTTTAAGGAACCAAGAAGTTGAAATGATTTGTATTCCTATAAGAAAAAATGATATTGGTAACTCTTAAAATTGTTAATGTCATCAGGGTAGTTGAAAAGGTATACTTAGAGGAAACTGACAAAAAGGATGAAATGTCAAAAATATATAGAGATATAAAACTAGGGGTAAAAAAAGAGAGGATAATACTAAGAGAAAAGGAAAAAGAGAGAAATAGGGTAAATTTATATTTCCTAAAGAAGCACATGGAATTAGGGGGGAGGAGACCAAAACAATGGAAGGGTGAATGACCTTGGAGACAGGTAATAGTTAAATTTTACCTTCATTGAAATTGACTCAATGAAGGAAGAAAAATCAGATCCATTTGGGCTGAGAATTGAATCATGCTCTATGGAGAAATAGAAGGGTAATAAATGGCCTGGTGTTGGGGAGGGAATAAATAAATGGGAGGGAGAGGAAGGGGGGTCATTTAAAAGACACTATAGTAAGAGGGGAATCAATAAGAAAGGAGGCAATTTTTATGGCAATAAATATGAGAATCTAGGTGAAATGAATGTATATTTACAAAAATACAAATAGCCTAGATTAACAGAAGAGGAAATAGAATACTTAAACAATTACATCCCCAAAAAAGAAATTAAACAAGCTATCAAGGAAGCTATCTCTAAGACAAAGTCCCCAGGGCTAGATGGATTCACAAGTGAATTCTATCAAACATTTAAAGAACAACAAATTCAAATATTATATGAACTATTTGACAAAATACGCAAAGAAGGAGTTCTACCAAATTCCTTTTATGACACAAATATGGTACTAAATCCAAAGCCAGGCAGGTCAAAAACAGAAAGAAAACTATAGACCAATCTCCCTAGTAAACATAGATGCAAAAATCTTAAATAGAATACTAGCAAAAAGAATCCAGCAATTTATTATAAGGGTTATTCACTTTGATCAGGTGGGATTTATACCAGGAACGCAAGGATGGTTTAATATTGGGAAAATCATTGACAGAATTTACTGTATCAGCAACCAAACCAACAGAAATCACCAGGTACCAGGTGAGGATGATCAGGGCTGCAGGCTGCAGGCAGGAAGTGGCGGGGCCGAGCCAGGTGGGGTGGGCAGCAGGTCCAGAGCCTGTAGCAGCTTTGCGAGGGTAGAAAACCTTGGCCAGAGACATATGGCTCAAAAAAAAATTTCTAGGTACTAGCTATTAAAACTGAATTTAAGATCAGAAAAGAAATCAGAAGATTGAAAGTTCTTTTTCCCTTCGTGGTTAGCCAAAACTGTAATGATTAAAATTTAGGGGAGAGGGGGAGACTGAGGCAGGTAGAAATTAGTTTCTCTCTGCAAGGAATATTATAATTTTTAGAGGTTTATTAAAGTTAAAGATTAAGAATATACAAGTAAGAAACATGTGCCTAGGCCAGAGGCCTAGACAAAATAACCTCACATCATGGAAGAGACGCCTCTGCTCCAAAACGGAAGTCCAAAAGCTCGAGCCCTTCAAAAGCCTTTGCTTAAATATCTTCTCGATCTCGGCCCAGGTGAGATTACAAGGCATTCTGGGGAAGTGGAGCAAAGGCTCATGGGGATTGTAGTCCTGTATTCGAGTCTATTTTTTACATTATCACAATAGATGCAGAAAAAGTATTTGACAAGATACCAAACTAATTCCTATTGAAAACACTAGAAAGTATAGGAATAGCTGGGTCTTTACTGAAACTTATAAAGAGTATATATTAAAACCATCAGCAAGCATCAGCTGCAATGGGGATAATTTAGAAGCCTTCCCAATAAGATCAGGAGTAAAGCAAGTCTGCTCATTATCACCTCTATTATTTAACATTGTACTAGAAATTCTAGCAGTAGTAATTAGAGAATGTGACAAGGAAATCCCTTTTTTTTATTTTTTTTAATATATTTTATTTGATCATTTCCAAGCATTATTCGTTAAAGACATAGATCATTTTCTTTTCCTCCCCCCCACCTCCCATAGCCGACGCGTAAGTCCACTGGGCATTAGATGTTTTCTTGATTTGAACCCATTGCTTTGTTGATAGTATTTGCATTAGAGTGTTCATTTAGAGTCTATCCTCTGTCATGTCCCCTCAACCTCTGTATTCAGGCAGTTGCTTTTTCTCGGTGTTTCCACTCCCATAGTTTATCCTTTGCTTATGAATGGTGTTTTTTTCTCCTGGATCCCTGCAAGTTGTTCAGGGACATTACACCGCCACTAATGGAGAAGTCCATTACGTTCGATTATACCACAGTGTATCAGTCTCTGTGTACAATGTTCTCCTGGTTCTGCTCCTCTCGCTCTGCATCACTTCCTGGAGGTTGTTCCAGTCTCCATGGAACTTCTCCACTTTATTATTCCTTTTAGCACAATAGTACTCCATCACCAACATATACCACAGTTTGTTCAGCCATTCCCCTATTGA
Organism: Monodelphis domestica; assembly: GCF_027887165.1. NCBI lineage: Eukaryota > Metazoa > Chordata > Mammalia > Didelphimorphia > Didelphidae > Monodelphis > Monodelphis domestica. Next base: position 257,804,632 of record NC_077230.1, read on the forward strand.
TGGGCATCCCCTCGTTTTCCAGTTCTGGGCCACCACAAAGAGCGCAGCTATGAATATCCTTGTACAAGTCTTTGTGTCCATTATCTCTTTGGGGTACAGACCCAGCAGTGCTATGGCTGGGTCAAAGGGTAGATATTCTTTTGTCGCCCCTTGGGCATAGTTCCAAATTGCCCTCCAGAATGGTTGGATCAATTCACAACTCCACCAGCAATGAATTAATGTCCCTACTTTGCCACATCCCCTCCAGCATTCATTACTTTCCTTTGCTGTTATGTTAGCCAATCTCCTAGGTGTGAGGTGATACCTCAGAGTTGTTTTGATTTGCATCTCTCTGATTATAAGAGATTTAGAACACTTCTTCATGTGCTTATTATCTGTTTAGGCTTGGCCAAAAGGCCTAAGCCCTTAGATAGCTGGGGCAATGAAAAGAGATCAGTCCCTATTACTCACGTGACCAAAATGGAGAAACAGTCTCAGAGGCCCCTACCTTCAGCTTCCCTCAGAGCAAGCTTCTCAGAGCACACCGCAACCACTCAGACAAACTCCTCCACCACCTCCAGTCTTCAGACCCCCCTATCCTTAAGGAAACCATCCAAGTTCCCTCCCCTCAGTCCTCATATCTACCAATCACCTGTCCATCAATTTCCCTGTGCCAATGGAGGCTCTAGCTTAACCCAGGACCACCCAGAGGTCTCTGGCTTTGCACATGTCTGTTGAAGGTCATATTTTCAAATAATTAAATCTTTGATCCTTTGCTACAGCCCTTTCTAAATCCTGTTAACCTGAGTAGGGTAGAGATTGGAATAATTAAATTTTGATCTAGGCTGCAGCCCTTACTCAATCCTGTTAGAACTGAATAGGGTGGAGATTGATTCCAAGTATCTCCATTGTATCAATTCTAAAATCAATCGTGACTCAAAGAAATTCCTGTTCTATGCTTAAGCATAGGTCAAAGTCCTTTCCATTGTTCAGCAAAAGGTTTCTGTCCTAAAGTAATCTTAAGGGAAGAGAAGGAACTTCCCATGCCAATGGGGTTCACATTCCAATAGTCAAGACCCACTATCAATAGGAAATTTTTCAAGTATGAAATTTCCCAATGGTGAAATTTCCAACATTTATAAGTCTAAGAAATTTTGAGGTTTACAAGAAGAAAAGGAAATTGAAGAGATTAAAGTAAGCAATGACGAGAATAAACTCTAACTCTTTGCAGATATGATGTTATACTTAAAAATAAAGCCACATAAATAAGCAACATTTCTATATATTTCCAACACAACTTAGCAGTAAGAGTTAGCTAGAGAAATTCCATTTAAAATCACCTTGACAATATAAAATATTTAGGAATCTATTTACCAAGACAAGTACAGGAACTATATGAACACAACTATAAAACACTTTCTATACAATTAAAACTAGATCTAAATAATTGGAAAAAATACTAATTGCTCATGGGTAGGACAATCCTATCCAAATTAAATTACTTATTTAGTGTCATACCTATCAAACTACCAAATTTATTTTTTTATTGAATTAGAAAAAATTATAACAAAGTTCATTTAGAAGTCCAAAGATCAAGAATATCAAGAGAACTAATGATAAAATTTGTAAAGGATGGGGCCCTAGCAGTACTAGATCTTAAAATGTACTATAAATCAGTAGACATCAAAATAATATGATACTGCCTAAGAGACAGAAGTGAGGATAAATGGAATAGACTTGGGATAAATGACCTCAGCAAGATAGTATACGAAAAGAAAAACCCCCAAATCCTGACTTTTAGGACAAAAACCCATTGTTTGCCAAAATCTGCTGGGCAATTTTGAAAACATCATGGGAGAGATTATGTTTAGATCCACATCTCATACCCTACACCAAAATAAATTCAGAATGGGCGAATGACTTAAATATAAAAAAGGAAACTATAAGCAAATTTGGTGAATATAGAATAGTATACCTGTCAGATTTATGGAAAAGGAACAATTTTAAGACCACATAAGTGATAGAGAATATTACAAAATGTAAAATAAATAATTTTGATTACATTAAATTAAAAAGCTTTGTATAAACAAAACCAATGCAACCAAAATTAGAAGGGAAGCAACAAATTGGAGAAAAAATCTTTATAACAAAAACCTCTGACAAAGGTCTAATTACTCAAATTTACATGAAATTAAATTAATTATACAAAAAAATCAAGCCATCCCTAATCAATGAATGGGTAAGGGATATGAATAGGCAGTTTTTTTTCAGATAAAGAAATCAAAACTGTCAATAAGCACATGAAAAAGAGTTCTAAATCTCTTATAATTAGAGAAATGCAAATCAAAACAACTCATATGTATCATCTCACACCTAACAGATTGGCTAATATGACAGAAAAGGAAAATAACAAATATTGGAGTGGGTATGGCAAAATTGGGACACTAATGTATTGCTAGTAGAGTTGTGAATTGATTCAAACCTTCTGGAAAACAATTTGGAACTATGCTGAAAGGGCTTTATAAAAAATTATCTGCCCTTTGATCCAGCCATACTACTGCTGGATTTGTACCCCCAAGAGATAATAGGGAAATATATTTGTACAAAAATATTTAGAGACATGGTCTTTGTGTTAGCAAAAAAAAAAGTGGAAAATGGGGGGATGCCCTTCGATTGGGGAATGGCTAAATAATTTGTGTTATCTGCTGGAGATGGAATACTATTGTGTAAAAAGGAAAAATAAATTGGAGGAATTCTATTTGAACTGGAACAACCTCCAGGAATTGATGCAGAGAAAAAGGAGCAGAACAAGGAATTCAGGACAAATTTTGAGGTACTTATGGGAAAGAATGCAATCCACATCCAGAGGAAGAACTGTGGGAGTAGAAATATAGGAGAAAAACAACTGCTTGATCACATGGTTTGATGGGGCTTTGATTGGGGATGTAGACTCTAAATGATCACTCTATTGCAAATAATAATATGGAAATAGGTCTTGATCAATGATACATGTAAAACCCAGTGGAATTGCTTGTTGCTTATGAGAGGGGTTGGGAGGAGGGAAGGAAAGAACATGAATCATATAACCATGGAAAAATATTCCAAAATAATTAATTAAATAAATGAACTTTAAGAAAAGAAATAAAATGCTTGGTTTCAGTGAAACATTGGAATACTTTTAAAATACGTGTATACTTGTTACATGGGTTTCATTTTTCTTTTTTTTTCATTATTGTTTGTGAGTAGGGAATATAGATCAATAAAATAAATACTTCTTAATTAAAATATTTAAAAAACAATTCATGGTCAATTATATACTTGGAAGATGAAAGAAGATCACATTTTTAAAAAGATTTGGAATGGACCTCTCAAATTGTGAATCTGAATAAGAACTTTAAAAATCACATCTGTAGAGTTTATTCTATAAATAGTACCTGTTTATATCCAAAGGATATGAAGTGTTTGACTTATTCTAAGGAGATCAGAGTTCTTATCTTAACTCTGACACTTTCTAGCTATGGGAATTTGACAAGTTACCTCACTTTCATGAACTTCAATTTCCTCATCTATAATCATCTATAAAATAGGGATAATCACAGTTTCACTAAAACAAGACCTCTAGAAGGTTGTTATAAGGAATAAGATATATTCATCTGAAAATATAACCTAAATGAATCATTTTTTATTAGATTTATAAGAAAAGAGAGTTGGGAAAAGAAAAAAATAATTAAAACAATATTCCTTTAACATTAAAATATATACATAATTAATAATTTTGCATAATTGAAAAATAAGAAAGACTGAGACATGTAGGGACTTCAATGCTCAATAGTTTTTTGTTTTTAATTTCATCTATGCACCTCAGGATTCTAGAGATAACTGGGTATTTTATAGGGAAAGAAATTCTCACTCAGGCATATGTCATTTTTTACATCTGACATTATAGACAGAATCAATACAATTGGATGAATTCTATGTAATTACAAAGTTTGAATAAGTGCAAACATGGTCCTTAACAGAGACAATCAACTCTATATTTATTAGAGAATACATAAATTGATATTCATTGAGGTTTGTGTCTTCTCTCAGTTATCCAAATGTTTAACACTACCATAGAATGACCAACCTTCATTTTTCTTTTTATTTTCTAGAATTCTTGAGATAAACTGTCTTTTTCAAGAAAGGTCTCTGATCTATATCTTTCTTGCATGTATCTACTTATTTTCATCTCTACTAGTGGAATGTGTGATCTTTGAGGTCAGGGATTACTTCTGCCTTTCTTTTTATCCCTAGTTTTTAACAAAGACCAAGCCTCATAGCAAATACTTAATGTGTGTTTGCTAACTTGATGACTTAACTTGCATGTCTGGTACATTTGTTTGTTTTCCTGTAATATGCCAGTATCCTTCAAAGAAAGCTGAGTGATTGGTACCATTTTGTCTGTGACAGCAGATACAGAAAACCAGTTTCATATTCCTGAATGAGAACTTGCCCTTTCCTAGGAAACACTTGCTTCTCTTAGGTCCCATAAGGTGCCATTTTGGACAGATTGACACTGGACAAACATGTGCTATTTACTGAATCTGGAAGGGGTTTGAGGAGAGCTCATTGTTGTCAAATTAGGCAAAATCCATGGTGGGCCAACAATAAGCCCAAGTTACAGAACAATATTTTTACTTTATTTTGCTGGAGGCTTTAGCAAAATATTTTCTTTATTTTTTTCCCTTTTCTTTCTTTAAGGAATGCAGAAGTTTCAGGTACCACCCATATAAGGGGTGATGCCCTAATGTTCTTGTTTATCTTGATTTTACCTCCTCCATAGCCTAGTTACGATTCTTGCACATACCAGAAATTCAAAAATGATTGTTTTAATGATTGAGTGAATGAATTGAGCCGTAATATACAAGATCAGGAAAGGCTAGATATCTTTTGAGGGCACAAATTTTCTGTCAAATTTGTAGAATGACAGAACAAGAAGATGACCTATTCTGCAAGGGCAAGACTATTGTTTTCTTAAGCTTTAACAAGCTTGCTTGTCATTGAACCAAATGTCAGTCTTTCTTGTATTAGTCAGCATCACCAAAAGAAGCAAATAATTGAAGCAAATATAGAGGCCAATGATATATTCTCTTAAATCAATTGGCTGTGAAAGACATTTTCAACAACCAACAGCCAGTGATGGGGGGAAAAATGCCATACTCATCCTATGACAATGTTTATAATAATAAACAAAAACTTTACAAAACCCACAATCCAAGTTGTACCCACATTACAAACAGCAGATTGAAAAATAGCCTATACAGGAGCCTTGGCACTCTATGACTCCCCACCATCAATAAGCACTTTCCCCCCTATTTAGTTGAAACCAAAAGATAGGGTGGAAAAGACAGATGGGAAGACAGTCGGATATCTTTTTTTTTTTTAAACCCTTACCTTCCTTCAGTCTTAGTAACAATACTGTGTATTAGTCCTCAGGCAGAAGACCAGTAAGGGCTAGGCAATGGGGATTAAGTGACTTGCAGAAGGCCACACAGCTAGGAAGTGTCTGAGATCATATTTGAACTAGGACCTCTCTTCTCTAAGTCTAGATTTAGCTGTCCCCCAGATATCTTGAATTTTAGTCTTAGTTGTTTTTGTGTTTTGGGCTCATCATTAGAATGAAGAGATAAGACAAAGTGACCTCAAATGAGCTAAAATTACTAAACTTCCTACTAGTGTTGAAATTCTGTGTATTTCTATTGTGAATACCTTGTGGATAACTAACACAGCATATAAAGAAATATAGCAGGAAAATGAAATGTAGGAAGGAACAGGTACAGCTATTTAAACAGTGAGAATTCATTAGAATTAAAGAAAAGTAATATGAACACTGGAAATGTATTCAGATGGACTCTTCACTATTCCTTAGGATTAGCATAACTATTTAGTGAAAAGAGGGAATGCATCAAATAATGCTTTCATTCATTGTAAGTTTAGAAATTGTTAACAAGTGGATATCTAAAAAAAAATATACACAGTTTACTTTTAAGTTTAAACTAAATTATTAACATTTCCCCCTTGCTTTCTTAAGATTAGACAATTCAGTAAATAAAATCAATCACTGATTTTTAGCATTTGCTGATTCCTAAGGTGTCTATGTTCACAATAAAAAAATTAATATAGTAATCAGCTCTTTCAAAAAGATTCAAGATGGATTCAGCATACTTTTTTTTTTACTATAATAAAACTCACATTTCATTTTGCTAAAGTAGCACATCTGAAGCAGTTAGGAGCAATGAGAAGGACAGAATGTCAGGCATGGAGTCAAGAAGACCTGAGTTCAAATTTGACCTCAGACACTACTAGCTGTGTAAGTCTGAGCAAGTAATTTTATTCTGTTTGCCTCAGTTTCCTTATCTGAAAAATAATCTAGAGAAGAAAAAGGAAAATACAATATCCTTACTAAGAAAACCCCAAATGGGGTTACAATGAGTCAGATGCAACTTAAACAACCTAATGACAACAAAAGTATATCTGGGGTAGTTTGGAATTTATATTTATATACTATCCAGTGTATCCTGCTGGTACCTCTCCCATTAGGAGATCATGCCTAGGAGAGGATGAGTTATGTATAGACTTAGCTGTATACCATGCAATTGTTTCCCTATTGTTGGAATGCTTTGAGGTTTTAGAAGTAAGACTCTTTGAGAGGCATTTTATGATAATTCTTTCCTTCAATCACTTCAGAAGTGGTTGTACTAGGAGGAAAAAAAAAGCAACCTTTCTGGAAATAATTCTTTTCCTCTGTCTCTCTTTCAAAGCTATTAAGTAGTAGCTGAAAATGGCATTTCTCATGGACATTTTGAGAGATGAAACATTTAAAAACATTTCATAGGAACCAGTTTCATTTCTCCAAATAGAGTGCCTTGCTGATGCTAGAAGCACTATAGAAATTCCTACTGCAAAGAATTCCTGGGTCATGGCCCTGCTGGTGTGGTTGGATCAGGAAAAAGAGCATGACTGATGTGAACCATGATCTTTTCAAAAGAGAAGAGCAGAGCAGGGGGAAAGAATGCACACACCCACCTTGAAAAGCCAGAATGTTAGGGCAACCGTTTGCATTTCTTGAAAAGTTCAGTGTCTTTTCTTTTACTTTTTCTTTTTTTAAACCCTAACCTTCCATTTTAGAATCACTACTATGTATTGGTTCTAAGGCAATAGAACAGTAAGGGCTAGGCAATGGGGGTTATTTGACTTGCCCAGAGTCATATAGATAGGAAGTATCTGATGCCTGATTTGAACCCAAGACCTCCTATCTCTAGGCCTGACTCTCAATCCATTGAACCACCCAACTGCCCCCTACAGTATCTTTTCTGATACAGTACTAACCATCTGCTCTGAAACTCTCCTCCAAAACTGGTTTCTTGTTTCATCCTCAACCCTCTGGACTTTGATTCTTTAAGGAAACCTTTATACTATTCTTCAAGGCCTTTTGGCTTATATTTTTTAGGAACAAGTTCATATCCTATATTCTCCCTTGCCCTGAAGTTTGCATTCTTTGGAACATGTTACAACCTACCCCCACTAGAGGCAAAGTATTCAAATATTGTTCAAATATTGTCTGACACTAACTAGATCACCCGTGGATAGGAATGGAAAAGACTCACATAACCTTTGTAATATTCCTTTTATGAAAATGGACTATCTCCAATCTATCTATCTATCTATCTATCTATCTATCTATCTATCTATCTATCTATCTATCTATCTATCTATCCATCCATCTATCTATCTATCTATCTATCTATCTATCTATCTATCTATCTATCTATCTGTCTGTCTGTCTGTCTGTCTGTCTGTCTGTCTGTCTGTCTGTCTATCTATCTATCTATCCATCCATCTATCTATCTATCTATCTATCTATCTATCTATCTATCTATCTATCTATCTATCTATCTATCTATCATCTATCTATCTATTATCTATCTATCTATCTATCTATCTATCTATCTATCTTTGTATTTAAAAGTTGATGGCTTGAGATTTCAAATTGAATTCTGACACCCTTCTTTGAAGCAATATTTTGATTTAACAGATTTGCAAATTCCAGAAGGAAGAAGTTACTATGTCAGCTTGTTCTAGATTTTAAATGCAGAGATGCCATGAAATACCCTTTTCTCTATTGGAGAAGTTTTTGGCAGTCTCAACTTCACTCATGGTTGATGATGATTTGCTTTGATTTCCTGCACCAACCAATCAGCTTATTTATCTTCAAAGATACATGCAGTAAGTTAGCATTGGCGCACCACCAAACTTGTGGGAGACCCTTCTACTCTACTTAGACCTATTGTATAATACAGCAGCATTGGGGTTGCTATGATATATCTATATCACAGATTAGGAAGTTAACCACAAACTAGACTAACTACTGGAACTGGTCAATATATGAAGAAGCCATAATTGTCCATAAAAGTTTTAGTCATGTACTTAGAGTAGAGATGTAAATACTCATATGTAGAGAAAAAACAAGGATGTAAATAATAACCATTGTGGAGAATATAGACATTATCTAGTGGTTTGAGTCAAATGTGTATAAAGTCTAGTTTGATCTCTCTCCTGGATTATAAAGTGATAGAATTCAAAGAAAGCCACTTTAGGGATAATGGAAAACCATCTCAAAGAAAGAGAAGTGAGCCTTCAGTGGAGGGAAAGGGAATCTGAAGTGGGGGATGTGATATTTTGTCCTTGACAAGATGATGTAGAATAAAAAAAGTGTAATCTAGAGAAGACAGGGAAGGAAAAGGGCAGATGTACAATGAGAGTAAGATTTGAGGTTCATCCTGAAGAGGAGAGAGTATTGAACATACTGTTGGGTACACAGAACATAGATGATCAATAAGTATTGATTGATTGATAGGATAAAAATAGGAGGGAGAGGAAGAAGCTAATTTTCCTTAGACAAGGATATTAAAAAAGAAGCTATTGGGTAAGAGACCATTGGGAAAATTGTAGTGGTTGGTGATTTCTTGTTCTGGGGAAAATTGACTAGAGCAATAGAGAGATGTTTTCATTGGGAATATATTTTAGATATGAGAGCCTTCCAAAATATATTTCACATATTCAGTATGATACTTCCATAAGGAATTTTTGCCAACAATCATTGTGTTGGACAAGAAATTGGAGACCATGAGTTTTCTCACTGATAATCACTGAAGGAGAAGAATACAGGAGAGGAATTAATTTGGGGAGTAAGGAATTAATTCCGGGAGTGTGATTAAAACTAATATTGAACTATAACTCTTGATATAGAAATGACAGAGAAAATGGTCAGAGAAAGAGTATATGGTATTGGCAAGGCATCCTACACAAAACATTAAGAATGCTTTAAGCTAAGAAGGATGAGGGAAGGAGAAGGTGCCCATTGTAAATCTCCCAAATTGTAGTATAGAGTCATAAAGAAGGAAGAAGAATGACAGCTGAGACACCTGGAAAGTCTAAGAATACAAAATCCATGGAAAAGACATTAGCAAAAGCCATATATTAAGTGTCTAAAAACAAACTTATAAACTTGAGACAACACACAAAAGAAACTAAAGATCCTAATGTAAGGAGATGAATTTAATTTCATTGCTTAACCACTAAGACATCATGGGACAGAATGGATATACTTTATTTGAGAAACAGTGTAGATAAAAAAGAATGAGAAAAAATGTTAATGAAGTATACTCATGAAGAAATCTAGTAAGATTAAAGGAGATATGTAGTATGTGAGAAAAAAAGTGATTTCATCATTATACTATAGAATATTTCTACAAAAAAAAATTTGAAGAGACCTGAAAAGAGACTTGAAGAATATAGGTAGCATAACACAAACCAGGCAAAGAGACATGATACAATACTTCAAATATCAATTTATCTCTTATCCGGTACTTTTTCTTATTTTTCCTATGATTTATGTTTGTACTCCAGGCTCCAGAGTATTGTGGGTTTTAGCAATGTTATATTCAAGGCACTCCAGAAACTTTTTAAACTCAGTTTTTCTTCATTAGGTCTACCCAATGTATGAGTGGCCTTTCTTTCATCCTCTTGTCATTGGATGAACAGTAATGGACCAGGTAAACTGGAGCCCAATTATTCCTTAAAATTTGATCAGTTGATCTTATTTTAACCAATTGTGTATTTTTACCAATGATAACATTTACACTCATCCTGTGTAATGCCTCATTAGTTATATGGTGCAACTTGTTCTCATTCACCATGTGTTTCAATATTGACAATTATTGGCTTCATTGCTTTGGACGCAATGTGTTCCTTGATTTCTAGCCAGTCATGCATTACTGGAAAATTATTGATGTTTAAAAGATGAGGTTGTGTTTCAAGAAGAAATATTACTGGGTAATTTCCAAAGGCAATCTAGCCCACTTTTCTTCTATTCTTCAGCTGACGGCATAGTTCATTGCCATCATTTATATAAAGAGGGAAAAAAAATCTGTTCACAGAAGAGTTCTAGGTAGTATAAGTGGGTTAAAACAGGAGATTATTAAACATGGAAATGATGAAAATCAATGCTATTGGCTTTCATTAGAAGTTCAAACCACATAGATAGTAGCTACCATTTGAAAAATGAACAGTTAGAGAAGACAAGAAATAAGAATGAGTGTTGAAACAAACAGAACTCTTACCATTTGTAATCTGAATATGGCATATTAGAATATAGCAAAACATGGCCAGGCAAATGAAAATAAAAATTCAGAAAAATAACATAAAATATGGACAGTAACAAGCACAATGATTCAAGAATTCACTTTGACAAAGATGTAGGTGAGTATAATGAAAAGTGAATAGTATTTAGGTTTAGAAGACCTGGCTTAGAACCCTGCCACTGACAGTTTGTCTATGGATACTTCACAATCTTTATCACCCTTGTTGACTTCATCTTTATAATGAGACCTAATGAATACTTACTTACCTCACTGAATTATTGTGAGTACAATTCTTTGGAAAGCACACCACTTTTTTTAAACCTTTACCTTCTGTCTTAGAATCAATATTAAGTATCACTTCTAAGGAAGAAAAGTGGTATTGGTTAGGCAATTGGTGTTAAATGACTTGTCCAGGGAGATACAGACAATGAGTGTTTGAATCCAGATTTGAAGCCAGGATTTCACATTTCCAGGTCTGGATCTCTATTTACAAAGCCATGTAGATGTCTCTTAATGCATTTTTTTGAAATAAATTTTATTTTAGTATTTTTATCAACAAATATGATGGATTTAAAATTAAATTTATTTTTATAGTCTAGCTTTAATTCTAGGTTATACAATGAAGAAAACAGGTATATTAGAAATAATTAAAACTGAGTTGATGACTATGAATTTAACTATAAGGCCATACTGCATAGGCCATGGTATATATGTATACACACGTTAGTTTTACTTGAATTCAATTATATCATTCTTCACTTTATTTCCCCTATTGATTTTTTCTCTAGTATAAGCAATATATGTCTTGTTTCACATGTTAACCAGGGATATATGGATTATATGAGAAAAAATATGTATCATATTACCTGCCTTCTTAGGGAGAGGGGAAATGTGGAAGGGAAGAGAAAAATATGTGCTAGATTTTTGTATATAGCTAATGCAAGAATGTATTTCTCTGAGAGAACCATCTATCATAATTGATTATATATTTATAACAAACCACATATATGTTATTATATATTATGTTATATGTAAAAATAATGTTAACTGAGAAAAACTAGACATTCTCATGAATAGTAAATTGATTTTTTTATCAGAAAACATCTATAATCATATCTTTTTGTGATGAAGAAATCCATTAAAACTGCACTAACTTGCAGACATAGTTGTGTTTCAGATCCACAACAAAATTAACAGCAGAACATAATTTTCTCCAGATGCTAGTCCAATGCTTTCCCAGGGGCCTGAGCAACTTTTGGCAACTTCTACTAAAGAAGCATCTAGCTACCAACTTCATTGTTTCCCCTAGTATTCTGCATAAGGAAATTAAGATACATCACAGAATCACAATCTCAGAGTGAAAAGAAAGCCAACAAACACCTGAATAAGATTCCCCTCTACAATATCACCAAGAACTAGTTATCTAGCCCTTATTATCTAGCTCATGAAGACTTTCTCCATTTCCCATTGCAACCAGTTCTGCTTTTGGATAGCTCTAATTGTTAAGAAGCTTTGTGTTGTTTTCTTTGCCCATTCATAGACTTTAAACCTGTCCCTTTTGAGATATCACATAGGGTACAACATGGATTTTCATCTTTACTAATCCTTTCTTTAAAATAAAATCAAATAAAATTCTCCCCAATTTGCCGGAATCATCTTTAATTTACAAGCCTTTTGGACAGAGTTAGGCCACTTCTCTATTTTGCCAGTAATTTAGTTCTCTATTCTCCCTTGCTACACGCAAATAGATTATGTAAACAATTATAACTAGAATAAATGAAGATTCTCTAAATGCATCACCATAAGGGAACCTGAGGTATCAGAATATCCTTCATCAATACTTGTAGATCAATCATCAGTATTTATATCAATGACTCATTCCCTTTATAAGTCTTGTCTAGCACTTGGGAAATTATTCATGAATGTTTGTTTATTTGAGTCAGTACAATGAGATCAAACAACTTGCCTGGATTTACATAGTTAGAAAAGGATAACATAGCCAGATAATAACTCTTTAGAAATTATTTAGAAATCATTCACTATTTTCTTAGAAATGTCAAGTGTAAAAATGGAGATTTTGAAAGAAATGCAAAGACTTCAAACTCCAGAAGTCCTTGGTATTTCCCAGAATTCCCTATAATCTCACATGAGTCTCCACCTGGGCGAGATCACAATATAGGGAGGAGAAAAAGAAAGCAAAAAACAAAAATACAATTAAATAGCAAATAGGCCTGCTATAAATTGTTATTACTTGTCTAACCCTTGTTTTCAAAATGAATGCATATAGAATTAAGAGATAGCTACAAGCTGGAACACTTTGCTTCCCAGATGGTTCATTTTCACTGACCTCTAGGTATGTATTTATGTATTCTTTCTAGAAGGCACAGCTTTATGTGAAGACAGGCTAATAGCTTTATATAAGGAATGTTGTTAGCTATCCTTTTATTTATAATACAGTAGACCATATCTTATTCGACTGAGCTTGATGAGAGTACAAGAAGTCTTTTTTTTTTTTTCATTTGAGAATGCTAGCAAGAGAGACTTATCTAGGGAAATAAGTATAACAGCAAGTCTCAGAAATTTGGCACTTTTATATTTTACAAATTGAATAATTACTGGTATTTGGGAAATTTATCTGCCATGCATTAGAATATTTTTTGTAAGATAATTAATTTAAAGCTATAAATGAGCTTGGAAGCCATAAAGTCCAAAAACTCCTCCTTTTACAGATGAGGAAACTGAGGCACAGAGAGTTTAAGTGATTTGGCCAAAATTACCTAGAGAACAAATGGCAGAATGAGGTCTGATCTAAAGTGTCCAATTTGACATAATTTTTTCCAGGTCAGCCTACTCCCTCTGTGTCAATACTATATGAAGGGGAGCTATTACTGCTACTATTATTGGAGTTTGTTTAATATTAAGATATTCTTCTTATTTCAAAGCCTACCTCATGATCATCTTTAATCATGAATTCTTCATTTTTAAGTTATATTTAAAAAATTTTACACTTTTATTTTCAGTTCCAAATTCTCTCCCTTCCTTGACATTCCCATTGATAAGGGACAGAAAAACAGATACCCATTATGCATATGATAATGCTATGCAGGTGGAAAAATTGCCACATCTGAGTTATATTCCCAGAATTCTTTTAAGTCTGAGAGCATGCTGTAGGGCTCTTTTTTTGGAGCTTGTGCTTTTGATAAAGTGCTGCAGGTGTGATTCTCTGTCTCTCTTTGCTCTGCTCACTTGACTGAAAAAACTTTTTTTTTCATTCTCCTCTCTTTTAATTACTATTAAAAATCCTACAAATTTTTAGCAACCACAAAGTGACTAAAAACTAGAGGATTAATAATTCCTGGAACAAGTTCACCAAAAGACAAATTATCTATTCTATGGGAAAAGTTGTAGGAGTCATGGCTGACAAGTGCCAACAGGTGTGCATGACCTCTGGGATGTAGAATTGCCTTGCCCACAGTTATGTGAAAATTCCCTATTACTTAATTGGCATATAGATGACCATAAATTCTGCATGCATCTGGATGTTGTAATTAATTATCTTCCCTTGGGGGTAGTGCTGCTGAGGTACTTTTAAAATCACTTTTGAATATCACATCTTGTAGTGAATGTGACCAAAAAGGGATTAAGACTAGAGGAACCAGATTATTTTTCTCCTGCCATGGTTTTCCCTCTTCCCTCTTCCCTTTTTCTTCTCCCTTCTCCCTCCTGAAAATCCTTCAAAGTCTTCTCAGGTTCATTGCCTACACCTGCCCACCAGGAGAGTCGGGTAGCCGGGTCTTTCCCTCACAGAAGCTTTTCCTGCTAACTCCTTCTGCTGTCACTGCTGCTTGCTGTTCTTGATACTGCCAAGCTTTAAATTCCTTGCCCCCCAAACCCCAGTCCAGTGGAGGGGTATTAATTTTCATTTTTCAAGGGGAGGGAGGACTGGTACTCTCTCCTAACTAAATCCTGTTCCAAAAAAACACCCCACCCAGCTTCCTAAATTCCCTCTTTAAAAAAATAAAAAACAAAAAACTCTTACCACTCTAGCTAAAAGGACTCCTCACCCTTAAAATCAGCCCACAACCCAAACCTCTTCACCCCTGCCACTAGAGGCTAATATTGAGCACTAAATTTTTGTTTTATTTTATTTTGATTTTCCCCCTTTTCTGCTGACCTGCAGTGCTACCTTTATGTCCCCTAAAGGCAGAACCAAATATATATATATAAAACAACAACAAAAAAAAAAACAAAACAAAAAACAAAACATTCAATACAGCCATGCTATATTATTGTAGTGAATAAAAACAGAAAAAACATTATCTCTTCTCTACAAGAAAGCCTTTTGGCTTTTATCAAATTGGAAATCATTAAAATTCCTGAATGGCTCCTTTTCCTAATGCTGCTAGGAATTCTTTTTCTATTTATTAATATTAAGATACAAAAGGCTGAAAATCAGAAATTTTAAGCAAAAATACAAGTATGATCCAATAGAAAAGGAGGATCCCATTCAGATGTCTAATTCAAATTTATGAGCCTGTTCCCAAACTACTCAGAGAGGAAAATCCCATTTCTCTTGAAATACAGACAGACTCTCCTCATATGTCTAATGGAAAACCTTTCTCATTTCGAGCAATTGTTGGCTAAAACTTCCTCCCCTGCTCCTTTTCCTGATGCCCCTTCCTGCCCTGTCCTTCCTCCCACCCCACTACCAAACTCATCCTCTTACCATAGAAGTTCCTATTTTTACTACCTCACTATACACACAGACACCTCCTAGAAAACCACAAGCACTGACTAATTCCTATGGATAATATTTTCCCCTTAAGGGCCCACATTAGCACCAAATGGGGATGTCTTAAGACAACATAGACCTTTCACATTACAGGATATTAAAGAATTACAATAGAAGGAATATATTAAGGAATGAGAGAAAAAGAAAACTCTGGCTTCTTCTTATACCAGTTAGAATTTCTAAGTCCCAGCCAGGGGAAGAGAGTCTTAAGAAGATGGGCCTTACGTGGAGGCTGCACACATCTAGGAAGGCAGGGTCACTAAGTCAGCCTTTCCCTCACCAACAATGACTGTCTAAATGAAAGCAGTCTGAAGTTTCCTGCACGAGTTCCTCCAGGGTTCCAGTTCCTCCAGTCTAACTCCGTCCGAATGTCTAAATCTGAATGTCCATCTTCCCTTCAGCTCAAAGAGACTGATCCTTCACTCCAAGTCTGGTGACTGATTGTATCTCTTCAGTCTCTTTTTTCCCTCTATTTAAAGACATTTTTCTATTGTGTCACCTCCTCTAAATTTTGACATATATGAATCACAGCAGATGCTTTTCTCCAGGACTGCCCATTCTTTAGTTCTCACCTTCTTTGGTTAGATTTTCTCCAGGACTGTCCATTCTTTAGTTCTTACCTTCTTTGGTTAGATTATATCTTTTTGGGTTACTTAAACATCTATTTTGTTAAGTTTACCTTTTGTAGTTACTTAACACTTTTTTGTGATTAAATCAACTTTTGCAGTTACTTGACACCTTTTTGTAGTTAAAATCTAAAAATAGAGTATAGCTTACAATTCTAGCTTCACTATAAAGAGCTAAGTAACTTCATTGTTATAATTAAGAGATTACAATTTTATCTTCACATTAAAGAAAGAGCAAAGTATCTTCATTGTTTCAATCAGGAGATACCTAAATCCAATCTTCACAGTACTATAACAATCAGGATGAACATATGCAACTACAATGTGATAGGAATTCCATTTTAAAAGCAATGAGGGGGTATTCAGAAATACCTGATGGTTGGACTAAATTTGAATGCTTGAAACAATCTGATGATGAGACACCCTCCCAATTTATGGATAGGCTCATTGAAATGGGAGGTAGGTACCTTGAACTTGATATTTATACAGAAAGTGGTATTTTGTAAACAACTGTTCCACAGTACTCCAAGATTATTTTGAAACTAATTGACCAAAATGATCTGAAATGGACATTGATGAGTTAAGGCAAAATGCTGTTTTAGTCTTCAAAGGCAATAAAGAAAAACAATCAAAAAGTAATGATCTACTAGAACAAATCCAGAAAGAAATAAAATCTTTAACTGAAAGAATTAATAAACCAGAAAAATGGCATGATACTCAACTAATGCTACTTGCCACTCTTCAAGAACCAAATTATATATCCCTTACCTGTCACTTCTATGGAAAGAAGGACCACAAGGACCACATGAATTTTAAGAATTTCTTCCAAGTAATTAGAAACAATAATCAATGGAATAATATATATATGTATATATAGAGAGATTATAAATACAATAATGAATTTAGAAATCATAATTTTAGAACTGATATCTTTTCTAGCAATTTAAATCAAATAACTGATAACTCAAACCAAATGAACTCTCAACAATATATTTTAAGTGGAATTCATCAATAAACTGCTCAGGGTGCTAATGTCCCTCCACATGGGGCAGGAGGTGGTGCCCATTAAACTCTATTGCTTTTGTTGTTTTGTTGCTATTAACCCTTTTCAGTTTTGTCTCCCCTTAAACATAGTAAAGAAGAAGAACCTGTCTACCCCCCTACTTTATTTGTGCCATCCTCTAGTTTACCCCCTTATCTTTATTTGTGCCTTTATGGAAGTCTATAACAACTTGAATTTGGAAAACTTGTATTTTGTGAATTTTGAATATTTGGTATTTTCTTTGTACCTATATTACCTTACAGAAAAACTGTATTAGTGACTTGTATTAGTGTCCTGTACTGACTTGATTTGAATTTTTTGTGAAAATTTTCTATTTTCTTCAATGTATTATTAGTTTTATACCTCATTTCCACTCACACTGTGGACCATGGCTAAGGTAAGAGAAAATGCATCTAAATTCTTGTGGAAGAACATTTATATTCTACCCCTCCTTAATTGACACTGAATGTAAGATATATGTATATATATACATATATATCTGTGTGTGTGTATACATATTTTATTGTCACTGATTATAGAAGATGTATATTTTTAAATTTTAGCACATTTTTTAGGATTGCATGTGAAATTTAATTTTCCTAAGTACATGTCATCTCCCTAATTTGAAAGGTTTTAGATAATTAAATTAGATTAGATTTTCTATGCCCATTGGCTCTAACTGTAACTGCCTGCCCAAAAAGCCTTAGACTACTGAAACTACCATTAGTATCTAAATATTATGGGACTTAGTACACATGTCTGATTCAAAGAAATAGGAACAAAAAGGAGCACAGACCTGATCTATACAGTGACAAAGAAGCACAGATATCTACACAGTGCCATAGAAGCATGTATTTAACCTGAATGGTTCCAAAAGAGCACACACAGGAAAAATAAAAAGCGAGAAAGAGAAAGAGAAACCAATCCTGCTGGGATTGCTGAGACTTGTTGAGACTTCTATACCAATGAAAAAGACTTGAACCTAGTGTGAAATTCAAGGTTGCAGTGCTTAACTCCTTGAGAAATTTATATCAAGTACCTAACAATTGGCTATTCTGGCTCTATATTCAACCACTGAGAAGAAATGACGAAAGAAATATATCAGACAAAAAAAAATCTAGTCCCTTTTCCTAATTTTCTTGCTGTGGTGGTTGACTGTGGACTTGGCTTCTGAGTGGATAAGTGCATGCTGTTGGACATGGGCATTATTCAAAGTCCTGTTGTAATTTTATATTTAGAAGTTTTTCATATGAAATTTAGGATTGGATGTTTAGAAATCGCATCCAAAATTATTTAGCTTATTTTTTCAACTTTTTCTGATGATTTTAATTGGCAGTGGTGCCTCAGACATGTTTCCCTGTGTGATTTCCTTGTTTTCTTAATATTCTCCTCAAGGGGGAGAATGTGTTTTTATTTTGTAATGAAATGTTTTAACTTCCTTTTGAGGAAAAAAAAAATTAATGTATGAAATTTTCAGCCCGCTGGAATCCAGAGACTGAATTCCTTGTGGAAGATGCCATGGAGATGTCTGTGGAGGCAGCATACTCCTTTAGGAGTTCCTGAGCAAAACTGAATATCCAAATTGAACTTGGGGGTTGAATACATTTGTTTATATGTACTTTGCTGTACCAAAGGGGACTGCCCCCCACTTGGTTTTGTTCTTAATTCCTTATCCCCAAGTTGTTGTATTTTCCCTGTGTAAAATTGTATGTACCTTAGTTTATTATGCTTAAAATGATCCATTGGGGGCACTGGTCTCCCAAAGTTTCACAGAGGGGAATATGCAGGTGGAAAATTTGCCCCACCTGAGCTACATTCCCAGCATCCTTTTAAGTTACATCCTCATTTTACATAAAGATGCTTGGGAGATAAATTTGCCTGAGACCCATGCTGTGGGGCTCTTTTTTTGGAGCTTGTACTTTTGGTAAAGTGCTGTAGATTTGAGTCTTTGTCCCTCTTTGTTTTGCTCACTTGACTGAAAGAACCTTTTTTTTTTCCATTCTCCTCTCTTTTAATTATTATAAAAAATCCTTTTTGCCAAACATATTTCCACATTATCCACAATGTGAGAAAATTGAAAAGTGAAAGAAAATATTTTTTAATCTATATTTAGATCATCAGTTCCCTCTGAAGAGGAATAGCATTTTTCATCATGAGTCCCTTAGAATTCTTCAAAGGTTATTGCTATGATCATTGTAGCTTAGCCTTTCACAGTAGATTATCTTTACAATATTGCTTTTACTGTGTACCTTGTTCTAGTTCACTCACTTTACTTTGTATCAGTTCATATAGGTCTTTCTAAACTTTAAAAAAAAACCATCTACTTTGTCTTTTCTTACAGAACAATAGGATTTTGTTATAATCATAATGTCATAACTCTGTTTATTGGCATCCCCTCAGTATCCAATCATGAATGCTTTCTTGACCATTCTTGCCCACACCAGTTTCTTCCATCTATGACCTCCTTTATTTACCCAGAGCTCAATCTCTACCAAAAATCTTCCCCTTAATTTATACAGAGGGAAAAGGGAAGAATTTATGACTAAACAAGACAGAGAACATTTCAATGCTGGACAGTTTGGATTATATTAAATCAGAAACAGTTTGCATAAACAAAACTGATGCAACTAAGATTAGAAGGGAAACAACAAACCAGGAAAAAATTTTATAGCAAGTGTCTGGTAAAAACCTCATTTCTGTGCATTTTCGTTTTATTCCGCCCTGCTTAGTCTTTAGACTCTAATCACATTGTATAGAATCATAGTGTCTTTAACTTGGAAGGCGACTGGAATATCATCTAGTTGCACTGGAGGTTGATGAGGAAAAAGGAGGTGTTAGCAGATTCTCATAGCCTGCAAATTATCATTTGAACCTAGACATATGTCTCGTACTTGAACTGATAGTAGAAAAACATTCTCTATGGATATCACTTTTATATAATACTGTGGTTCAAGTTCTCTATGTGTTATTTGTGATCTAGAATCTCTATTTAAGTTCACCCTCACTCCATATCAACCTCCTACTGACACTCGATGATGGAGAATGTTCAATACTGTTGAGTGTCCAAATCTGTATGTACAGAGTGAATACATTATTTTCCCAAGATTTAGAACACTCTGGGAACCAAAAAAAAAAAAACTATAAAAATAAGCTGCTACAGCTTATGGTCATGAGACAAAATTTTTGTATTTCTTGAAGTTTCACATAGAATCCACAAAGGGAAATTCACCTATGAATACTCTCCATTTATGAAAGCATGGGTAACTCCTAAACAAGTGGTTTATAACTAAATAAAAGCCTTGCATCAGTTGTTATTTTTTCTGCAGTCATTCAAAAGTTTTGATGGATTGGATACTGATCATTCACTCACCATTTGTGCTAATGCACTTGCTAAGGAATTATATAAAATGCATTTATTGACTGAATCCATTATGAAAAGAATCTGAGTGGTGAAACAAGGACAAACTGAGGTACTGCTGGCTTTATAAAATATACTGAAAGGGTCTATATATCTTAACTCATCCTTCAAAATTAGTGATCTAGGATTCACTTTTACAAATTTCCCTTGAATTTTTCATGTCCTTCAGTTCAATGTGTCAAGTGTGACAGAACAAATATAGTCAGAGAATGATCAAACATTTGTTTCATTTGTATTACCAATCATTATTATATGTCATAAATGACAGCACAGCTATGCTACTTGTCAACTATTCAGGTGTCTCTTTTTAAGTTAAATGAAAGGTAAAAGTTCTAAAGAAATGTAAAACTGGATAAATAGGAATTATGAAGGACATTTCTTAAATCTCATAAAAAGAGTGTGTCATGATTGAGTAATCATTTAGTTTGGAGTAATATATAAGTGGAAAGAATTCACCTCATCCTAGATTGAATTGTAGCCATTTTTCTGAGTTCTATTTCTAGATCTACTATTCAAAATATTTTACTTTCTTTTTATAGCTTTATGATTACAAAGAGTTTTATGTTTAGATTTGAACTTCTTAATAACCCTATGACATAGGTAGCATGTCTACTGGAATGGAATTTGACAGTTTGATGTTGAATTGGATCAGAAAAGGACTTAGTATGTTTTAATTGATGTAGGAAACTTCAATTAGGAAACCCTTCTACCAAGAAGGATCAACAATTACTGTAACACAATTAACAGTCTTAGAGATATGCTGGGGGGACACGAAAACCCTTGCCCATCATTGAATAGGTAGTATTTATCACATGTAGACCTTGAACACAATATGTTACCGACTCTAAGGTCAGTTCTCTATTTAGTATGACACGTTGCTTTCAGTGTAAGTATTATTATGCCCATTTTATAGCTAGAGTAGCTTTTAGAAATACATAATAAGTAAAGACTAAAACTGAATTATAAATCAGTTTTCTATTCCTGTCCAATATATTTTGCTGCAATATGCACATTTTATCGTTTTTACGTTAGGTAAAATGTGAGACAAAATGGTATGGTACACAGAGATTTGACCTCAGAGTCAAAAGTCAAAATTCCATCTCTGATGCACACTGAATGGTGTAAATGTGGACAAATGATTTTTAATCACTATAACTAGGCAACTTTTTAAGACAAGAAATTACCAAATAGTTGCCCACCTGCCTTATTAGAAGGAATTTTGCCATTTGAAGTTCTTCATATCAATGAAATTATAATTATAGAATTCTTCCACCAAATGAAAGATAGTTAATATAATGCCAAGGACTTGGTAAATAGCATTGCCATTAGCAAACTCCTATCAAAGTGAGAACTGTAGTAGAGTTTTGTGATACTCTAAGAGAAATGTCCTACATTTTATCTTTTTTTTGGAAAGTGAAAATATTATTATTCAATCTCTACTCAAAGTCTATTTTTCTGGAAGGAGAGAGCAACTTTCTCATCATAGGCCCTTCAGAGTAATCTTGGATTATTATATTGATCAGAATAGCTAAGTCATTCATTGTTGACCATCCTTATAATAATACTGTTTCTTTATACAAGATTCTCCTGGATCTTCTCACTTAACAGCATCAGGTCACATAGGTCTTCGCAGGTTTTTCTGAAACCATTTTTCTCATAATTTCTTGCAACACAATAATATTCCATCACTGTGATATACAACTTGTTCAGCCATTTCTCAACTGATGAACATCCCCTTGATAATCCAATTCTTTGCCACAACAAAAAGAAATTTACATATATCCACATATATGTAAATATATATCCTGTTTAATTTCTTTTTTAAGATAGATTTAATAATTCATTTTCTTTTTACACATAGAAAAATTTCCCCTAAGTATTGCTTTGACTATATCTCACAGAATTTCATACTTTGTCTTATTGTTGTCATTCTCTGAAATTATTGTTTATTTCTTTGATAAAGTCCAATACCTTAATGAATGCTAACTGGGCCACAGAATAATAAGGCTCAGAATTGGAAAGAATCTTAGAGTTGGGTAATCCAAACTCTAGATGAAGTTTAAACAGGTGAAGTATTGGGTTTATTTCTCTATACTATAATTTAGGAAGGGCATCAATATCCTAGAGACCAAAGAGTGGAGGGCAACTAGGACAGTCCTTTTGTATGGGCATCTATTGAAGGAAATAATTATATTTTTGTTCTAGAGAAAAGAAGTCTTAAGGAGAGGGGCATGGCAGCTCTCTTCAAATATCTGAAGGATTATTCTATGAAATGGAGATTACATGCATTCTCTGCTTATCTCTAGAGAACTAAACTAAAAGCTCTTGGTAGAAGTTGCAAAGAAAGGCACGCTTGTGTTTAATATGTTGACGCTTTTAATGATTAGTGTTCACAGCTCCCAAATTACCAGAAGTTGATACTATTTGGGCTTGATTAATTTTGGTAGGTTCTCCTCTATTACTAATGAATAGAATTTCTCAACTAATTAGTCATATCAGTGGGATTCATGGGTAGCTCAGGCTGTCTCAGATAAGAATCAGAAATGAACATTTATCTTCTTCATGTGGCCATTACTAGATGTTCTGTCTCCTCAGGTAACCTTTGGAACCTCAGCAATATTTATTGGTTTAAGGGAAACTGCTTCATTTCTAAAAGCAATAGAATTGTTACCTACCATTATAAGAAATGTGAGGAAAGTGCAATCTTTGTAGGGCACTGGAGCAATCCTTTCTCTCTCCATCTTTGCCAAAATACAGACCCACCATTCTCTGTTACTCTTTCTGCTAACTACAGTAGTAAATGATTCATTCCTGTTTGCTGAGCTGGAAAATTGTGAGACCATTTTATAGTAGATTTCTGTACTGTTATTTGCCTTTTCTCCACTTTCACTATTATCCCTACAACTTCCTGCTTTTTCTTTCATTATCTAGTAAATCTTTCCTATTAAAAAATAAATAAATTTTCAGTATCCTAATGCAAATAATAGTTGCCCTCAGTTATTGACATAAAGAAATCAAAATTCTGGCCACTTCTCATAGCTTACGAATGAATGATCAGATATCAGACATCACAGTGCACTTTTGATTAGGCATTGGATATTATCCACCTCTACTTTCTTTTTTCCCTGTTCTGTTCTGTAATCAGACTCTCAAGTTAGAGGAGCTTCACCCTTTTCCAAGAGAATCCGTTTAAATGATTCTAAAAAGTAAACCAGTTAAAAAAGAAGTGGTTATCTCATCAGTCTTAGAGAGGCTTTTTCAATCTCAATCTACAAAGTACTTCATTTTAAATGAATTCCAAGGAACATTGGGGGCAAATTCCTTCTCAAAGAAGAAATAAATAAAATGGGCTTAAAATAACATACAAACAATACTGCACAATTTGGAATAACTTTCATGAAAGTCTAATAACCAAAATCGTTTATATTTGACACTTTCATTTTTCCAAGGGGCATGAAAACGGCTTATTTCACCATATGAAATTTAAATGTTCTACAGATCAAACTAACCCATAGGCTAAGAGCACTAGCAAAATTTTTAGAGTGAATTTGGGTTGAGTGGCTGCTTTTCTTTCCCAAATTCCATCAGCTCATCTTATTTTTTAATATTTTTCTTCCTTTAGATTTTTTTCTCCTCTATTTCTTGCTACATTTGGTGTTGGGGGGGATGTGGGGGAGGAAGGGGGAAGCTAAGGGTCAAAGTGTTATAACCTGATCTGGCTCACCTAAAATATGACTTCAGAATTATAGCTGTTGTAAAACAAAATGTTGCATTTATAAAGTTCTAAGAAAAATGATATGAAATGTTTATCCTATTTATCCTTGATATTTTTATTTTATATTAAACATGTCCAAAATAATCTCCTCAGTATCAAGAATTAACATTGCGAATGAACTGGAAATTCTAAGTGGTTAATAGTCTTCTTAGACATTTTTCAGTATAATACAAACACATTAAATACAAACTCATGACAGATCTATATACATAATCTCCTATGTGACTATGTTTACACATTCTCCCATACTTCCCAAATCTCTCCACTTGTGACTTTGAGATTTTCATTATCTACTCTGCATTTAAGTAAATAGTGACCTGAAACTTTCTATTCAAGCGAAAATGCCAAGCCAGCTCCCTAGCTAGTCATATTCCAGTCTTTGGAATAGTGCCAATGAAGAGATGGAGATAAATAATATTAAAAATAACTTATGTGACCAAATCTTGAAGGATTTGAATGTTTCCTATAATAGCTTGTTTGTCCCCATAGAGCCTGTATTAGTGCTATGTGTATGTATGTGGGCAAGGTGAAGGAAAGCTTATTTCTACCTCTTAGAATCCTTAGCTCATGTCACCTCTTATAGTACCAGAATATACTAAACATTAAAGAAAGTTTGTTTACAATTGACACATGAGACTTTTCCTCCTGATCCCTTCACAATAGCTACAAATTAATTTCTCTATTCACTTGAATTCTGTGTATATACATATCTGTATCTATTTTTATAGGTGTATATATGTTTATATTTAGGTACATATATATTAGAGTGAGAGAGACAGAGACAAAAACACCGAGAGAGTAAATTCCTTGATTTTAGGAAATATTTAGTTTTTATCTTCATATATCCAATTCCTAGCCCACTCTGGATCATATAGCCAACAAATAAATATTGATTGATTGATCTGCCACAATGAGGAGAAGTAAAATGGTACAAAAAGAGAAGTAGAGTTAGATGAAAGACCCTTGGGATAGAACCCCAGTTTAATGCTTTATGATTTACAAGGCAAATTGACATATATTATCTTATCTGATTTCTCAATTTTGGTGGTTAGACACATTCTTACCTTTTATGCACATGCCAAATTAAAAATACAGATATATAGTTAAATCTAGTCAATAGTTAATAGTTTATAACAAAGTTCCCTCTTAAACTACATCTCATCAGGAATTTTCCCACTACACCTAAAGAAGACTGAAATTAATTTAAAAAATCATCAATAAAAGACATAATGGTTGTGTTTACAGGCCTTCATGAGATTGAATCTTGAATTTTTTTTTTTGGTTGCTAAGGGCAGAAACTGAAGTTTCCTACTATTCACTGATTCTAGAAATAAGCCAGACTGAGTCTGTTTAAAAAAGAATGAATCAAGTGGTCCTATGCTACTTATTGAATCTGAATCTGGGCAACTAGGGAATGTAAAGAATAACTCAGTTCTAAATCATCCACAAATAAAAGAGAATTATAGTACTTATTCTTTAGTAGAATGAAGCCAATATCCACACCAATTGATGATGTGGAAGAATATTTAATTCATTTTAATGATATGCAGCTCTTACCTACATAACACAAAGATCACCTTGTCAAAAAACCCAGGTATTTGAAAATCATCTCATTCTTTCTAATGAACAAGTGAAGAAGAGTGCTATAGCTTTCAAAGGCAAAGCCAGAAACCTTTATGAATTGAATGCTGCCCCAATTTTATACTTAGCTGGTATGGATGTAACTTTAATAAAGAGCTATTATGAAGGACAAACCAAGGAGCCGCTAGATTTCAGGAAAATTAGAATAAATTGTGTTGTTATTTAGTTGTTAAAATCTTTGTATGACTCTTTGTGACCTCATTTGATTTATATGTATATATGTATATATACATATATATATATGATATGTATTTTAAGGGAATGGAGTGGTTTGCCATTTCCTACTCCAGCTAATTTTACAGATGAGGAAACAGAGGCAAACAGGATTAAGTGACTTGCCCATAGTCACATAGTAAGTATCTGAAGCAAGATTCAAACTCAGGAAGATAAGACTTCCTGAATCTAGTGTCCAAAATTCTATCCACTGTGCCATCTATCTGCCCTATTATAAATAGTCAGTACTCACTAAATATATTCCAACTGATTTTTTTAGTTGAAACAAATGTAGTTTTTCCCTCTGACATCCACTTGCTTTGTACTCATCTAAACTCTCAGTGCTACAAGTAAACTTTGTGGAACAATCTTTGGTAGAAGAAATTTCCTCTCTGTGAGATCTCTACATCAATGAAATGCAAGCTGTGAATCTACTGTTTACACCCTGCAAAGAATTGCAAGTAAATGAAGTCATACTTTTCAGACCAATGCTATTCACTTTAAGAAGTGACTTAAAATGGTTTCAAATGTCTTGTGGGGAAATTTAACACATTTGAGAATGAATGCTATAATGATACAATGGTGATAGGATGACTGGTGATAGGATAGCTGGACTCAGTCCAGAGATCCTGATTGTGAAACTAAATAGCTATTTGATATTTGGCAAATCACAGTATATCTGAGCTTACAACTAGCTTGATCAATTTTGTGGACCTGTAGGGGGTCAAAAATTCTATGTTGGTACGTAAAAATCTTTTGCGTGAACAATTTTCCTTCAGCAACTAAAAGTTCAATGGCCAGTAAAGAGTTCTCTGATGAAAAGAGAATATCTGTCCTTGAGACCCTTCTAAACTCCAAGAACTCAGTTTTAATAGTAATCTGAAGTTGCAATTATGCCCAGATTTCTTTGTCAAATGAAAGATGATATGTCCTTTCTATAGCTTCACAAATAAGGGGATGCAGAATCACATAAAATGGCTCTTTTATTATAATACATTTTATTTTTTCCAGATGATATGTCAATACAATTTTTCAATATTCATTTTCTGATATTGTACAATGCATGTTCTTTCTCTCCCTCCCAACCCTCCCCCCTTGCCAAGAAAGGTAATATGATTTAGTTTGTAATATATTATCATATACCACATATTTACACATTCATCATGCTGTGAAAGAAGATACACATTGTTTTTACCAGAGAAAAATTAATAGAAAAAATAAAGAGTAGTAATACATATGCTTTCAAAGCAGAACTTAGAGAAAAAGTAATCTCTTTTTGAAATAGTAATACTACTTCAGTTAGTATATACAGATGTACAAACACACAAACACAACATACTCATTTCAGGTAGTCTCCCTCCCAAATAAGGAAAAAATACTTAGGCAGCTTAGATATATTCTCGATTGACATATACTCTAGCCAAAGCTGAAGTCTATGAGGAAAATTCCTTATATCCACACATGTATGCCAACAATGACTCCCATGGGGATAGAAAAGTAGGGAAATTTTGTTGTGAAAAAACAATTGAAAAGACAAGCAATCTTTCCATTAATTCAAGTAAAGACAAAATAAAATGTTTTCAATTCTTTAAGACTGGCATCTTTGATATTTCATAAGAAATTAAATTGAGTGAATCAGTCATACTTGCAGATTATACACAAATCTTTTTTTTGGAAATGACATACTTTTAGCAAATAATGTAGTTTCTAAGAGTCATGTTCATTAAGAAAAATAATTTTTCTGATGGAAAAATAAATAACTTGGTTAAATTTGTGACTTTGCAGTTTAAGAGAAAAGCAACCCCAAATTGGGAGCTAGCAGACTTGGCATTGAAACCCAGCTTTGCTACTGACTTCCTTGGCCAAGTCATTTGACCAATCTAGCTTTGTTTTCCTCACCTCTAAATTCTGTGAAAAATTACGGGAAGATGACTAATTTTAGAGTATTCATCCTATTTTAAAAAATTAGGACAGTGAATATAATATATATATACAGATATATATATATATACAGATAAAATTCAAATAATGGTTATAGGATATTACTATAACTCTACAATTCCATTTTTTATAATCAATATATAATATTCATTTATTCAAATATATTTAAATCTGCACATGTAAAATGTGAATCTTGAATTGTATATATCTATATCTATATCTATATCTATATCTATATCTATATCTATATCTATATCTATATCTATCTATATCTATCTATACAGGTCATCTCCCACATTAAAATATAAAGTCTTTGAGATTAGGGACTGTTTTGTTTTCATATTTAGATCACTTGTGCTTAATAGAGTGCACTTAAGGAAATGCTTATTTGATATAGACACACATACACTTATAATTATATTATTAGTATAAAAATTCTTTGTACTTAAATAGGGCACAAAATACTATCTCATTAGGTTCACAGTTCTCAAATATAATCAAGTTTATAAGAATACAAAGCATTGCCCAGTTGACAAATAGTCAAAGAATATGAATAGTCAATTCTAAGATGAAGAAATTAAAACTATCTAAGAGCATATTAAAATTATCTAAATCATTAATAATTAGAGAAATGCAAATTAAAACACCTTTGAGGTACCATTCAAACTATCAGATTGTCTAATATGACAAAAAGGAAAATAACAAATGTTGGAGGGGATGTGAAATAATTAAGACACTAGTGTACTGTTTGTGTTGCCATGAACAGATAGAACCATTCTGGAGAGCAATTTGGATCCATGCTCAAAGGTTCCTAAAACTTTATATACCTCTTGAACCAACAACACCACCACTCAGTCTGTATCACAAAAAGATAAAAACCAGGCAAAAGGACCTACTTGTCCAAAAATATTTCTAGCGGCTTTTTTTTTTTTTTGGGATGGCAAAGAACTGGAAACTGAATAAATGTCCATTAATTGGACAATGGCGAAACAAATTGTGGTCTATGCTTGGAATAGAATCCTTTTGTGCCAAAAGAAATAAATAACACCATGATCACAAAAAATCTGGAAAGATTTATATGAAGTGATTCAAAGTGACATGAACAGAACCAGGAGGATGCTGTACACAGTAACTGCAAATCCTCCCCCCCCCCAAGATTATCAATTGTTAATGACTTAACTTGTCAGAAATGCAAATATTCAGGACAATTCCATGGGAATCATGGCACAAAGAAAAGGCTATCTCCTGGTATAAAAGTAATTGAAAAAGTGTGAATACAGATTAAAGCATGCCATTCTTCACTTTATTTACTCCATGAATTTTTCTCTAGTGTGTGATGTGTCCTCTTTCATAACATGATGAACATGCAAAAATGTACTATATGATAGCACATGTTCAACCTATATAATTAGCTGCTGTCTTGAGGAAAGGGAATAGTGGGAGGGAGGGAAAGAAAATGGGTGATAAAATTTCAGAAAAAAATTACTGAAAATTGTACTTTTTTTTAAAAAAGAATCAATTATACTAAATAGGTCTTTCTTTTTAAGCAAATGTTTTATAACAGATGAATGAAATGCTGTCCTAGTTTTGTGTTTTCTTCCTGTTACATACAACATTGTACCCAGTATAGCAAGACAATTAACATAAGCTTCTCCATCCTGTGAAGATTGGATTTGACTATTTTATAACTGGAAATTGGATTTGACTGATTGTAACAATGAAGGTACTTAGCCCTTCTTTGACAGTGAAGATAAAATTGTAATCCCTGGTCTATTTTTAGATTTTAATCCCCAAAGTATTAATTCAGTATATAAAGGAGATCTACCCATTTTAGCCACAAAAAGGTGTGAACTAACCACAAAAGGTGTGAACATCCATTTCATACATTTGAGTGGGAGGCCTGTGACCCATGTGTGAAAGAATGGGCAGTCCTGGAGAGGAGCTTCTGCTGTAATTGGTAGACGTAAAATTTAGGGGAGGTGACACAAGAGAAAAAAATCTTTAAATAGAGGAAACAGAGGCACAAAGAGTGGGATCCATAAATCAAGAATGAAGAAGAGTCCCTTGGAGGAGAGACTGGAAGACGTCACTCAGACTTTAAGTGAAGACATTTGGCTGTGAAACTGGACCCCTGGAGGATCTCTCTCTCTCTCCCCACTTTTATCTCTTCCTTAATATTTTCCCTCTATTGTAAATAAGCTACATAAATTACATTTTACTTTAGTAATTCATTTTGGGATTTAGAAATAAAATCCCTGGCGACCACCAATTAATATATTCAAGTCCAACCATAAAAAATCTAACAGTCCTCTATATCTGAAACCAAGCAAACTTCACTGTCATTGTATGATCTTCCTATGCTAACTGGAGTAGGACAAAGACACTCATTCACTTGTTATGTGCATATGAAGGCAAATTTCATCCCTGTGGATAGAATAATAAGTATTAATCCAGTTTGCCATCTAGTGCCCTCAGCGCTGACATCCTTTTTTGGCTTCTGGGCAGTAACTGTACATAGGCATGAACTGCCCACTGAAATAAACAAAAACAGAGCAAATGCTTTCAACTGCGAATAACTCTGGCTCCTGGCAATGTATTGCCCAGATCAAAAATCAATACAAGAAATGGACTCAGCAAAAACAAATTAACTGCACTAGTGACTTGGACTTGTACTGCAAACTTTTGTTTGGCTGGGGTTTAACCCTTTGCTATAATCCTTTGCTATATTGCATTAAGAATACATGTCCTGATGTTAGTAAGAACTGTCTTTCAAGTAAAATGATAATACAGTACAACAGTTGCTTGCTTAATTCCAAAAAGGAACATATAAAATGCTATCAGACTTAGGTTGAAAATAAAAGATGGAATATATTGGAACTTTACACAAAGCATTTATTTAGCTGTCTAATGAGACATGACTATCTATTTATGGCATATCCCTGCCCTTACTTGCTGCTCCTCTCCCCTCCATTAGTTGACATAAGATATCTATCATGCATGAATCCCTCATCTCCTCATCTCTGCCTATTAGTATTCCTATTTTCATTCAAGTATTAGTTCAAATGTAATTTTCTACAGGAAGTCTTCCCTGATTCCTCTGGTTATTGTTGCAATTCCTTTCATCTCATCACTTTGTATATATTGTATTTTTTTATTTCTCTATGTATGTGTTGTTTCTTTTCAGTCTTAGGTCCTTAAAGTCAAAGACTATTTTATTTTGCCTTTGTGATCCTAGCACCAAATTTAGTGACTTGAGCACAAATATGAACTTAATAAATACTCACTGAACAAATGATTTAAGTAAGTTACTTAATAGTTTTATATTTCATTTTGTTTTGTTATTTGCTTGACTTTTTGTATTTTATCAAATGCCATAATGAAATTTATGAAAGCAACAATCTTTAAGTTTATTAAGCCCAGCATATAATTTAAGAAGATATAGAAACGAGGGGATGCCCATCAATTGGGGAATGGCTGAACAAACTGTGGTATATGTTGGTGATGGAGTACTATTGTGCTAAAAGGAATAATAAAGTGGAGAAGTTCCATGGAGACTGGAACAACCTCCAGGAAGTGATGCAGAGCGAGAGGAGCAGAACCAGGAGAACATTGTACACAGAGACTAATACACTGTGGTATAATCGAACGTAATGGACTTCTCCATTAGTGGCGGTGTAATGTCCCTGAACAACTTGCAGGGATCCAGGAGAAAAAAACACCATTCATAAGCAAAGGATAAACTATGGGAGTGGAAACACCGAGAAAAAGCAACTGCCTGAATACAGAGGTTGAGGGGACATGACAGAGGAGAGACTCTAAATGAACACTCTAATGCAAATACTATCAACAAAGCAATGGGTTCAAATCAAGAAAACATCTAATGCCCAGTGGACTTACGCGTCGGCTATGGGGGGTGGGGGGGAGGAAAAGAAAATGATCTATGTCTTTAACGAATAATGCTTGGAAATGATCAAATAAAATATATTTAAAAAAAAAAGAATTAAAAAAAAAGAAGATATAGATAACTAACTCATATCACACACTGTCCTTTATTGTTATTTATTATTATTCATTCATAAACTACCAGATCCAAAATGGATGCTTCTTTTGCTTGTCATAATTGAATGTTAAAAATTATACCAAAATATTAATGGGATTCTGCTTTTCATCTAATTAAAATCATTTTCATCTATTCATGACATCATCATATTCATGGAATAGAAAATGGATCATGGAGATTATCTAGACCAATTGACTTATTTTTAAAAATCAGAAACCAGGGCTAGAATATTTAATTGTCATACAAATATAGGTTTACCTCTCTCTCTTCATGTCTCTATCACAAGAGGTACTAGAAGGCAAGAAGAAAAAAAATTAAAATAAAATATAAAACTGAAGCTATGTAAATTCTTTTAGAAATTTAAGAATACTGAAATTTTCACAGTTGAAGGGTTTTCATAGACTAGGTAAACAAAACAAAACAAAACAAAATTAGCTAAGTAGGTCCTAAATATAGGGGATAATCAGGCTGACCTTGACATTCCTAGTTAACATATTTTTTATATCATGCTTTGAATTCTGTCCTTTCTTATAATTTATGCATCCGCATCACTTGTTAGATTCTATTTAATCTAATAGTTAATAAAGTTCTATGTATTTCTAAAAGTATGTATAAATGGAGATTTTGAGCCTTTGGACTTTATCCCCCAGAAGTCCCTTAGTATTTCCCAAAATTCCATTTTCCTGCATCCCCACATTTTGCATGATTGTATTTAAGTGGCTGTAACTCCTCCCTCATTCTCTTTTGAACCTGTGACCAGGCTGAAGTCAGGTAGTTCTTTTGCTTTAGTTATTATTAATAAAACTTTATAAAATATAATATTTAGTTATTGATTATTAATTTTAAACCCCACAGTTTTGGCTTACCACGAAGAGATTACAAATTCTCAAAAAAAATTTTGAGCACATAGCCTTACAGTAAAGATAGTAATTTTGCCAGGTCACTGCCTACCAGGAGAATCTGTGGCGGGGTGTGCCTGGGCTCCAGCTCCACCCTGCCACCTGCCATTGCCTGCTATTTCTTCTGTCTGTCTACTTGGCCAGCATTCCTCAAAGCTCTCCACCCAGCTTGGAGTCTCCTCTTGACCAGACCAGACAGACCACAAGAGCCTGTCAATCCCAGCTACTTTTCTTTCATTTTTTCAACCACTAAGTCTATTAAAGTGATATGAAGCTCACTACCTACCATGCACTAGTACCATCTAATTTTTTTAGTTTACTAATTTTACTAATTGCACTAATTCTCACTTTTAGACAGAATATCATGTGATATACTAGTTCATTTAAGTACCACATTAAGAAATCGATTCATACAAAAGTGATTTAATATTTACAATATAACTAGCCTTTATCATCTTTGAACAATGTCATATAATAATAGTCTCCCCATGGGTTACATGGCTTATTCCTCACTGTTTTTTGTTTTGTTTTGTTTTGTTTTTTTGTATAGAAAATATGGTACAATGGAAATATATGTGTTGGAGCTTTTATAGACCTAGGTTTGACTCTAATCACTCACTCCTAGCTGTGTGACCTCAATTATATTACTTTATCTCAGCCTAAATTTTCTAATTTGTAAAATTGAGATAATTAATATCAAGAAAGAAAATATACTTAATGCACTCTAAAATATAAGAATATTAAACAAATACTAATTGCAAGGCACTATTTTAACAAATATTATTGATTAATCTTTTCATTTCAGTTATCCAAATTTCTCAAGTTTGACTAAAAGGTCTAAACAAACAAATATTTCTGTATGTCTGAACATCTATATATTCATTTTGTGTTGGTGAAAGAATGATTTCCAGCTGAATGACATACAGTATCTGATGCTTCTAATGTACAAACTGAAGCATCTGGGACAAGGACGTCACCAACTGCTTAAAGGTCATTGCTGACCTGGACTGGGTCCAAAGAGAGACCCTGACAAGCAATATTATGCAGCCTTCTTCCTATTTTTCTCTGTCCCATTCTTCTCTCAAAATAGCTACCTTGTGCCAAGTTCTAATATAGTAAGAGAGGATAATAATAGAAACTTTTCTGTCCTTATTCTTGGATGATTTATGAAGAGTCTCAGTGTATGTATATGTGCAATCATGCACATGGAATTTCCTAGTTCAGGGATTTATTAAACAAAAAAATCTGTTTTTATACAACTTTCTTCTTTTTTTAGAGTGGAATACTTAAATAAGCAAAAAATACTTTTTAATTGCATTTGCTACATTAAAATGATTTGTATTCCTGCTTAATTTTATTCTCAACAGGAAATAAAAAGTTAAGATAGCTGACAAAAGTATTTTCTCATTTAAAAGTTTGGGTTAGGGAAACCATTGGGGATGTTTTTTTAAAATAGATTTTATATCTTGATAACTAAAGTGACTATAAAAAACAAGAGGATAAGGAAATCTAAAGATAAATATGGTTCATCTTTTTCCTCAAAAAGCATATAATCTGATGGATCACTGTACAAAATGAACGTGGTGAGAGAGGGACAAAATATTATTAAGGAAAGACTATTTCCAACTGAGACCATGGTGGTAGTGAAGAGATCAGGGAAGTCCTTGAGGAAGAAGTCGTATTTAAATAATGCTTTGACCACAGGGTATGATTTCAACTGTTAGAAATACTCTGAATGCGATGGTATACATAAGTAATAGAAGGAAAGCACAACATGTATTTGTGAAATAGTAAATCCTCTAGTTTGGCAGGATATGCTACATTTATAAAAGAAATTAAGAATTTCTTGCTTTGTGGTTTTTATCATCTCCTTTTATAGTTGTTTTCAACAATGTTCCTTAGAGTGGAAGATTTCAAGTGTGATTTTATTAATTAATGAAGACAGGTAGATAATAGTTTTTAGGAATATGATTTCTGAAGCTAAAATTCATAAAATTATTTCATGTTAGAACTGCAAAGAACCCTTGAGAGCATCTAGAACAACTCTTTTGTGTAAGGAAATTGAGGATATGAGAGAAAAAGTGACTTGTTCTAAGTCATTAAGGCTGATAAGAAAGAATCCCAATTTGAAATTAGACCTTCTAACACAAAATCTGGGGGTAGGGGAGTTGCCAGATTCTTATTCCTTAATATGATCATACCTGTCACAAGATAACAGGTTGGAAATACTTTCTACACCCTAGAAAAAAGTAATAGGACAGTTTGATCAATATATTTTTTTAATTAGATATTGGAGATCAAGAGCTAAGCATCAAGGCCAAGAAAAAAATAACAACAACAAAATTCAATGCTTCTTCCTTAGGTGTGAACCATACTTCAAGTAGTGGTGTCTTTGTGAACTGATGTCCATTTTCAAATTCCAACATAATGTTCTATGAAATACTGCCCTAATATAGGCAAGTTTGCCCCTTGAGAAATGCTGTTTCTTTTAAGGATTAAAACAGAGAGAAAGACTACATGGAACTAGCCTCTCTAGTGTTCTGAAAATATAACATTACTGCAGACTGAACACAGCAGTTGAAGTAAAGTATATGTAAAGTTTTTAAGTAGAGCACATTCTCTTTGTTAAATGTGCCAAATGGATAATTTTAGGAATATGAAGGTATTCTTCTGGGGGTTGTTATACAATAAGACATGGTCACCAGAGGGTATGGAATTTCCTTCTCTAAAGTCTTAAAAACATAATTCTGTGACTCCTCATTGATGTAGTCGATCCCATGAGGGGACATCAGGTAGGAACAGTCCCACAGGTTCACCCCAATCAGAGCCTTTACTCCAGTAGTAGCCCCAAGGGCCTCCAGGTTCTGGGTTGACCCTGTTGATTTCCATTAAACTGACAAGCACCAAATTGAGGCCCAAATATGGCCTAAGATTTTCCAAATGACTGAAAGAATGCCATTGCCATTTATGCCAGAAATAAAAAGAGCAAGCTTTTATTTATTTATTTTTTTTGTGAACTGTAAAGAATAGCAAATCTACATTCTAAAGCGTGGTGCATTCTCACACCTAATATTCCATAGGAGTCATCCTAGAATGACATCCTTTTTTTTTTAACCTTAAAAGTTTGAAATTAGAAGTAAAACACAGCAAAAAAGAATACAGGGCAACATTACCAAGACACTACTTACATTTTGGATGCAATTTATTAGGTATAAATAAATCAGAATGCAACAAACATTCAAATATCTGTTGCCTTCAGAGTACTAAATAAAGGCATCATGAGAGATTTTCCAGTTCTTTTAAGTCTTTTGCTTGAGGTGGTAACAGGGACACTAACACATAACTTTAAGGGCTAATTTTGAAAGTTTTCCCAGATACTTAATGGACGCGATTAATGGAAGTCCTAGGCAAGAAAAGCTATGGGAACGAAATCACTATTAGTTCATTCCTGGGTGGGTTGGGGAGGGTGATAAAGATTGTCAGGAGCTCTTTGAATTGGGAGGAAGTCAAAGTGAGCAGGGGCACTTGCTTTCCCTTGGGAAAGTGTTTTCTTTTTAATATTACTATGGGCTCCTGGGACCTTTACTCCAAGGGAAAAAAGGAACTAATCCATAAATTTGTAGTCATTCCTCAAATAAGTCTCAGACTCTCAAGAGTTCAGGCAAGATCAAGGTCACAAAGGGATATTCAGGAGAAACAGTCAAGAGAAGCAGAATCCTACCTTCCTTTATCTGTAGCCCTGGGCTCCTTGTCACCTTGCCACAAGAGATTTCCATGGTTATAACTTTCCAATGAATTTTGTCAGTTGTTGACTCCAAAAATGATTATAAGTATAAGCTCATAATTCTCTATTTCAGAGTGGTTTTAATTATCCAGACAAAGAAAAAAATATACAGATACTTTAAGGATCATTGGATGTAGAACTCCAAGAAACTTAGTTAATATATACCATTACAACTTTTAGAAATAAGGTAAGTGAGAACAAGGGAATTGCTGAAAGTTACACAGAAAGTAAATACATGGGTCATGTTTGGAAATCAGATAGTCTGAATACAAATCTAGTTAACCTTCCACTACAAGTTTTTTAATGTTTTTAATAACATAAATTTATTATAATTTCAGGTGTCTAAAATGGTGGAATATATTTTTTTCATTTATTCTTTAATTACTTTGTCTTTTTCTCTTCTGGAAAAACAGAGAGATGAAATTGATGTCATTTAGGGGTCTTCAAGATATGATAAACAATAAAAAAGCATTTATTGTTTACCATGTGCCAAACACTATGCTAAGCTTTTGGTATAGAAATACAAAAGTGAAGGCAATCCTTGATATTAGGAGCTTATAATCTAATGGAAAAGATAATAAATATGACAAAATTATGCCCAGGTATTTTTTATTATTAAACTTTTTTTTCAATTAACAAAATCTATTTTTTTCTTTTCTACTTCTTTTTCCCCATTTAGGAAAAATAAAACCCTTCTTAACAAATGTATATAGTCAAGCAAAATAAATTCCCATATTAGCCATGTCCCAAAAAATATAAATTTCATTCTGGTCCCCAAATTCAACATTTAGCCTTAAAGAGGAGGGTAGCATCTTTCATCATCAGTCTAAAAGTATTTTCTTAAACAAAGTTTCCAAGACTTTCAAAGTTGTTTATATTAATGGTATTGATATTACTTTATAAATTATTTTCCTTGTTTTACTTGCTTCACTCAAAGTCATTTCATATATGTCTTCTTCGGTTCCTCACCTTTCATTATGTCCAATGGTACAATAATATTTCATAATGTCTATATATCTTAATTTGTTCAGCAATTCCCAATTGATAGGGGCCTTCTAATTTTTTAACCCTTGAGCATTACACAAAGGGCTGTTATAAATTTTTGTATATATAGGTTCTTTCTCTCTATTTTATTCTTTTCATTGGGATAGAGGTATAGGTGGTGATATCAACCAATAAAAGTATATACAACTTAGTAACTTTTTGATGATTGTTTTAAATTTCCTTTCAGGATGACCATACCAATTCACAACTTACCAAAAATGCTTTAATATCCAATTTATTCAGAGCCCTTCCAACACTTGTCAATTTTTTAACATAAATTTTGTCAATATGACGAATCCCACAGCTGCTATAACTTGTATTTCTCTGATGATTACACTTTAATAGTTGGGAAGTCTTCCTCTTAAAACTTCCTGTTCATAACTCCTAATCATTTT
This sequence comes from Monodelphis domestica, assembly GCF_027887165.1. Lineage (NCBI taxonomy): Eukaryota > Metazoa > Chordata > Mammalia > Didelphimorphia > Didelphidae > Monodelphis > Monodelphis domestica. Next base: position 257,842,923 of record NC_077230.1, read on the forward strand.
TCAATTGAGGAATAGTTCTTACTCTTATGAATTTGAATCAATTATTTGTATCTTAGAAATGAAACTTCTGTTAGAGAAGTTTATTGCAAAGATTTTTTTTCCTTCAGCTATCTGGTTCCCTTTTAATATAAAGTACGTTGGGTTAACTTATGCATAACTTTTCAATTTTATGTAATTCAATTGTCAATATTATATTCTATTATCTTCTTTATTCCTTTTTAGTCATGGATTCTTTCCTTATCTATTTATCTGAAAGATAATTTTTTCTTTACTATCTTGTCACCATCTAGCTCTAAGTCATTTGCATAGTTGGAATTCATCTTTATTTAATATAAGATGGTGGTCAATAGCTAGTTTTTCCCCAATTCCTTTCCTATTTTTTTCAGCAGGTTTTGTTCAATAGTGAATCTTATTTCATTAACCAGAATCTTTAGGTCTATCAAAGGTTTATTTTGTTTTGGAAATTTAAAGTTATTTTTCATGTTTCCAGAAATGGAATGGTAGAAGAGATATGGTAGAGAGGAAGCCAAAGAGAAGATGTCTGCAGATATTGTAAATCACAGATCTTCTTGAAAGTAAGACTAAGTAAGGCATATTAATTAGTACAGCAGAGCTACAGAGTAGGAGTTCTTGGTGTGAAAGTATTATATCTTCAATGAACTAGTCCCTGGCTTGGTAGAAGGAGAAAAGAAAGCTCTTGATAAAGTGCCTCAGAACAAAGAAAAGCATTCATGGACCTGGATGATATAGTGACCTCACAAATCAAAATAGCAACATTTTTAGTGCTGAAAGCATTAAATTCCAAAAAGGCTTAGTCTCCAATAAGTGATTTGCTTAAGGTCACAAAAATTTTTCATCAACAAGTGATATAGAATCACAGTACTTGTACTCTAGAATCAGTACCAGATATTCTTACAGAGAAAGTGGAAAGGATACCATTGAAAACAAATATGAGAAAAACAGCTAAACCAGAACAAGTAGACACAGAGGAACTCAACAGTAGAGGAAACATGATATTGAAGGCATTGAGGGATTAGTTCCAGAAGAATATGTAGGAAGAAGTCAAAGTTTAAATTTTTTTTTGGATGGTTTCATGACAAAAAATAACAGAAATTAAACAATGAATGGCCCATAAACCAACTTTTCCATCCATATAATTTTTATGATTGCAAAAAAATTATTATGTATTTACCAGATTACATGTAAAATAGTTTGAATAATTATTCTTTGAAACTTTGTGATGCATGTTCTCTCTCTCTTTCCACCACCCCTCCCCAATATCACCAGCAATATGATATAGGTTATTCATGTGTATTATACTTATTTACATGTTTGTTATATGAAAGAAGACATAATGGTTAGACTAGAAAAATCATGAAAGAAATGAAGTGAAAAATAGTATACTTAAGTGTGCATTCAGCAAACATTAGTTCCTTCTTAGGTATTAGATAGCCTTTTTCATCATGAGTCCTTAGAATTTTCTTGAATCTTTGCATTGCTGATAATATTCAAGTCACTTATAGTTGATCTTTATACACTATGGCTCTCAGTATGTACAATGTTCTGGTTATGCTCAATTAACTTTGCATCACTTCATATAATTCTGTGGGGTGTGGGGGGGGTTGCCATTTCTTATTGCAAAATAGTATTCCATTACAATCATACACTACAACTTTTTCAGCCATTCCCAAATTGATGGGTATCCCTTTAGTTTCCAATTCTTTGCCACCACCAAAAAATTGTAAATATTTTTGAACAGGTAGGTCTTTTCCCCCTAACTTTGATCTTTTTGGGATACAAACATAATAGTTATATTGGCAGGTCAATGGAAATGCATAGTTTTATGGCCCTTAATTTATTTTTTAAAATTTTCACTAAAATTATCTACCTATAAATCAAGGTTTCCTTGATGAAGACAATAAAAGGAAAAATGCTGGATTTCACAAGTGAGATTCCATAAGAGTCCAGATATAAAGAATCCAAGATTCCATTATGTTTATCATATATTACTTATTAAAAAGAAACTTGATTTAATAGTGAGTCAATAAGTATTAAGCATCTAAACTGTGTCAGTCACTGAATTAAATGCTAGGGACACCAAAAAAAGAAAGAAAATAATAATTTCCCTCATACATCTGAACACATAATGGGGAAGACACAATCAAAGAACTGCACAAATTAGATATATATAAGATAAACTGGAGGTAATCTCAGAGGAATGTTACTATGAAGGAGGACTGGGGAAAGTTTCTTAAAGAAGCTTGATAAATCTTCTATTGTTCTCCTCTGATAATGTGGCTTTCAGGCATTTGTCAAAGGACAAATTAAAAAATAAAACAATGAATATAACCTGTTCAATGAAACTTTGATAACCAACATCAATATATAATCAGAGATACATATGGGAATTAAATGTTTTCTCAACAACTGAAAAAATGGCTCACAATTGAATCACAAATTCATGTTTTCCAGCTTTAACTGGACCCTTGCTATAGCTACTTTTTTCTTAGACCCTAATTATTTTTCTATACTCTCACCAAGTAAATATTCTAGACCTTACCTTCAGTCCTGAAGCCTTTATACCTCCCCCTCTCCACTCAGTCTCTCTAATGAGACCATGATGCCTTATTTTACTGTGAAAATTTAGGCCATTTTATGTGAACTCTCTTTTTTCCCATTCTATTCATTTAAGGACTCCTTAATATCAACACCCCCACTCTCCTGCTTTCCCCCAGTTTCTGACAAAATGGTAGCTGTTTTCCTTACAAAGGCCAACCCATTAACAGACTTTCTCAATTTACCTATTAACTACCAACAAGTCTCCTTTGTTAGATAGAAAGCTTCTAATGTATGGAGATTGTTTCATTTTGTATTTTCATGCGAAGCATTTTTTTTCAAATTTTCAAAATATTTTGTACATTGTATCTGTTTTATAAATGCTGTTTATTGTTTCATTAATGGAGGCAATGGAGTGTATGGGGTGCTCAGGGAGGAGTAATATCTTTGGTATGGAGGGCTTGTCGTGCCCTCCTAGGGCAGCTCTCCAGCCTCTGACCCTCACCTGACACCCAGCTCTCACTTGTGGCTCCCAGTAGCTGCTAGCATGCAGCAGCGGCCACACCCCAGGCAAAGGCTTCGACAGGCTGGCTAAACCTTGTGAGGGTAGCCATTGGGTCACGACCCCGGGTGAACCAGGGCTTTGCTCACCTAGCATGTGAAGACTGCTTCAGCTGAACAGACAGAAGAAACCAATAAGAAGGTTCAACGGCTGAGATGGCAACACAGCAAGGCACTGTGGAGTGCTCAGGGCGTGTTGGAGCACAAAAGACAACACGGCCATCCAATGCAGCTGAGGAAGTCTCCAGATGTAATGACTTTTCATGTCACTGGACTCAGGCTTCCAATGCCGAGAGAGTGGGACTGTCTCTGTGCATCAACTTTTCCACTTAAATCTTCATGCACAAGTGTCTTTGTGCACAAAAACACATAAAGACAATAGTCATCCTTGGTTACCGAGAGACTACTACTAATGGAGGCAAATGAGTTAGATAGAAGCCTGAAATTCTAATTAAGAGAAGATTTTGCTACAGAAAGAAAGGTGTTGCTTTTGCTTTTGTTTGTGATTGGTATAGTACTGAATACATTAAGTTATTATTTAACTCAGGACCTCCCAAATTAGATCCCTAGTAATTTAATGAACTAGTCCAGGCATTTACCCAGAGGGAAAAGTGGCAGATTTCTTATTTTCTAAAGCTTAGAATGCATATGAATGGACAAATCATAAAGCTGATCAATCAGTTTATATATTTTATTTATATCCATCCATCTTTCCATCTATCCACTTACCCATTCATCATCCATACATAAATATATTTTTTCATTCAAGTATTTTTGTTTGTTTATTTTGACTAGATATTTGCTGTTACTAGTACTGAGAATTTCCATTTGGGAAACTCCTTCTACCAAGTCTGCATCTATTATGAAATTTATCATCTCAGACAGTTGCCTAGCTGAGAAGTTGTGACTTGCCCAAGATCATACAGCCATGTATGGCATAAAGAACTCCCTAACACTGAGGCCAGCTCTCTATCCACTTTGTCATTTTGCTTTGCAAATAGCTCTGACGATAAATGGTAATGGATCATTGTGTCCATATCTGGATAGTAATGGCACTGGCAGATTTTTTTTTTTTCTGAGGTAAGAAGAAAAAATATTCCCTAGGGATTAGACTAAGGTGAGTAAGAGAGCCATATCTAAGAAGGTCAATAATGAATTGGGCTGAGCATTTAACAGAAAAAGACTGGGCTAGACTGTCTTTGAAATATTGCCAAATGCTTTTAATGATCTTACATTTCTTTGTAACATGAAGGTTCATTTTTAATATCAATTTTGCTGGTAGCCAATATATAAAGGCAACATGACAAAGAGAATAAAGAGATGACTTCTAAGTCAGGAAGACTTGAATTCAGTTTCAGCCTATGGCAGCTACCAACTGTGTGACCCTGGGCAAATCACTTAATCTTTTTGGTTCGTAGAATTCTCTAAGACTTCTATATAAATATATATTTGAAAGTAGTAAACTACTTTGATGGAATGAATTCAGACACCAAGGAAGTCATAGATCTTAGACAGATAAATCACTTTATATACTACTGAAATATAGGCTACCTGTGAGGAAAACATACTAATATTGAATTATGGGTACTACTATCAAATTACTAAGAAGAAAAAGTCACTGCAACTAAAATATAAAAGGAAAATTTGAGAACTAGAATGTTATTTTATTTTTTCAAAATATTTTCAGTATCTCCTTTCTTTATTGTTTTTATATAACTAGAAAAACAAGTCTCTTTGCTTCCAAATTGAATCAATTTTTTTAAAAAAAAAGAGAATCAATTAACAAAAATCATCTCCTATTTAAGAAAAAGTATATAACATCCTGACCTAGTAGTTCCTACCCCCTTAGGATTACTAAAATATGATGAATTATGATCATCAATTGATAAAACATTAGTCCAGAGAGAAGAGATTTAAACCTGCTACAGAAATATAACACATTGATCAATTATGCATTCCTTCAAGACTTTAGTATGTATCGTATTCAAGTGCTTTCTTCTAAATTGAGGGATTAGTTAAATATCTGAAATGGTTTTTTAATCTCTTTTGTACTTTAATAGCCTATTTTTGTATATGTGACTATTACATCATGTACAGATAAGTGGCTTGTTAGAAGATACTTGTTAAAACACATCAAAGTTATTTAAAGTAAGAGAAGTACTTTTATCCAGTCTAATTTTTTTCATGTAGAAATCAATTGCTTCAGTAATTCAGCCCTTTTTCTGATGTAATACAGTACTCAATTAAATCCCAAACAAAGGATTCTTCTACAAGAAAAACAAGTCAATAAAGAATTCAAATAATCAAACAAAAATATTTAAATAATCTGGAGGCTGCAAGTTTGCTTCCTAACCTCTTGAGTATGTTCAGGATGATTTTAGAAAAATGTCAGCTCTCATAAAACATGCAAAATGTAAAAATCATATCTATGTTCCTAATAAATAAAAATAACTCCAAAATATTTTGAAAACAACACATAAACAACCTATATCATAATGCCTACTGATGGGGAGTAAAAGAAGGGTGGAAGGGAGAGAGGGAACATAGAATGCAAATTGTCAGAAAAACTATTATTAAAATTGTATTGATATGTAATCTGGAAAAACAATTTAAAAATTAAAATGTGAAATAAAAATGCTTTTAAATTTAATAGCCACACTGATGCTCAGAAAAACACAAGTCTCAAGTGGTTTTCTATCTACATGAACAAGAAAGTTAAATTATCTCCAAAATGGAAAATTGCTTTTTTGCAAATGGTCCACAAGGGTACAATAAAAAAAACAACATTAAAGAATCTCTGACATGGTAAATAATTAAGAGATTGGTCAGAGACTTGATATAAAACCCCTACTGTCTGATCCTCAAATTACTAGGACCCTGGAGTACACCTTTGGATCTGGAAATATGCTATTCTGTACTATGGGACTGAAGGATAGTGCCAACTCCTACACAATAGAATTAGAAATTAAATATTAAATAACATCCAATCTAAATTGTTTCTGAGAAACATGAACACCTTGTTTTCCTTGATTCAATTTATGCCCTTTATCACCTGGGACTAGAAACCTTAATGGTGTGAAACTGATATAAAAAAAAGAAAAAGTAAAAAATACCAGTGCATGAGAAATGAATTGACAACTTGTGAATACTATGGTAGAGGGAAAAAAAAATTAGTGTAAGTCATTTAGATATGATCCTATTTTAATGATTTAGAAATAAAAATTTCTAGAAATAAAAAATTATTTGGGCACTGAGTGTAGCCTTCTCTTTTAAAAAAGTTATTTTTTGCCAATTAAATATCAATACAATTTTAATAATTGTTTTCTAATTTCAAAACACATGTTTTGCTATCCATATTCTCTCCTTTCCCTCCCCTAAGATGGGTAGGTAATATATAATATATAGACATGTGTTATCATATAATATATATTCCCACATTCATCATATTGCTAAAGAAGACATATTAGAGAAAAATTCATGGTGGAAATAAAGTAAAAAGTGGCATGCTTCCACATGCATTCAATTCTTTCTATGGTGGTAGAAGCCTTTTTGCTCATGAGTTCCTTTGATCCTAGATCCTTCCATTGCTGGTAAGAGTTCGTAGCCCTCTCTCTCTTTTTTTTAATCACCTCATTTTTAACCACTAATTAGATAGTAGATTTCACTGAAATCTGTTAAAAGTGATGAGAGATATTTACAACTTAAAATATGTTGACTACAATTTTATTTCAAGATATCCAAGGCCCTAGCAAAGTTGCAAATAGCTTCATATGGTGTATGAAAGAAAGCCTGTGAAACTGAAAATGGAAAACATGTTGAAATGGATTCATTTTAGGTGTTTAACTTAGTGCCTGACAACTATTTAATGATCAAGAATTTTTCTGATTCATTTTTAACCTGACCTGATCTCATTCTGTGTAAGGGATGCATTTCCAAAGGATCGTATGCATGCCATATTTTGAAAATTCTACTAACATTTAAAATTTGATTGGTGAAAAATTCAATTTGAGGAAATACTCATGTTAGCCACATTTATTCCAAATCAAACGCAGCCCAAGACTATCCAGATTACTTCTAGATATCCCTCCTTTTTATATCCAAATAACTCCAAATAGAAATTATCTTTTCATTTTTATGTGTTGTCTTCCCCAATTAGAAGATTAGAATATAAATTCTTTGAGTACAGAGACAATCTTTCTCTTTATTCTTTTGGATGTATTGCTAGTGTTTAACACAATGCCTGGAACATTAATAAATGTGTTATAAATAAGAAACACAATTAATTATAAATTTTACCATCTAACTAGTCTTATAAAAATAAAGGTTATTTAAAAATCATACAAGTGAAAAGTATGTTGTAATTGTTACTTAAATACTTTGGTTATATTTGCCATATTAGAAAAAATGAGGACTTCCGGTTAAGATGGCGGCTTAGAGAAAGCTGAAGTTCAGATCTCCGGAAAACCCTTCCCGACCGATCTCAAACTAGAAGCTCCTAAGGCGCCGAAATTCAAAACGATCAACAGCACAGACCCTGGGAACCCTCCTCCTGGACCTGGACCCGGTTCAAAAGGTACGGCTCCCCTTAAAAGCCAGAACCCGAGATCCCTCGGACCTCAGGGGTAGGAGCGCAGAGTCCAAGGCTCCCGGAAGCGGCAGCCGCGCCGGGCTCAGAGAGCAGAGTCTGAGGAACAACAACCCTCAGGGTCTTCTACCCAAGTCCCAGTCCAGGTGAAAGTTACTGCCTGGGGCCTCCGCTGCAGAGAGCTGGTCAAAACAACAGCAACCCTCAGGGCGGGCAAGACAGCCTCACGGGCTGGATCCTGCTATCCAAGTCTCAGTGAAAGTCTGTGCTCTCGGAGCTTGGGGAAGCGGCAGCCCATCCCCCCGCAGGCCGACGAAACAGCCTCATGGCCAGGGATTCTGAAGGCAACTTCCGGAAACCGAGCCAGGGGGAGAGTGTGGCCTCGTGGTCCGACCCTTCCATTCCAGTTCCAGTGAGGCATATTCAGTTTAACCCAGGGAACGCTCATAGAACCAACATCTGCCCAGGACTAAAGCCCCTGATCACCAGACAAAGACAAGAAAAGCTAATCCTCCACGTTCAGAGATGACAAATTCCACAGAAGCACAGAAGCCCCAAAATACCAAGAAAAATAAGAAGAAAGGGGCGACTCTGGACACATTCTATGGAGCCAAAATACAAAATACAGAGCAGATAGAAGAAGACATACAAGAAAATTCTCCAAAATCTTCCAAAGGAAATAGAAACTCTCCACAAACCCATGAAGAATTTGAATCAGAAAGGACCAAAAAGATGGAAGCCCTCTGGGAGGAAAAGTGGGAAATGATGCAAAAGAAATTCACGCATCTACAAAACCAGTTTGACCAAACTGTAAAAGAAAACCAGGCTTTAAAGCAAGAACTAATAAAGCAAAGCCAAAACACCAAGAAATTAGAAGAGAACATAAAATATCTCACCGACAAGGTGATAGATCTGGAAAACAGGGGGAGAAGAGAAAATTTAAGAATAATTGGACTCCCAGAAAAGCCAGAAATAAACACCAAACTGGACATGGTGATACAAGATATAATCAAAGAAAATTGCCCAGAGATTCTAGAACAAGGGGGCAATACAGCCACTGACAGAGCTCACAGAACACCTTCTACACTAAACCCCCAAAAGACAACTCCCAGGAATGTAATTGCCAAATTCCAAAGCTATCAAACAAAAGAAAAAATCCTACAGGAAGCCAGAAAAAGACAATTTAGATATAAAGGAATGCCAATCAGGGTCACACAAGACCTTGCAAGTTCTACTGTGAATGATCGTAAGGCATGGAACATGATCTTCAGAAAGGCAAGAGAGCTGGGTCTCCAACCAAGAATCAGCTACCCAGAAAAACTGACTATATACTTCCAAGGGAAAGTATGGGCATTCAACAAAATAGAAGACTTCCAACTTTTTGCAAAGAAAAGACCAGAGCTCTGTGGAAAGTTTGATACCGAAAATCAAAGAGCAAGGAATACCTGAAAAGGTAAATATTAAGGAAAGGGGAAAAATGTTATCTTCTTTTACTCAAACTCTCTTCTATAAGGACTACATTTATATCAACCTATGTATACTAATATGTGGGGAAAATGTAATGTATAAATAGGGGGTAAAGAAAGACCAAATAGAATAATGGTTCTCACACAAAGATTCACAGGGGAAGGGGAGGGGAAGAAAACTCCTATAAGAAGGAGAGGAAGAGAGGGGGGGGGGTTACTTAAACCTCAATCTCAGGGAAATCAACTCTGAGAGGGAAAAACATCCAGATCCATTGGGATCTTGAATTCTATCTTACCCAACAAGGGTAAGGAGAAGGGAAAACCAAGGGGGGGAGGGGGAGAGGGAGAACAAAAAGGGAGGGAAAGAGAGGGGGGAGGGGGAGGGAACAAAAAGGGAGGGACTAAAAAGGGAAACATCAAGGGAGGGGACAAGGGGGACTGATTCAAAGTAAATCACTGGACTAAAAGGTAGAGCCGAAGAAGAAAAGGTTAGAATTAGGGAAGGCAATCAAAATGCCAGGGAGTCCACAAATGACAATCATAACTTTGAACGTGAATGGGATGAACTCACCCATAAAACGTAGACGAATAGCAGAATGGATTAGAATCCAAAACCCTACCATATGTTGTCTTCAAGAAACACACATGAGGCGGGTTGACACCCACAAGGTCAGAATTAAAGGATGGAGTAAGACCTTCTGGGCCTCAACTGATAGAAAGAAGGCAGGAGTGGTAATCATGATATCTGATAAAGCCAATGCAAAAATAGACCTGATCAAAAGGGATAGGGAAGGTAATTATATTTTGTTAAAAGGGACTCTAGACAATGAGGAAATATCATTAATCAACATGTATGCACCAAATAATATAGCACCCAAATTTCTAATGGAGAAACTAGGAGAATTGAAGGAAGAAATAGACAATAAAACCATACTAGTGGGAGACTTAAACCAACCATTATCAAATTTAGATAAATCAAATCAAAAAATAAATAAGAAAGAGGTAAAAGAAGTGAATGAAATCTTAGAAAAATTAGAATTAATAGACATATGGAGAAAAATAAATAGGGATAAAAAGGAATACACCTTCTTCTCAGCACCACATGGCACATTCACAAAAATTGACCATACATTAGGTCACAGAAACATAGCACACAAATGCAAAAAAGCAGAAATAATGAATGCAGCCTTCTCAGATCACAAGGCAATAAAAATAATGATTAGTAATGGTACATGGAAAACCAAATCTAAAACCAATTGGAAATTAAATAATATGATACTCCAAAACCGTTTAGCTAAAGAAGAAATCATAGAAACAATTAATAATTTCATCAAGGAAAATGACAATGGCGAAACATCCTTTCAAACCTTTTGGGATGCAGCCAAAGCAGTAATCAGAGGCAAATTCATATCCCTGAAAGCTCATATTAACAAACAAGGGAGAGCAGAGATCAATCAATTGGAAATGCAATTGAAAAAACTCGAAAGCGATCAAATTAAAAACCCCCAGCAGAAAACCAAATTAGAAATCCTAAAAATTAAGGGAGAAATTAATAAAATCGAAAGTGATAGAACTATTGATTTAATAAATAAGACAAGAAGCTGGTACTTTGAAAAAACAAACAAAATAGACAAAGTACTGGTCAATCTAATTAAAAAAAGGAAGGAAGAAAAGCAAATTCACAGCATTAAAGATGAAAAGGGGGACAGCACCTCCAATGAGGAGGAAATTAAGGCAATCATTAGAAATTACTTTGCCCAATTATATGGCAATAAATACACCAATTTAGGAGAAATGGATGAATATATACAAAAATACAAACTGCCTAGACTAACAGAAGAGGAAATAGAATTCTTAAATAATCCAATATCAGAAATTGAAATCCATCAAGCCATCAAAGAACTTCCTAAGAAAAAATCCCCAGGGCCTGATGGATTCACCTGTGAATTCTATCAAACATTCAGAGAACAGTTAACCCCAATACTATACAAACTATTTGACATAATAAGCAAAGAGGGAGTTCTACCAAACTCCTTTTACGACACAAACATGGTACTGATTCCAAAACCAGGCAGGTCAAAAACAGAGAAAGAAAACTATAGACCAATCTCCCTAATGAATATAGATGCAAAAATTTTAAATAGGATACTAGCAAAAAGACTCCAGCAAGTGATCAGAAGGATCATTCACCATGATCAAGTAGGATTCATACCAGGGATGCAGGGCTGGTTCAACATTAGGAAAACCATCCACATAATTGACCACATCAACAAGCAAACTAGCAAGAACCACATGATTATCTCAATAGATGCAGAAAAAGCCTTTGATAAAATACAACACCCATTCCTATTAAAAACACTAGAAAGCATAGGAATAGAAGGGTCATTCCTAAAAATAATAAACAGTATATATCTAAAACCAACAGCTAATATCATCTGCAATGGGGATAAACTAGATGCATTCCCAATAAGATCAGGAGTGAAACAAGGATGCCCATTATCACCTCTACTATTTGACATTATACTAGAAACACTAGCAGTAGCAATTAGAGAAGATAAAGAAATTGAAGGCATCAGAATAGGCAAGGAGGAGACCAAGTTATCACTCTTTGCGGATGACATGATGATCTACTTAAAGAATCCTAGAGATTCAACCAAAAAGCTAATTGAAATAATCAACAACTTTAGCAAAGTTGCAGGATACAAAATAAACCCACATAAATCATCAGCTTTTCTATATATCTCCAACACAGCTCAGCAGCAAGAACTAGAAAGAGAAATCCCATTCAAAATCACCTTAGACAAAATAAAATACCTAGGAATCTATCTCCCAAGACAAACACAGGAACTATATGAACACAACTACAAAACACTCGCCACACAACTAAAACTAGACTTGAACAATTGGAAAAACATTAACTGCTCATGGATAGGACGAGCCAATATAATAAAAATGACCATCCTACCCAAACTTATTTATCTATTTAGTGCCATACCCATTGAACTACCAAAATACTTCTTCACTGATTTAGAAAAAACCATAACAAAGTTCATTTGGAAGAACAAAAGATCAAGGATATCCAGGGAAATAATGAAAAAAAACACATATGATGGGGGCCTTGCAGTCCCAGACCTCAAACTATATTACAAAGCAGCAGTCATCAAAACAATTTGGTACTGGCTAAGAAACAGAAAGGAAGATCAGTGGAATAGACTGGGGGAAAACGACCTCAGCAAGACAGTATACGATAAACCCAAAGATCCCAGCTTTTGGGACAAAAATCCACTATTCGATAAAAACTGCTGGGAAAATTGGAAGACAGTGTGGGAGAGACTAGGAATAGATCGACACCTCACACCCTACACCAAGATAAATTCAAAATGGGTGAGTGACTTAAACATAAAGAAGGAAACCATAAGTAAATTGGGTAAACACAGAATAGTATACATGTCAGACCTTTGGGAGGGGAAAGGCTTTAAAACCAAGCAAGATATAGAAAGAATCACAAAATGTAAAATAAATAATTTTGACTACATCAAACTAAAAAGCTTTTGTACAAACAAAACCAATATAACTAAAATCAGAAGGGAAACAACAAATTGGGAAAAAATCTTCATAGAAACCTCTGACAAAGGTTTAATTACTCATATTTATAATGAGCTAAATCAATTGTACAAAAAATCAAGCCATTCTCCAATTGATAAATGGGCAAGGGAAATGGATAGGCAGTTCTCAGATAAAGAAATCAAAACTATTAACAAGCACATGAAGAAGTGTTCTACATCTCTTATAATCAGAGAGATGCAAATCAAAACAACTCTGAGGTATCACCTCACACCTAGCAGATTGGCTAACATAACAGCAAAGGAAAGTAATGAATGCTGGAGGGGATGTGGCAAAGTAGGGACATTAATTCATTGCTGGTGGAGTTGTGAACTGATCCAACCATTCTGGAGGGCAATTTGGAACTATGCCCAAAGGGCGACAAAAGAATATCTACCCTTTGACCCAGCCATAGCACTGCTGGGTCTGTACCCCAAAGAGATAATGGACACAAAGACTTGTACAAAAATATTCATAGCTGCGCTCTTTGTGGTGGCCCAAAACTGGAAAACGAGGGGATGCCCATCAATTGGGGAATGGCTGAACAAATTGTGGTATATGTTGGTGATGGAGTACTATTGTGCTAAAAGGAATAATAAAGTGGAGAAGTTCCATGGAGACTGGAACAACCTCCAGGAAGTGATGCAGAGCGAAGGGAGCGGAACCAGGAGAACATTGTACACAGAGACTAATACACTGTGGTACAGTCGAAGGTGATGGACTTCTCCATTAGTATCAATGCAATCCCTGAACAATCTGCAGGGATCTAAAAAAAAAAAATACTACCCAGAAGCAGAGGATAAACTGTGGGAGTAAAAACACCGCTGAAAAGCAACTGCTTGACTACAGGGTTGGAGGAGGTAAGACTGAGGAGAGACTCTAAATGAACACTATAATGCAAACTCCAACAACAGGGAAATGGGTTCGAGTCAAGAACACATGTGATAACCAGTGGAATGTCGGCTATGGGAGAGGGAAAGGTGGGGGGGGGGGAAGGGGAAGGGGAGGGGAGGAAAAGAAAACGATCTTTGTTTCCAGTGAATAATGTATGAAAACGACCAAATAAAATAATATTAAAAAAAAAAAAAGAAAAAATGAGGACAGTTTCCCTCACATTAAAAAAAGAACATAAAAATCAACATTAAGCCTTTTAGTATAGATTTATTTTATTTCATGTCTACTGATAAATTATTATTTTCATCTAAAGTAAACCTCAGAAGCCACAGCTATTGAAAACAAAACAGAAATCAAAGTTCTTAGCACCAAAGTCCTTGGTAACAATAAATAATGCTGATTTTTGAGGATGTGTATGATTTTATCAATGGAAATGATAATAAAGAATAATAAAGACTAGATTGCCATTTATTTTGTTGTTGTAACCTAAGGAAAATTGGACCTTTCAATCTAATTTGTAGTTGAAGCTGCTTATATGGGTTGTTTTCTTTTAGAATGTGAACTCTTAGAGAGTAGAAATTGTCTTGCTTTTATGTTTCTATTCATAGTGCTTCTCACATAATAAGTGCTTTCTAAATGTTTTTACATTAATTTATTAATTTCATGGACTTAATGATGGACATTCTTGTAGAGTAATGGCAGGCTAACCTGAGGCCAGTCTGAGTCAGGTGGTCTTGCCTCCCCAGAAGAATATTATGACTTCTGAGGATGACCCAATTATAGAAGTTGAAGAATAAAATTAATAAATCATTGTTCTAAGTATTCAGACTTCACTGGATTCAAGTAGCTATGATTCAGCTGGTAGAATCTAGCTTTTAGGAATAAAATCCCTTTCATCTACAAACTTGAAGCTTTTAATAAATATTGGTCAAAAGATACTGGTCATAAGATCATATGTTAGATTTCATAGGGACCTCATAGGCCATTTATATTGAGGATCATATTTTACAGATGATGAAAACTGAGGTCCACTAATGGTCCAAAGATATGTCACAAATCAGGCAGATTAGTGGCAGAGTGAATAATTGAACCCTTATTCTCTAAATCCAAATCTTTGAATTCTTTTATGACACTTTAGCAAAAAGTTCTGCCAATAAAACCTTTATTGGGAAATATGAGATTCAATTACATATTGAAATTCAGATGGTTTTTCCATTTACTAAGTTAATATAATTAATTGTTCTTAAATTGACTGTATCCAAATTTGGTTGCTTTCTCCATGAAGCAGATGTGACAAAGATAAAAATATATTGGCATTGTAGTGTCTGGTATGCAATCTTAGTGCCTGAATCAAAAAATGATGTTCAGTTTGGCAAAGGTGGCCTGCTGATACAGGGCAGATTCCCCTGAGGTCAATCCCACTGGAATACTATGAAGCTAACTGAACCTGAGACATTCAGTTTACCAAAATATTTCAGTGATGATTGCCTGGGGCAGATGCTTTTATACTGGACAAGACACATAACAACTTTAGAGGGTATTGATAACATTTGTACTTTCTATGCAGGTAAAAAAAGACCTAATAACTTTAGAATCTCATTGCTATAAATAATTACTTTTCTAAAATTAAATTTCAATTTTACATTTACCAAAATTTTCCTTTCTCTCCTAGTCATCCACACCCTCTCAATTAAAGAAAAACAACTAAAATGAAACTTGTACAAAAAGGTACAGTCAAGTAAAATAATTCCCACAATAGTCACTTCAGATAGATGGATGGATGGATGGATAGATAAAGAGATGCAGAAATACATATATATATATATATATATATGGATATATTGTTAGAAGGTAAGGTACTGATTATGAATAATCATTCCTTTATGTTAATGTTTAGCCTACTCGTTGATGAGGGTTCTTAAGTTTTTGAAAATTATTTCTATTGTTATTGTATAATTTTTTTCTCTTGGTTCTCCCTTCACTCTGCATTAGTTCACATTTGTCTTCTCAGGTTTCATTGAAATCATCTCTTTCATCACTGCTTATAGCATACATTTTATCCATATGCCATTAGGTTCCATATTTTTTGTAAAAAAAAAGGATAGTATAATTTATTTGTAAATTTTGATCTTTTTCTTCATCGTTTGTTTTTTGTTTTGTTTTGTTTGGCACATAGGTATAATGGGAGTATTGTAGCGGGTCAGATTATATGTATAGTTTAGTGACTTTTTCAGCCTTCCTATCAAGTTGCCTAGAATAGCTATATCAATTCAAACTTCTAACAGCTGGACATTAAAGTACTTATTCTCCCTCAGTAACTCCAATAGTTGTCATTTTCCTGTTTAAGCTAGTACAATCCAAACTTCTTTTGATATGCCCAGTTCTAGAATAGAGAAGCCTTTAAGGGTACTTTTCTGAGCATGTCCGGTTTATCTAACAATGTCTGTTGTATCCACTACCACAAGAATGGGGTTGCCTCTGATTGTCTATCTATGTCTTTAAAATTGGTGGAGTTTAGTATCACTCTTTTTTCTCCATTCTTTTGGCTGTGTTTTTCTGTAACTCATCCACTAAACTCAGTATGAATGCCATGAACTGAATTGGTGAGATGGGAAAGATTTGCCTTCACCTGTTTACCTTCCTCTTACCTCAGCCTTGAGAAATGGGCCTGGAGATGTATTTTTTTGTTGTTGTTCCTTTGTTTGTTTTTTGTTCTTTTTTCTTTGTCCTCAACTTCATGTATTCACTAGGTGTTCCACAATGGCCTGGGTCTTGCAGCCATAGTGGACATTGAGCCAGGAATAAAAACAGGCTGGCACACCCAGTCATGATGGCAGGGAAAGCTTGAGAAGCAATGGTATTTGAAGTTTGAGTCCAGAGTGGTTTGGACTTGGAACTGTACTCTATGGAACTATGCTCTAATATGTGCTCTATAGATAAACAATACATCTAATTCCATTGATCTTCTTTCAGAGCGAGGTGGCATATATGGGGGAGAGGATTATCTTTTCACATGTTGGGGAGTATAATTTTACATATTTATGTTTATATCTAAGAGTAATATTCCTTTGTTAAAGGTCCCATGTTAAAACAAAGAAACAAACTTGTAAAACTGGATTTTTACTTCAAATGTAAAATCACAAATATACAGACTTAATCCTCCAACATGTGAGAAAAGTTGCTGAAAAGGAAATAGCAAAATAAATAAATAAAGAGTGAGTGGCTAGTTATGTGACTTTGGGTGAGCCCATATGCCCAACCCATATTGCTCTTTTATCTCAAAATTAATAGTTAGAAAATTTAATAGAATTAATTTAATTAAAAATCTAGAGAACATTTAGTAAAAAAAATTAGAAAAGCCTTAAGGGTATGTCCATCTTAGAACTTGGCATCTCCAGAAAAATCTAGGTTGCATGAATTTGGCTAATCTGAAGAGTCTGAAGTAGAATCTCAGAGTTTGTCTTCATTTAATTTGCTATAATTATTAGTGATTTGGAGAAATTATTTTTCATATTATTATTGATAGTTTCAATTTCTCGCTTTGAAAATTATCTGTTTATATGCTATCAGTGAGGGGAAGGAACAGACCTAATATGGGAAAAATGAAAAATTTTAAAAAGGCATCTATTCATGGAAACTAGAGGTAAGGACGGAGACTAATGATAAATGTATAGGTCTGGAATAAATCCACATAGAAATGAAAACTGAACCCATGGAAGCTGATGAGATTATCCAGTTAGATAGCATAAAAAGAAAAAGAAGAATCTAAGAAAACCTTGGAAGATATCCAAAATTGGGGAATTTGACTCAGATTTTGAACCAGCAAATGATTCTGAGGAGAGTTAAGACAGGTAAGAAGAGAAATGAGAGAGAAAAATATTACCCAAACTCCAAGAAGAAAATATTGAAGAGGAAAGGATCATCAATAATGCCAAATGCTATAGAGCAGTAAAGAAGGATGAGGATTAAGAAAAGGTCAATAGATTTGGCAATTAGAAGATCATTTATAAGTTGGAAATGGAAGTTTCTGTTAAGGGACGAGGTCCCAAGTTATATTGCTGAGTATTAGAAAAGAGTGAAAGGAAGGAAAATTAATGTGCTGAGAGTAAAGTATAGATTTAGTTTGGCTATTGAATGGAAGCAAAATATATAATAACTGATGAAAGAGTTAGGTTCTAATGAAGATTTCTTTATTGGTTTTCCCTCCTGTTAAGTGTTTTTATAAGTAATAGGGATGGAACTTGTTAACAGAAAGACTATGAAAATTGAAAAAAGGGGGGCTTATAGAGGGGAAAATCTGTTCTTTTTAACCACTGACTGGTAAACAATTTGATTTATTTGCTTTTATTGGTTATATTATTCATACCTCATCAAAAAACACCAAACAAGCATTCTCCAACTAAGAAATAGTTAAAGGGTATGAACAAGCAATTTTCAGATGAAGAAATCAAATAATCAATAATATGAAAAAAGTTCTAAATCTCTCTTGATTCTGAGGTATTACATGACACTAATCACATTGGCTCATATGATAGTAAAGTGGTAAATATTGAAAAGCATGTGGCAAAATTGGGATATTAATGCATTTTTGGTGAATTATTTGAAGTGATCAAACCCTTATGGAGGATAATTTAGAACTATGTCCAAAAGGCTCTAAAACTGTGTATACCCTTTGATCCTTTATCCCAAAGAGATTATGAAAGAGGAGAAAGGACCTACATGTATTAAAATATTTATAGCAGTTCTTTTTGTGGCAGCAAGACCTGGAAATTGAGAGTGTGTCTATCAATTCAGACAAATAAAAATTATGTAATCATTTTAAGAATCATTGGATGTAAAGCTACAAAAAGTCTTAGATAATTTCTACCAATACATCTTTTAGAAATAAGGAAAGTAAGATTGAGGAAACAAATTATGGTATATGTTGGTGATGTAATACTATTGGACTAAAAGAAATGATACGCAGGATGAATCTTGTAAAAGCTGGAGAGATCACATGAACTGATGCAAAGCAAAATAAGCAGAACTATGAGAACACTGTACACACTAACAGTGATAGTGTAACATGATCAAGACAGACACAGCTACTTTCAGCAATATAATGATCTTGGGCAATTCTGAAGGACTTTTGACAAAGAATACAATCCACCTCCATAGAAAGAACTGTTGGATCAGATACAGATCAAAGTATACTCTTTTTCTTATTAGTTTATTTATGATATTATTTTGGGATTTTGGTTTTATCTGAGTATTCTCTTATAAAAATTACCAGCATGGAAGGATGCTTTGCATCATAATACATGCATAATTTAGGTCAAATTGCTTACCATCTCCTGGAAGGGAAAGAGAAGGGAGGGAGACAGTTTAGATTTTATAATTTTGGAAAATATGTTGAAAATTGTTATTTCATGTAATTGGGAAAATAAAATCTCACTGAATAAGAAAGCAGAAGGGGAAAAAAGAATAGCAATGGGAGCATTGTTTGCAGCAACAGTTGATTTAACCTGTTGATAATGCTTAGAACCATAACTAGTAAATCAGTGGCCAATGTCAAATGCCATAAATGCACTGGGGAAAACATTAATGGGAGATTCAAGCCTTTTGATCCAAATTCACTTGAGTGGATAGGAGAGGTGGAGACTTGAGGAAACTGTGAGATTACTACTCAAAAAGTCACTAGGAAAAAAAAAGGAAAAGTGGAGGAATTATCATATCTGGTAAATTCCTGTTTAGACAATTATTTTTATTAAATAAGTACTAAACAAAAATATTTATAGTTGTGCTCTTTGTAGTGGTAAAAAAGCAGAAAATAAAGGGGTGTCCATTGATTGAGGAATGGCTGAACAAATTGTGGTATCTGATGGTGATGGAATATTATTATGCTGAAAGGAATAATGAACTGCAGGAATACCTTTTGAACTGGAACAATGTCCAGGAATTGATGCAGAATGAAAGGAGCAGAACCAGGAGAACATTACACACAGAGACTGATACACTGGTACAATGGAATGTAATGGACTTCCCTACTAGCAGCAATGCAATGATCCAGGATAATCTTGAGGGACTTATGAGAAAGAACGCTATCCACATCCAGAGAAAGAACTGTGGGAGTAGAAATGCAGAAGAAATCATATGATTTTTGATCACATGGTTCGATGGGGATATGATTAGAGATGTTGGTCCCTAATTTACATGATTACCCTACTTCAAATATTAATAATATGGAAATGAGTTTTGAACAATGATACTTGTAAAAGCCAGTGGAATTGCTAATCAGCTCCAGGAGGAGGTTGGGAGGAGTGGAGGGAAAGAGCATGAATCATGTAACCATGGGAAAATATTCTAAATTAATTAATCAATTAAAAAAGAGAAAAATAAAATAAAATAAATGTGTTGGACAGTGAAAAAATGAAAAACTAAATAGGTACTAAAGGAGGGAAAGGGAAAGGAATAAGCATTTATAAAGCACCTACAATGTTCCAGGCACTATATGAAGTGCTTGTCTTTTGCAATTGACATAAAAGGACTGTCAGTGCTCTAGTTTTCCAATCCCCAATAACTTCTGGTCATATTACTATCCCTATACACAAACATGGGGCTCATATTAAGAACTAATTTATTCTTCTTTAAAAGTCCAATTTTATTGCTATTATTTACTCAACAACTAAGAGAGGCTTAGTCAGGGAAAGCTTTCTGACAATATTTTTGGAAAAAGGGATGATTCCCATTTAAAAGGAGGAAAATAGAGGAAATACTTCTCTTCTCCATACAGTGTACATTTATATTTTTCTAGAATTGAAACAGTAAGTCTTTAGTGAAAAATTACCTTCACTTATTTTTGTTTCTGTTAGATTACATTATCCTTGTAGAATAAGTCAGCTGTTCACAGAAATGCCTTGCTATGTAATCAAAACAGATGCTTGGTAAGCTTATGGGCCTTTCTTTCCAGGGTAGCACTAGGCACAATGCAATGTAAATACACCAAATATATAAATGTGATAAATTAAATCTAAACAACAACAAAAAAGAGAAAAGTGTGGATAGAATGGAGTTTTTATGCAATAATATGGTGAAAGTTGGGAGTCCTGAGTTCAAATCTTCTTCTTTCATATACTACTCATATAACTTAGGCAAAAAAAAAAATAATCTTACTGAGTGGTCATTTTATTCATTTATAAAATGAAGAAATGAAGGAATTGGACCATATCACTTTCTAGATACATTGCAGATGTAAATCTCTAATTCTAAATCCGTTTAGTTGTAAGGTCATTGACTCAGTTCCCACAATGTCTTTGTATATCAAACAAAGAGTGTTTCTTTAGCGTTCACAAATCACATTCATTAAGCTTTATAGGTTAGATCTAATTCCTGATTCTTTAAAATAAAAACAATTCTATAGAAAAAAAAATTTAAGAAAGACAAAAGATAATGGTTTTAATGAATTTGTTCTAAATTGTCCAGAATTTCGGTGCATAAAATTGTAATTGGATATTCATAAATTATAAGGCTTAACAATGAATCCATGAAAATGAATTTATTAAGCATTTATTATTTACTGTACCAACTACCACGCTAAGTGGTTGGTATACCCCTATTATTTTTTAATTGAAATAAGATAGTCCCTTTTCTCAAGGAGCTCACACTCTAATTGGATAAGATAAAAAAAAATAAAGAAACTTCAGTGGTAGGGCAAAAAAGAAAAGTCCTTTAGTTCTACCTAAGAGGTCAATAGCAGGATAATGACAAGGCGTAGTGATCCTTAAATTACATAATTAGGGCATATGATTGAGTCACTGAGGCCTGAAGTCCATTAATCAGTCAGTCAGCTGGCACGTATTAAGTACCTACTGTGTGCTTGGTACTGGCAAGTTAGATTATATGGTGGTTTTCATTTCATTGTAAGGAATAGAGTTGATGACTCCCATATTAGTTAAACCATGTGAATAGCTGAGCAGTCCAGAAGAAGAGGGAAAAGTACCCAGTTAATTTATAATCAATTTATAGTAGGCTGATCAAAACAGTTATACTTATTTATATTATTGCATTACTGGGGATGAAAAAGGCCTGGCCTGGCTTTACTGATAAGATTTAAATATTTTTTAAATTCATTTCTTTATTTCTGAGGAAAAAACTCCCTTGAGAGTAGTCTGAACATTAGGAAATAATTTCCAGGATTAGATCAGCATAATTGACATTTGTTCAATTCAACATAATCAGTGAGCATTTATTACATATCTATTATGTGCAGTTACTGTATTAGTGCCTAGTAAATAATGTAAATATGTGAGCAATTAAATACATTAAATATTTTGGGGGAGTCTGTTTCTACTAATGCTGCACACTCATACATACATACAAAGTAAAGGATGTAACAAAAACAGGAATTTTTAAGATCTACACATTTATGTTTACTATTTTTCTTATTGAAAAGTTAAATCTGACAATAATTGACCAAAGAGAAAAAAAAATTCCCTAGATTTTGTTGTGCAGTGTACATGGTAATATGTTTAGCTCAGCAGGTTAGGGCAAGGCTAATAAATTCATGAATTTAATTCAGTAGAGGCCACATTCATTTCACAAATGAAAAATTCTGTGCCATGGCCACAAACTGAACTCCTAACCTTGGCCATGCATCTTGAAAATGTGTGCCATTGATCACAAAAGTGACTAAATGAGAGAGTATGGATGGCTCAGTGCAAATCTATCACCACTACCAGGAAAATGACTCAAGGAACACTCATATTGATGGGGGAATCAATAGCATCATCACCATATATTAAGGCTTGAAGGTGAATATTGTAAAAAGTCTCTACAGTCAGAGGAAAGTGTTTTTTTTTCCTTAGTTTTATCTGAAAAAGAAAAACAGGGAATTTTAAATTTTCAGATGTTACCTATTTTCTTTTGGGGGCAAAAATAGCAATTCAATGAAGAATAATTTTTTAAAATTAAGTCTATATCATTACAATGAATTTGTCTCTCTCTGAGGAAATAGCCACAGACCATTTCACTATCTCAGTGGATTGATTTTCTTTCTTCCATTGCACTGAACTGAACAAGTTGAAAATAAAGTACAATTCAAATGAGGCAGCAAAGCAGCTCCTGTTGCTCCAGGCTCCACTGGGAATGTATAGAACAAGGCTACTGCTGATATTTCTGTTGTTCCAGTACTTAGTCCAATGATTCCCCATAGATTGTGTTCCCCTCCTCTAATCACAAATGGTTATAAACCTTAGTTAATGTGCTAGGAATGAAAGCAAAGCACTACTAAATTGACAAATGGCTCCTGCCTCATTTCCTGGGAGGCCAAAAGGTATTAAAGTAAACAGGTAGCACAACTGGGGTGACCCTTTCCTTGCCTCCCAGATCCTCTTTTAGCCAGACCCATCCTCACCAGACCCTCACAGGGAGATTTTCATCCCTTTCGATCTGACCTTTCTTCCTAAAATCAGTCCTTGAGGAGGGTAGAAATCTTCCAGGGTTCTAGTCCTTCCAGGGTCCTCCCCACCAAAATCTATAGCCCAAGACATATTCCTCTCTAGCTGCTTGAAAAACTTGTTTTTCACAGTTCTGATGATATTCTGATTCAATTTTGTTATTGCTTCTCAAATATCCACTACTGAATTAAAGAACTGAGTTGGTGCAAACATAAATGAGTTAGAATCATAGGTTTATAGATAGAAGAGGACTAAAAAATTGTTTAATCTTACCCCCCCATCTTCCTTAAATGAAGAAACCAAGGCAGAGAAAAGTTAAATCTTATTGGTAGAAAGTGACCCTGACAAAATTTGAATCCAGGTCCTTTGACTCTAAATCTTGTCCTTTTCCATCATATCATTCTGTTGCTTTTACTCTAAGTTTTTCATCTGTGCCATATCTTTCAGGGAGATTTTGATAATACTTCATATAAAAACTCTGGATAAAAAGGATGCATGCAAGTGAAAATGTACCTTTCAATATAAATATCAGGCTGTTTTGGTAGACATTGCAAACTAAGAGACTCTGACTTTTTAAAGTGTTTTGTCCCCCAAACACCATTCAATAAATGCATAATGCATGATCTGACACACAGGATTAATATTCACCTTGCGATATCACACATAATATGTGAAGTGAGAGTTAACAAGAAATGAAACTTGTGAATGATAATTTGAGATGAAAGAGAAAGCCGGGAGAGGAGGAAAGGTTCCATATAACAACCAAAGTTTTTACTTTTAAAAACTATATGAAGTTGTGTATCCCTCTAGCATCTAATACAGTCATGCGCATAGTATTTGCTAAATAAATGTTCATTAAATTGAACTTCCATTAGAAGAAAACAGCACAAGTATACAGATTATTTAACCAAATCATCTATAATGAACCCATCCACATTAGCAAAAGATATTTATTGGATGGATGCTTCATGTGAGGTATTGAGCTACATATAGAGGGGAAGACACATGTACTGGCTCTCAGAAGCTTATGATCTGTTTGTAGAGGCATGACTTCCATCTGAAAAATTAACAAGGATACATGGTAACTTCTATGGTAACAGGTTAAATGGTCAATGAGTGAACTCGTCAATAAATGAGAAGGGAGTTCACAGAAGAGATCACTAAGGATGGAAGCATTTGGGAAAAAAAAAAGATTGATGGAGGGATTGAACCTGGCCCTCTTTGGGGTAGGAATTAGGAAGTGTTTAGGAGTTTGGGAGTATGTTGTAAATCATATTAAAAAAAAGCAAAAATGATGAGGCAATGATGATTATGATGATGTTGAAAGCTAAGATACAGAATACTTTCAAGTTTGCAAAGAGTTTTATGTTATTTCATTGATTTGTTCTTGATATGTTTGTGCAATGATGGGGGCACTAGCTTGGTTAAAATGAATGGTTTGGTTAGGGGTATAATTGGGAATAAATAAAAAATGGTAAAAAGAGGTCTTTCAAATTTAACCTTAATTCAAAGCAAGCTTATTATCTTTCCTCTTAAACTTATTCCTTATTTTATCCTGACCATTTCTATCATGGGTATCACCATTCATCCTATTTTCTTGTTTTAAATGCTAGCATTATAATGAACTCTTGTCTTCCCTCTCCTTTCTAATCATTTATCAACCTATGGATGCTACTTTTGTAATATCTTTGACATTGGTCTAGGATATTCTCTAGTGGATACCATATTAATATAGGTCTATATTATCATTGATCTGTGCCATGGTAATAGGTACCTAATAATTTCCCCCCATTGTGGTTCTTTTTGATATCCATTTGCCATACCATGACCAAAATATTTTTTCATGTGTAGAATTAATTATGTCATTCCTCTGATCAAAAACTTTTCATAGATCCCTATTGCTCATCATATAAAATTTAAACTATTTTTTGTTTGGCACTTAGACCCTCATAATTTAACAGCACATTACCTTTCTATCCTTATCCAATAACACAACCATATACTGGATGCTATAGGTTAACTGGACTATTCTCTGTCATTTAAATGTACTCTATTCTCTTCTGACTTCCTGTCTATTTTCATACTGCTCATTATGCCTGAAATGTCCTCATTCCCCCTCTTTGGTTGATAAATTCTTCGCCACCCTTTAGAATGTAAATCACATGTCATTTCCTCCATGAAGATTTCTCTTTTTCTCACTTCCAATATGTCCCCCTCACAGGCACTTGTCAATAATATAACATTTAGTTTTGTAACTTTCAAATGATAGTGTTGTTTTAATTATACTGCATTTCACAGTCATATTCACTGGTATCTTATTCCTATATTAGACTGTTAAATACAGGAGGCCTGGAGAAATATATAATTTTTGTAAATCTCTCCCTAAGTCTTTTCCTCAATTTATTAATATAGCATATAGTAGGCATTTAATATGTTTCATTAAATAGAGATTGAAATGGAAGGAATTATCAATATCCCTTATAGTCAATGGAGAGACAATAGTTTTTCAAGTGGAGAGAAGATATGGTTAAAATTGTGTCTTAGAAAAGATTAATTGGGCAGTGAGTTATATGAGGGGATGCCAGCAAGAGACGTAGATGCCATAGTTAGAGAATGAGTAAAAGAATACCTATTAATTCAGGATTGCCATAATTATAAAAGGAGGTTATAGAGCCCTACACAAGTGTAATAGTCAATGCCATGTTTCTTCTGAGTAAAAAGTGGTCTTGTGGACCCCAACTTGAAATATAAAAGAAAGGTATATTTGCTATGAAAACTCTCTGTTGTGGAAGAGACATGAAGAAAGAGAGGTTTTGTGGGACAAGCCAAGCATGCAAGAAGCAAAGCTGGGGACCTGATCTGCAAAATCAAGGTGAAGATTCCAAATGGAATGTTTCCAGGTGGAGGCAGTTGGGAGCCTGGCCAGAGGAGGAACTTATTCTCTCTCTCTGGGGGTGACTGACCAAGAGAGAAATCTCTTCTCTGGGTTCCTGATCAAGAGAGACTGGCTTTTCCTGACTTAGGCAGAGAGAAGGAGACCTTTGTGACTTTGACAGAGTCTGAACTTGAGTTACTCAAGCAGAGATCATCTGACTAAAGAAGAAAGAAGATGCAACAGTTGTCTTCCATCTCTCTGACTGTCTCTGAGTCACAACTGTGACTAGACTGACAGTTTTCATAATTCCTCCTATCCTTCATTATAGAGTAGGTAAACCCTCATCCCTCTCACCTCAGTTCTCCATCCTGTTATTCCCAATAAATCACTTTACCTGAGAATAGAAGAGTGAAGAATATTTCTCTGTAATTTCATAGTTCCCCTGAGTTACTCAGAAAGTGGCTGACTAAGACTGGGGGAAGGGAAAGGGAGGCAGAAGGGCTGGGTGAAACCTGAGAGGTGATGGGTGGAGGGTAGGAAATAGTTTGATTTATTAGCCATTAGTGTTCTTTAGGCAGCTCCAGAGCACCCCTCTAGTAGTATCTATCTCTAAAGTAGCATCTCTCATCTATCCTCATTATAACTAGGCAGCCTCAGGTGTCCCCTAGCAGCTCTCTAGCCTGCCAGAGTACATTCCAGTTACCACAACCAGAAATAGCTACACCCAGATTACCTATTTTATTATACTGTGCTGATTCGTGTTGACAAATGATCTATATAATTGATGTTCTTAAAGAATTCCCTAGAGGTTAGGGACCTGCTAGGTGGTTCAGTGGATCAAGAGGCAGACCTAGAGATGGGAGGTCCTGTGTTCAAATCTATTCCTAGCTGTGTGACCCTTGCCAAGTCTCTTAATCCACATTCACTAGCCCTTACCACTTTTTGGTCTTGGAATGAATACAAATTTTGATTCTAAGACAGAAGATAAGTGTTATATGGGGGAAATTACCTGGGGATATGAGGGAAATTGAATGGTAAAGAATAATGATTAAGGTCACAAAGATAGCTTATACCAAGTAATTCACTTATGTAATTCCTAAATGAAACACTCAAGTCAGCTGCTAAATTTTTTTATGGTGTTTTAATTACAAACAGGAGGAAGAAAGTATTAGAGGGAGAGGGTGGGAGAGAGGAGGGGGAGAGAGAGAGAGAGAGAGAGAGAGAGAGAGAGAGAGAGAGAGAGAGAGAGAGAGAGAGAGATAAGGGAGAAAAGAAAAGAAGTTTAAATACCCACTCTGGCTCAGCCTGAGCCCTGGATAGTCAAGGCAAGGAAAGGGATTAGTCCTTATCACTCACATGACCAATCTGAAGGAAAACAGTCCTAGGGGTTCCTCCAACTCCAAGCACCACCCTCCAACTTACTCTAGCCCTCTTCACAGGAAGTCCCAAGAACTCCAGAGGCTGTTCTCTACCTCACTTCCTGCATCTCACATGTGCCAATGGTGGCTCTAGCTTGACCCAGGAACATCCAGAGGTCTATCCTTTTTTGCACATATATGTTGAAGGCCATATTCTCAAATAATAAAATCTTGAGTTTGCTGCAGCCCTTCCTAATCTTGTTACACTTAGTAGGGTGGAGATTGTAGTTTCCAAAACCTGATTCTGATATTACAAGTATCTCTATTGTTATTGATCAGGAAATAGCTAAAATCCTATCTTCTAAAGAATGGTCTGAATAGGGTGGAGTAGTTTTGAAATTCACAAGTGGCAGGACTTGAACTCCACTCTTTCTGACTCCAAAACTAGTCTTTTACTCTACCATATTTCCTCTCTCTGAAAGGACCCAGAGAAAGGAATGAGTTCAGTAACACCTTCCAATAAGAATTGAGGTTTGAGTCATTTGAAACTGGAGAGAATGACATGCAAAAAATCACAGAATCATAAAATCTCATAATTGTACAGAAGCAAAAAAACAAAACAAAAAACCAAACCAAAACAAAAAAAACCTGGGTTTTCCACAACATAACTGAAAGGTAACATTATAGTTTTTGCTTAATGAACTCTAGGAAAAGATATATTTTTGTCTTCCAAGGTATCCTACCCTATCTTTCCAGAGTGTGCTAAAAAAAAATGTGGTTTTTTTTGGTTTGTTTGTTTTTGTTTTGCATTAAGCCCAAACATGACTATGTAATGCCTAACTATTCTATTTTGTGGTCATATAAAAAAGTCTAATTCCACATAATAAATCTCTTAAGATTTTGGAGACAGTGGTCATGCTTCATCTTCAAATTCTTCTTTTCTCCCATCTAAGTATCCAAAGCTCTTTGAAAGTACATGGCATGTTCTTAAGGTCCTTCACTTTTTTGATATGATCATCAATGTAATCACAAATCCCCTACATTTTACCTGTCAAGTTAGTTTTTTGAACCCAAGAATAAGTCTCTACATTCCCTCTACTAAAACTGATCTTTTTAGATCCAGGGACAGTAATTAGTGACCATTGGAATTAGATGAAGAATATAAGTTTCATTACATAGGGATTTCTGGCTCCAAGAGATAGCCTTTGTTGGTCAAGCTCATCTTTTGTTTTATTTTGTTTTGTTTATATTTTGTTTTGTTTTCTATTTTTTTCCTTTATATTTGTGGTATGGGAATTCTGGATTCAAGATCCAAAAGGAAAGATATCTTGATTTAAGTTGAGGGCTCAGAAAAAAAGAAAAACTAATTAACTTTACTTACATTTTTAGTCTAGTTCTAGAGTTAATCATCAGTAGCAAACCTCATTTGACTTCTAACTATGATTACACTGTACTTAACTACTTTAGGGCAATTTTCTGAGACAATGTTTCTCAAATTTTACTGTTGCCATTTCAATCTAAATTTATGTAGCATTACCTATCAATATAAAGAAGGAAAATATAATATTATCTATTTTCTTTTCTTTTAGTTATTGCCTTTTAAAATGTTAATAATGTCAATATCAAGAGAAAGAGGTTTCATCTTTCAAAAGAATAAGATGGAACTGGTAATGAGATAACAATTATTATTCACTGGACCAATAATTATGGTGAGAAAAATAAAGAACAACTTTTAGAGCAGCTAGGTGGCTGAGTAGAAAGGCAGATTTGGGACAGGAAGTCCTAGGTTCAGATCTGTCCTCAGACATTTCTGATCTGTGTGATGATGGACAAATTATTTAACCCTAATTGCTTAGCCCTTAAATCACTTCTGCCTTGAAGACAAATCTAAGTATTAATCTAAGATGGAAGGTAATTTTTTTTTAATCTACTCTTCTACAGACAGCTCTACTGATCCTTAACGTTTTTCTGCATTATGGACACTTTTGATAGTCTGCTGAAATCTTTGGACTCCTTAGAATAATGTCCTTTTAAAAATTCATAATTTAAAGAAATATGAATTTAATTTTGAGATTAGTAAAAAAGGTGTCATTTTTCCCATACACATTATCAGGCCCCCTAAAATCCATCCAAAGACTCCTTGAGGTTACATTGGCCCTAAGTTAGGAACCCCTGTGCTAATATAGTCCTCTGATGATCTGCCCAGTGCTCTCTAGTAGCAATTTTATAATAGCGGGGTTAAGGAAAGTAAGGATAATAAGCAATAAAAGACAATTATAATACAAAGTAAAAAAAGATCATAAGAGAGGTGTACTCAAAATCACATAGGAATTCCAAAGGGGGAGATATATCTTACAGTTGGAAAGATCCAAGTTGATTATTGATTATTTGATTGAATCCTTAGAGGTATGGTAATATTTCAAAAAAACAGAAACTGGATATTGTGGAAGGAAGTGAAAAGAAAGGAGGAAACTCAAGGAAATGACATAAGCAAACACAGAAAGTCAGGAAAATATGAAAAAAAGGAGTAGTGAGAAAAGAAATAGTTGGGGATAAGGCTGGAAGGATGAACTAGGGCCAGAGTACATAGGGAGATTGAATGCCAGTTTGGGGAATTTTTTTCTTCATTAGTTAATATTAGAGAGCAATTACAGATTTTTGAATAGATGGGCATTCAAAAATTATGTTTGTTGGAGTCTTTGTTTTTATTGGTGGTCCCACTTGGTTTCTCTCTAGTTAGTTCTTCAGCAAAAAGACAAAACAAAGTAATCTAGGGATAAAAAGAATAATGAAGTTAGATAAAGTCATGTGCATAGCCTCTCTAATCTATAAGGCTTTTCATGAACCAATCAATGTTAGAACACCTGTTTCTAAATTTAAAATCACAATGAAACGCAAACCATTATCTCCATTCTTAATTAGCATCCTACTAAAAACAAAGCCTTTGTAAGTTAGGTCAACATCAATCTTGAGTCATCCTTTATTTGAAAGGATGATTGATACTAGTCAGTAGCACATTTAAGTGTACAAGAGGTATTATAAAGTATCTACAAAACATCACTTGGAAATGAAATCTCTAAATCTCTCCAGATAAGATAATTAGAATTTTGTACTTTGTTGATTAATTGAGAACAAAATGTCTTAAATCTTTCTTTAATGTTTTGAAACAGTGATGTTTGGCCATGATCTATTTCAACCAGAACACTTGTCTCCATTATGAATTCATCCCGAGCATCAAAGAACTTCTCCTTTCCAGTCATCCTGTATAGCTTTAATTTCATTAAACCAAATTGATTGCGAGCTAGTTTACATTTAAGACAGCAGGGTGTTGTAAATTTTATTTTAACTGGTTGGCATATATGATCCAACAAAATTAAGGGGGAAAAGCCTCCTGCTGTTTCAAATGTACAGTTATTAACTTGCTGAATCCCACTTGCCAATGAAAAAATTATGCAAATGACACAGAATTTCCAAAGGACCTGGAACTGAGCAACTGAAGTGAAATTTGTTCAATAAGCATCTAGATAGTAGAGTAGAGACAACACAATATGCTTTAAAAGATTCACTGGAGAATCAGAGGCTGGTTTGGAGGAGGTATAAAACACCAAAATATTGGTGTTCTGCAGCATTCCAGATAAAATGAGCCAGTTCTAGCCATCACATAGAGTAAATCAGTCATCAACTAAGGAAATGGTAAAGAGTAATAATCCTCAAATGCTCATCAGTAAGAGTAATTAGTGGGGAAAATATGGTCATTGTTTCCACTCATGCCATAGCCTTGCATCACCAAATAATTTGACACTGACACCCTGATTTTCTTAGAATCTTTCTAGTTAAACATACTTGGAAAATATGGATCTATTGGAAAGTTGATTTTAGCATTTCTGATGGAGTAACTGAGCTCCAGTTTTCAGAACCACTTCCTCAAGGAAGAGAATGTTTGTGAATGAAGAGATATTTACATCTGGAACTAAGGAAACTATTACTTTGATGTTTTAAATGTAAATCATTACTAGTAACTGGCTCAATTGCTGGGCTTCAGTGGAGCAACAAACCAGATCAACAGACCTGAGTCTGGGCTTCTTAATATCATTTTAGAAATTTTGACATTTTAAAGTACAACAGAGTAATTCTTTGGAGCTTTATTGACTCCTTATGCATTGCAAAAAGGACATGATATATAACAAAAATAGTTTATGAAACAATGATCATTTTCTAAATCTTAACTGAAATATATGGGACAATAACAGAAAAAAACAACAAAATTGAGACAGAGGGCAAAATATATTTTATATTGAAAGATAGGTAGGAGATTATGATATCAGAAGGTGGAAGCTGGTTTTACCAAAATTTTTAATTTTAGAAAAGTTTCTAGGTGGGACCATAAGGGGTTAGGTTACTGAGAAAATACTGACAAAAAAAGTTGAGGTCATAGGAATGAAAATGTCTGGTGATATTTTCCTCAATTTCTTCTGAAACATTGAAGACAATTGAAATATGCTTATTTTGTGACTAAGTTAAGCTCAAGGTTAAGGAATAATGTAAAGGACAATCTAGAACCTATTATTCAGAAAATAAAAAATGACCTCAAGAAATGGAAGCTATTAAATCTTAGCCTTGAGGGAAGACTTAGTACTTAAGAGCGGTAGTGGCTCCTCAGCTAAATTATTTTTCTCAGCTGTTACCAATATGTATCCTGTGGATTTACGTTAAGCATTTACTAAAGAAAAAATGAAAATCTTTATGCAATGTAAAAGCATCTTTGATGAAAATGTCTGAGGAACTAAACTGATCTAACACTTTATAATACTAGTCTTTCATCAGTTATACATTTAAAATATTTGGAGAAATAATTTATCCATATTCAAAACTAATTTTAATGAAGCCACAATTAATGTTTAGGATTTATACAATTTCTTAGATTTCTGAACTCTTGTGCATTTTAAAAAATTCATCTGAGCTCCAATCAAGTAGTGTAAACAGCAAGAAGAAAGGAATTCTAACTCCCATATTAAAAACAACTTAGTCTAAAGCTTATATCTGATTGATGGAGGGAAGGAAGGAAGGAGGAAGCAGAAGGGAAGGGAAGAGAAGTATAGGGAATAGAAGGGTACACAACCCCATCATTTCGTAAGCATGAGGAGTGAGTTTTGCTCTGATCCTCTATCCTCACCTAACAACTTCAGAATCCCCCAAACTAGTGGTTTACAATAATATCTATTGCTTAACTTTGGCTTTTTTTTAAACTACTTTTTAACTGTATCACTACTTTATTTGCTTTAATCCTTCATGATTACAGTCACTGTGGACATACACCATTTTGTTTTTAGTCAGATCCTATGTTGGAGCTTGGAGAGAAAACATAAGTATAGCGTAAGCTGATGAGCAAAATACTTGTAGGTTCTTGCCCTAAAGAAACTCTAAATTAAAAAAAAAAGAAAAAGAAAAAGCTAAATGGAAAGACTATGTCTTTCTTTAGGCTTGAACTCTTACTGAGTCTGAAAATAAGTTTTATTCCTATTAGGCAATGAGGATTTTCAGAAAAAATTAATTATGAAAGCATGCTGAGGTAGTGATGATACTTTGTGGTTCTTCCTTAGATTAATAATGTAATTTCACAATTTTACAAGTATAATGCACATTAGAAATTATCTATTCCATCTGCTTTGTTTTAAAATAAGTATATAAAAACTGGTCTCCTGATTGATAGTCCAGTGCCCCTTTTTTAAGGATTGAAGGATTCTTATATTTTAAAATGTTTAATACTTAAATATGTGCTAGAGACAAATATAAATCATGTTTGCATCATCCATTCTTTTGTAATTTGTGTCCCACTTCTCCTTTATGAAATACTTTAAATATTATGGATTATCCAACCCACTAGTTTCCTTTATTAGCACATAAAATTGAGACAACTATAGTTAAATGAAAATGTACATATTGAAAGTCTATATAACTTTATCTTTATTATAAGCATCTATATCTAATGTCATAATTATGATATTAGTTCATGACATCTGTTATTTTGTTATTGTTAAGGCTTCATTTTGTTTTCTTTATTATTTTTAGAGAAATAATTTTATTAATAAATTTCTGACATTCTGCTTTATTCTTTCTCCTTTTCCCTCCCCAAGTAGATTTATGTTATATATTTACCATAATTCAATACACATTTCCATCTTTATCAAATAAAAAAAAAACATAAGTTGCTTATACAAGAAAAAGTTCATTATGGAAATAAAGTGAAAAAATGGCATCCTTTAATCTGCATTAAGACTTCTCAATTGTTTTTTTTTTTTATGGTGATGGATAGTCATTTTCCTCATGAGTCCCTTGGCATTATCTTGAATCCTTGCATTACTGATAATAGTTAAGCCATTCACAGTTAATCATTGGGCATTATTGTTGTTACTGTGTATAATGCTCTCCTGGTTCTGCTCACTTTATATCACTTCATATAAATATTTCCAGGGCTTTTTAAAAATGTTTTTCCTGTTCTTCATTTCTTACAGCAGGATAATATTCCATTACAATCATATACCTCAACTTGTTCAGCCATTTCTCAATTGATGGACATGACTTCAGTTTCTTGTTCTTTGTAAACCCCCTCAAAAAAAAAGAGTTATTATAAATGTCTTTGTAAAAGTGGATCCTTCCCACTTATCTTTGATCTCTGGAATATAAACCTAATAATATTATTTCTGAGTCATCAAGTATGCACAATTCGATGGCACTTTGGGCATGATTCCCAGAATGGTTGTATCATTTCACAGCTCCACCAACAGTGTATTAGTGCCTCATTTTCCCCATATCTCCTTCAAGATTTATGATTTTCTTTTTTTTTTTGGTCATATTAGTCAATTTGATTGGTGTGAGTTGGTACCTGAGTTATTTTAATATTCACTTCTCTAATTAATCATGATTAGAAACATTTTTCACACAACTAAAGATAATTTTAATTCTATCATTTGACTTATGCCTATTAATATCTTTTGACTATTTATCAATTTGAGAATGGCATATTCTTAAAAATTTGACTCATCATCATAATCTCATTAATAATAATAAAAGACTCCTAAGAGTCATGGAAAAAATGAACTGTATATACTTTGGGGCATACTGTGCTGCACTGGTTAACACTTTAGGCATTTTTTTGGTAGACTAGCATCTGATTGTTTTGGGGTACAATGACATCACTAGAATTGGCCTTCTTTGGAACTTTTAAAAAGAGCTACTTTGTTTTAAAACTTCATAATGGATGCCTTTCACCTGATCCTCACCTGAGGTATTTCTGACCCTTTTACTCTAACGATCATTGTTGTATAAACAATAAAATTGCACTTGGTAATTCTAATATATATATAATATATATATAATACAAAGGTTTTTTTTTTCCTTATGGGAAATCTTTCCAGTGGAACAGAGGATGTAGCAATGATAAATTCTGAGAACCGAAGGGAAAAATGTCTTGTAATTGGAATTAAACAAACTATGTGTAGTTTATTCTCAATTGGCCAGATGTTGGTAATTTAAAATTTTAGTCTCTATCTCCCTCCCTTTGTCTGTGTGCCCATCTTTCTTTGTTTATTTATATATATATATATATATATATATATATATATATAAGGTATATGAGATATACCTACATATATCAATTCAGATTGGGCATACTCTCAGGTAATACTTGGAATAAAGTAGTTTACAGAAAACTTGCATTCTTAAAAATGTAAGATTTTCTTTTATCTTTAATTTTTATTCACAGAATTTCTGTTTATATTTCTGTTTGAAAAATTTTATCTATCTTTTGATTTCCCAGTTTATCTTTGCTAAGACAACAGGCAAGCTTACTGAAGTCTATGATTAATTCAGAGTCTTTAGTAAGATTTATCTCCCTTGAGAAAACCTGATAAATTATAGCTTTATATGTTTTACTCTGATGAGTAATGTCACTATTTGGTATCTCTAAATACTAGGGAATTGAACAGCTCTTGGAAAGCATCAGTTACTGTTAGTTCTCTGAAATGCAATATATGACAGCATGGATTTACTTTTAATATTATTATTAGAAGACAAAGAATTTAAATAAAAAAAAACAACAGAAAAAAGTAGATATTTTGATACATACATATTCTTTTGAGCCAAATGCTAAAATAAAATAGTGGTGGAGGAAGGTCAGGGAGAACTGCCTTCATAGGAAAAAATGAATGAAACTATACTTGAAATTATGCAGTAGATGAAAGGATATGGCAAGATAATTATTCCTATTCTCCAGGAAGTTCTTTAACTAAAATCCAAGTTAGCTTATTGAATATTAGCTTAAAAAACAGTTCAGAAAACTTTGAATTACCATAACATAGGAAGATAAGTTATTAGGTTTCTTTTGGATGTCTGGAATAAGTTGTCTGGCCCATCTGGCCCAACACAGTTATTTTAACATACTTGGTAAAATAAGCTCCTGGGAGTGACTTGTATGTACCAAATCAATGAACGAGCATTTATTTAGTGAATATAGGGAGATATTATGCTAAGTGCTGGGGCTCCAAAAAAAAAAAGGAAATGTAGTAAACTTACAATCTTCTTGGGGAGACAACATACAAATAAATGGATACATATGAGAAACACACAGAGTAGGTAGAAGGTACCTTTTTTTTTTTTTACCCTAACCTTCCATCTTAGAATCAATACTATATATTGATTGTAAGGCAGAAGAGTAGTAAGGGCTAGGCAATGAGGGTCACACAGCTAGGAAGTGTCTGAGGCCATATTTGTACCTAGGACCTCCTGTCTCTAGACCTGTCTCTCAATCCATTGAGCCACTCAGCTGCCCCCTAGAACTTAACTTTTGAAGAAAAAGCGGTAGTAGCTGGGGACTTCAGAAAAGTCTTTGACAGAAGGTAGCATTTTAAAGGAATCGTGAAGAAAGACAGATTATAAGAGGTAAAGATAAACTGGGAGAGCATTCCAGGAACAAAAGACAGCTAGTTTAAAGACAGAAAGGCAAAGAATGGAATGTTATAGGTTAGGGATAACAAGTGAGGCACTATGACCAGCTTGTTAACTATGTGAAAGGGCAGAAAGTATATGTAGTCTAATTCTCTTAGTTTCAAGAAGAATTTTTTCCCTCTCAGATGAAATAATTATCTCTCTCTTTTTTAATAAGTCTGCTCTACCTTTGGAGGAAATGGAATCTAAACTCTCATGTTGTTTTCATAATATGTCTTTACATATTTGAAAAAAAAGTTCCACACTTCCTCTCTCAAAAAAGCAGTATCAAACTGTGGGATTCCATTTTAAGACTATATTAGTTCCTATTCTCTTCTTTACATGTTCCCCTGTTAATTCTGTCTACTAGAGGGTTCAAAGATAATTTCTATCCAGATGAATTCCAGATCTATTTGTGTAGTCTTGAATCTCCAACTATCAACCAGACATTTTTATTTGTGTCTCATAAGAACTCAAGTGAAACCTATTATCGTTCTTCCCAACATAGGTAGAATAAATTGACTCTTCCTCCTAAATTCACTGTTTCAGTTGAAGTTTCTACTATCTTCTTAGTCATTCAGTTTTAGAACTGAAGCATGATCTGTGAAACTTCTTTTCTATCATCCTTTATCTTCAACTATTTACCAAGTCTTACTGATAATATTTGCACATTTTTTCATCGATCTTCTTTTTCTCTTCACATATACTGTTTATACCTTAGATTAATAAGCCCTAAACACTTTTAATCTGGAAATTTGTAACAACTTCATAATTTTTCTTCTGTTAGTCCAATATCCAATTAATTCTTAATGGAGTTTTCTAAACAATTTTCCTAAGGCATATTTCTTATCATCCATTTTCAAAATCTTTTGGTAATACCCTAATGCTTCTCGTGTAAAGATTAAAATTTGGGGAAACTAAGACAAGGTAGAAATTAGTTTCTCTCTGCAAGAAGTATTATATTTTTATGAAATAAAAACTCCTTCTGCTAACATTTATGGTTCTTAAAAAGAAAGTTCTAATCTGACTTTTCAGCTTTATTTTTCATTCCTCCCCTTCACACATTCTCCATCAAAAACAATTTTCCTGAAACTTGACATGCTTTTTTCTTCTCTGTGTATTCACATAAATTATATTCCATACTTAGAATGTACTCTTTCTTCATTTCTACCTTTGAGAATTCTTCTCAATCTTCCAGACTCAGTTCAGAGGATAATTTTTGAAAGTTGTCTCATTATAGGCATTTAAAAGAGATCTCCCATCATTTAATAGATGAATATTTGACACCAAGAGAGGTTAGGCATAGAGACTTGCCCAGTCACACAACAACTAAATGTTTGAGTTTGGATTTGCACTCAGATCTTCCTTCAAATTCAGTACTTTTTGTACAACACCATAATACACACACAAACACACACACACACACACACACACTGACAGTAACAAGAATAATAATAAAAAAAAAAAACAACTTTTGCTTTTAGCCGCCATGCATTTAAATATCTGTTTTTTTTCTCCTTATATTTATCAGAGTTCATAGTAAAAGTGAGTATTCATGTATAAGGCAGAATTTTAATTGGACTTATAAAAACGGTTAAAGATGCAATAGGTAGGAAGACTGGGAAGGAGGGTATTCCAAGAAAAAGGGGGGAAATCTGAGCAGGGGATTAGAGGTATGTGTGGTGCATGTTAGGGAGGCAGAAAATGTTCTGGTATGGTTAGAGCATAAATATATATTGAGGGAAGTAATATAAGGCAAGACTAGGAATGTAGACTGTGGTGGCCATTATATATTAGGCAAGGAATTTTAGCCACATTGCCTCTCAAAGTAATGTGACAAAATCATACCAAAGTTAAACTTAGGGGATTTTAGTTGACTGAGAAAAGATGACCACATCAGAACCTTTAGAACATCATGGCAAAATAGAAAAAAATTCTAGAACTGGAATAAGACTTGAGTTTATGGTCTATGACGACCCTAGAATGGCAGATTAATTTCCAATTGCAGTGTTTTTTTTTATTATAACTTGATGTTCTAAGCATTCTGGTGTAGTTATCTACCTTCCAGGTGTAAATTGTGCCCCCACAGAGTTTGGCCATGAGTATTAAATCACTATTATTTAATTATCTGCTTTTTCTACAAAAATTAGAATGATACTATTTGTACTACTTGTTTCACATACTTGTTACAAGGACAAATCTTTTTAAAAATACAGTACCATTTCAATGTGAGCTATGGTTGTTTAGTATAAGTTCTAGAGCTTGGGTGGGTACTTATGTCTCTCCATGTATTATGGAATGGACTTGTCATCTGACATATATGAAATTACATTCATTTTTTTCAGCATATTTTTTAAGCATCTAAAATACAGAAATGATTGTGTTGGCACAAGAATAGCCTTGTGAACATCCTTTCCCTAAAGACTAGCTCAGTTTTATTATAGTTTGAGTTCAGGTTAAGTCTTACTCTTGTCCTAAATGACGTTGTCTTTACTGACACACAAAAAAACAGCTGCTGTGTCTGCCCTTAGAGGTCGCTGCCTGCTTTTCTACAAATTGTTAACATGTCTTTATTTCCTTCTGGACAGCAGAAGCACATTGGGGATAAAAAATAGGGACTTCAAAGTCACTGAAATGAATGCCCTGCAGACTGACATCACTGTGCCAAAGCAAAGTCAGTTTCCTTAAGCATAAGTATGTATAACCAAAGGGCAAGAGGACAGAAATTTGAATTCTAGCAAGATTTTTATACATTGATTCAGAAAATTCATTCTAACTTATTTGCATGATCTGACACATCAATGTCAACTCAAGGAAAGAAGGTGGACATTTGGGAATAGCCACATTTAGATGACATGGGGAAGTGAAGGACAGGAGAGAGAAGTGACCACTGTATATTTAATTTTGAGAAAGAAGAATGTGCATTCCAACTATGATTACATTTAGTACCTAAGTACAGGGCCACTGATAGACTACATTCCATACAATGTCCATGTCTTTAATGACTGTGTTAGAGAACTTAAAGTTAACAGTCATGAAATTGACCAAATAAAAATATTAAATAAAATCAACAGTCACCATTAAGGAATATTTATGAATAAATAAATCAATAAATATTTATTTATTAAACTGCTACTAGGAGGTACTATGCTAGGCACTGGATGTATATATTGGCGGTATATTACCTTCTGAGGTTCCCAATAGATAAAGGCCAATGGTTTTTTCCTTAAAGGGACTTATTGTCTGTTTGGAAAGAAATTATATACATGTAATAAGCTAAGCAACAATATGAGAATGTGTAAATTAATTACCAAGTAAATGTTATGATCAATATATAACTATTTGTGTTGAGAGATGAGAATTATCACTGAAGTCACAAGGGTTTAAGAAAGATTTCTTGAAAGTTCGTAATTTTATTTGGACATTGAAGGATAGTAGTGTACTGCAGTGTAAAGATGTAGGACCTGAAATTAGGGGACTTAGACTCCAGGTTAAGTGACCCTTAGACAATCAATGAATTGCTCAGTTACCTCAATTTAAACATCTGTAAAATGTGAGTTAGGGGCAACAAATTGGCACAGTAGATAAGACTAAAGGCTCTTGAATCAGGAAGATCTAAATTCAAATCTGGCCTTAGACACTTAACTATGTGATGTATAACACTGTTTGTCTGTGTTTTCTCATCTGTTAAATAGGCTTGTGAAGAAAATGGCAAACCATTCTAATACCTTTGCCCCCAAAGAACCCAAATGAAATCATGAAGAGTCAGGCACAACTGAAGCAAGTGAACAAAAACAAGACAGTGGAATTTATATTATTTATATTGTCTATATAACATGGATGCTATGAAATATTTTTTAGCAAATCTTGAATTTCATAAAAAGATGAGCAATTATTACTACATAAGAGAAGGCTATTGGAGCTTAGATAATCTTGTGAACAAAGCTCCTGAAAGAGCACTCTTCAAAACATATTT
Source organism: Monodelphis domestica (assembly GCF_027887165.1). Taxonomy (NCBI): domain Eukaryota; kingdom Metazoa; phylum Chordata; class Mammalia; order Didelphimorphia; family Didelphidae; genus Monodelphis; species Monodelphis domestica. The sequence continues at coordinate 257,883,213 of NC_077230.1, forward strand.
GGAGAAAATTGAAGAAAGCAGTTTGACTAGAATGAAGAGTTCACATATATGAATATTGGGAGATAGCAATGGAAAATTTAGAATGTGTCTGGTTGTAATGGACCTTGCTATGAAATTGAGACTTCATGCATGGCAAGTCATTGATGTTTTGAAGTTTTGACTTTTGAAAAGAAGAATGATTCAAAAGATAATCTGATTGGGCTTATATTTGAATCCTACTCATTTTAAATAGCCCATTGCTTTTAAGTTCCTGTTTGGAAAAACCTTTCTTCTTCTCCTCTCCCTTTTCTCTCTCCCCTCCTACACTCTGATCCACCCACATGGCCAATAGTTATCAGCTGGTAGAAATGAGTCCTGAGCGATCTGCTCGAAGGATCTGGGTTTGTTGGGCAGGCAGGTCACCAGGTGGTCGAGATCTGGGTTAAACAGGGACCGGTGAGTGAGAGAGAGGTCAGGAGCAGCAGCAGGAGAAACAGGCAGGCAGAACTTAGCCAGGGGCCAGGTGGGTGGCAAACACAACAGGTCTGAATCGGGGGCTGCAGGCAGGAAGACAGGAAAGCAGGGCCAGGAGCCAGAGTGGTCAGATGAGTCAAAAGGCTAAAAAGGCTTGGAGAAACATGGCTTAGAAATCATTATCTAGGCTATCCTTCTTAAAAAAAAATTGAGAGTTTTCTCCCATTAGGTCGACAACCCTAAAGATTAAAATTTAGGGAAACTGAGGCAGGTAGAAATTAGTTTCTCTCTGCAAGGAGTATCATATTTTTAGAGGTTTATTAAAGGTTGAGAATTTAAGAAAAATACAAGTAAGAAAAGGCACGTGCCAGCTGGGCCATGAGGCCCACCCAAAATTTCACTCACATCATGAGACATGTCTATTTGCCAGTGGAGACAGGAAGTAAAAAGAGAGCCTGCTGTGGGTGGAGACCCTCTAAATAATGATTTTGCTCTTGGCCCAGGTGAGAATTCAGTGAGATTACAAAGCATTCTGGGGAAGTGGAGCAAGGGCTTCTGGGGATTGAAGTCCTGGATTCAAGTCCATTTTTACATTTCTAAATAAAATGTTCCAAATGTTTAGCCCTGTTACACTGTGCGCTTGATAGGGGAGTTGGTGACTAACTCTTAATGATGGAGAAGTGTCAGATATTGAGTCTTTTAGACTACTGTATTAGCTTCCTAAATAGTTTCAGTGCTGGTAGGCTTTCCCACTCTAATCCATCTCAAAAATGAATTTGCTAAAGCACAGGGCACGTAATAATAATATCTTTTCCACAGCTTCATCAATCCCCTACTACTTCTGGGATCAAATATAGCTCTTTTTATGACATCCAAAGCCCTTCACAGCCTGGTCCCAGCAAATCTTCCTTTCTTCACTCTACAATATCCACATTCGCATTCATGACTCACTCAAACTGGACTTCATTACTATTCTTCACTAAGAATGTCCATTGACCATCTCTGTACCTTTGAACTAGCTGTTTCCCATGCCTAGATTATGCTCCCCCTGTAACCTCCACCTCTGATAATTTACTTTCCTTCAAGGTTTGACTTAAATATCAACTTCTACAGGAAATCTTTCCTGATTCCATCCCCCCTACTCCTACCCCAGCTGCTAACATCTTTATCCCCAAATCATGTTGTGTCAATTTTTAATGCAACAATACACATACATACTCTTTCTAGCTAAATTGAAACCTCTTTGGAAAGAAGAATTAATATTTGTTTTTTTGTATCCTCAGAGCCAAACCATGTATTCAGCAACTTGTAGGTATTTAATAAATGCATACTTATTATTGGTCAATTGACTAGTTTCTAGATTATTTCAGCTGGTAGAGGGAGTAAGGGGAGTGGTAGTGAGTCAGACAACTTTACAAGATTTACCAAGATCCTTTGTGAAAAGAGAAAGTCTGTCAGAAGGATTACATATAGAATGGTGATTGACTATAAATTGATAAAATTATTGAAAAAACCCATCTGAACTATTTCAAAGTCAAGTTCCAACTCTTCCATCAAAACTTCTGCAAATATTTCCTAATGAATGAATCTTAGTATCATTCAAATGAATACCTTTAATATGTGCCTAGAAGGATGTGTGGGTATTGGTGTGTCTGTTTATGCATGAATGCAAGCATAATGACATGTACTTAATTTTACTATAAAAGAAGATTCTACCTAACAACTTTTTTTTTGGCCAAATGCTGACATCACATTTCATTCATTCCCTTTCCTTCCCCTGCTCTGTCCTCCCCCTTTGGGAAGGATATGATACTGACATTTTAGAGCTTCCCTACCCCAATCTGTGCTATTAGCTCTCTTATTATTCTATGCGAATCTAGCAGTTTACCTCTAAATTATGACTCTAGCCAATGATGTGCTGGTAAATGAGTAACAACTGCTCTCCAAAAAACCCCAACACAAATGTATGTGTGACACACTTTTAAGTTTAGTCTTAATTATTAACTTTTCCATCATCACTTTAAATCTAGACAATTAAAAAAAAAACAATCAATTTCCAAGTGGGGAATGTTTACACTGAAAATTTAATGAATTGTTTTAAGCTGGCTCCTGCACACCCCTGAGGTATACCCCTATCCCTTATGGGTTCCTTGTTAGGACATGACACAGTGATTTCCCTTTTTCTGAACTCGACCACATCTCTAATCTATATCGTAATATATAGCACTCCATTTATCTGATTGCTTCATATGTATACTTAATTGACAATTACACAACAAGAAGGGACAGAAACAAACATTTATTAGGAATGTATTCTGTGTCAGGCACTGTGCTAAGTACTACATATATATATTTTTTTGGGGGGGATGGGGAGGAGACATCTTTATTGGTGCTGGAGTTTCTGTGGGAGTCTGGGGGAAATATGGGGGATTTGGGGACCTTCCAGAGGGCCCCAGTCCTAGCTACTTCTTCCTTTGGATGGTGTTCTGACACAGAGGCACCTCCTCTAGTATATGCATATATATATATATATATATATATATGATCCTTATGACAATCTTGGTTGTTAGTATTAATTCTGCCCCATCCACCACCATTTAATAGCTGAAGAAATAAGGCAGGAAAAAGGTTACATGATTTACCAGAGTTATACAACTACTGTCTAAGCTATATTTGAAGGCAGGTATTCCTAACTCAAGGTTCATCTCTCTATCCACCACACCACTTATGTGTCACAACTCATTGAGGATTGAGATAATGAATTATATGGTTCTATAGCACCTAGTATAATACTTGATACAGTGTATAGAGTAAACATTTTTTTAATAGACAACATATCTGAATACCTTTTAACCTCTAATCCCAAGAGAAGTTATTTTGTTTTATTTTTCATAAGAGGCCTAAATGATTTCATGTAGGACATTATCTGCATATAACCAGCTTAGTTTTACTTAAATAACTGAGCTCTATTTCTTTGAGAATCAAATTAAGGTCAAAGCAAAAGTCTCACTCATAGAGATGTTATAAATTATAACCTTTAATATACTATCAAATTATATTTTAATCCTCCAATTCAGTCTTACTTTGATGCTTCACTGAAGTAGAGAAGTGATCTAACACATCAGAGGTTATGTGAGCAGAGTGCAAAATAGTGTAAGTCTCACTAAATTTTGAATTAGCTTTGAATCCATGCCCACTGATGACTGTATTTAGTTGTCCAAGAATCAGCCTTGCTAAATTTGGAAAGGCTCATTGTCGAGTTGGCCATGGGGTGAAACATCTATGCCAAGAGCAATTCTCCAGGATTACTTATTGGGTCATGCTTGCAAAAACAGCCTGACAAACATTACATGCATAGTAAGTCATAATGTGATTACAGACTATGTCTGAATGAAACATCCAAAATCAACATTAAAATAAAGTACTTAAGGAATGCATATTCACATTTCAGAAGGACTTTAAGGTTGTCAAAACACTTTCTTCCTAGCAATTCTCTGAGGTAAGCAGTGAAATTAATAATTTTCTAATTATATAGTTGAGGAAACTGATACTCAGATAAGTGAAGTAAAAATTTGATGAAGAATATGTTGTTGGTAAATGTAAAATCTGGGGTATGAATGCAATTCTAGGTTTCATGGTCATTTTTCCCATTATTATGTTTCCTCATCAAAACTTTATGTTATAACAAAGAAGGATCTGAAAAGTAATCAATGCTAATGCTTGATCTGCTAGATAAATCTTGTTAACAGCCCTTACAAGTGATCATCTTGGCCTCTGGAAACCTACATATTACAGCACATGTATAACATTTTATTTGGAAAGTCATAGAAAATTTTCAAATTTTAATGTTAGTCAACAATGGACAACTTTATGGTATTTTAATATGTAAACATTTAAAATTATTGAGAGTTGCTGTAAATAGAAATGGATTGGTAAGAACTCAAAAGCTAGAGTGGTGATCAAAGAGGGTATATTTCCACCTATTGATAGTTCTAGGAGAATTTTAATATAATATTCCAGTTGAGAACATTTTCTTGGAAGTTAGCACTATTGGTGAGAAGCAGAGTAAATAAGACAACCAAGAGAATGAGTAAGAATTTCTTGAGCCCCTGGCATTTCTATTTACAGAAAATCAGGTAATTTCATTCATGACTCTTTAGATCTTACATGTTTATGTATTTATCATTTTTATTATTAAACATTTGAAAGATTACTATTATTAGTTAATATTAAAAATTGAAGTTTGTTTTCTGTGACTTATGACATCTATTAAAGAGAAATATATATATATATATATATATATATATCAGATCAGACAATGGAGTGGATGACTTATCAGGTCCCTCTATATATACATGAGTGGTATAAATCCTTTGTAGAATGACAATGGCCTTCCCACTGATCCATTCGTAAGAGTTTTAAGGGATTAAGCAGGTTTTTCCATCATTATTTAGATGCCTGGATAGAATAGTTATAGACAATAGAATAAAGCAATGATATTATGCTATTTTGAACTTATTTTATTAGAGTGGTGGAAGAAACCTGCATTTTAAACTATGTACAGAGCTCTTAGTGTAGAGATTTCCGCTGCTGATGCAGATCAGCAATTTATTATTTATACTCTCAATAAATGATTTGGAACATGAAGAAGATAAATGCTTTTGCACATGGTCACACAGCAAGCCTGTGTCCAAGGTAGACATATATTTCTTGACTCTAAGGATGGCCTTCTTTCTATTTAAAGAGGCTGTACCTCTTTTCATGTTTTTGGCCTACCTAATTAACAACAATTATATATCACTAGGAAAATGACAAACCACATCTATAGATATAGAGAAGCAGCTAATTGGCAAAGTGAATAGAGCAATGGATTTAGAGTATGGAAGACCTGAGCTTAAGTCCAGCCTCACATACTAGCCTGTGCAATCATTAACCTCAGTCAAGCTCAGTTTTCTCATTAAAATGAAAACAATAATAGCAACTACCTCCTACAGTTGTTGTGGAGTTAAATGTGATAACATTTATAATAGGTTACTAAACTCTAAAGCATCATATAAATGAATGATAACCATTATTCCCCACAAATCTATACATTATACATATCATAATTATCCATATGTCATTATATGGGGGGAAAGGGGTTAATTATAAAAAAAAAGGTTGGACTGGATCATATTTAAAATAGGGTCACCAGGAATTTATATTAATTCCAAAGAAATTTGTTTGCAATTTATTTACAAAATATAGAAAGAGTGAAGTAAGAAAATCAGAGAGAGGTTAGGGTAAGATATCTAGCTTAAGCACTAATATACTCCCCCCTTTCCCCCTGGTTCAACAAGGACAGGGAGATTTAGTGCTTAGGCCTCCAAGGACCTGGAAAAGACTCTCCTGAGGCTAGTCTCTTCAGAAAATCCAATATGAAAGGAGTCAGCCTTTCACTCACCATGTCTGGAGTCCAGTCAGCAGATTCTCCACCAGCCTTCACTCCAAGGAAAGAAAGAACTGCCAATAGCACTCCACTCAGGAATTTGTCACTCCCTTTTAAAGATACTTTCTCTTGCATCACTTCCTGTACCTTCCCCTAATTCTACATGCATCAATCATGGTTAAAGTCCTGCTTTAAGACTGGCCAGGAGGCAGTCAGTCGATTCTGATTCATCACCCACTATCGCACATGTGGGTCACAGACCTCCCCCACTCAAGTGTGAATGGGGTGTTTACAACTTTGGTGATTAAATCTAAAAATGGGCAGATCATCCCACTCAACTTTAAGTAGGGTGTTTTATACTTTTGGTGATTAAATCTAAATATAGGCAGAGGTTTCAATTTAATCTTCAGAAACAGGGGAGAGTTAACTATTTTCATTTTCACAATCAAGGAAGAGTTAAATTTAATCTTCACAGTTATATATCATATGTATATGATATATATGTAAAGAAGATAAATATATATCTATGTCTATATGATATATGATAAATAAAGATGATTAATATATCTCTATATAAGAGATATATTTAAAGATGATAAATATATCTTTATGTAAATAGAGATATATTTATCATCTTTCTAATAACAGAAGACCGAATCTTAATTCTTATTGTAATTTTTTTATTTTCCACAACTAGTGAATAAAAGCACTAAAATGAAATATGTTACCAGTTGTCAATGAAATTTATAAATTTCAATGTTATTAAAGTACTTCTGACTCCAGATTGTGCAAGCATAAAATCTAATGCACAGGCTATTATGTATATTTCTACTTAGAGAAGGATAATTTCATAAAAGTTGAAATATGTGCTTTGTGGATTGGAAAATGAGAACAAAATAAGTAGATCTAGAGTAAAGGAAAAGAGAATATTTTTGACATATATGGATTAAAATGTGATTGAAAGATTATATCCAGTTAAAATAATTTTGAGAGCTATGACAAATTTTACCATTTATTTGCTGAGGGAAACTCAATGATATTGTATAAATGCTATAGTCATTTAAAAACATTAGATTTGAGTTCATGATTATTTAATCTCAATAAGAATTAAGATGAATATAATTTTACCCACTCATGATTCTGCATCTTTAGGCTTGATAGACATTTGTAGTTTACAGTATAACACAAACTGTCCTTTTGTGAATTTAAGTGGTATGAAGAGAAACAGTTTTGTTTATAAATTTAGAGTAATCAATTTACTTCTGTATTCACTTTAAGAGGTATCTGGATGACGGAATTTGTTTGTCCATTAACAGGAAAAGACTGTTTTCTTCACTTATCTGAACAATACACCCTTTTTTCATATGTTCATAAATGTCTGATTGAAATTAAAATATTTCAGCAAACCATATTATTTTGGCACTAATTTGCTAATAGAAGAAGACTGTTATAAAACAGTACTCCTTTTCCTAAAAATCCTTTGTTTAAAAACCATTGGAAAGAAACTCTTTGGAGTCTCTGAACTTTACCTGAGTCTATATAAATACACACAGAGCAAGAAATGAGTCTTGGTTCCTTGCAGTGTTTTATTATCAAGTAGTACACCCCTATGAATAAGAAGTTCCATAGTTGTATGTCATTTTATTCCTCTTTCCTGGGGAGTCCTTAATCTTATTCGGCTAATCCTAAAACTCAATCATTGACAGAGTTCAAAGTAAAGAAAAAAAAGTTGTAGGTAAAGTTCACAAAATTTCCATGAGAATAAAGACCCAATTGGGAGTTTAAGAAAAGATTCAGAAGATTCCCTATTTTTAAGGATCAGAGAATGATTTGGTTTCTTTTCAGATCATATCAATCTTTCACCATTTAAGGATCATAGAGTAGATTTAATGTGTAAGAAAACTTAAATGCTATCTAGTACTCCATTGTCATCATTTTTTTTGTTTTGTTTTATGTTCTTTTCAATAAGAAGTCCAGTGGCTTATGTCTGGGACTTAGTAGAATGATGATGCCAGAAACCCTCAATATATTTCCTTGATACTCCATATAAGCAGACAGAATTATTGCCGTAGGGCCATCTTGATCCAAAGCTATATACCAAAAACCAAGGGGAAAACAATAAATGTTTATTGATTGATGATATAATCAATGACAGTCTATGTTATGCTGCCCACTATACATAGATTGAAGTCTGTTTTGAAATTACAAATTCCGTGATGGTAAATGAATATTATGGAACCTGAGTTTTATAGTATATTAAACACAGCATCACCATGATCAGGACTGTATTTGAGATGCTTAAACATCATGTAGGAGGAGGGGAATACAATTGTCAAGAAAGTCATCATACATAGAACTCTGTCATCTTGCTTAAAATAAATCATATGTCATGATTTATTTTACTTTGCTATTTTACAAACTGTGTTTGACCACTATAATATTGTACATTAACTTAATTTCCCTTCTGTCCTCGTCAAGGGGTTCTATATAAGCTATCATTTTTTTTAAATGCATTACACAAGTTTCTGTTCTCCCTTATATTTGTAAACAATTCATTATCCAATTGAACATGAACAATAAGTACCAAGATACTCTTGGTTCTTAGGAAATGGCTATATGTAAAATTGCATTTTAATATGATTTTCTAAGGCATGATGAGCATGATGAAGGAACTGCTTATAGTACATATTCTTTTTTTGACTTCTATAAAAATTACATGGAAAATCAGTATATATGAGCCAGAATCTCTTTTGAACAAGATTAAGGCACAAGCTTTTACATTGTTGTACTGAGTTTAAATGTTGCCACTTATGGTGTTGTAGAGTATGAAAGTGCCGCCATTAGCAGCAATGTGGTGAGCCATCGTTAACCACCCACGGGCTGGTGCTGAGCAAAATTGATGCTGCCTACTGTGCTGTAACTAAAGCACTTTTTTTCACAGTGGTAATCCAAGTTAAGAGCTCACACTGCTAGAGCAGGCCAGAGTGCTACCAACACGCTATTCCCCACTGGATGGTGGGCATACCTGAAATAGTTAACCTTGCTTTTCTTTTTAATTCAATCTCTCTCTTAATAGTGCTCAGGGGAAGAACAACCATATGTGATAAACTGAGCATGTAGGAAAGCCTGAACACAAAGGAACAGACCCAAGCTACCTCCTGAGTGGGGGACTATGCTGAATCACCAGCCACATTCCACAGAATGTCAGTTGTACTAACTCTTTGCATCTCGGCATTAGCTCAGGCTTTTCACCCGACCGAACTTAATGAAAAAGCTACTGAACAAAGCACTCTACTGAGTAAAATAGTTACCAAGCAGATGCTTCTGGCAAGTTAAATTAACATTCCTTTCATGGTTCTAGAATCATGCTAGGTCATGCTACTTTCAAACTACAGTGTCACAGACTCTCTGAGTGGGAAGAGACTTCTGCAGGACTGTAGTCTAACCTGGAACTGAATGGAATTTCTTCAATGACATACCATAAATTATGGCCCCAATTAATGGCCAAGCAGCCATTGATTAAAAAAAAAAACTCTTCAGAATAAAACAAAAGCAATTACAAAGTTCATTTTAATTATTTTACTATTTACAATTTACTAATTTTTTAATTGTAAACTCATAAAACTTATACAAACTTATAAAGTTCAATTTAAATTATATTACTTTGCTCTCAGACTTCTTCAGGAGTACTGTGTTTACTTTTTAAATGATAGTTTAAAAAAGGAATTGGTAAGCTAGAGAACATCCAAAAATACCTACCAGAATGAGGAGGGGCCTTGAATTCATGGTATGAGGATTTGTTGAAGGAATTTAGCATGGTTACCTGGGCAGCTTGAAGAATAAAAGACTGGTGGAATGGTGGTGGAATTGGAATAGGGGCAGAAGGAGCATAGTAGTAGTATTCAACTATTTGAAAGCCTCTCATGAGGAAGAGGCAATAAATTGCTTTTGTTCTCAGGACCTCAAGTGGCAGAAAGAAGAGCAACAGGTGGAAAATGCTTAGTCAAATATATATTAGATGTCAGAGAAAACTTCCTAACAATTGTAGTAGCCCCAAAGTTGTATAAGGTGCCTCAGGAACTGATTCCATTTCCTCTTTAGGACATCTTTAAGCAAAGGTTGGATAAAAATACTTGTGAGGCATATTTCAGTAGGGATTCCTCACAAGTATGAGTTAGACAAGATAGCAACTAAAGTCTCTCCATACATTCCAATTCTGTTGTGCCACCCCCACCCCCAAGAGGAATTTTAATTCAATGATGGGTTTCGGTATCTTCAGCTGAGATGTACAGGAACAGGAACATGTTAAAGAGAGAGGGTCTGAGAGGATAAAGAAAAAAGTAATTGGGGAGAAGTCTGGAGGCTCTCAGAATCATTTTCTGGAGACCCCAAGTCCCAGGACACAGAAACTCTGGGTCTTTACTCTTTCCCTTCTCCTAATCTCATGCAATCTAAACCCAAGGCTAAAAGTCTCAGTGCATCACTGCCTCAACAGCTGCTGCCTCTTCCTTCCACTTTCATAACTGTTCTTCTGTGATATTTATGTTACTGAATTTACCATTTTTAAAACAAGAGGGTAGTGGCAGACAAGGGTGAGTAGGACATCTATTAAAAAGAGCCACCTCTAGACTACTTCTTCCCTCTGAGACTCTAGTGAGTCATTGCTGCATGACAGAGTTCTTAGGGCTCTAGGACATTAGAAATAGCTCTGAGAGTTTATGGTATTGTTTGGTAATTAATACACTGAATGCTGATTCCTTCTTGGCTCTCCATCTTTGTTCTAAGTGAAGAAACAGGCCTGATACATCTTGGGAGACCTAGCTCTCCATCCTTCAATGAAGAAAGGAGTTAAAATGAGGGAAAGGTAATTTTGCTTCTAAAAATGTTGGTATGATTTCTTCTTATCCAAATCTACTTACCACCCCATCTCCTTTGTTTCTGTGCTTTTATCAAAACTATGAGACAGGGACTCTAGATAAAAGTGTTGTGTAGTCTCAAGGTAAAAACAATCTGGAAAATTATTATAAAGCACTTTGTAATATTACCATATGAAACCATCAATACTGTAATTCACAAAGAAAGTACTTCAGGGTGTGCAATATACATTTCTCCAAGATTAAGATAAAAAACCAATTTAGAAAGCATTCACAACCAAGGATTAATCCAAGTAAATTCATGGAAATTTGACTGCTGCAAGTTTTTGGTCTTGAATAGATGTTGTTTATAGCAAATTATAAATACTTTTAAGTTTGATTTTAATGAGGGGAAGAGCATTGCTCCCTATTATTGTACATTTTTATTTTGCTGTATTTTAATTCCATTTTAATCTGATTCTGGACACTATCAGAAATGTTGTGGACCACATTCATCCCACAGGACTTATGTCTGGCACTTCTGATTTAATATATCATACCTATTGTCATTATTATATATGAAACATATGAAGCTTAGGACACAAACCAGAAAACTGTCCAGAGTTCTTATAGAGGAGATTGGAAAAAATAGCAACTTTAAAGAATGATAGGATTTAGAACTAGATAGAAAAGTCATCTGATATAGTAGCCAGAGGACTAAACTTTGAGTCATGGGGACTTGGATTAGAACCCTGACTTGGACACTTATTTTAACTATAAGCCTGTACACATCACTTATTCTGTCTGGGTTTCATTTTTCTTGATATTTATTGCACTAGAAATTAAAACTGATAAAATTTTAAAATAGTTATTAATTTATTTAAATAATAAAATAACTATATTTTATAAAACAAAAGAACATTAGTGAGAAGAGTGGCTCTGTTTTATATATTTTTTAAATTTATTTAATTCCTGAATTAATTGAAGATAGCTGGATTTATCTATTTTTTCACTCAATCTGTTGTGATATGTTGTTTTGAATGAAATATACAAAGAAAACTTGGCCTAACACATATCTAGAGTAAGATAAAGGAAGATTTGTAAATAGCCTTTCCAGATAATTGTGGATATTTATATGGTAGTTTGTTTTTCTTTCTTCTTAAAAACATATTTTTCAGGTTAATGACAATATAATTTAAAAAAATATTTGCATTCTGACAATTCGCAATCTATGTTCTCTCCCTCCCTCCAGTCTCCCCCTTTTCTAGGAAGCAGGTAATATCATATATATTGTATATACATCTTCCTATAATACATATTTCTATGTTTATCATATTGTGAACATGGTAGTTTCTTAGTGGTTGGTTACAATATGAAATGTAAAAGCAAAACAATAAAAAATCTCATGCCTTGTTATATTAAAATCTATTACTATGTCTTGCGCTTTGGATGGTTCTTTTACCCATATATTATTTTGTAATATTATGCATAGGTCATTTAGAAAATTTTGGTTCATTTTATCACAGATTTTCTCAATTTTGGCGTGATTCATTATACAATGGGAAAAATCACATTTGTTAATATCATCACTGATTTCATCAGTAAAGTCTTTAAGTATTGGAAAGTTCTCAAACTCACTGTGGTGAATACAAGTTTTCCAAAATTCTAATTTTGACTTGAAAGCTCCAATTTTTTCAACAAATATCATCAGTAGTTTTCCTTGAGTTGACAGGTCCACTCCATCTTTTTTCAAGAAAATATTTGTCAAATATCCAAGTCTAAATAACCAGTTTGTCTGTCAGTTGTTCTTTTGAGTAAAAATAGTGTTCCATAAAAAAAAAAAAAAGGTCTAGTTCAACTCACTAGTCAAAAAAAGCACGTCTTTTTTTCTATGGACAGTCTTTTTATTTTTGGTTTGCAGTAGAAATTCTTTATGTGTACTTCCTAATTCATCACATAGATTATTAAAGCATCATATAATCAAGGGTCAAGATTTAATAATTTAGTAAACATTATTGCTTTATTAAGGACATTTATATGTTAAAATTGTTTAAAAAGAAACTTCAAATGTACGGCAGGGAAAAATATATTGACTACTTAATAGTATACTGGATGCCACTGCCTTGATTTGTGCCAAGGTATGAATTTTACACAACATTCTTTTGAGTCACCATTGCAAATATTAACGTAGTTGATACAAGATAAAACATTAGTCCCCAAATGATATTCAATACTTGGACTATTTCACCATTCATATATATTGGCAAGCCTTTAGATCAGTGATTTTCTATGATTTGTTGGTGCTGATATCAGATTAATACAAGCAAAATAGCAAGACCAGTTATATCTCTATTTTGACAGTTTTTAAGACAAAATTTTACAGATCATATATTTTAACTCAGTGTTATGTTTTCAGGTAAATGTTTAATTCACAGGTCATGTAGCTTCTGGAAAATTTCACTGAAGACTCATGAGAGAATGAGAACAAAAAAACAAGTAACATATTTGTATTATTTTGAAAAAAAGCATTTTTGACCTCCTGAATCACCTGAAAGTGTCTCAAGGACTCTCATGTGCCAAGGTGCACATTTTGAAAACCATTGATATTTTGGGGTTAGTAAATGTCATGCTGGAGGTAGGAATAAAGATTCATTAGGTTAAAATCCTACTTTATAGACATACTATGAGGGTAATCTTCTCTCTCTACATCTATGACCTAAACTATTATAACCTTTCACTAAGCAATTCATGCTTTTTACAGGACCAATCTAAATCAATCAATTATTCAATCATCAAACATTTATTAATCACCATCTACATGCCAGGCACTATGCTAAGCACTGGGAATATCAAGAAAGGTAAGTATTTATTATGCATGTATAATGTACCTGATACTATTAGTCATTTCATCCATTATTTTGGCAAAAGACAATTTTCAGAAGTAAAACCAGTTCTCAGGTTTAACATAGAACCTTTTGAGTCGATATAACTTGCTTAACCTGACACCCTGCTATGCCTTGAAACATAATTTCTGTTTTTGTACAAAATGCTGCAAATGTGGAAGAGAAGATAAAAGAAAGCCCTGCATCATCGTAGGTCATTCTGTCTACCTCCAGACAAATATTCTATTATGAATGCTGAAGTCCAGCCTTATATATGAGGACTTATCTCTCACTATCCATGCTTTTGAGTATTATCTCTTAGCCTTAAGGTACTTAGCCTTCCCTCACTTAAATGTTTGATGAGAAACATCATCCCCCTATGTCAGGTCTCATGCTCCTCCTTTGTGCTTTCATTCCTTTTTCCATTTCAATGCTAACTTTAATTCCTGTCCCTCAAATATTTTGCAAAACATCTCAGGCTTCCACTTAAGTTATCTAACTTCTGAACACAAACCTTCAAAAAAGAAGATATGGACCCCCTTTTTTTGGAGACTCTGGCTCCAAATGGTGTCTAGTATGTAGACACCATAACAGAAGTCATAGGAATATTGAAAAGTGGGTTTTTTTTAAAGAAATCTATCAGGTTTGGGCTTTTAAATGAGGCAGAGATATTCACATGATGTGATTTTATTTGTAGTATTTCTTATCTTCTTAAGCAGGTCTCATTCAGAACTTTTAGAAGTCTAAGTGAAATGACTGATGAATTGAAATGCACTTTACAAATGTGTATAAAAGGGGGCAAAAGGAGTCACAACCAAAATTTGGGAATTTTGTAGAAACTACAGACCTAGGAGCTCTGATTCACTTACTTCCACCCAGGTCTCTACAAGGAAAAGCAGATGTTTTTGCATCCTAAATATACATATACTTCTGTCCATTCATCTGAAGCAATATTTTCTCGGGTTTGGGGATGTAGAATGTTGAATTCATGAATACTGAATAGTCAGGACTATTTTTCCTGAATTCTAAGTGGAAATTGATCAAGGATTTAAAAAAATGTCTTTCACACACATTTCTGCATTTTCTTGATGGTGATTTCCCCTGAAAATGTAAAATCACAGGTGGTCTGAATATGATTGTTTTGTTTGTTTTAATCTCCTTTGTTCCTCAGGAAAACATTATACACACCCCACTTTGGAGAAAACATTTCTCTCCTGAAAAAAAATAATGCATTTTTAAAGCTATTCACTCAAGTGCTTTTCCTTGAACACATGCAGTACAGATGTTAACATTTTGCCCCAACACCTCATAAGTCCCTCATATCTATTCTGCATGGTGTGTTATAAGCTTCTCTGTCTCTCTTTTTCATACATAACCCTGGCCTATCCCCTAGCAAGACACAAACAATGTTGCTTTTGCTATTTCCTTTTCTTGAAAAAAAATCATCAAGTCTACCTATGCTTTGGGGAAAACTATAATCACTTCACATAATTAATTACTTTTCCACAACAGCAACTGTGACAATTACTCATTCTAAGCAACTCTAATCACATTATAGAAACTTGTTTCAGGAACTTAGCTTCCAACACAGTTAGACAGAGCTCTGCTGTGTTGTGTCCTCTATCCAGGTCTGTGTCAGCATGTCAGACTGATTTTTTTTTTCCCTATAGCCACTGAGGAAAACAAGGTTTTGTGAAAAAAGTACTATTTTTAGCACAACACTGCATAACTGATGAAGATATATACAATAGCCAGGGAATAATAATGATCACAGAAACAATGCAAAACATAACTTGCTTACATTTATTTATAAGGCATTATATTATTTACTACTCTACATAATTTAGCCTATTTATATCTCACAACAATCCTACAAGGCAGGCACTGAGTGTAGATATTATTATTCCCATTTTGGAAAATGAGGCTCATAGTCCTGAAATGAGTTGCCCAAAGTGAAATAGCAATTATGTGGAAAAGTGAGGACTCAAACTCATGGCTTTTCACTATGATTTTCTTCCCATGACTATCTCAATCATAACTATTTTTTTTTCTATTCTGAAGTAGTATGTGTGTTGGGGAGAAAATGATGGGAACATTAGAGGGAGAAGGAAGAGGAAAGTAATTACTTGATAATTTATCATCTAGAAGGAGGGAAAAGTCAGGCATAAACCAACATGCATCTTTGATTTGAAGAGAGAAGATATCTTAGGTTCAGAGAAAGGATAGATAATATTTTGGCTACCAAGTTTCTACAGAGGAATGCAGGCTAAGAAGGATGGGAAGCTCTCAAGAATGAAATTCAGAAGATACAATTCAATTGAGATGGGGAAAACAGTAAAACAGTTTAAAGGACTAGGGTGGATAAATAAAGGACTCAACAAACAAATACCTTTAAAAGATATTTACAAGGACAGGTAGGTAGTACAGGGGATAGTGCAACACACCTGAAACTGAGAGAACCTGGGTTCAAATCTGGCTTGAGACAATACCCATGGGACTCTGGGTAATTCACTTAATCCTGATTACTTAGTGTTTGCCACTCTTCCTGTCTTTGAATTCATACTAAGACAGAAGGCAAGGATTTTATAGTTTTTATTTTTAAAATATATTTACAGAATCTGGGTCACTAGTTTATATAGTGGACAAAGTGTTGGATTTTCAGTTTAATCCTGCCTCAGACACTTACCAGCTTAGTGACTAAAGGCAAGTAACTTCCCATCAGCTTGTTTCCTCAAACGTTGATAATGATAGAACCTACTTCACATGGTTATTGGGTGAATCAAAACATAAACATCATTATTATCACCATCATCATTTATATCATCATAGCTAGTATTTAGTTAGTACTTTAGGGTTTGCAAAAATTTTACAATTATTTTTAAATTTTATTCTCATAATAGCCCTAGAAAAGAGCTATTGCCATTCTCATTTTATAGATGAGGAAACTGAGGTAGACAAAATTGTTGAGTCACTTACCCAAAGTCACAAAATTAGTACGGATATTAAGCAGGATTCAAACACAGATTTTCTTCATTCTAAGGCCACTGCTTTATTCCCTACACCACTTAGTGCCAGCTAAAGCAAATCACAAACCTATATAAAAATTAGCTGCTAAAAGAGCACAATATGAAGTACAGCCCAGTCATATGGGAATTTTGCCAGACTAAAAAAGCCAAAACTGTTGAGAAAAGCTACATATTTAAAAAGATACTAAAGGCCGGAATTGTGGTGTGTTTTTTTTCTAAATCATAGGGAAAGAAACATAGTAAAAGGGAAGAATCACTACTCAAGGTAGAGGGAATGAGGATAACTGAGAACAGATGAAACTAATATTCCTTATCTTTTACTGGTACTGAAAAAAAAATTTAGGTCCAGAAATATAAGATAGGGAGGTATGACTAATTAGTACTTCCTTTCAAAATGTCTCAGGGCTCCATGGGATAGCCCTTGTTAAATTGAAGGACTAACATGATAAGAGTGAAAGACTGGAGGAATAAACTACCTTGAAAGAAACAAAGAAATTCAAGGCTCCCAAGTAAATTGGTAACTGGATCAGGACCATGAATGACCACTGCATTGTGTGTGTGTGTGTGTGTGTGTGTGTGTGTGTGTGTGTGTGTGTGTCTATATATGGAGAGAGAGAAGTAGGAGCAAGGGAGGGAGTGAAGGATGAAATGGATTCTTTAAAAACATAGTGGTAGGGATCCTAAAGAGTAGGAATATGGAAAGTGCTTTCAGTTGAGGCTACTTTGTTATTAGTTTTAGTTATTATTTTGCTTAAATAAATTTATTACTATGTATTTATTTACTATGTTTTCTTTTTATACAAGAGATTTCACAGACTAGGAGTAATCTATAAATGTTTATAACATTGATACATATTAATAAAATTTAGCAAAATAATAAGAAATAAGTTCTTCTCAACTGGATGTTCGAATGAAAGATGGACGACCATTTGTCAGATACAATATAGAGAGGATATTTGTTCAAATGCAATTTGACTTAGATGGTTTCTGGAATCTTTCAGCTCTGTGATTTAATTACATTTTCTTTGTTAATGCTCTCTTCTTCCATAATAAATAACCCAGAAGATGGTGGCTTAGAGACAGCAACAGTTCAAAACTCCTTAAACCCTTCCTCACCAATCAAAAACACAATGCTTCAAGGGGACTGAAAACCAAATCTAATAAGAGGATAGAGCTAGTAAACCCCCATTCTGAACCCAACTTAAAAGATACACCTCCCCAAAATCCTGAATTCTAGAACACCTGAGTTTAAGGAGAAGAAGAAGGAAGGTCCCAGAACTCCTCCCCCAACTTCAGAGGTGGCTGGAATCTCTGGGAAGACAAGGCTACTAGTCTGGAGGGAGTACCTTGCCAGCAAAGCTGTGTCAGGCTCAGGGCATAGAACACAGGGATTGTAAAGGCAGCTGGAGGAGAAGCAGAGAGCAGGCAGCCCAGTTTCAGTCAAAATGCTCCATCTTGTCCCCCCCTTCCATTTTCTGGAGGTTTGGGGCTCAGGGCACATTCAGCTTTTCAGATCAACTCCTTTGCCCTGGCTCAGTCTCATCAAAAAGGGCAGAAAAGAAGCCTTCAGAAGGCAGGGAAGCTCAAGCTCTAACACCCCTCCCCCATAGACTGATCTGAGAGCCTTGATGACTAAGCTCCAAAGGCAAAAGCTGCAACAATGTACAGGCAACCACATTGACAACAGGGCAGGAAGTCCAGCTCCTTTTCAGCTTCTGCGGTTAGCTGGGGAAGATTTGACTAATCTGATCAATCATCAATGAAAGATGAGGAAAAGAAGATAAAAGATGACCTCCAAAGGAAATTAGAAAAGGAGAAAGATGGCTAAAAAGCCAGGGATGAAATTTAGTCTTTAAAAACTAGAATCCAACAACTAGAAGCAAATGACTTTACAAGGCAGCAGGAAACTATAAAACAAAATCAAAAGAATGAAAAAAAAAACTGAGAAAAATTTGAAACACCTCATCCACAAAATGGAAGATCTAGAAAACAGGTTCAGGAGAGACAACTTAAGAATCATTGGACTAACTGAAGTTCATGACAAAGAAAAAGCCTGGACATCATTTTCCAGAAAATTATCTAAGAACCCTGCCCCAGCACTCTAGAGCAAGAGGGAAAAATGGAGATTGAAAGAATCCACAGATCACCTCTTGTATGTAATCACCAACTTACAACACCCAAGAATATTATAGTCAAATTCAAGACTTCTTGCTAAGAAGAAGTCTTCAGATACCATGGGAATAACATTTGGAAAACACAAGATCTGGCTGCATCTATACTGAAGGACCAAAAGGCATGGAGTATGATATTCCAGAAAGCAAGAGAACTAGGTCTACAACCAAGAATTAACTACCCAGCAAAACTGACTATATTCTTGCAGGGTAAAGTATGGTCATTTAATTAAATAGAAGACTGCCAAGCATTCATTATGTAAAGATTAAAATTTAGGAATACTGAGGCAGGTAGAAATTAGTTTCTCTCTGTGAGGAGTATTATTTTTTTTAGAGGTTTATTGAAGATTAAGGATTAAAGAAAATACAGGATAAGAAACACGTGTCCAGGCCATAGAGTGGCCTAGACACAACCTCACCTACATTACGAAAAAAAGCCAGGCCTGCCCCAAAACGGAAGTCCAAGAGACCTCTCAAAAGCCTTTGAATCAGCTTAAATACCTTCTCGATCTCGGCCCAGGTGAGATTACAAGGTATTCTGTGAAAGTTGAGCAAAGGCTCGTGGGGATTGTAGTCCTGTATTCGAGTCTATTTTTTACAATTAAGAAAAGACAGGACTTGAACAGAAATTTGATGCCCAAACACAGACCTCAAGAGAATCACCAAAAGGTAATTAAAAAAGGAGAAAAAAAGATTTTTTTTTAAGGAACCAATGAGATGAAATGATTTGTATCCTTATAAGAAAAGAGGATATCGGTAAATTATAAAAATGGTTATTATCACCTGAGAAGGTAGAAGAATTATACTCAGAGGGAATAGTAACAACATATAGGATGAAATACCAAGACATATATATGTGTATATAAAATATATATATATATATATATATATTTATACACACATAAAACTAGAGGTAAAAATAGATGTTATTACTAAGAGAAATGGGAAAAGAAACAAAATGGGGTAAATTTATATATCATAAAGAAGTGCATAGCAGGAACAGGGGAAAACACCAATATACTGGAAGGGTAAAGAGGTTGGAGACAGGAAATATTTAATTCTTATGTGCATTGAAATTGACTCTAAGAGGGAAGAATAATCAGATCCATTGGGGAAGTGAACTAATTCATGCCTTTAGAGAAATAGAAGGGTAACAAATGGACTGTTGGGGAGGAAAG
This sequence comes from Monodelphis domestica, assembly GCF_027887165.1. Lineage (NCBI taxonomy): Eukaryota > Metazoa > Chordata > Mammalia > Didelphimorphia > Didelphidae > Monodelphis > Monodelphis domestica. Next base: position 257,903,204 of record NC_077230.1, read on the forward strand.
CAATACAAGGGAAGGAGAAGGTGGGGGGGTAGTTTAAAAAGATTGTAAAGAAAATAAGAGGAAAATAAGAAGGGAGGAAGGATAGAAAGAGAATTAAATAAGGGTGGGAATTAGGAGGACTGATTAAAAGCAAAACACTGGTATAGTAGGAAATAATGGAAGAAGAAAGGGCAGGAGTGGAAATCAAAATGTTGGGAAATACATATCTTGTAATCATAACTCTGAATGTGAATGGAATGAACTCACCCATAAAATGCAAGTAAATAGCAGAGTGGATTAGAAACAAAAATCCTATCATATGTTGTCTACAAGAAATGCACATGAGGAAGGTAGACACACATTAAAACAACTCTGAGGTATTACCTCACACTAAACATATTGGTTAACATGACAGCGAAGGAAAGTAATGAATGCTAGAGGGGATGTGGCAAAGTTGGGGCATTAATGCATTGCTGGTGGAGTTGTGAATTGATCTAATCATTCTGGAGGGCAATTTGGAACTATGCTGAAAGGACACTAAAAGATTGTCTGCCCTTTGATCCACTTATAGCACTGCTGCATTTGTACCCCAAAGAAAAAATAAGGAAAAAGACTTGTACAAGAATATTCATAGCTCTCTTTGTAGTAGCAAAAAAATTGAAAATCAGAGGATGTCCTCCATTTTGGGATTGACAGAACAAATTGTGGTATCTGTTGGTGATGGAATACTATTGTGCTCAAAGGAATAATGAACTGGAGGAATTCTATGTGAACTAGAATGACCTTGTGAAATTGATGTAGAGTGAGAGGAGCAGAACAGAAGAACATCATATACAGAGACTGATACACTGTGGTACAATCAAATGTAATGGACTTCTCCATTAGTGGCAATGCAGTAATCCAGAACAACTTGGAGGGATTTATGATAAAGAACACTATCCACAATCAGAGCAAAAACTGTGGGACTAGAAACTCAGAAGAAAAACAACTGTTTGATTACATGGGTTAATGGGGACATGATTGGGGATGTAGACTCTAAATGATTATATTAGTGCAAAAATCAACAACATAGATTTAGTTTTTGACCAAGAACACATGTAAAACCCAGTGGAATTGTGCATCAGCTAACGGAAGGGGTGGGGTGAGGGAAAGGAAAGAATATGATTCTTGTAACCAAGGAAAAATGTTCAAAATTGACTAAATAAAAATTTCCAAAAAATGCCCTTTACAAAACAACAAAAAATAATAAATAACATAATAAATTCATTATTCGGAAGAGCAAAGTACTCTGAAATTTTTCCTTTTTCAATTCATGTTGTACATCACTGATGATAATGACAATTATTCACATTTACAAAATACCTTCCTCACAACAAGGTAGTTTTAGGGCTTGGTTCAAATTCAATGTAGTAATTGTATGACCCTGGGCAAGTAACTAAATTATTTTGAGTCTGTTTCCTCACGTGTAAAGTAGTGATGCCTACCTCATAGGATTGTTGTGAAGATTAAATGAGATTTTAAATTACATATTTTGCCCACTCTAAAGCATTATACATGTGTCAGTAATTCCAGGGTTAAAAGAGTAAAGACCATTTCATCTTTGTACTTATGTGCCTGATATCTTCTTTTTGTTGTTCAGTTTTCTGAGTCTTGTCCAACTCTTCATGATCCCATTTAGGGTTTTATTGACAGAACTACTTAAGAGATTTTTCATTTCCTTCTCAAGCTCATTTTACAAATAAAAAAATTTAAGCAAACAGGATTAAATGACTTGCCCAGGGTAGCACAGTTAATAAGTTTCTGAGTCTGGATTTGAACTCATGAAGATGAGTCTTTCTGACTCCAGGCCTGACATTCTATCCACTGCCCAGCTTGTCCCAGATACTTAAAAATTATTTTATGAATTGAATTGAGATGTGTGGCATATCAAGAGGATTATTTTATACAATAAAGATGATAAAAATAATAAATCCATGTAGATTTGGTTATCAAGCTACTGGCAATTTTTTTACATTACAGGTTCTTGAGTGCCATTATTCTTTCTTGTGCAGAGAAACAGTGGGAAAAATGAGAAAATACCAAGGGACATCTATGTAAATAAGGATACAGCCTTGGGGGCCACCACTTTCATAGGAAAGAGTGAATCAATTTGAAAGAATTTAATGACTCTTTTCTATAAAATTTTAAGTATCAAGGAGCAACAGAGCTAAAAGAACCCAGCAAAGGCTGTTTAGTAAAGAAATATATCTTCCTGTTTTGACCCTGGGTTGACTTAATTGACCCTATTTCATATGATAATGGTTATGATTATGATTAATAATAAATATTGGGTATCTTCAGTGGAGTGTTTTGGAGATTCATTAACAATTTTAAAGAGCTGGAGGAATACAAAACTATCATTTCTTCAAATATATTTCAGCAATGAGACTTAATGCTTACACATGTCTTATTATTTTGAAGATTTATTTATAGTAATTTTCTTTGTGATATCCCAATAGGCCCAACTAAACCGTGCTAGTTTATGCTATTTTACTTATCACTTTCTGAAAATGAATTTCTCCATTCTAAATCTCAAAAGAACACCAAAAACAACAATAACCCTCTCCCATTTATGTTTTTAATTAAAAGAAAATGATAACAAACCAAAGCATTGATATGAGGCATTTCAAAAGGGCTTTTTGTACCTCTATCTAGTACATTTATTTACCCTGAATATTATATTTTGTTCAAGCATTCATAAGATCTATCCATCTATTTGCCCAAATATGAAGTTTACTGAATGTCTGTCTATAAAATGTGGAAAATTTGGAGAACTTGGGGGGCCACCGGAAATTTTACACATGAGACAAAACAAAAACAAATAAAAATTCTTGCAATTAATAATGGCAGATCTGTGGCTATAATCCTTTGTAAATCACAAACTTACTAAACCTTTTTCCCTTATCTGAAAAATGGGAATAATAGGATTCACACTACTTACCTCAGAAACATTATAAAGAAATGTTTTATGAACTGTAAGGTACTATATAAATATCATTCAAATTCTAACACACTTTAATGTTCTCATAATTTCATTGGTTTCCAATTTGTAACATCTACTAATCCCAATGCTCATGAAGTACTATTGTTTTGTCATATATGTGTTGTTGTATACATGCATATGAATATATGTTTATATGTGTATATCATATGTATATTATATATCCCCATACTACTAATGGGACCAATTCTACATTGTGATACTCTTCCAAAATTTTGATATTATAAAAGATTTGTATACATAAAAAGAATTTGGAGCAATTGAATTATCTTTCCTTCTTCAAAGTACTATTAATTCCAGTATAATAGAAAGACCACAAATCTAAAAACAGTAATATATCATATAATATCGTTTTTAGACATACTAAAGTCCATGGTGCTTTATGCAGAAACCTTGCATATTATAGATGAGGTTGCTCCATAACAAGGTGATATTGAAAATTTCAAGGAACTATTTTTTATGAATTCTGAACCTAAAGTGTTTTCTACCCAATTATTCTCTATTATGCAATAAACAAGTTCCTTGTCTTAACTTTTCTACATATGGCAGTCATTTTCCCTCCCTCCATTCAAAGTGCAAAGATTAAATCCTTTCCCAATTTTCCATATCAATGTCAATGGCACCACCATTCTTCAAATCATTCATGCTCAAATCTTGAATTCATCTTTGACTCCTAGGTCTCCTGATCCCCATTATACAATCATACCTATAAGAAAAGCATACTGGTTTAGTGAGTAGCACACCGTAATTGACCAAGAAACCTGGATTTAAATGCCACCCTTTCCCCCCACTACCAGATACCCACTAGCAATGTGATCTGTTGGAAGGCACAAATTAGAAGGGTCCTCAGATGCTATTTAATCCATCATTCTGATATTATGGATGAGAAAACTGAGTCCCATAAAGGTCCAAATTCAAACAGGTTGTAAGTGTGAGGCTAAATTTGAATTCAAGTCTTTTGAATGCAGACCCAATATTTGTTTCATTCTGTTGTGCTAATTTGGGCAGTTGGTGACACAGAGGCTAAAAGATCAGGACTGAGGTAACATTCGTGAATTCAAATCTGGTCTCAGATACTTTCTAGCTTTATGACTCTGGGCAAGTCACTTAATCTAGTTTGCCTTCTATTATTTATCTGTAAAATGAGCTAGTGAAGGGAATGGCAAATTGCTCCTGTATTTTCACCAAGAAAACTGCAAATGGGGTTACAAAGAGTCAGACAAAATTGAGGAACTTTTGAATAACACCCACCACCATACTAATTCGTCTCCCTATCAAAGAAAGTCTCATGAGGTTGATAGGCTTATAAATTTAGAAATGGAAGTGCCATCAAAGCAGATTTCTTTATTTTAGGTACAAGAAAAATGCATCCCAGAGATATGAAGGGTTTTCACCAGAGTTACAAAAGTACTTTCAGATGGGAGCTTTAATTTTTTTCCAGATTCCATGTTGCATCAATTTATAATGTTCATTTTCTGACTTTTTGAAATCATTCTCTCTCCTTTCCTCTACTCCCCCTCTTTCCCAAGAAGTCAGGTAATATGATATAGGTTGTACATACATGGTTATATAATACACATTTTCTTGTTAGTCTTGTTATTCTTTTTTTTTTAAATCCTTACCTTCCATATTGGAGTCAATACTGTGTATTGGCTCCAAGGCAGAAGAGTGGTAAGGGCTAGGCAATGGGGGTCAAGTGACTTTCCCAGGGTCACACAGCTGGGAAGTGTCTGAGGCTAGATTTGAACCTAGGACCTCCCGTCTCTAGGCCTGGATCTCAATCCACTGAGCTACCCAGCTGCCCCTTAGTCATATTCTTAAACAAGACATATATTGCTTACAATTCATGGAGGAAATAAAAGAGTAGTTATGTTTCAATTTGCCTTTGGATTCCTGTTCTTTCTATGGTGGTGGATATCCTTTTTCATTATGTGTCCCCTGGAGGAATTTATCTTGGATGCTTGCCTTGTTGATAATAATTAAGTCATTCATATTGGATCATCACAAATTGTTGTTACTGTGTACCATATTCTCCTGGATTTGCTCACTTCAGTTTGCATTATTTCAACTTAGTCTTTCCAGTATTTTTTGTGATCATCTTAATATTCCATTCATTCATATACCACAACCTATTCAATCTTTCCCTAATTGATAGACATCCTTTCATTTCCCGTTCTTTGCCACCACAAAAAGAAATGCTGTAAATATTTTTTAAAGGTAGCATCTTTCCCCTATCTTTAATCTCTTTCAAATAGAGGCCTAATAGTGGTGGTTTTCTTACAGAATCAGACTTTGAACCCAAGTCTTCAGATTCAAAATCTAACTTTCTGGTTATATCAAGGAAGCCAATCAACCAATAGAATACCACAGCTCAAAATTTCCTCAACTTCTTTTTGCTGAATTCAATGATATTCTTTTTATTCAGATTAAATAATCCCATACCCTAAGGAAGGCATTACAGAGCTCTTGAATTCCTTCTGATAGTGTCTGAATTCAGGTTCAGTGAAAAGAGCCTGAGATTTAAAGGGAAGGGATCTGGAATAAAATCCTACGTCTGTACCTCACTACCTATTGAATGTTAGACAAGTCACTTAGCTTCCCTGGGTCCCATTTTCTTCATCTGTAAAATGCTGAAAGGAAGGTGTTGGAAACAATGGCCTCTAAAACTCTTCCTAGCTTTGAATCCTTGTTCCCGAGACTCAGTGATGTAGGGAGTCTTAGCAAAGCTTCACATTTTTCTTTATGCCTTACCCAGTCTGATCCAAGTCCATCTGAATAGATTAAGACCCCACAATATCACTGAACTTCTTACTCCCAGTTGCTCAAGGTAGATGTGCAATTTGAATTCTAATAATGAATCTGGGGATATATGATGTTAGTTATGCCATATCCTGGAAATTTAGCTCTTACTTTAAAATACAAACAAATGTAATCAGTGTATAAAAAAGCTCTAGTTGCTATCAAACTTGATCTAATTCCAACAGGCCCCCTTTAAATAAATTACCTCAATAATGAAAGGAAATGCATCCCCCATCTAATAGATTGACCGCATATCAGAAAAAACCCCTTCTTTTCTGTTGAAATGCTGCAGTGCCACTAATAAGGCTGCTTGTTTAGAGAGCTCAAATTACTCTTCTACTCTAGTCATTATTGTAATGCAAACATGCATATTTCTCAGTGCCTGCTTTGTTATGAAGTAGCACAGAAGAGTAGCTATCATACCCAATGAATTAGTTCACTGGGATGTTTCATCCCTATACCTGCTGTAATCTCTAATGTACTAAAAGTACATGTTTTACCCCCATTCCCTTAAGACACTGAACTCCGTCTTCTTCTGGTTGATGGTTTAATTTTAAATCACACCAGGAATCTCTGACAATTATAGATACCTTTTGACATTCTCTTCCCCTTTAAGATAAAAACAACAAATAAAACTTACTAAATTCAGGTGACTCCCCCGCAGACAAGGGGAAATTAAATTGTCTTCTGATTAATTGCACGTCAAATCCCGCCAGTGCACCAACTGATAAGAGTCGCCCTGGGCTCCACATTGAGATAGACACCGTTATCATGCCTGCCTAGAAGTCTGATGCAATGTGCAAATGTACAATTTCAAAAATGCTTACTGAATGGCCATAATCCATTTCTTCTTCTCAGTGTCAATAGGCCAGTTGGAGTTAATCTTCTCTGGCATCCATTTACTAAAATATTTCCGTTTTCGTTTCATTTCCTTTCCTACCCTAGCTTCTTAGTCAGCAGTCACTAGCAGTGACAAAGTTCTATGCCATTTACCACACTGTCACCAAGAAAAAGGATTCTATTTGTACAGCTTATCAATGACAGACATTCTCTGTTCAATAGTGAATCATCCTTTTGACAAAGGGAACAATCATTTCCTAGAGAATATACTTAAGCCAATGGAAGGAAGCATGGAATAAAGGGAAAAATTGGTTGGTCTATTTGTTTATTTGGGCTATCAAGCAGAACCTCAAAGAAATATTAAGGAAATCAACTAGACTTGGACAACTCCAGGCCAAGGGATGGAAAGGTGAAGGAAGTCAATGCATTCAAATGGGAGATAAATTATCTTTCCACTGTCTGTCATATCACTTTCCAGTATCCTAATATGGAAAAAATAAGAACTACATAAAAATCTGTGGTCTTTCATTAAATTAAAACAATAAATATTCATTAACTATGTATATAAATGCTTTATTTGTCAGGCAAACTGACCTATGAGCATTTCATTTTCTATTGGCCCAAGATCTGGAATTCTTTTTTTCATCAGCTCAACCTTCCTAGAACTCCTGTTTTCCTTGGAAGAATATGCCATATGTAGAAATGGAGATTTGAATCCCAGACTTCAATCCCCAGAAGTCCTTGGTACTTCCCAGAATTCCCTATAATCTCACCTGGGCGAGAACACAATTTAGTATTTAAAGGGCTCTCTGCCTCCCAAGAACTCTCTTCTTCTACTTCTAAGCACACGCATCTCTCTACTGGGCATGCATGCAAGATGTACTAAGTGAAATGAGAATGGGCTAATAAGCCTTAGGCACGTGCTTTTCTTATTTTGTATTTCTTTATCCTTGATTTCTAATAATCTAAAATAAACCTCATAAAATATAATATTTCTGTTACTAGAAACTATTTTAACTTTTACACATACATTTCTCTTATGGGAGGCATTACTTGAATTCTCCTCTCTTTGGTTATCCATGTTCTCCACTCTTCACTAAATAATATTATGTATATATATATATATGCATATATATATATTGTATAAAACTATCTGTGTACATGTTGCTTCCTCACTGGAGAATATAAACTCCTGGAGGAGCAGAGACTGCTTTATATTTATCTTTGCACTTCAACATTTTGTGTAATGCCTAGCACACAGTAGGTGCTCAAAAATGCTTATTAAGTTAAAGTAACCCATGGTCCAGTCACAGTGCCAAACACCAAGGATATAAACCAAAAATGGTTTCTTTCTTCAGGGAACTTATATTCAATTTGGGGGATCAAGGATTACACACACAAATAAATGAATGCAAACTATACAAAAAGTAATAACAATATAAGTCCAGGAGAGAGAAAGAGAGAACTAAAAATCAGGAGAGCTCTTGTTTTTGCTTCCTTTAAGAAGCAACTCTGGTTTCTTGGACAAATAACTTAATTACTCTGGATTTCAGTTGTCCTGCTTATAAACTGAGACTATAATTATCTAACTTACCTGGAGGTAAGAGTGTGAAACAAATGACCATGTGGACACTTCCATTTCTTTTTATTTCTTTTTATTTATTTCTTTTTTTAAATTTAATTTAGTCAATTTAGAACATTATTCCTTGGATACAAAAATCATATTCTTTCCCTCCTTCCCCTCTCCCAACCCTTCCCATAGCCAAAGTGTAATTCCACTGGGTATTACCTGAGTCCTTGATCAGAACTTATTTCCATATTGTTGATGTTTGCACTAGGATGTTCATTTAGAGTCTATATTCCCAATCATATCCCCCTGGACCCATGTAATCATGCAGTTGTTTTACTTTGGTGTTTCTACTACCATGGTTTTTCCTCTGAATGTGGATTGTGTTCTTTCTCATAGATCCCTCAGCGTTGTTCAGGATCACTGCATTGCCATGAATGGAGAAGTCCATTACATTCAATTGTACCACAGTGTATCTGTCTCTGTGTACAATGTTCTTCTGGCTCTACTCCTTTCACTCTGCATCAATTCCTGGAGGTCATTCCAGTTCACATGGAATTCCTCCAGTTTATTATTTCTTTGAACACAATAGTATTTCATCACCAACATATACCACAATTTGTTCGGCCATTCCCCAATTGAAGGGCATCCCTTCATTTTCCAATTTTTTGCCACCACAAAAAGCAGTGCTATGAATATTCTTTTACATGTATTTTCCTTATTATCTCTTTGGGGTACAAACCCAGCAGTGCTATGGCTAGATCAAAGGGCAGACAATATTTTAGTTCCCTTTGGGCATAGTTGCCCAAATTGCCCTCTAGAATGGTTGGATCATTTCACAACTCCACCAGCAATGAATTAATGTCCCAACTTTGCCATATCCCCACCAGCATTTATTACTTTCCGTTGCTGTCGTGTTAGCCAATCTGATAGGTGTGAAGTGATACCTCAGAGTTGTTTTTATTTGCATCTCTCTGATTATAAGGGATTTAGAACACTTTTTCATGTGCTTATTAATATTTTTGATTTCTTTAACTGAAAATTGCCTATTCATTTCCCTTGCCTATTTATCAATTGGAGAATGGCTTGATTTTTTGTACAACTGATTTAGCTCTTTATAAATTTGAGTAATTAGACCTTTGTCAGAGGTTTTTGTTATGAAGATTATTTCCCAATTTGTTACTTCCCTTCTAATTTTGGTTCATTGGTTTTGTTTGTACAAAAACTTTTTAATTTTTTTGTAATAAAGATTATTTATTTTATATTTTTGTTTTTTTTCTAACTCTTCCTTGGTTTGAAAATATTTCCTTTCCCAAAGATCTAACATTTATACTCTTCTGTGTTCCCTTAATAGTTTCCTTCTTTATATTCAAGTCATTCACACATTCTGAATTTATCTCAGTGTAGGGTGTCAGATGTTGATACAAAACCTAATCTCTTCCTCACTGTCTTCAAATTTTCCCAGGAGTTTTTATCAAATTGTGGATTTTGGTCTGAAAAGTTGGGATCTTTGGGCTTGTCATAGACTGTCTTGCTTAGGTTACTTACTCCAAGTCTATTCCACTGATCATCCTTTCTGTCTCTTAATCAGCACCATATTATTTTGATGACCACTGCTTTATAGTATAGTTTGGGATCTGGGACTGCAAGGCCACCTTCCTTCACATTTTTTTTCATGATTTCCCTGAATATCCTGAATCTTTTGTTCTTCTAAATGAATTTTTTTTTTCTAATACAGTAAAAAAAAGTGTTTTTTTCCCGCAGTTTCATGGGTATGGCACAAAATAAGTAAATAATTTGGGTAGGATGGTCATTTTTATTATGTTAGCTTTTCCTACTCATGAGCAGTTAATGTTTTTCCAATTGTTTAGATCTAGTTTTAATTGTGTGGAAAGTGTTTTATAGTTGTGTTCATATAGTTCCTGTGTTTGTCTCAGTAGATATATTCCTAAGTATTTTATATTGTCTGGGGTGATTTTAAATGGAACTTTGTTTTATAATTCTTGCTGGTGAGATGTGTGGGGGATATATAGAAAAGCTAATGAATTGGTTTATTTTGTATCCTGCAACTTTGCTAAAGTTCTTGATCATTTCCTCTAGCTTTTTAGTTGATTTTCTAGGATTCTTTCAGTAGACCATCATATCATCTGCAAAGAGTGATAGCTTGGTTTCCTCATTTCCAATTTTAAACTCTTCAATTTTTTTTTCTTCTCAATTGCTACTACTAGTGTTTCTAGTACAATGTTAAATAATAGGGGTGATAATGGGCATATTGGGAATGCATCTAGTTTATCCCCATTACAGGTGTTGTTTACTGATGGTTTTAGATAATCACTGTTTATTATTTTTAGGCAAGGACCTTCTATTCCTATGTTTTCTGGTGTTTTCAATAGGAATGAGTGGTGTATTTTGTCAAAGTTTTTTTTTTTCTGCATCTATTGAGATAATCATGTGATTTTTGTTGGTTTGCTTGTTGTGGATGGTTTTCCTAATATTGAATCATCTTTGCATTCCTGGTTTAAATTCCACCTGATGATAATTAATAACCCATGTGATGATTTGCTGGAGACTTTTTGCTAGTATTCTATTTAAGATTTTTGCATCTATGTTCATTAATGAGATTGGTTTATATAGTTTTCTTTCTCTGTTTTTGACATGCCTGGCTTTGGAATCAGTACCATATTTGTGTCATAAAAGGATTTGGTAGGACTCCCCCTTTGCTTATTATATCAAATAGATTGTATAATATTGGGATTAGTTGTTCTTTTAATGTTTGATAGAATTTACTTGTGAATCCATCAGGCCCTGGGGATTTTTTCTTTGGGAGTTCTTTGATGGTTTCAATTTCTTTTTCTGATACAGGATTATTTAAGAATTCTATTTCTTCTTCTGTTAACCTAGGCAATTTATAATTTTGAAAATATTCATCAATATCACCTAGATTTTCATATTTGTTGCCATATAATTGGGCAAAATAGTTTTTGATTCCTTTAATTTCATCTTCATTGGAGGTGAGATCTCCCTTTTCATCTATGATACTATTTATTTGGTTTTCTTCTTTCCTTTTTTTTTATTAGATTGACCAGTACTTTGTTTATTTTGTTTGTTTTTCCAAAATACTAGCTTCAAGCCTTATTGATTAGTTCAATAGTTCTTTCACATTCATTTTTATTAATTTCTCCCTTAATTTTTAGGATCTCTAATTTAGTTTTCATCTGGGGATTTTTAATTTGTTTGCTTTGAAGTTTTTTGATTTGCATGTCCAATTCATTGACCTCTGCCTTCCCTATTTTTTAAATATATGAACTGAAGGATATAAATTTTCCCTGAGTACTTCTTTGGCTGCATCCCAGAAATTTTGAAAGGATGTCTGATCATTGTCATTTTCTTCAATTAAATTATTGTTTCTATGATTTGTTCTTTAACTAACTGATTATGGAGAATCATATTTAATTTTTGATTTGGCTCTCAATGTACCCTTACTGATTATTATTTTTATTGCACTATGATCTGAAATGATTGCACTTATTATTTCTGCTTTTCTGCATTTGTTTGCCATGTTTTTATGACCTAATATGACCTAAAATTTTATGGTCAATCTTTGTGAATGTATCATGTGCTCCTGAAAAGAAGGTGTATTCCTTTTTGTCCCTATTTATTTTTCTCCATATATCTATGAACTCTAATTTTTCTAAGATTTAATTCACCTCTTTTACCTCTTTTTTATTTATTTATTTTTATTTGATTCATCTAAATTTGATAGTGTTAAGGTCAGGTCTCCCTATAGTATAGTTTCATTATCTATTTCCTCCTTCAACTCCACTAATTTCTACTTTAGAAATTTGGATGCTATACCATTTGGTGCATATATGTTGATTACTGATATTTCCTCATTGTCTATAGTGCCTTTTATCAGGATATAGGATATATATCCCTATCCCTTTTAATCAGTTCTATTTTTACTTTGACATTTCAGATATCATGATTGCAACACCTGCCATCTTTCTCTCTGTTGAGTCCCAATAGGTTTTGCTCCAGCCTTTAATTCTAACCTTGTGAGTGTCTACCCTCCTCATGTGTGTTTCTTGTAGACAACATATGGTAGTATTGTGGTTTCTAATCCACTTTCCTATTTGTTTTCGTTTTATGGGTGGGTTCATTGCATTCACATTCAAAGTTATGATTGCCAGTTGTGTATTCCCCAGTTTGTTGATATCCTCTCCTAGTTCTGTCCTTTCTTCTTTTCCTATACCTTTTAAAGCAGTGGTTTGCTTTTAATCAGTCCCCCTAATCACATCCTTAATATCCTTCCCTTTCTGAACCCTCCCTTTTTGTTGCCTTCTTATTTTTTAGGGTCCGTTAAGTTCCCTCCCCCCTCTCTTTCCCTCCCTTTTTGTATTCCCCACCCCTTTGCCCCCTTAATTTTCTCACTTTCCTAGTAGGGTAAGATAGAATTTGATACCCCAATCCATCTAGATGCTCTTCCCACTCAGAATTGATTTCACTGAGAGTAAGGTTTAAGTATTACCTATTAGCACTCTCTTCCTCTCATTCTTATAAGAGTATTCTTCACCTCCCCTTTGCATGTGTATCTTTGTGTGATAAAGATTATCCTATTTATTTTATTTTATTTTTTCACATATCTCTTGGTGCCATCTTTGACTCCCTCTTCCCTTTTTCTTTTATGCATATCATCTTATACCACTTATTACCCCACTCTCTTCCTGTGAATGATTCTTCTAATTACTATAATAGTGAATATAATTTTTGAGGGTAACAAATAACATTTTCCCCCAGATATTAATATAAATAATTTGATCTTATTATAGCCCTTAAAGAGGAACGCTTGGATAAAAAACATTTTCCCCCTTTTCCCTCCCTTTCTTATTTAACTTTTCATGTTTCTCTTGATCTTTGTGTTTGAATACCAAACTTTCCACTTAGTTCTGGTCTTTTCTTCACAAATACTTAGAAATCTTCTATTTTATCGCATGACCATACTTTCCCTGGAAGTATATAGTCAGTTTTGATGAATACGTGATCCTTGGTTGAGGACCTAATTCTCTTGCCTTTCTGAATATCATATTCCAAGCCTTGCAGTCCTTTATTGTGGAAGCTTCCAGATCTTGTGTAATTCTGATTTGTTCTTCTTGATATCTGAATTGTCTTTTTGGCTTCTTGTAAAATTTTCTCCTTCACCTGGAAGCTCTTGAATTTGGCAATTACATTCCTGGGAGTTGTCTTTTGAGGATTTAGTATAGAGGGTGGTCTATGAACTCTTTCAATGGCTCTTTTGCCCCCTTGTTCAAGAACATCAGGGTAGTTTTCTTGGGTGATTTCTTGTAGTATGATGTCAATATTTCTGTTTATGTCTGGCTTTTCAGGTACACCAATGATTTTCAAATTGTCTCTTTGAGATCAGTTTTTTGGTTTCGTGACCTCGTCAATGAGATATTTTATGTTTTCTTCTATTTTGTCAGTCTTTTGGCTTTGCTTTATTAATTATTGCTATTTCACAAGATCATTGGCTTCCTCTTGCCTAATTCTGGTCTTTTAAAGACTGGTTTTCCATTTTGGTTTGGTCTATCCTGCTTTTTGTGATTTCTATCTGTTTCTCCAATTGGGAGTTCTTGTCTTTTAAACTGTTTTCTTTTTGAACTATTTCCCACTTTTCTTGCCAGAAGGCTTCCATCTTTTTGATAAGTTCCAATTTAAATTCTTCAAGAACTTTTGTACAATTTCCATGTTTTGGAAGGTTTTGATGTATTTATCCATATTTCCTCTTCTACTTCCTCTGTAGCCTAGGATTTTCCTCCATAAAAATTATCCAGGGTCAATCCCTTCTTTTTTTTTCTTGGTGATGGGAAGTTGTTGTTCCTGGCCATTTTTTGCCATCACTGTGGTGGTTTTTCCTTACCTTTCATGTCAGAAATCTGAATGAGATGGGCAGGCTCTCTGTGTATGGGGCCAAGGAGCAAGGATTTTCCCTGAGACCAGCTCCCTAATCTCTTCATATTCAACTATTTTCTGCCCTTCTCTGTGCTATCTTCCCATGAATGTCCACAGTCTGCAGTCTTCAGACTGTTGGGGTTTCAGGCCTAGCTGCTCTCAGGGGTAGGTCTTTGGTGGTCTTAGTCAGCTGCCAAGGACCTAGAATTATCCCTCACTCACTCTAGAGGTGTTGCTCACTCACTGATTCTAGCACCTGCTGGCTCTGCCTCTGCCTCTGTAGGTGGGGTGGGGGAGGGTAGATTAACTCGCATTTTGGTGGGAGCTTTTTCACCCCCTTATAGTGTGGAAATGCCCAAAGTCCTCTACATACCTTCAATGCTAAGCCCTATTGTAAAGTCTCTTTGTTCATATGAATTGTAGGTTGTTTTTTTTTTTTTGGTCTTTTGTGGTAATCTATATTGGTAGGTGCTGAGGAGAGGAAGAGTCCTGCTTCTAGACTGCTGCTCTGTTTACCCAGAAGTCCCCTTTCATTTCTAAAATATATTAATTTCTTTTTTAGAAACTATCCTCTTGGATATTCTAAATATTCTAAATTTCTAAATATTCTAAACTTCTTCCACATGTATAACTGCTTCAACAAGAGACTAGTGGATTCTTTCTGAATATGTTTAATTGATAAAATCTATTTAGAACTACTATTTTTTATTATTTTTTAAGCAGTGAATAAACTATTTTAAGTACTTGGAATATTGGGAAATACCTATTCAGATTGATATTATTTGGAGAGTGATGTTTATACTAATCAACATTCACCACTTCAAGGCTCTGTAATGCTATCAATTGAATCATCCATTAGTGATATATATTTTGTTTGACATCCAAGCATCAGCCTTGCTTAGTTTATAAAGGTTCATCATTGATGGGGTGGAAATGGGGTTAGAGAGAGATTTAGAATGATGAATGTTTCCAAAATAACAAGACTTGGAGGTGATTTATTAAGATGTGGTGGCATGAAAGTCTTTATCTTTATTTGAATTATTTCCATATTGTAAAATTTGTCCATAACTTGTCTTGTGATGACATTGCCTCCAACAAACAAGATGGACATCTGAATCATCATGAGATATCA
This sequence comes from Monodelphis domestica, assembly GCF_027887165.1. NCBI lineage: Eukaryota > Metazoa > Chordata > Mammalia > Didelphimorphia > Didelphidae > Monodelphis > Monodelphis domestica. The sequence goes on from NC_077230.1 coordinate 257,918,510, forward strand.
CAACAGAACTAGCAACAGCACTCACTTTTAAAAACAAATAAACAAAATGAAATGTTTTTTGACTTGTTAATTTCTACTTTCTTTATAGAAGAGAGGAAGAATAAAGATTTAAATAATATATTTAGACTCATGAAGATTTGGGTTTGAATCCTGCCTTTAACACTATGTGCCATTAATCAAGTGAGTCAATGTTCTGAGCCTTTCTTTCCTTTCAGGATTAAAATAAGGTGACAATACATGCCCTTCCCCTCCATTGTTCAGATTTTTCTCAAATGAGAAAATCCTCCCATCTCATTCAAAAAGTATGAAGTACTTACTATATCCATGCTAGCTTGTGATTTTTTTTCATAATTTTCATTTTTGGAAGACCCTTATGGTTTCATTGGTATGTAAAATTCTGGCTAAGGACTTTACCTCTACCAAAGAAAATTGGCGCATTCTCTACAACTTATAGCATCAGAATTTTTGCAGGGGCATTGAAAGGTTAGGTGATTTGTTGTGAACCACAGAGGCAATATGTGTCACAAATGTAAAGAGAAATCAAGTCTTCTTTACACTCAAGGCTTATAACTCTATTCATTAGAATATATATAAAATTTTAATTAATACCATTATCATCACTATTACTAGAAGTCAGTCAACAAACACTTATGTATCTATTATTTCCATGCATAATGCAAGCAAAACAGTCCCTGCACTGAAGGATTGCATACTTTACAACAATAACAATTATTAAATTACTACTACTACTATTTTGTTAATTGTCTTTAATTTTAAGATTTGCATTAATGGAATTTTGGAAATGTAATTAATGGAAAATTAGAAAAAAGAATAAAGGGATAAAAATTTAACTTACAAAGAATTTAACAAGCAATTATAAAGATTCTGAACAATTATCTCAGTCTTTAATACCAAATATAATCATATACATGGTAGGGGGGAAAGGGTTAAAAGAAAAAGAATAATTAAAATGTATACAATAGAATGTATTATTACCCATGATTAGTTGGATTGATAATCTTTTCCCATCTTATCTGTTTACTCACAAGTCTTAGTGATTAGAATTTTTAAAAACAATTTTAAGGAGTCCACACATTTTATTTTATATAATAATAAAATCAGACTTCAACAAAGCTATTAGCCTCAGACTGATGAGTATCATTTCATTTGAGTGTTTTCGCTATTTTTCTGATTAGCTAGGGACAATGGTATGCAGAATAAATTCTTTTTAGAGTTTGGATGTATTTCTTCCTTTATTTTCAAGGATCATTGCCATTGCATTCCAAATAGAAAATTAAAGAAAAGCCAGATATCTTGACTAAATAAGTTGAATTTGTAAATTATTTAGATTATTTTTCTTGGAGTACAGAAATATATAATTTGGCATCATTCCTCATATATCATTATACCAATAAACTCTCCATTCAGTAGATTTTCCTACAAATTTTATACAAAAGGATATAAAATTCACAATTCATTTTAAATATTTTGTGGTATATTAATACTATAAAAGAAGGAGAAAACACAAATAAGGCAGTAAAGATATTATAGATAAAATAATCTTGACCAGAGGACAGTGGATTTGAAAAGTATTTGAAGATGTGAATGCACATCCATGTACATTATGAATAAGCAGTATATGTCAGCTAAAAACACGTGAATCTTAGATTCCATAATATAGTCATAGGGTTGAGGATCCAGAATTTGATAGTCCCATTACATTTTATTTTAGATTATACAACTTGAATATGGTTTTAAATTCTGGAATAGGAGATAAAACATATTGTGGTTTTATGGCAAGGATGTAATATTTAGGTTGCAAGGTTGACTAGGTTCAGGAATCCTTTCTAGTTTTTTTCTTTAAATTTGTCTATTCAAACTATGGATGATCTTTCTTTCCATCTTCATTGCTTGGTAAAGAACACCAGTCCACTGCAATGTTTATAAAGACCATGGGAGCCTCCTATAGGTCATTGAGAGCCATCATAGAATTGGTAGGAAATTTTAAAGTACCGTATGAGGATTTTTAGGGTTTTATAGCATAGTGCTATATATGTAAGGATAGACAAAATGCTTCTCCTAGGAAAACAGTGAAGGGTCAAAGAATGAGCTTTTTAGAACTGAATTTCAAAATTGGAGGCATAGTATTGAAATTGGCTAATCTTGTCATGTTATATAGAAAAAGGGAATCATGACATCAGTAGCAGGTGGGAAAAAATTAGTGTCTAGGTGACAAGAATAATTAGGGACTCATGGGAGACAAGGAAAGAGCTTTGAGGTTTTTTTTTAACCCTTACCTTTTGTCTTGGAACCAATACTGTGTATTGGTTTCAAGGCAGAAGAGTGGTAAGGGCTAGGCAATGGGAGTTAAGTGACTTTCCCAGGGTCACACAGCTGGGAAGTGTCTGAGATCAGATTTGAACCCAGGACCTCCCATCTCTAGGTCTTGCTCTCAATCCACTGAGCTATCCAGTTGCCCCTTGAGGGCTTCTTTTGGGAAATATGTGCATTTTTGGAAAGGAATTATGGTAGAGGAAGGAGAAGCAGAATGGGTTTACATGGGAAACACTGTTTATATTTTGCCTCTGATACTAAATACCTTTTTGAACTTGGACTAATCTCCATAGGCATCATTTATTATGTAATGGGCAGAGAAGAAAAAAAATTAGCTGGTACTTATATGATCTTTTAGAGATCTTTCATTGACATTGTCATCAGCATAGGTTCAAGACATAGATAAAATGTATAGTTGGAAATCATGTTGCATTTGAAAATTAAGTCTGCAAACATGAAGTTAAGCAATTCTTGGATTATGGATTTAGAAGCAGAAGGAACCCCTGAAGCCATCTAATCCATCCCTTTTATTCTATAGACATAGAACTTGAGGTTACATCCCATTGTTCTAATTCTAGAGTTGGTGATTTTTCCATTGTATCATGCTTTAAATTGTATGATTGAAAATCTCCTACCTAAAAAAGAACTACACATACCAAGAGCCCACTGACTTCCTGTCATTATGTACTTCCTGTAGACAGAGGATAAAGGGAGTGGGCTTTGGAGGCTCCAGGGCTCTAATGTAGAATCAGCATTGATGGTGGTGAGTCGGAAAGACTAAAACATGGCTAACCAACCATGGGCACATGGTCTTTATTTTGTATCTTCTTTATTCCTTGATTTCTAATGATCATTAATATATCCCTTAAATATAATATTATTACTGAGATTTAATTTTAACTTTTACATTGATGGCAGCCACTAGTCGGAGAAGAACCTCTCAACTTTTTAAGATAGCCTAGATAAAATTTTTAAGCCACATTTCTCCTGCCAAGGCTTTTTGCCCACCACACCCACCCTCAAAAACTTCAACTCTCTTTGGATCCACTGTGTTTTTATTTTCCTACTTTTTGCCGAGTTGGTTGTTCTCCCTACTTGCTGGGCTATTTTTAGTGGGGGAACTCTTGGAGAAGAAGAAATAAACCACTTCTCTCCTCCAATTGTTTGAGTCCATTCCTCCTTACTGCTGACTCTGGTGTTGTTGATACTGCTTCCTCCTGATCTTCTGGACCCAGATCTCTCACCTGGCCCAAGCTCCCACCTCCAGAAATCTTCCTTCTGATCTCCAGCTCCTATCCTATATCTTCCCACCTCCCCCAGCCCCATCAGACTCTGATTGCTGTTGCTGTCCATGCTGGGCTGATTGCTGCCACTGAGAAGCTGGGAGTTTTTGGAGTTGCTCCTCAGGGCAGATGGTCAAAAAACAAACAAACATGGACTGTCTTTTTCCTTAGGCAACAATTAGCCTCTTAATTCCCTCTGGGAAACTAGCGTTTTACCTCAGGGGGAATGGGGAGAAGGAAGAAACTCTTCCAAACAGGAAGTTGATTACAATCATGGTGTATTCTACCAAAGAGCAGTGCAATGCCTATTTCAAACAGCTTCTACCATTCATGACTACACTGAACCTTTTACTTAGCTTACCTGAAATTCAGGGGAGAAATTCATCTCCCTGCAACTCTTTGCCATTTGGGCCTGCCCAGTTTGAGATTCCTAAAACCCATGTTCTCAATCACTATGGGAAATACCACAGTATGACAAAAGGAATCTCAATGGATAAAAAAGGAACTTTAAAGAGCTGGAGGTGAAATTATTGAACCTTTTCAGACTTCAATGTTTTATAAAAGCCTCTGTATTTCATTGTATTTGGTTGATTGTTTTAAGATTTAATCTTGTTATTTTAAGTTCATATATTAATGTATTCAATACTGTTCTGTTACACTGAATCATTTTAATCTACCGTGTTTTAACTATTAGATATATTCTGTTACCTTTCCCCTATGGCTACTGAACAAAATATTTTAAAATATTGTAAAAGCCCATAAACAGGTTTTTTTTCCATTTTGCTTTTGTTAACTGTCACATAGATGAAGGATGGATTCAACTTGGCTAACAACCTTTGGAGAATTTAATGAGTTAAGAATTTATTTATAATGGTAATTCTAAGGGGTCTTCAGAAATAATTTTAATTAACTAGTGGTTTCTGAATGAATGAGTTTGTTTTTTTTATATTTCTATTTTAAAGAATGTTGTATTAAAGGTAGAGAAACAAAGAAATGTTCCTACCAAGGCATTCATATGAAGCAGGAAGCCAAAAAGAGCTCCTGCAAAATTATTCAGTTTAATTTACTTCTACCAGTACTATCTAGATTTCTTGGTGATGTTCTACTTTGTTTAAAAATATACTTGCTAAGGTTGAAAAATTTGCTATGCCTGTAAAAATTGTGACAAATATCCATCAGTTCATAGTTGTTGTTTTTTTTTGTCATACAGCAACTTTTATGAAATATGATAGTGGGTTTGTTTGCTATTGTCATTAAATGGGCTATTATAATTTTGGGGATTTTGATACTTTTTGAATGTGTATTACATGTACTATTATTCTTTATAAAAAACTGTTACTTTCTAAAAATCATTTGTTTGTACTCACAGTGGATCATGGTCAGGTTTGAAGAGGATATGGATCTCATTTTTGGTGAGAAACTTTTGTATTCTATATTTCCTTAGCTGACAGAGTGTTAATGATTTTAAGCTATATATTTTTGGTTTTTAAAACTCTTTTATTATTGTTTTTGCTTGCATGTGCAATATATTATTTCAGTTTTATTTTTTCTCTCCCTTTTGTATTTGAAGCACATGCCATCAGCATTGATAAGATTTTCTTTAACTTTTTTGATTTTGCAGTAACATAAGTGTAAAATATTTTTGCTATAATGTCAATGCATGCTCCAAAAGCTTGAGACTATAAAAAAGATGCCACTGATTGTTTAAAAAAGAATTATGGGACTTTGCTTAATGATTCTATCTAATTCCAGGACAAGAGAATACAAAAAGAGCCATTACACAGTGCCAAAGAAGCACAAAGCTAAACTGCATAGTGCTTATCGAGCACAAGGTCAAAGAGACCAACCAATCCCAATGGGATTCATGAAAGTTTTGAGCCAAGACAAGAGGACTTGAACTTGTTTGTGGTTTAAGGTTGTGGCTGTTTAACATGTGTTAAAGGCATATCTTCCTTGTCCCACATTCTAACATGTATCTCAAATTTGGCTCCTACTTGGCTCCTATAATGTAGTCCCTTTTCTGTCTTTCATGGTGTGGCAAACCTTCTATAGTCCTGGCTACTGATTAGGTAAATGCATAATTGCTCAAATCATTTTAATTGGGCCCTGATTCAAGGAGCTGTTATGGATTTATTTTTCCTTTACTTAGAAATTTTACACATAAGACTTTGATAGTCTATATTTCATCCAGAACTTATTTTTTATTTGGATTTTTAAAATAATTTTTATTTCTCTTGCCAAATGATTCATATACCTCATAACTCAGTCATACATCCCTAAGTGATCCCTGTGTTTTTCAACACCCTCTTCGGGAATATATTATTATTATTTTAAATTACAAATTTTAAATTCTTTTTGAGAGTAATTTTAGGTTAAGAAACATGCTACCTCTCCAAATCCAGAAAATGAACTCTTCTTAGAAGGTACCATGAAGATGCCTCCATAAATCACAAGCTACATCAACAAGATCCAGAATGAACTTTGGGTGTGGTTGATTGAACTGAAGGTTGATTGAACATTTAATTTGAATGTATACTCTTATGCCAAAAGGGGACTGCCCCCTAACTGGCTCTTTGTCAATACACCTAGCAATTATTGGTTTTGTTCTCTTTTCCTCTTATCCTCAAATTATTGCAATTTCAAAGTTGGTATGTTTACAAGACCCACTGGAGAGACCAGTATTCCATGGGTCTCAAGGGGGAATGTATGATTGAAAATCTTCTACCCTAAAAAAAGAACTACATATCGCAAGAGCCCACTGACTTCCTGTCATTATGTACTTCCTGTAGACAGAGGATAAATGGTATGGGCTTTGGAGGCTCCAGGGCTCTGATGTAGAATCAGCATTGATGGTGGTAAGTGGGGATGACTAAAACATGGCTAACCAGCCAAGGGCATGTCGTCTTTATTTTGTATCTTCTTTATTCCTTGATTTCTAATGATCATTAATAAATCTCTTAAAATATAATATTATTATTGAGATATGATTTCAATTTTTACATCGAGGAAGCAAAAACAGTATGCTATGTATTATATTTCTCAGTTATTCATTTTGATAAGTAAAAGAAGCTATCTTCCAGAAAAAATACAATATTTTAAAGATCAAAATAATTAATATACAGTTATATATAATTATTTGAAATATTTAACTATTACATTTATATTAAACTATAAGGAAATTTTTATTTCTAAAGAATGCACAGAGGAAGGGATGACATCAATTATCTATATTTTTCTACTTCTTCATCAGCCACTCTAATCTCTAATGCTTGAAATCTTGCTCCCAGGTGCAACACTTTCCTAAACCTGTTCCCTCGAAGATCACCCGTCATTACTGATTATCAAATCCAATGACCATTTTTTCCATTTCATCATTAACACAGTCATTCTGTATTCAAATGATGCTAAGCCCCAAATTGTACATATTTAACACTTTTAATATTCTTCATTATTTATAAGCCCTTCCTTTATATCATTATTGCTGCTCTTTTTTGTCTTTCTCCAAGAACTGAGAATTAAACCTTTCACTCTAGAAATAAAAATTGTACCACAAAGTTTATGCAAAAATTAAGAAATTATTGGATAAAATACAATAAGCTGCCAATTCAAGGTAAGCAATTATTAAGCACTTTTGTTCTAGGCATTGTGTTAAGCACTAAAAATACAAAAACCAGTGAAAGAAAAAGAAATATCTTAACCTCAAAAATTTGAATTCTAATCGGTAACAAGAATCCATAAAAGCAGAAGTGGGAGGGGTACCCACAAAAATATATAGCAAATCATGAAGTCTGAAGAATCAGGAGTGGATCCCAGAGCAGAATGAAGGATTGAAAATGAATGTCTAGCCTCCTTCTTTAAATGAATATTTTAAGAGTAAGTAACCAAGAACTAGGGGAAGAGTTATCTTCCAAAGGACCAAGAAAATCAATAACAAAATATATCATATATAAGAAATACTACAGTGGTGAATGGGAGGGGACAAAGTAAAATATTTAACTACTAAGTCCTATTTCAGAACAGGCCAAAGGGTTTGATTTTTTGGAACTTAGTTCACTTGAATCTGAGATTGGGGCTGAGATTGGGGGAGAATGGTTTGTCTCTTCATTGGAAGGATCATCCAGAAGCATCACCATATGGTGCTACATGCAAATGGATTTTTGAAGTATTTTTCTTTGCTTCAATTTGTTTTTATTTCCATGCTTTTCATTTCCCCTATAAGAATGTAAATGCTCAGTTCTGACACTTAGTAGGCATTTAATCAATTTTTATTGATTAACTTACAACCCTTATCTTTGTATCTGTTGATTTAGTGTAGAGCTCTTTCCATAATATATAATTAATCAATATTTCTTGAATTCTATAATAAACTATTATTAAAAGTATGAAGATTATTAGAAAAAACTTAAATAAGGTGTATGTGCAGTCTTTATTTTTCTTAAACTATAAAATTATTGAGAATATTGACCTGTTTATCCTTTGGAGATTTCATCTTGGATTCACTTTGGGGAACTCTTGTCCTTCTAGTTCTCCTCCAATCTGTTCTTCATCTACCTTTCTCTTTGGCTTCTTCTTAAACGATTCTTCAAAATTCTAATAACAACCTAGTGTATGCACATTAGTGTACTAGGTGCTACGAATAAAAAAAATACAAATCAAATAGTCTCTTTGTGGGCCTGGCACTGGAACTGAGTGTTAAAGGACAACGGAATTCTGAGAGGCAAAATTGAGAGCAGAGAAGGAGCATTCCAGGTATGTAGGATTTACTTATAAAAATGGACATTTAACTCAATTTAGCATGAGAATTGAATATATGGTGGAGAATATTATTAAAGAAAGCTAAAATATTTAATGATATTCAGATGGTGGAGACCCTCAAAAACAAAAATAAGAAGGTTATATTTTGGAATTATGGGGTTAGAGACAAGATGGCAGAATAGAGGAAGCACTCAGTCAAGTTCTCTCAACATTCCCTAGGACCAATGTATTTACAAGTAAATTCTACCAAACATTTAAGAAACAGTTAATCCCAATATCATATGAATTACTTGAAAAAATAGGTAAAGGAGTCCTACAAAACTCCTTTCATGAGAAAAAAGGGTTTTGATACCTAAAAAGGGGAGCACAAAAATGGAAAATTAAAACTACAGATAAATATCCTTAATGAATGTTAACAAAATTTAAAAATAAAATTTATGAATAAAATGAGAAAAGAGATTACAGTAATATATCATAAAGTTAATACACTATGCTAGGTGTGATTTATCCCAGGAATACTGAGCTGGTCCAATATTATGAAAACTATCAATAATAACAACAAAAATAAGATTATCTTAATAGAGCAGAAAAAGATTTTGATAAGACACCCAATCTTATTACCATAGCACATAGAACATCAGGAAGGAAATGGGGCCTTTTTAAAGATTATATATTGTATGACATGATGGTATACTTAGAGAATCAAGTACAAAACTAGAAGAAACAATGAACAACTTCAGGAAAGTTTCAGGATATAAAATAAACCCACATTTGTCAACAAAATTTCTCTATTTATTGCCAACAAACCACATCAGTATTAGATAAAAGAAATTTCATTGAAAACAGAATAAACAATATGAAATATTTGGGAGTCTAGTTGCCAAGACAAACCCAGGAATTATATGAACACCATTATAACACACTTTTCACATAAATAAAGACAGATCTAAACAACTAAAAGAATATTAATTGCTTCTGAGTAGGCAGAGCCTTTATAATAAAAATGTCAATCCTACCTAAATTAATTTACTTATTCAGTGCTATACCAATCAAACTACCAAGGCATTATTTTTCAGAACAGGAAAAAATAGTAACATAATTTATCTGGAAGAATACACTGTCAGTAATATAAAGAGAATAAATATTAAAAAAAATGTTAAAGAAGGCAGTCTAGCAGTTCCAGATTTCAAACTACATTACAAAGTGGTAATCATCAAAACAATTTGTTACTGACTAAGTAATAGAGTGGTGGATCAATGGAATAAATCAGGTACATAATACATAGCAGTAAATTACTATATTAATCTAGTATTTGAGAAGTCAAAAAATCCAAGCTTTGGTTGTTAGAATTCACCATTTGATAAAAATAACTTGAAAAACTGGAAATCAGTTAGGGAGAAATAAGACACAGATCAAAATCTCACACTGTATTCTAAGACAAAGTCTAAATGCACAAATGATTTAGAAATTAAGAGTTGAGCCATGAGTAATTAGGGGAGGACTGAAAAAATATATACCTATAGAATCTCTGGATATGGAAGTTATGATGACACAAGAGACATAGAGGATTACTGGGAAGCAAAATAGATAATTGTGATTACAGGAAAAACAAAAGACTTTTCCACAAATAAAATTAAAGCATTCAAAATTAGAAGTAAAACCAGAAACTAGAGGAAAACAATTATGGAGGTTTTCTCTGGTAAAGACCTGTTTTCTCAAATATGTAGAGAACTGATCTAGATTTATAAAAAATAAGAGGCATTCTCTAGTTAACAAATGTTTAAAAGATATGAACTGGAAGTTTTTTAACAAAGAAATCAAAGCTGTCGATATTTATGTGGAAATGCTCTAAATTACTACTGATTAGAGAAATTAAAATTAAAGCAACTTTGATATATCAAAGTATTTGATTTGATATCAGAGTAGCTAACATTAGAGAAAAGAAAAATGACATGTTGGAGGGAATATAGGAAAAAAAACATTGCACTAATGCACTCTTGGTATACTAATGAGTCAGTCCAGTCATTCTGAAGAACAATTAGAATCTCACCAACTACATTAGGAAAGTCACTTAGCCTCTCAATACTATAGTCAATTATATAAGATTATAATTTGCAAAGAAGGTGTTGGCATACTTTGATAGACAAAGTTTCTTAAACAATGGAGTCAGTCCCTTATACCACTGGAATCAGAGGTCTAGGCTTTTTCTTGTTTTTAGTTAATAAAGGAATAACTGAGCCATTATTCTGAGCTTAAGATCCAAAGGTTCATCATGGTAAATTAAAGTTAGAGGTCTCACCATAACCAGCCTGTGGTAAGGACCCCATTAGATGTTCAACAGTATGCTTTATCGGGTTTTGACAATTAACTAGCATGCTATTAACCTAGTATGTTTAAAAACATGCTATAGCATTTGGTAACAATGGTTTGCAATATTTTATATGAAGTCATAAGTTACAGTTTAAGGTTAAGATGAGAAAATTTAATTAATCCTACAGAACTATAATACTACTTTGGGGAGGAGTTAGGTCAAAGTAATCTTCTACAGCTGGTGTAAATCTTCAAAGGATCAAACAACACTTGGACATGGCAAGGTTTTTTCACATGATCTCATCAGGTTAGATGTACACCCACCATTCCCAACAAACCCAATTTATTCTTTATGGATTTCACCTTCTCTAGATAACTACACAGACCTGAAGTTTTTATTCTTCCAGCAGACACTCAATCTAGTTTGTTCTGATAATATTATTTTGTATAATATACCAAACTATATCTTTTCTAATACTACAGTTAATCTATTATTATAATTGACATATTATACAAAGTTGGTTTACTAACTGAATCTAACTTTTGGTAAAAAATCATAGTTGCAGTTATCTACTTAATGGAGTGTATTTGAGCATTTGGTTTATGATCAAAAATCTAAAATCAATAAAAATAAATTTCCTTTTATATGGTAGTTCACATAAAGTTCAGGAACATATTCTTAACCCTTTATGTTATAGCCAGTCTTTATGGGAGAAAAATAATCTTGGTTTTGCTAAAACAAGAGACTAAGGATAAAAGTTTACATCATGGACTAACAATGACTTAGCTACCTCTTCTCTTCTGCAAATTCACCAGGAACCATAGAGCCCCTTTCCATTTTTGAGTTGTGAGTTCTTCATTTCCAGGTTACAATGGCCAAATGTTTGGTAGATAGGGCAGGAGAGGAAAGTTAAAAACCAGGATTTTATTATATCAAATTGATCCTCAGAACTTTGTTGATCTTTTGGACAGTATTAAAGGGCTATTCCAGAAGCCATCCCAGTCTATGCTGATGCCTTAGGTCAGGAGTGTTCTCTGAATGAAACTGAGTTAGCTTCTACATGCTATCAAATATAAAAAAGTTCATGGGAAGTGATGACATGATTCTTAAAATAACAAATACAGGTATTCAAAGGCCAAGAGATAGAGATAATAGAAGAGTCAATGAGAAAATCTGAGAAAGAATAAAAGATACTAAGAGACTTGAGAAAGAAAGAATTAAAAAATCTGTTTTGGGGTTTGGGGAAACTGACTTGCCATTTAAACAAGAGCACTTTTTCCACAAATATTCTCAGACAACTCTGATAATGGGTGGACAGAATGAACAACATTAATACCACAAATGTGTCAAGGAAAAGTTAGGAAGTTTTACAGTTAAAATAAACATAAGAATCAGTGTATCGACTTCTATAAGTACAAGGAAGACCAATATACCCACTTGAACTTTCACAGAGAACTTTTCACTCATCATTCTTTATTTTAAATTCTCTAGATACCAGTAGCCAGGATGAATAAAAAGTCATTTGTATTCATTATCATTTTTCCCATTAAAACATTCTAGTATTGAAATATTTTGGAAAGCATCCTTCAAACTCCTTTAAAGAGTATAGATAAACTTAAATACATGTTTTTCATAAAATGCATTTAATTATATTATAATTGAATACTTTAAAGTATAATGAATGGAACTTTATTTTAAAGCAAAAAAGTGACAAGAATTTTCTCTCTTTTTTTCCAGACTAGAATATTTGTGTAGAATTCCATTGACATTATGAATAAGCAGGTTTTTATGGGGTTTTTCTAGGGAAATAAGGACAGTTAAAAGGGGACAAATGTTTCTAATTCTGAAATAGTTACTTTGGAACTTTTGGATCATCATAGAATTTGTAAATATGAATGAATATAATGGGAAGTGACTGACTTATAGAACAATATCTGTCTGCATGATATTTTTTATATCATCACATCTATATGTCAGTTACTTATAATAAAAACACATTTAATAATTTAAGCATCTTAAAATTGCTTATATTAATTATTACTTGGATTATTTTTTAATGTCGTTTTGTTTTATTTTAACGATCACCTGGTGTTTAAACCCACAGCAGTAATAGCTGCTTTAAAAAAATAGTTTGAGTACATTATTTCTTTCAAATAAAGATAATTTAAATCTGAATTAGATATCTTTGATGGTGCTGTTTTTTAAATGACTGAACTATGAAATGAGTATGATAGAAAAGTCAGATGGAAGAACAAGTCTAGTAGAAAAGCATAATATATTTTCTTTAGATAGAGAGAGAAATATGTATATAAATCCATATACATATAGACATGAGTTTTATAGAAGTATAGATCTCTCTCTAACTACCCTATTTGTCTAGAGAAAGAGAGGAGGAGAAAAGAAAAAGGAAGAAAAGGGGGAAGAGAAATAGGATCTATCCTATTTTTATGTTTTATATATAGTTAAATATTTTATAGGAATATTATAACAATAGTCACATCCCAATATAATTTTCAATAAATAAATATTCTATTTAAAATCTTAAATCACTGACTTAGAAAAACAAAACTCTATTCATAGCTCACATTGTTATTTTAAAGGTGTAAGTATCTCAACAAGTTTAAAGCTTAAATATTACTCACAAATAGAGCCACAGTATTATAACTAATAGAACCATAAATATTATACTTTAGTAAAGAAATTAATAACAAAGGTCTGATTTCTAGACATTGTCAATTTAAAACAAAGACAAAAGGAACAGAGAGAAAAATTCTGAATATTATGATATTAGACCATAAAATTGCTTTGTAACAACATCAGATATCTCCAGAGGACAAAGTAACTCATTGCAAAACCAAGAAATGAAACATTAAGATTGACCTATCAGAAAAAAGAGAAATTGAGAAAACAAAGAATAATATATTTTGATACTGATAAAAATAAGACAATTAAATGATCGTTCTTGTATGGCTTGAGTTGAGTCAAAGTTGCACTTTGTTCAAAGTGGCAGAATTTACCATTGTAATGAGACAATTTTGTAATTAGCTGCTACAGATGATAAATATGTATAATATTGAGTCTTGTGAAGGCTAACAATGGTTTAGATTGTAAATGAAAGTCAATGAGGTGTGTACTCATTTTATTAGCATTACTATAGCATTCTGTTTTCTTAGTATGTTGCATTATTTAATTCTTTATAAAGTTTGCTGTACAAAGACTAGTTTTATGATTTCAATATAAACAGAGATAAGAATTTATATATAATCACTTAAATAGGCATCTTCTGTAGGACATTTAATCTCATTATAACTTTATACTTATAAAGTCACAAAATATGGTAAGACTTTTACCTGAAAGACACCCAGTGACTGACAGAAACAGAATTAGTTTCCATGACGACCCCATCCTTGGTCACTAGGGTCTTCCTGAGTCCCAGCGTGTGTAACTGTTAGCAGCTTTGACGTTTCTTCATTAAAGTATAGCCTATTGAGACAGAAGAGAGGTTTCAAAAATAAAAGAAACAACTCACCCCCAAAAAGCTAATATTGAAAAAAACATATAAAAGGATGTAAAACCTTAGAATGCTTGAAGTAAGGAAAGACTGATTATTAGTTTAAATATTGAAACAACTAGAATGGTTTCTATTTTCATACATTAAATACACAATGCTAAAATTACAAAGAAAAGAACAAAACAAGTTTTTCATAAATCATTTATTCCGATCAATCCCTAAAAGACAAAAAAAAATTTAAAAAAGCATCAGATTCTAATTTGGGATCATCTTTTCTCATAGGGAATTGGGAGGGGTACATTTAATACATTAGACAAATGAATGGGGTAGAAAAACTAGGGTAGATGAACCAGATACATTAATATCTGTTTCTCTGATACAGAATATAACTAATGATCAGTTAGTCAAGCACTTTTACACATTGTGCCTTTAGCTCATCTAAACCTCCACAGGGAACTTTCCTCAATTAATTATTAATGTCAACTGCCTTTGTTTTTAAGTTCTGTGATAATCTGCGTTGTGATACAGTTCCCTTGTTTGGTGAGTTATCTCTCTCAGCATCCTACACTGGCCAGACCTGAGGGAAATAAGATTTTTCATGAATATTTAACTTTTTTTTGTCTTATGGTCATGCCTTTTACAATAAACACAGCATAATATTCATTTATTTTGTATACTTTTCTCCCCCGCCCCCAGCAGGACTACATTAAAAACAGACATGATAAACAAGCCTAACCCTGAAAGTACTGCAAATATAAGAAAGATATTTGGAAATTCCTAAAATAGAAGAAAATGAAGATATAAGTTAAGAATTTCTAGGTGTGATCTAGCTGAGTTTTACTGAGGCAAGAGATTAGGTTCAAAACAAAATAATTTAAAGTGTGTCTTCAATGATATAAAACAATGATTCCTTCATTCATATCTAATCTCTGAAGGAAGATAATAAGAAAAAGAAAAGATGCAATTGCCCTCTGCCTCATAGAGCAGCACCTTTAAAAGCAGGCAAATATTCTCTGCTGAGAAACTAAAAACTTATTAATGTCATAAGAAAATTCACTACTTGATTCATTTTAGACTCACTCTAATTTCTTTTAGATACTGAGCAGAGGACTCCAATTTAATTTCATGGCTAAGACTCTCTAATGGAGAAGGCAGCTATTAGGATTAAGTCATCATTGATTTATAATTTCACTTAAAAAACACACCCCTTTCATTACTCTTTCATAAGAAAACTGTAGATTTCTCCATATAAACAAGAAGCAGAAGTCTTTGAAGTAAAGTTGTCTTATCATTAAATGATGATTATATATTCAAAACAGTAAAATAGTTGTCCCCATCAAAGTTGCTTTACATGGTTTATAAACTCTTAGGTCAAACATTCCTAAATTATCCAAATTTAGAGAATCCTGAATCTTGGAAAAAACCATCTAGCTCAATTCACTGACAATAAATAAATCATCACTGATAACTGGTTATTCAATCTTTGCTTACATACTACTAATAATGAGAAGCTCATCACATTATGAAAATATAATCTCATTTTTACATAGTTCTAAGTAGAAGATAGTAGCCCCTAATATTGCATTAACATCAGACTATTTTTAACTTACTTCGTTTTCACCTACTAATGTATTTTAAATATTTTTGTGACTTTAACTACATGTGTAATTAAGTAGATGTTATATACAGTAAAATTTTGTGAATTCAGACTGTATTAATGTAAACATTATATCCTTATATCCTAAACAAAATCTTATAATTGATTAAGGGCTTTTATATTTATGATACAGTTTTATGGAATATAAGTGTACTTATTTATTAGCACCCACTTGTTCATTGATGATGTATGCACTACCCAAAAGTTATTAAACTATACTTATATAAATAAAAAATCTAAATCTTTCTCTTAAAACTTACTAGAGTAAGAACTAGATCATTTCTAAAGATTCCTTTAGTTCTAACATTTTGAAACTATTCCCTATTCCACCTGACAGATTTTTATATGTTTGAAGATAGCCTTCACATAATCCTCTAAATCTTTTCTTCTTCAGGTGAAGAGAAGAATTTATTTCCTTCAATCATTTCCATTGTGTCACGATTTATTTTGGAGTAGTATTGGCTCAGAACAGTAACTCTAGGGACATAATATATTATATGTAAAGACAATAGTTTTAAATAATTAATTGTTTTAATTTATGTAAAATCTTGATTTGAAGTTTTTTTTTTAATCTGATATGTAAATATATTTCTTATGCTTTGCCTCTGAGAATTCCTAGGTTCCTGCAAGGCCTACTGTTAATGTCATATCCTATAGGAGGTTAGTACAGTGCCTAGCACATAGTAGGCACTTAATCAATGTTAACTTATTGGTTGATGGATTGATATCATGAAACCCACAGTCATTAGTGCTCTCTCCTTATTTAAGATTACTTGCCATGCATGTTGCATATGAGAAGCAGTGTTTTGTAGAAGATAGAATCTGACATAGGAAGATATGAGTTCAAGCCATGCCTTTGGCATTACAAGATACATGATCTATCAGTACTCTCTCTTTATTACAAGACACTGAGAAGGTAATAACTCACATTGGTAGAGGGAGTTCATAACTTGGGAGCCCACAGCAGAGGCTCAGTGTCTATGCCTCTTCTTAGATACTTATCCTCCTAGATGGCATATGTAGAAGGTAAGCACTTTAAGGAGGGAAATGTGTTTCAAGGTTTTTCTTTGTATTACTAATGCCTCTCTAAGTACTTCATATATAATAAGGAAATAATAAATTCATAAATTTCCAATATCCAGTATAGCATCGTGTACTTAGTAGGTACCTCGTATATGTTGGGGAAATGTGTTTTATATATCACTGTATATGTATATGTAATGACCACTACATCAGCTTTTTTATATCAAGAAGTATTTATTAATTATCTACTAAATTTAAGGTGTTGTACTAAGTCTGGAGGATACAAAGACAAGAATGAATTAATCTCTGCCATTATGGTACTTATATTCTAGTAGTGGGACAAGGGAATATATGTTTCATTGTTAAAATATTTAATATGAAAGACTCTATGAAGTAAATAATAACATTGTTCCACTCTGACACTCCTTGGATCTTCATGGAAATTTAGGTCACATCATTACCAAGACCCATACTCAAATTCTACTTTTTTCTTATAACCAAATCTCAGCATGCATTTGTTGTGTAATATAGATCTTCATCTTTGCCCTACCAACCAGTATAGACACATTCCAGACTTTATCCTCATACGGCACAACTGTATGTGTATAATTCTAAATGATGATTGAATCCTTCCAAATAAGAGAGGTCATCTCTTGTATTTCATCTCTTTGTTGCCATTAATATTTATTGACTGTTGATGAGACTAAAATTTAAAATACCAAGTAGAGGAAGAACTGACTCCTATCTTTGAGTATAATTTATGTTAGTTCAAAAGACAAGATGCCATAGTATTGAGCATCAATTAAGTGTACATTTTATGGTATAAACCTTAACCACATAGAGTTAAGAGAGGTAGCAAAGATTAAAGAATGATGTGGTTGATTAAGGCAAAGGAGAATACACTATTCCTTAAAGATAGGTTAAGACTTAGACAGCAAAAAGAGGAACAATACATTTGGGAAATGGCTACTTCAAATGCATGGAAGAATCAGCATCAAAAAAACATAAATATTGTTGAAGAAGGAATTTTGTTGAATAGAAGAAGGGAATAAGCATTCATATAACCAGACATTATGTTGCATCTACTTTTACAAATATTTTCTCCTTTGATCCTCACAATAATCTTGTTGTAATTATCTCCATTTTACACTTGATAATATTATCCCCATTTTTAATTTGAGGAAACTGAGGCAGGCAAAGGATAAGTGACATGTCCATGTTTACACACTTCATTTCTGGGATCAGATCTGAACTCAGGTCTTTCTGTTATCAGATCTTGAACTCTATCCACTGCACTACCAGCTGTCCTAATAAATAATTATGGAAATATAGGCTGTGTACAGACTATGAAAGGCCTTGCACGTGGGGACTATTTTTCCTATAGGCAATGAGGATCAATAGAAAGTATTTGAGCAACAGCACAACATGAAAAAAAGTAAATTAATTTTATTAATGTAGAGCTGGAAGGGATATTAGAGATTATTTAATACAAAACTTCAATTTTGCATCTAGGGAAACTAAGGATATCTCAAAGAAGTTTAATAATTTTTGAACAATCACAAGATATTATATCAGAGTTGTGATAATAACCTTAGAATTTGGATTCAATACTTAGATCTTAAAAAGCAAAACCATCTATATGTCATTGTTTTATTTTGGGGATATTAATCTGAGAGGGATATTTAGGACATGTCACAACTTTGTGTATCCGTGTGTGTGTGTGTGTGTGTGTGTGTGTGTGTGTGTGTGTGTGTGTGTGTTTGTTTGTGGGTGATATTAAAGGGCAGAAAGAATAGTTTTAAAAACCAGTGAGATAGACAAAATAAGTAAAGCAGGATTTTACCAAATTCCTTTTATGACACAAATATGATACTGATTCCAAAGCCAGGCAGACCAAAAACAGAAAGAAAACTACAACAATCTCCTTAATAAATATAGATGCAAAAATCTTAAATAGAATACTAGCAGAATGACTCCAGCAACTGATTATAAGGGTTATTCATTATAATCAGGTGGGATTTATACTAGGAATGCAATGAAGTTTTAATGATAGTTAATATTTAATTAATTTAAACATAATATTAATAATTTAAAATAATCTATATAATTGATCATATCAACAAACAGACAACAAAAATCACATGATTATCTCAATAGATGTAGAAAAGGCCTTTGACAAAATTTAACACTCATTTCTTTTGAAAATATTAGACAGTATAGAAATAGAAGGGCCTTTTCTAAAAATAATAAACAGTATATATTTAAAACTATTACAAAGCATCATCTGCAATGGGGATAAATTAGAAGCATTTCCAATAAAATCAGGAGTGAAGCAAGAATGCTCATTATCACCTCTATTATTTAACATCATACTAGAAACACTAGCAGTAGCGATCAGAGAAGAAAAAGAAATTGAAGGTATTAAAATAGGCCATGAAGAGACTAAACTATCAATCATTGCAGATAATATGATGGTCTACTTAAAGATTCTTAGACAATCAACTAAAAAGCTAGTGGAAATAATCAATAACTTTAGCAAATTTGCAGGATACAAAATAAACCCACATAAATCATTAGCATTTCTATATATTTTCAACACAATTCAGTAATTTAGAAAGAGAGATACCATTTGAAATTACCCTAGGCAATATAAAATATTTATGAATCTGTTTACCAACACAAACACAGGAATAATATGAACACAACTATGGAAACTTTTTCACAAAATTAAAATTAGATATAAATCATTTGAAAAACTGATTGCTAATGGGTAGGATGAGCTAACAAAATAAAAATGTCAATCCTACCCAAATTAATTTACTTATTCAGTGCCATACCTATCAAACTAACAAACTTTTTTACTGAATTAGAAAAAATATATAACAAAGTTCATTTGGAAGAACAAAAGATCAAGAATATCAAGGGAAATAATGAAAAAAAATGTGAAGGAAGGCCGTCTAGCAGGACCAGATCTTAAACTGTACTATAAAGCAATGGTCATCAAAACAATATGGTATTGGCTAAGGGACAGAAGGGAGGAATAGATAATAAGGGAAAAAAGATAATAAGGAAAAGGAAGAGATAATAAGGAAAAATAAATGTACAAAATATTTAAAGCCACACTCTTTGTGATGGAAAAAATTGGAAAATGAGGGTTTATCCCTCTATTGGGGAATGGCTGAGCATATTGTGGTATCTGATAGTGATGTAATATTATTGGGTTGAAAGCAATAATGAAATGGAGGAATTCAATGTGAACTGGAATGACCTCTTGGAATTGATGAAGAGCAAAAGGAGCAGGACCAGGAGAACATTGTACACAGAGACCGATACACTGTGGCACAATCAAATGTAATAAACTTCTCTACTAGTAGCAATGTAAACATGCAGGACATTTCTGAGATACTAATGGCAAAGAACACTATCCACATCCAGAGAAAGAACTGTGGGTGTAGAAACACAGAAGAAAAAATTTCCTTGATCACATGGTTTGATGGGGATATGATTGGGGATATAAACTCTAAGTGATCACTCTAGTGCAAATATCAATAATATGGAAATAGGTCTTGATCAATAATACATTAAAACCCAGGTGAATTGCTTTTTGGTTACAGGAGGGAGGAGGCAGGAGGAGAGAGAAAGAATATGAATCATGTAACCATTGAAAATATTATAAATTAATTAATTAAATTAATATAAAAAGTAAGATGTGATCTAAATATCCAATGATATGCTTTTTATTTATTTTGTAATTTCTTCTTATTGTTATTAAAAAAATAGTTTACCTACTAAGACAGAAGAGTGATACAGGCTAGGTAACAGGGCTTAAGTGACATGTCCAGGGTCACAGTGCTAGGAAGTATCTGAGGCCAAATTTGAACTTAGAACCTCCAGCCTCTAGGCCTGGCTCTTGATCCACTAAGCCATAATGATGTGCTTAAAAAATAGAAAGTATTTTAATTGATATAGTTAGAGGAATATTGTATAACAAAACAGGTATAGAAGTGACTGAAAGAGATAAAAAAGATAATTTTGATTGCAAAAACCTGGAAGGTTATTATATAAGTAAGATCATTAGATTGGATGCAACTGGGTAGGGAAACTGGTCACTGGGAAAGAAAAATTACATTTCATATAAGGGTCTAATATACAAGCTATAAAAGGAACCAGCATAAATATATAAGATAAAAAGCAATATCCCAGTATATATGTGGTCAAATAATATGAACAAACATTTCTCAAAAAATACTGAATGACTAACAATATCAATGAGAAATGGCAAAATAAATGAAAAGCACAAGAATATCAAGATCACTTCATACCAAGCAATATAAGAGCTAGTTCAAGCCAGTTGTGTTCAGGTATTGGACCTGTTCCTTACCTCTGAAACTTCCAAGTCATACCTTTGTTTCTTTCTAATGTTAAAACTTCCATCAGAACCCTGGGATTCTTTACCCTGGAATATCTATTCTTCTGTGCAACCTTCTAATCTGTAATACCTATTTGCAAGTTCTTCTCCCTTTAAATGAGTTTCTTCTGGGGCTTCCATTTTAGGGGAGTCCAAGGCAGAATTAACTGTATTCCTAACTTCAAGACACTGAAATTGTGGCCCTTAGTCTGGTACATTCCTTCTCTTCTGCCCTTTTGGCATTCAGGAAGTGATTAAAAAATATTTGTTCCATTTATTACTTCCAAATTAGCAAAGATGATAAAAGTTAGGAAAGGCCAGTTTTAAAGAAGTTCTGGAAAATTACTCATGTACCTGTATGATTGAAAATCTGTTAACCTAAAAAAGAACTACATATCCCAAGAGCCCACTGACTTCCTGTCATTACATACTTCCTGTAGAGGATAAAGGGCATGGGCTTTGGAGGCTCCAGGGCTCTGATGTAGAATCAGTATTGATGGGGGTGAGTGGGGATGACTAAAAATGGCTAACCAGCCATGGGCACATGGTCTTTATTTTTATCTTCTTTATTCCTTGATTTCTAATGATCATTAATAAATCTCTTAAAATATAATATTATTATTGAGATTTAATTTTAACTTTTACATACTTCACCAATCTTTTTTCACTCGACATGTAACTTGATATCTCACTTTACTAGGGAGAAAAAGTTCACCATAGCCACTCTGAATTCCCTTATGTACCCTAAGCCATAAAACATAATGCAATACATAAATTGAAGGAGGAGGGCAGAGGTGGTATTGTGGTGGGCATTGCAACAGATCAGGAGGACTTGAATTCATCAGAATTGCTACAGAATAGTCTCTCGGGAGCCGAGAATGATGATTGTCTTTGGGCATTATCATCTATTGATGTACCCTCATGTGGCTTTGAAGTCCAAAGACTGAGACGCAAAAAGTATATAGAAAGAGGCCTGATGGTAATGGGTTTTAGTGGGTCAAGGAACAATTTTTTTAGGACCAGTATCAGAAGGACAGAGGGTTAGGAAGGCCAATAGGATAGAGTTCACAGGATACCAAATGTTATTAAACAGGTTTTATTTAAGATAAGGGAAGGAAGGGATGGGAATTAGGATAATCTATCTAAAGAGTATAAATAAACCTCCCACCAAATATAGTTGATAACCTCAGAAAGATGGTATCTATACTATCAGTTACCTCTCTCCTGTGAACTTTAAAACTACTCCATCCTACTCAGACCATATTTTAGAAGATTTGATTTAGCTATCTCCTGATTGTAACAATGAAGACACTCTCTTTAACAGAATCAGGAATGTCTTGTAGTACTTTACATTACTCCACCCTACTTAGACATACTTAAGGGGAAGATAAAGTTGTAATCTCCTAATTGAGCAATGAAGGTACTTAGTTCTCACCTTATAGTGAAGTTAGAACTTTAAGCTAAGTCTATTTTTAGACCTTAATACAAAGAGGTATTAAGTAACTATAAAGGTTAAATTAATCAAAAAAAGGTCAAGTAACTAACAAAAGATGAACTTAACAAAGAAGTGTGCAAAGAAGGTAAGAACTAAAAGTATGGGAAGTCCTGGAGAAAGCCTTTGATGTGATAATTTAGAGGTGGAGACACAAGGGTGAAAGGTCTATATATTTGGGATTTTTTTATCTCTCAAAAACTCTTTCCCTGGAAAGTTGGATCTGGTTGATCCCTTCATGTGAGCAGCCTGGGCGCCAGTTTGATCCTGAAACTCAGCCTGGAGGAGCTCACTCAGACAGCTTCCTTGAGATGGTCTCTTGGTGAGTGATAAGACTGACTTCCTTTTCCCTTGGGCTCAGGGAGGCCCCTTTGGCCAAGGCATTTAACTCCTGCCTGACTCAGCCCCTGAGCTGGAACAGTTTAAATTAATTCTTTTTCCTCTCCCTCTCTCTTCTTAAATTCCTTCCCTCTATATTAATTAAATTACCATAAATTTCCAGACTAACTTGGGAATTTTATTTGGCGATCATTTAAATCTAGATTTAAAGTCACAACTCTAAATTCATCTTTACACTACCTAAATGTCCCAGTTCCTACAAAACATTACATTTCACTAACCCAACCCCCTCTTAAATGGTGATAAAGATAGCAGGTTGGAAGGTAAACAGGACCAGGGCTCAAAGGGATGGTCTCACTGACAGATGGCTTTAGGTATCTCAAGCAGCTCTGTAGGAATATCTCTCAGTCAGTTTCCACAGGATACACAGAAACAGGTTCTTGGTAAGATGGATCACAAGGA
Source organism: Monodelphis domestica (assembly GCF_027887165.1). NCBI lineage: Eukaryota > Metazoa > Chordata > Mammalia > Didelphimorphia > Didelphidae > Monodelphis > Monodelphis domestica. Next base: position 257,942,085 of record NC_077230.1, read on the forward strand.
AAGCCACAGAGGAGAGAATATCTACCTCACGAGGCCCATCCTAGAAGACTAGACAGAAACTCATCCTCCTGCCTACTTAACTCTCTGTTAGAAGAAGCAATAACCCTGTCACTTCTCCAGAATTCTGGAACCTTCCTGCTTCTACCTTTGCAGGATCTCCTGCTTCTGCCTTTTCCTTTTAACAGGGGGTAGGGGGGCAGCAATTGATCTCTGGGATAGATGTGGCACAGCCTCTAAAGGATTCTTCATCACAGGTCTATAGGATTCTGTCAGATTACAGAAGGGGTCCACAACACAAAATAATTAAGAACTTCTTCCCTAAAATCATCATCATCCCATCTTTCTTTTGTTTCTCAGCCACCCTCCAGAGAGAGGTAGCTACTGCAGCTGGTTCTTCTTGTTGACTACCTTCTCATTTTTTCCTACTTTTACAAATAGACTTCTCACTAGACTAGGTCGCTAAAACTGATATCTCCCTGGTCACTTATCATTTCATTTTTACATCATTATTTTTTAAAAGTTTCAGGATCTTATTTATTTTACAACAGAATCATTTCATATTAATAGCATGTCCTCACCACAACATGATTGAACATTTTCTTATAATAAAGAAACACATTTAAAGAGACAATTCCTAATGGTGACAGATAGGAAAACCCAGGTTCCACCTCCTTATTGAGTGACAGAGGGTATGTTTCAATATTAGTTCCTCAGGACACAAAGTTTTCATTAGAATTAATATTATCTTCATTGGAATAATGACAAAATAATTTAGGTGACTAAATATAGAGAGAGCTGGACTTGGATTAAGGAGAATCTGAGTTTCAATCTGACTCTATTTGCTTATTAATTGTGACACCTTGGACAAGTCTCATAATCTTTTTCAACTGACTCACTTCTAAAATGGGAATAATGGGATGACCAGAATAATGGGATGATTCAGAAACAGAATAATCTTCACTATCTCATTAATATTATAAAATGAACAATTTTGAAGATTTGTATAACCTGACAAAGAATAATGGGCATAAACAGGAAAACAACTTATTCAATAACATTATAAAGAAAAACAACTTTAATAACTTTAAGAACTCTGATCAATTCAATGACTATTTATGATTCTAGAGTACTACAAAGAAAATATACTCTCAATTTCCTAAAAAGAAATGACAAATTTTGGGTTCAGAATGAGATACATAATTATATGTACACAGAAAAATATACATGGTGTTTTGTTCAGTCCTTTCAGTCAAGTTTTACTCTTTGTGACCCTATTTGTGGTTTTCTTGGCAAAGATATTAGAGCAGATTGCCAGTTCCTTCTCCAGCTTATTTTACAGATGAGGAAACTAAGGCAAACAGGAGTAGATGATTTGTGTATACAGAGATGTGTATACATGTATGTGTATACATGCCACCACTATATATGCACATACATTTATTTATATGTTTGTAAACCCCCTCTTATACATATATATACACATACTGTCATGCACACAGAAAAGATGAGGGAATTTATTTTGCTTGACTATTTACAAGGAATTTATTTTTGTTTTATTTTTGATGGGATAGAGGTGTGAAGATGTGAAGGATAGTCAATAGATTTCCAATAATTTAAAACACTTTCAAAATGGAAGTTTGTTTGCTTTTTTGGTGGCACCTACAGTTGTGGAATGCTTCACAAACTTTCATATGAGGTTAATATATATATATAAATATAATATATTATACGTAATAATATATTAATAGATTTGTTCAATTGTTTTACTATTTTATGAGAGCTCTCATCAGATGGAATTAGTTTGAGGTTGTTTTTAATGTAAAAACAAAACACATCATTAAAATGTATAAAAATAACATAATCATTTATTTGCTAAATTTTTGAGGGTTTTATCCTGATTTCAATAGTAGCTATGACTTTGAATAACTAAGAAAATTCTCCCAAGATATTATTTTTTCTATTTACTACTCTGAATAAAATTGTGAGCTGTTATGGCTCCTTAAGATTAGGCTATATATTTTTCTTTCCTTAGTAGCCTCCTTTAATATATACATATTTGTGTAATGTAAAGGACTTTAAAGAATTTTTCAAAACCACTGCCTTCTTCTCCCTTCTGAGAAACTATTTTGCTTGAAGAGCCCTGTCTACCAAAGGAGCAGAATGTGAAGATTTTCTTTTCACTTATTATTATAAGTAAAACAGAAACATATTTTATCAGATAGACAAAGAGAACACATATAATTTATATGTGAAATTATGTATGTTTACATATTTATGTACATACACATGTTATAACAACTTTCTGCAAAAGAAACTCAAATCTATTCAGTTCTGTTAAATAGCCAATGTTTTGTTCAAGAGCTCATCTTCTTCATTTCCTACTACTTTCTCTTATGAGGAAAATATTTTATTTAAATGTAAGGAACAGGGAAAATCATCTAGTTTCTGACCTCATCCTACTCTCTATGGAATTGCTGATGTAGAAAAATTTTGCAGATAATTTATATGAACAAAATTTGTCATTTAAGGACATGGTATTATTTTCTGTCTGTTCTAGGTCAGACCAGCCAATCTGGTAACTGAGGCCTAGGATTAAACCAAAATTAGACACTCAGTAATCTTATAATATTATATAAAAGGCATTTTACTCGATAGCATGAAAGACTATTCACCTAAGTTACAGCATTAGTTTAGTTAGGTGCCACCCAGTTTGAGTTAGCATTTGACAAAATGATACATCTGGTCAAAAGTGTGGGTTGATTCACATTGTGGCAGGAAGTCTATCAAGCAAGAGAAAATCACCTCTCAAAATGCTGAGCTTTTAGGCTTTGGGTAACTAGGAAGCTACATCAAAAGAAGGAGCCTTAGTTTCCTGGACCTAATAAAAGTAATGATTTCATTTCTAATTTAAGGGAAAACTAACATATGTGGCAGAAATCTTAAAGTTTTCTTAATCCATAATGTGTGAATTTCTAGCTATGTATGGGATTTTAAACAATTTTCAATGAGATCTTTATTGGTTGTTGTTACTATAACATTTTTCCTTTTTAACTGTTATGCTAGTTTAATTCTTAAATATTCTTGGCACAACAGTGTTTGGTTTACACATCTTGCCAAGTTTTTTGTTTTGTTTTGCTTTATGCTCTACTATTTTCACTATTTTGTGGGACACCATGACTTATAGTCTTCTATTTTCGTCTGTAAATTTTTAGAAATTAATTTATACTTTAAATTGATGAGACTGACTTGTTTTTAAGGCACTTTTGATCTCATTTAGGCAATTCACATCACTTAAAATCCTATTACAAATTGATTGTTACAAATTGGTGTCTAAGTTCTTTATTCTCCCCTCCCCCTTTTCCATATTATGGCATCATGATCTTGTTTACAGAGATCAGAATGGGCTTTTTATTGTATAACATATCTTTTTCTCATTTTTATTCTCCTGATTTGGGATTTTTTTCAATCTTTGCTCTAAGTGAATGATCTAGCTATACAAAGGCATTTCCTTATGAAGGATTACCTTATGAATAATAAGTATTTCCTTTCTAGTAATATATATTTCTTATTTTTTGTACTGATTTTTGATTTTTGCCATACTCAATACCATTCATTTCAATTCTAGAAGAAACTACACATGATGTTTAATAGTTTGTCAACTACAAGTCTTTTGCCTCTTTCATTCATCATTTATGAAGCAAATTGTCAAACACATTTTTTCTGTTCTCATGAATGTCTAGATTTGCAATGAATATAAAAGTTACCTTTCATGAATATGTCAAAATATTAGAAGATACAACAGAGGTAACCTTCGTCATTTGAAAACCATTTGATTATTAATATCAAGCAAGACATAAGATAAAATGATGTATGCACACCAAAGATATTTGGTACTGAAATAGAGGAGAATTTCTTGTATAGTCTCAGTAGAGTAGAGATTGTCAATGGATAACAAGGTTTCTACTACTAATAATAACAGTAATAATAATATTTATAGAGCATTTTAATGTTTGCAAATGCTTTGCAAATCTCACCTTATTTTATCTTTACAACAACTCCAGGTGGTAGGTTCTATTTCAGAAATGAGGAAACTGAACTAAATAGCAGTTATGTGACTCATTCATGGTCTCATAGCTATTAAGTGTTTGTGGCTTTTGGCAGATGATGATGTGCTTGTTTCATGGAAGTCTGTAATTTTGGTAATTCCTAAATGTGATTATTAATTGCTTAAAAGATTTAACCTAAGTATGACTACACAAGTATAACTAAATAAATGAAGAATTCCTATTCTCCAAACTATATATACCATTGGGTGAAAGTCTGTGGAGCTTTTTATATTTGTGTATATGTGAGTCTATACATACAAATAGTGAATATATTATAGAAATACAGTATTTTCATCATAATATATATATATATATATCTATATTCCAGATTTATATATACAAATATATATATGTATGTATATATATATATACATACATATATATAAATGCATATTTATGTATACTGCTGTGAAAAGGTCTATAGGCCATTCATTCAATGGTATATCATAATTTGCCAAATTTTGCCAGGAGGGGGAAGCCAGGGTAAACTGCCTTTGGTACAGTTCAAAGTTCTTTTAGGATCTCATGCTTTTCCCTAAAACAAAGGCCTGTCTTGTTTCCTTTAGATATCTGTATCATTATGGTAAATTTATATAACTACTATTTATGGAAAATTATAATGTCTAGTTATTTGAAACTGATAATGACTCAAAGCATGAGGTTTATGTTCTCCATTAGTACTTATGCAATGTCAAGTGAAAGGAAGTGATCTACTCAGCATATTAAGCAGATATATACAAGGGAATTGTAAACTTTCATTTCTAAAGGTATAAGTTTGGCAAAGAAATTAAAATGTATTTTTTCTTTTGTGTATTTAAAAAGTAGACAAACATCAATAGATCAATAACATTTTTTAAAAGGATGCAGTTATGGGGAGAACAAGAAAAGAATCACATTGGATGGAAAGGTATAGATAAATGATAATTTGTAATTTTGAATGGAATATCCCAACAATGAGATTAGAGATCTAAAGGAGAATAGAAGTTCCTTGAAATAGAATTAGGAAAAAAATAGATTCAGGGAATATTTGTATTATATACCTTAAGAACTTATTTTTATTTACACTCTTCATTATCCCATCTAACTGCCTATATCAGAAAGAGAACTTTCTTTATAAAGAGGAAATCTGAGAATTAATTAACTTGTACCAATGATAGCTTAAGCTTGACTTAGGACAGCCCAAGGTGTCTGTCAGTTGTTTTTTATTTGTCACTTGTTAGGACATGTAGGTCATAGGTCGTCCTCCTCAACACTTAACCCTTAAGTAGGGGTGTAGACATTCCTGTTTGTTAGGATTTTAAAAACTAATCAGGGCATAGAAAATCTAAAATTCACACTATAGACCAGATTACTAGTTGACATAGTATTTGGGAATTCTGTAGGCCAGATAAAGACTGGTATGGTATTTTAGTTTTCTATTATGGTTTCTAACTTGCCACAAAAATGAATGCATAATAAATGAAATACATTTGTTTATTGTTTAGTGTATGGGGGGCACAAAATTGCCTATTTAAAAGGCTTTTGCCATAAAGCACTGAAAAAAATAAACAGGAAAACCTGCTCATATATGTAAATCCCTTAAAACTCAAAGAAATGCAATTTTCATTTTCTTTACAAATGTATTTGTCTCTCGAAATAGGCTGAAAGTACTTTGAGGACAGAGACTTTCATATTCTTATTTATTCCTCCTTCTAGTATAGGGCTGTGAATATAGGAAATAGTGATACTTTGCCCCTACGAGTCTGCTCTCTCTCTCATTTGAGAGAATGGGGAATAGACACTGGCAACCGTCTACGAGATCCTCTACTTAAGGAAAAAGCTCAGGCCATTACACAGCTGCTGGGTTTCAGCATTTCCCTGCACCTTCAACCCTGTCTCCTCTGGCCAATAGATTAAGAGCTCTTAGATTACAGGGACTGTCTTTTGCCTTTCTTTGTAACCTCAGTCCTCAGTGACCAGCACAGTTTTTAGCAACTTTTACCCTGAAACATTGTTGGTGCTTAATAAGTATTTGTAGATTAATTGAGTGATGTTAAGTTGAATCAGAAAGTGCAATGAATATGACACAGAAAAGACATGCTCTAATTCTGTCCTTGTTCCTTAGTTGTCCCCTGCCCCTCCCCAATTTTTAATGAACAATATTATTGTGTTTGTTCATCTTTCATTTTCAGAGAGGACCATTGACATCACACAATGATATCCTGACTTATGTGCAAATTGGATAACAAAGTTGTCCACCTTACACTCTCTTCTAGAGTTTTTTGAAGTCCAGCGTCAGCACAAACATCAGGATGAGTGGTGATGGTCTGGCATGCAAATCCATCTTCAGATATGTATTTTTGTGTGACCCTGGGCAAATCACTTAACCTTTGTTCAATTCAGTTTCCTCAATTATAAAATAGGGACAATGACAAAACCTACCTTGAAGTGTTTTTGGCAGGATGAAATGACCTAACAATTGGATTTTTTTAAAGGTGCTTAGTACAGTGTTAGACTCATTGGAGACACTACATAAATACTTGTTATCTCCCTTCCTTCTCACTCCCACAATGAAAAAAAGTAGAACAAATCCTTTTTTATTCATTAAAACAAATGTATACTCTAAGTTGTCATGTTCTCTTCATGCTGTTAACTTAAAAAAGAAGCCTTTTACATTGCCAAGGACTAGATTGATAGTTTTTTTTTTTTTAGATTTTTTATATAGTTCTCAGGAAAATAGTGTCTTATTCCAGATGGGGCATTAGCTTTGATTTTCTAAAAAGTTAATTTTCTTTATTCATCTCTTCATAGGAAAAAAAAATAAGGAAGAAGCCCAAACTTCTTTTGGCTCTTGAATTTGTGTGGTATTGCTTGGTTTTCTTGAACCCTTAGAGCTTACAAAACAAAACAAAAGCCCATATCTCTACTTTTTCTGAAAAGCAATCTAGATGTACAACATTTTTCTCTTCTCAAGGGGATATCTGTACTACTTTCATTATGAACTCTTCATCTATTTTTTCATTTTTTACTCAAGTGCCAAAATAAATGATTATTTTCAATAAGTTTATTGTTAAATGTATACATTTATTTTTAGTGACTAGAGACAATAAACAAAATTGTTATTTTCTCAAGCAATTCATCCTGAGGAACTTATAATTGAACTATGTATACCATAGGGTAGATTACATAAAAGAAATGGAGGGTGATGTATGTAGTTTGGGGATGCCTTAAGGGCCATAATATAGTGGAGAACTGGGGAAAGGAGGCAGAATCAGAAATAGTTATAAATCAAGACCTATTTATGAGGAGACACTATGATGTGCTCAGTAGATGGAACTACCAGTGTGGGAAATCCTTCCATCAACATATATCAGAAAACTTTTTTTGACCAGAGAATTCCTAGGAAACTGCTTTCGTATGATAGGAGTTAAATAACTTTTTTAGGGATATCAAGCTAGTAAGTATCAGTCAGAAATTGAGAGAAGTTATTCTTACTCTGAATATAATACTCTACTGTGTTATGTGGACAGAAGGAGGAAGCACAGTATCATGGAAATGGTTTGGGAATTGGCATCAGGGTACCTGGGGTACCAGGGTACCCCAGTGCTACTATTTACTACCAAGAAGCTGCTGAACAAATGAATTCACCTCTATAAAATGAGGGTGTTCTACTAGGTCATGGTGTTTAAAATGTGGTTTGTGAACTTGGGATATAATGGCAAGAAGTTCATGAATTTGGATGGTAACAGAAATTTAACAATTCTTTCAATTATGATTTTTAAAAAAGAACATTATTCTGAGAATGAGTGTTTAGTTACATCAGACTGCCCAAACAGTTCATGACACTAAAAAGTCTAAAAACTTTTGTAGACAGATCTTCCCAGCCTTCTTTAATTCTCATGTCTTTGCTCTGAGACTATCACCAATTTACCTAGTATGGCTTGTGGTATATAGTTGTTTCTGTACAGCCTCCCCCATTAGACTATGAGCTCCTTGAGAATAGGGACTATTTGCTTTTTACCTTTCCTTGTATTCCCCCATTCTCAGCACAGCCCCTGGAACAGAGAAGGTGTTTAATACATGCTAATTGGTTGACTTTGTACTAAATGGCCTCTTAGGTCCCTTCTAGTCCTAAATTTATAACCCACGTTATCTGTGACAGATGTTAACAAGTGTGATCCACTGGTGGTTAGAACTATATTTTTATGCTAAGAAAAAATTCTATATTATCAGCTACAGTTATTCACTTCAATACCTCATTCAGGGAAACCTAAGTACCTCACAATCTTTATTGACACAGGCAAAAAAGTAGATTAGCTATTGTTACTGTATGGTTGGCATTGCCTTGAAGTATTAATTGAATTTTGAAGTTAAAGTCATACTACTTTAAAAAAAAATCATTTGAAATAAAATTACTAAAATAAATTGCTACTTCTTTAAATGCCATTGAATCATAATAAACTGCCAGATGATTGCACGTTGATTTTCTAGCTATTAAAGGGCTATTATAAAGCTTTCCAACTTTTATATTCATAAACCATAAAAAAGTCCAAACACATATATACACACACACAGAAGGCATCTACATATGAACTTCTGCTATGCTCCTAACTGACCACATGGTATATAGAAACTCTGATAGACAATGAAGAAAAGAAAGTAAAACTCTCTCTTAAACCTAGGTTTCTTAGCAGGGAAACCTGTTGAAGTCTATATTGTTCATACTTAGGGAATTTTGTCTAGTATACTACCAAATTCACTTCTCTTAATGGTAAAGGAAGAAGAAATTTTGCAATAGACAGAAGAAATCACTTTTATTCCACAATTAGTAAAGGTCCCAGTTCTAAATGAATGCTTTCAAAATGCCCAGATCTGAGTACTGCTTTTAATGGGGAAAGGATGTAAATGCTGCCTGAAAATTCTTCTAAAGTGAACATAGCTTTGTTTCTCTTGTTTTTCTTGATGGTGGGTATAAAACAAAAAATCTCATTATAAAAGTAATAAGTCTTTAAAGAAGAAACTGAACCACAATTCTGTGTCACAATGCTTCTAGGAACTGGAATCTTGCTGGTATATCAATTTGATAACAAACTGGTATATCAATTTGATATAGCATAGTGTGGATTGTTATGCACAATAGTATTATCTTTGTTTTTCTTCTCCACTTGAAAACTTAAACTGACTTCATCAGGCACTGATAGATGAGGCAACTCAACAAGCATTTATTTATTCAGTATATGTTATATGTTAGGCACAGAACTAAGAGCTTGAGAAATGAGCAAAGAAAGATATAAAATACAGACTCTTCTTTCAAATATTTCACAATCTAATTGGGAATACAATGAGCAAATAGCTATGTCTGAACAAGATAAATACAGGATAAACTGGAGGTAATAGTAGAAGTAAGGTACTAACATTAAGGAGAATTGAAAAAGGTTTATTTTAGAATGTGTGATTTTATTTTTGTTTATTTATTTTAAACCCTTACTTTCTGTCTTAGAACCAATACTAATTATTTATTGGTTCTAAGGCAGAAGAGTGGTAGGGACTAGACAATGGGGGTTAAGTGACTTGCCCAGAGTCACATAGCTAGGAATTGTCTGAGGCAAGTCTTGAACTTAGAACTTCCCATCTCTAGGTCTGGTTCTCAATATATTGAGTTACCCAAGAATGTAGGATTTTAGCTTCAATAAGAAACCCAGAGAATTCAGGAGAAAGATGTGAAACAGGAGAGACTTCCAGGCATAGGAGAGAGCCAGTGATAATGATCAGTCAGGCATTTTCAAACTATCATGTTTGAGGAAAACTGAGAAAGATATCGGGTTGCAGAGGATGTGTCAGGGACTAAAGCATAAGTAAAATGTAAGGAAGGAAGAGACCAGGTACTAAAGGACTTAAAATTCCAGAGGATTATATATTTAATCCAGTCCTTAAGAGGGAACCACTGGAATTTATTGAATAGTTTGTTACTAATTAGATCTGAACTTTAAGTAGAACAATTTAACATGTGGGAAAATTATGAATTGTAGTAGAGAAAGATTTGTGTCATTGAGACGAACTAATAGGTTATTGTCATGTATGAGAGAATGAAGGACTGTACCAGAGTTACAGAATTGTCAAAGGAGATAAAGAAAGGCATATATAAGAGAAAAGGTTCAAAGGAATTATATAGTCTTGAACAACTAAAACTACATTATCCAAAGTTCTTTTCTGTATTACCTAGAATCCTTTTCCATTTTCCTGCATCCTTGTGTTTTGCATGATGCTATTTAAGTGGGATGTAACTTCTCCCATGCTCTCATTTACTTATGACTAGGCTGAGTTCGGGTACTTCCTTTTACTTTAGTTATTATTAATAAAAACTTTTTAAACATAAGTTATTGAATACTAATTTAAAAACCCACAGAATCCTTGATAATTCATTGGACATGGGGTGGGTTGACAGAGAGGGAAAAGGTCAAGATTATATCTAGGTTTCAATGATAGATGACAGGGACAGTAAAAGGATAGTTCCCTCTAAAGCAAAGGGAAATTTAGGAAGAGAGGATCATGTGTAGGAGAAAAGATTATTTCATTTAGGGACATGTTGAGTTTAAGATATCTAAATATTAAATTTTATTTGATTAATAGGCACTGAGAGAGTGAAACTCATGAAAGAATTTTCAGCTGGATAAACAAAATTTAGTATTACAAAGCATAGAATAAAATCAAATGGGAGTTGGAGAAATCAGTTGATTTCAGTTGAACACCAGATAAAGAAGCAGCAAAATGTATTATTAAAGAATGATCAAATTGGTGGGAAGGAGAGAGAGAGAGAGAGAGAAAGAGAGAGAGAGAGAGAGAGAGAGAGACAGAGAGACAGAGACAGAGAGACAGAGAGACAGAGACAGAGACAGAGACAGAGAGAGAGACAGAGAGAGAGACAGAGAGAGAGAGAGACAGAGAGAGAGACAGAGAGAGAGACAGAGAGAGACAGAGAGAGAGACAGAGAGAGAGACAGAGAGAGAGAGAGACAGAGAGAGAGACAGAGAGAGAGACAGAGAGAGAGACAGAGAGAGAGACAGAGAGAGAGAGAAAACAGAAGAGAGAGATGTTATATAAATCTAGAAAGAAGATAATATCAAAGAGAAGGTGGTGATTGACTGTGCCAAAGTATTAGAGAGGTCAAGAAGAATGGGTACTAAGGTAAGACCCATTAGTTTTGGCAATTAAAAAATTACTGGACACTTTGGATAGAGCTATTTCAGTATGTTGAAGCCAAACTGAAGAGAGCAAAGATAATCAGATGAAAGAAAGTGGAGGCATCAATTACAGACTATTTCCACAAAGAGATTAGTCACAAAATTTAGAAAATATATTCAATGATAGATATTGGGGATACATGAATTAAAATGAGTTTTATGTTTGGGATACAGGTTAAGCATGGCAATCTTTGAAGGCAATAATGTAGCAGTCAATAGTTTAGGAGAAGTAGATGAAAAATTAGAGTAGAGAATCGTGCTAGAGAAGATAGGAAGGAAAGGGATCACCTGTGCATGTAGAGGGGTTTGCCTTGGCAGGAAGAAGGACCATTCACATCTTTATATGAGAGAGAGAGAAGTGAAGTGATAGTTGGAGATGGTATATGAGATGTGTGAAAGGAAGATGGAAAAGGTATAGTTCTTAGCCTACATTTTTTCTCAGCAAAATAGGGGAAGATTTTTCACCTTGGAAAATGGGGGGAGGGGAGAAATGGAATACACAATGTTGTGGGAATGTTTTAAAGAAAATTTTTGTTATAGTGAGTTAAACACCTCTGAAATAATAATAATAATTAATCAAAGTGGTGTATGTATTTTTTGTATTTAGAGGGAATTGGGTGAAAAAGTAGATAAAATACTAGGCTAGTACCAGGAAGGAAAGGGTTCAAATCCAGTCTCAGACACTATTAATGTGAGTCTAAGCAAGTCATTTGATCTTTGTTTGCCTCAGGTTCCTCAACTGTAAAATGGGGATAATAACAGCATGTATCTCTCAGAATTGCTGTGCGGGTCAAATAAGACATTTGTAAAGTACTAAATACAGAACCTGATACATAGTAGATGTTTAATAAAAACTTAGGATCTTTCTTCCATTTTATACATGTCAATTATGTAACCATAAAGATGAAGTCTGCTATATAAAACTATCGATGGAAACCAAATGGGGGAGAGCAGCACTAATATGACAGCATAGAAGCAGGAGCCTTATGAATCTCCTTCTAACCAATCATTACAAAGTATCTCAAAGGTACAGAAATCAAAATTGGATGAGTAAAGGGGGTCTCCCACTAAATTCAGCCTTAAAGGTAGGCAATATTTGGGGATTCCCACACTATGAAAGGATGAAACTGTACTTATCAAAGCACAAGCTAATCACCCCTCTCCCATACCATCTATAGGGCTAGAGTCAGAGGAGGGCAGGGGATCTCTAAGTTCTTGGGGACTGGATGAAAGCACTACAGACTTACCCCTGAGGACAGTGCAAGGCCTTGGCAGTGAGACCTGAGAACTGAGGCTGAAGAGTGAGGAGCCTGGGCAGCAGGGAGCAGAGCTTAGGCAGAAACAAGGCTGGACACAGTCAGTGCATCACGGGCTAGAAAAAATAGCCTCAGGGAAAATACTTTAAAGCACACTACACTAAGAACATCACATTATCTGTCCTCACTTGGGCTTCTGACTGGGAAGCTTTGTAAAACAGAAGCTAAGAAAGCAATCAACATGAATGAAATCCAAAAAAATATCATTGATCCAGGATAATTTTTATGGAGAAAAAGGGTAAAATAAAGCAATAGCAGAGACTGACAAATAAGCAAACACATTGAAACTTTCCAAAAAATTGGAAATTGGTCATAAGTTCTTGAGGAACTAACTAAGAAGACCTTCAAGAACCAAGGAAGAAAGATAGAGAAAAGTGATAAAAAGAAATTAAAGTAATAAAAAAGAAAATAAGGGCTTAAAAGACAAAATTTCCCATGTGTAAAAAAAGGTACAGAAATCAAATGTAGTAATAAGCATATTGGAGGCCAGAATTTACTTGCTAAAAGCCATGAAAAACAGGATAGACCAACCCAAAATAAGAAAATCAAAAGATCATAGCTGAAAATCAGTCTTTAAAGACCAGAATTGGGCAAATAGAACAGAATGATCTTATGAGACAGCAAGAATTAATAACGCAAAACCAAAAGAATGAAAAAAATAGAAGGAAATATGAAATATCTCATTGAAAGGTAACTGAAATGGAAAACAGATCCAGGAGGGAAAATTTGAGAATTATTGGTCAACAGGAAAGCCTGGAACAAAATAAAAGACTTGACATCATTTTGTAAGAAATTATCATTGAGGCAGTGTCAAGATAGTGGCTTAGAGGTAGGAAAAATTCAGACCTCTGTAAACCCTTCCTCACTGATCAAAAACACAGCTCTTCCAGGGGACTGAAAACCAAATCTAACAACAAGACAGAGCAAAGGAATCCTCCTCCTGGACCCCACTTAAGAGGTAATTCCTTCTACTTCCAGGTAAACATGGTTGCAATCTAGACGCGAATTGCTTCCTCTCCCCGGGTCGAACGAAATAGACTACCTCAAAAGAGCATAAAAATCATCTTTGGAAGAACGGAGGGATCCTCCAATACCCCACAGAAATGAAGGTACATGGGGTTGAACATATCCATACTTTACGAAGGAGGAAAAGCTTGCACAAAAAACGTGAACTAAGCTGCCCTTCCCCCTCCTTCCCCACGGAACCAGAGTAGGGGCTCAGAGTGCTCACTGGGACAGCCAGTAAGTGAGGAACATCTATGTCTGGGGGGGCACACCAGGGTCCTTTGGATCTAAGGACTGCTAGGGAATGACCTCTCAGGAAGGTTTCACTGGAGAACCCAGCGCATTGTAGAGTGCGCAGACCGCGGGACCCCTACAAACTGCAAACAGTGTGGAGTCTCGAGAAATTGTAGAAACTGCCTAAGGCTGAAGCGCAGCTCCTCGCTGTAGTGGGGGGTCATGCCAGGCTCCCTGGAAACTGACAGGGGCTACCAGAGATCTACCCCTCAGAGAGGATTTACAGGGGATTCCTGCACACCAGTGAGAAGAGACCACAGAGGATGGAGGCGGGTGCCCTAACAAACCGCAGAGGCTGGGAAGAACTAGTTGAGGAAACTTAAATCCTCAGAAAACACGCCCATATCACCCAGACCTTGGATCAAAAAGGAAAGGGGAAAAAACCACCAAAAGGATGGCTCACACTGCCCAAAATCAACCCTCCAAGAAGAAAGGGAAAAAAGTGACTATTGAAAGCTTTTATGGGGGGAATACCCAAGCAACAGAAGAGAAAGAGTATGAAATTCAAACAAAATCAAATCATGCCCCCCAAAATAGAAATTATCCACAAGATCTGGAAGAACTCAAATTGGAGCTTATCAAAAAGATGGAAACCTTCTGGAAAGAAAAATGGGAAAAACTTCAGAAAGAGGTCAGCAGCCTGACAGACAAGATCTCACAATTGGAGAAAGAGCTGGAAGCCTCTAACAAAAGGGCAGACCAAGCTGAAAAGCAAAACCAGTCCCTAAAGACCAGAATTAAGCAACTGGAAGACAGTGATCTTGCAAAATAGCAAGAATAAATGAAGCAAAGTCAAAAAATTAATGAATTAGAAGAAAACATAAAATACCTCATTGACAAGGTGACAGACCATGAAAACAGAGGAAGGAGACACAACTTGAGAATCATTGGTCTGCCTGAAAAAACAGAGATAAAAAAAAACCTCAATTCCATACTACAGGAAATTATAGAAGAGATTTATCCCAATGTTATCGAGCAAGGGGGCAAAATAGAAATAGAAAGGGTTCATAGAACACCTTCTACACTAAATCCCCAAAAGACAACCCCCAGTAATGTAATCACCAAATTCAAGAGCTTCCAAGCTAAGGAGGAAATCTTACAAGAAGCCAAGAAGAGGAACTTCAGATATAGAGGAGCCCCCATAAGTATCACAAATGACAGCAGCAAACACACTAAGAGACTGCAAAGCATGGAACACGATATTTAGAAAGGCAAGAGAGTTGGGTCTCCAACCAAGAATCAACTACCCAACAAAACTGACTATATACTTCCAGGGGAAAGTATGGGCATTCAACAAAATAGAAGATTTCCAAGTATTTGCAAAGAAAATAACAGAACTTAGTGGAAAATTTGACATCCAAACAGAGAGCAAGAGAAACATGAAAAGGTAAATATGAAAGAAAGGGAAAAGGAGAAAAATCTTATATTTTTCTTTTATTCAAACTCTCTCTAATAAGTACTACATTTATATCAAATTATATTTATTAATATGTGGGGAAATTTATTAATATGTGGGGAAAATGTATTGTGTAACTCTCAAAATTTGTATGCATCATAAGAGTAGTTAGAAGAATCATGCATAGGGAAAGATTGGGGCATCATGATGATTTGGTGAAAGAGGGGGAGAAAGAAAAAGGGAGGAGGGAATCGTTGATGGTACTAAGATTTACTTCAAGAAATAGAGGGAAAAATAAAACTAAATAGAATAATCTTTCCCACACAAAGATACACAATGGAAGGGGAGGGGAAGAATTCTTATATGAGAAGGAGAGGAAGAGAGCATGAAGTGGTATTATTTAAACCTTACTCTCAGTGAAATCAACTCTGAGAGGGAAGAACATCTAGATCCAGTGGGATCTTGAATTCTATACAGGGTAAGAGAGAAGGAGAAATTAAGGAGGGGGAGGAGGAAGGGAGTATATAAAGGAAGGGAAGGAGAGGTGGGGAGGGGAAGGGAACAAAAAAGGAAGGGCGAGAAAGGGAAGCCTATCAAGGGAGAGGACTAAGGGGATTGATCTAAAGTAAATCACTGGTTGAAAAGGTTATAGCTAAAGAAGAAAGGTCAGAATTAGGGGAGGATATCAAAATGCCAGGGAATCCACAAGTGACAATCATAACTTTGAACGTGAATGGGATGAACTTACCCATAACAAGACAAATAGCAGATTGGATTAGAACTCAAAATGCTACCATATGTTGTCTTCAAGAAACACATATGAGGTGGGTTGATACTCACAAGGTTAAAATTAAAGGATGGAATAAGACCTTTTGGGCCTCAACTGATAGAAAGAAGGCAGGAGTTCCAATCATGATATCTGACAAAGCCAAAGCAAAAATATACCAGATTAAAAGGGATAGGGAAGGTAAATATATTCTGTTAAAAGGGAGTATAGACAATGAGGAAATATAACTAACTAACATATATGCACCAAATGGTATAGCACCCAAATTTCTAATGGAGAAATTAGGAGAATTGAAGGAGGAAATAGACAGTAAAACCATATTAGTGGGAGACTTAAACCAACCACTATCAAATTTAGATAAATCAAATAAAAAATAAATAAGAAAGAGGTAAAAGATGTGAATGAAATCTTAGAAAAATTAGAGTTAATAGACATATGGAGAAAAATAAATAGGGACAAAAAGGAATACACCTTCTCAGCACCACATGGCACATTCACAAAGATTGATCATATACTAGGTCACAGAAACCTGGCATACAATGCAGAAAAGCAGAAATAATAAATGCAACCTTTTCAAATCATAAGGCAATAAAAATAAGGATCAGTAAGGGTACATGGAGAGCCAAATCAAAAATTAATTGGAAATTAAATATGATACTCTAAAATCAGTTAGAGAACAAATCATAAAACAATTAATAATTTCATTGAAGAAAATGACAATGGTGAGACATCCTTTCAGACCTTATGGGATGCAGCCAAAGCAGTACACAGAGGAAAATTCATATCCTTGAGGGCATATATTAACAAATTAGGGAAGGCAGAGATCAATGAATTGGAAATGCAAATCAAAATACTTGAAAGCGAACAAATTAACCCCCCCCCAGAAGAAAACCAAACTAGAGATCTTAAAAATTAAGGGAGAAATTAATAAAATAGAAAGTGATAGAACTATTGAACTAATAAACAAGACTAGAAGCTGGTACTTTGAAAAAACAGAAAAAATAGACAAAGTACTGGTCAATCCAATTAAAAAAGGAAAGAAGAAAGGCAAATTAACAGAGTCAAAGATGTAAAGGGGGACCTCACCTCCAATGAAGAGGAAATTAAGGCAATTATTAAAAACTACTTTGCCCAACTATATGGCAATAAATATACCAACCTAGGTGATATGGATGAATATTTACAAAAATATAAATTGCCTAGACTAACAGAAGAAGAAATAGAATTCTTAAATAATCCCATATCAGAAAAAGAAATCCAACATGTCATCAAACAACTCCCTAATAAAAAATCCCCAGGGCTTGATGGATTCACAAATGAATTCTATCAAACTTTCAGAGAACAGTTAATCCCAATACTATACAAACTATTTGACATAATAAGCAAAGAGGGAGTTCTACCAAACTCCTTTTACGACACAAATATGGTACTGATTCCAAAACCAGGCAGGTCAAAAATGGAGAAAGAAAATTATAGGCCAATCTCTCTAATGAATATAGATGCAAAAATATTAAATAGGATACTAGCAAAAAGACTCCAGCAAGTGATCAGGAGGGTCATTCACTATGACCAAGTAGGATTTATACCAGGAATTCAGGGCTGGTTCAATATTAGGAAAACTATCAACATAATTGACCATATCAACAAACAAACAGACAAAAATCACATGATTATCTCAATAGATGCAGAAAAAGCCTTTGATAAAAAACAACACCCATTCTAATTAAAAACACTAGAAAGTATAGGAATAGAAGGGCCGTTCCTAAAAATAATAAACAGTATATATCTAACCATCAACTAAAATTATCTGCAATGGGGATAAACTAGACGCATTCCCAATAAATCAGGAGTGAAACAAGGATGCCCATTATCAACTCTATTATTTAACATTGTACTAGAAACACTAGCAGTAGCAATTAGAGAAGAAAAAGAAATTGAAGGCATTAAAATAGGCAAGGAAGAGACCAAGTTATCACTCTTTGTAGATGATATGATGGTCTACTTAAAGAATCCTAGAGAATCAACCAAAAAGCTAGTCAAAATAATCAACAATTTTAGCAAAGTTGCATGTTACAAAATAAACCCACATAAGTCATCAGCATTTCTATATATTTCCAACAAAGCTCAGTGGCAAGAATTAGAAAGAGAAATCCAATTCAAAATCACCTTAGACAAAATAAAATACTTAGGAATTTATCTTCTGAGACAAACACAGGAACTATATGAACACAACTACAACACACTCTCCACACAACTAAAACTAGATTTGAACAATTGGAAAAACAATAACTGCTCATGGGTAGGACGAGCCAATATAATAAAAATGACCATCCTACCCAAGCTTATTTATCTATTTGGTGCTATACCTATTGAACTTCCAAAATTTTTTCTTACTGACTTAGAAAAAAACCATAACAAAGTTCATTTGGAAAAACAAAGGGTCAAGGATATCCAGGGAAATAATGAAAAAAAAATACAAAGGAATGTGGCCTTGCAGTCCCAGATCTCAAACTCTATTATAAAGCAGTGGTCAAAGGTCATCAAAACAATTTGGTACTGGCTAAGAGACAGAAAGGAGGATCAGTGGAATAGACTTGGTGTAAGTGACCCCAGCAAGACAGTCTATGACAGACCCAAAGAGCCCAGCTTCTGAGACAAAACCCCACTATTTGACAAAAACTGCTGGGAAAACTGGAAGACAGTATGGGAGAGATTAGGTTTGGATCAAAACCTCACAACCTACACCAAGATAAACTCAGAATGGGTGAACAACTTGAACATAAAGAAGGAAACTATAAATTAGGTGAACACAGAATAGTATACATGTCAGACCTATGGGAAGGGAAAGACTTTAAATCCAAGCAAGACTTAGAAAGAGCCATGAAATGTAAAATAAATAATTTTGATTATATCAAATTTAAAAGTTTTTGTACAAACAAAACCATTGTAACTAAAATCAGAAGGGAAGCAACACATTGGGAAACAATCTTCATAACACACACCTCTGACAAAGGTTTCATTACTCAAATTTACAAAGAGCTAAATCAATTGTAGAAAAAATCAAGTCATTCTCCAATTGATAAATGGTTAAAGGACACGAATAGGCAATTTTCAGTTAAAGAAATCAAAACTACTAACAAGCACATGAAAAAAAGTGTTCTAAATCTCTTATAATCAGAGAGATGCAAGTCAAAACAACTCTGAGGTATCACCTCAAATGTAGCAAATTGGCTAACATGACAATGGTTAACATAACATTGAGCTGTGAATTGATCCAAACATTCTGGAGGGCAATTTGGAACTATGCCCAATGGGCGCTAAAAGACTACCTACCCTTTGATCTAGCTATGGCCCAGCTGAGTTTGCACCCAAAAGAGATAATAAGGAAAAAGTCTTTTACAAGAATATTCATAGCTGCACTCTCTGTGGTGGTGAAAGAATTGGAAAATGAGGGGATGCCCTTCAATTGGGGAATGGCTGAACAAATTGTGGTATATGTTGGTGATGGAATACTATTGTGCTGAAAGGAATAATAAAGTGGAGGAATTCCATGTGAATTAGAATGACCTCCAGGAATTGATGAAAAGTGAGAGGAGCAGAACCAGGAGAACCTTATACACCAAGACTGATACACTGTGGTATAATAGAATGTAATGGCCTTCTCAATTAGTGGCAATACAGTGATCCTGAACAACTAAGAGGGATTTCTGAGAAGAACACTATCCACATTCAGAGAATAAAATGGTGGGAGCAGAAACACAGAAGAAAAACAACTGATTGATTATAGGGATTGAGGGGGATATAGACTCCAAATGATCATCCTAGTGCAAATATCAGCAACATGAAAGGAGGTGTTGATCAAGGACACATTTAAAACCGAGTGGAATTGCACGGTGGCTACAGAAAGGGATTGGGCAGGGGAGGGAAAGAATATGATTCTTGTAATCAAGGAATAATGTTCTAAATTGACTTATTAAATAAAATAAAAAAAATAAATAAATGAAAAAAAGAACAAAAAAGAAATTATCCAAGATAACTGCTCTGATATTCTTTAACAAGAGGGCAAATTAGACAATTAAATAATCCATAGATCACCCCCTACTTTAAATCCCCAAATGACACCCCCAGGTGTGTTATATCCAAATTTAAGTGCTTTCAGGCCAAGTAGAATATATTGTAAGTGGTCAGAAAAAGACAATTCAGATATCAAAGTGCCCCAGTCACTACTACACAGGATTTGGCAACCTTAACTTGACTTGGAATATTGTGTAAGAGGCGTCAAAAGAGAGAGGACTTGTAAGCCAGGTCATGCAAGAAACAAGGCTGTGGAACTCTCTCTCAATCAAGGTTCCAAACCAAATGTTCCCAGGAGGAGGAGGCAGTTGAAACTGGAGGGGACTTTGATTCTCTCTCTCTCTCTTTCTGGGATTGACTGACCAGGAGACTTTGGTTCTTTGGATTTTTCTGACCAAGGTTGGTTGGCTGAAGGAGAGAAGCCCTGAACTGATCTTGTTAGCTTTTGTTTCAGCCTGTTTTGTTTCAGGCTGAAGGACCCTTGAGGGGAGCTTCTGAATCTAGGCTGAGAGACCTTGGTGGCTTTTGTGAACTGACAGAAAAAAGATTTTAAAAAGTTGTCCTCCATCTCTCTGACTGTCCCTCTGTCACAGTTGTGACTGGACTGATTTCCCAAACCCTCAAATTCTGCTTATGGTTTAGGGAAACTCTCATCCCTCTTTCCTCAGTTCTCCATCCTGTTGTTTCCCAATAAAACCCTTACCTGAGAAAGAAAACAAGAATATCTTCAGTCCACTAAGGGGGGGAGGGGGCGAAGTCACAAGCTCCAAGAAGAGACTGGGAGGGAGACGCTGGAAGAAGGGAAAGGTGAATGAGTGTGTGGGATCTGGGAATGAAGGGAGGAGGAGGTTAGGAAATATATTGATCTATTAGTCATCAGTAGGGATCAATAGGCAAACCCCAGAGCATCCCCCTGTGGCAGCATCCCTTTATCTCAAGCAGCATCTCTCAGTGTCTCTCACTCTCAAAGTACATCTATCTTCATTATTTTAACTAGGCAGCCCTCAAGTGTGTCCCCTAGTAGCAGCTATCTAGTCTCAAGCCAGAGTACATTCCACTTATTATAACCAGAAATAGTTTACAAACAGATTTACATCTTTTATTACAATATGATATTCAGGAAGACAAGAGAATTTGGTCTAAAACTAAGAATCACCTAACAAAATTGACTATATTCTTTCAGAGGAAAGTATAGGAATTCAACAATTTAGAAGGTTTCCAAGCATTCCTAAAGGAAAGACCAGAACTAAATGGAAAATTAGATGTTCAAATATAAAATTCAAGAGAACCATAAAAAGGTAAACAAGAAAGAAGGAAAAATAAATTCAAGGGCTTCAGTAAGGTCAAATTGATTATAATATAATATGGAAAATGATATCTGTAACACTTAAAAATTATTTTCATTATGATATTAGATAGAAGAATTATTCATTGGAAGAAGTTGTAGTATTACGTTGTTCAAGATGATATGCTTCAAAAACAGAGGTGAGACAAAAAAGAATGGTACTAAGAGAAACTTGAAGTAAAAATTAAATAGGATAAATTATACCACATAAAGGGGCACATGGTGGTGGTGGAGAATACTATTATAAGAAGGGGAGGAAGAGAGTGGCAATAGGTAATACTTAAACCTTATTCTCAGTGGAATCAGTTCTGAGAGGGAAGAACAGCCAGATCTTTTGGAGCATAGTATTATCTTATCCTATGGCGAAGATGAGAAAGAATAAGGAAGGGGTGGGGTGGGACAGGGAGTATTAAAAGGAAGGGAAAGGTTGGGATAGGGATTAATAGATATTACAGAGAAATAAGAGGGGAATAAGAAGGGAAGGGGTGAGGAAAAAAGTAAAATAAGGGTGGCAATTAGAGGACCTGATTAAAAGCAAAACACTGGTGTAGAAGGAAATTGTGAAAGGAGAAAGGGCAGGCCTAAAAGAGGAAATCAAAATGATGGGGAATACACAGATGGTAATTATAACTCTGAATGTGAATGGAATGAACTTACCCATAAAACAGAAGCAGATAGCAGAGTGAATTAGAAACCAAAATCCTACCATATGCCATCTATAAGAAACACATGAGACAGGTAGACACACACAGGGTAAAAGTAAGAGGCAAGAGCAGAATTTATTGGGCATCAACTGAGAAAAAAGTCATGATCATGATATCTGAGAAAGCAAAAGTAAAAATAGGTCTGATTAAAAGAGATAAGGAAGGTAATAACATCCTGATAAAAGTCAGTATAAACAATGAAGAAATATCAGTATTCAACATGTATGTACAAAATGGCAGAGCATCCAGATTTTTAAAGGAGAAACTATTGGAGCTTAAGAAGGAAATAGATTTTAAAATTTTTCTAGTGGGAGACCTCAACCTTTCTCCATGAGTTCTAGAGAAATAAAATAAAAAAATAAATAAATAAGAAAGAAGTAAACAATGTGAATGAAATCTTAAAAATTGGAGTTAATAGATATATGGAAAAAGTATAGGAGGATATAAAGGAATACACCTTCTTTTCAGCAGGACATGGTACAAAGATCGACCATGTATTAGGACATAAAAACATTGCAAACAAATTCAGTAAATCAAAAATAATAAATGCAACTTTTTCAGATCATAATGAAATAAAAATTATAATTAGTAAGGGCACATGGAGAGGTAAATCCAAAATTAATTGAAAATTAAATAATCTCATTCTCCTATACTGGTTGGTTAAAGGACCAAATATAGAAACAATTATTGATTTCTAAAGAGAATTCCAATGAGGAAACTATATATCAGAATTTGGGGGATATTACAAAAACAGTATTCAGGGGGAAATTTATATCCCTGAGTGCCCATATTAACAAAAAAGAGAAACAGGAGATTAATGATTTGGGCATCAAACTAAAAAAACTGGAATACAGAGGAGGAGTAGACTTTGGCTGGGAGTGCAGTGAGGGTCTTTCTGTCTTGAGAAGCTGAAAAGAGAATTTGGGAAAAAGACTTTCTCCTGAGGGTTACCCACTTTTCCTGCTGGTGACTGGAAATCTTTCCCCTCAACACTTCCCAATTGAAGGGACTTCTGAAGAGAAACCTGAGGAGACTTTACCTCAGCTCCTGGTGCCCAGGGGTGAGTCAATCTGACTTTCTCTCAGGGAGCTCAGGCTGCCAAGGCCTGAGTTCCCCCCAAACTCAAGGATGGAGGGAAAAGGTTTAGATAGAGACAGGGACCTCCTTTTCCCACTTTTCTTTTTTCATTCTTCCTTGCCCTTTATTTCCTTTTGTATTACCTGATTAACTTGACATTAAAAGTTATCTGTTCTCCAAGCTGAGTGTGAGTGAACAGATCAAGGGGAGATTCTTTGGTCTTGAGTAGTGTAGGGGAGACAAGAGAAACAAGAGAGAATCTGGGAGAGTGGATTTAGCTAAGGAGGGAAGGCAGAAGGGGCAAAATCTTCAAATCCCCTCTCCTCTCTCTGAGCCAACTCATTATATCTGCTGTCTTCCCTGAACCCCACTTTGAGAAGGGGATTCTCCTCTCTTTCCCCCTCTTCATACAGAAAGTCCAGAATTCCCACTCTTATCTTTTTTTTTTTTAATACAACCATAAGTGAGAAGGAAAGCTATACACCAATATTCTTAGTGGACAAAGATGCAAAAAATTAAATAAAATACTAGCTAAATTGTTATAAATTGTCACAAGGATTATTCACTATAAATAGGTGGTATTTATACCAGGAATTCAAGGATGGCTTAATATTAGGAACACCATTGGCATAATTGACCATTTCAAGAAAGCCTTTCACAAAATACCATCAATTTCTATTGAAAACACCAGAAAGTATAGGAATAGAAGGGCCTTTCCTCAAAATAATAACCAGTATGGGGTTTTCCCTAGTCTATACAAGGAGTCTTGGTTCTGAGGATATTGGGGAAATGGTAATCAGTCACTAGCAGGGACAGTGAGAAAGTTTGGAGGACAATTATTTGTCTTCTTTCTTCTTTTAACCAGCCAGATAAATATCAGCCAGTCAGCAAAAGCTTCAGGGTCTTCACCATCAGCCACATGCAGCTAAAATTTAGTCCATAAGCCGGAAACATCAGCTTCTTCTCCAACACTCTGTCAGAAGCCAAACAGGGTCTCTCAGCCTAGGTCAGAAGTAAGTTCAACCAGTTCAGCTGCTGGCTTGGCTCCAACTGTCTTTTCCTGGTGACATTCCAAATACCTTTTGACTGACAGCTCTTCTGTCCTCAGCTCTCTGTCTTGCATGCATGTAAATTCTCTCTTACACACTACCAAAACACTTTTTTAATATAATTAGAAAAAAAATTGCAAAGTTCACCTAGAAGAACAAAAGATCAAGGGAAATAATGAAAAAAATTTGAAGGACGGAGGCCTAGCTTTACCAGATCTTAAATTATACTATAAAGCAGTGATGATCAAAACTATATGGTACTGGCTTAGTGATAGAAGGGTGGATGACAGTAAACAACAGTAGCAAGACTGTGTTCAATAAACCCCCAAATCACAGCTTTTGAGACAAGAGCCCATTATTTGACACAAAGTGCTGGGAGAATTAGAAAACAAAATGGGAAAAAAAAAACTATGCTTAGATCAACATCTTATACCCTATACTAAAATTAACTCAGAGTGGGTAAATGACTGAACTCTAAAGAGGGAAATCATAAATTATAAATAAATTAGGTGAACATAGATGAGTCAGATCTATGGGAAAGGAAGGAATTTAAGATCAGACAGGAGATAGAGAACATTACCAAATGTACAATGGATAATTTTGATTACATTAAATTAAAAAGTTTCTGTATAAACAAAACTAGAAGGGAAGCAACAAATTGGGAAAATCATTTTATAACAAAAACCTGTGAAAAAGGTCTTGTGTGAATCTTAAAACTGCTCAAACTGTACCTTAGAAGATTTGGTTAAGCTATTCCCCATTTTAAACAATGCAGGTACTTGGTCAGGAATGTATTGAGAACTTTTAAAATTACTCCACCCATACAGACAGTGCCTTAGGTGAAGATAAAGTTGCAAACTCCTTAATGAACAATGAAAAGTCCCCAACTCATACTTATAGTGAACCTAAAACCTTAAGCTAGGTCTATTTTTAGATATAATACAAAAGGGTACTAAGTACTTATAAAGGTTAAATTAATCACTAAAAGGTCAAGCAACTTACAAAGGGCAAGCTTAGCAAAGAGGTGTGAAGTTTTAGTCTACCCAGAGAAGGTGATAACAAAAGAAGATGTGAACTAAGAATGGTCAGTCCTGGGGAAAACATCTACTGAGATTGGTAGATGTGAAAATTTAGGGGAGGTGACACAAGAGAAAATTTCTTTAAAAGGAAGGGGATTTCAAAATTGAGGGAAGTTCAGATTTGGAAGCTTAATTGGAGGTCAGGAGTCAGAGGAGGCTCTCTGAAGTAGTTGGAGTTTTTTAGTTGAAGTTCGGACTAGTTGGAGTTTGTAGTTCAGTTTGGGAGTTCACCATGGTGGAACAAATCTTGTGGTGAGTGATTAAAGACTGACTAGTCTCTCTTAAGGGAGGCCCTTCATACTATTTTCTCTTATTCTTTCTCTCTTCCTTTCCTTAATTCCTTCATTTGTATTAATTAAAATATCCATAAAATCCAGCTGACTTGGGTATTTTCATATTTGGGAATTTTCACATGGCAACCACTTATTATTAATATAAAATCAAGATACTAAAATTATCTTTACAGTTTGGGCAATTCACAGTCTTGAAAACCATATTTTCGTGGTTACACTTGTTTCTCAAATTTATAAGGAACTAAGTAAATTGTGCAAATAAGCTAACCATTCTCAAATTGACAAATGGTCAATGGACATGAATAGGTAGTTTTAGATGAAGAAATTAAAACTATCAATAAGTACATGAAAAAAGTATTCTAAATCCCTCATAATTAGAGGAATGAAAATCAAAACAATACTGAGGTATCACTTCACCTAGAAGATTGACCAATATGATAGTAAAGGAAATTAATAAATGTTGGAGGAAATGTGTCAAAATTGGGACACTACTGCATTGCTGGTGGAGTTGTGAATTAACCCAGCCATTCTGAAAAACAATCTGGAATTATGCACAAAGGGCTTTAAAAGAATGCATACTATTTGATCCAGCCATACCATTGATGGGTTTGTATCCCAAAGAGATAATAAGAAAAAAATATTAGTACAAAAATATTCAAAGCCATGCTTTTTTGTGGTGGCAAAAGAAATGGAAAATGAGGGTATGTCCCCCAATTGGGAAATGACTAAACAAATTGTGGTATATGATGGTGATGGACACTATTGTCTTGTAAGGATGGATATTTTGCAGGCTTTCAATATGAACTGGGAGAAGCTCAATGAACTGATGCACAGTGAAATGAGCAGAACCAGAAGAACATTGTATATAGAAAGTAAAACATCATGGAAAAATCCAGTGTAATGGACTTTGCTACTAGTAGCAATGAAACAAATTAGTACACTCCTGAAGGACTTGTGTAAAAGAGTGCTATCCACATTGAGAGAAAGAACTATGCAAGTCGAAATGAAAAAGCAAAACATATGACATCACTTATAACATTTATATATGGGTATGTGATTTGGGGTTTAGGTCTTAAAAATTTATCTTTAGCAAAAATGAATCATATGGAAATAGGTATCAAGTGACATTTGTACAACCCAGTGAAATTGCTTGTTGGCTCTGGGAGGGAGGAAGGTAGAAGAAAGGGAAAGAAAATGTAAACATGGAAGAATCTTTAAAATATATATGAATAAAAACTATCTATGAAAGTCTTCATATTTACTTTTAATTATTTTAAAATCAAGGATACATACAATTTATAAATTGAAGATTCTCATAAAATGGCTATAGAGATGAGAATATAGGTAGACAGTTTGGTAGTTTCTAATGGCTCCCTGGCCACTCCAATCCTATCTTTAGTTCTTTGAGTGCCTTATCCTTCAATTCTTTCATAATCTCTCCTCTTCAGGAAATCTTGAAAATTATATAATTACAAAATCTCAGAGTTGGAAGCAACCTTGAAAACCATCAAGTTCAAATGTTACCTGAAATATATGTTACTTTAAAATTGTGTCACCTCAAGTATGTGTTTCTTTTGTGTCATTTGATAAAGGCCACCTATTCTTTGAGATGGTAGAATCTAAGTATAATGGTTTTACTGTTGTTGTTGATGAGAGTACATCATCATAGAAACAGAAAATTTGTTCTATTCCAGGTCAATTTACTTTCCTTTTTTCCAGTTTCACTAGCAAATGTTCTTAGGATGATTTGGCTTAGCTAGGTCTCATTCTGAGCTTGTTACTTGCTTGTTTCCCCTCACTTTTCATCAGTTTGTGAGACAATAATATTATAGCTCCTATCTCTTTCCACTAATACATTTACTAATTTTCTTTATAAAATTTTTAATTCACCACAATAACATATAAAAGCAGTTTCCAACATTTTCAAAGAATATTGAATCTCAAATTCTCTTCTTCCTTCTTCACCCCTAATCAAATGCACTTCCCTTAAGATGGTAAGAATTCTCATTGATTTTACATGTACAAATGTGTAAAACATTTTCCGAAGTTAATCCTTCTAAGGAAGGAAACCCAAAGGAAAAAAATTAAGGAAGCAAAAAATGTTTGTTTGGTCTGAATTCAGACTCTGTCAGTTCTTTTTGTTTGTTTTTAATCATTTTATTTTTATTTAATTAATTTAGAATATTTTTCCATGGTTACATGATTCATGTTCTTTCCCTCCCTTCCTCCTTACCCTCTCCAGAGCTGACAAGCAATTCCACTGGGTTATACATGTATCATTGTTCAAAACCTTTTTCCATATTATTAATATTTGCAATAGAGTGATCATTCAAAGTCAACCTCCCCAATCATGTCCCTACTTAACAATATGATAAATCATATGTTTATCTTCCGTGTTTCTACTCCCACAGTTCTTTCTCTGGATATGGGTAGTGTTCTTTGTCATAAGTCCCTCAGAATTGTCCTGGATCATTGCATTTCTGCAAGTAGAGCAGTTCATTATTTTCTATTGTGCAACAGTGTATTAGTCTCTGTGTACAATGTTCTCCTGGTTCTGCTTCTTTCACTCTGCATCAATCCAGTACACATGGGATTCTTCCACTTCATTATTCCTTATAGCACAATAGTATTCCATCACCATCATATACCACAATTGATGGACACCCCCTCATTTTCCATTTTTTCCACCACAAAGAACATGGCTATAAATATTTTTGTACAAGTATTTTTCATTATTATCTCTGTGGGGTACAAACCCAGAAGTGGTGTGGCTGGATCAAACAACAGGCTGTTTTTAAAGCCCTTTGAGCAGAGTTCTCAGTTCTTTTTTCTCTGGAAGCAGATGGTATTTTTTTTTTTATCATGAATCCTTTGGAATAGTTTTGGATCACTGTAGTGCTACAAATAGCTTAATTATTCACAGCTGTTCATTGTACAGTATTCTTGTCACTGTTTACAATATTCTCCTGATTCTGTTTATTTCACTCTGTGAACATCTGTTCATGTAAGTTTTTTTCAGGTTTTTCGGAGATCCTCCTACGTGTCATTTTTTATAGCAAAATAATATTCCATTATAATCATATAGTATAATGTAGTCATTTCCAATTTGATTCCCTCATCTTTCAATTCTTTGTTCCCACAAAAGAGCCATTTTAAATATTATTGTACATATAGGTCTTTCACATTTTTCTCTCATCTCTTTGGGATACAAGCCTATTAATAAATAGATTTGCTAGATCAAATAATATGTGCTGTTATGTAGTCCTTTCAGCATAGGTCCAAATTGTTTTCTAGAATGACTGAATCAGTTCACAATTCCCCCAATAGTGCATTCCTGTCTCAATTTTTCCACCATTACCTCCAAGTTTATCATTTTTTTTCCTGTTATAATCATCAATCTCAGAGATGTGAGCTCAGAGCCCAATATTGTTTTAATTTTCTTTTCTCAAATTAATAGTGATTTGGAACTTCTTTTTTGCCTGATTATAGAGAGCTTTAATAACTTTGTCTAAAAACTGCCTTTTTGTATCCTTTGACCATTTATTTATCAGTTGGATAATGGCTTGTATTCTTATATGCTTAACTAATTTTGGTAGGAATTTGAGAAATGAGGCCTTTATTAGCCAAAAAATTGGCACCATTATAATTGCTATGTATTACTCTCCATCCTATTCCTCCTGTTCTATTTTTTACCAGCCCCTACCCAATCCCCCTTCTTTTCTATCAATCCCTTACCCCCTTTTTATCCCTTTATCTCTTACTTTCCTTTAGGTTAAGATAAATTTCTATACCCTATATGTGTTCTTTCTTCACTAAGCCAATTTCTATAACAGTAAGGTTGATATGTCCCCCTCCTCACTTCCCCCATCTTCCTCTCTTTCTTTCATGTCTCTTTTTCATGAAATGCTTTACCTCATTCTATTTTTCTCTCTCCTCTCCTAATTCATCCCTCTTTCTCATGCCTTAATTAATTTTTTATGTCATCTCATCATCATATTCAACTCAGACTCTCGTCATCTCCCTGACTGCCCTAATAATGATTAACTTCTTTAGAATTACAAGAATCATTGCTCCAAGTAGGAATGTACAAATTTAACCTCATTGAATGTCTTTTGATTTCTCTTTCCACTTTACTTTTTTATGTTTCTCTTGAGTCTTACATTTTACAGTTAAATTTTCCATTCAGCTTTGGTCTTTTCATCAAGAATGTTTGAAAGCCCTCTATTTTAATGAATATCTTGTTTCCTCCTGAAGGATTTTGTTCAATTTTTCTGTGTAGTTGATCCTTGGTTGTTGAAGTCCTAAATTTTTTGTCCTCTGAAATATGATATTTCATGCTCTTTGATCCTTTAATGTAGAAGCTTCTAAATCTTGTTGTATCCTGACTGTGGCCAATATTTGAATTGTTCCTTTTTGGGTATTTGCAATATTTTCTACTTGACCTGGAAGTTCTAGAATTTGGAAATAATTTTCCTGGAAGTTATGCTTTTGATGTATATTTTGGTAGATAATTGATGGATTATTTAAATTTTTATTTTGTTCACTGGTTGTAAAACATAAGGACAGTTTTCCTTAATATTTTTACTTTTAAGATATTATCTAAGTTCTATAATTGATCACGGCTTTCAGGTAGTCCAATAATTCTTAAGTCATTTCTCTGGGGTTTATTTTCTAGGTCAGTTGTATTTCCAGTTAGATATTTCACATTTCCTTCCATTTTTTTATTCGTTTAATTTTATTATTTTTGTGATTTCTCATAGTCATTAACTTTCATTTGCCCAAATTTAATTTTTAAGATATGATTGTCCTAAGTAAGCTTTTGTACTGCCTTTTCAATTTAGCCAATTCTATTTTGTAAAGATTTCTCTTCCTCAGTGAATCTGTGTACCTCTTTTTTCCATATGGCCAATTTTGTCTTTTAAGAAGTTATTTTCCTTAGTGATTTTTAATTACACTTTCCCATTTGGCCAATTCTGCTTTTTAAAGAGTTCTTCTACTCATTAGATTTTGGTTCCTCTTTTTCCATTTGGTCTGTTCTGGTTTTTTTTTTTTTTGTTGTTTGTTTGTTTGTTTTAAGTTATTAATTCCTTCAGTATTTCTTGTGCCTCCTTTACCAGGCTCTTGAATCCTTTTTAATGAATATCTTATATTACTCTCATTTTGTTTCCAATTTTTCTCTTATCTCATATATTTCATTTTTAAAATTCTTTTTTATATCTTCTATTAAATATTTTTGGATTTGAGACATTCATATTTTAATTGCGGGGTTGGGAAACAGTAATATTGGCTTTGTTGTCTTCTGAATTTGTTTTTTCGTCTTACCTTTAACCAAAATAACTTTTTATGTTGTTTCTTTTTTCCTAGCCTTTTTCCTGTCTTTTCATTAAAAAGACTATTTAAATTGCATTCTCTTCCTGTGAGTAAAGAAGTACTATACCAAGATTCAGCTTCTTTTTGTAGCTTCCTTCAGAAGTGGCTCTGAGGATCTATCTGCTTTCTATTCCTCCAAGGTGCTTTGATGTAAGGAGGATTGTGTTTAATAGTCTCCTGGACTGGCTTTGAAATTGTGACCAGAGTCTCCTGCTCTCTTGTGACCACAAGAGCTATTATGAGTTAGTGTTCCTCCTCACCCTGAAATCTCACCACAAGAATGCTAACTGGATCTGTGTAAGGGCAATGCAACAAAAATCTTGCACTTAGAGATAGTAGAGAAGGAATCCTGTAATCTTCTAAGCAGTTGTCAAAATTTCCCTGTCCCTTTCTATCTGTGGCTGAGAGCTCTACAAGCCTTTGTCTCTGCCTCAGCTGCACCCAGGGGCCATTGCCTTGATGGGCTCTATGCTGGGGAGTTGCTTTGTGCTCCACCACCACACACATGTAATAAATGCTTCATGCTGGCCTTCTAAGTTGTTTCTATATTTTTGTGTTCTAGAATTTGCTCTGAGGCATTATATTACATTTTTTGGAGAATAATTTAGTTTCATGCACCTTTGCACCATCTTGGTTCCACCCCCTCAATTTTTGAATTTTCATAATGATAATTTCTTTTTCCAAAGGTCAAGAAAGTCATAAAATGAAACTGCTGTTCAAGATTAATCTTGATAAGCAAAGAGGAAGTAATTATTGAAATAGAAAGTACAGAAATATTAAGGGCAAATAAGATATATAGATTATAGGATAAAGGAGAAGAAATTGAGGCTTAATCTGATATATACTTCGGTTTTGGGGTAAAAAAATATTTCATTTGATGCAGAGTGAAAGGAACAGAACCAGGAGAACATTGTACACAGAGACAGATATGCTGTGGTATAATAAAATGTAATGGATTTCTCTATTGGCAACAATGCGATGATCCAGGATAATCCCAGGGGATTTATGAGAGAGAACATTATCCACAACCAGAGCAAGAACTGTGGGAGTATAAACACAGAAGAAAGACAACTACCCAATCACGTGGGTCAATGGGGATAATATTGGGGATGTAGACTCTAAATAATCACCCTAATGCAAATATTAATAATCTAGAAATAGGTCTTGATCAATGACACATGTAAAACCAAGTGGGATTGCTCATTGGCTATGGGGGGAGGAGTGGGAGGAGGAGAGGGAAAGAACATGATTCATGTAACCATGAAAAAATATTCTAAATTAATTAATTAATTAAATAAACTTGAAAAATATTTCAAAAAGTTTGCAAAAGGATAGGTAAAATTTTATGACAATATTTTTCATGTAAGTCACGCCATGAGAAATTAGAATATCTCAAGTACAAAATTCTGTAATTACAATCACTAATTTATTAACTAAGAATAATAAAAACATTTTAAATCAAATTAAGGTCAATAGATAAGGGCTTAATACATAATGTACATGGGAAAAACATTAATATGGTAAGAAATTTGGACTACTTGCTCTTATTCTGATTTTTTTAAGAGAGTAATTTTTTGTTTAATAGGAAAAGAAGCATAATTGTTCGTAGGAATTGAGATTAGAAAACATTGCCTAATTTCAATCATTTGAAATTTCTCTAAGAAATGATGGCTAAATCAATATCTTTGCTTTTCTACATTCCTCATTTTTCAGGTTATAGCTTATTTTAATGGTTTGGTTTAGAGTTGTTATAAAACACACGTCCTGTTTTCTTCTTATTTTCATCCTTTCTTCTGTTTGATATTGATTTTGACCTTTACTTTAAACAGTCAATGATCTGAGTGCGCACAGATAGCTGATTCTGAAATGACTCCCACATCATTACTCTAATTTTTATACTAGTGCTTAAAGGGTGACATTTGCTAGAGATTCTGTATGCTATAAAAAAGATCAAATACTTATTTTATAAATAATGCTGGGAAGACAGAAGTTTGATGGGAATCCATGGTTGAAGAAATGGACAGATCTAAATACAAACTAAAACACTGATGACAGATGAAATATTAATTGAAAAAATTAATGAATAAAACTACTTACATTGTAGCTCTATGTTTTATTTGTCTTCATGATAAGGAGACACAAAATTGTATTTACTACTTTCTTACAGGAGGGGGAAAGGGAGACTGTAAGTGAATTGCCTTTACTACATAGAAAGCAAGTTGGTTACTAAAATATTCATGGCACATTTTTTTTTTGTGGTAGCCAAACTCTAGGAAAAAAGTAGGCCCCCATTTATTGAAGTAAAAGGATAGTTGAATTTTGGCATTTGAATATAAGATATCACTGGGCAGTAAGAAGTTACAAATAGGAGGAATTCGTGAAGCATGGGAGGATTTTTTTTTAAACCAATCAGTGTGAAATAAAAATACTCAGTCAGGGAACTAGGGGTTCCAAGAGACAGAAGTAAGAAAGGAACTTATTCTAATCAAAGTGGGAAACTGTGAAAAAAACACTGACATAAGGGATGAAATTTATATTGAGGGAATGTATATTTAGGCCATGTTGACTGGAACATATAGTATATGAAAGGTAACGAGGTGAAAAAACTCAGTATGAATCACTCTACTTAGGTAGCCCTAGGCTATACATTTTATCCCATTCAGTCATTCTGCAGGACCAGGAGGCCTTCTCAACTAAAAAGCCCCATTGGTTAGAACTATGCCCTTTGATTCAGCCATACCATTGCTAGGTTTGTACCCCAAAGAGATAATAAAGAAAAAGATTTGTACAAGAATATTCATAGCTGCGCTCTTTGTGGTGGCAAAAAATTGGAAAATGAGGGGATGCCCTTCAATTGGGGAATGGCTGAACAAACTGTGGTATATGTTTGTGATGAAATACTGTTGTGCTAAAAGGAGTAATAAAAAGTGGAGCAATTCCATGGGGACTGGAACAACCTCCAGGAATTGATGCAGAGTGAGAGGAGCAGAACCAGGAAAACATTGTACACAGAGACTGATACACTGTGGTACAATTGAATGCAATGGACTTCTCTACTAGCAGCAATGCAAAGATCCAGGACAATTCTGAGGGACTTATGAGAAAGAACACTATCCATATCCAGAGGAAGAACTGTGGGAATAGAAACCCAAAAGAAAAACATATGATTTATCATGTGATTTGATGGGGATATGACTGGGGAAGTAGACTCTAAACGATCAACCTAGTGTAAATATCATTAATATGGAAATACGTCTTGATCAATGACACATGTAAAACCCGGTGGGAGGAAAGGAGGGAAAGGACATGAATCAAGTTGCCATAGAAAAATTTTCTTTATTAATCAATAAAATTAAATTAAAAAAATAAAAAGCACCATTGAAAAAAAGAGTAATGCTGCTCAGGCAGACAAGACCTTCACAAGTGAGAACCCCAAAGACAGATGCAGGGATCAATTTCTGGTACAAAATAATGCTATGACTCACACCAGTGCCTCTGAGAGCTAGAACAGGCACTATTGAATGAACTGCAGTGAGATTCCAAGCCTCCAGGGAAAATGGTATGGTTTAATGGGTAAAAAAAAATGTATGTACACACACACACACATACATACATATACATTTTTCAGCCTTTATCTTTTTTATCGCCAATTATGTATACCCGAAATTTTATGTTAAATTCATATATATTTATGCATACACATGGATCTATACACATATGGATAAATTTACACGTGTGAACATGTATGGGGACATATGCTCCTATATGAACTTGTGACAGGATCTGAGAGAGCACATTTATATCCAATTTATTGTAGTCTATGCCATCAAGAGGCAAAATGATCTGTGACTGGAAGCTTGACTACCTCTAGAAAAGAGGACTCATGAAAGGGCAAAAACATTATTATTTGCCAATCATTAAAGTGGGAACTTGTCATACTTACTGCCATATAAGAAAAAAATGTAGGATATCATATAATCAAGGTTCCACATGGGCATGTTGGCTCACTGATTGCCCCTTAAAAAAGTCTCCCTCCAGCTCTTCTCACAATGTTCAATGTAACTGTGTGGGTTGGCATATAAATCTGTATTCTGACAAATTAAAGCTGGTCAGAGAGAGGCAGCCTCCATGGCTTGACTAGTAGAGCAAAGCAAGAAGAGACTAAAGAAACTCAAAGGATATTAAATCTGAGTATTTCTTTTGCAAAACAATGTGATTGGAATAAATTTTCTAGGCTATTGTCCCAGGAAAGACAGAGCTCAAGTGCTGCCTCCAATATGAGACTCTTCCTGATCTTTCCCCACCAGCTGCCCCCATCAAATTATCTTGAATTTTTTTTGAACTCTACATATTTTGTATCCACTTAGTTATAGATATATTATCTCTGAATCCTCCTTCCCACTCCAAGCTTTCTTGAGAGCAGGGTCTGTTTCATTTTTATTTTCTTAAGAGTCTAGTGCAATGATTGACATGCCTAATAAACACTTATTGAATGATTGATTGATAGCTAAACATTCTGCTATTTTTAGCCTTTTCTTCTAGCTCTTTTTCATAAGAAAATCTCTTTAAGCCTTTTTGCAGGGCACAAAAACAAAAAGAATCACATTAATGCAGTTAGTTATCCACTGCATTGAATACATTGTTATAATTATTTTTATGTTTTATTTAAACAAGGGGATCCTGTGAAAGTTAATATTTTGAGATTAAATTCCAGTTTTAAAAATTTTTTTTACTGACTGAATTTTACTTGGATTAATATAGTTTTGAAATATCCAGGACAGGTATAGTGATTAGAAAAAATTCAAAAAGTATTTGGGAGTCATAGATTTAAAAATCGAAGAGACTTTTAGAGACAATCTAATCTTAACTCCTTAATTTTACTGAGAAAGAAACTGAGGACCACAGAAGGTGCTTATTTGCAGAGGCAGAACTCCCTTTCTAAATGTCTCTTCTCCCTTGCTGCCATTGTATCATGATATTTCTATCCTATAATCATGGATTATTGCTACATGGATAGTCTAACTTGTGAAATATTGGCTCCCATAAAATTGACTTTAACACAATAATAATCTAAACATATTCCTTATGTTCAGTGGTGTTGGGGGAGAGAAATACCAATGAAAAATAAGATAAGAGGGAATAGTAGGATGTGGTGTAAATGCTTTTATGCCTTGAACTTTAATCAAAATGACTATTATTGATTTATTTCCAGACAGTAACTACTGAGCTGCTATGTGAAACAGTGGATAGAGAACTAGGATAGAAAGCCAAAAACTCTGGATCCTGAGTAAAGCTAAATTCACTACTTGGCTGTCTCTAATGGACATATCTATCATTTTCTCATATAGAAGGTTAAATTATGTGATGTCAGGAAGCTCTTTTCAGATTTTCTAAAGCTTTTGAAGCAAAATACATAGTCACAGCCAATGAACTAGTCTATATTGTGTCTACTAGATATAAAGAGAGGCAAAAAATAAACCCTCCTTTCAAGAAGCTCAGGGTCTAATGAGGATAAAAAAAAGGAGGGAAGGAGAGAAGAAAGAAGGAAGGAAGGAAAGAAGGAAGGAAGGAAAGAAAGAAGGAAGGAAGAAAGGAAAGAAAGAAGGAAGGGGAGAAAGGGGATTAATGAGAGGAGGAGAGAGAGGAGAGGAAGGGAAGGGAGAAGAGGGAGGGGAGAGAAGGAGGAAAGGAGGAAAAAAGAAGAAAGGAAGCAAGGAATAAAACAAGGTAATAAGCATTCATGTAGCAATGCTATGTTCCAGGCACTGTGCTAAGCATTTGATAAATACTGTCTCATTTGATCCTTACAACAACCAGGAGAGGTAGGCACAATGATCATAATCAGGGAGGAAGAATAATTCTTTAAGAGCAAAATATATACAAGGTAAATTCTAAATTGTCTTTTAGGCAAGTCACAATTTGAATAAGAAATTCCTGGAAAAACTTCTTACAGAAGGTGTTTGGTTTTTGTTTTTGTTTTTGTTTTGTTGTGTTTTTCTGAAGGATGCCAGGGAAATCAGAAGGTGGAGATGAGGATGAAGAGCATTCCAGTTATGAAGGACAGATAATGAAGATTCTCAAAGTTGGAAGATGGACTTCTTATGTACGAGAAAGAGCAAAGGAACTAGTGTCACTGGAACTCAGTATATATCATCATTAAAGTTTCCCAAGTGTTTTTATGGAATCAGAAATTCATGCTAATTTTCAAGATCTTACTTCAAAATCTCAGGATGAAGGAAAGATACTTCAACTCACTAAAAAGAAATTGGATTCAGAGTTGATATAAATTTGACATTCCATACATTCTCTTTAAGGCATTGTAACAAAGTATCCCTCCAAAACTAAAAAAAAAACTGGGTTAACATGATGTAAGTAGCCCAACCATCCAAAAAAGAGGTACAAAACTCCCATTCTTTCTGCTTAGCTTTGTCTTCCTTTCACTCAGTACATTTTACCTTGGGCTTCTGCAAGAAGTTATGTTCTTGGCCATGAATTATACACTCCATAGGTCAGGGTATCTGACTCTTTGCCTTGATTGTCTTTGTTGTACTCAACTACTTATTTTATCCCAGGGCTATTCCAACACCAACTTCACTTCCCATTTCCAAAACCATCAAGCATCTTTGTCCATCAAATTTCTCCCTTATATTCCAAAATATATCTGTCATTTATAATATTTCCCTGGGCTATTAACTGCCTTTTATGATATTTTTTATTAAATAATACTAGACTAGTTATGCTTATATGCATTATAATGATTCTAACTGTATTTAAAACAAAAATTCCAATAAAATTAGCATACAGAAATTGTCATCCAGAATTATGGTCAATGTACTATTTACTCTCAGACAGTGGTGCCAAGAACTATTTTGTGGGGAAATTGGTTATCCACCATAACACCATCATGGAAAAATAGGGATATGACTGAAATAGTCACCATTTTCTTAAATAACACAGTTATCTTATGTGAAGATTAAATTAACTCCCCTGCCCATTTTTAGATGTAATCACCAAACGTGTAAACACTGCACTCATACTTGAGTTGGGGAGGTCTGTGACCCACGTGTGCAATGGTGGGTGACAAATCAGAATTGACTGACTGCCCTCGAGCAGTCTTAAGCAAAGCTTCAGCTGTAATTGGTTGATGTAAAAGTGAAGGAAGGCATAGCAAGTGACTCTAAAGAAGCATCTTTAAAAGGAGTTATAAATTCCTATGAGAGGTAGTTCTTCATGCTTGGGACTTTTGAGTGCTCTCATTCTTTGGAGTTCTGAGTTTGAGTTGGAGGCAAGTTGGAGGCTGGTGAAGAATCTGCTGACTGGATCTGAGACCTTAGACTTGGTGAGACTCTCCTTGAATCTCTCCCTTTGGACTGACACATGGTGAGTGAAAGAGCTGACTCCTTTCCTGGGTTTTCTGAAGAGACTAGGCTCAGGAAAGACCTACCTCTTGAGAAAGGCTCTCTGCATTCCCAGGTCCTCAGGCTACAAGGGTTGAGGACTCTCTGGCTAAGTACTAAACTCTCCAGCCTGTTTTTGAGCAAGGGGTAAGAGCAAAATACTTAGTGCTTAGGCTAGGTATCTTACCCTATCCTCTCTCTCATTTTCTTACTTTCACTCTTTCTATATTTTGTAAACAAATTGTTAAATAAATCTCTTGGAAATAATTAAAATTCTTGGAGACCCTATACTTATATAATCCAGTCCCATCTTTTATAAAATCCCTCACAATTTCTACCCCTTACACTTATCACCTATGTATTTTTTTAAGCTTCATTTTGTTTTAAACTCCCTCATTTTTGGTTTTCAGTGTCACAACAAAAATTCAACCTAACCAAGAGCTCATTGAAAATCCTTCAAGTCTCTAACCATGTTATTATCCTACATTTCCTCCAAAATCCATGAAAAGAGGTAAACATTAAATGACAGACAGTTATCTATCATTTATCTATC
Source organism: Monodelphis domestica (assembly GCF_027887165.1). Classification (NCBI taxonomy): domain Eukaryota; kingdom Metazoa; phylum Chordata; class Mammalia; order Didelphimorphia; family Didelphidae; genus Monodelphis; species Monodelphis domestica. The sequence goes on from NC_077230.1 coordinate 257,981,150, forward strand.
TACTATCTATCTATCTATCTATCTATTCTCCATCTCCTTATCTATTTATAGATGTGTATAACTATGAAGGAAACAAATTGCACAGATTTATATGTATACATTTATTTTTACCAACTAATACCATAAAGAAACCACACCTCTATGCTAGTCATTTTAGGGGTGATATGATAGAGGGATTTGTGATTTCATTATAAGAAGAGCTTTTAATATATAAACACACTCTATTAATTCAGATCTATTTATGATTCCTGGCAGGGTAGTCTATATTTCAAAGTTCATTCCAAACCTAAGATTTTTCCTGGTGCTGAAGTTGGTTGAGCATTGAATTGTGAGATAGTCAACATTCTCTGAGTGCTCACAACATACCAAAGCAATAAACATTCTTATCTTAGAGAATCTTCTGGGCCATGAAAGGCATAAAATGACTTGTCGAATACCCAGCTGGTATTTGTCAAACATAGCACTTGAACTCATCTTTCCTACTCTAAGATCAGCCTTTGCTACATATGCCAAACTTCCATTTATGAAACTGAAATATATCTTAACATTTTTTATTAATTTAACTTCTTGCCATAGGTAACTAACTAAAATGACATTACAGTTGATTTAAGTGAAGAACATTTTTATACATAAGGGTCTCTTTTCTTATAAACCTGACAGTCTAAATGACATATGCAGATGAATGCCCATTTATAAATGCACAAACCACAATACAAAATCATGTATATTCATGTGAATACATATATGATGTATAATTATATATGAAATGATATATGACTGCATATTATTTATCATATAGAAATGCATGCCCTAATATTATAAACATTTACACATGGTATGCTTACATAAATATAAATATACATTACATATGAATATATATGTGAACACAAAGACGTATATACACACATGTATATATTCACAGGGAGCTTGTATCAATTTAGTTCATTAGCAGCAAGGCTAAAAAATCCTTACACTGACCTTTTCAATTGAACATTGATTTTTTTTAACACCATATTTTCATTGGTAGTTCAGTTTGGTTAATTGCACTCAATCCTTGATTTTTATAGAATATATGAGTAAGTCTGACAGTTTCCCTTAAATGCACTTCTGACACACACAAACCTAACCAAAATTGATAAGTATAGCATGAATAGATGTGATAGTCCCCACTCTAATCCATCAGAAGCACCTGCTTGACAGCTCTCTTGGATATCTTCCAAGACCACATCATGAGACCACAAAAACTAGATAAAAGCAATGAATGAGGTAGGGGCCCATGTATATGGTGCACAAGTATAGAACCAATAAGGAATGTGTTTGCTAATTTTTCACAGTCAAGGCAAAACTGTTTAATTCTTGGCTCTTTTTTTAAAAACATAAATCCTATCATTGTATGTTGAAATCTAACTCCTTAGTAATAATTGCTGATGTTGTAGGCTACAAAATGAACCAAAATTAGATAATCACTAGTATGACAATCAGAAAACAATAATTTATTGCTAGATATATTCCACTGATTATTAAAAATGTCATTCCGACTGACAAAAATGTTGAATCTGGAAGATAGCTTAGAAGTTGCCCAAGACCCTAATATTATGCATGAAGTCAGACATGTAACTGCTTAAAATTTTATATTATAACTCAGGAAGATCTGCATCCAAATCCAGCCTCAGGCCCTTATAGTTGCATGACCGTGGGCAAAACACTTCAACCTCTATTTCATTTCCCTTGTATGTAAAATGGGGAAGATAACATCCCCTGCCTCCAGCAATTGTTATAAGGATCAAATAAGAACTAAGATAACATTTGTAAAGTACCTAGCAAAGTGAGCATATAGTGGACACAATACAAATTCTATCTATCTATCTATCTATCTATCTATCTATCTATCTATCTATCTATCTATCTATCCATCTATCTATCTATTATTATTAACAGATTAAAATAAACTGCCTGAAAATAATATAATAGCCTATGAAGCTTCAAAAAACACAGCAACCAAGTTATTACAAAAAAAGTCTGCCCTAATGCATAATTTGCTGGCCTTGGAATGAGGAGTACCTGGGTTCAAATTTTGCCTGTGACATTTATTAGCTATAGATCATAGGTGAATTATAGTCTCTTTGAGCCTCAGTTTCCTCATAAGCAACATGAGGGTAATGAACTTTCCCCCCTATTTTTGTATTATGCAAAACACACTTCCATATTGGTCACTGTTGTTAAAAGCACACTCATACATAACCAAAACCCCAGAATAAAACCAAAGATACACTTCTGTGAAAGAACAATTCTTTCTCTGGAGGTGAATAGCATGCCCTGTCCTAAGTCTTACAGGATTACCTGGGGTCATTACATTGCTGACACTAACCGAGTTTTCACAGATAATCATCGTCTAATATTGCTTTACTGTGTACAATGTTCTCCCTATTCTGCTAATTTCTCTCTGCATCAGTTCCCACAGATCTTTCCAGCTTTTTATGAAATTATCTTGCTTATCATTTCTTATAGCACAATAGTATTGCAGGGGTAATGATCTCTTGTAAAGTAGTACTTAAGTGATTTTTAAAAAGTGTATTTCAGGTCACTTCCCTACTATATAAACTTAAATGTCTTCCTTATGCCACTACAATGAAAATTTTTATGTTTTGCTTTTAGAACCCTGTACAATCTGGCTACTTCCCTCTTTTCCCAACTTTATTATATTTTACTCCCCTTCCCACATTCCCTGGTTCAAATAAACTGGCTTTCTCACTACCTTTTACACATAACACTGCTTCTTCTGTTTCTGTGTCTTTGCTATGACTCCCTCAGCCTACTATATGTAAAGATTAAATTGTAATTCCCTGATTATAACAATGAAGGTACTTAGCTCTTCCTTTATTGGGAAGATTGAATTGTAATCCCCTATCTATTTTTAGATTTTAAACCTCAAAAGTGTTAACTCAGTATTCGAAGTAGATATACCCATTTTAATCTACAAAAAAGTAACTAACAACTAAAGGTGTGAACTAATTACTAAAGGTGTGAACTTACTACAAAAGGTGTGATATAACAAAAAAGGTATAATATAACCAAAAAAAGGTGTGAACTAAGAGTGGGCAGTCCTGGAGAGGGCATCTGATGTGATTGGTAGATGTAAAATTTAGGAGAGGTGACACAAAAGAAAAAGATCGTTAAATAGAGGAAACAGAGGCACACAAGAGATAGATCAAAGAACTCTGACTTGGAGTTATACTGGAGGATCAGCCTCTCAAGCTTAGACTGAAGAAGAGTCACTTGGAGGAGAGACTGAAAGACAGACACTTGGACTTGGCTGTGGAACTTGACCCTGGGGGAGCTCTTGTAGGAGACCTTAGACTGCTTTCCTTTTAGATGGTTACTGTGGTAAGTGAAAGGATGCCTTAGTTTCCTTGTCCTTTCTGGAGGTGTGAACCTCAGAGAAAGGCCCATCATCTTAAGCCTCCTTTTCCCTGATTAGGGCCTTAGAATTTCTACCTGAATCAGAGGAAGTCAGAGTTTTCTCTCTCTCTCTCATTCCTTAATATCTTCCCTCTATTGTAAATAAACTACTATAAATTCCATTTACTTTAGTAATTCATTTTGGGATTTAGAAACTAAATCTCTGGTGACCACCAAATTAAATATTAAGTCCAACCATAAATATTTAACATATATAACCACCCCATTTTAGAATCCATTTTTTCCTTCCAAACCCTTCTCTAGCAACTTTATATGAGGCCTTTACAAATCCCAGGCATTAGTGCCATCTTCCACCCAAAGGGATGATATATTGGTTTTCTTTTTATTGATTTACTGACTTGTCATCTCTGTCAGAAGTGGAATTCTTTGAGGGCAGGATCTACTTCTATTTTGCCTTTTAAATCTTCAGTGTCTTGTATATAGTAGGCCCTTAATGCTGAGTGATTGATAGATTTACTAATATCTAACAGATCGTTTCACATGAGATAGAAAATTTAAAAGTGTTTTGGAAGCTATAGTGGTAGATAAATGCCCATTACTAAAAATATTAATACTATATTTGTAGATGCCTTCCATAGTATATAGAGATGACTTTTACAGCACCAGTTTAGGTAAGTGGGAAAATTCACTTTGTTTAAAGAGCTAGATTCAAGGATTTTTTTCTTTTCTTTTGATTCCAAAAATTATTCAATTATTTAATTCAGAATATTTTCTATGGTTATATGATTTATGTTCTTTCCCTCCCCTCTTCCCATCCCCCTCCCATAGACAATGAGTAATTCTACTGAGTTTTACATGTGTCATTGTTCAAGACCCATTTCCATGCCATTGATATTTGCACTAGGGTGATCATTTAGAGTTTATATCCCTAATCATATCCCAATCAACCCATGTGATCAGGAAGTTGTTTCTCTTCTATGTTTCTACTCCCACAGTTCTTCCTCTGTATGTGGATAGTGTTCTTTCTCATAAGTCCCTCAGAATTGTCCTGGATCATTGCATTGCTGCTAGTAGAGAAGTCCATTACATTTGACTTGACTGGAGTTTCTTCAGTCTATGAAATATGTCTAGGTTGATCTAACATCTCAGTTTGATGTCTTCCTGTAAGTCTTAACTAAAATCCTACCTTCTACAAGACTTGACTGACCCCTCCTAATTTAAGTGCCATCTCTCTATTAATTATTTCCCCTTTTATCTGATAAATAGCTTATTCTGTGTGTTTAGTGTATGTGTATGTTCAAGGAGTATGTGTTTGTATATAGTCTCCCCCATTAGACTGTAAGCTCCCTGAGGGAGAGAACTTTTGCCTGTTTTTGTATCCTCAGCACTTAGCTCAGTCATAATAGGTGCTTAATAGATAATTTTTTAATTGATCGTTTGACAAATGACAGCTTCTAAGGCATAAATCAAGCACAAGTTTGAAGAATGGAAGATGTGTTGTCAAATCACAGTTGACTAGTTTGACCAAATTCCATGTCCTTGTTTAGCCACTTTTATCACAAATGCTAATAAATGTATTCATTTGACTTTAATAATAATTTTGCGATATTAGATTGAGTACTAAGAACTAACAGTTGATAGCATGCTGGGACTAGAGTCAGGAAGACCCGAGTTCAGATCCAACTTCAGACCCTTAATAGTTTTGTGATCCATGGCAAATCAGTTAATCTTCTATACCTCAGTGTCCTCACTAGTGAAAGGAGTTGGAAAAGGAAATAGTAAACCACACCAATATCTTTGCCAAAAGAACACAAATGGGTTCAACAAGTTGAATACAAATGAAACAACAGAACAACAAAAACAAAGAACAAAGCTTACAATAAGATTTTCTGTTTATTTTCCCATAATTTTTATTTTTTCCTTTTCTACTGTTTTTAACTTAAACACCAAAAAGTAACATTTCAATTAATGAGAAGATATAAAAAGAACTGTTGCATATTTGTGAACTCCTTTTCTTATTTCTAAAATATTTCTTAAATTTAACTTTAGCAACAAAGCTATCTTACTCATCTGTTTTTCCATTATATTTTTCTACTTTCTTCTGTATAATTATTTTTAACAATAATATCTGTTCTTTGAATTTGAAAAGTATAGAAACAGAGGCCAGAAATAGAAAAGAAAAAGAAAAACTATAGTACAAATGTTTGTTTTATTTGCTTTTTATTTGTTTTGTTTAATTTAATTTTAACTCACGTCTTACAAAATATTAGAAAGGGTTTTTTGGGGAGGAGAGTTGTTTTTTAGCAAAGCAACACTTTGGGACTGAAAACTTGCTGGTTTTCAAGGCTTAAAGTTAAGGCAAAATCTTTTCTATTAAAGAAGAATTAGATATACTATCATTAATTTGTTCTTTACTGATGTTTGCAAATGTAATGCAAGTCTCTTTGGATTAATTCTTTAAATGTTGTATTGTTCCTAAGATGAAACACTCATTTTTACTTACTTTGGTATCAGGCTAAATTTTTCTTAAAAACAAGTGACAACTAATAGACCTGCTACTTGAAATGTACAGTGTCAAAATGAGGCTGCAAAGGCAAATGTTCGGTAAAAAAGGCCTTTAAAATGATGGATGGGTGTTGTAAAAACAGTTCAAGTGGCTTAAATGCTAGCAACACTCCTTTTAGCTATTTTCTACTTGAATTACATAAATACTTTTTTAAAACTGCTATCCTGAATGATATTAATGTTAGAACAAATTGACTCATCTTATAAGAATGTATCTATTATTTTTATGACCATATTTAATTGCACGTGTTTCTTTAAGTTTCTAATTAAAACCGGCACTAAAAATGATGTCTTCATGTTTAAGTGTGTGTTTTTATACTTAAGCATACCTCATAATTATTGCTAATACACAGATAGTTCACTAAGATATAATAGAAGCACATTAAGGAAGTGAATTAGAAGCCCTATTAGTTCTATTATTAAAACAGGCACTTGTCTCAGTGTAAGAAGAAATAAATAAATAAAATTCCTCTAACAAGTACCTCGTTTCAGCTCGTTTCAGGATTCTCATGATCTTCCAGGCTAAATGCCTTAGTGATAGAACTATAAACTGGTGGCCTGATTTCTTGAGAAAGTTCTCTTGGTTACACTGTACTTAATAACACATCAAACACTGCACATTTCAAATAAATTATGGTGACAAGATTGTGTACATGAATTGTGCAGGTATAAAAGAAAATGTTCGTGGCCTGGTGTGACAGTTCACCAAATAATCATTTTTAACCATTTTAACTGAGCATTTGCTAGCCACCAATTACAAAACTGGACTGTCAGAGTCCTGAAGGGCATATCCACATTTCAAGGTTTCACAAATTGTATTTGACATTTAATTTTAAGCTCAAGATACCATTATGTGAAATCTTCTAGTCCATTAATGATAACACATTAGAGATATTCCCTACCTCCCGAGTTCCTGAAGCTACTTTTAGTATATCCCAGAAGACTGGGTTACTGATGCAGAATCTGGCACATATGAAAGTCCACTTATAAAGCAAATACACAATTACAACAGGTGACACAATTTTCTCATGTTGTATGTAGCTCAGTAATTTACTTTATTGGTCACAAAGACAGTTGTTTCTCAGCAAGAAGAGAGTAACTTTTCTGTGGAATCAGGAGTTAATAAAAATTTTTATAATGGAATATTGAAAATTTAAATTCACCTAAGGAGCAACTGAAAGGATTATAATGGGCATGCAAAAGTTCTTACAAGTAAGACACAATACCTTACACTTTCTTCTTTAAAAAGAAGAAATGGGAATAAGGGATATATCCAAGAAACAAGGCAAAAAAGATGATCCAATCACATGGCAAGAGTAAGGAATAACAGGTACATTTTGAACTCTGAACATTTTGATGTTAAGAAAAATAAGGGACAGCTCTCAGCATGTTAAGTGGATCCATTATAGCACTTGTGGGAGGACATGAACAACAATTGCTCAGGATGGATAAGAATGGCTGGATGATACTATGAATTGTAGGAAAGGTTACTCATACCAATGAGATTATAGATTCATGAGATGACTGGAGTACAATAGGCTACAATTCATTTGTAAATGTTCCCTGCCTCACCAACAAAGCACTTTTAACACTAAAGAAGACTTTGGACTAGGATTTACCCTAATGTTTCACTATTTGCTATTTACATATTTAATTACAATATATTCCAAAATAGGTTGCTAAATTCTTCATACATAGGATATTTGTCATTTTTTAGTTGTTTTCAGTCATGACTGATGCTTGATAATCTTTTTTGAGGTTTTCTTGGCAAAGATACTAGATTGGCCTGCCTCTTCCTTCTCTAGCTTGTTTAATAGATTAGGAAACTAAAGCAAAAAGGATTAAATTAATTAATTAAATTAAATTAAAATGATTTGGTCAGAGTCATATAGCTCTTAAGTGTCTGAGGCTTGATTTGAACTCAGGTCATCCTGACTTCAATCCAAATGCTCCTACATAGGAGTATAGGACTGCTATATTATTCCATTATTCATACAATGACAAGTCCTAAAGGAAAACTTTCCAGGCTTTATGGTCATTCTTTTCCTAGTCTCTGTGTAATGTGTGTGTGTGTGTGTGTGTGTGTGTGTGTGTGTGTGCATCTGTTGGAGATAGGTTGCATGTATGTTTGGAGATTAATAAAAGAAAAGAGCTCCATTTCTGAGGTTATATACTTTTAAAAGCTTTTTCTAAAGGATTAGGCTTGGCACCAACTGTCACCATTGTAAATTTCCAAATATTTTAGGGTACATTCAACTCTGTTAAGAAATGTCAAAATGATTTAAATAAAATAATTATGTATACTTCAAGAATATTTAAAAATCATTTATCTGTGACTTACTCATGTCTGTTTTATATTCATCTTAAGCATGCCAAGAACAGCAAAGAAGGCTGGTAAATACTATGAAATCACATACTGATAAAAAAAAAGTTGGAAATGATCAGTTTATAGGATACAAAGAAAAGTTACTATAATTAGTAGTCTATCTAATAAATTAAAAGTCAAGGACTTACTAAGCCAGAGTGACCATAAATAGATGAAAATCTTAAAACCATAAATTGAATAAAGGCATGTCATTGTTCATACTTTTTCTGGGAATAAAATATGGCATGAGATAATGAGTGTCTTATTCTTTATTAATAAAATATTTTTCTGTATTTTCTCCATCTTGACTATTCAGTAAATATTACTATTTGCTAGCTGTAGTTTTATTCTCTGAAAAAAAATTCTTATCTTTGCAAAAATAGTAACTTGGGAGAAGAATATCAAAATGTTGTTCCAAGCTGAAAACACAAACATTTGCTGCGATGAGATATGGAGGGCTGTGTAGCCTTTATAATACTAACTGGAATCATCTTGCTTCAGGGAGTCTTCTGGAATGAACTCATATATCTTCAAAGCAGTGAAAGAGTTTGCAAAGCCCTCAGCTTGCCCTCATTTGGCCTTACTCCTTAGCTGGGGGACCAGAGTGTCAAAAAGATATTAGGGTTTAAGGTATATTAATTCTATTCCTTGCATAAACTTACTAAGGTTACCTGCTTTAACCTCTGGGCCTCAACTGATTTGAAGTGATATAGGGGTAATAATAACTTGAAGATAGCTCTTCCACTTCAGCTCACATTGGCAGCCCACAAATGGGTGCTTTCTCCTTTTTTATTAAGTGTACTAGGGATAGAGATGAGAATTTGTTTGGGTTGACTATACCTTGTTCATCCACTCCCTTTCAGTGTGTTCATTATAAATAATCAACCAGCATTGTTTATTGTTGTTTGTTTTGTTTTGTTTTGTTTTTAAAGAGAAACCAAGACTTATAAGGTCTCTGAGGAGAGTGGGTGATAATTTGGAGTGCACATCTGGACAACATCAAGTTCCAGATAAATGGAAGTCTTTCTCTCTTCAAGGAGTCCTCATTAAGATACTCATGTGTAATTCTCTTCCAGGTTCCAAAACTCCTTAAAGAATCTTGAAGCTTGCATTTGTATAATTGAAAATCTGTTACCCTAAAAAAACTACATATGTCAAGTGCCCACTGACCTTCTGTCATGTATTTCCTGTAGATAGGGGATATTAGGTGGGGATATGGAAGGTCCCACCTCTTTACTTCCAGTCCGAAGCTTAGTGTAGGTAAGGTGGGTGTTTGAACTGGCTGATCAGGCATGGTCATGTCGTCCTTATTTTATATCTTCTTTATTTCTTGATTTCTAATGATCATTTAATAAACCTCTAAAATATAATGTTTTTATTATTAAGATTTAATTTAAATTTTACATTGATGGCAACCACTAGTTGAAGAAGAAGCTCTCAATTTTTTAAGATAGCCTAGATACATTTTTTTAAGCCACATTTCTCCTACCAAGGCTTTTTGCCCACCACACCACCCTTGCAAACTCCAACTCTCTTTGGAACTTCTCTGTTTTTCTTTTCCTACTTTTTTCCCCAGTTGCTTGCTTTCCCTCCTGGCTAGGCTATTTTTTAGCCTGGGGACTCTTGGTGAAGAACACATAAACCACTTCTATAGTCCAGTTGATCAAGACCTTCATTCTTCATTCCTCCTTTGTTATTCCTTCCTTGCTGCTGACTCTGGCTTTGCTGATACTGCCTGCTTCCTCGTGACCTTCTCGACCCAGATTGCTCACCTAGTCCCTGGCCCCAGGGCCCCAAGGAATCCTCTGCCTTATCTCCAGCTCTGCTCCTAAATCAGCCTCTGCCACAACCTGACTTTGATCATTGTTGCTGCCCCCTTGTAAACCTCAAAATTCCTTAGACTTATAAATGTTGGAAATTTCACCATTGGGATATTTCATACTTGGAAAATTTCTTACTGATAGTCTATTGGAATGGGAACCCCATTGGCATGGGAGGTTCCTTCTCTTCCCTTCTTCAGATTACTTTAGGACAGAAACCTTTTGCTGAACAATGGAAAGGACTTTGACCTATGCTTAAGCATAGAACAGGAATTTCTTTGAATCATGATTGATTTTGGAATAAATCTCCACCCTATTCAGTCCTAACAGGATTGAGTAAGGGCTGCAGCCTAGATCAAAGATTTAATCATTTGAAAATATGACCTTCAACAGACATGTGAAAAAGCCAGAAACCTCTGGGCGGTCCTGGGTTAAGCTAGAGCCTCCACTGGCACAGGGAAATTGATGAACAGTGATTGGTAGATGGGAGAACTGAGAGGAGGAACTTGGATGGTTTGCTTAAAGATAGGAGGGTCTGGAGACTTGAGGAGGGTAGAGGAGTTTGGTCGGGGTGATTGCGGTGGAGTCGGAGAAGCTTGCCCTGAAGGAAGCTGAAGGTGGGGGCCTCTGAGACTGTTTCTCCATTTTGGTCACGTGAATGATAGGGACTGATCTCTTTTCTTTGCCCCAGCTATCTAAGGGCTTGGGCCTTTTGGCCCAGCCTAAACAGAAGGGGTATTTAAGCCCTATTCCCTTCTCTCCCTTTTTCTTTCTCTCTATCTCTAATTCCTTTCTTGCTCCTATTGTAATTAAACTCCAAAAAAGGCTGACGACTGACTTGAGTTTTTCATTTAGGAATTACATAGCTGAATTCCTTGGCAACCTTAAATTAATATATATCAGTCTTTTTAAAGTGATTCCCATGTCACACCCTGCTGGGCTGATTGCTGCCACTGAGAAATTAGGAGTCCTTGGAGTCGCTCCTCAGGGCAGATGGCAAAAAACAAACAAAAAGTAAAAAGATGGAGTGTCTTTTTTCTTAGGCAATGATTAGCCACCTAACTCCCTCTTGGGAAACTAGCATTTTACCTCAGGGGAGACAGGGAGAAGGAAGAGACTCTTCCAAAAAGGAAGTTGATTGCAAGCATGGCATATTCTATGAAAAAGCAGTGCATTGCCTATTTCAAACAGCTTCTACTAATCATGAGTGCACTGATCCTTTTACTTATCTTACTGGAGATTCAGGGGAGAAAATCATCTGTCTGCAATGCTTTGCCATTTGGGCCTGCTCAGTTTGAGATTCCTAAAACCCATGTTCTCCCTTGATATGGGAGAACCCACAGTACTGACAATAGGGATCTGAATTTTAGAAAAAAGGAATTTTAAAGGGTCTGGAGGTAAAATTTTAAGCCTTTTCAGACTCCATTTTTTAAAAAATGAAAGTCTCTGTATCTTATTGTATTTTGCTGATTTTGTTGTTTAAGATTTAATTTTGTTGTTTTAAGTTCATATATTAATGTATTCAATACTATTCTTTTACATTGAATCTGTTTAATGTACTGGGTTTTAACTAATGTTATATTCTGTTACCTTTCCCCTATAAATATACTGAAAAAATGTTATTGAATAAGCCCATACTTTAAAAAAAAAAAGCTCTTACCTTCTATTTTGGCTTTGTAAATTGTCACATAGCTAATGGACAGATTTCAACAAAACCGGTTAAATTGTATGAAACCTTTAGAGAATTTAATGAGCTAAGAATTTAAATGGTAATTCTAAAGGATCTTCAGAAATACTTTTAGTAACTAGTAGTTTCTGAATGGATTATTTTTTTCATATCTATATATTTATATTGATATATTATAAAGAATGATATATTAAAGGTAGAGAAACAAAGACATGTTCCTATCAAGGTATTTTTATGAATCAGGAAGTTGAAAAAAGAGCTCCTGAAAAAAATTCTTCAACTTAATTTACTTCCATGGAACAATCTAGATTTCTTGGTAATGTTCTAGACACAAATAAGTTTTACTTTGTTTAAAAATATATTTGTCAAGGTTGAAAAATTTGCTATGTCTGTAAAAATTGTGACAAATATCCATCAGTTAATAGTTTTGTTTTTTTTTTTTTTGTCATACAGTAACTTATATGAAATATGATAGTGGGTTTGTTTGCTATTGTGATTATCTGGGCTATTGTGAATTTTGAGGATTTTGGTACCTCTTTGAATTTGCATGATCTACTGTATTACTCTTTTATTCTGAAAATCATTTGTACTCACACAGTAGTTAATTTAAAAAGGAAATGGATCTCATTTTTGGATGAGAAAGCTTTGTATTCTAACTTTCCTTAGCTGACACAGTGTGTCAATGATTGTAAGCTATATATTTTTTGATTTTTAAAACACTTTTTATTATTGTTTTTGCCTGCATGTGCAATATATTATCTGAGTTTTATTTTTTCTCTCATTTTTATATTTGAAGCACATGTCACCAGTATTGAGATCTTCTTTAACTTTTTTGATTTTTGTAGTAATATAAATTTAAAATACATTTTCCCTAATGTCAATGCATACCCAAAAAGCTTTAGACTATAAAAACGATGCCATTGATTATTTAAAAATAATTATGGGACTTTGCTTAATGATTCTGTCTGATTTCAGGACAAGAGAATACAAAAAGAGCCATTGCACAGTGCCCAAGAAGCACAAAGGTAAACTGCATAGTGCCAATCAAGCACAAGGTCAAAGAAACCAACCAATACCAATGGGATTGATGAAATTTTGAGCCAAGACGAGAGGACTTGAACTTGTTTGGGATTCGAGGTTGTAACTATTTTGACATATGTCAGAGCCAGGTCTTCCTTATCCCCCATTCTACCAAGTATCTCAAATTTGGCACCTACCTGGGTCCTATAATCTAGTCCCTATTCTGTCTTTCATAGTGTAGCAACTTCTTATAGTCTTGGCTGCAAAAGGTTAAATAAAATAGAACTTTATTTTGTCCTATAGACTTGTGTGATAGAAATTACTTAAATTGGACTGTAATATAAGGGCTTGCTATGAATTTATTCTTGTTTACTCAAAATTTTATGTACATAAATTTTTGATATTTTGATTCTGATTTTGAACGTTTTCTTTCTCCCAAAAAAGTTTACTTTTTCTCCCATTTGTTTTTCTTTTATGTTTTTTTTTTTTACTTTTGATAATTAATTCATATGCCTCATAATTCAGCCCTGAATTCCTAAGTTATCCCTGTGTTTTTCAACATTCTCTTCAGGGGGGGAGTATATTATTATTTTAAAGTACAAAATTTAAATTATTTTTGAGAGTAATTTTAGGTTAAGAAACATACTACCTATTGGAATACAGAAAGTGAACTCTTTGGAGAAGGCACCATGAAGATGCCTCCACAGACCACATGCTACACCAGAAGATTCAGAGTGAACTTTGGGATGTGGAGATTTGAACTAAGCGGGGTTGAATGCATTTTTTTGTATGTATACTTTTATCCTGAAGGGGACTGCCCCCTAACTGTTTCTTTTTTTTTGTCAATGCATCTAGCAATCATAGGTTGTGTTCTCTTTTTCTCTTATCCTCAAATTATTGTAATTTCAATGTTGGTATGTTTACAAGACCCATCGGAGAGTCTAGTCCTACTTGGCTCTCAGGGGGAAATGTATAATTGAAAATCTGTTACCCTAAAAAAAAGAACTGCATATCTTAAGATCCCACTGACTTCCTGTCATTACATACTTCCTGTCGATAGGGGATATTAGGCAGGGACATGGAAGGCCCCAACTCTTTACTTTCAGTCCTGAGTTTGGTGGTGGTAAGGTGGGTGTTTGAACTGACTGATCAGCCATGGGCACTTGGTCTTTATTTTCTAACCTCTTTATTCCTTGATTTCTAATGATCATTTATTAAAACTCTAAAATATAATAGCTTTATTATTAGAGATTTAATTTTTAACTTATACATTTTTGATGTTTAGAATATGTATATAGATTATATTTACCTAGTTTGCATTATAACCGTGAGAAATGTGGTTTGCCAAGACTGTGAATTGCCAAAACTGTAAAGGTTTTGGCCAAACTGTAAAGATAATTTTTAGTGTCTTGTTTTAAAATCTAAAATTAAGTGGTCGCCATGGGAAAATTCCCAAATATGAAAATACCTAACTCAGCTGGGTTTTATGGAAATTTTAATTAATACAAATGAAGGAATTAAGGGAAGGAGAGAGAGAGAGAAAGAAAGAGAGAAAGAGAGAGAGAGAGAGAAGAGAGAGAGAGAGAGAGAGAGAGAGAGAGAGAGAGAGAGAGAGAGAGAGAGAGAGAGAGAGATAAAAGAAAATAGTAGAAAGGGCCTAGGTCATTTTTAGGCCTGAGCCTAAGGGAGAGCGAGTCAGTGTTTTCACTCACCACAAGATCATCTCAAGCAAACTCCAGTCCTCCACTGAATTCCTGAACTCCAATTCAACTTTCAAACTGAACTACTTCCAAACTGAACTGAAATCTCCTTTTAAAGAAATTTTCTCTTATGTCACCTCCCCTAAATTTTCACATCTACCAATCACAGTAGACACTTTTCCCCAGATCTTCCCATTCTTAATTCTCATCTTCTTTGGTTCTCACCTTCTCTGGTTAGACTAAAACTTCACACCTCTTTTATTAAGCTTGCCTTTTGTAAGTTACTTTACCTTTTAGTGATTAATTTAACCTTTTTAGGTACTTAGCACTCTTTTGTATTAGATCTAAAAATAGACCACCTAGCTTAAGGTTTTGGATTTACTATGTGGAAAGGAAACTAGACTAACAGTTTATGTGGGGGAGGGCCAACTGGGAGTGGCAGTTGGGTCTTGGGACTAGCACTTCCTTCCTGCCGGGAGAGGTCTTGCATCCTGGGGTTGGAGGAGAGTGGAGCTTGTTCAGCCCAGTCTGGAGTGGCATGCTCTTCTTGGTTCAGCCCAAAGACACAGGCTTCTAAAGGTTAGAATTGTTCTTGTTTGCTTTCTGTGTACTGCTAAGATTCTGAATTAGAACAACGAGAGTAGACGGGAGTGGGACAAACTCTCCACCAGCCTCTGGGGCCTGGCCTCAGGTCTGAAACTGAGAAAAACTCCAATCCCAACTAGTTATTAAACTTTATATTTTTTGAATTTGCAGTCAGATAAGTGGACTATCTTTTCTGGTCATAGAGGGAGCTGAACTTCAGTTTCAGTCATTCAATGACAAACCGTCCTTATTGGACCCCTGCTGTTTCCTCTCAGCAGGGGGCATCTCCCTCCCTTGCCTCACCAAGCAATATTCCCTCTATCTCTTTAACTCCTCCTTACTCCTATACAAACCTCCCATTATTCCCCATTTATCCCATTTTTCCCAATCCTATTTCCTTTCTCAATAAATATTACATGTTTTGGCGAGCCAGCCAGCCATCTAAAATAATTTCAGAAATCCCAAGTAACTCTAGATATTATATTGTTGTTGATCTGTGTAGTGCTTATTTTAGCATTCCAATTGCAAAGGAAAGACAAAAAATCTTTGCTTTCACTTGGAATGGGACTCAGATGACATGGGGAAGATTATCAATGGGATTCTGTGATAGCCCAACTGCATTTTGCCAAATCTTGCAACAAGATTTGCAGAACATCCGATTCAAGGAAAGCAAAATTGTGCACTATGTGGATGACATTCTTCTTGCATCCCCATCTGCTAAAGTTTTTTACCAGGACAGTAAAAAACTCCTCCTAGAGCTATATAAGAAAGGTCACAAAATTTCCAAATCAAAACTACAATGGGTCATGCCTAAAGTGGAATACCTAGGATTTATCTTGGAAAAGGGGACGAGAAAAATTTCCAAGAAAAGAGTAGAAGACATACTGAAGCTCAGTGTGCCAAAGACTAAGAAACAACTGAGAGCCTTTTTAGGAGTGACAGGTTTCTATAGACAATGGATCCCAGGCTATAGACAAATAACAAAATGCCTTATGTACTTAACCAAAAACACAGTCACAGAACCTTTGAAACTAATGAAAGAGCAACTCCAAGCCTTGGCACAGCTCAAAGAAGCAATCATAACAGCTCCAGCCTTAGGTATTCCAGACTACAACAAAGAATTCCATCTCTTTGTACATGAAGCAAGAGGCATAGCTTCTGGAGTGTTAGTTCAAACATTAGGACCCAATTTTAGGCCAGTGGCATATTATAGTACATAGCTAGATATAATTGAGAAAGGAATGATTCCCTGTTTGAGAGCAATCGCAGCCACAGAAACCATGATCCAAAAGTCATCTGATTTGGTATTAGGATCAAAAGTTAATGTATACTCTGCACACCAACTAGAATCCATATTGAAGAAATGTCATTTACAAGCTTTCACACAGCAAAGACTTTCTCAATATGAATTTGTGTTGCTAAGCAATGAAAGCATCACTTTAAAACGTTGCCAACCATTGAATCCGGCATCCTTGATTCCAGAACTGCCGTTAGAAGGGGAACCCATACATAATTGCCAAGAAACAATATCAGTAGTAGGAAAGCCATAAATTAATTGCCTGGGTATATTCCTATAAAATATTTATTAAATGTAAAAAGTATGATTGTAAACTTACACAAAAGGCCTTGGAATATACTGGTCATGTAAAACAAGGTCCTGCTCTGTAAAGCATTTATCTACATATAGTATATACACTATAATAATATATACCATATTTACCCTATATATGTGTGCACTATAGATGTTATATATATAGATATAGATATAGAAAATAACTGCAACATATAAAATATATGTATTTATACATATATTTTTAAGGGATTACTAAACTTGCAGATGAAGATGTTGTGGATATAGTTTGCTTGGATTGTGCCAAATATGATAGTAAAACTATGAGTTTTTGTGAAATATTACAGACAAAATTTTATATGTCTACCATTAATATCCTCACTGAGAATGTCTTTGAAGTATGCATTATTCTCATAAAATGTTTACATGGGGGAGTAAGTATTGGTAATCAGTAAATCATATTGCACAGTCACAGTTTTCAGTATTAATATGGTCTGATAATTTTTTTCCATAGCTTTGGTTTCTCCCTTTCTTTTTATAGCTACATTTTTATAGCTACATTGTGAAAAAAAGTTCCTCAACACCCTCACATTTGTGCCGTTTCTAGAAATGATCTCTTCTAGGTAATTTGCCTAATCCAACTGATTCTTACCAGTATTATTTCTACTTCCTCTAAAAGCATATCCAGACCTGTAATATTAGAAGCTAAGTATGATGGTTCCACTGTACTTGTCTTCCATCTCTTTTTCTTCCATTTTCATCCTTAAATATACTAAGAATGATGAGCTTAGTTAGGTCTCTCACCAAACTTTCTTTAGTCTAGTTTCCGTTCCACAACTTTAAGGTATGAGTTAGGGACTTTTCATTGTTCAATCAGGAGTTTCTAACTTTATCTTCCCCTAAGGCACTGTCTGAGTAGGGTAGAGTAATTTTAAAAATTCTCAATACATTCCTGACCAAGGGCCTCTATTGTTAAAAATGGGGAATAGCTCAATCAAATCTTCTGAAGTAGAGTCTGAGCAGTTTTAAGATTCACAGCATATTATCTCTTCCCATTAGACTGTCAGCTCCTTGAAAGCAGGCAATGACATTTGGTTTTTGTTGTATGCTAAAATCTTAGAAAAGTGCCCAAAGCATAGAAGGTGCTTAATAATTATTAATAACCAAATGGCTGGCTTATGGTGCCAATTGCTGCTGTTGCTAGAAATAATCACTTCCAGTTATGCAGGATGCTCCAGATTTGATTTCCAAGTTCTCAAGATCACCCACTGATTGATGGGGAAGGGCAGAAAAATGTGATCCACTCCAAAGGAAATTTCTCCAGACACCACTTGTCTAAAGTTTTTGAAATCTCTGTCTGGAATTAAAGTTCTGATTATTGACTAAAATAAGAAAATAATATATAATTAATTAAGATTGGTTGAAAGAATCACACACATTTCTGATTCTTTTCTTCTCACTCTTCCTAAATTGATTAAGGAGTTGTTCACAACTAGTTTATCCTTATGGTTAGTGATTTAGGAAGAAAATATAGGCCTTTCATTTTATTCAATTGGGATGGATCACCATCCTTATACTGTTCCCAGTAGAAAGTCTATTGTCATCAGAAAAATAACCAGGAGTGAATTTGGCAAAGTTGTCTTAAATCCTGGATTCATCATCTAGAAAGCTCAGCATTATCCTTTTTTAATGTCTTTCCCATTGGTTTGTACAAAAGAGTCTCAGGAAAAGCATTTGTGCATATTTTATAAACAAATATAGAAATAAATATTCTTCCATACTTCCAAATAAATGTTGAAACAACAACATTCTACAAAATTCTCATTAGTACAAGTGTTTGTACTTACAAAGGCATTCCTCAAACTATTTTGTTATCATCCTCCCCTTTCAATAAAGGAAATAAATAAGAAAAAAAAAGTTTCCCTTCTGAGAGGTAAAACCTAATTCCTTACAGAGGCCCTCAGAAAGTGTTAGGCTTTCTCCACCAAAGTTACTGCTCTAGGGACAAATAGAAGTGATTCCCTCTCATTTCAGGTGAGAAATCAACCCAATGTGGCTTAGTGCTTCTGTGGAAATACTGATTCAAATATTTGAAAGATTTTGAACAATACAAGGTTTTTTTGGGTAACAAGATGAAATGGAAAACTCTGCTACATGAAGTACTGGGAAATTTGGTTTACTCATCAAATTTCTTTTACCCTTACAAAGTTTTCCCCAACAAAAATAAGTTTTGTTTTGTTTTGTTTTGGGGGGTAGGTTGGTGGTTCAGTGGATTGAAAGCCAGGTTCAGAGAAAGGAAGTTGTGGGTTCAAATCTGCCCTCAGACACTTCCTTTCTGTGTGACCCTGGGCAAGTCACTTAACCCCCATTGCCTAGCCCTTCTCTTATTCTGCCTTGGAAATGATACAAAGTATTGATTATAAGATGGAAAGTAAGAATTTAAAAACTAACTAAATACATATTGAATTGCATTTTTCTTCATCATAAAAGTCAATGAATAAATTATTTTCTAGCTATTCTGATCTAAATGAGTCTAATTTTACCAACTATATTATTGTTAAATCATTCATGGAATGTTTTTTTTTTTAAATGAAACAGTCACTATCTAGCCCTTAAAACCACAGGCTTTCCTATGAAGTTTTCATGTTTTGAAGATAGAAACTTATCAAGAGTTCTTACCTGATCTCTGATGTAGAGATATCCCAAGGAATCTCCTGAGGCACAGAGTGATTTGCTCAAGGTTATACAACTAACTAATGTTAGTGTCTGGATTTTAGAATTCAGATCTTTCTGACTCCAAGACTAGAACTCTACATACTAGTTCTCACTGCCTGGTTCTAATGGTGGTGGTAGTGGTGGAATGTCAGAGTACCGTGTATTGTCAAAAAAGACAGTATTGTCACTTAAATGTTCACTATTAAGAAATCTTATTTTCACTGTTAAGAGAGCACTTCTGAGAAGTAAGAAATGATGAATGTGAGCAATTCAGAGAAATATGAGAAGATATAAATGAACTGTATAGTGTGAGATATAATACATACAGGATCCAGGAAACAATCTATACCAGTGGTTCTCAACCTCTCAATTTGTAGCTATGAGAATACATAATGCATATCAGGTATTTACATTCTGAATCATAACTAGCAAAATTACAGTTCTGAAGTAGCCACCAAAATAATTTTTTGGTTTTGGGTCACTGCAACATGAGGAACTGTATTGCGGGGTCACAGCATTAGAAAGGTTGAGAACCACTGGTCTAGACAATGACAAAACAATGTAGATATAAAGATCACTAAAAGAAAATTGAGCCCTGAATAACTGGAATGCCAGAATTTCCAAAGAACATAATAAAATGTGTATACCTATTCACACACAGCACAGTTGTATGAGTACTACTGAAATGGAATATTTACACATTTTCAGATGTAAATCTCTATTCAGATTTCTGATCACTCAGATGTTTGTAATTTTTTTGTTTGTTTGTTTTGTCACAGAGAGGGTACAGAATAGGAACAGATGACATGATGGAGTATTACTTAGAAGATTGAGAAATAAAGACAAAAACTATTATAAGTAAAACTTGTGAAAAAATAAAATCTAGTATATTTTGGAGCTAAAGATTTTTTAGAGAGAGCAAGGATGAATAATAAATATTCAAAGATGCTATTGTTTGCATGAAACATTGTGCTAGGACAATCAGTAGGGGTCACTGAGGAAATCCCTAGGTGTTGAGAGATAGCAATTTAGCTGCAGAGAGGGGTTAGGCAGATCCTAGTACTGGGGACAGCTCAGAGGAACACAGGCAGAGGCTTCCACGCAATCAATAGTCAGAGGAGCCAGGTAAGGCAGTAACAGGAGCATTTAGACTGAAAGCAAACAATCTGGTATTTCAGACACATCAGCCCTCCCAGGAGAGGCTAGCGGCCTTATTCTTAGTTAAAAGGCCAATGGATCTCCAGGGACATTTAGAAATGTTCACAGTCCTACCAAGTGAACACAGGTAATTGGGTACTTTGTGATGTGCATGGGCATGCTTAATTACAAGGCACTGCCTATTCAATCAGACCCAATTGAAGAACAGTGACAAAGGTTTCTCTGTAGAACAATGAACACCAGAGCTGTTTCTTGTCCTTGGAAACATATTATAATAGAGGTGAGTTTCTCCACAGGTTCAGTGAATTGTAAAGGTTATATCTATATATCTCTACAGCACACAGAGCACCCTCGGGTTCCCAAGATAGTCCTGATTTCAAGAAAAGACAATGAAACTTGTTCGGGTTATGGATGGGTCCCAATTGTCAGTTTAGAAAATATAGTGACCATATGTGTATCTTTAGGTCAGAAATGAACATCTGAAGTGATGCCTTAATGAATATTGTACATTAACAACAGAACACAGATGAACAATGTAAGTATTTAAAGCACAGTAACTTTCACATAGTTAAAAGTTTAAAGGATTTGTGATATCGGCCACTCGTGCCCTGAATAAAGGAATCCTTAATCTGAGACCTATGAATTAAAAAAAAAAGAACGTTATTTCAGGAAAATTGATTTCTTTTGTAATCTAAATATTTTGTTTTACTCATTTAAAATATTATTCTGAGAAAGGGTCCATAGGCTTCATCAGACTGCCAAAGAGACACATGAGCTAAGAAACATTAAAGAATCCATCCCTTGCCCATTCTTGGGCACCTGACTGTGACTTAAGGAAATTAGGAGACTTATTTAAGGTCTTAAGTAATAGAGGTGAGATTTGAACACTACACTAAATCTAGCATTCTTTTTATTATGCCACATTATCTCTCTTCTACACAGAATCGTTGTTTTCAATTGATTCAATTTTTGTACCACAAAGAATCAGTTTAGATAGCAGAAAATTATTTTATGAGATCTTTTCTACTGAGTTTGATGCAATTTACTTGGTGATCAGACATCATGAAGAAAGTTTCACCCCCAAAAGTACATATGCATAACTATGCTCCCAAAAAGGTACAAAAGTACAGAAATCTTGCTGTTCTTATAGAGAGCTATTCTTGCTTATCACATTTCAGCTGTCTGGAGAGCCAGTTGTGGATCTTTTTTACTTCTAGATTTCAGTGAAAAAGCACTACTTATAAGATGAAGTCATCTAATGGATTGAAAAGGGTATTTTGGGTAATCACAAATGCCAGTGGGGACCACAGTCAATGGCATGAAGAGACACAGATACAATTAAGTGGGAAGACCTATATTTGGAAATGCTTTAGTGGAATGTGGGTGGTGGTTTATCCTCTCTTTCTTTTTCTTTTATTCTGTTTGCAAAGGAAGTATCTTGAGATCTTCATGAGGCTTAGATGTAGCCTCTGATGCCATAACTTGGCCAAATAGTCAGAAACCCTATTTTATCATATCCAAAATAGTCTAGGCTGAGTAAGAGTCTCCAAATGAGATTCCCAAACAAAGGAAACTAATAAAATAAAAATAAAATTTAAAAAATAAATATATTTTTAAAACTATGAAATATATTATGTAATATATTTATAATTAATTGTATAAATAAATAATTTAAGTATTATAAATTATATATGTAATTATATCATATAGTTAAATTAAAAAAATTTTAATTAAAATATAAAAGTTTAATTACCTTTAAAAAAACCCATGTATTATAGCTTTGCTTAAGTAATTACAACAATCAGTCATTTTTCCCTTTCTGCTCATCGTTTTTCCTTGCTTTTGAGGCAAAGGCTACTTCTCTCCATCCTCTCCCTATTGTAGGCATTATCCCACCTTGTGAGGAAAATAATATCTTCACATATATTAGATTAGCCATTCATATGGAATGATAATGACCCCACTAGAGTAGATGCAGAGCAATGCCGTGGTGGGAGGGATCTGGGAATTCATTTCTCTCTATGGCTATGGCTTTTCAAATAGTCTCAGAAAATCACTTCTTAGCAATTCTATCATTTTCAGAAGTGCGGTGAAAATTCCTCATTTGTGGGAAATAAGCTAGAAATCATAACATGGTTAAAAAGCATATGGTAAAGATAGTCCTCAGTATCCTTTGTAGCATGAGATAAGTAGAGGAAAAGATTCTCAAAAAGCAAGAAAGAAGTCAAAATGGGAAATTGCAGAAATAGGGGAATAGTGTTTAATAGAGAAAGAAGCATGAAGCTATGAAAAAGAGTAAAAAACCCTAATACAGACCTTTATCACATCAGGCCTCAGTCATTTTAGCCAACTAGAGTATCCAACTAGTTATTGAACTAATATGTCATTTCCCAGTTCAATGCATCTGCACTGACTCTTCCACATACCTGAAAAGGACTTTCAATTCAGCTCTTTCTAAATCTTTTCTTTCTTTCAAGATTCCTTTCAGTAGACACAAAGTCATCCCTAAACCCCATGTGAAAGTGCTCATTTCAACCCATTTCCTAGGGGACTTTGTCAATATATAGCCTTTTCTCTTTTATTATACATAATTGGGTTCAAGTTATTTACTTTTCTACTTACCTTTCTCCTCCCCACCATAGAAGTTAAGTTCTCTGAGAACAAGAAACAAGAACTATGTAACATTTATTATTATTTTTTTATCTTTGCATATACATGTCTGGACACAGAAACTTGTAAAATATATTTTTACGAGGTCAGAGATTTTATTGGACTAGAAAGTCCTTAATAAGTTAACTCTCTACAAATGCTGATCAGAATCTGCTCCGCAAATTATAGCCTTAGAGAATTCCCTAGAGTACTAAGAGATTAATTTGCCCAAGGTCACATGGCTGATAGCAAGTCTTGTTAGAGACAGTACTAGAATCCAGGTTTCATATTTTTCATTCTCCATACAATATGGAATCCTGCCTTGTGATAATCAATGTTTGCTCAACTGAATTGCAATGATATCCTAATTAATATTCCTCAATATAATTATTTAAAATATTGGTAGTGATATTTTAAAAATTCTCAGACCACTCAAATTGATATTTGAATATCAAATGGGATCGATATATTTCTTCCTTTTTGTGATTTATCTATAGTACCCTTACTAGGTTTCCTTACCTTTGCAATAATCTATTGTTCTCATTAATTAGTTAAAAGAAGTAGAAATCCTAACTGCAAGCAAGTCATATAAAGTTTTCCATAAATAAAGGTTTATGTTTAGGAAAAGGGGAATACACAGTGATGTATATATAAAAAGGGAAGATGAATTGGAATGCCCACCTAATATTTATTCTATGTCACAAAGAAAATTTGTTTTGTCACTTTTGAATTCTAATTGCAAAGTTATTGACATTCAAATAGTCTACATCTAAACTTGCCCACAATTTCCCATTTAATTTGATCACAGGGAATATAAAATACAACTTATTTGTAAGAAAATTATAAGAAAAGTTGGTTATTTTTTAATATTTTATTTATAAGAAAGTATTAGTGAAATACCCTGATCATAAAATAGTGTCCATCTTTTATTTCTAACTCTTTGTTTTTCCCTTATACATTACCATCTTGATAATCATTCATTGCATTTTTAGAATATTACTTTTCTGATTTCATGTCCTAAATATGGATTGATTTTATCCATTTCAATTTACTGCTCCCTCTATTTAAAAGAATCACAAATACTTTACCCAATTCAGGAAAGTTGATCTTTTGGAGAAGGTGCCATATCAGAAATCACACACCACATCAAAAGATTCAAAGTGAACTTTGGGATATAATGAACTGAAGTAAAGGGGGTTGAACATATAATTCATTTTCAATGTAAACTCTTATGCCAAAGGGGAGTGCTCCCTAATTGGCTTTTTGTCAATGAATCTATCAATCATTTTTTTCTTTCTCCTTTTTCTTTTCTTTCCCTCTTCTCCTCAAATTGTTATAATTGCCTCTATGTAAAGTACAATATCTTATATACCTCCAGTAAAAGAATCTCTAGATTTATAAGCTGGTTATGTGAAAGTATTTATTGGGAAGACTAGGCATGTTAATATCCCAAAGACCCTAAGTGGGGAGATTTTAACATGCTTGTTTCTCAATAAAATCACAGGGAGAATTGTGGGAAGCACATTTATCTCTCTCCAGTATTATCTTTTTTTTTTTTTTAGCATCCTCTTTCAGTGACCCAGAAGTCAAATACCACTAAGTAAATTTAGGTATAGATAAGCCTCAGAAAAGGAAGTTAAGGAACCAAGGAACCAATGAGACAGGAAAATGATTTCACAAGCAGTATGTCCCTGGGCAGACCAGGCAAATTAAGAAACTATGATTGGTTCCTGAGATGTGACATGTGAAAGGTAGTGGGTGGAGAAAAAAGTTTATAAGTTATGACCCAGCAGGAAGTCGAGGTCTTGGGTATGCACATGAAAAAGCAGAATGGACCTTTGCTGAATTACAGCTAGAGGCCCATAAATAGCTCCCACAGATTAGATAGTTAAGCATCCCTCTACCTCTCCCCTGATTTTCCCTCTCTCCATTACTACTACTTTGATTTAATAAAGTTATTAAGTTACAAAAAAAAAAAGAATTCAAGATTTAGACTTGGAAGAGACCATAGTGGCCATATCATCATAGTTCCATGATCTGGAAGATCTCTTTAGAACTTTAAAATCGGTACTATTTTTATTGTGGATCTTCAAAATGTAATTAGAAGAGTACAAATTGACAAATCTTTCTAATTGTAAGAAGAAATATTAGCAATGACACCAATTTATATGTCCATGGTTTTCTTTTCCCCTGGAGGCTATAATAAATGCCCTGACTATATAGTAAAATGCAAAATATTGAGTACTGGAAGAGATCTTAACTATCATGTGATTGTTGTTTTTAGTCCTTTTTCAATCGTGTCTAACTCACTGTGGCTCCATTTGGGATTTTCTTTGGAAAGATACGATAATGGTTTGCCATTTCCCTCTCTATTTATTTTACAGATAAAGAAACAGGAAAATGGAGTTCAGTGAATTGCCCAGAATCACATAGCTGGCAATTATTTGAGGCTAGATTTGAACTCCTAGAGCTGAATATTCCTGAGTCTAGGTATAGCACTCTATTAAACATGCAAGTGATTATCCCATATTATAAGTGAGGAAGCTGAGGTCCAGAAAACATTAATGATTCATCCAAGTTCGAAGGTGATAAATAACAGATTTGATATTTTAGCCCAGGATATCTAATTCCAAATTTCAAACACATTTTGATTCATCATACTGCCTCCCAGAAATGCCTGCAGTCAGATTTGATTGGAAATTACCTGACACCAAAATCCAAAGTCTTTACAACTTTATCATACTTTGAAGAAGTTCATTCGTAAGTTAAGAGACTGGAATTCCAATATTTTATGAGTAACTTGCTACAAATAATGTTTAGTTTTCCAAGCCATTCCACAAAAAATAATTATAAATAATGAGACTTAAACATCTCAATCTTATGATCATTTCCATATCCTCATCCTTAACATCTTTGATAATGTGTTTCCAAAACCTTATTCCCATCCCACCCGCTCAACCCCCCCATAATACAAATGCAGTAATCTAGTGGTATGCTGGCAAATGCTTAACAACCACATCTCCAAAAATACATACACTCACACACACCTAGAAAATCTTGACTGACTTGCCTACAAAAAAGAGGTTAGGGTTTAAGGACATTGTCTAAGAACTCTCTTCTTCAGTCATGCCCTCATGTTTTCTTCTGACAAAAATTCTGTAGGAGTTTGTAAAGTTACATGTGTTACTCTCCTCTCTTGGATTGGGAATGTGCTTGAATAGGAAGTCTTTCTGAGACTGTGGAGAAAGCACTGTGGGTGCGCACAGATAACTCCCATATACTTTTGCTTAAATATAACATTAGGAGGTCATAGGGTGAGTTAGTGAGGCCATATTTCAGAAGAAAGTTGTAAGGGAAATGTCAAGTCAGGTAAAAAAGATATGAAAGTCAACTGCCTGCTCTCATTTAGAGGTCAACAAAGAGCAGTTCAACATGAGGTTGTTCTCCTCAGAGTCCTAGCCTACCAAATCACACTGGGGCAGTGTCCAGACTCTCAGAATTCATCAAGAGCTTCCCTTATTTTTTCAACAAAGTGTCCATGGGCATTTCTAGATGCTATGGACAAGGAAGATTTACAAATTATTTGGGGAAGGGCGGTGGGGCAGTGGAGTGACACTGACCTGATCAATAAATTTCCATGGATTCTCAAAGATTTTTCCATGCCTAAAATGCATCCCTGTCTCTCCTTTACCTTTGTTTAGGGCTGAGTTCACATGCTACCCCCATGTGAAAATTCCTCTGAACCTCTCAGTTGTTAAAACTATCTCTCATCAAATTGCTTTGTATTCATTTATTGGTGAATATGTTGTCCCTTACCAACATAATTGAAGTTTCTTGCGTTCAAGGAGGATTTAGTTTTGTGATAATTAAAATGTTTGGGAGCAAGGGAAATATATATATCAATTATGACCGCTGAAATATGTTTTCTACTGTGTCTTGGTTTTATATAAATATAAGATGGTCGCCAGGGAATATATTCCCAATTTATGAATATGCCCAAGCCAACTGGGTTTTATAGAGAAATTTAATTCATAATACACTGATTAATCAATAGAAAAAGAGGGAAAGTAAGAAAGGAATAAGAATGAATAAATCAGTCAGTTGGTTTTATCACTCACCCAAGATCTCTCTAGGTAAGGCTTCTCATGCCAACCTCAGGCTCCACCTTCAAGAGAGCCTCCTTTCAAGAAATGTTTCCAGAGAATTCTCCTCCTTCAGAGCCAGCCTTCTCTCCTGGTCCTCCAACAGAGCAACCTCCTCAGTCCTCCTTCAGAGCCACCTCGCTCAGAGCAAAACCTCCTCCCCCCAGAGCCCGCTATCTTTAAGGAAACCATCTAAGTTCCCTCCCCTCAGTTCTCACATCTACCAATCACTGTCCATGTCTCCCCTGTGCCAATGGTGGCTCTAGTTTAACCCAGGACTGCCCAGAGGTCTGTGGCTTTGCACATGTCTGTTGAAGGTCATATTCTCAAATAATTAAATCTTGATCTTGCTGAAGCCCTTCCTAAATCCTGTTACTCTAAGTAGGTTGGAGATTGTATTTTCCAAGACCTGGTTCTGTCATTCTAAGTATCTCTATTGTATCAATTCTAAAATCACTCATGACTCAAAGAACTTCCTGTTCTATGCTTAAGCATAGGTCAAAGCCCTTTCCATTGTTTAGCAAAAGGTTTCTGTCCTAAAGTAGTCTTAAGTAGGGAGGAGAAAGATCCTCCCATGCCAAGGGGTTTCACATTCCAATAGAGTTCTTACTATCAGTAGGAAATTTTTTCCAGTATGAATTTTCCCAATGGGGAAATTTCCAACATTCATAAGTCTAAGAAATTTCAAGGTTTACAGTTTTAATCTTTATGTTTCTCACTCTCACCATTTATCTCTCAACTCTGCACAATTCTTACTGTGGGTCTTGTTGTGGGTCATGTTTACCCTCCTCTACTCTATTGTAAACATCAGTCTTATCAAAAAGTTATTGACAATATTATTAGTATTGTACTAGAAGTTGAGGATAGAGATGGGGAGAATTCTGTGGAGGTTGACAGTAAGATCAAGGGTAGAGTAGCTTCTCCCAGTTAGGGCAATGCATCAGACAAAGAACAGTGAGGATAGAGAATCTGGTGGCTGGGGTGAAGCAAGATTAGGTTTTAATGAAAGAAGTAGGAAATCTGGAAGAGGCTGAAAGAGTGGCAATCCCAGATCACCACTCTTCAAATCAGAGTGAAAGTTTTGGTGGCAGAGTAAGAAGGCAAATTAGAATGGATATGGTGTAGTGAGAACTTATTACCTTCAAGGATTGGTTTTCCTTGCAGTCATTAAAGAGAAATAAGCTAATACAACTTCTATACATGCTTTTAAAGAATGTTAACATAGTTTACTTAATGGAGTTGTCAGTGTGTTTATAATAGTCTAGGCCTGGGTTTATAAAACTCTGACAAAAAATGACACAAAGAAGATTCGAGCTTTTGGTTTTAACATGAGAGTGTAAGCTACTGGAAGGCAAAAACTAAGACTTCCAGTTGTCTTTATTTTCTTTCCATGTGGTACTGTGGTGTACACAGTGGGAACTAACTAACTAGATATTGGTTAAATAATGGGAAAGATACCTGTCTGCTACTCCTAGAGTATAAAGATCATTCACTGAAAATTAATCATGTAACAAATACTTATTGAATATTTACTATGTACAGGGCACTGGTAATACAGTTTTTGCTTTCAAATCAGGTCAATTAATTTATTTGATTATATCCCCTTCTGGAATAGTTGTGGATCTACTTGTCAGTATATTCTTTGAGATATTTGACTATGTTGGCACTGTCAACTTTATATTCAGGATTGTTAAAATGAGATGGGACTATTTCTATTCAATGTGATTTGTAGAGTATCTCTTCTCATAAGAGTCTAGATGTTAATGCATTTTTAATGAAAAACAACTTTTTATGCCATCTTAAAAACATGTCCCCAGAAAATTAATAGCTATCATACAGAATTAATAAACTCTCTCCTCTCTCTGGATCTACATGTGTGTTTAGATGTATGTATATTTGTTTTAAACTGCACACATAGACCACATAATTTTCTCTGAAGAATCAATGAGTATCAGAGGGTAATGGGGAAGCATTTGGTTGGCATGAACAGGTTATAATACAAAAGAAATTGAAAAAAATATCAAGGAAGTAAAGTGAAGCACTTATCTATCAAGAGCAAAGAAAAAGATGGACTAGTCATGTTACCAAAGTAGGAGTGATCAAGTGCTTCACTGGGGTCCATGAACAATCAGAATAAAAAGGGCAGCAGGCCATTAGCACATTGCAGGGCCCCTTCATAGTGAACTTATTTGAGGATATGGATGAATAAAGAATTTCACAGAAAGTGCAGAAATATGTTTTAAGGTACAGATTACACACTCATTTGAGTATAAGAACATTTATTAAAATGAAAGCAGGAATCTATACAGATATCTATCTGAAATAATAGGGAAACAATATTTTAACAGCATATGAAATTAGTTAATGATTTTGATATTACATATTTCTAATTTACTTTGCTCAACTCTTCTTCCCTTGTTATGCATTCACAATCAATAAACAAAATTTCCATACATTACTAAATGTACACTGCCTTTACCTGAATGATTCCAGGACATAAAAAAAGAAAAATAAAAAAAAAACAACTATCTGGAAGATAGGTCACAAAGTGGTTGTACAATTCCAAACCTGGGATCAGGGAGACTTCAGTTACATAATTTAGTTACATGATGCTAAGGCAATCAGCTAACTTTATTGTACTGCAGTTTTTCAAATCTCTAAAATAAAATAATAGCATTGACCTCATAAAATTGTTATTAGGATCACATAAGACAATAAAATATAATCATTTGCAAATCTGAAAGGGATGCATATTGGTAGTTATTATTACCATTATTCCATGTTTCAGTGTATTTAATGTCCTCAAGAATGATTCTTGATTCTCAAAATTTAAGTGATGAGCATATCTTCCTTAAGGCCCAACACAATTGCTTTGGTTATTTCTAAACAAAGAGGATATTTCTTTGTCTTTATACTGTCTCAGTAATTTGGAACAATTATCCCACTTAAAGCAAGTGCTAATTCCATTTGGGTGGTAGCTAGAATCCCATAGAGAATGATAATTTGTTTTTAACCTTGTCTTATATCTCACAAAGATACCACTGGATTAAATCAATGTGTGAAAAATGCTTTGATAATCTTGCATGAAAGTCACTTATAACAGGTGAAGTATCATAACCAACAAATAACTGTTCTCTCAGAAAACACTCAGTTACAAAGCAGGCAATAGCCTTACCCACTGGGATGTTACACGCATACCTGTATACTGGAGAATAGACTTTTTGTTTAGATGGGCAGATCACCACCTCCAAGAAGAAGTTTTTCACTACTGTTCAGCTACCAGAAGGACTGTTACAAGCCTTTTAAGATTAGAGGATACTAGAAAAATAAACTCACTGCATTTGTGTCATGTTCCCCCATGTGGTTCGCCATGATATGACCTGTGCCTCTGTGGTCCTGTGTTTGACAGCCTCACAAAAGGCTACTTTCTTTCTTCCCCGATCGTTATCCAAGTTATAAATCCCTAACCCCCACAAAGCTACTCACAGGCAGATGCCTACTACAAAGCTAAAGATACCTCAAACAACCTCTACTTTAAAATTTTGACACATTTCCCTTTCTTCCTTCCAAAAAGGAAAAAAAAAATAAAAGCTCATATCCCTGGCGTAGTCTGGAAGAACTCTATTGTATTGACTAGACAATTTTAAATAAGACCACTCTCGGTGCTGAAGAAGGAAAAACTAAGACACTTAAGTGCGTAAATTTGTCTCAGACTCTAGGTTTCCTTTTCTTGGCATCAGAAAATGGCTCATATTTGTCCTTGGGGAAATTTCTATTAAAAGGCAAAACTCCTATAAAAATATAGGTACTGTGATGGAAGGAGTTATGAAATGTACAGGCATATCAACAACATTTTACCCAGAAATATATTTGGGGGAGAGAAATAGGAGAAAGGCAGGGATGATTAGAATAGCACATCCATTTGTTCTTCACAGAAGTGTACAATTTTAGATTTTGGAAAGATAACTCAGGAGACCTAGTCATAATGTATACCTGAACAGGCATCATCTTTAAAAAAAAAAGAGCTAACATTTACATAGCACTTTATTTTTTAACATATTTTAATTTTTTTCATCAAAAATTCCCCAGTTACATGTAAAATGTTTTTAACAGAACTCATTTTAAAAAATCTTAGTTTCAAGTTCCTTCCTACTTGTTCCTCCCCACTCATTGAGAAGCCAAGCTATTTTATATCAATTATACCTTGACATCATGCAAAACATATTTCCATTTTAGCAATGTTGCAAAATAAAACAAAGGCAAAAATAAAAGAAGAAAACAGAAAAAAGTGAAAAAATTATGCTTCAGTCTTCATTTCTAAATGAAGTTCATCAGTTCTCTCTCTGCCCAAGGTTCATGAGTGCTTGCAAACTGTCTTGGATCCTTGTCTTTATTACAGTAAGCCAAAACTTTCACAGCTAATCATCCTTATACTATTACTGTTACTACATACAAATGTTTTCATGATTTTGTTCACTTAACTCTGTATCAGTTCTGTGATGTTGTCGCTAATTATAAGCTCTAACTTTCGAAGAAGAAACTGAAGCTGAGCTACTAATAAATTTCAGAGGCAAAACGCAAATACGTCATTCATCACGTGATACCGGTATGGCTGTGTTTGTGGATTTGAACCTAAGGAAGAGCTCAGACACTAAAGCACTTAAAGGGCTTGTGGAGAATGCAGCTCACCTTGGATATTCAACTGTTGCCATTTATCATGTTGTGGACTTTAAGAAAAAGATACAGGAAATTGACAAACCAATAGTTCCTTCTGAGCTCTTTTCCTCTTTACCTATTGTACAGGGGAAATCGAAACCAATTAAAATTTTAAGTAGACTGACACTTATAATATCAGAACCATCACACTGCAATGTTCCGAGAGCAACATCTTCTCGTGCCAAGCTATATGACATTGTTGCAGTTTTTCCTAAGACAGAAAAACTTTTACATGTTGCTTGCACTAGTTTGGATGTGGATTTAGTTTGCATAACAGTAACAGAGAAGTTGCCTTTTTACTTTAGAAGACCTCCTATTAATGTTATGGCAATTGAATGAGGCATTGGGTTTGAGCTTACTTATTCTTCTGCCATTAAAGACTCCACGATGAGGAGATACACCATTTCCAATGCACTTAGTTTGATGCAGATCTGCAAAGGGAAAAATGTAATTGTATCTAGTGGTGCAGAAAGGCCTTTAGAAATAAGAGGACCATATGACATAGCAAATTTAGGCTTTACTCTCTGAAAGTGATGCCAAGGCAGCAGTATCCACAAATTGCAGGGCAATACTTCTTCATGGAGAAACCAGAAAGACTGCTTTTTGGTATTATTTATACAACAAAGAAGCCAAGAACAACTGAAGAGGATGACAATGTTCCAGCATGCAAAAAAGCCAAATGTGAGGACTGACAAAAAAGTGCCTTGACTTTCACCAGCCCATCATTCTCCTTTCATTGATTGACACCAACATTTGTGAAGAAAACACTTTACCTGGATTCCTGCTTGAATTTTATCTTGGAATTGATCATTTTATAAACTTTTATATTATAGTTAATAAAAATAGTGAACAGACTAATGAACTACCAGTAATAACCTTATAACTGATTAATTTAGATAAACTTTGTTTAAATGAAAAACAGAATAATGCTATTTTGTTCCTGCTTGCCAAGTAAGACATTGTAAAGAACATAGTTAACAAAATGTTTTAAGTAATTGAAATGTCACCTTATCTCTATCTCTTGTTCTTTAAATATTTTAATGCTCTTTTATACAATAGTTTCAATAATTTAGGGCAGCTATGTACTTCGGGAGATAGATTGTTCAGGCCTGAAGTCAGGAAGGCTCATCTTCCTGAGTTCAAATCCAACCTCAGATACTTACCAGCTCTGTGATCCTGGGCAAGACACTTAAGTCTGCCTTGGGTTCCTTATCTGTAAGATGAACTGGAGAAGGAAATGACAAACTACTCTAGTGTCTTTGCCAAGAAACCCCAAATGGGGTCACAGAGAGTCCCTAAACAATAAATCAGCAATTTAATTTATTTTTCCATATTGATATTCAAGATAAATAGTATAGTTAGGGGAATATTAAAATTTGCCCTTTGAGTAAAACAGTTGTAATATTGAATTTGAGGTAAACTTGTCCTTTTTTGGGAGGTGGAGCATCTTTTTTCTTTTAAAATTTTGTTGCAGGGGGCAGATGGGTAGCTCAGTGGATTGAGAGCCAGTCCTAGAGACGGGAAGTCCTAGGTTCAAATCTGGCCTCAGACACTTCCCAGCCGTGTGACCCTGGGCAAGTCTTTGACCCCTATTGCCTAGCCCTTACCATTCTTCTGCCTTGGAGCCAATGCACAGTATTGACTCCATGATGGAAGGTAAGGATTTAAAATAAATAAATAAATAATAAAATGAAATTTTTTTGCATAAGAAAAATATATTACTGTATTTGTTTTTATGCAATGGATGTTTCCTAACAAATACTTAAATGAATCCCTTTACCAAATGTATTCCCCCCACACCCAACAAGCTGGATTTATTCTTAACAGAAAGGAGAGCTGTGTTTGTTCACTGATAATATCAACATTGATCATTGATTGTATTTTAACAATTTGTGGCTTTTCATTGTTGACTTGATATGTTTTGTAGGAAAAATCATGTTAACTTGTTTAGCTCTGCTTTCTTCACATGACTTCTTAAATCTTCCATGTTTCCCTGAATTTTTCATATTTGTTATTCTTTACAGTGCAATATATTAGGTCATTATATTTATACACCATAATTCGTTCATTCCCTAAAAAAAAAAAATTCAGAGGCAAAAATCCAACCCACATATTGCTTACTCCAGATTTCTATGCAATGAACTAAGAATATTCCAGAAAATGTTTATATAGATATTGCTTGAAGACCTCTAACAAGTAAGAAACAAGGGTATGCTGGCAAATGTTTAACAATTTTATTTTTAAATTTAAAGTGTATTATTCAGATTCCATTACTTTCTTAAGTCTAGACTATTCTCAAAACAATAAATCTAACTCTGATTTGTAGCATTATCCAATTCCTGAGGTATAAAATGTTCAACCTAAAAACTTAACAGTTGACTTTTGTGAGTTCTTATGAGCTGACCTCAGCACATCATTCTACTTTTGGACATTTCTAAATTTTTAGAACTTTTTTTATTCCATCAAAATATAATTTTATTTTCTAGAAATGGTGGTTCTTAGTACCATTGGTCATTCTGTTGTAACTGAAGTACCAAAAGAGAGAACAATGAACAGGTGCCATTTTCAATTGTTCTTTGTGTCATGGTTTACTCAGGTAAAATAATTCATCACAAAATAGGTGTAGCTTCCTGTTGAGCTACTTTCTACTTGGGTAGGATCGTCCTTGGAAATAAGACTTAATCTGTTACCAAGATTAAGCCTGATCCTCTTCTAAGATGATAGAAATTTATAATACTTGTATTTCACTGGATTAGCCTTTGAGACTTAATTTTAATAGTTCTTTCAATGACCAAAGAGAATAGGCTCTGCCTCCATTAATCTTCACTCACTCAGGGTGAGTTTTGCCTCAGAAGAGAGATTATTGATTATCTATTGCTAGGTAATACTTTCATACTATATTTTTTACTTTTTTTCCACTAAAATTCAGAGTTTCCCCCCGGGACCTTGTATTCTGATAGATGAGTTTTTACCTTATCTTCCTTAACAAGGTCACTTGTTTGACAAAACCATTTCTAAACCAGAAACATACTCAGACCTTGCTTCCCAACCTTTCCCCACCTCAATTTCTATCTCCTCTTAATGTGTCTTGAGGATAAAAGACAGTCTTACTTATTTGTATTTATATTCTGAACACTTGGCGTAGTGCCTAGGGAATAGTAAGCACTTAATAAAGTGATTTGTTTATTCATTCATCTGGATGCAGTCCTCATTTGCAACAAGCCTATATGCCTCTGACTTTAGATAATTCATTTTTCTTTTCTGAGCTTGGTTTGAAAACTAGATGCATTTTCATATACTGAGAAAAAAAGGAAAAACTAATAAAATACAAGTAAGTCTGTGCCATAGCTTTCCACACACTCAATTTCTTTATCCCATGGCCTTTATCTAAATTTTATTCCATAGTCTCTGTTATACTCTCCATTTAAACACTGGCTATAACTCTGTTCTCTCCAAAAATCACTAGAAATAGTCTATACCTGAGCCATAGGCAAAATCATCTGTTTGAGGAGATCTGATTCTTTATTTCTAAAGAGCATTAGATTTGGAATCAAAGGACCTGGACTTAAATGTAAGACTTGTTGCATATTACCTATGATATCTTGTATAAGTCACTTAAACTCTCTTGAATTCTTAATCTATAGATTGATGGATTTAGTCTAAAGAATTTAAGAACTCTCTTCCAACTCTTATTAATCTATAAGCATTATAATCTGTGACCTTTAGCTGGCCCATTAAAATGCAAGCTCCTTAACAAAATACTCATATAACCAGCACCCCAACTCCTCCCTCAGCATCCATTAAAAATAAAGCGTATTTGTTCAATGAACAAGCCCATTTTGCCTCCAAGGTGGGGGTGGGGGGAGAAGATAGGAGAATAAAAGAAAAAAGAGAAGGAAAATTTTATTACAAATATGTATAGCAAAACAAATGAAAATTTCTCATTAGTTATGTACCAAACCATGTGTTTCATTCAGCACACTAGATTCATAACCTCTCTTTCATGACATGGGTAATATTCTTATTTATCTATATTCTGGAATTATGGTTAGTTACTGAGTACATCACAGTTCTATATGTTTTTCAGTAAAGTTCACTTTTGAAATTTTTTGTTATTATAAAGTCTATTTGTTCTGCTCACTTTATTCCTAGCAGCTTATAAAGATCTGAAGTTACTCTGAAACTATCCACTTCATCCTTTCATTTAGAATAATAGTATTGCAATACATTCACATGCCTCCAAACCATGTAGAAATTCCCAGGTTTGGAAGAGTGATCACAATGCTTCTCAGTGGGTAGAACAAACCATAGAATACCTCTTCACTATTTTCTTGTCATCCACTGAACTCATGCACTGAGGTTTGCATCACTGGAGTGAAAGTTTTGACAAACTGGACAAAGATGGAAGTCTTTATTTGCTTCTTTTGAATGTCAAATTTCCATGGCTGATTTTTTTAAAATTTTAGTTCTTGCTGTTTTGTCAGGAATGCCTAGAATTCCTATATTTTATTAAACGTCCATTTCTTCCCCCAGAGTATTATACTCCGTTTTGCTGAGTAGGAGATTTTTCATTCAGGGCCTCCCATCTTTGGCCTAGTGGAATATCATATTTCATGCCTTCTGATCCTTTAAGTGAAAGCTGCAAGGTCCTGTATAATCTTGATTATAGTTCCACAAAATTTTAGTTGTTGTTGGGGCTTTTCCTGGCTACTTTTAGTATTTTCTTTTTGACTTAGGATTTCTGAAATTTGGCTAAATAGACCTGGGATTTTAAAATTTGAAGTTTGTTTCAGGAAGTGATAGGTAGAATCTTTCAATTTCTATTTTCTCTTTGTATTCAAGAACCTCAGGGCAGTTTTCCCTGATAATTTCTTTCAATATAATATCAAGGTACTTTTTTTTGAGCATGGCTCCCCAATCATTCTTTCTAGAATCTATTTCTTCACAAATATTTTGATCATCAATTGGAGATGAATTTGCCATAGCAATATCATATTGAGCAGAAGGAATTTAAATTGGCAGTCACTCCTTAAAAGGCTATGTATAAGTCCTTGTAGAACTAAGGTCAATTAAATGCTGTTTATAGAATTTCTCCATTTCAAAGGAAGAATAATGGTGGGTACAAAAATGATTATTTTTATTTTGAGATATTTCACATACTATTCAGAAGAGGAAAAAATCTCACAGAAGTTAAAAGTCAAAATTAAATTGGTTAAATATGAAATGGAAACCTCATTATTCAGCCTCAGGAATGTTCAACATTGGAGATGATGTAAATATTTTAATCACAAATTCACCAAATGCTCTGTTTCAACTGTAAAAATTTCTCACATATAGAATGATTAAAATAGGCATGAAATAATGTTGTTTTGGAGTATTTAAAAGTATTTATTTAATGAACTAGCAAGTACTATTAATATAGAAATGGAGAGGGAATAATCTAAGGAAGGTGGAAGTTTATAAGTGAAAGGCATAATTTAGGAGGTAGATCAGTCATCAAGCACTTCTCTATAGGTGTCATTCCTCTCAATGCTCTAAGGCTAAAAAGGAGTAGCATCAAACAATTCTATTACTGAATTATGATGAAAGATAAAAAGTAATGTAATCACAATGTCTCTACATTGTCTTCATAGACCTGACAAAGGCGTTCGACACAGTGAACAGGGACACATTGTGGGTGATCCTCAGCAAGCTCGGTTACCCATCAAAATTCGTCAAACTGATCCAGCTCTTTCATGTCGACATGACAGGGGAAGTCCTATCTGGTGGAGATATTTCCGATCGCTTCAACATCTCCAATGGCGTGAAACAAGGCTGTGTCCTCACTCCGGTACTATTCAACCTATTTTTCACCCAAGTATTACGACATGCTGTGATGGATCTAGACCTGGGCGTCTGCATCAAATACCGACTGGATGGCTCACTATTCGACCTTTGCTGCCTGACTGCAAAAACAAGGACAACAGAGAGACTCATCCTGGAAGCTCTCTTTGCAGATGACTGTGCTCTCATGGCCCACCAAGAAAATCATCTCCAAACCATTGTGGACAGGTTCTCCACCGCAACAAAACTGTTTGGCCTGACTATCAGCCTCAGCAAAACAGAGGTGCTGTTCCAACCTGCACCAGGGAGGCCAACGAACCAGCCGTGCATTACAATCGACAGCACGCAGCTTTCTAATGTCAACACTTTCAAGTACCTGGGCAGCACCATCGCCAACGACGGGTCCCTAGACCACGAGATTAATCCCAGGATCCAAAAGGCCAGCCAGGCACTCGGGCGGCTGCGCTCCAAAGTCCTCCAACACAGCGGTATAAGCACTGTGATGAAGCTCAAAGTGTACAACGCAGTGGTCCTCAGCTCGCTCCTGTAAGGTTCTGAGACATGGACACTGTACCGGAAGCACATGAAACAGCTGGAGCAATTCCACCAATGCTCCCTCCGGTCAATAATGAGGATCTGATGGCAGGACCGAATCACCAACCAGGAAGTCCTCAACAGAGCCAACTCCACCAGCATCAAAGTGATGGTCCTCAAAGCCCAGCTACGATGGTCTGGACACGTCATCCGCATGGACCCACAGTGAATACCAAGACAGGTATTCTATGGTGAACTGTCAGCTGGACTCAGGAAACAAGGCCGACCAAAGAAAAGATTCAAGGATCAGCTAAAGTCAAACTTGAAGTGGGCTGGCATTACACCAAAGCAGCTAGAACTCGCTGCCTCTGACAGAAGCAGCTGGCGAACCCACATTAACCATGCCGCCTCCACCTTTGAAGATGAGCGACGTCGACGTCTTGCCGCTGCGCGTGAACGCCGACACCAGGCCACAACTGCACCTCCCGTAACAATTGGCGTCCCATGCCCCATGTGCCACAAACTGTGAGCCTCAGTCTTTGGACTTCAAAGCCACATGAGGGTACAGCGTAGATGAAACTGCACAAAGACAATTGCCATTCTCGATCACCGAGAGACTACTATATATATAATCACAATGTATTAGAAACATGGCCACTCTCTATGATATCCCTGAAAACCAGCTTCCACTTGAAATCCTTCAGGAACAGGAAGCTCACTACCTTGTAAAGAAGACTATTCTTTGCTTTAAAAAATCTCTAATTCATCTTTTTCCAAACCAAACTTAAATTTGACTCTTTAATTTGTACTTATTGAACTAGAGTTCTGCCTTCTGGAACTGATGAGAACAAATCTAACCCTTCCTTTAAATGACAAACCCCCAAATATTTAATAACAGTTATCAGTTCTTCAGAATGGTATAGCAAATATCTCTAATAAAGGTCATACTTATCAAACATATGGAGAAGTGAGGCAAATTAATAAGAGCATAAAGCATTCCTCAATTGACAAATGGTCAAAAGATATGAACAGACAATTCTCAGATGAAGAAGAAATGAAAACTATCTTTAGTCATATGAAAAATGGCTCACATCAATATTAATTAAAGAAATTCACATTTAAAAAAACTCTGAGGTATACCTATCAGACTGCTTAATATGAATAAAAGGAAAATTATAAGTGTTGGAGTAGACATGGTCAAACTGAAACATTAATATGCTTCTGGTAGAACTGGGGACTGATACAATTGTTGTGGAAAACAATTTGGAACTATGCTCTGTATCCTGAAGAGAGCAAAGATGGGGGTAAGACCTATTTGTACAAGGATATAGCAGCTCTGACCTGAAGGGTTTGCTAACCATTGCTGAAGGGTTGAATAAGTTGTCATATATGATCTTAACAGAATAACATTATGCTAATAAGAAATGCTGAATAAGACATTACAAAAGAAACTCCTGAAAAGATTTATTTGAAATGATGTAAAGTGAGGTTAGCAGAAAAAGGAAAAGAGTACACAGTAACAGAAAAAAAAGCACAGTGATTAACTTTGAATGACAACTCTCATGAGCAATGTAAGGACCCAGGATGATCCTAAGGAACTCATGGAAAAAAAAAAACACATTATTACGCATTCTTTTCATATTAACCAATTTGATAGGTGTGAAATAATATAGATAGCCTTTTTTCTGCATATAGTAACAAGAATGTGATGATCAACTATTATAAACAACATATAAACAATTATAAACAACTATTATGAACAAAGATCCAGGACAAATCTATTCTATTGGCTTTCTACTCCTTTCCCTAACATTTTTTTTTCATTTGTTTCCTGACTTCTAAAGTAGGGATCTCTCTCCTTTTTTTACTCTTATTATTAAGCCAGAAAGAAATCAAGACCCTACTTCTTTTTCAAAGAAATGATTCTAAAAAATGGAGAAGAGATCAGTCTCTATCTCATTAAAGCCTCTTACCATCAAATATAATTTTATTTTTACTTATCCAGATAGTATTTATGTCAGAAACAGAAATCTTGGTCATGTTTCTGGGTAAACAGACACAAAGACTAAAGATGAAAATGTCTCTTCTAATTAAATGTTCTTTCTGTTCACCAGCTTGTTATAATCTTACTCATTTGTTTTGCTACCAGAATAAAAAAAGATCCCTTAATGTTATTTAGTCACAGTATTATGTTCAGTCCAGGGCCTGGGGTCCTCTGTTGGAAACATTGACAATAAATGGCCTCCAGCTGTTTAGGCTCTTGTGTGGCTTGGCAGTCTCAGTATTTCACTAAATCTCCCTTGAAAATGTCTTCCTTTGCTGCCTACTTTCTCTAGGTATCAGTTCCTTAATTAGGTGCCTTCCCTAGCACCTTAGCTAACACCCTTATCTAAGACTGCCTTCTGTTAGACCCAGTAAGGCTCAGGGACAAGTATCTTATTCCATTGCCTCTCTGCCATCCCCTATCCATTTGATCTTTCTTTTAAGTAAGAACAGAAAGAAATAGAACAGGCATTTAAGGTTCTCTTCCCTATAGTGAACCTAGGCCAACCAAATAACATTTTCTTCTCCATTTCTACAATAACCAACTGATTTCTGCAAACTGACTCTTTCCCTTTCATAAGTGAATTTAAATTCCAGAGCTTCCTTTTCACCTCTCTAGGTTTAGCATAATCTCAGCCAATAGCCATTCCCTTTCTGGCTAAAAAAACTTTTTCCCTTCTAAAGGAGATTAAAATAAAAAGAAAAACAAACCCTGTTTTTATATCTAATTGCTAACCAGTTTGCAGATAATTTAAGGAGATCAGAGAAACCCACTGATTGTCAAATGGTAATAAGTGGCAATTGATACTTGGTTTCATAGACTGTTAATCATCTCTCTTCTGGGATTTAAGCAAATCCATACAAAGTGCTATTAGCTCAAGGACAATTTTCTTATGTTCACTTTAGATGAAAAATGAAACAAAAAAACATCTTTGCAGATTTCTCATATTATAGATTTATATATTTGATTGAATGTCTTTAAAAAAAATCTGTCAGAAGTGATTCCTAAATCCAGGGAATAAGTTAAACTTGACATATAGAGGATCATAGATTTAGAGCTGTAATGAATGAATAAACAAAAGGCAAGCATTAAGTTCTTACTATATGTGCTAAGCACTGGATATGTAACTAGAAAAAGCAATGATTTATATTTTAGAGATTGGAGATAACAAAGAGAAGGCAGCAGTGGTCAAAGAAAGGCTTTGGGTTTGGAAGGCTCAGTATTGGTACCTGGAATCACAGGGGAGTCAGTTGGTATTCCCTTTTCAGAAGCAAATAGTATTACTGACATGACCTCTATTCTGAGCAAGCAGTAGAAGATGGAGGTGGAAGGGAGAAAGAAGGGTAGTATAAATACAACATGTGGCTGAATGGGACATAAAATGAGGACCAAAGCTCAGGGTCTGATTTGGGTCAGATATAGCAGATCAGGTGAGGATACACAGAACAACAAGGCACCAGGGCAGAAGGTATATTAGACATTGTCTATTGTAAGTTCTTGTTTTACATAGGAGGAAACTACAACCCAGAGAGAGGAAATGACTTACTCTTGATTTTAAATCAATCAATATATAAATCAAAATGCAATGAAGTACCTACACTATGCTAGGCACTTGAAATATTTTTAAAGCCTTTCTTGATTTCAAAGAGCTAACTTGTATTTGAGGAGAAAATAAATAAAAGACCATATAAATATATACATAAAAAGAATAGGAAACAAACTAATACAAGGTAGTTTGAGAACAAGGATATGAATAGTTCTGATGGATGCTTCATGAATGAAATACTTTTAAAAGAAAATGTTTGAGCTGATCTCTTAAAAGAAGCTAGGGATTCTATAAAAGTTGAGTAAAAGGCAGTGCCTTCTAGACAAAAGAGGCATGGAGACAGAAGATGGAGTTCCAAGTGGGAGCTAAAGAGTTATGATTGGTGAGTTGTGGTATTCAGGAAGGAGAACAATGGAAAATGAGGTTGAAAAAATAATTTGGGGAAAGGTTGAGATTTTTAATAGCCAGAGTTTATATTTT
The DNA here is from genome assembly GCF_027887165.1 of Monodelphis domestica. Lineage (NCBI taxonomy): Eukaryota > Metazoa > Chordata > Mammalia > Didelphimorphia > Didelphidae > Monodelphis > Monodelphis domestica. The sequence continues at coordinate 258,023,689 of NC_077230.1, forward strand.
TGTACTAGAGGTAATAGGGAGGAAGTCACTGGAGTTTATTAAGTAGATGACTACTGAATAAGGAACTGTAGTTAAGAGAAGTCACTTTGGCAGGTATATGGAAGATGGTTCAGAATGAAGAGAGACTGATTAGGAAGTCATTGAAATAGTCCACCCAAAAGGTGATGAAAGCCTGAGTTGATATGGTAGCTATGTTGCATATAAGAGAGGAAAGATCTTGTAAAAGTAGAAACAGCAGGATTTGGTAACTGATTGGATATTGTGATCTGGTGAGGAAAAGTGAAGCAATGAGGGCAATGTCAAAGATATATTCTTAGGAGATTAGAACAATAATGGTATCTTGGACAGAAATAGGGAAGTTTAATAGAAACGAGCGTTATGGAAAAAGTAATTTCTGGGCCTATCTGAATCCAGGACATCTGGCTTGATAGGTTTGCAATGTCTAACAATCAAATGATGACTAATAATTATCAGTTGGTGCATTTGAGCTAAGGAAAGAGACTAGGGCTACATATCCATCATAGAGTTGATAATGAAAGTCAAGGGAGATTACAGAGAGATGGATCCACAGAGAGACAGAAACAGAAAGAGGTACACAAAAAAAGAGAGTTAGATACAGGAACAGAGACAGAAAAGAGAAAAACACGAAATTACCAAATTTGAAAGTTGAAAAAGACCTTGATAGCCACACACACACACACACACACACACACACACACAGAAAAAAACCCTACCCTTTTGCATACTAGTTTGGGGGAGTTTATGCAATAGATGATGAGAAAGAAAAGACTGAAAAGGACTGATGCCTCTATCACAACATGTAGGATTAATTACATAAAAAATTTGGAAAGGCAAAAGTATCCAGGAGGAGAGAGTGGTCAACAGTGTCAAGTAAAGCAAAAAAGGTTTGAAAGATGAGAACAGAAAAAAGGGCAACTACTTTTGCATTTGATAGATCACCAATAACTTTAGAGAAACCAATTTCGGTTGAATGAAGTTGAAAATGAGGGTGAAAAGAATTGAATTGAATTTTTTTTAAAGCCCTTACCTTCTGTGTTGGAATCAATACTGTATATTGGTTCCAAGGCAGAAGAGTGGTAAGCACTAGCAAAGGGGGTCAAGTGACTTGGCCAGGATCACACAGGTGGGAAGTAGAGATGAAGAGGAGACAGTTAATATATGCTAAAATGAGGAGAATGGCTGAGAAAGAGAGAAGAGATAAAGCAATAGCTAGCTTAAGGAGATGATAGCAAGCAAGCGGCAGATTCAGCATTTTGATACAAGAATATCCTTTTCTACTCATTCTGTTTGACAGAAGGGAGGTAGTGAAAAGAACATCTGCTCTAAACTCCAAGATTCTGTACTTAAATCTTGCATACATGCAAATGATCTTTTGATATTGGGCAGCCACAATCTCCTTGAACTTAAATCTCTTCTATACAATGAAGGGGTTCTAATAAAAGGAAGCTAAAACCAACTCCAGTTCTACATCAATAATTCTGTAAGATTTTGTATTAACCAGTTTGAGAGAATGTGGTATCCCTAATGTTCTATGTTATAGGTTATTGGAATTTTATATGTATGTACTTCTTTGTCTCACTCTAAACTTATGATCCTGTGGTGGGGGGTGGTATCGATTTCTCTAAAGTAAGAATGGAACTCAGCAGACTTTTGAAGGCAATATTGTGTGCTGGAAATAATGCTGAACTTGGAGTCAGAGAACTCACATTTAAAATGACGGTGATATTCGCTTTCTATACTGTAGACTTTGGCAAGTCACTTAACCTGATTGGGCCTCAGCTTCCTTATCTGTTAAATGGAGGGGACACAGTTTAATTGACTTTTGAGATCCCTTCCAGCTCTCAATCTATACTGCCTTAAACTTCCCTTATAAATTACCTATGTTTTATTTACAGTATTGGCTTTTTTTTTTGTAACCTTATTTTCAGATTTAAAGGTGTTGGATTCATGTATGTGTTTGAATATGACATTCTTATTATTTACATCTTTGTCCTTCTTTGCATTTCTTCCTCCTAAAATTCAATGGTAAAATTTGAAAAATATTATTTACCACACAGAATAAATACAGGTTTTTAAAAATACTCTTCCCTCATTCTATTTAGTCCAAGCTTAGAGAAAAGCGAAATCTGAGTCAGCTTTGATTCTGTTGGCAAGGAGAGCATTAGGATAATCATCACCTAGAGAAAAATGCTGCTGAAACGTGAGAAAAGTCTCAAGTGTTACTATAACAGAATAATGGTGAGATTAACATTTTAACTAATGTTTATTCAACATCGTAAAATACCATGTATATATTGAGATTCATATCTATCTAAATCATGAAAATAAAGTTTTTTCTTTTTTTTAGCTCAATAAAAGCAAAAATCAAAAGTGAGTTTTTTTGTGTGTATGACCAGACCCACCATTTTCTGGTCAATTAGGTTTGTTGTTATTGAGCTGAAAAGGCTGAGGAGCAATTGATTGGATAGCTCCAAAAATTGATCATATTTAACTTAAGACAGGTGAAATAACTCGACTGTGGCTGGGTGGTGATCTGATTGACTGTTTGTTGATCGGCTATTATTTTAGTCAGAGAAGCCTAATTGACCAGAGAACAGTCCATTTGGCCATGTGTGTAGCTATAATTTTAGTCTCTGAGGGTTTTAAAGACTAGAAGCCATCAAAAATTTAGTGCAAAGCAAAAATCCCTACGCTTTCTGTTAAAAGAAAACATATATTATGATTAGCCAATGCCTATCCATTTTAATGATGGAGAATAACAACTCATTTAAAGAATATTCATTGTTCAGCTAGCTCATCGTAAACCTCAATAATTTGTCTTTCACCATTGTTTAAAGGCCACCGTATATATAGTAATATACACATTTATAGCTTAATACTGCTCCCCAATGTGCAAGCCATGATTCTATTATGCTGACTACTGGAGGGGAAGATTAAGCTTTCATAATTTTAAAATGTGCCCACTTTGTGTTTTGTAAAATGCATCAGCTTTCTCTAAGTGATTTTTATGGCCTATTAATTACCTCCTAATATCAGAAAAACAGAAAGGTTATAATAAAAAGATAAAAAATCAAATTAATAAAAATAACTTGTATATTTTAAGTTTTTGGAAAAAACACAAAATGAACTTTTCCTGCAAAAGGAAACCATCTGCTAAGAATTAGTGACTGCTATGTGGATGAACAATTTGTTCTAAAAATGACACTGAGGAATGAGCTTACCTTGATTGAATAGCCTAGTGGTAAAGTGGATAAAGTGTTGAACTCAGAGCTAGTAGAACTCAAAATCACATCCTTTAACACACAGATATCAGTTGTATAATCCTAGGAGAGTCCTTCACAGCCTCAGCACCCACATTTGTAAAATTGGGATAATAATAGTGTCTGCCTCCCAGGGGGTCATTTGTTGTGAAGATTGAATGAATTAACACATGTAACATGTTTTGCAAGCAGTGTGATATAAATGTTAGCTATTATTGTTATGGATTATAAACCAGATTCATTTTGTTTCTACCTCCCCCTAAGTCATGTCTCCAATAACTAATCCTTTGAATTTACAGGAGCAAGACAGTGGCAGGAAGGGCAGATTTGAGGGTCAAGAAATTCAGTTTCAAGTCTTGCCCCTGACACAACTTCCCTATTTAATTGTTGGCAAAACACAACCTCCCAATGCCCCCACACAACTTGCTGGATGCAAGATGTTGAAAAGTTGATGATTTGTCGTGTTCATAAAGATAGCACACACTTACAAATCTAATTTTCCATTATGATTTTGGACCAATGCTAATATGGAGCCATATACAAATATGCTAATTAGGTACATCTTTGGTATCATTAAATGCCATTATTAGTGTAAGAAATAACAAACAAGGTGATCACAAAAAAACCTAGAAAGCCTTATATGAGGTGATGAAAAGTGAAGTGATCAGAACCAGTACAATGTTGTATGTTGTAGACAGGAATAGCAATATAAATAAAAATGTTTTCTTTTTTTTAATTTTAACAGAAATAAATAAACAAACAAACAAACAAAAAAAACAACTTTCAAAACAAATTTCTATTTAAATCTGACCTCAGACATATTTTAGCTGTATGACCCTGGGCAAGACATTTAACTCCTCTTTGTCTTAGTTCCTCATCTGTTAAATGGAGGTAAACTAAAGAAGGAAATAGTAAACCACTCCAATATCTTTGCCAAGAAAACTCCATGGAGTCAGGTAGAGTTGGACACTACTAAATGACAGAGCAACAAACACACCAGTATATAATTTAATTATCTGACTAGACTGCAACTAACACAATTCATGCAAAATAATGTTAAACCCAGTCTCCCTATAAATATATTTTTAAAAATACTCTAATTGTATGCAACATATTTTCTTTGACTATTTTGATAAATGTTAGTCCCTCCATAACCTCCAAACCTTTTTTATGACCCTCTTTTTGTCTAAGCCAAAGAGTAGTAAGAAAAAGGAAAAAAATAGTTTTTAGTAGATAAACTAACTATAGTAGAAAAAAACAGTAGGTGTGTGTATATGAGCAGGCATGCATGCAACATGCACCATTAGTGCCAACATATGACCTTGACATCATAAGGTATCTTGAAGGGTATCAATAGTTTATATTGTCATAGAGTCTTACTAGAGTCTGAATCATGCCCAAAAGAACTCTCTAGAAGAAATTAGGATCCCAAGGCCCAGACTGGCAAGATGGATAGTTCAGGATCATAAAAGGAAGTTGAGCCAGTATCAGGTACATAAAAATCAACTAAAGCAGAAGATAAAGAAGGGCTTATTTTTGAATGCTTAGTTTGTGACATACAGATTGATCTTATGTCTAGGTATTATCCAACTGAACCAGATTTATGTTAATTCTCCAAAATTATGTTTCTCTTAGGGACCAAACTTTACTTTTTGTTTGAGGCCTTTGCAAAGTATGGTGTTTGGGCTTTGTAACTGAGGTGAAACACTGTTCCTGGTCAGGACTGTAGAGGTTTGACTTCAATGTATACTGATCAAGTCCATAACCTTTCCACTCCTGCCCCACTCCAACACCCAAGAGGTGTTTTATCAGCTAGTGTCAAGATTATGTCCTTGATCGTGAATCCCTCTTAATGATGAATCACTAGAGGAAGTTACAATACTAGAAGGAAAAAAAATGATGTTTTTCATATGCCTTCTGGGAGCAGTGTTCAGTGTAATATTATATGAACATAGATTGAGCATAGGAAGAGCTGGTTTGAAAGGCTTCAGAACTCACAATTTGCCTGATGCAAGAGAGTTGGCAACATGGATTATCCAGTTTTGAGGAGAACTGAATTAGCCACAGCCATATTTGCAGAGGTTCTTTGAGAATTTGTAGATAATTGGTGGTGCATTTATATATGGCTTTCAAAACTTCTAGTTGGGTTTGAAAGTCTGTCTGAATAGCTTTTCAACTTTCATGGAGAGCAGACAGCTATCAAAATGGAAGAATGAGGCATTAGGTATTCAATAAGCATTTATCAAATTCCTATTGTGTACAAGACATACTTGGCACAGGATATACAAAGAAAATGGAAAAAAAAAAGATTCCCTATCTCCAAAGACATGTGTGTGTGTGTGTGTGTGTGTGTGTGTGTGTGTGTGTGTGTATGTGTGTGTGTTCAAATGTGATATTTTACTATATGGGAAGAAATAAGATAGAATTCAGCTGGGGAAAATTGCAGGAGTGAAGAAGTGAAGGGAATTATTGAGGAAGAATCCCAAAGTAGCTATTTACCTTAGTAAGCCAATCATCCTGAAACCAGATAGACCACTCTGTTGGCACTGACTATTGTTATATGAGTAGAAGATGGTGGAATAACAGGCCTTGAAATACAATGCAAAGAAGACAAGGGGGCAGTAGGAAATTAAGTGTAGTCTATGTTCAGAGATTAGATAGTTGATAAAGAGTGGAGCTGGAATATGGAATTTTTTGTACAAACCAGATCAAATATGATTTGGCATACTGTTATATGCAGGCCATGCTAACCTAGCAGGGACAAAACGTGCTGAAGAGCCTCCTTATTTCATTGGAATTAGCTGCCAGTCCATTATAAAAGAGATTTATAACCACTTTCAATCATCCTTGGGAGGCACATACAAATGGCAGAATATATGCAGGCACTGGTCAGACTGATTTCCCCAAATTGAGGAGGGAGTTAGTCCCATTCTTAGGTCTTCAGTTTTAGAAGATTACAACTTCTTATATCAAGGAATGCTCCTTCTTTTACTGTTTTCCAGTTGTTTTTTAAACAGGAATGAGTGCTATATTTGTCAAAAGCCTGTTTTTGCATTTATTGAGATAATCATATGATTCTTTTGTTATTGATATTATAATTTGTGCTGATAGCTTTCCTAGTATTGAACCAACCTTGCTTTTGTAGTATAAATCCCACCTAGACATAATTTCTCCTCTTTGTGATATGTTGTTAAAATCTTGCTCATATTTTATTTAAAATTTTTGCATCAATATTCATAATGAAATTGGTCTATAATTTTCTTTCTCTGTTTTTCCTTTGCTTAGGTTTAGGTACCAGTACTGTGTTAATCTCATTATTTCATACCATGTATATAAGGAGTCAGTTGCATCTCATTGACTACATCATTGTAAACTGGCGAGACATCCAGGATGTAAAGATTACCAGAGCCATGAGAGGAGCTGAATGCTGGACAGACCACCAATTGGTTAGAGCAACTCTTCAAATGCGCATGGCACCTTGCCATCCAAAACGCGCCCAGACAGTTCGCGCATTTTACAATGTGAGTTGTCTTAGAGACCCATCTTATTTGTAAACATTCCAGTCCTGCCTGGACAACAAGCTGTCTGCTAAGGAACCACTCACTAAAAGCTCAACCGAGAAATGGAACCAGTTCAGAGATGCAGTGAAGGAAACATCAAAGGCAGTCCTAGGTCCCAAACAATGCAACCACCAGGACTGGTTCGACGAGAACAACACTGCTATTGAAGACCTATTGAGCATAAAGAACAAAGCCTTTAAGGAGTGGAAAAATAACCCAAACTCTGCTCCTAAAAAGGACAGATTCAAGTCTCTCCAAGCCACGGCACAGTGTGAGATCAGGAAGATGCAAGACCGATGGTGGGAAAAAAAGGCAGAAGAAATCCAACATTTTGCTGATACGAAAAACTATAAACAATTTTTCAGTGCCCTCAAGAACATTGGGCCATTAAAACCCACCACCACTCCCTTGCTATCCTCTGACGATGACACTCTCATAAAAGATAAAAAAGGCATCAGCAACAGGTGGAAAGAATACTTCAGTCAGCTTCTCAACCGACCCTCTTCAGTCGACCAAAGCGCTCTTGACCAGATCCCCCAAAACTGCACCATTGAACAAATTGATGTCCCTCCTTCAATAGAGGAAGTCCAAAAAGCCATTAAACAAATGAGTGCAGGCAAGGTACCCTGTAAAGACGGGATCCCAACCGAGGTGTACAGGCCTTAAATGGAAAGGCACTCCAGGCATTCCACATAGTGCTGACCAGCATATGGGAAGAGGAAGACATGCCCCCAGAACTCAGAAATGCCTCCATCATAGCCCTATACAAGAACAAAGGCTCACGAGCAGCCTGTGACAACTACAGAGGCCTCTCACTACTCTCCACTGCTGGAAAGATCCTCGCCCGTGTTATACTCAACAGACTCCTGTCATCTGTTTGAGAGCAGAACCTGCGTGAATCACAATGTGGCTTCCGACCAGATCAAAGCACCATCGACATGGTCTTCACCGTGAGGCAAATGCAGAAAAAATGCCTTGAGCAGAACCTGAGTCTCTACATTGCCTTCATAGACCTGACAAAGGCTTTCGACACAGTGAACAGGGACACATTGTGGGTGATCCTCAGCAAGCTCGGCTGCCCAGCAAAATTCGTCAAACTGATCCAGCTCTTTCATGTACACATGACAGGAGAAGTCCTATCTGGTGGAGAGACTTCCAATTGCTTCAATATCTCCAATGGCGTGAAACAAGGCTGTGTCCTTGCTCCAGTACTATTCAACCTATACTTCACCCAGGTATTACGACATGCTGTGATGGATCTAGACCTGGGTGTCTACATCAAATACCGACTGGATGGCTCACTATTCGACCTTCGCCACCTGACTGCAAAAACAAAGACAACAGAGAGACTCATCCTGGAAGATGACTTCCAGAGAAGACTCATCTCTTTGCAGATGACTGTGCTCTCATGGCCCACCAAGAAAATCATCTCCAAACCATTGTGGACAGGTTCTCCACCGCAACAAAATTGTTTGGCCTGACTATCAGCCTCAGCAAAACAGAGGTGCTGTTCCAACCTGCACCAGGAAGGCCAACTAACCAGTCATGCATTAAAATCGATAGCACAAAGCTTTCTAACGTCAACACTTTCAAGTACCTGGGCAGCACCATTGCCAACGATGGGTCCCTAGACCATGAGATCAATGCCAGATCCAAAAGGCCAGCCAGGCACTCCGGCGGCTGCGCTGCAAAGTCCTCCAACACAGAGGTGTAAGCACTGCGACGAAGCTCAAAGTGTATAACACAGTGGTCCTCAGCTCGCTCCTGTACAGTTGTGAGACATGGACACTGTACTGGAAGCACATGAAACAGCTGGAGCAATTCCACCAACACTCTTGAGGATCTGATGGCAGGACTGTATCACCAAACAGGAAGTCCTCGACAGAGCCAACTCCATCAGCATAGAAGTAATGGTCCTCAAAACCCAGCTACGATGGTCTGGACACGTCATCCACATGGACCCACAGCGAATACCAAGACAGGTATTCTATGGTGAACTGTCAGCTGGACTCAGGAAACAAGGGCGATCAAAGAAAAGATTGAGTAATTAGAAGAATCATTCATAGGTAAAGATTAGGGGAATAAGGGTCATAGATGATATGCAAAAAAAGAGAGGGAGGATAGAAGATGGCACCAATAGAAACTTAAAGGAATAAGATAAATAGGTTAATCTATATTACACAAAGAGGTACATGGGAAGGGGAAGAGAAGAATAATATCATAAGAAGGAGAAGAAGAGAGTGTTAATAGGAAATACTTAAAATTTACTCTCAGTGAAATCAATTGTGAGTGGGAATAGCATCTAGATTCATCTGAGTATAGAATTCTATCTTACCCTACAGGGAAAGTGAGAAGGGAAAAACTAAGGGGGGGTAGGAATACAAGAAGTGAAGGGTGGGGAGGGAACTTAATAGAAACTAAAAAATAAGAAGGGAATAAAAAGAGAGGGGCAGAAAAGGAATTATAATAAGGGTGGGGATTACGGGGACTGATTAAAAGCAAACCACCCGTTTAAAAGGATATAGCAAAAGAAGCAGGGCATAACAAGCAGAGGAAATCAAAATGTTGGGGAATACAAAGGTGGGTATCATAACTCTAAATATGAATGGAATGAACTCATTGATAAAATCAAGGTAAATAGAATGGATTAGAAACCAAAATCCTACCATATGTTTTCTACAAGAAATGCAAATGAGTCAGGTAGATATTCACAGAATAAGGATAAAAGAATTGAGAAAAATCTGTTGGGCCTCAACTAAGAAAATGAAGGCAGGAATTGTAATCATGATATCTGACAAAGCCAAAGTAAAATTAGATCTGATTTAAAGAGATAGGGAAGGTAATTAAATTCTGATAAAATGCAGTATAGACAATGAGGAAATATCAGTAATCAACATGTATGCACAAAATGGTATAGCATCCAAGTTTCTAAAGGAGAAACTAGTGGAGTTAAAGGAGGAAATAGATAATAAAACTATTCTAGTGGGAGAGCTTAACCTTCCTCTATCAGATTTAGAAGAATCAAACCAAAAAAAAAAAAGAAATAGAAAGAGGTAAGAGATGTGAATGGAATCTTAGAAAATATTGGAGTTAATCGATTTGTGGAGAAAAATAAATAGGGACAAAAAGGAATATAACTTATTTTCAGCAGCATATGATATATTCAGAAAGATTGACCATGCACTAGGGCATAAAAACATAGCAAACAAGTACATAAAAGCAGAAATAATAAATGAACCCTTTTCAGATCATAATGCAATAAAAATAAAAATTAGAAAGATTTCATGGATATGCAAATAAAAATTAATTGGAAATTAAATAATATGATTCTCCAAAATTGGTTAAAGAACAAATCATAGAAACAATTAATAATTTCATTGAAGGAAATGACAAAGATGAGACATCATTTCAAAATCTATGGGATGAAGCCAAAGCAGTACTTAGGGGGAGATTTTTATTCTTGAGTTCATATATTAATAAATTGAGTAGGTCAGAGGTCAATGAATTGGGCATGCAAATTAAAAAAAAAACTAGAAAGTGAACAAATTACAAATCCTCAGATGAAAACTAAATTATAGATCCTAAAAATTGAAGGAGAAATTAATAAAACTGAAAGTGAAAGAACTATTGAATTAATAAATAAAACTAGAAGCTGGCATTTTGAAAAAACAAATAAAATTGACAAAATACTGGTCAATTTAATAAAACAGGAAGAAAATCAAATTAAATAGTTTTAAAGATGAAAAGGGAGACCTCACCTCTAATTAAGAAGAAATTAAGACAATCATTAAAAACTATTTTGTCCAATTATATGGCAATAAGTATGACAAACTAGGTGATATGTTTGAATATTTGAAAAAATATAAATTGCCTATATTAACAGAAGAAATAGAATACTTAAATAATCCCATATCAGATAAAGAAATTGACAAACCATCAAAAAACTCCCTAAGAAAAAATCCCCATGGCCTGATGGATTCACAAGTGAATTCTGTCAAACATTCAAAGAACAACTAATCCCAATATTATACAAAATATTTGACATAATAAGCAAAGAGGGAGTTCTACCAAATTCCTTTTATGACACAAATATAGAACTGATTCAAAAGCCAGCAGGTCAAAAACAGAGAAAGAAAACTATAGACCAATCTCCCTAATGAATATAGATGCAAACATTGGAAATATAATACTAGCAAAAAGACTCCAGCAAGTCATCACAAGGGTTATTCACTATGACCAGGTAGGATTCATACCAGGAATGCAAGGATGGTTCAAGATTAGGAAAACTATCCGCATAATTGACCATATTAACAAGCAAGCTGACAAAAATCACATGATTATCTCAATAGATGCAGAAAAAGCTGTTGATAAAATACAACACCCATTCCTATTGAAAACACTAGAAAGTATAGGAATAAAAGGGCCTTTCCTAAAAATAATGAACAGTATATATCTGAAACCATCAGCAAACATTATCTGCAATGAGGATAAACTAGCAGCCTTCCCAATAAGATCAGGAGTGAAACAAGGTGCCCATTATCACCCCTATTGTTTAACATTGTACTAGAAACACTAGCAGTAGCAATTAGAGAAGAAAAGAAATTGAAGGTATCAAAATTGGCCATGAGGAGACCAAGCTATCACTCTTTGTGGATGATATGATGGTATACTTAAAGAATCCTAGAGAATTCACCCCAAAACTAGTGGGAATAATCAACAACTTTAGCAAAGTTGCAGGTTACAAAATAAACACACATAAATCATCAGCATTTCTTTATATTTCCAACACATCTCAGCAGCAAGAGTTATAAAGAGAAATTCACTTTAAAATCACCCTAGACAGCATAAAATGCTTTGGAAACTATCTGCCAAGACAAACACAGGAACTATTTGAATACAACTACAAAACACTTTCTACACAATTAAAACTAGATATAAATAATTGATAAAGCATTATTTGCTCATGGGTAGGATGAGCTAACATAATAAAACTGACAATACTGCCTAAACTAATTTACTTATTTGGTGCTATACACATTACACTACCAAGAAACAATTTTACTGAATTAGAAAAAAACTATAACAAATGTCATTTGGAAGAACAAAAAATCAAGGCTATCAAGGGAAATATAGAAAAAAATGTGAAGGAAATGGCCTAGCAGTATCAGACCTCAAACTATACTATAAAGCAGTGGTCATCCAAACAATATGGTACTGGCTAAGATACAGAAAGGAGGATCAGTGCAATAGTCTTGGGGGAGGTGACCTTAGCAAGACAGTCTATGATAAACCCAAAGGTCCAAGCTTTGGGGACAAAAATTCACTATATGACAAAAACTACTGGGAAAATTCAAAGAGAGTATGGGAGAGATTAGGCTTTGGATCAATATCTCACACCCTACACAAAGATAAACTCATAATGGGTGAATGAATTGAATATAAAGAAGGAAACTATAAGTAAATTAGGCGTATAAAGAACAGTATACTTGTCAGATCTTTGGGAAAGGAATGATTTTAAGACCAAGCAAAAGTTAGAAAAAATTTAAAAAATGTAAAAAAAAATAATTTTGATTACATTAAATTTAAAACTTTTTTACGAACAAAACCAATGCAACTAAAATTAGAAGGGAAACAACGAATTAGGAAAATATCTTCATAACAAAAAACTCTGAGAAAGGTCTAATTACTCAAATTTATAAAGAGCTAAATCAATTGTACAAAAAATCAAGTTATTCTCCAATTGATACATGGACAAGGGACATGAATAGGCAATTTTCAGTCAAAGAAATCACAACTATTAATAAACACATGAAAAAGTGTTCTAAATCTCTTATAATCAGAGAAATGAAAATCAAAACAACTCTGAGTTACCACCTCACACCTAACAAATTGGCTAAGATGACAGCAAAGGAAAGTAATAAATGTTGGATGGGATGCGGCAAAATTGGGACATTAATGCATTGCTGGTGGAGTTGTGAATTGATCCAACTATTCTGGAGGGCAATTTAGAACTATGTCCAAAGTTTGCTAAGAGATTGCCTGCCCTTTGATCCAGCTGTTGCACTGCTGGATTTATACCCCAAAGAGATATTACTGAAAAAAGACTTGTATAAGAATATTCATGGTTGTGCTCTTTGTGGTGGCAAGAAATTGGAAAATGAGGGGATGCTCTTCTATTGGGGAATGGCTGAACAAATTGTGGTATCTGTTGGTGATGGAATACTATTGTGCTCAAAGAAACAGTGAGCTGGAGGAATTAAATGTGAATTAGAATGACTTCCAGGAATTGATGCAGAGTGAAAGGAGCAGAACCAGGAGAACATTGTACACAGAGACTGATACACTGTGGTACAATCAAATGTAAAGGACTTCCCTATGATTAACAATACAACTATCCCAGACAAATCTGATGGACTTACGAGAAAGAACACTATCCTCATTCAGGGGAAAATCTGTGGGACTAGTAACATAGAAGAAAAACAACTGCTTGATTATTACATGGGTTGATGGGGATATGATTGGGGATGTAGACTCTAAATGATCACCCTAGTGCAAATGTCAATAATATGGAAATAGGTCTTGACCAATGACTCATGTAAATCCCAGTGGAATTGTGCATCAGCTATGGGAGGGAGTTTGGGAGGAGGGGGGAAAGGATATGATTTTTGTAATTCTGGAAAAATACTTTAAATTAATTACTTAAATAAAATAAAAAAAAGAAAAGAAAACCAGTACCTTCTTGTTAAGAAAGCCAGCCTAAATAATGTAACAATGCCCTCACAAAGAAGTTTTTGAAGGCAACTTGTGGAAGCAAACCAGACCATTTTGCCATCTTAATTTTTATCTCTTCTCAGACCCAAGTGGAAATAAAGCAGGGCCCTAACCCCAAGAGCTTTGTGAATAGAAGTTCTCCCCCAAATACCTACCAGCCATGCTTCTGACTCAGCCCAGGCACCTACGATTGAGGGATGATTATCGTGGAAAAGGCATTGACTTTCTTCACAACCACCACCACCACCAACTCTTGACTACCTGTTTATCCTCAGATAAGCATAAGAGTCCTAGTAATCAATCAATCAGTGTATATTTATTAAGTGTCTGTTATATACCTGGCATTATGCTTAGTGCGAGGAATTCATTAAGAGAGGAAACGTATCTCTACACTCACAAAATTTGTCATCTAATGGAATCTTTTAATCTAAATGAATAGCAGAACACCTAATCCTTCAGCCTGCCAAAACTACATATCCTGCCTCTAGCCTAACTCTGAGGCTCATTCTTCCAGGAAACAACTAATATGTAGATGGAGTTTGCCAAATCCACCAACTGCTACCTAAAAGTCAGGCAAATTAGACTTCTAACCTTCTTGAAGGAGAGATAGGAGGCAGCATGTACCAAGGAAGTAGAATCACCCTTACCACTACTACTTTTACCACATCTCTGTTCAGACATAGAAACCTAAACCAGAGTCTTGGGAATGATGGTATGTTTAGTCCTAAAGTGCCTATAGTCATTATCCTGGGAACTAGTATCTAAGGCTGGTTTTGAATTCAGGTCTTCCTGACTCCAGGCCCAGGACCCTAACCACTGTGATGCTACCTAATTGCCTCTAGGAATATAGTTCTACAATGGTAGATTTATTTTACTTAAAGTTCCCTATATTAATGAAATCATAGTCTAGATCAAAATTTAAATATATGTTAAAATGATTTATATATAATTTTAATCAAAATTAAAATGTTATTTCTATATACACAAATGTTAATAGACACATACATATGTGTGTATGCTATATGTGTATAAATGGATAGGATGGGGGAGAGAGAGAGAGAGAGAGAGAGAGAGAGAGAGAGAGAGAGAGAGAGAGAGAGAGAGAGAGAGAGAGAGAGAGAGAGAAATGGGGTGGGTGGGAGTCAAAGAGAGAGAGAGACAGAGAGAGGCTCTGTTCTTATTCTTCTTCTGTAAATTTATATTTGCTCACTTGGTAATCTCATCAATTTTTAGGAGTTTGATTTATCATCTGTGCACATGAGTACCAGATCTACATATCTAACCCACACCTCTATAATCACAAGTTCGTAATTGTCTCTTGGATATCTCATTCTGGCTGCATCTCAAATTCAAGTTATCTAAAACACAACTTCTTATCTTTTCCTTCCTTCCCTTCCCTTCCCTTCCAAAGTTCACTGTTACTGTGGAGGGCACAAGGATGAACTCAAACACCCAGGCTAAGATTTGTGTAATACTTGATTGCTCACACTCATCCAACCCACATTTTCAAATCTATCACTACATGTTTGCATTTCTACCTTCATATCTGATTTATATCTATTTATTTTTTTGTATAGTCACAAACATAATCCAAGCTCTCATTACCTCATCTCTCTCTTGGACTATTGCAATAACCTTCTAGTTTTTGTACCCCAAATCCATTCTGTTCCCAGTTCTAATCACTTCTATTTGACTGCTGAAGTGATTTTCTTGAAGCGTATATCTAACCATGTTACTCCCTTCTCAGTGAGCTCCCATGACTCTCTATTCATCTAGAAGACAAAAATAATAACAGCTAGCACTTACATAGCACTTATTATGTCCTTGGCCCAAATGTTAACTCATTTGATCCTCACAATAATCATGAGAGGCAGATGCTATTATTATCCCCATTTTACAGATGAGAAATCTGAGCCAAACAGAGACTAGGTTATTTGTACAGTATCTAGGAAATATCTCAGACCACATTTGAATTCAGGTCTTCCAGATGCCAGCCTGGCACTCTATTCACTGAGCCACCTAGTTTTAGGGAATACAAAGTGCTCTGTTTAACATTTAATGGTATTTACAACCTGGCTATTCCACACATTTTCAGTCTTCTTACATATACAAACCATTCAACCACAGTGGTCTGTTTACACTTCCCCTAACACAACAGTCCATATCTTATCTCAATGGGTTTTCCCTGAATGTCCTCTATCTGTAGAACACTTGCCTTCTTCATCTCTTAGATTGCCTCTTAGATTCCTGACTTTTCAAAGCCAAGCTCAAATCTCACTTTCTGCAAGACTCCTTTTCTGGTCTTCCCTGCTACTAATGTCTTCCACTTTTAGATGAACTTTATCTCTTAGGTACAGATAACTAATATATCTATATCTATATATGTATATATATATATAATGTGTATCTCTATCTATATAAAAACTAGTTATTTACATCTTGTCACCTTTACTATAACATAAGGTCCTTCAATGTAGGGACTCTTTTTGCCTTTATTTGTATGCCCAGGACTTAGCATGGTCCTTGGGACACAGAAAGCCCTCATTCACTAATATGCCCTTTTCATTCAATTCTTTTCAAATCTGTTCTGCAACACATTAGTAATCACTATGCAATGATGAGAAAAGATGATATTGTATCTGATCTCGTGGTGTTTAAAATCTACTGGTTACTCTTTGAGTCCTAAAGAAATAATCATTTTGCTCCCCTTTATATGTTTAGTTTAATTATTTGGACAGTTTTATATATGATTAAAGTTGCTTATATGAAAATAGGAACTCCAAAAAAAAAAGTTCTCATCATTCCCAATAGCTTGTGATTTAGTCTATAAGAAAGCAAGGTTCATTAAACTCCTTTTTGAAAATATTCTCTTCTTAACAGCTTGCTAAAATCATCTACCCTAGGAGAGTTGGTGCTTTGGCAAGTTGGGAAGAAGAGAGAAGGGATATGCTTGAAACGTGGGTCCTATCTTCTAAACCTATAATCCCCCCAACCAGGCAGCCTGATGCTGGCTAATCAATTGAGCTCAGAAGTTCTGATATGCAATAGGATCAAAGCCCATAAGGTATCTGAACTAAACCTGGCATCAGTATGGCAAGTATCCAGGATGGTGTGTATCAGGCTGCCTCAGGAGGGAAGAACTAACCCAAGTTGGTCAAATCATCAAAGGCAATCAGTGTGCCTTGACTGAGTGACCACTTCCAGTGAGATGGAGAGAGACTCAGTCCATGTCCTATATAAAACAAAATCATGGTATAATGCCCTAGAAGAAAAAAAGAGAAACCACAGTTTTGCCTTCAAGTACATTGAAAAAGAAACAATAACAATTTACAGCTTGTTATTAAATAACTGTTGGTCAGAGTAAAAGAGGCAATAGAAGAGGGGATAGGGTTTTATAATGGGATGTGGAAATACTGTGATACCTTCCATCTTTCTAATCTCTTAGAATGATTCTGTCATTGTACTGTGTACACACTGAGTCTCATAATGGTTGAGTCTTTTCCTCACCATTTATTAGCTAGTGAAAGAGCTGGAAAAGGACTTTTCTACCTTTCAGACCATCATCCTAAAATTTAATTCTCGACTTCTTCAAAAAGCAAACAAGAATACCAAGCCGATTACTGAACTGCTTGTTTTGCTAATTCATAATTTTAATTATTAGTTTTTTCCCGATTTATTTTGTATAACAAGTAGGTGCTGTGACTTGTTTTCATAACTGAATTAAGATTTTTGAAATCAGCTCAAAGGATATTGAAGCCATCATAAATTCTTGACAACATAGCTGAACAAGACCTCGAAGTTTATCTGGTGAAACACAGCTTTATTTTATAGATGAAGAGAAAGGGAGGAAGAATAATCCAAGGTCTCAGAGACAACAAGTGGTAAAGTTTCTTTGAGGGCAACATGGTATAATGCAAAAAATCCAGGGTCCATATTCTGAGGACCAAATTCAAATTTTTCTTCAAATGCTTCCTACCTGTTTAACCTTGAATAATTCACTGCAAAAAATTAAATGGTTCCTTTTAGCTCTATATTTATTATCCTTTGAGCTTCAGCTCTGTACTATATTGATGATCAGAATAGAGCTTATCTCAAAAATGCCCTAAGACCATTCATGATGCAAAATAATTCATCTGAAATGAACAAGGAAGTAAAAGAGATGTATAGATTGCTAAGTCAACAATATACAATGAGAGTGAGAATCAAACAACAGAAAAATACAGTTACAAAGGGCTGTACAAAAACAAAAATAACTTGTGCTCCTGCTGGACAGTTATACACATTCCATCTGTCTCCATCACTGTAACAGAGTGTATATCAACTTAAAACAAAACAGAACAAACTCTGAAATAGTAATCGACAAACATAACATAATGATTATATGTAAAATAAAATCTATATCATATAAATCAAGAAATATCCATTTAAACAAACACATGAATAAATATTAAGTTAAATGGATAAACAAGCAAATATATAGCAATGTAAAATAAAAATTTCTGCTAATAGTTTTCCTTCACATCAGCAAAATCATCAGGTATTTCTGTTGTAGTTATAGAAAAGTTGGAGTATTTTAGAACAGAAAAACAACAACTCTGTATTTAAAGATATTCATAGTAGCATTATTTTTAATTGGAAAAATTGGAAGCTATCTAGATATATGAAAATAGCATTATGATTGAATCAAGTTGTGGGAAATTAATGGAATGGAATGCTGTAATGTAATCAAGAGAAATATGAAAAATATAAAGAAGTCTAGAAAGACAAAGATTCTTTTGAAATTATGCAAAAATAGCTAGGAGAGCAGAATATACAGTAAGAAGGAATTTTTCAGTGGGTCAGTGAAGGTTAATGAACTAGACAAAATATCCTTATGGAAATTTAGGGGTAGTCACAAAATCTTAAGATATTTTATGCAGGGAAATATATTACTTTAACTGTAAGTAGCTACAAAAGTTATTTAACCAGTTTAGTGAGGTTTAATAAGTTTCTAAACATCTTTTAAAAGAAGAAATCATCCACTGCAAGCTACCATGGTTGAAGGTGGGAGAGATAACTCCACTTTGGGTTTAATAAAAATTTTTCATCTTCAATGACCTGACAATGTTGAACCTAAAATTAGTTCTAAACTAGTAATAGAATCACAGAATTTGAGAGTTAGAAAGCACTTTAATGATCATCTATTCGAACCTTTACCTATTTCATTCCTGTAAAATTCTTTTCTAATATCTCTTTAAAGACATAGAAAAAGGAAATACCCCATTTCTCAAAGTGGCTAATTATACATTTTTATAGGTCTAATTAGTAAGTTTTATTTTTTATTTCCCATGAGCCTAAAATTTCCATTTGGTAGTCTCAATTCATTGTTTTGCGTTTTGCCATCCAGCTAAACCAAATGAGTCTACTCCCCATGAAAGCCTCCTTCAAATGGTTCATATTCTTCCCTAGTCTTCTCTATTCTAGGCTAAATATGCTCCTTGAATCAGTCCACATTTGACATAGACACAAGGTCATTCAACTGGCTGGTTACTTATCTCTGGATACTCTTCTAGCTTTATTAGTGATTTTATTAAACTCTGATTTGTATACATAAAATTAATGATGAAATATGATGAAAGTAGAATATAGTCAGATTATTACAATATTTGTGATGTTTGTTTTTATTTTTATTTTGGGTAGTCAAGTCATTGGCAAGTGTTTATTAAGAATCTACTATGTCTAACCATTGTGATTAGCTCAGGGGAGATATAAAGAAGTCAAAAATAGACCCTGCTCTCAAAGAGTTACAGTCTACGTATCAACGATGTATCAACAAGATATATGCAGAATAAACTGGATATAATCTTGAAGGGAAATTCCTTACATTAACAAGGAGTCAAGTTTAAGTAATACTTTGCACTTATTCCTATTGAATTCCATTGTATTAGCCTCAGCTTAATATTCAGGCTGTCAAGATCTATTTGGATCTAGAATTTTTCATTAGTGTGTTAGCTATCCCTCTCATCATTGTGACATCTGCCAATATGATGAACATGCCATTTATGGCATTACCAAAGTCATTGATCAAAATTTTAAACAACACAGTCAAGTGCAGCTCCCCAGGGTACTCCACAGGAGACCTTCTGCCAAGCTGACATCGAACTATCCATTCATTTACTACTTTGAATCTAGTCATCCAATCTCTTCTGAATCCATCTAAAAGTATTATCATTTTGCCTAATAATATTATTATCTGGTCCATGTTTTCCTGTCTTCTCTATAAAATAGTAGGAGATATTTTGTCAAACCTTTTGCTAAAATCTAGGCAAAGAATAGCTGCAACATTCTCATCATTTACTAGTTTAATAATTTTGTCAAAAAAAGGAATGGGGTTAGTAGAACATTACTCTGTGTAATCATTGTTTCATTTTCTATATTTTCATCAACTATCTCTTTAATAATCCAATATAGACTATTCCCAAGAATAGAAATTCACTGATCTATACTCTTCAAAGTCTATTATCTTTTGTTTTTTGAAAAAAAAAAACGAGGACAAAATGTTTTTTTTTCCTCTAATATTAAGGTATCTCTCCTATTTTCCATCATCTTTCAAATATCAATGACAATTACAAAACAATCACATTGGCAAGTTCTTTAAGGATAAAAAGACATAGTTTACATCTGGTCAAGGTGACTTGAATTATTAAGGACACCTAAAGGCTCTAATTATTTCTTTATATTAGCTAATGCAAATACTGTATTTGGAAAAGTAAATTCAGAGGCTTAAGTCTTAGGATTTCTTTGATATCTTTAATTACCCTGGGACATATTAAAAATCTAGATTTGACAAAACTATCAAATCTATCACTCAGCGCTCATGTCTGGACCAATAAAATGAAGAAAAAAATATCCTTGAATGAATTTCTTTAAGACAGTTAAAGGTAGCTAGGTAGTTCAGTGGATAAAATGACACTTCTGAAGTCAAGAGAACCTGAATTCAAATCGAATTCCAGATGTTTTCTAGGTATGTGGCCTAATTGTTTAATCTTTGCTGCTCCTCTGTCTTAGAATTGATACTAAGACAAAAGGTAACAGTTTTTTTTTTAAAGAGAAGTTGATTGGTAGTAAGTGTATAATATGGGGGAAAATTTCAGTCTTTGGTTAAAAAATGAAAACACAAAAACAGTTCTACAATAGTAGAAGCAGAAACTCTTACATTTTTACCCTTCAAGGGAGATGCCTAGGATACTATTTGATTTAGAGGAGGTTGCTTCCTGAGAGAAGAGGGATACTCTTAGACAAGAATCTTATCCTAGAAGGTAGGGATAAATTCTCATTTTACTCATTCATGATAACTGGGTGCTACTAAAGACTAATATAAATGCACTGATCAAGAAGCCTCAATGGCTGAGTATAGCTTTTAGGATAAAAAAGCAAATTGTTCTGGTCTAGTTAAACTTTCCCACTTGTCATCACCTGTAGGTAATATTCTATTCCCTACCTCCATGACTTTGCCTCTTCCTCATGTCTGAAATATTTTCCCTCTTTACTTCCATATCCTATATCTCCCAGCTTCCACTCAGTCTCAGCTTAAGCACCATCAGTATCAAGAATTATTATTTTTTCCTCTCATTAGTGTTTCCCCTATTACTTTGCATCTATACTGCATAGATACTTTATTCATTGATCTGTGAAAATTCTCTGTTCTCACCCAGTCCTGTCATCCCCTACTCTACCCCCATATATATTCTCTGAAGATTGAGTGTATATTTTGTATTTGTACAAAGATTCCTAAACTATCAAAGGAGTTACATTCCAAAGACTCCATGAAGTAGCAGTAGAGCAAACAAACTGATGGTACAGTCAATGAGCCAATCAGAGCCCAACATACAGAACACAGTACTGTGGTTGGTCGCCTTTCATTCCATTAGCCAATAGTGTACAATCTCATGTTGACAAACTTGTATAAGCAGCAAAATCCAATGATATAGCAAAAACTCCATGATATAGAATTAGATTTTTTTTTAACCCGCGATACAGTGAAGTCCCAATAAGTGAACTGTGATATAGCGAGGGATAACTCTATGCCCTAAGCCTACTTTCCTTAATGACTGAAATAAAAAAAAATAATAAAACAAAAACAAAATAAAACATTCTATCATTTTTTAAATTGAATACTATAATTGTTTCTACGTAGAATACAGATGGTCTTAGAAAGCCCTCTAAATGTCAGCACTCTGTGACATAACTCCAGTCTCCCATTCTAGTAATATCTCTGTTGAAATTAGGCAGTCTTAAGGTGTGAAAGAATGTTTTACACTTTTACTAGTTTCTCCTTTTGTCAAAGTGAGAAGTTGAAAAGAATATTGGAGTTTATCTCCAATATCTAAATCCTAATTTAACAAAATTTCCATAAAACATTCTAGGATTCATTGATAGGTACTGCTTACAATCTGATGCTGTCTGGCGTCAATCAAGCAAATATAGTGATCCTTCACAAAAGCTTTCCCAAAAATTTGAAGATATTATATTTATACTGTGTTCCCTACTCCAGGCTAATCAGTGTATCCTTTCAACCAATCTTCATATTTGATTTCCTCTCCATCACAGTCATCCTCATCTTGACTATAACCAGTTTATACAAACTCTTATTAAATTGAGATACTCAGAAATGAATATAAATATTGTCTTCATGTTATGGGGGATCAAAGTAAAATTCAAAGTGGAAATTAGTCTGTTTTGCAGCTGTAACACCTCTTTGATGTATGTGGACCCATGGCTGGGCACCATGTAGGCACAGTTTCCTGACAGCTGCATCCACAATGCACATTCACTTAGAGAGAGGAAAAGCTTTGGAGGAAGTAGGATGTGAAGCCTTCTTTTAAAACAAGCATTAGTTAAACTAATTAAGATTGTTGTGTGCTATTTAAACTCAGTCTAATTTACTTGCATTAATCCCTATTCCCCTAATCCTGCCCCAAACTGATTTGACCTAAATTCCATTCCCCCCCCACAGGTAAAATCTTGATAGTAATTATTACAAGAAAAGCAAGTTTTCTGTTATATTTACCAAATAAATTCCTTAATTATATATATATATATATAATCCAGAAGACTAGCAGATTAAGTCTGGGTCTGCCTACTAAATCCAGGAAAGCATAAACAATATCATCAAACTGAGTTTCTCAATGACAATATTTTCCCAAGGCTTTTTTTTTCCTTCACTGTGAAATACCACCAATATTTAATTCATGTCACCTGGGAAGGATTTAAACAGTAATGCCTCTCTAGATATATGTCCCCCTAGCTCAGCCTTGTCCTTCAATTCTTTTATTTCTGGATTTCAAGGTTCGAAATGCAAATGCCAGAGGGCATACACACAATTGAAAGACCCCTCTAAGGTGATCTGAATAAATTCAGCCCCAGGCTGAATGTGGAAGCATAGGCACAAGTTGACTAGTGGGTGCAGTCTGAACTATGACTTCTGATCTTATTTCAGACCTGGGATATTTTACAGGGCTGGGAACAGATTCTGAAGCACTTCAAGGGATATTCCTTACCAATCCTAGGGGCAAAGGAAGAAAGAGGGATATTGGCATGAAGGCAGGATTCCTTCATAACTACAGTCTAATACCATGTAAAGAACATTAGATTATACATGTATACATATATAGAGAGAGATAGATGCACATATAGATGATAGATATAGAGATGATATATAAGGAGAGAGAGAAAAAGAGAGAAAAAGAGAAAAAAGAGAGTAAGAGAGAAAGAGAAAAAAGAGTAAGAGATAGAGATAAATATAGATAGATGGATGCATGCATACATTTATGTATACATACCTACACACATAGGAAAGGGGAAAAAAGGAGAATAACCAATTGTTGGGCATCCACATTGTGCCAGATAGTGTGCTAAGCATTTTTCTCTAAATATCTTATTTGATTCTCATAACTGGAAACATATGTACGTAGGTGACAGGAAGATACACCCATCTGTAAGCTTAGTAAGCATAGGAGATATAAAAACAAACAAGTAAGACACTCTCTCCCCTCAAGGAACTTAACTTTTAACTGGGGAAGTCAACACATAAAAGGTGTTAGAAGGTGAATATTCAGTTTAGCTTGATTCCAGTGATAGAGAAAGTGGCTTGGAGGTCCAGCCTCTGGCAAGATAAAGCAAAAGCTAATCTATCAGAGTCAAAGGACTCAGAAGTAATGTCAATGTAGGTTCTAGTTTTGGTTCTTGTCTCTACCTGAGTGATGCTGGGTATTTATATTCATCCAACTGGACCTCAATTCCCTTGTCTATAAAATGTGGTAATGACCTATAGAGTTCCTTCTGGCTTTAAATGTTATCCCATGATTCCTTGCAGAAAGAATATTGATGGAAAAAGGAGCTCAGGAAGATGATTTACAGTAAAATGCTTAGGGTTTCAGGATTTTTGTTCAAAGTGAGATTGGAACTATATGTGACTACCAAGACAAACTGAATGTTCACGTCAATAGGGAATGGTTACACCTTAATTCACTAACTGCCCAGGCAGATCCATGTCATGTGTAAGTTTAGCCAAATCACTGATATCACATATCTACTCTGAAAGTCTAGTGTTCAGTGTTACATAAACACAATAGAAAGAATTAGAAAGGACCCAGAATTCATCTACTTCAGTTGATGCAAAGAAATGCCCATAATAACATTCTTGACAAGAGATCATTCAGCTTCTGCTTGATGACTTCCAATGCAGGTGAACCAGTTACTTCTTCAGGCAGTCTATTCTACTTTTGGATAGCTCAAACTGTTAAAGAAGATACCTTTTTTGGTTGTTTCCTGAAATTATGTATTCTACTTTTTTTTTTTACCTTTTACTCCTGGTTTTGCCCTATAAAGAATAAGGGAAAATGTCTAACACAAATTTTTCTGTGATTCTTTCTTTTCAATTAAGCATCATTATCATCATTATATTAAGAGAAGCAGGAAGGATTAATATTCTGAGTCCCTCAGCTCTGCTGAAATGTTGTAGATGTCCATAACATTATCTTTGACAAATTGAGATGTACATTGAGAGGTACATACATAATACAGGGTTATGAATGGTAGTTTATTTTTCTTATACCATAGTATCCTCATTGAACTGACATACTTACAAGTTCAAGAGTTGGTGCCCCTTTACCAGGCTATCCATTGTAAATAATTCTTTAGGTTTCTGGGTATGGGCTTCATTCAAGAAAAGTTTCCCTAAGCATGACATATGTCCCTTGTGACCAGAATTGTTGAGACATGGTGGACTGGTGGAAACTACTGGTTTAGACTCATCATTTCTTATATTAACTTCGCCACTTACTAAATATTATTATTATTATTATTATTATTATTATTGTATTTAATTGATTAATTTAGAATATTTCCCCAGGATTACAAAAATCATCTTCTTTTCCTCTCCTCCCCCCAGCCTCCTCCCATAGCCCACGCACAATTCCACTGCGTTTTACATGTGTCATTGGTAAAGACTTATTTCCATATTATTGATTTTGCACTAGGGTGATCATTTAGGATTTATAACGCCAATCATATCCCCATTGACCCATGTGATCAAGCTGTTTATATTAGGCAATTCAGCTAACTTCTCTAGGCTTCAGTTTCCTTATTTACAAAATGAGAGGATTTAACTGGATGGCCTTGGAGGTTTCTTCCAACTCTGAATTTATGATCTTGTGAGTCACAAGTGTAAAACTTGCTAATGCAAAACTCACTGTGGCCCTATAGATAGAATAGAATAAGAGAATACAAGATTCAGATGTGTTGTTTTAGCTTAGAATAGATATATCCCTTGTTATATCTATTTGCCTTACAAGTAAACATCAGATTCGTAGTTCAACTCTACAGCAACAGCTGGATAGCAGAGACAGTTACTGAATAAAACTGCACATTTGTTTGTGAGGCCTTTGGAATTGAAATCCAAAATGTGGCTTAATGTGAATAGTTCTTTTTTTTTTAGTGGGTGCAGCTGGATGAAAAGTGCCAACAGGAGGAAGTCAATTCTGTTTATCGCTATTTTTGATTTTTCTTTCCCCTGCAGATGTTTTCAGGGTGCCACAATGATCTGTCTAATTTGTCTCAGTTAAATCAAAGCCAGTAAGCTTGACTAACAAACCAATTAGTTCTTTGATCATTTCTCCCATTATTATGTTACTCTACAGGAAAGCCAAAAGGTAAAAAGCAAGTATTCACGTGTACTTATTTCCTTTTTGACAAGGCACGGACTAAGTAGAAATACAATTAATTGAAAACAAGTACACATTTCTGTCTAAATTCAAAAATGATTAATTTATTGTTCTCATATTTGCCAACTTTTACAATCAAAAGAAAAATAATTGTGATTGTTAAAAAATATTTATTTCCTAAGTTCAACAACATGTTCCTCTGGGTACAAAATGAAAATCAAATAACACTTATGTTTTATATTTAGCTAAATCCTGAACTGCTAAATAGAAGAGGAGGAGGAGGATGGACTGGATTCCCTAGGGATTCCCTAGGGGAAATTGCATGGTTCTTTGAATACTCCCAAGGCTGTCCTTGAAAGAAAGGCCCACATTTTTAATCTCTGTTATTACTGTCTGACTTCAAGTCATGGAACACTGCAGTCTCCAAATCACCAAAACTGTGGATCATCTGAATAAAAGGGAGGCCCTCCATAGGTGTGAGGAGACTGTCACAGGTTATAAGTAAATTTAAAAAAAATATGAAACAGTAGTAGCATAAGATTATGTCAGCAAGTAAAAATATATGCAAAAATGATTATGTAGACATGTGAATAGAAAGAAAAATTACTGATGGACAAGCAAATGCTTCATTGGTACCTTCTCAGTGTCAAGGTAAAGTAAAGAAAACTCCCCACACAATGGATGGGTTTTCTGGACTGAATTTATGGGAACATAGACAAAATTCATTGAGTCTGGGCTGCCATAATGGTTGGAATTGACATTGATGCAGAAAATATACACTTTGAGAAGATTACAGACCCATTTGAGTATTTAGATACTACTCTAAAAATACAGCAGAAGTCTCCACGTATGAGAAATCATGTAAGGTCATACGATCAATTGAACTTTCCATGGATATCTATTTTCACTAAGATCTCCAAGTGACATGATAAATACCCAACACTGTCTGGCAATAGAGAAGGTAAGTGATAGATTGAAAAGACCTGGCCTCAGAGCCAAAAAGATGTTTAAATTTTGCTTTCAATACATACTTGATTTGGCTAGAATCAGATACTAAGAAATATTAAAAGATTATACTAGAGATATTGAAGGTGGAAGGAATTTGATGGAGAACTTTAATGTTAGGTCTATAGTTTTATGACTATAAGAAGCATTGAAGAGGAAGAATTGGCTGAGTAGGATAGAAAAAAGAATAATAGTAGTGTGAATTGTAAAAAGAAGAACAGATTAGCTCTGTTAATAGCAGTATGGTATAGTGAATAGCCACTATACTTAAGTTAGAATCACATAGTTTCAAATGTAAACTCAGTATTTCTACAAAAGTAGAACATAAAATTTAGAAAACCTAAAGCTATGTATGCTCTCCAAAGTGGATAATGCATAAGGGTCATGATTTTACCAAAGATAATTTAATTAACTATTCAGGAAGTTGAGATGGATTGCATCCTACCTTCTTCATAACAGCCAATATCCTATCATGGGATTTGACTCTAAGACAACCATACCTATTCTTATTTCCCAATACCAACTCATCTCTCCAACCTGTAAGTTCCCAAAATTCCCATTATTGAGTTGGCTACTCTGGTACATTTTAACCTAATCAGGTCACCCACAGCAGTAGCTGTTCAGGTACTGCACCTAAATTCTATGTTTTCAGGAGATACCCAGCCTGTCCCCCTGGATAATCATGTTGCTATGATATATACCCAGTAAGTGAGCTCTGTACAGAACAGACTTTGTTTTTGAGGCAGTGAATGGTGCCTTATATCTTTTTTTTAAGTGTGATAGAGTATTCTTGTAGAATAAGTAGGCTTTAGATAGATTTTGATTGGCATCATAGTTCTTGTTACTTCATCTTTCCTCGAAAACCAACCCCTCTTCCAAATTTAGTGTAGGTGATACCATCATCCTTCCAGGTACCCAATTTCTTCATCTTGGTGTAATCTTCAACTCACTTTCATTTAAACCAAAGAAGAAACTTAATTTGGTCATTTTGGCCTTGACAATACCTGTTAAATCTGCCCACCTTTTCTCTATTCAAGTTTCAAGACTTCATCATCTTTTTCCTGTAACATTAATGTTACTCTCTGCTTCAAATTTCCCTAGACCTTCTTTTAAGCAGCTGCCAATGATTTTCCTAAAGCACAAGTCTGACCATTTCATTTCCTATTCAATAAACTGTATTGATTGGCGATCATTCTAAGATCAAATGTCACTTTGTCACTATTTCATCTTTTTTAATGTATATTTTCTGTACATTTTGGTATGTATATACTGAAAAGTACAGTAGTATATGGGGATAATTTATAAATAAACCTATAAACATTGATGGTATATTCTCAAAAATCTCTAATGCTAAATGATAGAGATGCATGATCAAAAAAGTTTGTAAACAATTCAATGGGATGAAGATTTCCATAATATTAGGTATTCTCTATATATGGAAAATTTATGGCAAGAATAATACAGATATTATATAGTATGGCATGTGAGTTTGGTGTAATCTGCCCCAGTGTGGGAAATATTTGCATCAATGAGAGTATGTATCTTCAAAAGATACATACACAAAAGATAGGCACACCAAGTAGGCTAAAACTTGTAGAATAATTCAGCCCAGATTTCTAAAGAAAATGGGTTTATGATGCAAATCATCTGATCAATACATATGTATTGGGTACTTTCTTTGTGCTAGACACTGTGCTCTTTGGATATTTCCTCTTCCAGGCAGTTCTTGGGGACTTGATGGCAACAAATAATGGCTGTAGCCTGGTTTTATAATGAATTAGAACTTCAGAAATACAGACAGGTTTTCAGAATCAAAAGAATTACAGAAGTTGAACACTGTTTATGGTAGTGAGAGGAGTATTACAAAGAAAAATGCCAGATGTTTTCCTCCATCTTATTCTCCTAGGCAGGGGAGGGCAAGAGGTAATACCAGAACATAATAATTGCATTCACTATCTTTTATAAAAATCCATTTAAGTTAGTATAATGATATGAAATGACACTAGATTTCCAGCAGTATAGTCTATAATTAATAAGCATAAAATTACAAATATCTGAAAAGTAAATCCAGTCATCTGTGGTAATCAAAATCTTATAGCACAGCTATACACACGACAGGCTGCCAGACTTGAGATAAAACTCCTATTTTCCATGGTAGGTTTCTATTATTTCTGAGTCCTTAAGTATTTCTACTCAAGCTATTAAAGTTATACAGGCATCTTAGACCCCATTACTGGAAACTAACAAGATTTCCTTCACCTTTTAAACTTAAGATCTAAGGAATGTTAGTATGTGTAGAAGTAATTACTTATTCCAATTAAGATAAAAGGTATATAGTTCAAAGGATTTAGCATAGGAGCTAAATGTGTTAGGCAAATGGATATATTTGGGATTAAGTCTACTTAAACTTGACTTGTGTGCTATAAACTGGTGGGGACACAAAAGGGTACTGCAATTCCATTATTTGGGAGCTAAATCTTAAGTAAAGTTCACAAGAATGGAGGAGCAATTTCTTTAATCCTTGGTTTGCCAGGAGATGTTGATTACTTCTAAATTTGAGTGTAGTGAGTAACATCCCATCAATACCAGGAGAGATTTCTAAAGTCAATCCTGAAGGTAATGTTCTAAAGTGCTCTTGTTCTACAATTAAAGTGAAGAGGTATGTCACCTTACAGATTTTAGATTCCAAAAAAGTCCACATTTTAATATATCCTGCTTTCAGGAAATAGTGCAGCCACTGAAAACACATAAGTGTAGAGATAGCTGGTTTTAGAATCAGTGGGAAATGAAAATCAGAATAAAAATATTTATTTGACATCAGATGCTGATCTTCATGGTGCCAATGAGTCTCACTCTCTTTGGTAGCTGTCACCCATATGATAACACTGTCCTTAGAAAACATGACCTCAGAATGATAAGGCCTACAGATCATACTGCAGAAGTGCTGTACATTTTTCTTTAATCTTTGTATTTGTACTTCAGTTTAATGATGTGAAAACAGTAGTAAGAACTGATTCATTTATTGCTCTGACTTCATTTGGAGGATGTGACCTTAAATCAGTCCTATTTTTATGATTATCCATAGGTTTTAACATTTCTTCCCCAAAATGATAGTTTTATTTACTGTAATAACTTTTCTAAGATGATCTTTGACAATTTCTATAAAACCTCCTGAAGTCTTTACAAAAATATTAGTTTCTAGTTATTGATGCTAAAACCTTACTAGCATCTACTTTCCTTCTCCTTATCTTCCTTTCACTGGTATGTGAACAAATTATGGACAGTAGGGCAAATTGCTTCATTTAAAATCATCATCAATATAATAATAATTCCTTTTCCTTTTAGATCACTTTCATTTCCCAATATATCTCGTATATTTACCAGCATATTCCCAGTATACCCTAACCATTCAAATAGCTATATCTTAGTATGAGCATTTATCAAGCAGTTAACTATATATGCCAAGCACTATTATTAGGGCTGATAATACAGATAGTCCTTCCTCCCAAGTAATTTACATTTTCAAGGAGGAAGAAAGAATATGACCTTATTATTCTTATAACAAATACAAAAGAGAGCAGTTCAGCAAACCTACTATTGTATCATTTACATTTGACATTTAATAGTGTCCCATACTGACAAAAATCCACTATTTGATAAAAACTGCTGGTAAAATTGGAAGAGAGTATGGGAGATATTAGGTTTGGATCAACACCTCACACCATATACCAAGATAAACTCAGAATGGGTGAATGACTTGAACATAAAGAAGGAAACTATAAGTAAATTATGTGAACACAGGATAGTATACATGTCAGACCTTTAGGACAAGAAAGATTTTAAAACCAAGGAAGACTTAGGAAAAAGTCACAAAATGTAAAATAAATAATTTTGATTACATCAAATTAAAAAGTTTTTGTATAAAACCAATGTAACCAAAATTAGGAGGGAACATAACAAATTGGGAAACAATCTCCATAACATAAACCTCTGACAAAGGTCTAATTACTCAAATTTACAAAGAACTAAATCAATTGTACAAAAAATCAAGCCATTCTCCAATTAATAAATGGGCAAGGGACATAAATAGGCAATTTTCAGTCAAAGAAATCACAACTATTAATAAACACATGAAAAAGTGTTCTAAATCGCTTATAATCAGAGAGATGCAAATAAAAACAACTCTGAGGTATCACATCACACCGAGCAGATTGGCTAACATGATAGCAAAGGAAAATAAAGAATGCTGGAGAAGATGTGGCAAAGTTGGGACATTAATTCAGTGCTGGTGGAGTTGTGAATTGGTGCAAATATTCTAGTGGGCAATTTGGAACTATGCCCAAAGGGCGCTAAAAGACTTTTTACCCTTTGATTCAGTGATAGCACTGCTGGGTTTGTACCCCAAAGAGATAATAAGGAAAAAGACATGTAGAAAAATATTCAGAGCTGCACTCTTTGTGGTGGCAAAAATTTGGAAAATGAGGGGATGCCCTTCGATTGGGGAATGGCTGAACAAATTGTGGTACATGTTGGTGATGGAATACTATTGTGCTGAAAGGAATAATAACATGGAGGAATTCCATGGGAACTGGAACAACCTCCAGGAAGTGATGCAGAGTGAAAGGAGCAGAACCAGGAGAACATTGTACACAGAGACTGATACATTGTGGTACAATCGAAGGTGATGGACTTCTCCATTAGTGGTAATGCAGTGATCATGAACAACATAGAGGGATCTACAAGAAAGAATACTCCAGGACTTCCGGTTAAGATGGCGGCTTAGAGAAAGCTGAAGTTCAGATCTCCGGAAAACCCTTCCCGACCGATCTCAAACTAGAAGCTCCTAAGGCGCCGAAATTCAAAACGATCAACAGCACAGACCCTGGGAACCCTCCTCCTGGACCTGGACCCGGTTCAAAAGGTACGGCTCCCCTTAAAAGCCAGAACCCGAGATCCCTCGGACCTCAGGGGTAGGAGCGCAGAGTCCAAGGCTCCCGGAAGCGGCAGCCGCGCCGGGCTCAGAGAGCAGGGTCTGAGGAACAACAACCCTCAGGGTCTTCTACCCAAGTCCCAGTCCGGGTGAAAGTTACTGCCTGGGGCTTCCGCTGCAGAGAGCCTGTCGGTCCGGGTGAAAGTTACTGCCTGGGGCTTCCGCTGCAAAGAGCCGGTCGGTCAAAGAGCCGGTTGGTCCTGGTGAAAGTTACTGCCTGGGGCCTCCGCTGCAAAGAGCCTCTCGGTCCGGGTGAAAGTTACTGCCTGGGGCCTCCGCTGCAGAGAGCTGGTCAAAACAACAGCAACCCTCAGGGCGGGCAAGACAGCCTCACGGGCTGGATCCTGCTATCCAAGTCTCAGTGAAAGTCTGTGCTCTCGGAGCTTGGGGAAGCGGCAGCCCATCCCCCCGCAGGCCGACGAAACAGCCTCACGGCTAGGGATTCTGAAGGCAACTTCCGGAAATCGAGCCAGGGGGAGAGTGTGGCCTCGTGGTCCGACCCCTCCATTCCAGTTCCAGTGAGGCATATTCAGTTTAACCCAGGGAACGCTCATAGAACCAACATCTGCCCAGGACTAAAGCCTCTGATCACCAGACAAAGACAAGAAAAGCCAATCCTCCACGTTCAGAGATGACAAACTCCACAGAAGCACAGAAGCCCCAAAATACCAAGAAAAATAAGAAGAAAGGGGCGACTCTGGACACATTCTATGGAGCCAAAATACAAAATACAGAGCAGATAGAAGAAGCTATACAAGAAAATTCTCCAAAATCTTCCAAAAGAAATAGAAACTCTCCACAAACCCATGAAGAATTTGAATCAGAAAGGACCAAAAAGATGGAAGCCCTCTGGGAGGAAAAGTGGGAAATGATGCAAAAGAAATTCACGCATCTACAAAACCAGTTTGACCAAACTGTAAAAGAAAACCAGGCTTTAAAGCAAGAACTAATAAAGCAAAGCCAAAACACCAAGAAATTAGAAGAGAACATAAAATATCTCACCGACAAGGTGATAGATCTGGAAAACAGGGGGAGAAGAGAAAATTTAAGAATAATTGGACTCCCAGAAAAGCCAGAAATAAACACCAAACTGGACATGGTGATACAAGATATAATCAAAGAAAATTGCCCAGAGATTCTAGAACAAGGGGGCAATACATCCACTGACAGAGCTCACAGAACACCTTCTACACTAAACCCCCAAAAGACAACTCCCAGGAATGTAATTGCCAAATTCCAAAGCTATCAAACAAAAGAAAAAATCCTACAGGAAGCCAGAAAAAGACAATTTAGATATAAAGGAATGCCAATCAGGGTCACACAAGACCTTGCAAGTTCTACGCTGAATGATCGTAAGGCATGGAACATGATCTTCAGAAAGGCAAGAGAGCTGGGTCTCCAACCAAGAATCATCTACCCAGCAAAACTGACTATATACTTCCAAGGGAAAGTATGGGCATTCAACAAAATAGAAGACTTCCAACTTTTTGCAAAGAAAAGACCAGAGCTCTGTGGAAAGTTTGATACCGAAAATCAAAGAGCAAGGAATACCTGAAAAGGTAAATATTAAGGAAAGGGGAAAAATGTTATCTTCTTATACTCAAACTCTCTTCTATAAGGACTACATTTATATCAACCTATGTATACTAATATGTGGGGAAAATGTAATGTATAAATAGGGGGTAAAGAAAGACCAAATAGAATAATGGTTCTCACACAAAGATTCACAGGGGAAGGGGAGGGGAAGAAAACTCCTATAAGAAGGAGAGGAAGAGAGGGGGGGGGTTTACTTAAACCTCAATCTCAGGGAAATCAACTCTGAGAGGGAAAAACATCCAGATCCATTGGGATCTTGAATTCTATCTTACCCAACAAGGGTAAGGAGAAGGGAAAACCAAGGGGGGGAGGGGGAGAGGGAGAACAAAAAGGGAGGGAAAGAGAGGGGGGAGGGGGAGGGAACAAAAAGGGAGGGACTAAAAAGGGAAACATCAAGGGAGGGGACAAGGAGGACTGATTCAAAGTAAATCACTGGACTAAAAGGTAGAGCCGAAGAAGAAAAGGTTAGAATTAGGGAAGGCAATCAAAATGCCAGGGAGTCCACAAATGACAATCATAACTTTGAACGTGAATGGGATGAACTCACCCATAAAACGTAGACGAATAGCTGAATGGATTAGAATCCAAAACCCTACCATATGTTGTCTTCAAGAAACACACATGAGGCGGGTTGACACCCACAAGGTCAGAATTAAAGGATGGAGTAAGACCTTCTGGGCCTCAACTGATAGAAAGAAGGCAGGAGTGGTAATCATGATATCTGATAAAGCCAATGCAAAAATAGACCTGATCAAAAGGGATAGGGAAGGTAATTATATTTTGTTAAAAGGGACTCTAGACAATGAGGAAATATCATTAATCAACATGTATGCACCAAATAATATAGCACCCAAATTTCTAATGGAGAAACTAGGAGAATTGAAGGAAGAAATAGACAATAAAACCATACTAGTGGGAGACTTAAACCAACCATTATCAAATTTAGATAAATCAAATCAAAAAATAAATAAGAAAGAGGTAAAAGAAGTGAATGAAATCTTAGAAAAATTAGAATTAATAGACATATGGAGAAAAATAAATAGGGATAAAAAGGAATACACCTTCTTCTCAGCACCACATGGCACATTCACAAAAATTGACCATACATTAGGTCACAGAAACATAGCACACAAATGCAAAAAAGCAGAAATAATGAATGCAGCCTTCTCAGATCACAAGGCAATAAAAATAATGATTAGTAATGGTACATGGAAAACCAAATCTAAAACCAATTGGAAATTAAACAATATGATACTCCAAAACCGTTTAGCTAAAGAAGAAATCATAGAAACAATTAATAATTTCATCAAGGAAAATGACAATGGCGAAACATCCTTTCAAACCTTTTGGGATGCAGCCAAAGCGGTAATCAGAGGCAAATTCATATCCCTGAAAGCTCATATTAACAAACAAGGGAGAGCAGAGATCAATCAATTGGAAATGCAATTGAAAAAACTCGAAAGCGATCAAATTAAAAACCCCCAGCAGAAAACCAAATTAGAAATCCTAAAAATTAAGGGAGAAATTAATAAAATCGAAAGTGATAGAACTATTGATTTAATAAATAAGACAAGAAGCTGGTACTTTGAAAAAACAAACAAAATAGACAAAGTACTGGTCAATCTAATTAAAAAAAGGAAGGAAGAAAAGCAAATTCACAGCATTAAAGATGAAAAGGGGGACAGCACCTCCAATGAGGAGGAAATTAAGGCAATCATTAGAAATTACTTTGCCCAATTATATGGCAATAAATACACCAATTTAGGAGAATTGGATGAATATATACAAAAATACAAACTGCCTAGACTAACAGAAGAGGAAATAGAATTCTTAAATAATCCCATATCAGAAATTGAAATCCATCAAGCCATCAAAGAACTTCCTAAGAAAAAATCCCCAGGGCCTGATGGATTCACCTGTGAATTCTATCAAACATTCAGAGAACAGTTAACCCCAATACTATACAAACTATTTGACATAATAAGCAAAGAGGGAGTTCTACCAAACTCCTTTTACGACACAAACATGGTACTGATTCCAAAACCAGGCAGGTCAAAAACAGAGAAAGAAAACTATAGACCAATCTCCCTAATGAATATAGATGCAAAAATTTTAAATAGGATACTAGCAAGAAGACTCCAGCAAGTGATCAGAAGGATCATTCACCATGATCAAGTAGGATTCATACCAGGGATGCAGGGCTGGTTCAACATTAGGAAAACCATCCACATAATTGACCACATCAACAAGCAAACTAGCAAGAACCACATGATTATCTCAATAGATGCAGAAAAAGCCTTTGATAAAATACAACACCCATTCCTATTAAAAACACTAGAAAGCATAGGAATAGAAGGGTCATTCCTAAAAATAATAAACAGTATATATCTAAAACCAACAGCTAATATCATCTGCAATGGGGATAAACTAGATGCATTCCCAATAAGATCAGGAGTGAAACAAGGATGCCCATTATCACCTCTACTATTTGACATTGTACTAGAAACACTAGCAGTAGCAATTAGAGAAGATAAAGAAATTGAAGGCATCAGAATAGGCAAGGAGGAGACCAAGTTATCACTCTTTGCGGATGACATGATGGTCTACTTAAAGAATCCTAGAGATTCAACCAAAAAGCTAATTGAAATAATCAACAACTTTAGCAAAGTTGCAGGATACAAAATAAACCCACATAAATCATCAGCTTTTCTATATATCTCCAACACAGCTCAGCAGCAAGAACTAGAAAGAGAAATCCCATTCAAAATCACCTTAGACAAAATAAAATACCTAGGAATCTATCTCCCAAGACAAACACAGGAACTATATGAACACAACTACAAAACACTCGCCACACAACTAAAACTAGACTTGAACAATTGGAAAAACATTAACTGCTCATGGATAGGACGAGCCAATATAATAAAAATGACCATCCTACCCAAACTTATTTATCTATTTAGTGCCATACCCA
Source organism: Monodelphis domestica (assembly GCF_027887165.1). NCBI lineage: Eukaryota > Metazoa > Chordata > Mammalia > Didelphimorphia > Didelphidae > Monodelphis > Monodelphis domestica. Next base: position 258,060,069 of record NC_077230.1, read on the forward strand.
TTGAACTACCAAAATACTTCTTCACTGATTTAGAAAAAAACATAACAAAGTTCATTTGGAAGAACAAAAGATCAAGGATATCCAGGGAAATAATGAAAAAAAACACATATGATGGGGGCCTTGCAGTCCCAGACCTCAAACTATATTACAAAGCAGCAGTCATCAAAACAATTTGGTACTGGCTAAGAAACAGAAAGGAAGATCAGTGGAATAGACTGGGGGAAAACGACCTCAGCAAGACAGTATACGATAAACCCAAAGATCCCAGCTTTTGGGACAAAAATCCACTATTCGATAAAAACTGCTGGGAAAATTGGAAGACAGTGTGGGAGAGACTAGGAATAGATCAACACCTCACACCCTACACCAAGATAAATTCAAAATGGGTGAGTGACTTAAACATAAAGAAGGAAACCATAAGTAAATTGGGTAAACACAGAATAGTATACATGTCAGACCTTTGGGAGGGGAAAGGCTTTAAAACCAAGCAAGATATAGAAAGAATCACAAAATGTAAAATAAATAATTTTGACTACATCAAACTAAAAAGCTTTTGTACAAACAAAACCAATATAACTAAAATCAGAAGGGAAACAACAAATTGGGAAAAAATCTTCATAGAAACCTCTGACAAAGGTTTAATTACTCATATTTATAATGAGCTAAATCAATTGTACAAAAAATCAAGCCATTCTCCAATTGATAAATGGGCAAGGGAAATGGATAGGCAGTTCTCAGATAAAGAAATCAAAACTATTAACAAGCACATGAAGAAGTGTTCTACATCTCTTATAATCAGAGAGATGCAAATCAAAACAACTCTGAGGTATCACCTCACACCTAGCAGATTGGCTAACATAACAGCAAAGGAAAGTAATGAATGCTGGAGGGGATGTGGCAAAGTAGGGACATTAATTCATTGCTGGTGGAGTTGTGAACTGATCCAACCATTCTGGAGGGCAATTTGGAACTATGCCCAAAGGGCGACAAAAGAATATCTACCCTTTGACCCAGCCATAGCACTGCTGGGTCTGTACCCCAAAGAGATAATGGACACAAAGACTTGTACAAAAATATTCATAGCTGCGCTCTTTGTGGTGGCCCAAAACTGGAAAACGAGGGGATGCCCATCAATTGGGGAATGGCTGAACAAAATGTGGTATATGTTGGTGATGGAATACTATTGTGCTCAAAGGAATAATAAAGTGGAGAAGTTCCATGGAGACTGGAACAACCTCCAGGAAGTGATGCAGAGCGAGAGGAGCAGAACCAGGAGAACATTGTACACAGAGACTAATACACTGTGGTATAATCGAATGTAATGGACTTCTCCATTAGGGGCGGTGTAATGTCCCTGAACAAATTTCAGGGATCCAGGAGAAAAAAAAACACCATTCATAAGCAAAGGATAAACTATGGGAGTGGAAACACCGAGAAAAAGCAACTGCCTGAATACAGAGGTTGAGGGGACATGACAGAGGATAGACTTTAAATGAACACTCTAATGCAAATACTATCAACAAAGCAATGGGTTCAAATCAAGAAAACATCTAATGCCCAGTGGACTTACGCGTCGGCTATGGGGGGTGGGGGGGAGGAAAAGAAAATGATCTATGTCTTTAACGAATAATGCTTGGAAATGATCAAATAAAATATATTTAAAAAAAAAAAGAAAGAATACTCCACATTCAGAGGAAACACTGTGGGAGTAGAAACACAGAAGAAAAACAATTGCTTGATCACATGGATCAAGGGGATATGGTTGGGGATGTAGACTCTAAATGAACATCCTAGTACAAACACCAACAACATGGAAACAAGCATCCAGTGGAATTGTGCGTCGGCTATGGGAAGGGCGGGAGGGGGAAAGGAGGGAGGAATAGAATATGATTTTTGTAACCAAGGAATAATGTTTTAAATTGACCAAATTAAAAAAAAAAGTGTCCCATACCATAATCCCTCTTCAGAGAAGGAAGGGTTGTATTTTATGTCATCTTTGGGGTCAAATTTGGTCATTATAGTTTGACAATGTTCAATTTATATTGTGAATTTTAAATGTATATTGCTATAGGCATATATATATTTTCTTTTCATAGCTCTAATTATTTTGCTTTGCATTGCTTCCTATGACTTCCAGAGTTTGGATTCCTCCTTTTCACTGTTTCTTACAGTGGAATAATACTCCATTTTGTTCCTATTCCACAACTTTTTAAACCATTATACAAGTAATGGATATCAATTATGTTCCCAGGTCTCTGACAAAAATGCTACTAAAGTTTGTTAGGATATGAAAACTTTTTATTTGCATTTGACTTCCTTCAAGTATATGACCAGCAAAAGAATGTTTATATTCAAGGCAGGTTCACTTTTTAAGTCTCCTTCCTTTTAGTCTCCTAACCAGATTCCTTAGTTAGCAACTAAATCACTAAAGTAGGGCTCATGTACAAACCTCTTGGAGATGGACTCTTGTCATGAAGAACTATGAGAAATTAAGTATTATAGATAATTTATAATTCTTACAATTAATAATGTGAATTAATTCACTTATTGAATTAAGCCAATCAAATTGTAAATTGTGTTTTTTTAATATTTCCATCTCTCATAATGTAATTTCAGGCTGTTTTGCTTACACTTTTTGCTCCCTAAAAGTGCAGCAAAGGATTATTGGTAACCCTTCTATATATCAAGGACAGAAATTATGGGAATTACATGAATTATAATGCATGGGTATAATAGGTCTATCCCGTCTCCTGTTCGAAGCAACCACATATACCTTGGAACTTGATATCTAAAGCAGTGCCCAACATTCTTTATCTCCAAAGGAAGCTGTTGGGAACTATTTCCATCTTAGAGTCTTATCAGCAACTCAAACGAAAAAAGCCTAAAACTGAAATAATATTTCTCTTACAAGATGCCTCTTTCCCTAATTAATCTATTCCTAGTTATCCAATATGATATCTTCCTAGTCTAGGCAGCTAGAAGATACAGTGGATAGAATGTTAAACCTGAAGACATTAAATTGAGGAAGACCTCAATTTAAATCTTATCAAAAACACTAGGTTGTGTGATTGTGGACTAGTTACTTAACCTCTTAAATCATTTTATAAATGAGGATATTAAATAGCATCTACCTCTTAGGACTGTTGTGAGGATCAAATGAGATAACATTTGTTAAGTGCTTTGAGTGCTGTTATTATTATTATTTTCACTTTTTTATCTCAACTCTTTCCTCACCTCCACATCCAGTCAGTTACTAAGTTCTTTCAATTGTATAATGAATACTATCCAGTTCCATCATTCTATTCCTAAACTAACTCTTGTTTAGGGCCTTCCTCTCAAAATGGGAGAAGATGAACAAGAGTTAAAATGAGAAAAAATTAGTGAGAGACAGAGACAGACAGGCACACACACAGACAGAGACAGAGAGAGAGAGAGAGAGAGAGAGAGAGAGAGAGAGAGAGAGAGAGAGAGAGAGAGAGAGAGAGAGAGAGAGAAACAGAGAGAGAGACAGAGAGAGAGAGAAGCCATTTAAACAACTAAGTTCGATGGTTGGCTTAAATTAAATTTCTGGGAAAGTTGTAGAATTGATCATTTAAAAAGCTGATTGGAAAATATCTAGAAAAGGGAAATCAGTGAGATCAAAAAGTCAGCATGACTTCATGAACAACTAACTTCATTTTCTGTTTTAAGATGATTGCTAAGCTGATAAATGAAGGAAATACTGTGGATATAGTTTACCTAGTAAAGTATCTCACATAATTATGTGGAGAATATCATTCAGAAAGGGTTAGAGGTTCAAATTCTGAAAGTAGTGTAGTTCATTATCAGTGTGGTAGGTCTCCAGTGGAGTACCATTATTCTTTTGCTAACATTCTGGTTTCTGACTTAGACAATGGCATAGATGATTTGAAAATCAAATTTAGAGATGACTCAGAGGTGAGAGGGATAGCAAATGATTAGATGTGTTTAAGTCTGACTACAAAATATTACAGTGGGAGGACAGTGGTATCAAACTCAAAGAGAAATGAGGAACTAAGTCATATATAAGGATCACTGAAATCAGCATATTGACTCAGAAAACCACATATGAACATTATCTATGTTCTATTGTATTTCAATTTATTTTGTTAAATATTTCTAAATTAGATTTTAATCTGGTTCTAGACATGGATTGAGAATGATGTGTCAACACAAGTGGCATCTTTTAAATTTCTAGGTTAAAGATATAGGTTGGATCTAATAAGATGAAAAAATAAAGAAGAAAATGTAAAATATTGAACTTAACTATTAACAAACAACTTTGCAAGTATAAGACAAGGCAAAGAATCTGTTGATATTGGCAGGCATAAAGCTCAAAATGGTTGCAGCATCATATAGCTGCTCCTCTTGTTTTGCTAATGCCTTCTTTGATGAAATTGAATGGTGTAGTCTCCAGACAAGGAAGGTAATCATTTCACTTTTCTCAATCTTTATCATATTTCATTTGGAATATTGTGAGTTCAGCCTTTGTCCCCATAGTTCAAGAAGAACATAGATAAGAAGGAAAATTTCCAGAGGGCAAGAAGGATGGTAAAGGGACTTAAGTACAGGACATATGTAGATGAGTTGAAAGAACTAAACATGTTCAACTTAGGGGGAAAAATCAGAGGTACCTAAAACTGTGCCACTTTCTTCCCTTATCTATATGCATGCCCTTCCTATATATGTGCATTTATTCATGTTGCCTTTATTCCTAGAATGAACTCACATTCATCTCACTATATTTAAATCCCTTCATTGCTCCTAGGTCCAAACATATCACACATGAAACCTTTCTGACCTTCTCCCCTTCTTCAAATCTTTATTACATTTGATGATTGTTTCTTCTCATATCCTCATCAAAATCCTCATTAATATCATTAACAATTTCTAACAGTAGTTTGTCTGGACATTTTATTTGTACCACCCAGAATTGCTCTATTTTCAATTCGTGGCTCTGTTTGGCTTTGACAATACAGAAAACAAGCTCTCCCTTACAGGATGAGTTGATCCCCTGAAATCTCATAACCATTAAAAATGTTTCAGGTTTACAAAACTCTATACTTCTCAGCTTACTCTCAGTTGTCTCTTCTCTTCGATTGGAGGGCAGAACAATAAACCCCTTCCAACTTTCTCCTTTATTTTGCTAGTTCTAAAAATCTTCCTAGTAACTCCACTTTCCATCAGATGCTTTCTTTGGTTTTAGTCCATGGAACAACATTCTCTTATGCTGGATATCCTCCCCTCCAATACACTTCAGCTTTCCTTTGTATTTTGCCTAATGCACTCATTAGGTTGTAAGCTCTATGGGGACAAGGAATCTTTCTTGATTGTATCCACAGTGTTTAGTATAATTTCCTGTTACATAGCAATAACTTAAAAAATGTTTACTTAATTGAATCTGTGGGTGATAGTTGCATGGTCTAGATTATTTCTCCAAATTTCATAAAATCCTAGATATCAGAGCTAAAGAAAACTGTGGCCCCAAGAGAAGAGGTGAATTTGCTCAGTCACCAAAGTGGAAATTAGCAGAGCCAAGGTCCAAAGTCAAGTTCTTTAACTTTAAATCCAATATTCTTCCCAGTATATCAGTGTCTTCCCTGTAAATAAATTATGTTGGCGTTATAAATTTTATTTAACACAATGGATTTAAAATGATCAAGGGACAAAATCATAGTCCTCTAAATAACAGATATTATTTTGTCCGTCGAAGTTCTTGAAAGACTATTACATTCAATGGGATTTTTTCCTAAGTTTTGTCAGTGATAGGTATATGTCCCACAATAAATTAATATTATTTGACAACAATGACCCTTTCAGTTATAGGCTTCCATAAATTCAAGAAAGAAATGGTCAGTCACCTTATCTTCCTAAAAATGTGCATATTAGTGAATAAAATCTACTAAGTATATAAAAACTATGCTAACTTTTGCAATGATTATAGCCAAATAATGATGCCAATGATTTTATATTTATAGTTCCACTCAACATTAAATTATAAGAGCAATATGCATGTTTCATTTAGGGAATGTTTAACTATGCTCCACATCTCCAGTTTCACTATTCTCTGCTGTTCATCCTTACTTTTGCTTTAGGTTTGATGGAGATATATGACAGCTTCTGGAATCACCCAAGTGTCTTCTACAGGTGTTTTACATCTTGGCAAGCTCAAAGCTTCACATTTTATCCTATGCCATATAATTCAAACAAACAGTACCCTGGCAGGATCTCTGTGTTAAGGATAATGTATATTGTAAAAATCAACACAGCCTTTCCTCATAATTTCATAGGGATGTCATGTGGGAAAATATGGTTTCAGGTGACGAATTCTTCATTAATCATAAGTGACAACATTAGTAAATAAAGATTTTTATCTTTAAAGAAAGGGGACGGGAGAAAAATCCCAAGGTCCTACAAACTATTGGCCACTACAAAGAATAAAATTGTAAGAGATATGACAAGATCAGAAATTCCTTATAGTAAGGATGTTGCCTGAAAATATTAAATTACTTTTCAAGGCACTGGAGGAAAAAATATTTTATTGTTAAGATGGCTTTGTTCTGTCATGTTTGCATGCTTACATGCTAGAATCAATACTCTGTATTGCATTTGGGAACTTGATTCTGCATCTAGTTACATGACTCTCTGGAGTCATACAGACATATCCGAATATCATAGAAATGAGCTGTATGCTATGGTCCCATTAATTTGGTGAAGTTCATATAAAATAATTTTAAAAATTGACAGTCATGAATTGATATTGAATGCTTTTATGTGAATAATAATCATCCCTCAAACATATCTGAGCAATTGTCCTCTACACTTAGATTGAGTAACTCCTGAAAGCCAATATTTTAAAGTAGCTCTAATTATTCAGAACCTTTTCCTGACATCAAGCCTAAATTTCCATATTAGGAACATGCACTCATTGTTCCTGGTTCTACCTCCTGTAGTATAATGAGTGACACATAGTAAAGACTTAAAAAATGTCTTTTTTTTTTAAAAAGAACAATTCTAATACATTTTCTACAAGTCAGAATGCAGTTCTTGTACCCTTCTCTCCCCTGTAACCATGTGTTCTCTTCAAGAAGCCAAACATTCTCAGTTCCATAATTTTATTCTATTATAGTATGAAATTGAGGTCCTTCAGCAGTCTTGTTGCTTTCCTCAAGATGTCCTCCAGATTGTGAATATCCTTCCTAAAATGCAGGGCCCAAACCTAAATATTCTAGACATGTTGAGCCCAAGGCAATGGCCAAAAGTACTGCCACATCTTTATTCCTAAAGGGTATACCTCTGTTAGCACAGTCTAGAACAGCATCACACTATTTGTTACCTCATATTGAGGACGATGACAACTAATCGCAGTCTTTCAATTTCAATTCCATTGCCCATGGGTGGATAGTGGCCTTTGGAGTTGTCACTCACCCTAGCAAGTGACTTGTGAACTCTCAAACTTAGTGATTAGCAAGGTACTAAGTATGGGTACTTAAGTTTTTGATTGATTAACTTAAAACTTACTGATTGATAGACAGAGTTTGATTCACTTTTCACAGTATAAATGTCAGCTATTATTATATTTATCTATGCTTACAAAATCTATTTTTAAACTTTGGTATAGATTTTTAAGTTTATCTTCCTTAAATTTTACATTGTTAAATTTGTCTCATTGCTATAATCTCATGATGACAAATGAGTGTCAAAGATGATACACAGAGAACTCTCTATGAGCACCTGCAGGATCCTTGGCTGGGTCAGCTGGGAACCTGGCCCCACCCCTAAATGCAGGGGATGGGGCACTCTAGTCTCTCTTCACCATGGCAGGGGTGGAACAAGGCATGACTTGACCATCCTGTATCCCAGCCCCAGGCCTAGCCTCCTGGCCCCACTCCTGAATGTAGGGGTGGGTGGAGCACTGCATGTGGCCAGGGGCAGGGCATATAATTGGGGTCTAGGCAAGGCACATAATGGGGGCCTGGCATGGGCATGCAGTCTGGGTGTGGGACATGGCACGGAGTCCCTAAAAAGTTTCAAAAGGTTCATCATCACTGCTATAATTTATCATGGTATATTTGAATTCTTAACTCTGTCATCTAATGTGTTAGCTTTTACTTTAGGTTTCTTATCATCTGAAAATTTCATAAACATATAACCTATGCCTTTATCAAAGATATTATGAAATAATTTGTGACTTATGCTCATTGTAGATCCTTAGGATACTCTACGAAGGATATCACTAACCTCATCAACAACTATATTTTGAGTCTAGAAATTCAATGGTGTCATGATTAGAGCAACAGGACTGAAGTCAGGATGTTCATGAGTTCAAATCTGGCCTTAGACACTACTAACTGTATAACTGTGGGCAAATAATTTTACCCTGTTCATCTCAGTTCCTCATTTATAAAATGAGTTCGAGAAAGAAATGACAAAACGTTCTAGTATCTTTTCCAAGAAAATGCCAAAATAGAATCATGAAGAGCAGGACAAGACTGAAACAACTCAACTACCATAAATTCAATCAATCTCAAAGCCACATAACTATGCTATTATGTAGCTCACATATATCCCTACAACTATAGCAAGCTAAATTTTGTCAAAAACCCTTCTAAGATAGTTATACTATGTGTTATACTTTAGAGAGTATGATATAGTGACTAGGGTACTGCCTTCAGAGACAGAAATATCCAGATTTGAATTCTACCTCACATACATTATATATGTATGTATATATATACATATTTATATATATTTAAACCATTATCTTCCATCTTACAATCAGTTATATACAGTGATCCCTCACCTATTGAGGAAGTTACATTCCTGAGGTCTTGTGATAGGTGAAGACTCATGAAGTAGCGGGAGAGCAAACTGACCGATACTATATTCACTGAGCCAATCGGTGCCTAGGATACAGAACATAGCACTGTGGTTGGTCACCTTTCATTCCATCAGCCAATAGTGGGCTGTGTACAATCTCACTTTGGCAAACTTGTGCAAGTTGTACTGGCTTACTGCATTTCCTTTGTGTACAATACCATATTTATCAGCAAAATCCCAAGATATAGCAAAAACTCCGTGATATAGAATTACATATACATATATATTTTAAACCTGTGATATAGTGAAACTATAAGTGAGCCTCAATATAGAGAGGGATGAGTGTATATTGGTTTCAAGGTAAAAGAGTGGTAGGGGCTAGGCAATTGGGGTTAAGTGTCTTGACGAGGGTCACATAGCTTGGAAGTGTCTGAGACCAGATTTGGACCTTAGACCTATGGGCCCTGGCTCTCAATCCCCTGAGCCACCTTGCTCCCCCATATAATAATTTTGTGAATATAGGAAGATCATTCAACATCTTTGAGTCTCAATTTACTGAGTTCTTAAAAACTGATAGCAACTAGTGTTTATATAGTGCTTTCAGTATTATGACACACTGTAAATTTTATTTCATTTGATACAACAACCCTTATAGGTAAGTGCTATTCTTAACCTCATTTTGCAGATGAAAAAAACAGAGATCAAGAGGTTCAATGGCTTGTCCAGCAACACACAATTAATGAGACACAAAATTAATAGTAACTGAGGCTGAATTTGAAAGGGGCCTTCATGACCCCAAGCCAAATGCTACTTATTTTGTACTGGTTAGCATGACTCTTATTAGGATCAAATGATATAATGTATGTAAATCATTTTCATGTTTAAAGCTCGATATGAATGAAAACTACTCTTCTTACCCCAAGGTCATGGATGGTAACCACATGTGATCTGTTCTTGAGAAATAGATGATAAATTTTACATTCAGTTACAAGTGACTAGAAAAGGAAAGGGAGGCATAGGCAATAAGAATCACTGTGGAGATAAAATTATTATAAATTGTTATGTAATTGGCAGTAAAGCATGTTACAGATAAATAAAAACTTTACTCTAAAATTTCAAGATTGGCTTAAATTCACAAGGTCCAAAATCCCAGGGAATCATGCTTTGTCGCAATACATACTTCCAGTTAGACTAGATAAACCATATTATCTATCTCCACAGGATATGTTTACATGCATTTTACTTTTTGGTGACAGTAACTTTTGATATCACCACGTGATCTAGTATCAACTGCTTTTACTTACAGTCAATCCCCCAAACAACTGTAAAACTGTAAGAGTTCGATGATACTTTGCCATATGGTAACAATAATCACTATATTGAAACATAGAAATGTAATGCTATAAGTATTTTTGTTTGTTTTAAATATGTGGACTATGTGAAAGTGCTGAAAAGTGACAGAAAGTTGACAAGTATTGATCTCTATTTAGCATAGAGGCTATTCCTAATATCAGTCTGAAGTAGTTCCTGCCATCTGGAGAAAGCTGTTTTTGTTGTTGTTGCTGCTGCTGCTTTGCTTTTAATGAGGAGATGACACAGACAGCTGGGAGAGAGTCCATAAAATTGCCACCAAAAACCTCAATTTAAAAATAATGTCCCAATTCAGAAAACCCTGGTAGGCAATTTTAGAGTTATGTGTTTGAATTAGTCTAGATGTTGCTTGCTTCCTAGAATAAGGTAAAAAAAATTAGAAAATCCTCAAGAAACCCAGTGTCTTTTTCAGAATGACTGCCAAGTAATGCATCATGAAAGTGGTACAAAATTTCAAAGTGGATAGGAAGTGTTTAAAGCATCTGGCTAAGAGATTGCAAGCATTATACTCGCCACATCTTTATTTACTGAGTGCCCATGGTGTGCAAAATATTGGAATGGATGTCAGGCACTAACATTGCCAAAGTAAGTACCCAATTTTGCTATGCCTATTTTAGTATCTTGAATACCATAGGTTGGTTGGTTGATTCTTATCATCCAGGTTAAGCATAAGTGAACCATAGAACAGTTAAATAGCAGACTGGATCATTTAGGCAGAGGGATAAAAATAGAGACAACTATTTCAGAACTTCAAAACATTTACAATTTCAACAGTGTGTCACAGCTTCTAAATTTCTACTTCTTAGTTAATGATTTTCTTTAGCTCCAGGATCTCCAGAGATGGATCACTCTCTATTAATTTCTCTCTCCAAACTTATTACCAAAATTTTATTTTAACCTTTTCCATCTTGACAATATATCTAGATTCTGGGATTCTCTAGAATACTGAGAAGAGTTCCATGTCACACTGAGGCATTAATGTTAGGTTAAGACTTCAGTGGTAGTAGTTCTTTTAGAATTGAAATGGTAAAGGGGCCAGCTAGGTGGCTCAGTGGATTGAAAGCCATGCCCAGAATTGGGAGATCCTGGGTTCAAATTTGACTTCAGATACTTCCTAGTTGTGTGATCCTGGGCAAGTCACTTAACCTCCATTGCCTAACCCTTACCATTCTTCTGCCTTGGAACCAATACAAGGAATTGATTCCAAGATGGAAGGTAAGGGATTAAAATAAAAGAATTGAAATGGTGTTCTTCACAAGTCAACCAACAGGGCTGAACATATAGGGCCAAGATATGATAGCAGATTACTTAAACTGCTTGTCATGTAACAAGCTTAAATGAGATGACCAACTATAATCAGGGAAAACAGGAGGAATAAATAAAAGATGAACTGAAGCATAGTTTCAAAAGTAACATAGTTGAGTTTTTCTAGAAAATGACAACAGATAAAAGACCAGGCTGCCAGACAGCAATCAGTATGTATTGACTTTTTGAGCAAGAGAGTTTGCAACAAATCACCAGAGTAAAGTACAGGACAATGGATAGCAACCCCTGTAAACATCAGTTAACAATGTCCAGGCCAATCTTTATGACTTTGCTTTTTTGATCAAATTGAGTCAAGAAATCATTATTGGGTGCCCATTTGGTGCCAGGTGTCATGATGTTCATGAACATTTCCAAAAAATGAAAACAGAGTCATTATTTGCTATATAGTAAAGTATTATATATATATATATAATCTATATTCTGATTTTAACCAAATATTTAATTAATGTGAATGCCTACACACACATTATGTGTAGGCATTCACATTATTTAAATAATTGGTTAAAATCATAATAAATTTCCTGTAAAGATAAAATTTTATAATTCCTTTCATTTAATCCTATGCTTCCCTCCTTGACTTGGTATTGGAAATGTCAGGAGGTATTGTTGCAACATACATAGAATATTTACACTAGAAAACAGATTTTTCTTTATAAGGTAATTCCTTATAATGATAAAATGAGAGAGGAGAAAAGAGAGAGAAAGAGAAAAACAGAAAGAGACATAAAAGCAAAGAAAGGAAAGCAAAGAGACAATGAGATACATAGATAGATGAGAGAGAGAAGAGAGAAAAGAGAAATAGTAAGAAAAAGAGATAGAGATAGAGAGAGAGAGAGAGAGAGAGAGAGAGAGAGAGAGAGAGAGAGAGAGAGAGAGAGAGAGAGAGAGAGAGAAGCCATTTAAACAACTAAGTTCTGTGGTTGGCTTTAATTAAATCTGGGAAAGTTCTAGAATTGATCATTTAAAAAGCTGATTGGAAAATATCTAGAAGCAGAGATACAAAAAGAAGCATAGAAGGAAAGGCAGAAAGAGAAAGGGAGAGAGAAGGAGAAATAAAGAAATGGTAATAGACAAAGATGAAAGATGAGAGAGGGAAACAAACCCACAGAGAGACATATCAAAATGAACAATTAAAAAGCTCTTGATATTCAATAAGGCTTATTATCAATTTGGAAGAAATAAACCAAATTTTATCCTTGCTTAAAAAATAACATTCATTCTATTGAAAAGTGCAATAACTATGTAGTTAGAGGAACAAGGTTCAAATCTTAGCTCTGAAAATTATTGCTTATATGACCTTAGGTATTTTACAATATGCTTTGGACTCTGTTTCCTCATCTGTCAAATGAGTGAAACTAAATGGCCTTTGATATCTCTTCTAGTTAAAATTCTATGATCCTAGATTCCACAGATGGATCTGTGAGCTTACTTATTTAGAGACTTTATATCCTAGGACAGAATTAATTCCTCCATACATCCTCCTCATGTGGAAATCTTTTTTACCCATCTTTGCCTTCACATAAAATATCCAGAGAAGAATCCCTGCCTCTGCTCCATATCCATTATTCCCAAAGAAGTATTGGCCTTCCTCTATTCCTTTTAACATTTGGATGGTGCCAGTGTAACAATCTAACTACCCATCTGTTGTATCTCTCCTCAGAGAATCACAGAATGAGATGTGGAAGGAGCTTTAAAGCCCATCCAGTTCAATCTCCTCATTTCACAGATGAGGAAAACAGAGTTAAGTGACTTCTTCAAGTCGATGAAGAGAGAAAGTAGTACAGTTGGTATTCCTTTTAAGGTATGTATGTATTTATTTTTATTTGGCAAATACATTTTAAACAAATAAGAATTTAGCTATACGTAAGTTCCAGATCTGAAACTTTTAGTTGCTCACATTTTGTCTCTATGAAAAGATGATTGTAGAAGTGTGTCCTGCTTAGAAAATAGATTCAATGTTTGTTAAAATCACACTATTAACCGTGGAACATTTCAAATCAAAATGTTCAAAGAGTAGAAAAAAAGCCCACTTCCTTTGAGCCTTTGTTTTCCTGAATTTGATACTTTTAAATTTGTAATAGCATTCTATTATATTAGATATGAAAAAGGTAGAAGTGCAACCTAAAAGACATTGATTCTTTTTGCCTCAACATATTATAGAAATAACCATAATTTCTTTGCCTTTGAAAGCAAAATAATATTGCTTTGTTGTTCCTTGGTAGCACCAAACTTTATCTACTTTGTCTTTGAGAAACTAAGTACCTTTTCATAAAGTGGCATTTCTGTTAACTTGCTTAATTAGGCACATAATAGGATTCATCTTTCATAATACTGATTTGTTGAGAATCTGAATAAAAATGAGAGGTATGGTGAGTGTGTTAATGAAGTGTTTTAATTAAGCCCGTGCATATATTGTCACTCTACCCATTGATCAACTTGATACATTTTGCTTGGTTTCCTCTGCCCTTTCACCATGCCCAAATTTCAGCATTATTATATTATTTTGCTGACCAAGAATATTGATCTAATGTATTATCTGAGGAATATTTCCTTAATTCTTTGTGTCTTATTTCTCCTAAATTTTGGTTGGGGGCTTTGGGGAGGGAAATAGTTACTAAATCTTTCTGCTTCAAAAGGATGTTGTAAAGAATTTGATAATGTGAGATTTTAGATATTAAATATTTAATATTTTAATATTTTTATTTTGGTCTATTCTTATATGGAATTTTGTCACCTACCAATCTTAATCTTAAATAACCAAAAAGAACCAATTTCCTACATTATGGAAGAATGATGAGGGAGTAGAAATTTAATCTAACTGGTTTCACATTAGATTCTATAAAATAATAATAATAATATTAGTAGTAATAATAATGTCAAGGTAATAAATTAAATTATGCATGAGGCAACAAACTGGGGCTAGGATTAGGAACACCAAAAAGGAGCTCATACAATTCATTAGATAGGTTGTAGTTTGGATTGTTGTTCGAGTAAGCATTAGAGGAAATACCTTTTTTGGTTCCTTTTACATTGGAAATTATGGGATCAGCAAGGCCCTCTTTCCAGTGGATAAAATTCTGCTGCTAATCAATTATGTGCTATAGAAGACCTAGAAGATATGGTTGATTTCAAGATCAATATGGTTTAATGGTGTGTTATATATTCATCAGCTAGTCACTTCAATGCGATCATTGATCAATTGACATAAAAACATGATAATTTATTTAGTGATTGATCAAAAACCTCTTTTGTGAAATGTGTCAAGCAGTGATGTACCAGATATTAGATAAGATGTGTCTCTCTGTTCATTAGTCTAATTGGCATGAAAGTTGGAAACCAGACTTGACACTGAGAATAGAGAGCACAGTATAGAGAGAGCAGAGAGCATATGCATGTTATAGTAAATGTTAAGCATCTTCTAGGTCAAGCAGTTGGCTTCAGAATGATTCAAAATCAGAAAGTCTACAGGACAAGATTCTAACCAAAAGCAGATATTGTATCAGATATGGAGACAAAGATGAACTTGGTCTAATAGTTCCAAGAAAGATGAGTTTTTTAAGTCAATACTCTAGATAGCACCATGCACCAATAAAGAATAATCTAACAGTTTAAATTCTTAAGGTTTTAGGAACCTAAAGTTTGTTCTTCCCTAAAGATGGAGTTCTGTAATTGTGAGAATGGTTCCACATTCTTTAGGTTAAACTTTGACCCTGTAGAAATAGTCATCCACATTATAATAATCCACTTCCTTTTAGTAGACAACTATAATGTAAAGGCTACGTATTTTGGATTCATCATAGATTCTGCAGTGATGCCCATGTACTTGGGGAGTCTATCAAATAATCCAAGGGGAGAATCTTATTTTTTTCTTCATTGGATGATTCATGCCGAAGAGCTTCTTTTTGTCAACCATGGGAAGCTTTGGGACTGATGAGTATTGAACATACTATTAAGCAATAATTTTGTATGAACTCAGACTATAAATATTAGATGATAGCACATATTTAAGTAGTGAATTTCTATTTTATGGCTTTGTTTTACTAGTAGAAGCAAGAAGAATTAAATATTTTATCATTCAAGTACAAAAGCCATACTCAATACCTCAAATATTTGTAATCACAAATGTGTTCAGTGGTTTCCTGTAACCAGCTCATCCATGCTAAGGAAAATCAATTGTTAAATTTTCAAAGTGAGTATTTACACCTCTGATGGCAAATGCTACAAAGCATGGATATTTTGACATAAAAAACTTTAAGAAATGTTTACATATGAAAGTGATTCCTGTATAAGGGAGACAATGAAGGAAAGCAGAACTTTGCAAAAGAGGCTAAAAAGACAGGGGTTTGCAAGAGAGTCTGGTCACACGCACAGAACTGAAAGAGCTGTTCCAGAATCTGGGAGAAGGGATAAAATCAAATGTCTTGAGAAGGTGGGTTATCCATTGTTCCTGTTCTGCCAGGGGAGCAGAGAGGTTACTTCCTGTGGACCATTCTCTCTAAGCCTGCAGGAGTGACTTACCTTTTCCTGAAACCCCAGCAGTTCCTGTGTTTCCAGCTATTGAGAGGTTCCTGAGATCATTTCCATCCCTGTCCCCAGTTTCCATCTCCCTGTGATCCTGTAAGTTCCTGTGTCCCTGAAAGATCCCTGACTGTATGTGAGAGAGAGCTGCCAAGACCCAGTGAAACCTGCCAGTGAGAACAGGCCACCCATCTTGGCCTTTGGCCTCTGGCCTACAAGGGTAAACTCATCCAAGTTCAAGCTATTTGATCTGGATAAATTGTTTAACTTGTCTATCAACAATTTGAGAACCAGCTAGCTCAGATTAGATAGTTAGGAGGTTTGGGCATAGTAAAACAGTGTAGAGACAGTGTAGCCAAAAGATCTATGAAAATGTCCATGAGGACCAGTTGAGGTATTTGGGGGGAGAAACTAGATTTGAAAGCTTAGGGACACCTTTTCCCTGGTCCTCCTATTTCCTCTTAACTTGAATATAAATAAAACTGAGTTACTGGTTTTCTATGACTAGTCAGATAGCATTTGAACTTATAAGCTGCTTCTCAGGCCTACACAAACCTAAAGGCCTAACTTTGAGTAACATACCAAACTGTGAAACATCATGTCTACAAACCCTTCCATCAATATTATCAACTTATTATTTCACCTGTATAACCTGTTCTGAGGAAAACTACTACACAAATTTAGTTTGATAAAAAATAGGCATAACAAAGCAATTGAATGTTTTAAGTAATTAAGAAAAAAGTCTACATATATATATACATATATATACATGAATAAATACAGAGGCATGTATAAGGTCATGAATTACATTCATATATATCTATGCCTATATGCATAAAGTCATACATATATAAATAATTAACTATATAAGCATATTTTGAGATGCAGCAAACTAAGCCTATTGAGTATATGAATATATATGTATACACACACACACATATATATATATATATACATATATGTGCATGCAAATATGTAAAAATGTGCCCACTCTCAGAGCCTCAGTGTATTTCTGTAGGAGATACCTCAATATCTTGTAGGATATTGTAGGATCAACCTTCTGTAGGAGGACCCTCAATAGGCTTAGTCCACTGCATCTAAGCACTTCCAAAGCTCAATATCTAGCACCCTTGATCTCTCCCATCTCAAAGATTGTAGGCATGTGCTCTCATGGTAGATAGAGATCACTGTTTAAAATCCATGATTTCAAGGATATAGGCATTTCTTGCACTGATATATATATATATATATATATCTTTTCACTTAGTAGAGAGTCCTCATAGGTTGCTATTGTCAAAAATAAAACAAAAATCATAAATTGCTAACTGATATTCTCATAGTGAGAATTTCATAACTAAGCTGATTTTAAATAAAGAAAAATGCATAACTAGGTTCATGCTTGAAATATTTCCATCTTGGCAAGGCCTTTCAGAGTTTGGACTTCATTGTCAATAATCTTTGAAAACCTGGGTTTTCAACTGGGTTCAACTCCATGCCAAGGTGAAGCACTGGAAGTGGAGGGAAAATATGGGCATGCCATATAATCAATATATGGCATATAATTGGATTTAAAGGTGAGAAGAATAGTATTGATGAAAATTTAAATATTTCATGAATGCTATAGTACTATGACTCAGTAGCCTCATGTAATTGACAAAGAACAGGCACAGAGTCAAGAATATTTGGGTTTAAGTTCCAATTTTGATACTTACTAGGTATGTGACTTTGGGCAAGTCACTTAATCTCTCTGTATTCTAGGTCAATGATGGCGAACCTACAGCACAGGTGCCAAAGATGGTATGCAGAGAGCTTTCTGTCTGCACATGCAGAGGACTTCCTGAAGAGCTCCTGCCCTCCCCCTCTCCACCAGGCATGATGACATTTTTTCACATCCCCCACCCCTCTGCCCAGCAGCCCAATGAAAACTCACAGGGGGTAAGGTGGGTGGCCCATAGGTAGTAGAGCTGGAGGGGAGGGGAGTGCTCATGGCACTTCCCTTCTCTTCACTACATTCTCTGAGTACATTTTAACTGTTTATTTTTCAAAGTCTTTAATATATCATTGCAAATCACATTGTTCAAATGCAGCTGAATTTACTAATCACATAATTAACAGCCATTTATTGCATCCCTATTGTGGTATAGCCAATGTGTTAGAAACTTAGAATTCAAAGGGAAATATAGAATAGTCTTTTCCCTCGAGGGGTTTTTATTCTATTTTGAGAAAATTACACATCCATCTAAAAGTACATATAAACTAAATCAAAGGCAATTACAGATAATTTCTTAGAGGAAGCAATACCAGCTGGGGAAAATCAGGATAAATCAACAAAATCAATACATCAATCAACAAAATAAATATTTAGTGTATTTTTATTAGGTGGAAATTATGTTTTTAAGTACAGGAGTGAGGTTGGTTTTCAATGCTTTATAAAATCATCCATTGTTTAAAGAATTTAAAATTTAGTTGGAGAGTGTGCAGATTTATAAAAGCTAGCTATTTCAGAGAAAGACCTATGAAAGCTAGATATAGAAAAAAATTACAGATTAAGAGGAAAAACTCCACAAACACATATTATAGAAATTTACATGTAAGTAATAGCACAAAGCATCATCTATGTTCCCAATGACTTGTATAGTTGTAAGAAGGGACACGTATTTAACATGACTGATGTCATATGTGTCAAATTCTGCTTAAGAGTTAGAAAATTTGGCAGAGCCAAGATGTCATCTTGTACAGGCACCTGAGTTCTCCCAAATCCCCCCTACCAACAACTTTAAAAATAATACATCAAAATGAATTCTGGAATGGCAGAACCAATAAAAACACAGGTTGAGACAATTTCTTCCCCCAAGACAAGTTAGGAAATCAAGAGGAAAGTCTGTTTCACTGGAATGAGAGTGGAGCACAGACACCTCTCTATACCTCAATATAACACTTTGCAATCCTTCCACTCATTGCAAATCTTATTAGCCTTATTTCAAAGATGTCAATACTAAGGCTTTTTGCATTTCCCTCACTTGCCTCAAGTCATATACTTAATAAATGACAAGGATTTGAACTCGTCTTATGATATATATATATATATATATATATATATATATATATATATATATTCTCTCCCCCCACCCCCGCCATGGGACCAATAAGGAAGATAACAGAACCTTTGTTCCTTGCCTCAAACATTACCCACAAGAAATAATGTGCTCAGCACTCATAATCATGATTCTCATTGAGCATGAGTCCAGGAAGATTCCCTTGTGGGGAACTCTTGCCAAAAACAATATAATGAATAGTTGTGAGTAACATGTTTTAGCAGGGACATTAAAAAAAAAGTCTGGAGCACTTCCAGAGACTTGCAACTAGAGCAGTCAGAGGCCTGGAAGGCATACCTGATGAAAATCACCTAAAAGACCTGGAACTGTTTAGCCTGGAGAGGATTTAGGAATGACGATTGTTCTCTAAGTATTTAAAACTGTCTTATGAAAGGAAGGCTAAATTTATTCAACAAAATCCTAGAGAGAAAAATCTAGGAGCATTGAGTATAGAGGAAGATTTGAAGTAGAGTAGTAGATTAGATAGAGAAGTAGATTTAGATTAAATAACAAATACAATAAAAAAGTACAGTGAGCACAGATGATCTGAGTTCAAATATGGTCTTATACACTTACTGTCCATTGTGACCCTGGGCAAGTCACTTAATTTCTATTTGTCTCAGTTCCTCATCTGCAAAATGGGGACACACTGGAGAAAGAAATGACAAACCATAACCAGTGTCTTTGACAAGAAAAGCCCATGTACAATATAGGTCAGTGATCATGAAGATTTGGACATTATTGAACAACAAGGTGTCTCAGAACTCAACTTAAAGTTGTGCTAAAACTTTTGAAAAATCCTATACAAGGAAAGCCTTCCAAACAATTATCATTAACTAAAGGTGGAATAAGCTATGACAAATTTCATCACTAGAGATCTCCAAGTAGAAAATAGATTTTCACTTAAAAGTGATATGGAAGAAAGGATTCCTGAGCAGATATGGATTGGTGTAAGAGACTCATTAAATCCTTTCCAATTCTGAGAATGCAATTCTTTGAAATAAGAAATAAAGAATATGAAGTATTCAGAAGGAAAAGGAAGAAGTCACTTTACCTGGGAGAATAGGAACAATGACATGAAGCTATAATGATCTATAGTCTAGTAAATTTTAAGATCAGTATAGTCTTTGCATATTTCAAAGTATATTTCAATCTCTTCTAAATTCAGTGCCCTCTCAGTTACAGAATGAACGTACTCAAGCTACCCTGTGCTTCTGTGTTTCATCCAAGGTCAGATACATCTCAGGTATGATTTCGAGTAACTAACCACAACTTTATACACTATTATAGATATTTCATGCTGGAGGTTGTATTTGTCCTTTCAGAAAAATAAAAACTGTCAGCCATTAAAGGACTTGGATTATCCTTTGCCTAAGGGAATGAACTCCATCCAAAAGGTATTTTCCAACTGTAAAAGTATGAAAGCAAGCTAGATAAGAAAGTCAAAAGTGTGAGACTTCAAGAAAGTAGAGAGGAGAGAAACCATTTTCATCTAAAGGAGTCAGTTGGTGAAAATGAGCAGCGCTGGTAAATAGAATGTTTTGTTGAAGGAATTATAGCAAGAAATCCAGAGTTACTGGACTGCAGACCATGCAGGGATTAATAACTAAAAAAGAAGATTCAAGCCTGCACTGAGGATATAGGTTTCTTTCAGTAAATTTAATCTCTCAGTGCCCAAGGCTAAAAATTGCTGGTCAGGTGATCATTTGCTTTGGTAGATACTGTTTCCTCTCTGGGAATTCCCTGCACAAATAAAATTACAGGTTGAGTCTATAAAATAACATTTACCTCAGACTTATTTTTATTTTTTTCTGGACAAGATCTGTTTATTTCATTCATGTAGGTGATTCCTGATGTGTGGCTTTTCCCCAGTACTATATATAGAATGGCACCTATTATACAATTTATTCAGTCTGAGAAGTTAAATTATTTGGTGAGAGTTACACAGTCAGTATACCTCAGAGACAGAACATTAACCAAGATCTTCCTTGACTTGGATACACACCAGCTATGCTTTTCTCTTTGTCTCAGAATGACATGCAAATAATACTGATATATTTTTTGTTATTCATTCATCTTATTGAAACCTGGTGTTTTGTCACCTCACTTGTAGTTTTCTTGGGCAAAAATACTGGAGTGGTTTGCCATTTCATCCTCCAGATCATTTTACTGATATGGAAATTGAGGCAAACAAGTTTGAGTGACTTGACCAGGCTAACACAGCTATTAAATGTCTGCAGCCAGATTTCACCCAGGAATATGAGTTCTCCTGAATCCAGGCCCACAACTCTATCCATTGTACCACCAAGTTGCCCTCCTTTTTTATGTTGAAACATTTTTATTTAACTTAATGTTGTTCAGTTGTGCCCAACTCTTCAGGATCCCATTTGGGATTTTCTTCACATAGATCCTGGAATGGTTTGTCACTTAATAACTAATATGTTAGTTATTAATTTGAACTAGTGATCTTTCTTAAATAATATTTTCCACTCACAGAAAGTATTTAGTCTTTATGTGTTTTCTATTGTTTTCTTTCTTTGTACTTTTACGTTATTAAAGTTAAAACTGTACTAACATTTTTTGGACACCTTCTACTTCTATATTCTCATGCTTCCTGCCTCAATAGAAGGTAAGGTCTTGGAAGGTAGGGACTTTTTCATTTTAGACTTTATTTCTCAACTCTAAATATTATGCCTACTAGATGGTATTTAGGAGGTATTTAGCAACCATTGATTGATTCATTGAAGTTGTATTAGTGAGTTAACATTTTTAACTAGTAGTTAAATGTTTATTTCATGATAATGCCTGCCATATGGCTGTGAGTCCTGGAATGCCATAATCTCAGAGGAATCTGAATTCCAACTGCCCCAAAGGACCATCGACCAATGATTTTGTGAGAAGACATTTTCTTCTGGATCTATGGATAGAGGAAAAGCTCATGACTAAACAAGTGATAGAGATAATCACACAAGATGAAACTAATTTTTTTATATAAAATTACTCAGGTTTTGTACAATCAAATCTAGTATAGTAAAAAAATTAGGAGGAAAAGAAGTAACTGCGAGAAATCTTTACAACAAACCTCTCTGATGAAAATTTTCATTTCCAAAATATGACAGGTGCAAAAAGCCTTCATACAATTTTAAACTTTAATAATTTCAGAAATATAAATGCTACAAACTTGCAAAAGATATTTGAAAATTTAAATATTCCATTAAAATATACATAGATTTTTGTTTATATTTGAACGTTATTAAATGTGGGAATTTGTTTTGCCAGACTATGCAGATATAAATATATACATATATATACATATACATACATATATATATATATATATATATATGGGAATTTTAAAAATTGTACTTCAGTTGGGAGGGGGGAATATTAGCAGAGATAAATTAATATCAAGTAGTTATTATTTGAACAATAAAAAAACATTGAAAAAGTAAATCATGCTGAAAACAAAGCCATCTATACCACCTTATCAGCTGTGATTTTTATGAGATCAGTTAGGTTAAGAGTAATATTATGGATGAACATCATAAAAAAAAGAAGTGTACACCTTATTTGTACCAAGAGTTCCTCAGTTCTCTGGAGGTGGATAGAATTTTTCATTGTGGTTTCTTTGGAATTGCCTTGGATCATTGTCTTGGTCAGAGTAGCTAAATCTTTCCTAGTTACAATTTTAAGTCAGTATGTGGCAAGGGATCCTGCTCTAGGGTTTGGTGGCCTCCATATTTATTTGAGTTTGACACCATTGCTCTATAATAATGAGATATAATATATAAACTGCATTCATGTCACATGTTGTTTCCCCCTTACTAAATAAATACAAAACAAAAAAATATACAAACAAATTTTTAAAATCTGATAAAATCAAAGGAAACAATCTCCAGGGGTTGAGGTAAATCTCCTACAGAAGAATTATAGGAAGACTTGGAGAAGAGTTCTGTAGAGTGAGAAGGTATGGAGGTTTGCTATCTCTATCAGTAAAGGCTATCCCCACACAAGGGTATTTTGGATCAGGGATGCATAATGTATGAAAGTAATTGGGTTGATCATAGTTTAATAAAATCACACAGGCTACTGCTGAAATTTTCTAGGTGATAGAAACATATTTAACCTCTGTTCATTCAATATTACACAAGCTTTTACTCTCTTGAAATCATTTGAGACATTTCAGATACGCATTGGGCACAATGGCCCCAAGTTGACAAACCTTCCTTAGGCAGATAATCTTTTCTAAGTTCAAATACAGAATCATGTTCTATGTTCAATGTCAGGAACAAATTTGAATTCTTAATTTAAGTCAATGAGATAGAATTTCTCCTTTATTTTCCCACATATGTCTTTGCTTAATCTAATGTAGTAATGAAAGTATTTATATTTTTTTAGTTTATTTTGTTTTGCTGTTTTAAAAGAAATACTACACATCCTGTGAAATTCATAGCACTCAAAAACAAACCCACTTTAATACATTTATCATATCCCATATTTCAAGAAAAACATTTTTCATAGAAAATGTTCATTAAAAATAAAATGAACTTTTGTAATACAGTTCACCAATTTTAATCCAATCCAGGCAACATTTCTTAAGGGTCTACTATGTGCCAAACACAGTGCTATGGACTGGAGTTATAAGAAGAGACAAAGAACAGTACCTAACCTTAAGAAGCTTAAAATCTACTGGGGGAAACAATATGCAAACAAATATATTCAAAGCAAGCCATATCCAAGATGAATAGGAAATAATTAAGAGTGAAGGCACTAGAAATAAGTGGGTTTAGGGATGGCTTTCTGAAGAAGGTGGGTTTTTAATTGAGAATTAAAGGAAGTAGGGGAGATCAATAGTGAGACTGAATAAGGGAGAGTATTCCAGGCATGGGGATAACCAGAGAGAATGACTGGTATTAAGAGATGAAGCATCTTATTCATAGAACAACCATGAGGCCAGTGTCATTGGAGTATAGAGTAGGAGGTGGAGAGTAAAGTGTAAGATTAGAAAGATAGGAGAGGAATAGTTTTTGAAGGACTTTGAATGCCAGGCAGAGTGTTTATTATTTATTCCTGGAGGGAAATGACCCAATAGAGTTTATTGAGAGGTAGATGGGTGACTGAGTGTGTGTGTGTGTGACATAATCAGAGATGTGTCAGGGAAATCATTTTTGTGCCTGAATGGAAAATGAATTTTATTGGGAAGAAGATAAGGCAGGAAGACTCACCAGCAATCTCTTGCAGTAATCAAAGCATGAGGTGACGAGAACTTGTACTGGAGTGATGGCAGTGTCAGGGGAAAAAAAGAGTCACATTCAGGAAATGTTGCAAAGGTGACCTCAATATGTCATTTCCATTTTCCAACAATTTAGTCCTTAATGACTGTGGTTCAATTGGTTTAATACTGAATAATTTCTTAAGTAAATAAATCTATAATTGCATTTAGCCAGGGCAAGAAAAGATGAAGATTCTTTTTCTTTATTGAAGGTCAGTAATTCACTGAAGAAATGAATTGAGTAATATGCAAACATTTTTGTCTGTTTATATTATTAGTGCTGTTCATGTGTTTACCTAGAGAAATTAAAAATGTTTAGTTACTTGGTTAGTGCATTACCAAATTGGAATATATTACTTACGCAAAGGCAGTCAAGGGGACAACAATAACTCTCAATCCATATGCATATTTTCTTAACTCTATAATAATTTTATGGGAATGGCATATATAGATTTAGAATATCTTTGATGATGATATGAATAGATAACAGTCAAACATAAAATATTTTTTATACTGTAATGAGAAATTTCTCAGGGTTTTCAAGAATCCCAAGATATTCCCTGAATTAAAAAAATCTCTTTAATATCAATAATTTTACATTGATGACTTTACAATTATGTATCATATAACAAAAAAGTCTCCAAAGAATCAATTTTGGGTTGAGGAAGGCTTGTAGAGAAAAAATAAGGGCTTAGTGGTCATACATAGACTTCAACATATTATAAATGAGAATTCATGTGCTCCAAGTTGCATAAATGTTAAGATACGGGAACTATATGATCAGAAAAAAGTAATGGGTTAGTCATGTATTAAAAGCAAAGAATATTTTCCTGCTTCATACTTTGTACTTTATTTTCCTGCTAGCCTTTAGGTGTCAAGTTAAATTCAAACCTGCTTTAGGAATTTTTTTTCCTGATTCCCCTTAAATCTAGTGCCATCCCTTAGTAAATATTTCTAAATTATTCTGTGTATGGATTTTTTAAAGATGTAATTTGCCTTTTATCTCTCCTCGTAGATTGAGCACTTAGGAAACAGAGATTGTCTTTTGCCTTTCCTTTCATCACCAGCACTTAGTACAATGTCTTATATGTAATAGTCACTTCATCAGTGCTTATCTTGGATAAATAGTCCCAGTGCTACACATACAAGTATTAGAAGACCTAGAAAAAGGCTACCAATATGTGAATAATCAATAGAGAATTTTTTGGAGGTTATAGGTGATGGTTGCATAGAATGTGCAGGCTTTCAGGGACATCTTAAGGCAGCTAGCACTTATACATACTGCTTTAAGGATTTAAAAATCTTACTCTTTGTATGCTGTACAAATATTATCTCACTCGATAGTAATAAGACCATAAGCTAACTGATTACCAAAAAAGGTAGTAAATTATTTTTGCTTTATTGTTTTAGAAATTATCTTTTAAATTTTATAGGATTTTTTCTCATAAATACTGCTTATCAATGTTTAAAGGTATACTAAAAGAAAAATTCTGGATGATCCAATTAATAAGTTAATTATTTCTTAAAAATAAGACAACTCCTGTCCTAGAAGAGCTTCTAATCTATTATTGGTTAACATCTGGGACTTTGACTAAAGCCTATGTAATATCATCAAGACCTTGAGAATTACAATCAGAGCACTGGAACTCAACAGTACCATTTTTTGGCAAAGTATATGAGATGAATTACATTTTTTAGTTAATCTTGTAAACATATCCACAAAACAATTAATGTATGAATGAATAATGAAAACAGATTTTGTAGGCACTTCCACATTACAGGCACTGCACTAGATCCTCAATATTTAAATAAAAGCAGCCATGATGAGCAAAAAGTTGGGGTGAGACAAAGTATATGTGCACATCTGCAAGGTTTCAAAATAGTCACAATGTGAAATTGAGACCCAATTCCAAATGATATAATGGGAAAATTTATTTATCAGCACCCAGGATGTCAGAAGCCAAATCCAGCTTTTGGCGAGAGGGGAATGATGTAGGTATTTTGCTCTAGAAATGAACAAAAAATCATGGTGGCAGTAAGCCTTACAGGAATGCAATAAAAAACAAAACAAAAAGCATCACAACTTAAATATTTAAAATGAAATGTTACTCAGTTTTTGTTTTATTTTAGTTTTTGTATTTAATTTTACTCTATAATTTCCAGAAAAATGCTAAAGCAATTAATTAAAAAATAATTTATTTAAACAATTAGTATATGCCAAGCACTATTGTAGATATTGGGGGTACTGACACAAAAAATGAAATGATCTGTAATTTCAAGAAGTTAACATTTTATCCAACTTATTATTGCATAGTCAGAAGTAACTGGGTACAATGAATAGAACACTGGACTTGCAGTCATGAAAATCTGATTTAGAATCAAACCTCAGACACTAACTTGCTGTGTGATTATGGGCATGTAGCTTAACTTCTGTCTGCCTCAATTTCATTTATCATTAAAATGAGCATAAGACAAGGATCTTATATGAGGAATACTGTAAGGATACAATATAGCTGTTAATTGTTTTGCAAACTGAGAGCACTATATAAATGATAGTTGCTATTAGATAAAGGAGACAAAGTTTTCCGCTATTCTGAATACAGGAAGATCTTTTTCTTTCTTCTTTTTTGGATGAACCTATAAAGTATTAGAATTAAAGCTTATCTGTTCTGAACGATTTCTATACTAATATACTGTTTGGAGGTTTTGTTTGTTTTATTTTATATTGTACATGTTTCTGGAGCCTTTAGAAATGGATATGTTTAAGAAATCGAAAATGAAAAATCATCTGCTGACACTAAGAAGAGAAAATCCATGCCATTAACCTTCACTTTAGATATCAAAGGGCTTTTCCATGGATGTAATTACAATATAACCAGAGCAAATATGAATAAGTAATAGGAAAATAGAATTTGCATTCTAGGATATGAATTATCCCTTGTGGAGGGGAAATGTTCAACAAATGAAATAGAATGCTTGCAGCCTCCATTGAAAGGGATCTGTCAATACTCCCTTTATTGGCAACAGTATTTAATTAGACTTCAGCGGCAAAAGTGCTTGAAATCTGCACGGTGTCCAATGAAGGATGCAGTGAAGGATAAAATACATCTACCACCTGTGCATGGAGGTTTTTAGTTCACAACAATCAGAACAGGCACATTAATTGATAGAGAGCAATCATCTCTTTAGATCAAAAGTTCTTAACCTGGGTGTCATGACCTCTTAAAGGTATCTGATAGATTTTGGAGGGTCTAAGAACTTGTTTTTATTTTAAATGTTTTGATAATTATATTTTTAAAAATATATAATATGTAATATACATTTTAAATTTATAATATGTTATAATCATGATATATGATTTTAATAAAGAATTATGTTAGTTTCAGGATAATTAGTTTCTTTTTGATACTGTACATTTTATGGTATACATTTAAACACAGTTTAGGCTTTCCTAAAATTGATAAAATTTTCTATATTAGAAAACATAAGAATCTTTGCCTTAGAGAAAGAACTGAGTAAAAGTAGAGGATGCATTAACTAATTATAGATATAAAAGCACTGTGCTAGGTATACGGAGGTGCCTTTTTTATTTTCTTTTTTAAAGAAGGGGAAGGACCTAGTTGCAAGGGAGAAAATTTTATGTAAGAGAGAAATGTCATCAGTGATGAAACACCTTAGCTCCAGATTGGTTTGCTTCTATCTGAGTAAGCTTATGCAAATCACATAAGCTCTTTGGGTTTTACTTTTCTCATCTATAAAATGAGAAGTTTGACCTGAATAACTGCTGAGGTCGCTTTTAGCTCTTCATCTATGGAATTATGAAGTTATCTGAAATATATTACCAGAAATAAATGGACAAAAGTGACAGAGCATAATAAACACAATTTGTTATTACTTAGAAGGAGAGTACTGGGCCTTGAGCCAGGAATATCTCAGTTCAAATTTTGTTTTACACAATTATTATCTGTGTGACCCTGGATGAGTCACTTAATATTTGCTTGCCTCAACTGTAAAATGAGGATAATAATAGAACTTACCCCACTGTGTTTTCATGAAGATCAAATGAAATAATAAATGTAATGAACATAGTACAGTTCCTGAAAAAAGTATAGGTGTTTTAAAATGTCTCATTTTGTAACAATGATATTTCCATGGCTAAAATTAAATATGGGATTTTCAAAAAAATTTATATCCTATAGGATCAAAGGGAACAAAAGAAAGCAGTATAAATTATAATGGAGCGGAAAAATGACTGTGAATTCTCAACTGATCACAATCATCTTTTAATTCAGATCCAGCTCTCTCATCACCTAACACAAACTTGTTTATTTTCCCCCTACTTGTCCCATTGGTATACTTAATAAATGAGAGTGTTTTGCTAAATTTAAATGCTATTGTGTGTTGAAAATCAAAAAATGTAAAAACTAAAATATCAATGCTTTCTGGATTTATTACTTAAATCTGTGTTCCTGAGTGACCCAGCCCTTTGTCTTCCATTAATGCATAGGTTTCAAGAATTGACTACATTGACTTTCTTGTTACCATATCAAGAAGGATGTGCTAATGAGCAAAGGCATGGGAATGCCTTAGCTGTGGCCTAACCTTTAATATAATTATTTAATTCCTTCTCAATATTTTGAGTTTGTTTATAAGTAGTAAATAATAGTAAGGAAGCCCAAAATGTAGTTTAAATCTCTAATCTTAAACTTATACTCTTGCTGTAGAAGATTTTGTTCAGAGGGAGAACAAGAGAGCCTGGTAATACAATTTAATGCATGGCAATGAAGTGTGTCTCTAAGCAGTTTGGCTATTTGGTGGTTTTCCCTGTAATTCTTCATTGATGCTGACATATGTCTTGTATCTCTCTTGTGCACTGAACTTTTCCTGAAAGCTGATTGTGTTCTTTGGCACAGAATCAGTGAAAAGGTTAGAAACCTTGAACACGTTGGGGTCCTTTGCTATGAGGAGATATCTCAGTGGTCAGAAGACATTGATAGTAATATAATATCTATATCCTCTAATGGACATTAACAATTGAATGGGAAAATACCTCAAGCAACCACAAGGGAAAAGGACCTACTTTGTCAAAGCACCTCATTCAGATGATATGAGATTCCTCCAGAGACCCAGTTGGCTGGGGCAGAGTTGAAACTTCTTAAATCTTGTCTGTCCAAATCTCAGAGATAGTGGAAATACAACCTGCACTTTACAACCCAGTCATGGGCTCTTTCCAATATTATCAAATGAAAGCTCCCCAAACCTGCCATATTTTTCCAGTGCAGGCAACTCCTTTTGCTAAAGCAAATTCACAATTGCTCAGTGATTGGGTCTCAGAAAATCATCTGGGGTACTAAGAGGTAAAGCAATTCTTGTCAAGAACCCTAAAATCACTCTTCATCAATTAGGACAGGATCTCTGGCTTTCCTTTCATTCAAGGTTGATGTGGGAGTCATCCTCCAATTCTCCTTCTCCTTAGCACATGTATAAAACCAATTTGAAAATCTCACTGATTCTATATAACACTTCCTGTGTTCTCTCTCTTTTCTCCAATTAGAGAGCTAACACTACTGTTTAAAGCTTCCCAACTTATCTCTTAGACAATTGTAATAGCTTCTTAACTGGTCTCTTTGGTTCAAGTTCACCATTCAAACACTGTTTTCCTGAAGCCTGTCACTCCTTTGTCTGCTGGCAAGTTCCCTATTGCCTCGATGATAACATAAAACTTTTCTATCTGGCATTCAGTGACCTTTAAACCCAGCTCCAACTTGCTTTATTTCCATATTACTCTCTTTCAGATACTGTTTGGTCCAGCCTTGGTATTCTTCACACCTGACATTTCTTCCAACATATTTTCCTTAGAATATTCCCTTTTCTCATTCTCCGTCTCTTAGAATATCTGACTTGCTTTTAAGCTCAGTCCTTTCTCCTACATGAGTTCTTTTCTGATCTCTCTCCCTCTCACCTATAGCCATCTGGTAGTTTCTCCCCAACCTCGAAATGACTTATTATTTTACTTCTAATTTTCAAATGGTTAGACATGATTCTTCCAGTGGAATAAACTCCTTGATGGCTGGGTCTGTCTCTTTTATATCTTAATATAACCTAGTGCAGTGCCTGGGACACTGGAAAGAATATAGTAGGATATCACTACTGAGACTCTAGTTGGAACTTTCAAAATGCTATTTGAATGGTTAATGATTGATAGAGGCCAGCTTTCTCTCTACCACCTCACATTATTTCTTTTACTGGTTATGGTATTACTAATTCTTTCCAAATCTGGGGAAGTGAAGAGGTCTTGGATAGAGCAATTCTAGATAGAATATAATGGTGGGTATAAGTGAAAATATTGATATAATGCAGAGATGTCAAACATGGGGCCTGGAACTCTTATGTTACCCTTAATCAGATAAAATATAATTAAAAATAGTTAATAAAATAAATATAAAATTGCATTTTAAAAGTTATTTAATCTGCAGCCTATTGGGATCCTTTCTTAAAGTTTATTGGCCCCCCTTTTGAGTTTGACACCACTGGTTTAGTGGATTGAGACCTGGATTTGGAGTAAGAAGACCTGGTTTTAAGTCCTGTCTTAAATACTGAATACTTATTTGTCTACTATGAAAACTATTTCTTACTCCTTCAAGACCTCTATTGAAGTGGAATTAAACTCAAGCAGAAAGGTGTTTATGCTTATTTCATGGCATTGGTTACCATTGTCTGACTTTTGGTATATTCATTGCCTTTGATATATTCGTGTCTAAATCTCTGGGAAACTTTTGGTAGAGTTCCCTTGTTTTCCCTCCTGTGATAGTACTCAAACCTGTAGTCACCACATGGAATCCCATTTCAAAACATTGGCCTAGAGTTCCAGGTCTCCCCACTTTTCTATGATAAAATGTTTCACATTTATATAACAATTTAAGTTTGGCAAATCATTTCCTTCACAGTATCCCTCTGTAGCAGGCCAGGTAATGACAATCAATGCAATGAAATAAGCAGAAATACCATCTGAGTCTAGCCCTTGGCTTTGAGGCATGCCTATGTCAGAGAGTAGGACTTTAACTATTTTTTAATATATAGGAGGGGCATAGAAAAGTAACTGACAATGGAAAATATTTTCTAGGAAAATTATTCCAATGTCATGTTTTGTGTCATTTGAATGATCTCCTAAATTATGATTTAGAACTCCTTTGTCATTCAAATTAAGTTCCTTTGCACAGATTTTAAATCATACTCTGCTTCATGGAACTTCATGATGTTCTTTTGTATGAATCATCATTAAACAATTTTTAATATTAATAATAGAATCTCTGAATTTTAATTTTAGAAAGGAAATGAGTTCAGTCCATACCACCCTCCAAATAATCAATATAGTGGACAAATGAGCATCTCTTTAAAGACCACCCTCTGATATGCCATATATAACAAGATGTCTTCCTCTCCTTATAAAACCTTCACTTGACCCTGCCATCCCCTAAACATATCTTCTTATGTCTCTCTTTCCTGTCACAATCAAACTCACAAACAAAACAAAACATGAATATCTATACTTGTCTCTACTTTCACATCTCACACTTATCCATTCCTTAAAATTTGGCTTCCAAAATGCTTTCCTAAACACTTATCTAAAATTGTCCTTTCCAAGATGATCAATGGTCTGCTTATTGAAAAATTCAATGATCTTTTCTTGGTCTCTGAAAAATATCAGCACTTTTGATTTTAATTGCACTGCTCTGCAATAATTTTCTTTGTAACATTTAGACCAATTCTTCTCATTCTCCTTTTCAAGATTATTAGCCTAGTCCTGTACATTGTGCATAAGTATGCCCCAGGGCTCTCTTCTTGGCCCAATCCTTTTGTACCTTGTGTCTATATATTTTTCTTTGAGGTAATCTTATTAAATGGATTCCAATACCATCTCTATGTGAGTTTCTCATCTCTCCTGATCTGCAGTCTCACATCTACAATGCCTCTCCAGTCAGAGAAATCTCACATTTAACAAATCCATAACAGAACGAATTATTTCCCCTACTAAATCAATTCCTTCTCCTAATAGCTATTTCTTTTGAGGGGTCTACCTTTCTTCTTGGCACCCAAGAACCATAACTTTTCTGTGATCCTTTCATTTCCTTAGACCTCCTTCTAATAATCACCCCTGTCAGTTCTACCTATTCAACATCTACCACATCTATACTCTTTACCTCTTTAGACACATATATACACATACACATGTTCCAAGGCAGAAGAGTGGTAAGGGCTAGGCAATGTGGGGTCAAGTGACTTGCCCAGGGTCACACAGCTGGGAAGTGTTTGAGGCCAGATTTGAACCCAGGACCTCCTGTCTCTAGGCCTAGCTCTCAATCTACTGAGCTACCCAGCTGCCCCCTTCTCTTTGACTTTTGATAAAATAAAAATTCCCCCATTTGGCATTTAAAGCAATTCACTGACTAGTGGTTTTTGACCTTCTTTAAACAGTACTATCCCTATGGATTCTATATTCCAGTGAGACTAGGCTACTTATTGTTTCTGATGCACAACATTCTATCTCCCTCTCTCATGTTTTGTTTTGTTTTTAACATGCTACCTATGAAATCTAGAATAGTTTCTTCTTTCCTCATCTCTGTATCATAGGATACCTGTGTTCCCTTTAAAATTCACTTTGCATTTTACTTCCTCCCAAAATTGTCTCTAATAATTAGTTCTCCTCTCTAAACTTCTAAATGCTATACATTTTAAAATATATTTATGTGTGTATATATATATATATAATATCAATATATTGAACTTACTTTGAGAATATAAGCTCCTTGAGGAAAAGTGATGTTTCATTTTTGTACATTTTTATCTGTATTCCTAATATTTAGTATATTACCTGGCACTAATAATGAATAAATACTTATCATTTGGTTGATTAATTTTGGATAGGAACTTTTTTGTCAGCATCAAGTCTAAATTTTCTTTTATGTAACTTCTACCTTTGGTTCCTGGTTTTATTCTTTAAAGACAAAACACAGTTTGACTTGCTTCTGCATAGCAGATTAAACTGTGCTTCAGATGACGATGGTAAGAGTACAGATTGACCATTACCTATTTATTCCTGGGTTTTCTTTGTTTTTGAATGAAGTCCAAGATTACCTTACCTTTTCTAGGATGCCACAATATTGACTCATATTGAGCTTGTAGTTCACAAAAACATGTAGGTTTTTTTCTGACAAACTTAGAGCTAATCATGTCTCCTCCATTCTCCTTTGATAAAGATGATTTTTTTTTAATGCAAGGGTTAGACTTACTATTTGTTCTGATTATATTTCCTCTCAATTGATTCAGCTCAATATCCTTAACTGCCATGATATTTTTGTCTGCTCACTCTGCCAGCTAGTGGGTTAGCAAACCCTCCTGGCTCTTTGCTATCTACACATTCAATAAGCTCTTCATCAATGTTTTTATACATATCTTCCCTAAAATATTAAACATGATATGTACACATATTCTTTAGGCATTCCATGGGAAAATTCCAACCAAAATTATTCTGAAACATTAAAATTACTCTTTTCAGTCTTACCACTTAATCAGTTTTCAATTTCTCTTTGTTATCTCATTATCTAAGCAACATACTTCCATCTTTTCCATAAAATAGTTTTTATTTGGTTCTACTTGTTATTTATAATTTTTCACCAAATGATATAATGAAATTTTTTTTCTGATAACATTATTTCAGGACACTAATGAACTAAAACCTAAAGAGACCTAAGCGTTTCCACAAACAATTCAAGAGCAAGGAAAAAAAAAACAAGCACAATGAAATCATTTTGTAACCTACTTTGATTTAAGCATCTATCAGTCAATGAATCACAATTACAGAGCTCCATTCTAAGGGGTACACAACAGGGCTGCTGAATTTTGTTAAGTGGTTGATCTTATGTTTTCAGGACTGGACAAAATGTGCATGGCCCGAGAGATTTGTACCAGGAGGTAGCCTGGCATTGAAGGTTTCTAGATCACAATATCTAGATTAGACAAAATGGAGGTTTCACTTTAGTCTAATAAGTTAATATGTAGAAAGGCTAAAATTTAAATGGGATCACCACTAGCATCCAATTGAGATAGGAAGATTAAATAAAAATATTAATGAACATCTATTTACTATATAATCAAAGGTTTACCTCTTTAGAAAGTAATTTAATTGAGTATCTGGTGGGAGAGTCAGGGTAGAGAAAGGCAGAGTTAAAAGCTGAGCATAGTTGCCATACTGGCAACTGGTTTTCCAACCTCTGATTGAAGGAAAAAGAATGTCATTTGAATACAGGTTCAGGTGGTCCATTTTACTTTGGGACAGCTCTAATTATTCAAGTTTTCTCTGCCAATCTGTTCATGCTGGTCATTTTAAAAGACAATGTCACTGTAACAGAAGAAAACAAAAAACTGTCCAAAATGGATGGAAGGAGTGATCAAGACTGAATGGTCTATTTTCTACTTTTGGGCATACTAGCAATATGACCTTTGGCTAATCACTTACTTCATCATTTCCCCCAGGAAAGTAAGACTTAAAGTTATAAAGGAGTTGGCAACTGGCTTCCTGGAAAGGGAAGAAGTAGTTTCCCCACTGTTATTGGCACAGTGCATGGGTAAAATCACAGAGGATGGAATATGGTATCAATATAGGAAAAGGCACAGGTGTACCTTGTAGAGCATACCTGAAGTTCCAGTGGGATTATCCCTTAGAGCAGGAGTGATGGAAAACAGCTGAACTGAGAGGCAAGTGAATGCACCTGCATTTTCATCAGGGTGTTCAGGGGAATGAGATAATGAGAGGAAGATTATGAACTTTGAGCAGCTTATGCCTATGGGGTAAAGAGAGTAACAGGTGGAGAGTGAGGGTGAAGGGAAAGAATGGGAGAAGTGAAGAGGAAGAATTGATTGAGCATGTGAGGCGTGTGACAACTTTGGCAATTTTGTGATAGATGCAGGTCTGTCTGTCTTGCTTTTTGGGGGGAGGATAGTAACATATTCACAGATGTCTGTTTCAGTGTAGTGTTATAGT
Source organism: Monodelphis domestica (assembly GCF_027887165.1). NCBI lineage: Eukaryota > Metazoa > Chordata > Mammalia > Didelphimorphia > Didelphidae > Monodelphis > Monodelphis domestica. The sequence goes on from NC_077230.1 coordinate 258,095,530, forward strand.
TCAAGTTTCTTTAAAGTCCACAGAGAATGCAGTAAAATTTAGGAGGTAAGTAATGATGACAGCTGTGATTTGCTCAAGCCTGACACTGCCTATTTGAATTATTCTGACTTTACTCCCCTCTTCTAAATTTCATAGTCCTTATACAAATGTTTGAAAGAAGGCTCTAGGCATTTAAAATAAAATCAAGAGAAACAATTTTAGCATAGAATGATAGATTTTAGAACTAGGAGATATATCAAGAGGTAATATGGCCCATTCCCTGCATTCACAGAAGTAATGCATCACCATTTGAAAGATGAGGCAACTGAGGTCCACATGGGTTAAGGCCATTATTCGGGGCCACACAGTCATGGAACAAAGGCGACACCTCCTAGATGAATGTTCCTTCTGCTATAGTGCTCCATGTATTGCTTCAATTATCTATAAATGTATGCTGTAAGAGGGTGTTGGAATCAGACTTAAGAAAACCTGCGTCCAAATTCTGCCCCAGATACTTTATTATAGCATCTCATCACTTCAGTTCCCTCACTGATGAAATGGAGTTAATGATCTGTCATAGGTTTAGAGTTGGAAGAGACCTTGAAGGACATCTCTTCCAACCCTTCATTTTCCAGATGGGGAAAAGGAGACCCAGAATGATTAAATGATTTGTGCAAAGTCATACACGTAAATAATAAGAGCTTTTTTACTGAGAATCTGCTCAGGTTCTTTCTCATAGGTTTGCTGCAAGCTTTAATTGAAATTATGTATGCAAAGCACTGACAAACTTCAAATTACTTACATAAATAGCATTTTTTATTCTGTTTAATAAACACAATTTCCACATATGTAGCTTTGTGATACAATGGATAGAGTGTTAGACTTGAAAACAACTATCCTTAATTAAAAACCTACCTCAGACATATACAAGCTATGCAATCCTGGACAAGTCACTTAATCTATTTCAGGATTAGTATCATAGTCTATAAATTGGAAAAAAATAATACCACCCAGAGCTGTGATAATCAAATGACATCACTAATATAAAGTGTTTTACAAACTGTAAATGTAATAAAATATAATATAAATTGTATATGTATATAAATTATATACATACATTTTAAACATAAAATATTAAATATAAATGCAACTTCTTGATAAAAGTATCTTGGAAAAATTATTCTCATTTAAAACATTGATATTTTGTGAGGTTATACATTTAATTATATTAAAAAGTAAACAGGAAAAAAGATAATTAGCTTCTGCAAATTTGTGTTTTGTTACATTGGAATTTTCAAAATTCTAACAACCCTGAAACATCCACATTGTAGCCTTTGACTTTCATGTTATGCAATTGTTTTGGGTATGGAATTTTATGGCAGCATACTGAGACTAGCATGAACCCCAGAGATTATTGACAAGTCCTGAGTTTGATCAGGCACATCTAGGTTCTCACAAAAGAAAAATATGTTCCACATGTTGAGTGGTTTCATCTTATTCTGTCCACCTGCTTTGTTGTAGTCATGGCACTTATTATTTTCTTGGTTACACTTCCTTCGGACTACATGGAGTTACATATGGCTTGTGCAACAGTTCACCATTAATTCCTAGAGATGAATTGTTTATTCCTGTGTCTGTGGAGACAGGCAGCCAAATGCCAGACTCCCACTCCCATACTAACCATTTCTCTTTCCCAAAGATCAGCCACCAGAGTCACTTGTGACATAGCTGCAGAATTATCACTGGTCATTGGAGCAATGGAACAGTGGAAGGCAGGGGTTGTTGGCAAAGCCCTAGGGCTACTATGACTAAAGCCAACAAAGTCCTCTTTCCTGGCCAGATGGACCTGTATCACAGGCCTATTCTTTATGTTGAATAATTAACCTGAAAGAATTCAGTTCTGTCTCCTATGGTAATTGGTGCAGCTAAGGTTTGATAAAGTATATTCAGTACTGAGAAACTACTGAATTGGTATCTTTTCCAATATAGATCAGTGCAATGCAGAGGCTTCTCATTTATGTCAGTTAATGAACTGCATAGGCTTCTCCTGGGAAGCATGTTAACTCGAAGGGTATTAGCATGCAAAGTGTAACAGAGAAAAAAGAAAGACCTTATTCAACTCTGCCTTTGTTTTTTTGCTTCATTTTCCTATTAAATATAAGTGTCACCTTTCACAAGTTCTGCTCATTGCAAAGATATTTTAATTTAAGGGATTATTTTGAAAGCAAGGCCAATATTGATCTTATAAATACTGGTAAGATTTTTTCTGATAAATATCAAACTATAGAATATTTTCTTTTACTATAGATGGAACAGTCTCTGAAGTATTACAGATTGTCTATAGCTCCAGAATCCAAAAGTGACATGGAATAAAACTAACCAGGAATTAAAATTGAATGAAATGCTCCAATAAGTCTGATGTCACCTGCCAAATTTTATTGAATACTTCAAACAAAGTGAAAGGGGTTCAAAGGATAAAAGAGATCAAATTTGTGGAGCTGTGAGTTTGGTGAAAGAGGATGCCCTGGAGACTGGAGAAATTCCCTTGGTTTTAGTGAGAGATGACAGGGAGTTGGTTGATGGCCAAAGGAAAGTCTCCCACTATTAAAATGCAAGCCCTTTTGGAGAAAAGACTGTCTCTTTGTATCCCCTTTAATGCTGATTCATTCATTTACCAAAACAAAACAAAACAAAACAAAAAAAAACAAACAAAAAAAAACAATGACCATAGATTTGCACTCTTGCTAAATTGTAAATGGATTGCCAGACCCAATAAACTTTGAACTTGATACTCATCACAAGGTCAGTACTATATCATAGTATAGATAGTACATATACATCACTAAGATAGGTAAATATAGAAATGCTAATATATATTTTACAAATTAAAAAATAAGTTGTGTGAAGTTAAATTCTGTGCTCATGATCACACAACCTGTGAGTATCAGAAATGGGATTTTAACCCAATTCTTTCTTGATCCCATGCATGTTGCTCTTACAACTATACCATGTTGCTCTTAGTCTAAAAATATTACATATCTGACTAGCCACTTTCTCAATTCTTTCTCATTAGATGTCTCAAATTAGTTTATCTAGTGCCTTCTGTGCATGAGTATGTCCAAATGTACAGTATTTGTTCAAATCTATTCCTCTTCTTTTTCTCCTTAGCTAGTTCTTTCTCCTCTCTCTCCAATGTGTGGTCATTCTCTAAGCTCCTTTTCTTTGCTCTTCACTTCATTATCCTCCCCTACCCTGTTTAATTCACATTGAATAATTTTGTAACTATCATATCAATGGAGAGGTTTCCCAAATCTATAATGTCTAGCTCTTCCTCTAAGGATAATTATTACTCATCTAGATTATACATATTCTTTTCATAGTCACCAAACCAGTCTTTTGTCACAGAATTATAGAATCTATAAGTTAAAGAAATAATTTACACAAACTCCTACCTGAATTTCTACATCATCTCTAAAAATGGTTATGCAGGCTCTACCTGCTAGATGGTCTATATAAATAAGGAAACTCCTGGACCGATGCCATTCATTTTTTATTATAGATGGTTCTACTTGTTGGAAAATATTTTTCCTCCTTAAATCAACCTTAAATCTTCTTACCTACCAATAACTCATATTTCTGTCCTCTGGGGCCAAGAAGTGCAAGTTGATTCCATCTTTCCTATAACAGTTCTCTGGTTCCTTGCTTAGGACTTAGTAGCTCTACTCAGAGGACAAGATCCTTTCATCCTTTTCCATTCCCCCTGTAGGTAAGGAATTCCTCAACTTTCCCCTTGTCTTTAACCTTACAAAAATTATGCTTATCCTTCAAGTCAATACTCAAGCCATATTTCCTATATGAAACCTTTTTTGATCTACACATGAAAGATGGAAATATCTCTTATCTAAATCACAATACAAATGTTCTTTATATAAGTAATTTGGCATTTATCATTTATTCTTTTGTAACGACAGTTACTCTCATGTGTACTTTCACACAACTTCCAAACTGTAACTCATAAAAAGATCTGACCATGTTGTTTTCCTGCTCAAATATTTTCAATAGTTCCTTGTTTTCTCTGGAATGAAATGCCAAATATTAAATCTGACATTTAAAGCACTTTACAAAAATGCTTCCACATACTTCTGAAATCTTATTTTGCATTACTCGCCTTTACATATACTCAGTGGCAGTCAACTGTCCTGCTTGCCATTCCTTGTTGATGGTATTCTATATTTCCCACTACCATGCCTTTGGAGGCACCCCTTTTTTACCTCTGTGTTTTAAGATTACTTTCTTCAAAGAGCATCTCAGGTTTTTTTTATTCCACACAAAGTTTTCCTGAATTTAGCAATTGGCAGAAGTTAGAAAGAGGTAAATAGGGACTTTATGTCAATATAAAAAAAACCTAACAAAGGTATACAAAAGGGTAATTGGCAGCCTCAGAAGATGGTGTTTTTTTAAGGTGTGGAAGACCACTTGTCAGATACATCGTAGAATGTAATAATCCCTCTGATTTATGTCATAGAAAGGAAAAGTGCAAAACAAATTGTGTCCCCCTCCTACCTCTGATCGATCAGTACCATATTGTATGTCTTTTCACGGCTAGTAATCTATTAGCCAAACTCATCTATTCATCTTTTTTTCTGTGTTCTAAACTATATTTCAACAATAAAACTTTTTTTTCCTTCTATTGCCCTCTATCCAAGTACTCTCTGTCATATTTATCACCCTGATAAGGAAACTGAGATATATGTTCTATATAACTTTATATCTTCATTCATATATAGCTATTTAATATTCAAGGATACTACTCTTCCCCCTCTTTTCTCTTTCTTTTGAATAAATATATAGCCATCAAGTCCAGTCATTGGTTTCATTACATCAAGTCTCTAATAACTCTGAGAACAAATCTGTTCTTTTGTGTTAGAATCTCTAGTTCCTCTTGTTACCTAAACTTCCATGAATTTTGCTACTACTACTCTTTTTATGAAATTTGTTTCTTTTTTGACTTCTGGGTTTCTAAGGTGCTTCCACTCTTTTGCAAATATTCTTTATGTTATCTATCTTTGGGGATATATCTAGTATAAGGGGAAATTTTAGGGAATCTAAAATTCACACTAGGCAGCATACTCTTCTCTTCTTTTTTATTTAATACTCTTATAAATTTACTTTCAAGACATTTGTTAAATATATTCTTACTAATTTTTAAGTGTTCTCTCTCTCTGCTCATGGATATATCATCATTAGATTTTAAACTATGTTCCAAAAATCCAAATCCAGTTCTCAGAAAGCACCTTCTTAGTTAACTGTACACCTCTCAAATTGATATTTTTTCTTCTCTGTCCCATGTTTTCATAGGCAAATGTAAAGAAAACATAACCTAGACCTCTATGGTCTTTAGCTTCTTATTTAAAGGCAATTCTATTTAAGCTTGCCCTAATAATACAACTTGTGACCATATAATTCACTTAAAGTAGATATTTAACATCTCTTTTGACAAATCTTGGGAAGCTAAGCATTATATCTTGGATACATTCCACAGGAAGAAAAGAGACATCTTTTTTATTATTATTAGATTGACAAATAGCTAACTCAGTGCCCCTAAGGAAGCAATCATCAAGTATAACATTATTTTCTTCTGACTTGTACCCTCAGTGGAATAAATACACAGATGTGCATGACACATCCTTGGAAATTATAAGATTCTTGTGGGTAGCAATAGCTATGCTTTTGTCATTGCCCCCTCAGTGCCTACCACAAGGCTTTAAACATAGGAGGAATTTAAGAAATATCTGCTGAACTGAATTGACTTACCTCCTTTTCTAGTCATCTATTTCCTAAATAGTATCTTTTATGTCATTTGTTGCCAATACAGCATCCTTGTTGGTAATATATTACAGCCTATTTTGTCCATCATGAATCTCTCCATTGTTCTTTTGCATCACTTGCAATATTGATTCTTTAGACTTGGAGGTCATTTGTGATTTGCAGCCATATAGCACCACAAGAAGTATGTTGGTATTAAAATTTTTATTTGTTTGTTTAAGGGAGTCAATGAATACTATACCATTTTCTAAATGCAATTCAACCCCCTACTTTTCCTACAGTTCATTTTTACCTCTAGAACATTGTCTAGCCAGTTTTCTACTTAGGAGACAGAGTAAATATTTGTATAATGAGTGATTGATGGATTAACTTGTAGTAAATTGCCAACTATGTATGATATTATTAACACATAGGCATGATATAAAATTATTATATGATGTGAATTATGATATAATGTCATAGTAAATCTGATGTGCAATATTACATCTAATGTCTCAAATATATTTCAAATATCTATCCAACATTCTGCTATGCACAACAGTTGTTCCTGATCTAAACAAATACTTAATTTAGGAAATTTAGAGCAAATTTTATTCCTATGAATCCCTAAGTTCAAAGATAAAACCAAAACATAGTGCTAATTTTTTCACAGTAGAAATTTAATCCTCTTTCCTTATTGTATAGCCCAATCTGCATTTTCTACCAACTTTATAACTAAGAAACGTTAAAAAGAATTTAAAATCACTAACTAAGTTACATTGGTATAGATGAGATTTAAAAATGAAAGAAGTTCTTGATAGAAAGAAGGTATCCCTAGGCAGAATTTTGAACAATGAGATTTTAATGGTAGGATACAAGAGACTTAAACTGGGACACAATTTCCAATTTCAAATTCTCAATCTTAAATGAACAACAAGGCAGAGAGGCGGCACTAAGTGGGAGATACCTAAGAAATTGGCTACCTTTGTTGAAGATGAACTTCTCTGTCATAATATTAAATTAAGGTTGTCATTTTCAAGGCTTTTGAATCTCTTACCTCGAAACATGACAAAGAGTTTTCAGTTTCTTTCTGGAGATTTACTTATACAGTATGGTGCATAAGGGAGCAATTTGTTCTCATAATCATTCAATATGAGATGTCCCTATTCTTTCAAAGATGCTTCTCTTTTGGATATTTAATACTAATTGATATTCCAGTAGAATTCTAAACATATCAAAGTAGCAAAAGCCGTTCATACTGTATGCTTGTAGGGCGTTACTATTTAGAAAGATTACAACTCAAAAAGCACTTTTAAGAGAAAGTATAGTTAGGCTGCAATGTATACAATTGGAGGGTATACCCACATCAAAAAAATGTGGGGTCACTGAATGAAAGGTATTTTGTTGAATATTATTCACATTTCATCTCTTTCATTTTGGTTTATTTAATTCAAAATTAACAAAGGAGCTTCTTTCCCAACACTGAGTTAAAAGGCCAATTTCCACATAACTAGTAAGTAAAAAGAAAGTTATAGGGGTGTAATATAAAAACATCCAGAAGCTGTGGTTTGACCATGCTATGAATCATGACATCCTTCTTCAAGTCAAAAGGTTTTCTGTGTTTTGTCATAGTTTCTGGTTGCCATAGAATTGTAAATGAGAGGAATGGATGGATTTTAGACCAAACAGAGGGCTAAAGAAAGGGCATTTGAGCTTGAAATGAATGCTTTAATTGTTTCCATTTTGGTACTTCCAAGAGAAGAAACTTGAGAAATTCTACTTTTCATAAGAAATAGCATGTAATAGACTTATAGCAAATTAGAGGTATATACAATTGTGATCAATCATATTTACATTGATATTTTCATGTAATTTAGTTCTCTCTAAACATAACTAGCCCAAAGACTGGGGAGGAAAAAGATCATATTTTGGTATGTAAAAATGTTCTTTCTCTTCAGTTCAACAGACATTTATCATGTCACAGGATAAGACACTTCTAGGCAGTGGGAATATAAAAATATATATCTTATCTTTAAGAAGCTTATATATATGGCATAATGAACAGGAAAATATATATTATATGATAACATATATACAACCTATATCATATTGCCTGACTGTTTGAAGTGAGGGGAGGGATGTAAAGGAGAGGTTAGAGGTGGGGAGGGAGAGAACATGGATTAAAAAATGTCAAAAATATTAAAAATTACATCAATATATAATTTGGGAAATATTATATATATATATTTAAATAAGGTTATATAGTATTGGCTAGTGATAATAGTAAAACTCTTTCTAAAGGAGTTCATTGATTATCAGGTATTGTGTTATATTAGAAAGGGTGTGATAGACTTCTGGTTAAAATGGTGATATAAAATGTCCTAGAACAGATCAACATTCCACATCCATTTAAAGATTAAAAAAGGTACTAAATGGTACAATGATCAAGAATACCATGGAGAAATACCCAGTGAGCGCACCTATCTGGCTCAAGGCTGGACAAGAAACTGACCTTCAGGCATTTAGAGAGACATCCTTTCAGGAGAAAGCCAAAGTTAGCATTAAGTTGGGAAAATAATTCTTGTATTCTGTGGAAGCTATAAGCAGGAATACAGCTGGAAAAGGAAAATGCTGAAACTAGCCTTATCTGTATTAAAACATGTTTTGGATCTTTTGAGTTCTTTGTGCTTGAAGGAAGCACAAACTTCCATGATAGGTGCTATATGCACAAGAATTTCAGTCTGAGTCTGCCTGTGGTAAAGGATGCAGGGGGGGGGGGATGGTGGAAAATTCCTTGACATACCATTGCCCAGGGAGAAAAGGCCCAACAATGCATTTCTAAAAGCAATTTCATCCACACTAAGAGACAACATCATCTTAATGAGTAGGTATACCAATATTTTGGAGATGGTGGGAGAGGAGAACTTGGCAGGATTCCTGTCACCAATCTAATTTCAATTCAAAGGACTTGGGTGTGACACCTGAATTTTCCATGTAGTTGACTATAAAATAGAAGACTTCCAAGCATTCATAAAGAAAATACCAGACTAAAACAAGAAAAATTGTTGCCCAAACAAAGAACTCAAGAGAATCACAAAATGGTAATTAAGAAAAGGGAAAACACTTTCATTAAGGGACCCAATAATTTCAAATTATTTGTACTTCTGTAAGAAAAGATGATACTGGTAACTCTTAAAAATTGTTATTATCACCTGGATAGCAACAGGAATTATACTTAGAGGGAACAGTGACAGACTGTATTGGACAAAATGTATATATATATATATATATATATATATGTACATATATATATATACACATATATACACACACACATATATATATTTATATACGTTTGTATATAAATATATATGTATATATATATGTATATAAACTAGAGGTAAAAAGAGGTTAATACTAAGAGAAATGGGAAAAGGGTCAAAATGGGGTAAATTTACATGTCATAAAGAAGCATATGACAGGAGTGGGAGAGAACACCAATACACTGGAAGGATAAAGAGTTTGGAGACAGGAAATACTTAATTCTTACCTGCATTGAAATTGACTCTAAGAGGAAGAAACAACCAGATCCTTTCGGGTAGAGAATTGATTCATACCCTATAGAGAAGTAGACAGGTAACAAACAGAGGGGGAAGGTGAGAAGGTAGTTTAAAAACATCGTAAATAAAATAAGAGGGGAATAAGAAGGAAGGGGGGGTAGAAAGGGAAGTAAAATAAAGGTGGGAATTAAGTGGACTGATGAAAAACAAAACACTTGTATAGAAGGAAATTATGAAAGAAGAAAGGGCAGGACTAGGAGTGGACAACAAAATGTTGGGAAATACACAGCTGGTAATCATAATTCTGAATGTGAATTGAATGAACTCACCCATAAAATGAAAGCAAATAACAGGATAGATTAGAAACCAAAATGCTACCATATGTTGTCTAAAAGAAACACACACGAGGAAGGTAGACACACATAGGGTAATGATAAGTGGATGGAGCAAAATTTATTGGTCATCAGCTAAGAAAAAGAAGGCAGGAGTAGCAATAATGATATGTAACAGAACCAAAGTAAAAATAGATCCAGTTAAAAGATATAGGGAAGGTAATTACATACTGATAAAAAGCAGTATAGAAAATGAGAAAATATCAGTAGTTAACATGTATGCATCAAATGACAAAGCATCCAAATTTCTAAATAAGAAACTAATGGAGCTCAAGGATGAAATAGAAAAACTATACTAGTGGGAGACCTGAACCTTCTTCTATCAGATCTAGATAAAACAAACAAAAAAATAAATGAGAAAAAGGTAAGAGAGGTGAATGAAATCTTAGAAAAATTAGAGTTAATAGATATGTGGAGAAAAAGAAATATGGGGGAAAAAAAGAATAATCCTTTTCAGCAGCACATCATGCATTCCCAAAGATTGGCCATGTACTAGGGCATAAAAAGATTACAAACAAATGCAAAAGAACAGAAATAATAAAAACAACTTTTTAGATCATAATGCAATAAAATAATAATTAGTAAGGGCACATGGAGAGGCAAATCAAAAATTAATTGAAAATTAAATATTATTCCCCCAAATTAGTTAAAGAACAAATCATAGAAACAAATAATAATTTCATTGAAGAAAGTGACAATGATGAGACATCCTTTCAAAATCTATGGGATATGGCCAAAACAGTACTCAGGGGATAAGTAATATTCTTGAGATCATGCATTAATAAATTAGGAAGGGCAGAGATCAATGAATTGTGCACACAAATTTAAAAAAATAGAAAGTGAACAATTAAAAATCCTCAGATGAAAACTAGAGATCTGAGAAATTAATAAAATTGAAAGTCAAAGAACTATTGATTTAATAAATAAGACTAGAATCTGGTACATTAAAAAAAATAAGATAGACAAAGTACTGCTTTATCTAATTAAAAAAAGGAAAGAAGAAAACCAAATTAATAATGTTGAAGATGAAAAGGGAGACCTCTCCTCTAATGAAGCAGAAATTAAGACAATCATTAAAAACTATTATGTCCAATTATATGGCAATAAATATGGCAATATGGGTGATATGAATGAATATTTACAAAAATATAAATTGCCTAGATTAACAGAAGAAGAAATAAAATACATAAATAATCCCATATCAGAAAAATAAATTGAACAAGCCCTCAAAAAACTCCCTAAGAAAAAAATCCCCAGGAGCAGATGGATTCAGAAATAAATTCTATCCAACACTCAAAGAAAAACTAATTCCAATATTATATAAATTATTTGACAGCATAAGAAAAGAAGGAGTTCTACTAAATTCATTTTATGACACAAATATGGTACTGATTCCAAAGTCAGGCAGTTCAAAAACAGAAAGAAAACTGTAGACCAATCTCCCTAATGAACATAGATGCAAAAATCTTAAATAGAATACTAGCTGAAAGACTCCAGCAAGTGATCACAAAGGTTATTCATTATGATCAGGTGGGATTTATACCAGGAATTCAAGTATGGTACAATATTAGGAAAACCATCCACATAATTGACCATATCAACAAGCAAGTCAACAAAAATCACAGGGTTGTCTCAATAGATGCAGAAAAAGACTTTGACTATATGCAACTCTCATTACTATTGAAAACACTAGGAAGCATAAAAATTGAAGGGCCTTTCCTTAAAATAATAAACAGTATATATCTAAAACTAACAGCAAACATCATCTTCAATGGGGATAAACTAAAAGCCTTCTCAATAAGATCAGAAGTGAAACAAGGATGCCCATTATCACCTCTACTATTTAACATTGTACTAGAAACACTAGCTTTAGTGATTAGAGAAGAAAAAGAAATTGAAGGTATTAAAATAGGCAATGAGGAGACCAAGCTATCACTCTTTGCAGATGATATGATTGTCTATTTAAGAATCCTAAAGAATCCACCAAAAAGCTATTGAAAATAATCAATAACTTTAGCAAAGTTGCAGGATACAAATAAACCCACATAAGTCATCAGCATTTCTATATATTTCCAAGACATTTCAGCAGCAAAATTAGAAAGAGAAATTCTATTTAAAATTACCCTAGACAATATAAAAAACTTAGAAATCTGCCAAGACAAACAGAAGAACTCTATGAACACAACTACAAAACACTTTCCACACAATTAAAACTAGACTTGAACAATTGCAAAAACATTAACTGCTCAGGGGTAGGATGAGCTAACATAATAAAAATGACAATCCTACCCAAACTTATTTAGTTATGCAATGCCATACCCATCAATCTACCAAAAAACATTTTTACTGAATTAGAAAAAAAACATAGCAAAGTTCATTTGGAAGAACAAAAGATCAAGGATATCCAGGGAAATCATGAAAAAAAATTCAAAGGAAGGAGGACTTGCAGTCCCAGATCTCAAGCTATATTATAAAGCAGTGGTTATCAAAACAATTTGGTACTGGCTAAGAGACAGAAAAGAGGATCAGTGGAATAGACTTGGGGTAAATGACTTCAGCAAGACAGTCTATGATAAACCCAAAGGTCCCAGTGTTTGGGACAAAACCCCACTTTTTGACAAAAAAAACTACTAGGAAAATTGGAAGGCAGTGTGGGAGACATTAGGTTTGGATCAACATCTCAAACCCTATACCAAGATAAACTCATAATGGATAAATGACTTGAATATAAAGAAGGAAACTATAAGCAAATTAGGCAAACACAGAATAGTATACTTGTCAGATCTTTGGGAAAGAAAAGACTTTGAAACCAAGCAAGAGCTAGAAAAAACCACAAAATGTAAAGTCAATAATTTTGATTACATCAAATTAAAAAGTTTTTTGTACAAACAAAACTAATGCATCCAAAATTAGAAGGGAAGAAACAAATTGGGGAACAATCTTCATTACAAAATCCTCTGACAAAGGTCTAATTAATCAAATTTATAAAGAACTAAACAAGTTGTACAAAAAAATCAGGCCATTCTCCAATTGAAAAATGGGCAAGGGACATGAATAGGCAATTTTCAGTTAAAGAAATCAAAACTATTAATAAGCACATGAAAAAGTGTTCTGAATCTCTTATAATCAGAGAAATGCAAATCAAAACAACTCTGAGGTATCACCTCACACCTAGCAGATTGGCTAACATGACAACAAAGGAAAGTAATGAATGCTGGAGGGAATGTGTCAAAGTTGGGACATTAATTCATTGCTGGTGGAGTTGTGAACTGATCCAACCATTCTGGAGGGCAATTTGGAACTATGCCTAAAGGGTGATAAAAGACTGTCTGCTGTTTGATCCAGCCATAGCACTGCTGTGTTTGTACCCTAAAGAGGTAATAAGAAAAAACCACATGTACAAAAATATTCATAGCTGCACTCTCTGTGGTGGCAAAAAAATTGAAAAATGAGGGAATGCCCTTCAATTGGGAAATGGCTGAACAAATTTTGGTATATGTTGGTGATGGAATACTATTGTGCTCAAAGGAACAATAAAGTGGAGGAATTCCATGGGGACTTGAACAACCTCTAGGAATTGATGCAGAGTGAGAGGAGCAGAACCAGGAAAATATTGTACAGAGAGACTGATACAGTGTGGTACAATCGAATGTAATGGACTTCTCCATTAGTGGCAATGCAAAGACCCTGAACAACTCGGAGGAAACTACAAGAAAAACCACTATCCACTTCCAGAGGAAACACTGCGGGAGTAAAAACACCAAAGAAAAACAACTGCTTGAATACATGTTTTAAAGGGATATGGTTGGGGATGTAGACTCTAAATGAACATCCTAGTGCAAACAACAACATAGAAATAGGTTCTGATCAAGTAATACCCAATGAAATTGTGTGTTGGCTGTGGGAAGAGTGGGTGGAGGGGAAGGGAGGGAAATAATGTGATTATTGTAACCAAGGAATGGAACCAAGGCCAACTAAACTTATTCAAATGGAAAAAAAAATGTGGAAGAGTTTTACTCTAAAAAACAAAAAAAGAAGTCCACATTCTAAAGGGGAAGACAACATGACAAACCTGAAAATATGTTATGTATGATAGCATATATACAGACTATATTATATTCCTTGTCAACTTGGTGAAGGGTAGAAGGGGAAAAGAGCATGGTTCACAAAAATGTGAGGAAATGATTATTAAAATTGTATCTACATATAATCTTGGATGGGGGAAGAAGCAGTCAGAAAGGTAGAGAGATAAAAAATGATGAAAAATCAGAGAATAGAGCATCCAAGAGTAAAACATGGTCAATAGTCCTGAGTACCCCAGAGTGCAAAATTAAAAAAAAAAAAGATTAATAAATCATTATAGTTTTCATTTAGTGGTAATTGGTAGCTTTGGAAAATTCCTCTTCTTTTATATAGCTTTTCTTTTATGTCTTCTTCTACAGACTTTCCTTTTGCTTTAGTTTTATTCTCCTTTGATATTATCAATTCTAACACTATTCTAGTCTATTCTCTCTTGCCAGGATGATTCTGCTCATGTAGTCTGCCATCACTTCAGATATAACATATAAAACAATTATAACAAAAAAAAAACCACTGTCATTGAAGGTTCCTCTCCTCCAAACTTCCTTCTGTCAAAGGTTACATCATTCTTTAGGTTTAATGTTTTAAAGTCACATTGACTGCATATCTTGACCTCCTTAAATCAATCACCATTTGTTATGTGCCCTTAAATAATATGAACCTGATGTCCTTGGAACCTTTTATTCAAAGAATCCATACTTTCACTCTTCTTGATGCCACCCAGCTAGATAAGACCTTCCAAATTCCACACATATAAATGCAAAAGATTGATAACTGGTACCTTTAAACTCAGTATCTTCGTATTCTAATACATCTTGTGTAGACTTTTATGTGATTAAAATTTTTATTGGTAATTAAAGTAGTACCCAGGTACTTAAATGTTGCTAGATGCCAAAATGGACATAGCATTGGACTTAGCATCAGAATGAGCAGAGTTGATATCAAGCCAAAGACAGTACTAGTTGTGTGACCTTGAACAAGCCTTACTTTACCTCTGCTTCAATTTCTTCATCTATAATGGGGATAATAAAAGTACCTAATTTCCTTAGTTATTGTGAGGTAAAAATAAGAATTTTGTAAAGACCTTTGTAATATTTTAAATATATAAATGCTATGTATTACTTTTATTATTGTTATTATTATTAATTTTTACTAATTACAAAATGAGAGAAAATAAATTAGAAGAGATCTAAAATGTAATTGACTCCAACCCGCACCTTAACAACAATAAGTTACACAACCTTGATTACAACTAGCTGTTCAGATGTTGCTTGAAAATCTCCAAGTAGTGGCAATCTACTAACAACTAAGTCCTCTCCATTTTGGACAGTCTTAATTATTAGGAATTATTTGTCTTTTTTTCAATTTCTGCCCATTGCTTTTAGGCTAGTCTTATGGAAAGAGTTCAATGCTTAATTTTTATATTTCAGTCTTTACAATGTATGAAAATACTACCCTTCCTTGCTCTACTACTATTCATGAAATGACTATGGAATTGATAAATAAAACTAGATATTGTTAGGTTTTTTATTATCCCCTGAATTAAATAACCCTACTTGCTTCTTTGATTCTCATATGGTGTGGTCTCAAGTTCCCATTCCCTTCTAGTTTCTCCTCTTTGGACATTCTCTAGCTTATTAATGTTCTTCCTAAAATATGTATGCTATATATTATAGGTGTACTGAGTAGAGTAAGTACAGGTGGACCATCATCTTTGCTCCTTTAAATGTAGCCTAAAAGCACATTACTTTATCATTATCCATAGTTCATTTAAAATAATAATTTCTTTTTATTAAAATTTCATATTTAAATGCAGTCTTTCCATCCTACTCCTACCTTATCCCTATTAATTTGATAAAAAATGAGTTTGGAATAGATTTATCCCCATTTAATTTACTTTCCTTAAACTTATCTTTCTAATTCTTTTTTAATGTTGTTTCTATCCATTGTATCATCTACACTTATAACTTTTTTTGTCAACTAAAAATTTGCATCTATGACTTCCTACAACTCAGTGATTAAATAAATATTAAATAGCATAGTGCCAAAGACAGTTGCTGTTAGAACTTCCTATAAGGCCTTTCTGCCTGAAGTCAAACATTAATTGTGTGCACAGGGTAATTTCTAATTTCTAACTTTCTTGTTCATGAGACAGTCTTGGCTTTGTTATCTCCCCCAATAAGTCTAAAACTTCTTCCCAGATTTTATTGGTTTCCCTTTGCCAATATACTCCTCATGTCCTATTCTAGATTCTTTGCAATTATCAACTTTATCTTACACTTTAGGGTTCATCACTAGTGTTCTAGCCAAACCGGTTGCCTTTGTGTCTTCCCCACACTTGTCCTATTATTTAGAACTTTGTTTCTTTCCTCATATTATTCCCTCTTATTTAATAACCCTTGGTTAAGGAAAGTTGCAAATATTTTCTCTTTCATTTTTCTAAAGGACCCAAATAGGTTTTCGGGGAAGCCTCTAATCACCATACAGTATATCCTGATGCTTCCTCATTTTGTTCATTTTCTTGGGCTTTACTAGGTCAGAACTAAAAGCTTTGGGGCTGTTTTCAAGGCCCTGAATGTTACTATTTAGATAGAAAACTCTTCAAAAGAGATATCTCAAAAGGAGACTGAAAGACAACAGAAGTTTTTTTTTTATTTTGTTTTAAAATTTCTAGCAGAATGACAGCTGCCATGAATTTTGACATTTTTTATTTTAAGATTCTATTTCATTTAGTGAATCTACTCCAATTTATAATGTGAGGGTGTTTTAATGTGAAATTGGCCCAATATTTTGAAATGTTATTTTGAAATGCAGACTTTTAGAAATATTCTGGCTTATTTTGAAATATTTGAGACTAACATTTTTTAAAAATTCTAGATAGAACTATGAGGAGCCCAGATAGGTTCTGAGAATGCTTCCAGATGCATGAACTCTATAGGTAGAAATCCTACATTTGTGCATGAATGCAAAAGGGCCTGGGACTGGTAGAATGAGCCTGAAATACCACCCAGTGGTTTACACTGATGTTGCATGCTAAATACAATATAGAATGTGCCCCTAGGATGAAGTCACCTGGGCAAAGATGTCCATTCACTAGGCTTTTCTTTTCCAAGTCTAAAGTAAGGGACTGGCCAGCAATATAAAATAAACTTTAGCATGAATATTATTTATACAGGGACTACCATCCTTCTCACTAATATCTATGTGTTGAAATTCTATCTACCTTTCTATAGGTAGCCCAAATACACTTCTTCCATGTAGCCTTCTATTACACTCATGAATATTAAAATTGGAAGTGAGGGTCTCTTCCTTGAACTCGGGATACAACTTTGTATTTTTCATATTAATATATCTGTTCTACTTTGTTTCACAATTATTGGTTATTTCTGTATCTTTTGTATTAGAATGTAAGCTTAATGAAGGAGAGGGTCATGCCTTATTGCTCTTTGTATCTTCCCCAAAGCATCACTCGGTGAATAACATATCATAAATGCCTGTTTTTGATGTGGTACCAGAACATGGCAGCTATGCCTAACCTTGTTGTTTTTAAGGGATTGTGATAAAGAAAGCTCTGTGTCTTTTCACTCTAGGGAACAGTGTGGGCTAGAGTTAACGTGTGTCAACTTAATACTAACACTCTCCAATATGAACTCTACTAATTGGTCACCCTTGTCAAGCTTTGAGAAATTTAATTTCCTTATTAATTCAAAGTTGGGACCTACTTAAAACTGTTTAAATATTCTTTAACAAACAATTTCAATCAATTCCAAAATATAAGCTTCTTTAATATTTCCAGATTCCAAAGCTCCAACTTAAAATTCACTCAAATGAGAACAATATGTCTGTTCAAAGTTGTCAATTAAGACCCAGAAGGCTTTGGACTTTTAAGATACTGACAAGTGTGGCAGCTCACTTTTCTCACAAAGGCTGTCCTATTCCTAAAGAAGCTCATCTTGCATGATAATTCCACTCTCATTCCTTTTATGTTTTTCCAATTTATGCTTTAACTTTGACTCAAAAGCCTAATTCTTGATTCTTTTATTTTATTTTACTTGGTTTAGTTGCCTTTGTACATTGGCAACTCACCATCATTGTAACTCTTTCTGTTATACCTCAGTTTCCATAAAATTCAAATAGCTGGAGTAAATCAATTCTGTGAAACACACATTTGCTTTCCTTACTCTTTTTATCTAAATGCTGTAAGAAATATACCCGAACCACTCAGATGACCACTGCTGCTTTCTCTAACACTGGTAAACTCTTCCTGGTCAAAAATAACTACTTTATATATCCTATTTTGTCATCTTACACCATGATGAAAATGGTCTGCCTTCATATATTCAAAGATCTTATTGACATTCCTTATGTTGCTCCTGCTTTGAACTCCAAAGCAAAAAAAATAAAAAAGTCCTGGAACTCCGTTGGTCATTTTGAAGTTCTCAGCCATGTTAACTTGTCACAAGAATGCTGCCAGTTCAAGTGGGAAGATTGGGGCATGCTCAATCATATAAGGACCCAAGGTTTCTGCAAATAACCCCAGGAAAACTTTAATATGTATCACTATCTAGAAAAGAACTACAATCCACCTATAAACTCTTCCATTCAGTCCAGGATATACTGAGACAAGTTAGACAATGAGACAGAAAGTGAGAAAACTCTGAAATGAGAGACAGCATGAAAATAGGAGCAACAGTTTTTAGCCTAGAGGGAAAGGCTCAAGTTAATAGTGTAGATAGCTGAGTCCTGGGACAAGAGGGTAACATTAGGTAGAACCCAGTACTGGAACAACCAGTATTCTTTGGGATTCAGTCTTGACTTTTATAGACAGGCTCAGGCAGGAACTTCCCTGTCTTTTCAGAAATGCAAGCTAAAAACATAACTCAAAGACCTTATAGTCATATCAAATAATCTACCAAATAACATCTAGGAAAAAAAATAGAAGAGAAATGTATTACAGTAACAAAAGATAAAACATTTCAAGGGTCATATAGGGAAAAAAGCAGGTGTAAAGGGTACCAGTATTTCAAAATATCTTACAAAGTAGTGATTACTAAAATTCTTATTAAAATTATTTGGTACTGATTCATAGAATGATGAATCAATGGAACATGCAACACACAGAAGCAAAAAGATTAGCATAATATTTGAAAAACCCAGATGATCTTGTAACTGGAGAAATAACGCCCTATTTGATGAAAACTAATGGGAAAATTAGAAAGTGGTTTGGCACAAACTGAGATAGTACAGCATCTCACACTGTATACCAAGATGAATCTCCAAAGGATATATGATAAACATAAAAGAAATCTTCATAACAAAATCAAAGGAGCTAGGAAAGTACCTATCAGATCTGAATTAGGAGATATAACGAGAGGATCATAGAAAATAAAACACATAATTTAATTTTATAAAATTTTAAAGGTTTTACAGTTTAATAGGAAAAAAGATTAACTTGGAAAGATCTTTTCAGTTTCTCTCATAAATAAATGTCTCCTATCACAAATAAATAAGGACTTGATTCTACTTTATAAAACTAAGATAAATGGCAAATGGATATGAACAGCTTTGAAGAAAGAATTAAAAACTATTAATAAACATATAAATGATATAAATTATTAAGAAAGAAATGCAAATTTAAGTAACTCTGAGGTTCTACTTTATCCCTAATCTAGATTGGTAAATCTCATAAGAGAGGGAAATGACTAATATTGTACAGGATTCAGGAAAATGGGCACACTGATTCATTGTTACTTAAGTTGTGAAATAGTCCATCAGTTTTAGAAAGTAACTTAGAACTGTGACAGAAAAGTTACTAAAGTGTTCATAATCTCTGACCCAACTAACTATCCCATGAATAATTTTAATTTCCAAAGAGTTCAATGAAACAAGAAAAGTATCTATGCAAAATATTTAAGCAATTCTTTTCATAGTAGTCCCAAACTGAGAAATGAAGGTGTGGCAAATTTATTAAAGAATGACTAAGCAAACTGTGGCATATGAATATAATGGATTACCACTGGGCTACAAGAAATGATTCAAACAGGGGAGCAGGAAAAACTTGTATAAACTAATTCAGAGTGCAGTAAGTAGAACTAGGAAAATAATCTAGACATTGGAAGACAAAATTATACATAAAAACAACTTTGAAAATGTTTAGATCTCTGAATAATATATTGATAAATCATGAGTGAGGAGGACTAAATAATTCTCATGCCACCCAAATCTAGCCAGAGAAGTTGATAGACTGCGAATCTGAAATGAGATGTGAGTATTTGGATATGGACAAATTTGATTTGCTGAACTATATGAGCTTTTTTAAAAATATGTATTTTTTTAGTTTCTTAATTTGTTTAACTGGGAGTGAAGGGAGGGAATAATAGAAGGGAGAGATCATTAGGGTAACAAAAAGATACCACAATGCCATTTCTATCACTTATTAGCTCCCATTGGTGTCAGGGTCAAATGAGTTTCTCTTTTAATCACTCATCTATATTAGTGGGAGGAATGAATAATATTAACAAAATAGCTCAAATTCCTACAAGGCAAAAATGGTTTCCAGGAGCCTCTTGGAAATACACATAGTTTAAAGCTTGCCAAGAATCTCCTAACAGCACCTTTAGGGCTATTTTCCATTGACTGGAACTCTGTAAATTACTGAAACAATTAGCCAGGTTTCTGAGAATGAGGTCAAGAACATTTGATATTTCTTCTCTTTTTTACCAGTTACATCCTCTGAAAATGTGGCTTAGATATTATATAATAAGAGATTCCATTAATATATTTAATTCCCAAAAGGAATTTGTTGGACTTTTTTCATTCTGGTAATCTTATTTTACTCAATTTCAAACTTCAAAAACAAATTCATTTTATACTATATTGTTCCTTTTAAAAATAGAAGCAGCACAGATTTACATTATTTTAATGCAGGGTTATTCTTATTCCACAAAAGAATGAAATAAGACAATCAAAATAACAAGTTAGGACTAGAAATGTTATCAATGGAAGGGAATATTCAGCAATGTTTAAAAACAATAAAAGACGAAATTTGCAATAATGAAACAAATTTGTAAAATGTAGAACTACACAGCAGCTTTAAATATATATAAATTATTTTTATTAATTATATTATTAAAGCTCATTTATTATGGATAAAGGTGCATATATGTGTGTGTATGTGTGTTTCTCTAGGTTGCTGTGTGTGTATAATATGACTGGGCTTGCAATTTCTTAGATATAGGAAATTTCTAGATGAAGAGACTCTGTCTACTCCTGTACTTTTTCAGTCACTTATAATGATAGCCAACATCTATTTTGCTAAGGTTTGCAAAACACTTTATATGTGTTACTTTATTAATTCTTCACAGGTGTTCTTTGAGGTAGATGCTTTTATTATCTCCATTTTAGAGATGAGAACACACAGGCTGAGAGTTTAAGTAGCTTTCTAAAGTTCACATAGCTCAGAAATATTTAAACTCATGTTTTTGTTTTTTTCTGACTCCAAGTCTTATTTTCTAGAAACCGAACTTCTAGATTTACCACTTATAGTCTGAAACTTGGGGAGTTTCTAAGAGTAAAATTTTAGTTTAAATCTCTCAACTTCTGATTATACAGAATAGATAGATATACAGACAGACCGACAGACAGACAGACAGACACAGATAGATAGATAGATAGATAGATAGATAGATAGATAGATAGATAGATAGATAGATAGATAGAAATAGAGTTAGAGGTAGATATCAGAGTTAGAATTTAAACTGCTTTCCTTGACTTAAGACTGCCTATCCATTATTCTCTTTTCTCTCTCTTTCTCTGCATCTCTCCTCTATCTTTATCTTAATCATTATTATCCCTAATTCTCTTCCTCCATCATCTACCTTAATCTCTCTTATCTTTGTCCATATTTAAATATTTATTCTTATGAAGTTACTACTATGCATACAGATTGTTCAAAGACCTAAAATGACTGGTAGTCTAGTCTCAATATAAAAGGACCAGAAATTAGACATGCCATTCCAGATTATACTTGACCTATTAGGTTCTATAGTCTGCTTCCACCAATCCAAGTCAGCCATTCAATTGATTCAACAAACATTTATTGAGCTTAGTTCCTCTTATGGCAAGTGTGGAATGTCAATTCAATGATGGCAGAGATTATCTCACTTTTGGTTTTCTATGCTCAGTACGTAGTACACTGCCTGGCACGTAAATCACCAATAAATTCTTACTATTTATTGGCAGGCTGAAATGCTATAGATATTATTTCATCATCACTATTTCATGATGAGACAATTGAGGCACATTGAAGTGAAAGTGACTAAAGACTAGAGTAATATAACACTACCTGAAGGCTAACCTAAATTAATTGACTTTAGGCATAGGATTATTACTATCAATTTACATCTTAGAGTGAATAAAGTTAGGTGCCATTATGAAGTGACAATTCAGAATAGGCAGGCATATATGAAATGAAATCTGAATTATGGAACTGAATGCTTACATTTATTACATCTAAAATCTGTTGAGGCACTGTAGTGAATACAAGTTTAGCCAAATATTTCTTTTTTTTTTTTTAAGATCTATGTAAAATGTCACCATTATCCAACAGATACACTGTTTGGGGACTTCTCTGCTACTCTATAACATCTCTTCCTTCTACCAAAAAAAACAAAAAAAAACTCATTACCAAGATCATCAGATTTCTCTGACATGTACTTCCTTCTGTACCACACCGTATATCTCTGTCACTTTTTTGTTTCTTTTTGTGTGTTATCTTCCTTTTCGACTGTAAGCTTCTTAAGGGCAAAGAAGAAGTATCTGTTTTTATTCATATTTGTATTTCCAGCACTTACTACAGTGCCTGGAACAGAGTAGGTCCTTAATAAATATTTATTGACTAACTGAATAATTGAAAAATAAAAGACTGTGTTATCCATTTAAAGGAAGTTCAGGCTTCTAGCAGATGTGGGATGAGTGACAAGAATAAAAGATTTTTTTTTACTTCTACAGAAAAGATGTTTTGAGGCTTACTTCTTACTTCTCTCCCTCTAGCTACCTATTCATGACCATTATTTTAAAAATCTATGTTTTTTCACTATGTTATTTTCCAGATTCTTTGGTTTATGATTCCTTGTCTCTGAACTCACCAGATTAGTTTCTACAGGTAACATAATTCTTTTATACGAGGAAACCAAAGACATCAGAAATAAAACTTGGCATAAATAAATCCACGGAATCAATTTGTCAATAAATCTAGGCTTCCTCCTCCTTACTGTCCTCCTTTTACTCTGTGATCCAAGGATATTTCATCTTCTAACTGACTTTTCATTTGCTGTCATTCATGACTAAAATACTCTAGTTCTTCTCATATCAGCTTCCTGGCTTCCCTCAAGACTTAGCTGACATTTTACCTGATGTAGGAAGTCTTTTCTAGACCTTCCTAAGCTTAGTGTCTTTCCTTTAAGACTATTTATCCATTTATCTCTTCTATATTTTATTTGTAGATGGTTGTTTGCATGTTGTCTCCATTATTAGACTCCATGTTCCTTGAAAGCAGGAATTGTGTAGAAGCAAAACCAATGCAAATAAAATTAGAAGGAAAGCAACAAACTGGGGGAAATTATAACAAAATTATCTGACAAAGGACTAATTTACCAAATATATAAGGAACTAAGTAAATTTTATAAGAAATCAAGTCATTCTCCAATTGACAAATGTCCAAAGGATATAAATAGGTCATTTTCAGATGAAGAAATCAAAATTATTAATAATCATATGAAAAAGTGTTCCAAATCCCTCCTGATTCAAATCTGAGGAATCACCTCATATCTAGCAGACTGGCCAATATGTGAAAGTAAAGGAAAATAATAAATGTTGGAGGGGATGTGGAAAAATTGGAACACTAGTGCACTCCTGGTGGCATTCCTGGTGGAGTTGTGAATTGATCCAACCATTCTGGAAGACAATTTGGAATTATGCCCAAAGGGCATTAAAATGCATGTCCTTTGTTCCAGCAACACTACTATTAGGTTTGTATGCCAAAGACATAATAATAAATGGTTGTACAAAAATATTAATAGCCACATTCTTTGTAATAGCAAAAAATTAGAAAATGTGGGGGTGTCCCTCAATTGGGGAATGGCTATGGTATATGATGATGACAGAATACTATTGTGCTACAAGGAATAATGAACTACTAGGTTTCTATATGACCTGGAAAGATATCCATGAACTGATGCATAGTGAAATGAGCAGAACTAGGAGAACATTGTACACAGTATCTGAAAAATTTGGGGATGATCAAATGTGATAGACTTTGCTTCTAAAAGCAATACAATGATCCAGAACAATCCCAAGGGACTTATGAGGAAGAAAGCCATCCAAATCAAGAGAAAGAATTGTGGGAATAGAAATGCAGAAGAAAAACATATGATTTATTACTTGTTTATATGGGCATATGATTTGGGGGTTTGGTTTTAAAATATTACTCTATTACAAAAAATGAAAAATATGAAAATAGGTGTTGAGCAATAATACATGTATAACCCAGTGGAATTGCTTGTTACCTCCAGGACACAGGAGGGAAAAGAGAAGGGAGAGAATATGAATTGTGTAACCATGGGAAAATACTTTAGAATAAATAAATATTAAAAGAAAATAAAATTAAAAAAAAGCAGGAATTTCCTTTTGTCTGTCTTTGTATCCTCAGCACTTAGCAGAGTGTCTGGCACATAGTAGATGCTTAATAAATGCTAATTGACTAAATGACAGATTTACTATTATAATGCTACACTTTAGAATACAAATATTAAGATTAGACATCTGAAAGGGCAATGTTCAAAAATGATAGGATAGATAGAAAATACACAGAGATGGGAACAAATAATCACGAATAACTGCATGAATTAGGAAAGACCCTCTAAAGGACAAGATATGAGCTGAACCTTGAAGGAATCTAGAGAAAAATGAAGAAACAGGAAAAATTAATCTTAAATGGTGTGGCTTCATAAAACACTATATTTTGTACATCAGATGACACATTGTTCTGTAGGATTCAGAATCTGCTCATTTATTGCCTTTAATTTTCTGAAGTGTGTTTGCCAAGTTCAGACTTAAGTTAATTTCATGGGCTAAGTTGGCATAAGATAATCTATTGCACTCATTAGTATCCCTTATGCCTAAGCATCATTGTACAACTTGTATATGGTATCTTGATGAATTGATTTTAGTGTTGTCCCATTAGAAGTCATGCATTGTTGCTGATTATTGCAATTAAAACTAAATACTAAACTCACTTCCTATGAATAAAAGGGTACCCCAGTGGCCAGTTCACCACATTAGGCAGGAATATCACTATTGTGGGCTATTCTGTATGCAACCCTCTTCAGTTAAATTTCCATCATCATTATTCTTCAAGAGCTAATAAATTCTCTTTTATCTATAAGGTTAATTTTCCTCCTCCAATTGAATAAATATAGATTCTTCCCATTGTAGTTCACTATGGATACGTAACAATATGGGGATACTTTCTTTCCAGGATATCAGCTCAAACAAGAGTCTTGTTTTAGATCACTCTGAGATACATTTTAATCATTGGTTGACAACCCCAAAAATCTACTACCTCTCCAAATATTGAACTCTGCAACAGACACAAAGGTTTTCATTCTCTTGGATTAACAGGGATGAGATATCTCACTCTTGGGCTTATCCCAAATGGATTGACCCAAAGACATAAAACTTACACACAAAAGAATTTAAGAGAAGTATCTTACACGTCACAAAATCAGAGATCTTTTGCTATATAGTATCCCTTCTCAATGGATTATTGATCTGATCCTAACTGTCAAATGATACATTTATTATTGTAGATACAGACTCAGGCTTACTGTCAGTTGTGAGGTTAAGGAATGATAACAACAGGTTCTAAGCTTCTCTATACATTTCTTTCTGTCTGAATGCTTAATCTCCTAGGCAGAATTTTATGAATGCCAATTTATAAAAAGACCTACATATAAATACCACTTGCTATACATTTTCCATGATTTTTTTCAATAACATATAATTTTAACATTAGAGAAACTGTTTCTCAGTATTAATTACATTCTGTAATTAGTTACCTGTTTTCTATGTTCAAATTACTAGGGTACCATGTTGAGAATGGCAATATAATTCAAGTGGACCATATTTATTGAAAAATAATTAGTTTATGCTAATATTGAACAAGTTGAAAAATAGTGCACACCATTATATAAATGTTTTTAAAAAGTCTTTTAATGACGAGATATTAACTGTCATTTAATGTTTTTAATATCGTTGCATTTAATTTTCCTTTTTTCATATCTGTTTTCATTTTGTAGAATCTGGGAACCAAAGATACTGACCAATAATGCCTTTTTCTCATTTTTTTTGTGCTATGTGAATATGTGACCCATTTGTGAATATGTGAATATACCATACACCTTTTCCCTATCCAGTGAATTTTCCCTTAGAACAAAGAAAAAAAGGCAAGCAAAACCTGCTGACCACTTATGACAGTATATGCAATATGCCCCATCCATAGTTCCTACCTTTTGAAGGTGGGAGATAAAGTATTCATTTCTTCCCCTGGACCAGTCTTGCTCATTATAATTGCATAGGAACCAGTTTCATTTTATTATTCCTTCTGTTTACATTCTTAACATACCTTATATTTTCTTGGTCCCATTTATTTAATTCTCTATAAGTTCATCAAAAACTTCCAATTTTTTTCTGGTAATATTTTATTGTTGCATGTGGTAAAATAATATCTTAATACATACACACATTATTTTTGTTCATTTTCCAATCAAATAGCTTATTCTTTGATTGCATTTCTTTGCTATCTCTGAAAAATGCTTCAATAAGTATTTTGGCATCTAAGATTTTATTTTTGTCCTTAAGTTCTTTAGGGTATATTCCCAATAGGGCAATCTCTGAATCAAAGGATATGGACATTTCATATATGTTTTACATAGAATTCCAAACTCTTTAACAGAATGATTAGACTGACAACTCCACCAATACTTTATTGGCATTTCTTCCCTCCTATTGCTCCTTCAACAATGACTATTTTCTCTCCTGTCATCTGTTAAGATTGGATTTGGCTATCTCCTGATTTGTAACAATGAAGGTACTTAGCTCTTCCTTGATAGTGAAGATAAAATGTTAATCCCGGGTCTATTTTTAGATTTTGATCCCCAAAAGTATTAACATGGTATTTAAAGTAGATCTATACATTTTAACCACAAGAAGGTGTGAACTAACTACAAAAAAGTACAAAATAACCACAAAAAGGTGTGAACATCCATTTCATTCATTGAGTGGGAAGTCTGTGACCCATGTGTGAATGAGTGGGCAGTCTTGGAGAGGAACATCTGCTGTGATTGGTAGATGCAAAATTTAGGGGAGGTGATATAAGAGAAAAAGATCTTTAAATAGAGGAAACAGAGGCACACAGATCATTTGAAGGATCATTCAGTCAGTCAGAGTTGGACTGGAAGAATCAGTCACACGAAGCTGTACTGGAAGATAGACACGTGAGGAAAGACTGGAAGACAGATACTCAGACTTGTAGTGAAGACATTTGGCTGTGGAACTGGACCCCTGAAGGAGCTTCTGCAGGAGACCTCAGACTGCTTTCCTTTTACAGGGTCACCTGGTGAGTGAATGGCTGACTTAGTTTCCTTGCCCTTTCTGGAGTTGTGCACCTCCTAGAAAGGCCCATCCTCTTGAGATTCCTTTCTCCTAGCTGGGGCTTAGAACTTCTACCTGGCTCTGAAGAAGCCAGAGGTCGCTCTCGCTCTCTCTCTCTCTCTCTCTCTCTCTCTCTCTCTCTCTCTCTCTCTCCTTTCTCCCTTTTCTCTCTTCCTTAATATCTTCCCTCTATTGTAAATAAACTACCATAAATTATATTTTACTTTAGTAATTCATTTTGGGATTTAGAAATTAAATCCCTGGTGACCACCAATTAAATATTGAAGAGTCCAAGTTTGTTTTAATATTCATTAGGTGCACAAATATATGGCTGTTAATTATAATTATTTTAAGAAATATTTGCTCACAATATAAAACACTTATTGATTGGCTTTTAGTCTTACATATTTGTGTAATATTTTATGTATTGGATATCAGACTTTTATAAGAGATATTTGACATGCTTAAAACAAATAATAGGGACTTTCTATTGTAGTTGAATAGATTCTGCTCATGTAAAATCTTTTTAAAATTTTATATAGTTGAAATTATTGTTTTTCTTTTATTATCTCCTTTGTCCATCTTTTAATTAAACATTTTATACTACACAGATGTGAGAGGAATCTCATAAATTTTTCTCTAATTATTTTGCTTAAATAATCTTAGATACTTAGATAAGGTATTCAGATACATTCATTTTGGGGAGATTATTTTCATTTTTTAAAAATTATTTTATATATTAACAAAATTTCTATTTGTATCTCTTCCCCTCACAGTGAGCCCTCTCATATAATAAATATCATTTTAAAGGAAAAAAGAAGGAGAAAAATCAGCAAAACTGATCAGAATACTGAAAAGATCTGAGAATATTTAAAAATTCCACACCCCAGGAAGTCTCTCATTTATTTTTAAAATATTTTATTTTTTCCAATTACTTTTAAAAAATGTTTTTTTCCAAAATTTTGAATTCCAGATTTTCTCCTTCAATACTTCTGAACCCTCATCATTAAAAAAGTAAGCAATTTAAAATAGGTTACACATATGACGTCAGGCAAAATATATTTCTAAATTGGTCATGTAAAAGAAAACAAACCAGAAAAATAAAGTAAAAGAACAACAACATATGCTTAAATCTACATTCAAACTTTGTCAGTTTCACTTTCTCTAGAGGTGGATAGGCTATTTCACCATAAAGTACTATGCGATTATCTTGATCATCATATTGCTGAGCACAGTTAAGTCTTTCACAGTTGATTATAATACAATATTGTGGCTATTGGGTATACTATTCTGGTTCTGTTCATTTTACTTTGTGCAATTTCATTTAAGACTTTACAGGTTTTTCTGAAAGTATCTTGCTAATAATTTCCATAATAAAATAGAATTCCATCATAATCATATATCACAGTGTATTAAACCATTCCTCAATTGATGGATATCCCCGGGATTTCAAATCTTTACCACAACAAAAACCAAAAGAGCTGCTATAAATAGGTTAATACATATTTTTGCTTGTTCTTTTTTATTTCATTGGAATACAGACATAATAGTGGTGTTGCTGGATCACAATGTATGCTCATTTTTATAGCCCTTTACACATATTTCCAAATTGCTCTCCAGAATGGATAGATCACTTCATAGGCTATACTATTTTTTTGACAAGCTTCTTTCCAATTTTCCCAGAAGATATAAAATGTTTCCAAGAATTTTATGTTCTTAGACTTAACAAATATTTGGTTGCTGATTTCAGTTGCTTCTGATACTTTATTATGTGATCTACCTTATCATATTTTTGGATAACAACAAATATTGAGTTATAATATAATTTGAAGTTTGGAGGTTTAATTTTCCTTTTATTTTTACCCCCCCCCCCATTATTTCCCTTGTTCATCTAGCCTTTTTTTCACTATCAGATAGTTTGTCCTTGTTTTTTTTTATTATAAAGTAGTCAAACTTTTTAATCTAATTGACATATTACTAACTCTGTAAGTATTCTTATCATATTTATTTGTCATCAAATAAGTCATTGATATTTCTCTAAATATTTGCCTTTGCCCTCCCCCTCAGAGTACAGGGTCATCTGAAACAACAGTAACCCTCAGGGCTGGCAAAAGGGCCTTGGAGGTGAAGGCCACATCCTGAAACAACCTGACCCAGTTGTGGGGACACCCAGACAGCAGGGAAACAGAGAGAGACAGGGGGAGCCTGTAGCCCCCTGACCAGATCCTTCCATCTGAGTCTCAGGGATGGTCCCTGCCTCAGGGCATACTGAGTCTGAGGTTAATCCTATCACCAGCCCTTGGAGCTCTGGGAAGCCATGGCCCCTCCCCCTCAGAGTACAGGCTCCTCTGGCCAGCAAAGGCATTGAAATATATCTGAGAGTGTTAAGCCAGGTGCAGAGCATAGAAGTAGGGCAACAGAGAAGCATTGGGAGGGAACTGAGGAGGGTAGTAACACCGAAACACCAACAATTCCAGGTTTCCTGGGGAAGACAGACAATTGGCCTGGGGCTAAAGCCACTGAACACCAGACAGATAACAGAAGAGCCAGCTCCACTCACTTAGATAGGGATGGAAAAGAGCACAGAAGCAAAAAAGCCTCAAAACAATAGGAAAAACAAGAAGGGGGCAACTTTGGACACATTTTATGGAACAAAAATACAAAATACAGAGGAGATAGAAGAGGAAACACAAGCAAATGCGCTGAAACCTTCCAAAGGAAATGGAAACTCTCCACAAACTTTTGAAGAATTTGAATCGAAAATGATCAAAAAGATGGAAGCCTTCTGGCAGGAAAAGTGGGAATTAATGCAAAAGAATTTCACGCAACTACAAAACCGGTTTGACCAAACTGAAAAGGAAAACCAGGCTTTAATGGTCAGAATTAGGCAACTGGAAGACAACGAGCATATAAAAGAGCAAGAATCAATAAAGCAAAGCCAAAAGATCAAGAAATTAGAAGAGAACACAAAATATCTCACTGACAAGGTGGCAGACTTGGAAAATAGAGGAAGAAGAGATAATTTAAGAATAATTGGACTACCAGAAAATCCAGAAATAAACAGCAAACTCGACATTATAATACAAGATAGAATCAAAGAAAATTGCCCAGAGATTCTAGAACAAGGGGACAATACAGCACTGAAAGAGCTCACAGAACACCCTCTACACTAAATCCCCAAAGGACAACTCCCAGGAATGTAATTGCCAAATTCCAAAGCTTTCAAGCAAAAGAAAAATTCCTGCAAGAAGACAGAAAAAGACAATGTAGATATAAAGGAATGCCAATCAGGGTCACACAGGACCTTGCAAGTTCCACTCTGAATGATCGTAAGGCATGGAACATGATTTTCAGAAAGGCAAGAGAGCTGGGTCTTCAACCAAGAATCAGCTATCCAGCAAAACTGACTATATACTTCCAAAGGAAAGTATGGGCATTCAACAAAATAGATTTCCAACTTTTTCCACAGAGCTCTGTGGAAAGTTCGATATCGAAAAACAAAGAGCATGGAATATCTGAAAAGGTAAATATGATGGAAAGGGAAAAGGAGAATATTGTTATCTTTTAATTTATTCAAACTCTCTTCTATAAGGACTACATTTATATCAATCTATATATATATTACTATATGGAAAATGTAATCTGTAGATAGGGGGGAAAAGAAAAATCAAATAGAATAATCTTTCTCACACAAAGATTCACACGGGAAGGGGAGGGGAAGAAAACTCCTATAAGAAGGAGAGGAAGAGGGTTTTTATTTAAACCTTACTCTCAGGGAAATCAGCTCTGAGAGGGAAGAACATCCAGATCCATTGGGATCTTGAATTCTATCTTACCCAACAAGAATAGGGAGAAGGGAAAACCCAGGGGGGAATTGGGGGGGGGGAAACAAAATTGGAGGGAAGGAAAGGGGGGAGGGGGAGGGAACAAAAAGGGAGGGGCTAGAAAGGGAAACATATCAAGGGAGGGGACAAGGGGGACTGATTTAAAGTAAATCACTGGATTAAAAGGTTAGAGCTAAAGAAGAAAGGTTAGAATTAGGGAAGGATATCAAAATGCCAGGGAGTCCACAAGTGACAGTCATAACATTGAACGTGAATGGGATGAACTCACCCATAAAACGTAAACAAATAGAAGAATGGATTAGAAACCAAAACCCTACCATATGTTGTCTCCAAGAAACACACATGAGGCGGGTAGACACCCACAAGGTCAGAATTAAAGGATGGAGTAAGACCTTCTGGGCCTCAAGTGACAGAAAGAAGGCAGGAGTGGCAATCATGATATCTGATAAAGCCAAAGCAAAAATAGACCTGATCAAAAGGGATAGGGAAGGTTATTATATTTTGTTAAAAGGGACTTTAGATAATGAGGAAATATCACTAATCAACATATATGCACCAAATAATATAGCACCCAAATTTCTAATGGAGAAACTAGGAGAATTGAAGGAAGAAATAGACAGTAAAACCATATTAGTGGGAGACTTAAACCAACCATTATCAAATTTAGATAAATCAAATCAAAAAATAAATAAGAAAGAGGTAAAAGAAGTGAATGAAATCTTAGAAAAATTAGAGTTAATAGACATATGGAGAAAAATAAATAGAGACAAAAAGGAATACACCTTCTTCTCAGTACCACATGGCACATTCACAAAGATTGACCATACACTAGGTCACAGAAACATGGCATACAAATGCACAAAAGCAGAAATAATAAATGCAGCCTTTTCAGATCACAAGGCAATAAAATAATGATCAGTAATGGTATGTGGAAAACCAAATCAAAAATTAATTGGAAATTAAACAATATGATACTCCAAAATCATTTAGTTATAGAAGAAATCACAGAAACAATTAATAATTTCACCGAGGAAAATGACAATGGCGAGACATCCTTTCAAACCTTTTGGGATGCAGCCAAAGCAATAATCAGAGGTAAATTCATATCCCTGAGTGCATACATTAACAAACTAGGGAGAGCAGAAATCAATCAATTAGAAATGCAAATAAAAAAAACTCAAAAGCAATAAAAGTAAAACCCCCCAGCAGAAAACCAAACTAGAAATCCTAAAAATTAAGGGAGAAATTAAAAAAATAGAAAGTGATAGAACTATTGATTTAATAAATAAGACTAGAAGCTGGTACTTTGAAAAAACAAACAAAATAGACAAAGAACTGGTCAATCTAATTAAAAAAAGGAAAGAAGAAAAGCAAATTAATAGCATCAAAGATGAAAAGAGGGACATCACCTCCAATGAATAGGAAATCAAGGCAATCATTAAAAATTACTTTGCCCAATTATATGGCAATAAATACAGCAATCTAGGCGATATGGATGATATATACAAAAATAAAAACTGCCTAGACTAACAGAGGAAGAAATAGAATTCTTAAATAATCCCAGATCTGAAAATGAAATCCAACAGGCTATAAAAGAACTCCCTAAGAAAAAATCTCCAGGGCCCGATGGATTCACAAGTGAATTCTATCAAACATTCAGAGAACAGTTAATCCCAATACTATACAAACTATTTGACATAATAAGCAAAGAGGGAATTCTACCAAACTCCTTTTATGACACAAACATGGTACTGATTCCAAAACCAGGCAGATCAAAAACAGAGAAAGAAAATTATAGATCAATCTCCCAAATGAATATAGATGAAAAAAATCTTAAATAGGATACTAGCAAAAAGACTCCAGCAAGTGATCAGAAAGGTCATCCACCATGATCAAGTAGGATTCATACCAGGGATGGAGGGCTGGCTTAATATTAGGAAAACTATCCACAAAATTGACCATATCAACAAGCAAACCAACAAAAATCACATGATTATTTCAATAGATGCATAAAAAGCATTTGATAAAATACAACGTCCATTCCTATTGAAAACACTAGAAAGCATAGGAATAGGAGGGTCATTCCTAAAAATAATAAACAGTATATATCTAAAACCAGCAGCTAATATCATCTGCAATGGGGATAAACTAGATGCATTCCCAATAAGATCAGGAGTGAAACAAGGATGCCCATTATCCCCTCTACTATTTGACATTGTACTAGAAACACTAGCAGTAGCAATTAGAGAAGAAAAAGAAATTGAAGGCATCAAAATAGGCAAGGAGGAGACTAAGCTATCACTCTTTGCAGATGACATGATGGTCGACTTAAAGAATCCTAGAGATTCAACCAAAAAGCTTATTGAAATAATCAACAAATTTAGAAAAGTTGCAGGATACAAAATAAACCCGCATAAGTCATCAGCATTTCTATACATCTCCAACATAGTTCAGCAGCAAAAACTAGAAAGAGAAATCCCATTCAAAATCACCTTAGACAAAATAAAATACTTAGGAATCTATCCCCCGAGACAAACACAGGAACTATATGAACACAACTACAAAACACTCTCCACACAACTAAAACTAGACTTGAGCAATTGGAGAAACATTAACTGCTCATGAGTAGGACAAGTCAATATAGTAAAAATGACCATCCTACCCAAACTTATCTATTTATTGCCATACCCATAGACCTTCCAAAAAATTTCATTACTGATTTAGAAAGAACCATAAAAAAGTTCATTTGGAATAACAAAGAATCAAGGATATCCAGGGAAATAAGGGAAAAAAATACAAAGGAAGGGGGCCTTGCAGTCCCAGATCTCAAACTATATTACAAAGCAGCAGTCTTCAAAACAATTTGGTACTGGCTAAGAGACAGAAAGGAAGATCAGTGGAATAGAACTGGGGCAAGTGACATCAGCAAGACAATATATGATAAACCCAGAGATCCCAGCTTTTGGGACAAAAATCCACTATTCGATAAAACCTGCTGGGAAAATTGGAAGACAGTGTGGGAGAGACTAGGAATATATCAACACCTCACACCCTACACCAAGATAAATTCAAAATGGGTGACTGACATGAACATAAAGAAGGAAACTATAAGTAAATTGGGTAAACACAGAATAGCATATATGTCAGACCTTTGGGAAGGGAAAGACTTTAAAACCAAGCAAGACATAGAAAGAGTCACAAAATGTAAAATAAATAATTTCAACTACATCAAATTAAAAAGCTTTTGTACAAACAAAACCAATATAACTAAAATCAGAAGGAAAGCAACAAATTGGGAAGCAATCTTCATAAAAACCTCTGACAAAGGTTTAATTACTCAAATTTACAAAGAGCTAAATCAATTGTATAAAAAATCAAGCTATTCTCCAATTAATAAATGGGCAAGGGACATGAACAAGCAGTT
This sequence comes from Monodelphis domestica, assembly GCF_027887165.1. Taxonomy (NCBI): domain Eukaryota; kingdom Metazoa; phylum Chordata; class Mammalia; order Didelphimorphia; family Didelphidae; genus Monodelphis; species Monodelphis domestica. The sequence continues at coordinate 258,130,325 of NC_077230.1, forward strand.
CTCAGCCAAAGAAATCAAAACTATTAATAAGCACATGAAAAAGTGCTCTACATCTCTTATAATCAGAGAGATGCAAATCAAAACAACTCTGAGGTATCACCTCACTACTAGCAGATTGGCTAACATGACAGCTATGGAAAGTAATGAATGCTGGAGGGAATGTGTCAAAGTAGGGACACTAATTCATTGCTGGTGGAGTTGTGAATTGATTCAACCATTCTGGAGGGCAATTTGGAACTATGCCCAAAGGGCGATAAAAGACTGTCTGCCCTTTGATCCAGCCATAGTACTGCTGGGTTTGTACCCCAAAGAGATAATAAGGATAAAGATCTGTACAAGAATATTCATAGCTGGGCTCTTTGTGGTGGCAAAAAATTGGAAACTGAGAGGATACCCTTCAACTGGGGAATGGCTGAACAAATTGTGGTATATGTTGGTGATGGAATACTATTGTGCTAAAAGGAATAATAAAGTGGAGGAATTCCACGGAGACTGGAACAACCTCCAGGAAGTGATGAAGAGCGAAAGGAGCAGAACTAGGAGAACATTGTACACAGAGACTGATACACTGTGGTACAATCCCAGGTAATGGACTCCTCCATTAGGGACAATGCAATGTCTCTGAACAATCTGCAGGGATCTAAAAAACACTATCCACAAGCAGAGGATAAACTGTGGGAGTAAAAACACCAATGAAAAGCAACCGCTTGACTACAGGGGCTGAGAGGAAATGACTGAGGAGAGACTCTAAATGAACATTCTAGTGCAAATACCAACAATATGGAAATGGATTCGAACCAAGAACACATGTGAAACCCAGTGGAATTGTGTGTTGGCTATGGGAGAAGTGGTGACAGGGGGCGGCGGGGGGGGGAGGGAGGAAAAGATAATGATCACTGTTTCCAGTGAATAATGTTTGTAAATAACCAAATAAAATAATGTTTAAAAAGTCAAAAATCATAATAAATATTTGCCTTCATTTAATACTATACTGTTATTAAACAGAATTTTTGAAAATAATGTGTTTTGGTGAATTGACTTGAAGTTATTTTTCATTATTTGAATTTAGTTAGAATTAGATTTCTTTATCATTTGTTTCTTATTTTTCTTAATGCTATATAGATATGTTGATGGTCCTTGTGCATTTCGCTTGTATTTTACTAAAACTATTGTCTTAAAGGGTTTAATAGATGGTTGTCTGAGGTTTTCTGTTGAAATCATCATGTCATCTGAAAACAAGAATTATTTTGTTCCCTCTTTACTCATTCAACCTCATTATTTCTATTTTATATTATTCATAGGATTTCTAGAAATATGTCAGATAATTGTGTGTGGGGGGTGAAGATCATAACTTTACTCTTCATTTTATCAAGATAGCTTCTCATTTATTAATTACAAGTAATATTGACTATTTAAAATGTTAACATGCAGAAAGGCTCTACTAAGTCTCTACTTTAAAGACTATCAATTACAAATGAGTACTATTTTATCAAAACATTTTATTTAAGAATTTTATGTATCTGGCAATATAATCAAATAGCACTGTGTTTTCATTTTGATATTATTTTAATAATTTTAGAACATTAAACTATCTCTATATACTTGATATAAATTGAACTTGATCAATGAATAATTAGTGTACCTAATAGCTATACTAGTATTAAAGGTAGAATTAAATTTTTGGTCTTAACTGTTTTTAATAATAATGCAATAAAATTATCTTTTTCTATTTTATTTGTATTTTGCACAGCTATCAGACTCATATTTACTATTATCTTTCCATTCTAATTGGAGGGATATAGGATGGAGTAATAAATTTAACCCCACATTTTTTGTAGAAATTGAGTCTTTCCATGTTTCTCTCCATTTTTCATCAGCACCTCTGCTTGATTTCAACTCCACTGAGCATCATGCCCCACAACCAGCTAGGTCCCTTCACTCCATTTCAGCTTCCTTTTGTAGATTTAGCTCCATTATGTTGTAAGCAATTTAAAGGCAACTACTAATCTTTTTTTTTCTCTTATTTTTATCCCTAGTACTGAACATAGAATCTGGCACATAGAAGGTGCTAAATAAATATTTATTATATTATATTGCATTGTACTTTTATCCAATAGAAAAAATTATAGAGTGCTTTTTTGGTCAATCATTGAGAGTAATTCTTAAAATATAGGCATTAATTACTCTAAATATTGGATAAAAATCATCTGTATATTTTTCTGGAATAAGAATTTTTTACAAAGTCTGTTTGGTTTTTTTCTCCTTTGTTAGTTCCTTTCTGGTTACTTGAATTTTGATGTTAGATTGTTTAACATTTCAATTTCATGTTTTATTTATTAGGATATTTTACTTTTTGGATATAATAGGCATATAAATGGTAATTATCTCTTCCTTCATGACAAAGTAAAAAACAAGATTTGTGTGTGTGTGTGTGTGTGTGTGTGTGCACTGTCCCAGGCATGCACAGGAGTATATGTAATTAAATGGAGACAATCATAGCTGGAAAATACCTGCTTTAAAGGGGATTGAGAAAGACTTTTTGAATTTTAGTTGATACTTGGAGTAAATTAGAATCAGGGTTGCCAGAAGGAAAAGATGGAGAGAAAGAGGCATTAGAGATAATTGGTAAAAATTCCTGAATTAAATAGATAGATCAGTGAGAAGAACAAGTGGATCAGAATCATTGATCACAGAGTACATAAAAGGAAATAAAGTGTAAGAAAACTGAAACACTAGAAAGGATAAGGTTTTGTAGACCTTTCTAAGTCAAATAAAAGATTTTATATTTGATCCTGGAAAGAGAGACTAAAGTTTATCAAATATTGGGTGAGCATGGGGAATTTGGGGAGGGTGATAAGATTTGACATGGTCAGATGTAGGCTATAGAAGATTACTTTGGTAGATGAGTGACTGGAGTGGATAGAAATTTCATATTGGGAGATCATTCACCAAGTCAACATGCATTTTTGTGCTGTGTATTGTATGTGCTATGTGCTATGTGCCAGGCACTGTGCTAAGAGCTGGGAATTGAAATATAAACAAAAAGAAGGACATCAAGTTCCCTGACAGAGCTTATATTTAAATAGTAGAAAATAATATTAAGTGAAGCTGGAGGTAGGCTGGAAGATCAATGGAAAAAGCCTATAGAAGTAGAAGCAGGTCCCTAGGAAGTAATAAAGGTAGCAACCAAAATGGCATAAGTATTTTCCTTAAAATGGAGATTCCATGTGAGTGGAGTGGTTTTTGAAAGTAGAAAGTCTCAATGGTGAGATAAAGTTACAGGGTGAGAAGAAAACTGTGGTTCAGTGAAGAGAAAATCCAGTCAGGAATAGGACCCAGAGTGGAACGAATGAGTTAAAGAGGTTGAGAAAATCAGAAAGGTATTATATTAGTACAGGTTTGAGGTGATGAAGGCCTACATCAAAATGGTGGCAACAGAGGTGGGATTTGAATCCAGGTCCTCTTACTCCTCAATATTTTTTCTTTCATGCCACACTTTCTACAATTGGGGAATCAGTTTTAAATATTAAATAATTTGACACGTTTCCAGTTTTTAAATCAGGAACCAAATTCCTTACCATTTCATGAAATAGTCGAAACTCATAAAACTAAGTTCATCCAAGTAGACAATTTATTTATTTACTTTTCAAGAGAAAAACTTGGAGGGAAGAGCCTTTCCTAATTTCTATTTAACTAATCATTTCTATTTAAGTCAGCATTCAAATTAATGATCAAGATCATTATTCATAAAAGCGTAGTCCAGTTAAGAAAATTAATGCTTTAACACACTGCTTCTTAATGTGTTGTTAAACTTGTAGACATTCATGAGAGCCTGTTTTGCCTGTCTGCCTGCTGTCTTAATTATTATTTGTATCCATACAAGACAAAAGATAAAGCAGTTAAGTAATTGTAAATTATGTTCATCATTGTTGGCTTTTTTTCCCTGTTTCTTAACAATTTCCTTTTCTGCTTATGAGAAATTCTGCATTTTTTTCTCACAATTTCATTAAGTATTCCTAATTCTGGGTCAGCTAGCAATGGGTAGAGTACCAGGTCTGGAGTAATAAAAATGAAGTTCAAAAAGACAAGTTCAAATCTGGCCTCAGACACTAGCTGTATGACCTTGTGCAAATCACTTACCTCTATTTACCTTGGAAAACTCCAAATGGAGTCAAGGATATTTGGACTCACCTGGAATCATTGACCAATTCCTAATTAATTTCTTTTAAACCCTTACTTTCTGTCTTGGAATCAATACTGTGTATTGGTTCCAAGGCAGAAGAGTGGTAAGGGCTAGGCAATGGGGGTAAGTGACTTGCCCAGAGTCACAGAACTGGGAAGCGTCTGAGGTCAAATTTGAACCTAGGACCTCCCATGTCTAGGTCTGGCTCTTAATCCATTGAGTCACCCAGATTGCCACCCCCCCCCATTCATTTTTAACTTGAATAATTTTAACTTGAAAAAATTTACTATTTTAAGTGAACAAAATTTGTTGTACTGGAAAACTCTAGACTTAAGAGTGAGAAGAATTGGATTTAAGTCCCATGCCTTCTATTTATTATCTCCATGCTTTTGTACAAGTAACTTAATGTCTCTGGTCTTCACTTTCTTCATATATAAAATACTGATGGTTTTAAAGAGTGGCAATATAATTGGATTTGCAGTGAGAAGACCTGAGTTCAATCTTGGTTTTAGTAAGTACTGTGTAAACTGGAATAAGATGTTGAACTAGACTGAAATTTCATTTTTTTAATAAAATGAAAGAGTTTAGCTGAATGACTTTTTTTTTTTTTTGTAATACAGAGATTAATGAGCCTATGGCTGGAATCTTTACTAAATGAAGCTAGTTTCTTAAGCCAGATTGTTGACTTTCTTTTTCATAAATTTCAGTGAAATTCAGAAAATATAATAGCATTGATTCCCAATAAAAGAAAATATAACCCATATTAATCTATAAACAGTAAATGAAGTTTTACCATGGGCTCAATGATGAACTGGGTGCTATAGATGATGCAGGAAAATTAGAAGGCATGTTCTCTATCTTCACAGGGGTGAGGGCAATAAATTGAAGAGAAAAAATTTCACTGCCAAACTCCTAAAAATGTTATTTATACTCTTCGCCTCTTTCCCCAACCTCTTATTCACGTCTTAAGACCTTGCAATCTAACTGCCAAATCTACCACTCAATTTAAATTGCTTTTGTTATAGTCAATAACAGTTGTCTGATTGCCAAATTTAATAGACTCTTCTCAGACTTTACCTTCTTGACCTGTTTCTTTTGGCATGGTTGATGCCGCCATCCTCCTAGATACTTTCTTCTGTCTGTTTTTTAATGACCTTGCCCTTTTCTGATTTTCTTCTTACTACACCTGCCTGATTGTTCATTCTCTAACACCTTTTTCTGAATCATAATTGATATCCCACCTACTTTGAATAGATAGATCCAAAAAATCTGTCCTGGTCCATCTACTCTATGCTCCATGCTCTTTCTCTTTTTGTAATCTAACTAGGTCCCATAGGTTTAATTATCATATCTATATAGATGACTTCCAGATGTGTTTATACAATTATAGTCTTTCTTCAAAGCTCCATTCCCAACTGCCTTCTGGGAATTTCAAACTACATCTCCCCTATATAAAGTCCATTATCATTTAGATTATAACTCTCTTGGGATAAGAGATTATTTTTCATCCTTATAGCACCAGTACCACCTATGTTCCTGTCACATTAGGTGCTCAAAAATATATATATTTTAATTGAACTTTTGGAAGCCTATAGGTGAAATAAAAGAATGATGAAGTGATAAATTGTGTGATATGGGCCATAAGTACTAGGAAACTTTAAAAGAAATGGAAATTTAAAATTATATAGGAAATACTGAAAAGGAAAGAAGTAAAAAGATAGCATGATCTTCTTGCATCAGAAACCCATTGGGTAAAGCTATCTCACTTTCTTTTCTCCTGTTCTTTTCTCTCTGCTCTCTTACCTTCCTCTCTTCTTTCCTCTTCTCTTTTCTTTTCCCTTCTTCTTCACCTCCTTTGTCTTCTTCCCTACTTCTAGTTGTTTCTTTCTCTATTTCTCTGTCTCCTTCCTGGATTTAAGCTCATTCTATAAGTAGCTCTGATCATTTCAACCTTTAAACTAATTTTTCATTAATAGTGAAAAGTTGAAAAAAGGAGAGACTTTGGTAATGGCCAAAGTATTTGATCAGTAGTTAGACTTATAGGAATATCTTTAACTCTTACAGCTTTGGATAAATAACAGAAACATTCTTAGCTTCAATTTTTTTTATTTGTAAAATGGAGATAATATCCTTCAAATATCTAAGTTTGAAGATCAAGTAAGACAATATGTTAAACTCATTCAAATATTAAATAAAAAGAAGGACCTGAGTGAAAAAGATTGTGTCTTTTTTCTTTTAGTATCAGCAGCTAGCATGATGACTGGTACATATTATATGCTTCAGAAATGCCTGTTGAATGAATGATATCTATATGCCTCTATGTTCAGAAATGCTTTATTATGCAGAACCATAACAAAGGTATTACACTTACACAGACGATTGATCTGATTTCTTCCACTTTAAGGAATCAAACAATGGTCAATCCTTTTTTCTAATTGTAGGACAAAATGAGACAGGTAATCTTGGAGGGAGAAAATACTCATTAAGTGTTTTCACACACAGTCTTTTCTCACTAATTAAGTGATGCACAAAAAAGTCTAACCTCAAATAACATGAGTAATGTCAACCTTTTACATAGCCTTGGGAAAGGTCTAAATTTTCTCAACAGGGAAAAGGACTTGTTAATTGAACATCAGAATATCAATTACAGCTGCCTGCTGAATTCTTTTATTCTTCCATTCAGTGTCTATGCTGTGTTCTGACTGCTATATAATACTTCCTTTTGCAGCCCTTTCTATAAAATTCCATTTAGTGTCAAAATGAAGGGAAAAATAGTTTTGATAAAATCATTTAAAAGGGTAAATAGAAAAAGGTTGTGAATTATATCTCTGTATGTTCCAGAATGGATAAAAGTTAACACCAATGCCAGCCTTATTTGTTTCAGACATTGAACAGAATAAATGATGTATAAACAAGGACTCTGAACACAATCCTCAGGTCATTAGCCAATGACCTGCTTCCCAGAAAGCCAACCTATTTTCATTGGTTTCTCATTTTTTAATCTGGATAATGCTGTCTCAAGGAAAGCTTCTCAACACTAACCCCATGCATAAATAGACATATACTCTAATGGGTAGAGCAAATTTTGTTTGACCCATCACTATTAAATATTTATAAATTCATAATTTTCAAGCCTCTTACAAATGAGAAGTGACATCTATTTACATTTTGTTGGGAGTTCCGCTTTGGGCTGTCAGCAAAAACTGACTTGTGACACATATTGCAAAGTTTCTGTCAAAATGCCATCAGAATGTACAGGAGGCTGCCCATTATAAAAGTCAATGTTTAAATATTTACATAATAAAACATCAATAAAAACAATTCTCTAGAGAATGCATGTAGTTCTGAATAATTTACCACATTTACAAGTGTGTAGTGAGATAAAAGGGAAAAGGGCAACAGTGTAGCACTTCTGAATACCTTAAAATTCAGATCAACCTCATGTTAAAATCAAAGGGAATATTTCCGTGTTTTCATTTGTCTACATCCTGAAATTAGTATAGTGCATCCATGCATTGAGTTGGGTTCTCAATACTCAGGTTCTCTTTTTCTTCCATCTTAGCTCAGTGGTTTTATTTTCAGAGCACAACACTTACTCATGCATTAATTCCTTCATTAACATTTATTTCGTATCTAGGAAAGACAGCATGATTCAAAGGTATTGGCATCATCTTAAGTCCAAAGAATTTGGTTCCAGTGTTGGCTGTCAGGAAGGAAACAAGATTGTGGGCATTCACCAGCCCTATAGAGGGTAATCAATGAGAAGTCCAACTGAATGAAGATAATCTGAAAGCATTGGCTGAAACCTATATGTTGGAAGTACTCTCTGATTCAAGGACACATAAGGGAGGGTGTGAAACTGTAATGGCAAAAGGGACAAAGAGACCAAGATTAAGTAGCTGCATTAAAATATAATGGGACAACTGAGGTCCAGGGAGTTTGTGACATCATTTCTTAATATATAGTAAGAAGAATTAATAACAAAGAATGTTATCCATCTTGGGGGGGGGGAACTGTTGGAGTCAGAATGAAGATGAAAGAATACAATTTTTCAGTACTTTATTTGGGCATATGTTTTGAGATTTTGGTTTTATAAGATTATTCACTTACAAAGATAAACAATATGCAAATATGTTTTGCATGATAATACATTTGTCACCCACACTGAATTGCTTATCAGCTCTGGAAGGGAAGGAGGAAGGTAGACAATTTGGATCACATAACTTTGGAAAACTTATGTGGAAATTTGTTATTACATGTAATTTGTAAAAAAGTAAAAATAAAAAAAGAATAACATATAGTAAGAAATCTTCAGATAACAGATAGTAAGAAATCATAGATGCGGAGCTAAGGGAAACCTCAGAAATTAAGGTTACCCAGGCAGTAAACCTGAGAGGAAGGTAAGGAGACCATATCCTCTGACTCTGGAGCCAGTGTTACATGTTAGAAGAGACAAATTATTTCTTAGACAACAGAAAGAACAGTGACTTTAGAATCCCAAAAACTGATTTCAAATTTTTTACTTTCTCATTTGCTATATGGTTAACCTCCCCTCTCTGGGCTCAGTTTCCTAAGTTTTTAAGAAGCTGACCTGCCTAACTTTTAAGGTTTCTTTTCTATATGACTCAGTGATTCCAAAAAGACATAAGTACGCTTTTTTAAGTCAGGGTCTAATTTTTCAATATTTGTATCTTCAACATTTATCAAAGTGCTTTACACATAGTAGGCAGATACAGTTTGTTTATTATTGCCATTTCTCATTCTCTTTGAATTATTCATTCTCTATATCACATTCTATAACTGTGGGTGTTTTCTTTTTTCAGATTACATGTTGATACAATTTTCAACAATCATTTTCTGACATTTTGCTATCCATATTCCCTCCCTTCCACTCCTCCTCACTCTACAAGATGGCAGGTAATATAATATAGGTTGTACATTTGTTGTCATCATAAAATACATATTTCCATGTTCATCATGTTGTGAGATGAGACATGTATTACTTAGACTATAGAAAAACTCATGGAAAAATAAAGAATGACACTTCAACTGTAATTGTTTCCTAAGACTCCCTTCTGGATCCTCATATTTCCTCTCTCTACCCACACTCTTTTAGTGACTCTATAAGTTTAATAATCATCTCTTTGAGATAAAAAGGAAAAAGACATGTACAAAAATATTCATAGATGTGCCCTTTTTGATACCAAAAATTGAAAAATGAGGGGACGCCCTTCAATTGGGGAATGGCTGAAAAATTTGTGGTATATGTTGGTGATGGAATACTATTGGGCTCAAAGGAACTGGAGGAATTCCATGGGAACTGGAACAACCTCCAGGAAGGGATGCAGAGTGAAAGGAGCAGAAGAACAGTGTACACAGAGACTGATACACTGTGGTACAATCAAATGTAATGGACTTCTTCATTAGTAGCAATGCAATGATCCAGGACAATTCTGAGGGACTTATGAGAAAAAATGTTATCCACATTCAGAGGAAGAACTGTGGGAGTAGAAACACAGAAGAAAAACAATTGCTTGATCACATGGCTTGATGAGGATATGATTGGGGATGTAGACTCTAAATTATCACCCTAGTGCATCAACAACATGGAAATAGGTTTTGATCAAGGACACATGTAAAACCCAATGGAATTGCGCCTTGGCTATGGGAGGGATTGCAGGGAGGGGAGGGGAGGAACATGATTCTTGTAACCAGGGGAAAATGTTCTAAATTGACTAAATAAAATTAAAAAAAAAAAAAGAAAAAAATAATCATCTCTTTGTAGATGACTCACAAATATCTATATCTAATCCTAGTCTTTCCTCTGAGCTTCAGTTTCATATTTTCAACTGCCTATTATATATTTAATACTGGATCTTTTAAACATATCTAAAACTCTCAGTATTTCTAGAAGACGGCTTACTATGTTTCCTCCGTAATCTATCCTTTTTCCAATCTTCTCTATTTCTGTCAAACACATTTCCAAACTTGCATTCATTAAGCTGACTAACCTTGGCATCATGTTCTTACTGACCTCACAAATCCATTCAGTTGCTAATCATGCTATTTCTACCTCCACAGCACCTCTCACATAACACCTTCTTACTCACAAGATCCTCATCACCTCTCACCTTGATTATTCCCAAATCTTAATTTAATTGGTTTTCTTAATGCAAGTATCTCCCTACTCTAGCCTGTCCTTCATACCTGTGTTTTTTTATAAGGGCAGATCTGAATAGGTCATTGACACACTTGATAATAGCAATGTATCCCTTTTGTCTCTAAGATCAAATAAAAACTCCTCTCTTTAGCTTTTAAAAACCTTAACAACTTGACTTCAACCTAACTTTCCAGCATCATTTAATATTATTGCCCTTATTGCATTCTGCAGTCTACCCAAACTGACTGCTTTTTCTCTTTTACATGGCATTTGAACTCCACATCCCTACCTTTACACAGACTCACTTACTACTTAGATAACCCAGTTAACATAGATTGTCCCCCATGCCTGGAATACCCCTACTCCTTTTCTCCGCTTCATAGAATCATTCTCTTATTTGAAGGCACAGAAGACACTCTACTTGCTAAGTGAAGCCTTTCCTGAAAGTTCAAGGAGCATTTGGAGTATTAGCTAGAATAAATAACAATATGCATGGGAAAAATAGAACATAAGACTGAAAAAAGTCTTAAACCAGAAAATTACCTCCTGGAATATGAGTCTCCATTTCTCCTATTACCATTTAACATTTTACCATAGACATTTCTTGCCAAATAAGTATAACAAACACATATGTTTACAGCTAATCCCTTTGAATAGAGTGTAGGTTTCCTAGAAGGAGGAAGTGTGGCCTTTTTTCCCTCTACCTTTATAATCTTAGTTCCTATGATATGTTACATTTATTAACTTTTTAATTTATAATGAATTAAACACTGAATTGTATTAAATCTCTCTGTACCTTGTGTAAAAGGGTAATGTGTTTTAACATTATTCGGTAAGAAATGTGGAGTCCTTGTTTTTTGAGGAAGGAAAGAGCATGAACAGAATTCTGCATTAAAAAGAGTAATTTGGCAGTTTTTGGTGGAATGGATTTGGTAGACAAAAAGTATGAGGTCAAGGATATTAGTTAGGAAGCTATTGAAATAGTTCAGGTCAGACGTTTAGATATTTAATTAATGTTTTTACAAGAATGGAAAGAAATGAAGGATTCACAATACCTTTTGAAGAAATAATTGAAGAATGGTGAATTATTACAGAGCATTAGAAAAGGGAATAAGGTGATGATTTGGGGATTATAGGAGGCTTTGAGGATAGCTGGTCCTATCCTCTCATTTTTCAGATGAATTAATTACTCCTTAGTGGCATTGTGTGTCTTCTTCCCCAACATTACCAATATGGAAATACATTTGGCATGATTGCACATGTATAACTTATATCAAATTGCTTATCCTCTTGGGGAGGAGGGAGGCAAAAAAAAATTTACTCAAAATTTAAAATAAAAGTTAAAATTATTTTACATATAATTTGGTGAAAAGATAAAATAGTATTTTTTAAATCCTAAGAGGCAGATCCCAAAATTTGAATCTAGGACCCTCTATGCCAAATCCACATGCCTTTCTACTGCACAGGTTTCAAGCCTGAGTAATTGGGGAAAATGTTGAATTCAATCACCGAAAAATAGGGTAGTCAGTACAACTTTTCTCAATTCTTTTGTGTGTCATTAATCCTATGACAATTTGACATTCTCATTTTATAGATGAAGAAACTGAGTTACAGAAAGTTAAGTAGACTTACTAAATTGCTGAAAGTCATATAGCTAGTCTGTGTCATGCTTTTATTTCATGTTTTTAGAGGTATTGACTTTATTTGTACTGAGAAATTTGATAATTAAATAGGTTGAAGAAGTTAGGAAGAAAATTTGTAAGTGTTCAGTAGGAATAGAAGTTTTTAAATTTTCTTATTTCCAGCCTTAGGACAGGGACTCTGAATATGGTATCTACTCAGAGTCAAGGTATTGGAGTGACAAGTATGTTATATATAAAATCAGGAAAGACACTGTATTAGGATTCATTAACTCCCCCCCCAAATATGTATTGTAACTTTTTTCCACCGTCCACAGCAAGGTCTCTACCCGAGGGCATCTAGGAAAATGAAGGAATACTATCCCAGACATTAATAGTGTTAGTTATTTCCTTTATTAAAATTCAATGAAGGATAATCGATCCATCAAGAAGAGTGATATAACAATGCAGATTGAAGCTTACCAGTCTTTACCTCATTTCCTTCATGAATTTTACTCTACTATAAGCAAATTGTGCCTTCTTTCACACATGATGCCCATGAAAATACATATTGCATGACAGCACATGTACAACCTATATCATATTACCTGCTATCTCCAGAAGCAAGGCAGGGTAACAGGGAGGGAAGGAATATGGGTTATAAAGTGTCAGAAAATGATTATTAAATTTTTATGGACATATAATCTGGAAAATGTACAATAAAAAGCAGGAAAGTGATATAAAATCTGAACAAGAGCAGTTACGGGGAGAGGAAATGCTCCTCATATCCTTGTCTGATGAAGTGAAGCTCATGTAAGTCCTGATAACAATTTACTTCTGGAGGAAAAGTTTAAAGCAGGCCAAAGAAGCAAAGACCATCCTCCCTATCATTGCATTTATTCTAAAGGGCAGGTAGCACAATTTGAATCTAGGTCCCTTGATTCCAGACTATGTATCTTTCCACTGTTCAGGTTTCAATCCTGGGTAATTAGAGGAAAATGTTGAATTTAAAAAATGAAAGATAAGGAAGTCAGTACAAATGTTTACTCTGGCATCACTCAGGTAATTTTCAAAACAGGTCTAATCTTTGTACCTTTCTACCTCTTATTTTATTATCTGATTTGTATATTATTCCCTCCCAGTTACTCACTTTCCTGCCTCCCATTTACTCAACTTTTTATCCTTTTTTCCAACGCACAATAGCATAACGCCTGTCAAGTCACTTAACTTCTCTCATCTTCAACTTCTGCATTTGTAAAATTAGAATAATAATGGTACCACCTCAAAAAGTTATGAAGACAAAATGAAATAATATATGTTTTACAGATCCTAAAATACATATACTCTGTTTCTGCCTGTCTCTGTCTCTTTTCACTTCTGCATCATGACTTTTCCCATAGTAGTTTCTATATTTCGTGGGTCTGCATAAGCAATTAAATGGAAATTTGGAGGGGAAAAGTCATAGATGACAACATGAAGGCCAGTAGACAACACAGAAAATGTGTAGAAACATATTTTTACTCAAAATTGACCTACATATAGTCTATGATCAAATTTTATAATAATTTCCTGTGAATACTCCATAAAAGAAAAAATATTCATTCTTCTCCATTATGAAATGAGGTTCAAAAAAATTTACATGGATTTCAAAATCACCGTATTTCTGGACCCTAATTCTGATAATATAAAAGGGATATATTTTTTTCACAATCTGAGTAAAAACATTTTTAAATTTTATTTAGTTAATTTAGAACATTATTCCTTGGTTACAAGAATCATATTCTTTTCCTTCCTTACCTACCCCCACCTTTCCCATAGCCAACACACAATTCCACTGAGTATTACTTGTGTCCTTGATCAGAACTTATTTCCATGTTGTTGTTGTTTGCACTAGGATGTTCATTTAGAGTCTACATCCTCAACCATATCCCCTCGACCCATGTAATCAAGCAGTTGATTTTCTTCTGAGTACAAACATTTAATGAGCAAAAAGTTTACATTTGCTTTAAAAAAAAGAACTTTTAGATCTTGTCATAAACATTGTTTGAAAAGAATTTCCTCTTAAAACTCATTGTACTGGCAAAATGCTAAATTATCATACTGAAATATAAGAAATGATCATTGGCCAGAACATGACCTTTAAGGCTTCCCCCATTTACAAAACTTGAAATCATAAAAATATTTGACATTTACAAATTTTTGTTTAAGTAAAAAAATAATTTCTCAGATTTTTCTCCCCTTATTGTTTTCACTTAGATGGCAATTCTATCTTCTTGATGGGCTGCCAAGTGCCATTTCCTTAAAATGCTGCTTTCTTCTTCTTTACAAAAATAAAATAAAAAATGTATATATATTTATATAACATACATATAATTTTTTACTCAGCTCTATGCACATCACTTAGGTCTTACTAAGGTTCTTCACAGTTCCTTGACACTACAAGAGCAGACACTATGTCTAGCATTTGAGGACCTACACAACTTAACCTAATTTATTTTTCCTGACCTTTACACCTATTGCCCTGTTACATTAGTCTAGCCAAACTGATTTATTAACCATCGTAAAAAGAAGGTACTGGATTAGGTGACCTTTCTCAGTCCAGCTCTCAATTTATATTCTTTCTCTTGTGATTCCCTGCCTTCTTGTTCTTGAATATGCTGTTCTATCCAATTATTATATCTTCCTCTGTCCAAATGCAACTCATTCATGATGTAGTTCAAATCCTCCCACTTCTGCGAAGCCTTAACAGGCATCTTAGACTGGAAAAGATTTTTCCTAGGCATTTAATATCTACATTTAATATCTATATGATTCATTTAGCAATTAATCATAGAGTTCTCAGTGATTCTCTTTTTTGTTATCTTGAAATAGCTGTTCATTTAGTTGTTTATAACAATAAACTTTAAATTTTGTTATTTAATTTTTCAGGTATTTCTGTCATTTCTTTAGTAGTAAGGGATTTATTCAGCAGCTAGGCTCTGATTACAATTCATATTTCTCCTATAACACTTATCTTACACTGTCTTTTATTATACTAATGCCTGGCATATAGTTGGTTTCTAAAATAGCCCTTAATCTGATTGATTGGATTTATACCATATATTCTCCACTAAAGTCTGCCTCAAGTGAAACTTGCTGAAAAAGAGTCATAGTTGTATAAGTGGCACTTAGGACATTTTTTTTGGTAAAAAATAATATTGATTAGCAGTTCTCTGGATATAATGAGTAATGGAGCTGAAAGAATTAAACATTACGTGGGATGTTTCAAGTCACAGAGTGACTTGTGAGGAGAGGAGAGGTAATTTCAAAAGAAGAAGGGAAGCTGGGATTAGGAGTCCTGCTAGACATTCACTTCTTTTAAAAAAAAAAAAACCCTTACCTTCTGTCTTGGAATCAATACTGTGTATTGGCTTTAAGGCAGAAGAATGGTAAGGGCTAGGCAATGGGGGTCAAGTGACTTACCCAGGGTCACACAGCTGGGAAGTGGCTGAGGCCAGATTTAAACACAGGACCTCCCGTATCTAGACCTGGCTCTCAATCCACTGAGCTACCCAGCTGCCCCCAACATTCACTTCTTATATTGTACTTCAAATAACTTGAGAAAGAACAAAAATTATATTAACTAACAAAATTAAAATTTGAGAATGCTAGTTAGATACGACAGTATACAACTTACTATAAAATACAGGTTCCTCTGTGATTTTCTCACAGTATTCCTGTGAGACATGATGAATACAACCCATCACCTACATACTCATAGGATCTTTGAAGGAGCAGTTTAGAACAATGTAAGAATTCCTGGTGCTGCTACCTTGTACCCCTAATGTATCTCCTCTGGACCTCAGTTTACTCATCTGGGAAAATAAATCATTCACAAGAATAACAATTTGGAACTAGAAGAGACCATAGAAGTCATCAAGTCCAACTCTTTCATTTTTTTAGTCAAGACAAATTTTATTATTAATTTTCTCTCATTTTGTAAATCATGTTCTCTTCCTTCCTCCTATCCTCACCCTTCCTGAAGGAGGCAGGTAATATGATATAGATTTTAATTCATTTGTCCATGATTGTCATTGTATAAAACAAGACACATTGTTTACAAGAGAGAAAAATTCATGGAGATAATGAAGTGAAGAATTTGAATCTGCATTCAGACTCCATCTGTTCCATCTATGCCAGTGGATATCCTTTTTCATCATGAGTCCCTTGTAATTGTCCTGGATCCTTGCCCTGTTGATAATAGTTAAGTTATTCATAGTTGATTATCATTATCATTATTACTATGTACAATGTTCTTTTATTCTGCGCACTTCACTTTCCATTACTTAATATAAGTTTTTCAGGTTTTTTTCTGTGATCCTGTTCATCATTTCTCATGGTACAAAAGTATCTCATTACAATCATATACGAAAACTTGGGTGGCCATTCCCCAATTGATGGCCATTCTATCATTTTCTAGTTCTTTACCACCACAAAAAAAGAGCTGTTGTAAATATCTTTGAGTAGGTAGATGTTCCCCTCGATCTTTGATCTCTTTGGGATAAACCAATCTTCCCATTTTATAGAGGAATAAACTGAATCCCAGTAAGGTTGAATTATAGTTAAAATCACAACCTAGAAAGTAATAGCTGAGATTTGAATTTATCACTATAATGTTTGTTTGTTTTTTTCAGAGCATTATGCTGCCTTATCATATCAATGGATGCTAAAGAAGATTCATAGGAACCTAACTATTTTTCCTGGGAGCAATAGTTCATCATTCAGTATTTCAGGATAACTGATGACTTGAAATAACATAACTAGTAACATGAATAATAAGCATGTGTATATGTATATGCACTTGCATAGCTTTATGGTTATGGTATGGATGCATATGTGTATGGAGGTCTATACATATATATGTCAACACACATATATGTATATATTTATATATATATACACACACAAACAAGTGGCCTTGTGAGTCAATAGGAAAAGCATATTCACTAATGATCTCCCCAACATCCTTCCATTTCTAACAATCTCTGATTATGAAGAACTGACGGGGTCTTGAAGTATTTTGGCTAAAGATGGGTTTAAGCGACCCTTTGGGTGAAGATGAGTTCATGTTCAAAAGAAATAATTTAGCAATTTAGCAATTAGTACTTAGAAATCATAATATCCCCTGTTATGGAAAGATTTAAAATGGATTTCAAATGTATCTCCTCTACCATTCAGTGCCTAAGAAATTCAGAGTTTATTTTCTTTTCTTTGACTTCCACTTTAATGTAAAGGATTGGTCATTATTCTTCTAAGGATACTTTTCCCCCTAATCATCAGTTCCCAGAGCCAGTGTTGATAAATATAGAAAAGGGATCAAGAATTATAAAGCAGGGCAAAGAATACTAGGCTCTAGAGCAGTGATTCTCAACCTTTCTAATGCCGTGACCCTGCAATACAGTTCCTCATGTTGCGGTAACCCCAAACCAAAAAATTATTTTGGTGTCTACTTCAAAACTGTAATTTTGCTATAGTTATGATTCAGAATGTAAATACCTGATATGCATTATGTATTCTCATTGCTACAAATTGAGAGGTTGAGAACCGCTGCTCTAGAGAAACCCACAGGGTAGCAGCAAATCTGAGAATTCTCAAAGGTTTCAAAACCATCTGGCCTTTGACCTGAATCGGAGTTCAGATATGGATCAGAAAACCAGGACAAACCTTAACATTTGGCTTTAATGAGATACAAACATGCACTGAATAATGTTTAGCTCTCGCAATTATCAAGGCCTAAAATGTGAAATCAAGATAGTAAGTTTTATGGCAAAATCATAGTTGTTTAGACTTTAAATGTTGGCAGTAATTTCTGCTGTCATTTCCATAGTTTAAGAAGTCATTAACCTAATAAGGAAATTTTAACATAAAAACATACCCTTTTAAACTCAGCAGTATCCCAATAAACCTAATTCACTAAAAATTAGCTGCTGTAATTTATAAGAGCACTTATCAAGATTAATCTCTTCTAAAGTAATTATCCTCATTTATTGAAAGTTATGGAAAAAATGTGAAGGAAACAATTTTCCCTTGAGGGGAAAATGTGAACATGAATTAAATCCTTAGCAATATCACAAATACTAAAATCTTCATCGCTGCATTTGATCAGTTTAATTTTTTAGTATTCCCTCCCCAAAAGAATCCCCCCTTATTTTTCTTTATATGATGGAGTTTTCATTTATGGCTCTGCTATCTACTTTTCAAATTTATTTTGTTTTATAGTATCAATGATTAGATGTTGAATTCCTAAAATGGGATGCTTTTTGTTTAAGCTTTTCATTTGATTCCTCACTGTTCCTCAGCAAAAACAAAAATAAACATATTTTCCTTGCCAATAAGTAGTTCAACATAGTGAATAGATACTGCTAATAGCATACTGGTATAGGTCAGGGGTTCTTAACCTTTTGTGTGTCATGGACTCCTTTGACAGTCCTTTGAAGCCTATGCATTCTTACTCAAAATAACATTTATAATTAAAGGAAATGTTGTTTCATTTAAAGGCTAGTGAAAATAAGGAAGTATTTTTTATCCAAGTTCATGAATCTGATGAAATCTCTCCATGGCCTGTAGTTAATTAAGTACCCCTACAGTAGATGATTATATTGGTAGACATATGCAAAAAATCATAGTTGAAATATTTATATCATGCCAAATGTGACCTTTGCTTGGGGATGTCATAGAGGGTCAGGGATTCTTGTTCATGTATGAGATGAACTAGATATGGCCTCTTTCAACCATAGCATTTTGTGATTCTATAATACCAGGACCATTATTCGTACCAACTCCCCTTAATCACCCTCACTGAAACGTTGCTATTTCTTCCTAAGGCTGGAATTCTGTGAAAAAAAATTTTTCCCTTGTAAGTCAGTCACAATTGAATTTTCAGACTAAAACAGTTGCTCTTAATATGAAACTGCATTGTGAAGGAAAGCACTGTAAGACATTGAGTGTTTTCCTTCAAGGTCTAACCCCAATAAAATTAATATGTGTTTAAAATATTTTAAAATTATAAATTGCTCTATCATTATTTTATGAAGAGGGAAAGTCATTCAAAAAAGTTATCTAACTTTCTGGAGAAAACATCAAGTTGATATTGAGAAAATAGATCAAAATCTTGTTGAACTTCATTCAATGTAAAAGTCGATCATTATTCAGTCATTACACTTTGGTGAGCACTAGTCCCGTCTTATCCAATCTCACATAGACTCAGTGTAGCCTGGGCTTACAGCCAGCTCTTCTTTTACTTTTCTCCATCTTTGAAAACTAATCTATTTCTATTTTAATATCTACTATTATTACTAGATACAAATATGTTAAAACTGGAATGTGCATTTGTCATTAAGACAACAACAAATAAAGGATTGCTAGATTTGCTGAGTAACCAGCTATTTTCCAGAACATGTGGACTGAGGATATTTTTGGCCAGCCCCTCATTTTCTGTAGGTTAAAGATAATAACAATTGTACTTCATTTTTTACAACTTATCCTTCATGCCATCTACCCATTCATTTAACAAAGTCAAGTTAACTGAATTAAAGGAGTCATCTCTCGAGTGTCAGCTCCTTGATGGAAGAAAATATGGGTCTTTTTTTTCTACACCTAAAGCACTTAGCACAATGACTTGTACAAAATACAAATTGAAATATTTTTGTACTACAATATAATGTGAAAGATTGTTGAATACCTAAATATAAGAAACTCAAGATTTAAAGGAACCCTTCACAATATATTTTATAAGTTAAATAATATTTTAATGATAGAAATAGTCATATCATAGAAATGTCTAGCCCTGATTCTTAAATGAAAGAATTAATGGCTGTATTTGGTTTCCTAAAAACAGGATAGCACTGCATTTTCTCCTGCTATCAGACTTCAAAACTAAATTGTTCACTAATATGTGGGACTAAGATAGCTGAAGACATTCATTTGTTCAAGATCTAATTTTCTACATACCTGAGAAAAGAAAGGAAAAATTACTATATGCATGTATTGCCAACTTAGCCATTATTTACTTCAATAAAAAGGGAAAAGAGAGTCACATCTTCACTTACACAGCTCCTGGAGTCAGTGTTTCTCTACTACTAGGTAGCACTGAGGTCACCACAAAACAGAAATTATCATGATAATGAATCTTTAAATGTATATATTTTAGATTCCTAGATTCAGGCATTTTAAAACAGACTGATTCTAATATTAATTTGAACACTTCAGGATGAAGAGATTACAATAAAGGTACAAAAATTATAAGATTTCTCTAACCTCCCTGCAGTGTCATTTGAATCTGCTGCATTTTATCTCATGGTAACTATTTTTCAAATTAGCTCATGATTCATTTTATATAGCATTTCTATTGTATATACTTTAATTACATATTACTTTATGCATGTGCCTTAAGGTGACTTTCCCATGAAAGCACAATTTTATTAGATCTAATAAATAAATTCATAAACCCAAATCAAATTAAGTAATAATAGACTTTACTTATTTAAAAAATTTAATAATATCAGCTAGCTACTGTAACATCTTCACAGAGGTAGACTTGAAAATCTTCAGAGTATTAAGAATATGAATTAGGTTAGAAAAATGTACAAGAAGGTCATTCAGCCCAGACTATTTCTGATTAGCCTCACTCTGAGACAACACAGGAAAATGAGGTTGTTGACACAAAAGATATGTTCTCAAAAATAAGAGATATTTTTTATGAACTAGTTCCACATTTAATGTCCACTGAATATCCTGTGTGTTTTAAGTTGCACCACATGAGCTTCAGATCCAATAATTTTTGCTAATTGTTGGTCTAAGGACACTTTGCCTATAAAGGATGAAAACGTTTGGAGGAAGATTATTTGCAAAGGATCTAGGAGTCTAGGTGCAAACCCTACAACAAATTGATACCTTGCCAGATTTAATAGGAGAGATTTTGTAGATATAATAAATGATAGATATAAGAAGTGATATATTTATTATGTATATATTTCAAATATATATAAATGATTCTGCAACTAAGAAAATTAAGGATTTATTTAAAAGCATGATTTATTTATAGACACCTCCATTTTTATGGTCAACACATAGTCTCTTAATATTTTAGATGTTTATGAAAGTTAAATATTTAGTATAACCTATGTAAAGATTCTCATATTATGTTTGGAAAATTTGGCCTTTATTATTAATTTGGCGATTACTTTAGTGACATTTCTCATATTGTTTTGTAATTTTTTTCCCTTGCATTGCTATTTACTTCCACAAAATCCTACTCTGACATTCCATTATGGGATAGAGATGAAGGTAACTCTAACAAAATACAAGTTAGGACTTCTTCTATAATGCTAGAAGGGTTTAAAAAATATCCCGGAAAATATTCTTTTTAGAATGATATAGTTAGGTAGGAGGGGCTCAGCTTCAGTAGACTGGTCAGTTGGTGACAATTTTTTTTTGTCATGCCAACTCAAGAAACAGAAAAAAATTTTAAATGATCATAAATAATATTTAGCAAATACCTTATACTTCAATAGAGATAGTGACACAGAAGTGGAAAGAGAGATAGAAAGTGTTAAAAATCATACAATTTTCCATTTTTAAAATATATACATATATTTAAATATACCTATTTAAATATATATATACTCCTTACAGTTCAGTAGTATTTCATGAAAATCATATGCCACAACTTGTTCAATCATTCACTAATTAATGGGCATCCCCTCAAAACCCAGTCCTTTGACTCCACAAAGAGAACTTCTAGAATATATGATTTCTTTTACTTTTACTTTGATCACCCAAGTTTTATTCCATCTATAAAATTAAACTTGGCTATCAGTAGGTTAGTTTTGACTGTACAATTGATGGACATTTTGCTAGAGGAACTGAATTAGCCAAACTTCACATTAATGCAAGTGGCTAAATGGAATTATGGCTTTTCAACTTAAAGAGTCTTAGAGTTAGTTTTATCATGGACTTCAAAGTAACAAGAAATACCACTTAATGGGATATTAAAGCATCTCCTACTGCAATGTTCATGTGAAGTATTTGCAAAAAATAAGTAATGTACCAAGATCTGTTGCAGAGAATAATAAAGAAATTCTATGAAGAACTCAATCAACTTATCCAAATTAAAACAGAATATTGTTTTATACTCAATGACTTTAATTCCTACATAGGAAACAGTGAAGAGCAATCAATATAATGGAAAATAAAGTATAGGAATAAGGGGTGTCAAGGATATGAAGAAAACACCAACTTCTTTGAGTTATTAATATTTTCTTTGAACAAAGAAAGGTGCTGGACATTATAAGTCCTGAATTTTACACAGATTAAGTATTTTTTAAGTAGTCGATAAATGGCTCATTTCTAAATCAGCTATTTATGTTGTGCTCAGTGCACTGACTTATATGAGTAAAAAGTAATATTAATAAAAATCTAGGAAAACAAAAATGAGAAAAATATCTAGAATGAACAAATGAAACCATTAAATTATGACCTTATATTAGTTATTAAGATGATTCAAATTTTATATTAAGGAACATAGTTATAAAGTATAAATATTTTCATTGATAAGTCGAATGTATGTAAAACAATCATCATAACAAGCATGCCAATGACTTTAAAAGTCTATGAGAACTTTAATTTGGCAAGTGAAGAGATAGAGCCATTTAAAGAAACCTTGGTGAGATATTCAATTAAGTCAAGTCATCCAGAGATCATTTGAGGATGGAAGTAGAAGGAGACCAATAAACAAATGAGAAGTAGAAACAGTATAAACATCTTTGAATAATACATTTTTTCTACCATAAATGATAATAAGGCAACTGTGCTTAAGAACTCATTTTAGGTCTTAATATACATATAGAAAAAGTAGAAAGGAAAACAGAGAAGAAAAATAGATGGATTATACAGAGTATATATAGAAGAGACCTATGATGTATACAATAAAGTTATGAAGAAATTGAATTATATGTCTATCTATCTATCAATCGATCTATTAGCTGAAAGTGGAGAGGACATAACAAAAATGTGAAAAAATATCAAACCAGAGTGATTCTGGAAACTAGATGGTAGTGTATGGTAGAGTATGGTAGAGTGGTAGAGTAAAGGATGCTCTGCTCCCCTAATTCTTACACACACACACACACACACAGAAAATATATCACCTCAGAATAAAGGAAAGCAGGAGGAACACATCTCACTGGGGTAAAAAGAGAGATTAACTCAGGTAGCACAGCATCTGTGGCTGCTGGCAGAACAGAACAGAGAATACAGAGTAGAGATAAGCCCAGCCTAAGCCACTCCACATGGGTTGCAAAGGCAGAGACTAGCAAAGGCAAATATGGCAGTGAACCAATTCTTTCCCACGTGGCAATAGAGCACCTAAGGGAGCAAAGCAGCAGAGTAAGGGACTGACCTTGCCTAAGCCATTTTGACAGTTGTGAAGGCAGAGAGGACAAGAACTTATGTACTCACTCATGAAGGAAGAGCACCTGTGGTAGCAGAGCCTAGAACAAGGAACCTATTCAGTCTAAGCCACTTGGCAGGAACAGGGAATCAATAGAGTAGGGACCAGCTCAGCCCACGAAATGACATGGGAATTTATAACACAGAATTCTGAATATAACTGGACAAAACAGCTACAAACCCCCTTAGAGCCACCAAGGAGGGCCACCCGCTCAATAAACACACAATGAAAATAAATGCAGCTGAGCCTACCCCAAGTATCAGAGAAGAGTACTCTGAAATATTGGAGCAATGCTCCATTTTCCCTGGGAAGAGAGAAGAATCTCAACAGATACCTAAGGTAATGGGGAAAAATAACTAGAAAAATGAGCAAAAGATAAAGAAAAAAAAACTGACCTTAGAATGTTACTTTAGTGGGAAGGAAGAACAAAATATGAACTCAGAAGAAGACAATAATGCCAAAAAGGAAACATATGAATCCTTAAAGGAAAGTGTGAAAGGATGTCACACCCTCAAAAAATCCTTGAAAGAACTTGAAGTTAAAAAAATTAAATAATAAGAGAGTTGAAAAAAAGCTCAATAGCTGGGTGTGGGGGAGGTGGGAGGGAGGATTCAATGTAAAAAATCAACTCCCTAAAAACTAGAATAGGCCTAATGGAAATACAGTGTCAAAGATATATTGAAGACAACAAATTCCTAAGGAATGGAATAGACCAAATTAAAATAAAGGCCTTGCCCACCAAAAAAAAAATGCTGAAGAAAACTCTTTAAAGAATGATTGGCCAAATGGAAAAGGAAATTCCAGGAAGAAAATAACTCCCTGAAAATTAGCATTGGACAAAAAGAAGCTAAAGAATTCATAAGACATCAGGAAAAAGTAAGTCAAAATCAAAAGAATGAAAAAAATTTAATAAAATTGGATCTTATAAAGCATACAAAAATATTACCTTTAAACTCAGTTTCAATTACCTTTAAACTTTTCCATGTACATAACATTTTTAGACTCTTGAATTAGGATCTTGTTAGAGAGGAGTTATACATTTATTTGTATTATTCCATGGTAGACCATGTGTTTACCATAACAAAATTGAATTAAATAAACAGAGAAGACAAGATGCAATTGCATTAATTGCTAGTTGTTAAAAATATGGATTTGGTGGAACAAAAGACAATCTTTCTTCCAACAATGTATCTCTTCTTACACCTCTAAAAGATGTTCTTCAATTATATCCTATATCAGCTTTGGCAAAGGTATTCAAGTTTGCTTGCCCAGGCTGCAATTTCAAGCTGCCTGTGAACCCCCTGCATTATCCCAAAAAGTGGAGGGAGAAAGTGTTCACTTTGTTTGGGTGGCTGGATATTGGGACGTGTCATGCAAAAAATATCCTCAGGTTCTGTGAAGAGGAGGAATAGAGCAGTTCCCCAAATACTGGCTCTGCACATGTGCCAATATTTCTCCAGTACTTTCCCATATCCTTCTGCCTCAGTTTATTCACTCAGAATTCCCCTCACTTCTAGAGAAGTAGGATGTCATTTCCTTTTCTATATGGAGCTGTATTTCTAACTAATTTTGAATGTTTTGTGTGCAGAAGGAAACATGGCACCTAATTGCTAAAGAAAATTCTGTGTATTATGTGACACTTCATTAAGGCATTACTGAAATTGTGCCACAGCTTCTTTGGGAAAACATATATACAGTTTTGAATCCATTCTTTAAGACAAGCATTTAGAGAGAGATGAATCAGACACAATTGAGATAGCTAGATTCTCATGTCCCAGATTTCCAGTTTTTCCCTCAAAGAGATCAATAATAGACCCTGTTGAGTGAGATTGTCTCACTTGAAGTGACAAAGATATATTTAAGAGGAATAAGCATATAAAGTTTTAATTCAAGACTCATCTTAGAAACTGAAGGAAATATATATATATATATGTGTGTGTGTGTGTGTGTGTGTGTGTGTGTATACAAGAATTATTATTTCTTCTCTGTGGTAAAATCTTAAGGCACAAAATATTTATTATTCATATCTAGTTCCCAGGGTCAAGAACATACTTGAGATATTTATTAAATTAAATTTAAAGTATTACAATTGTGTATTTTATAGGCTTACCCGTTCTCTTTTCTCTATAGTTACACATTTGCATATGTCTCTCTCATTATATCTCTATCTACCTATCTATACACAAAGAGAGTAATAGAGAGATGTTGCACTGTTTTAAATGTCACTGATATCAAAAGCTCTAGAAGTCATTTATTTAAATTGACTGAAATCAACATTGCCATATGCATCCTTAAGAGTTAAAAGTTTTAACAACATGGCTGAGAAGGCTTGTATTTTTTTTTTTGAGTAAGGAACAAATTACTGAGCTGAGAACAATATTGGTATTAGGTGTTAAAGGAGAAAAAAATAAACCTAACACCTCAATTACTAACTTTGCTGTGAAATATAAGGTTTATTGTGTTTTCATTTCAATTAAGGGAAATATATTCAAGTGTCAAAACAATATGCCCATTGTAAATAGGTGCTCTTCAAATATATACACCATTTCCCCCAGCAGTTGGGGGAGGGCACCTGCTATGTGGGATCACAATTCTAAAAAGGAGCAATAAAAATAAACACAGCTGTTGCTGCCAACTTGCTTTGGCTCTCCTTTAGCAGTCAATAGACTGATAATGGCTTGTTTTTACAAGGCAGAATGTAAGAAATGTCTTGATCATGGCAAAGGCATGATGGTTAGAGTAAACTCATATCAAATTTCTAACATATTACTAAAAGACCAGGTTTCCTAGACAGAAAGGCACTGTAGGAAAGGAAGTAGAAATTGCATGCAATGAGTTCCTTCTCGTTGCCACCAAATTTACTATACTGTATGCTTCACTGGGAATGACTTAGTTTTATCTGCATTATAAAAATATAATGTAGTATGCTGTGGTGCATAAGATTAAAAACAACAACAATAACAACTGTGAACTAGCCCTGATAGGGATAATGTAGATTTGCAGTGACAAACTAAGCATGGTGGCTGTTTATGACATTAGAACCATTCAGAGATTTATTTGCAAAAGACTGAAGGCCATCCCTCGCTTTGTAAGCCTTGCTTTCATTGGTAAAGGGAGAGGCACATGGCAACCTAACTTGTTTCTCCATTTCCTTCTTCAAAATGAACAGGAAATGAAGTTCTCATATCAACTCTACTCCCTACTGCTAATCTTGTTTCATTCATTACCTGCTGTAATGAGCTAATTAAAGTATAAAATAAATTAGACAACCCTGTCTGCCTGATGGAGATTGTAAGACCCCAGGGCTGGAACTGTATGATCTTTGTCAGGTACACCAGTAAGAACATGGGAGAGTGCAAGTCAATAAACAATGGTGACAAAGCTAATGGCCCCTTCTAGAAGCCTCCTTTGCCCCATTTCCTTGCACTCTGTAACTGATATATCTTTTGCTCTTTTATCACTATAAAGCATAGTGAGCAAAATGCAACTTACTTTATCAGTGTCGCAAAGCCCTGGCAACCATTTCCTGTAGAAGCACAGGGGAATTTATGATCAATGTTCACATATCTATCCCCTCCCTTTTTTGGAGTGCTTCTAGAAAACACCTGCTCTGCAAAATTGAAATCACCTAACCTCCTTTTTTCATTATACCCACTGAATCCTGTGCCTCCATTTTTATTTAATTTAAGTTAGTCTTGATATTTACCCTCTGAAGAAGTACATTTCTCTACTACTTAAATGACAAGGATACTCAAGGAATATCCCCCAAATATGACTGGTCATTTGAATAAGTTCTTCAATATCTTAGGCCAGTTTTAGAGCTATAGATGACAAGATACTAAATAATCAAAAATTTTAAATGTCTAATTTCATCAGTGAAGGGAATTGCCATTGAGGACCAGTAGCTGCTCCATAATTTACAAATTTAGAGTTGTTGGGGGCCTAAGTTAAATGATTTGTCCAGGGGCTCACAAGTAATGTGTATCAGAGCAGAACCCAGGTCTTCCTGAATTTTGGGCAAGGGGTCTTTCCTCACTGTTATGTTCCCTTGGAAAACATACCAGTAAAGAAAGAAGAGCTATCTAAAATTTTGAGTACTGTGGTAGAGTCAATCTAATAACCAAAAAGCAAATTGTTTAAAAACCCCACTCAACATGATACATTATACAGATGAAAATAGCAATGCAAATGATGAGTTTAAAATAATAAATTCTTTGCTTATTGATAAACCTAAGAGTTCTCCAAGCCCTCTTCTCCTTTACTTTCCTCTGTTTTTGGTGATCTCATCTATGTTCAAAACTTCAATGATCATCTCAAAGCAAATAAATATCTCTGTAGTTGTACTGACTACATGATCTTTTAACCCACATATCCAAGAAGCTGTACCTACCTGCATAGCCTGCTGGAATTGCCAAAAACATGCTCTACCCTATTCCTAATTCATCATCTTTTCACCAAAACCAACAACTCTTCCTGAATTATCTTTCTATGAAATTTGACCACTCACTTAATTTTAGTTCCAACCAAATGAAACTTTTTGAATCATCTATTCCAAATGCTTCATTTTACAGGGGAGGGAACTGAGGCCCCAAAATATAGACTGACTTGCCAAAAGACACTCAGCTATTAAGTAATATTGCAGTAATATGGATTTATACTGGCTACAAAGTCAATAAATCACACATCTTTGTCATTCAAAGGGAAGGAGAAAGCGAATGAAAATTTATAAAGCACCTCCTATGGGCCAAGCACTGTGCTAAGTGCTTTTCAAACATAATCTCATTTGATCTTCACAACAATCCTGAGAGGTAAATACTGTTATTCTCATTTTACTGTTGAGAAAACTAGGATGAATAGAGAATAAGTGACTTGCCCAGAGTCACACAGATAGTATCTGTGACTGGATTTAAATTCAAGTCTACCTGACTCCAAGACCATCTCTCTGTCATCTTTAGCACTAGGTTTCTTCTTTTTTCTTTCTTTTCTTTTTTTAATTCATAGGATTATATTACAATATCCCCATGACCCCAGGCAAACACAACATTCAAAACTCTCTCAACACTTCTTGATCTCTGATGATTTGCTGACATCCTGATTGATAACTTAAGTACATTCTCCTTAGCTGTACCCAAATAAATTTTTCAAGACCCAGCTCAACTTATACCTTTTCTTTAAAACCTTTCCTAAACCCCATACTGCATACAATGTAAAAATTCTCCTCCTACTGAATTCCCATAGTACTTTGTATAACTCATACATTTACCTAATTTGACTAAGTATGTTTTATAAATATCTGCCTGGACTATGTGTCTTCAGAACAGGTATCATAATATCTATGTTTATATATTTCAGTCACATAATGAAGGACTTTTCTTGTCAGCAAAGGAATAATAGATAAAATTTTCTGTTGCTCTGGTACCCACAAAATATCAAAACAACTAGAAGAAGATTTCTAATGTGTTGGGTAGACCATCTATGAAGAATTTACCTAAAGTCACAGATGAGGATTCAACAGAATAATAGGATGAAGAAAAGGGTGGGAGAAACTACTATATTGCATAGATATGATAAAAGACACATTGAAATATCAAAATATTATTCATATCAATGGATGTAGAGACAGAGAATATGGGTTCAAAGACACAGCCACTCCCTACCTGTAGCAAAAGGGCAAGCCACATAAGCTGTTTGGGTTCCAATTTCTCCATCTTTACAAAGAAGGACATGAGCAGATACTCTCTAAGCATCATTCTGACTCCGCTTTACTGATCATATTGAAGCCTCCTCATGCCATATTGCTATCTTAGCATACCCCTTCTGAATTATTGAATGGTGGCCATCCCTTTTAATTAAACTTAGAAAGTGATCAATAAATATTTACTGATTTAAATCACCTGCCTACTTTACCACACAACTGTATCTATTAACATTTCTAAAAACAAACAAACAAAACCAAAAATCCCTTTTCTTTGTTTAAAAGTCTATGAAGGGGGAGCAGATATATGACATGAGTATTTAAACATAAAATTATTTTTGAACAAGAGCCTTCATATTTCATACTAGTGGAAGCAGCAAAGCTTAATGACTATGTACCACCTCTTTCTATTAATGCTACCTTTTCAAATTTCCCTTCCTGACTTTTTCCCTTGTCTCTTTACCAGAGATTTTTACCTCTCAATGGCTTGATTGCTCTGATGACCTCAATCAAAAGGCAATTACCCAGTGAGGGTGGAAGGTAATTATTCCCATCAAGGAGAGATTGAATGCACCTGAATAGACAGCTGCAGTTCCTTTAGGGATGACATTATTACTACAGAAATTGTCTCTGGAAATTCATGACGCATGTCAAATTCATAAAAAAAATTATTGATAAATTTGCAGGACAACTATTCCCCCTGCTCAAGTGAAAAAAAATACAGATCAAAAGGAAACTGCTTTTGGAGGGGGAAAATAACTCAAATCTGTAATTTAGAAATCACTAAATAGAGTCCAAAAGTAAATGTCTGCCTTTATTTATGTTTGTTTCACTAAATCAAGACCATATGTATTAATATATGAAAGGTATAACTCTCAATTGTCTAAAACATGTGATGTATCAACAGTGATAGAAAAGAAAAATTCAATTATAGAAATTACAAATTATTCACTTTCCTCAAAAGAATAAACAAGTACACCCAATTTAAAAGCAGTATATTGTTCCAACTTTAGGGATCTTGAATCAAGTAATGCCTTTATATTTATGGAAGAGCAAAAAGACACTCCTACCTCTATGGAAACTCTAGATATAATTTCTGCCACACCTCTCATATGGATCTTTTCCCCTTGATCTACATTAAATTCTGCAATATTCCCCACTTCTGCCTATTCTGATAACATATCATACATAATTTGTTCCTATAAACCAGGGACAGAAACAATTAGTTATGCAACAAGGCTACACTTGTATAATGGTCCTAGGTGTTTTGTTGAAAGTAACTGACAGAATGTGATGTTTGGGAATAGAGTACTGATTTTCATCCCATAGAACATGAAACTGATTATAAGTTGAAGAAACTCTCAGGTATATTAAAATGAGAATTGCTAGGAGCATTATGGAAGATTTGGAAATTATTTCATAATTTCTATGATAATAGCATAATAGCATAAGGTACCTTCTCTGATTTCATGTAAGAACAATGGCAACTTCAAGGACTAGTCTAAATATTTCAGACACCTTTCTCCTTTTCCTCTCATGAAGTACCTTGATTTAATGGACAAAAACCTTGAATTAACCTCAAAAGATCTGTATTTAATGCCTTGTTGTTCTCATTATTTATGTGACTTTAGTTTCCTCATCTTTAAAATAAGGGATCATGCTTATATTTTTTTACTTTAGAGAAATGTGAAGAAAGTACCATATAAATGAGACAGCATTAAAATATTAATCAATAATAACTTTCAGAATGTACAATAATAAAAAAGGATTAAATATTTTGCCACAATTTAGTTATAAGTTTGATCATTCTAGAACTAAATAATTTCCTTTGGGAAAATGTCTTTATTTTTATAGTAGAAATTAATTGGAACCTTATTTATATGGATCCACAATATTAAATCCTTGGAAGTATAACAAAGGCTATATAGATTCTACATTCTCAAGTATATCATAAGCTTCATAGAAAAGACAAAACATAGAAGTCATTCTTGTTCAGGGATGGGAGGGCCCAAGTGGTCTCTGAGATGTCTTCTAAATGTATGATTTTGTCATTCTCTTTACCATTCCTTGATATTAATACTCAATTTCAAAGACACTATTTATGGGATGGGCATTCAGTAAAAGTTGCTTAACTGATGACTAATTTTAGAGTTTCTGCAGATGTTCTAGTTACAGAGTTGCATCACTATAATGATTGAGAGGTTCCAGAAATCCTAAAAACATATAGATTTAATGAGAAATAGTTGTATGTTAGAAATAATTTCTAGAAATCAAAGAAAAGTAGACTGTTTAATGGAAAAGAATGAATGACAAGACTGTAGTGAAGTCATTATATGGTATCAAGAACTGAATACATTGGTACCAAAAGACTAGTTTTGTGGGGTGACTATTCAATTTAATATCATAGGAGTTTTTTGTGTGGTTTGTTGTTATCATTTGTTTTGAATGAATCTGTGATTCTATCATTCTGGGGACCTCATGGGGTGGATATCTCTATGCCAATATAAGTCTTTGCCTTAGGGTGTAGTTAGGTGGCTCCAAGTATTGAGAGCCTGGCCTGGCTACAAGAGTTCCTGGATTCAAACTTGGCCATAGACACTTCCTGGCTGTGTGGTCCTGAGCAAATCACTTAACTCCATTTGCCTACCCCTTGCCATTTTGTTGTAGGGTTGTTACTAAGACAGAAAATAAGGGTTTAAAAATAATCTTTATTGTTGATAATATATAAATAATGCCTCCTCTGAAGTGATATGCTAATGACTCATTGGGTTATGAGAGTGACCCTGTGTTCTTCTTCCTCTTTAAGTTTTATTTTTCTCTCATATGTAAAAACAGTTTTTTTTATTCATTTTCCAACATTTTGGCATTGGAATTCTCTCCATCTCTTCCTCTCCTCCCCTCTCCCTGACACAGTAAGCAATCTACTTTTGGTAATATGTGTGGTATTTTAAAAATATTTTTACATTCATCCTGTTGCGGAAGAAGACACATTAAAAACATGAAAAATATAAAATGAAAAATGGTCTACTTTAATCTGAATTCAGATTCTAGCAGTTCTTTTTGGGGAAGTGGATTGTATTTTTTTCATCATATGTCCTTTGGGACTGTCTTAGATCATTATATTGCTGAGAGTAGCTAAGTCTTTCCAGTTGTTCATTATTCTATATTATTATTGTGTAAAATGTTTTCCTGGTTCTGCACACTTAACTCTTTATCAGTTCATATAGTGAAATACTCTTATTCTTCATGTCTTATGACACAATACTATTCCATTGCTATCCTTGACCAATACTTTTTCAGCCATTTCTCAATTGATGGGTATCCCCTCAGTTTTCAATTCCTTGTCCCAACAAAAAGAGCTGCTAGAAGTATTTTTGTACAAATGAGTCCTTTTCCATTTATAAAAATTCTCAGTGGGATATGGACCTAGCAATATTATTGCTGAATCAAAGGGTATTGCACACTTTTATGGCCCTTTAGGCATAGTTGCAAATTGCTCTCAACAATGGTTAGGTCAGTTCCTAACTCCACCAACACTGTATTAGTTTCTTGCTTTTCCCAAATCCCCTTCAAAATTTATCATTTTCCATTTCTGTCATATTAGCCAATTTGCTAGGTGTGAGGTGGTACTTCCCTTGTGTTCTTAAAAGCTATTCCAGTGGAGTCTAAATTCTGATAGGTATTATAAAGAAGATAAAATGACTCTAAATGGAGGCCTTGAGATCAACTCTTTGCCAATCACCCAAAGACTAGCATAGAAAAAGTTCAAAGGGTTAGTGATGAGGTAATACCTTTTCTTCAACCACAACTTAACAAAGAATATCTGCTTAAATGAAATGTAGTTATGGTCTATATTGCTGAATGTAATGTCATAAGCACACCAGTGTGATCACAGATCCCTAAAAACACTGAAGCAAATAAATAGCTCTAAACTTGTTGGGAACATATCTCATTGTTATTCCTCTTATCCTCTGTGGTCTTGGTTGTATCATTTTCCTTTATATTGCTTTCTATGAAACCATTTACTTTTGCTGGAAGAATACTTTGAACCATGAAACAGATTTTGGGCTATGAGTTGAATGAGGAATTCTGTAGTTGCCAACTGGGAATAAAAGCAACATAAAGGCATAATGTAAAGTAAACATGAAGGAGAGGCCAGAGAATTTTAAAAGTTCAACATATTAGCAAACTAATGTGTTTTCCCCCAAATACTGTAATATTAGCAAACTAATGTGTTTTCCCCAAAATACTGTAAGTAAAAGATACTGTCAAAACTGGGAATTATATGTCATTCATTAGCTACACTCCATATAACTTTTGTTGAGTATTGTCCCTAATTTCAATATCTGTCAGAGTCTGTATTTAACACTTCCAGCCCTAATCAGCTAAAACAGCCAATTACACCTCAGCACAGAATGAGTTCAAGATCTATTCAGTGTTTCTTTCATAGAGGAAGAAACAGATCTAACTGTTTATTGCAGATATCAGGGATGAATACATAATATTTTCTTGAAATGAGTAAAAAATGGTTCTATCAACATACTATTTAAAATGCAGTATAATATTAACTCATACTTATATTGCACATTAAAGACTGCAAAACATTTTCCTCTTGGCATCTCTTTGAGGAAGATAGTATGAATACCATGTCTAATTTACAGAAGAGGAACCAGAGCCTTTGAAAGGCTAAATTAATTGTCCAAAGTCCCATAGTGAATAAATATTTGAATTAGGCTTTGAATCCTGATTTTATGACTCCAAGTACAATAGACTTTCTTTTTTATACACAATGTTTTTCCAATTACATGTAAGAATAATTTTAATCTTTATTTTTACAATTTTAAGTTCTAAATTTTTGCCCATCTTTCTCTGTCTTTGTCTCTGTCTCTCTGTCTCTCTCTCTTTCTCTCCCTCTCTCTCTCTCAATAAAAAGGGAATAAAACCTTTCTGTTCTATCAAGTGTTAAAACACATGAAAAATGGTGACATTTCCTAAGGAGAATAATCAGAGTACTGATGAGCATTGAGAACTCTATATATAACAAGCAGGCACCATATTAAGTACAGCAAAGATATAAAGATGGGAAATCAGATCCTGTCCTTCATGAGCTTCCATTCCAGCTAAGAAAATTAATGATAATTTCATTTTGGGATTTCAAGCTCCTTCTCGTTTCCTCCTTTAAATCCTGCATGGCTGACATCATTTGAAGTCCATATACCCCATCCAGTTCCTTAAATATTGAGTTTTCTATTTTTAATATAATTTTTACTGTCACATATATTTTATCCTTCCATTGTTTTGTTGTTATTGTTTTACCTAACAATGTGAGAGAATAACTCATTGGCACTGATTATCCTCTGTTTTTACAAACTGTTTAATTAAAATAAATAACTCTATAACTAGAAGCTATTTATCTTTAGTAGTACTTGTTATTCCACTAGGTTCCTGGACCCATATGCCTTGGTAACAGATTTACACATTACTTAGAGATATTATTTCTCAATAAAACCAGTTAGTTTAAAATAAAATCACATATAGTAAAAATGTTTTTTTTTTACATAACAGACACTTGGAGGCAAAATAAAGATTTTCCTTTTAGTCATACAGATAGTCTAAGGCTGGACCTGTAAGAACAAACAGACTTTATAGCACTCTGTTAAAAAAAAAGAAGGAAAAATTATGGGGCAGTTAGGTGCCTCAGGGGAGAGAAAGCCAGCTCTGGAGAGAGAGGTCCCAAGTTCAGATGTGGTCTCAGACACTTCTTATCTGTGTGACCCTGGGCAAGTCACTTAACACCAATTGCCTAGCCCTTACTTCTCTTCTGTCTTAGAACCAAATTTGGTTCTAAGAAAATAAAGGTGAAGAAGAAGAGTGAGAAATTATTTTTAAAAAAAATCTATTTTTCCTCACCATAACAAATATTCATTTTGATAGCACTTAAAGTATCTCTAACCAGTTGCATTTGTATTGGACTCATTCTAATAAGGAGGAAGCTAGGTGGAGAAAGTTTCAGGACTGGAATCAGAAAGACTTCAATTTAAATCTAGTCTCCGACAATTTTCCTGACTGTGTAATTTTGGGCAAATAATTTAATTTCTGTTTGCCTCAGTTTCCTCATCTATAAAATGGTATAACAATAGCACCCATTTCCCAGGTAAATGTCTTTACATTTAGGACAGTGCATAGGACATAACAGACATTTAAGAAAGATGCTTCAATGAGGAAGATACAAAGTCAATTCTACATTGGAACCTATCAAACACAGAAAATATCAGGGGGATTCCTATTAGTATAAGGTCTTGACTTGTGATTTTATTGGTATTCTCTAAGTAGTGAATCCTCACATGAGGAAGCTCCCTCAAGCAAAGCAGAGAAGCCACCTTCTCTATACTTACAGTCAGAGTATTATCTAGAGCACTGAGGAGACAAGGGATCTGCCCTGTGTCCAACAAAGAATATTTTTCAGGAATGAGAATTAATCCCAGTCTATCCACATCTTAGATCAACTCTCTGTCCTGTACACTGGTCAAACTCAACAGAAATGGAGGCTATTCGACCTTCCAGTAGGCTCTCTGCAGATTGCCTATTGACTTAGAAAAGTGCATATCAACATTATCTGTGTTTTATTTTATTTTTACTTATTTTGTTAAATATTTCCCAATTATATCTTAATGTAGTTTGGGCCACACTCAGGAGTCCTGTGACCACATGAAGCCCCTGGGCCATGGAGGCCAGGTTTTTGACCCCTTTGCTCTATACCATAGATTTACAAATACATTAGTATATTCAAAATAGCCCTTATATATTGAAAGACTATTAGCAATCATCAGAAATACAAACTACTAATTGTTACTGAAAAGATAGTAGTAGGTGACAACTCAATTCTTGTCCTAGGCCCAGAGTGGCTTTTCATGTGATCATCTGACAAAGGTAGTCAAACCAAGGATCATATCTCAGGTCATCGGGGAAAGGGGAGATGTAGAAGAGAGGAAAAGAGTCCTAAAGCTAGGGGTATTTTTTAACATCCATAGAGAGAAGGGGGTTTTAGAAGACTCAAGAAACACACAAATAAATACATGTCATGTACATGTACATATGTAAGGGTGTATATATAGTTACATATGTGTGTATATTTTATGCATTTACATATATAATATCTTCCCCCATTTTTTTCCTTTTAGCAAGGGTTAAAGAACTATGAAGCAGAATCTAAATAGAAAATAGAGATTGCACTAAGGGTTCTATAATTATCAACTAATTATCTCTGTCATAGTGGGGGTCAAGCAAGCTCCATTTCAGGTATATATCTATTTGTTGAGGCAACATAAGATCAGTTATTTGTGTTTAATTTGTTTTCTTGCCTGACAACCTAGTTTGGAACTGACCATAAATTATATCTGGGATATGTTTTGACTTGTTATTTATATATAACAAACAATATATTTCTTCTATTTGAAAAGTATTTATTTTGACACACAAGTTCAAATTATGACTAAGTATCATATTTTTCTGTGCATGTCACATACTTCTTACTGTATTTAGCATAGACTTTCACCAACTTTGATAATCTTTTTGTATGAGATTTATTGGTAGTAGAAAATCTTAATAGAATGCATAATAAAGATCTATGAGGCACAAATGGTTTACTGATTTTTTGTCCTTGCCACATTCCATACCAGTATCATGTCTCATAGTACCATTTAACCTTTGTCCCTCTCTTGCTTATTTGTGAATAAAATATTTTGTGCTTTTTAATGACACTACAGCTGTTTTCTTAACTTCCCTTTCTATATCTCCATTTAATTTTATATATCTCTTCTCTATTTGAGCTTCCCCTTTAACCATTTTTCTCAAGATGGCTTGGTGCAAATTAATTTGCAGACATAGAAGTGACAGAAGCAGATGCTGCTATAATTTCTGAGTTCTCACTTTACAAAGCAGTGAAATAAAAGGTTAACAAGGAGCAAACAGGTGTGCTTTATCCCTGGCCTTTGAATTAGTCTGCTACTGCAAGATACACTGCACTAATTCACAAGGCCAATTATTCAATTTGTTAGTACACTCTGCTTCTCTCCTTGTTTTAGCTTATGCATGCAACTTAGTTGTTTAGTCAATTCAATCTCCACTGATTGGTTATTAATGATCTAATTCAATTCTGAATTTTTAAATATACCCACAAAATGTTGCCACAATGGCAAAGAAGCTGGTTAGCACAAAAGGATAAATTTTAACACCCATAATTTTTGAGGGATGTTCTATGACTTCAAAGACATTTCAGGTTCCTGAAGGAAGTCATCCTTTTTGATGCTGGAAGCCAGAAGTACTAGAGGCAACTTGAAATGTGAAGAAGTTGCCAATGAAGAATGAAGAACCCACAACTTTCTTGCTCTTGCCAACTTTGTCTCACCTCTCATGCTGGATGAGACACTCATCTGTTCCAATGTGGAAAAAAATCCCATGACAATTGCCTTTGGAACTAGGATTACACCTAGAAGAGCTGATGAGCTGGCCCTTACAAAGTTGGAGACCTGACAAACAGGTGAGGATTGTACTGGTTGATATTCAAAAATTATTGGAGGAACTAGAAGTTGGGCATTCACCATTTGAAAGATTTCAAGAAAAAAACAAACAAGCATGGGTATGAATCACCCAGGGTGGGGGTGGACAGACTGTGATCAGCAGCAATGGAACAAGGACCTCCATTAGGGAAATGACAGATAGGAAGGAACATGAATATTTCAACACTAAATTAAAGTTTTTTTTTTCTTATTTCAGTATGACTTCTTATTAAGTAACAGAGTTTTATATGTCAGTCAACTAATATGCTTATATAATGGTCTAAGAAATCTTAGCCCTAGTCTTAATTTCCAGTAGTCTCAAATATTAACCATATTCAGTTTCTTCATTCTACTAAGGGATACAATAATTTTCAGAATTATTTTAGTCATAGTATGTGAATGTGCAAAACTAAAAAGTTCTTAGAAATATATTTACCAATAAATACTTATTTTTAAGCATATAGCACTGAATCACTATGGTCCAGTCAGTACAGCCATTATTTTCATAACCTGGTTCTATATTGAGGAGAAAGGTATTTCATTAAATATTCAGGGCATGGTAGACTCTGTTCCCAATTCCTTTGTGTAAGTTAACCTAGAGATCTTTGTATTTGTGTATGTCTGTGTGTGTGTGTCTATTAACTGAACATGAATTTAAATGGCAACATATAAATCTAAATAGTAAGTTATGGTATCTGCAAATTTATCAATACTTTGTCATGAAAACCCTAACGTTCATGGAAAATGACATTAGTTAGTACCATGGCTCCAAGAACCTTTCATGATAATGAGCTAAACTAATCAGGACTAAGAGGAGTATTGGCTAGAGAGGTTCCCAAGGTTTTTCCTCATACTCACTGAAGTAGAACTAAGCCTAGAAGCAGTGTTGAAGTGGAGCAGACATCTGTCATCTCTCCAACCAACCATGCTTTTAATATAGTTTTCATTCCTCTCTTGTACTCACTTTTTGAGGCATGATTTTACTTAATTTTAAGTTACTTTTATTAGTATAATAAAATTAATAATATAAAAATTAGGTTGCAGGACAATGAAAAGTTTAGAGCTAATTACAAAAGATAACACAAATACAAATATTTGTTGTTTCATCATTCATTGCCTTATCTTTAGCTTTGATGTTGGATTGTTTAGATTCTTCTAGATGTCAGCATTTAGCTGGTAAGTATTGTTCCTTTTTGCCCCACTCTATGTTACACCATGGATTTTTGCCCATGTGGTTTTCTTGGCAAAGGTCCTGAAGTAGTTTGCCATTTCTTTTTCTAGCATCTTCCTATTTTATAGACGAAGAACTGAAACAAATAGAGATTAAGCGACTTGTCCAGGGTCACACAGCTAGTAAATGTATAAAGCCAGATTTGAACTTTGGTCTTTGTGACTTCAGCCCCCAGCACTATCCATTGTGCCAATCCATAGCTGCCTTCTGATAAACTGTTCAGCCTAACTAAAGAGGTCAATCAGGGAAATGAGAAATGAGTGCTGGTTACAATAAACATAGAGAGGCACATTTTCAGAATGATGTGCTGAATATGTATGCTCAAAGCCAATTATGGAAGTGCTGTACATACCACTCTGGCCATATTTTGAAGATCAGCAAACCTCTTAAAGGTCTCTCCAATGAGTTGGGTGATGACCGTTACCCAGGGAACAGGGTGAAAGATTCGAACAGTGCTTTCTGAAGAGATATCATAGGTTTTTCATTAAAAAGAATAAATTTAATGATCAGGTAATTGGTGTAGGAAATTGAAGGATTCAGAGGCCTTTCATTCCACCTGCAAAAATAAGTAGTGTGGGAAGTCAGGATTCTCCAAAGTTATATGGTATAGAAAAAGCAGCGTGACTCCACGTTAGAAGAACTAGGTTTGATTATTAGCACAGGAACTGAATAGCTCTGACTGTAAATAAGCTGTGATATCTTTGGGCTTCAGTTTCTTCACATTTAAAGTGAGAATATTAGTATTTGTACTGCCAGTGTTGTTGTGAAGAAATTGCTATATAAGTGTGAGTTGCTATTATGATACCTTCAGCAGCACGAATCAGTTCTAGGGCCTGCAAGTGCAACCTGGGCTGGTCTGGGCATGCCCAGATCTCCAAACAAGGAGGTGGTCTGACAGATTTTTGGCTGCATCTAATACTAGCAAAACTGAGGCCTTTGTTCTGTCTGTCTGTCTCTCTCCCTCCCCACCTCTGTCTCTGTCTCTGTCTCTGTCTCTGTCTCTGTCTCTGTCTCTGTCTCTCCCTATCCCCGCCCCTGCCTCTCTCTCCATCTTTCTGTCTCTGTTTCTTTCTCTCTGTCTCTATCTCTCTCTGCCTCTCCCTATCTGTCTCTGTCTGTCTCCCCCTGCTTGTCCCTCTCTCTCTCACTCTGCCTCTCCATCTCTTTCTGTCTCTGTTTCTTTCTCTCTGTCTCTATCTCTCTCTGCCTCTCCCTATCTGTCTCTGTCTTTCTCCCCCTGCTTGTCCCTCTCTCTCTCACTCTGCCTCTCCATCTCTTTCTGTCTCTTTCTTTCTCTCTGTCTCTATCTCTCTCTGCCTCTCCCTATCTGTCTCTGTCTGTCTCCCCCTGCTTGTCCCTCTCTCTCTCACTCTGCCTCTCCATCTCTTTCTGTCTCTTTCTTTCTCTCTGTCTCTATCTCTCTCTGCCTCTCCCTATCTGTCTCTGTCTGTCTCCCCCTGCTTGTCCCTCTCTCTCTCACTCTGCCTCTCCATCTCTTTCTGTCTCTTTCTTTCTCTCTGTCTCTATCTCTCTCTGCCTCTCCCTATCTGTCTCTGTCTGTCTCCCCCTGCTTGTCCCTCTCTCTCTCACTCTGCCTCTCCATCTCTTTCTGTCTCTTTCTTTCTCTCTGTCTCTATCTCTCTCTGCCTCTCCCTATCTGTCTCTGTCTGTCTCCCCCTGCTTGTCCCTCTCTCTCTCACTCTGCCTCTCCATCTCTTTCTGTCTCTTTCTTTCTCTCTGTCTCTATCTCTCTCTGCCTCTCCCTATCTGTCTCTGTCTGTCTCCCCCTGCTTGTCCCTCTCTCTCTCACTCTGCCTCTCCATCTCTTTCTGTCTCTTTCTTTCTCTCTGTCTCTATCTCTCTCTGCCTCTCCCTATCTGTCTCTGTCTGTCTCCCCCTGCTTGTCCCTCTCTCTCTCACTCTGCCTCTCCATCTCTTTCTGTCTCTTTCTTTCTCTCTGTCTCTATCTCTCTCTGCCTCTCCCTATCTGTCTCTGTCTGTCTCCCCCTGCTTGTCCCTCTCTCTTTCTCTCGCTCTGCCTCTCCATCTCTTTCTGTCTCTCTCTTTCTTTCTGTCTGTCTCTCTCTCTGTCTCCTTTCCCAGCCTCTCTCCTCATTTCTTATTATAGGATGATGATCACAATTCATCCATAGCCAAGGCAAATTGGACTGAAACAATGAGAAGAGAAAGGCTTTCTTCCTCTCTTCCCTCTTTTATCTCAGCTAAGAGAAATAGGCCTGAGGGCAATTAGAAGAGACTCCTAGGTGCTGTTGAGGATAAAGTGCTGGGCCTGAAGTCTAGAAGACCTGAGTTCAAATTTTGCCCTAACTATATGCTAGCTGTGTGATCTTGGACAAGACATTTAGTGTCTACTTGCCTTGGTGTTCTCATTTGTGAAAAAGGGATAATAGTAATTAATACCTACCTCCCAGGGTTGTTGTGAGGGAGGAACAAATTACAAAATATTTATAAAGCACAGTGCCTGGAAAATTGAAAGTACAATATAAAAGTTAGTTATAATTATTATCTCTATTCTGTTTTATTTTACTTTCTTAGCTATCCTTGAAGTGCCTGAGTTTGAACCATGGTGATGATGTTAAAGCCAGGATTGCAGGCAAATGAATGTAGTTGGCCAACCTGGCAAGGGAGGGATTCCTGAGGTGCCAGGTTGACTCAGATGAGCTCAGAGATGGTTTAGATTTAGAATTGGGGCTGTGGTCTATAGCAACTGAGTTAAGCCAGAATATAATCCTCTTTCCTTTCCCAGAGACTGAGGTGGCACAGAGCGAGAGGTAGAAGGGAATGAAGATTTATACCTCCTGGGTCAGGGGGCTATTTTTACCTCTGCAGTTTGAAGTACATATTCCTTTGTAAAAATAAACGTTAGTGGCTCAATGTAAAAGAGAAGCAAGGGCCCCACTTTCTATAATTTGGGAAGCATCATTAAACGGGGATGGAGCCAGTGTCAAAGAAACTAGACACTCATGGCTCCCTTCACCAGTCTAAAAAAAATCAGTGAAATGTAATCTTGGCCTTCAGACAGTGCAGACCAGAGCAGTCTATGTTATATAGGGAAAAGGAAAGCTGGTTTTCACTTATTCACCCAATGTCCTTGTCCTAATTGAAGCTAAGCTTAGTTGATACCAATCATTTTGAGCATCCCAACCACTTCCTAGAAGCACAAGAATCTCCTTGACACTGTGGATCTAGGCCCAGATTCTCCCCCTCTCCTCTATTCTAGGGTTTAGAACAATGCCTAGCACATAGCAGGCACTTAATAGATATTTGCTGATTGATTGACTAGGATCTCTTTCCCAGATAATCCCATTCTTCTTGAACTTTTTTCCTTTTTTTCCTTTTTTTTTATTCCTCAGACATCTGTTTTTTATGTTCACAACACATTTATTCAATAAACTTCCATGCATATAGTGGATATGCAATGCATAAACTGAATTCCCAAAAATTTTTCTACATCTTAAGCTTAAGTGCTCCCTTCTAGCAGTTCTCTAAGCTCACAACTTTCCCCATTAAAGCAGCTCATGACACTTTTACCATTGTGACTGTTTCTACTAAGTGGAAGATGGTAGGTCCTTTAGTTGGCTTTGCTCAGCTCTACCAATTCTTGCATCTCCCAGAAGAATTATTAGATTCAGACTTTTATTATTTTCAGGAGTCTATTTGCTTAATTTTGTTAAAGTTAGAATGCAATCTAGTATTTAAAACAACATAATTTTAGCTGACTCACCAAAAGTTAGTAGGAAAAAAAAAGACCTATTATTATCTCTTTAGTACTCTTAATGTTTGTTGCTCTAATTTAACTAAAATACTATGTGATAAAATGTAATTTCCTCTTCTCATTCTCTTTATAAAAAGATAAATTAAGAACCTTCGAGAACTTCCTTTCCCAAAGTGTGAAGATTGGATTTGGCTCTCCCTTGATTGTAACAATGAAGGCACTTAGCTTTTCCTTAATTGTAAAGATTAAATTGTAATCCCCTGTCTGTTTTTGGATTTCAATCCCCAAAAAGCATAAACACAGTACTGAAAGTTGAGTATGGAGATCTACCCATTTGGGATTTAACCACAAAAGCTGAGAACACCCATTTCACACATTGAGTGGGAAGTCTGTGACCCAAGTCTGAAAATGTGGGCAGTACTGGAGCAGAGCATCAGCTGTGATTGGTAGGTGTAAACATTTAGGGTAAGTGACAAAAGAGAAAGGGTCTTTAAAAGTGGAGTTCGATTTGGAACTTGACATACTTAGAGAGGAACCTCCTGTGAGAAGAAATTCTGCTAGACTGCTGCTGGAGGCTTTTGGCAGTTCTACTAGAGTTGAGGCTGATGAAAAATTTGCTGATTAACCTGACACATGGTGAGTGTAAAGGCTGACTCCCTTTTCCTTGGACTTCCTGGAGGTTCCAGTCTCTGGAGAGGCCCATCACCTTAGGACTCCTTTCCCTTGACTGGGGCCTCTGAACTCTTGCCTGGCTCAGAGGAAGCCAAAGCAGATATCTCTCTCTTTTTCTTCTCT
This sequence comes from Monodelphis domestica, assembly GCF_027887165.1. Classification (NCBI taxonomy): domain Eukaryota; kingdom Metazoa; phylum Chordata; class Mammalia; order Didelphimorphia; family Didelphidae; genus Monodelphis; species Monodelphis domestica. The sequence continues at coordinate 258,173,790 of NC_077230.1, forward strand.
TTCTCTCTTCCTTAATATCTTCCCTCTTCTGTAAAATAAATAAACTAACATAAATTCCATTCTGACTTTAGTAATTCATTTGGGATTTAATAATTAAATCCCTGGTGACCAACTAAAATATTATTAAGTCCATCCATAAATTTAACAATCACCAAGGTGATAGAGAAGATGCAGGGACCCATTTGATTTCTACCAAATTAGCCTCCAATAAATAATAATATAATGCCTCACAAATAATTCTGGAGCAACATAGCCCAGAGAAAAAGAGAAGATGAAGTAGTTTATCAGCCTGAAACAACTTAAAGAAAACCTTTTGACAAAATACAACAGCCATTACTATTAAAATACTAAGGGATATTGAAATAAATGGAACATTCATCAAAATGATAAATAGCACCTATTCAAAACCATTTCATATAGACTTAAAGACTGTTAAGTTATGAACTGGATTGTCTCTGAGAAACAATGATTCAGAGAATCTTGATGTCATGTTACCAGTACATTTTAATTATTTTTGTAAGTCTTTAAGCCCCGAATAAAACTTTCATGATTCTTGTGCTAGCTTAGTTGATGTGCTTGAAACAAATTTTCAAGAATGGTTCTAGACTTATAATGGATTCAGATTTTCCAAATCTTTTTCTAACATTGTATCTTGGATCTTATTAGATGATATCTTTTTCCCTAGAAAAATAATTTAAAAATTAGGTTGTATGTTTAATTTTCCCTCACTTCTGGTCTCTCTATTTACATTATGCAAAAAAGCAGAACATCCTATTATTTGTCTAATGTTTGTTACCAACATTGTGAAAAGGGTTCTCAAGAAAAAAAAAAACAATAAAGATCTTAACTTTTGAGTCTAAATCTACATATGTTGGTAAGTATTATAAAAGAAAATCTGAAATGGAACATAGGTTAAAAAATTGAAAGAAACTCAAGAGGTTCAGAGATAGCATCTATAGATGAAATGGAAAAGAAACATTTTTTTTTGGCAAAATTTTGTTAACTTAAATCTGACTTCTTGGCAATGACTGAGACTTGAAATTGCTCATTTTCTTTCATATTTTCTACAAGTTAGGGACAACAAGGTAGCTAAGCAGATAGAGAACCAGGCCTAGAGTAAGGAGGTCCTGTATTCAAATATGATCTCAGATATTTCCTACCTGTGTGACTCTGAAAAGTCACTAGACCCCAATTGCTCAGCTGTTACCACTCTTCTCTCTTTGAATTCTGAAAAAAGGTAAGGGCTAAAAAATATTCACTTTGATTTCTATTGTTCTGTGATCATACTATTATATTTAGAGAATGGGGGTTTTTCAACATCATTTTCCTTTAGTTCTCTCTGAAATTCTGTAGTACTTCATTTCCAGTTCTATTCCTTTGTAAAGATTGTTTCTTGAATAGGCTCAGTCAAGTTCTCTCTATATCCATTGTTAGTTTGAGCCAGATTTTGGAGGATGAGCCTGACCTTGGATTGAGATCAATGATTTCTTTGCCTCTACTATAAATTAGGATTTCCTGAATGCTAAATTCATTTAGTTTTCTTTGGATAATCCTCCAATTAAAATTGGTTTGTTTGGTGAGGATAATCACTATATCTGCATATTTTTATTGATTACTTTTTTAACTTATTTTGGATCTTGGATTTTGTATTCTTTTGATCTTTAAATAAAGATTAGTTTGGCCATGCCAGAATGGAATTCCATCCTATTTATCAAATTTATTTGGTTACAAAATTTCAGAGTTAACAGGGCTCTTAAAAGATATACAGGCATTATGACTCCCCTCATATTATCCCTGACAAGTGGCTATCCAGATTCTACTATAATCCCCCCTAAAGCAGCTCATTCTGTTTCTTTGAACAGCTTTAATTGTTAGGAAGTTGTTTCTTATTGTATAACCAAAACTAATTACTAATAACTTCATTCCATCCCACATACACACTCACACACACACACACATATACACACTTTTAGTGATCTTTACTTTTGGAGATAACCACAAGTCTAAGCGTTCTTTCACATGATGGATATGTATAAATCCAGCTTCCACATGACATATTTGTAGAAAAATATATGAGTTCCTTCAATAATTCTTCATATGCAATCATGTCAAGTTCCCTCACCTTCCTGGTAACTTTCCTTCTTTTTTTTCTTTATTATAAATTCCATTTTTCCTAGAGTATAAGTCAATACAGATTCTTACTGATGATTTTCAGATATTTGCAATCCAAGGCCCCTCTCACCCTCCAATTCCTACTCCCTCACCAAGAAGACAGGTAATGTGATATGGGTTTAACATATATTTTCATATACTATATATTTCCAGGTTCATCATGTTATGAAAGAAGACACCTATTGCTTTCACTAGAGAAAAATTCATGGAAGAAATAAAGAAGACTGTTTCACTTTGCATTTAGGCTGTCTCTTCCTTCAAAGGAACTAGATTATTTTATTTTTTTTTTTTTGTCTTGAGTTCCTTTGAGTTGTCCTGGATCCTTGATAATAATTTGAATTGATAATAATTGTCATTCATAGCTGATGTAACTGTGTACAACTTTCTCCTGGTTCTGCTCACTTCACTTTGCATCATTTTATATCTTAATCTTTCCAGTTTGTTTTTTTATTTTTAATGATGTTATTGCTTTTCATTTCTTGTGGCACAATAGTATTCCATTACAAGCATATACCATATTCCCAAGTTGATGGACATCCCTTCAGTTTCTAGTTCTTTGCCCTCACAAAAGAAATTGCTATTAATATTTTGTACATGTAGTTTTTCCTTTATCTTTCATCTCTTTGGTATATAATCCTACTAGTGGTATACCTGGGTCAAAGAGTATGCATAGTTTTCTGGCCTTTTGGGAATGGTTCCAGATTTCTCTGCTGAATGTTTGTAACAGCTTGCAGCTCCATCAGCTGTGTTTTATTTCATCAGATTTTCTATATCCCTCCAGCATTTTTCATTTTCCCTTTTGACATGTTAGTCCAATGAGTATGATAGAGTAAATCAGAGATATTTTAATTAATATTTCTCTTATAATAAGTAGTAATTTCCAAGGGGGCAGATGGGTGGCTCAGTGGATTGAGAACCAGGTCTAGAAATGGGAGATCCTGGATCAAATGTGGCCTCAGTCTTCCTAGCTGTGTGACCCTGGGTGAGTCACTTAACTCCCATTGCTTAGCCCTTTCAATTCTTCTTCCTTAGAACCAATACAAAGTATTGATTCTAAGGCAGAAAGTGAGGGTTTGTTTGTTTTTAAATAGAGCTTTGGAAGTTTTTTCATATAACTAAAGGTAGATTTAATTTCTTTATCGGAAAATTACCTATCCATATCTTTTGACCATTTGTCAGTTGGGGAACACTTCATATTATAAATTTACTTCATTCTCTATGTATTTGAGAAATGTGGCATTTGTCAGAGGGACTTGCTATAAAGACTTTTCCCACTTTGATGTTTGCATTTTTATCCTGGTTGCATTGCTTTTGTTTGTGCAGAAGCTTTTTTCTTTTAATGTAGTGAAAGTTATTTATTTTACATATCACAATCTTCTCTATGTCTTGTTTTGACCTAAATTTTTCCCTTATCCATAGGTCAAACAGATAAACTATTTTGAGCTCCCCTAAAATGTTTATGGCATTACCCTTTATTTCTAAATCATATATCTATTTTGATTTTCCTTTGTATATGGTATGAGGGGTGGTATATACCTAATTTCTTCCATACTATTTTCCAGTTTAGGCAGTAGTTTTTGCCAAATAGTGAGTTCTTCCTGAAACTTGGATCTTTGTGTTTGTCAAACAGAAAATTACTATGGATACTATAGGTTGATTTCCTTGTATTTTATCTGCTACAATTAATTTAAAATGGGAGTTAGTTTTCTAACTTTTGCTATTGGGCTTTATTGTTGTATAGAGAAATGCCAATGATGATTTTTGTGTTTTTCTTTAATATCCTGCAACTTTGCTAAAATTGTTAATTGTTTCAAATGGTTTTTGCTTGATTCTCTAGGATTTTTCTAGGCATACCAACATATTATTTCCAAAGAGTAATGGCTTTATTTAATCATTGACTATTCTAATTTCCCAATTTCTTCTCTTGTCACTATAAATAGCATTTCTAGTACTATATTGAATAATAGTGGTCATAATGGGATTCCTTGTTTTACACCTGATCTTATTGGGAAGACTTCTGACATCCCCATTGCACATAATATTTGCTGATGGTTTTGAATAGGTACTATTTATCATTTTGAGGAACATTCTTTTCATTACAATATCTTCTATTATTTTAATAGGAAGGCTTTTTATTTTATCAGAAGGTTTTCTGTATCTACAGAATTAATCATATAGTTTCTGTTGGTTTTGTTAAGTTTTCCTAATAATGAACCATCCCTGCATTTCTAGTATAAAACCTACCTGGTCCTGGTGTATGATCCTAGTGATATATTGCTGTAATCTTCTTGTTAGTATTTTCTTAAACATTTTTGCACACATATATATTAGGGAACATGGTCTATAGTTTTCTTTCTCAGTTCCCCTCCTCCCAAATCATTGTTTCAGTATCAATATTTTTTTTTACTTCCTTTCTTAGGGAGTTATCTTCCTCTGTGAGGTACTGTTTTTCCTTTTTTAGGGAACTTTTTTTCTTTAGTATATTTTTCTGAACAGTTGATTTTTTTCAATTATTTTATTTTTAATTGTTCTAAGTGTCTTCTTTTTTAATCTTTCTTATAGTCCTAGAGATTCATTTTGAGTCTGACATTTCCATTTTTCTTTTGATGCTTCACACATTTATATTTCTGTGTTGCTGTTTGTTGGTCATTTCTTTTGCTGAGTTATTTTTTTTAGCTTTAGGCTTTTTATCTGTCTTTTGTTCATTTGAAGGTTACTTTTTCCTTTGATTTTGTCTATATACATTCTGAAATTATCTCTATTCCTGGGGTAGAAGGAATACTGATTGTCCTGTGCTTGTAATGCCTTTACATCTCCTAGGCTGGCTTTATTTCAGATTGAGCTCTCCATAGAGGCTGCCATGTTAGCCTGCTATGTATACATTTCTTATTGAGTTTAGCTGGTTCAAATTGAGTTCTGCCTAATCCTAATAATGGACTTTTTTTTTAGGTGTGCTGGGTTGTTCCCAGCCTCTGCTTTGGCTGGAATATATAGAGCTGCTTTCTTCCCACTGTGGCTTGTTCTGCATTGTGTTGGTTTCTACTCTTACCTTTCTAAGGATGGCCTGAAGGAGCTGTGCTCTTTTTACTGATGCTTGCATTGTACTGCATCCAAGTTTGGCTCAGGTTTGGAACCCAGTGAGCTGTTTTTCTTTCCATGTTTTTCTAGGCCAGAGAACTGTTTCACCCCTTCTTCTATTGGATCTAATACTTCAGCATTCATTTTTAGGAATCTCTCATCTATGGTGATTTGGAGATTGATTGGCAGGTTATGAGTGTTTCTTACTTCTCTATCTTGGTCTTATGTCTTCTGTACTCCTCAGCTCCACTCCCCTGGGATCAGTGGATTTTGCAGCAGGATCCTGGAAATCTCCAAAAGCCTGTATTTTCTGTGTAAAGTTTGATATGCTATAGATGTTCTGGAATGTCATTTTTTATGTGCATGAATGATTAAGTGTTATTCCCAAACATTAATTGTATGCAAGGAAGGGAGATTAATAATGCTAATATAATCATGGTATCTTGCAGTTTTCTTTCCTACACAATATCATGAAATAGGGAAAGACACTAGCTGGGAACATGGAAAAGAGTATAGATTTCCTTGGGAACTTAATCAAGATTTCTAGAGGTAGTGGTAGGGATCTTAGGGCCATAATTTCATAAGAATTGGGAATTCCTACTAAGAGTATGCCAACTACTGAATCAGAACTAATTTATTGTCTTAAAGTGCTGCTTGGGAAACTGTGAGATTAAAGGACTTATTTATATGTATCTGAAAGGGACCATGGCAATGATTAAGTCCTGAGATCCTTAACATCTTTTTGTTTGTGTTTTAAACTTTTCTAGTAGTCTGGTAAAGCCTAAGATCTTATCTCAGAATGTTATTTAAATGCATAAAATAAAATATACATATGTTTATAAAAGGATGCCAATTATATTGAAATTCAGTTAGCACATTTTTTAAATAAGCTTGTTAGCCCTACCTAAATTAAGATCAATGATTGAGAGGCAACTTGGTGTCTCAATGGACAGAGAATAAAGTCTAAAGTCTAGAGATGGGAGGTCCTGGGCAAGCCTCAGACATTTGTGAACTGTGTGATACAGGATAAGTCACTTATCCAAATTGCCTAGACCTTTCTTTGGCCTTGGAACCAATATCTAGTATTGGTTCTAAGACACAAGGTTAGAGGTTAAAAATAAAAAAAAAGAAAACAATGACTGAATCCAATCTCTTAGTTTATAAAGGAAGAAAACTGAGGCCTAAAGAGGATAAGTTAATTTCTCATGTCCACACAATAATAAGCAGCTGAAACTAGATCTAACTTCAGGTCCTCTGTCTTCAAATTCAGCTCTATTTCCAGAGCAATCCTTAGAGATTATTTTTCACAACTACCTTTTACAGCATTCCTGACAGATCATCAACTAATTTTTTGCTTCAGCACTTCCCCTGGCAGGGAGCTTTCTACCTTTTGAAACAATCATTTTTTAAATGCTTAGAAACCTCTTGCTAATATTGGACAAAATTGTTCCTCCGTGTATTTTCTATCCATTGGTACTGGTTGAATATCCTCTTAGATTTGGTGTAGTTCTATTTTCTTCTGTGATCTTTTACCACCTTCCCCAAGCAGCATGGTTCAAATTTATGAAAAAAAAAAGATAAATTTTGGGACTTTTATCATTTTTCACCATCCATACCTCATTCTTGTCTCTTGACACAATTTTTACATTTTTGGCTACACATCCTTATTTATTGTCCTTCATTATTTCCCATATTTGGAACAAGCTCATTATTATATTACGCTTCATAAATACTGGTGATTATTTAAGCAGCATGGTAGTTTTTTTTTAAATCTAGATTCACAAGAAATGAAGTTCAGATCCAGACTTTGACATTTATTAGCTTTCTGACAAAGGAAAATTGTTTCTCCCTAAGCTTTGATTTCTTCATCTTCATTCATCTCATATAAATATAATATCTGTATTACCTAACATACTACCTCAGTAACAAGAATTTCATTATGAGCCATTTCATAGTCTTCTAAGATATCTCTCACCTTGAGTTATTAACTGGAATAGATATTCATAATTATATCTTTTATAATAGTGTTTCTTAACCTTTAACAGTCTTATACCTTATGGTTTCCTTCTTAGAATTTTGAAATTAATACAAATAAAACACAATAGAAAATAAATCTAATCATATTAAAATTAAGATGTATTTTTTGAACTCAAATTTAAGATCTCCTTTGATAGCTAACCACATGTATCCCAGATTAAGAATCCTTGTTTGGTGCTGATCCTTCTTGAGCCATATTTCACTGTGCAATTTCTGTTCAAGGAAGCATGCCTATGCATCAAATTCTTATATATAATTTAACTTTTTCTTCAAATCTATAGGATGTTCCTATATTTAACATTGCTTTTTTTCTTTGCAAGATGACTTTATGGCTTTTTCCCTTAGGTTCCCATTCCTTTTTTTTTTTACCACCTATCAGTTCTTCCTTATTGTTCAAAATGAAGCCCAAAGTAAAAATGTCTTTCATAGTTTCCTCTACCTCCTAAGCAATGAAATTGTTAGCAAGCAAGTCAAGAATTTATTAGATGCTTCACTTTTAGCAGACTGAGACTCCCAGCAGATATACAGAGACTTTGATGTCCCCTATCACCTCTCCATCTTTCCTCTTGGCAAAGTCTGTAATCTGTTGAATATAGCCTATATGGAATACTGTTTGCATACTATAGAAAACTCATGCATTCTTGAGTAGCATCACAACATTAAGGGAAAAGCAGTCAAGAGAAGGGGTCAAGAGATTAGTCTTCTAGTGAGTTAAAAACCATGAACAAGGGATGTCACTTTTCTGTGCCCTATTTCCCTTATTTTATCCTGAATATATTGATCTAGTAAATATGATCTCCCAAAGTACTCTCTAGTTAAAATAATAATTTCATATGCTTCAGTAATTCATGCTTATGCAACTAAATGCAGTACCTGACACATAATAAGTACTTGACCTAATGTCATTTAGTACTCTGAAAATGTTATTTCTATGGCATGTAGCTTTATTTGTATTAGCACTTTTTCCATTTCAGCAGATCACCAATACTTGATGAATGAGTGGAGATACTTGAGGATATTCAGGACCCAAAATTCATCAATCTATGGCTAGTCTGGCAATGAGTTCCCTTGAACTTATTTAGACTCACTCTTGAATAAAGGTAGACAACCTGTCTTCACTGAAGTCTTTTTTATTTTGGTAGAATTAGTTAGAGCTTGGTCTCCAACAACATTTGGAAATGTCTATAGAATTTAAGACAGAGCCACAAGGGACTGGAGATGACATCAAAGCCTACCCTGTCATTTTACAAAGGAGGAAATTGATTTTAACAGAGCTTTTCCTGACTGAAAAACTACTTCCCTAACTACTATGTTACTAGACTGATTTGATGCTACCTTAGGAAGATTTAGTGTCCTAGAATAAAACAAATAATATCTATTCTTTCCAAAAATACATGGTCACATAGTCAATAAATTAAAGGCATCATATTTCTTTTTCTTGCCTTAAATAATGCCTGCCCATTTTTATTACTGAATCTGCTTCTGTGTAACTATATACAGATAATAAAACCCAAATAATTTTGTAAACTTAGGATCAGTTTAAAAAAATGAGGAAGAATACTGGATTGAGGATCTTGAGAATTGGGGCCTAGTCCCAGCATTCCCTCTGTCATATAATTAAAAGAAAATAACAACTTCTTTTGGCCTCAGTTTTCTTTTTTTGTTAAAATTAAATCATTTTAGATGGTAACTTATTATTGGCTTCAATGATAAAATTCAGATTCAGTGACAGTGATCCAACAATTACTGGTTTTACCTATTTAACTTTATTTAATTTTGATTTAATGTAGAATATCTTATAGGAAGTAAATTATATTTTGATATTCATTAATATAACTAGAGTAAGTTTTTTGGATAAATTATTAAATAACAATTTATATACATTTTTCAGATTTAGGATTTGTATTTGATTCATTACCAAGGTTTTATATCACAACAATCCTTTCAGACATAAACTGTAAATATTATTATCCCCATTCTATAGATAAGGAAACTAAGTCTCAAAGAACTTAAATGACATTATCAAGTTGTTTGTTGTTAAGTTATTCAGTCCTGTTCAGCTCTTTTTGATCCCATATGGAGCTTTCTTGACAAAGATACTAAAGTGCTTTGCCATTTCCCTCTCCAGTGGATTAAAGAAATTAGAGGTTAATTGTCTTGCCCAGGCTCACACAACTCTTGAGTGTCTGAGACCAGATTTGATTCGGGTATTTCTGACTCCAGATTGAGTGCTCTATCCCCTGAGTCTCCTACCTGCCTAGTAAGTATCAAAGCCAGGTTTAAAACTGATCCTCTGACCAGTACAGATCTTTCTATACTATGGCTCAAAGGAAAGAGATATTTTATAACTCCAGTCACCTGAAGTGCTTGATTAGAAAGAAGTGAAAAACAATATTTTGACTGAAATCGCATATTTTCATAAATAATTAGTGGGTGCAAAATGCAAGGGAATGTTTGTATATTCATTTGTCTCAAATGTTTTATTTTAAGATGGAATCATTCATTTTTATCTTGAATATACACATTTCAGAACAAAAGTAAAAATACAGAATTCTCAGTTTCTTCTCAGTCTCTTCATAAGTAAAATATTCAGTAATGCTGAACAAACTGCATTATCTCTCACCTTAAGGAACATGTTATTTTCCACTTTTGTTCACCACTTGGGAATTAAAGAGGTTCCTTCAAGCTATAATGACAAGTATTTGGTTGAGGGTTGTATTTTATGTTTCACTGCTTTTTACTAGCTAATAAAGCCTCTTCTTACATTGCTTAAAAATATGTGGTGCTGAACATCATCTCAACATTTTAAATTTTCCTTAATAGCATAAAGGACGTAAATGATTTTATTTGTGTGTGTTTTTCCCCCTGTCCTTACATACATAATTGCCTCCTGCTTCTTTCATCAATCTGATTTTTCTAGACTTGACTGTTAAAGACTTTGATGGTATTCTACAATCTATCATCTAGCTATCTATCTCTAATTAATTATCAATCCATCTCTCCTTCTTTGATTTCATTAGTGTAGAGAAGCTGTGATATGTAAACTCTCTCTAACAATAACAATGGTAAAGCATTCTTTATTTTATAATCTTAGAGAGATACTTGAGAAACTGAGAGATTCAATGATTTACTCATAGTTGCCTATGAAAAATTTATCTGAGGCAAGAGGTGAATCTAGATCATTCTGACTCTAAGCCTAAGTGCCAACTTCCGGTAGCTATGCATATGCTTATATGTGTATATGTCTCTTTCCATATGCACAGCCATACTTCAGTATTCAAGGATTCATGATTTTATGTGTAAATATTCACTTTAACAATAAAAATCCTCAATGCTTGCCTAAGAGGCTTTCCTGTATACGTGTAGGCCAACACTCTATGTTATGATATGTTGGGTGCATTATTATTATTATCTATCTTATTTTTAATTTTGGACCAAACTTGTATTTTTATGACGTGGGTAACTCTCTATGCATAAACTCTCTTCCATTTCAGGTCAACATTTTCTCTTCAAATTTAGACAGTTGGCAGGTATTGAAAGTGGGGTATGAACCCAGATCTTCCATACGCTGAGGTCAGTTCTATAACCACTATACTCCTGTGCCTCTGTTTTATGTGAATATATTGATAGTGTGTCCTTTATGCTTGCAAAAATCACCTTATTAATGCTGATTTTTAACTCACTCACAAATTATATTTAAATGAGGTAGAGTTGCATGAAGTCATCAACCTAACTCTTTCAGACATTGAAGTCCAGGGGCAAGACAAACATCAAGAGGACTGGAGATTGCCCAGTATGGAGTAAATGACCTTGGCATCTTTGAGGGGTCAGTATATGCTGGGTGTTCCACAGCAGCCACCTCTGCCACATTCCTAGTTCTTGGAACAAATTAATCTTCTCCAACCTTTCTGCTAGGGGAAATCTTCACATGCTTGGAATAGAAACCTGACTCAGGTTCCCTAAATCTGGTTTTGTCCACCTGCCAAGATGATTTACAAGAGTGTAATGACTGTGCAGGCTATACCTTCTTGGAGTCAAAGGGTGAGAGTTGGGTGTTAGGTGGATACCAAAAGTGGAAATCAATCCAGAGAAAAGAGGTCAGTAAGCCCTCATACCAGAGGAACTAGTCTTACCTAAATATCCCATATATCCATATATATATATATATATATATATATATATATTTCAATATAGATGTAGATGATATATGTATATTCATATTGAAATTTAATTGGAAGAATTTAATTGGCTGAGAAGTAGGATCCTCTAGGCCCTTGCCCATTGATAGCTCAGTTGTGGTACTGATTCATAATATCAGTTTAAAGATTGAAAATTTTTAGAAATATTGAAATTCATGTTTAGATTCAGAGAATATCTCTGTTTTAAATTGCTCCTGCTATAGAACAATGTTGTATTTTTAAAACTTGTCCTACTGAGTTTGTCTTTTAAAAATAAATATTACATGGCCAGTGACATGGGGAAAAAAGATTTTTAAAGATTTTTTAAAATCTGGTCTCTCAGAACTAAGGTACAGTGAATATCAGAGTTAATAGTTAAGAAAAACAAAGTTAAAGTTCTTGCATAATTCCTATCCTTATATTTATTTTTTGTGCTTTGTTGGATAGTAAGATTTCTAATGTGATTCAGAGACAATTTACTTATTTGTTGTCATGTAAAATAGACACATTAAACCTATGTAATGAAATAGGTGTTACATCTCTGCATTAAAAATTCTTTGCAGAGGAAATGTATAAAATAAAGCATAAGCTAAAATATTTCTAATGCAATCTCCTCTTGTTTGCTGTCGAGTTTAATTTCACTAAACCCAAAACACAAGTTGATATTCAATAATACTAAAAAGAGTATGATTTCCTTCACTCTTGAGGAAAATATTTCATTATCCACTTATACCATCATTCGTGGGAAAAGGATTCCATATACATGCAAAGATTGAGAAAGCATGAAACTTCCCTAAAGTCATTTCAGCTAATTAAATACTCATTAAGAAAGAAATAGAAATGAGAATTTGCCTTAGAACTTGCTTAAGTAATTTTAATTTTTAATCATTTTGTACTCTCACTAATTAAGGGCTTTCTAATGGGTACCTATGGGCTGCTTCCCTTGCACTCAGTACATTCTCCTATATGGTGCATACACACCACCTTTTCAACTTTCCATGAAATGAAAGTCTCTGAAGGTCTTCAGTATCTTTATTAGATACTCTTCCCCTAACTATAATGGTTTTAGATGTTTCAATAAGTTAATTATAAAACTCTAGACTTTTCCTTTCCAAATCTATAATAATATATATGATTCTCTCTTAGAAGCACAGTGAAGCATAGAAATATCCATTATATTCCCTTTTCTCCTTATCTCTCCTTTGGTTAAGTGTAGTTTCAGTTACCATAGTCAAATTATTTGGTCACTGGAAGGAAACAATACCTATGCTTCCTTAAATTAAATACCATCATGGTTCCACCAGTGAACCAGTCAGAGCTCCCACATAATGGAGTACTAGTTGCTCATTCCTTCTTTGTTTCTTATTCTTGCTACTAGAATGCAGAGGATTGTGATGCTTCAAAAGGTCATGGTCTGAATTTCAACTGGTTGGTTCTTCATTGCCTATTGAATATAAAACAAATTGACATTCAAAGCTCCTTAAAATCTACATCCAGCATTATTAGGTATAGTTCACACTTCTCTTTTAATAACCTTGAGTAAGCCAAGTTGCAATCAATTTGCTTAGACATTATCCATTGGACTAATTCTACCTTATTCCATTCCAGGGCCTATGACATATGGAAGTAATTTTTATATCCTTAAATATTCTAAATCATTCTAAAAATCATCCTCATATATTGTCTAATTTAAATCTTGTGTATTTTAAGTGTTTAATTTCCATTTCTAATATTTAATCTTTGACGAAGATATCTGGGTTATGTCTGATTTCCTTTTTTCCTTTCTTGGTCCTTTTTACTTAGTAGGTATTCATTGAGTGTTTACTTCAGGGTTTCTCTTGTAAATAATATATAATGGGAATATCTTCTCTCCATATTTTATATAAGGAAACCATAAAAGTTCTATTTTACTACTTCTTGGTTATTGAAAATCTGTAATAATCATTCACTTACTCAAAGTAGAATGAAAATAACAAAAATATGGATAGTAGAATATGTGAATTATTATTTAGTATGTGGTTCCTTTCTTCTGGTGTGTGTATGTGTGTGTGTGTGCATGCATAATGTATCACTGAAACACAAATAACTTCAGAGAAGAACTTATCTTTATATATTTTGAGAGAGCATACAGACAGTCACCCCTGAAAATTATATAAATCAAGATACCAGTAATGACAATTCTAGATTAATTGAGGTCTAGATTATTGATTCAAATAGTCAGTCTTAGGACCAGGGGCAAAAACTAATTCCTCTAAAGTGGAATAATGCTTTTTCTCAATATATTTGAAATTTATATCAACAAAAATAATAAAAGCAATAATTTTTGTAGTAGCAAAAAATTAGAAGCAAGGTACATGAGCATCACTAGGGAAATAGTTAAACCATTTCTGGTACATTGATGTGATAAGATATTACTGTGCTATTAGAAACAATATGAATATGAAGAATATCTATAAACATTGATTGATTTATATGAGCTAATTCAAAGTGATGTAAACATTGGTAAAACAATATTCATATTTACCACAAGAATGTATGGAAGGAAGAAGAAAGACATAATGGAAATGAACTGATGAAAATAACCAAGACTGAACAAAATGAAGTTCAATGAAAAGGTACCTTCCTATATGAAAAGGTATTTTCCTTTCTCCCTGTTTTTTTTTTTTGTTTTGTTTTTGTTTTGTTTTTCGGGGGGTTGTTGTTGTTGTTGTTGTTTTTCTGACAAGAGTAATTTGGAAGTGCAACATCCCATTAGAATGTCAGAATTTTTTCAATCTATTGATTGGGTTTGCTAAATATTTTTCTACCTTTAAAAGTCTCTTAATTTTAATTGCTTTTGGGAGAGTGGGAAATCTGATATCAAAATTTTATCAATAAAATTTATCTAAAATATTGGAATGCTATTAAATCAATAGCTTCATTATTCAGATTCAGTTATTCAAAGGGAATTTAGGAGAACTACTCTAACTTGCATTCTAGTTTCAGGTAAGATGTAATTTTCATTCATCATGCATAGAGAAGTTAATGTATAACTTGATAAATATAATCACCTTTTGCTTTATGAACTGAATTAATGAAAATGGTCTTTAATTAATTCTGGTGGTTAATACAATTAACTGAATAATATATCTTTAAAAATAGAATTGATTTGTATACTGCTCACAATACTAAAACCTAAACACTAAATGAAACTTTCAGTAATTTACATTTATAATCATCGCCTATTTACAATTTGAAGATAATTTTCATGATATCCTATAGATGATCACTTCATGCTGCTCTTGTTGCTGTTGTTAGTCCTTCATTTTTGAAGAGGATCAATGATATGATGACATGATGTCTTGACTTGCTATCTTAAATTGGTGAATTGGATTTAAGTGAAGCAGAGTTGTCCAAAGTCATCAATCTCACTCTTTCTTCAAGTTATCCAAACCAGTGGTAAAAAAAAAAAAGTCAGGAGATTGGTGATGACTTGGGAAGCAGTGGATGACTTTGATGTTTGTTTGACCAGTCTTTAACTACTCCTCAGTACCCCTGATTCAGGACATTGGAACAAATTGTTCTCCTCCACCTATTCCACTAGGAGACATCTTCACATGTTGGATGTAGAAGGCCTCTTGGTTATACTTAATCTGGTTTAGCTCATTTGCTGAGATGCTTTATCAGGTATGGCCAAGAAAGTTGGATGGCAGGTAGACACCTGTGATGTACAAGTAGCCCTGTAAAAGCTCAGGAAGCCCATACCATGCCACAGGCAAGGTCCAGCCTCACTCACAACTCCAGGGGTTCCTGACAGGTGGTGAAAGATCAATCAAAATAAATAATAAATGCAAGACAGCTTAATTATTACAGCCATGGGACTGCTTTGCATCTGAAAACTGCTCCACCATTCCCAGGCTTGGTTTTTATTTTTATACTCATTTTCTTGGCACACAGATACATTACCTAACACACATGTTCAAAGAGAGATAATTGAAAATTGATATAGTAACTTTTAACAAATCACTTGATTAACATACTACATTTTTGTATTGTGATTACAGACAGAATAAGGGTTACACACAAGATAAATGATTTTGTCACAGGTGGCTTAATTTTCTCATTACCCTGTGAGAAGTTTTGAGATTACAATTAAGGAAAATTGCTTATTACTTTTAATAAAATGGAATAATTAATCAACAGTTCTTAAAAGACAATTCAATAGTCATATCATTGAGGTTGAGGAGGTACTGGGAACACAATTCAAATTTAATATTAGACTGGTCATTTCTCAGGGTTCTTACTAGGGAGTTTATGAGTTAATGATTTGTGTAATCGAGTCACTGAGGCATACTGAAGCTTGATGTACTTGTACTTATTGCATGGGCCTCTATGAATGATTTGTGTGTTGGCTTCATGAGAATAGGTTTCTGTGAATGGGAAAGTTTTGGGCTTGGCCTGTAGCCGTAGTTTTGCTAGGAATTATGTACCTAAATAAAAGTTAACCCATGATAATCTTTTTGGGATTGGGTTTAAGGGTCTGATCTTTTGGTGATGTTTTAGAGAATTAGGGTACAGATATTTTGCTCTTGCATTATTTCTTTTGAGACTAGGGGGAATAATAATCATGTCAATTCATAGGTAAGGGGCATTGATGAAAGAGGTCATGAAAAAGGGGGACTGGATGGGCAATCACATCTTGCCAAGGACTACCCTGTGGTCTCCTCAGCTACCACGAGTGACTGTATCTAGGTGTCGTGGTCTGATGGCTCCCAGCAATACCACAAAGGTGCTAGTTCTCTAGGATACACCTACAGTGATACAGAAAAGATTCAACCACAATTTTATATCTATATCATTATTAAATCTCTACACTGTAATTTTTCATTGAAAAATAGTCTCAGAAATTTCCTTAAAATCCAAAAACAATATAAAAATCACATTAATATAAACTTTCCCAAAAATTCAAAGGAAAACACACATAGAGGAAGGTAACATTAGGATAACTGTGAGCTAAACACTGAAAAGAGATAAAAATACTTTTGTTAAATTCACTGAGGCAAAACCATAGGAGTTTCTAGGTATGTGTGAATAAGAAAAACTGCCTTTATTTGTTATGGCATGAAAACAATTCCTCAACTCACCATGCTGCCTTAGAGATTATTGACAAATAGACAAAACTGAGTGGCACATAATGTCACTTCTCTAAGAGTATTAGTTGATATTGTCAATAGTCCAACTGTAATATTATTTTAACATTCTTTTATATATGGTGAAATATTTATGTTAAGGGTGTTCTTGCTTCAACAATGAATTTACATGCCAGTTTCTCATAAATAACGAAAATGTTTCATGCCTTTTATCACTGCTTCCCCAGTTTCTTTCCATATTTAGCTCCAGAATTTTTTTCATGCTAAATTATTGAAATAGAACTCTTCCCAGAGATTCAGCTTTTGAAATAAACAAAAGTAATATTACCTTGATAGGACCCAATAGTAGTGATGTTAAGAAGTATGGTAATAACTATTTTTAAATTTAAATTCTAGTTTGATTTGAAAAGTAATCAAACTTTCAGATTCAATTAAGAGGGGAGACCATTCTGGTTAATGTGAATTTTATTAATTAAGAAATCATTAAGGAATAACTAAATGAAGGCCTGCATCATAACTTTCAGAAATAATTTCAGTCTCTAATCATATTCTGTTCCTATTGCTTAGAGGCAAATTCCAGGTTTTGATTTACATCTTTGTGCATCTTGAAATTTCATTCATTAGTCATTATGCTGCCTTTTTTTAAGTGTCCTTGTCCCTAATGAATATGTATTGTGTATTATGGATATCTTGTTTATGTATAACAATTCTACAAGTTCTGAACATTGTCTGCATATATATATATATATATATATATATACACATACCTTAATACCTTCAATTCTACTGTCAATACTTGATACATTTCCTCTTATCATGTTGTCTTATAAATCCTCTACGAAATACCTGCCTATCAACAATTCCTTTCTTTGGCTACATAGAGTAATATCTTTTTCTAAACGTTTTTGTACTTATTACCATCTTTTATAAGATTTCTTATGGTAGTTGGTCACTAGTATATGCTTAAGTCTACTAATGCCAAAGTCTTTCCATTGCCCTGAGGTCATCGGCACTTTTCATTCTTTTGAGTACTTAATAAAGTGTGATGTACAGCCATAGTTTTGGTAGAATATTGGGTTCTCAATCTTGACCCTAAATATAAGCAGTTTCTTACTATAATTCAATCTAGTACATCAAATATCTATTAAAAACTATTTTGTGCAATTAGTTTCCTACTAAGGATATAAATTACTGCAAAGCAAATGAGTCCTTTCCTCTTGAGAAGCCTACATTCTACTGGAGACTACAGTATATAAAATATTAAATATATTACATCATAAGAGAGAAAGAGCTATCAAATGAGGATATAAGAATTGGCTTCCCATAGAAGATAGCAATTAATTAAGATTTGAAGGAATGCACAGATTCTAAAAGGCTGAAGAGAGAATTCAAGTGGTTTTTAGGTACTTTGTGGTAAAGAAATGGCAAAATGATGGATGGTGATGATGACAATGAACATTTACATAGCACGTTAATATTTGCATAGAGCCTTCAAAAATTATCTCCTATGATCCTCACAACAACTTTGGGGAGATAGTACATGGATTATTTTATTTATCTTTTATTTATATGTTTGTTTACTCATTCATTCACCCAATCATTTATTTGTTTCTTTGATCTTTTGTTTATTTGCCAACTTGATCAATTTTCTACCTTTTTGCATTGATACATAACAGACCTACATACTAAAATGAATTCAAATAATGAACCTATAATACCCAAATATGAACTTTTTAATGGAAAAATGAGCAAACAACTATTAAGTACTTCCTAGATCAGAAAAATTGTGCTAAATTCTGGGGGATCCCAAGAAGGGCATAAACTCTGCCCTAGTCCTCAAGGAGCTTACATTCTAATAGATGAATCAACATTCCAATAGCTAGGTCCATAGAAGACTGAACCAAAGTACATAAAAAACAATCTGAGAGGGAAAGTCATCTTTATTTCAGTCTTCAACTAAAAGAATAACACTGGTGGCAGTCTAGATATAGGACACTTCCTCTCCCCAGCACCCAACAAAATATACTACCTCAAAAGAAAATAAAAACCATTTTCAGAAGAACAGACAGACTCAACAGTAGGGTGCAACATTGAAGGTATGTGGGATTTGAGCATTTCTACACTATAAGAGGGTGAAAAAGCTCCCATACAAACATGATCTGATCTACCCTCCCCCACCTCACCTACTGAGCCAGAGCCAGAGCCAGCATGTGCCACAATCAAGCAAGGGACACCTCTAGAGTGAGCAAGAGGCACCTCTAAGTCTTAGAGACTTTAATAGGATCACCAGGGCCTACCCCTAAGAGCAGATACACCAGAAATCCCAACACACTGTGGAGCACAGACCATGGGCACTCTTGAGAACAGTGGAGGCTGCAGAGATTAAAGAGCTTGTCTCAGTCAAAAACTTTGCTCCTTAACTCCATAAACAGAGAACTTGCCCATCTCACTCAGATTTCTGACTAAAAAGGGAAGGAAAAACCACTATAGGGATGGCTAATTGTGTCGAGGACCAACAAACACCCTCCAAGAAAAACAGGAAGAAGACATTGACCCTGGAAAATGTTTACAGAGGGACAACCCAGGCTACAGAGGAAAAAGAGGAAGAAATTCAAACATC
The DNA here is from genome assembly GCF_027887165.1 of Monodelphis domestica. Taxonomy (NCBI): domain Eukaryota; kingdom Metazoa; phylum Chordata; class Mammalia; order Didelphimorphia; family Didelphidae; genus Monodelphis; species Monodelphis domestica. The sequence goes on from NC_077230.1 coordinate 258,193,004, forward strand.
AAAACATTCAGAAAAAAATGGAAATTGTCCACAAGCTCTGGAAGAATTCAAATTGCAGCTTATCAAATAGATGGAAGCCTTCTAGCAAGAAAAGTGAGAAACAATTCAAAGAGAAAACAACAGTCTAAAGGACAAGAACTCCCAATTGGAGAAATAGCTGGAAGCCACAAAAAGCAGGATAGACCAAACTGAAAAGGAAAACCAGGCTTTAAAGACCAGAATTAAGCAACTGAAAGACAATGAGCTTGCAAAACAGCAAGAATTAATAAAGCAAAGTCAAAAGACTGACAAATTAGAAGCAAACATAAAATATCTCACTGATAAGGTGACAGATCAGGAAAACAGAGGAAGGAGAGACAATTTGAGAATCATTGGTCTACCTGAAAATCCAGAAATAAACAGAAATCTAGACATCATAATACCAGAAATCATCCAAGAAAACTACCTTGATGTTCTTGAACAATGGGGCAAAATAGACATTGAAAGAATTCATAGAAACCCTCTACACTAAATTCCCAAAAGACAACTCCCAGGAAGGGAATTGCCAAATTCCAAAGCTTTCAAGCTAAGGAGAAATTTCTACAAGAAGCCAAAAGGAGACAATTCAGATATCAAGGAGAACCAATCAGGATCACACAAGACCTAGCAACTTCCACACTAAAGGACTGCAATGCCTGGAACACGATATTCAGAAAGGCAAGAGAACTGGGTCTTCAACCAAGAATCACCTATCCATCAAAACTGAATATATACTTCCAGGGGAAAGTATGGGCATTCAACAAAATAAATTTCCAAGTTTTTCAAAGAAAAGACCAGAACTAAGTGGAAAGTTTGATATCTAAACAGAAAGACCAAGAGAAACATGAAAAGGTAAATATGAAAGAGAGGGAAAAGGAGAAAAAATATTTTTATTTAAACTCTCTTCTTTAAGGGTTATAATTAGATCAAATTATATATATATATACATACATATATATATGGAAATGTTATCTCAAAAATTTTATTCATTATTATAGTAATTAGAAGAATCACTCATAGGAAAAGATTAGAGCATTAAGGGCTATAAGATGATATGCAACAAAAAAAAGAAAAAGGGTGGGGGGAAATCAATGAAGGTACCAAGAGATACTTGAAGAAATAAAATAAATAGAATAGTCTTTTTCACACACAGATACACATGGGAAGTGGAGGGGAAGAATACTCCTTTAAGAAGAAGAGGAAGAGAGTGATAATAGGTAATACTTAAACCTTACTCTCAGTGAAATCAACTCTGAGAGGGAAGAACATCTAGATCCATTGGGATTCTGAATTCTATCTTATCCTACAGGGTAAGGGAAAAGGGGAGACTAAGGTATGTAAGTGAGAGGGAGTACAAAATTGGAGGGAAGGAGAGGGGGGAGGGAACTTAACAGACCCTAAAATAAAAAAACAAGAAGGGAACCAAAAGGGATGGACCGGAAATGGAAGCATATCAAGGGAAGGGATTAGTGGGTTTGATTAAAAGTAAATCACTGATTTATAAGGATACAGCAAAAGAAATAACGACAGAACTAGGAAAGGATATCAAAATGCTAGGGAATTCACAAGTGACAATCATAACTTTGAACATGAATGGGATGAACTCACCCATAAAACATAGATGGATAGGAGAGTGGATTAGAATCCAAAATCCTACCATATGTTGTCTACAAGAAACATATCTGAGGGGGTTAGATACTCACAAGGTCAGAATTAAAGGTTGGGGCAAGACTTATTGGACCTCAAAAGATAGAAAGAAGGAAAGAGTTGCAATCATATCTGACAAAGCCAAAGTACAAATAGACCTGATTAAAAGGGATAGGGAAGGTAAATATATCCTGATAAAAGGGAGTATAGACAATAAGGAAATATCACTAATCAACATGTATTCACCAAATGGTATAGCACCCAAATTTCTAATGGAGAAACTACTAAATTTGAAGTAGGAAATAGATAGTAAATCTATACTAGTGGGAGACCTGAACCTACCACTATCAAATTTAAATAAATCAAATAAAAAAATAAATAAGAGGTAAAAGAGGTGAATGAAATCTTAGAAAAATTACAGAATTTTAAGCTTTTTTTCCCATTTGAATAAGTTTATTTAGCCAATTTAGAACAGTATTCCTTCATTACAATAATCACATTTCCCTCCATCCCCTCCACCTATTCTTCCCGAAGCCAATGTGCAATTTCACTGGGTATTACTTGTGTCCTTGATCAGAACCCATTTCCATGTTGTTGTTTACACTAGAATATTCATTTAGAGTCTACATCTCCAACCATATCCCATCGACCCATGTAATCAAGCAGTTGTTTTTCTTTGGTGTTTTCACTCCCACAGTGTTTCCTCTGAATGTGGATAGTGGTTTTTCTCGTAGGTTCCTCCGAGTTGTTCAGCTTCAGTGCATTGCCACTAATGGAGAAATCCATTACATTTGATTGTACCACAGTGTATCAGTATTTGAGTACAATGTATTCCTGGTTCTGATCCTCTCACTCTGCATCAATTGCTGGAGGTTGTTCCAATCCTTATGGTATTCCTCCACTTTATTGTTCCTTTGAACACAATAGTATTCCATAACCAACATATACCACAATTTGTTCAGTCATTCCCGAATTGGAGGGCATCCCCTCATTTTCCAATTTTTTGCCACCACAAAAATTGCAACTATTAATATTTTTGTACATGTCTTTTACTTATTATCTCTTTGGGGTACAAACCCAGCAGTGCTGTGACTAGATCAAATGGCAGACACTCTTTTATTGGACTTTGAGCAAAGAAGGGATGTATATGATCAAACAACAGAAAAAGAAGAAAGAAATTACAACAGATAGCTTCTATACAGCAAACTGAATAGATGAGAAAATAAGAGTTAATAGATATATGGAGAAAAATAATTAAAGACAAAATAGAATACACCTTCTTTTCACCAGCACATGGTACTTTCACAAAGATTGACCATATACTATTCATAAAAACATGGCATAGAAATGCAGAAAAGCAGAAATAATTAATGCAACCTTTTCAGATCATAAGGAAATAAAAATAATGATCAGTAGGGGTACATGAAAGCCAAATCAAAATTTAATTGGAAATTAAATAATATGATTCTCCAAAACTGGTAAGTTAGAGAACAAATCAGAGAAACAATTAAAATTTCATTGAAAAAAGTGACAATGATGAAATCTCCTTTCAAACTTTATGGGATATAGCCAACCAGTACTCAGGGGAAAATTTAAATTCTTGAGTTCATATATTAACAAATTAGGGAGGGCAGAGGTCAATGAATTGGACATGCAAATCAAAAAACTTAAAAGGGAACAAATTAAAAATCCCCCAAAGAAAACCAAATTACAGATGCTATAAATTAATGGAGAAATTAATGAAATTGAAAGTGATAGAAGTCTTGAACTTATAAATAAGACTAGAAACTGGTATTTTGAAAAAAAAAACAAAATAGACAAAGTACTGGTCCATCTAATTAAAAAAAGGAAAGAAAACCAAATTAACAGTACCATAGATGAAAAGGGGTATCTCACCTCCAAAGAAGAGGAAATTAAGGCAATCATTAAAAACTATTTTGCCCAATTATATAGCAACAAATATGCCAATCTAGGTGATTTGGATGGACATTTACAAAAATATAAATTGCCTAGGAGAAGAAATAGAATTCTTAAATAATCCCATATTAGAAAAAGGAATCGAACAGGAGGTCAAAGAACTCCCTAAGAAAAAGTCCCCAAGGCCTGATGGATTCACAAGTGAATTCTATCAAACATTCAAAGAACGGCTAATCCCAATATTATACAAACTATTTGACATAATAAGCAAAGAAGGATTTCTTCCAAATTCCTTTTATGACACAAATATGGTACTGATTCCAAAGCCAGGCAGGTCAAAAACAGAGAAAGAAAACTACAGACCAATCTCCTTAATGAATATAGATGCAAAAATCTTAAATAGGATACTAGCAAAAAGACTACAGCAAGTGATCAGGAGCGTTATTCACTATGATCAGGTAGGATGTATACCAGTGTAAACCTCAAAATTTCTTAGACTTATAAATGTTGGAAATTTCACCATTAGGAAATTTCATACTTGAAAAATTTCCTATTGATAGTAGGTCTTGACTATTGGAATGTGAATCCCATTGGCATGGGAGGTTCCTTGTCCTTCCCTTCTTAAGATTACTTTAGGACAGAAACCTTTTGCTTAACAATGGAAAGGACTTTGACCTATGCTTAAGCATAGAACAGGAATTTCTTTGAGTCATGATTGATTTTAGAACTGATACAATGGAGATACTTGGAATCAATCTCCACCCTATTCAGTCCTAACAGGATTGAGTAAGGGCTGCAGCCTAGATCAAAATTTGATCATTCCCATCTCTACCCTACTCAGGTTAATAGGATTTAGAAAGGGCTGTAGCAAAGGAGCAAAGATTTAATTATTTGAAAATATGACCTTCAACAGACATGTGCAAAGCCTCTGGGCGGTCCTGGGTTAAGCTAGAGCCTCCATTGGCACAGGGAAATTGATGGACAGTGATTGGTAGATGTGAGAACTGAGGGGAGGCAACTTGGATGGTTTCCTTAAAGATCAGGGGGGTCTGAGGACTCGGGGTGGTTGAGGAGTTGGCCGGAGTGGTTGCGGTGTGCTCTGAGAAGCTTGCTCTGAAGGAAGCTGAAGGTGGGGGCCTCTGAGACTGTTTCTCCATTTTGGTCACGTGAGTAATAGGGACTGATCTCTTTTCTTTGCCCCAGCTATCTAAGGGCTTGGGCCTTTTGGCCCAGCCTAAACAGAAGGGGTATTTAAGCCCTATTCCCTTATCTCCCTTTTTCTCTCTCTCTATCTCTAATTCCTTTCTTACTCCTATTGTAATTAAACTCCATAAAAGATTTACTGCTGACTTGAGTTTTCATTTAGGAATTACATAGCTGAATTCCTTGGCGACCTTAAATTAATATATATCAGTCTTTTAAAGTGATTTCCTTGTCACACCAGGAATGCAAGGATGGTTCAATATCAGGAAACCATCCACATAATTGACCATATCAACAAGCAAACCAACAAAAATCACAGGATTATCTCAATAGATGTAGAAAAAGCCTTTGATAAAATACAACACTCATTCCTATTCAAAACACTAGTAAGTATAGGAATAGAAGTGTCTTTCCTAAAAGTAATAAATAGTATCTATCTAAAACCATCAGGCAACATCATCTGCAATGGGGATAAACTAGATACATTCCCAATAAGATCAGGAGTGAAACAAGGATGCCCATTATCACCCCTATTTTTTAACATTGTACTAGAAACACTAGCAGTACCAATTAGAGAAGAAAAAGAAATTGAAGGTATTAAAATTGGCAATGAGGAGACCAAGCTGTCACTCTTTGAAGATGATATGATGGTCTACCTAGAGAATCAACTAAAAAGCTAGTCAAAATAATCAACAGCTCTAGCAAAGTTGCAGGATACAAAATAAACACACATAAGTCATCAGCATTTCTATATAATTCCAACACATCTCAGCAGCAGGAATGAGAAAGAGAAATCCCATTCAAAATCACCTTAGATAATATAAAATACTTAGGAATCTATCTGCCAAGACAAACACAGGAACTATATGAACACAACTACCAAACACTTTCCACACAACTAAAACTACAACTGAGCAATTGGAAAAAAAAAAAAAAACATTAACTGCTCATGGGTAGGATGAGCTAATATAATAAAAATGACCATCCTACCAAAACTTATCTATTTATTTAGTGCCATACCCATAAAATTTCCAAAAACTTTTTTACTGAATTAGAAAAAATCATAACAAAGTTCATTTGGAAGAACAACAGATCAAGGATATCCAGGGAAATAATGAAAAAAAAAAATACAAAGGAAGGTGTCCTTGCAGTACCAGATTTCAAACTCTATTATAAAGCAGTGGTCATCAAAAAATTTTGGTACTGGCTAAAAGACAGAAAGGAGGATCAGTGGAATAGACTTGGGGTAAGTGACCTTAACAAGACTGTCTATGACAACCCCAAAGATCCCAGCTTTTGATACAAAAATCCATTATTTGACAAAAACTGTTAGGAAGATTGGAAGACAGTGTGGGAGAGATTAGGTTTGGATCAACATCTCACACACTACACCAAGATAAAGTCAGAATGGGAGAATGACTTGAACATAGATAAGGAAACTATAAGTAAATTATGTGAACACAAAATAGTATACATGTCAGACCTTTGGGAAGAGAAAGATTTTAAAACCAAGCAAGACTTAAAAAGAGTCACAAAATGTAAAATAAATAATTTTGACAATGTAAAATTAAAAAGTTTTTCTACAAACAAAACCAATGTGAGAAAATCAGAACTAAAATAACAAACTGGGAAACAATCTTCCTAACAAAAACCTCTGACAAACGTCTACTCACTCAAATTTACAAAGAGCTAAATCAATTGTACAAAAAAAATCAAGCCATTCTCAAATTGATAAATAGGCAAGGGACATGAATAGGCAATTTTCAGTCAAAGAAATCAAAACCATAAATAAGCACATGAAAAAGTGTTCTAAATCTCTTATAATCAGAGAGATGCAAATCAAAACAACTCTGAGATATCACCTCACACCTAGCAGATTGGCTAACATAACAGCAAAGGAAAGTAATGAATGCTGGAGGGGATGTGGCAAAGTAGGGACACTAATCCATGGCTGGTGGAGTTGTGAATTGATCCAACCATTCTGGAGGGCAATTTGGAACGATGCCCAAAGGGTGATAAAAGACTTTCTGCCCTTTGATCCAGCCATAGCACTGCTGGGTTTGTACCCCAAAGAGATAATAAGGAAAAAGACTTGTACAAGAATATTCATAGCTGCACTCTTTGTGGTGGCAAAAACCTGGAAAATGAGAGGATGCCCTTCAATTGGGGAATGGCTGAACAAATTGTGGTATATGTTGGTGATGGAATACTATTGTACTCAAAGAAATAATAATGTGGAGGAATTCCATGGGAACTGGAACAACATCCAGGAAGTGATGCAGAGTGAAAGGAGCAGAACCAGGAAAATATTGTACACAGAGACTGATACACTGTGGTACAATCAAATTTAATTAACTCCTCCATTCGTGGTAATGCAGTGATCTTGAACAATCCGGAGGGATACAGGAGAAAAAACACTATCCACATTCAGAGGAAAAACTGTGGGAGTAGAAGCACCAAAGCTAAACAACTGCTTAATGATGTGGGTTGAAGGGGATATGGCTGAGGATGTAGACTCTAAATGACCATCCTAGTGCAAACAGCAACAAAATGGAAATGGGTTCTGATCAAGGACACATGTAATACCCAGTGGAATTCATGTCGGCTATAGGAGGAGTGGGTAGAGGGGAGGGAGGAATAAAAAATTATTCTTGTAACCAAGGAATAATGTTTGAAATTGACGAAATAAAATATAAAAGAATGTCAAAAAAAGAAAAAAGAATGACACTACGTTAGACAGAAACCATGCTGTAAGGCAATGGAGGTTTCAATACCATAAAACAAACAAAAACCTCTGTCCTACCCACAAAGCTTAAAAATTGCTCAGAAATTCTCCTCTTCTTGAAGGTTCTGCCACTGGCCCCAGAGATCTGTAAGATCCTACAAGTTAGAAAGTCTTTGAGCATAAATTTGGTCATGGATAGCCTATTGGTCTTTTGTACATGCTTTTCTAAGGCTGAAGATGGTAAACTTTTGGTTGGCAATAGAAAGATAAATATTTCACATAATATATCAAGGGATTTGTACCCACATCCCAATAGAAAGCATCCAAGAGAAAGTACCTCAATCTAATGATATCAAAGAACATTTGAATTATAGTGAGTCATTAATGGGTATACTTTGAGTCTAGCCTTCTCACTAATTCCAAATTCATCCAATTATGTTTTCATCTATTCCAAATAAGATCAAAGAAACTGAGTAGGTTTGATGATCATCTAGTCCATCTTCCACTTTCTGTATTTGAGGAAACTGAAGTTAGAGAGTGTAAGTTACTTTTGGTCTCTCAGATTGAGTGAGAGTTGGGATTTGAAGCTCTGTCCTAGGTCTGCAACACTATTGTTATTACCACTGTATCATGCAGCCACCTATTTCTTTATTATTTCTGAATGTTTAGTGATGGATATTTTATCAAATATTTTTGCTAAAATCAAGTAAAGCATATCTACAACATCCCTTTAACTAATAGTTAAGTAACCAGATCAAAAAAGGATCTGTCCTTATTCTGGAATGACTTGTTCTTGGTGAAACCATGCCAGCTCTTTTTAATGAAAAAATGTATTAAGGTGCCCACTAATAATGTTATTGAGAATTTTCTCAAGAACCAAAACCAAGCTTATTGGCCTATAATTTGTTGACATGATTCTCTATCTTTCCCTTTGCTCTACTTTACAAATAAAGTTCAGGGGGCACAAGGTGGCTCAGGGGATAGAGAGCCAGCCCTGGAGATCAGGACATGGCTTCAAATCTGACCCCCGATATTTCCTAGCAATATGACCCTGGGAAAGTCATCTAACCTGCATTGCCTAGCCCTCACTGTTCTGCCTTAGAATCAAATTCTAAGAGAGAAGGTAACATTTTGTTTTGTTGTTTTAATAAATTTCAGCTACTCAGTCAAAAGGGAGTTCCCATTTAACAAATAATGAAACTCATTTTACCAGATCTGAATTAAGATTCTGTCCTTTGCATTTTAGTCTCTATCAAAGGCTAATTAAAAAAATTAAACAAACCACCCCACTACCACTACCATCACCCACACCCACATAAACAAGCCTATTACTGAAGAAGCAGCATTAGTAAAATCAGGCTATCTATAGGTTATGGAAAGGATGAGCCAAGACCTGTATTTGCTTAAGAGAAACACTATTCATATAATGCTAGTTGGATTCTAAGACCTATAAAATTCCCTGGGTTTAATGAACTTCACAGGATCTTAATTTGTAAAGCTTAATATATATGAAGCCTCTTCTCAGTCTTTGCAGGACTATCTTCCCACCACTAACCCAACAATATTTGTTGTAATAACTACAGGGGTTATTTGGTATTTGATGAAATTTTAATACTCTTGAGACTTTTCTCTACTCTGATTAGTTGAGGAAGAACCCTTTCACACTTCCACAGTCCAGTTGCAATCCAATAAAGAAAAGCTCCTAGCCCAATTCGAGAAAATACCCTGAACTAGCCTTCCCTACTACCTCTTCTGCCAAATGGATTATTGTGCAGAGGAAAATACAGTTGACTTTTTACAACTTGAACTAATTTTGTCTAAATTGTTTAAAAGGGGCTAATGCCATCCCTAGATGCATTATTTACAGGAGTTTTGAAAGCATTAGGCAAACAGGCTTGGAGTATTGCTGCATTTGCATCAAAGCACCGCTTTACTGCCACACAAAGAGTGCCTCTCTTGAAATGGAAATTGTTAATAAATCTCACACTCTATAGCTTTTACAGCAGCAAAAAAGCTTTTTTGAGGGGAGGAGGGATCATTTTCCCTTGATGGAACAGTGCTATCATTGTTCAGCCACAGCAAATGAAAGAATGACTAGGGAATCAGCAACATGCTGGTAATGTTTCAGATTGATGTGTTTTATCACCCATGGAACTCTGGCAAAACCCTCCCGGTCCTTTTAATACTATTTCTTGGAGGTTGAACTTCAAATTCCCTCTTTTATGTGATAGGAATTAAAAGAGAATTTAAAGTCTGGGTGCAACAACCATGGCAGTGCCGTACCCAGCAGTCCTGACATCTGTGCAGCCCTTCTGTGTCTCTGGTAGATTCCCTGCCACTGTTGGAGACATGTCATTATCATCAAACAGCCTTCCATGTGGAAAAAGCCAAAGGAAGGCAGCTTCTGCCTTGTTAAGACAAGCATCTCCATATAGCTTGCATTAAATATTATAGTAGTTACAGAAAATTACAATGATATTTGAAACAAAATAATGCCCCCCGCCTCCACACTCACCCACCATAGTGGCTCACCGACCACCATAACTGAGCAGAAACGAAATTTCAATTTACACATCTAAGCCCAAAGCAAAATGTGTTTCTTAGTCTCAAAAATGTTGTCTATCTGAAAATGCAGTGTGGGCAGTTAGCAGCTCACACTGCTTCCAATGGGCTGTTTTGCCACTTGTGGTATGATCTCTGTTTCATAAAAGTTAAGAGGCGCTACCATTCATTTAAATCACACTTGGCTTACTTCCCCCTCTGCTTCCATTTCCATGTTTTTTCACATGGCCAGAATGTTTGAATTTATCTCCCCAGTGAAACACAATGTCAATCTGTGTATGTTGCTTTTCTTTGATGCCACTAAGATCAAACAAGGCTATCTTGCATAAGATTCCATTTATGGAGAAGAAAAATATCTTCTGAGTAATTTCCATGATGTGCCAACTTTGGTCATTTATTCTTTACATTATGTTGAGAGTCGGATAGCCTCAAAATTGCTCTGAAGGATTTGGGTAAAAGAGAGAGAGAGATTGAATTTAACTAAAGATAAATAGACATTCAAGGTTTTTGTTTGTTTGTTTGTTTGTTTGTTTGTTTGTTTGTTTTTGTCAAGGAGACTTACTATTCTGCTGTGTAAATGAGCTCTCTTGTATGAATATTGCCTACATGCTTTCTTTCTATTCCTCTTGTCCAGCACAATTCCAGGCCCATAATGTATGCTTGCTGAAATGAATGGTACACTCGATCACTAGTAAACCAGTTTCTGAGGATTTTATATTTCACAGTTCTATCTGTCCTAAAGAATTAGCCTGCTCAGCATAGAGGCATAGACTCAGTAGACTAGCCTGTCATGGAAACATAAAAGCTATTTACTCATCGTTTCTTCTGGTCTGTTGCTTTCTGTTGCTTTAGGGGCTTTAAATATTAAATTATGAAAAGTCACCACATCTTCCATTTTAAGCTGGGAATAAAAATCAGCAAATAAAGGCTGGGCCAATGCAAAGAAGTGTTTCTCATTTGCACATTCTCCTTTTTTCCATATAATAAAGGTTTTTTATGAATATTAGTGCATGATTCTGAGTATGCTCGGCACATAGTAGTTGCTTCAATAACGAATACTGAATGTATGGATATATAACTTCTGTTATGTATGAAATGTTATATTATTAACTTTGGTGCCCTTGAAAAATAATACCAAATATCACATCAATGCCAGTAAAGGACTTATTGCATTATTTTAAGACCTTACAACTTTTGTCTATCCACTTGACACTTTCTCATGTTCTCTTGCCCCTTAACCTTACCTTCTTTATTCCTTAGATTATTATATAGTGATATGTATGTCTGAAAACCCCAAAATATCAAGAATATAAATCTAAAACCTACTTTAAGGATTTGGTTTCCTTTCACCACAAAATTCAAGGAAGTATCAAACCTTCAAAATACAATTAGTAAATATGCTAGTCAATAAGTGAAAATACATAAATTCTGTAGGAGAATAAATAATAATTTTTGGAGAGATGGTGTGCTAGATATAGTAAGAACATTCAGAATTAAAGATCTATGTAAAGTAGCTAATACTTCAAGATCTAGTTAAAGTTAAAATCTAACTAAAGATCTAGTTAATTTAGCTAATATTTTCTGTGTTGCCTCCAGCCTCAGTTTTCTCATTTGTCATATGGACAAAAAAAGTTATACTACTTATATTTCAGAATTGTGATGGAAAATATTTTATGTAAATATGAAAGCATGATAGAAATGTTATTATTACTATTATCTTCCTTATGTTAAAGAGAATAAAGGATAAGGATAATTATTACTATATATTGTTTTAGTAGGTAGCAACTCAATTGGACATTTAGTTTTCTTCTCTCTCTAGTTTATCTCTAATAGAAAAAAAGTAAAAGGATACAGAAGAAATATTCTAAAGAACTTCAAGAAAACAAAAATATAAACATGGTATGACAAACAGGATTTTAGAGTGAAGAAATATTACATTCCTACTTGAAAATTTCATTCCTCTTCCTTTTCCACTTCTGCTTCTGTTTCTAATTTTTTTTCAAGGTCAGAATACTTGAATTTTCTCTCCAATGATGACCAGTTTCCACATGTGTATTTTATCATTCTAAGTTGCCACTGAAGACCAAAGAAGGGGATATTGGAAGGTATTCTGTTTATGAAGAATAACACTTCCACATGAACACTATGATGTGCTGAATTTTCTCTATGAGTGTTGTGAATTGAATAGCCTCATAATTTCCAGTTAGTATTTGTTTATAGAAGGGAGATACTGAATAAATCTGAACATCAAGAGGCAAGAATTTTGTGTCAAAAGGCCAATTATTTCAAGAAAAAATAATAATCAGTATGTTTTTCAGCTTATTGATGTCCTTCTTAAAATGTAACACCCAGAAAAGGACAATATTCTTCCAAAATGGTATGATCAAGGAAGGATACATTTGGATTCAATTCTCCTGTCTTAGACAATATTGAAAGGACCTCAGAGAGATCTAGAACCAAGCCCAAAAAAGAAACTGTTTTTATAAAACATATAATAAGTAAAAATTTAAACAGTCTTTGTAGTTAGTTATATGATTTTGGAAATTATTACTACTGTCATAAATTTTAATAGTGGAATTTTGTTTAATATTTATGTGACGGGGGTAGCTAGGTAGCTCAGTGGATTGAGAGTCAAGCCTAGAGATGGGAGGTCCTAGGTTCAAATCTGACCTCAGATACTTCCAAGCTGTGTGACCTCGGGCAAATCACTTGACCCCCATTGCCTAGCCCTTACCACTCTTCTGCCTTGGAACCAATACACAGTATTGGTTCCAAGACAGAAGGTAAGGGTTTCAAAAGTAATAATAATAATATTAATGTGACTTTAATAATAACTGATCTTTACATAATACTTCAAGCTTTCAAAAGTGATTGCTATCTATCATTTCATGTGAATCTCACAACTCTTTGAAGTAGACACTGTAAATATTATTAAAGGTTCAGAAAGAAAAGATAATGGGCAAATTCTCAAAGTTAGTTATATTGATGGAAGAATTTGAACCCAGTTTTTACCTGACTCCAAGTTCAACACTCTTACTACCACGCTATACCACCTTGTGTTTTATAAGTATTAATAGTAATAATTAATATTACTAATTAAGTAAAGAATTCCTACTTTTCTATGCTCTGTCTTTCTATCATTTTATACATATTGTATATTTTAGAATCCATGGTTTGCTCTTTAATATATCACTTTATTGCGAATTCTAAAATGACCACATATACTCTCATTCAAACCAAAACCCTTTGAGAGGCTAAGAGAAAAGTTAAATGATTTGATCAAGACAATACTTTTTCTTGTTTTTAAGAAAGTCTTAGTTTTCAACAGATAAAATTATGAAATATTTGATTTAATGATTTTTAAAGCACACAAAAGAGAGAAATTATAAATATTACTCAAATATTCAAATATAGTATTTAGGATATATTATTCCAGTAGTGGATTCAACATTGAAATTTATAATCCCTCCGACCTTGGAGAATTGCTGTGATTAAAAATTTCATGACCTTGTAGTCAATTTTGCATATGACAGATGTTAAATCTGGTCCTGGACTTAAACTGGAATTTCTTTCCAGATTGATGGAATCAGCCATAACATGTTCTCATTGACAAAGCTTGCAAGGAATCATGGTCTTTTCCACAGCACAATGACAAAACTAAGTGGATCTTTAGTGGATATTTCAGATATGTGCCAAGGAATAAAAACTATGAATCAAGGAAAGCTAAATGTGGTCAAACAGGAGATGGAATGATTAAACCTTTGCATCTTGGGTGCCAATAAACTTTAATCAGTGGCAATTGGTGACTCTAATTCAGATGATCATTACATACAATGCTGTGGGCAAGAATCACTTAAAGGAAATAGAGTACCCCTAATAGTCAACAAAAGGGTGAGAGGAGTGGTACTGGTGTATGTTCTCAAAAATGACAGTATGATATCTGTTTGAATCCAAAGTAAGCTGTTCAACATTACATTGATACAAATATATACTATAACCAATCATACTGAAGAGGCCAAAATTGCTTAGTTCCATGAAGATCCACAACATCCAGAAATTACATAAAATAAAAGATGTCACATTCATCATAGGAGATAGAAATGCTTAAATAGGAAATCAAAAGATAATTGAAATAACAGGAAACTTTGACCTTGGAGTACAAAAGCAAAAAGAGACTAATAGACTTTTCTCAAGATAACTCACTGGTGATAACCAACAATTTTTTTTTTTCAAAAAATAGGTGACTACAGGTATACATCACCAGATGGTCGATATTAAAATCAAATTGATCATATACTCTGGAGCCAAAGTTGGGAAAACTATATAATTAATTAAAAAACCAAGACCTGGAAGAAGGTGGCTCAGACCAAAAGTTTCTTAGTGCAAAATTTAGAGTTAAATTGTAGATGGTAGGGAAAACCATCAGACCCTACAGGTATGACCTAAATAGCATCCCTTAAGAATATGAAGCAGAAATGATGAATAGATTTAAGGAATAAGATTTGGTTGATATAATATCTAAAGAACTATGAATTTTGTCATGGAAATAGCAAAAAAGAATTTCCCAAAGAAAAAGATGAACAAGAAAGAAAAAATGATTGTGTGAAAAATTAAAGTCAAAAGAGTTGCATGTCCCTTACTTTCCTAGGCTAGCTGCCCAGTGTGTATTACCTCAACGTTTACATTTTACAAGGGAAAATTTCTCCATTCTTCATCATTCCTTTTTTTCTCCATGGGTCTCAAGGTACAAAATGAATATTTCTCTTTTCTAATTTATTTTTGTTTCCATCCCTCCTTTCCTCTTCCAATGCCTTGCTATACAACTCTACTTTCTTTCATCTTCAATAAGTATGGGTTAATAGAATTAATGGTAAACTTGGAATCAGAAGAAACTTAGTTTTAAATCTTGAATATATATTACATAGCAGCTATTTCATTATGGGTGAATCACTTCCTTATCATAAAATGGTTATAAAAATCTATATTCCTTTTCTCACAGAATTATTGTCAGGATAATGCAATGTTTATAAAGTGTTTTGTAACTATAAAAACATTAAATAGCAACTATAACTTCTGTCCACTGTCTCTCTCCCCATCCATCTTTTAATCCCCTCTAATGTAACCAACTTTCACATATATATGATGTAAATATATTGATACACCTGCTTTGATGTAATGTTTTTAGATCACTACATTTCTGACTTTTACATGTTGGTTTATTACTATTATTTTTCAGATTGAGTCTGTTAGGTAGCTGGGACTTCAAAGATAAACTATTCAAACAATATGTAAACATTGATCAGATGTGTTCATTACCCACTTGTTTGATGATCCCTACAAAGCAGGCATCCATTTCCTTGTAAGCAGCCCAGGATAATTTTAGGTAATTTTAATTGTAATTATTTTTTTCCTTTTCTTTCTTATAAGTCAAAGTTACTCCTTTCCAACTTTAACCCATTGCTTTTACTTTGGTCATCTGCAGCCAAAGAAAGCAATTTAATCCCTCTTCCATGTCTTCCATGTGAAAGTCCTTCAAATAGTGGAAGAAAATTATTTCCCACACTTTGATTCTATAGACTAAACATTGTTGAATCCTTCAGCTAATCATCGCTGATATGTGTTCATGGCATTTACCAATTTCATCACATTTTCAGAGTACCTATATCCTTCCAAAAAGTAGAAACCAGAATTGAATAAATACTACACTATAGCATGATGAGGGCAGAGTATAACAGAATCAACAGTTCCCTAATCATGGATGCTATGATTCTCTTTATGAAACTTTACATTAGGTGTTTTGTTTTTGCCTTTCATATTATACCTTTAATTCATATTGAGGTTGAAGTATATTTAACCTCCCATATTTTTATATGAACTACTATCTAGACATGATTCCCCAATGTTATATTTGTGAATTTGATTTTTAAATGGCTGAGACTTTACATGTATCTATATTAAATTTCATCCTATTAGATTCAATCCAATATTTTAGCTTATCAAAGTCACTTTGAATGCTGACTTTGAAATAGTGTAAATAACCCTTCTCAATTTTCTGTCATATTTTATCAATCAAATTTTATCAATCATTTTGTAAAGATTCCTTGGGTACTACTGAAGTCCTCTATTCAAGATGATATTCATCTGATTAAAACTACTCTTTGGTTTCTATTTGACCATTTTTAATCCTTGTAAATTAACTATCACCTAGCCTACATCTTTTAATCTTTTCCCTAAGAATAACAAGAAAGATATTTTCAAATGCTTTTCAAAAGTTTATGTATACTATACAATTCCTATGATTTTATCATTCTAGAAAACCTATAAAAATGAAATAAGATTAATATGCATGAATTATTCTCAATCATTCACATTGTCTCTTTGTGACTATGGTTACCTTTGTCAGGGAATAAAGAACCCTCCCATGACTTTCATTTCAGCTTTAGTGGTCAACTCACAGGTTTCCTCTCTACATTCACTTTTTCATATTTATGGCATGGTACATTTGGCCACTTTTATCTTACTTGTTAAAATCCCATCAACAATATCACATACTCCAAAACACATAATACACTTCCCAAAATATCATGTTTCAGTTACATTCATCCCTTCAAACTGTTTGGACATAATTTCAAGTGTATTTTAATATTTTATTTTTTCCAATACATGTAAAAACAGTTTTAAATATTTGTTGTTTTTTACAATTTTGAGTTCCAAGTCCTCTTTTTCCCTCCCTCCCTTCACTGAGAAGGCAATACAGTTGATAAAGTTTATACACGTGCACTCATACAAAACATATTTCCATATTAGGTATGTGGGAAGAAACAGGCAAAAATAAGAAAAAATTTAAAAACAGTATGCTTCAAACTGCATTCATATGCCATCATTTTTTTCTGGAGATGGATAGCACTTTTCATCATAACTCCTTCAGAATTATCTTGGATCTTTGTATTGCTGAGAATAGCTAAGTCATTCACAGTTAATCCAGGAGAACATTGCACACCATAACAGCAATACTGGTCATTGTACAATATTGCTGTTACGGTGTACAATGTTCTCCTGGTTCTGTTCACTTCACTTTGCATCAGTTCATGTTTGTCTTCCCAAGTTTTTCTGAAAGCATTCTGCTCATCAGTTCTTATAGCACAATAGTATTCCATCACAATGGCAGCTAGGTGGCACAGTGGATAGAGTGCTTGGCCTGGAGTCAGGAGATCTGGGTTCAAATCCAACTTCAGATACTAATTGTGTGACTCTAGGCAAGTCACAACTTTGTTTGCCTTAATTTCCTCATCTGTAAAATGAGCTGGAGAAGGAATAGGCAAACAACTTCAATGTATTTGCCAAGAAAACCTCAAATGGGATCATGAAGAATCAGACACAACTGAAAAATGACTAAACATTTCATCACAATCATATATCACAACATGTTGAAGTCATTCTCCAATTGATGGGCATTCAACCAATTTCCAATCCTTTGTCATCACAAAAAGAGCTGCTGTATTCATTTTAAACATATGTCTTTTTTTTTGCTTCGATATAAGTTCCTTCCATTCATTTTACCTTCTCTTTACCTCTAATTTTTTATATTCCCCAATCTTTGCAAAATAGCTGTGGGTTTCAAATTTCTGTTTCTGCCCATGTTTTTATTTTTTTCCTTATATGTGTCATGTGCCAATTTTTTTTCCTTTTTCTCATAATCTAAACCACCTGCTACATTCCAAACCTATTCCTTTACCTTTTACATTTTACAACCAATTCACCTACAGCATCCTCCACCCTTTTCCTTTCTTAAATTGCTACTAAAGTGGTCTGTGGTCTTCCCAGCCTGGTCTTATCCCCACCTACTTGTTTGTTATTATTTGTTTTCATTTCAAATTACCCTACTGGAATAAAATTGAGGTAAAAAAGAATAGATATGATTTTTATACCAGAGAATAAAATGTGTTTTTTAATTGTCTCTGCAAAGTATTTACTATAACCACTAATAGAAACTTGGATCTGAATGTGGCTTCAAATTAGTTATGTTCAATGGAACTCTTTTTCTAGTCTCTAAAAAAATCTATATATTTACAGAATTATAAGTTAAGACCAATACATGATTTCTACAAAACTGCCTATAAAACAGCAAAGAAATCAAAACTTAGTTTCCTGTCCTGGCAATTCTCATATCAACTGACTATTACGCAATGGGAAAGTTCTTCATTGGTCCATCTTTCTTTTTTTAAATTTAGTCAATTTAGAACATTATTCCTTAGTTACAAGAACCATATTCTTTTCTCTCCCTCACTTCCCCCCATGCTTCCTGTAGCCGACATTGGTCCATATTTCTAAGGAAGCTTATCTCTATCATTTAAGGTTCTTGCTTTCTTTATTGAATGTATTTTGCTCCAAACCAGACCTGGATAGCAATTTGTTGGTGGCTTATATTACCTCTCATGCTTGGACGAAAGTCGTTCCTTTACAAATATAATTTGTTTAATGTATCTCTCTGACATTTTAGGAATATTAAGGAAGATCTTACATTGGTCAGTTACCAAAGATGAAACACCATTTATATTTAGACTTATATCAGTCTATCTATAGGGGTTATAGTGGACTTTTATGGTTCTAGATGATAAGTAGAAAGTGTTGTAGTCCCAAACAAAATAGATAGTTAATATATGTTCTTGATGATAATGGTAATATTTATGATAATTAAAAAAATGATCAACTAAGGACATTAGAGTGTTTTGACATTGGTAACAAAATATCATATTAGAAATTTGTGAGCAAATGAGATAAGAAATGAGTTATTCCTTTAGATTTAATATTTTTGAGAATTTGTAAGCATGTGAATTGAATTAACATCAACTTATAGAATGATTTAATATCAAGTATACAAAATGATATTCCAACATTTTGTACATTAACAGTTAAAATGTAATTTCTATAAGCTATTTATATACTATGTATATATATATATATATATATATATGTTATGCTCCCCCTTTCCCCAAACAAATATTATAGAACTGAAAGTACAACCTTCAACTTCTTCACTTCAGAAACATTCTTAATTATTTATACTTCTTCATATTCTAAAAATTGTAGTAAGAGAAAAAAATATCATTTTATAGTGGTACCTAAAGGAAAAAATTTGAGTAATATGCACTTCAGTCATATTTTGTGTTGATTATACTTTAGATAGTTGTTTCGATTGGGGGATGGAGTATGATATGTGTGCAAATTGTAGCTTGTTACATGTATTCCTAAGCAAAGCTATAAATAACAAGCAGGAGCAGAAAAAGCAGCAAGCACTCAGGCTGAAAATGAAATCTGAAAACAATCTGACACCTAATATCTGGTCCATTTACTTATAACTCACAATAGACATATTTCTTTGCTTTGATGTTGGATGTCTAGATACAGCTGAAACATCAGTCAGCCCAAAGGATCTGTCATTCATATAGCCCTACCTCAGAAGCAAAAATCTACATTTAAAATACAAACAATTGGAATGAAAGAACTCTCTTTTACCTTAAAAAAAGGTGGGCATACAAAAATGCTGTTGTTTTGATGATAAATCATCCCACTGACAAATATCATTTTACAAGAAAGAGCTTATTAGGTAAGAGATGTAGCTTGGTTTACAAAACACACATTTCCATTCCCACAAAACAAATCCACAAAAATAGAAACATGATGAGTCAGAACTGCCTCTCACCTCTTTGGAAGCTGCTGAGCCAATTAGACAAGTGGGGGTGCACTGTTCCTGATCTCCAGCCTCTCCCTGAATCTGTGATGTCTGTTTGAGTTTCAACATCACTGTAGCCATGAGGGGGGGGGATGTTCTCCCTGGTATAGCAGCTGAGAAGGAAAAGGCTAACAAATGCCCACAGGCATTCATACTTTTATTATTGTGGCAATCATTTAGATCCCATAACTGAGTAGTTCCTTTTCAAACTCACAAACTCATTTATGTTTCAGCCTCCTGTGGCTTTCAATGATTACCTCTATGCAGATGACTCCCAAATCTGCATTGATCTGCATTGCTACACCTCCCCTGCCCAATCTGTCCCCTGGGTTAGGTTGTTTGTTGTTTTTTTGTTGTTTTTCTTTCTGTCACTGTCCCTAAGTATCTCCATATTTTTTATGTTCCTTGCATGTCTTAAAATAGATTTAATGTGACTTCCGGTCAAGATGATGGCTTAGAGAAAGCTAAAGTTCAGATCTCCGGAAAACCCTTCCCGACCAATCTCAAACTATAAGCTCCTAAGGCGCCGAAATTCAAAACGATCAACAGCATACATCCTGGGAATCCTCCTCCTGGATCTGGACCTGGATCAAAAGGTACGGCCCCCCTCAAAAGCCAGAACCCGAGATCACTTGGACCTAAGGGGTAGGAGTGCAGAGTCCAAGGCTCCAGGAAGCCACAGCCCTTCCCCCGCAGAGAGCAGGGTCATCTGAAACAACAGCAACCCTCAGAGCAGGCAAGACAGCCTCACGGGCTGGATCCTTCTATCAGAGTCTCAGTGAAGGTCACTGCCCTTGGAGCTCTGGGAAGCCGTGGCCCCCTCCCCCACAGAGAGCAGGGTCCTCTGAAACAACAGCAACCCTCAGGGCCGACAAAACAGCCTCACGACCAGCTACTCTGAAGGCAACTTCCGGGAAGCAGCCCGACCCAGTCGAGGGGGCACCTTAGCAGCAGGGAAACAGAGAGAACCAGGGGAGAGTGTGGCCCCCTGGTCCGACCCTTCCATTCCAGTTCCAGAGAAAGTCATTGCCTGAAGGCATACTCAGTTTAACCCTGGGAAAGCTCATAGAACTGACAATCTGCCCAGGACTAAACCCTCTGAACACCAGACAGAGATAAGAAAAGCTAATCCTCCCCATTCAGAGATGGCAAACTCCACAGAAGCACAGAAGCCCCCAAATCCCAAGAAAAATAAGAAGAAAGGGGTGACTTTGGACACATTCTATGGAGCCAAAATACAAAATACAGAGGAGATAGAAGACGATACAAAAGAAAATGTCCCGAAACCTTCCAAAGGAAATGGAAACTCTCCACAAACCCATGAAGAATTTGAATCAGAAATGAACAAAAAGATGGAAGCCTACTGGGAGGAAAAGTGGGAAATAATGCAAAAGAAATTCATGCAACTACAAAACCAGTTTGACCAAACTGAAAAGGAAAACCAGGCTTTAAAGGCCAGAATCAGGCAGCTGGAAGACAATGATCGTGTAAAAGAGCAAGAATTAATAAAGCAAAGCCAAAATACCAAGAAATTAGAAGAGAACATAAAATATCTCACCGACTAGGTGACAGATCTGGAAAATGGAGGGAGAAGAGATAATTTAAGAATAATTGGACTTCCAGAAAAGCCAGAAATAAACACCAAACTCGACATCGTGATACAAGATATAATCAAAGAAAATTGCCCAGAGATTCTAGAACAAGGGGGCAATACAGCCACTGACAGAGCTCACAGAACACCTTCTACACTAAACCCCCAAAAGACAACTCCCAGGAATGTAATTGCCAAATTCCAAAGCTATCAAACAAAAGAAAAAATCCTACAGGAAGCCAGAAAAAGACAATTTATATATAAAGGAATGCCAATCAGGGTCACACAAAACCTTGCAAGTTCTACTCTGAATGATCATAAGCATGGAACATGATCTTCAGAAAGGCAAGAGAGCTGGGACTTCAACCAAGAATCAACTACCCAGCAAAACTGACTATATACATCCAAGGGAAAGTATGGGAATTCAACAAAATAGAAGACTTCCAACTTTTTGCAAAGAAAAGACCAGAGCTCTGTGGAAAGTTTGATACCAAAACACAAAGAGCAAGGAATACCTGAAAAGGTAAATATTAAGGAAAGGGGAAAAATGTTATCTTCTTCTTTTACTCAAACTCTCTTCTATAAGGACTACATTTATATCAATCTATGTATACTAATAAGTGGGGAAAATGTAATGTATAAATAGGTGGTAAAGAAAGAACAAATAGAATAATCTTTCTCACAGAAGATTCACATGGGAAGGGGAGGGGAAGAAAACACCTATAAGAAGGAGAGGAAGAGAGGGTTTTTTACTTAAACCTTAATCTCAGGGAAATCAACTCTGAGAGGGAAAAACATCCAGATCCATTGGGATCTTGAAGTCTATCTTACCCCAACAAGGGTAGGGAGAAGGGAAAACCAAGGGGGGAGGGGGAGAGGGAGAACAAAAATGGAGGGAAAGAGAGGGGGGAAGGGGAGGGAACAAAAAGGGAGGGACTAAAAAGGGAAACATCAAGGGAGGGGACAAGGGGGACTGATTCAAAGTAAATCACTGAACTAAAAGGTAGAGCCGAAGAAGAAAAGCTTAGAATTAGGGAAGGCTATCAAAATGCCAGGGAGTCCACAAATGACAATCATACCTTTGAAAGTGAATGGGATGAACTCACCCATAAAACGTAGACGAATAGCAGAATGGATTAGAATCCAAAACCCTACCATATGTTGTCTTCAAGAAACACACATGAGGCGGGTTGACACCCACAAGGTCAGAATTAAAGGATGGAGTAAGACCTTCTGGGCCTCAACTGACAGAAAGAAGGCAGGAGTGGTAATCATGATATCTGATAAAGCCAAAGCAAAAATAGACCTGATCAAAAGGGATAGGGAAGGTAATTATATTTTGTTAAAAGGGACTTTAGACAATGAGGAAATATCATTAATCAACATGTATGCACCAAATAATATAGCACCCAAATTTCTAATGGAGAAACTAGGAGAATTGAAGGAAGAAATAGACAGTAAAACCATATTAGTGGGAGACTTAAACCAACCATTATCAAATTTAGATAAATCAAATCAAAAAATAAATAAGAAAGAGGTAAAAGAAGTGAATGAAATCTTAGAAAAATTAGAATTAATAGACATGGAGAAAAATAAATAGGGATAAAAAGAAATACACCTTCTTCTCAGCACCACATGGCACATTCACAAAAATTGACCATACATTAGGTCACAGAAACATAGCACACAAATGCAGAAAAGCAGAAATAATGAATGCAGCCTTCTCAGATCACAAGGCAATAAAAATAATGATCAGTAATGGTACATGGAAAACCAAATCTAAAACCAATTGGAAATTAAACAGTATGATACTCCAAAACCGTTTAGTTAAAGAAGAAATCATAGAAAAAATTAATAATGTCGTTGAGGAAAATGACAATGGTGAGACATCCTTTCAAACCTTTTGGGATGCAGCCAAAGCAGTAATCAGAGGTAAATTCATATCCCTGAATGCTTATATTAACAAACTAGGGAGAGCAGAGATCAATCAATTGGAAATGCAAATGAAAAAACTCAAAAGCGATTAAATTAAAACCCCCCAGCAGAAATCCAAACTAGAAATCCTAAAAATTAAGGGAGAAATTAATAAAATGGAAAGTGATAGAACTATTGATTTAATAAATAAGACAAGAAGCTGGTACTTTGAAAAAACAAACAAAATAGACAAAGTACTGGTCAATCTAATTTAAAAAAGGAAGGAAGAAAAGCAAATTAACAGCATTAAAGATGAAAAGGGGGACAGCAGCTCCGATGAAGAGGAAATTACTTTGCCCAATTATATGGCAATAAATACACCAGTTTAGGAGATATGGATGAATATATACAAAAATACAAACTGCCTAGACTAACAGAAGAGGAAATAGAATTCTTAAATAATCCCATATCAGAAAATAAAATCCAACAAGCCATCAAAGCACTTCCTAAGAAAAAATCCCCAGGTCCTGATGGATTCACCAGTGAATTCTATCAAACATTCAGAGATCAGTTAACCCCAATACTATACAAACTATTTGACATAATAAGCAAAGAGGGAGTTCTACCAAACTCCTTTTATGACACAAACATGGTACTGATTCCAAAACCAGGCCGGTCAAAAACAGAGAAAGAAAACTATAGACCAATCTCCCTAATGAATATAGATGCAAAAATCTTAAATAGGATACTACCAAAAAGACTCCAGCAAGTGATCAGAAGGATCATTCACCATGATCAAGTAGGATTTATACCAGGGATGCAGGGCTGGTTCAACATTAGGAAAACCATCCACATAATTGACCACATCAACAAGCAAACCAGCAAGAACCACATAATTATCTCAATAGATGCAGAAAAAGCATTTGATAAAATACAACACCCATTCCTATTAAAAACACTAGAAAGCATCGGAATAGAAGGGTCATTCCTAAAAATTATAAACAGTATATATCTAAAACCATCAGCTAATATCATCTACAATGGGGATAAACTAGATGCATTCCCAATAAGATCAGGAGTGAAACAAGGATGCCCATTATCACCTCTACTATTTGACATTGTACTAGAAACACTAGCAGAAGCAATTAGAGAAGAAAAAGAAATTGAAGGCATCACAATAGGCAAGGAGGAGACCAAGTTATCACTCTTTGAAGATGACATGATGCTCTACTTAAAGAATCCTAAAGATTCAACCAAAAGGCTAATTGAAATAATCAACAACTTTAGCAAAGTTGCAGGATACAAAATAAACCCACATAAATCATCATCTTTTCTATATATCTCCAACACAGCTCAGCAGCAAGAACTAGAAAGAGAAATCCCATTCAAAATCACCTTAGACAAAATAAAATACCTAGGAATCTACCTCCCGAGACAAACACAGGAACTATATGAACACAACTACAAAACACTCGCCACACAACTAAAACTAGACTTGAGCAAATGGAAAAACATTAACTGCTCATGGATAGGACGAGCCAATATAATAAAAATGACCATCCTACCCAAACTTATTTATCTATTTAGTGCCATACCCATTGAACTACCAAAATACTTCTTCACTGATTTAGAAAAAACCATAACAAAGTTCATTTGAAAGAACAAATGATCAAGGATATCCAGGAAATTATGAAAAAAAAATACATATGATGTATTGCAGTCCCTGACCTTAAACAATATTACAAAGCAGCAGTCATCAAAACAATTTGGTACTGGCTAAGAAAAAGAAAGGAAGATCTGTGGAATAGACTGGGGGAAAGCAACCTCAGCCAGACAGTATACGATAAACCCAAAGATCCCAGCTTTTGGGACAAAAATCCACTATTCGATAAAACCTGCTGGGAAAATTGGAAGACAGTGTGGGAGAGACTAGGATTATATCAACACCTCACACCCTACACCAAGATAAATTCAAAATGGGTGAGTGACTTAAACATAAAGAAGGAAACCATAAGTAAATTGGGTAAACACAGAATAGTATACATGTCAGACCTTTGGGAGGGGAAAGGCTTTAAAACCAAGCAAGATATAGAAAGAATCACAAAATGTAAAATAAATAATTTTGACTACATCAAACTTAAAAGCTTGTGTACAAACAAAACCAATGTAACTAAAATCAGAAGGGAAACAACAAATTGGGAAAAAATCTTCATAGAAACCTCTGACAAAGGTTTAATTACTCATATTTATAAAGAGCTAAATCAATTGTACAAAAAAATCAAGCCATTCTTCAATTGATAAATGGGAAGGGACATGGATAGGCAGTTCTCAGATAAAGAAATCAAAACTATTAATAAGCACATGAAGAAGTTTTCTAAATCTCTTATAATCAGAGAGATGCAAATCAAAACAACTCTGAGGTATCACCTCACACCTATCAGATTGGCTAACATAACAGCAAAGGAAAGTAATGAATGCTGGAGGGGATGTGACAAAGTAGGGACATTAATTCATTGCTGGTGGAGTTGTGAACTGATCCAACCATTCTGGAGGGCAATTTGGAACTATGACCAAAGGGCGACAAAAGAATATCTACCCTTTGATCCAGCCATAGCACTGCTGGGTCTGTACCCCAAAGAGATAATGGACAAAAAGACTTGTACAAAAATATTCATAGCTGCGCTCTTTGTGGTGGCCAAAAACTGGAAAATGAGGGGATGCCCATCAATTGGGGAATGGCTGAGCAAATTGTGGTATATGTTGGTGATGGAATACTATTGTGCTCAAAGGAATAATAAAGTGGAGGAGTTCCATGGAGACTGGAACAACCTCACGGAAGTGATGCAGAGCGAGAGGAGCAGAACCAGGAGAACATTGTACACAGAGACTAATACACTGTGGTATAATCGAACCTAATGGATTTCTCCATTAGTGGAGGTGTAATGTCCCTGAACAATTTGCAGGGATCTAGGAGAAAAAAACACTATTCATAAGCAAAGGATAAACTATGGGAGTGGAAACACCGAGTAAAAGCAACTGCCTGAATACAGTGGTTGAGGGGACATGACAGAGGAGAGACTCTAAATGAACACTCTAATGCAAATATTATCAACATAGCAATGGGTTCAAATCAAGAATACATGTAATGCCCAGTGGATTTACGCATCGGCTATGGGGGGTGGGGGGGAGGAAAAGAAAATGATCTATGTCTTTAATGAATAATGCTTGGAAATGATCAAATAAAATATTTAAAAAAAGAAAAAAAAGAAAAAAAAATAGATTTAATGTGTCAAAATAGAACTCCCTGTCTCTCTCCCCAAAGTTTTAATCAAACTAAAAAAGTCATTATGCTAAAGACTGTCCTAATTTCTTTAAAAAAGCACTGAGTTTAAGAACTGTATAACAGAATTTATAGAGGATCTCCAGAAATAATCCATTCTATTTTATTTTCAGTCCATATTCCTCTCCCTCCCATTTGCCCTCTCTCAGCCAGAAAAAGTAAAAACAAATCTTTACAAATATAGAGTCAAGAAAAACAAATTCCCATATTAACCATGTCAAATAAAAATGTTTCCATCTTCACTCTAAATCTATCACCACTTAATCTGGATGTGAACAGCATATTTCATCATGAGTCCTATGGAACTGGTGTTGCATTGTATTGTGTTGATCAGAATTCCTATGACTTTCAACCTTGTTTGTCTTTATAATATTTTAATATATTTCCAAAAGGTGTTAATGTCTTATTACTGATCACCAGGAGGAAGCGCTTTCCAATATCCTCCAATGTTAATGCCTTCACAAAATAATTTGGTAACTGTAAGCACAAACTTTATATGGGTTCCCCACAAAATGATCTTTTAGGTAAATGTGGGTTTCATAGGTATTCTGACTGTGGCCAGTCCATCAGAGTTGTACTTACGGATGTACTTACGGAAGTAGATTTGGAATTCTTGGTAATTTAGCCAGGAGAGAACCTCAGAGTCTAGTACCCCACCTTTCTAAGTAATCTTCAGTATATTCCCAGGACAATTCAAATGGAAGTGATTTGGTTTTCTGGTATAACATGAGTAGACTGGCCAATCTAGGCAAACAACTGTGAAGTCAGCACAATGGCTCTGTAGATCCTCAGTTGGGTACACAGCCTAATACTTTCTTCTAACCTACACTTCCAGAGCCTCCCTGACTTTCTGTTTCTAGATGATTATGCCCTCAATGCAGCCTCAGAGGCTTTCATTGGACCCTCAGCCAACTGGGGTAATTATGGCCTGACAGTCAACACCAAGAAAACAAAGGTTCTCCACTAGCCAGCACTGTACCATCCATCCATAGAATCATTAGTTATAGTAAATGGAGAAAATTTTAATGCTTCAGATAAGTTCACTTACCTTGGCAGAACAGTTGCTAGATGGGTTTAAAGAGATTTCTGCTATGTAAAGAGTTATTAGGACTTTATTGCTCTGCTAGTGTTATATGTAGTCTGAGAAATAGGAAAAAAAAACAAAAACAAAACACAGAACTAGCTATGTTCCCTTCCACTGCCCTATCCTTGACTCCCTCCCTTTCTCTTTCATGTCTATCTAATTTATCTTATTTTATCTACCTATATATCATTTTACCTATAAATATGTTTATAACCTAACAAGAAAAAATGACAATGGGCTAGAGATATAGAATTGGGTATGTATATTTAGAGATGGCTAAAATATTTTTCTGTATAATTTTTTTCAGTGATTCTCTTGAAGATAAAACAAGGATGATGCTTTTAATTTATTTTACTAATTTTTTAATAAGAAAGTTGCCTCTGGCTGATATTTCAGGGATTATATCATGAAATAAAAGGGGGGTAAAACTCTAGTTATCTCTATACAAACAGTTCCTTTGGGGTTTCACTACGTTAGCAGATAACTGAATACTACAAATGTTTTCTTTATTATTATATCAGTGTCAAATTCCTGATTACCTTGTTTCTTGTTTTTTCCTCAAGGTAACCAAATATAAGTGTTGTCTGGTTTTCTATAAGCAATAACTCAACAATGAAAAAAATAAATAAATTGAGTCTTAGTTACATTTCTGACCTTATTTAGTGTACCATTACCTTCCAGCCAGAAGTTGAAGGTCAAGCTCTGAAACATCTTCCAAAGCAGATAACAGTATTATAGTTCATGCTAATCTTTATAGACAAAATTTCTTTCTAAATTTCCCTGGTGACCTGTAAATTCCAATGTGGGCCAATAGAAAACATGCACAGTGACACTGTCATATGCATTAGAAAATGGAAGGAGATTTTGGACTTTGATCACTCTGAGCCATTAAATACTGGAAGATGTCAGTATGAAACTGTATTAACCAAGTAGAATCCAACTTCTTTTTTTTATATATGCTCATTGCTGAACAGTCTCATTACTAGAAAACCAAGACTATAAAACATATATACCAATAAATAATCTGTCTGTCACTGTGAACTTTGTTGTGCTGAAATTGCAGGATGAAGTCTATAATCAAAAATCCATTTTGCAGCCAGAACAATCATCAAAATTTGAATCTAATTCAAAATCGTAAGGCTTTAAGTTTTGAGGAATGCTCTTGAGGACATATTCTGCCTTTCTATAGTGTGATCCAAAAGTAATCACGTTCTAATGTTTATTGGAAATTGGTTGGAAAAAAAGAAATAAATGCAAAGTAGTATAGGAAAGAACTCAGTTATAATTATTTTCCTGTATGCCTGTATTAGTCAAGCAAATGAAAGTTGTAATCTTTTCAAAGATTTTACTTGCTTTAAAGACTTGTGAAATGGGTAGTTTTTAACAATTAGAAATATAATGCATTTTACAAACTGTTATCTGGGGATGCAACCAGACTTCCCTTTACTGACAGTTAACTGGAGGTCAGGAATTTGGATATAACCTAATTGGAAAGTAACAAATCTTTTCCCCTCTATGAAAGCAAAGACCCTCTGAACCACTCCACAATGCTATCATACATCTGAAAAAGGTCAAAGATAGTTTAGTTTACAATGAACACAGAAAATATATTGTTCTTGAATCTCTCTAGTCTTCTTTTAAACCCCAGAAACTACAAAATTTCAGGTGGACTTCAACTATACTCCATCCTCATTTCTTTTATATAATTAGATAGTTCTTTATAAATTTGTGATCTTACCCCACTCCCCCTAATTACATTAACTTCAATATGGCTCAACTCAATAGAACTTGAAATATGCCTTTTAAATCCTCTCTCTTAATTGTTATCCTGCTTGACCACTCAGTGTTAAATCACATTCTGTAAATTATACCCCTCATATAAGAAAATGAGTATTAAAGAACTGCCTTCTTATTTGAAAAAGACCTCAGAAATCCTTAGTCCATCTCACATCTATAGAGGGATTCCCTTAGAATATACAGGTAGTAATCAGGTTTTTTTGCTGGAAAGACATCCATCCACTGAATGAGAAACCATGATGGCATGATTCTTTGGGGGGAATAATTGCTAAGAACTGTTTTCCTGACATTTAGCATAAATTTGCCCTGATTCATTTTTTCCTGACTCTTTTTCCCCCTAGGGCATGCAACATCAACTATTCCTTCTTCAATATGATATCCCTTAATATACCTGAGGAAAACTATCATCTTTGCAACTCATTCACCCTTTATCCCTCCAGGTTGCTCTTTTCTAATACAAATATCTTAATTAAATGATCCTTGTTGGTTAGGAATTACAGGCCTCTCACTACCCTAGAAAGCTTCATCTGATCACTTTCCAAATTATGCTTCATTTGGTATTATCAGATTTAGAGTCAAGTTCAAATCTTTTCACAGGCAAAGAAGTTAAAGTAGACAAAAGTATTATTTCTATTTTTTCTGCCTCTAGGTCATTAAAAACACTTGATGCTGTTTTTAGATATTCACGTTTAACATAATCAATGCAGCCCATTTACAAGGATAATTATGGATTGTTAGAAAGTAGTGGTGTATTGAATGACAAAATAAGTATTACATGACAAAGCAGGTTCTTTAAAATATCAGGAAATAAGAAATGCTGGTTGTTTATTTAAAATGCAGATGATTAAAACATTTAAATGTATTTTAGAAATTATGATTAAATTCTGTCAAGTAATTTTAAGCTTTTATAAATACAATGCTTCAAAAGGCACTTTAATATTTCTGATTTTCTTTTAAGAAAAACAAATTAATTTTGCAATCGAAATATATTAAACTTCCTCTGAATTGTATCTGTCAATATCACACTATGATAAAGTTCAAATGCTCCTTATCAGTAAATGCCACACATCTGCTCTTTTGTCACTAAGCAACACTCAGCAACAACTTTCCTCTTTCTATTATTATGCAAAGTGCATTCAGGAAGAGAAATGCATACAGAGAAAATTATTCCTGCGGTGAGATATTTTGACACATAAAATCTTTTCTCATCAAAGATGAAAAGCACCTTGTCACTCATTTCTAATTACAACCTTGTTTCTGTCAAGGCAGAAAGATGCTCTCTCCCTGTGGTGATGTCATAGAGAGACATTTACTGCACTAACTGTGTCAGATTTGGCCTGAGAACAGTGTTTCCTGAACAT
Organism: Monodelphis domestica; assembly: GCF_027887165.1. Lineage (NCBI taxonomy): Eukaryota > Metazoa > Chordata > Mammalia > Didelphimorphia > Didelphidae > Monodelphis > Monodelphis domestica. Next base: position 258,223,896 of record NC_077230.1, read on the forward strand.
ACGCTCCTAGATCTGTACTGATTCACACTGTTAGAGGTGATTTATAATTACAAGTGTTAATCAACTTTAAAAGTCAAGAAAAGGACATTGTGCCTTTTGACATTCCTCTGCTCCAGAAACCTCTAACAGGGGAGACATCCATTCTAATTCCTTGAACTGCTCACGTGTTAAAGGGCACTGACTACAAACCTTTTGCACCCCAAGAATCAGTAGGGAAGTTGTAAACTTATTACAGATGTATTTTTCAATTAGTGTTAACATAACTAACTAGCAGGATGGAAGGGGAGAAAAAAATGAGGCAAGAAAAAACTAGTAACCATGTGTAGAAAGTGTCTCATCAGAAGATTCCCTATTGCAATGACCTGCCATCAGCAGGAATTCCTAGAAGAATATTAGAAATTATGGACACAGCTGACTGAGGAGTGATGAATGAAATATGCTAAATAAGGAAAACGTTTTTTATACGTGTCTAAGTGGAAATTTGCTTTGCTTGGCTATAAATATCTGTTACAAAGGTTTGCTTTTCTTTCTCTCCTTCCATCTTTCCAGTGTGCCATGGTCTCTCCTTCCTCTCATTTCATTTGTTCCTCAACAATGTACAGTCTTTTTTTCTGATCTCAACACTGAAATTATTCTCCTCAAAGTTACTCATCATCTCTTAATTGCTACATCTTGACTTTTTTTTAGTCTCCATTCATTTTTTTATAATTCCTCTGCTGCATTTGATACAGTGATATATATGATTCTTCTATATGTACCTTCTCCTTTTTAGGCTATTGTGACTACTCTTTCTTGATTCATATGCTACTTATTTCATCATTATTCCTCTGGTTTTTTTTGTTGGTTCATCATTCTTAACATGTACACTAACTATGATATTTCCTAAAGTCTCCTACTAAGAAAATCTCTTCTCTCTCTTTATGACTTCATTAGCATCCACTAGTTCAATTATTATCTCTATGCAGATGACTCCAAGATCTCTATATCTAACCTCAACCTTTACTCTGAGTTTCATTCCCCAGTATCAGTTGTGTATCAGGCCATTACATAAATTGGATAACCCATAGATATTTGAATCCACCATATTCAACAGAGAAATATTGATCTTTCTCCCTCAAATCTACCACTCTCTCAAATTTGTCTTTCTGCTAAAGTCATTACTATATTTCCAGACTCCTAGATAGATCACCTTGCCATTACCCTTAACTTCTCACTCTTTTCACCCCACATTTTCAACCAATTAGTTGCCAAATTTAATTTTTTCTACATTTAAAACATCTCATCTCTCTTCTCCATTCAGTCACCACTTTATTTCTGACTCTATCACCTCTTACTTAGATTATATATATTATCTCATTTAATCTTCATAAAAACCCTGTAAAACAGGTATTTTTATTAACCCTATTTTATAGCTAAGAAATTTTAGGGAAGGAGAGGTTAAGTGAATTGCCCAAGGTCACATAGGTAATAAGTATAGTAAGTATCTGTGGCATAATTTGGATTGAATCTTACTGACTCCGAGTTTAGTGTTTGATCCACTTGGCCAACTAGCTGGCTTATAAGGAAATAAACATATCTATCTATCTATCTATCTATGAATATATACCTGAACATATTATATATATATATATATATATGTATGTATTATATAGGAAACATACTGAGTTTCTTTATCCCATTAAGATGCGTACAACAGAAAACTGAAAGAAAATTTTATCGAATTTCATCAGCAAAATAGAGTAATGCTATGTTAGTTTAGTTAGAGAAAATGAGTATATTATGTTAAATACAGGGACCACTTGAGTATTCTAGAGGAAATAAGATTGTTGAACCCTGAGATGCTAAAGAATGTTAACACAACATATTGATTTTTCTGAGCTTTGCAAACAAGCAATTCAATTTAGTTAAAAGCTGCTTAATTAAATAAACAAACATAATTATCACATTAATTAAAACTTAATTGATCCCAAACTATGGTTTTATAACTATGATGACCAACATATAATTCAGAATATCTAGGACCCATTTCATTTCCTTCTATTGATATTTATTGCTTTTTTGTTTATTTTATTTAAATTTTCTTCTTTAAAATTGTGAATGCCTGAGTTCTTGATCACTGTTCAGGGTCCATGTAATTAGCCTGATGTGACACAAGACCTTTTTTCACATTGCTCTAAGCTCTCATCAAATGTGTCCTCATTGTCTTTTTAAAGTATTTTGAGAGAGAAGACCCTATTTCACTATATAATTTAATGGCACATTTTGAAAAATGATAAAAATCCTTTCTTTATATAGTTACCCTTTATACCATAATGTCCTTCTAGATTATAACACCATGTTAATGTGTGCTTCATCCCAGAAAATGTATTAAAAACACAAAAATATATTTCTTCCTGTAGGTCAAAAGGCTGTGTTGTCACAAACCAGAACCACATGCAAAATACCAAAATTAAAATAATAACCTTAAACCCAATTTCATGAATTTAGAAACAATGAGGACTTATTGAATTAGCTAACAAGGAGGCCCTACCTGCACAGAGGGATACTCTAAAGGAACAAAAGGGCAAAACTTCTATAGGCTTCAATTTAACCAAGAGATTTAACTTCCTGCATTCAAATGCATCCTTGGATACTTATGAGCTCTATTATCCTGGGCAAGTCACTTACCCCAGTTTGCTTCAGTTCCTCATCTGTCAAATTATCTAGAGAAGGAAATGACAAATTTCTCTAGTATTTTGGCAAGAATACCCCTCAAGCGATCTGAAAAGATAGCCATGGCTGAAAAATAACAACCTTAAAATTGGACAGGACTGTTGGTGGCATGGTTGGAGGCACAGAGTGGTTGGAATAGGGATAGAGGTATCCTGTGATTGGACAGTCTTGCTGCTTTTTGTTCTTTAGCCATTTCAGATGCTTCTGACTCTTTGAGACCCTATTTGGTGTTTTTCTGGCAAAAACAGTGGAGTGGCTTGTCATTTCCTTGACCAGCTCATTTTACAAATGAAGTTGAAGCAAAAACAGTTAAGTGACTTGCCCATGGTCACACAGCTAGTAAGTATCTCATACTAGATTTGAACTCAAGTCTTCTTGGCTCCAAGTCCCATTGCATTATGTATCTGGCTGCTGTAGACTTCTTGCTTGGGACTAGTATTAGGAAAGGTTCTTCTTTAGGTGACCTATCTCTTGTAACTCTACTCCAATAGATAGGACTGTCCGTTACTGTTTGAGCAGTAAGAAAGGTGGCCAAGGAGGAAGAGGTTACAATACTTACCAGGCCAGGAGCAAGACAGAGGAACTGCAAACAAAAATGGAGCTGCTCTAGCTCTCTCTGCTATTCACACTTCCTATATATATATGTCGGTTTATAAAGCATCTGAGTAGTTAGCTAGAAGGATAGAGGGAGAGGTAGACAGACAGACAGATGGAGAGTCCTCTCTAACTTTTGAATCTTAGACATTATTCTCTTTTCAATACCCCTCAGTCTGGTCAAAATGTCATTCTGGTGCTTCTGCATACATGGCACTACAAGTTCATCTTAGTGCTATTACATTGTCTGAACTCTACATCTGGAATCACCTCACCACCTCATCTTCTTGGAATCTCTTCTTTCCTTCAAAAGATCTGCTCTGAAGCCACTTTCTAGAAGAAGTCCTTCCCAGCCCCCTTAGCTACTAATTTTCTTCCAGTTAAATATATATGTAAAGTTTTATATATTTTAATATTTGTATATAATTATTTATATACAACAGACATGTTGTCTCTCCAAATAGAATTTAAGCTCCTTGAAACTATATAGTTTTTTGTCTTTATATTGCTAGAACCTAGAACAATATCTATGAAAGAACAGATATTAATACATATTGGATGATTAAACATTTTGTCAAGAGAGTAAGAAATACATAGGTCAAAATCCTGCTAATAACACATTACACTTCTGTCACCAAGAGTAAGACATTTATATTTTTAGTGGTTCAGATAACTCACTATACAAATGAATTGCTATCCAAAAATATTGAAGGGAGTTTCCACACCATGAATTCCTTATACCAGTGAAATCAGGTTGAGATCAAAGAGAAAAAAAAATTGAGATAGCTCTATCTAATTAGCAAAAACTCATCAAAAATTGTAATAAGTATTCTCTATATGCTTATATTTTAAGTAAAATCATGTTGGCATTCTATATAAATCATATTAGTATATCTCCTTAATGTTTCTCTTTAATGGCTTTCAATTTGAGAGTGTCATCTTGGAAAAGACTTTGGAGATTTATTTCTATTTGAATTTCTATCTTTCACAGATGGAAACTCATCCCTTCCAATAAAAAAAGTAAATAGAAATTTAAGTTTTGGTTTTCATCCTGTAAGCTCAATTGTAAAATGCATTTAACCAAATGGTATTGGAAGTTTTCATTCCTACATTTTTGGATATACCAATAAAATCTAGTAGACTCAAAGCAATGCTTTTTCAGATATCTGATAGGTAGCATTTGACAAAATGTGAACACCGTGCATTTTCAAGATTCTTGGTGGTTTTCATTATCCTTTGACTCCTATTCTCTACTACAGTTTCAGCCCTAATTTAAATAAATGAAAGAAAGAAATAACTCAAAAATGAGGAAAGATATAGTGAGTTTCTGAATTCGAGAGGATTCATCAATCATAACTTTTCCCATGTACATTTGAGTCATTGACTGTCACAGAGAAAGTATACACTGAGGACAGTCATGCAACAGGTTATTTTTTTAATAAACTCAAAATATATTTTAAAAATAATGCAGTCAATTGGAGAAAGAAACCTTCTGATCAAATATTTCTGATAAATATCTGATATCCAAGATCAATTAGGTACTAATACAAATAGATTAAATCAAAAGCCATTGCCCCGTGGGCACATGCAACCAGGAAATGAACAATCAGTTCTCAAAAGGAGAATCTTAAACCATTAAAACTCTATGAAAGATCTTTATCATTAATAAAAAGAATATCCAAATCAAATCAAGTCTAAAATTTCTCTTCACACCAACAAACTGACATAATGAGAAAAAACACTTACATGAAAGAGACTATTACAAATTTCAGGGGGGAAAAAGGAGAGAAGAAAACATTTCATTTATCCTTAGCTTTTAGTACACCTCAATTTATTCTGAGCTTTAGCAGCCCTGACAGTATTCTTATAGGACCATGCCATGCTTTTGTATTCATCCTCTGTTAGCAAGGCACCTGCACATTGTTAAAAGTGAGATTAGCAGGTTTTAAAAAGAAGTGTCAAAGACCATTAACACCTAATTGAAGCTTTTTACCTGAAGTGAACAAATCTGTCAGAATATCAAAAGAAGTATATAGTTCAGCAGTTAAAGTGGACACCTGTCAGAAACATTTTGTGCCTTGCTTTTTAATGAACTAACATTTACTTAGCACCTACTACGTGCAAATTACTGTTAGGCATTCTGAGGAAGAAAAAGAGAAGAAAAAGACACAATCCTTGAGCTCATAATATTAAAAAAAAACAATTACCCATAGATCTGCATTTTCCTAAAGATTTCTACAACTTTTTCATCAAATCAAGATCCTACCTGAAACTTCTGAATCATTCTGGCACTGACCAGCCCTGAATATATTTCATGATTGAAATCCATTGATTAATTGAATGGTAATAAAAATCTATCACATTGATACCATTCACATTTTCTTCATTATTTTCTTTCTTTCTCTTAGATCACTTCCTACCATTTATTCCTTTTGCTCCTATGCATTTACTGTTGAAGGATCACAGAGAAAACCATGCAAGTGTTCTTAATGTATGCAATGCAGATTTATATTACACAACCTCAACTTGGTCCTCACTGCCACTGGTCAATCCTGTTTCCCTTCCTTATCCATTTACTAGTTCATTCTACATTGTCATCCCCTATTCAGTAAACAGCCAATGGATTGTCAGGATTAAAGAAAACAAATGTTCTGTTTGGCTTTCAAATCCCTTCATAATCTAGCTTCTTCCTACCTTTCCAACCTTCTTATAATTAACTCCCCAACACAAACTGTTTGATCCGAGGACACACGAAATCTGTCTCTTGCATAAAAAAGATACTCTATTTCTTGGCTTTGGACATTTTCATTGGCTAGCCTCCATTTCTGGAATGCTCTCCCTCCTCTTGCCTGACTACTGACCTCCCTGACTTCCTCCCAACCCCCTCCCCCCATTCTACCTTCTAAAGGAAGCCTTTTCTAATCCCTCTTATTTCTTATTTCCAGTAAACAGGTATTTCCCGTTTATACTGTATGTAGGTTGCTTTGTGTATATTTATTTTCATGTTGTCTTCCTCATTAGATAGTAAACTCTTTTTGAGGACACAGATTTTCTTTTGCCTATTTTTATATCCCTAATCTTTAGCAATTTGGAATACAGTAGGTACTTAATATGCATTTATTGATTTATTGGTTTAGTTCTAATAAGTTTATGACTGATGGAAAAAATATTAAAGTTACTTAGTTGTTAGGAAAATTAGTCTGAAGTTGTCAAGGGCACGACCAGTCTCAGACACCCAGGCTTACAACCTCATCTTCTCATTCTATCTCACCCCACATAACAATCTGTTGTCATGCTTGCCAATTCTGTTTTCATAATAATTCGCATATTTGTCTATATCTCTCTAATGCAACACTAGTGTAGGTTCTCATCATCTCATATATGGATTATTGCAATAACCTGCCATTTCACCTCCCTTCATAAGTCTCTCCCTAGTTTATCATATCATCTTCTTAGCCTACAAAACGATCTTCCTAAAATAGCACAGATCACATCATTCTTGCACTTCAATAAAAAATAGAATAGCTCCAATCACCTCCAGTATCATATATAAAATATTCTGTTTGGTTTTTAAAGGCCTTTCTAAGATGCTCCTATCCTGAGCAGTTTTCTTATACCTTACACTGAAACCCTCTTCATCTACTCTGTGATACAGTGACATTGGTTGTTCCTCAAAGAAGACATTCCTGCTCCATTTACTCTGATTATCCTCCATGTTTTTAATGTTCTGCTTTCTCATCCCTGCTCTCTGGATTCCTTCAAATCCTCACAAGTCCTACTTCCTACTTCCTACAGGAAGTCTTTCCCAGTCCCTCTTAATTCTAACTAGATAATACAATGGATAGAGTTCTGGACCTGGAATCCTAAAGATTCAGCTTCATGAGTTCAAATCTGACCTCACACACCTTGGGCAAGTCACTTAAGCCTGCTTTTCTGGGAGGTGAAATCTATGTAGGCAAAGTCCTTGGACATTCAACTGGATGAATGATTTGGTTCTTCAGAAGTAAAAAGAAGAAAAAGGGAAAAATATATACATACACCTACATACATGTGAATATATATATATATTCGTTAATAGAAATTTTTGCAAATCTCCCATTAATGCCAACTTCCTTTTGTTTTATGGATTTTCTCCAATTTATCCTAGGTATCTCATATAGTTTTTGTCTGATTTCTCATCTTATTAGAATGTAAACTTCTTGAGAAGAGGGAATTTTTTCCATGTGTTTTTTGTCCTTTCTTTGAATATACAACTGTTAGCATTCTATTTGGACCAGACCATATTAGGTGCTTAATGCTGCCTGACTGATAAATAAATATATAAATGATTGTTAATTTTATATCAGATAGAAACAGAATTAATTTTTAAACCAATTATGGAGAAGATTCATTTAAAAAGTATGATTAGACTAGATGGCAGGGTATGGTTTGATCCAACATAATGTTTAGATATTTTTAGACATTTTCCTCCTATCTCTGGTCCATCTCCTTTGCCAAGTGTGAGTTGTCATTGTACTTCCTCAACACTGTTTTCTCATTTGTACCGAAGGCTTGGAATTTTAATTACAGTACCTTTCATATTTCTCCATGTATTTGTTTTCAGTTATATAAGAAACCTTTTCCCAAGACCTAACCAACAATATAGTAATAAGAATAGTAAATATTTCCAGAGTTCTTCCTAACTCAAAACTTTCATTTTCTATTCATATTTGTCAGTGATTTAAATAAAGATACTTAGATTCTTTTCACTGTTAATGTAGGTTGGCATTTAAAAAGAGAAGTTTAATTTAAAACCAAATAAAGAACTTAATTATTTTCTTGCATCACATCCTGCCAGATTAAAAAAAAATCTTTCACTAAAATTTAACTCAATTAATATGACCAAATATGGATAATGCTATATTCTCCACTGGGTTCCTGATAGCATTTACATAATGTAATTTTTGCTTTAGAATTCAGTATAGTTGAATCTTAGTTACACAACATTAGTCTTTCAAAGATAAATTGAGCCCGAAGGGGGTTGCAATAGCTATGTTTACCTTGCTACAAATTAATTGCATGTTTTTTAAAACTATCATTTCTTATACACTGAAAGCACCTAACTATTAGATGAGATGAATGATGATGATAACAAAGACAAGCATTTTATATGAAAGGAAAATTTTCTAGAATTTAGCCCTCAATCTTTGAAAATTATGAAAATTTGCAAAGTAGCCTATTCTATATCTGTGTCAGATAAGTGTGTAACTGGCATTTCCCTCCCAGCATGGAAACATAAGATGGTTTAGCAGTTCTTCCTATTCATACTAGCTGTTTGTACAGTATCTCATATGGGGACATATGTAAGTCTCCTCTGGGTTTTGTCCTCAGATAGAACAGTGCAAATGGAAGAACTTCTGTCCATTTAAAATGATTTTGGGCACAGAGTTTAGCTATCATGGTTTTTAACTCTTTATTCATTCTTTCCACCTGTCCTGAACTTTCTGGTCAATATGCATTATGGAAATTACCCTTTATTCCCAAAGATGTAGACACTTGTTGTAAAATGCTTGATGTAAAGTGACTTCCCCTATCTGAGTCTATGGCATCTGGAATGCTGTATCTAGGAACTATTACTTTAAGCAATGTTTTCACTACCATGCCAGTGTTGTTTTTCTTTGATGGGTATGCTTCGGTCCATCAAGTGGTCTGTCTGCTATGACTAAAACATATTTATACCCTCAGTCCTCAGGCATGTTAAGGACCAAATATGGCAGTGAGTTTTGCTGTTCATCTACCCTGTGATTTCCTAAGGATACCTCATCCTTGCCAGAGGAGTGAGCCTTGCAATCGATCACCACCACTTCCTTTGGCAAGTTCATTGCCATCTGTATTCTATGGGGAGGTTAAATTGTAACTGAGGAGTTCAGTCTTTCAGTATTAAGAGGGAAAGAGAGGAGAATCTCGCTCTTATTAAAGTGGGGTTCAGGGGAGACAGCTGATGTTTAGGGTTGGCTCAGAGAGAAGAGAGGGGGTTTGAAAATTTTCTCTATTCTGTCTTCCCTCCTTAGCTAAAGCTGCTCTCCCCAATTCACTCTTATCCTTCTTGTCCCCCTCTCCCCCACACACACACACTACTGGAGACCAAAGGGTCTCCTCTTGATCTGTTTACTCACTCAGCTTGGGGAACAGACAACTTTTAATGTCAACTCAAACAGGTAACACAAAAGGAGTAATGGGAAGGAAAGAATGGGAAAACAAAAGTGGGGCAAAGGGGTCCCTGGATCTATCTAAACCCCTTCCTCTCTGTCCTCAAATTTGGGGGGAACTCAGGACTTGGCAGCCTGACCCCCTTGGGAGAAAGTCAGGTTGACTCACCCCTGAGCAACAGGAGCTGAGGTAAAGTCTGCTCAGGTTTCTCTTCAGAATATCCCTTCAATTGGGAAGTGTTGGGGTGGGGAGATTCCTAGTCACCAGCAGGAAAAGTGGGTAACCCTCAGGAGAAAGTCTTTTCCCATCTTCTGTCTTTGGCTTCTCAAGACTGAGAGACTGAGAAAGCAACTCCTTTACCAGCCAGAATCTTCTCCTCCCCCAGATTTGCAAACCCTGGGCCCCTCCCCCACTGATGTGATCAGTTTTACACACTCTTCAGCCTAGAACTTTTTCTTTTGTGCCATCCTCTGTCACACCACGCATGTGCATTGGAACCAATATACAGTATTGAGTCTAAGATGGAAGGTAAGGATTTTTTTTAAAGGGCAGCTAGGAGAGAGCAGAACAGAACAAATATACTGTACATTAGGAGGAAATATCCAGAAGATAGGAAAATCTGGGTTACTGAAGCCAACTTTTTTTTTCCAATTGCCATTCTTCACATTAATGAAACCAGACTGGTTTTTAATTATTCTTCATAAATATTCCCTCTTTTTATTTTTTTTACATGAGAATTTCCTCTTTGCTTTTTCCCCTAAGATCTTTAACTTCTTCCAATGCTAAACACCAAAATATATTTTCTGTTCCCTCAGATACCAAAGCCTTCCCCCAGAAATTGTCTTCTATTTTACTGCCCATGCTGTCTATTAAAGTGTTGCTCTCTAGGATAGTTAGTTGCCCAACACTCATGAAAAACTGATCATGTACTAAATAATGTTCCAAGACCTGAGGATATAAAGAAAGGCAGAAATAGACCTGCCTTCAGAAGCTTGCATTATAATGGAGAAAACACACATAAATAACTAGAAAGATATAATATATAAAGGGTAAATGAAAGCTAATGTTGGATGGTAAATTCCAGAGTCTTTTCTTAACCTGCATTTGGCATATAACAGGTGATAAAGGCTTGATTATTTACTGGTTAATTAATGAAAAATAAGAAAGATGAGATTATAGCTTAAGATATAAAAGGGATCTTAGAAGTAATTTTATCCAACCGTGTCTTCATTTTATTAATAAAGAAATTTAGGCTCCTAATCACTAAATGACTTTGCCAAGAGTGACTCTAGTTCTTTTGATTTTATAACAGGGTTCTTAATGCATTCCAGTCTGATTATATGGTTCTGCCAATTGAACATCAGTTTTTAGTAGGTATATAAAAGCTTTTGAATTCAAGGTCAACAATGGATCATTTGAATGTCTGGGATTCAAACACTTAGCCTGGTTAAGTTTAGAGAGGCTCATTATCTAATGACTTTTCATTGGCAAACCATTTTTGATGTTCTTATAGGCAGCAACTCATAATGATAATCTACTGAAATGCTGGCTGACATGGGTAGACTACTAATATAATCTCATCTCC